>NW_027269269.1:34112500-36612500 GCF_023055355.1 Agelaius tricolor | reverse complement strand
GTATGAAAAAAAAAGAGAGATGCAGAAAAAAAGAACTAGTCTTTGTGGCTAATTCTGCATTTCAATGTTTCTGCAGAATCTATGTGTTTCCTCTGCTACAACCAAAACCTTTCACCCCATCATTATGGGTGAAAGCAAACTCTTCATCTTCTCTTCATCTTAGCTTTGTAGAGCTAAGAGTATAGTAACACAATTGATGCTGTGGTGCTCTAATACTCCAAATAAAGCAAGTAAAACACCTTATTAATAAAATATCAAAATTTTTATCTGAGTGTTTCTAGTATCTGCCTCCTTCCTCTGGACTAACACCCACCTTTTCCAGTTCCAGTGTGTTCAGTTTCACATGTTCCAGTGTGTTCCAAGGTTAACAGTTTTAGTCTTCTTGAAGACTCAGGATGTTTAGGATGAGTTATGAGTATCCTGAGGTCTTTACTGAGAGGAATGTGGTGTTGATGGGAAGATATTTTTCCCCCTCAGTGATGTGGCTTTCTTTTAATGCATTCTTGCTTCCCCACCTTCTCCTCTTCCCCTACTTCCAGGGAAGAGGTGAAAGCTACCCCACAGCTCCCCTGCACCCCCATTTTTCCACCCAGCACTGTCAGAATCTGCCAACCCCTTTTCCAGTGGCATTCCCAGAGCTGGGGCTCGGACAGGCTGGGCAAGGGGAACCCAGCCCAGCCCCCTCAGGGCAAGGACAGCCCCTGGGATCCAATGATGCCCAATTCCTGCCCCCAGTATAAACCACATTTACAGAGCCAGGGCTCACCTGAACTCTCTGCAGAAGATACCATGGATTACAGTCCCTGACTGGTTTGTATCCATTAGAAAACAAGGTAAGTAAAGAAAATTGTTTAAAATCTTGAAAAAAAATGAACATTTTATTTCTTTTCAGATGTGATTTCTTGCTGTCTACATGTCAGTAATATGAAGAGGAGACTTTGATGACATTCATATGGAAGACATAAGAGATAATGAAATACTCTTTCAGGTGAAGTTTCTAATAAAAACCTTTTTTAATTACATGGAAAGGGAAAGCAGATATTTGAAGTATCGTAGTGAACACTAACAATTTTTAGGATGTTATGAGTCAGACTTCAAAACCTTTCCCTGAGAGATGAATAAGGTGAAAAATATTACTAAGATCTCTTCAGAGAATAGATTATATGGAAACTGATGTTGAGAATGTACTAATGTAAAATTGTTCAAAGCCATGTGTATCAGAGAGGTGCAAAGATGAAAGTATTTCTGGCTGTAAACCATGGATCTTATTGCATAGTGACCATGAACCTGACCTTCCAGAAGACTTTCTTCTGCTAGAGGCTATTAAAACCCCATGATAGATTAGTCATGAACTTTGAGAGAAGAGGTGAAGATCATGCCCATGTTGATAAATTAGGTGTGGGTTTGTGAGCTAGGCTGTGTCCTCTGTGGATGATTGAATACAGAATCAAAGAAGAGATGAAAGTGAGTACTTTATCCACTGAGCCATCCTTCTTCTCAATTTCTTTTTTATTTTTATTTTCCCAGTATTTTGCTCATACGCTGCTGTTTTGCAAAATTCATGCACGTTTGAACATTTTGAACTATGTTGTATTAATTAAATTTCAACTTCTGAAGTATTAACTAACCAAGCACCTTTTGTGAGTCACTGATTCTTAACTGAAGGCTTACTTGATTTTCAGCAGTAGGTTTTTATCTAATTGCATTTATTTAGAAATATATGAGAAGCAAACTTGCAGAATAAAGCATAAAGAAATGTCTTTAAAGTTAAAACTTGAGACTGTTCAGAGCAATACTTTTTTTTTAATTATCTATTAATCTTGTCAAAATTCAGGCCAGAAAAGCATTGCTTTTCGTTATTATGATTTATTAAATTCTATCCAACAATGGATGAATGCTCTTCAAACAAAAAAAAAAAGAAAAGAAGAATAAAAAGAAAGGTGGAGTTAAACCAACTTGATTTTACAGAGAAATACCTTTGATATATATGAGGATGATATAAGAGTTAAATGAAAGTAAATATGGCAGAGTTTAAATTTTAAAGTTTTAAATATGATTAAATAAATTTAGAGACATTTTAATTAATTTAAATAAATACAACTTAGACATTCTTTCGTTAGTATATTGATGTTTGTTATATTGATTAATTAAGTATTGCATATATTTGGAGAGCTTTTAAAATTGGTGTCTTTGACTGTAGACATTAATAAGCTCATTACGGGTAACACAGCTATTCTTGAACCTCTGCCTAAGCAGGTTAAATGGTGTGACCATTTGTTGCTACCAAATCCTCTGAACTACTGTCTAGAGAATGATCTTACCCATTTCCTTTATTAACTCACAGGGTAAAAGAAGTGCCTTTATTTGCAACTGAATTGGGAGCAGGAGAGTAGAAGAAAAGACGCTGAGCTTCCACGTTTTCATTCATAGATCAGAAATTATTTGTTCAAGCTTCCCCCTAGATTTTCTCAAGTCATGTCCACGGTGACCCAGCCTTCCCCCCACTGGGTAAGCTTGAATCAGGACCAGTGTAGCATTCACAGGCTGCTGTTGCCTTTAACCTTTCTTTATCAAGACTTCAAGCACTGCACAGTTTCAGCTCTCTCTGGTTCCCTGTGTTATAACAGATTGAGCTTCAACAAAGAAACAAGGGTAAGAGTTCAGTTTTAAATTTTGTCATGGTTTTCTAGATGAATTTAAGCAGGTCACTCTTCATTCTGTTTCCATTTTCCTATCTCAAAAGAAGAAGAAAAATAGATTTGCCTTTTTATAAAATCTTTTAATATGTATAAATCATAAGTCTCTATAAATCCTAGGTATTACTACTGCTTCCTTTATTCTACTGAAAAATGACTGAGCAGAACACTTGATTCAAGACACAACATCTGTAACCTCTTTTAGTTTTTATTCAAAGCTGAGGAATATTTGTGTTGTTTTCTTGAAATAAAGGAAATAAAAAACTGTTGGTTATGTGTAAGGGTGTGGTGTTTCTAAAGCTAGCTGGAGTCACTGAAATGTGTCAGTGGGACTCCACTCTGAAACCACCTTTCTCTGGACTTGAACAACTGACATCCACAGACACCCCCAGGTCATCCATGCTGTCTTTAACAAAGTGCATATTTACAAAAGATTTAAGCTAAATACTTAAAATTTCTTAGGATTTCCTCTATTCTAAGATATTTATGACCTGTTTAAAGATTGACAATGGCACAATGGACTTAAAAGCTACTAAGAAGTGTCTTGTTTTATTGAGTTTGATCTTGCAAACTACTTTTTTTTTCCCCTGCAGTTTACTGACTTTAAAGAAATTAATGAATTTTCATTTAAACATTTAACACTAACTCTTAATTTTAAATGGTTCAACTAATAGTTAAAATTTTTTCTTAATTCAGATGTTCCAAAATCGACTTGCACAAAATCTACTGAAGGCTACTGGTAATCTACCATTAATGCAGAAGTCAAGTGTAAGTTGTGGTGTCAGATATTTTATCCTTTTAAAAACCAGATACATAAAATAAGTCTTCCTATTCTGAATTTGTGCTATAGTGAATTTATAGTCAGTGAAAAAACCTTAACAAATACGCAAATGTTTTTTCTATGTAATTCATTTATTGTAAGGTCTTCTATTCAATTAGCATATCAATCTATCCATATAATACTAGTTTTTTTTTTGTTCACCTGATATTTTGAAATGAGATACAGTGGAGGCAACCTAATTTAATTACTTTATCAAACTGATTGATTTCAATAATTCTTTCTTAGAAAAAAAGACACTGGAATTTGCAGTTGTACTTAATATATAAATAATTATTGAATTCTCCTGGAATAAACAACATAATGTTTGATAGAAATTGAATAACTTTTAAAATATTTCTAACATTTTCTTTAGAGTAAGCTAAACCTCCCAAGTATTTAGAAAATGTTCATTTAGGGTGTCTGTAACTTTTTCATTCACCTTTTAAACAGACTGATAGATATATTTCTTTTTCTTTTATTTCTTCAAAATATTTATTTAGCAATTCTTTGCATGCTGCATCTCATCAACAACAGTTGATGAGATTAATTAATTACACAAACCCAGCTATACATTTAATGCTTTTTTTTTTCTTTTTTTTGTATACTTTAAATCAAATTGTCTCTTCTCATAAACAGTCCTCTGGCACTTTGCAGCCCAGAATGCCAAGAGATAAAATGTTTAAGAAAGCATCAGAGTGTAGTCTGAGGAGACAAGTCACATAGTTCAAAAGTTTTCCAAACCTGACAGTACACGAGGAGAAGCTAATAAAAGTAGGGAAGAGTTGGGTAATTACTAATTAATCAAAATGATAACATGAAAGGAAAAGAAGCATACCTTGATTAATCAGCTTTTCATCTCTCCTCCAGCTGCTAAAAGAACAGGAAACAACAGACTGAATGCATCACCGTGGCTAATTCACAGGTAAAGGACACTGACATAATTTGACTGCTTACTTTGCTTAGCTTGTAACTTTACTTAGCAAGTAACTGATTTAAAAAATAAAAAAAAAAAAATCCATCTAGCTACCTGGTTATGCCTTGTATTTACAGTTCTGTAAGCACATGTACTATTGTCACATTCCTATTATTTTGGAATATAATGCTTTAAAAAAAATTAAACTGTTTCAGAAAAAGATAAAAAAGTATCTTATTATGGCATTTTAGTCCAGAAAAATTCATTTCAGAAGCATGAGATTGTGTTACCACTTCCACTTTCTCCTACACATTGTGAAATTAAAACAAACCCTTTATTAGCTCAGAAAAAAACAGATTCATTATAAAGACAACAAAATTGGAGCATTTAAGGGATCTTTTTGAAAGATCTCTTGTTTGAAAATCAAGCTCCAAAAGCTGTCAAAATTAACTAAGCTCATAAAAGATTTGAATATTCCTGTCAAAAGCAATTTGTAAAAACACAAATAGATATAACTTTCACCATAACTGCTACTCTTGCTGTTCTTCCTCTCAAAACCTGTTCTTGGTGACTCATGCCTTCATTTAGGTTTTCTTGCATTTTTTCCATAATTGAATTCCATTCTTGCAATTTCCATTAAAAGGGCAGGTTTCCATATGGAAATTTCATTAATTTTGGTGAGATGTTTGAGTCTTGCTGAACTGAGAGCACCACAGAACAGAGAGCTTAGACTCTATTAGTTAGATACACAGAGAAAAATAAATGTTCCTTTAAGAACCATGATTTTATTTGGGATAGGGATTTTGTATTTTATCTAACAATTGTTTCAAGTGACCCCACAGCTTTGGAGCAGAAAATAGAAACTTGAGCTTCTCACTTGAAAGCTCAGAAAAAAAACACCTGTTCTACACCTGTTCTCTCTTACTCCTTCTTCCTGGCTAGTTCCTATTTTTTCATACAGCACAGAAAGGTTTGAGTTGAAAGAGACCTTAAAGATCATCTTTACTGGCAAAACCACTTTCCACTAGACCAGGTTGTTGAGAGTCCCATCCAACCTGGCCTTGAACATTTCCAGGGATGGGGCACCCACAGCTTCTCTGGGAAACCTGTTCCAGTGCCTCACCACCCTCACATGGAAGAATTTCTTCTTTAAATGTAATCTAAACCTACCTACTTTCAGCTTGAAGCCATTTTCCCTCTTTCCAAAGCAACAGTTCAACCAGCATTACAAAAACTTTAGTGAGCTCCTACAAACCTGATGATGATAAATACGAAGTTTTACTTGCAGTGGAATTCTAAAAGCTCTGAATTAATGCAGGAATCTTTTCTTACCAAATTACTAAAATGTTACCTTTCATGAAGTCACACAATAATTTATAGAGCTTCAGCTAAACTACAGATTTTGTCAGTGGTTGAATAGGGTTGTAGTTGAACAATTTTGATTTTTTTTTTCCTTTTTCAAATGTCATACTGCTATAGCATCCATTTTCTTTAAAATAGAAACCTACCACCTTAATTTACAATTCACATTTAGTCTGTGAGTAGCCTTTCAAATATTTAATCACAATATCGGTCCACTTTATAATGCAATATCTACAGGATCCATATGGCATGATTGTTTTGAGGACAGGGGCTTACCATGGTTAGTCACTGGCTGAAGACAGACATAAGTTATTGCCAGCATACAAACTCTTCAGAAAAGATATTTTAATAATAAAGAAAAAAACTCAATAAAAAACTTTAAAGAGAAGAAAAAAATAAGGACCACATTAAAAAAAAAACATTTTGTGAAAACTTCTTAGTTACCCACAAACCATGTTCATATATATTTCCATTTTCTGCTTGTGTGATGCCAACTTCTAGGAACATGAGGTACTTTTATATAATCAATTCATTCTACCAAATTGCTACTAACAGGGTCACCACCTGCATATTAAGTGGGTGTTAATATAATGTAACAGTGTTTAAACAGTATTACTCAGAACTTCAACTTCAGGAAAATCAAAATTAAATCAGAACATTTTCCCTTCAATAAATTGTTATTGCTAAATATATATATATATATATATATATATATATACACACACATATACATACATATATGTTTATATTTAGAGGTATGTAATCCATATATCTTCTTTTGACTAACCCAAAACTACTTCAGAGAAAAACAAGCTTTCTGGTAAGATATTAGAAATGTTTTGAAGTCATGAACTATATCTGCAAATCATATTTAGATGTCTTGTGGTCCTAAGTGTAGGTTGATTACAGTGCTTTTTAAAAGATTATGTGGTTCAATAAGGTTTTTCCCAGCTACCAATTTTCAATTTTCAAAATAAAACATTTTCTGCTATTCATGAATGTTCCACATTCTAGGAACAAGATTATATGAACATGCATGCTCCTACATTTTAGCCAATTTTCAAATGGATATAAGCCACTTCTTCACTCATTGGAAACACAAATCAGAGGTTACACAACTTCCTTGTCTCTGAAAAATATTTTTTCATAAATATATTCACTTATGTGGTCCAAGCCTGACTTTTAATATTATTTCTACATACTTCTAGGGGTTTTAATTATAAATCCGAGTAAAAATATAGTAATAAGCCCTTGAAAATGTTATTTCTATAATTCCCTAATAATATTGCTCTACAATTTCCAACTGATAAATTGCATTAATACTTTAAAAGAAGCACTGATTAGAGAGAGAGTTCATGGACTTCTTTTAGGTAAAGTGCTTGATCTCTGTGAGCTAAAACCACCATAACACAACATATTAATTATCATCAAGGTGCTATTTTTTTGCAGCAGGCCAGCTGTGTTCTATATTGATTGCAAAACAAGTTTCAAGCATTCAGGTCTTGAAGGAAAGCCATTTTTTATTTTTAAATTCTTATTAAAAGAGCAACTTTTCCTGCAGATAGGAGAATAAAGCTCTGTCACATACACAATGTAGCTGATTCTTAGTATCAAGTCTCAACACACACAAATGGCATAAAAACTGACACATAGAAACATTATTTTTAAGTGCTAAGCTAAAATATAGAAACTGTCTTCATCTGGATTACTTTTTTGGGTAACTTTCTCTTTTTTTCTGCCATGCTTCTATATGCTTTTTCAACCAGTGGCACACCCTTGTAAGGTCTAGGATTTTTTTGCAGAAGGGTTTGTGTGGGCTAGAATCCAAGTTATTATATTGATAAGAGAACTGAGGATTAAAGATTATATCAGAAGTGAAAAGGGAAGAGTTTTGGTGGAAGGAAGAAAAAAGCCAATCCAGTCAAAGTCATTACATGTTCAGTCAATTACTATTGTTTCTAACCTGGGCCCTTGTTTCACATTCAGGATTAATGGCTACCTCAAGTGTCAATATTGGAAGTGATAATTGACTTTGGTCCCTTTTAGTGTGCTTCCAGCAGGCTTCAAATTCCTTTTTAATTTGAAATATAGCCTCAAATATAGAAAATGGATAGATACCACTTTTCTATATAAAATGCTTCAGAATGTGCAGTTTTTAAAATATAAGGAAAAGAAAAAAGAAAAAAAGAAGGAAGAAAAATGTTTAATGAAAAATCATAATCCTCTCATAAACAACCTGTGTTGATACAAGGTAACCCTGATTTATGTGAGAAATTTTATAGATAACTAATTTTTATATTTTACAAATATTTACAAAATATTAAAAATGTTTTACAAATATTTTCCCTGTATTGATGGTTTATATTAAATTTATTTCCTCTATACATTCCCTTCACCAAGTCAGAGAAGCAATTGGTCTCACTAGGTTGATCCAAGTAAGGATGTATTTTACAGGTTCTGGCATGAATCAGTCATCTTTTATAGCTGCAGATATGAAAGGGACTCTCAACAAAAATCTTCCCTGGCTGGGGAAATATGCTTTACACTTTCTATGCAGCAGAAACAAAGAATTCTCATGCAAAACTTTTGGCTAAAATCTCTCCCAGGTGCCAAGGATTTTCACTGTCCTTTGTAGGCTGGTTTTCTTGGGTCATGACTCGGTCTGGTCACGATTCTGCAGAGTCCGATTTTCTTATTCTCACTTTCATGTCTTGTGACTTGATTCGTTTTCTTTGGGCCCTCTATCCCTTCCTTGTTCTCCACATGAACTGCAGTCTTGCAAATCCCATCACAGCAGGAGGCCTTGGGAATACAGCTGAAGCCCCTTCTCCTGAGCAGGCTGCAGGGGCCAAGAGCACCCCAGTCAGGCTGTGTGAGCTGTCTCCCTGTTTGCCCTGTGCTCTGTCCCCCTCAAAGCTGGAAAGAAACATGGCTTATTCCCATGCATTCTTTTTCCTGAGATATGGTCTAAAAAAAGGTAGAAAGACAAATTAAGCACAGTATGGAAATTGGGGATGTGGTATCCCACAGAAGACAGGTAGGAGCTACAAGGTCTGGCATTCCAGCACTTAGGAAGTTGATGCCCTTAAAACTGTACAAAATGGCCCTAGTATGTATTACACATTTGCAGATGGTTTCAATCTGCAGGTAGAGACACCTGGCCAAACCTCCAGGTAAACATCATTAGAGCCTCAGTACATGACTCTCCTTGGGGAGCCGAACCTCATTGTTTTCCCATGTCAGTAGGAAGCTTTACCTATCCCACCTTCATTTGTGAAGATGTCCAGGTTGTGTACACACATCAGGACACATGTTATTATGAAGGCAGGGAAATATGACTAAAATTTTAATAGAATAACAATTCGTGACTATATGTCCTTTCTCTAATTCCTTTAACAGTGCAACTTCAATGTTCTCTTCATGAAAGTGTGCTTGTAAATATTAGATACATATCTATGCAGTTTATGCAAATGTGCATCTGTACAAATTCACAGTAAAATATTAACTACACATATTTCACACATTTGATAGGTGGGACATTTAAATATTTTTTTTAATAATCCTAAATTTTACTTTTATAACTATGGAACATAGGTCTGATTTTCTTTTCAGTCATCTAATCAGACTATTATAATTTGGATTTGGCTATCAAAATATTTTTTTAGCTTGAAGGAAGGTATAATAACAAGATGAAATAAAATCAATTTGTACTCCAAAATCAAAATTACTTTGAGCGAAATAAAAAACAAGCTAATATCAATACCACACTCTGAATCTATTTCTTCTTATTTACAACCATTGACTGAAAACAATAGATCAATTTAAGAATAAATTATAAAATATTTTAACTATCTTCTGTCATTTTTATTGCATTCATTCTTTTTGTTTGGCTAGTGGTTGTTTATTTCCTAGCTGGTTAATCAGATATGATGATTCCTTCAGCAATTTTTCATTGACCCTGTGGGCTTACTAAGGTCAAATAGCCAAAGTCATTGTTTGCATTCCTCACCACCTTTATTTGCTTGACAATATTTACTTGCTAAGCAATATGGATTTCTGACCTCTACTGAAATCAATTACTTAAAAGAGCAAGCATGCTATTGCTCCTAGAGGTGTAGATTTAAAAAATAAAAAAGAGAGAGAATCAGTCCACTTGCCCAGTCATGCTATATGTCATGCCATTATAGACAGTATATGAATTGTTTGGGACAGGAGACAGGAGATCAAAGCCCCCTCCATGAGGATTAGTCCATGTCTTGGCCATGCTGCTCCCATTGCCAGAGTAGCACCTGGAGAGCATCCTCTTCCTTTGTGCTGCAGTCACTCTCTGCTGTCTGCATGCAGAACCCAGCACAGCTACTTTGTGGTCCTGATACAGCAGGGTTTATGAGTATTTCCCTAAGACTGACACCTAAATGTGTTAAGTGCCTTCTTAATATTTAGTACAAAGGTATTTCATTTGTTTTTCTCATTTTAATTAGACAACACACCTTTTTTTTTTTTTGGTATGAGATTTTGTAAAGTCTTTCTAATTAACAAGTAATTTATATCCAATAGGACTCTAATACCTGTTGCTATACTGTGTCTTATGATCTGAATTTTGTGGTTTTCCTCTTTGAGACATGTATGTTCTGAATACTTTTTTGGATGAAGTAGAAAAAGCAGTTTAATTGACAGAGACAGTATCAAGGGGACTAAGCATCTTCCTTGTCCTGATAATCCATAAACTGTGTATGTAACAAGATCTATTGAAGGGATTGAATATTTGGATAACTGAAAAGGAAAGCAACTTTGCTGCTCTCAGCTCATTTTATTCTTCCCATTTCCTATGTCACAGATTCTGACAACAAGTACTGTGCCAAAAATGTCATCATTAAGTGAGAAAAATAAGTGTAAATTCACTTAATCATCTTCTTTAGGTCTCATGAACAATCTGTGGAATCAAAGATTTTAACAAACTTTCAGCTGACATGGAATGCCTTATTATTTTTTCATCCTGAAATGTTTTTCTATCAACTTCATAAATATCCAAAACAAACAAAAAATGCCAACAAGCATTTGAAACTCTGAACTGAAGCCATCCAATTTAACTCTGGCCTGATTCTTCCATGTAGAGCCTCTCACTGAAATACAGATGCCAATTTCCATTGACACAACTTACCCCATGTATAAATTCTTTTTCAATGAGATATATATATATATGAACATGCAGTAGATATACATATCAGATTTTTCAGTGTGGCAAACAAATGAGCTCATTATGACTACTTTGGGCAGTGTGTTTTAAATACAGAGTCTGCTTTTGGTGAGCAGTGAAGTGAATATCATTATGGTATTTCCTATCTTTTCTACCACACATCTATTTTGCCCCTGTGACTATGTAAAATGGTATCAATCTTCTAGCAGTAATGATGTAAAGGCATAGCATGAACAGGTTTATGCTCAGAATGATCAGGGATACAGACAAAAGCCCTTCAAAATATCATAAACACCTTTCTCAACTGTGCTTTCACACAAATGTTTAAAAAAGTAGTCCTAAACCCAATTATTTGTGTTTTACAGATCCTAAAAGACAGTCTCACTACATCTCTATTTAGAAGCCATCACCACAAGCACAATGACCTTCAAGGGATTTTTTGTGTTAATGGTATCAAGGCTACATCAAGTGTTCTGAAGTTACCATTTGTATGGTAAAATTTGTATACCATAGTTAATACTCAGAGATATGGGGAATGTTCCTTACTTACCTTTTTGTCAGAGAGAAATTCCAGCACTCTCTGCAGTCAATTAACAGTTAAACCTACCTGGCTCTTTCCCCATAGGAATGAATTTTCTATCGATGGCAAGTGACTGAAACTGTGACTGCAGCAGAGCAGTGCAGGAGAGAAGAGATAATGCCCTATCAAATCACTTTCAGTGTTGGAGATTATAGGAACACCCAGGGCTGAACTTCCATTCAGCAGAAGTCGTCCAAGAAAAAAGGATATAATGAGAGACTTCATCTTAGAGCAGTATGCTCCTCAGCAAGAAAAGACTGAAATTTATCTAACAGACTGCTGCTTATTTCCTGGGAGATGTTTGAATTGACTTTAGAGATAGCTGAGTTGTTATTCCACTGGCAGGGCAGAACAGAGAAAACAAAATGAAACCAAGCTAGAGTGAGAGCTAAAGGAGAAGGAATGCTATACTTAGAGGGGGGTTTTCTTGTCTGCCTCAAAAGAAAGCAATTGCTTTTTACTTTTTCCCAGTCTTTGTATTTTATTACAATAAACTTATTTCACTTAAAAGTTCACCTAGTGCTGCCAGACTCTCCATCACCAAACAGCCCAGGGCTGAAACAGGGCATGGATTCTCAGCTGTGGCAGTCTGAATCTCAGGACTGAGTCTTCTGTGTCTTGGTCTGCATCCACCAAGGAGCTGGACAAGAATGGGAGTGTACCCCTGGCAAGTGCAGACTGGAGTGGTTTTTTGCATCATCTCTGTGTGCATCACCCCTACCTTAGCAGGAAAGGATATGAATAAGAGAGTGGCAATAAAAATGCTTTACAGAAACCAAGAATACATTTAGGGGAGGTTGTATAATATTTACACAAACCACAGCAACAGTGCCAAGATGTAAATAATAGATATAAAATAATAATGATGGTTGATGTCCTGTGAACAGTAAAGGTAACACAGAGGCTTACATGACCACCAAAAACTGAGTTAAATTTTATACCTTTCCAGAGAGTGCTAGTAATCTCCCCAGGATTCTGGAAATGTAGCCTGGCTGGTGTGGGTGAACAGCTGATGTCACTGAATCAGGGATCTGTCTGCCAGCAGCAGTGTGACTTGGGAGCAGCACTCATGACATAAGCTGGAATGACCCTTTTTCACAAGAGGTCATCCTAAATTAGCATGGTAGATATGTTGAGTTGAGGATACTTGATACACACCCCTGAACCTGAGCAAGCTGGGACAGAAATTGGTTACTCTGGAATTCCTTCCAGTCTTCTCAGGAGCTGATGACCAACACACAGTGGAGGGAACTGCAGCAAACATGCTGACCTTTGAAAGAAGCCCATTCTTGTCTGTGCCATCCTGCTCCTGCCATGTCTGTTGTGATTCCCTGATGGCTTTGGGTGCCTGTTCTGTCCTTTTGGTCCCTAACAAAGTGACCTTACCCTGCCAAGGCCACATACCAACCTCCTCCTTTAACCTGACATAAGGATAGTACGGACACTCTCTGATGGTCTTTCTACTCTCAAACTAATCTTCAACTATGTGTTAGTACAAGACTGCAGATAAGTGTGCATGGTATCTTTATTTTTGTACTGGTAGTAAAGCTTCACTGACAATTCTGCAGTCCTGGCTCTGACCACCCACTACACCTAATCCTTATCCAGGCTGAACTAGAAGTAATTTCTGAACAGTGTGCACACCTCTGGAAAGAAGGACTGTCAGTGTGACAGCAGCCTGCAAAGGGAGGCAGGAAAGTGAGCAATGAATCCCGAGTATGAGACAGAATTCTTGAATTCACTTTAACATTTCTGCATAAAATTTGTGTATTCACTTGCTTTTTAGCAGGATTGTGGTAAAATATTGGGGTTTTTTTCTTCCAGAATTTTGCTACAACTTTGATTTTGGAAAGTATTACAATCCTCTCTTGATTAAAATTTTTATTTGAACTACTATTTAAAGTAATTGAATATTTGAAGTAGCATTCTGAAATATATTTGCCTGTAATGTATTGAAGTTCAACTAAATAGATATTTCAGAATGTCATAAAAGGAGCAGGATTTCAGTTTATAGAGAGTTTTTTATTTATTATTATTATTATTATTATTTTGATACTCTTGCTCTGTCCCAGAAACCATTTAGCAAAAGACAGTTTTTAATCACACTCATTTTTAGTCTCTGCCTGTTACTGAGTGGAGATGTACTGAGCTATACCAGCATAATTCATAGAAATAACTGTTCAGGAAGAATGTTGATAACCTTGTTATTTCTGCTTCTATTCTCTTACTTGCTTTACACTGCTTAATAATCCTTGTCATGTTATTTTTCGTTATTTATAAATGTGATAGAACAGGCAACATAATCTGTTCTGTGGGGTCCAACTTTCATATGCAACAGTAAGCCAGAGAAGATTGTGCACATCTATAAAACTAGAAACTGTTGTAAAATAGAACTTCTCATGTTTCATTCTTGTGTCTCAGTTCTATATTTAGCTGAAGCACAGATTCATGCTAAACCATTTTCTTTCCTTGTTTCATCAGCTATTTTTTAAGATTAACTCATTTCTGTATATTTTTATTTTCTTCCTTTTAGAGTGGTGTATCAAAGCAGGATGTCACCACTGCTGTTCCCTGAAGGATAACAGTGGCCGCCCCGTTGCATCTACAGTGACTGTCATGGTTCAAAGCAAACAGAATGAGCAGTGAATCAAGCAATTCTCATTAGTGATAGTGTTACTCTGCTGGATAAATACACAGTGAGAGTATACCTTCAAGAATTTGAAATTCAAAGCACTTGTGGGTCCTAAAACCCTGAGGACAATGGGGTATTAAATGCACTATGTGCATACAGCCATTGCCCATATGTATATGTGTGGCTCACATGTCAAATATAAACATTTTGTAGTTGATGTGAGTGCAAAGCTAGGTCATGCAGCTTGCTTATGCAAACTTCTTATATGGACTAAAACTGGAAGGGAAATTGAGACCTTTTTAAAGTATTTGTTTAGGAAAGAAAGAGATGTGTAGATAATCATTAGTATCTTTTCCCTTATATCAGAATCTACCAGTGTTCATGGGTATTGGGGAAGTTGCCCACTTGTAAACACATCTGCACAGTCTTAAACTTATGTTAGAGCTTTCTGCTTTCCTGTTTTCAGTACTGTGGTTGAAATATAGCAGAAAAAAATCCCAACAATGACAGAGTTCACAAATCCTAGAAGTTTTTAAATGCTCTTCTCTTATCTCTTAGAAAGGGTAGCCTTTTGGAAGAAGTCATAGAAAAACAGAAATATTAAATCAATTTCTTACAAATAATGTATTAAAAATTATTGATTGGGCAAAAGAATAGCAAACAGATCATCAGTTGTTTCCTGGAGTGTTTGGTTGCTGTGCCATTAGTACTGTTGTACTCCTGTTTCAGGAGAATGCACAACCAAAATGAGAAGAGAGTGCTGAACCCACCAGAATGTTGGGAGATGCAATTCCAGAAAGGAGGACTTTCAGCATCACTCTCCAGCATAGCAGGAACATCCACAATACATGGTACAGTTACACTGATGCACAGTTTTGTCACTGAGACTGATGCTGGATCTTCTCTAGTCCAATGGGGAAGTTAATTACTTTTATCAAAATTAATCTAAATCTGCATTAATTTAAGGGTTAGGATGAAGGTTAAATACAGCTTCAAATTGTCTCATCTCAAACTTGTCAGACTAGACAAGTCTTAACAACTGAAGTGATGATTGATTCATATGAAAGAAAAAGCTGCTGCTCTCTCAGCATTGCTGAGGCTGCAAGGTACATGTGGAGATCATCTAGTCAAACCCCTCCTTTAAGGAGCCAGAGCAGGTCACTCCAGTTGTGTTTGCAGTGTCTCCTAGGAGAAAGACTCCATAACCCCTTTGAGGAACAAGCTTCATTGATCAGTTACCCTCACAGTCAATATTTCCTCATGTATAAATGGCTTTTCTGTGTTTCAGAGTATTTTCTGTACTTCCTCCATGAGGTGTTTATGCACATTGATAAAATCCCCCCTAAGCCTTCTGTATTCCTCATGTATGATGGGCTCCAAGCCCTTAGCCACTAAGAGGATGTTTACAAGAACTACCCCAGTATTTTCCTGTCTTTTGCACAGAGGACCCCAGCACTGGGCCAGCACTCCAGGTTTGTCTCACCACGGTTGAGTAGAGGGGAAGGACCATGTCCATCAATCTGCTGGTAAAACTCTGTCTGAGACCCTGGGAGACTGCTGACCTTGATCCCTGCTGGATCACAGATACCTCGGTGTCGCTGAGGGGCCCAGGTACAGGACTTTGCATTTCCATTTGCTGTAATATATGAGATCCTCGTCTGCCTATGTCTCCACCCTGACAAGGTTCCTGTGAAGAGCAACACAATCTTCTGCTCCACCAACCACTTTTCTGCAAACCTGCTGAAGGTGGATTCTGTCTTGTCATGTGGGTTATTAACTTAGATGTTGAACAGTGGTCCCAGTATCACTCTGTGACATTTACACCAAGTTTTCCTAACTCCACTCCTGCAAGGCTGGACACTGTCTCTATATTTTTCCTAGATCACTTACCCCTGCTTCCACTTCCTGTATGCTTTCTTTACATGCATGAGTTTTGTCAAAAGCTACTTGTTCATCTCTGGAGATCTTCTTTGTTTGGCTTCTTGCACATAGGCTTGCAGGAAGTGATCCTGGAAAATCAACAAGGTGTAATTATGAGTATTTGACGTCTAATATCCTGGACTAAAGACATTCCTATAATTACCTTTGCATTATATGTTTTAAACAGTGAAGAAATGTCATCATCATAATTTCTGAAAAATCCTCTTTGCCCAGGATTCTTCTCCTGGGAAGCTGAGAAGGCTCACAATAAAATGAAAACAATATTATCTAATTTGCTTCTCCTGTGTTTTGCTGCTTTGGAATGTGGTTGGAGATTATTTATCCAGCATGTGAATTGTTTTTTTCTTAATGACCAATCACGGTCCAGCTGTGTCAGGACTCTGGAAGGAGTCACGAGTTTTTCTTTTTCATCTTTTAGCCTTCTGTCTGTATTCTTGAGTATAGTTTTATGATACCATTCTTTAATATAATATAATATCATAAAATAATAAATTAGCCTTCTAAGAACATGTAGTCAGATTCATCTTTCCTTCCAAATATGGGGACCCCAGAAAATACCACAAAGAAAGAAGAAGATTCAATTATTTTTTTCCATTACTTAATTATAGTGATTGGCACAATAATTCTGTGGAGTGTTTCCCCATTGTTTTTTTCGTTAGAATTCCCACTTGATGGGATAAAAAATCTGGTAATTTTATTAAATGGTACTTACCATCAATATCTGCCCTTTGAGATGTTTCTTCATAATAAATCTAAATCCTCTGGATTTTAAATGCCTGAAACAGGCTAACTGAGCACTTTTATGCTTACCTTTGGCCTTAAAAGCTCTCCAAAAACATCCTCATTTTTATAAATTCCATAGTAATGAATGCTTATCATTCATTACTAAAGTAAATGTAGTGAATTTACTGAAATAGTATTTTGTATTTGTTCTCCAAAGCAAAAATCTTAGGATTGTGGATAAGTTTGTTATAAACAATGATTTTAAAAGATTAGGAAAAGATAAACCTTTTGCATTTTTTTGCCTTGTGACTGCCAAACTATTATAGCTTCATTGTTTTTTTTTCCTAAAAGAATGAAACTTATGAATGAGAAGAAAAGTAAACGATGAATAACAGACCCATAAAATTTTTCATGAATACTGGGTTTTTTGCATGCAAAACTAAATATTCATACATTGAACAGTAATTTCCTAAATATTCATGTTGAACAAAAACTTCTCTGCATGAGTTTTTGCTAGCAATGAATATTAAGGAGCAGGAACCCAATCTGCAGAAACAGCTGTGCAGAGCTGAAACCAATGTTCACTTAACCCTATTTTTGTAGTAGATGTACAGCTCAATTTATCAGGAATATTACACTCCTTACTTATCACTTCATCAGGATGCACATATACACAGGCAGAGCTCTTCCATTCCTTCTCCACAGCTCTGCCAGCTGCCATAAATCAGTGTTTAAGCTCTTGCCCCACATTCTGGTGTTATAAAGAACTTGAGGTCTCAGGAAAGCAAGCAGAGGGCAACTAATTTGATTTCCAAACTGTTAGTCTGGAATTAGATGAAGCATTTTATAACATCCAATGGCTTTCACTTTCTTGTCACAACCATTAAAGACAAAGTTCTTCAGTGCAGTGTTACTGATTTACAGGATTGAAACATTTTGTCATTTTTGGGAAGTTTGAATTTGTGAAGTAGAACTCCTGGAGTTACAGAGTAAAGGATTAATGCTGTCAGGCTAGGTGCATTACAACACTGATCCTCCAAGAGCTACATTTGATTTGGCTGAGTGACTTCAGCAATTTCTCATGGAACATGACCTTACAAAAAGAATAAAACCAGCCAGTGAATGAATAAATGGTTAGCCCAAGTATCAAATTTGCAACAAACTGAAGGAGGAGTAGATAACCAAAAGGATAATTGTACTTTCTTACTAGTAAAATATCTGGCGGTCATGAACAAAGAAAAAAAATTGTAAAATCTTTTTTCTGAGTTTGATAAAAGCATCTTAAGGCTTCTGCCTTAGCCATGGATCATAATTTAACCCCAACCAGCAACCAAGTTCCACACAGGTACTCACCCACTCACCATTGTGGGGTGGGGAAGAGAACTGGGGGAGGGTAAAAGTGAGAAAACTTGTGGATTGAGATAAAGACCTTTTAACAGGGAAATCAAAAGCCTTGCTCAAAAGTAAAGTAGAACAAGGAATTCATTCATCCCTTCCCATGAGCAGGCAGGTGTTTGTCCATCCACAGGAGGGCAGAGCCCCATAACATGTAATGGTGACTTGGGAGGACAAATGCCATCACTCTGAACATCTCCCACCCCTTATGCACCCTCAACCCTCTCACTGCTGGGATGGTGTGAGAGACAGAAAAGGCTCTGACTCTGTGCAAACACTTCTCAGTTGTAATGGAACATCCCTGAGTTATCAGCACTCTTTTCAGCACAAATCCAAAGCACAGCCCCACACCAGGCACTGTGAAAAACATTAACTCTACCCCAGGCAAATCCAACACAGCATTCAATATACAGAGTTTAAAAAAGGTGGAATCTGCCACAGTCCTATTGATTTGATGTACAACTGAATGCATTTCTTACAAGCTAATTTGATATCTTAAGTAAAAAAACAATATCCTAAATTACGTATAGCTCCATTCTACAAGTAGGTTGGTTTTAAACAGCTTCAAAGATTGCTATCAGCAGTTTACAGTATGCATGAAGTACATAAATATCTGTAATTTTCAAATGTTCAAATGCCTGTTTTCCTTTCAGTTATTTCAAAACTAAAAGTCAGTAGAAGAAAAGTCATAAAGCAAATGATAGATTGTGAGAAACTGGTACATTAATGGTTAATAACTCAAACCAATCAGCCAGTGCTTTGCCATGGCTGTGTTTGCAGCTCTCGAGGGGGAGTGGGACAGTTTTTGGGTGTGTGCTGTTGAAACCTCTGATTCTCATGAGAGCACTCACTACTGGTGGCTACAAGCTGGGTTTTGAGCCAGGTAAGGGAGAAGGCCAAAAAGGAGCAGATACTGCAAGGTGGGATATTGTTTTTTATCATGCCCATCTCCTCTCTGACAGAACTGGATCAGCTGCAAAGCTCTGCCCCACCCTGCAGAAGGTACCAGGACATTCACGTGTAGGTCTGAAGGTATTTGTCCCTTCTGATGGAGCAAAACTGGCTCAGCTATACTGACATGAGAGGCAGCTGTCTTCTCTCTGAAGGGGTCATAAATAACCAAAAGGCATTAAGTACCCCTGACTCATTTCTGGGGCCTTCCACCAGAGGACTTTTGGATTTTTGCACAAAATCCAAAATGTTGCAGCAGATCTGCAGTGCTGCAGCAGACAGTGTAAAACTCCTCCACCAGGGGAGGCACCTGGGTGTTCTCACATAAATCTGAGCTTTATTAAGCCATTGAACTCAACAGATCAAGACTGTGACAATCACTTTGATCACTTTGGACATTGAAATTGCAGCAATCAAGTCTCACTGCTGGGTCCTCAGGCAAAGATATCTTTCTGCTCTTATCCTTTCTTTTTCTTTATTTTCTTTATACATTTTCTGAAGTTTTATTTTTGTATTGATATAGTACTATTGATATTAACCAAAATGGCTACATAATAATTTCCATCGGGAACAAATTGTTCTAAAATAAACCCTTCATACATACATATATATATATATATATACATCTATGAAAATATTTTAATATGATAAGTCAGTGTCATTTCACTCTAGTTCTCCCCAGGTGATCTATTAACAAGAACCTGAGTTACCCCTTCAGGACAGGGTCATAATAGATAGTTTCAAAGTAGAACTGAGAAGTTGTGGTGAGAAGGTTCCTGATGGATCCCTCCAGGAGGTTAATAGAGAAATGCAGTTTCTGAGATCCAGCCTAGCTAATTTCCCTAATCAGTCTCCTGATTTCATTATTTTTACAGGCAATTATCTCAGATATTTCTAGAAGAAAACACTCTTAAGATGAATATAAGTACCTTAATTAAAGCAAAATAAAAATCAAAGCATAACACTGACATTAGCTTTAAGACTTCTGATAGATTTCAAAATAAACAAAGAATTCAAAAACCTTATATTTAAAGGAATCAAAGATTATCTTACATCAGATCCTGAAGTGGTTAAAATTTTAAAATTAAAAAAACAGCAAAGAAACAAAATTTTTAAAAAAAGGATAATGCATTTATTTTTTTTTAAATCTACTTTCACAATGAAGTTCTAAAGAGATTTTGTGCATTATGAAATGTTTTCTACCAACATTTCCTTCTACAAAATGTTTATTTAACTTCTTTGATGAGAGTGCTCAGGTTTTTGCCTCTAAAAAGCCTGTTTAATCCTGTAAGTTTAATTTATATACACAAACTTCTAATATATTTAAAATAATATAGAGAAAATTATGGAAAAGGTTAGAAATGTACTTCAAAATTACAAAAAAAGAGTGAAGAGGGTTTATTCTACTATGTCTTCCCCTTTTATGAATACATTCCATTCTGTCTCCACATTTTGATAAAATACTACTGAATTATGTAATCCATGTGGTTTTTAATCACATTTTAGTGTTACTATTTCAGCTTGTCCCCCATCCATAAAATGTTCAATTATTTCTTTTATTTTTTTCTTGCAGCAGATTTTTTAAAAATTATAATGACCCTTTATATTATGAAATACATTAGCATTTCACGGTTTGAGTAGCTTTGAGAATTTCTTGAGCTTTACCACATTATTCATTCATTGTCCTGAATGGTTAATATAAGATTTTCCAGTAACTATTTTAAAGTATGTAAAGTCAAAAATCCATTTAAGAGCACCAAAGGTTTTACAATAGAAGAGGATTTCTCATCATTTTTTTGTTGCTGTTTTTAAAAGGAATTGTGAGAATTGAGGGTTATGTCAGATTACTTTGAAGAAAATGCAGAAATGCAGATCAAGCCTTCTAGAAACACACTGACACTAATAATTATGAAAGCAATTACATATTTAATTTGTTATTTCACTTCTGAAAATGCCAAGCTCTTTTAAACCACTATAAAGACAGATTATATCATACTTTTAAACTTATGTGCTCTCAACTGGGGGTTGTTAGCTCTTTGTCAATAAAAAACCCTAGACAAAAATTTTCACTAAATTTTATCTGTTATCTCCTTTACAGTAATCAATATTCACACATTAAATAAAGAAAATTTTTAAATGTTTTGTGCAAAATAGATAGGAAATATTATGCCTTAAATAGAAGTCAATATTTTTATTTAACTCAAACTGGGTTCCACTGCAACCTATTAGACTTTTCAAAGGGTAAGAAGCTTTGATTCTGCAAACTTCCAGTGGTATCCGGTCTAATTTGTGCTTTTTTTAACTATAAACAGCCTCATGAAAATAGTGCCAATTAGAGGGCTTGAGAAACAAGTAAAACATACCCAAAACTGACGGAGAGAAAAGAATATCAACTAAACTGACACATTGGATGATTTATTTTCAAAGATTTTGCATACATGTTCTGACGGTATTAATTCCCTTTGTAATTCATTGTGAAGAGTCAACCATCGAAAAGAAAATTGTTTCTTTGTACTCAGGTGGTGTTTGCATTACATTACTGTTAGCACAGAATAAAAAAAGAACTTTGCTACAAGCCACAAGCTCCAAACAAAGCCATTGCTGGAAAATTTCAAAAAGCAGAGGGAAATGCAATCTGTTTAATCATGCCTAAGGGTTGCAAAGTCACCCTACAGACTGAATGATTGTTTACAAATAGTTTTTGACAGGTAATTTCACTAAATACTCCACCCCCATTTTAACTTTATGGGTCCAGTCCTATATCCAATGAAATCACCTGGCAGTTTGCAGTTGATTACCACAGGAATGTGGTTCACTGGCTTCTGAGAGCAGGGGAAAGTAAGCGGATTTGGCAGCATTTCCAGTTGTTGAACATCACAGACAAGCCCTGGGAACATCAGTTCATGGTCTCACTTGTTCAGCTTCAGCTGACATGGAATACACAATGGATTTGGGAGCATTGCCTGAGCCTGCCCATGTGTGAGTTAAACTTCTAGACTACAAGAAAAAAGAGAAAAGAAAAAAAAAAAAAAAAGGAAAGGCCACAGGAAATGTGTATCCATGTAGCAGCTTCAATAAACCAATGCAAATGGCAGGAGAAAACGGACATTGAAAATATATCAGAGGAAGGAAGCACATCCTCAGTCTCCTTTCCTGGCTTCTGGGCTGTGTCATGTCTGCCTCCTCCTCACTGAGTTTCCAAGATGATTTGATGGACTTCTACTTTTCCAATTACATCCTGTTCCAGGCCAGTTGTCCTGAATTACACGGTGCTGGCCGGGAGGCATCGCTCTCTCTGCCTAAGGGAGACCTTCGTGCTCAGGACCAGACACACCAATCCTCACACTCCTGCTGCAGGACATGGAACAGGATTTACATTTCTATGGATTTGCTCTTACTACCTGCTGTCTCCTCTTTAGCTATGTAAAAGCTAGGGCACAGGTTTTGGTCTGAAATGCGTCTTTTATCTGGAAAGTTTCTGAATGTGAAGGAAAGAAAAGGAAAAGAAAAGCAATTGAAACAGGCTGGAACCTTCCAAGAGGGAGAATGAGATTCTGGATCTTTGAAAAAGTTAGTATTTTCTTTTATGTCCTCTAATTAACAGTGAAATTCTGCACTCATAGCCCAACCAAAATTCGATTGGACTCTATACTTAGTGGCTGTTAAATTACATCTATAATTAATATACACAGAAAATATGAATAAGATTAAAAATGTCAGCATTTGTTTGAAGTGGAAGAAAATTTAACATGCATTTAAAATTACATTTCTGTTCCATTTTATTATAAAGCTCTTTGTTTTAATAAATTATATCTTGAGGCTCTATTGAGACAGATATCCTGATTTCACAAGCTTTGACACTAGATCTTGTCTAAAGATTGAAGAGCAAACACTGAATACTTGTTTCTATATAAATTTACAGCTTTCAAAGGAATTGTTTGCTTTTTCTGTACTAAATAATTGGAAGGAATACTTTGGTTTATTTAGTCAGCATGCTTAATACCCATTAATAATACCCCTGATGGAATGGCATCTGGATTCCCCCTATTATTTGAATAAAGTAAGATTTCAAATTTAAATTTTTTTATAGCATAAGAAAAAGTATGTTAGTTCAGAAATTCCACTATTTGAATAGTTTTTTGTGATGGTTTGATGTTGAACAACTTTGACATGAATATCCACCACAATCTTTTGATTTCATGCAGTCCTTGCAATGCAGAGTAACAGACACTAATGTTCATTAGCAAGAATATTTTTCATCCTGTGGTTGGCCACTGGAAGAGGCTCCTCAGGGAACTGGTCACAGCACCAAACATGGCAGAGTTCAAGAAGCATTTGGACACTACTGTCAGGCACATGGTGGGATTTTGGGCCAGGTGCTGGATTTAGATGATCCTTGTGAGTCCCTTCCATCCCAGGATAGTCTATGATTCTATGATTATTTATTGTAATCCAAAGTACATAAATGAAAAAATTCTAACTATTGCAGGAGGAGTTAACAGAGGTAGAGGTGGCTTTTCTGTCCTATTAGGATTATCGGTATTGGCTGAAAAACTATGATCTTGTTTATATTCAAAGAAATTTACTACATAGTCTTATAAATTTCCTTCATTCATCATTATTAATCATGAAAACATTATTGCTGAAAAATTATCCTGCATTTTCTGCCAAAACCAAAAGCACTGATATTATATGCAAAACCAGTGGAAATTACTATGTAAATGCATAATGACTCTGATCCTAGGTTAGACAATAAGTTTCTTCTGGTTGTAAACAAATATTATGACCCTTCCACTCAGCCTCTTATGCAACAAGGCAAAATAGAAGTATCACTGACTTTCACTTCTGTAGGCAACACACAGCTCTAACTTTAACATTTAGGGATTTTATTCACTGCAGGTGACATTTTGATATCTAATTAAATTGTTCTTTAGAGAAAGAACATCATAAAGCTGGCTTCAAAAGACCATGAACCTTATTAGTTAAGTACTTGCTCTTTAAAAAGTGCATATTTTATGGCAGAAAAGTTCTGGGGGGTAAATTTTCTGTATAAATGAATTTCAGATATGATTTTTCCAAACTGTTTAAAAGGCTGCAGACAGAAGATCATAGACTGTATCCAGTTTGTTTTCAGAGTGTATTATTTCAGAACAAATAGCCATCTTAAAAATGTCATTTTCCTGATTAAATATTATATCTATTTAATTATACTGTACGATATCTTCACCTCATTACACACACACACATATATATATTTTATATATATATATATATATAAATATTTGTTATATAAGAGAAGACCATTAAGTCTGTTTAAATAATCTATGAAATGCAGAAGACTACTGGTCTTCCATTTGTTCACCCAGGAGAGTTCAGGCCATAGAAAAGCTTTATTTACTCAAAAACTGTCAAAAAGAAAAGTATTTGTTCAAAGAGATATGAAAGATGAGACACCAAGGGGATGATTACATTACTGTCTATAATTCATTGCCCTACAACCTCTCACTAGGTGTTGTTTAACATGCAATCCAAATAAAGACAGAATTGTACTATTTCTGCTATTGTCTAATAAAGTAATCCAAAGACATTCCTTAAATTTTCCAGAAGTCATTTCATAAATCTTGAGATTTCTCAGATATTTTAGCAAAATCAGAAGTCAGTATTAACTTTTCATACCTTTTGAACTCACATGGCGTGGCCCCCCCTTTTTAATCTCTACACTTTTTAATGTGAATGAACCATTTATTGCATTCAGAGTGTTTTATTTCACTGCTCACCTGACATTCCCATGGGACATAAAAGAACTAGCAGGAAGAAAAGAAAGGGAAAGGGAAAGGAAAAGGAAAAGGAAAAGAAGTTTGTGTTCTCTTTTTCTTTCTTGTTTTCTCGGTACTGAATCCAGAATGGTAAATACCAGTCAATAGCTTCTATTTTAGATAAATAGAAAATAATAAAAGAACTCCAGTGGAAATCTATAGATAAATTCAGATTCTTGCTTTAAATGCAAATTTGGATCTAGGGTTTATTTTGTGGCATAAATCCATCACAAAGCTGGCTCAAGGTCAGACTGGTCAGCTGAACAACCTGATCCAGCTGAAGATGTCACTGCTCACTGCAAGTGAGGTTGGACTATCTGACCTTTAAATGTTCCTTACTACCCAAACTCTTCTACTGTTCTATTTTAAAAGACTTCTGACCTGCACTGAGCAGAACCATATATCAAACACCTAGTTTCTGGCAGATTCAGTAATAGATCAGAGCAATCCTCCTTCATTTTCTTATGTGATGATCCCAATATACCATATCTCTACAAATGTCTTCATTCATTTTAATTCATAAATGTTACTTTATGGTATAATTACTTAGACAACTTCACTCTTCTACTATTGTGCATTTGGCACTAACCTATTACTTAAATCTTCCCACTTTCTTCTACATGTCTGCTCATTTTTCAGAATTCTATCTGTTTATCTAATTTAACAAGACTGTCCAGACTGTAGATCCTGTCTTCCAAAACAGCTGCTATCCTGCTTAGTCTGTGGATCAAAATGAAAATTTGAAAACTGCAGCATGAGGTTTAAGGACCTACTGTTATTCTCTTTTATTATATTATTTGTGGGTATTTTTTTTATTTTCATCTTGTTTGGGGTTTGGAATGTTTCTATTTTTCTAATATTCACCTGATTATTAAAACAAATTGAAATAAGTTATGACTATGGATAATTTTTTTTTTCCTGTGGAGGATTCATTCTAATGAAGTAGCTCAGTTTGTCTCAAAGTGCACAAAATGAATTTTCTTCTGTATTACACACATGCTGTGACACTGTTGGTGAAAGATCTTACAACACGGGCAAATCACAGGGAGATGTTCAGTCGGAAAAAATGTTACTTGTCATGGACACTGTATTTATGTTTATTCAGAAGGACCAGAATCAGAAGGAAATGGACAGAAAAAAAAAATATGCCTCTTCCTAATCCCTCTACAAAGTTCACCCTTAGTAACTCCACCCTAGTTTTCTCAGCTGAACATACATTTTGGAGTGATTTTTGTCTATTTTTAGAATAGCCACACTGGATCAAAAGACTCATCCTGTGGTCTGCAAGATATACATTAAAAGAGTGCAAGCAAGAGAAAGTGTTTGCTACAGTAAGATGTGACTTCAGCCACCCTGAGGCTTAGACCCTTCCTGAGCCAAATGGGATATCTTTCTGTTTAATAAGCTTTAATGGGTTCTACATCTATGAATTTGTCTATTTAGTTTTTTTCAAGCTCAGCTGTAAATTTTTCATGTGCTGTAGCGGCAAGTTCTGCAGTGATCAAAAAGAGCTGAAAGGTGGGAAATACCTCCAAAATATAATACATTGAGGAGCAACTACTTGGGCTTAAAAGGAAGAACTATATCCCTCATCCACAAAAGGCCACCAAGATGGTCAGAGGAATGGAGCCCTTCTCCTATGAGGGAAGGCTGAGAGAATTGGGATTCTTCTAGAACCAAGAAGGCTTCAGGGTGACCTAATTGTGGCCTTCCAGTACCTGAAGGGAGCTCACAGGAAAGATGGAGAGAGACTCTTTACAAGGGCCTGGAGTGACAGGACAAGAGGGAATGGCTTCAAACTGACAGAGAAGAGGTTTAGATTTGACAGTAGGAAGACGTTCTTCTGTGTGAGGGTGGTGGGGCACTAGTACAGGTTGCCCAGAGAAGCTGGGGATGTCCCATCCCTGGGAGTGTTTAAGGCCAGGTTGGATGGGGCTCTGAGCAACCTGGTCTAGGGGAAGGCGTCCGTGCCCACAGCAGACCATTAATAGATCGTAATTCAATAATCATCATCATACTTGGCAGGCAGGTTCAAAAGATTCCAAGGCAATGCAAAGGTTCAGAGTCTAATTCTGCTTTTGTAATTGAGGAGAGAAGGGGTTTGTATGCAAATGAGTATTACTTAATCAATATTAAAAAAAAGTGGAAGATGTCATAATACTGACATAAAGCAACACTAGAACTTAAGTGTCAACAGATCTCAAAACTAAATGCTAGTGCTAAAATAGCAGTTAAATTTTATTTTGAGAAATATATATAACCTCTTATCCTCAAAATCCCCAAACATCAAAACAGTCTCTCAAAACTGCAATTAAAATACTGCCTCATTCATCTTGTTTGAATCATTCTGCCCACTTAATTATATTTTGGAGGTATTCCCTCTGAGTGCCATTTTTCTGCACGTTTCCTGTTATCTCCATCTGGAGTTTGTTTACCAAAACTGCTCCATTTCTCCCAGGCTTCACTAAAATGGATTAATGATGTTCATTACAACATATGATATTTGCAGGCTTTACCTTCCCTTCTGCATGGAGGCAATAATGCAGAGCTTTTCCTCAGGTTTCCTTTCAGTCTATTCTTTCAGGTGTAAAGCAAACCAGTCACAAACCATTGCAAAAGAAGAAATATAAGAAGATATTGCAAAAAAACAATGTCCTTTCATTCATTCATTTAAAAATATTTTTAATGACACCTCTAAAAAAAAATATGAAATATATATTTGTATGAACTGTTACTCTTAGACTTACTGCTTGAAGCAGCCTAACTGGTATGAACAAAATACATCATTATTTCTGTGTAACATTTCTACAGCAGGAACAAGTTTTTACTAGCCTAGAATTTAAGATGAGATCCTTCTATTGTTGCTTGCACTTTCCTGCTGTAATGGTCTAACAGCAGTCTAAATAAATCCAAACATCCAAACAGCAAAAACTGATGAGGAATATTTTCTAAGATCTCCTGATCTCCTTGTTAATTCTTTTTCCTTTTTTTTTTTTTTTCCTTATTGATCTGCTGAGTTAAAGCAGAGCTTACTCTCTTACTGTTTATTCTAACTGTGGAACTTTTCTGTAACACATTTTCCATTACTTGGGTTAATAAAGACATCATGCCTGTGTTTGGTCACCCTGTCCATATGAGTAATGTGGGGACATAGGGAATGGAAAAGGGAAGAAAAAGTGTGGGAAGAAGAAAGAAATAGGCAAAGACTCTCTGAACTCTATATTTAAAAGCCTAAAACCCCTAAACTCCATTAAAAAATGCAGGAATGGGTAAAAAGCTGAGAGTAGAAATCTCTCCCAAAAGTTGATTGAATAGCAGACCTTTCCCAATGTTAACCAGACAATTTAATATCACTGTCTGAACTCAGCTATCTCCACAAACACAAGGTTTTTTTATGCACACAGGAACATATATGGAAGAAAGAGAAAAACATTTTCAGGTGCTTGATTCTGTTTTTCCTGAAATCTAATGCTCGATCCCACAATCACATTTGGTCTTTTTTGAGTACTTTTTTTTTTTGGCATTATTGATAAAGAATTCCCATAAAATTATAAACAGCTGCAAGTCAAATTGTCAGGAAAAAGTAATATGCCATTATATTAAGATATTACCATATGACCTTCCATGATAAATTGCACATCCATGGCACAAGCAAGGCAGTAATGATATGTTTTGACAATATTTGTACCAGCTCCCACAACACACTTCACTTTGGTTACCAACAGAGGTAGTAGCATTCCCTGAAATGCAATTGTAAAATAAATAAGCAAGCAAATAAACAAGAATTATCATGTGTCAGGATGCATCAGAATGTGTGCACTGGGCTGTGTCTGGCTGCAAGTCTTTACATGGGAAATATGACTGTGTTCATTAAAAAGTGCTGTGGGCAGTTTCGGTTTTTGTAGAAATTGTGCACCAGCTACATACAAATGGCTCTTTCCACCCTTTTCTCATAGTTTTCCCACCATGAAAATCACACTTCCCAGTGCCCACAGGCCTTCTGAGTAATGGCTTTATCCATGCCTAAAAACCACCCAGCTCCAGTGTAAATCCAGTGTAAATCCAGTGGGATTTGTCAATATGCAGGGGTTTTTTTCAGTACATCAGGAATCCAAACCTTTAGCTTATGTGCGCTACAGGTCATGTTCCATCACTGCAAAAAGAGAACTGCACTTGCCTGAGGACTGTAGAGCTAGAAGCACACAAAGTCAAGGGCATTGCACTGGAAATGTCTTGACACTTAGAGTGCTTTTCCTTTAACTCAGTAGGTTTTTCTGTATTTTAAGTGAAATAAAAGAAATTTCCAGGGACTTGTTGTGTCATAGTCTATCAGAATGAGGGAATTTTTAAAGGCCAAAATCGGTGAAGCTTCTTAAAGTAATGAGCGCTCTCTGGAAGGTGGCACAAAATGGCCTTCAGCAAAGCAGAGTTACTCAGAAAATAATAGATTGAACTCCAAACTACCTGAACATCAAATGAGAAAATGCTAAGCAGTGCAACTTGCAAAATATGAATGTAAGATAGGTCCTAATATCTCAGAACCATGGGCTATATATTTAATCTCTTCAGCTGGCATTAGGAAATGCTATTTGGAACTATGCAGAGCATGTAAAAACAATCATATTCTGTTCTCATACTTCTTGGGCAGCCATAATTGTGGGAGGGTTCCTGCTATGTTTCTGCCTAATCCTGCTATTCATTTGTGGACCTGCCATCCAGGAATTTATCTAATCCCTCCAACCTGCTAATTACAACTCCCCCAACAATTTCCTGTGGCAGGAAGTCTCACAACTTTATTTTCTGTTTTGTAAACTATCTGTCTCCAATCAATCTCACTAGTTTCACCAAGTGCTTCCTAGCTTTTGTGCTGTGGCTGTTGAAAAGGAAATCCACATCCAGTTTGCATGCTGCATCATGACTTCTCAAGCCCCTGTAACTTGCCTGTTTGGAGATTCCACTGTGCCTGCCCTGCCCTGGTAATGTCAGGCTGAGCCAGTGTTTCACTTTACAGAACCCATATTGCCACTTTCCCAGCAGGCTGCATTCCCCTGACCTCAGTTTTCTAAATTCCCATTGACTGTGCCATCTTAACTGTGGGAGCCAGGCTGGTCTGAGGCTCCCAGGACTCCCCAAAGCTCAGAAGCAGCAAGATTTACACAAGGAGCTTTGTAAGCCTATAGAAACAAAATAAATCTATACTGTTCTCTGAACAATCATATCTCCACAATCTAAACAAACAGATATCCATGGATATTTAGCAGGATTTGGGTATAAACTCCTATGCACTTGACTGAATAGGCATGAGTAGAGCATGTACTTAAAGGCGCCAAATATTGCCAGGGGAAGAAGCCCCACTTTTGTTAACATTCCCTTGGCACAGCAACCAAGCACCAGGCTCCAGCAGTAAATTAATGAGAATTGCCACCTACAGTAGTGCCCCAAAGTAGTCTGTTATATACTGTGCTTCAAAATTCTTGTAGAAAAGTCATTCCAAGAAAATGTCAGAGTGTTTCTGTGGAAAAGCGTATTGAGTGAAGTTGTAGCCTCTGAGAATTTGACATCACAACAATAATTTTCTACAGACTACTCACCAGATTCCATTAATTCTTAACGATCTTGATTTTAATAAAAAATTTTAAAAGTATTACAAGAAACAATGCCAGCCCAGCTGAGACAGGGTATTTGAAATATCCTCCTTAAAAATCAGTCTGAAATGTTGCTCATGGTCTGTTAACTTGCATTTCTGTCAGCAAATCCTAGCTTTACCTAAAATGGGTTTCTGTGAATCAAACACCAAAGTAAATATGGGAACTTTCAGAAACTTTACAAAGTAGGTTTTGCATCATCAGAAAAAGTTAAGTGTTTTAATCCATGATTCCTTCCTGGTCTATTACTAATGAAAGATTCATTAAATTATCTTCATAAAGGTCAAAATGCTAATTAGGAAATTTTCTTCAATGATAGATCAGAGATGGGGGACAAATTATTAGATCTGCTGTTTCTAAAATTCAAATATCTATCTCTTCATCTTAAAAACATAATAAAATTCAAAATAAAAGCTGAATTTTGGGTATTAAATATTTCTTCTTTTTAATTAGATAGAAAATTATCTTGAAAGGTTTGATTTTACATAAATTAAATTTTAGTTAAATTTATGTACAATTTTACAAGTATGGTTACTATTTCCTTATTAGCATCAATACAATACAAACAGTTATAAAATAATTTTAGAAATGACCTTAAAATCAATAAGTGTAGAAATAATTTAAGATATGAACATTTAAATAAAATACATCTTTCTAAGCTAGGAAGAATTAAAATACAGCAATATTTGAAGAGCAAGGGAAAATATAACCTAATTTAAATGACAGGATATAATATCCCTGTTCAATCTGAATTTTAGAAATGAAGAATCAGCCAAGAATTTATAGCTGTAATGATCCATCTATTTTCCTCACACATACAATAATTAAGAAAACATTTGTAATGCCTCAGGAAACTGAAATGCCTGCATTTCTTATTCTTATTGACACACTACTTTAAATGTAAGTTAGTCAGATATATTGAAGATGTGTATTATGGCACAAAAAGTAATCTTGAATTCCAAAATTGCAGAACACCCATAGTAAACACCATAAACATCTCTGGCTTAATTGCAACAGCATTTAATACAAGCTTTTATTATAACAGCATTTTAGTAAAATGACAGGGTAGCAGAGTTAAGTTTTTATACTGATGGCTCCCATCTCCCCTTCAGGATCAAAACTGAGCTATTCATAACCACTAGAAAATTGCCACAAGCTATGGGGATGTCATTCACTTAATGTGCTCCTGATGACAGACAGTGTGAAAAAGAGCTTCCCAAAAAGTTTTTATAATTAGTACAGGATTAAAATGTCCAGACATGTTAAAAATAATAAGAAGTACCCAAACCTTGAAGTCATACTATGATGTAGCCCGGACTCTGCAATCAAAGGTTCATCCATCATCAGCTGAGAATTTACTCAAGTTCTCATTTTTCATTTCTCCCAGGTATGATGATATGTCCAGGTATTAATTCAGTTGATAATGAAAGATAATTAATTCATGTTTCTTAATTATTGCAGGATACAGAGTCAAAAGACATATTCATACAGACTTCATAGGTTCGGTCTTTTATGCAGGTATAGAAAACATTAAAATTTTGCAACAATTTTATTGAAGGCATACATGTTTTCCCTGACACCAGAGACAAAAGAAAAATGTAAAAATTTAATGCAAACTCCTTGTATTTTTTTTTTTAATTGAGTTATGTTGGTTAATCTCTGGTTTGGATCTGGGAAATGAAATGTGAGCATTCAGTCAATATATTCCTGGCCTTGTTTTCAAATCACAGAATCATTTAGGTTGGAAAAGACCCTCCAATTCTTAGAGTCTAACCATTAACCCAGAGCTAGCAAGTCCACCACAAAACCACATCACCAAGCACCACGTCTACAGGGCTTTAATTTCCAGGGCTTTGGTGACTAAGGAATCTTGCAAGCAAATATTTCTACCTTATTCTGAAACCACTGATTTATAGCAATTTCTTGAATGCATATCACCACTGAAGAGATATGATCCTTAATGAAGAAAAGGCATTAGCCTGAAGTCCAGTCACAGAGGAAATATCTACACTCAGCATCTAATATGGTGAGAATACATCTAGGTTTAGTGTAGTTTTAGCACATATAATGCATTCTATTTAATCTCTTTGTAGGCTGTAGCCCTGACAAAGAATGATTATTATTTTAGCTGTTCATAAGAAGAAGTGACACACCCCACACTCTGATGAGGACAGCACACAGCCTTGCTGCCTGTGAACAAAGTCCCAGCATTGCTATGACTTTGGCCCATTTAATTGAAAAAAAAACCAGTGCCATCAATGTGATATATTGCATAAACTAAAGATAAGACTGTGTAATAGCTAAGGATTCCAGGGAAATTTGGAAAGTGTGAATAAATGTGCAGAAAACTGACTGCTAACAGCTGCTTGTAAGGACTCATCTGGTACCTGCACCAGAAGTAAAAACATACCATTGCTTTGACTATTGTATTAGCCCAGAAATTATTGCTGTGTAGACAGAACTTTTCATATTCCTCCTTTTAGAGAGTAAAAGTTTCCCAAACAAAAGGTAGATAAGAGGTTAATCTTTTGGCATATCTGCCCACAGCAAGGAGTAAGAGGCCCTTAAAAGGCCTCTTTAATCCCTTAAAAGGATTGCATGACAATCTCTTATTTAACCTCTGAATCTGTGTCAACAAAATAGCATCAAACTTAATTCACTTCAAAAAAGTAACAGAACCTTTACATACCTTAAAATGTATAGATGCCATTTATTACATACTCTGTGTAGTCTGAGACATGAAACTGATGGCAAGATGTAAACTCCCAGGCATTATATCACCAGCCCAGTGCAAAGGCAGTTTTATGAACAGGGCATTGAGTAGGAGCACGCCACAACTGTGCCAAACAAATGATCTCTGAAAAGATTTACAAATGCTGGAGTAAAAATGCAAAACATGAAAAATAAAGACAGGCAAGCATTCTAGATGAAACAGGTTGTGCTAATTCCTCATTTTTGCTGTAGCTACTCATGTTTTTTTTAAGCCAAATGTGAGGTGTCACAAGTGTAATAGAACTTCCTATCAATAACTCATATTTCTATAACTTAAACCAAATCTCTGCCCATGTTCTGTCAGAATGAATGTCTTGTGGCCTAGAAATTCAGTCTTTAATGGCTAGTGCTGTCTGACACTGATAGCAAATATCTGTTTGGTGGATGGAAGACATCAATATGATTTCATTGGAACCAATTCAAGGAAAGAACAGAGTCTAGTTTTGGTGGTTCTGAAGCTTTCTGTACATCATCTGAAAAAGAAACCAGAGACCAAAACCATCCACTGACTGTGCAGGAGGTGTATGTCAGGGTATATCCTGACACTCTTTTTCAATGACCTCGTAAGCTGTACACCCACAATTTCTTTCCCCTGGAAATCAAAACACCATGGAAAATACTGTACATGTAAATATTCAATGTAGCCACCAGAAACAGTTCACCATTACAGTTCTGGAGTCTGAGGACAGGTTTGCAGCCAACAAATGCCTAAAAAACCCTATCTACCAGGCTGAACTCAAAATTCAAGGATGGTATCAAGTGGGAAACAAGACATTTAAATGCACTTAAGGAAAACTTGAGAATTACACTTAATCAGACAAAAGGTCTGTCCAGTGCCATGTGTATCCTCAGTAAAACCTACAAAGGGATGCCATAGGATGAGCAAGAATAGGTAGGAATACCTGATGTTTCTGGTAAAAGTGTTCCTTACCTCCAGCTATTTTCATTTTATAAAGTTCTTACAGACCAAGAGTAATCTTCCTGATGCAGCAAGTCTTTTCAGATAACTCTTACACATATTTGTCCAATCTCACACACAATTTTCATCAATTTAAGCATCCATGTTCCATTATTCCAATGAGTTGCACAGACTTATTCTCTGCTATATGGAGAAGTACGTCTTGTGTGTTTTGCATCAACTCTGATTGGCTTGTTTTGAGTCTCACTGCCTACATTGAAAGAAATGGGAACAATTAATCCCTATTTCCTATTGCCTCTTAGGATTTTGTATGCTCTGTAATACCTAGTTCTCTCTCTTACTTACACCTCAGGCATTCCAATATCTCCTCATACAGAAGAGTCTCTTTTTCTTTGTTCATGTATCTTTACCAGCTTTCACTGAATAATTTTTTTTGTTCAGTTATTCTCTTTTAGAGGTGAAGTATGCAAGATATGGAGAATCCCCACACTTTCATGTACAAGATATGGACAACCCAGGAATTCCACAGTGTATTAATAATGTTCTCTCTATTTCTTTTGATGAAGTCTCAGAAAGTCATAATATTTGATTTTCTCTTTTGTCTGCTCCTGTGCATTGAGCTGACATTTTCACAGGATTTTATTCCATATCATCAAGATCTTGTTTCTGAGTAGCAACAGGCAGCTTAAAGCTTTTCATAGCATTCACATGTAAAATTAGGACTGGTCATCCCCATGTGTATCACATTTAAACACTCTGAATTTATCCTGCCATTTATTGCCCAGCTACTTGGTGCAGCTATAAGGTATCTTGACAATCTTCCATAGTCAGCACTTGTCCTTAGACTCTTTAATAACTTCATATCATCAGCAATTTTGGTCATTTTAGTACTCACCCCTTTCTCTGACTATGAATGTGTTCCACCACAAACCCCCTTGGAACTCCTCAGTGTTGAGCCTACCCCTTCTATCTGGTACACGAAAAATATGTAACAAATCAAGTTAAGATAAAGGAGGAATAGCAGAACAATATATATGTGGAAAAAAATGGTTAAGTAAACCTAGAAAACATGACTTATACTTCCATGGGAATTATTAGTTCTGTTTCTAAGGGTCTGAAAAGATGTCTATAAAGTCATGAGTTCCTTAAAAAGACTTCTGAAGTACATGTCAAAATGCAAAGAAACTCCGTGTTGTTTCTGCGGCACTAGAAAAATCAAAAATCTCAGATACAGTCAGCACTTATGAGTTCTGTAAAAGTATAAGGGTTTTTTGGTATAAAGTCTGGTACTTCTATTATACAGAAAATTTACAGCTCTTCTTATAGCTACCTAATCTTAATGCCTCATAAACAAATGCCCTGGAGCAAAAGTAAATTAGTAGCTATCGAGGTTGCCTAAACAGAGATGCTTGGAACTGATTGCATTAAATTAACTGTTTAATTGAATACATTTGCCTGATTAAGTAAAACGACAATTGTGTCAATGTTTTTTCTAATTGTGTTAGTTTGCACGGTTGGTTCACTGCCCTTTCTTGAGCTGATAGTAATCACTAATTTTGTTGCTCATGAAGCTGTGATAACAAGCAGATGAACTGACATTCACATTGCTGTCCACATAGATTGAGAAGTAAAATGGACCTCCTTCTATCCTTTTAACCTCAAAGCTAGGTGTATCCTATTAAAAATTGACATTGTCATCCTGCAATACCTGTGGGCATAGGAATGATAAGGAAAGGCTACGCAGGTTGCAGAGGAAAAAAATTCACCCATTTTAAAGAGCTCAAAAACCCTCATACATCAGTGGAAGACATTTTCTCACCCTTCAAACTATCCTAATTTTTTTTCATTTTGTTTAATTTTATTTTATTCATTTTCCCTTGGAATGAAATCAAAAGCTCTTAACAAATATTTAGGGAAAAAAGGTGGAGGGGGAGGGAAGGATGAAACTTCATGAAGCTGATTCTGTTTTTTCTCTGAGTCCTGATGAAACAGCAGAAGTCAAATCCTTCATCTTCACAGCAGGACCTAAACTACATGTGTTGTCATACCTTAAGCATCTCATAAGCAATAAGTAACTCCTGGGTAGTTGACTAGTTTGCATAGAGGAAAAAGAGATTCTTTTTCTCTCTCCCATCGGAAAGAGTTCCACTCAGACAATTTAATCAGTGAGATTTGGTGTATTTCATTAAGTACATATTAATTAAGACAAACATTTTTACTCCACAGTATAGACAAAAGAATAGCTACATCATACATGTAATACAAAAGTTGAGTTCTCTCTTCCTATGCTTATTTAATTAGCACACAGAGAGGCAGATTGGTTCCTTACCCCCTCTCTCACCATCTTTTAAGAGACTCACTGACCTTTCTCAACTTCTTGTTGTGACAAGAAATTCTCTCCAAACTTCTGTTTGTAAAAGTTGCAGTTATGATGCAAACAAAAAAAAAAATTCCTAAGTTATCGGTAATAAAAATGCTTTTTGTGAGAAAATTTCACACCAGCTCTCCTTTCACCTAACCCGTGCCAAATAAAATTGCCATTCACAACAACTTTATGCCTTTGTAGCAAAACCAAGATTATAACCATTTAAAAAGTTGCTGCCTTCATACATAACCCTCAAAAGCCAGATATAATAGTTACTCCACATAATTAGGTAAACCCTGTTTCTCAATCAAAACTCAGACAAGCCAGTCCATAATCAGACTGCAAATGTAGACAGAAAAAAACTTCTGAAGACAGGTATCTTGTTCTTAACAGTTCATGTTTATTAACATGGGATTTTTTTGTTTGTACTGCTCTTTTTTGCTGCGGAATAATGAATGTTTTTAATATATACATTGCCCTGTTTGTAAACCACAATTTCTGTAATAGTCTTTCTACTTCTACTGATTAAGTTACTTCCCACATTGGTGATGGAATTGATATACATTTATTGTACTGGGATTTTTCTGGCACTTAATGTTCTAAATAAATAAGCAATGTCAATAACTCATGCCACTACTGCAAATGTACTATTAAAAGTGAGCCTGTTCCCTGCCTTAGTCTGCAACATAGAACAAATGAAAAATGATTAAAATTATGCCCAAAGCAATGCCAATTACTTGTTTATCATGTGACAATGAAATCCTGTTTAAAATTTGAGGGGTTTAATGAAATACATTAGCATTTCAGCTGTAACCTCTCCCCAGCATTATTTCTGCAGTTCTCCTTTCCCTTGGTGACTCAGCTCAGGACCTGACACAGGGAGACACCTGGTTTTCACCTAGAGGGCAGGTTTTCTTGGTGAAACCCTACCTTTTACTTATTTATTTATATTTTTACTTCTGGAAAATCAGAATACTGAGCAAGAAAACTAAAAGGTATTTATGACCCCATGCAAGACCAGAAGAAAAGGAAAAAAAAACTGACCAAAAACTCAATGACCCACAAACATGTCTACTTCCATAATGTTTCTACTTTATCAGACTGCCCACATCTCAGCTTTTCTCCAGCTGATGACACAGAAAATGACTAATCTTTTTCTCACATGTTTTTATCTTTCATTGTGTTTTCAGATTGGCAAACCTTTCTAGTGAAATACTGACATATGACTTTAAATCTACCTTTGAATCTAGCGATATGGTTTTTATGGTTTTAAATAATTTTGGTTTTTAAATATTTTATAGTTTTAAATAATTTTTTGTTTTTAAATATTTATGGTTTTAAATAATTTTTTTTTGCAGGGACCATGCAACACTCTTTTACTTTAAGCTCAAGTACTGTATACATTTTGGATATGAGTTGTTTCAATGTCTTCTGATAAGTGTACAAAGTATAAGGTGTTGAAAATGTCCAAATATTGCAGGAAAATCTCACCTAGGCAAATATATAAAGTGTTCAGTGTAAGACAAAAAGAGACAGCAAGGCCATTCAAACATGTCTATTAAACTCAACTTCTATTACTATCCTATCTTAGAAGTTTTTAAAACTTCTTTCCTGAAAAATATTTGGAACTTTTTTAAAATTTCTGTTTCAAATGTTGTACTTGTTCCAAATGTATAAAAATTTCTTTTTTTCAGCAAGGTATCAGGTATCAGACTGCAATGAAAGTTTTGTCTTTCTACTGCATATAAAGGAAAAAGGTGCAATGAGCTCCTTCAAAGAGATTCCAGTAAGTCATACTAAAAAGATGTAAGTACCTATATGCATGTATATGTAAATTTTTGTATACTCTATCACCCATGTTGGGCTCAATTTCTCATCAATAATAGGGGGCTCAAATATAGGAAGTAAATGTTGTATTCTCTTGATTCTCTATGAGGGTAAGGCAATTCTAGCTCTAAAAAAATCAAAGGAATTTCCTCTCGAAAATAATTTTAGAAGACTTTTTACTTTTTTTCCCAATTCTTTTTCTTCCTCCCCTTCCATAATTTTTCTGCTCCAGTGGTACCTCCTCAACTGGAGGCTGTCAGCCCAGGGAATATTACTAGCTTGTCTGGGATGGGTTTACATTTTCTTCAAAATATCTGCAATCTTACATTGTTGGATGCAATCTGGACATGAAGACAGGTTGAGACAACATGTCTGAGAGTCAGACAGGAATCCCAATATAGCATATAGATAATACAGCTTCACAGTCCAGAGCAACTAATAAAGCTGAGCTACCAAAATCCTTCAGAAAGTAGCTCGTTCCGTACATCTTTCTGTCAGTGCCAGCAAGCCTGAACAGAAATATAGATTCTCTGGCTTTATAGAGAAAGCAATACATTTTCTCAGTTACATCTTCCCAGCATTTAAGACAAGGGACCATAATTTCTCTGGACAGCCTTTTCTGCCCATATTTTTCCATTGCATCTTTTAACTGGATAGTATTCACAATAACAAATTCTATATCTTGTTTCCTGATAACCCACAGTTTTGCACCCTACATTGATAACAGTGATGCTAACATGACTGATAGCACTGAAAAGTCTCTGCAAATCTCTTTTTTTAAAAAGAATTTTCATTTCTGCAGATAATGAGATAAGATAAAGTGACTCAAGTCTGAGGTGGGGGATGAGAATACATTCACAAGAGGATTAAGCCCAGCACCTTTGGGGTGGAGGCCACAGCCCCAGGTTTTTCTGCTGCCAGGCTCCCACAGATCCCTGCCCCAAGGCAGGGAAGGAGGAGAGGTTTTGGGTGTGTGGCATGGCCTCTGGCCAGATGCAGTGAACACCCATCCTCCCCCGGGCAGACTGGCCCAGCTCTGGGGCCTCCCACCCCTGGAAGGCCACATCTGTGTCAGGGACAGCTGAGGGGGTGTCATGGCTCAACAAAGGCCCCCCACCAAAGGGGTCCCCAGACCCTGCACTGCAGGTGATCCCACATGATGCAACAGATCTGCAGTCTTGCAAAGGACAGTGTCAAACTTGGCCCCTGCCGGGAGGTACCTGTGTGTTCCCACCTGCCCAAACATATAATTATCCATTGGATTCTACACTTTTCAGCAGGGATCCTCACCACCAAGGAGACCAGATGGAGGGAAGCAACCAGATGTTGTTGAGACCCTTGTAAGGGTGATATGCTTGTACTTAATCTGTCTCTGTCACTCTCCCTGCTCCCTACCTCCTTCCCTTAATCCTCTGGTGAATGTATTCTTTTCCCCCAGCCCAGACTTGGGTCACTTTATCGACTATGTTGACTTGCAGTCGAGATCCTCAGTCAGAAGCTCCATTCAGGGTGTGGTGGTCTTCCATGCACCTTTTGTTATATACCTTTGCTATAAGAGGCAAAAATCCTTCATAAAGATGTTTAAGCCATAAGCCATAACATGTCAGTCTGTGATAGATTCCAGTTTTCAGGCATGCTATCTATCAAAAATGACCTACAGACTGTTTATACCAGTATACCACAGGCTTGCGTGGTATAATGATATACCACGCAAGCCAAAACATGGCTTGCGTGGTATATCATTATACAGACATATATCTATGGAAATTTATTTTCTCATTTAGTTTTTGAGCATTCCCTAAGAACATCATTCTGTTTTTCAGAAGGGAAATTATTCCAGGAGAAAAAAAAATCTGCAGAGTTATTATTATAATAAATAAACATAGCTGTGTTCACTTCAAGGATTGAAAACACAATACAAATACCATCTCTTTGTATTTTGTAAGCAAGTGACCAAGAGCTACCAGTGACAAAACACCAGACTTACTACCAACCCTCACATAAAGTAATACTTAATCCCTAATCAATGAGCCATAAAATTGCTTGGCTGTTTCCAAAGTTATCTTAATCTGCAGTAGTCTCACTACCCTTCCCTTTCTCTCTTTTCCCTTTTGCAGTCACTTGCATCTCTGATTCACTGATCATTTCTTCAGTCCTCTTCATTACCTCCTGCACTCCCCCTGCTCATCATGCACAACATTTCTTGTTCTTACAGACTTCCCTTCCAGAACAGCAAGACCACAAATAGAAAACTTCTCCAGAAATACTTCAAAACATATAGAGAAGTTCTCCTGCTCTTCCCCTACCCCCACATGCTTCTCTGCTCAAAACCCCTTCTATGCCCCATAAGTTGTTTTTTGGTTCAAACACAAACCCACCTGTATTTGTCTACAGCAGCAAAGCATAAAAAACTATGGCTGGTGAGTATGGCTTGCAAGGATTGCTGGTTTGCAAGAAATCTTAAAAGTTTACTTTGTTCCTAATACAGAGAAACATCTTTACTCAGGATGGCTTCTCATAGTCATATGTTCTCTAAGCCTCACTCAACTACTTGAGGAAATGAGCTAAAAAATTCATGCAAAGAGTGCTATGCAAGTCCTGTTACCACCTGTTGTGAAATCAAGAAACACAGAAGAAAGAGAAGTATCTTTTTAAATTGAAATGGCTGGAAAAAGGTGAATTTGGCTTCAAACCGTGGTTATGCCACCGATTTTTGTAAAGTACATTAAAAATGTGTGTAGTCAGGAAGATGCCATTGTTCTTTTGAAAAGACATACATGTCCATCTCAGGCAAAACTTGAGCATCAAAGCTAAGTATGCCTCACTGTTTAAGATCACTCTACACAGAGATGATATTCCTCTTAAGATCTAAACCCAGCTGAATCCCACATAGCAGCTTAGCTGAATTTCAGTGAATGAAAGCGTTCATGCATTTGACATGATCTTGTCATGGATTCTGAATTTATTCACACATTTCAAATTCTCTGGCCTTTATTACCCATTAGTGCAGTCAAACCTTTGAATATATACAACACAGATTTTTTCTTTTCTATTCTGTAATAGAACAGAGCACAGAGAATGAAAAAATTTACACTGAAACAGACAATTTTCAGAACTGGTGGTGAAGGGGAAAAATAAGAAGTAATACTTAATTGAGCTTGAGCCAATAATGTGTGGTCTTTTGGATTAATTTTCTTTACTCTTAAGCTGTCACAGTTTTTTATTGCTTGATGAGAGGTCCTTCCAAAAGTGAAAGGTGAAATACTTAATTTCCATATGTCAAAGTAATATATGGTATTTTTTTTTTTTCTATGAAAGTAACAGAATAGTGTATTTCACAACAGAGGAATCCTATGTTTAGAAAAACACCCTCCTCCTCCTCACTATTCCAGCTAAAGGGATGGATTGAATCTGCTCTGATTTTGAGATTCTAAATGGTTTTAAACATCCTACAACTCAAGTTTTCAGTTGTCTTACTATTTTTTAAAAGAAAAAGGAATCTGAAAGATGCCAAAATTCTCAACAACAGCAAACTAAATAAACAGCCCCCTTCTGATTCCTTGCCTAAGTTTTCAACGCACTTCTGAAGTCTGACCTCAGGTTGAGGTCACCAGAAGTGAAGGGTACACTTTGGTTTTTCTTGTCTACCATTAACTCTTGTAATAAGAAAATGAGCTTTGCAAAGAGCCTGTCAAATTTGTCAGATTTGTAGTGCTATTTTTTAGCTTCCAGGCCTCTCTGGACTTTAAAGCAGAAGAACTGCCTAAGGTGTCTTCAAAAGTCAGGTTTGCAGGTTTTTTCATCAGACAGACACACCACAAAGACTGTACAAATCCTTTTTTTTTTTTTTTAAGCAGAATTTATAGCTCTTGAAATGGAGCTTCATGTCTCATTCTCCTACTAAAAAAAACAACTTAGCTATCTGCAAAGCAATCCAAAGCAGGCTGATCCTGCCTGCTTCCAAAACAGATTGAATTTAGTGTGTTCTTGCTCCTATTTCCACTCTGTTCCAAATAAAGTTTGAGATCTTTGTCATATTGCTGTATTACCAGCCAGCCATGATTCCAGCAGGGCTGGGGATGCAGATAATTTTTCTAACACAATGTACTACCTTTTTAAGATGAGCTAGAGGAAAACAAAACAAGTTTCTGAGCCCTAAGACAGTTTTTAGCTTTTCAGTGGAAACTTTTCATACAAACATTTCCTTATGATATTTAGGGTCCTTAAATATCTGTAGCTTCTGCATTAAACAGAGTTTTAAGGATATCTGTGACAGACATCAGCTCTCAGACTGCTGAATGTTACATTTATTTTTGGATCAAGGAACTCTTAAATAAAGAATAAGCAGATTATCAGATCCTATATATTGAATGCTACAAATGTACCAGATGCTCTTTTTTTGGAGTTTCATTCTTCCTTCTCTAGGTTTCACATTTCATTTAATGTCCCATAATGTGTAGAAAGGTCTTTTGGTGAGACAATGCTTTCATATCTATAGAAAATTCTGTGTTTTCTTCAGAGTTGCCTGTGAACCTTCCTTTTCCTCAGTGGAATCAATTTCCCAAGATTTGCCCCTTCCTTGCCATCCTCTCCTTCTTCCCACAGTACTTCAGACTAAAATAATGACACAGTAAAAAATTGCAAGATAATAGCTTTCTGTAACAATCTCTCTAAGCAGTTTGGAGTTAGAAGCCTTTAGTTCAGTTGCTCTTCATGATAAAATCTATCCTCAGCTTTCTAAATTAATAGAGAGGCTGAATTCTTATGCATATGTATTATCTGCTATCTAGTTAGGATTATCTAATTGTCCAGAGTGACTGAAATACCTCCCTTAGTCCTATCTGGAAAAAATCTTCAAGGTAATTTATCATAATAATGCACATCCATTGAAAATCTTTATTATAGATGATTTTAATTTTTTGCAATACATTGTGAGAGGATAGGTTGACAGATTACTGACAATTAAGATCTTACTTATCAATTCACATTGCTCAGGCAAAGACCTCAGGCTTACACCCTATAGTAAGCTTTTTGTCACATAAAACCAGATTACTACCTCAATATTAATCATTATCTCATGCTTTATATTTGCTGATTTATGCAATGACAGTGCAGGATCCTAACCTAGAGGCCCACTGAACTTCCCTTTAGGATTTTTTTGTTAGGTAAAGTATTGAAATATTTAATAACACCATCAATGCCTGGTTCTTTTTCTAAAAAAATATCACAGCAACAATGTGTTACTTCTCAGTGTAATAAAAGGAAACTTTATGAGCATTTGCTGTAAGTCAGGCAGGAGTTCAGGTCATCATTATTGGATTAAACCTGAAGGAGCTGTGGAAACAAAGGTTTGCTGGTCCATACATGGGACTGGAGGCACATAAAGGTTTTAGATGAGGACATTCAGAATTCCCATCTGCTATGGCACTTTATGCTGCTTTCTTCTGTTACTTTTATTCCTGTTTTATTTTCCAACACTAGTAAGTGAGTCTGTGAGCTACTCATGACAGTGTAGTCAAGGTTCTTCTGAATACTGTTACTGGTCTTTTTAATTACATTAACTTCAAACACAGGCACTCATCCTAGACATGTTATTCATGTATCACTCAGGGAAGGCTTAAAATTATTAACATACAGTCAGAGCTGTTATCAGTGAAGTGCTCAGGAGAACCACTGCTGGGATCCACCAAGGTAACAAAATCCCTAGCAGGCAGCAGGTTTGTTTTCTGACAGTCATCTGGTGTCAATGCTTTAGGAATGTTCTGGGACACTGCCAGACAAAAGAATTTAATGGGTTTACTCTGCTCTGCTAAGAAGCCTGCAAACTAGCTCAATATGCTGGAGGAAGGAAGTCAGAAAAGGTTCAGGATTAAAATAATCCTAGGCAGATGAATAAATTCATACACAGCTATTAAACCCACAAACTTTCCTGAGGAAAGTCAGCAGGAAAAGAAAGCACATGCCACAGCAACCCATGGGATCATGCACAAAATGCTAAGCTTGTCATGTTCATTCTTATAATTTGTATATAATTGTAACACCTCAGGTGTGATAGAGACTCATAAATATTGATATTTTAAAATCTGGGGTTGTTTTCCCTAATGTTAAATATATTGTCAAGACAGCTGTCAGTCACTAAGCCACTAGTCACATTTATCCCAAGGGATAAAGCACAGATTCCTAAAATACTCATCACCTTGAGGAAGCAAACAATTGCTTTCGATAGGCAGGTGTTCAAGAAGTACAGGCTGCAGGAACAACTGCAAGATTTCACTCCAGTGAAAGGAAAAAAACCACAGTTTAGACTGTAAAAGTGACAAGAAAAATAATGGAATGAAAACCAAAAAATATAGTTGTATTTCACTGCTGTTTTTCCAATACACATCACCTGACAAATACTTTCAGTTTCTTATCTGTGTCACATAATATTTGTGAAATTTAGTGAGGAAAAGGAAAAATGTACTTCTAACCTTCATTATTGATATACCTATTAAAATGATAGTAGTAAACAAAATTTAAATATAAGCTATTCCTTTAAATTACACTTTATCAGCATCATTTTCAATTTAAGCACGGATTTCAAAAGATTCAGAACACATTAAATCAAGTGCAGAATAATGAATTATGTTAAGAATTAACTGGGAGTTCTATGTTTGTGAGTGTACATGTGTGAATTACTGTCACTCTATGAATGTTTCTCCCAATGATAAGCAAAGAAACTTCTTTGTCAATTAAAGAACACATATGGTAGCTGTCATCAGCTGCTACTTCTCTTAAAAATTTGTCTTGTAAGTTTTGGGTTTTTTTCCTTACTGAGAAAGATATAATATTAGATCATTTACTGAACACAGAAAAAGATACATGAATATTGGAAATACAATTGGACACATTACATTTTTAGGAAAGATATTAACAAAGTTAAAAATTCCTTGTCAATGACAAACTCCTTGTCAGTAAACCATGCTTAATTGATAGATCAATAGTAAACATGCTCCTTGAGCATTTAGCAGTATGTTGTTGTATTGGTTTTGACTGGGAAAGATGATTTTTGTCCATAGTACCTGGTATGGGGCTGTGTTTTGGGCTGGTATGGAAACAGTGTTGATAGCACAGGGATGTTTCCATTATCACTGAGAAGTGTTTGCACAAAGCCAAAGCCATCTCTGTCTCTCAGACTGTTCTGCCTGTGAATAGAACAGGGCTGGGGGTGTATTACATTAAAATCCACACATTCTGTAGGGTCAGTGGTCGGAGACAGGGACGACACACACACACCCCCCAAACTCCACGTGACAAATAGGGTGGTTTATTGTTGAGAGCCTTCTTATACAGGGAGTTCAAAACTCCTGGGTCTAGGAGATCATTGGTCTGATCTTTTACACCCCCCAGATCCTGGACCAGTGATATGCCCACCTCTTAGGATGGAATGTAAGTGGTTGAGGTTCCTGTCTTCCATTCCAGAGGCTGGTTTTATGGAGCTGGCTGGGCATCCACATGGATTGCCCAGTACAAGCCAGCCTGTACTGTGATATAATGTGACAACAGGGGTGCACAAGGCACTGGGAGGGGACGCAGCTGGGACAGCTGACCCCAACTGACCAAAGGGAAGTTCCAAACCATATAGCATCATGCTCAGAATATAAAATAGAAGGGGGGAAAAGAAGGAAAGGGAGGTGCTCAGAGTGATGCTCTCTGTCTTCCCAAGTTGCATATAATGAAACCCTGCTCTCCTGGGAATGGCTGAAGAGCTGCTTACCAGGGGAAACAGAGAATGAACTCCTTCTGTTAATATTGTGCATGGCTTTTTCTTTTCCTATTAAACTGTCTTTATCCACACTCATGAGTTTTCTTCCTTTTACCCAAGATGTCTCTTCCCCAGTGAGTGGCTGGGTGGGGGTTAGCTGCCTTCAGGGTTTAAACCATAACTGTCCTTTAAAGCAAGGATAATAAAAATCCAGACCATAGTTTGGTCAGCCTGGCAATCTGAGAGCTGGAGAGTTTGATATAGTTAGGGGGTTTCTCTCTCTCTCTTTTTTTTTTCTTTTCATAGTTTTCTCTGACACCCTGTAACCAGAAAAAAATCAGCAGCTGAGAAGCTTATTTAGAGGGCCAAGTGCTTAGTCTTTCAAGAACAGCAGGTGGAAAAGCAAAGTGTAAAAAAAGGAAGAAAATGTCATTTTTATGTGCTTTACCAGTCCCTAATATGAAGTATTTGGTCTTTCAAGTTCCTCTGGGACTATAATACTTATTATATATCTGGAAATTTGAGGGAATACTTGACCACAGTTTGTTTTTGTCCTCTTGTGTCATCTCAGATGACACAGGAATCAGAACTGCACCAGATCTTCTTTCCTGATATTTTGGGTTCAGGAGAAGAGATAGACAATGGGGTAATGAAAATCAGAATTCTGACTCAGTTTTTGATCAGTTTGAGTAGTATTAAATGAAGTTTCCATAGGAATTTACTGAGGTAAGATTTAAGTAAGGTGTAGCTAACACTTATATTTCTAGAGAAATCTTAAGGGCCCTATTGTTTTGGCCAGATATAAGCTAAAGCAAAACAGGAATCACACCTGTAAAGAGGAAATGGGATACAAAGTAAACTCTTTGGCTGAAATGATCCCTAACACATGACAAATGTGCTAAGATGAAATGAGCAAGAACGAAATACAGGACTAAGAGATAAAAGTGCTGTTATGACTGGTAAAAAGTTTCAAGGCTGTATATCAGCACAAGTTATCTCAAAAACTATCTATATTGAGTTACTGTATTTATCTTGGTTACACACACAAACACACACATACATTAAAATGAATAAGAATGATGGGTACAAATTTCACTTCAGGGAGGAAGAATAGTCACTATAACAAACTAGAAGGAAGCTGTGAGTGTTCCTTTGATGTCCTAAATATACAATAGGCAAACTACACTTCCCTGAAGAGTAACCAAACATTGGTCAGCTTTTAATCTATCAGTTAGCTAAATTAAATGAGATAAACTTTATCTGACTATAATTTGACTTGAGTTTCTGTCAGAAATGAAACAGTTTTTGTACCTCCTTCATCCTTCCTTCCACCTGTAGAAGTGTTTTTTTGGGACAATTCAAGCCATTATAAAACATTTTATATTGTATAAACCCACTCCTATGTTTTTTCTAGTTTTATTTTGATTAATGGTCTTCTTCTCTTTTTATATTTTTTTAAATTAAAAGTCTAACTATTTTATTTTTTAAATATTCAAAATAAAAACTCTTTAATATCTACAGCTATTTTTAGCTTTGAAAATTCTTTGGCCTCCTTGAGTTCTATTTTCCATCAAAAGTTATTGTCTGTGGCCTTATAAATGTTCTGATTTAAGCCCTGTAGTTGAGATCTGAACAGGAAACACATTCATAAACATGGAGACCAAAGTACTTTGCACACTAACAAATCTGACCCTCCAAAACTTATGAAAAGACCTGTATACTAACACCACCACATTTGTTTCGAAAAGCACCTGTGATAAAGAGCGTGACTCTAATGAAAATCAGAATTAAAGAAGGAGTATCTCAACTGAGATGGATGGTACAGGTTGTCTTAGACGGTGCTGATAAGTACCACAAGCTGTGCTGATGGGCTTGTGATTTGCTCCTTTGGGATGCAGCAGTGGAAAAGGAAATCTATCAGAAGTGATTGGGGAAACTGACATAGCTCAGAGGAGTAGAGGAAAATAAATAAGATATAAGATGTCTTTCACTTAGACATTACTGTTTTGATTTCTCTCTTATTAATTGAATCTGATAAAAAAGACATAGATGTTAAACAAGCATTGTCTGAAGCTCGTTAGAAATTAAGAAGGTAAGAGGCAAGAAAGACCAAAAATCTTCTTGCAAGAAGGCCATAAATACATTGCAAACTCTGTTTTTGTGCTTTGAAATTTTGCACCAAATCTGGCTCCTAAAGACAAGTGCGTTGATATGCAATGTGTAAACATTGAGCTTGCTTTATTCTTAGCATTCAGTGATGAATAATATCAGGGAAGTAAGCAGTATTTTCATATCTATATAAACTGGTCAAAATTCCACAGTGTTTATGACTGTGCACTCATTGTGGGGTGACTTGCACCCATTAATCATTTGGAATTAATGGGACTAATTTTTAATTTAATTGCCACAGAGTGGCAGTCCTTCTCAAGTTTATTAAAGAATCATCAAAATAGGGTTTGGAGCTACTGTATGGAGGCTCATGATCTCATCCTTTTCTTATCCTGAAGTTCTGAATGTTTCAAATATCTCACTTTAATATATACCTGAGTTCCTGTCATGCACCACGGTGATGGAAGTGCTACTGAGTGAGTTGAATGTCCTTATTTGTTCCAACAACAAAAAAGCTTTACTTTAATGATATTTTTATATAACTGAGGGAAATGTAGTCAAAGATTATGTTCTGCATTGAGAAAGATGGAATGGTTATGTGCTGAAGAAATTTTTCCTGCCTGAAGGATTGGTTTGCATTCATGTCTTTGCTCTTTTTTCTGTGTCAAACTTCAATTTTAGGTCTATGAAGTCATACATTTTGTATTTTTGGTATCACACACCTGAAAGAAAGGTAACATTTGCTTTCTCGTATTTGTTTATATTAAAGCTCTCAGGAGCACTCCCCACACAAATTCAAGTAACTGTGATTTAGAATTGTCCCTGCAAACAGACATGCTTATAAACACTAACTATATTTTAGTCCTACTGAGTATAATATATGACCCTCATTAATAGACAGAAGCAAAACAGAGGATATTTATGTGTTTAAAATGGGCAACAGGACATCTACCACTTCTGAAATATCTATATAATATTTGTCTCAATTCTGTCACAAATCTGTCACAAACACCCAGAAAAGATCATAAAAACCAACATGTATTTATCATATCTGATATATTTATTTACCATTGCTGCACACTTGAAATTTATGAAGTTCATACTTGGAATGGTTTCTTTCTGGCTACAATGGCTACTGAATGTTCAGTTCAGTGTCCAGAGAAACAGCACTGCTTCATCAAGACCAGCACTTCCTCACAGTGTTCTTATTTGTATTTGAAAATCATTTCTAATCCATTACACTAGGGCCTAAGAGATCATAGATTACTCCTACCATGCCACAAAATGTCTTTAAAAGGATTAAAACACTCAATATTTCAATTAATATTTTGAAAAAATCTTGACATTTTGCTAACCACCAGATAGAACTTATTCAACTAATCTTTTAAGATACCTGAAGACCAAGTTAAAAAAAAAAAAGTAATTTCTTTTTCCTATCAAACATTTTAGAAAATATTATCAGATTTTTTTTTTTAAAATTAATATGTTGGAAATATTTTAATGCCATTAGGGCTATTGCTGCTTTAACAGACTCAGATGACAGATTGGATTTTTCAGACATTTTTTTTTAACATATCATAATTTTTATTAAGCTCCACTTGCTCATCAAACTTCATTTTTAAAATAAGAAAAACAGTTTGGAACACTAGTGATAGGAGAAATATCTACCTACCAGAGGAATACTAATAAAAATTCTTGATCAATTTTATCAAAATACAGAGAGTGCAATCTTACAGGCTGTTCTAGAACAACTTCTCCACTATGGCCATTTTTTCTGGACAGCATGAAAAGTGCATGGCCATTAACTACTCATTTAACAAAACTGCTGAAGGAAAGAAAAAAACCAGCAGGATTTGAGTAAGATTTTAAAATTTGTTTTCTTGTTTTTTATTCTTTGTAATTCTATCTCATGGTGTCATTATATTTTCACCTTTTTTTCTGATTACCTTTGATTTATTAACTCCTTAAACATCAGACAATAGAATTTAAGAGCCAGAAGCATATACTGTAAGCTTCCCAGGGTTTTCTTTGTCCCATTGCATTACCAGAATTAATGTATTATCATTCATCCCTTCCAGACTGCATTTTCTCCTGCTTCTGTGTATGAGAAATGAGGCATTTGGGCTTATGATGATTGAAATGTCCCAAGCTGACAGCAGAGAATTACTTAAAATGACTGTCTCTCTCTAGCTCTCCTAACAGTGTCAGGTTATCATTATGATTCCAGGGATACTCATCACAGACAAACTTTGGTACTTGGTATTAAGACACAAGCATCTATGCTTCCATTTAAGTCTCCTGTGATTATTTTGGATGCAGTATTGAAAATGAAAATCTGCATCCATATTTAATATTTTTAAAAGGGGTAAATATGGCTGCTTGGGTTGTGCTAGTTAAACCCTTTAAAGGAGACAGATTGTAGTTGTCATGTAAAGAATAAGAGGGACTAGGGAAGAGACACTAGGGAACAGTTGGCACAGGGATATAAGGCTTTCTTTCACTGGTTAGTCACTATCCAAAAAGCTAGGAGAAAAAAATATGTGGAGCTAGTGAAGGGGGGAAAATGGGGGGGAGCACAAGACAAATTAAAAAGTGAAAATAATGAGCACAGTTTGCAGTTTCTGTTCTGGTTTTGCAAGAGTCACAATCAGAATTGTGATTCCCTTTTCTGTGTCTTTTATGCCACTACTGTTCAGATGTTTAAAAATTAAAGATCCTTTATTTTGTGGAGTTTAAGTCCCACCTTTTCCCTGCCCCTCCCATCCTCCCTGACACTGCTATCAGCTTTAAGATAGATGGATTTCAGCAAAAGTCTTTTACCTATTTGAAGAATTACACTGTTTTATGCCTCATACCGCTTAATTTCCCCCACTTCTTATCTAACACTAAAACTGTTCCTTCTCTTTATTCCCAGGAGTTTCATGGGGATACATAACCTAGTTCTTCCCATTTAATTGCACATTAGGCCTTATTATCACTTACTATCATTGCTGTGGTGCCTCATATACTTTTAAAATTCCTATTAAATTAAGAAAATAGTATCTGTTAAGTCTGACTACCTTTCTCTTGTTCCATCCCAAAAAGGCACATATTTGTCTTTATGTGTGTTTTCCTAATGGGGAATACTAAGGCTGATGAGAAAAAAAAAAGCTGACTTCACATTAAAATTGAGTTAAAACCTGATAACTCAGCCTGCCCCTGGCACTCAAGAAAGAGGACTGTTTCTGCAGGCTGGTTTTCTGTGAAATTGCTGCCTGCCTTGTACACAAATCCAGACCTTGCCACATGCCTGTTGACAGCTTATTCTAAAACAGCAATTCAAAAATGATGATCAGCAAGAGGCAGCCTCTTAATTGCCATTAGAATGAGCAGAGCATCCTCCTCCCAAATGACTTGGAAAGAAATATTCGATGGCAATAAATATGAGATAATGCACACCATTTTATTGAATTGTAACTGCACACTCTCTCAGAGGAGGCAAGAGCAGGGTGCTCCTTGAAGGAAGATAAACTTGGATCCTTGAAGGAGGGTAAAAATGGCAACCATGGTGGCAGTGCTCCCACAGCACCAGAGCCAGGCCAGCAGAGCCTGGCAGGGACTGCTGTGGGTCCAGCAAGCACCAGGCAAAGGCAAGATTACGAGCCAAATCCAGGATCAATCCAGGAAATACAGACACTACAGGGAAGGAAGCCCACCTACAACATAGCCAGGGCAGGAATTTGAGTAGGGAGGTTGGGGCTGTTTTTCTGGGACAGCCACTGTGATCACCTGGCAGCCTCTGAACACCAAGTGCTTTCTGATGCAAGGCGGAATTCTACTGCAGAAAACACTGCCACCAGACCTGATGGAGAATAAAGGATGGATGTTCAGAGGAGATTTAGATGAATTTGTGTATTTAAACCTTCCAGTAACTATTATAATTGTGACAGTTGGATCACCTGAATTCCCAAATTGTTGATGGCTGAATTACAATACTGGAATGAAGATCCCTCTACTTTTCCTGGAAACATTTACTGTTAGAAAAATGGTGCCTTGGTTTGGTCCTACATTTTCTTACAACAGTCTTTGCATTCTTTCAACAGAAATAATGCATGTCATAATGTTAAGAATATGAAAGACCTGAATACAAAATGAAGACATGCACAAGGAATATGTATCAACAATTAAGTCAAGAAAGTAGATATAAAAAAAGGAAGAAAAAAGAAATCAATTTTAAAACTGTCTACCAAATCCTCAAAAACCTTTTAAGAAGTGTAGTCAAGTAATCTTTGTGTGAGAGGATTAAGGAGGATTTACAATAAAAATTGATGAGGATAAACTAAAAAGATGATAAGAACATTTCCTGGACAGTCTGGACAGAACAAAACTTAAGGTTAAACTTAAGTACTCCTAGAATTGCCCAAAGTTTCACTAATTAGCTGTGACCTTCCACTAAATAGGAAACAAAAAACTCTGTAGGAAACTTCATGGGCAAGGCAGAATATCAGGCAGAATCTGACTGGAGAAAGACTGACTGAAAGAAATGACCAAGCATCTGCAATAATGCCTTGAAAACAAAAACACATCAACCTTAATTGTTACACTGCCACAGAAGGAAGATGAGTCAAAATGTATTGAGCAGCTCAGCAGAACATTAATGTCACTTGCAGGAAATATTCATAGTAAAATGATATTACAGCAAAGGAAATCTAAGGGAAAAAGAAGGTAAGAAAAAAATGTATAGGTGTCAGATAAAGGACATATTGAACATGTTTTGAAGAGTCCTAGGAAGATATATTGAAGTGCAAAATGCTAATCATTATCAACCTGTATGATTCTGAAAAATCTTGTTATTCTTGCAGAAAGTGCACAGAGGAGAATGGTTTGCTGTGGAACATGAATGAAATAAATTACTCTGATGGGTTAACTTTGGCTAGCAGAAAAATATCCACTCAGCCAGTCACTCACTGCACCCCTCAGTGGGATGTGGGCAGAGATAAGGACAGGGAGATCACATAACCAAATACCATTGAAGAAAAAGCAGGTTTGCCTTGTGGAAAAATTACTTAGCATCATGCCAATAAAAATAAATATTGCACTATGGATTTGGGCAGTGTGTAACTACAACCTCCTTTTCACCTGCACGTATGCTGCAAGAAAGCAAGTCTATGTCAAACCAGCATATTTTGTCCACTCTCAAGCCAAAACCAATGTATTATTATAAAAAGCAAAATGTGCAACTATTCTTACTTGTTGACTTCATTGAGAGAACAAGACTTGAAGGAAATAGTGTGTAAAACCTTGGAACAGGAGTCAGAACTGTAAAGACCTGGATATTGAATGCTAATCTTTCTTCCAATTTCTGCACTTCTAGAAAGCACAAGGTGCAGCTCTAAGGAGGCAGAACTATAATTTTGAATATTGCATAAATTCCATTTGTCATCAATGTTTTGTAACAAATCTTCTGCAAATAAACACTCAGCATTTTGTAATCTACAGAACATCATAATGACGGGGAATAATCCAAAGGCAGAAAGAAGACAGATTCAGTAAATTATCTTTTATGAACAAGTTACATAAGTTTTGGACTGTAGAAATTCTTCAGACAAACCTTCCTGCTTTGTACTAAATATATATATAAACCAAAAAATGGATAGAACAGGTAATAAAACTGAACATATATAAAAGATGCAGGAGCATATCCATTGCTAAATTTCTGTTATGGAAAAGACAGATGAAATGGTTTGGAAATGTCCAAAGAATAGAAGCATAAGTAGTCCTTAGGACTCCCAATGCTGTAACAGTGCACCATCACTGTTCAGAGTGGTAAGGTTTAGAGGGGAGTGCTGGGGACCACATGGCACAACACTCTGGTCAAGAACAGCCACCTGGAGTCAATTTCCCAGACTATATCCAGATGACTTTTGAATGTCTCCAAGCACGGAGACTCCACAACCTTTCTGGTTGACCTCAAAGATATATAGAGAGCAAGATAGAAAGTTAGGAGTCAGATCAAAAAGAATGATAGCTTAAACATTTGAAGAATTAATTTATTTGTATTAAAAACCTGTGTTTGTTTCCTTTCATAGAATTCAAAGGAAAAAAAAGAGAGAAAATAGAAAATTACAGTATTGTTTAAATTTTTTATTGATTAATTAAAATTATATCATGATGTCATTTAAATATTTGCATATCTAGCTACATGGAAGGAATACAGGACCTTGAATTTAGCTATTACCTCTCCAGCTAAAGTTCAGAAGCATGATAGAATCTCACTGATTGTAAGACATTTTTGCATAGTAAAAAAAAAAGTCATTATTTTAAAAAACTTGAAGTAATTTATGGAGATTTAATATATTTTTAGATCAAATAGAAGAGGAAACAAAATCAACAGACTTCAAAGCTGAAGTTTTAATCCTTTTTTTTTAAAGCTTTGCCACTGAATTGAAAGAACATTATAAGGTAGGTTTGTAATTAAATGGAGAAAATGCTGAATGTATATGTTGATGTAAAACAGCACAATGCCGATAGCAAAGTACAAAATGCATTTCCCTAAATCTTCTTCAGTTTCCTTTTGTCTCCTAGAAACACACATTCTAGTTAACTTAAAGTTATTATTTCTCAACCTTTATGACATGCCTCTGGCACTGTGCAAGGTGATCAGGCAAATGCAGGTGCTCAGGCAAAGTTACGGGTGCTTTAGATCTTCCACTAATAGCAAAAAACCACACACCATTTTTATGTGTTCTATTTTACATGATACAGTACTTGTCACACAAGCTGAGGGGGAAATAATGGAATATTGGTGAAGAGGATTGTAAACATTCTTGAGTGACTTGCAGACAGGGTTTTGAGAAATACACAGATCATACAAATTTTTATTTGGCCTTGTCTGTGGAACAAGAACAAAATCTCTGTTTAGACAACATGTGATAGAATTGGAGGCACCCCACGGAACATGCTTGAGATTTCTGCCCTGCTGTGGGAAAGATCAAAGCAGAGTGGTAAATCACACCTGCAGGAACCCCTGATGCACAGGTGAAAACAGCAGGCTCACTCATGCTCCAGGATGGGCTGGAGCTCCTCCAGCAAGAGCTCTGTGGTGCCTGTGTGAGCGGGCTCACACTTGTGTGCCACTGCCCAGCTACTGCTTCAGGGAAGACCCGCTTGGTAAAGCAATGAAAATAAATTTATTCTTGGTATTTCATCTGTGCTTGTGCCTGCATCCTGCCTGTTCCTGCTAACACACTGACATTTAGCTTTTAAACAAAATCACAGAATCATTAAGGTTGGAAAAGACTTCCAAAATCATCAAGACCAACCTTTGACTGATCATCACCTTGCTAACTGGACCATGAGACTGAGTGCCACATTCAGTCATTTCTGAACCCCTCCAGGGATGATGACTCCACCACCTCCCTAAGCAGCCCATTCCAGTGCTTGACAACCCTTTCCATGAATAAATTCTTCCTGATGTGCAATCTGAATCTCCCCTGGAACAACGTGAGGCTGTTTCCTCTTGTCCTGTTGTTTGTTGCCAGGGAGAGCAGCCTGACCCCCATCTGCCCACAACCTCCTTTCAGGGAGTTGTAGAGATAGACAAGGTCCCTCCTCAGCCTCCTTTTCTCCAGGCTAAACAATGCCAGCTGCTCCTCACCAGCCTTGTGCTCCAGACCCTACTCCACTTCTGTTGCCCTTCTCTGGACATGCCCCTTATTCACTGGTCTCTGTACAAATCATGAATGGAACAGGACTGCTGTGGAATCTTGAGCTGTTTTATTTTCCAGCATCAGTCTCATTACATGGTTATGACAATGGGAAGATGCCACCAGCTCACATCCCAGGCAGCAGACCAAGAACTTTATGTTACAACTCACTTTATAAGTTTTTTGCCCAATCACACAAAGCAAAAGCACATTGACAGTAGTTCCATCCAACCACTGTAAGCACACGTACGTTCAGTTAAAATAATGTGTGATTATTTTGAATACAATACCTGCTTGTAAGCCTTAAAACACAATGCACAGAGCTCCATTATTAAGCTTCAAACTTCCTAATATCCTCCTAGATATACTTTTCTGTAGATTAGGGAGTTATTCTAGACAAGCATTATTACACAGACCATTGTTTTATTTGTCCTTACTTTTCTACTTCTCACAATTTTTCTGCTGACCTATCTCATGGCTACTGCTTAGTTCTAATCAAAGTTCTGCTGTCTCTGAGGCCTGCCTTTTGCAGCTTTCCCAAAACCCTCTGATTTTATGGATTCCCACACCTCTCAATGTCCTTCTTGCAGTGAGGGGCCCAAAACTGGACACATGATTAAAAATGTGGTTTCACTAGTACCAAGTACAAGGGGAAAATAATTTCCCTTGCCAAACACCAGTAGCAAATACCCCACACAAAGCTTTTTTTGTTTGGTTTTTTTTTTTTTACATTGGGAATTCCTATTTGCTTGGGATATTCTGAAATTTTAAAGCCCTGAGGAAAATAAATGGAACAGAAGATACCTTAGACAATACCTACGGAAGTGAAATACCACTTAAATTACAGAGATGCACAGTTTGAATTTTTCTGTTCTTACATTAAGTGAACACTAATTTTGCTTACCCAAATAACCAGCTCCTCATTAAACTCTGAGTTGTCTTTACTAACTCATATTTTGCCAGCATAGAGTATTGCAGTTTTTAATAGGAAGGTATCAATGTCTTCTCAGTTTATTAAAAATGCTTTAGAGTCTTAATGGATTAAACCATACTTTACACAGAAAAAAGGCAGTAATTCTTTACATTACCATCAAATCAACACTGCAGATTTGTGTTCCAAAAAGATGATGAGGAACTTGCAAAGATTGCAGAAAAAGCTTAAATCTCTGAGGAGTTCAAAATTGAGTTGAGTGAAAGTAAATTGATTCCCACCCATGGAATAAATTACATTAAGTTCTATTGGCATATATGATTTGTGAAATCCTATCTTTTAGACATACCTGCATGCACACAAAGAAGTCACTAACTAGTAAAAGAATCATGAGCAAGAAAATGTCCTCTTGAGGGCATGACTGACCCAGAAAACTGATCTGTTGCCCAATGTAGCAAAAAGATGTGTTTTCTCTCGACATGAAAGATGGGAAAGTGCTTGTTAAACCTAACCTGCAAGACCAAAAATATGCCAAGACCATATTTTTTTATGTACAAGGAACAGCAAACTGTGTATTTGAATATGTAATTTCCCCAGGGCAAAGAAAACTTCTGGGTTTTTCATGGGAGATTTGTTTTCATAGGGTATCCTCCAGGCAGAAGCTGAGCCTCGTGGGCCCTGGTATGATTTAAGAGAATTTCCAATAGTGCCCCAGCAACCTGAAAATGCAAAATGAGAGGTACCTCTCCACTGTTGTTCTATTATTTCTAGAGTCCCATAATGATATTATCAGATCTCTAAAGTCCATACCTCTTTGGTGTAGTCTCATGGCTGCAGCTTTTCACTGCCTCTTTCTTCTGCATGCTGTTCTCCCTCAGGCCAACACTCCTCCAAGGCTCTCCCTGACTGGCTAACCCACCCCCTTTTATCCCAGTTATCTTCATTGGTCACAGCTGCAGCCCAATTAAGGGCATCACAGCTGCAGCCCATCAAGGGCAACCAGGACCTCTGGGGCAAAGCCTCTATACAGATATGCAAATACAAAACATTTCCTCTACTATACTCCACTTTTACACTGATGCTCCTGCTGGCAGAGACCACCAGTGCTATGAGTTTGCAGAGAAATTCAGGGTGGCAGTGCACATCACAGACACAGTGATGTGTGTCCCTTCTGCCTCCCTTTCCACCAAGACTTCCAATTTCTGTTTGTAATGAATGAGTGTTTTATGTTACTCATAGAATTCCTGGGAAAGGTATCAACAAAAGAAGGTTTCATATAAAAATGAAAGTTAATTGGCCAGATTCACTCTAGGGCTTACCAAACAGTTAAAGCGCACAGAAAAATCAGAATAAAATCTAAATTCACTCATTCTAAAACTAAAATCAGTGTGAAATGATCTACACAGAGGCTGGAGATGGAAAAAGAGTAAGGATGAGAAAGGGCAAGTACAAAAAGGGATAAGGGGGACCCTCACAAGGTTCAGGATAGATTGTCTTGCCAAACTTCTCTCCAGACTTGACCAACAACCTTGTAACACAGATCTCTTATTCCTTCTGTGATAGCATTTATCTTTAACCACTTTCTGTAAGACTAAAAGGATATTGTAAGAATATTTAAATAAAGACCAATAGTTGAAAAATATTACTAATAGTACATCTATTGAATATTTATTGTTACAGTGCTTAGAAAGCAGTGAAAATCTATATAAATAATGTAGATCTACTAAAGAAAATGTAAGAGATTACTCTTTCGTCTTGGAAAAGTTAAAATTAAAAAAGAAGAAAATCAAGCCTACTAAGAAATAGTGGCAAAAAAAAACAAACTTCAAGGCGTGACTTAAAAGAGAGAAAATGATGCTCTAGACTAAGGATTTTTCTGGGTTAAAAATCTCAATAAGCTTCTGAAATGTATGTATACTCAGTAGATATAACTAAAATATCATAAGTCCCTTAAAAAGTTTTGTTTGTTTTTCATAGATATCTGCTAGCTGTTATTTATCAAACATATTAAAAGTGAAGAGCTTGATTTTAAGCATGGACCCCCAGAAATATTTTCTAATTCAATCCTCAAGGGAGATGAAGCAAATGAAAGTTAAAGGCAGTGGAAATAGTCAACATATGCAACAACAATATGCTTGTCATTCTTTGTAAAGGAAGAGGTTTTGATTTAAATTCAGGTTGGTAAAACTCTAAGCAAACTAAAAGGAATGAAGGCTGCCTCTAAAAAAGTACCTTCCTGAGGTTTTTGGAAATATCATGAAAGGGAATAAGATTGTAGAAACTACACTGTGCACTCACTGGAATAAATATACTTACAATATTCCTCTTTTTTTCTGATCTCAGCTGTTATTTCCCACAGCACCATAAAGTCAGGAAATATAAAAAGTTATCAAGGAACTCTTTACAGTCCAGAATGTCAACAGTTGAGCATTACCAGGAGGGCAGTACCAAATAAACTCAACTTGTATCTACAGCCATCCTGAAAATCTGCAATTTCATTTTGACCTTCATTCTGTTTTCTTTGCCAAAACAACTGCATTTGATCAGGAAGAGCAGATCTATCTTATGAGGACAGATTTTTTTCTTTTTTTTTCCTTCTATTCACATGATACAAGGCCTTTTCAGAAATTAGCATGACTTTCAGTCCTTTCATCAACAAATTAAAGTTTCTAATACATCTTTCTGTCTTGTGTGTCTGGAGTAAGAACCAAAAAGCTTAAAAGCCATGGGTAATTAAGAATGCCCTCATTTAGATAAAACTCCAACAAAATGTCTTCTTCTGATCTCACAATAATATAGAGATGAGTAAGGGATATTATTTGACTTCTTCATCGTTATTATTAGATATTTAAACTTACGTTTCAGACAATTAAAAGTTATGTTCTCAATAGAGGACAAACAGGACACATCTGGAGTTCACAGTGAATGATTTGGACTTATTATCTATTAACAAGCAGCCCCATGGACAATAAAGACACCATATTTTTTCAGACATGATTTCAAATCATATCAAGAATAGCAGTCATGCACCTGTGATAAGATGCATTTCTATTAGAAGATTGGGATAATGAGTTCTCATCATCTATGAAAAGTCCCATTATCTGGTGACTAAACAGCCCATTATCAGTGAAATAAAAAATTACAAAAATGAACTCATCTTAATTTAGCCTGAAAACATTATTGTCAAGTGTATTTTCAGGTAGAATTTCCTTTTAAGAAGTTTATGAAAGAAAACAAATTCTTTCATGAAATATAATAAGGAACTGTCTTAATAAACTCTAAAAGCTGCAAACAAGGTGTCAAAATAACTCATACTACTGAAAATCACCATATACAAAGTGGACATGAGAGGGATGATTGAAACTGGTTATGTTCCTAAGCAACATGTTAAATCTCATTATGTTAATGGAAAATATGATTTGTTCAATTTCACTGCTCCGTTACTTCACTGTTCCCAGAACACCATCCCTCCTTACACTAGGGTTGCCATTGCAAGAAGTCAAGGAATAAAAACCAAGGCATTGCTTTGAGTAGGAAAAATCCTCCATTATCTTCATTCATTCTACAAACTCACTAATAAGGACTATGTAGCAAAAATTTCCTTTAGAATCTGAAAAAATGTAACTTTTGAATTTCTGAAATATTACAATTAAAACCAGAAAGCTACAATATAAATGGACCTGGAAGGGGTAATCCCCTTTAATCTATATAACTGGAAATATTGCAACAATGACAGAAATACTGGGGCAGTTAATATTTATCCTGCAAATCTGTTAATCTCCCAGATTTTCTGAGATACTTTACTTTCACAAATCAAGCCATAGGTGAGGGAAATTGTGCTTACTACCTTGTGTGCCATTATTTCAAGCATATTTTATGGATAAACAGTGTTCATCTTGGTATGAGAACATTGCAATACAGAGAATCACAGAACACAGTCTTGTCTGATGTGCCTGTGAGAGCTCTTCTTGCTCCTTTCACATTCAACACTAGTTGGTTTTTGGCTTTCCTAATCCCAATCCTGCATACGCAGACAATTTTTTCCTCCTGGGTCTATATGTCTTGGATACAATTGAAAAATTTATGCTAATTCTGTGCACATAGCAAATAAGAAAGTTAAGTAACATTTTGTTTTGACTGGTAACAGATTTGGATTGGGGCTTTTTATTTTTGTTGGTTGGAGTTTTGGGAGGTTTATATTTGCTTGCTTTGGTTTTGGTTTTATTTCCAGTCAGAAGCTGTGCTTACATATATTACATGTATGATCCTATATATATAATGACACTGGGTACAATTCCTGCCTGACCAGATTTTTATAAATATATAAAGAACTGTGTAAAACTTCGCAATGAGCCTTAAATGACAGTAGTGCTGCTCACTATAAAATTTGGATGAAAAGGGAGCATTCGTTCTCTGTGACACAGAACAGTAACAATTCTCTTGGTTAGATGTAAAAAATGCTTGCAAAACATACAACAGGACATTATGTTCTTGGAATTTCAACCAAGGCAAGACACCTAGAGATTTGAGCTTTGCTGAGAGAGTAACTTGCTCATAGCCAAGTTTTGTTGTGGGTAGGAGGAACACACAGCCCAGCAAACAGATAAAAATACTTGAAGGGGCAAAGTTATTTCCCATAGCTCATTTTTGTTTCATAAGAATGAACTTGTGGAAAATTTTCTACCACAGTTAGCCTGTCAATTGCATTCAGTCAGGAATGCCACAGTCTTTCTTCCTTATAAGGACATGTTATATTCCAGTAAGGAAGCTTTTAGAAGGGTTGGACAACATCACCTCTTATACAATTTCTTTCTTGCTTTGTCAATGGTAATTTTAGTCTGGTGAGACTTGTGACTTCACACCTTTTTTGATATTCTTTACTGCTGAAAGTTTCCTGGAACCTTTCCAGTTTTCACACGTTTATTAATGGCATGCCTATTGATATAACAGCTCATAATCCAAACACATTGCTTTGTGCTTGAGACAAAAGAAAACTAAAATGATATAGCATTAAACCCCTGTGGAAATTTGAACTTAGCATATAGGAAATGCATTACTCATCAACTACAGAGCTGTAATCTGGTGCTTCACCCATAAGAAAACTCCATTCCTGAACAGCCATCCTCTGCAATGACAGCTTGTGGCCCTGATTGTGTGTGAGCCATGATTCCCCAAACTCCCACTAAGTCCGTGAGTCATTAAGAGTGCAAAAGCCAACACCACCAGCAGCACTGAAGGAAGATATTTTTGCAAGGGTCTTGTGGCTCTCTCCAGTTATATAATGGGAGATTTTGATTTGTGAGAAAAGGACACGTTAGACTGACCCATCTGATGGGGCAAGAGCTCCTGCAGAGTATTGAACTCAGTGGAGACAAGAGAGGCTGTGTGAGAGAGAAGAAAGCCCTGGTCAGACAGCTGCTCCTGGCCTTGCTGCTGCTCCCAGCTCCAGTGGAGCTGCTTCAAGCAGTGTTGTTGACCTGGGAGTCACTGTTTCAAACAAGATGAAGTTACTCACTGCAGTACAAGACAGCCTGAAGTCAACGGGATCAGGAGTTACTGCCTCACAGGGAGCAGCAAGGCAGCTGTTTCTAGATCCGTCCGAGCCTCTGCAGCTGTCCAAGATGTATCTTTTTCTTAAAAAATTGTAGCATAGTTTATCCAACCACAATTAAAATTTAAGCAGGTCTCATCTCAAAAATGTGGAATACAGGGTATAATCTGATCTCTCTCACACAAAAAGGTCCATGTCAAGAATAATAGTAGTACCATTAATAAGTAAAAAGGACAATATATCAATAGTGTATCTATGATCTTAGCTCAGATTCCCATTTTTCTAAATAATAAATAAAGAAAAGAATGTTCTTATTATCATGTTTCTACTCATCATTCACTTATGCCACACATGGCATAATTAATATTTACTAACCACTATATATGCACTAGTAATTGATATAGATGAAGTAACATACACTGAATATGTTATACTAATACTTCAAAAAATTTTTGGTCTTCAGAGCTTGCAGAGAAAAGCCACTGTGAACTACAGCTAGATAACTAAACCACAGATTTACAGACTTTAAATGCATCTTAATTTCTACACACACTTAAATGTAAGATATGGCCAAACTTCAAGTATACTGGATCTAAACATCCAGCAAATTGTTATTTTACAGTTATTCTACCACATCTTCAGTTACAATTTAAAACCACTCTGAGCTGACAGAAGAAGACAAGTTCTGATTGACTAACCTGATCTACTTTGACAAAGTGACCAAGGATGGATGGGGAAAAGGTTGTGAATATCTCTCTGGGGTGTACTAAACCCCTTGGCACCATTTCCCACAGCATTCTCCTGGAGAAACTGAATGCTCATGGCTTAGAAAGGTGCTCTCTTCTCTGTATAAAACATCTGGCTGGATGGTCAAGTCCAAGGAGTGGTGGTGAACAGAGATAAATCCAGTTTGCTTCTGGTCACAAGTGAGATTCCCCAGAGCTCAATATTGGGACCACACTGTTTAATATTTTTAGTGACATCTTGAATGAGGAGATCAAGAGGATCTCCAGTCAATTGCAGATGACACCAAGTTGGGTGTGAGTGTTGATGTGCTGGAGGGTGGGAAGGCTCTGAAGGGGATGTGGAAAGGCTGGATCAATGGGCTGAGGTCAATGGGCTGAGGTTGGCCAACAAGGCCAAGGGCTGAGTTCTGCACTTGGATCCTCCCTGCACTGTGGGCAGAGTGTCTGGAAAGCTGCCAGGCAGGAAAAGTCCTGGGGACCTTGGTCAACAGCAGCTGAGCAAGAGCCAGTGTATGCCCAGGCGGCCAAGAAGGCCAGTGGCACCTGGCCTGTGCCAGCAATGGTGTGACCCAAGGACCAGGGCAGGGATTGTCCCCTGTAATGGACACAGCGGAGGCCACACCTTGCATCCTGTGTCCAGCTCTCAGCCCCTCAAGACAGAGAGGACATTGAGGGGCTGGAGTGTGTCCAGAGAAGGGCAATGGAGCTGGGGAAGGGTCTGGAGCACAGGGCTGGTGAGGAGCAGCTGAGGAAGCTGTGGGGGCTCAGCTGGAGAAAAAGAGGCTTAGGAGGGACCTTATCAGTCTCTTATCACAACTCCTGAAAGGAGGTTGCAGTCAGGTGAGCGTTGAGCTCTACTCCCAAGGAACAAGAGACTGTACAAGAGGAAATGGCCTCAAGTTTCACCAGAGGAGAGTTAGATGGAGTATTAGGGAAAATGCCTTCACTGAAATAGGGATCAAGCATTGGAATTAGGTGCCAAGGGAAATAATGGTGGAATCACTATCCTTGGAAATATTCAGAAATTGTCTAGATGTGAAACTTGAGGACATGCTTTAGTGGTGGAAATTACAGTGTTAGGTTGGACTTGATGATCTTAAAGGCCCCTTTTCCAACCTTCTATGCTCATTCAATACCTTGGTGTTCTGATGTATTTTGAACTGTTGTGAAATGCTTAGTCATCATCAACATATCTGATTTTAAGACAATGAAACCAAATAAAGCATCATTAGGTCTCTAAATATTACAACTATTGACAAAGTATCAAAGATTAAGTAAATATGTTTGATTTTAGGATGGGTCTCTGCTGATTAGTCTTTTGAGACCCTATGTTAAAAATATATAAATGTGAAAAACTTTAGAGGAAATGTATAAGACTAGAAGGGGAAAAAAGTGGTGCTACTTTTCATACCTGAAGGTCCACTGTTTTTATACCTTCCAAATTAGACATGGCCAGTCACATTCATTAACTGGGAAAGAAATCTATATTTCCTCCAGATGTGAAAGCTTGTTCAGCTTTCTGGTTAGAAAGTGGGCATTAATTATTCTGTTGTTGTGTTTTCATCACTTACATTAGGGTATGGTGATTGCAAGGAGAAAGAGAGTTGCTGAAAATTGGTTTAGGCTTTTCTATGAGCATGCTAAGCAGACCATTGCAGAAGCTAAAATTCCTGATTTCGTTGGACATTATCTGACCTGTTTTCACCCCAAACCAGGATGTGGTACACTGGTACAATATCAAATGAAGGGCAAACATTGCAGACAAAAAAGGACTGTGCCTTCAGACTGGAACTGTTTATAGATCTGTATCTAGGTTCAAAAGGACAGCACAGTCAACCACCCTCTCTTTTAGTTGATAGAAAATTCTCTTGTAATTATTCAGGTGAAATTTCTTTCAGATTAGACTATAAAGTGAGATCCTTATTAAAAGATTAAGGGAAAAGTTAACTTGTTTAAGAGCAACACATAATTAGAAAATTCAGCTTATCAAAATGACACAAAAATGTTTGCTGAAAAGCTTGGCTTTTTCATAACATTTATATTAACATTTCAGTTTAGCCTCTTTTGAAAACCTATTTATAAACTAATGTAGCCAGGGTGACTAATGAAATGCAAAGTTCATCATACCTTTTTAAGTAATATAAAAGGCTCTGTCTTTAAAAAAGCTTTACATAACAAATTACTTTTAAAAATAGTAGGATCATGAATCCTTTCCAGACTTAATTTATGCTTCCTTTTTACAAATATTATTGCAGAACCATAAATACAGAAACACATCTTTTTAGTTTTTCCTTTTTCCCCCCCTAGATTTTCTGCAAATAAGAGAAAATAAAATTGGAGACAAAAAGTCCAGTCAAACCCACAGGACCTATCATGCATATTCCAGCATATCCTGATGGATCATGAGTGGAGTCCTAGGCCTATTTCACCTTGAACAATCCTGGGAACCTGCAGGAGCAGGTTCCACAGGTACCAGTTCCACAGGTAACTTCCAGAGGTACCACAACTAGAAGAGAATGAAATCTGTGTTTTGCCAGTAGTTTTCACATATATTTACTAACAGGACAAAGCAATTTGTCCAGCCCCTGTAATTCTAAGTCCCTTGCTCTAGGTCCAATTCAAGACCCAAGTCTTGTGTAGCATTTTCTCCCTTCTCCCCCAGAATCATTGTTATCAGTTCTCCATTCCCAGTCCTACAGCTGAAAATACTAAATCACTACCCCAAAGCATTGACTGAGAGAAGAATGCACCTGAAAGCCAGCCCTAGATTAAACTACAAAACAGACACAAGTGTTAAATCAACACTAATTCTTACTGCTGATTGTGGCTCATAAATAATATAAAATTGTAGCATTTTTGGCTTGCTCAGTGTTCCTTGATGAACTACACATGCCTACCTGCATATTTCTGTACTTTATAGGTGCATATACACAAAACCACAGAGGACCTGCCTCCTTCCCACAGGCTTGAAGTAAATACCTGTTGTTACTTGTGCACTGTAGGTGACCACCTTGAATATGAAAACACATACAAAGCCAGGTCTAAAGAAGATATTACACTCTTAGCTTGCTGGAGATATATTCACTCTTATAAAATACTATGCATAACTTTTTTAGTCATCTAGATTTCACATAACACACAGAATTATGAACAATTATATATATTAACTCCTTTATTAAATAAAAAATTCCTATTAAAAGTCTATTTTATGAAGTCAAATTCTGACATAAAATTATGGCAAATAATAGTCACGAGAGTTATCAATGAAATGTGTTTATGCAACTTATGAAATAGGATAATAATAATAATAACATGATTCCAAAGACCTTCTCTGGCAACATTTTGATAGAAGTTTGGAGTTTAAACCTTTGCTGAATATCAATACCACATAATCTGTGAAAAATTCTTGCTCATTCTTAGGTTTAAGGGCAATATGAAGTATTCTTGACTTACTGAACAGTTGCTAATACGAGGGAAAGTTAATACTTTTTCCAAGTTATCATTAGTCTCATACATTTCAATGAACTCAAATGGTAAAAATTCTCTTTGTTAATGGTTATTTGCTTTTAATTTTTAAATTTCTCAATCATCCCAGCTACTAACATATATAATTAATCTGAGAACAGACCATTCTAAATCAATAATTGCCAAATGCTATTTTTTTTGAAGAGTAGTTCAATAGAAATATTGATTTTAAGGAATGATTCAGATTTCACTAAGCTCTATCATAAAGTATTTTTAAAACCCTATCTTCAGCTTTTCCTTCCATCATGAATGGTTCAAGGTTACTTTTAAACATCTGGAAAATACTTTAAGACCTTAGAGGTTTTGTACTATTTTTCAGAGAATGTGTATCAAGAATCCTGCTACCAAAATCACATTAGTTTTACACTGGCATAAGAATTAAGGAAAATCAGGGTTAAGCTCCATCGTTTTTTTGGGTTTTTTTTTTTTTTTTGGGAGGGGGTTTGGTTTTTTTGGGTTTTTTTAAGTGATTCTGGTACATTTCATTTTATGATTGACAGTATAGAAAAAAAGAGAGTAAGAAAGGAGAGATTTTTAAAGTAATTTGCAATATATGGAGAAAAATGCTGACTACTTTTCTTGAGCAGGAGTGTGAGAGTTCAATAGTAGTTTTTGAGGGAGGAGGGGTTAAGCCTAGGAGAAGAGTTTCTTTTGTACAGAACTATACTGTTACATGATTGCACTATTCTTCTATGCCATCAGTTCTGAATTGCACTTTTGATAGGGCCATGCCTTAAGAAATAAATAAAGCATACCCAAAGTCACAGCCTGCAATTATGCTCAGAAATAATAATACCAACTCCTGAGATCCTTTTTTTTTCTGTAAAACAAAATAATTCAAGAGAGTACACTTGGAAAACTTGCCATCTTGTCATGTCATGTGAAAATACTCATCCCTGAATATTGTGTGGAGATTGGAAAACTTGTTGCAACATTGACTGGGTTACTTGCAACAGTTTTGGGTTACATCTATTATTTAGTTTCCACTGTAATGAATCACAGTTTTATCTGACTTTAAGGGTGATCTCCAGCTATGATGAATATAAAGTGAATATAAAGGCTAAAGGCAGGTCTAGAAAAGAATTTGTCTTTTATTTGTATCAGATTGATTTTACCAAACTAGTTCTTATTCAGTGTCCTGAAGTCACTGATGCATTTCAAACTCTTTGCTAACCAAATTTAAAAGCCTTAAAAGCATGAGGTTAAACAGAAGGTCTATCTACCTGACCAAAAGTGAGCAGCAAGGAGGAAAAATACTTTGTTGTATTCCTCAGAGGACCAAGTACTTTGTGAGATTCCTTCCTGCTGCCCAGGAAGGACTGTGTAATGTGGCTCCTGGAAAAACCTTGCTTTTTTCTGTCAATACCACACAGACAGACTGTGTGGGTAAACAGTGTGATTGTGTGAACACTGCTATCATCTAACATGCAAAAGAAGAAGGAAGAGGACAGGCAGGAAAAAGAAGAATCAATAACTTCCTTATTACTCTGGCATCCTTATTACTCTTTCCCACTAATCTGCATCCTCACATCTCCTCAATTTACCAAGCTGACTCATCATTCTTTCCTCTCCTATGTTTAACAGGCAGATATTTTAACACTGTATATTAACTACTTTCCCCTTTTTAACTTCTTACTCCAGAATTCTTCCTGACTTTTTGCCTTCTTGGTTCATCTGTTTCCCCCAGAATTCACCAGGTCTTTTCTGCCTTTTCTACCTACTGTAGGCTGACTGCCTCCTCATCTGTAACCCGTTTGCATCTGCTTAAAAACTTCTGGTTTATAATAGGGCCATGCTTACAGCTTACTAAGCCTGTGCACATACAGCACATGTTTACTTTATCACCTTATACAGAGCAGCACCAGCCAGGGGAATCTCTCCCCTTCCTCCCTAGTGAGAAATGAGCCTCCTATGTATCCATGTGAACATCTTTCCCATTTTGAATCCTCTACATCTTCTCTTTTATGGCTTGTCCAAATAGACTTTGCTCTTATGAAGGGGGGGGGTGAAAGGGGGAAAATATACTAGCAAAGATGCACAAAAACTGAGGGAAAAGCAAAGTCAAACAAGCAAAATCATGCAAAATACGTGGTAAGGGATTTCTACTGTGCCCTCAGACTAGCAGCATTCTCACTGCTCTATCTTCTGTGCCAACAGAACAGTCCCTGTTGATTCATATTTCTGTCCATTTAATGTAATGGTCTACTTAATCCCATTGGAGTAGTGAGGTCATTTCATATATTTATCTTCGTCCTTTCTTACTTTCCCTGCCCACTTTGTTTTTGCCAATGAGGAGATGCCATGGTTTCACCCCAGAGAGCAGCCAAGCCCCACACAGCCACCCACCCACACCCCCAGCTGGGATCAGGGTGAGAACTGGAAGGGTGGAAGCTGGAAAACACATGGGTAGAGATAAACACAGTTTAATAGGGAAAATAAAAGCTGCCCATACAAGCAAATCAAAACAAGGAACTAATTCACTCCTCCCCAAGGGCAGGTGGGTATTCAGCAGGTATTCAGCATCCCCTGAGTGGAGAGAGGAGAGGAGGGCCCTGTTGTGCATAATTGGTTACCTGGGAAGACAAATGTCATCACTCCAATCATTCCCCATTTTCCTTATTTTTCTCCTCCCACCTTTCTATACTGAGCATGATGCCATGTGGTCTGGAATATCCCTTGGGTCAGTTTGGGTCACCTGTCCTGGCTGTGTCTCCTCCCAAACTCCCATGCACCTTGCCCAGTGTGGCAGTATGAAAAGCAGAAAAGGCTTTGGCTCCATGCAATCCCTGCTCAGGAAGAGTAAAAACCATCTCTGTATTATCACCCCTGTGTTCACTCTGTTTGCTCCACCCCACAACAGCCACTGGGAAGAAAATTAACTCTGCCCCAGCCAAAATCAGCACAGGAGGGTGAACAGCAGTGCCATCAGCCTCAAAGATACAGGTGCAGCAAAGACCTCAAGTGAGGCATTTTGCTGTTTATATTCAGTGCTCCATTATTTCCTGCCTACCTTCCCTATTTATTTGATTTAGGTTTTTTGTTCCTTGCTGGTAGCTGAATATTGAGTTCATGTTTTCACAGAATTTATCACCTCTGACTGAGATAATTTTCCTGACTGGTAGTGGCTAATTTGAAGCCTATCAAAGCAAATAGGGCAGTTTTGTCCACAAGCATTAATTTGTGTTTACTGGCACTAGATTTCATCTCCATCCTGTGTCTCGTCCACTCAGCATCCCGCTGAAACTCCTCACTGCTCGATTTGTGTTCTGCCCTGAATAACTGCAAACCATTTAGAAACTGTAGCCTTTTCTGGGGGGATTTCATATGTTTCCAAACATATGAAAAGGCATAAAATATTCTTCCCAGGTGTGACCTAAAGAAAACACCAGAAATTTCATTAGATTTCAACTTCAAATTGTCCTTTGGCAACTCAAATGTGATGCTTTCTGAGCTTATGTGTGGTTCTTTATTTTTCTGCCAATATATGTAACAAATAATCCATTGAGGGATATAGCTAACAGCATATAATTTTAAACCTCTTTGTCTTGAAAACTAACTGATTTATGAAAACTATGGCATGGTGTTAGCAAAAATTAAAATATTCTTGTTGATTATTATCTAAGTCATACATCAGTCATTGGAGCTACAGACTGAGTTTCACTTGACTCAGAGAGAGCAGTTACAGAGTGTTTTGTGAATTCATGACACATTTCCCTTTTTGCTTGTTAGCTTGCAACACAGAAACTTCCCCAGTGTTTTTATACTAAAATATTGTATTAATGGGCAAATTAGGAGGAAGAATGAAATTAGGGAATTATTCCTGAGTCACCTGGAAAGGATGCTAAGGGAGGAAAAGCATTAAGGGTCTTTGGGGTAATCTAACCCAGCTTTATGTATTTGTTTCAGTGCCATTTAGCATTCACTAGTACTGAGAATGCAATCCAAAGAGAGTTGTACTATATTTCCACCTTCATTGGATAATTATGGTCTCTGAGCACCTTTCTTATGAGAATAAATAATGAACACCTGCATATTAATATTTAGCTTTGAAAAGTCTGAAAGGATGATGTATATACATTAATATAATTTTGTCTTTTTAGTATCAGAACTTCTGGTGATGCTTATTCAATATGTGGTACAGAAGATGGCAATGAAATAAATGGACCACAATACAAGTTATTTAAATTTTCTCTTGAAGTTTTTTATTGTTAACATATACAATATAAATGTATCAGTCACCTAAACATTTCACCAAGCCATCCCAGCTGCTAAGTTGATCTGCATGGCAGAATCAACATATGAGTTTGGAACACAGACTTTCCAGGTATTTCTTGGTTTCTGATTATAAATTAGCTCCCCCACCCCCCCATCTAAACTATGTTTAGTTCCATTTTTAGCTACGAAAGGCATTACACATTATATCTTGTAGAAATAGATTTGTTTCTAGAGCATGAGGTGAGGAATTGCATTAAAAATCTATATAGAGAAGTTTGAAGAATCATGTTGGAAGTTATAAGCAAATTTTCCAATAGTTGGTAATCCCTTTTGAGAGAGATGAGTGTGGGCATTTTAGCCACTTAACAATCTAAAGTTTAGATTCACAGTAAGGTATTTAGTTTTCTACTGAGGTTTTTAGCTTTCCAGTTGCACCAGACTTTAAAGGTATTTAAACCCCAACAGTTTTGGTGACTGTATCTTGAATCATCATTTATGAACCCATTTGCAACGGATTATTTATTTCTTGAATGGTGAAAATGTCAGCTGGCAGTTCCTTACAGTCTGGGAGCACATAAAAAGCAACACAAAACTCCAGTCCAGGACTACTAGCAACAAATTTTCAATATATGAATCACAACAGTGAAATTTTATGTTACACACTTATATTAAGACAACCTACTAAAATCACAGTGCTTGGATCAAAATAACTTTGAAAGGGCAGCATGAAGCAGGAATGTCTGAATGAGAATATATCTGGAATGTAGAAAGTCTTTAAAAATGTGTTGACATGTTTTAAAGGGCACTTTCCCTCACTCTACTTCTTTTATCCTCACTATATGGCTCTTATCATGGAATCATACAATGGTTTGTGTTAGAAGGGACCTTAAAGATCCTCTAATATCAACCCCTCTGGACAGCTACACTTTTATTTTCTTTGTGCAAGTAAAAGCTTTAATCAGACAACTAAAGAAAGACAAACTAAATCAGAAAATCAGTTCAAGTTGAATTTAAAGATTTGGTTATTTTTAAAAGGGAAAATTCAACTCAAATAAATTCTGCAAATTGTTAACAGACCCGCAAGCAAAAGAAGTAGCATAGAAGAGAGAAAAGTGTAATTCTCTGTTGATGGCATTGATACATGAACAAAACCAGTGAACTACCATAGAAATAATCACAGTGAAATCTCAAAATTTTAATCATATTTTGCTTCAGAAAAAATGAAAAACATTACAGTGTTATCCTAACAAACATGGCCTGACATTGTAGACACACCAAGAACTGCATTCAACAGTAATATTTCTGTATTCTAAAGTCGCTCAGCTAAACTCCAAGTGGAAGCTAGTTTTAGATAGATTTTGTTGTTTTCATAATTCAAAAAAACATTTGTCCTTTCCCCATCAGGAAGCCACAGCTGCTTTTAAAGGGATGCATAGGGATAGATCCTAAACACAGGTAAAATTCTAATTGAGGAAATAAATAAATAAGTCAATAACATGCAATTGCAACATGATCAGAAGGAAATACATGAAAGAAACTACATGAAAATTTGACATGCAAAGGCAGCAACAATTTGAAATTAATTTAGGATCAAGAAAGAAAAATATACAAATCTAAATAATAAAGAAAATCCTGGATCACGTATCCTGCTTAAGATATCACTGCATGAGGTATTTCATAACAAAAATCAACACAATTAATATTATTAAAAAAAAAGTGGGAGATATATTTATACAGAGAAGCAGAGAATAAAAGACATCTATAACAAAGCATACAAACAAATATATATCAAAGAGTAGTGCCAAATAATTTACTGGGATTATCCCAATTTGTAACTAGAACAAAAAAAACTGAAACAAAGTGAGGGAAAACAAATAAAATTAAATTATTCCTCTATCATAAAACTGAATTTTAACTAATTTTGTTTCATCTATGGGCATGAGGTGTCTTCTTTCCTTTAGGTGATTGAAAACTCATTACAGGGGTTGGAAGTTGAACATCAAAATATCACAATAAAATAGCCTTTTTTTTTCTTTTAATTTAGACAATTTGAAAAAAAAATATACATTTAGATTATTTCTACATTTGCCAATACAGTTGCTCAGTATGTCTATATTTTCCATATACATCCATTCAAGGCAATGAAGGGAAATAAAAGATGCTGGCTACACTTGCCTCCACTGGCTTCTCATACTTGGTTTCCAAGGACTTGTATGGATCAAGTCTCTAACCATAAAAGGGGGTAACAGAAAGATTGGAAGGGCTGAATGCCAAGCACCTGAGCTCTTCCACAAAACTTTTCCATTAGAAACTTTCTGCCCTAAGCACGTTTATTTGTCAGGGTAATCTACAAGTAAACTTTTTCAAACCATACCAACACACACATATTTTTAGTGAGGGAAGAAGCATTTAGAAAGACATAGTGAAATAGATCTTTCTGTTAATACCTTTCCCCAGTTTCCTTTTGGTTTGTTGGTTGTCATGCTTTCAGCTAGCTTGTAGCTGCCAAATCATGTCAGACCTTCAACCTCGGCCAGGCTAGAGGTAAAACAGGTCCTCAGATAAGGCAGGGATAGGTTGGATTCAAATCTACAAAGGGACTTTGCCCAGGATGGATGGGCTGCAGACATTTCACTGGTCCAGGAGCTGAGGTGTGTGAGAACCAGACCAATGAGCTGTGTAGACCCAGGAGTGTTGAACTCCCTGTTATAGAAGAAGGTTTTGAACAATAAAACATGCTGCTGTTTATTATTTCTTTATCAGTAAAAGAGTCTCACTAATGTGAGTTCATCAGCTTTTCATTAGAAGGCACAAAATGGCAAACAATCCCTTGTTACAAGGTCTTTCAAGACCTAACTATCCAATAAGAACTGACACCTAGATTATTTTCCCTTTTAACCCAATGACTGATCCCACAGAGCCCTCAATGCCCAATTACAAGATGCCTCCCAAACCCATGAAGAAGAAGGAAGAAGCAGCATGAAGAAGAAACTCAGGATGACACCCTTTGCCCTCCATCTTCCTTCCATCCACAACATAATAAAAATCCCAAAACCTAAATTTCTCACCAAGTGATACACCTACACTGCTCTCTATAATCTATTGCACACTTTTGTGGATTCCAGTCTATCTTGAAGTCTAGGAAACTTTCTCCAGTAAAAAGGGTCAAAGTTAGGACTCCCCTGGGGGTCAGGGCACCCCAGAGCAGACAGAGAAATATTCCCAGTGTCCTGGGTTTCCACAGTTCGCTTAATTTTTTTTTTTTTTTTTGCTGGTGGGGTTTTTTGGTTGGTTTGTTGGCTGATTGGTTGGGGTTTTTTGGTTTTTTGAGATTTTTTGGGGGGTTTTGTTTGTTTGGTTTGGTTTTTGATGTTGTTGTTTGGTTTTTATTTTAGTTTTTGTTTTAGTTTTTCTATTTCTTTTTATAGTTTGGGTTTTTTTTTAACTGTTCCTTCATACAGACACATCCTTGGCAGATATTCAGTTCACCAGGAACTACACCCAGAGAATACATATCTCCCCACTAGAAAAGCTCAAAGACTGACCAGAAAAGCTGTTAATTTATTGATATTTTTAGATATCCACATATTATTTTATTTTGCAGAAGTGTAAAGAAAACAGTGAAAACAAGAGATACAAATGAAGAATGATTTTGTTTTAATTTGTGGAGATACAAAGAATAATCATGAAAATAATATTTTTTTTGATGGATGTTAATTCCAAATATATTTGTGACATTTAAAGCAACAACTTGCGACTTTTCATGACAGAAAAAAAGGAAATAAGGAAAATTGCTTGCACATTAGAAACACGGACATAATTTTAATGAAATAATCTAATTTTTCTTTCAGTTACAATACATAATTATTATACTGAAAGATATCTTTCAGGAAGCAGAGAATACTATGACTTCCACCACAATATATTGTTCAATGTTCTTATAGTGAAGGATCAGCTTGAACTTCACAAAAATTTTAATATACCTTTTACATTATTATTTCTAGATTTTGCTGTTACAGCTCTAGATTATAATTTTGATTATTTCACTGCTCCAGAAAACATACAATATCTTGCTTTTGGAGGTAGCTTTGAGTGATTTTAGGCTAAACCCTTACACTGGACTAATAGCACCATCACTAAGCTATCACTGATTCAGCTGGGAGCAACCAAGTGGATGAAAATCTCAAACTCCAATTTTCTTTCCAACATCAGGGGAACAGAGACATTCAATAAAGACAAATATTAAATGATTGCACAATGGAGCGCTCCAGCCTAAACCCTGAATCATTGCATTCGTTTCATATTGAGCAATTGCATGGCCATAAACAGGTTTTTGTCCCATTTTGATATCAAAATGGGCACTAGCAGATACATTGCTTAGGTCATTTGCCTGGTTTTTTGGGAGAAATTTTCAGCAGGGTAATAGTTGACAGTCCAAATATGTATCATGAAGTAATTTGCTAATATATGGATATGATATAACAGTGATCTCAGCAAAAATAGGGAGAGCATTACATTGCCAGGGCCATACTACTCCACTTAGTGAATATGACTCAAATACAAACACCTTGGAACAAAAGATAGTCACCAAAATCAAACCCATGTGAAAAGTAGTTCCTTCAGCAGGATTTGGAGTGAACAGAATCCCTGAGCACAGAATCACAAAGGAGTTTGCGTTGGTAGGAACCTCAAGTTCATTATTTCCAAATACACAGCTGTGGGCAGGGACACCTCCCATTTGACCAGGTTGCTCAGAGCTCCACACAACCTGGCCGTGAGCACTTCCAGGGATGGGATACCCGCAGCTTCTCTGGGTACCATGTTCCAAAATCTCATCACCCTCACTGTAAAGGACTTTTTTCCTAATATCTTATCTAAATCGACTCTCATTCAGTTTGAGGCCATTCCCTCTTGTCCTGTCACTCCAGGCCCTTGTAAATAGTCCCTCTCCAGATCAATTTTAAAGCCTCCTTTAGGTACTTGGAGGGGTTTTAAGAGCCTCCTCTTCTTCTCCAGGCTGAACAGTCCCAGTTCTCTCAGCCTTTCCTCCCAGCAGAGCTGCTCCATCCCTGTGATCCCCTTGGTGCCTGCTCTGGCCTGGCTCCAGCAGGTCCCTGTCCTTGCTGTGCTGGAGCCCAGAGCTGATGCTGCCCTGCAGGTGGGGTCTCACAAAAGCAGAGGGGAAAAATCACCTCCCTCAACCTGCTGATCACAAGAAGACCAGAAAGAAAAAAAGGGGAAAAATCCCCCACAAAACCAAACATCCAAAACAAATTCCCACCAAAACAAAGGAACAAACAAAAACCACCAGACATTACCACTGAAAAGAAAACCTTTGGATGACTGATCCTTTCCTAGGCAGAGGAAAGGAAATTAAAAGCTAGGCTTTCTAAGTGGACCCACTCAAGGAACAAACAAACAGCATGTAGCAAACATGCTGAAAGATAACTTAGAAAAGCTTCATGTTCAAATCAGAGAGAGTGAAAGGGGTAAAATGGATGTAAAGGGATGTCTTGGCTTTCTAGGGTATTTCTTTAGCCAGCAGAAGTGCAGTGTTACCAGGCCTTGGAAAGTTATAAAATTCTTATTTTTCCTGCTTCAAATACTGTGTGTCATTAAAAAGACAAGAAGACAAGGTGGCAGAAAGCCTCACAGAAAGCACGTGAGGAGAAAACTCAGGGTTGCACGGCACCCAGAGGTCCAATGAAAGCAGGCTGTCTATGGAACAGCAGGCAGGCTCTTTTTGGGTTCTGTGCATGAGCTGGAGCTGAAAAGAGCATTGCAGCAAATGTGGTCTATAAAAATGAAAACTTTTTTTAAGAAGAAGAAGGAATAAGAATGCATTAAAATAGAAACTGATGTGTTGCAGGATGAAAAAGAAAATGGAACAGCTTGGTAAATTTACTGCAGAAGAGAATATTAATCTGATAGAAAGGATTAGTATTTGAGGAAAATATGTATTCTTATCTCAAGGCCAGACATTTATTTCACATCCAGAGTGCAGACCAATTGCCCTATTAATACTAGAAATGTACAGTAGTGGAAGTGGTGCTGGACATCAGTGACAGTGTTTATTACCTCTAATAAAATTACAAATGGCAAAGATGTGTTTCCTATCTGCAAGCTTGTCAATGCACAATATGGCCACCTAATTTAATGTTCTATAGCACCCATAATGGCTCTTCATCACAAAATAAAATGTCCTCATCTTTAAAGTACTGCAGTAAAGAAAGTTCTTTTGCTTTAGTGTTAATGAGAAAAAAGAAAAAGTTGTTAGTATGAAACAGTGATTCAGAGCAAAATTGTGGCTGTAGGTGGGAGTTTTGTGAGTTATCAGTTCCTGATTCTAATGACCACTTTACAAATCCTTAGACCAGCTTCTACCAGTAAAGCTGCAACAGCATCCTCTTCCTTATAGAATCATGGAATGGCCCTGTTTGGAAGGGACCTTCAAGATCATTTGGTTCCAACCCTCTGCCATGGGCAGGGACACCTTCCATCAGACCAGGGGGCTCAGAGCCCATCCAGCCTGGCCTTGAACACTTCCAGGGATGGAGCAGCCACAGCTTCTCTGGGCAACCTGTGCCAGGGCGTCACCACCCTCACAGTAAAGAAATTCTTCTTCATATCTAATCTCAACCTACTCTCTGCCAGTTTGAAGCCATTCTCCCTTGTCAACTCATGCTGTTAGACACACCAGTCCTGCCTCAAGCATGACTTGATAACACCAGAATTGTCGCACAACAGTTTTAACTACAAGGTCACATTCAATGCACTTGGCTTTTCATGCCTTTGCTTTAAGCATGGATGCTTTAAAAGCTTTTCTATATATCATTACCTTAATAAGAGGACTCATTTGTTAATAAGTACAGAACCCAACAGAAAGCTTTCCAAATATTAACGTAAAGAATGAAAGCCTGAAGGTTTTGGTTTCAGAGAGCTAATAAATATTTGCAGAGTGTGAAATATTGTCAAAGTGTTAGTTGCATCTAAGGAAAGCAGCACCTTTTGAAGTGGTAAGACACATTTGCACGTGCTCCCCACTGCGGTTTGTGCTGCATATCTGCACCCTAGTGGTTAGGTTTTGGCAGACACAGTCACAGAATACTCTCAGGAGCCCTAAAAGCCAAATGAAACCTGCACAGATTGCTGTGCCTAGATTCAGGTCCACTGCCCTTCTTTCTCTTTAAATATGCTCTGAAATTAGAATTTCTTAAAATTGTCTAATACCCTTTCCAAGTTATGCACAACAGATTGTAAAATATTGGCTTGATTGTCTACATTTATTAAGAACAGATCTCTTGAAACACAAAAAAGCGAAAATTATACCATTCTGATTATGCACCACATATCAATATAATGGTTTAATTTTACTATAGGTTTTAGTTTAGCTCAAACTGTGGAGAAATTTCTCTGCTCCTAATTTAATACTTGTCATTATAGATAACCCCAAATGCATGTTTCTGTTACTGATACTCAACTCAGCACTTAGAATAAGGTTAAGCAGAAACAAGGAGGAAGGTGACAAACTGCATTACTTAAACACCACTTTGCTCCTATGTAAGAAGGAGAACTCAGAAAGAGTTTTCTGACTTTGTTCTTTAAGGTCTCAGCATCACCAGTCCATAGCAACCTCTTACTCCTCGCAAATGGTGATTGTGGTTTATTCTTTTGAGGCAACATCAAACCAACTTCCAGAACAGCAATATTTAAAAATAGCTCTTCTCTTTGTACACCATGTATAGAAAAAAAAAAGATTGTGAAAAGGAAATTTTTGCTTACTTTTAAAAGCTACCTGAATGGCCAGCTGTCATTCAAAGTAAGATACTGGTCTAAGAGAAGAAAGAAAAATCAGAAATTCTTCCTAAACACTATGCAGTGTATATGAATGCTCACTGAGCTATAAAACCATCTATCCAGTTTATTCTGAAAAGCAGATGCTCATATACGATGTCCTAGCTAGATGGCTGAATGCAGGGAAATACCTTCAGAGACATCAACAACAGAACTGTTAGAATTCACTGAGCCTCTGAAAAGAAAAGACCTTAATCAATACCAGTAAAGGAAAGTTAATCCAGCATATTTCATTTTTACAGTTTTATTTTACAATCCCAGAAACACCAACAACCATGTTATCTCAGGCTGTGTTTGTGCAATGGTATGAGTCTAAAGGTGTCTTCCAGGAATCAAGCAGATGGACACAACTTTAGGTGTTGAACACTAACAGTTCCCTATTGAATTTAGGGGAAGATCTGTGCCCTCTGCAGCCCTGTAAATAGGCCACCCTCTCAGTGCTTAGGCAAGAATTGGATTCCTAGCTTCAGCTATTTAATGTGACAGCAAGAACAGACTACTAATAGAACATAAATCCCTTGAACAGTGAGATCTTGTATCTAAGACGTGAGAAATAATTCAAATACCAAATACAGCATTTCAGGGTTTCATCAGAAGAAAATCTTGGTCGTATGTACTACACAAGGTCACAGCTCTTGGCTGTGAACCAGCTAATCTATTTACCCCAAAAAGAAAACTCCAAGGCATGATGTTCCCACTGAGCTGAATGCAGAAGAAGCTCGTGTGAATGAGCGTATCCACCTCAATCACTTATCTATCTGATTCACGAGGTTGCAAGAGTTCAGGTTCCTCAAAACACAACCTCCTGAATGACAGCCAAATGCAAATAGCAAGTCAGCACTGCTGTGCAGCCACCCAGCAAGTGGGTGGTTTCACCCAGCTCCTCTGGAGTATGACTGGCTTTTAAAGAGGTTTGAGGCAGAGCTTAGAGGTCATAATTATATGTGAAATGTGGTGATTCTATTGACTGAGAAGGGAAGCTAATTAAAGCAGATTTATGTATACAAAATGGAAAAGTTTCAAGACTAGCTAAGCAAAAAATAATTTCAGGGCATAAAATGAAACTGAAGATTGTGAGCTGGGTGTTGAAATAGCCTTAGAAAGAAGTCAGATGCAGAGTTCTCCCACCCTGGATGGTCACTCTTATGCTAAAATAGAGAAAGTACAGATGCAATGTTTTTTTACCAAAGGCAGTTCTTTATTTTTCTTTCCTTGCAAGGTAAAAATTTTTGTTTACAGATGTTCTTTTTTTTTTTTTTTTACATGAACAAATTTTGTCAAAAATTTGAAAGAAAGCAGTATTTTAGTCTAATTAGCTTTGTTCCCCACTCCAGTGTTCAGTTTCTCAGTAAGTAAACCAATTGTAAAATGTTATTAAAGCACTTATCTAGCAGATATTTCATTAAAGCTCCAGGAATTTTCTTCCTAGTTATACAGCTTCTTCTATTATTTCCCTCTAATATTTGCTTCCTACTAGAGAGCATCACCCACAGCTGTAGTCAGAATAAAGGAGACATTATAAACATTCTTTGGGGAATTTTTTTGGATGATATTTATTTTGGAATTGTTTTGATTTATTATTTTTTAATTTGTTTTTTTTGAGGATCTTTTTTTGCATTGGACTCTTGGAACACTGTGGAGTACTAAAGAAGAGGGAAGGTATTTATGTGGCTTTCAATTTTGATCTCTACTATTCTTAATTAAACAGAAGGTCAAGAGAGATGCTTTATAAAATAAAGCTGCAGGTATCTGGAGTCTTATATACACACATACACACACACACATGTATGTTTAAAATGGATTTTCTTCCCCCCCCCCATATGTAATCCCCTACAAAACAATTAGCCAAGCAGGGAAAACAAAATTAATTTCATGTCCAGTCCTCCAGGGGGGAAGAAAATACTGAAGTATTTAAATATAGGAAAATAATGAAATTGCATAGTGGGTCAACCATTCTGAATAGAGCGCTATTTTCTACTCTGTGATCTTCTTAATTTTCCCTCCCAAGGTCAAGTTGCAGCCATCTCCCATCTCTATCTCCAGTGCTGGCAATCAAGCAGATTGAGATCTTTGTTCCTTTAGTGCCTCACCTTGGCCTCAGTAAAGCAAGAGCTAAACATTCAGTGCCCTCCTGGGAGTAACATCTCCCACAAACGCCTCCATTTTTTTCTTCTGCTAATTCCCTTGAAGGTCCATTCTTAAGTGTCTGAACTCCTTGATTCGGTTGCTGATTCTGCCAATCACCTACTCTGCTAATCTCTTCAAGTAAAAGTAAATAACAGTCCTTTTTCTCTCACTTGTTGCATGGATAGCCATAAGAAATCATACAAACTATTTTCCAGTACATCACAAAAGTTTAAAGCAGACAAAATAGCAGAAAAGTAAAAGATGTATGCAGCTGAACAGGGTGAAGGTAAATTTAATAAGCAACTAAACATTTATTCGTTATCCTAGTGAATTTTACCTCATGTGAACTCCCTCTGAGAGGATAACTTGGGTCTTTCCTAAGGCCACAAGTTCTGCAGTCTCAACATTTCAGGTGGCATCAGCCTTTCAGGATTATCATGTTTTTATCCTTTCCAGGACTAGAAGCTATCCATATCAGAAAACTGAACACAAAGACATTGCCACTCCTCAAAAGGCAAGATGCTGTGTGTGAAGCAATAGTATCTACCAAAATAATGGTTCCAGATTCCCAATAACCTCACACCATGAAAGGAAGCAGAACTCCTTGTTGGCCTCAGCTTTCTTGACTCATGCTGGCTTTCAGATTTCAGTTCTACCTTACACCTACTTACAGCTGGTCAAAGTTTGCTGGCAGAATGTGCTCAAGCCTTCCAGTGTAAGTTGATAGCTGTAGTATCATGACACCACTGGCTCTTTTGATACCAGTTCAGAACAATATCTAAGAAATATGCTTTCAAGAGTACAAACCACTCAATTAAACTATCTCTTTCTGCCAGATGACAACATTCATTCAAATTTGTATTATTGGGGTTTTCTTAAGGTTGCTGGTGATGTTTGCCCTATTGGAAATATCCATGGGAGAGAGACATTTATAGTCATGTCTAAAGTAGATGAACAAATGAAAGGCCAGTTGGATGAGCTATAGAGTTTTCTTTCTGAGAAATGCAACCTGATATTTAGTTTGTATGAGGATATTCAAAAAAGAAAAAAAAAATCAGAGTCAAGGAGGCAACCTTAAGAGAGTCGAGAAACATCTAAATTCTGTGTAGCAAAATAAAATGGAAAATATAAAAGACTATCTCTATGTGCCCCAGTATGTGGGGAGCTCTCAAGGGTTTCATCCATTTTATTCTGCTGTCAGATTCTTCAACAGCCTTTGTTTGCACTGTTTTGCTCTTTTATGTCAAGTCTCCTTTGTCCTTCTCTTTCTACACCTTCCCTGAATTTTTTCTGCTGGTGTAGACAAACAGAATTTCTCATGAGCAAAGGTATTTCAATAACACTTGGGCAATATTCAGATACCTTAGACAACTATTTCATAAGTTTCAAATTTATACCCACATGTGGGGAACATGCAGATCAAGGTTAAAGTTAAAAAGGATACCAGAAATGTATTCAGAGTAAAAATGACAGCACGTTTCATTGTTATAAATGAAACATATTAATGGTTCTTTAAAAATTAACAGCACTATGAATAAAACAAAAGACTAATGTACAAGTGCCATCCATGCTTGTGGGTGTTAGAAAAGCCACCCAACCTCCTGTCAATCCTTCCAAATTCTAACTTTCATCACCTCTTTGTTTTCCTCTTTTATTTCCACTCCTGAGCCAGTGATGATTATACGAATTGAATTATTTTCCCTGTAGAGCAGCTGTTTGTCAGCGGCTGTCCTGCTCAGCAAGCAAAGTACTTTGTGTTACCTTGCCTACCAGAAGATTTTCCATTTATCAGTGGCCATAGCTTAGATAAAACCCAGTTGCACATGGCTCTGAATTCAGTGTCTGTAGTATGTGAGAAGTGTGACATCCATGTCTTCAACTTGTTACTTATCCAGCCCACAGTAACTTAGCCCTGGTGCTTTCAGCAGCTGCCTGGATAGTCTCAAAAATTAATACAAAAGCTACCCATAGCTGGATAGTTGCAATGGTGTTTGGATTCAAGAGCTGCAGTGGAAATGTCTGGGTCTATTAAATTTTAAATCATTTTATTACAGAAATCATAAATAGAATTTCTGCACACAGCATTTGGAACCACAGCAAAGTTCAAGGTCCAAGTCCAGGCCTAGACATTTAACTAGGCAAGTACAACACACATTCAAGTACACTTGAAATGAAAAAGAAATGTAATTAGAACCAGATAACTATTCTCCAAAACTCAATTCTACTCTACCATGGTTATCTGCAACATAAAATTGATTACCTGCTATGTCCTCTCCTTCATTTATGACTCTTTCATAAAATGCATCTGATGCTTCAGGAGGTAGAAACAGACAACTCCATCTTTAAATTTTTTACCCTAAGGACTTTTAAAATTATATCCAGTTTCTCTTTGAGGACATACCAGATATTGCCAGTTTGGAAGTGGATTACTGTTGTCTTAAGCAGCCTTTGACCATCACAGTAAAATTATTTAACTGTATTTAAATTTGTTTCACTCTAGTGAAATAAAAGAAAAGAAGGCTGAAAAGATGATCATACTTTTAAGAAGCTGTTGACATGGCATGTCTCTAAAAAAGAAAAAAGTTATTCTTCAAAATAAGGGATAATTTTATAGATTGTAATAGTTTCTGCCTTGTGACTGTCTGTCAGAAATACTAAGACACATTTATTCATGTCAGTTACACCAACCTACAACAGACAGCCTATACCATCATTTTGCTATTAAAGATGGCTTCAGTAGCCTATCAGAGAATGTTGTTAAGTCCTGTATTATCCCCAAAATTAGAATAAGTTTGTGTAGGGTACATGAAGGCCTTTTGAAAAGAAGGAATAAGACTGAAATAATTATGTTTCAATCAATTTTGTTAAAAGTTGAAAGACTAGTGATGACATCTGTTAAAGCTGTTCAAAATTCTGCAAAGATTACAACTTCTGACAAGACAGCAGCTTATCCAGGTAGAAAGCAAATAAGACAAAATATCTCCCCCACATACTGCTGACCACACAGTAATTATATAACAAATCTACACATTAAAATGATCTGTACTTCTGCACATAGTTTCAATAAAAATATAGCCACAAAACAAAACCAAACCAAAAACAACAACAAAAAAAAGCCAATAAAAACTTAAGACCAACTTTCTGTATATGCCTTCTCATGCTCATGTAGTGATATTTATAAAATAGTCAAGTAATCTTAGAGAGAAAACTGTAGCTATGTTGAGAGCAAGACTGGTTAAGGTATAAAAGTGTTCCCAACAGTTAAATCACATGATTTCAGAAACAGTTTTCTCTTTCCATCATCAACTACTGAAATTTATTCCCCGTTCAGCAGGTCAGTGAATCTGAGTTACCTCTGCTTACATAACATGTTGAGTGGTTCTTCTGAAAAAAACTACCACATAAGCCTCAAACAAAACTGAGGACACCAGCACCAAATTAGCTGCTGCGGTGGAGACTGTTCGCGGCAGGAAAGCCAAGAGCATCTGTTAGTGTCACAGCAATTTTATTTTTTCAAGTTTCAGACATAATTGAAAAGTTTCTGAATGCTCAGAAAATTCCATGTGTCATTTCCCTGGTTTTGAGGGGTTGGGGAAAAAACCACAAAGAACAATGTTCAGCTGTAGGAGTTTGCTCAAGTGAAGTAAGACGACAAAATAATTTAATCAATCAGGACAATGTACTCTCCCAGAATTATTTAAAGTCAGAGTTACCAGTAATTCTGCTCTGTATTGTCAAAAAATAGAAGTTCATACAAACAAATTGGAAAAATATCACTTTATAAGGTCAGAGGGAAAAGCACATAACCATAGATCTTGTTTTTATAGGTTTACAATGCAAACCCTGCATATACTGCATATATGAAGTCCATCCAATGATGGAAGTAATTAAAAGCACTAGCTAATTTCAATTAAAAAAAAAATCCCAACTTCATACCACATCCTATTGTCTTCATTACTAGTGATGGAGCTTTTCTCCTAATGTCATATGACTTCTCTTGAAAAAGTTCCAGATTTTGTAAGGGTTTTTAGTGTAAACCACAGATTTCATTAGGAAAGATTTTAATGCTAGGGATCTCAGATTGTCTCTTTTTTTTTTTCCTTTTTTCCTAATACAGTGAGATCTAACAGCCATCACGATACTCTGCCAAATTGTTCTGGAAAAAATACGTTGTTGAAGATAATTCAAATTGAAATGTTAGTCGTTTACTCTGTCAGTAGTTTTGACCTAAACTTCAAGTCCCAGAAGAAAAAGTGGGAGTAATATCAGATTTCCTGAAATCTAAGTCTACATATAATCCTATGTCTATGTGGACATAACCTAGGGAGAATTGGATTACAGGAGCCTATATTTCAAGAAAAAAACCTAAAAAAACCTAGATACATTTAAAGTCATGCTGGTATGAAATGTAGGTTATCCAAATTGCTCAAGGAGTTCTCATCATCTCTGCAGACAATTTGGCACTTATAGAGAGTAAACATTTTATAGGTATTAATACTTCTCTGTAAAATAGGACTGAAAAGCATTTTATTGTCAATCTGATCTTCAATACTAGAATTCAGTAACAAATAGAGGAAAGGTTGTTGATATCAAGAACACTGTTGTACAGTGACCCAAATTACTCCAAGGAATTTATGGTTCATGAATATACTCCAAAAAATAAGAATTTAAAATAAATTATTAGCCACTGGAACCACAGCCTTAGTCAGCAGGAGTCCAATTTCTAGGCACCCTCCTACTTAGATATTCCAGACACAGGGTTTGAGGTATTTTTGCCCGTTTGAGCAATCTTTGTCAGGTAAGCATGTAATGCACTGTCTGAAATGGCAGACAAGAATGGATGTTTTCCTGGAAATACTCACCCAACTTGCCTTTTTTGTCTATGGCTTGGGCCATGATGCAGCACCTTATTGCCATGGAGAACAAAAGGTCTGTCTTGTCCTTGGGAATTCCATACAGTATCTATTTGTAAAGCTCTCAAACCCAACTGAACACACATTTTCATGCTCTGAAAGAGAAAATTCCCCATTATCAACCCTACTCAAAGAAATGACTGGATTTCCCTCACAAATTAGGGGAGTTGTCTTTAATTTACAGCATTGCATGCTGCACCACATGGAAATCTGAAGAGAGAATGAATTAAAGAAATACAGAAAAGAAAATGCAATCAAAATTTTCTTCAGAAGCATATTGCCATTAAAAATAATTTTATCTTTACTCATTATATAACATATGTAAGGAAACTTAACTTCTCAAAATTTGTGTTTACAACCAACAGAGATTGATGTTAAAATCAATAATCTATTCCATTGTCTTTACACCAATCATAAAATATCCAAGCATGTGGAAAAGGCCTTTATTTTTAGGTTAAATTATATATGTCAAAAGCATTTTTGTTTGCCAAGCACAGTCTCAAATGCTGGGAAACACCACATAAAGCAATGCTGCTCCAGATGACTGAGACAGAGGCGTCCCACTGATTCCCAGAATTTCTGGACCACAGCAAGAATGAGACAGAGTCCATTAAAAAAAGCATGCAACTGTATAATTTAAGTGTCCATTGTAATGCTTGTGTGCAAAATGGAAAAATTAGGTTTGAAGGGTGTTAAATACCTTTTAAATGCCAAACCATATGGCAAATCAAAATGGTCATGCAAAACCAGAGGCACCCCTCAGATTTCTGAGGATTTTCACTAATCTTCTTGGGTTATGGAATTATGAATATGCCACTCCAGTGTAATGACTGCAATTAGTGCTAGCAAGAAACAAAATTATGATTGATAGAACACTGTAATTGTCTGTATATTATATACTGGGTTTACTCCAACAGTCCTTGCTCATGTAGGAGTCCAAATAAAGATCTATGGAACCAGATGAAAAGACAGAAAATTTAACATTCATCTCAGTAGTATGCATGTCTTTTGAATCCACACAGGTTCTATTTATACACAGTGTAGAACAACTTACAACAGGCTTACAGAAGCTACCAAAATTCAATATCTAGAAATAGGGCACCTAAAACAAAGAAAGAAAAGAATAGTGTTTTTGCTCCGAGAATGATTCAAATTTCAGACTAAAGACATATACACAGATAATATTAAATATTTTTTCCCCAGAGGAAACTTGATTGTACATTGAAACAGAGAAAAAAAAATTCTCATTCATAGCTACACATTTTCAAAATCTACAATTCAATTAAACTAATATCCAGGTAATGTATTTGCATCATATAAGTTTTCAGAAGAGATATTTCAACATAGCTGAAATAAAAGTAAAGACGATGACCTAAGTTAGTTTCTTAAGACTTGGGGGCTTTTTGCTGGTTTTAATAATTCAATACTGAAAAGAAAAAAATAAAAAAAGGAACACTACCCAGATAAATAATAATTGTAATTGCAGAGTTGTTCCATTTAGTGGCACTGATTCCAGTAAGTGAAAAGTGGCAAGCAAGACAAAAAAGTGCTTTTGTGTCAAAAGGTTTATGTCAGAACCACAAATGACATTTAAAAACAACAGACATTGCCATAAAAAGGATGATTTCTACTGTGACAAAAACAATATAATAGCATTACAAAATCTAAAATCTATTTATAATTTTATATTATTTTAAAATATAAAAATACTATAAAACATAATAGTTTCTTGAGAGTACCCATAGGCAGAAATTGTGGATTTTTACTTAGCTTATATATTGTTAATGTTTTTAGTAAGTGTTGTAGTTTTTGTGCCAACATGCATTTTTGATGACTGACAAACACATCATCATCCCAGTCCTACATTTGGTTTTATCTTATTTTATCTTATCAGAAGAGTTTGTACGCATGGTTTTCTGCAGTAAGAACTGGTATCTGAAGAAAACATGTATGCTGCCACATATATTAAAGAAAAACTTATAACCAGCAGGCACATTGATCAAGAATTAGTTGAGATATACGTGCAGAGACAAAAAAAAAAAATAAAAGGTCTTCTTTCTTTCTTTCTTTCAGATTTCCCCTTTGCTGTATTTTAAAGAATAGAAGAACAAAATAGATAATTCTCGGGCTAAAGCTATTATGCAAGGATATATTTGAATTCGGGTTTCTGATCCCACAAACCTACTGACAGACATTGAGGTCAAAATAGGCTGCTTTTGAACCATGCAGTTGAGAGTAAGGCCCATCCCACAGCAATCCAATTCCATGATAGGCCTTTAAAGAGAACCCCACAGAGCAGGTGACCTACATCCCAACAACAAACGAATCAATCCACCTTACAACAGACTAGCCAAACCTACAAAAGCTTTAAATTGGACTGCAAAGCACAAGATTTCTTTTTCACTTTCAAGGGCAAGCCTTCTGCTAACTGACTGTGTAACAAAGCAAGTTCCTTGGTGAGCAGGTTATCCCAAACTTGTCCATCAGTCCACCCTTTCGATGTCACACTGGTTCAGCACTGCTGTGTGTCTGAGCTACCCTGGTAATCACCACATTCAGTGGCTACACCAAATTACATCTGTATTTTGGATTATATTCAGTCATTATCCTTCAAATTTATGGTGCAAATACTAATTGAAAGAGATATTGTAAGAAGAACATGTAGATAAAATTGTGCGCTTTGGTGTGCAGTACACGTGATCAAATAATTGCAAGCACCCAGGGTCCCATGTTAGCCACACAGAATATTTGATTGCTGATGTTTAAATGAGGATAAATGGGACAATATTTGGCGGGGTTGGAGATTTATGTTGCACGTTTTGGTTGATTCAGCCAACATGAACTTGATTCTTCCCATTTATTGAACACTCTCTGGAACAGACAGTTCTCTAAAAGTCTTCCAAGGTGGTAAACAAAGCAAGTTACATCAATCTTATTCTGAGGTCTTGATCTCATAATAAAATACCAAGTCACCCTCACTGCTATCTAGTACTTCCTGTTAGATGCTCATATGGTGTTAAGTCTTACTAGGAAGCCTGTTGGACTTTGGACAGATATCCAAGAGGAATTTTGAGATGTGATGAATTCAGTGGAAAAAAAAATTAAAAAATGTCAACTATTGCCAGCAAAACCAGCATGGAAGCACAAAACCAGTGGTGAAGTAGCTCTGGAGGGTTGCATATGGTAAAATTCTGACTTCTTGTAAGTCCTAGAAAACTCTTGTGATCAAGTATTATATGACTGACACAGAAGAGAGAAAGCACGGGGAAAATAAATACATTTTTCTATAAATGTTGTAAACTATTGACATAAAGGGACGTGGCTCAAAGGACTCCCTTAGTTCCTAAACCTCCACCAGACCATCAGATGACTCCTTTCAGGTGGGAGAAAGTTCCATCTTGGGAAGTAAGTATAGGATTTTATTCTTTCATCAACAAGAAAAAAAAATAAAGCTAGTGGTTAAGGACAAATAATGGATTTTTGGACACATCTGATTAAAATTAAAATAGACAATCTTAACAATTGTATCTATCTACAGAACTAATTAACCTGCCCCTCTCTTCTACACCTGTTGAGGATCTTTCTAGCCTAGTATTCTGTCTGTATTATACTTCTCTCCTTCCACTTCTTGTTCTGCCTTTATTTTATTTAACAGACTTACTTGTCTTTATTTCAAAGACATCTCTGGTTTACCAGCAAAGAAAAGTCAACAGGGAAAGCCTAGATAACTTGCTGCCAGAATGGAGATAGCATGAGGCCACTATCTACAGAATCAGTCACTACAGCTGCCTATCTCTGTAGCAGTTCCCAGGCAAAGAGGAGTTCTATCAGCTCCTGTGCATCTTTAAGGAAATGTATACAAAAGGGAATAAAGCAGCACTGGTTGGAGACAGGTAAATCAGTGGTCTTGGAATGAGTTCTTAAAATGTATCTGAGATAAGAAAGAACTAATAGGGAAGAGGAATTCAAGGGCCTGGTGTTTGCCCTAGGAACAATGCAATAACTCCAAAGTCATAATTAAAGCATGTATATTCATTTTAATCCTGTTTAAGAAAGACTGTTTTAAGTCAGAGATAAGCATACTGCAGCAACAATAAAGTCAGCTCGGTGACCTTAAACCCTACTGTGACTTGCAAATGTTCTGACTCCTGTGGATGCACATCCATCGCGAAACCACTTACTCTGTCAGTCATGGCAGGGTAACTATTCTGTCTATAGCTACAGTCTGCTGAAACAAAACTCTTAAATGAATTCACTTTTCTGATGAAGCATCATGGAGGGCACCTTGAACTTAATGGCAGTTTGGTTGTGCTTGCAGAGTGTGAAGAAAGTGCAAGTCTCTGAGCTAATATAGCTCCAAGATTAATTTCTAGCCTTAATGATTTTGTGGAACAGCCTTTTGAAATCATTGTGATCATACCAATTAGCTATAAAGTCCTTGTAACAATGTGCCCCTCTTTCACAAAATACTTCTCGAGCTGCAATGAGGTCTTATTTTTATTAATGTGTATTTTGGTAAGTATATCAATAAAGTCTTTGTTAATAGCATACTTGTGTGAATTTTACCAGAGTACAGCATTTCCAAGAGACTAAATTTAACAGCAGTACACTTCTGAGGATCTGAAACATCATCAAAAAAAAAAAAGAAGTGCTGAACTTTTCAAATACATATCGTTTACCTTTTTCTTTTCTGGTGTAGGGGGTAAAAAATAGATTCAGCACATATTTAGCTTTAAGGAAAGCTACATAAGATGCAGGAAAAATAGAAATGGACTATTAAAAAAAAGAAAAAATGAACAGAGATATATGTCAACACTTGCAATGACAGGGAATGTAGAGAGTTGCTGTATACATTGTCACAAGTATGAATTTATTTTCATATTTTAGAATATACAACTGTATTCTAGTATACCAGCACTTGGTATGACACTTTTCACTTTTAGAAACATACTGAGCTATTTGGAGGTTTTTACCTTGGTTTTGCTATGTTAAAAGGCTTCTCTTGCTCCTACAGTGCATAAAGGTCAGTAACATAAATGCTTATTTGTGTACACATGCAACCACAGTAAATGAAACACAGCATCTGGACATATTTAATTCAGAAATCACTGAACCAAAGGAATTGGAAATCAAAGCCAAGAGAACAGGCAACAGAAACTGTCATGGTCTGACGGGGACAGCATCAACAACATACGCGGCACTCCCCCCAGGCACACTTAGACAAGGACAAAATCCTGACAGCATTTGGTAGGGGAGCGGGCTCTGGGTGCAGCGGGGTCCTCAGACCCAGTTTGGCAAAGCTGGCAGCCACAGAGCTGACAACTTCCTTTAAATTATGGCTCTCTGTGCTTGGGGGAATCCAGACCAGGACTGGTAGCTCCCCCCATAGAGCTGTGGCACACAGCGACCTCAGGAGTGTCTGCATCCAGCTGCTAATGGGTTCTTCAGGATCAGAACACAATATTCACTTGGGCAGAGAGACACCTAAAAAGTCTCAACAAGGCATGTGTAGTGTCCTGCACTCAGGGAGGAATAACCTCAAGTACCAGCACAGGCTGGGACTGACCTGATAGAAAGCAGCTCTGCTGAGAAGGACACGGGAGTCTTGGGGGGTGACAGGCTGACCATGAGCCAAAACCCTAAAATATTAACTAAGGTTAAAAAAAAAAAAAAGGAAAGGGAGAGCATAACATATTCTTCTATTGCCATGCATATGAAAAAGTCTACGTAGCATATATCTGTCTTTATATAAGTATATATATATACATATTTATGAATCTGTTAGAAATCTTAAATGTATGATTCACAACAGAGTTACTTTTCTGAACTACATCTGCTTTCAAGACTGAGCTAGTGAAGCATCTGGAAAAAGGTCACTCAAATAATTCTTGCCATAATACTACAACATGCAGATTACAGTGACTACTTGCTGTGAATAGCATTTGCACTGTCTGGCTGAGATAGAGTTAATTTTCTTCAGAGCAGGTGGTGTGATGCTGTGTTTTGGATTTGTGGCCAAACAGTGCTGATCACACTCTAATGTTGAGCTGAAATATGTTTGCACAGCACCAAGTCCCTCCCTGTTTCTCACTCAACACCTCCAGTGAATGCATCAGGGGGTGCACAGGAGGCTGAGGGGGATGCAAACAGGAAAATGACTTGAATTAACTCAGGAGATAAAACATCATGATCAGGGATAGGAGGGGAAAATAAAGGGATTTAGGCAGGTTAGCCATCTATTGCTCAGAAATTGGCTGGGCATAGCTCTACTTATGGGAGATGATGGTAATTATATTTGCATCATTTTTATTTTATTTTTGTGTTCTCTTCTATTTTTCCTTCACTTATTAATCCATTTTACCTTGATCCACAAGTTTTCTTGTTTTTACTCTTCCTTTTCTCTGTCCCAATGCCACGAGGCAGGGGGAGGGACAGAGCAGCTATGTAGTACTTAGGTGTCTACCAGGATTAACCCACAGCAACAGACTTATAAAAACTAGTTTTATTTTGCAACTAGTGAAATCATCAAAATTATTATACTCCCTGGTTTAACCAAAGTAACACATCTAAATTACTCTTTATTTTCTGCTATAAATTTGAGGTCTACAAAAGATTATTTTCTATTGCGTTTTCATTTTTTTTTTTATTTTAAACCCTCTAATAATCTAATTTTTGAGAGAAAGTCATAGAATGGCTAGGGCTAGAAGGGACCATAAAGATCATCTAATTCCAATCTCTCTTGTTTCCACCTTCTCCTACTAAGGCTGTGAAAGTGCACAAGACAGCTCTTCTGGCATTTTTTTCAAGAAAATATAGGTGTGCAACAAGGAAAGTAAAGGCTAAATATGTTTTCAGCTGGAGAAGGAGCTGCTGCCACTACTTACATAACAAGAGGGACTTGAACATCCCAGGATGGATCAATGCTAAGGGACATGGCCCAGGCCCACCAATCACATTCACAATCGTGCTTCAGGCATGCGTTTTTCAAAAGTTCATGTTCATATACGTATGTTTAAGTACTAAATATATTTCCATAATATATATGTTGCACACTGTAAATGCCCCACACCATCATGGAGGAAGCACTCTACAATAAACAGCTTTAAATTTGCAAAACTCTGGCTGCTGCCTGAAGATCACTTTGTTGTCAGCAAATTTATCGAAATCCAGCATCTTTGACACTGCAAATCTTTGATTGTACAGATGCAAGGATTACTTGAGATCTCTGAATGTGAGTCTTCTTCAAACATTGACTCTGGCTTTAAGTGTTCACCAGTTTTCTACCATAAATATGTTCAGACTTGCAGGAAAATAATGCAGGTAAATGTATTTGTCTCTAAACTTTCTTATTCTTAGTCGTAGTGAAATGGGTGGTGCCCACAGACACTACAGAAGCTTCCCCTGTGGATTTCCACTATTTGTGGAAGAGATGGCTTTTAAGAGAGTTTGAGTGAGGGCTCACAAACTGTACCTCTTTATTTACTATTTTCAATTAAATTTTCTGTAAATTTTTACTTGTTTGTTTGTTATAATCCCTCTAGAAATGCTAAACTTTGAAAGAGACTTAAATTTTTTTCATTCTGAAGTTTTGTAAATACAAAATGGTGTCGGTGTATTTAGACACAAATCTTTTTCACTTGGTTGGACAATGCAAAGTAAATGCAAAACTGAACCAGTGTGAGGATTTAACACCACATTCTCTCAGCACCTCCCATTCCCCATCTCTGCTGACTGGGATGTTTGTGCAATCCAGTTGTGAAACAAGGTTTTGGGCTTTGAAGAATGAAGCCTTAAAAACTCTGAAGGTACTGAACAAGAAGTAACAAAGTCCATTTGCTATGAGGTAATAGATGAGATTAATGCTTTGAGAGATCAAAGCATTGAGGCACAATAAAACCAGTTGTTTGCTTTTTCTACTGTCGTTCACACCTCACATGATTCAATACATTTTATATGGTTAAAAGTGAAGCTTAAAGATTATTCATCAGTCAGATTCTCTTGGGTAGCATTTCCAAACTCAAAGGATGTCATTGCTTCATTCTGGCATTACAATGTTATGATAATTAGGTATTGTTTTAAAAATAAATTTCTGACCATGTACCAAAATATAAGAGGATAAACATGAGTAATAATCTCTTAAAAATTACTCTCTATAATCAATGAGGCATATGTAAACTTAGAAACTTCAAACCAATTTCAGAATTCAACATGAAAATAATTTCAAAGGAAAACTCATTGCTTTAGCCTACACACCTTAAAATTTCTAGTATTTTTGTTTTCTTTACCAATAATTTTCACGTTACATATTGCAATATCAAAAGTTCATCAAAATCGATTTCTATGCATAACACTGTTTTTTCAGTAATTATATTTCCTTTTTTTTTTTAAATTTAAATACTCCAGACTCTCATCCTGAAAGGTTTTCAGTCACAGTTTATCCAAGAGGGTATTTTCCATTCAGTACTACTTACAGCTAACATTCCACAACTCAACATGGACTCAAGAATTTAGGATTTAGCACACCAAAAGCCTTCCAACAATACACTGCATGCACCCTAAGTTACTTTTGTGTTTCCAGGAGTAGGTACAAAAGGATTGTACCTCTACACTTAGAGAAGTAGAAGAAAATAAAAGGCTCCCACACATGCCTCTGAAGAGAGGGAAGATAATGTAGCTGCACAAGCACAGAGCTTGAATTTTAAGTTTATTTACAGTTTTCTAAGACTCTTTTAGAAGTTGAACTCCACAGTGTCTTACATGGTGCTGTGTGTTACACAGCTGCTATTAAAATACTTAATTTGGTGTTGTACACAAAGTGCTATCTTGAGGAACAAGCAAGTTAAGAATCCCTCATTTGCCAGAAAATAAGCATTATTGCTATTATCAGCATTTCCTAGAAGTGGGACCTAGCCCTTGTTATACTCAATCCAGATAAAGAGGCCCAGCCTTATATTTGTTTTAGATGAAAGGCTGACATCCACTTTAAATTTTTATGTAGCACATTCAATTTAAAATACACCTTCCAATGTGCAAAAAATAATTCAAAATTAAATAAAAATGAGAGCAAAGCATGTATGTGACTCTGGTCTAATTGCATGGTACAATTCTAGAAGAGAAGTTGGAGCTCTTCATCCCTCATCCAAGAATTTTATTTGTATTTTCTCCAGTGAGCATTACACATCATACCATCACAATCTGAGAACACATACTTATTTCATCCCAGATTTGTTAAATATGACTGTCTGTTTCTGTAGGTATAAACTAAACCCTTAAGAACTAGTAACTCACCCATAGCACAGTCCTGACTCAGGTCCCCTCTGAAAGGCTAATGACACAGTAAAGGTCCCATTGAAAACAGAAGAAAGAAAAAGAAACGATAGGCATGGTTTTAGTAACATGGGCAGACCTCAGATATATGGTGCTTTCCACATTTTTAGAAAATTGCAGCTGTCTGGCACAACCATAATCTCTTCTTTCTCAGTAAGCCACTTTTGATAAGTATTTAGAGATGCAGTACAAGCTACAAAAATGGGCTTCTCCTCTGCACACTGGCCTGACCAAGAACAGCCACCAGGCTGCTCACAAACACTCTCTAACCTGTTTATTGGAGACAGCAGATTACTTAGACTGACTCTTCTTTTCTCATGAGCCAGCAGTGGCACAATATTTGCCCATCAAATGACATCAGTTCTGTAAGTAATTACCTTCTCCAGTGGTGTATCTATCCCTTCACCAGCTATGTTACAGCCACAAACAAAGATGTTTTTAACACCTGTATCACTTCAGCAAGTGAAATTAGCTGAAACTCAGTGGTGGCTGAGTTCTTCCTTCCAAACCTGTACATATCTGCCTCTCCAAGCCAGCTCTAGGAAAAAGTCACTGAATACTCAGACAAACTCAGACCATTTCCTCATGTCAGAAATATTAGATATGAAGCTGACCTATTATGATAACAGAGAGGAGGACTTAAAAAGCAGTGATGGTCAAAGGCAGTTTAAAAGAAGAAGCCAGAGAAGATTAAGACTTCTGGCTATATGTTATCAGTGAAACTACTTTGGGACTCATGATGCCTTTAGCTGAATCAGTGAAGCTGATCCTCTGTCTCATTGGAATAAATGTAAGCCTGGAAGCCCTCAGCTGTACTTTCAGTCAATGACATTTCATTTCATATTGGTCAATATTTAACCTTTAATGATTTTCTGGCTAGACATGTGCTTGCTGAGTCACTGCTTTGGATAAATGCTGAAGAAACCGCTCACAGAAACAGTATAACAACACTGAGATAATCTTTGCCCTTTGGTTTCCTGTAACCCCTCCCCAACCTCTGATTCTCTGTAGTGTTTGTGATTTGTAGCCCAGCAATAGTCAAGTTTTCATTTACTTCATGCATATGCACTAAATTAAGCCATTTCCCTCCCACCCATATGGTGATCTGATATGCACAGATGTTATTACAGTGTTCTGTGCCACATAAAATCCCAGCTGTAATATTAAAAAAAAAAGAAAAACCAAAACCAACAACAACAACAACAAAAAAACCCTCACCACTCACCAAAGATAAAAAGCTCTTTTGCTCCTCTTTCAAAAAGGCAAAACAATGGAATATAAGCCCATAAGGAGCTGAATAAACATAAACAGACCCATGCAACATCTGACAGCGACACAGATAAGGGAGAGAATGTGGAAGACAAACGAAAAGAAAGATTAGTATCAAATTATTTCAGACAGTGACAATAATTAATTAAAAAATGCTAATCTTTATAAAATAGCAGTTGACAAAATACTTTTGACAGTCCTCTAAAACACAAGAACACCCTTATTTGCTAAGGCTTCTCAAAATTCTGGGTTGCAGTATTTTTTAAACTGGATTGAAGGAGTGTAAATTTCAGGAACTCTGTGTTATATAGGGCAAAGTAACTAATTGGGAAAAATATTTTTTGCAAATTCTTTCAGCATTTTGCAACTAACAGGTGCCTTCCTCTTTTTGATCAAACATCCATGCTCCCAGAACATTCTCAATAAGTTTAAAACCATAGCTCCTAAACCCAAGTCCATCTCAGAGGAAGTTATTTCTCTTCAGTACTGATTTTAATTTTGCTTAATATTGATATATTAATCAAATCTAGCAAATCACTGCATACAACTCCTGATAGGCTAGATTCTCAAAATTTACTCTAGTCATCCACACAATTTGGTGCCTTAGTGACAGTAGTTCCAGTAGTTCATGTAGCCTTTTTGTTTGTTTTGTTTTTTATTGTGTTTGCCTGTGTGGTGCTTTCTGGGTTTTTTTTGAGACCTAAAATTAAAAGTGTTCTTTGCTTTGTAATTGAAATTGTAATTATTGTCTGATTACAACTTCAAGTGATATGTGGCTGCTGGACATCAAGTTGATAAAAGCAACGTACCTACACCTAAGGTGTTCATGTGCAGATTCTTGGGGTTCTTTTTCAGTGACTTATGCAATAGCAGGTTTTACAGAACAGCACAAACACACTCAAAGCTGGGTGACTCACTGTTGTGAATGTTTTAAGGTCACTCCAAGAATCACTGGCATAGTAATCATCAAAAGCAGGTTTAATACAAAAGTGAAAGCGTGACAAAGATCATTGGCAAGGTTCAACCAGATAGTCAAAGCACTCAGAGAAAAATCAGACTAAAATCTAAAATCAACCAACCTAAACCCAAAATCACCACAAAAAATATCTATGTGGAGGCTGCAGTGGGGGGGGACGGTGAGTAAAGGGTGAGTATAGGAAAGAATAAAGATAAAAAGAAATAAGGAACACCACCTGTTCAGTCACAAGGTGACTCCCCCCCTCCCCTGCCAAACATAGCCCCAGGCTTAACCAACAGTTTAGGTCTGAAAGTTTAACAGCACTTAAGCTTAACAGCACTGAATCAATAGCTTAAGATAAATAACTTAACAATAGATTCTATGGAATTTCCTGTAAGCACAAGAGTAACTCACTTTTAGGCCTGAGCTTCTTATGAGTATAATGTACTTAAGAATCTCAGAGAGTAACACTCAGCACATTTGCTATAGCACACACCCACTCACACACACACAGACCTACAGAGCACATACAAGGTATATTCCTGTGAAAAAATCCCCTTAGGCTAAGTGGAATTTAGACTCAGGTTGGATGGCTTTGTATCTTCTCAGTGGGCAAAGGGTTGAGCCTTGGGGAGTGTGGGGATATCAGCCACTGTGTCCCAGGAGAGCTCAAAGAACTCCACCTAGGACCACTGCTTACAGGGTCACTTGGCTTTAACCATAATTATCTTCCATCCTGCTGCAATGAGGATTGGAAACTTTCTCTGAATAATTGGTAACAAAAATGTTGTTCCACCTGTGTTGTTATTCAGGCAAGGAAAATAAGTTTCAAAGGCTTTGGGTTAAAACCCAGGAGATTCTTAGACACCATAAATTCCTGTGGGCAGGCAGTTTTTCTCATAAGCCCACAAGAAGCTGACCCCAGGTAATTTTTCTCAGGGTCAAGGCCTAAAGAGCATTAAAGGGAGGATTCACCCCCATACCCACCTTCACTACAGTCCCAGAAAAGGTGGTGGAGATGCCCCTTGCTGTGTGTGCACCTGTGTGAGAGGGACAAGGAACTCTTTGGGATTTGGGTATTTATTAACATCTTGTAAGCAGCCAGGATGGAAAGTTTATTCGTTCTGTAACTCATATTGATCCTAGAGGCATAGCTCACTGTTTGCCAGCTAATTGCACGTCATTAGTAAATCAATAAAACCACTTTGATCCTGGTTTGCTTTAATTATGTAAAATGAGCAGCTTTTCTCTGTGATAGCTGAGCTATGGTATCTTAAACTCACATATTTGTAGATCAGTTAAGAAATCCTAAACAAAGATAAAAAAGAAATCCAAACTGAGGCCAAAAGTCTAGACTAAGTATTTTGGGCACCTACATCATTGGTCTCTAAATAGATATTCTTTTTCCTAGAGATATTTCACTGCCTGCTACTAGAGTACAATGCTCTTGTTGTAAAGTCATAGAAATCAACAATATAAACTAGAAGTTTACTCTAGGATTCCGGAACAAAAATAAAAAATTTGAATTAATAAAGGAAGAAGTATGGGGTACTGATCTAGAAACTGCTACCCTTACTACAAGTAAGAAAATGAACCCCCCAAAAAGCAAAAAACAAACCAAACAAAAAAAAAACAAACCTAAGGAGAAGGAATAAACCTTGCAATTAATGGTTTCTAAGATCAGGATTCTTAAACTTCATAGCATTGCAAGAAATTAGATTTCTGAAACAAAGACTACATAGAACAAGAGGTGGCAAAGCAAAGCTGGGGGTTTGGAGCTGCAGAAGTTCCACTGCCATGGTTTAACAGAGCCTGGTTTTTACTTGGGAGGGAGGGTGGTTCCCTGTGGGGACCTGCTGGAGTCAGTCAACTGGATAGTTTTGGAAGAGCCAATCACCTAAGTCTGAAGATTGACACCCAGTTGAACCACTTAAACGAGTTGAACACGCCCCTGTGGAAAAGCATATTTAAAAACTAAAAAATCCAGGGAAAAATTCTATAAAAACTCTTTCAATTGATAAAGCTTGAGAACAAACAAACCTGCGAGCACCAATTCTCTCCCAAATCAGGAAAAGAAAAAGGTGAAGACATGTAGAGACAACAACATGGGAGACTCTGAGGTCAGTGAAGGAGTCAAATTCCAGATAGGTGGGGATTGAGGAGATGTCTTAAGCTGAAATTCTTTTTGTAAGGCCATGGTGAAGATAAATTTAATATATCAGACTTTGTTTTCCCCTGAAACTCATGGAAATGCATAGCATTTTAGCACAAGTGTGAGGCGAGGCACCAGTATTGAAGCAAGTAGATCTTGCTGTAATCCAACGTGATACTTGAACAGAGAGAGATGAGACAGGTGAGAAACTTTGTCCCTAGTAATAGAAATGGATGCATGAAGAGAACTTTTTTTTGTTTTGTTTTATGCTAGAACAGCTCATCCTTAAAATAGCACCCCAGTGAGTTGACATGGTCTATGAAAGCTGCAAAGCATGAGTGGGGCTTTCACACTGTGAACAGATTTCCCTTTCCTGGGCAGCTGATTTGCTGTGACATTGAAGCCACGAGAGGGCTGTTTCCTGTAGAAGAGTCTCCATGGCATGGCAAGAGAGACAACTCTCCCTAAGCAGACTGAAGAGAGACTGTTCTAAAGGTTGTAAACTGACAAAGTCCCAGGTTTTGTCTCTTTACATTTTCAGTGGGAAAGAAAAGAGGGTATAGGGTGAGGAGAAGTGTTCTGAAGGTTTATTCTGGTTTTTTAAATTATTTTTTATATTAATTCTACTAATAAAGTTTTTTTTATACCCTTTTAAATTTTGAGCCTGTTTTGCCCTCCTCCTAAAACTTATCTCACAGCAGAAAATGAATAAATAGTTCTAGTGGGTGCCTGGCAATTTAGTCAGTGCTAGACCCTATAATCCAACCATATTCCACTTCATTTTGTACCCCCAGGACAAGTATGAACTGTTTCAGCTGAAGCTAAGCTAAGAAAAATCAATGGCAAAAAAATAATACTGCAATTTTACCATATTTTTTCCCTGAATAACTGTCTTTTTACTTTTGGTCCCTTAACCACTGGGTGAAATAACCTTTCCTTGTGACAAATTACTAAAATTTCTAGGATAAAGGCACATGTTAATATGAAGATAATTTTTTAAACTATTTATCATTTCCTTTATGGACTCAGATGATACACGGCTGCACTACAGTGTAAGTGAGTTCTACTGAATTGCAATCATTCAAGCAATGTTCAGCTGAAACTTAGATGTGCACAGTTTCTTTGTTACTACCATGTAGTGTTTGTGTAGAAAGCAATTCATACATTTTGTGAGCCAAAATATGTATAACCAAGAGGACATTTGCTCCAGGGATACTGTAACATAAGGTATTTAATAAGTCAACTAAATCAGTTTGCAACCCTCAGATACAGCAGTCTTTGGTTTTTTCACTATCACAAACACACTTTTCACTGGACTCCTTCAGTTTCATAACTTGTGAGTTTGGGTCTGCAAAGATACATGGAACATCTGAACTCCAGAAATAACATCTGCACCCTTAAAGAAGTAATAAAGTCCATGAGTTATTGAGAGGGATATATAAACAACATCACAAGTAAGATGGCAAAGATTGGTGTTTGGAAAATAAAAGACTCCAAGAAGGAAATATGTTTCATTATAGAGATCACCAATGAGAGCAATTGACTGCTGCTAAAGCACACAAACCAAGAGAAACACTTGTTTTATTACTAAATTCTAATATAAATTAATTTATTAATTTATCCTTCTACTTTTTCATGACTCTGCTTTAGACAAAGTTTTAGCCCTTAAAACTCATCCATAATATTAAGGTCTTCTGCATGTAAAGATGTGATACGTGATATAACAGGACCCTGGGTCACTCTTGCAGAATCTATTTCTCCAGGACATTATTTCTGGAAATCCTCTGCATTAACAAAAAGCAGTACTCCCACAGAAGATGCACAGGCTAGAAAACAGAAGGCAAAAGTCCACCATGGTTTCCTTTCCTATTTTTAGCACATGAGCTAGCTTCCTATTATCCTACCAAATGCATCTCAGAGGAGCTCCATAGTCCAAAAGCTGTAAGGAATGCAGAAAGCATTCCTGGGGCTTGGTACCATTTATGAGAAGGCAGCCAGGAAGATCAGTGGAGAAGCAAAGATCAGCTATTCTCTGATTCCTTCTTGAAATAACTGGCTGAGATGGAATTATCCATTGTGTTCACACTGACGGTGAACTGTCCATAAATCCCAAATATTCTGTTCCAGGCACCGCCAATAACAGAAAATTATTCACAACTTCAGCATCAGGAAATTAAAAAACTAATGAAAACTCACAGTGTGGGGCACAGAAAAACCCAGAACACCAGAGTCTGAAAAGCCAACAAACATGCCAAGCAATAGTTTAACCCCCTTCCTTTGTATTGTGACTTTGAATAAAATGAGAAGAATTCTGACTCAAGTGTATTCAATGTGATAATTTCTCTTTTATACCCAAATACAAATGGATGAACAAAGTAGGACAGCTTGAATGTTTTCACAAACCCAGCTTAAATGTTCAAAAGGAAGAATAGGAAAAGGGTCCCCGCACTAAATTGATTCTCATAAAAATTTACAAAATAGAAGGATTTTTCTGAAATACAAAATGGTCACCAAGAGACAGAACTTCATCAAATATGCATTCTTCTCAGAAAAGAAAATTGATGTCTTCCAAAGGGGAATAAAATAAAATAATAAAAAAGAAACCCAAAAACCACACACTAAAACAACAAAATACTAATGCAAAATAGAAACCTCTTTAGCTGAATCAGATGCTTTTCATACCTTAAAACAACTTAAAAATAGCAAACATAGGTATATGGTTATCTCTTTCTGGTGCTTTTAGTCTCACTTCCATTTAAATAACAAACAGAAAATGAACAGTATAAGTCCAACACTGCAATTGTATTATCAGAGCATTGCAAGATATTCTAAATTTAAATACATATCTTCAATCTCTCCTAAAAAAAATACTTTCAGTCTTTTGAAAGAAATATTGAAACCCAGACAAAAGAAATTAAAAAGGACCAGGGGAAAGATAAGAAAATTAATCTGATAAGAACATGGAAGACAGCAAACATAGCCTGGACCAGCCAATGGGATCAGTGAGGTGAAAGACAATCTCATTACAAATCCCTAGTTCCCTATTAGGATTTATGTCAGATTTGGACAGGTTTCTTAAATAAGTCATGCCTCAGTTCTCCATTCCTTAAATGAGAAAATAAATGCCTTCATTTCAGGGATTAAAAAAGTTAGGATAATATAATTAATACTGTGGAAGTACTTGGAAGTTACCAAGCTACGCAAAGCATTGCTATCTTTAACATGCCATTGTAGCCCATTAGAATGCAGTACAAACTACCTGCTGTGACAATGGGAGAATGGGCAATAACAAACAGAACTGGGGACAATCTGCTATGATGATAAATATGACTAAATCAGCTAAATAAATAATAACAAAAAAAAAAATGTAGTATAAATCAGTAAGCAAACTGAGCAGGGATCATTTAGAGAGACATTAAAATACACTACCCACCTCTTCCTCCCCCCTTCCTCCAAAATTGTCTTAAAGCACAGGCATACTGACACTCCCAGTCATGAGGCAGACTCATGTATCTCATGACTACAACCTACATATGTAAATAAAAGCAAATAGCCATACTTTACTTATTAGCATAGTACTTTGAGAGTAAAAGGCCCTCAGATTTGTCAGAGAAATGGGGTATCTTCCATAAATCAAAGGTAGAATCACTCTCATCTGTGTGTTGGCTTCTTTGTGCCACCCAGTGGTTTTGACTAATACACCTTTCAGTGCAGGTGCAAAACCATCTGTCAGTGAATGATAAACAATTTGGGATCTATTTCAAATAAATAACTGACTAAATAACCTGAGAGGCATAATAGCTGGTAACCTCAAGGTTACCTCTGGAGGAGAGCTGAAGGCATATTGCATATATGTCCTGACTCTGTTATTTCAGAAACAAAGGACAGGTCAACGTGTCATTTCCCATCTGACTTCTAAGATCCCCTTCATTACAGTTTTATTCCATACTAAGTTGGTGAAACTTAGTATTTTGAGAAAGAAAGCGATATTACAGATGCCTTACGCGTATCAATTTCCATGAGCAGTTTTAAACAATGTCTCAGAAGTACAGACCTAGAGAAGATGATAAAAACTTACAGTTATGTTAAAAAAAAAAAAATCCAGTCTGTTAGTATACATTGTACTGCAAAGATTAATACAGCCATGGTTTAAGAGTGACTGTCAGATTTCCACATAATGCTTTGGCCTACTTTCTAAAGAACTTTATCTGGCCACAGAGAGACTCAGAGATTTGAGCTGTCTTTAAAATCTGACTCAATACAGTTGCTCTCAGCCCAAAAAACATAAACAAGATTAACTTATTTACAGTCTGAAACAAACTGCAATCAAATGCTAAGTGAGAGATCTGTTCATTACAACTGAGCTGCATTCAATTTCATTATATCTGAATTCACCTAATTGCTTGTATAATCCCATTGTTCAAAGATAAGTAGATTTAAAAGGTTGAAATATAAGCATTAAGAGAGGCAAAGACTTTTATGCTATAAATAAGAAAAATCCAATGGAGCTGTACATCAGACCAAATTTTTCATATCACATTAGAAAATTGCTTTCATCTGTTGTTTAAAAAAAAGCCGTTAAGTTTGTTTCCTCATTAAAGACAGATAATGGAATAGATGTATCTTTTTTGATTTTCATTTTTATACTCAAGGAAGTATTTCCTTAATAATGCTGTGCCTGTGCCAGAACAAATGAATAGCACAGAATACTGCTCAATACAAGCTTCAGATAGCTTTTTTGCTATCTGAAGCACCATTCCCTTAACAAACTCCAGACACAGTCTCAAGAAATGGTTGAAGCCAGTGCTTCTTTATTTGTGTTTTGTGGAAGAATCAATTGGCTTATAAAGATAGCAGGCATGAAGAAAGTAAAGGTACAACACAAACTTACTATTTACACTCCAGAGAGTTTTAAAGCATTTAGCATGTTGTTACTTTACGCAGAAGTAGGAGTAATTGAAGTGTCAGTAGAGGAGGGGCTCAGATGATAAAGTGGCAGCATGATTAGAAACATAAACAAAGAATTAGAGGTTACTAATATTCTGTTGGTTTTAGTGAACTCGTTTGGATTTTTGATGGATTTCATGTGCATTTCAGGCCATATTTTTCATAAGCAGTAAGTCTGGCTCCAGCTTGAACTCTGAATACAGCCAATTCTGGTTGTTAACTATCTAGCCTAGCCTATTCTTCTGCTAAAGAGAGTGAGAGTGAAGATGTGAGTAGTGTTTTCACAATTTAATTGAAATAAATTCTTCTTAATTCAAACCCTTTGTCAGAGCTGCACTAATTAACTGCAGAAACAGACACAAAGAAGTGGAAAAAACAGTTTGGTTGTACGGAACACAAATCTAAGTTTTCTCTGCTTTTCCTTTACGCTGTGTTAGTCTGTTTCTCCCCTGCTGTCTCTGCACCCACTCTTGTTGGGTAGCCCAAAGGAATTTTTCAGTCCAGCTGTCAGTTTGTAGGACTAGGACACATTAACTTGTCAGCAAGTTTCCACAGATTCCTCCAGCAGTAGGTTTTAAATGCACAGACCCCATGAGTTACTACCACTGAATATAATTGCACTTCTGTTAGGCTGATCTCACTTGAATGATGTCACCAGAATTGTTTCAATTCAGAGATTTTTTTTCCTCTTTGACAAAGTAGCATTTACCAAATAGATTTTAATATTTCAAATTTTTCCTGCAACCTCTTGTATACTTATATGTATTATTATAATCTGGGATACCTTTGATTGCCTTTGATACATTTCAGATGTAGTGATTCATGATGAGTACATAATTTATGTGAGTACATAAGTTTATGTGAGTACATTGCAATGATAGATGTTGTGACTGGAGATGAGTGTTACCAGTCAGAGGCATCAGGCTTGGTTGTGATTCCTTTTCATTAAACTATTCTGGTTTTTGCAGTTTAGAGATTAACAAACTGCAAAGATCAATACTGCAGCCTAGTAAGTTCCAATTTTTTTTTCAAAAGCTGCAATATATATAATTGAATTCAGAATAATTTCCTACTAATTCCATAGTTTGTAGGTGTGACTAAGTTCTAGTCAAGTTAAGCCCTACAGTCTTCATTCACTCTTAAAATTAGGATATAATAAAAAATCTCATGAAATACACATATTTGCCTTTATAAAATTAGTTCTTTTAGTAAGAATTGGAGCCTCAGACAAAGCGTGTACTTGTCTGTACTCTCAGTCCAAACTATATTTCAAATACTTTAAAAAATAAGTGGGACAAATCTAGTAAGAGCTAATAAAACCTCTCTGTCACAAAAACTGATTTGAAACCTTTTGCTGATATTTAGTGTCCTAAGGTATCTCTACAGAATAACATAATTAATAGAAATTAATAAATTGCATTGATTTCTTCTTAAAATCTTATGCACTTGTATTAGCAGAAATTCTATAAATAGGATCTCCCACACATGCTGATTAACTTATTCTCTTTTTCTCTACACAGAATCCTCACTTGAATTTCTGAGTTATTTTTCCAATTCTGATTCTCACAGTTCCAGAAGTATCTGTTTCCTCCACTACTGAAGGTCAAAATATTCTTTTTAAAACTTGCTAACACAATAAATTGAGTTTTAACATTGCAAAAGGCCAGACTTCCTGGAATTGAAGCTTTTTGCCTTTTACTTTCCAGGAAGGCAAATCATTACACTGCATCGACACCCAGTGCATTTGCAGATCCCTTGCTCTTTCACATTAGTGATATTCTCTCCTAAATGGAGGCACAAAAGCTCAGTGCTGGAAATTTCTACAAAGAACAATCCCACAGAGGGGAAGAGGAGGGACAGATACAGACATTCTCACTGTCATGACAGGACTCCAGGAGCTGGACTTGATAACCCTTGTGAGTACCTTCCAACTCAGCTTATTCCATGATTCTGTGATTCTGTGACATTGGGAAAGGTTTGGTTTGGGTATCATGAGAAATTTTTTCATGCAGAGGGTGTTTGAGCATGGAAACAGGTACCCCAGGGAATGGTCACAGCCCCAAGCCTGACAGAGCTCAGGAAATGTTTGGCCTACACTCTCAGACACATGGTGGGATTCTTGGGCTGTTCTGAGCAGGGCCAGGAGTTGGACTCCATGGTGCTTGTGGATCCCTTCCAACTCAGCATACTCTGTGATTCTGTGATATTTGCCACTGCTGGGGGCAGGCATTGGGCTGTGTTGGGTCCCAGGGGTGTCTGGGCTGTCCTTGCCCAGAACAGGGGTCCCCAGGGGCCCCATGGCTGACTGCCCACTGCCCACCCTGTCTGAGCTCCAGCTCTGGGGAAGCTGCCAGGGAAGGGGCTGGCTACTGCTGGACAAAGAGCTTCCAAAGGTACTGGATTTCTGTAGGGCAGCAAACTCTCCCTGAATTTCTGGGTTTTTGCTGCCTGTCACTGTCACCACCCCAGTCCCAGCGCTGTGCCCTGTGGGCAGAGGGCCCAGCTCAACTTACATTAGGTCACCCTGGAGAGTATCCCACTCCCTCTGCTCCCTGATGGTATCCTCCCAACCCAAGTATTTCTCTGCTGTCTGCCTTTCACCCTCAGTATGATGAGAAAACTGTTCAAAGGCTGTTGCACATTTACAGAGATTAGAAGCATTTCACAAGTCCCAGCTATGGAACCAGCTCTCAGTTTTTGGGCAGCACTTCCCAAGATGGAGGTGATGGCAGTGGTAAATGGAGTTGCCAGCCTGACAGGAACTGAATGGTATGTGTCAAATTGTAGAGCTGATTAGAGTAATACATATATTAGAACAGAAGGGAAGTGGTTTCAGTGGAGTGTGATGGTTTTCACTCTGGAGACCCTCTGTTCAAACCTGAGTTCACAAGAAGAATGACAGCTATTTTCACAAATATGTGAAATGGGGTATTTCTATTTCATCCTCTAACTAATCTTCTCTCTACTGCTTGGTTACTGCTCCTTCCCTTAAAAGAAACTCTCCCATGCAGGTAAAGCTTTGGTCCCCTTGGAATAAGAGCTCTGCTCACTGGTGTCTATTTGGTGTACCTACTAAATGAACTATTTCCTTTTACAGTACCAATATTGTTGGTTACTCCAGGTTCAGCCTGCTAAATTGAAAAGTTTATTGTCATGAATACACTCTGCTCATGGGGAAAAAAATCACTTGGAAAGGTATCTGTGTTCAGCTTCTTACCTATAAATCTGCCATGCTGTCACTCTGTGCTTTGAGTCTTTGGCTTAGCAGGCCCCAGAAAGTTCCCTACTACACCTTTTACAGACACTGCCTTGGAGAGCACTGCTGGTTTATATCACAGTGCTGTGACTGCTACCAGTCAACCTGACTTAGCAAATGGTGCAAGACAGCTTTTTTTAAATCCATGTAACTTTGCCAGGCACAAGCTAACGCAGACCTAGATCAGCCACAGACTGGTAGATTTACAAAGCCATGAAGACGTGACACAGAGGAGGAAGGACCTAACACTGATCCTGGAAGAAACTTTATAATCTGTTCATAGATGAGAAGCTACATATGCATAAAGAAGATATCTTAAAAGAAACACCGCCTTATTCAGCAGAGTCATCTGAAATTTTAGGTTACCCAGGATTTAAGATAATAACAAAACAGGACCTAAGCATTGATGTCTCTTCAAAGAAGCATTGGCATGATCAAGCTACTTGTTATTTTCGGTCTGCCTTCTTTTCATAAAAGTTAAGGTAGTTTTGGGTTTGTCCTGTTGTAAGAAAAATGGTGTTTAAATGCATGGAATGAATTTTTCCATTTAGGATAAAAACTTCCCCTGTCTAACTCTGCTGGATACAACAAACTGTTGATATTCATTAAAGAAATGCTTAATAGGAAGACATTAAACTGCTGAGGAGATTAACAGGATAACAGTTCTACAACTGGACCCTCTTACTATTTGAAGAAACATAGTTAATGTCAAACATCATCCCAAAAATCTGTCAGTGCATTAAGTAATCTAGTTGTCAAAAACCCTGAGTAGGAAATGTAGCACAACTGAAACACTTTAGTGTCTTACTTGAAATACTCAATACTCCATTAGGACTTGTGAGAAATTTGCTGAGATTTCATTGGAGGTGGAATTTCATACAAGTTTTGCCCAGACCTAATCTTTCTAGATGAGCATATACCTATTGTTCAGTGTGCCCTGCTCCCTCTCTGAAGAGGCTGATTGTTTACTTGATGCTGAACCTTTTCTTTCTAAATGGTAATGAATAATTGCCCTGGAGACCGAGATTATTCAAGAAATGGAATTTAGTACAGAAAATGTAATGAGAGTCTGCAATGTCCCACGATGTTTGTAAAAGATGTTCTATAGCTAATTCTCTAAGCAAACCTCTCAGTTTATAAATTTAGAACATTACCATTCCCTCAAAATGTGCATACATCAATTTCTTTGGAGAGCATGTTATTACTATAACATGTATTCTATGTGAGTTTTTAATTGAAAATGTAATAGAAGTTTTAATATTCTGAATGCATAAAAATCTCAACATTAAAATGCGATCAGTGACACTTACAAGCCTCTGGCCAAAATGCTGTAGTCACATCCCTTCCTATCTTCCTTTCCCTTAATTTCTTTTCTCTCTCTTACAATGTAGTGTAAAGATAAGCTAATATTAATTTACAATGGAACATTTCTGTATTAGAGATAATTTGCATTCATTTGCTTGCCCTGATTTGCGTTCACATCTTCTTGCACTTTATGCCAATGGCCTTTATGGATCATAGCTACATTAGAAAATTCATACAGTACAAAAGTGAGAGGTTTCTGGCACATTAAAGTCAGAGTGATTCCTCCTGCTTTATCTATAGGTCAAAGGCAAGTAGGAAAAAGAGCGTGACATACAATTAAATTGGAGTCAGACAGAGGGCAGTCAGAAACTACTGCAAAATTTTGCCATGGGAGGTGAAACATATTCTTTAAACTATCATTAAGTAATTCTTTTCAAGCCCATCCTACTGCATACTTAGCAGTATGCACACCCAAAAAAAATATATGCTTAATTATATCTGTCATGTTTCCTTGGGTCAACTAGTTTCTAATTGTACCCTTAACATTTCCAGTAATTCTACTGCACCCTCCTTTTCTCAGGCTTCATACATTATAGCTTTTCTCCTTGTAAAAGTTTAAAAGTTCAGCAACAATTTCCTGCTGAACTACTTTAATTATTACCTTATGTCCCTTGGTTTTATGAAGTATTGACTTTCAATCAGAGGTTCAATTATATGATTCTATAACATATTCTGAAGTGGAAAAAGAAGGCTAAAATAAGATCCTTTTCTGGAAATTTAAAATTTCATTTATATTCACAGATTTGTGTTCCTATTTTTCACCTTAAACAGAAGATATTTTTCTATTTACTGGTGAAAGAATGTCAGTGTTAGAGACAAAGTCAAGGTGAGCAAGGTAGGTGTTGGTCTCTTCTCCAAAGTAACAAGTGATAGGAAAAGAGGAAAAGGCCCCAAGTTGTGCCACAGAAGGTTTAGGTTGAATATTAGGAAAAATTGTTCGGTTTGTCAAGAATCGTAACAGGCTTTCCAGGAAGGAGGTAGAGTCACCATTCCTTGAGGCATTTAAAGACAGGTAGATGTGGCACTTTAGGACATGATTTAGCAATGGTCTTGTCAGTGCTCTGCCAATAGGTGGTCTTGATGATCTTAAGAGGTCTTTTCCAATTTAAATAATTTGTGATATTCTAGAGTTCTCTGAACTACTCAATAAGGGCAAAGCACAAGTAGTAGAGAAAAAAGTCTTATAAGAAAAGATGTCAGGGATGTTAAGACCTGAATGCCTTTGGGAGCTCGTTGATATCACTCTACCAAAAAAAATTCCTGAAGGTTCAGCAGTGTCACTTTAAGTTGCTGCTGCAACTGTTCCTGGTCAGAGTACTGTCCATCACCCAGCTGTGCCTAGTCCATTTCATGATGAACCTTAAAAGCTTTTGGCACTATTGGGATTTCTGGGGAGAGCACATTACAAGACTGAAGAGGTCAGAAATGCAGTAAACTAAGAGATGGACAGGCATCTCTGCCATGGAAACCGGTTCTTTCCTGATGGTCTGCTCCTGACACAAGATTTCTGCAACAGATTTTGCACTTTCTCATGATCCTCTAACTGACTTAAGACTTTGCTTTTGTGGTTTGCTTTTCTGAATACATCTTTTGCAGTTTAGTGGGGAGAAAACCTGCAGAGCCTGCAGAGCTTGTTAGTCTTCACACTGTGCTGAATAAAAGGCACACTTCCATTAATTTTACACTTTTGTTTTATGTCCATCATATCCCATGGAGTGGGATGTGAGTATTTGCCAGATTAACCCAGATTCATTCATAATACAAGATTTGGATGGAAAATAAGATAAATCCAGTCTGGTGAAATGCAAAATCAAATAACTAATTAACAGATTTATGTTGCATATAGGTAAAGCCTTATAAAATAAGGGCCTTGTTACACCAGTAAAATCATGGCTCAGGCCTGCTACTTTGGCTAAGTAGAAGAGAACTATGGGAGGATGACTCAGTTGGAATGGGTGTAGAGAGATGTGAGAGATGTGCTGCGTGACTGCTGTGTGACTGCTGCATGTCTACATTGTGTTGTATGGTGGGTGCTTGACTTGGGCTTGTCCTGCCTTAAAGCTGTGTAAAATGAAAACCAGTTAACTGCTTAAAAAGGCCTGGTTTTTGCAATAAAGCCAAAACCTCCTTTACACTGCCTGCGGCCTCTGTGTCGCTCTGCTTCATCCAGATTTAGAATAAAATGCAGAAAAAATTTTAACTTTTGCATTTTTAAGTGATTTCCAGCATATCTTCTGTACTTAATTGAGTTAGAGACTGACAAGGACAGGTCTATATTCTTAGACCTGCATGCCAATTCCAAAATGGGAATCTCTAATTTGGAGAAACTTATGAACTCCTTCATACAGTAAGAATTCTACTGTGCATGAAGCACCCTGGGGACTTCCTGTAGCTTAGAGTACTCATAATTTCTTTTAATTAGACTACTAACTTATGTTCCTTTTATGAATGTAATGCTGTTCTGCTATGGCATAGATTTTGCAGAGCAGAGAGGTTTCTAAAATGCCATCTAAATCTTCAGAGGACAAATAGTGTTAGCACCCAACTAATTAGACATTCAGACATAAAAATTAGCCTCTTTTTGATAAATGTGCTGCTGAGGAAGAATTGTATCATATCTGACTTCATCCAAGTTCAAGGCTTATTTCTTTCCTATTTAACTTTAGAACCTGCTATGCTAAAATGTCAAAGATAAGTGGAAAGTTGAGTTTTTGTTTACTGGTGATTGACTGACTGCATCAGATAATCAGACAAGCCTGTTCAGAACAGGCTTGTGGAAATGTGTGGTGTCAGAAGACCTCTCCTGCAGCAGGCAGGTCTCAAATGAAACACTGGAAAAATATCTTTGAGGGATCACCATCGCTGAGCTCAGTAAAAGCATAGAAAAGCCCTAGAGAGGTTTTACCAAGTAGCTGGGTGTTAGCTTTGCCAGTGATTACAGCTCTGGACCTCCTCCAAGCAGAGGTTGATTACCAGCTAAGGCATGTCAGTGTCTGGGAGGCCGTGGAGTGTCTTGGAGATTAATGGAATCCAGAGCTTTGCAATCAAATTCACTTTCTCTTCAGTTGTTATCAGCATCACTGAAAGGCCAGGTTACTTTCTCCACCGTGTTACCTACTGACTGCTCTATCAAAAGCAAAAGATAATGATGCAAAGCTGGAACTCTAATATTGTAGCTGCATTATCTGTACTTCAGGTTAGGAACAAACTAGATGATACAGCTGATCACACAGATCAGATTGTAATCAGCAACTATTTGGTAAAATTCTGAGGATTTTTTAATTTATTATGCAAAGGCCATAATTTCCTCACCAAATAAGCAAGGCATGTGCACCAAGGGACAAGCTAAAGAACATAGATTCCTGAGAACAGTTTTTACTTAAAGAGATCAAACCATGGGTCAGTTGAAAGGGGTGTTCTCATAGGCTTCATAAAGTGCCTTGTTAAGCAATTTTTCGACAAGCTGCTTAAATATATTGATGTTTACTGATGAAATCATACACTTTTTGATGGTAACAAAATAGGGAGTGCATTTTTCCTTTGACCAGAATTGAACTTAAAATGTTAGTCCAACACATAATCCACCCTGAAGTCCCTGGTTTTTTTGTAGAAGAAACAGGTATGTCAGTCATGATTGATATTTATGGTTCTGCAGATTATGCTAGATAGCAGTAATATAATGCTGAATGGTTTTGATAGGATGAAATCCATAATTGTAACAAGATGTTAAAAAACATGACCAGTTTAAATCCATCAGGAACCTGATGGAACGAAAAACAGCTGGGGAGATATAGTTCTGAGTCGCATATATCTTGCTATAAAGAGATATTCCATATTATAACTTCGTGTCTCTGAGTAGTACCTACATTTATTCTGGTGGAAGAAATTTTATTTTCATAGTATTTAACAGCTTCAGAAAGTTAAAATGGCAGAATTTAAGCAAAATGGAAAATAATGGTCACAGTTGCACTTTTCTGCCTTGACAGAAAGGGATAGCAAATGGTGGTAAGGTCTAAAAGACCACTGTAAGTGAAAGGAAATATGGAAATGCTGATATGACAAATTGTAACCACAATGTGAGCCAAAAGAAAATTATTCTTTTTATTATTATTATTATTTGTTGCCAGGTAGCCTGTGAGCTCAAAAAATATTAAGCAAAATATTAGCAAGACATTTTTATTAAAAACATAATATTGAAGTCAGCTGTTGGCAACAGAGAGGCAAACTGTGTGTGGGAGAAAGCAGATGTGTTCCCTCTCTGGAAGGTAGGCTGAGAGAGATGTAAAGGGTCTGTAGTCTTTGCAAACTTGGCCAAGAGGTCACAAGCACACAAGATGGAATTTAGGAAGGGGCTCTTTCCTGTCAAGTATAACTGGCAGATGCTGTGGAGGAAATAATGTGACATACAGGGAGATAAGGAGGACAGTGAACTTGAAGAACAATTCTGCAAATATTACAGCCATTGCCCTGGCAATGTAAGGGAGAAAAATGCACAGTTGTTGACAACAAAATAGAAGTGATTGTCATAATAGGGACAAAACAGACAAAATGAGATCAATTTAGTTATTGTACACTAAGTAGAATTGTAATTTCTGGCCAAGGACTTAAATCAACAACCTTCCAAAATGGAAAAGAAGGTTAGAGTTATGTTAGTATAATATTTGCAAACAGTATTGTACCACACTCACAAAAACTGATTACAAAAAATGGAAAACCGTGAATGTTGGGTTAAAACTTACACTCTCAGCAAACATAAAATTGTATATAGGATGCATATGGCAATGCATTCGGGTCTCTACAGGCAATCACATGAGCCAAGAAAGGATCAGATGGGAACTTACAAAAATAATGTTACTTTCATGCACACATATAATTAATTACTTGTCCAAAATGTGACACAAGTGAAATCAAAGTCTGCCAGATAAGCACCAAATCAATATCTTTCAGAACACCTGTGCAAAAAGGACAAGTATGATTAAATCTAGAGTTCTCATGTGCTAGTTAGCCAGATTCCCATTTTTGTCTAAAGATGAAAGTTCAAAAATGCTCTTATTTCCTTTGTGGTCTCAATTCTCCAGCCTTTTCTTCACTACACTACTTTACAGGAAGGACTCAGTTCACCCATTTTTTTTAGCAAGGGTATTTCCCAGCCTAGAAAAAATTCCATATATCTGGTAAGGCAGAGAAATACTGAGAATTTCAGAAATGGCTTTGGCAATGTTTTTTTTCTCATAAAAAATAGTTCTTCCAAACTGAGGCAAACTAAAACCAGATTTTTGATATTAAGGACAGTATGGAAGATAATGTAAAAAATAGGCAAAAGCACAGCATTTTTTGAACACATAATTTTTTTCAAAATATTCATTCAGCATTAATTAGAGCTCAAGCTGTTGGCTTCCAGTCTTGAATTCAGACTCTTTCTCTCCCTTTGCCACCCACTGTGGCCTGTTATTCCCATTATAAACACCCATAAATCTCACCAAGTCTAATGGGCTTATTGCAGTCCTGCATATGCATCAAGGGGAGGATAAATGTCTCTACTTGTGCCTTTAGATAGCCATAATTGTTTAGTAACATAATGAGATAATGTTTCTAAAACAGCAAAAATCAGTGGGTGTTTTTCTACGCCCTTTAACATGATTTAGAGAGCTTTTCAGATTAAATCATTCTAGATTTCAACTGTGGTTACTAGTTTCTGTGGGCAAAGTAAAGGCAAACTTGCACCTGAAGACAGTGGAGGTAGGAAATAAGGGAGGGCATATAAGAAATTTCTCCCCATTCTGCTGAAGAACCACAAAAAATGCTCTGTCACCAATAAAGTGAGCATATAAATGGGTCAGTGAATTTGAAGATGAAAAGGTACAGAAAAGGATGATCCAGAAAGTATCTTTTCTTCCTCATGAAAAATGAACAAAAGGACTTGTTTCATTAGATTAGAAAAGTGAAGGATGAGGAGGAACAGGATTGCTGTCTTTAGACACAACAAGAAAATGAACACAAGGGAGAGAAAATAACCATTTGAGCTAAAGGAGTACTTTGGCACAAGAACAAATATACATAAGCTGAACATGAATAAATTTAGATTTAATTTAGAAATGGGCTCTGAGCCTTCCTGCCTATCAGATTTGGAAAAGGTCTTTCATTGAAAATAATGCAGACAAAAAGAACTTCAATACTTATAAGAAAAATGAGTACATTTTTTAAAGAGTTGAATAGCATAGTGCTGCAAGAGATTGATTTCATAACCTAGAAGCCTCTTCCCCAGCTTCTTTGTGTTCCTATTTCTTCCTCTTTCTCTACTCACCATGGAGAACTCACAAAATGAAGAGATGAACCCAGAAAGCAAAATACCCCCAAAAAACCTAGAATTTAGTGAGACAAACATAGTTATTATGGGATAATGGCACCACGTTTCCTATAAAAGTGCTATGAATTAATAACATTTCAACCTGACCTGAATATAAATCTGGGAAAAAACATAAAATGTGTATGTCTTGATAATTCCCTTGGTATCAATTGACACTGTCTCATTCTCAGGCCATGGCAAACATTGACCTACTATCTGAAAAAATTACTTTCAAGGTCAGTAGGATCTGGCCCAGTGCTATTAAAACAGCAAATGCATCTCTTTATACATTTATAAGCAGATCAAAAGAAACAGGGCATTTTGTTGGCAGTAGTTCCACTTACTGGATGTCATCAAATTGCTGATATTTACCATTTAAAAGACATTAAAATAATGACAGGAGTTAAAAGTGTTCTCTAAGTACTTAGTGTTAGCTCTATGCTATAGCTGCTCAAAAAGACACAAATACCATTAAAACCCACCAACCAAACCATTATAAATTACTGCTGAGTGTAGAACAACGCTCAAGTTAATTGACTTTGCATTTTCAGCAAGCACTTTGCCAAGTAATTATTATTTATCTAACAATGGTTTCAATGCAAATTGATGGTGCATGTTTGCTATTAATCTGAAGTCGTTGCAAAATACAAACAACAATTACTTTCTGAAATTACCACAGAAAACAAAGAGAACATAGTTTTGTCACTGGTTTACACATTTAATTTATAAAAAGAGAAACAAACAAAGAAACAACCCTAAATATTACTGTTTCTCAGCCCTTAGTGCTAAATTGCTATGTTAAAAAATAATGAAGCTAAGTCAAAGGAAAAAACTTTTATGTGTGTACCTTGCTACCAAAACAGATGCATCAAAGATCCATATGTGCTAGAGTATCATAGTTTTCCCTCATGCTTCTCAGGAATAATCCTGGGAAAGCTGCCAGATCTCAGAATGTTGTACTTCCCAGACAAGAGGATCACCAGACCATGGAACACCAAACCTTATTTAGAGGAGACAAATACATTTAGAATATTAATTGCTTCTCTATAGAGGATTACATTTAAAATATCTGGGGGAAAGATTTAAAATACTGTTGGGAATGATTTTTTCATATTACTAAAATGTTTGCTGGGAGACTATACTCTATAATCAGCACTTATCTTATTGGGTATAATCTTTCAAGAGTATTGAAGATGAGGTATAGAGATGGAGCTCTTGGTCTAGACTGTTTGAGCTACTCCAGCTTTACAAATTACACTGATCCCCACCAAAACTTAGCTGTGATACATACTAGCCAAGAACAAAATTCCAGTCAGAATTTAGATGGGGAGAGAATAATGTCTTGGAATCAAAATTAACAGTTGGGAGAGAAACCTCACCCTTAAAACAATGGTATAGGTAAATAACTTCACTATATTGAGATACTCATTATATAGGGTCACCCCTAAAGTAAGAAGACACATTCCATTGTATTTTTAACAGATCAGTGACCTAAAGAGAAATTCTTAGAATTCCTTTTGGTCCAGCCAAAGAAATGGGAGCAGGAGGGTCAATGGTTAAACTCACAGTGCTGTAGACACAGCCACAGAGACTCAAAGGAAAGCAGTGCCCAGATTCATCTCAGTGCTGTGGGAGCATCCCTCTGGGGCTGTGATCCTACACACTTCAGGCTGGTACACCTGCCTGCTCCTGCTGGAAAGAGCAGATCCACACTGACCCATCCACCCCTACGATTCTCTGTCAGCCAGGCCAGGAACTGTGCCTTGAGCCAATTCAGGGAATTACCCCAGTGAAAAACCTTTTCTTCATTATTTATTTATTATTTTTCTGCTTAGCCATCAGCTGTCTCCCTTCTCAGTGCACCTGCTCTGACCTCACCCATCGTACACCACATACTACAAACCTTCTTGGATAACACAAGTGAAATTCAATCTTGCTCTTTCTGTGAATCATTTTTAAACAACTTGTTTTGCCACTTCAAAGCCTTTTTTTATATTTGAAAAATTTCTAACTTACCTTAAATCTTCCATGGAAAATAAAATAGAAAAAGGGAAAAAAAAGAAAAAAAAAACAAGGAAGAAAGACTCTCTCATCTGTATCAGATGTCTGATCAAATAGCTACTTTTTCTGTAGTACCCTGAGTGATAACTTCATGTTACCCAGTCAGCAAAGATATGGATTAATTCCACAATGCAACGGCAATCTCCAAAACAACATTTGAAAAGTAAAATTATTGAGGGATAGATAAGTCAAGATACGTAGCAAAATCTAATCTAGGGATTTCAGTGTACTAGATAAATCTATTGAAGAAGGAAAAAAATAGGTGCACCTAAAGTCTTGAAGAGTCATTTTCTATCAATATATCCCGAATGTAATATTTATTAGTGGTGCAATTCATGCCTGACATTACATTGTTGAAGTAGCTTTGAATTTGGCTTTTATATACAAATATACAGATATACCCAATTGTACACAAACCAGGTTGAATTCACCACTCCATGCAAAATAATAAGCACATAGACAAGGTGTGCAAACTGAAACATCTTTTGTGAGATAAACATTTTCAGCCACAGAAAACTAAAATTCTCTGTGTGAGGGTATCCTAGTGCTTCACTTTTTGACATGAGAAGATACATTCTACTACCATTGGTTGCATTGTTTTGCCAGATGTAATCCAACCATTCTCTGAAAAAAACCCCAAGCAAAACACAGACCATGACATGCAAGATACTAATGTAGTATATGAATTCTATTAGACTTTTAGCTGGCATTGGAGACAAGGTATTGATTAAACTCCTGTTTTCTCCCTGAAACAACAACAGGATGTATCTCAGTATTGGTACTTCATTAACATTTCTGATGAGTTGGCTAATTGAACAACAACCAGAGGGGAAAAGAGGATGCTTCCCTCTGTTTCTCTTGTGTCTATACTTGCAGGGTTGGATGTAGGCTGTGAAAATTCTGTTTGAAAGGATGCTTCCACAAGCTGGAAATAATTTCGCCTTTCTCGGCTTTTCATGTTGTGCAGTATTTAGTAATTTCATCCTGGAAAAAGGTTGCTCTCATCTGGAAACCTTCAGACAAGTGTGCTTTGATTCCTCAGCCAAACTCATTGCATGAAAAGCTTGGATGAGAGGTTTGTTTTCTTCTACAAGTTTATTTGTTTGTTTGTATTTCCTGAATAGCAAATACATAGTACTAACACGAAGTGCTGGATGATCTCCCTGGTATTAATATCTGTGCCTATCCACCTGCATGCTAACTAAAATATTCAGCCCAGATTAGCTTCTACTGTGCAGACCCTGGATGTATTTAAGCAACATGAAAGGAATTCTGATGTACATTGTGGCCCATTAGAGGCTATAGTTGTTTTGAATTGCATCACATCAAAGAAAAAAGCAATGACTTTTTTTTTTTTTTTTTTTTTTACTGTTGCAAAAACTAAAGGATGAATGCAAATTTTCCTCCTGCACTGAAATTAGTTTTTTGTCATAAAATATTATGTGAATTATTTTAGAAAAACAATGGCATTATATATAAATATACATAGTAATTTAAGCTTTGTCTAAATTCCTATAAGGTTAAAAATCAGTTATACACTCAAAGTACTGGGGCTTGACTTGGCCTATGCTGTAACAAGGACTAATTTTTAATCATAATCGGTGCTGTGTTTCTGGGGTGATTTAATTCAATGTCAGCATTATGGAGACAGATATGATTTGGACATCAAACTTTTTCAGGTTGCTCTCAGGAAGGTCTAAAAGACTGAGGACAAAAAGGAATGAGATTCTCAATCTGAAAATATGTTTGCATTCTGTTTAAGGGGGTTTTTGCACCATTTTGAGCATACTTGAATAAAGAGCACAATGGTGTAAGGCAGAAGCAGAGGGCTGAGCTAATATTTTTGAATAACCCACTATGCTTTTCTGTCAGTGTTTCAGCTTTGCTTCACTGAAGCACAGGCCAGATTTCTGATTTGTTAATAGCAGGATTGAACCACGGGGATACTGTCTGTAAAACAGGTGTTCAGATGTCCTTCTAAACTTCCAGAAAAAGTGTTTCTTTCAATTTCTTAGGAATTGCATAGCTCCACTGCATAGTTGCTGTTGAAGCAAACTCTGTACTGCACAAATATAAATAGTGTATCTCTCCTGAGCTTGTGATGAGCTGAGACATCATCAGCTGTTTGTGAAACAGAAATCTCTGGACTGTACCCAAAGCAAGCCAAATCCTGTGCCTTGCTTCTAGCAGCATTTTTTTTTTTTTTCTCCTACGGATATTATTTGGCAAATCCACAAATCTAAAATTAAATCTTATTTTTGCAAGTAGAGCTATTTTATGCTAAAATAAGCTGAAATTATGTTAGGTGATTATCCCTGGGTTTGTTTGATTTTTTGTTTGTCTGCGAAATACAGGCATTGGTTTAACACATTTCTGTTCCACCTTCATTCTCAGGATGTGGTTAACAGTGATGGGCCAGCTGGCTTGTCCTCAGTGAAAAATTTCTGCACAGATTCAGAACCAAGCCCCATTTTAACAGCTCCTGTACCACTTCTAGCAGTTTTAGAGGTTTCCACTGAGTCTTTCTCACCAGGGTACCCTGCCACACGCCCTACACATCTGTGTTTGCAAAAAAATCAGTCTCTAGGCACAGATACTCCTGGCTCCTGGTTTAGCAGATCATCTCTCCCTTATATCAGGTTTTCCTGCAGTAAACGCCTACATCTGAGGGGAGCTATGGCAGATAGCCATAAACTCCTGCAAAGGAACAATGAGAAATGAGAACTGTGTGTTTTATGAAGCCCAGCATGATAACTCTGGGCAGATCTCCTGTACTCCACATAAAAGTCATCCTCACCCCATCCTTCTCATCCTTTTGACCCACTGGCATTAAATGGAGAAATATAACTCATACCTATTTCTCTGACATGAAAAGTTTGTGAAGAGCTTGTACTATGGTCCAAAACCCCATAAATCATATTAACACTGAGACAGACATATGGCACAAGGCATTTATATTCATGTGTTGGCTTCTTTTTCTTTAGAAATGTTTATTTTTAACTGAAATCCAACTAGAAAATGTACTTTTCCTTTTGGGATGATATCTACTAGTTCCAGAAAGATATGAGTGAAACATGTAGGATGGGTGTCTCAATGTGTTTTATGTTGTCATGGTGTGCCTTTATATATATGTCTGCTTGTATATATATCTGTGTGTATATATATATATTTATATACTTATTTATGTATTTATGCAAGCACACAAGCATATACATTTAAAATATCCCTTGTCAATTTCATAAGAAACAGATTCAAAAAAAGCCTCTTCTTTTTTTGCCCTTTTTCTCTCTGAAAAAAATCTAAGGGCAGAGAAGCATGGCCAGGATTTAATTCAATTTGGGACCTGCAGGAGGAATGAGTGCAGGAAAACTAAAGCCTTAAGAACCATTGTGCTTACAGGAGGCAACCAGGTTGGAGCTGTGAGTGTCCTTGATGGGCTTAGCTGTCATGATGCTGCATGATGGCTTTCAGCATAACCAGCTTTCTCTAGAAGGCAATGTAGTTGTTTCTGCACAGAGATCAAGCTGCTTTCTGGGCTCAGGTTTCATGATGTGTTCTCACCAGGACAAGTTAAGTGGACCAACCCTAAGTGCCTTTCACCATCATGAAGAAAGACTGCACTCTCAAGGAGACTATTTGCTGCTTGAGGGTTTTTTCCATCAGAAAGTCACTCCACAAAGCAGATGCTCTGATGATCTAAACATCTTCAGCTGTTAAAAGTAATTCATGAAGACTTAAATTACAATGGCACAATTTTTATCCCTTTCCTATAGATCTGCATTACAGCAAGTGGCATATCTGTAATAAGTCTAACTCAACCTGTCACACAACTGCTTAACTTCATCTGGATATTATATCCTGTACATTAAAGGAATGATCCCAGCCTTTAAGATTCAAAATATAAAATCAGATTTACCTGATTTTGTGATCCTTTGTAATAGTGTCCGTGGAAGTTTAGCCAGAATGGTGCTCGGTTTTCATTCTTGTTTTATTCTACTCTGTTCACAGTTCTTTCTTTGAGTTTTGAGTGATATATGAAAGCCCATAAAATTGGACCAGATACACGTAAGTGGTATTCAGGTTCCATTTCTAAATGGGGACTTTGCCCTTCTGTGGATCTGACAAATGTACCTCTCTGTCTGCCAGCCATTTCCTCTGGTAAAGCTTTTAAAAGGGCTCTTACCAATCACTGCTGGCATTCCTAGAAAAAAAACCTCCATGCAGCATGAAGGGAAGCACCTGAATGTTTCAGTGGCATCTACCTGAAGGGATATGTCAAAGAATAAATGTTCAAACAACAAGATTTATTAAATGTCCAATATCTACCACAGAAAGCTTGACATCGCTTACCCACAAACCATTTGGGAAAATTCCCTAATTCTCTTTCTCACTCTCTTTTCTAAATCTGGATTTATATGTAGAAGGAAGGGATGATGACTGAGGTCTGATATGACATTTATCTTCACAAGTGAGAAGACTAATAAATCATCAATGACATTACCACAAGTGAATTCTGAGGTCTGCCCACAAGCGAAGATAAATGACATATCAGACCTAAGACAGCATATATTACATGAAATGTCTAATAAGTCTCACTCTCAGCATAGTTGGATTTGATGAAGATGGCTGAACTTATGTTGCATTTTAAATCCACCATCTAAGGAAGAAGAAAATTTGCCAGCTGAATAAAATAGGCACCAAAACAGCTTTAGTATACAATCCAGCCTTTTGCCATGCTGCCATGCTACTGCTCTGCAGATCTACAAGGAGCCAGGTGGTAGTAAAAATCAATTAAAATGCCATTACAAATCACAATATCAACTTACTCTTCTGGGCATGAAACATACCTGACTTTCATGCATTAGGCAATATCACATTCTTCCAAAGGCATGTCTGCATGTTCCTGAAATATGTACAACTAGCTTTTATTTTAGGCTTTGCAAAGGACTGCAAGTTTCCACAACAGTGTCCTTCTGTAGGGTCAGTGGTGGCAGCATGGTTGAAAAGCTGAGAGGTTTTAGAGTTTCTAATTAGTTTAAGAGTACAATAGTCCTTCTAGAAAGTAAGATCTACAACTGAGATATGCCAAAAGCATGTCTGAACCAGGGGCTGGCAGTGGATTTTTAGGCAGTGTACCATAATAAACTGGGCAAAGAGATAAATGCTTCTTCTGGCTTTTGAGCAACTTTTTTATCCCAGTTTTGAGCAACTGATGTCTGAGAGGCTCCCTGAGCTGGACAGAACATCTGGACCATCATGCTGAGGAGGGAGATGTTTAATTTGTGTTACAGCATTTAAAAACCCAAGTCAAATACTAATCCTGGCTTATTCTGGCAAGCCTACCAAAATTCTGCAGTGTAAAGAGGCTCATTTGCGGCTGAATTTTTTCTTGTGTGGAATTTGCAGGTCTCAAAACTAATTTCTGAAAATTTGAGAGTAACACAGTTGTATGTCTACGAAGAGTAGCAGTGCATAAATGTACATCTTAAATCTTGTCCAGGTACATAAATCATCATGTCTTTACCCTTTCTGGGCACAGTCCTGTCCAGTTTACAGATATTAAAATGTGTCCAAGTTTATTCTCAGGTTTTAATGTAAAAATCTCCTGGAGTAAGATTCCAGTTAGAAAAAAATTCTCTGCAATAGCATTGTACTTCACATTAATTCAATATACTTGTAATCAAGTGCCCTCATGGTAGAAGATGGTCTGAGTGGAATAGCAACTAAAGAAAACTGTGCTTTCCACATTTCTCATAATGTACTACATTGTAGCCATGTTCAAAATTACCAAGAATCCAGGTAAGTGCTAATCAAAGTATTCAGCAGCCTGCAAGGATATGAACAACAGAAATTAAATAGCCTTAGTAGTCTAGAAGTGTTATACTTATGAGTCTACAATTTAGTTTTTATAAAGGTAATCAGAAACTAAGATTAATGAAAATATTTCTCATTTGCTTTCCAAAAGCAGTTGTAGAGAACTGTGTAAATGGAGTAAAAATTGGAACAAAATTTAAACCAGTTGCAAACAACATTAGAAAAGGTTCACCTGTTTTCATTACCAAGATTAAGACATGACATTATATGAAAAAGGAGAAACTTAATAATTTTTATTGATATTCCTGATTTCTAATGTGATTAAGAATTTTTAAATTAAACTTTTCTTTTGAGAGCATTTGAATAGTAGTACAGGAGTTCTCTCAGAGAGACAAGGGAAAAACAAGTTGTTGGTATACAGCTAATACTGGTTTGTGAAATCCCATGTAGCTTAGGCCAGGCATTAAAAATAAGGTAAATCAATCAATAGTTACACTTCTAGATATTTTTTTTTCTTTCCTACTCTTTAAGGCTATCAATTGTGTTGAGGGTCTGGATTAAAACTTGAATTCTTAAAATAAATTTAACAGCAAGTTGTGCATATGCGAACCAAACCATTGAAAGGCAAGAAATATCAAGAAAACTCTTGCTTAAACATAAACAATTAACAACATTCAAAATTTGGCTGAAAAATTGCTAAATTTCTTCAGCTGAGATTTTCTCTGTATGTATAAAGATGTGAATTACCACATATTAGCATATATTACTGTTTCTGCTATTGAAAGATTTTTTTTTAAACTTTCTGTTTCTGTTATGAAAACAACCTAGTTGATAAATAGCTCCTAGGGTTTCTCTGGAAGAACTGCAAGAAAAGAGGAGGGTGCTCTGAAAATTGCAGTTGTTGTGAAGGATAAAAGAAAAGGCCCTATGAGAATTTTCAATATTTAAATAATAGTTTATTTCTTCCTTCATCTTCTGGTAAAAGTAAACAACACTAAAAGTGCTGCTAAACTCTTTCCCACCGTTCCTCACTTCTGGGATTGTGGCAATTATGGAATTCACGATACAGGAAAAGAATACCTTTAAGAAAATATATTAGATAGTTTTCCTGACATGTTTAACTAAAAGTCAAATAAATTATAGAATTATAGAATATTCTGAGTTGGAAGGCACCCACAATGATCATCGAGTCCAACTTCTGTCCCTGTGCAGGGGACCACACCCCAACAATCCCACCACATGCCAGAGAGCATTGTCCAAATTCTCCTTCAGCTCTGTCAGCCTTGGTGCTGTGAACACACCCCTGGGGAGCCTGCTCCGGTGCTGAACCACCCTCTGGGTGAAAAACCTTCTCCTGATATCCAACCTAATCCTCCCCTGGCTCAGCTTCAGGCCATTCCCTGGGTGCTGTCACTGTCACCACAGAACAGAGGTCAGTGCCTGCCCCTCCCGAGGAAATTGTGGCTGCAGCGAGACCTCCCCTCAGTCTCCTCCAGGCTCAACAGACCAAGCACCCTCAGCTGCTCCTTGTATGGCCTCTCAAGGCCCTTCATCGTATTTGTTCTCCTCCTTTGAACCCTCTCCAATAGTTTAATACCTTTCTTATATTGTGGCACCCAAAGCTTCACGCAGTACTTGGGGTGAAGAGGAGCTTATTGATACTCATAGAACAATTCAACAGAGCGCCCTTGGGACTGAAGCTCACATTTTCCAGAGGGAGGATGAAATATAAACTTTATTTTTAATACTGACATATTTCCTGCAATTTTCATTAAACTCCTTTATTTCGCTTTTGATTTTGCCAATAATGAGGCTTCCCAGGAAAAAAAAAAATTAAAAAACAAAAGGGAAAAAAGAGGAAAGCAACAAATTCTGTTTTGCTTTTAGTGTTTTAAGAACTGATCTAGAAGAACAGGATGGTGATCACTTCTTTTATATGGCTGTAATATCTCTGTATTTCACTAATTAGGATTATATTTAACTTCCCTAAAGATATTTCTTGTACATTAGATTATTTCTCACTCTCTCTCCATTCCATTAGTCTTTGTCTTATAGCTTTCTTTTGTGGTGCAATGTTTTGATAAACAGGTTATTGTTTAAGCCAAACTCCAGCTAATTACTTGTCTAAATAATGTGTATTAAATGGAGAACAGAAAAAGAAATCAAGCAAATAACAACAATAAAAAACCCCAAATAAATTCCTTTGAGAAAACTGAATTTAAATTAATTTCCTGCAGGATTTTTTATTTGCCATTTCAGTCTTTCATCACATACATATAACTACTTTCCTACTGGAAGAAAGACTGTGAGTATGGACCAGTTTTGATTTCACACACAAACACACAGACATGGTTCTGAGGTTTGCGGTTTTTCATTAATTTTACTCTTTAAAGAAGAATTATTTCAGTTATAAAGCCATTGTAGTGAGTCACCCAGCTCAGCACAGCAGAGGTGGCTGGTGGATTTGGTGGCTTACACACATCCTGGATGTGTGCTGTCTCGTCTAGCACTGAACAAACCACTGATGACAGCTCTCAAACATGCCTTGGCAGTCTGTCGAACTGCTAATCTATAGTCACAGTCAGAAGCTCTTCTTCCCTCCTCCTAAACTTTACTTTTCTCATACTGAAAGGAAAAATTATGCTTACATAAATTCAGTAGGATGGTAGCATCTAATACTGAGTTAATACCATCAAGCAATTCCTTACATGGGACACTGAATGAAAGTTGGAGAGGGACTTGGGATTCTTCTGTCATTCTTGTGTAGCATGTAGTGGCAGAATGTGGAGGGACAGAATGTAAGAAAATAAAGATAGTGCAGAAGGTAATCTCCCACCTGAGGAGTTGCAGCTGTACTAATCACCAAAGATTAGGAACAGGCCTCTCTCCTCTCCTCAAGGTGAGGAGAGAGATGGAGTTTGTTGGTTGTGCTGTGAAGAAGGAGTCAGTGCTGTGAGGAGTTGCCCGTGAGAAATCATGGTGAAGATATAGAACCTATGCAATAAGATGACAGCAGTAGGAAAAAGAGGAAATGTCTTGGAAGTGAGAGGGGGCTTAGATCAGATATTAGGAATAAATTCTTTACTGTGAGGGTGGTAAGGCCCTGGCACAGGTTGCCCAGAGAAGCTGTGGATGCTCCATCCCTGGAAGTGTTAAAGGCCAGGCTGGATGGAGCTCTGGGAAACCTGGCCTAGTGGAAGGTGTCCTTGCCCATGTCAGAGGAATTGGAACTAAATCATCTTTAAGGTCCCTTCCAGCCCAGGGCATTCTCTGATTCTATAATCTTACACCTTTTTTCTTCAATCTAATGACTTGAAATAGAGAAATTGAACAATGAGGCACCCTACATGTATTCCACCTGTAATTTTGAGACATACATTTATGGCACTTAGCCAACAGCTTTGACTAGTTTGTCATCATTCAATGATTCAGCTTTAACTTTCTTAGGATTACTTTTAATATATGGACAAAAAAATCACCTTATGCAAAAAACACTTTAAAAGAGATAGATAGATAGACAGAAAAATCATGACTTGTACTCTAAATTGTATATATCTTCCTATTAATAACTCAAACTATTTGTTTTGGTGTATCGAGCTAAGCTTTAATGAGCTCACTACCAGCAGTCAGGCATCTGGTGAGCCTCTGCTGCCCAGACTGATTTTGGTTAAGTGGGCAAGGGTCAACTTCCATTGTCTCTTGAAAAGGGTTGGCTCTTGGTGCTGCTACACATTAGTTGCATGCATTTCTTGTCCCTACAGTTTATAGGTGGTCTCATGTCAGTGTTTTTTTTTTTTCTTTCAAGCCATTGAAAGAAACTATTGTTTTCTCAACTAACTAACTTTTTTATTGTTTCCTCAATTGTCTGTCTGGCTTTTAACTTGCCTTATGTTGTTTGGCTCTGACATACCTCCCTTCCATCAACAGTTTCTTAGTAAAACTGCACCAAGGTCACAGAGTTGTGCTGCAACAAATCAAACCCTGAATAACAGGCAACTCAGTCCTTGGGCAGAAGGTTATAGAGTTGTCAGGCTTTTAAAGCAAATTTTTTCATTGTCTCATTCTCTTATATTTACCATATGTAAAAAATAGCATGCCAGCACTTGTTATATTATGTACTGTCCCTATTATAATAAACTTCACAGGTTATGATTAACTTCTGTCTAGTAATTTCTCCTTTGTGAATCACTTACATGAGGCTTTTCACTTTTGATACGAAACACATCACTGGGAAGCTAACTTTTATTTCACCAGATTATTGCTGCATCCACTGCCTGCAGGTCATAGCCCATAACTTGGAAAACATTGTCTGCTGCCAGAACAGCCCATACTGTCATAAATCGTGTTAAAACAGAAAAAGGCACTAGAGAAGATCAAGTCTCCTGAATCCTAGCAATAAATTAGATGTTGAATCTGAAAACTATTAGAAATTCAGTAAGGAAGAAGATATTTTCAAAGATCCATTGAAATTAAGCCACGAGCACGGAAGTTTTTCACTAATTGTAGATGGAAGAAAAGGTAGAGACATTTTTACACCTAACCTATATAACTCCACTTGTGGCTAAGTGCTCAATTGAATTCATTATTAACAGTCTCTAGAAATCAATTAATCATTATCAAAAGCAACCTTACTGTCTAGAACAGCTTCAATCCAATGCTTTCCCCCACTTCTGAAAAAAAAATACAATTGCCTCTTACAAGCTATATTTCTTGCAACTCCAGTTTATCTTTAAAAAATTATATTCAGTATTTGAAATGTGGTTCTTTTAGAAAAGAAACATTGCTGTTTGCAAATGAATGCAGTTATTTAATATCATTGCTACATATTTGTTAATATTTGGTAATTTCCATTAAAAGATCTCTTTTTCAGTTGTTAATAATTTTGGCAAACCTACTCAGGCACATACCTTTTCTCTTACTGGATCTCATGCTCACACAGGTGTACCAGAAAATTTCACACGAAGGAGTTTGGCAATTTCATAGGGAAGAGAAACATGTTGTTTCACCCTCCATCCTCTCTGCAGCAGATAGGTCTTCCGTGTGTCTTACATTTGGAACAACAATTCCCAGTCTGTCAGGAATCCCACGTGAGCATTTACTCTGTGTTCTGACCATCCTGCAGGTCCCTGCCCCCTGAGCTGGAGCATCGCACCTTGACCCCAGCCCACAACACACAGACACAGATTAGGGCCAGGGGGTGGTGGGGTCAGAAGGAGGGAAGGGGGGAGGAGGGAGAAAGTGGGAAGCTGGCTGGGACAGAAAACACAGGCTGAGCTCCAACACTGATGTTTCCTTTATCTGCAGTACTCTGGCCTCTAGTTACATGGTGGGTACCTGGAGATAATTCCAACATTCCTAAATTTACTATTGTACTAAACTATGATGAAAATCACAACCCCACTATTGTGTGGCATGAAATATTCAGAAGTATTTAGACTCAAAGTTATCTGTAAGATGGAATTTTAATTTAAGTTAATAGCATCCTGTATTCACCTGAGTAGATTCAAGTCACGAAGGAACAAAGTAAAACATTTTAATATTGCTGGAACTGCATTTTCAACCAAAAATTGTTGTTGAACTGATTTAATATGTCCCTATATAGAGGATTAAAATTTCTTTTTATGAACAGTTTTCAAGTCTGCTGCCTTCAACCTATTGTATTTAATACAGCCTCTGGCTTCTTTCACTCAGGTTGCAAAGTTCTTCCTCTGGCAGAATTTCCCATTCATGTGCTATAAGGCTTTTTGCCAGCTGGATGTTAGCAGAGTACACAGAAAGGAACCAGCCAATTCCTTACAATATTTGCTCTAATCTTTATTCTCTCTTTCATATTACTTCTCTTCTTACTGTTCTCTGCCTCCATGGAATTCTAAATCTTCATACAGGTCTCAGGTTGTTGATAATGTGGAATTATTATAAAGTATAAAATCCCCTTTCCCTAGCCTCACTCTCCAAGGAAAAAGACCGACTTTAAAACTCCTTTAAGAATCCCCAACCCAAATCACAACTCCCCCCCAAAAAAAAAAACCAAGACCAGCCTTAAACCAATAAATATACAAGAACTGGAGTTTGAGGATTTCTATTTTGATCGTCTGGATGCATTTAACTTTTTTCTTTTTTTTAGCTTTTAATTCAGTCTCAAAATTTTAGCAGTACCTAGAGAGTTCAGAAATTACATCTTCTTTTTACTCTTACTTCGTGATTCAAATTTTAAAGAACTGTAGCTTAGGGGGGACAAACAACAGCATTGAACAATTTAAATAATGAAAATGTATGAAAGCTCACAAAATCGATCCATTACCTGTGTTTCATTTTTTGAAGACATCTATATCTGTTACTGTCACTATCAAATATTTAACACTTTGGTAATGACTTGCAAGCATTAGGAAAATAAGTAATATTAACATATTTTACATATTAGGAATGGTTCAGAAGAAGAAAATTGGCTGAACATGAGCTGGGAATGTGTCCAGGTGGCCAAGAAGGCCAATGGCACCTGGTCTGTGTCAGCAATAGTGCGGCCAGTGAGACCATGGCTGTGATTGTCCCCCTGTGCTGGGCACTGGTGAGGTCACACCTCAAATCCTGTGCTCAGTTTGGGGCCCCTCACTGCGAGAAGGACATTGAGAGCTGATGGAGCATGTCCAGAGAAGGGCAACGGAGATGGGGAAGGGTCTGGAGCACAAGTGTGATGAGGAGCAGCTGAGGGACAGCTGGGGGCACTCAGCCTGGAGGAAAGGAGGCTCAGGGGAAGCCTGATCACTCTGTAGAGTTACCTGAAAGGAGGTTGTATCCTGAGAGGAGGTGGGGATTGGTCTCTTCTCCCAATTAAGAAATGACAGGACAAGAAGAAATGGCCTCAAGTTGTGCCACAGGAAGTTTAGATTTCATATTAGGAAATTGAAGGGGTTGTCGAACATTGGAACAGGATGTCCAGGAAAGTGCTGGAGTCACCATTCCTGGATGTGTTTCAAAGACATGTAGATGTTGCACTGAAGGATGGCTATGGTTCAGTGCTGGCCTCAGCAGTACTTCATTAATCATTGTGCTCAGCAATTGTGAAGGTTTTTTTCCAAATGCTTTTCTGATTCTATAATTCTAAGAGTTATTCCTTTATAAGTGCTGCAGCTGGGAGCAGCAGTGCAGGTGAAAATAAAAGAGAAATTCCTCATTGCCATTGCCACATCCCTGGTGTGCTGGCTGGAGATATGTGCAGGGTCCTCCTCATGGGTGTGTCTCCAGCCCTGCACCTACTCCTGGCCCTGGAAATCCAGTCACATCTATCCATTAATCTGTAATAAGTAGGATGTGCCCAGGGAAGGGCAGGTTCACCACACATAACCATATAGCCCAACATTTCCACACCTGTGACAGAGGCTGTTCCTGAACACACAGTAAATCTTGCTCTTCCACACACAAATCTTCTTATTTTCAATGTTCTCCAGTGATACTGGTACAAAGTAATAATTCTTGGAGGCCAGAATTTGCAGCCTTCAAGGCGAAAAGCAGCTGTAGCATAGGCACTGTTTTCAAATGAACTCAACTAGATCCACCTGAAAGTTCAGCCCTAGGCCCTGTTGCTCTCCCCGCAGGATATAAGAAAGGTTTTAATAGTCACTAGTGTGCACTGGATTCCTGGTGTGTGACTGGAGAGCAGTACTTTTAAAGGAGAGAAGTTTGAGTGTCTGAGGAGGGGGGTGAAGATAAAAATGGTGGTGAATAACATCCTGAGGAACAGCATTGATAAGGGCTGCTTATGCTCAAATGAGCACATCTGAGGATAATAATCTTTATATAAAGTTGTGCTGATTTTTGGTCTTCTGTGTTTGTTTTTTTTTTAATAAAAGATTGTTACAAAAATGTTCTAAGACTTATGAATATCTTGAAGATTTTTTTTAGTTTTGAGAAAGATTTAAGTGGTAGCATGAAGCTGCTCTGATTAGCTTCTCATGCCTTTTGTTGGACTGGATGAGGCAAGAAAAAATTGTAGGATGTTTTTTATTTGTGTTTAGACTTGTAAGTGTCAATGTTTTATGATGCAGAAGCTATTCTGCATGACTTATTTAAAGTTATGAGAGAAGTCCTTGTCAGTTTTAGTTTTTCATATTGAGTACTGCTCTTCTCACGTTGTTTTATCAGCCTACCCTTCAGGAAAAAGAAAGAGAATATAAAAATGAAAAACTACCATCCAAAATCTCCAGAACAATAATGCTCTTCTGTCTTCATTTATTTTTGAGTTCTTGATTAACTATAAGTGTACATTCCATTAAAACTGTGAAATCAGACTTTTTTTTTTCTTATGTAATGCTCTAAGCAGTAATTTTGCCTCCTTGTTTTCCTCCATTTTCCAATGCACCCTTTCAGGCCTCTGAATGCTAGTTATTGTAAGATAATAAATTATTATAGTAGCTCTATTTAGAAAAGAAACTAATGAAATATCAGAATTTGATATTTCATGGACAATAAATGATTGGATAAGCAGATTGATAAATGCAGGTAATGAGAGAAGGTTGAGAAAGATGCATTTGCTGCATTTGCTGAAGTGGCTATTAGTCTAAACAGTCCCATTTGGCAGAGATTTGTAGGTATTGCAGGAGAGGTAGGTCTTAAGGAAGGATTTAAAAGAGGATAAAGTGATATGATCTCCAGGATTATCAGTGACACATGAAATAAACATAGAATAAAATTGGAAGGCAAGTTTAGGGATTTTTTTTTAAGTGCTCTGTACCCTTAAGTCCAAGACTTACATTGTGAGATAACCAATTTGTCTTCTTTAGTAGTTTAAAAGGTTTTCCATGATGAGTAGTACTCTGGAGGGGTTTGTTGGTGGGCTTGAGATGTAGGTGAATGCTTTCTCTGTGAAACAGTTTCCTGTTTGGTTGAAAAATCAAATTTCTGAGCATTAAAAGTATAAGTTGATGGTGAGTCCTTGCCAGGCAAGCTCTTACTTCTGTGGAGGTGATGGGGGTGTTGCAAATGAGTAGTTTGGGTCACTTAAAGAATCACCATCCAACAGTATTGTCAAAGGCAGGTTTTGATACAATTTGTGAAAGTGTGATAAGGCTCTATAGCAATGCTCGCTGTTTTACTTACTGCATAGAGGAAACATGCAAAGGAAAATTGGCTCAAATTCACTTTAGAATGATTTGCATGGAGAATGGGCATTCAAAGGATAAACCTTCCCACTGTGTCCCGAGGTTCAGAATAGACACACCCACCACCCCTTTCTTTCTGAACTCTTGACAGCATCTGGGTGATGTTGGATCCAGGCTTGGTCCCAGACCTGGTCAACAGTTATGTCTAAAGCACTTAACCAGCACTTAATCATTGATGAACTGAGTGTTTAGAAAGTGACTCAATAGGATATATTTTAATTAAGTCACTGTAGATTTGATACAGCAACATTCATACTATTCTTCCAAGAGAGTATAGGTATCAATTCACACCCACACACACACACATATATATATAAAATATAAATGTATGAAGGTATCTGTCAAAAATTCTCCTTGACTTCAGTGAAATACATTGAATGTCTTGGCATTGCTCATTGGACAAGGGATTGAGCCTGGAGGAGTGGGGGGGCATTGGCCCAGATCTTATTGTCAACTTTTGGTGATTTTCCTCGAAGTATCGCAGACTTGATATCTGGTGACTTCTGAGAAGTGTCCCACTCCAAGGGCAATGCTGGCACAGCCTCCTGCCATCCAGGAGAGCTTGAAGGACCTCACCTAAGACTGCTATTAATAGAGTTCAAGGTGATTTGCTTTAGTCACTAGTCAGTTTTCATTCAGGCCATGATCAGGGTTGGTAACCGCTGCAGTTTTTCAGAAGTCTGGTAACAATGGAACCATTTCACTCAGACTGTGATCAATGTAAGTGATGTTCCAAGGCTATCAGAGGTGACTGATTTTCTCTTGTTCCCATCTTAGTCAGCCAACAGCTATCCCTGATATGAACAATTCTGCTCCCACCTTAGCTATGTAAGGTATGGTCAAGGGACACTTCACTACATATTTGGAACCTTTTGCAATCTACTTTTACCAATTCTTCAAGAGCTCAGATCTTGTTGTCTGGTGTGTTTATCTTTTAAATTGTCATCATACTTCCTAGCATTTATAGCAAAATATTTTTACAAAGGAATGTTTCAACAGTGTTCTGTTCACTCTTGTTTTGGTTTTTTTTTTTTCCTTTCTACATCTTTTAATTTACCCCCAGCTGGCAACCAAGCCCCACCCATGACACTTTCTCACTCTCCTGCATTGGGAGGGTAGAAGTGGGAAAACTTTGAGATCAAGACAGTTCAATAGGAAAAGCAAAAACGGCACATGAAAGCAAACCAAAGCAAGGAATTCATTCACTGCTTCCCGTGGGCAGGCAGGTGTTCAACCATCTCCAGGAGAGCAGCCTCCATCGCATGTAATGGTGACTTGGGAAGACAAATGCCATCACCCTGAGTGTTCCACCTTCATTGTTCTTCTTTCCACGGTTTTATATGCTGAGCATGACACCATATATTATGGAATACCCCTTTGGTCACTTGGGGTCAGCTGTCCCAGCTGTGTGTCCTCCCAGTTCCTTGTTCACTCCCAGCTGCCTCACTGGCAGAATAGTCTGGGAAGCAGAAAAGGCCTCTGTAAGTAAGTACTGTTTAACAGTAATAAAAAAAATACTTTTCAGCACAAAGCCAAAACACAGCCCCCTACTAGATGCTATGATGAAAATTAAATCTATCCCAACCACAACCAGCATGAAACTCAATTCTTCATTCTCTTCTTTGGAGTTGTAATGAATTAATCATTTAGACAGTGGATCTGAACAGAAATATTTATGTCATAGAAAAGTCAGAAAATCCCCTCTAAGATGGTTTTGTTTGAAACCCTGTACGTCTGGGTGCAATAGACAGCTGTCTTTGTGATCTAATACCTAGTATCTCGTATTCATGTATAAATTTAAAAGCAATGTAGCCTGTTTTCAGTTTGTTTTTTATTTTCTTTGCCCTCCTTGAGAACACAGACCTTGCAGTCCTTCTATAGGTGTCTTAAAGAGTTACATTTTCTCCAGAATTTGTTGCAGAACGCTGTTTGGCTTCTACAGAAGTAGAATTTTGGATTAAAAAAATGCAATAAAAGCATTCTTTAGAATGTTTCATTCTACAGAATTGAATGGTGCGCTTGAGGTGATACCGTTAAAAAGTCCAGCATGGTAAGGAGATTTTTGGAAAGTGCTTAAGGGGGAGAGTGTCTGCAATGAAAACCTGGATAATCCAAAAATATTCTGCTTTCTCCTTTTATGTGTATAAACTGCAACAATTAGTTTGCTTTAGGCTGCTTATATGCAGAAGAAGAAGAAACTGCATAGCCAGAGCTGCTGGAAGTAGGGAGGGAGAAGGGAGGGGTGGGTGAGTAAGACAGCAAGAAAGCTATTTTTAAAATAAAGCTGATATTTTCTAATAATGGAACCCTGCCTGGCAGCACCTTGTTCACTGCTGTTCCCTTTGGCTTCCATTTTTAGTGGTTCTATATCTGTGGTGCCTCTCTTCTGCAGTTTCTGCTATCTGCCCCTTTAAACATCCTTCTGCAAGAAATTTCTGCAATTACTGTGTAGTTGTGACCACAAAAGACAGGCTAAATATTAGAGACAGAGCAGGCAATGTATATCTGTAACTTAGCTGAAATAAAGGTCACAGCTGGGGAGATGCCATCATGAGCTTCTGACAATACACAAAATGTTTCTGTATAGGAATTTCAAACCATCCTCTGTTGTACTCTAATCAAAGAAACTGCACTCTGCAGACTCTGTGCAACAGCTTTTGAATTCTACATCTTTTCAGTGAGTTTTAAGGGAATTATGCCTGCTTAGTCAAGGCAAAGTAGTGAATGAAGCTAAATATTAATAACCTTTTGTTGTATGTGTTGGGAAGTAAAACTGGAACTGACTGTAGCTATGCAACACACATATGGGTGTGTGTGCCTACACCCAGGTGTGGGTGTGTTATAAAAATGCCCAATAAATACCATATTAAACTGAACTGAAATAAACTGTTTTTACCAGGTGGAGAGCCAAGACTCTCTTATTAAGGGGCCTTGACATTCACAGAAAGAATTGGAATAATTTCACTCCCTAACTGGGATCCCAGATTATCTCAGAGTGGAAGGGACTTCAGAAGATTCTCTGGACCAAATTTCTGTGGGAAAGGGAGCGTAGATTAGATTATCTAGCACCTTGTCCAGTCACATCTTGAAAAACATACAGAGATGAGACTCTACTGTATCCCAGGAGAGATTATTCCAGTGGCTGAGTGTTCTTTCTGTAAAAATAAATTCCTTTCCTATTCTGAATGAAACTGCCTTTTGTATTTCTTGTCCCTTCGTTTTCCATGTAGATACCTGTGAAGAGAAATCTTCTGTCCTTTTTGTAGCTGCCTTTTAAGTACTGAAATACTGTGATGAGGTTTTTCTTCTGCCTCAGCTTTTTCTTCTCCAGGGAGGGAAGGCTTAACTCCTTCAGCCTTTACTTTTATGGAGTGCTCTTAGACCTTTGAGCATCAAAAAAATGCTTGACTGGAATAGGGTTATTAACAATACTCAAGATTACAACTTTGAAACCTTTATATATATATATATATCTCTGTATATATATATTCTATTTCTGTTTAAAGCCTCAAAGATCATGGTAAAATAAAATCCCCAAGAATTAAAAAATGCAAATTTACTGGGAGTTCAGGTTTACTCTTAGACTCTTGAATTTTTTGCACCTCATGTTTTTAACCTTGTTTATACACAGGATCTATCTGAAATTCCCCCCCCCCCCCCCTTGAAAGGGGCTTTTCTTGGTTAATTGTGTGATAGCAGATAGAAACTTTTGCTTTAAAAAACATCAGAGGAGCAATAATTCCATTACAGATTGTGTAAATACTAGAGATTTAGCACAGAATAAAATAGGAAAACTTTTAATTTCAACCTTGAAGCCCACACTTGGTTTGTATAAACTGTGTATTGTTACTTTCTCAAATCTCCTCTTGTCTGTATGGTGTCTCTTTTCTTTTAAATGTAGTGATCTGAAATATTGAACTCATACTAACATAAATTTTGAACAGTAGCTCTTCCTGTGAAAAGAATTAACAGAGTGTAAAGTCTTGTCAGATGGACAAGAGCCTCTCAAGCTTTTGAACATCATCAGCCTTAAAGTTTCAAGCATCAACTGTGCTCCTCTCATCCTAAACAGCTTTAATTTTTTAGCCTGGCTTTCTTGCAAAAATAAGTCTCTAATCAAACAGTCTGTCTTTCTTGCTGTGAACCAGTCTTGAGATACTTTTGACTGAGCTAGCAAATTCCAAACAAATTTGACAGGAGGGTGGAAGCATCAAGTACTCTTCTCTAAGTTTTCTGACAAGAGGTCAACAGATGGTAGAAAGAGTACCTGTTTAGCACTGTCAAGGAGGAGACAGTTAGGACCTGAAGTTTATGCTTTACTAAATATTGTGGAGTAAAAACTGATGATCAGCTTTCTGACTTTTTTCTAGTTTCAACACTCACTAGAAAACATGAAACAAAGGTGGTTTTTTTTTTGTTTTTCCTTTGGGTTCTGTGCATATGTGTTGGTGGGTGGATTTTGTTGGTTGGCTGTTTGGATTTTTTGGGGTTTTATTTTTTGTTTTTTCTTTCAAGCACTTGTAAATTTTCTTTGTCAGATGCTGCATAACTGTGAAAGCATGATCATATTTTCTGTACAGCAGCAGACCTACCACATTCTGGAAGAAAAGTGGTGGACAGATTTTCCCATATTGTTTTCCTCTGGTAAACTGCAAAATAAGATGGGAAGTCATGCTCAGTGTCAGGTGTGATGTGTGGTGTTTTATGCAATCCCACTCTTCCAGTTGCCCCATCTCTGGATTCTGTTGTGGTACAAAAGAGAGCTCCAGCTTTCCTTGAAGGAAATCAAATCACATAAGGAAAGGTGAATTCCCAGATCTAGTAGGGCGTGTTTGGTTTGGAAGGGCAGCCAGGCTTTCATAGCTATCTTGTAATGCAAGTGGAATCAAAATATGCCTGAAATATTGATGGTTATGTGATAATACAATTTACTTTTTGAGGCAAATAGCCCAGATATCTGAAAAATAGATGCCTGCTCCAAGTTGTTCTGAACTTCCCTTAGATCTCCCTACAGAAAAGGAAGATAATCAGCTCAAGACAAGGAGGAACCTAAGTTACCTGCTTCAAGTAAATCATTTTTCTAACTATCCAATTAACTTTGACAGCTAATTCTAGGAGATTTAAGTCTCTTCCTGCTTGTCTGACAATTTTACTGAAGGTTTAGCAGGTGTTTTATAAACCTCTGAAAAATCTAGTTGGAAAAAAACCCTCCAACAGTCTGTGCAAGCCTTTCAAGGGCACTACTCTAAAGAAGTAGGGCTACTGCTCTAAAGCAGGGCTTGAAAGCTGTTTCTGTGTTGTGCAGGCATAATCATAGTTCAGTGCTGGATTGTCTTTAAGCTGTGTGGCTGGAGTGGTGCTCTGAAAGGTGATGAGGTGAGAAGCTGGCCTTTTGTTCTCTCACTCTACTGCTCTGCTCATTATCAGTCTCCAGCTTCTTTGTGTACCTGTGTTAGCTCTTTTCAGAGTTCATTTCCAGTGACTGTCCTATTGGGAAAAGTAGTGCTGGCTGCCCAGCTTTTGTGTTTCAGCATAGTCTGCTGCAGTGCATCTTTGTGCTGGTGACTGTGTAGTGACTGGAGTTGCCAAGGGGAGGAAAGGCCACTTTGTGGTATAAACCCTTAAGTTCTAATCCTTCCTAAATTATTTTTTCCTTGAAAAATTGCACATAAAACTTAAAATAGGTTTGAAGTCTATTGCTTCCTTTCCAGCCTCTGGATGGAAACACCAGGATGTCTAGCAGGGTTAGTAGAAATGAGTATACCTCACCACTCACCGGGTGAGCATCATGGTTTCTGCTCTCTTCAGAAGCAACTTGCTTCTTATTCTGCTCCTAGGATCTAAAGCTGGAAACAGTACCAAGCCAAACAACATTTCTGACTCTAGGGACTTTTCAGGCAAGGCACTAGGGTTATATAGGAGCACTGTGCTTCTGAGTGTTTTCTGCTTTGAAGTGTTCTGTCCTTGGTGCCACATGAGGATTCAGTGTGGATCTGAACTGTTCCTGGCCTCTTTTTCTAAGGCTCCTTAAGGGGGGATGGGAAGTGCACCCATGTACTTTGTCATTTTAGTGTGGCTCATTGCTTTTTCATGGAGGCAGAGGCAAAGACAGAGGTGAAGAAAGCTGCAGAATTGTCATGTCTGCTGAAAACCTGCAGCTACATCTATAGGTGAGACAGCAGGTGATCCCTTAAAAGCAACATCTTTCTGTGTTCTGTTGCTGATCTGGTCTTTTATGTAGTGGAGGTAAGAAAGCAGCAGCTAACAAGGAAAGATGTGGAGTCTGAGGCAGGCACCTGCAATGCTTCATCCTCAGTTCTGCATTCCCACAGCACTCAGCTGTCATCCACAGGTGCTTTTCACCAGAGTGCAGGCTCCTGTTGGGCAGGGAATTTGAGAGTTGGTAGAGGGGAGTGTGGAGGTCTGAGGAGAAATGAATAGGAGCTGTGCCCCTGCCAGAAAATGGAGGAAAATGGAAAATGTCATCATTGAAAAAAAAAAACCAAAAGGAAGGGAAAGTAAGAAACTGTTCCCCTTGAGCCACACATAGAATAAAGCTCAAAGAAAGGTCCAGCAGTGAAGAGCAACTTTCCTCAAAAAGCAATGAACTACAATAATCTGTCATAAGGGCAATAGATTTATTTAGATTCATTTACATGCATGAATGAAATCTCTGGTCATCTGCATAACATCAGCAGGAATTCTAGAATAAGGCCTTAAATACAAGTATCTAACTTGGAGGGGAATTTAAATGTTTGAAGCCACAGTGCAACAACTTTAGTGCAGTACTTGCATGGGGGATGTTTTATTACTGTAATTTTAATAGTTTGGGATTTAGATTGGTGACATTATCTTGTTGTCTACTACAAGGCCTCTTTCCATTGTCAGTTCTAAGGTAGGTTATTTTTTATTTCCAGAATAAAGAATTAAAGGAACAGGAATAGCCTCCACACTTGCCAGCAGCGTAATAAAGTATTGAGTAGAGAAGGAAGTGGTGGAAACAGTAAAAGACCTGTAGGAGCAAAACTACATAAAAGGACCTCAAATTTACCTCAAAGCACACTTCACTGGAGAGTGGATTTTCAGAAGAATATAAAATTAGCCTGTACAGTTGGCTTCTGGAGAAGACTGCTTAGATACAGAGCTCAATTCTAATGCACAGTAGAGAGGAGGCAAAGAGGACAAAGACTTCAAGCAGAGGGCCAGAAGAAGGAAAAGCTGATGAGAGAATATTGCTTTGAAGATGTAGGTTAGCAAAAGGACATTGTCAACCTTTCAGTATGCTACAATTTTGCCGCATTTCACACCCTGCATGCAGATTGTGCTAAAGCCTTTACAGAAATAGAAATCTGCAGCATGTCCTGTATCCTGCACCCTCACTCTTCTGAGGGAAGTGTGACTTGGGGTCACAGTCCTTGCTGGCATCAGCAGGTTCAGCTTGCCTGAAGTCAGTGGAGCTGAACACCTACTCTTGGCAACAGTAGTTTGTCCTTGTAGTTTTTACTGTTTTGTTTTTTTTTTTCATAGCAGAAAAACAACAATTAACAGTGCTACTATTGACAACGTATCGTCAATAAAGGTGATAATGCAACATGTTACAATCTGGATATGTTATCCACTTATCTCTGCTATGTAGATATGTTATCATCTGAAATGGAGAAATATACTTAAGACAAAGATAGCAACTTCTTTTTTTTTTTCTCTCAGAGAAAAATTTTGTAAATGCACTGGAAGAAGAGGTTTGCTTTCCTTCTGTGTAGAAGAAACTTTTTTTTTTTTCTGAATGAATCATTTTCATCTTCCTGTTACTGTGATTTCAGCTCTGCAGAAGCACAGTTCCTGTGGAAGGTAACAGGGATTATCTAGTGATTATTGCACAGAGGTGCATGCACAGAATATTTCAATACTATTATGTTAAGCACAGATGGTGCAGAAGCACAGGTTCTTGCCTTATTATTCTCCTTCTTCCTTTCCTTTCTTAATTCCAAGCTACTGTCTGTGTTGGGCTTGCTAGCAAATGTATTCAGAGTAGGTTAGGGGGTGGGGAGTAGCCACAGAGAATAAAATTCTAAAGTAGCTAAGACATAATCACCTCTGATATCAAATGTTTGCTATCCCAGGCCTCTGATGACTCTACCGCCAATATCAAACCTGAATGATTCTGGAATGTTTGGGGCTGCCTTGAGATTGGAATATAGGTATGTGGGCTTTTGCAACAGGTAACAGAGGGATGTATTATTGCAAAACAGCGCTTCTGACACTCTCCTCCATGATGTTGCTCTGAACAAATATTACTGTGCTTGTTTAAAGACAGGTGGTGCCATCTTAACGTTGGTCTCAGGCGCTGTTGACTAATTACTTCTTGGCAGTGCAGTCAATGCTGACATGTCCCAAGGATAGGACAAAACTCAATTTTGTAAAAACAAGAAAATAAATTCTGGGAACAGGGAGGAGGTGGAGCAGGGTCTTTGAGGCACAAGGAAGAAGAGACAGATATCTAGGAGGGAACTGTGAGACATGGGCAGCTGTAACTCTGGAGGCTGTGCATTGAAAATAAAACAGGAAGGGGTTAGTGGAGATGTCACTGTACGAGGGGAAAAGGGGAAGAGGGATGAGTGAAATTTGAAATGGATAAAGCAACTTTAGGGAAGAGAAATGAGCAGTTCTGACTGCACAGCCTTTACAGGAGCAAGCTCCTGGGTTTCTGCCCCATTCTGGACAATTGTCTGCTTATCCTGAGTCCTGCTCTGTGACAGTGGCAGCAGACACAAACCTATGGTACAAGATCTGTGCAATTTATCATAATGAACTGCAGATCTCTTGAAGGTACCACAAGAAGCTTTGACTGACTGAAACATCTGAAGCTTATGATGAATTCTGATTCATCATAAGCTTCAGATGTTTCAGTCAGTCTGAAAAATAAAAACACTGCATGAGGGGAATTCTTCAATTGATACTGTAATTTAGAATAGATAGTATGCAGGACTTGTGCTCAAAAATGAGTATTTATCTGTTTCTTAAAAAGATGAAGGTCAGGGAGGGCTGGTGGAGGAGGAGTGGTACCAAACAAGATATAGTCTGTTTGGATTCAATAAGCTAAGAAAGTAAAACAAACCATTTTTTCCCTTCCTTTCTCTGTTATCTAGAGACCTAAGGTGTGTTTTTCTTCTAAAAGAAAAAGTAAGATGCAAACAAAAATAAATAAAATTGAATAAAATAATGTGCAATGTCTGAATAAAATTATGTGCAAGTAGAAATAGAAAATAAAAATTCAAATAACAAAAATATATTTTGGTAAAATGTTCTGTTAGAGAACTAGACATGGCAAACACTTATTACTCCAAAATTTACTTAAATGTCTGAATTCATTGAGAACACATTCTTTTCTACCAGAATAATTAAAATATTGAGTGTATACAAAACTACGTACATGTGTTTTCCTCTCTTATCTCATGTTTTTGACAAAGCAGTCATTTTCAGAGAGGTAAAAATTATGGACAGTTTTCATGTTGTTCACCTGCAACTGCAGTAGCATAACACTTTTTTCCACAAGTGGTAAATATAAAAAGTGTTCTGGTTATAAAAAAATTCTACTCTATATCTTTAATTATGCTGGGCAAGCTAGGAAAATTCGGAGTAATTTGCCCTGATTTCAGATCAGGTAAGCTAAGTGAAACAATTAATTCACATCTGCATCACAGTGAGGTCTGGCAGATAGAGATAGGCAGTTGAATTAAGGTTAGAAAAAGAGGCTGGAGTTCCAGTGCTGTGCTGCCAAGTCTCAGATTAAGTCATAGCTCCTTCTAGCAATTTAAGTTCTGGGAAGGTGGAGGGAAAGATTTGTTCTGACCTCTCTGGCTGTAAAATATGAAGGATGTCTCAGCCTGTGTGAGCTATGATGGGTCCCTGTTGTGGTCAGTGAACAGGCCTCCAAGGGGAGGCTCATCTCAGCCTTTTTCAGTACCTTCATCTGAAAAGGTGTGAGTCATGCCCATGACAGTCCTGTTCCTCTTCCCTGGCTATAAACCATGTAGGATTGCACCACAGATCTCTAGGTGTGAGTTAAGGTGCTGTCAGGCAGATGACTCCTGACCTGTCATGGTCAAACTGGGCATCAGAAACTGTGACTTGCCTGAGATCTGGCAGCCTGTCAAAGCTGGAGCTGCTTAGGTTAAGGTGTTTCTTGTCTGTAAATTATGGTGGATAAATCCCACAATGACATTAGCATGGGTGAATGTTCCCATTCTTGCATGATGTTTGATGCATAAACAGTAGTTTCTGTGTGCCACAGTAAACCTTTTATTTTTCTGTCAAGTAATGGTCATAGACTTACAAAGAATAGACTTTGGTTTAAGACACCCTGCAAAAAGCAAAACAAACCTCCAGCCAAACACACCAAACTGTAGTATTTCCTGAACAAACAACAAAGTGCAGAAATTTCCACAGCAGACATAATAAACCATATTTTTAAAGTTATGTTGATGGAGTTGAAATGTCCTTAACATCCAACACCATTGATGTGCACATTTACAGTAAACACTTGCATTTGTAAATTTGACTTCCATAACTATCAGCACAATATTTGACTATCTAGAAGAAATGTGTTTCCATTTTATTTGAATTTTTTAATGAACCCATTTAGGAGAGTGGAGGGATCATCTTAAGCTTTAATGTAAGTTATTTGAGAATGATGATCTCTATTAGAACTGTCTGAAAAAGAAAGAGTGGGTTCAAGTACCTGTATCAAAGTGGGAAAACCTAACAAGTGTTCTTCTGGGGCTTTCTTCCAAGTTATGTAAATGAGAGTTAAGATTTATTTACTTCAGTAGGATAGAATTAGTCATTTGCATATCATCATCATTATTGCTGTGGAAGTGGGATATAGTGTTAATGACATTCACAGCTTGTCATAAATTGAAAAGAGTTGGTAGTGCCAACTGAGAAGATAACAAAGAAACAAACAGAAATACAAGCCAAGGCACTTAAATGTAAACTAAAAGGAAGCAAGAGATGAAAAATGTGCTCTAATAGAGATGCAGACTGGTGGTGGACAGTAAAGTTGGATGAATACTGAAAGCACTAATTCTTAAATAATTATCCCCTAAGGAAATGTCAGCACTTACAGCTGGTAAACTATTTAGATGGTTCAAACAAGTAACAGATTAGAAATGCATTTGTCTAATGCTGTAGCCACAAAAAATGGACTTAAGTCTTGATATGGAGACTGCAGGTATCTGTCACAGAAGAGGTCTCTCTTTTGAGAGCTCAGATATACTGGGCACAGTAATACCTACCAATTAATGGGTATTACAGTGGTATTACAGTGCCCAGTGCCAAAATCCTTGCAAAGTTTGAGGAATTTCTCAACATAGATTCAGTAGTAAGACTCAATCCAGTCACTCCTTTGAGATCAAGAGCTCCCAGAAATTTACTGAGAAATGATGAAACAGTTTCCAACTCCTCAAAGAAATTGCTGTGGCTTACTGTCCAGTCCACACAAGGGGTGCTGTAATTAGGAAAGGGAATGTCTTAGCTGATATAGCAGCAAAACCTGTGTCTTGCCAACTTGCGGTAAAGATCACAACAATTACTTTTAGGCAAGAACTTGAGGTCCAATGTTGACCATCCAAGAAAACTACAAACTACAGTGATCAAACATGACAAACAAAGAACATTGGAGGAAATGGAAACAGTAGAAGATGAAGACTATATGGAAAATGGGAGGGAAAATCTATCTTACTGAAAAAATTACTGTAACTACGTGGTGCCATGGTAAAGCTCATGGAGGACTGGAAGCAGTGGCTCTCCAAGTGCTACAAGTACGGGTGGCACTGAGTGTCTGTGCAGCCACTAAAATAATTATTAATGCCTGTCCTATCTGCAAGAAATTCTCAAATACAAAGTCTATGGAAATCAGCCTTTTTTTCCCATGCTGAAGACTTCCTGTAAACAATGTTGTTATGTCCACAATATGTGGATATAAATATTTGCTGGTTATAGGAGATCAATTAGCAGTATGGTTGAGGCTTTCTCAATAAGAAAAGCCACTGGAAGAGTAATAAAATCTCTCCTTAAAGAAATTATTCCTAGGTACGGAATACAAGATTCTGAATCAGAAGAAGGTCAAGTTTCACAGCAGGAACAATCAATTGATTTTATAAAAGGTTAGGAATTAAAAAGATTGGAGATCCTTATCACCATCAAGCATCTGGACAGGTAGAAAGGATAAATTAGCTGTTAAGGAAAGAATGGTTAAAATTTTCACATATATGGGGTTAAAATGGCCTAAAGCATTAAATTTAACCTTATGGGACGTTTGAAATGCCCCAAGACAATGCCTTGGACTATTGCTTGATGAAGTTCTTTTTTGGAGACTCTTGTCTATACTGGGAGCTTATATCCCAGCTCAAAACAGCTTCTTGAATGCAGATGAGCATTTGACACTCTATGTCCTAAACTTACAGGAAAGTTTCAAAATTAAAAGGGATCATGATTAGTGGTACTAACCCATGTCTCTGGAGGTATAAGCACATGATTTGTAGCCTGGAGATAAAATTTTATTAAAAGTGTTTTCCCATAAATCTAAATTGGAATATGGGAGTGGCTGCAGATAGTCTTATTAAATTCTTACTTTGCTGTAAAAGTTAGAGGACAGGAAGCTTGGATCCATCACTTGCATGTTAAGTGGTTGTCAAAGGGTCATTCAGTGATGAACAACAATACATGCAGGAAGAATCCAACATGGTCAATGTTTTAAAAACTGACATAAGTTTTGGTTTTTTTCAGATCCATTCGAGTGTGAGGTTTCCAAATGCCTGAGGAAATTGTGGAAATTCTGCACGTAAAGTTAGTGGCCTTTGCCATGCTTTTTTACATGAGATAGTATCTAAATTTATACAGCCTTGTTACAAGGAGGGAAAATTTTTATTTCAACAAATCAAAAACCATAGTCCAAATTACTGATAAAACCCACTATTGAATATGTCCTTTCCTTCCAAGCCACTTGGCTCTGGGCACTCCTCTGTTAGGGATCCCTGTAACAGATAACTTCTCATGGACTATGTTGTGTTCAGATATTTCTTTCCACCAAGACCACATTCACTCACTCAACAGTGGGAGGTGACAGTTCCCAAAAGGAAAGGACAATTATGCAGTGTGTAAAACATTACACCTGCCTCACTCAGCTTATGCTCCTATAGTAATACTACTCATGTGAGTAGCCTTGATGATTGTAACCGAACAATGGGCATATAAATAACAAGAATAGTTGGGGGCTTTTCCATGCACCTTGGCCTGTACCTGAGTGCAAAGTGTGATCTGGGATACATGGTAAGAGAGCTCACAAAAAATTACCAGGAGAGGGGTCAAGAATTTTTGTCTTAGGAGCCTCAGCTCCTAAGATTTTTGTTTTCAAATTTAGCTGTGATATCAGGATTGTGGCACAAACATTTGTTCATAGGATCAAATGTAGTAATTTATTAATTGAAAGTCCAACTGCATTCCACTCCTTATGTTTTTTTTTATCTGATTGGGAGTGAGTGAATTAGAAAAGGACTTAGCATTTCAGTGGCAATAGAAACTTTAGGCAGTAATACTGCTGATGCAATTGTGACGTTCCAAAAGAAGATTTCACAACTCTGAATTCTCACTGAAAAACAGAATGTCAGCAGACACTTTCTTAGCCTCACAAGGGGGAGTGTGTGCAATTATTAATACTAGCCATTGCATGTTTGTTGACCAGAGTGGGAGGATTTCAGCTGATGTCTGGAAGTTGTGGTAGCAAGTAAAATTAATGCATAGAATACAATTGAATAATACCTCAACAGGCTTACAAGAAGTATGGTCTTGGCTCACCTCCTAGATAAAAGATTTAAGAGCCTGGGAAAAATGAATTCTTTATGGGTTATTGATTTTTATAATAATCTTTGTCATACTGTTTATATTTAACATTGTAACACTTGCTGTACTCAACTGTGCTTACACCTTAGAGGCTACAAATATTCTGCTCCCATATAATAAATAGCATGAATGTTAATAAAAAAAAGGTAGGACTGTTCTGGAGAGGGCCATTATATAATTAAGATTTAGCAATAGTAGGTTGCATGAGCAGACAAAGCCTACAGATTGTGTTATAACAACCATATTGCAGCTGCTGAAAAAATAACCACAAAACCCATTCAAACCAGCCTGAGAGGGGGTGACACAGGAGAGAGAAACACTGTGTCTTGCAGAAAAATATATCTTTCCTGATGAAACAACAAACAAATCAAATCAAAAAATGTGTAAGACCCCAGATCTTAATATCACTATTGGTCCAAACTATTGCTTTAGGGACAGAAAACTTGGATTGTAGCAGTACAACTACGCAAGGATTTCTTTGTTCAGGTTTCCTCTTTGGAGGCATGCAGCTCAAGCTGTAGCACTATTAATAAAGTGAACTTTATAAAAAAAGCTCCTTTTGGCTTCCTGACTCAGTGGGAACCTGGAGTGTAATCCTGTTATGGTGGCTGGCATGTAAAATTTCCATAACATCAGGCCAGTCTCGTGATATTTGATGGGCATGTAGACAGGTCAGGTGTCGAAAGGATTATGCACACACAAGTAATGGAACTAAGAAAGGAGAACTCTTAAACTAGCTTTTTTTCTTCCCCATAATGTGTTCCTAAATGGGAAAATAAATCACTAAGGATAATTCCAAAGTATTTGAATTAAAGAATCTCTACTTTTCATTTAACTTGCTAGTCATGTTCTAGAAAAGCAAACTTTCCACCCAGAAAAACACGATCTATGTTTTCAGTTATATATTCAAGTGTGCTAGATCCTGGTTATAGATTTAATCAATAACTTTGTAGCCCAGTTATTAGAAAGCCTGCACTTCAACATGGGAAATTAGGCTTTCTCAGTTTATTGTCTGTGTTTTAGTAATAAGTTTCTTGTTTGTGGATTAGAGGGAGGAAGGTTGAGGGGTTTTTTTAGTTTTTTTAGGTTTTTTTGTGGTTTTTTTTGTTGTTGTTTGTTCGGTTTGGGGGTTTTGTTTGTTTGGTTGGTTTTTTGTTTTGGTAATTTTTTTGTTGTTGTTCTTTTGGAACTCACTAAATGAGTTGTCTTTGCAGTTATGGTTTACAATGTTGATATTTGAAGTTGATTAACTGAATCAAAATGTCCAATAGGACACCATGGTTTAGATATATGCTTTGAAATTCTAAATCTAGAAAGAAAAATTAAAATTGTGTAACATTGTTATGCTATATATCCAGGGTGTTTTCTTTAATCGGGAAAAAAAAAATGTATGTGTGTATTAGATTCTCCTTACATAAGCACTTACACTCAAAGTTTGTTTAAAGAACTTGTGAAACTACATTTGTAGAAAATACATCTGTACAAGTACATGGGAAAGGCAAATTATTACCATGTACTCTCTAATCCACTGTGTAGCTGTATTTGAGTAAGGATCAGGTTTCCCTGGCCAGTTGAAAGCAGAATTCTTATTTTCCCAGGCCTTGATTCTCCTGTGAACTTTGGGAGCCTCAGGTTCTGTACTGAGGCTGACCCTCAGTCTTGGACCTGAGATGTAATTCCCCACTAGAGTGGTGGTGGTCTGGGAAATCCATAATTTGTCTATTAGTGCTTTCTTTCTAAATTGACTCAGCACGACATCGCTCATATCCCCAAGTGGCGTTCTGTCCTTTAATGAGTGAATAACTTATGAAAAATTTTGCCCTAACACAAGCTGCGCTTTCCCCCCCTTCCATGGAGAAACTTCCCTGAATTTATGACTTTTAAAGAACATAGCAGAGAGAGGGAGGTCAACTGATGTGTATATACATCATGCATAACAGTGATAGTGCATATGGAAGCATTCTGAGGTGACAGAGTATTTATCTTTTCCTATACCAGCAAGTTGTCTGAACATGATGCACTTAAAATCTTGCAGGTATTCCCTACATGTGCATGCACCTTCTATCTTTGCAAGCACAACCGTGGATTTTTCAGAGCTAGAAAAATTATCTTCTGTTTCTCTGTTCACACAAGTCCTGAAGCAGTACACACATTCATAAAGTTTATCTCAGGGATGATGTTTACAGCTTGCTGTAGGCAGTAAGGGGGGGTGCTGAATGCAAGTTTCAGTTTCTCTCCTACTTTTCTTGCAGAGTAAAGCCAAGAAGTAAGATGGGGAACATAACCTACTAAGAATAAAGGATTAAATAAACTGAATTCAACCTCCAGAGTTAGAGAAGGTTGGGTGAGGCCTCACAGTAACCTTCCAGTATCTGAACAGAGCCTGCAAGGAAGCCAGAGGAACTTCCTCAGGGACTTTAGTGACAGGGCAAGGAATAATGGCTCAGACTGAAAGACAGAGAATTTAGGTTACATATACAGAAAAAGGGTTTTTTTACTATGAGGGTGATGAGGTACTGAAACAAGTTGCCCTGTTGAGAATCTGGGGATGGCTCAATTCTGGAAGTGTTAAGAGCCAGCTTGGATTGATCTCTGAGAAACCTGGTCTGGTGGAAATGTCCCTGGTAATATCCCAAGTTAACTGTAAGGTCCCTTCAAACCCAGGCCATTCTAAAGGCTGTATTCTACAGGAAGCCCTTCATGTTCTTACACACTGCTTGAATTTTGCAGTTAACAGTCAACAGGCAGAATTTTACAGGCCATTAGTCTATAAGTGAATTATTGCCCCTGGGTGTTGGAGAAATGAAAAACATTATTTCATTTTAGAAATGCTCTTTTCTTTGCAATTAAAATTTCATTATGATATTTAGACACATCAGTGTAGAACATGTGCCTAGTAACTGAATCAGCATTAAAAGACTTTAATATTGCCTTTGGAACAGTTGGTCTCAGTATTTATAATCCACAAAATGAAAGAATTGAGACAAAGGATAGAAGCTACTGTTGACTGTAGTAGTAAACGGTTTTATTTAATTGTTAATTTTATCAAAATACGTATACCCAAGAGCCCTGAAGACTGTTTAAATCATATGTTGTGAAACTGATGTTAGCCAGTTAAACTGTAAACATTTAAAAAAATCCTCAGAATGAATTCAGCTATTGTGAATAACTCACATGTCTGCCATCCAGGGAAGCTAGAAAGGTTTCCCAGCCTTTGGAGACTGTGTAGGTACAGTTTATGTATTAAAATTGGACAAAAGAGAAAAGCCACGCTGGAGCATATGAACAAAGCAAACCACAAAAGCCAGAGCTTTCAAATTTAAATAAGTAATTTAAAATACGCTCTTGCTTTTGAATTTTCAGGGTTTTGTCAGCATATATCTGAGCCATAATGCTATTAAATGCAGGTTTTTGTCTACATCAGTTTTTTGATTGAAACAAGATAAAAAGCTATTTGAATTCATTGTTCAGGTGTATTTGTAGAGCTAAGAGCTGTCCCACACAAGTGTCAAGCCAGATTTTTTTTCCTTCTATTTGATTCATGAGACACAGAGACTGTGGTTCCTTTTACATTTAAGAGGTAGAGAAAAATTTTGCATTTAAAAATGACATTGTGGATATATCTCTTTCCCAGCAGCTACTTAATAGCATGTTCCTTACCTTTCTTTCATAATATAAAGTTCTTTCTATAAAGACCATTAAAGACAAGTATAGTAGAACTATTATCACCATTAAAATTATATCATGAAATGCTATTATGTAAGCACATAAACAGAGAAGTCTCTAAAGAGATCAATCCTTAACACATCAGTTGAGCCTTATCCAGCAAGTAATTTCTGCTTTTTTCATATGTTGGTATTGAAGAACTATTAAAAGTAATGAAATTTAGTTTGGGAATCTCCTCTTTATATCCAGTTGCTTCAGTACAATTTCAAATTGCCTCACAAACTGGACAAGCATTGTCTGTATTTCCCTTCTTTAAAACACAATCTGTTTTTGCAAAATATCAAGCCTTCCTTTTTCTTTTCTTTTGCCTTTTGAATTCAGTGCTTAGAGCATTTGCCTGAAGCTTCTTTTGAGCTTCCACTCAACATATCTCTTCCTATATCCATTGAAAAACCCTAACAACTTATCCCAAAGCTTGTGCTACACTATAATATATACACCATACTTTCTCTGCTTGTGTGGAAAGATCAGATTCCTTAAACATATACAGTTAGCACTTTCTGATAATTTTTTAACTTATTTCCTTCTACTGTCCTTCAACTTCTCTAATCATTGTTTTTTCTGTGTAGGTTCTTGTGAATTGTAAGGTTTCAGGTTCATGATTCTTCTTTAATAACCTTTGTGAGAAAATTCATGTCCACATGTGTATTGCTTCCTGAGTCTCAGTCAGTAACTTAATGCTATATTCTGACCTCTGCCTCATTTCTTCAGTCCTAGACCTCCTGTATCCTGATGTTAGTCCTGTGTAACTGACTGCCAGACTACACTTATCAAAGGTAAAAACAAATGCACATATCTCTCTGAAGCTGTTCAGTTCTTTATTTGTTCCGATTTCTTCTTACATTGGGAAATAATGTTCTATTCAGGGGTATGTTGAGGTTGTGAATTGTTTTTTTCACATTTAGCTTGTTTGTTTCCAAGCAGTGTCACTTGGCAACTGTGAAGACCACTTCACATCTCTTGTCCAAACACTCCCACCTACCCCCCGACCCCTACCCTCAAGTTACAAGAAATTACAGTTTAAGGACTTATAAATTCTAGAGGAAGATATTATAAGGAGCTTTATTTTGGTACCATTTGCATATATCCAAGACTTTACAACATAGGGAAAAGCATACAGATGAAAAATGTTGAACATGACCTCCTTGTGTAGGTCTTAAGCTATTAATTATATCACTAAGTATCTTCTTGCTAAAAACTGACATCAGCAGTAAGTGAGAAAAATGTCATCTATAGACTGACAAGAGAGAGTGTCCTATATTACACAGAATCCCAGAATGGGTCAGGTTGGAAAGGACCACATTGGTCACCTGTTCAAACAGGGTCATCCCAGAGCATATAGCACAGGATTGTGTCCAGGTGGTTCTGGAATATCTCCAGTGAGGGAAACTCCACACCCTCTCCAGATGACCTGTTCCAGTGCTCGGTCACCGCCCAATAAAGAAGTTTTTCCTCATGTTCAGGTGAAACTTCCTGTGCATCTTGCCTCTCATCTGACCCCCATGGAGCACATCCTCCATTCCCCATGGCTCCTGCACTGCTCAAGCAGCAGGCAGAGGAACTGGGGGTGATGGAGTGAAGTTGAGCCTGGGAAGGAGGCTGAAAGATATTTTGTCTTTGTTTCTTGCTATGCAACTCTATATTTTAATTGCTGATCAGCTTGTTTTCCCCAAGCTGAGCCTGTTTTGCCTGAGGAGGTAACTGACAAATGCTCCATGTCTTTGTCTTGGTCCATGAGCTCTTCCAGGTTGTGCTGCGCCCCTCCTTCCCTGTTGAGGAGGGGGATTTGTGAGAGTGGCTGTGTGGAGGTTTGACAGCCAGTCAAGGTCAACCCACCCCTGTGAGAAAGCTTTGCTCAATGAACTTGGGGAGATCAACATAAAGGCTACATCAGAAGCCATGAAAGAGGTGTAACTAGGACAGCTGTTCTAATAAATTAAACCTTTCCCTAGGCACTTTCACAGTCTTTTTTCTTAATATGACAGTCACACCTTCCAGATGTGTCTCTTTTAGCTCTCCTCCCCCTGGGATAAAGGACAAACAGTATAGCAGCAATATTATGTTGCTCCCTGTGTAGCTGTAAATATCCTCAACAGTTCAGGGGGAGAAGAGAGGGGCTTGTGTAAGAAAACAGAATGACTTCCAGAACTTCAGTTCACATTATCAGGCCTGATACTTGAATATCATCAGAAGCACTCAACTGGCTGAATATATATAGTGATGGTATTCTGTATGATTTTTAAAATAACTTTATGAAAACTGGCTGGGGTTTTTTTGAGAAAGTAGTAGTATTTGTTTGGTTTTTAACTTGGATGTAATGCTGAGGGTGTGAGACCAAAACCAGTCTTTCTTCATTGCGATCGTCACCAACCTTCTGTCATTGGGTCAAGAATTACACTGTCTTCAGTACATGTACTGCTGTCTGTGAGCTTGAGGCAATTCCTTTTAAGGGTCTTTTTTTCTTTTTCTTTTTCCCTTTTACTTCTGTTTATCTAATAAGGTTGCAGTTAGATCATGATGTTCCAAAAATATGTAACAGCTATACCTGTCACCGGGCTGGTCTTTATCTGCTGGCTCCCTTGTCTGCCAGCCTGCTGAGCTATCGAGCAGGTTTCTGCTACAAAGATTCTGAAATGATACACTTTTGACAATGGAAGAACACTTTATTCCCATTACATGTAGCCTTAAGTATACACATTACTCATACCAATACTGTCATTTATTGACAGCGCTGAACTGTCAGTGATCTAGTTAGCACAGTTTGGTGCTGCAGCTTCAGTTGCTAGACAGAATGACATTTTGCTCAAAGAGCTTGTTATTACATTTTGATTTTATACAGGGGATTAAAGCCAAAACACAGGCTGGTTTACAAGGGAAAAAGAAATACAGCCAGGAATGGTTTACTGTTTGCACAATGTTTCATGGAATTTGGGCATAAATCTCAGCTTGTAACAAACTGGGGAGTTGAATTCTGTGGGTTGGGGTTTTTGTTCTTTTAGATAGGCTTATATCTATAAATGTGAAACTGTTGAATATTGATGAACTTGAAACTAATAGAAATGTTAGCTTCAAATTGCATCATTTAAGAGCCCTGTGATACAATGGAATACAAGAAGTTCATAAGAAGAACCTTCATTCTGAATTCAGTGAAATCTGTAGAGCTTTGTAAAAAAATACAAAGAATCGGTATGAACAAATTACAAAAGGGAATGTGCAAATATGTGTTTAACAGGGGTTAAGACTGGCTTGTGTTGGTAGTGGAGAGTACCATTTCCAATTCCAGGATGGTGTTCCCAGCAGTAAAATGTAGAAATCTTCTCTGTAATAAGGAAAGAAAATCTTCACCTTGGTAGGACCACGCTACAGGTAATTTGCCAGTGGTAAACAAACTCACAAAATGTGGTGAGGACCTGACAGCTGCCATCTCTTTTTTTTTTCTTTTCTTTCTATGTTTTATGTGTGGACCTGGCCAGACCATTCTGGTGTGTGTGTTTGTGCACAAGCAAAACAGTTCACAAGACCATCTTGATTAAAGATGCAAACACAAGAAACCCTTCCCCTTCATAAGGCCCTACACTAAATTTTTGCTGTTCCAAACTTTTAGTATCTTGATGCTCCAGAAAGGCATGTTTGTCAACTGACTTTAAGAAAATACATAAACTCTAGAAACTGTAAGAAAACCTCACATGACTTTTAATGTGCTTTGTAGGTTTTTTGGCCAGCTTGTGATTAGATTAAGGCAAAAAGTGAATATGTTCAGTGTGTAGGATTCTAGTCTTACAGCAATTTACTCGTGTATTGTTTTTAATGCATATTTAATAAAAAATGGGAGGGATGCCTTCTAAAATAAATTCTGACCTAAAACACAGTGATGTTATGCTACATTAATTTGACACCTGTGTTGAGTCTAGGCAATTTAATTTGTACTGTATACTTTTACTAGTGACCTATATAGCACCCATTATTTCCCATCTCAGAAGTTCAAAAACTTTTAGGTAAGGTCTCCAAAGGTGCATTTGCTTTTTAAAAGCAGTGGTCATTTTGTTAATTGTCTGGTTTCAGAATCTTTAGAATATCCCTGGATCATGATTTTGTGACATTTGGTACAGAGTCTTTAGAATATCCTTGGATCTTGATTTTGTCACATTCAGTACACCATCAGTTAGCAAAATGCAATGGCTTTTTTTGGTGTAAAATACAAGCTCTTAAGGGAAACTCAAATGCTGAAAGACAAATTGCACTTTCATGTAGGAGGGTAAAGCAGAGATGATTCTAAGTGCTATAGAAGAGTCACTTTGAGCTTCTTGTTGCATTACTGAGATTTGTGGCTTAGCCATGAATAGAAAATCCTGTTGAAATGCAATGGTAATACCTTTTTAAATTTGGAAAAGTCTGCATTTAGGTCTCTTTTCTTATCCCACCTTTTCAATAAAGTTAGTCAAGATGGACTAGTACAGCCTTTGTTTTCCAGGATGCTCCTGATTTCTGCTGAGTGCTGCACGTCCAAGACTTTTCGTGACTGGTGGGAAGGGACCTGAACACACACCCACAGCTCTCTCATATGTCAATATGTTTGAACAAGAAGAAATTCCCATGTTTGTCATAGCAAATCAAAAAGGCTGAATACACTTGCCCTCCTTTTCACTGCACTTCAAAAAATTACACAAGTGCACAGGACAAAGGATTTACAAGGATTTACATAAGTGCAGTAAGAAGCCTGCATAGTCTAATAGATAAATCTTCCTGTCCGGTCACCCTCTTCTGTACATGTCCTATTTCTTCAGTGTGGATAGACATATAATTTAGGAGCAGGCACATCAAGTAGGATACTGAATTGGTGTTGTCTCAGCCTGTTCTTGGTACCACTTGTGCAGTCTGTCTTCCAGACGCTGCCTTTTCAGCACAGGAGAGAGTCTCTCACAACAGACAGCACTGCCATAGCTCTGCAAGGGTGGGAGTAGGTAGAATTTAAATCTTTTTTTAGGGACACTGTCTTGGGTCTCCACTACTTTCAACCATTATTTCTTTTTCTATAGTGAAGCAGCAAACTTGATCTTTCTCTTCTCAAAACTGCCTGTTCTCCACTATCAATTATATACGTTGGAAAAAATGGTCAAAAAACCCACAAACAAAAAAAAAGGTACCCTCTGAAAATCTGTGAGAACTTTGTGAGAAACTAGATAGAAAAACTAAATAAGGAAGGGGAGAGAGAGAAATTAGGGAATTAGACAAGGCAGCAATTAATAAATTTTAAGATCTACTCAGGTCATGTTATTTAATATTCCTTTTACTCTATTTCCATGCAGATAGTGCTCAGTGTATACTATCAGGACCTCTAAAGCTCTGAGAAATGTAAAGATACTGAGAAGCACAACAGATTATTTTTGGCAGGCTGCATGTCATAATGCCCTTGGACATCACACACTTCTGTTCCTTCCAGTTTTATAATCTGTTAAGGGATTTGTGCAAACTGTATCTTTCTTATAGAGCTCCAGAACATCTGATTGCAAACCCCTCATATTCTTCCTAAGTCTCTTTTCTGTGCTAGAGTAGTTTTTGTGGTGTGGAAAGTATCTTCTAATGGCATAGTCAACTTTTATAGGAATGTTTCCTGGCATCCATTTCCATCAGCCTTCCCTTTAAACATGTCAAAGTTAGGAAATTGCAGCCATGAATTAGCCATCTGGTAGCTGATGATTCATCTCTGTCCCTTAGAGATAGCAATTTTTCTTTGTTTTTCCCTAAAACCTTTGTTTTTCCCTGGGTTTGCATGTGCTCAGAAGAGAATAAACTTCCAGGGGATTCACTGAGTTCAGGACTACTGTCTTCCTCACCGTAGTCTTCGGAGGAAGCAGGGATAATGACAGGTGTTTCTAAAGTCAAATCATTTCCATGTGAGAGCAAAACCTCCATGGGTTTTGGGAGTCAAAGATTTCAAAGCACACAGGGTCATCCCTGTGATGTTAAATTGCACTGAAAGAGAGATGCAAAGATTTCCCCAACCTGCCTGTACACACTTTCAAACAACCTGCTGGTCAGTGATGCTAACTCTTCCATTATTTCTCAGCATTCTTTAATGAATAGGAGGGGAAATTTCAGATATTAGTTGAAAGGGTTTCACATACTCTCTTGCCCTGTCCTGCCTGTTAGTCTTTAAGAATATTAAATATGAATGAGGAAGGACTGGTAAAAACATCATTTCTCAATTTCTAGAAGTCTTTAGTTTACAGAGAAATGACTCCTTGTTAAGTACTGTTAGCACCCTTAAAAATAAAAAAACCCAAAAAGAATATAAATATTCTATTTCTGCATTTACAGAGGAATGTGATATTTGTAAACTAAAAGGTGATAACTACTGAAGTTATAATTAGAATGGGAAGAGGGAGGAAATGGTATAGTAATTAAGGCTGAGCTGTCCTTTAAATTCATCTCCATAACATTTAAATGCATTCATTAACTCAATGCATAATTGGGAGGCATGCCATTAATGCAACAGTTCTGAATGTTTATCAAATTACTTCCAATCATCGGTGTATCTTGATGACACCTGGCAATCCAGTGTATGGACATCAATAAAATACTAATTATGAAATACTAGTTGTAATCACTCTGTAAGATCTAAAAAGAATCATTGCTGTTTAAATTAAATTAAGTTAATTTTATTGACTTAATTATTGAAGGATGAGCTGTTCCTAGCTGTAAAATTCTGAACTGACATTTCAAATTACTTCCATACTTATAATTAATGCCAATTCTTCTAAAAGCAAAGACCACAAACAAATAGATAGCAGAGATAATAGGTCGTGCAAATTAGCACATGCTTCCTCACCGACTGCTGAAAACCAGTTTATTTGAAAATGGCTTATACAATATTTTTTTCATTTTAGTAGAGACAAAAAACCCACAGAAGATCTATAATCTTAAACTGTTTCTTAGGTAAGCCTTCTCTGTTTGTCATGCAGTTAGATAAACTACAATTGCAATAGGAAGTGTTCATTAACAGCTCAGCACAATATGTATGTAACTCACAGCTCAATCTGCCTTTGGGTTTTTTTTTTCTCCTTCCCTCTTTGCAATCTCATTTCCCTATGTCTGGGCTCACAGCTAACCTGAAGGCAACGTACTTGATCATTACTCTTTTTGTTCACATAGTCTATTGCATTAATGATATAATGAACAATCTGTGTTGATAGAAAACCTTGGTATCCAAAGCTTACAGCTATTTAAATAATCCTAGATTTGCTTTTCACTGTCTTAGGAACTGTTTAACCCATATTTGACTTTCACTGGTAAAAATGGATTAAATGAGTATAAGCATTCTATAAACTTTATCGGGAGTTATTCACAATGAAATTATTAGTTTGTAAAATGATAATGCAAACAGATACAGTTTTATATTCAGAGCTTTGTTTTGTGTTATACAACAAAGATTAAAAAGGCAGTTGGAGGTAATAGGGTCATGCTGCTTTTGGCTGTGGTAGAGTTAATCTTCACAGTACCTGGTATGGGGCTGTGTTTTGGATTTGTGCCAGAAACACTGTTGATAACACAGGGATATTTTAGATACTGGTGAGCATCCCCTCCACAGCACCCCGCCAGCAATTTGGCAAGGGCTGCATGAGATGCTGGGAGGGGGCACAGCTGACCCCAAGTGGTCAAAGGGACATTCCCTGCTATAAGGCACCGTGGGCAGTGTCTAGGGCTGAGGGGAGAAGACGGATGAAGAGGAGAGTGATGGCACACTTGCAGTGATGGTGTTTGTCTTCCCAACACACCATCCTTGTGATGGACCTCTGCTCTCCTGGGCATGATGAACACCTGCCTGCCCACGGGGAGCAGCGAATGAATTCCATGTTTTGCTTTGATTTACTCAGCTCTTGCTTTCCTATCAAACTTTATCTCAACCTACAAGTTTTCCACCTTTTGCCCTTCTGGTTCTCTCCCCCATCCCAGTGTGGACAATAGCTGAATGGCTGTGTGGGATTTAGTTTTTGGCTGTGCTTAAACCACTACAGGTAGTTATGGGAGGCACTGCTTTGCAGATGTGTTGGAGCTACAGCAAGGTTTTGGTGCCTCACAGAGTTTACGGGATGTTTGCTCTCTGCAAAGGCATATTTTTGGACTTCTTGCTGCTACCACAAATACTGCATCAATTCATATGAAAATAATCTGTTTTTCAGGTCAGCTTTCATAATGGAAAGCTAAGCTTTATTCTTAAAGACAGCCTAGCTGGGACGAATGGGGCAGAGCTAAGACACCTTAGACATGGAAAAATCTTGGATATGGCAGAATGTGTGCTGAGATTAACTGAAACTGTATCTGTCCTGTAGTATTTCAGAAATTAGTGTATAGCTTGAATTGGATATCTCCAAATAGTTTCAGACATCCTTAAATCTGTATAAAATTCATTTCAATTTCTCTAGATATTCGCCCATAAATATTAATAATTAATTGAAATGGATATGATTGGGTTTCCATTCAATTACATCACTGAAGTAATGAGGTGAAATTATGTTACAGGAATATTTTCTAGGTGCATTAAAATGTGAAAGCGAAATCTTTTTTAAGTCTCGGTATACTTTCTTTTGAAGAGAATGACTCTGAAGACTGAAAGACCTTCACTTATTCAAAGCCCCCAGTAAAATATTAAAAGTATCAAAATCCTGTATTTTTCAAGGGAAATTAGTTAATTATATTTACTGTAAAAGTTATTCTCATACGAGCATACTCTTACATAGAACCAGAGGTGCATAGGTTCAAGCAAGCAGAATTATTTTTACAGTCTTGTAATGAAATTAGAAGCTGATTTCAGACAGGATCAAAAACTTAGGTCAATATCTGTTGAACTCAGCAGACTCAGCAAAGCTTTCACTCCACAAGTATAATGCCTGAAAGGATAACTGCAAAATACACAAGAATCACAAATGCAGAATTGTTATTCCTGCCTTATTATTAGTGGTAGTTTATCAGAGTTGATTAGAAATTTTGCTCTTCTAGGTTTACAGGAAATTTCTTGGGCCAATATCCTCTGAGATGTTGGCCTTCAGATTTCCCTGTTGTTATATTATAATTGTATAATATATAATTATTTCTGTAAAGACGTAGTGTTTACTGCAAGTATTTATTTAACATTGTTTTCCTAACCTAACATCTTTTTACAAATTGTTATTGAATAGAAGTGTGAGTAAATTGTGCTTATTTCCTTCCCTGTGAAAAGCATACTGCCCTGATATGCTACATTTCTGTTGGATTATTTGCATTCCAAGACATACTACTGCTTGAGACTGGAATTTTTCATCTGCTGGGATCTAATCTCAGAATCTTAAAATCTGTCTTTTTTTCCCTTTTTTTTTTTTCTTTTTCAGTTGTTTCGTACATTTGTTTTTGTAGCAATATTTTTAAACTGCCATTGAGCTGTTCCAACACATTGATGGAACATCTGATACTGAGCTGTTTGGTTCTTCTTGTTTTCTAAATGTGTAGAACAATTATTTTCCTCTGTCAGCACAGGCACCTCTGTACTTGTGTTCAGCTGAGGTCTGAGAAATCTCCTCAGGAGAAATACTCCTCCCAGTGAGAGATTTTGCAGTCTTGTTACACTCTGATAAATAGATTTTACTTTTTAAATTGATTCAGAAAGCACTCCACCCAGCCTGGTATCACCTAAAATGCAGGTAGAGTCTCTACTCCATCATTCAGATTATCACTGACAAACACTGGACATTTTCAAGGTCTCCACTGGGGGCTTCTATCAGACTGCCTGCAAAATGGGTGCAGATATCTTATCATAGAATGGCCTAGGTTGGAGGGGCCTTAAAGATCATTGAGTTCCAACCTCTGGATTCCCAGAGCCCCATCCAACCTGGCCTTGAACACTTCCAGGGATGGGGCACCCACAGCTACTCTGGGAAACCTGTGCCAGTGCCCCATCACCCTCACAGAGAAGAACTTCTCCCTAATATCTTGTCTAAACCTACTCTCTGTCAGTTTGAAGCCATTCCACCCTGTCCTGTCACTCCAGGCCCTCGTAAATTTTCCCTCTTCATGTTTCCTGTGGGCTCCCTTCAGGTACTGAAGGTCACTGATTTCTACAGGGAAGACTGACGCAATGTAGCACGTGTAAATTACATTATATTAATCAAGTGGGAATAGGGAGGACAGGTGCAGTCATGTAGAAAGCAATACCACCTAAAAAGATCTTGGGGTTATCACAAAACTGCAAGCTTCTTATGTTTGGGGTGGAGCTGGTGTTGGCAGGAAGAAGACATTTGGTCATTTGGCCAGAAATGCTCAGAGAGGTATGTAGGGTGTTCACTTATGGTGTGACAGTGGGACTGGGGAAGGAAGAGGAGGGCTGTGTCCTTGATATGTGCTTGAAATTTTGGGGTAGACCAAGATCTAAGGAGCCTAGCAAAAGCATGAGAATGAAAATAATGTCTTTAGGTGTTTACTGATACCTTTGCAAGATCCTAATCCTTGGTAAGGACACTTTAGTGAACTTGTATGGGAATTCCCCAGCTTTGTGCCCCTGTGAAGCCTATTTCTTCAGCATACCTCAATTTGATTACTCTGCATTCTCTACTGTCAGAGATTCACTAACACTGATATATCACAGCCCAGAGGAAAATCGTAAGTGGAAGGTTTTCAGAAGAGAGCAGCTGATTTTGCTAATGAAAAATTGAGATTTAGTGCTCAGTGACTTCTGAATACAAGGTTAATTTATCTTAGTCCTTTTCTTTTGTCCAATTTAGTTTGTCTTAGCATCCTTATTTAATGAAATCTTTGAACATTTGGATTGAGAAAAGGCCTATTTTGCCATAGCCAAAGTAGCTCTAAAACCACAGTAGAGTATATTTGAAAAACTGAGGGAAATAGAAACCTAAATTCATCTGTGAATATGCTGAGCAATATCTCCCTTGCAGCATTGAAGCTCACTGTATTTTGTACAGTGTGACATATTGTACTGCACATGAGCTGCAGAGATCTTGTCATGTTAGACTTTTCCTCTTAAAACACTAGACAGCTTCAAATACTTTTTCTTTAATTCTCTATGACAGAATGTGAAAATTTTTTAATGAAACTTCATTCTCCTATTGCAAAAATTACTGTTTTAGAAAACAGTGGAGGTATTAATGATATTAGATGCATAAACTGTCAGTCAGAAAAAGAAAAGGCAAAACAAGCCAAACTTTGGATTGACATACTATAAACAAAAAAGGCTTTTCAAATTTTATAGCACTGAGAGGCAATCATGCAAGATTACATCTTGAAAAACAGGAAGCTGAAGTCTTACACCTCCAGTAATTATTCCTTGCCTAGTGGAACTGTCGTGTCTGAAGAACAGGGTGGGAGTTTCAGAACTCATCATTTTCCCAGTTCCAAGTTATCAACCAGGCTTCTGGTCAAAAGCCTGTGGAGGGAGCTCTTGCTTTCAGAAAGCAGAGTTCACTGTGGGATGAAGGATATGACTGGGCTCTGACAATACCTGCGGCTGTGATGCCTGTAAAAATATTTCTTTAGCATAATCTGCAAAAAACTATTGTCTTGGACTTGCTTTTGCATATTCCCCTGTCCTTCTCCCTTATCAGTTGTCTATCTCTCCATAACAAGACTCTTCCTTTCTACTTCTTAGGCACAAACTGTGATGTTGAGCCCTGAGGTGGACCAAACACTATTCTGAGTAAACCAGGAGGCTTTTGGCCTTGGCTGCTAGCAGGATCCAACTTTATGTTCTTAGAAAACTTGATGAAATTTAAAAGCTTGTTATTGCACCTATTTCAGTTTCCATGGGAACACTGATAAAACATTTCACTTCTTCTGTAATCTCTTCTCATTATCTTCCAGAACATAAGTCATCTGCTACCTAATTTTCTGGGCACTTATGTCAAGTAATTTTTTTTCTTTTTTTTTTTCTTTCTTTCCTTGGTTTTTTTTTTTTTAATATCAGATAAAATTTTGGAGCTGCTTGTGTTTCACTCCTACAGTCTCAGCACAACTGAATTTGAATTCACTAGTAAGAGCAAATGCTGAACAGAAATCCTGGTTTGTGGGTAGAAATGGTAAGATAAGGAAAAGTAGGATATGACTAGGAACTAGAATCATAGAATCATTTAGGTTGGAAAATACCTTTGATAGGTTTAATAGGTTGGTATTCCTCCTGCACTACACTGAGAAGCACTTCCATCAGAGATGTGATATAAGCAACTGAAAGGAAGGGGTTGTTCACTCATTCAAAGGACAGAGAAGTGGCCCCAAGGTCACGGATATCTTGTCAGGGTATGCACTGGAATCCTGTGGGATCTCCAAGATCCAAAGAATTGTAATGGGGTATGAATAGTCACTCAGTTCTGTGTCAGCAAGCATTCTGGTCCTGCTGGGCAGTGCTCCCACAGCACCAGGGCCATCTCTCCAACACACCAGCAAGGCTGCCCTCCCCCAGTAAGGTGGGAGGGGGTAGGATCTTGGGAAGGGTCACAGCCAGGACAGATGACCCAAGCTGCCCCAAGGGATATTCCATACCATACAGCATTTGCTCAGATATAAAAGCTAAGAGAAAGAGGGAGGACAAACATTATTATGACATTTTTCTTCCAGAGAAACAACTATCTGTGCTGAAGCCCTGATTCCTGAGAAGTACCTGGACATTGTCTGCTGATGGGAATTAGAGAATAAAATCTTCTGTATTCCTTTTCTTCCATATTCTGCCTTTTCTTGGTCTTGTAAAATTGCCTTCATCTTGTTTCATGGGGTTTTTTTTCCATCTTATTTTCTCCCCTCCTGTCCTGTTGAGGAAGGGAGTCATGAAGTATCTTGGTGAGCAACTGGCATTCAGGCATGTCAGTCCCCCACAGACCTTTTTTGGCATCCAACATCTGGCATTACCAATTCAAACAAACATAGTAATTGGGAAATGCAGTCAGCAAAATATGGACTGAACAATATTAGAGTGAAAAGATCCTAGAGAACTTTCAGTTGCCATAATTGTGGCAAAAGGATCAGTGTCGGATTGTGCATAAATTGTCCTCTTTTGTTTGGTGTTGTGATGATGATTCTGGAGCACAGAATTACTTTTTGTTGACATAAGTGAAGTTTGTGAAGATTATGTGAGGAACTGTGGATTTTAAAGGTTATTCTTAAATATATAATTCCCAGATAAGGGGAATGGATGGATGGATGGATGGATGGATGGATGGATGGATGGATGGATGGATGGATGGTTTATGTGGCTAAGTTTTGGTAGCAGGGGGCCACAGGGGTGGCTTCAGTGAGAAGGTGCCTGAAACTTCCTCTGTGTCCAGGAGAACCATTGCCAGTTGGCTCCAAGAGGGACCAGTCCTGGCCAAGGCCGAGCAATGGTGATTGTACCTCAGGAATAACAATATTTAACAAGAGGGGAAAAGTTACTGCCCAATGGCAATAAAACTCCCTAATGAAAGTATTCTCCCCTACTGGAGCATCTCTTAAAGATCTGCAGCCTGTGGGAAGGACCCACACTGGTGAACTTTGTGAAAGACTGGATGTCATGTTAAAGATGCCATGTTGTAGCAGGGGAAGAACATCAGAGCAACAGAGATGAAGTCTTATGAAATTATCATAGCTCCTATTTTCCACCTTCTGGTGCCACTTGTGAGGATGGAAGGCAAAGAGTCAGGGATGCAGCTGATCCTGGAAAGAATGGGCTGGGGAGAAGGTGGTTTTAGCTTTGTATTTATTTCTCACTGCCCTACTCTCTTATTAGTTGGCAGCACATTGAATTAATTTCCCCTAAGCTGGGTCTGATTTGCCCATGACAGTAATCGGTAAGTGATGTCCCTGTCCTTACCTCAGCCTTCAAGCATTTCCACTGCATTTTCTTCTTCTGCCATGCTGAGGAAAGGAGATAGAGCATTTGGTGGGCACCTGGTGAGCATTCAGGGTCAGCCCTTGACAGTGAGCCAGCAATTGATATCTTGGGAGTGGACACTGGTCCACTCAACCATAAAGAACTACCGAGAGCTCAGAGATATCTTTCCTGTCTTAGGACGATCATCTTTTAGCATGATTGTCATTCTGAGCATATAGACAAAGCATTCAGAGTTTGACTGATATGATCCCTATCATATATATATATATATATATATATATATATTGCATTGATGCCTTAATTTTATCTGTAGTTAAATATCAATTAAACAATCCAATTTCCATCTGAATTTCCCACAACACAGGGCTATATTCATCTTGACTATCTGCTACCCATCTGCCCTAGGCAGTGTTGAATAAAAAAAAAATGACTAAGGAACTGCCTAAAGAGCTGGGGACACTGCCAGGCGCCACTGTGGGTGCTATCTTGCCAAAAGTTCCCTGATGGTCTCCAGAGAAAGGATGTTGTATCCAGCTCCTCCCTATAGCACAGTTATCTGGAATGCTGTTGGAGTAAAATAAGAGGAAAAAAACAGGATCAAAGTCTGTCTGAGGTTCTTGCCTTTGCCCCATTGAATACACTCTAGACAATGCACTTTTTTTTTTCATATTTGCTGTTGTAGTCTTTTTTACTGTAGGGGCTGTTGTTCTGCAAGAGTGTATTTATCTTGTCCCAGTGCATATTACATTTTTAAGTACATATCTCTTGGAAGGTGCAAAGGCAAGGGGTCCACAATCAGCTTTATCCACTCAATTCCAGAACAGAAGAGTTACAATAAAATACGTTGGAATAATATTGACAATGCAGGAAAGTATCTGGAAGACTGCCAGCCTAATACAAAGGCTGTGCATGAACCTTACTCATACTGAAATAATAGAAAGAATTTAATTCATTTTAAAGGCTCGTTTGAGAATTTGCAGCAGCTGTCCAGTTAACTCTAAGTAGCCACTGTGCTATATGATCACAGGGTAATATCATTTGGAAGAAAACCCTCAAAAGTTGATGAAAAATTAAATCTCTGTCTAAAGAAGATTTTAAACATCTCTGACCTTCCCAAGCTTTCCTTGACAGTTTAAGGGAAATATTGATAAATTAAATATAGAATAGGACATGTATTTTTTTATTAATAATAATATTCTACTCTGAAACCATCTCTGAATATTTAAAAGCACAGAGTCTTTTGCTATTCCTGTCTTCATTTATTTTCTCTTTTGTCATTAATCTTCAACAATTGTTTCTATTATCTTAAAAAAGATTATGAATGCAAATCTCTGGGGTATGGCATTGCAGTTGCCTACAATCAAATGTATATCTCATATATAATTATTTGGGGTTTTTTTGACTTCTTATACACAAATGTTTAACTACCCTATTGTCTGCTATTCTTTCTGCTTTCATATTTTCTCCCCTCTTTTTGCATGTTTATAACTCACAATGTGCACAAGTCCATGCAATTCACCCCTTGTCCCTTTCTCTAAAATTGTTAGCATTATCAAATGCAGTGTTGCCTCCCTAGCAGTCTCCACTGGCAGGAATTCCTAGAGCACTTTTAGGCAATATTCCCATGCCCATCTAGCTTCAAAGGGTCAGCTTAGTGCCTTGGATCTGAGGAAATCCACTTCTCTCCATTGATACTTACGAAAATAAGTAACATTAATAGCAAAACCCCTACCTTTCACCCTAAAGTGTATATAAGGTGTATTTAATTGCCAAAGGTGAGTGTCATAAATAGAGCTGTGATTTCTACTGCATGGATGTGGAGTCAAAGGACTATGCTCTTGTCTCATCCCATAAAATTCTACAAGTTAGATCATGTAATGCCTGGGATCAATTCCCATGGCTTCTTTCCTTCTTTTGAGAGCTTAAATCCACTCCATGGAGAAGTAGTTGAATACATGCTTGGCTTCATATTGCTCTGGAGTGAGGTCAAAGCCATTGCAGTTGCTCCATCTGGGAGTGCAGGTGGTCACTGAGCCAGAAAGAGCTCTCAAAGAATTCAGAAAAACTCCCTGTGCACTCTTTCAGCGTTGCCCAGTCCATCGTTTGTGCTGCCTATTTGTTGCTGAAAGCCATAAGGAATAATAAGGAATTGAAACTGGAAGCAGAACTGAGTAAAATGTGACAGTGCTGGTGGACCAGGAGCTGCTGACAGGGAAGGAGAGAAGGTAGAGAAACACTTTATGGACCTGAGTCCCTCTGAAAGGTGTCATTACATTAATGGAAGCCACAAAGGTACCTTAACTTCATGTACCTTTCAGCTTTCCATTACTTAGGAAAGTGGTTTACAAAGTATGATAGCATGTAGAAATGTAACAAATCTTTTTATTAAATAACAGAAATTTTTATTATTTTATATTTATATTTATTTTATTATGATATTATTTTATATTATTAAGACTAATATTAATGTATTATATTATGACAGAGTATATTCACTATATCATTCCATTTGACTAATGGCAGAATTTACTGTTAGATTGTTAAGGCAAAACTCTAATTAAACCTCATATCTCAAGCATTTTATAGTTCTTCATGATAAAAAAATTTTCTTTTTTTCATTACTAGTCAGAAGTAAGGGCTGGATTTTTAATTTATTTTGTTGTGTTTGTAGCAGACAACCATGACTTCATTTGTGGAGCTACAGTTCAGAGTTAGGTGTTATTAACTTTAAAAAAATTTCTGGCATGCCAGTAAAACCACGGAAGTTGATGAAAAAACAAATTCTAATATGAAGTGCTACCTTTAACCTTCAGATGAAAATTGAAGGCAAGCTCTTGTTGATTTCTGCTTTTTGCAAAATTAGGTTTAATTTTGGCATCCTAACTCAGATGCAGATAAAATATCTACGTATGCCATTGCATGTTGAGATTTTTTGTGAATTGTAGTTCAAGACAGACAGGATTTATATTAAGCAGGCAATAAATCTGCACAGCATCACAAGATGTTCAAAGTCACTCCCTGCCTGATCTACACAGTTTTTGTCAGTTTTGATTCATGAAAACCTACATGGGAACTACCCCTTGCCTTCCATGAGTGAAAGCAGGCTTCTCCCAAGAGCCAGCTCCTTTCCAAAGCATACAGGGAATGAATGTGGGGCTTAAAGAGGAGTTGCTGTCACAGCTTTGATTGCAGCAGCTTCCACAGGCCAAGAGATGCATTTGTCCAGGGCTGTTGTGCCAAGGTGTGGAGCAGGAATGCCACTGCTTTGACCAAAACTGTCCTGGCTCCTCATGCTCTTGGTGGAAGTGATGTTAATGTAGCCAATCTTTTATGGATGCTGTTCCACAGAACTCAGAAATGTCACTGATCTCCCTGTACTGAAGGTATGCAAGGTCTCATGTGCTGAAAATTCCCTTTGGCTTTCATGAGAAAAGGTATAATGTGTGCAGAGATGAACTTTATGTTCTACAATATGCAAAAAAAAAATCCTCCAGGATTTTATTGGTTTCTTTTTTTCTTTTTCTTTTTCTTTTTATTTATTTTCTTTAAGTAACATATTGAGTATGTGGTGACTATTTAACACTTACATCATTCACTTCTGGCAACGAAATTTATTTTTATGTATGCTTTGCCACTGGTTGAATGACAAAGTGGCAGCAATATTTCTGTTTCAGCTGAGAGATGAGGTATCTGTGCTCCAAACAATTTGCAGAACAGGCAACATTAGATGCACTGTGACTTTATACAAAGAGCAACACTGATCATTCTGGGTAATTGTGCTACTTTGCCTCTTTGATTGTACATACTAGCTCTGTTATTATGGTCTATTTGGTGTTGGAATGTTTCTAGAAGCTACTGCTGTTTAGAAACAAGCTGTAATCAGGGGTCAAAGATTTATAAATTTAACAGAAAATATTTTAAACAGCAAAGTTAGCTGCAATGTTGACACAGTTTCTAAATTGATACAGAACACATTTTGCAAAGGTATTGAACCTCAATCCAGCAAACACTAGATGCAACCACACATGCAAGAAAGATTTTCTTGCTTATGCTGTGTAGCTTAACCTGAAGTTCAGAAGCTGGACACAGCTCAGTCCTCCAAATTGCAACCTATTTCTTCTTGGCATCTCTCCAAGGGCCCAATAGGCACAGGCATTCATTAGGATGCATTGTTCACATGGGTTTTAATTGCCTTTCCTGAGGGTTTGACACATGGATGCATCCTTCTCCATAAACTGACAGCGATTTATCCCTGCTCTTTGCCTAGAATATCAGTTCACACGAAACACACCTGGTACATGCTTGATTCTGGGGTAGAAAGTGCCTGAATTGCTCAGGCCTGAGCCCCACAGCTGCTCCATGGGGAAGGAGAGAGGGATGGCAGTGGGAGACTCCTTCCAGACAGGGATGAAGCTCTCTGTCTTCTGATGTAACCTCCTGTTCAGGAAGGTTTGCTGCTGGCCAGGGACTCAGAGAGGAGATCATGATGGGGCTGCTGAAGCTCCTTTGGGTCTTTGTTGGTCCTTATGGCTATTTTGGAAAGCCACAAGGGTGATGAAGGGGCTATAGCACCTCTCACATAAGGAATGACTGGCTGAGATGGGACTGCTCAGCCTGGAGAAGTGAAGGCTCAGGGTGGCTCTCAATAATGTGTGTAAATTCTGAGAGGAAAAATCTCCAGGAGGATGGAATCAGGCTCATTTCAGTGGCACCCAGTGACAGGACAAGGGGCAATGGGCCCAAACTGAAATGTAGAAGGTTCCCTCTGAACACATGGAAATATTTTTCCCAGTGTGGAGGACCAAGCAGGTTGCCCAGGGGGGTTGTAGAGTCTCCATCCCTGGTAATATTCTGAGGCTATCTGGACACTGCCTCAGGTAATGAGATTTAAATGATCCTGCTCGAGCAGGGGGAATAGAGCAGGTGACTTTCAGAAGCCTTCCAACCTATATAGTCAAGTATAGTCAAGTGGATCCAATGATCCAAGCACCAAAGTTATGGTAACACAACTGAGTAAATCTTTGAATAAAAACACTTGATGTTTTATTTTTAAAGGTAAAAATAACTTCTCTTGAAGTTGATACTTTTTGCCTTCCTAGCCTACCCTCACTATTTAAAAAAAAAAAAAGTCATTCTAAAAGTGCTTGTAATTTGACAAAGGTCAGATTTGATAAAATCTCCTTAGTAGATCATTGAAGCAAATAAAAAATTCTAAGCAAGCATGATAGGTATATGACTTAAATGTTCACAGACAAATGTCAGAAAATTAGTGATTTCAGAAGTTGCAGGCATGCAAAAAAGCATAACCATGCATTCACAATCATGCCACAAGTGTAACTGCATGGAAATTGATCTCAAATATACTAACAGGGGACCTGGATATTAAAATGTGTTTAGAAAAATAGGAGGGAGCAGTGGAGGAAGGAGTGTCTTTTTAAAAATAATGGTTTTTAAAAAGGTGACCAATAGAAAGATACTAGAGCAGCATGTTTTAAATTGAAGGGTTATTTCAGCTAAGGTTAATAAATTGTTCTGAAAAATTGACATACTTCAGATTTTTTTTTCCCTTTGGTACTAGTGATATGCTTCAAGTACTCTTTTAATGTATCATATGTCATACAAATTTTCTTTGTATAATTATCCATGGACACTGTACAATCATGAAATTTCAAGAATATGTCTCATCATTCTCAGCTCAGAAGAGCAGCAGATGGTGTTTGCTGTTGGGTTACCCCAGAGAACTCTTTTCTTTTTTTTTTTCCCCAAGCTTCAGTTTATATCTCTGTGTATACATAAATTCCACGATTCAATTTATATAAGCATGCAAGGCATAAAAATGATGATAGCATTCACCTGGAAATAACATGTTGCTTTAATCCAATCAAGATTTCCTGTTCTAAAAGTGAAGGCTGGAGGTGAGGTGCTGAGTTAGAGAGGGCAGTTTAGTGAAGAAATGCTTTCTGTCAGAGAAGTGGGATTACAATTAAAAATGCCATGGAGAAAATGGAAACTGTGTTTTGGAGGCCAGATTGCAAGTGCTCCTGGGGGAAGTTCAAAGGCAGTGCCTCTGCTCCAGCTGTCCCTAACTCCAGCAGCACAGGAGGGACTAACATCAGTAGAGGCACCTGAAAGAGAGGCTCTATTTCCATGTAATTGCCTATTTCTGCATCCCAGGGGACCGTGTGGCGATTATATTTAGGGCCAAAATTTTGTCACTTATATTGGAGAGGGATAAATGCTTCAAGAGTTGCCAACACTTGTCCCATTCTAAGGTTAATTCTCACTGTATAAAACTCTCTGAGATGGCAATAATAAAGCAAACCTGACTCCCAGATAACACCCAGCTACATTTCCTAGAGAAACTATCATATGGTTTAATAGTGCCTAAGTTAATAATTCTGATATAATGGAAAATGAAAGAAATTGATTAATATCACAAGTAGTAAAGAAACTCATTTTGAAAAAAAAAATTATTGCCTCAGAAGCTATTCAGAGAAGTACAAATATATCTGAAATTCATATTCAGATTATTATGTCTGCTAATTATTACTTTTTTCCTGGTGCTTTTTACCTTTTTCCCCATAGACAGCTTTTCTTTTCTTCTCTCCTCTTTTTTCTTATCTCTATGTATGAAAATTTTATAGATACTTTTGAATAACCCTGTAATGGGTAAAAAGTCCATTTTTAAAAACAAAAAAATAAGCACAGTAGAACATACAAAGATTTTGTGGTTTTGGTTTTTTAAATGAGAAATCAGCGTTAATGTGTTAAACATGAATAAGATTAGTTTAACTAATATTTTGCCACCTGTAGTATGGCCTTTCTCCTTTTATTTATGAAATAGATGAGTTATTGGGACATGTCACCAGTCTCGAATTTTGAATTATTGCAATTACCTCCATATACAAGAAATTAATGCAAAGATGATGCTGGCATACCTTGTTGTAATTTTCATTAAAAAGACTGTAAAAATCTCAAGCGTACTTGTTGGCATTTTCTTGTACAAATTGCCACTGACTCTATCCTTCTCTCACTTCCCTTGTTATCTTAGTCTGCAGAGATTATCAATTATGATCTACGTGGGAATGATTTTACAATACGTTATTACTGAAAATACAGTGTTTTTATATTCTTTCAACTAGTTGTCAGCATTTTACTCTATGCACCCTCCACGTCTCTGCCACTGGTGGGTTGAGCAGGCTGCACTGTAACACGACCTTAGCTCTGATCCTGGGCTTTGTCTCTCTTAAAAAAAGTACCAAGGTAAGCATGTGGCTCATGCCTTACCTTTGTCTCATGCACAAAAAGTAGCATGGATCCCACATCAAGTTGCTGATGAAAAATGCTCGGTATTTTTCAAAGTATTTTGCCCTCTGCAAGTTGTTTCTTCCCTGTAATATGCCTGGGGGGAAAATCCCTGACAAATTTTTGGAAAAGGAAAACAAATTTCTCCGTACCTAACTCTGAGTTCTGTGTAGCCAGTCAATTTATTACAATGGAAATGGATGACACAACCAATTCCTCCAGTATAGCCACATGTTTAAAAGAGAAAAGTGCAAGGCAGGCATCCAAACTGAAAGGAAAAATATCAGTGTGTGTTGAAGGGCAGAAACCAGCCTGGGATTTGAATTGTACTTTTACATATGTCTGGGAGAACAGAAGGGTTAACAATTACTTCCTCCTCTTGGTACTCTGATTTGCCAATTTAATTATCCATTAGCAATGGGTTTTTTTGTATCTTTTTATCTTTTGTTTGGACCTGGCTTTTTAAAGGATATTTCCTGCTGACTGTTCAAATTATCTATGAGAAATGAGGTGACTGGAAGCTAAATTGGCAATGCTTAAGACTGTTGTGAGTATCAAAGCTAAAAAACTTCCTTCACTTGCTCTTAAAAATTAGAGAGTACATAAGTTATATTTATCAACTTGTTTAGCCTATTGTCATTTGATTAGGAGTGATTTTTTTTCCCTGCTTATGAATGAAAACAAGATATATCTTAGAAAACAAGGGCTTTGTTATTCCCTGGTTGGACCAGGGACCTCCTGAGGGCCCTTCCAGCCTTAATCCCAGTATGTAAAAATCCTTGAGAAGATTCAGTTTCCTGAAAAACAAGCTGTGAACAAGACTTACTGGAGACACAAACTCAAAGAAGGAAAATTAGAAACATAAGCCCAAAAATTAGTTTTCACCATGCCAAGATAAGTGTGATAAACATTTTCACATTTCCAAAGGTATGGAAATGAAGTTGGTAGGGTGGTGGAGGAGCAGCTACTTTTATATACATATATATTTTTTTTTAAGTCTGCAATAAAAGGGTTTGAACTGGGAGACACTGATATTTATCTGTCAAAGTCAAAATGTGGCCATGAAATACTTTCTTCTAGTTAGCCTTTGAAAGGACTTAATTAGATTTAGTTGAGTCATGTAACACAGTAGCTGTGCTTGTCTGTTGCTTCCCTTGCTGCCTGTGAACTCAAAAAAAAAAGTATCACAAAAATTGATCATCAACAAATTTCATTTAAATAGAAGGAAAAGCTTCATAAATTCATTTTCTTCCCTTTCATGACATGGCAGAATCCTCAGTTGGTTACTAGGGAATTAACCCATTCCAAGTTGTCTTAGAAATGCTCTTTATTTAGGATAATCTCTGATTGTAACTTGGGCTGTTCTTAAAATCAGTTTTAAAGAAAGATATAACTCAAGAGGAATTATGATCCTTTTATTCTAGTACTCACTTATTTTGTTGTTCCAGTAAGATTTATGTAGCAGCAGTGTTTGAACATTTTAAACATTGCAGAAGTAGATTCCAGTATATGACATCCTGTTGTAGCAAAAGGGAAGGCAAAAAACCTCTGCATGCAGGACTTTAATGGGAATTCCAAAGCCAAAAATTTATACTTTTAAGTGTCTGTCTTGTGACACATAAGTTAAAAATATATATTTTTCATTGTTTAACTTAATAAAAAACAAACATTATGGAATATGTATTCTCCCTACAAGAGAGATCTGCGCTACAAAAAATTTTAAAAGTGACCTATTTACTTTTCAAGGTGAATTGCCGGTGGGGAAAATAAAAATTCTTTAATTGATCTGTACATTTCAATAGAAGAAAAATAGATCAGTTTTTCATAGTTTTTCTTAGTATTTGTTCATAACAACTGATCCCTGTTGAAAAGTCTTTCTCTGGGAGTGGTAGGTATCTTTTAATTATTTCCAATGATTCCAGTTTAGAAAACAAATCCAAACCTAAAAGTAAAGTAGAGATTATTCAATAAGAAGACATAGAGTGAAAAAGTGAAAAGTTACAGAAATTAATTTTTCTGTAAGCTTGTATAGAAGTTTAGAGGAAAGGCTGGATATGAGAACCTACAATGTTACTCCTATCAACTTGTGAGAATAAAGAGTTATTTATATTCCTTACCAATTTAGGGCCAAGGGCAGGGACACCTTCCACCAGACCAGGCTGCTCAGAGCTCCATCCATCCTGGCCTTGAACACTTTCAGGGATGGAGCATCCCCAGCTTCTCTGGACAACTTGTCCCAGGGCCTCAGGACCCACAGAGTAAAGGATTTCTTCCTAATATCTGATTTAAACCTGCTTTCTTTCAGTTTAAAGCCATTCCCCCTTATCCTGCCACTACATATCATTATGGAAAGACCCCCTTTCCTGGGTCCTGTTAGGTGCTGATATAAGGCTGGTATAAGGTGTCCCTGGAGCCTTCCCTTCCCCAGGTTCAACAACCCCAATTTTCTTAGCCAGTCTTCATATTCTTCTGAATAGTGCATATTTCACTTGAGCCTGGTTTCCCAAAATCTCCATCTCCTCTTGATATCAACCAAATTGAAAAGATCTAGCATATTTGGAAATCATAGCTGTAAATACTTCTGTAGAGAAAACATAGATGTGGAAAGCTCTTATGTGATAAAAATATCACTTACTGCACCATTCAACAATCCTCAGAATTACCCAAATATTTTTTCTCTGAACTCAGAAATCAGAAAAAGGGAAGAATATTTTTCTGTCCTTTTTGAGTTGTCAGTCAGGAATATATCAATCTTGTTGATTTTTGGAAGAAACAAATCTAATCTAAATTCTGTATAATAGCAAACACTGGTCACACCAGTAAAAATGGGAAGACGGTAGATATCAGTAATACCAAATTTACTACCCAGAGTGCTGAACAAAATGTTCATGTGTCAATAGGCTATGCATTTACATTACTTTGACAGTAAAAAGAAATGTTAAAAGCATTAACCATAGAAAGATATGCCATCACAGTAATTTCTGTTATAGAGCCAATAAAAATAGGCTTCAATAAAAACACTCACACTAAATAGATAAATAAACAAATACATACATTAATACATAAATAAAGTGACAAATTGAAATAATGAAGCAATTGTTTTTGGCTCTTAAGTAAACAGCAGTAATTTTTTTACCAATCCTGTTGTTTCTTCTTTAGAATTGTAATTACTTACAACATAGAAGAAAGCTTTATCTGCAAAACTCTTAAACTCTTAAACTCTTATCTGCAAAACTCTTAAACTCTTAAAGCAAATTTCTGGAAATGAAAATAAAGTAATATGAAGGAATTATTTGTTTTCCAGTACAATGCTGTGAGATGCTTTTCTGTATGTGTTTTACATGCCACTCAAATACATTCTCATATCAAACTTATATCACACCCCTATAGTGACAAAAGGAACTTTCTTTTTACATTTTTCATTCTGCTAAGCTGCAATAAAATTCTGTACTATAAGTGACCTTTGAAATAGAACACCCAGAGCAGTGCTCCATAGCTCTCATAAACTCTAATTAGTTGGGATTTTTTTTTTCCTGGAGGAATGTGTAAAAGGGAACAGTAAGTAGAATTGAACTGCTACACTTTATACTTACTAAGTATCCAATGTTTTATTCAATAGTCTGGGTTTTCAAACACACAGAAAGGGAAGAGAATGTGTCACTCTGTATATGCAGCTCAGCCCTTTCTGGGTTTAAGAATTATGGTAAAATTTTGATTGAAGCTGGTTTTGTTTGGATACATCTTCTGGAACTGTATAGCCTGCAGTATTTGTAATCAGGCAGAATAGAAAATCCTGCCATATACCCCAGGGAAGAACTGCAGTGCCTGAGGTGTGTGGCCTAGGCAGCCTCTGTCCTTTCTAACAAGTTAGTTATTTGTAGCCCTGGAGCTACAGCCCCTGGTTGCATCCCAGTCCTTGGTGTCTTTTTGGCAGCAGAGGTTTCCCCACCAAGGCTCACACCTCACACACCTCGTGAGTCACTCTGAGGGAGCCAGGAACAGACACACAGATAAAATTAGTACCCAATCCTCCCCAGAGGCATTTTCAAATTTATATCAATTCTGAAGGTTGGTATTATTTTTGCTTCTAGTATATCTGTTCTGCTCTGAGCTCTCTGTCAAGGCTTTCATTCCCAAACCTTCATTAAGTAGAGAAGGGGCAAATTAATACAGATGGTGATATGCAAACACACATGTAAATGTTGTATTTGGTATGGGCTACCAGCACAGAGCAGTAGCACTGAATTTCTGCCAGATCTTGATTTAGGCTGGCCAGAGTATTGTGGCTTAGGATTTCTTTGGAGTTGACTTTGTATGGGTTTTATAGAGTTGTTTTACCATAGTTACTCAATGGCATTTTATATTTTGAAGCGTTTTTCCTAAAAAGCTACCTTGTGTAACAGAGTAGAGCAAGCAGTAGAATGTTTGTGTGGTAAAAGGAATTTTAATTTTACTTCTCAATTACAAGAGAAAATATATTGAGCATCACCCACCCTTATTCTGGTAGAAGAGTTCTTGGTAAAAGACCTCTCTAGACGACCTGATGCCGCCAGTGGTTGGGGTGTAGCCATGTGAGGTGGATCTAAATGTTTTCATGCACCATGATGTCTGCAGATACTGGATATTATCAGTATTTATTTTAAATTTCACCTGTATTTCTTTATTTCTAAACTTCTCTTTATGCACACCAGAGCTTGTTTTCAAGAAAATGTGCAAGTTTGAAGAACAAATGTATATGGGTGGTTTTGATGTAGACATTCTCTAACATTTCAGAAATTAACTTTACACATTGATGATTTTTTAGAGAGATTATTTCTCAGCCTTCTAGATATATTCCAAATAGTGGAGTTATCTTTAAGATTTCTGGGATGGGAATAAGTCTGCTTTAAAAGGAAAACTTACTTCTCCCTTCACTTTGTTTTTAAAACTGATCTAATGGATATAACAGGAATCTTTTTATAATTATGTAGGAGACTATTTTTCAAAGAAGAAAATGAGCTGAACTTTTCATAAAGATTGGTCTATATGACACTGTAGTGACAACTCAAAATAAAAGATGCTGCAAGTAGTGCATTTCTGCTCTAAGTAGTGTATTATGGGACTAATTTTTAGCTTTCTTCTCAAGTTGCAAGTTTACTTTTCCTGTGAAATCTAGACACGTCAAACATTTTTCCAGTCCCACAGTGGTTCAGCTTTGGGGACAGAATCTGAACATGAATATTCCATGTCTTAACTGAGGGGTTTTGATTGCTATAGACTCAATCTCTGCTTTTGAAAAATAACTCCCAAGAGAGATTCAAATTCATGAGAAAGGAACAAATTAGCCAGTAGTTTCTGAGTTTCTTCCTTCTCTTGTTTTCCTCTTGTTCTTTTTGATCTGAGATTCCATCCTTGTCAAGAGACATATCCCAGTTCAAAAGTTTTGATGAAATTAATATGTTTTCAATGGAAAAAAAAGACTGACATCATTGTCAAAATGTTTCTAGAGAGCAGAGTTTCTAAAAGTTTAACAAACTCTTATTTTTTGAGCTTGACAGTGACTAGATTGGTAAAAGCGGTGAAATTTAAATCTTTTCAAAGCTAATAAAATTCATGCAACATTCTCCATATACAGGAGCATACATTGAAATTCTGAATCTAAAAAGATAAGAGGAAATAGTTTCTACATATTTTTCCATGAAGCCAATATTTTCTCCTTTTATAATTCTTTTATGGGTGAAGATGCAGCATTGTATCTTGTATGTACATAATTGCACGTAACTGAATGATATGTACATTGTATGTATGTACAATTGTATGTACATATTGTATGTACATAAAGCCATGTATGTACATAAAACCAAGAATTTATTGCTAGTACAATGGAAATCTTAAATTTAATTATTACTAATCCAGATGTAACTGTTACAGAAAGAAAAATAGTGCAGTTAAAGTTTTTCCACGTACATGCCCCATCTTCTGGAGCAATGCCCACTCTCCCTCTGCTCCTCTGGATCCTGGGGTCAGGTCTTTTGTGCTGGTGCTTGAGAGGGGGGAGCTGTGCTGGGGGAATCCTCAGTATCTGGAGTCCTTTACTGACAGGAGGATGATGCTGATGTGGTTTGCTGCTTCTTCCTTGGTCTACAATCCACTTTGGATTTTTTTTTATGCATTTTCTAACAATTTTACACCTTTCTGCTTCTTTGCTGTCATAACAGGGCTGTGTTTCCTTGCACTGCCTGTATTGTAGGTTTTTTACTCTGCACAAAGCACTTGTTGCCATAAAAACTGCACTTGTATCACATAAGACAAACAAAAGCAGGACAAATTAGCTATGGACACTTAGTGAATTTGAGAAACTGCTGTCACAGCAGAAGCAAGAGAAATGAAACTGCAGGCAGGTCAAGAAAAGTTCATACAGCATGGGAGTGGCAAGCCTCGCTGCTGAGGCTGTGCATTCTCAGTACAACGTGTCTGGCAGTGGCAATGCCGTAGTGCAGGATTGAAACCCTTTGTGAGAGGTGTGAGAAGCAACTGCTCACTTTGAAAATTTAGAAAGGTTTATTAAACCCTAACAAAAATACAACAAAGGACTACATAAGGAAAAAACTGCAGTGCTGGGAACTGCCCCTCATGGATACCACATGGCCAGTTCATCTTCAGGATGGATGCTCAGTCTTTTATACCCCTGGGGGTTGCATCAGCCAGCCCAGCCCTCCCAGAGTCTGTCACTCAGCTCTTCTTTGCCATTTATCAGTGGAGATTGCTCTCCTGTGACTTGATTGGGGGTCAGGTGTTGCTGTGCTGCACCCCCTGAGCAACCCCCTGAGCTTTTCCATTCCCCACTGCCCCATGCCAGGGACACATGTGCAGCCTTCTTTGTACCTGTCCTAGACAGCCCAGGCTGTCTGATGGCAGCAATACAGGGGGAAAGGGAACTGTGGGGAGAACAGAGGACATCTAAACTACAATAACATAACTATACATCACTAAAGCTTTTCTTAATATTCACACAATAGTTATCTTTTAATTGCGAGAGGCAATAATAACATAAGGAAAGCCTGGCTGGAGCTGCCTGGAGAGGGGACTGCCCTGCCAGCTGCTGCAATGTTTTCTGTGGTACTGCTAGAAATCACTGCTCAACCAAGGATGAGCTCAGGACACCTAACAGCCCATCCAGGACACACAGGGATACTGTGTTGTAAGACTGATTTCCAGGAAACTGCTAAAACATGGAGCAGAAGCTAATAATTTTTTCCTCACCTCTAATGCTTTCCTTGCCTGGTCACCTTTTAATTACCAGTGGCCTGGACACAATTTTCAAAAACCACAAGGTGACCACAGACCCTGAGGTTTGCAGACTCTTCCAGAAGAACATTTTAATCTTAAGGGTTGGAGAAAAAGCAGTTGACAGACACAAATTTTGATTAATTAACACTTACATTCTTCATCCTTTTCCAGGTGAAAGACCACAAAGTAGCTGCTCTGTCTTACAATTGGAATAACAGTTGCCATCCCTCGAGGGTGAAGGATGCCAAAGGCGAAGGCAATTAAATCCTTGTTGTGCTCTACCTATTGGCAAAGCTGATAATTCACAGATAGTTTGCTACCTGCAGCTTGAATAACGAGGTGTACAACATTTACAAGTCAGGGCAGTATAATGGACATGGCAGTAGTGTTCAGCTGCTCTGCCTGAAGATGAGAGGCTTCATTAAAGCAGTCACATGTATAGTGCTACAATCATGGAAAAACATGTAAATCACTGAAACTATTGTATGGAATTACAGATTTGTCTGTAAAAGCATTTACATTTGGCAGCTCAGAGAAAATTTAGTTTTCTTTTATTTATAGGTCTATGTGAAATGTTGGGTTTTTTCCTTTCTTCATTTCCCTGCAGTTTTCTGCAGACCTCAGAATAAAAAAAAAAAATGGATGAGCAGTGTATCAAACTATTCAAAATAAATTACACAGAGATAATATGCACACATATGACATTATTAAGTACTGTATACAAATAACACAATAAATATTTAGTTATCATAATAATTGCTATGGATGCAGTACCTGGAAGGTCCTCTAAAAAGGCACCCCAGTCTTTCTTTGACCTCTATACAGTTCCTGGTGTCAATACAAATTCGTATCTTTCAGGGAAAATGATGGACACAATTTTGTTAAGGATATTATCTCTTCATAAAAACAATGTCCTTTTTCTAACAAGCATAGGTGAAGCTGTGTTGTAAGAGAAGGGATGCCTTGCAGAATTAATATGTCATTTTTTTATCATAACTTTGTATTTTCTGAAGTACTTTGACATTACTTTGTAATTTCACATTTCATAGATCATTATTTTATTTTTTTCAAACCAAATATAATTCTAAATTATCTCAGTTCCTAACCTTCTTTTATTACTTGTTTTACAGAACCCATTTTTCTGAATTTCCTTCAACAGTGGCTTCTAACCCCATGTACCATAAATCAGCATTGCTCAAGCCTTCCTCTAACAAAACAGAACACTGGAAACCTGAAGACTAAGCATTCTATAACAACAGCTTCTAGAAAACTCTCCTGTCAAAAGACCCCTAGAAAAGTAAAGCAATTGAAATATAACATCAGAGTAGTTATAAGAGGCTGGACTGTAGGATGGACTGAAGAAGCCTTCCTCAGAGTAGATGGCCAGTGTGAGGGAGTCCATAAAGTCTGATTTTACCCCCTCCTCATTTATTCCCCTGGAGAATTTACAGTGCCACTGGTATCTTGCTTTTCACTAGGATGTTTTCAGTCTATTACCAGCTGTAGTTTCATTTTTTTTTTTTTTTTTTTTTAGTTCCTACCTTTGAGCAGACTGAAAATGATTCTTGTTTATATTTATTTAATGAGATACAGGCAAACCATGTCAGGAAAACTATGTCAAAATGTGTTTTCTACATCATATCCTGAGGCCAGCAACAATGCTGGTTGCTCTGGGCTCCAGTGTAAATGATTTATCTCAGCACAGACGTGACATTGAGTAGCTTTTGCTAGGAACGCTTTATCCTGAGACTGCACTGAAGTAAAAATTCAGTACTGGGCATGGAAAAATATAATATTGGTTTAGCTGACAATATTAAGCTTATAAAATTTTTAAATCTGTATTCAGACTGTCATAGTGTCTCTTGCCAGACCAAAATCATAATCGAAAATTTACAGCTGACATATTTTTAATGTTGTAAGACTTATGTTAGAATGGCCTGAAGCACTTTCTTTCCAGATTCAGATTTCTATCAACAGATAGGCACCCAGCAACACATAATATGAAGGAAGTGATGATTCATTGTCAGAATCCAACAAAATAGGACAACTCTATCTTCTTGAACTACCCAGCTAATGGTTTTTTAGGTTGCATAATGCATTATGCATTATTAAATTCTTACTAAGTCAGCTGATGGGAATTCAGATTCTGGTGAGTGTATGACTATCAGCTGCCTGAAATGCTATTTCTCAGACAGAATCTGGTGATATTCAGAGCAAATTATTGCCCAGGATCTTACTCACATTTGGTCAGTTCAGATTTCTGAAAAGAAAGAATAAACACAGGGATTTCTGATTTTTCTACAATTTGTGACAAGAACAACAAGAGCAAAATTAAAGTCCAGACATTTGTGGAGGCTGGGCTTTTTAAAGAAAAGACTAAAGGAAAATGATCTCTAGAAGAGCGAGATCTAATGGAGGTCTTTTGGCTAAATAAAACTCAACTGTATTGGATTTCATCATGTTTCCCTTTTTTCTGTCCTTTCACTGCTTTATAATGGAAAAAAAATTCCCCATCAAAGGCAAAGAAAGAAAACTGCTTGAGCTTTCCCATGGTATTTATGGGTAGTCTGAACCAGAATGATAATTTAGTGGCTTTGAGATCCCTATGTCCTTAACCTTTTCAATGCTGAGAAGGAAGGAGAAACGAATGAGCTTTAATTGTAGCCTACAACTTACTGCAGCCTCTCTACCTGAGAAGTTATGGTGGCAGCTTTCTAATGCTGTTATGCTTAAGATCCTGTCAAGACTGGCACTGTAAATCCCATTTGACTGCTCTTTGGAACTTGGCCATAAAAAAAGCTCTTCAAATTGAACCTTGCTGTACATGGCTTAAGACTAACAGCTTTTCCTTTTTCTTCATACATATTTTAAATTAATGGGTTTTCAAGTAAACAGGAATAAAAGAAAGCTGTACTTAACAAAATAAGAGTTCTCATATTAGTTCATTTATTTTTTTCTTTATTGCTCAGTTGCTAAAGAAATAGATGAGATAAAAGCATTAATTTTATTTCTTTCCTATCCTGTTTCTCACTCATGTGGATTTATTGCTGCTATCATTCAGTCAAGTGGTATCTGTCCTTCACTTCCCTACCTCCTGTGTGTTTATTTTGTATTTTCAATTTGTTTCATTTTTGCCACACTTTCTCAAGCCTTTCTAGGGTCTTCCAAATGTCTTCCTCCTTATATTCTTTCACAGTTGTACAACTGGTGTAATGAAAAGCTCTGACAGACCTTTAACTACAGCAAACACCCCTTTTCTTTCTTACCTGTGTTTTCTTTATTCCTGCAGTATTTCTCACTTAATCTGAATTTTACATTCTCACCTTTCTGCTTTTCATTATCATTGCTAAGCCTGCTGATTGAAACATAAATGAGAAGGGCAGTTGTCTTCACATATTTACTTCCCTTTTTTTTTTGTCTTTCTGTCTACCTCTACCTTCTTGTGAGATGTACATTAGCAGTGGTCAAATTAAAGGTGTTCCTCTCTGTTGTTTTCTTTCCTGGAGTGTTGGTGTTTTTTTCCCCTCCATCCATGATACACTGTCTTGTTCTGTACAAGTCTAGTTCTGCACTGGAAGGAACCACAGCATCCCAAATTACAAGAATTAGCAGCAGCTTTTCCTCATTTCTCCCATTGAAAGACCCAGGTCTCAAGGAGGTTTAAACATATTTTTAAGAGCCTTTCCTAAAGCCATCATTACAGGCTGAACATTCATCACATAGACAACATATTAAAGAGGAAAATCTGTAATTTTTTACCGTAAAAAGGTAACAGTAAAATTTAAAATGACAATGTAAAATCCATTAGTAAGTGAGGTGAAATTCTTGGCTAGGCAATGACGCAGTAAAAATACCATAATACAGAAAAATATTTTTTGTCTAAAAAGTCTTATATTTTACACAGGAATTATAAGAAAAATGTTTCAAAGCTGAGCCATTTTTAGTCAAATTAGGACTGATTAATCACAGTGTGCACTAGCACTGAGGCCTTTCATATCTTGTGTATTCTGCAGAGGGAAACCAAGTAGCCACACAAACACGTACAGAATGGCAATGATTATTACCATATTAGCGCTGTGATATCGGAGAAATCTCTGGGACTATCAGTAAACTTTACTGACTATAATAAAATTGTTTATTCACATTTTCATTTCTGGGAAGGGAGTGAAAGTATAGATAAATAAAAAAAATGTTAAATCGAAAGCACTGTAATTTAAACATAGAACTGTGTTCAAGAAAATAGAGGGGAAAAATACTAAATTGAGTTGAGCTCTCTTCATTAACTGCATGCATTTGAACAACTTCATAATATGCAATATGGTTAAGTTAATAAAACATTCTTAGGCCATTCCAGTATTTTAAAGTGTCATTTATTCTTTGAACCCAATTGTATAAGAGTACATTCTCACTCCCTTTATTAATTAATATTCAGATTTCTGTGAGATGGCATTACATGGAACTCCAACCCTACCAATGATTTTCAAAGTCATCAGTAAAACACAGAAAGCCGGAGATATTTGCTAACTTGCCATTTACATTGATTGTCTACAGTGTATTATCTTTATTCTTTTGCCATATAAATACATTGGCTGAATAACTGTTAGAGATTATTATTCAATGTGAAAAGTTTTTCGTTCTTTCTTACAGTTATATGTGTAAAATGCAGTAATTCTGACTACTGACAGGACTAGTTACTAAACTGATTTTTCAGGCAGGGCATTTTATTTAAAATATTTCCCTAAGTAAGCTTTTTTTCAGTGATCGTAATCTTGGCATCTATGGTATACCTAATGCATTTCAGTAGCCAACATCTCCAGTTCTAGGGTCAATTATGAGTAAGAGTACAGTATAATTTCACCACAAATTAATACCATCTGTCAACATGATAAGTATCAAGTTGGGTTTTCAAACAATCAGCTTTTCTTTCATTAAAGTATCTGCAGAGGATAAGCTTTCTCAAAATGAAAGGAAGGAATGAGTCTTAAAAGCAGATTTATCAGCCTATCATGAGTAAAAATGCTAGAAGAGGATTCTAACCCCAGAAGATAACACAGTAGTCTAAATAAAATAATGTGCTATGTCTTTTCTTTAAAAAAATAACTTTAGCTTAGAACTGCCTCAATGACTTTGTGTTTAATAAAGGTCACTTGTGCACTAGTCAAATTTCTTATGATCTTTGATGGTCTTTCCTATGGTCTTGCATGGTCTTTCAATTGGTGCATTTGGTTTCTTTCCAATTTTGTCCAAACACAGGGGGAAAACTACCTCTTGGTAAACATCTGGGTTATCTATTGTTATGCCTTACCATAGGAGTGATTTTTCTCAGCAGTGATGATGTAAAGGGGATCACCCTGTGTCCCCCTTTCATGTACTTGGTCCTGCTCTGGCAAATGTTCAATGGAAAAAGCTATAAGGAGGATATTTAGGTCTGAACCTGCCACTGTGCACACAATAGTTTTCTTTTAACTGTCTCTCTTCAACTGAATCTAATACTCACTACTCAGATGATAAAAGTAACAAGTATCATCTTTGTCTCTGGAACTTAAAACCCTGCCTGACACTATGGTTGGTAACTCCTTCGTCCTGTGACATCAGGACAAACAGAATAATAGGGACAAACAGAATAATAGGTACAAAAATTAGGTCATAGTGCTTGAGAACCAAGCCAAGAACTCTTAAGTCATCCTTGTCCTCTATATTTGAACAAATATCTGAGCTTTGTATTTTTTAGGTAAGGCTGGGATAAAGCCCTGAAGTTGCTATATGATGTTTTGTTGAATGTTGTTTCTAAATAACAAAATTTACCAAACTTTCCTGAAATGCTTTATTATCACTCTACTCTCCTAAATTACCATTCTACAAAAAAAAAAAAAAAAAAAAAAAAAAAAAGATTCAGACTTTTTTTCCCAATAACATAGTAATGGTTAAAAAAGGTCAATTATACCTTGTTTAGGCTGCTTGGTAAGGGCAACTAAAGTAGCACTTGGCTCCGTGGGGTGATAAAAAGCCAAAAAAATTAAGCACTTGTAGAAAGAATCAGATTTCTTCAGAGTACTGCCCTTGACCCATAGGGACAAACTAGAAGAGAAGAGTAAGTGCTGTAACATTCTTATCACAAGGCTGCATTTTGCACGTCTTTGAAATGTGAAGGAGTTTTTTTTCCTCTTATTTGAAGGGACAATGTTGCCAAAACAGGTACTCTCAAATTAATTGAGTCCAATATATGCCAGTTGTGATGCACAGAGGGATCTCCAAAATTTATTTAAAGGAGTAATCATTGGGAAATTGCCAAGGCCTCAAAACATTTTTCTTCTTAACCTCATAAGCAATTGTCATCTCATGTCTTATTTTTTAGCTACAGTTTGCTATTTCATAGAGGAAGTGATTAGTGATATCATGCATCATTACCTGTGTGGCTGAAGTTTAAGCCTCAGACATAGTGAGCCAAATTAATTTTTAGTGTAGAACTACAGACTTTAGCATTTTACTTGTGGAGCCAGCAGAGGCTGAAATCACAAAGTATTGATTTTAGATCCCCCAAGAATGGTGTGTCTCATGTAATTCTACTGTTATCTCCTGCTGATTCATCAGAAATGGCTTTCAGGGAGTTCAGCCTTTTTGGCAGAAGACACTTTTTGATTTAGTGGTAATAACACACATAGGTATTTATAATTGCCCAGAACTGTATTACCTTAATGCTTGAATAAATCACTAGCTAGAATTTTATCTTTCTTTTCCTATTTTGTAGTACAAAGCAAATTAAGATACTTGGGTGCAATGTCTATGAAAGCAATCAAGATAAGTATTATGCTAATACTGGGCAAAATGACTTTGTGATTTTTTTTTTAATACACATTTTTCTAATCTGAAATTTAAGGATATCCTGCCAAAAGACAATGAATCTTCAAAATAATTTGGATTTGTCATTGTTCCAATTTTTCTGCTCTTCTTTGAACTTCTACTTTAAATTAAAAACTAAAAACTGACTTGTTAGGTCACTGTTGGTTGAACCACAGTATTTATTATTGAGTGGAGTCAGATGAATACAATGACCTGAAGATTTGATAGTTCCTGAGGTTTCAGTAAAAAATCCTCAGATTCTTGAAATTTTGTTTGGAAGCCAGCTCCTGTAAATTGTTCTTTAGATTTATATTTATAGTGTAGAGAACCAAGGAAAACAGTTTGAATCATTAATATGTGTGACCATCGTTTCTTTTTTTTTTTTTTTTTTGGCTGGACCCATTATTACTCACTCCCATAAATTAACTTAGGGGGCAGTTCCCAGCTGACTACTTTTCTTTGAACAAAACTCCTTTAAGCTCCTTGACACTCATTGATGAAATAGCTAACTCTCTGCCATAATGTCCTTGATTTTAATGATACATTAATGGTACTTTCTCATTAATGATACCTCTATTACACCTCTCCATACTTTCTCTTTATTATTTTGTTATCCCCTTAAGTCACAGCCAATGTTGAGATAAGGTCCCAAGGCTTCAATTGGAATAATACCTCTAAAGCCAATTTCAGGAGCCCCAGATAAGTCAAAAGACTCTCGCTCAATGGGTTTAGCATTGTACAGGAAATTGGTATTTATCAATTTAGCAATTAAATATTAAGATTGAAATATAAGTAAAGGGAAGATATAGCTTCAAAGAAATTTTACTTAATTAAAATAAAGCATTTCAGGGTTATTTTACTAGAAGTCCAATGATTCAGTTTCTCGTCTCGTAAGTGTTGACCTTACCATGGTACTTTCTGATAAGCTACACTTTGGTTATATTATTGGCAAAGAAAGTATTAAATTAATAATCAATTTTTAATTTGATATTCAAGTTTTACATTTAATACTATGAAATATTTCATTCAAAAATTATTGAAATGGAACAGAATTAAATAATTTTTTTAATTCAATTCCAGCTTTTATTTTTTACCCTCTATATATACACTTACTAAATTTTTACAGAGGCTATTAGCTCAATAGTTGCTTTTTTCCTATAATTTCATTTATGTTTTCCTATTCAGAGATAGAAGTACTTTAAATGTTTATACACTCAAATGTTTATACACTTTCTGTGAATTCTTCTATTCACATTAAAAAATGAACTAACTGCATGCACTGATGTTTCTGTCTAATAGTTTCTGTCTAATAGTTTCTGTTTCTGTCAAAAACATCTTCAGTATGTTTCAAAACCCAAACAAAGGCCTTCAGACAGCAGAGCCTATAGCCAGGAGCAAATTTGAACAGCCCCAAGTGTGGGGTGAGGACAGGCTGAGATGTAAAAGTGAAGGGAGATGATGCTGTCTCCCAGCTCCCCAGCCTACCTGTAAGTTCTATTTGGACCCATTTTCCAAACCATAGTAGGAGTTATTCATAACATCCTGGGTCATGGATGTTTAAGAAAAAAAAAAATAATTAATTGAATTAGAGAGAGATGAATTCAGGACAAACTGGGGACTTTGATGGTTTTGTAACCATTGGGAAAGCAAGAATCAAGAAAAAGGAAAAAAGAACAACTTGAAAGGGTAACTTGTAACTGGTGATTTGTTAACTAACATTTAAAAAGAGCTTTCGCTTGACTGACATTTTATTTTGCACAGGGGTGATAATGTATTAAAATTTTATTTTGGGAGCCCTAAAATTTGAGAACTTTTACCACAACTTGCATGTTTTGGGGTGATCTGAGGATATGGAGCTGTTAAGTGACTTCAGGCAGTGGGGCACATGTTACCTTTGCATCTCTGTGTCACAGTCATTGTTTCTGGAAAAATCCCTTTCCTCCTGGAAAGCTGAGAAGCCTCAGAGAAAAAGGAAAACAATAATTATCTGATTTGCTTCTCTTGTGTTTTGCTGCTTTGGAATGTGTTTGGAGTTGTTTGCCAGCAGGTGGTTGTTTCCTTGGTTTTCATGTGAATTGTTTTGACATATTGACCAATCAGGGTCAAGCTGTGTCGAGGCCCTGAAAGAGTCACGAGTTTTCATTATTATGTTTTTAGCCTTCTGTCTGTATCCTTTCTGTATTCTTTTGTATAGTTTAGTATAGTATTCTTTAATATAATACAGTACCATAAAATAATAAATTAGCGTTCTGGGAATATGGAGTCAGATTCATCATTCCTTCCTACCCCACTAATACAATATCTCTGTATCTGCCATTGAGGATTAGTCCCAACCTTACACATCTGCCAGGGTCACACATCTCTAACATCTTCTGGGCCTCCTCCATGTGCCCCATATTCCCTTGCTTTCCCAGTGGAAGCCAGTCTAACCACTAATCGAATAATGAAGCAGAGACTCTATAAATGTAATTGAGATTTTATGTGGCCAGGGAAAAACTTGAGCAGAGGTGACAAGTTTGTTCTTAACATAGTTGAAAGGGCTCATTTGTGGAAGCTCTGCACACATGCCCTGTGGATTCTGCAGCTGATGAGATATATGTATCTTCACTTGCTGAAAGCATATCTACCAATACTTAACAGGATTCTTTGCTTGCTCCCTATAAATCTTCCTAGTGGATTTTAGCCTCTTAGGAAACATTAGGAACTGAGGTTTGAAGATGGAAATGAAGACTTTCAAATATAAAAGTCATGGAGTATATTTGAAATGTAAATGCAAATGTGTTTCCCATGCCTGATCTTGTGCCATCATGTGGTGCATGCAATTAGAGCTTTCAGCTGGAATAAGTGCATCTTCTCAAAGGACTTTCCTGAAAAGTTATCATTTTAATTCTTGTTCACTGGAAGTTATCACCACACTTGCTAGTAAATTGATATAGTGAGGTCAGGGAAAAAGAAAATGTTATGTAGAGAAAAGCAACACAAATCTGAAAGTCTCAAAAGCTCTTTCACTATGAAAAGCTCTGATACAATTTTTAAAGTTATTTTAAAAAATACTTTACTTGAGCTGAAGATACTTTACTTGAGCTGAAGCTACTTGAGCTGAAGTTTTCACCTATTTACCCAAATCTGTGTAATCTTAAGAGCAGACTACTGAATAAGAACATTTAAGGACAGACAAAGTTCAAAACTGTCACATCATATACATCATGTTTTCAAACTTAGTCCATTCTCCCTACAGAGTTACTCCTTCCATGTGAATATTCAACTATCAGTTAATAATGGAGTTAATAATGGTCGATGATGAGTTTTGCATCTGCCTGCTGGCATGACACTGCTGTGTTTGTAGGTGTCTACAGCAGCTGGAGGAAAAAAAAAAAAAAAGAAAGAACAATCTTAAAAGCACAAGACAAATCTGTAAGCATAAAATATGTCCATAGTGCACCCAGTAAAATGTTTCTGGAAGGATGTCCTTGGAACTGTTTCCTTTTCTTAGCTTAAAAATGATTAAAAATTCATATTAAAAATACTTGAAATTCAGTTACAGGCCAGCTAGATCTGTGTAGCACAGGCTTTGAGCCCAGCTAGATGTTATCCTAAGGACTAGCTACAATGAAAATAAAAAAAAAAAAAAATCCATGTATGCTTCTAAATTCTGCTTTTTGATGCCTTTTCTTGTGTCTCTCCATACACACCGAGAGGCCACAGTTTGTCTGGTCCTTTTCTGGAGAAGGAAAAGACTGGGGGTAGTTGGGGACCAGCATCCTCCTCCTCCATTGCTCCTTCCCACAGTCACATCTTAGGTGAACTGGTCCAAAAGAGAAAAATAGGCCTGCCATTACCTAGTCATTGTAAACTGATTGAATTTTCACAATAAAGGAATCACTTTTCCTTTCTCACATGCTGATTTCCTTTCAGTCTTGCTGATTTACTTTTACACATCTCTCATCAAGTTATGAAACCCCATAATAATTTTTCTTGTATAGTGGAGATGTGTTACTAACTGGAGAGGAAGAGAATCTCCCTTTTCTAATTGATGCTGTAAAATATAGTAAACAGGATGATGCATTAAACTTTCTTTGCGAGAGAAAGACTTTCTTTATGAATAATGCATTAGGCTTTATTTAAAACATATGGATTTTATTTGCTTTTTATTAACTTACTGCATTTGACACTGCTTCTGCATTTCCACACCCCTTCTCCCCCTGGGAATGTCTTCTAATAAGGCATTTCATAAAATCTATGATTTCTCTCTTTTTTCCCCCCCTTAAGAAGCTCTAGATGCCAAGCAAATGCTTTGTTATTGCAGGAGTAGCTTGTTTACATCCCCTGGGTGGGAGCTGCTTGCTATGAAACATCTTAAATTCATTTGCATCTATATCAAAGATGACCTCATTGTTAAAACTTTGTGCCTAACTTGTAAAAAATATTCTCGTGCATAATATTTGCTGTTTTCTGGCACCTCTCTAGAGTTTTTTAAGGTGTGTATGGCCATTTATGCACACAAGTATAATAGAAGGGACATGGAGAGGGAGGGGCTCTTTGTCACACTTGTGCCTTTGAAAATAGCTCCTGTTATTAATTTTTTTTTTCAGTAGTGCACTGCTGTACTTGAGCCTTTGAAACTATTGAGCTGACCACTGTTAGGGTTGTCTGTACTTTCATGGAATTCATCATAGAATGGCCTGGGTTGGAAGGGACCTTAAAGATCATCTCATTCCATCCCCTTGCCATGGGCAGGGACACTTTTCACTAGACCAGGTTGCTCAAAGCACCATCCAACCTGGCCTTGAGCACTTCCAGGGTTAGGGCAGCAATAGCTTCTTTGGGCAACCTGTGCCAGGGCCTCACTGCCCTCAGAGTAAAGAATTTATTCCTAATATCCAATCTAAACCTACTCTCTGACAGTTTGAAGCCATTCCCCTTTGTCCTGGTCCTGTCATTCCAGGTCCTTGTAAATAGGCTCCCTTCTGGTACTGGAAGGCTGCAATTTTCTTCAGAATGAATGATCTCAATTGTCTCAGTCATTTTTCTGTTTCCTACTCTGTGAGCAGTTCAGTCATTGCTGGATTTTACTATCCCTAGCTGATGTGAAGGTGGGATGTACTCCCTCCACTTTGCAGATATAACCTTTTATGAAGGCTACAGAGGCATGTGGTTCAGACAGACACTGAAATCCTTCTCAGAAATTTCAAAATCTGCAATGATGACAGAATGACCTCCATTTAAGTATATGAACTGTCTTTGTTATGATATATCATAACAATATATGGTATCTATACGAGAAATGGGGAGCTTCCTTCTGTTTACATCATGTAATTTACTGCTTGGAAGGACCCAACCTGCCACCCCATCAAATATGTATCACCTTTAGGAAAGCTCTTCTTTCAAATTGTTACTGCCTGTTAAACTGTGATTATCACTGTTTTAGGCCTCCTGTCTCTTTCCATCAGAATATTTCTCCTTTAGCAGCTGCAATCTACCTGACTGCTTCAGCTGTTCCTAAATAAAGAGAACCCAAGTGTCACTGTCATATTTTCTGAAAAATCCCTTGGCCAAGATTTCTTCTCCTGGGAAGCTGAGAAGCCTCAAAGAATAATGAAAACAATAATTATCTGATTGCTTCTCTTGTGTTTGCTGCTTTGGAATGTGGTCTGGAGATTGTTTAGCAACTGGTCATTGTTTGATTGGTTTCATGTGAATTATTTTTACTTAATGACCAACCACCATCCAGCTGTGTTGGGACTCTGAGGAGTCAGTCACGAGTTTTTAATTAATATCTTGTTAAGCCTTCTGTAAGGATCCTTTCTCTATTCTTCAGTATAGCATAATATAATATAATATAATATAATATAATATAATATAATATAATATAATATAATATAATATAATATAATATAATATAATATAAGCCTTCTAAGACCATGGAGTCAGATTTTCAATTCGTCCTGAGGATCCCACAAATACCACACCTAAGTGCCCCAATAATGGCCATGGAACCAACTGTAACTGTTTACCAATGTTTCAGGCTTTTTTTTTTACTGTCAATGTACAGGACTGATCGTGTGTTCATCTATTCTGTCAAATACCACTTACATAGTTCTATGACTAAGTTAATTTGTTAGAATTCCTCAATATCTGGATTTTTCCATGTGTTCTTTGCCAAGTATTTTCACCACCAGCCCTGTAATGAAAATGTGAATGTGGCAAATAAACACAGCAAAATTTAATGAGGAAACAGGAAAATCAAAACCCTGGGTCAGGAAACAGACGTAGTAATAAATACATAATTTCATCAATTTCATTAACATATTTCAGTGATTAGTACAGCATCTGAGTGTAGTGCTTTTCATGGAAGACTTGTGTTAGGTCTGACTTTGCAGCCTTTGGCACAAACAATTGGAAAAGCATAGCTCATTGCATTTGTGTAGCATACCACTTACAGCTCAGCAGCGTTGGTTGCAACGGGGATTGAAAGATCCAAGTGCACTGGAAATGTCTTTCTGTGTTTTGCAGTGGCTTCCCAACTGGCACACAACCCAGCTTACCTAAAGAAAATTGCAAACATCTGCCTCTGAAGCAAGCTGCCCTTGGTGTTCTTATGCCCATGAAGTAAACATGCACTTCTGGGACGCAGCAGATGTTGTATCATGCTCTAAGAGTGATTCCATTACTCCACTGTTTGTTAAGGCAGCATTAAGGTCATTAGTTCAGATATTGCTGTTGTAGAAGCCTAAAAGAGATGGGGCTAGTGTGTATGTCTGAAACACAGAGAGACAGATAGCTGTGGAGCCAGCCATGGATTGCTGATAAAAACAGCCAAGGATTGTTGGCAGTAACACTCTGTGAGAAAGGATGTGGCTGGAGCAGGGGCCATATGGAGGTAGGGCTGCACTTTTCTGGGACAAACATGCTTATTCTTGCTCCTGGAGATAAGGACAACAGAGCACAGCTCAGGAGTGAGGTTGGGAGGTCTGCATGGTCTGTAGGGGGTGAACAAGACCACCAGAGACCCTGAAACCTCCAACTGCTTTCCAGAAAGCTCTGGAAGAATGGACTATGTGTGAGAACTAATTTGCATTGAAAGTGAGAATCTTATCTCCAGGGTGGGAAGAATTTGTCTAAAACAAGGTATCCCATCAAGCCCAGTGTACTTGCCCTGTGCATGCCCCCCAGGACCCTGGACATCCCAGCTGGATCAACACTGGAGCCAGAAGTAGTGCTCTTTCCCTCTGTTTCTTTGTCTATTTCTTCCTCTCTCCCCCTCTTTGATTCATCTCTCTTTTTCTCCCTGCTGCCACCAACCCATTACCCAAAACTCACTGCCCTGTGTTTCCGTGGCCGCTCAGGGACTAACATTCATATTTCCATGCCAAGTGTGTAATTTACTGCTAAAACTTTGTAAGCTTTTGAGGGCACTCTGACTTTTGTTGTTTCTTTTGACCACAAGCACCCACAAACCTCAGGTGTTCCCCTCATTAGGGATGGGACATTGCAGATGTCTGCTTGGTCCTTTGATCTTGGCATCTGTGTGTGTCAGGCTGATCAAGAGCTGACTGTCTTTAAGCAGAGTGGCTCCTTAAAGGTAGCAGCTTGGCAAACCTTATTTGCTCCTATGAACAGCTAATTACCTGTCAAAGCATTGTTTCTTGTCTGGGATCAGCACACCCTCTTAAAAATGGGATGGCAAAATTGATTCTATTTCTTTGCTTAATTTTGAATTCTTCATATCTTCATTCATTCAAATGAACTGAAATCCCAAATTTAATTTAAGAAGGAAAGTACATATTTTATATAGCTATCTTCCTGCTGCTGTGTTCCTGCTAATTTCTATTTACTCAGAGTGACTTTCTCATCTATCTATAGACTTCATCTCTCTCTCTCTTTGATTTCAAATACCTTGCTTTATGTTTTCTTCTGTATTTTTGCCCTTTTGGGGAAGACTGGACCCTTAAGTACATCAATTCAATAAGCAGGATCGTAACTCTGGAGTATTGGATACCAGTCTGTGGCAGTATATGATTTCTTGACTTTCCAGACAAGAAATTGTGCAAAGACAAATAAGATACATACTGATAATCAGTTTCTAAAACATGAGAACAAAAACAACCCTGAATTTTAGTCTAAAGGTCCGGGGATTCTTATTAATTTCTATTTTTCTGTCTCATGGAGCTGAGTGAGAAGAGAGGAAAGGAAGGACAAAAAGAGGAGAAGGTGTAAAAGAGCAAGTAAGGGCAGGGGGAGAGAGTTTGTTTCCAGACAGGGAGAGATCCCAGTCAGTGGGATCTTCTCTCCTAAATTCATGTAGCTCTCTGATGACAATGAGATAGTTAGCAATGCTAATGCTAATGCTAATGCTAATGCTAATAATAATAATAATAATAATAATATTAACAATGGGTAACCATTAGGTCTCAATAACCCAGGTTGGAAACAAACTGGCCAAACTTCGTTTTCAAATTCCTGAATTGATTAAGGCATGCAACTTTTTGACTGTTTTTGGTTTTTTTCTTAAAATCCAAAAATAGCAGGAGGTATGCATTTAATTCCCTAAATGAAGTCTTTAGAGTGTACCTTAGGAAATTCATGTTTTATATAAGATATTTGCTAGAAAGCTGTCATTGCAATGATGAATTTGTTTTAGTTTTTATCACTGCAGAATATAACTGCTTTGTGCTTTGTGTATCTGTGCCCAAAGTTCATAGGCACAGCAGCACCTTACACATTGGTTATATTAAACACAATAATATTCTGACACACAGCACTCAACAAAAAGAGAATTCATTAACCTTGCAGTGATACTTGGAAAAAGATAATACTTCTTGGTCTAACATTTGATAATATAAAAGCATTTCTGATTCTATTTTTAGAGGGCTGTTAGTGCTGAGTAACTTGTTTATATAGTGATTTTCACACTCACGCTTGCTCTCAGCCATGTACTTTAGAGTAAAATCCACCATCAGAAAAACCCTGAAAGGTTTATAATTGTACCTATCTGAAAGCATATGAGCTGAGACACAGAAAGGTTATGACATGCCCAAGATTATGCAAGTCAGTCTGAAGAGCAGGAAAAGAACTCAACTGGTTACACAGTCAGCCCTGTCTCTCATTTTCTTCCCTGCTGTGTCCCAGCTGTCCAAATATTTTAGCTAAATTAGCTCCTGGAAGAAACCCAGGGAGCTCAAACTGAATATAAGTTCTGGTGGATATAGAGAAGGCAACTAGTGTGAGGAGTGAGCTGAAATTATGGCTTTATTTTCAACAGAGGACAGTCACCTGCTGAATCTTGAGAAAATGTCTTTATTTTTCTTTGCTTCTTTAGAAAGCAAAACAAAGCACCTAGAGGAATACTCTTCTCAGCTCTCAGTGGAGTGATGGAGCTTTGTTTGCTGTTTATCTGATAAGTCCATGGCTGGAGCAACACCAATAATGTCCCTGAAATAAGCAAGAAATGCAAAATCCCTCTGCCTTGTGTTACACTCCCTCTTCTCAGAAGTCAGAGCTCTTTATTCATGCTGGCAGTAAGCTTTGGGAAAATGGATCTTCCACTGCAGCATCACAGGAAAGCTGTTATCATCATCTCCAGGAACAGCCATGGATCCCAGCACTCCTGTTTCTGGTAGCTGCCCTGGGAGACACAGAAAAATGAAAAGTTTTCTCTCCTGTGGGGGCAGTTGCTGTTTGCTTGTCTCTTCCTTCCCACCACTTTCTATCTTTGAGGGAAAGAACTGAGTTTGCTTCTCCCAGTTTTGTCAGGGGCCCCTTGAGCTGGAGACTTGCCCAAGTTAGTGTCCACCAGTGCAAATTCGGAGAATTTTCTTTTTCAAAAAAAATTGATAACCTTTTTCAAAAAAAAAGCAAGGCTAACCAAGGTTATCGGGAATTTTTGCAATGAGCTTCACATGGACCAACTCCTGATTTCCAGCCCAGAAGAGACACGAGGCAGGAGTGCTCCCTAATGGCTGCACCCAGCAGTCTTGCTTCCATAGGCCACTAATCCATCCTTGCAATTTGTCTCCAACTAAAGTAGAAAACTGGGGAGAAAGAGGAGGATGGGGTGTGGTCTTCTGGCAGGAAGGAAACAAGTAATGGTAAGGAAACACTTTGATAGGTATCTGGACTCAGCAAGTGTTTCCATGTGTTGCAGTTTAGGAGTAAAAATAGTGAATAATCTAAGAGGGAAAATACAGGAAAAATCTTTAGAGTGAATTTATTGGGTAAAAAATTTATGCCTTAATGTGTGGGTATGAGTTTTGAACACTGGAGAGTAGCTTTTCATTCTTTTTTTCTGTATCTCTGAGGCCACTTTCTTGAATGTTTTCTGTTATGATTTTCTGTTGAAAAGATAAGATTAAATTAGTAGTCCTTGCTAGTTGTGCTGGTGAGTAAGAATATTATTCTTAGGCCTGAAATCAGACTTCATTTCCTAATTTTGTGATTTAGATAATTTGATACGATTCTGAATGCAGAAATTGGCAAAAAAGGTGTATGATACTGGTGATGAATTATCAGTAATTTAGTCTTCTCCAAAGGTAATAGGGTATAATGAAAGTGAAGTAGTACAAACTGCCATGGCAGGGTTAAAATAACATTAATAAATATTAAATAGAATAAGTAGAGATATCACAGTTTGACTACAACAGCAAGGACAGTACTATAAATAGAGAAAGCCAAGAAGTCAAAATGATGATAATATATCAGAGTTCTATAAATTGTTCTACTCAATAAATAGATTGATTTGCTAAATAAAATACTATTATTACATCATCCCTGCTTTATCTTTGATATCTCTTCTTCCCTCTTAGAAATTAATTGCTGTCTTGGGTTAAGATATTTTATGCCATTGACAAATGTAAATTGTCATTGCAAAGACTGAGAAGGTCTAGTAGCAGATCTCTTAAGAAAAGTTTTCCTTTTTTTTTGGTGCAAAAAATCTTTCACAACCATGTTTTGTGAGGGGCCATGAGCTTTTCATACAACTTTGATGACTACAAAATTATTGTTTTAAAGCTCCTGTCATGCTAGCAAATAGTTATGCATGAGGTAAGCAATGATCTGTAGTCTGCAGATAAAGACTGGTGATGTGCAGGTAATGACAATGTTAAGCAGCTGCACTACCCTGTCAAATAGAGTGATACAACTGCAATTATTCTTGAAGTCATCTTGGGATATGCATTCATTGCATGGTTATTATATGGGTTTGACATCCACACAAGGTCTGTATTGGTGCTCTTTGAGTGCTACTGAAAGCAAAGCAGAATGTAATAAGCTGTGGACAGTAGAATTAAATCTTCAGAGGAGAAGGAGAAGGAGGTTCATCAGCACATCTGTTCATTTAACTGGCAGCTAGGACAAAGAAAACAAATTGAAGGCTCTAAGAACCTATAACTCCAGGAGGAAATGTAGCTGCAGCTGGAAATTCAGGAGGAAGCGTTCTTGTTTTTCCCATCTTTGTGGAGGAGGTTATTGTTGGTTGGTTTTGTTGGGTTGGTTTTGTTTCTTTTCTATTTATCAATTGGAAAAAAATTCTAGTGGTTTAGTTTCCCATTCCAAGGCAGAATGAGTCACTTAAACAATCTGACTGAATTCCATTTTCCACTTAACAAAAAAACCCAATCATTGAGGTTATGGTCTTCCTCAAAACCTGTTGTTTTATTACACTCCCACTGCAACTGTAAAAGATAAGTTCTGTACCTCACATAGATTTAATTGGCAAATCAAACCAGGCTGTACAGATTGTAGCATTAAGTTATATTCTGGATTAAGATTCCCTTGCATAATTAGACATTTGTGTATTTGACATTTGTAAGGCTGAGTTTTCCTAGAAGTCAACACTTTTTTGGCATCTGAGTGGGAGGTGAGGTTTCACAAGGGACCTGGAATATACTCACTGAAATGAACTCAGTAAAGTATTGAAATCATAGGTTTTATTTGAGGGTGGTGAGGCAATTTTAACAATAGAGATAACAAAGGAAATACATGTAGTTTTCTAGCTCAGAACCTTATTTATAATAACAAATAATATATTATTGTAATGCTTTGTGCCTGTATAAAAATAGATGTGCCTCGTTTTTCAGACACACCAAGAAAACCTTCTCAATATGAATGAACCATAGGAAATTAATATTAGATATTTGGGTAAATAGCACATTTTAAAACATTTGCAGAAAGTTTTCTCAAGTATTGAAGCTAAAGGACAAGGTATTACCTAAGAATAGACCTTGTGTTTTATGACCAAGCATGCAATTAATACAGTTGACTCCTCCTTTGCCATAAAGTGCTTTAAGCTTCTAGTGGAAGGTACCATGACCCGATGATACAGTAATTTGGGAGAACTGGTCCTAGTGACCATGGAGCAGCAATGTAAGCAGACTTTGCAGTCACAAGCCATTTATAAAGAGTATAATGATTGCAGAACTGTCAGCCTGAGAGGAGCGTGGCTGAGGGAGGAGGTGATGAGCTGCATTCGGCTGTTCAGGGCTCGCTGCTGGCACATCATTAAGTGCTGCCAATCACCTAACCCTCATGTCATTGTTCTGCTTGCTAAGTTATTGAGGTAAGAAGGTTTGCAACTAGTGCAAGATGAGGACTTTTAGTGCCAAAGGGATGGTGTGTCTCATGTGGTAGTATGGGGTTTTTTACTTAACAGCAGGTTTTTTTTATTGAAACCTTGTGCAAGAGCTAATCCATTTGCTCAAATTCTTTCAAAATAGCAAGAAATTAAGGTCATAAATGAATCAAGTTTCTGTGTGGCTAACAAAAGTATTTTATTTTCAGTGTTCTGCTCTTCATAAAGTTTGCTAATCCGGATTTTGTAATTTATTTGTCTCCTATCACTGAAATAAATAGTTTATGAATCAAATTTCAGAAGGACTGTGCAAAGCAGCTCCTATTGACTGGGGAAGCTGAATACACCCACCTCTCCTGACCCTCCCCCATACCTGACTGTGTCTGTAAAATGAAGGTAATAATTCTTAACTTTCCAGAGGCTGACATAATGAATAAGCTATTAATATTAGATGCAGATAGGAGAATGTATAAAGCTGCCTAGATACCAGATTTTGCTAAGGGAAGGAATAGAAAATCTTCAGTTCGCTATTTCTTTAAATGCACCTTCTTGGTTTAGTAGATAAGGCACTGTACAAAGTACTTCAGAGAGACAGTAGAATAATTGAGGTGCAGAAGTTAAGTACTTTGGTTTTGATATGCTGAAAGAGCTCCAAATAGTGATAGTAATGCTTTCGCTTGTCCCTTTTAATCTCTGTGCACACTGTCAAAAGCTGAAGATCATTGTTTTCCTGTGACAGAAAATTGGATAAAGCTGAGCCAAATAGAGCTTCTATACAGAATATTTTTCATGGTCTTTACTGTGTCTCTGGCTTCTAGTCCATGCTGTGCTTGCAGAAGGGTTTCTCAGACTATTTCACATGCAGATGAATAACTTTCCTCTATTTCTCTAATTCATTGCTCAAATAATTCTCCAAGCACTGTCCAGAACTAGCACTGTCTATAGTAACACTCATCCCCCAAAGATGAACAGATTAAAACTCAAAAGTGCAAATTAATTCAATGATGTAGCATGGTGCTATTAAGCACTTATTCCATTTTCTATGCAATAGAATTTTTTTTTTTCCAGTGGATATTAATTCATCACAGAAAGCTGAATCACTCACCTTGAATGGTGCTGAAGATTTCTGTGAAGAGCTTGTGTTGTTTCAGTAGAGCTAAATCAAGAAACAATGATACACGGAGTATTTAAGAATTGCAGGAAAGTTTGGGTTGGAAGGGACCTTGAAAATTCTCTTGTTCTAACCCCTTTCCCTGGTCAGGGACACCTAATAGACTGAATTGCTCAGAGCTATATCCAACCTGGCCTGGACATGTACCTAAGTTTTCACTGTCCTAAATTCACACTGGATATGTGAATATAGACTTCCATATGGATTTTTTTTTTTCCATATGAACAGGCATGCTGAGTAGTTGATAAATTCTTGAATATAACATACCAAAATTTTGTCTCCTTACAAACAACCTTCTGTAGGGAAGAAGAGACTAGTTACAGAGCTCAGCAACTACATAACCCCTGAATTTCAGTTCCTCATTTTTTAAGTCAGAAAACTTACCCCTTGATGCTGTTGTTTGAAAAAGTTACTTGATATATTTGTTTACTTATATAAAGGTGATACATAGGTAAGCCCAAGTCTGTATATTTCTTTGGTATGATTTTGATAAGATGAGCAGTTCTGGCAAGATAAGGAGGAGCTCACAAAGGAGGGCACTCCCCTGCCCTCTTGGTTGCCTCTGTGATTTATCCTCCCTGAGATCCATGGGATACAGACATTGCTGATGCTGCACTGCCTTAGGGACCTGATCACTTCACTTCACCTGGGAGCAGGCCCTGTGACCACATCTTCTAACATATTCCTGCTGAAAATCAATCAACTGCTCCCTCAGCTTCACACCACAAACTCTATTACAGCTGGAATGATGGACAGCTTTACATTACACAGACAATTAAATATTTTATCCCAAGGCAAATCTTTGTGTCGTCTTTCTTCTACAATTCAAGGTGTTTTTGTGACCTTTGTAACTCTTGATAGATCCTAGCACTATCACTGCAGCTGAAAAAAGCTGGAAGAAAGCTCAGCAGCTCTGTCTCAGTTTGAATGTGCCATTCAGAGGACTGTCTCTGGAATCTGTCTCCTCTGGCCTTTTATCAGAACTCAAGTCTGGTGACCTCCTGATAAAAAAATAATAATAAAAAATTTTTAAAAAATTAAATGCTAATTATTAAAAAGAAAGCAGAAATATCTGCTTTTCTTCAGATGTTTTCCTGCTCAATTCTTGACTGTAATAAAAAAGTCCAGAGCTGACATTCATATAAATACAAAGGGCCTCCCCCTTTTGGATTATTTATTTTGCATCTCTTTTCAAAACGTACCTGTTTCAACAGAATAAGATACCACAAACTATTCTAGTTTATGTGCACAAGATAATGTTAAATGACTTGTTTTCCAAGCAGCTTTGTATTTTTTTTCAGTGGCTGAATGTATTTAGTCTCCTGTTTTCCCACGTTAGCATGTATATTTTTATATATTGTATTATTAATGAAAGTCAGAATATCTGTTTTAAAAAGCACTAAAGTGGACATGCTCCTCCTTTCCCTGGGATTGGATTAGTGAATACTACATGTCAATAACTAATGAATGATCAAGTTACTTCATTCTTAGAATTTTTACTATTTTGTTTGTATTTTTTACTCTGACTTTATAACATGTAAGAACTTCAGAGGAAAAAAAGAAAAAACAAACCAGAGACTATCACAGCAGAGTTTATAGTAAATATTTGTAATACAGGCACTTCAGAAGACATACATCAAGAGGAGATAATACCATGTAAGTCTTGGATCCCAAATGAGCTCTAATTCAAACTGTTAAACTGTCAACTGCTTTGTGGCCTGAAGTTTGTATGCATGAAATGTTTTAAGGCTATTGGAAAAGGTCAGAGTCCTTAAAAAAGAAAATACAAACCAAACATCAGATTTATCTCCTTCTTAGAAAAGTAAAAGGATGATAAAGGAGGGTTTCTTCTGTCCTTGGAGCTTTGGAACAACTCTAAGGATACAGCACATTTAAAGTAATAAGATCCTGAAATTTTTGATACAGTCAGATCACCTCTTGCCTTTGACAATGGTCCCTGAAAAGCTACTTCAGCTTCCTCTGAGTCAGTGGAAAACCTTCTAGTGATTTCAAGAGAATTGGATGAGCTTTTAAATGCAGTTATCCAGCTGCACAATTAACAGCCAGAAAAGCACATTCTATAAATTATTTCGCTATTTAGGGATACATTTAGCATGTCCTAGCAATATCAATTAACCAGGAGAAGAATGACTCATCTAAGCCTTCTCCAAATCCATTAAGTCAATATCTGACTCACTTTTTGTGGTATGAAAAATGGTCTCTTCGCTAAATTCATTCTCGATTTTTATCAGATCATCCCAACTGTATTAAACTGAACTGCAATCAAGGCAAAAATATTGTGGCCAGGAAGTGCCAAGTTACAGTAGAAAAATAACAGGGGTTTATCTGCCATGCTGATAGGTTTTGCCATTTGGCTGATGATGCCTTGGCCCTAAGTGGTGTGGGAGCTTTAAATTTTTTTTTTCTTTAATTTTTAAAATATGGATATGAACAATCAACTACTCCTTTTCTTGTGGAAGCAATCTTTGCATATCTGAAAACAGACACAATTTTTCTTTTGTATTTTTTTTTCCTCTCCCTCCTGTTAAATAAAGATCCCCTTTCAGGCATTATTTTTTAGGAATATCCTTCCTGGTTTCCTTTAAATAAATTCTAATGGGTGTACTTTTTCTCAGCCTCTGGAGTCTAAAAGCCTACAATGCTTTTATCTAGTCCAAATCTACTTCGTGCTCTGAGATCCTATCAATGCAAAATAAAGGAGTATTAATAAAAAATTACATATCTGATCTCCTGTGCTCTTTTTTATTGTCCCTAGTTTGTCTTTTCCCAAGCAGCCTGAAACTGCTGATGATTAATTGCAACCGTAAATCCTCAGCTTCTCTCCTAGAAAGCAGACAGCTGACACCTTGTACTCAAGTACCATATACTTTCAGCCAAACACAATTTTGGTTTTATTTCCATTATCTTTCCTTTTATTTTCTTTACAGAGCTCTTCTTCAGTTTTCCAAAACCATCTGGAATACCAATCCCAATCCCAAAAGTGTGCAACACCTGTGGTGGTGTGTGCTCTTGAGATAAGGTTCGTTCCACCTTGGTATGGAAAGCAGCGTCCTCTAAAATGCCAGAGAATGGCCTGCAATTGAGGCCATGGTTTGTATAACATGAAGATGAGGAAATTCATTCTTTTCCTTCAGGCAGTGCAATTTGCCTCCTGTCTGTCTAGCAGCCACAGCATTATTCTCAGTCTGGCCATTAGCTGAACTGTAATAATGTGTGGTTCTGTCGGCACTTCATTTCTGTCAGAAGCAGAACAGGTATGTGCAGAGCATTATGGATTTTTATGTGTTTTAATATATTTATACAACTGTATTAATACACAGATTGGTCTCCTGCCATGCATCAGATGCTCCCAGTCCTCTGCAGCTCATTAAAACTCCATAGAAGCCCGCAGCAAAGCATTTTCCTGGGAGCCAGAATGAAGGTGGCACGGATCTCAGTCTGGCGACCACTTTATGATTTGGCAAGCAGAGAAATATAATTGTGAGCCATAAATTGGTCTGCTAACATTTCTATGAAAATAACCTCCAACTGCTCTGAAACAGATTCTGTTTGTAAACAGGGCCTGCTACTATTTGGATGCAGATTATTTCTAGTGCATCCACTCTCCCCCTTTTTATCTGAGCTGTATTTCCTTGGTGAAGAACTGTGAGTGCTGAAGCCCACAACCTACTTTGGCAATATTTAAATGACAGGCTTTCTGTATGTGATATGATTTTCCTTCTTTAATAGAAAACTATTAGCACAGAAAATTCACTACTGCACCAGATATCTTGGCCTTTAGGTTTATGATCGTTATGGAGGAAAGCATCAAAACAAAATGAACATATTAATAACATGAACTATTTTGTTACCTTTAACATATATATTCTATATTGACAAAAAAGACTATTAACGCCTGAGCCCTCAATATAATTCACATTATAATCATACTGATGTGTTTTTGCCTTGTTGGGATTAAACATGAATGTTCCTGTTTTGAATCAAAAGGATTAAAAGAAAACTTTAAAGCTTAAATTGAGAGAACTCTCAGAATTTGAAGGGTTTGTTTTGTTTTTGTTTTAACAATAAAATAAGAACCTAAAATTTTTACATTTGAGAAAATAAAGGACAAGAGAAATGATCCCTTTTTCTTTATCATCCTTGGTTTCTAAGTGGTTCCTTAAAGATTTCTGGAAAATAATATAATAATTTCCTTTTTCCTTTTTTCTAATTTTTTAATAGTGTAATTATAAAAGATAAGGACATAAAAACTTCTTGGGAAAATTTCTCTAGCAAAGCAAAGATGTTTTAATCCAGATGGAAGAGAAATCTGGTGCTATGCTTAAAGAATGAGTTTCTTGAGAGAAAGTTGAATTGGACTTCTGTGATTAATGTTTGTTCTGCCCCCTTGTGGTTATGGAGTCCGGTAGGGCTTAGGTAGGACTGTCTGGGTTTAAATATTCATGACTAATTAAAAATAAGCTTTCTGTATATATCAAGTGATGCATTTCTCCCAGGATATTTATAGACCAAGGACTCAAGGAAAAAATATAAGACTACTCAAATATGAACAATGGACACATAATGTTTAATATTTAAAGTAGTTTTCCAAAAGAGTATGTGAAAAGAAGCTCAGAAATTTTATATAAAAAACATAATTTATTTAGAAAGTAATAAAGGATAATTTCAACTTTAAGCACAGCTTTTCATTGTGATTTTACTGATACAACTCAGTATCAGGGATACTTGTCTTTCCCAAAAGTTAAAAACAATTATTATTGCAGTTTGATTCACCTAAAGTAAAATTTCATAATGAGATCCAGATATGTTTGTAAGAGTGAACTTCTGTATGCCAAGTATTTATTTATTTAGACAGATTCTGGAATTGCTTCACTTAATCTTCAAAAGGCCCTAGATTAGTCACACATTAATTCTTAGATAACAGGTCAGATTTTTAAATCAGAGATAATATAGTACCCAGATCACCTACTCAACTGTAAATAATGACTTATTGTCATTTAAAGAATAAGAATTAGTTGGTTTTAAAGACAAATTTTCTTAGCCTTTTCTGGATTTTTTGCTGCAGAGAGCAGATAAGGTGATACTACTATTTAATTTGTCTTCAGATTTTCACTAGAAAATATGTTAAAGTGATTTTCCTTTGTTGGGTACTAATTGTTCCATTTCAGTTTACAGAACCTATCATTAAATACCTTACTTTAAATTATACTGAAGGAAATAAAGTAAATATTTTCTTAGTCTTCAGTATTTCCAAAAAAACCCCTGTTCCATTGCCCCAGAATCCATATTTTGTTTCAATAAAGCTTCAAAACAACTAAGTTTGGGGTTTTTTTCCTATGATTCTATGTAAAAGAAATTTCAGTATACACAGAAAGTTAAGCCAAGCCTCTTTCATCTATATCCACACATCCACAGGGCATACAGTATTAAAATATGCATAACTGATTTATTTTTTCTAATGAGACACACATGTCTCTGTGTATTTTTTAATCCAAATCAGGTCCTGATCTGTAGAACTATAGAAGGCACTGTGGCAACAGGACATTATAAAAAGCACTGGATGGACATCACATCATTGTCCATAACCTGATTAAGCTCAAACACAAAATCTCTGAAAGCCAGAAGGTTTTCAGCTGGATTGTCAAGGCAAACTTGTCTTTTAGGATCAAGCCCTTTCTCTCTTTTGTCCCCTTCAACCCAAGTTATGAACCACGTTGGCTCAATGCACTCAAATGCAGTTTTTTGGAGCAAACAGTTTCAAATGTAATCAAATGGGAAATAAGAAAAATAGTCTCGCTAAAAGAGAGCTTTCTGTTTGTTTCATAACTATAAGAAAAGTGATCTAGAAAGTCATGAGACTGCATAGTCAAAGCCTTGCTTGGAATGGATAAGGAAATGAGATGCTGAGCTTTTATCTCACAATATTCTCCTGATCTTGTGTATGGGATAGGCCTCTCAAAAGTCCTTACTCCAGATATGGCTTCATGTGTGACAGCACCTCTAAAAAGACTGATTTTCAAAAAGGGCAGCTGAAATAACCCATGAAGGCACCTTATGACAATGTGAGGCATTGGGGAGACTTGGAAATGAGTCTTTTTCTCTTTTTCTAATGATTTTTAAGAAGCTATCTCTGCTTTCATAAAGATAGGTAGTAGGGCCAGCAGGATAAACACAACTTGAAGAGTCACAAGTTCACTGTTAATAGCTTTTATTAGCCCAAATGCTAACAAGATTTTTTGCATAACATCAAAGGAAGTCTGCTACTAATGGAAATAGCACTCATTTTGGCACCAAAGTACTCTGTGGGAGGTTATAAAGTACGTGCAGAAACAGCACAAAATGTTAGACTGCCCAGAAAGAAAGTTAATTGTTTAGGAAATGAGAAACTGAGACCTCAACAGTTCTGTATCTCATGGAAACTCTGATTTCTTATCACAGTATAACAGAATGTTCAAGGTTGGAAGGGACCACTGGAGGCCATCTAGTCCAACCTCCCTGCCCAAGGGGGTTCCCTAGAGCACAGTGCTCAGGGCTATCCAGACGTATCCATCATCTGCACCTCGCAGAACTCATGCCTGTTAAAATAGTATTCCAGGAATAACTGAGATAAAACACATTGCTGGGTGACAGACATAAGGAGACTGGGGACTTGTTGAAATAAGTGCGGTGTAGAAAAATTTTTATAACACAAATACATTTATAATAAGATTATTTGTTTATCAGGGATGTACATGTTACAGATGGCACTTTCTCATCTTTCTCACAGAAAGTGAGTTGAGGTCATGATGTTTCATAGCCACTGCAACTATGAGGTTTCTGTGAGGGTTATGGATCAGCTGTGTGTTTGCTTTTCTACCTGCTCACCTGGCACCACAGAGACAATGATGCCAGGTTTTAAAGAGCATGTAGTTATTTGTACAGTTTTGTATTCATCCAATCTAATGCATTTCTAATGAACTCTTCACTGCAAAATTGGTACTTTCTTGCATATGAAAAAAATAAATCCTTGGAATCCTCGCCTGCTTTTCAGACTAAATGGAGACCATGTGCATTATACATTTGTATTCATGAATATTTAAGCAATTTTGTTCTTGTATTGATTTTGTATGATGCCTTTGGGTGCTCCCTAGCAGGACTCCCTATGTAAACCTAAGTGAGTGACTTACAAGGAGGCAGGACTGGAGAAATCCATAAATATGCATTTAAATAAGTAAAGGGTCTAGTCAGTGTGTCAACATTTCATTTCCTTGCTGTGCTTTCATTCTTTAGGTTTCAAAATCTGAATGTTAACCAAATACTAGAGTACTCTTTTTCATATTCTTGGACAGTCTGATCTACTCATAAAGATATTTAATGTTCTACAGTGCATAAAATGCACATTCTTCTTATATTTTAAATCCTATTTTCCCAGGCAATGCAATAGTTTTTTCCCTTTTTTTTTCATATTCATTCATCTCTTATTTTTATTAAATGCTAATCTTGTAGAAATTTAAACAACTCTCTGTACAACAGCAGGTACAGTAGAGGCTCAATTTTCTTGGCTAGAGTGGGGCATTGAAGAGCAGCTTCTTCCACTACAGTACTGAGATAAAGTTGTGTAGCCAGCTTCTTGTTATGTTTTCACTTGGACTATTATCTTGTATTCATACCTTTGTCCTTACATAAAATAACCCAATATATCCCTGTTTGTGAAAAATATTTTTGTAGCACACAATATTACAATACAGGTGTGAGATCACAGGACATTCCAGGCCCTGCATGTTGTGTGAATACTGGCAGTGAACTGATATGTGACCATTTTGTTCCCTTTGGCTAACACAGAGCCTCCATTGATGTGATGGGTGGATTCAGCAAATCATTTTAACAGATGGTAAAAGGGAGGTTTGTGCCCTGCTGTCCCTGTATGTGATGAGCACTCAGCTCTGTCTCAGCATCACAATAACAGATGCTCTAGGAACATCTGGCCAGAAAGAATCAGTGGAACAAAGAAACACTGCAATGTTAAATTGCACCTTGGTTAGTGAGGACCACAAGTACACAGGAAGTGTGGCCAAGTGTGGCCATCAGGACCAGGGCAGTGACTGCCCCCCTGTACTCAGCACTGGTGAGGCCACTGGTGTGGCCAGTTCTGGACTTCTCACTGCAAGAAGGACATTGAGGAGCTGGAGTGTGCCCAGAGAAGGGCAATGGAGCTGGGGAATGGTCTGGAGCACAAGTCTGGTGAGGAGCAGCTGAGGGACAGGTGGGGACACTCAGCGTGGAGGGAAGGAGGCTCAGAGGGAACCCTATCACTCTCTACAACTCCCTGGCAGGAGGGTGCAGCCAGGTGGGAGTCTAGCTCTTCTCCCAGACAACCAGCAACAAAACAAGGGGGAATGGCCTGCAGTGCACCAGGGGAGATTCAGGTTGGAATCTCATCATGAATAATTTCATCAATGAACAAGCAGTCAGGCATTGGAGCAGACTGCCCAGGGAGATGGTGAAATCACCATCCTTGGAAGTATTCAAGAAATGCCTGGATGTGGCACTCAGTGCTCTGGTCTGGTTGACAAGGTAGTGATTGGTCAAAGGTTGGACTTGGTGATCTCAGAGGTCTTTTCCTAATTGGTCCAGTGATTTCTAGCAGATGTATTTAAGCACACCATTCTAAAGTCGCCACAGAACAAATTCAGGTGAGACTCAAAGGGGAGTTCTCCTAGCTCCTGCAGCTCCACTGCTTGATAACAAAAGTGATGGAAATTATTTTTAGATGTTTGAGCTGTCAGTGGTGTCACCAGCAACAATATACACAATCTCTTCTCAAGAAGCATACCTGAAAATATCTGAATTCAGCATTCTCTGCAAAGTTGTTCTGCGTTACCTTACTTGTTGCAAAGACAGCTTACTTTTTCTTCATGGTATGAAAGATAACAGTCTTCACTGCTAATCCTACTTCATAGGATTTTTCATTTTTCATTTTCCATTTTGCATCTTGCCTAAACTAAAATTACTGAGGTAGTTTTTCAATTAAATGTTCAAAAGAAAAAACAAAGAGAAACAGAACCATTCTAAACACTGAGGAAATCTGTTGAACTCTTCTTCCTAGAATAATCTGTTGACAAACATCACATGAGCTTTTCTACAAGGAATAGAAAATGATTCAGTACATGTCACATGAGGCTGAGCACAAATAATCAGAAACTGTCTTCATTCCCTAATTCTTTCAAACCTTCCTTATCCTTGAAATTGGTGTTTCCTAACTATAGTTTTGACTAGCAGAATTTGATATTACATTATTTTTTGTTGAAAAACTGTCACTTTTACTGAATTTTCTGGGCCTAGTATTGTATTTATGTCTAAAAGTTGATGATGCAACTGTAGGGAAGTTCTAATTTTCTCAGGTAGCCATGAGAACCACATTCCTTGTTTAAAATCAATATTTTTTCCTAAGCTGTGTTTGGAATGAGCTATCTTTGGACATCCACTTCATTTTATGCTGCCTCTAGAAGGTTAATCAAGAGTCACAGCTTATGCCTTACACCCACCACCTCTCCTCAGACTCAGCTAGGATCCCTGAAAATCCAATCAGCTCCTGAATTGTGATGATTTCCAAGTATGAGGCTAAACACAACAGCTAAAGCATCTGGTGGCTATTTTAATCCTATATATAGCTAGGACAAAAATTTTCCTTACCTCCTTAGATTCCCATCATCTCCACCATTTGTTTAATGAAATTTCATTACAGAATTTGAGTCATTACTTTCTTATTTCTTTTCCTTTCCTGTTTCCCTCATGATAGACTGAAAACTGCCCTTACTCAGATCATGAGTATCTATTATCATTTGCCATAGCAAAACTGCATTTCAATGTTTAAATTGTAAATAAGACTCCCCAGAAAAGCTGAGAAGAACACTTCTTATGTCCTTTGTGGTCCGGTGGGCACAGATTGTCATCAGCTGATATCAGTGAATGACTTGGTACATAAAAACTGACTCAGTGTGTAACATTTGCAAAGTCAGGGCCTTACATCTGAATAGCTCATGCAGATGTAGGATTGTGAAACTCCACTCATTAGTTTCCTGAGAGGTTGAAATATGTTCACCTTTTACAAAGTATTTTAAACTCCATTAAAAATCAAGTGTTGTGAGCAATAGCCTAGGAAGTACTCCTGCTTTGGCAGGGAGACTAGGAGAATAATCTAATAGGCTTTCTTCTTCAGTAATTTCTGTGATTCTGTTAACTGTGATAATGTGGCTAATTATATAATTTTAAATTAATTAAACCTGTAAACATTCCCTTCTCAAAGTACTCTCTGACAAATTAAACAGTCTACTGATAATAGAAAATGAACTGACTACTTAAGTAAAATCTACTTTCATGTTTTGTTCAACCATTTTATCAGCATTTCTTGAAATCAGATGAAAATTAAGATGAAAATTTCAGGTTTTGAAAAGGAGATTTTTTTTTCCTCTTTATGAAGATTGGGAAGGTTTTGCTTTAGGAGAGGTATTGATGCCTTAGAAAAAAGGTTAGGTTTTTAGGATAGATGTCAGCACAATACCTCAAAATCTAATACAGTATATCTTAATCTACAGAATTGAGCAGATCATTTCCTGAGGAATCACAAAGAGATGGAAAACAATGTTCCTTGCTAGAGAGAGAATTGTAAGTGAAGTCTCTCTGAGATGAATTTAGATAGACATTATTACCCAGAAAATTCCTATCTTTAGCCCCTTAGGAAGAAATGTCTGCCCATATCTTCCCATAGCCTTCACAGTGCTGAAGGAGACAGAGAATAAATGGGGTGCTTTAAGAAGCCCATAACATTTTCTTTACCATTTATGCTACCTTCAAGACACCTTTAATTTAGGCTAAAATATGATGAGAGTTGAAATCCAGATGGTTTGTAGGAAAGTCTGTTTCTTGAAGCTGACTTTATTTTAGATATTAGTTTATAACTTGTATTTTAATTTGCTTGCCTATTTATTGTTCATCTTTTCTTGATACTTATGTTGATTAAAGGTGATTTTATCTTTTAAAACTACCCAAATTGGTATTTTTTTGTATAAATATGTCAAATATTTCTTAATCTTTCCCATTTAATCTACAAGATTTATCCTCAAGCGTTAATTTATTATTTTATTTCACAATATAATTTTACAGAAATTTATATTCACTCTAGCCTTGTGTAGAATAACATACTTCTTCAATATTGAATATCATACATGTGATTACTTTAAAACTTCAAAGGCTTCACAATGACTGTCAGTACTGAACATTTTAAATACAGAATCACAGCGTGGTGAGGCAGGGAGGCAGCTTCAACCCCATGTTCAGAGCAGGGTCAGCCAGAGCACGTTGCCTAGGATCGTGTCCAGTCAAGTTGTGAGTATGTAGGGATGGACAGTCAAGAATTATTCTGGAGACCCATCGGACCATTTCTCCAGCCTGTCAAAATCCCTCTGAATTACAACCTTTTGTAGTACCTACCATTCTTTCCAGTTTTATGTGTCTCAAACCCTGCTGAGTACAGACTCTTTCCCATCATCCTGGCTAAAAAAGGTGTTAAACAGGATTGAGCCCTGTACTTACTGCTTGGGTACATTACCAGGGACCAGCTTCCAGCTTCTCTTTGCCCTGCTTATCACAGGCAATTTTCAATCCACCTTGCTGTCCACCTCTGATGAAGCCCATGCTTCATCAGCTTGCCTGTGAGGGTATTATGGAAGACAATAGCAAAAGCCTCACCAAGGTGAAGATAAATAACATTCACTTCTCCCCCCTCATGCACCAAACCAGTCACCTCATTATAGAAACCTATCAGGTCTTTCATGCATGATTCTCCCTTCATAAATCCAACCTGACTACTCCCAGTCACCTTCTTGTCCTTTGTGTGTTTACAAATGGCTACCAGGATTATTTGCCACGTCCCCTTCCTGAGGACTGAGGTGAGGTTGATGTGCCTGCAGTTCCCTGGCCCTGCCCTTAAAGATGGAGATGATACTTTCTTTCTTCCAGTCTTCACCAACTTCCCTGGATTGCCATAGTCTTCCACAGATAACCGTGAGTGGCCTCATGTCATTGCCCTCAGCAATTGTGAATGCATCCCAATAAGTTTGGGAGACTTGGGAATGTTCAGTCACTTTAAATGGTCCCTAATTTCATCCTCCTCCACAGACAGTAAGCAGTCCTTGCTCCAGATTTTCTCGTGAGTCTCAGGGCCTTGGGTTCATGAAGAAAATATTGAGTGGCACAGCCTTCTCCATGTCCTGTGTCACCAGGAGATTGCCCCATTCAGCTGATTCCTTTTCTTGCCATTGTACCTATGGATTCAGGGAAGACAGATAACCACATAATAGCCAAGAGCTAATTTGAGCCATGTGCACACCCAACCCCAGTCCTGGTGAAGGTCTGACTCAAGTCGTGTTTGGGAGACACTGACAGCTGTAGTCAGGATGCAGGCATGACCATGAGCCCATTTCTTCACTTCATAAACAGTGGAGAGCCCAGGGCGCACACAGCCTCCTGCATGGGATAAGCAACAGGATCTACCCTGGAGCAGGGACACCTCAAAAGGTTGCTGCTCAAGGTTTGGAGATTCCTTATCTAACCAAACACTCAGTAAGTGAATTGGGAATGAGCACATTGAACTTTGAAGTCTTAGGTAAGTGATTTAAGGGCTTGATTGTGCACATAGACATATATAGTCCTTTAGATATTGATCAAGTCTAGGAGTAAATCTGGATTCAGCTGCAACTAAGCTCTGCTTTGAGATTAGAATGCAAGGAGGTCCTTTCTGAACCTTGTGACTCAGGAGGAGGGCCTCTCTGACAGTTTTGTCTGACTTTGTCCTCTCCTTGTCATCAGAACTTGTTAAAGCCCTGTCACATTTGCCATTAACTTTGATAAATTTCTGTTTTATATCAATAAACATATTGCTGCCTGTCTCTTACCAGCGAGGTGCATCAGTCCATCCAAGGCACTCCCACAGTCCCAAGCCTGCAGGATACTCTGTCAGAGCTTGGTTGAGACCTGTCCCCAAACATGCTGGGTTGCAACTGGCTCCCTCTGTTAGGAACACAAAGCATTTTAACATATTTCTTTAAAGTATGATTTGCTTGTATGGGGTGGTGTAAAAAGCTACTTCATGTGTTAGCTCTTACACAAAACCACAAAACAAACAGTAATTTACTTTTTCATACTAGTTCCAGCTACCTTGGGTTCTTAGTCATACTTTTATGAGGCTTGAAGCCACAGCAATGTGGCTTCACAACTACTTGACATGTTCATTTTAGATCTCCACTAACATGTTTTATTAGAAATATTTCAAAAGCATAGCAGAAAGAGGTCAGGACACATTATTTTTTCTTTAATGTTGTTACAATAGAAAGGCATTCTGCGATTCTCTTATAAAAGCAGAAATTAAAACACATACTAAAGTAAAACAAAATCAGGACTAACTCTCAAGTGTACCACAGAATTGGATATATATCCAATTTACATGTGTTTCTGGAAAACAATACCTTTATTGAACAGTTTGAACTTGACAAAATTAACATCTGATTCCAAAAGTAGAGGAGAAAGACAAAAGAAAAATAGAGTATCTGCTATTTTTGTATGACTGTGGTTAAACCTTATGACATGTTGCAGCACATTTTTACACCTAAGTAATATTTACAAAATGCAAATAATCTTATTAGGGAAATATCTACAAAACCACATTATTGAAGATAAGGGGGAAATACTTTCAAATTAATAGATTCTCAAGCTCTTATTTTTTTCTTTCCAGCTAGAAAACTAAATATAACTTTGCCATAATCACTTGTTATCGCAGATCAAGGGAAGGCTTACTTTCTACCTTTGCAAAATACCAGGAAGCTGCAAAAATTTTCAACTTGAATCTGAAATTATCCTGAATTAGCAAAATGTCCACAGTTTTGGACCAGAATGCAGTCTTTATTATAAAAGTTACATTATTTATTCATTAATTTTCCACTAGATACCTTTTCTTGTCCTGGAAGAAATTATCTTTATATAATAATTTCTTTTACTATTTACACATTCTGATTTAATCTTTTCATCATGCATGAAATTACTTTGTCCTCACTGCTAAAAGAGTATGATATCCAAACCACCGTAAACCTCAAAGAAAATGACATTATTATTTTTTTTTTACATTCGGATTTAAGATTTTTTTGATACTTATTTTCCATGTTTGTTGGTGAACTGTATTTTATTAGCATTTTCTGACTAGCTCTGGGATTTAAAAAAGTGCATTTTAATTGCATTTAAGTTGTTTAACTATTCAGGCTATTTTAAGTATAACTGCTTTGTAAGCTTTTTTAATTCCTGTCTTCCGCCACTATTCATTTTACTTCCTTTTAATATTTTGTGACTAAATAGAGCATCCTTCTCTTGCCAAGCACAGAGAAAACAACAGGACCCTATACTGGTGTTTGCAGTGCTGCATGTGACACATGCATCCATTTTTGCTTGTTTCTTCTCATGTTAATTTTTTATAACTGAAGATAGCTCTTTATCCTCCTGAACTGCATGTATCTCCTGCAGTACCAGATGGCCTTGATAAAAGTCATCTTTGGGTGGTCAAGTAATAAGAAATATTTTATAATGTTTCTTTGAAGGCTGTACATTCTCTGACAAAATTTCTCTGACAAATCCTATGTATCCCTTGCTCCTATACACTGTTCTGTTTGTCACCAAGGTATTTCATGAAACCAATGAAACCATCCTAAGACTGAAACAATGCTGTTGTTCATTCTTCTCTGTTTTTGGTTTATTTTTTTTTTGGTTTTTTTTAATCAGCATTATCTTGCTCTCCTTATATAATTCCAGACTTGGACGTGTGTTATTTGAGGTTCCTCTAGTGATTATTCATATTAGGAAGGCTCACACCTTGTGCATTGGGTTTCTGCTGTTCTATACTGGGTCCTGTTGATTTTAGCATCTTTTGTAGATATGTTTCCTTTTTCAAATTGCTCTCTTCTTACTCATGTAATACTATGCTCCTTCAGGCTTTTGCTCTTGTTCTGATTTGGTGTAAGTATTTCTCTGGTGTTAGTTCTCTCTTAAGCCTTTTTTCCTCCTTTGAGAATGCTCAAGGAACAGTTCACATAAATAGCCTGTGGTGACAGGCACCTGTACCAATAAATTATCCCTAATGTCTCTTAAAGGGTTATCCACTACAAGAGACTACCTTCCTCCTTAATATTTTTGCAGCAATAATACTTCGTTCTTGACTTCACATTTCCCTAAAATTATTTTTTCATTCCTTTGCCCTCATTCTATAAACTCCCCATCCTTTTCTGTGCTTGAAGCGTTTTGTGTTTTATCTTTCACACTTTATTCTTTTTTATATTAAAATGGTACCCTTGCACTTCAGTAATACCTTTTATGTGAAGGCCTATATGCTTTATAATAACTAATGAGTTAAGCTCTGTTATGGAAATTGCACATGCCAGCCACTGGAAAAGGGCTTGTCTCCACATTTCTGCCTAAGCCAAAAGAGAGATTCTTTTATGAAAGTATTTTTTATTAACAGCACTACAGCTTGTGCTGGGTGCTTCCAAAGAGGGACCCCATACAAAAAAAATCCCTGAGCAATTATATCCCTACAGTCTGAGTTCTCCACTCCAAATGTGAAATTTCTTACCAATAATAGTAGTAAGGTCCAAGATCCCCTTGTTTTTTATCCGTTTGATTTGTTCCCTGTTTGGTTACTAAGCAGTTGCTAAGTGCTTGTCTCCTTTTACAATATCACATCCCCTCAGGTCAGCTTCTCTAGTTAGTCATTCAGCATGTTGGAATACTGTTGTTACAGTTCATATACCACAATCTACAAGCTTTGCCTACTCTAGCTATTGATGTTTAAGCTGCTGGCTTTGTCTGCTCTGGCTATTATTAATCTTTAAGCTGCTAGCTCTAAGTTTCAATTAACTTTTTCTACAACGGCTCGCAATATATTCTAAGCAATGCCTTTAATTTCTATATCAGTTAGAGAAAACTGAGGCACTGGAGCAAGCCAACTCACTTCTGGGAGATAAATATAAAGTCTCAGTCAAGCTGTAAGAAATGTAATTTTGTTCCCTGGTGGTTTTTTTTTTTGTGGGGTTGATTTCTTGGTATTTTTTACTGGTCTGCTTGTCAGAACATGCTTCTCCTACAAATAAGGTTTGAATGTAATTATTATTTTCTCTTCATTCACTGATAGTAGTCCCTATGACTAATATATGTTTTGCCATTTAACCTTGCAAACCTATCAGAAAAGAAGGAGAACATATACATAAAAGCTCTTTCAAGCTCTTTATATTGTCACCTTTCTCATACTCAAGTACCAAATAGTCTTCTGGGTATATGTTGTGTTTATATTTTTTTTTTTCATAAATTAAAAACTCAAAATCTAGAAATAATAATTGCTATACTATTCTCTTCTGTTCATGTTTGTTACATTGGAATTTTTAATTTTGTGATGACAATTACATTTCAAGACTGCATTGTAGTCATATGCATCACTGTCAGATTGACATTCTGCTAGTTACCCCTTAAAATACTTGTTTTGATGATATCTGTTATATAAAAGTTCCTGAGTAGAGACCACCTTACTAAAACTTTAATTAAATTGTCAACCTTACACTAATATGGATGTTTTAGCCTTGCAGTAATATAAAGGTCTTTTGGTTTCAAAATTTTTAATGGCTATATTCAGCGTTGTGTAATGTGATTTTGTGCTTCTTATGCTATGTATTTGTGCTTCTTTTGATGGGGATAGATTTTTTTTTCCAAATTAGCTTTTATGATTTGGATTGTGCTCAAAACTGTTGGCACAGGGTTGTTTAGCTACAGTTGAGCAGTGCTTTCACAGTGTCAAGGCTGGGGGCACACTAGAAGTTGAGAGGGAACATAACCAGAACAGATGACCCCAGTCACCAGTGGGATATCCCAGACCATATGGTGTCCCACTCAGCATATAAAAATAGGGAAAGATGCAGGAAGAACAGTGTATTTGGAGAGATGGCATTTGTTTTCCCAAGTCACCATTAGGTATGATGGGAGCATACGCTCTCCTGGGGATGACTGAACTCCTGCCTGCCCTTGGGAAGTGGGGAATGAATTCCTTGCTTTGCTTTGCTTGTAAGCAAGAATTTTCCTTCCCCCACTAAACCATTTTTTTCTCAACCCACAAGTTTTCTCACATTTTCTCTACAGATTCTGCCCTGTCATCCCACCAGGGTGAAAGTGTACAGGTGACTGTGTGGGGTGCAGTTCCTGGCTGGAGTTAAAGACAGTCCTTTTTGGCACACAACATGGAGCTCAAAGATTTCGAGGTAACAACAGATTTGATTGAAATGTGCCAGACCAAATGCAGAGCTGTCAGTGCTGCTTAGGTTTTAAATGACAGGCTCCTGTGCCTGCCATGGGGCTTGCTCACCTTGTATATTCCAATCTAGTGTTCATTAGTGGCTCTGCTCGTATTTTGCTGCTTGCTGTAGAGCTCTGCTGCTTCTCATTTCAGTCTGGGAACATTTTGGTGGTAGCAGGGGCCATGCATCTGGCTGGCACACACATGGCCAGAGCATCACCGCTGCTGCTGTGCTGGAACTCCAGTGTGAGCTCCAGTCAAGAGCACGGTGACCTGTGGATGAGCAGGACACCCTGGAACACCTGTGGCTGTGAGTAAGAACACAATAAAGCAGGTGTATGTCCCAGTGTCTGTGCCAGTTACAGCTCTGCAGAGCAGCTACAGCTCTGGAGAGGCTGGCTCACAGATAAGGCTCCACTTGGATCAAGTACACCTCCAAGGGACTGCAGTCTCCAGATAAGTCCAAGATGAAGTGGGGGGGAAAAAGGAGGAGTCCATTCCAATGCTGAAACCTGAGTTCTGGTCCAAAGGGGACAGGGGTGGAGATGGTAATGAAAATGCCTTTAAATTGTTGAGAAACAGGTTTTGAGTTGCATGTTATGGAAATTTCACTTATGAGGGAATCCCTTGTTGCTAGCCAGGCTGGAGCAAGGGGGGGTGTGCATTGCAATGTTGAGCACTATAAACCAGCTCAAAAGAACCAGAGGTGGAGATTGTAATGGAGATACTTTTAAATTGTGGTAAGCCATGATTTGAGTTGCTTGTTATAGGAATTATTACAGCAGAGACCATCTGAACAAGAGGACAACAAGTCTTATAAGAAGCAGTGCAAGTGCAGCAGTGACCTGATCTGACCTTTGGGCCTGAATTTTGGGCCCAAAGATGTCTTGTAGCAAAGACCCTTTAGGTATCTACAGCAAATTTGAATCAATACCCTGCTCTTTTTATTGTCACTTATTGACCAATGGAGATTTTACCCAATATGTAAGATCCTTCAGATCTCTGCATGCCTTCACAAATGCCAGTTCTATCCAATTATGAAACATGATTCTATTTCCTGCCAATTCAGTGATGCCTTTAGAGAGCCATACTTTACTGCTGTAATGGAGTCGATGCCTGTCTCAACATCAGAAACAGTACAAGGAGCAAATTATGAAGTGCAGCATTTACAAATCTTAAATATTTCTCTCGGTTATATAATCTATCTTTTTTATTTGTCTCATAAAAATGCCCTTCATTTTCTGCAATAAATACTGCTCTCTCAAAACTGTGTATATAAAAATGTGTCCTTTAGAGAAGCAAGTATGAAGGAAAAACAAAAAAACCAAGTTATATCAATGTTTGTGTGAGTTCTCCCAGCCAATGACTCACTGTGGCACATCATGACATAAAAGGCCAAACAAAGTGTAATAACCCCTGACACAAGGTGTTTATGATTAGCAAGTATCATAGAGGCTTGATTTTGTCATCTTTATGGATTGAGAGTCTAATCAAAACCCACATAAGTATAACTTCACCTCAGGATGAATCAGAGCAGCAAAATGTAACTCTCTTTCATTTCCAGACAAAGACTTTCTGAAAAGATGACAAAGAAAGGAGAAACAAATGCTCTTGTGAAGAGATATCTAATTTTAGCGGTGTATCTGACTGAATAGTAATTTCTAACTACTAACTGAATAGCTGGATTCAGCTGAAGTAATGGGGACTGGGGTCCTCAATGCACGATTGTGGTATCCCCAGCGGTAGATGTACACAGAGGATGTGAATTGCACACAGATAATAAATTTCACTGGTGTATACTTATATAGCACAGGCTTAAACACATGCAAATACATTAAAAATTGAATGTGAAGTCTGCAAAAAGAGGGGAGAAGCAAAAGTTGCAAGGATTAATCCTCATATTCCCATCTACATTAGCTTGCTATATTCCCCTAAGCCTGAAAGGTAAATTGTAATAAAGACTATGTGCTATAAAACCAAAGAAAAATGTAAGATCCTATGGAACAGAAAATAAATATGAACTATAAAAGATAAAAGAACTTACCAATCTTTAATCATGTCCATTTTGAAAGAGTCAATGCTGGAGTCCACATGCTGGAGTCTTCCCCTTGTTCACTAAACCTATGAACAACTTTTGAAAGATAACATAAATCAAAACCAAGCTAAACCATGTAATCCACAGCTAAGTTCTAGTGTGAGTATAGAGTTTACACACTAAGCATGGATCTGATTGTGACCTTTGCTGTAGAAAATAGTTCAAGTTCTCTTTTTGTGCCTGAGTTTGTTTCCTAAGCAGGAACCTCATGCCATCAAATTCTCTGCCAGACCAGGGCAGGCCTTCCCCAAGGCCACTGATCTTGATAAGGTTTTCCCATTCCTGAATTAGGAATGTTTTTATTTGCACTGTGTCACTTTGAGGATGGATCTTAATATCTGTTAGATTCAAATGCACAGACACATTGTTATAATTTTCTTCCAGTTAGTTTGCATCAGTGTCTCTCCTGTTATGTTTATCTTTCCTGATAGAAAAGAAAGAAGGAAAGAAAGAAAGAAAGAAAGAAAGAAAGAAAGAAAGAAAGAAAGAAAGAAAAGAAAGAAAGAAAGAAAGAAAGAAAGAAAGAAAGAAAGAAAGAAAGAAAGAAAGAAAGAAAGAAAGAAAGGTGGGCCTAAGTGTCTAATCCCTCAGTTTCTCTATGTGTATCTTTGATCAAAACTGTTTAGTGAAGAAATCTCACCAGTCTTAAAAAAATGCTTGATTTATGTTCTTCCTTTTGAAAATTAGGATAGTATGAAGGAAATTTTTGTATTACAACATGTACTCAAAAGGAATCATTCTGTCCTGTAACAGATAGACAAAATGAATATCTAAATGTGTTGTCTTTTCTTCCCCTCACTACTCTTTCCAGTTTTTCTGACACCAGCTTCCATTCAGGTTTTTTACTGACAAAAGAAATTTTTAAAAAATATGTTCTTCATGGCGTGCAGTTTCTCTTTTGGTCAGTGAACTCATTGCTGCTTTTAATATATTGAAGGCTTTGGCAACTACCTGCTTTATTTGTGTGTTAAAGCCTAAGATAATTGTAACAAATAAACATTCAGCACATCGTCCAGGGAATTCAACAGATCTTTCCTAGAACTGATACCCCAAGTATCCTTAAAACAAGGTGCAGAAATATTTGTGATGGAAAACAACATTGGAGTGATTGACCAGGGAACCTTCCTGGAAATCACTCCAGCAGTCAAAGGTCTGCTTTTCTTATTTGGGCATTTGATACCAAATATCTTGCAGCAGTTTCTTTTTTCTCCTTCTGGCCCCCACTAATCTGGGATTTGATTGAATTTATTGCTTTATGTTTCATTACTCTCCTGGATTAGAGAAATATAGCAGAGCAGTAGAGTTACTCACATATGTGCTGGTATGGGTAGTTAACTTCAATTACAGGGCATGCAGTTCCTGATGAGCAGGCCAGGAACAAACAGAGAAATTTGGTTTTAATGGGCAATTTTATGTTTTCTTCTTGTTTCTTTCCCTTCAGAGAATAAAATTATCCTTACAAATTTAACCACAATCTCTAGGCTGGAAGTTGAAGCAAAAAATAACTACTTTTATTGGAGTATTCCTCAACAGAAAGGTAGTAAGGGACAAAGTACAGAACACAACATACAAACAGAATTCTCCTAAGCTTGTTCATTGTATAAATGTGTCTTTTTTTTAATCAAACCTTCCTTTTTATTTTTTTTTTATCTTAAATTAATTTATATTCTGTGAACTGAAATAAGCACCCATTTGCACAAATCTGAGTAGGTTAATGGACATTTAACAAGTCAGACACAAGCATTTAGGGTTGGTTCCAGCTTTCTCATAGACCAATATGAATTTTTTTGGCCAATATGTGTGTATTATAATTTTTTTACAGGTGTAAGGCTTCTAATGGATATTGTTAATTGAAATGAACTGTTGTTATTTCAATTTTATGTCTTTTACAGTGAAACATCATTCTTCACTCAATGTTTTGGGCAAAGCTAATCAATCACAAGTAAAACATTTTCTAATAGTTTTAATTTCCCCCTCTTTAATTTGTCAGCTACCAAAAATGTTTTTATCCTTTAAAGAATTAAAAATAGTCTCATACTTAGTTGCGATTTGAATAAAAATCGGACTTTAACTGTGTAGTTGAAAAAAACAATTTGCTGTATGATAGTAGATCTTCATATCATTAAAGAACTCATTAATAAAGGAACCAAAAACTGATTATGAAAAAAGTATCTATATGTTTATGAGGCACAAATAAAATAGTAGTTTTAGAATGGCAGCTAGAATCAGAAACTTACAAATGAAGACAGACATTGTTTAATACTTAAAATTATGAGAAAATAATAAATAGAAACAGACTGATAATAATATACCATTACCTCAAATATGTCAAATTTCATCCATTTGAAGCTACTGTCAAGATATCTTTGGATCTCAAGAATTCCCTTCTGTGGATATGAATGTGGCTGTTACTGTACTGATGTCCTGTGAATTTCTTTTTTCTAGGTTTTTCATCAGAAAGAGTGTCCAGTGTCCTTCTCTGCTGTATATAAAAGCAGAAACAGACTATAACAAATTATTTCACAGTATGATATTTGAAACTGAGGAGAATGCTGTGTTCTGGCACACAATGAGACAGAAGAATGAAGTTTCTCCTTTGACCAGAACTCTGGAGTGCTTGGCCATCCTATTTTTGAAATATTGCTACCCCAGGTAACTTCTAGGTAATCATAATTTAATCATTATGTAATCAGTACTTAACATAATGCTCTTTGGTTTTGATAGGACTATTTTATCATTAACATACCTTTAATTTTTCATAGACCGGTTTACAGCTGCAGATACTTTTGGACAAGAGAAAGCATACAGTCTTGGTATTGTGTAATCTATTTATTTTGAAGGAAGACAGTATAAATGACTCTATGACAACATTTGCATGTTGTAGAATAATGAATGAATAAAGATAATTTTTTTCTTGCACAATTTTCTAAAACTCATTGACATGAAGTTTTGCGAAAGATGAACATTTAGGAAGATTTTTTTAATGAATGAATCTTTTGTGTAAACAAAATATCTGCAATTATCAGCTTTTTTTAAATATTAGATGTATGTCAGATTATCTGCTGCTGGTTTGGAGGGTTTTCTTGAGCCATCCATTGACTTGGGCATTGGTTCATAAACAGGAGAATTAAAGGAAAAAATTTTCTGTTCTGCTGTAAAAAAATGATGCTCCTACACCATATAAAATTTTGAATGTTTCTAAATTCAGTAATTTTTTAAATAATTAAGAAAAAAAACAATAAAACCTTCAAAATGTTTCCACCTAATGCAGAGCACAGCAGCTGTTATTTATTCTATACTGAATAAAATTCATTGAACCACTTTCTTGTATTTGCTGCTCAGGAATACGGCAGACTCTCAGTAGCCTCCATAAAACTCTGACTAATCTAATTTAATTTTGAAATTACCCCTTTTTAAGTAGAAAAGGGAAGACAACATGACCTCCAGAAAGTCCCTTGCAACCTACCTGGTTTATGACTTCCATGATCTGCAACTACATTTCAAGCAAATCCCAATCCCATTGTCCAAGCTAGAAGCAATCAAAAAAAAAAACAGTAAGGGGAATTATCTGATGAACAAGATCTAGGCTATGGCACTCTGTATTCCAGGACTAAAACTCATAAACCAGTCAACAACAATTAGACTCAAACACAAAACTCATTTCCTTGGTTAGATGTTCAAGGATATCTCCTTCCTAAGTATGAACGTGCACATCCATCTGTTATCCTTTGAGGAGAGGTGAATCTCCTCTCCTGGCACAGGCTTTTCAAACACTAAGACAGTGAGTTTTTATACTCAGTCATTGAAGAGCCATTGGCCTCTCAGTGTATAACTGGTAGAATACACAGGGAAGTGAAATACTTGAATTTAGTATTAATTTAATTTAGTCCCTTAAGTGAAAATATTGCAGCTGTTCTGAACATGTATAAAACCTTAGTTTGTTAAAGGCCTTGACTCTCTACTTTCACATCTTTGTGAAAAAATTCTCTTTTCTAGATTAGTAATTTTTCTCTTTTCAAATGCCGATATTTGGTCATTTTGGTATTTAAGGTGGCATAGCTATAAAATTATAGATGTACAACTCCACGCTTCAACTAATCACATAAATTATTTTCAACATTAAAGTAAAAAGACAAAAAAAAAAAAGAGAGTATCTGCTTGAATTTCTTTCTGTTTGTCTTCAAGTGTGTCTTAAAGATTGAGGAACCCTCATAGAATGACTGTTTTGTTACCTTTCAGAGAAAGGTTATCTATGAAAAGGCATCCACTTAGCTGCACAAATCTTATTCACTGGGAATAGGAAAAATGTTTGAAATCATATTGAACAACTACAGGATCACAGTAGTTGTTATTTGATCACAGAAAGAAAAATCCAAATCTGTATTTTCAAATCCCATTTAGACAACAATCAAAACACTGATCCAAAATAATTACATCAAGGAGTGACAAAACAAGGGGAAATGACTTCAAAATTAAATAGAGCAGGCTTACACTAGACATTCAAAAAGGAAAAATACCAGTAAGGGTGGTGAGACACTGGAACAGGTTTTCCAGGGAACCTGTGGATGCCCCACTTCCCACACACTGGAAGTGTCCCAGCACAGATGCCATGGGGCTCTGAGCTACCTGGTCTAGTGGGTGGTGCCCCGGTCCATGACAGGAGTATGGAAATGAGAGGATCTTTAGTGTTCCCTTCCAACTCCAGCCATTCTGTGATTCTAGGACTCAAGGACTCCCAAGCAGAAACGCTGAAAGGAAGGACAATGAAATATTCAAGAAGGGTTCAGTGTCACTGTGCCATATACTACTGTCAGGTTTGTAATTTTTGTGGCAATATAAATAAATATCATGTGAGAAATAGAAAGTTTGGCTTGAAGTCATATGCAACATTAACGAGGCTTTGGCAAATAAAGTTGAAACATTTATTGAAACACCTTGAAAACTGTTAACATTGTGGCCTTAGTGGCCAAAGTTTTTTAGAACTCTTTTTGATTTTTCTGTTGCTAAAGGCCAGTTGCAGCATGTGAACTGGAGATGTACTGTGCATCACCACAACAATAATTCTTCTACGCGTGTCAGTTCCACGAGCTGCCTGTCTGCTCTTGTGACAGAGAACAAGCACAAACTTTTTGCATCCTCAGGCCACCAGAAAGTTTTTTAAAAGAGCATACTCCAGTTCAGTAGCCATGTTAGCACACTGAATGATAACTGGAGGCAGAAAAATGTTTTGGGTACCCAGCTAAGGTGAAAGTCCAGCCAAAATATAATCTGCAGTAGTATAAAAATAAAGAGCAACCATAGTCTGCAGTCATATATAGTAGGTAATTATACTTTTATGGGTATCTAAGGATGGTAAGGCAACAGAATTATAATAGGGACTATTAAGGAAAATACCAAGAGAACAACTAGAAAATTTTAGTAAAAAAAAAAAAAAGAAAGAGAAAATGGAAGAATCATTCATAGAAATGTGGAAAATAGAATAAGATACGGAAATTAAGGGTCAGACCAGAGAGTGTCTATTAGCTGTTATCAAAGGATCATCGTGAAAGAGATTTTTTGTGCAGTAACATATATAACACAGATAAGGCTGATGACCCTACCCCTAAAAGTGAGCTGAACCACTACTTTGGTTAGACACATCTCAAAGAACAAACAAAATTTGTTGGATAGAGGTTCTGATACCTCGTCATTTTCCACAAGTCTCTCACAAACTTATTTTGCTATGGGAGCTATAGACAGTATGAGTTGAGGGTGACTTCTTTTAAGTGACATTTCTAATACACAGTATGATTTGCCTAAATCAAAGAGTCATTTGCTCTTCTTTACCAGCCCTTTTCTTTTTTTGTTTTATAATTTCAAGTTTTCCTGGAGCTTATAAATAATTACTATTATTATTTAAAATCATTATGAATAGAAAATGCAATTCAAGAATTCATGCTGATCATTTTTTATGACCGTTTGAAATTTCACAACAACAACGTTTTTAGGAAGAAAAAAGGGAAGAAATACTTTCATGTTTCCCTTGCTCAATGTTTTCAAGTAGAAATTTAGTTGGCAATTAACGTAAATGCAAAACCAGAACACCTCTTAACACCCTCTCTGGCTTCTATCTCTGGCATAATGGAAATCACTCAATAGGAGGAAAAGTTCTTGAGGCAACCAGGATGCTGAGACAAATGAAAATGCTATGGAAAGATTTAAAGAATTCTTTTTGTCTCTTGCCCTATTCCTGGACAATGCTGTGAAAATTCTGGCTTCATCTTTTTTCCTGTCCTCCATCATATATTTTTACACACTGATAAAATCCCCTGAACATTCTCTTTCCAGGCTGAATCCTCACAGTTTTCTCATCCTCCCCTTGTATATCAGATGCTTCAAGGCTTTAATTACCCTTGTGGCCCTGTGCTGGACTTAATCCAGCCCCTCTCTCTTTCTTTTGTACTGGGGAACCCAGTGCTCCAAATGTGTCTCATTTACCATATCTTCCACCAACATGGATACTCCCAAGACAAAAAAAAAAATCACTTTTACTTCAGGAAGTACCCTGGGTCCAAAGTGGACAATGCCATGGAGATTCTACTCTGTGTTTCAAAACCTCCTCATCTTGATCTCCTGTAATTCTGTGAGCTGAGGGAGCAATCCAGTCCTAAGTCAGTTTTGGTTATGTCCTGCTGAGTTCCTAAATGTAAGAAACAAACAGAAAAACCTCAAGGAAAAAATACAGTATTTTTATTAGTCCCTTATGGAATATTTTTTAAATAACTCTCCTTCTGAAAAATATTGATCCTTCCCAACTCTCCACGCTTTCTTTTTCCCATGAAGTACAAGTCAGCACAGCACTACATTCAGTACACTGATTTCTCTTGCTTGTCAAAAACATAACTGATTATTTCATCAGTGTTATTGGCACAGTTGTTGCAGAAAAAGGATCTCAGCTTGTTTTCCCTGATAATCTTGCTTCTTCTTCAGTAATGTAAATATTCTGTGGCAATCGTGCTGGGTCCATGGAAAATGTGAGATTTTTAAAATGTCCTTTTTGTTTTCAAAGAATGCATCTAGAACTCAGAGGCTTTTACTCATAAAGCTGTAAGAGAGAGATAATTTTGAAAATATTGTTAAATGCTGGGTCTAAAGAAATTGCTGGAAGGATGACCCTAAGTAATGTCTGAGAATTGATCTCAATTACTGTGCTTCCAGCTGTTCTGGGATGTAACTACCACTGTGGAATTGTCCAAATTTAGAGTCTGAATACATGCATGGTCATCATTTGTGCCTGAGAACAGGAACTGAATCACCTGCAAAATCTGTCTTTGAGGACATCATTTACAACTACTTCAGTAGAAAGAGATCCTTATGCTTTCTCAGGCTCTGGAAAGATTGAGGTCTACTCCCATAAAAGTCAGGAAACCTTAGGCCTTCATATATTTTAATGACTATTTTCCAGATAGATTTTCTCAAGTTTTCAATTTGTAACATATAGATCTATGGAAAAGGTTTCTTTCTGCAATAAATATCCCAAGTGCCACTACTCCCAAACAAACATTTTAAATAATTCATTCATGCAATTTTAAAAATGTGTTTCAATTTTACCTTTGTTAAAGTTGGTGTAAAAATTCCCTTTCAAAATGTATTTTTCACTCCTTGTTATTTAACTGAACTACATCTACACAGAAGAAATTTAACATTAAAAGGACATAAGCAAGTGTGCTGTAAAGACAACCGTTATTGTTTTAGATAAGTGTGATTTCAGCACATTTGTCATCAATGTATGGAAGTACTGCTGGTTGTTTTTTACTTCCATGTTTTAAGATAGATATTTTTTAAGTGATCTTTTCCTTGAGCAAAAAAATTTTTAGTGCCCTACAAGATTTACTGCTCCATAACTACTGTTGTTGGTATACCAGACTCTGTTAATGTGAGTAATAAAAATATTAAATCTTGAATGGCTGAAAAACTCTGGGAAAATTATGTATCTCCTAAGAAAAACCCTATTTAATGTATCTATGTACTTTGGATAACATAGATTAGCTTAAAAATACAATATTTTGTCCCTCTTCTTAAGACAAATTTCCTAACACCCTGATTTTTGCCAACTCAAATTGTTATTTATTAGAAAACATTCATTACTTACTTTAAAAATCTGAACACGCAAGCAACGAAAAATGAATTTTCTGTTCTACTTAAGGATCTTGTAAGTTTTAAATTTTTACACAAAGACAATTCAGATTTTTTTCTTAAGTTATAGAAGATGTGTGGTATTGCAATCTGGTTTTGGAGACAGTTGAAAGGTGCCTATGACAGTTATTAAAAAAACATTCCCTCTGGGTGTAAAAATAATTCACCACAAATCAGAAGTTCATCCTCATATGCAGTAGTGTGCTTAATTCCTCACCCTACTAAGATTTATAACAGATATAGAAGGAGAATGAAAAAACATGTTACAAAGACAGGAGGAGAAGCAAGTGAGATTAGTAAATTGGGATCACCACATTTAGAAAAGATATAAGAGAATTTTTATTCTTGGAATACAGCATGTAGAGAAACAAAACTGAGCACTCTAATCTTTTAAAACTCATCAGAGGTAAAACTAATGAAATAAAATGTTGTGTAACCAACATGGCTAACCTTTGAAACCACTTGCTGTATCAATATGCTTGAAGATGTCAAGAGCTCAGAATATCTCATTAAAACAGCAGATGTCTCCTCATGAATAAGAGCTTCTGAAGTTGTAGGTCTGAAATTGAATTAAAAGATAAATGTGGGTATAAATTATGGGCTTTAGATCACATGCTTTCATAAAAGTCTTGCACTAAAAACAATGTTTTTTTCTGGATTTTCTATCATTATTTATTGGTTGATCTCTTCTTGAAATCACAGCTAAGCATTTTCATCATGCCCATTTTAAAAACTGGATATGTGGGCAATTGGAGGGTTCTCTTATCACTTGGGCAAATGAATAAACTCAAAATCGTGTGTTTCCTTTCCCTCAGGCTTATTAATGTATATAAATAAAGATGTATTTCTAGGTCCTCCATGAAGGTTTCACTGACTGTCAATAGTCCTTGCTCACTTGTATCACATGTAAGTCAGCAATTATTACCCAGTTCCAGTGAAAATGGGAACAGTGATGTCTCTTAGTCAGATAGCTCTGAATCCCAGATATTCTAATCTGAGCAATAATTAAAATGTACAGCATATTTCATAGAATCAAAGACTTAGAGAATGGCCTGGGTTGGAAGGGACCTTAAAGATCATCTCATTCCAGCCCTCCTGCCATTGGCAGGGACACCCTCCGCTAGACCAGGTTGCTCAGGGCCCCATCCCACTTGACCTTGAGCACCTTGAGGGTGGGACATCCACAACTTGTACCAGTGCGTCACCACTCTCAAAGTCAAGAATTTCTTCCTACTATCTAATCAAAACCTGCTTTCTTTCAGTTTGAGGCCATTTCCCCTTGTCCTGTCACTCCAGACCCTTGTCAAGAGTCTTTCTCCATCTTTCCTGAGGACTCCCTTCAGGCACTGGAAGGCCACAATTAGGTCACTCCAAAGACTTGACTTCTCCAACCTGAACAATCCCAGTTCTCTCAGCCTTTCCTCCCAGCAGAGCTGCTCCATCCCTGTGATCCCCTTGGTGCCTGCTCTGGCCTGGCTCCAGCAGGTCCCTGTCCTTGCTGTGCTGGAGCCCAGAGCTGATGCAGCCCTGCAGGTGGGGTCTCAGCAGAGGGGGCAGAGGGGCAGAATCCCCTCCCTGCCCTGCTGCCCACGGGGCTCTGGATGAGCCCAGCACACGGGGGGCTCTGGGCTCCCAAACACACACTGCCAGCTCATGTCTGGCTTCCAGTCCACCCACAACAAAATACAGAAATGTAACGCAAAGGCATCCATAAACTTTTTCTCTTTATGTCTAATTTTACATTCTATAGGTCACCTTACTTTGGACTGCGGTTTTTAGTCTTTGCTCTTACTGAAAGCATGGATGTTTCAAAAAGGGTGATTTAAATTTTGTTCTGCATGTCTCTGAAATTTGTCTTGATTCAAAGCACTGCAGGGAACAAGTTTCACAGTCACAGAACAGCAGCTGAGAAAGGTTTGTGTTTTGCACACACAACCACTTTAAAAACAACTGCTCTTCAAATTCTCACCATGTAGCAACCATTCTTTGCTTTTCCACATGCTGAAATAACTTCTGCACATCTTGGCTCAGGCCAGAAAATCCTGTTGCCTCTTCTTCAGTGTCTCAGTAATAAAATATTCTTGAAGTTCCCTTCAATTAAATTAACTGATATTGCACTAAACCAGATATTATTACTTGTATGATCTGGTAATGCAGTTCATGGAGGAATAATTCTCATTAAAGAGATGGTAACAAATGGCTGGTGGGGCTTCAGTAACTCAAACCAGGTTTTTACACTTGTCAGGCATGAAGGGGAAAGTTCTAATGAGTTAAGGAAATATAGTAATTTACAAAGCATTGTTTGGTGGCATTCATAATATCACCAAGTTGGGGAAAAAAAAAAAAAAGAAGAAAGCATCTTTGCTCTGGAAATTATATGGAATGAACCACTGCTAACTGATAGGAAAGAAGGGAACTACCATGAAAAAGTCTGTTGGTAAGTACCCATAAAAGAGAAAAAGTACACACCTGCCATGTTGCTGAATATGTAGGCAATTATATAGAGCCAGCTGGATCATCTTAGCACTGGCAGTCTCATTCCCAGGTAAAATAATAAACATGTCCATAATCCTGCCCAAATATCTGTACCTGATAGTGATGGGGTAATAACTGTTGCTGGTTCATGGGTTTTGAGTGACTGATCTGAAAAGAGGAATAAAGTCACACATACAGAAATGTGGAAACATTGAACATATGGAAGTCTGCCTCCAGAGTCCGGAGAAGTTAACTTGTCTTGTCTCTCAAATGTTACTTTTGCTGCACCAGACACAGAAGTGTACAATGTTTCCTTCAGACATATAAATTCAGCTTATTGATTTCTTCGTCAGCACAATGCTTTATATTGTAACTAAATTAGCACACTGTACTTCAAGCAACCTTGCTATCTCCGAAAATTAAGCAGCCGTCTTTACCTGGACGAAATTATTTTATATTTGTCCTTGTCATTATTCAGTTCCAGAAATGATACAAAGAATTATCCCTTCCCCCCCCCCCCCCCCATAAAAAAAAAATCTGTGAATCTCTTCTTAGTATCTGAATAATTTCAGGTTTGTTCTAATTTTCTCTAGCAGAAAGGAGAGCTGTTTATTTAAAAGTCGCTTGAAACAGAGTGGAAACAACAAATTTGTCTCTTTCTCATAAAATGTTTATCCAAAATCATAGTAATTTTAGATCTTTATGAAAGTTATATCTTTATGAAAGTCCCTATAAGATTATAAGAACTCGAAACAAAAATGTGGTGTAAACATTTATGAAACTCTTTTGTTTATTGTGCATCATTTCCTCACCACAATAATGCTGCTGTTCACTGTTGTATAATTTATCTTAGTGCCACTTCAATTGTGTTTGCAGTTTTCATAGGAAAGCATCCTAGTTGGGATAATTACTCACTTTGGAGACGATCAGCAATTTTGTTCATAAGCACCTCTGAAAATTACCCTATTGGCAGAAGGCATTATCCTGCAAGGGCAACATATTGTGCTGCTAAGAAGGGGTATTTTGTCTTTTCTCTTCTCCTTTTTTCTCCCCCTTCCTTTTCCCCAAAACATTTGACAATTGCTCACAAGATGTGCCAATTTCCTTACAGCTCCTCACCAGTTATTTTCAGATATACAATCTCTGTGCCTTTTTTTTTTTTTTTTTGTAACTGTGCCATTGCCATACGTTCCCCTAAAATTCTTAGCTAATTTTAAGGTGCTCCCTTAACATTTAAGTTTTGAAGATACGTAAGCAAATCCAGCTGGATTTTCTGGCAGCTTGGATGTCCGTTGGGGAACATGTATCTCAGGATAAATATCCATTATCAAATCATCACCAAGATTTCAGTTTCTATATTTAATTACATTTGCATTGAACGTGCAATTATCAATCAACTTAAAAATAAAATAATCCTTGTAAAAACACCATGGAGATGTTTCTTGACAAGTTCAGTCACAGCAAGTTTACAGATCCTCAGTTCTTGTAAACTGACTCAAGTGCAGTGATGAGAGCTTGAAATGTTTCTGTTGCCAGAGCCTAATTCTGCTGCTTTTATTCATATGGGAGGACAGACTCCTGTATAAATAATCTCACTGAGCAAAACAAGTAAGCAACATGGGGGAAAATTAATTCTTGCTGTCTTTTTGCAAACTTCACAGCTAGTAAATCTTTGTGGGAGAAAAGCTGCACATGATAGCACAGTTCTGAAAGCTGGAGGCTACTGTGTAAAAGACAGGGAACTTACAGATATATCCACTTTGATTTTGAGTGTGATACCCCAAAAGATCTAAGGTACCAGTCATATGTGATTGGTAACATTAAGTAATACTTTCCCTTCTATTCCCCTGAGATTTTCCTGGCAAGACTTTCCAGTCACTGGAGTTGTGTTTTAATTGCTTTGGGAACCTATCAAACCTATCAGAGGCTGATTTCCTCACCTTTGAAATAACTGCCCCAGCAGAATGATCATTATACTTCTTGATTCTGCTCCTCTTAGCAGTTCACATGGGATAATACCCACTCTCGTTTGTTTCTGCTCTTGATTTTAATTTTTTTTTTAAATTTAAAACTTACATATCATATGCTTGTTTTCTGCCAGTATATTTGTTACACATGCGGCATTATCCAGAAATCATGTTTTCTTGTGCCCTAGAAATGTTTCTAGGGCCCTAGAAATCATGTTTTCTTGTGCCCTAGGCTGTGCCCTAGTCTCAGCACAGCCATTGAACTCCATGTCAGCCTTCCTCCCAGTAACAGCACACTCTAAGGAATAACACTGTAAGCCAAAGCATGGGAAATAATACAGGTCTGACTGCTACTGTACTAATTAATGTTTTACAGCACTTTGAAATTCTCATCTTTTGGTTCATTTAATGTATGGTCATGAGCACCAAGAGTCATATAGCTTTGGATGGCAGAAAATTTGTGCTTTATTTCTGCATCTCTCTAATCCCTGTTTGTGTGACCTCAGCATGATTTGCTGTTGTGGTTCACTGTGGGACACTTTGATTTACAGATCTTTATTTTCTAACTAATGAGTTGTTAGTTGTTAGTCCATAAGAGCAGAAATAATGAAACCCTGCACACTTATGTACTTTGTCCCCTCCTTCCCTCCTCTCTCTGTCCCTCCACTGTGGAGGAGGGACCTAAACATACCCTAACATACCTTTTAGGTGGGATATGTGACAGAGTACTTTGAGCTGCATGCCTACTGATGGGAAACCAGCTGCTGCCTCTCCCTTCAGGGAGGCCTCTGTATTTTACAGTGGTATTACAAGAATGTGATTATCTTTGAGCTTTATACTCATCTTTTGCTGGTTTACTCCATTGCTTCAGAGCAGTGAAGTGTTCCTCTTTTCTCTGAAAAGCTGGACTGACGACAGATTTCTCCAAATGCTGTACCAATGTGTACATTGCCTACATGGTGTGCTCTGGTGACTGCTGCAGACAAGAACCAAGGCAGAGCTCTCAGGACAAGGAAGCCTGTTTGGAAGAAGAGCATCCTCACCTGATTTCAAAGGAGCAAGAACTAGTCACTCAGACCTGACACTGGTGATACTCTCATCATATTGATAATTTCAAATAAGCAAACTTGGGATAGCAGCATTCTTGTCAGCAGGAAACTTCCCACTTGCTTCTGTATTGTGTTGTGATGGGGCATGTGTACATGGATTTCATTCCTTGAACCTGTGCAGATCAAGGTGCTTCTGACCCTCAACTATAGGGTAGACTATAATAGATGTTCAGGTATGTTTACAAGTTATTTGGTTTTATTTATTAACCCTTATTTTATTTTCTCTAATTATTCCACTTTTGCTGGATGAAAGTGCTCCAAAACATTAAATTTGATAAAACTGGCATCCTACCCACTTGATAGTGAGGGTTTCTTGCTCTTTGCTAAGCAAATTTTATTTTTAAGGTTTTTACCTAATAATTGCTTTCATTACCTTTCCACATTAATTTATTAATGATGTCTATTCCTGTAGTTGGGTACTAGGGCTAATGGAACCTTTACACCTGGGAAAATTTCACAAAAAATTTTCCTCTGCTGTGCTTTCCTGAACCTGCACTAAAGGCTGGTGCCAAAACCTCCTGCAATTAAGCATCTCCCACGACATTCATGAGCAGAGCACCTCCTAAATATAAATCCCATTCTGACCTGTAAGGCTTTGCTGAGGCTGCCATATTTTGGATTTCCAAAAGTTTATGAGGAATATCAGTTCAATTCCACTTAAATATATATGAACCTGTTCCTTTTATAGTATATTACAAAATCTTTAGCTTAAGAGCAGGACTGTGAGGTGTGGAGCTGAGCAATATGATTCTGATTTACGTGGTGTAGATCAACCAATCCATGGCAAAAAGCCCTCACATTCCCTTCCACCAGCATTTTCAGCTCACTCTGTTTTATCCCCAAGTGTCCTAAAACCACCCTCTGAGGAAAGAATTTGGACTTTATCCCCTATCTTGTTCTTCCCAGAAAAATATTTCTTCTTCCTATATTTCAGAATTTTGTAGACTGCTCTGCAGCAGGAGCCAAGCTGGAGATACTGATCATGTCGTTCATATTAGTTTGCTGCAAAGGGACTCCTTGTCTCCTTCCTCCTCCCCAAATCCTCTTGAAAAGGGCAAGGGAAGGGTTGGGAAAAAATATTAGGGATGTGTTAATTTGGATTAATCCTTTATTATCCACTATCACTGCTTCACATTAATATAAATCTACTTCTATCTCCTTCCATATATCATACAGGTGGTAAGGTGACAAATTTATGGAACCTGCTTTGGAGCCTATAGCTTAATTAACCCCCTCAAAAAAGAATTACCTCTTCAAAGTCAAGCTGGACAAAAAACCACCCCTTTATGCAGGTTGCAGGTTTTTTTCCTTACAAAGCAAGATCCTCAGCCAGACAGCACCAAAGCATCCAAACGGTAAGCAATTTATTTTTTTATCGGTTTTATTTCACGCAGCCGTGAATAGCCGAGGTATGTTTCCCCTCTGGACTAATAACAGAAGTCAAACCAAGTGAATTCCTAGACAGCCGAATGAGCGCAAGCCCGACGGGATTAGTTACAGGCGCACCCGTACGCGGGGCTCGCGTCCCGGCCCCCGCCGAGCCCCGCGCAGCCCCCGCCGCCTGCTCCGGGGGGAACGAGGGTGCCAGGGGAGCATCCCCGCCCGCGGGCAGCCGGAGCGCCGCTCCCGCGCTCTCCCGGGATGCTGGGGGGCTTCCCAGTGGGATTCTCCACCGAGCCGCCGCCTCTCCGCTTTAGGCTGTGTCCCCTCCGTCAGCAGCGAGGGGAGCGGGCTCCGGAGGGGCCGCGGCGGCGAGCGGGGGGAGCCGGGGGCTGCGGGGAGGGATGCACGGGGAGATCGGGGAAGGGATCCGGGAGGGGATGCAGGGTGGGATCGGGAAAGGGATCCGGGAGGGGAGGCAGGGTGGGATCGGGGAAGGGATCCGGGAAGGGATGCAGGGTGGGATGCTCCGGTCCTGCCACCACCTCTCAGAGCGGCGGAGGAATCTGCGGGTCTGGCGCTCGCCGCTGTGGCGGGTGCGAGTGCGGCGGAGGGATCGCGGGCCCGCCGTGCGCCCGCCCCCTGCGCGGCGGCGCGGCCCCGCCGATATAGCGCGGCGCGGGAGGCGCGGCCGGCACTTGGCGAGCGGCGCTCCGCGGGTGCGGGGCTGCGCGGGCAGCGGCGGCAGAAGCGGCAGAAGCAGCGGCAGGGTTTGCCTGGGCTGGCCGAGCATCCTCCGACTTGGAACTGTCCACCGGCCAGAGCTCCTGAACATGAGCCTCCTGCCTCTCTACCTGCTCGGATTGCTCCTCAGTAGCGGGCAAGGTAGGAGCGGAGCGCGGCCGCCTTTTTCCTCTTTTCTTTTTTTTTTTTTTTTTTTTTTTGCTTTTAATTATTATTCTTGCCTATGCTGTCCGCTCGTTCAAATTAACGGAAAAGAAACGGAGAAAAAAAATTAAAGCAATGCGTTATCCTGGAACCAAATTAAGAAGGACCTAAAACTTGCTTCATCGCCCACCTTTTTCTTTTTTTTTTTCGTTTCAGTCTTCAAGAGGTGTCATTCATGAGGAGGAAAAAAAAAAGCTGGACAGTGCTAAGTGCACTTAGCTGCTTTGCATAGGATTTTGTCTTTTTGTGGGGTTTTTTTGTGCCCGATAAATGTGTGAGAGAGATGAAGCGATTACACAAAATCTGCCGAGCACTGGTCTTTAAAATCCGTGTCTGCCCGCGGGGAAGGCAGTGTGGGCATCGTTCTTAGAAGCAGGGAGAAGTGCTGGCGGTAGAGTCCGTGAGAAACCTGCCCTGAAGTCTCCCTGTCGGGGTTTCTCGTCTCTGGAAATCCCTTCCCCGCTCGCTGCCGGGACACCGAGCCCCCGGCTCGGGGTGGCGCGGAGGGGAGGGCGCTGTGGGGGCCGCGGGGCTGTGCGCGGGTGCGGAGCCCGTGTGCCACGGAACGGCACCGCGGGGTGCGGGGGCAGGTGTGTGCGGGATCGGGGCGCGCCGGGCTGGCGCCTTCGGGCACGCTTCGTCCTTTGCATATGTATCTGCGTATATATATTATATATAATGCTTATTTATACACGTACGTACAGTGCTTCGAGAAACGCAGACTCGGGGATTGTGGTGCAGCCACGGGGTTTGGTCTGTTTTCTGGGGCTGGCATATATATCTCTATATATAGCTATTTATTTGGGTTTTTTTGGATGTCCTTTGCGTGGTTACTTGAGGATTTGTGTTCCTGCAAGAGACTGGGCGGGAAGGGGCGCCGGGAGGGGCGCAGCCGCTGGCTGAGGGATAACCACCGCGGTGTTTGGAAACTGTTCGGGCAAGTTCCCGGCGTCCTGCCGGGGCGCTGAGCCGCGCAGGGCTGTCCCTGTCCCCGCTCCCGCTGCCCCGCTGCCCTGTGCGAGGCTACCTTCCCTGCACCTGCGGGGGTGGGCGGCGGCCCCGCTTCCTGAGGAGGTTTTAGGGGGGAAATAAACCCCACCCAGCCCGAGCGCCCCAGCGGGATGGCAGCGGGGCCGGCCCGGGCCGCGCTGCCGCCGCCGGGCGCCAGGGGGCGGCCGAGCTCCACGGTGGCGTCGGGCAGCGCCCGGGACGGGGCGGCCTCGCCTCGCTGCCATCCCGGGATGGGAGGGCTGGATGTGTCACCCACGGTGTCCTGTGCAGGGCTGGATGTGTCACCCACGGTGTCCTGTGTGCCACCCACAGTGTCCTGTGCGGGGCTGGAAGGGCTGGATGTGCCACCCACGGTGTCCTGTGTGCCACCCACAGTGTCCTGTGCGGGGCTGGAAGGGCTGGATGTGCCACCCACGGTGTCCTGTGCGGGGCTGGAAGGGCTGGATATGTCACCCACGGTGTCCTGTGCGGGGCTGGAAGGGCTGGATATGTCACCCACGGTGTCCTGTGCAGGGCTGGATGTGCCACCCACGGTGTCCTGTGTGTCACTCACGGTGTCCTGTGCGGGACTGGGAAGGGCTGGGTGTGTCACCCACAGTGTCCTGTGTGTCACCCACGGTGCCCTGTGCGGGGCTGGAAGGGCTGGATGTGCCACCCACGGTGTCCTGTGTGTCACCCACGGTGACCTGTGTGGGGCTGGATGTCACCCACGGTGTCCTGTGCGGGCACAGCGAGATTTGTGGCGCTTAAGGAAGGGACAGGGGTCAGGCATGATGCCTTGGGATACCAAGAACCGCAGCTGCCAAGTCTCCTTCCATGCATCTGTGGCTAAGCCTGGCACCATCCAGGCGGTTTCTTTCGGCCACAATTAGTAAAAAGAGAGAGCACCAGGTGCTCTCAATTTCCACAGAAAATGCTCCCCTGCTTTTGTCACCTCGGGGTGAGCTGGGGAGGTCTCCCGAGGAGCAGCGATTCAGGAGCACTCCGGAGGCTTTTGGGTCCAGCCGGCACTGGGATGGCAGAGGAGGAGAAGGGGAACGCTTCCTGCCGGCTTTGCATGGATCCACCTGCTGTGATGGTGTGCCTGGAGATGTGGAATGCGCCTCCTCCAAAGGAGGAAGGGTAGAAAGCGACTCTGTGAAGTGTGATTTCTGCAGCGTGGGAGGATTGCATAGTTTAGGTATCTTACTATCACAAATGTCAGGAGATAAATAATGGAGTGGAATTACAGATGCTATTAAACCGAGTTTTAAAAATTATAGGATATGTGTGAGGGGGGGAGATGGAAAGAAGAGGAGGAAAGCTGAATAAACCTAATATTGATAGTAAGTTATTTCCCTCAATTTAAAGAAACAGCTTCATTTTATTCTTTTTAATAAAGGAATTTCAGTGGCAGAGTATGATTTTTTAATGGACTGTAGAAGTAACAGTAATGTGCAGCCTCAATCCACAGCAGGGCATAGTAAATGGGAATGGGAGAACATCTGCATATGGAAAATACACCCATTTAGGTTGCTAGAGAAGAAGCATTTTCTACAGTGGTGTTTGGGGGGGGGGGGAGTTTAATTAGTTTAAATTGTAATGAGCATTATTGAGGTGATTTATTGTACATTTTTTTTCACACCACTTTGAAGTAATCTTGAGAATTTCTTGAAGTGAATTAAATGATTTGAGAGGCTATTCCAAAAACTCTTGGGGATCTTTTTTTTTTTTTTTTTTTTTTTTTTTGGGAACGCAGTGGTGCGGAACACTTACATCATCAAATGAAGATTGTGGTGCTTGTGAGGGTTACTTTTTTGGTTTGTTTTTAAGAAAGGCATTGTTATGTCAGTATTAAATGTTTATGACTTTTCAGATAGTTTGGATGGCTAAGAAAAAGTCAGTAACTGCATTTGGATCATTTGCCTTGGAAATACTGAAACTTAGCTTCAGGATTTATATTTTGAAGGATATAGCTGCAGTAGATTTTATGAGGAATGACTGAAGCCTTTTCTTTGAGAAGTGCTGGTGTTTAAGACTGGAGAGAGGGAACTGTGCTGCATTTGTTCTGTTCCAGAAAATCAGAGCAGCTTGAGAACAAGTAGCAGACAGGCACCCCCTCCCCCAGCCCCTTACGTTAAGAGCTTATGAATGTCATAATTATCTACCAGGGCCAAATAGTCCCTCTCCTAATTTCATCACAAGGGAGGAGTTTAACTGGCAGTGTTATTATGCTCAAACAAAAGGATTTTTTTTTTCTTAACATTTCAAAGCTGTCCAGACAATTTATCGAGCTTGAATTAGCTTTGCTTTAATAAAAATTGAAACAAAACACACACACATACTCCCCACCATACCACAAACCAAAAAAGAGCATACTGCACTCTGCAAATCTGCCTTCTAAGATATGTAGTGATAAATATTTTTACCAGTGTCTGGGGACACTGACTTGAAGTGGATGAAATGGACATCTTCCCAAATTGTAAAATCCTGTTTTTTACCAATCTGCATAATACACATTCCTTTAGGTTAGCTTTTTTTTTTTTTTGTGCTCATCCAGGAGATTCATAGGAGTGGGTATGTTGTGCTTCAGCTTTCTTCTTTTCACTGCTTTGGTACGAAGTTTCTTCTTGCATTTTGTGAAGAGTTTCTCTTTCTCTTTACAAGTGCTTTAAAGGGACTGCTTGTTAATAAGGAACTTTCCCCCAGAGAGATGCCAGCATGTGTGTCTTATTCACCAACAGCCTGGAATCCTGCTTCTTTCTGCTTTTTGTGTAGTGAACCCATAACATTTGGAATTCTTGAAATCAGTGATTTTGCTTACTGGATTAAGTGGGACTACTGCTTTACTCTGATGGCACACTGAAATTTGAAGCAGATCCTGAGACTTCAAGTAGACATTTTCTACCAGTTGATTTGTACAATTACATTAAGATTAAAACACAGCTGTTATCTTTCTTTCTTGTTTTCACCCTTCTAAAAAATCTGACAAAATCATGTTTGATTTTTCTATTTTAGGCTACTCTTCAGGTAAATATGAGAATCAAAGTTCTCCTCTTCAGGTAAATATGGGGATCAAAACACCTGCCTGAAAATAAGCCTGAACTGATGAGGAGTTCTGAAACATTGACTTAGAAATAGGTAGATGAGAAATATGTAGAGAGCTTTATTTCATGCACTCCCATACAAATGGAATTAGAGATACTTTTATTATTTGCCGTACCTCTAAATCATGAAACATAGGAACGATAAAGTCATAGACACAGAGCTTCAAAGTCTTAGAGGTTGAATAGCATAATTTGGGCTTTTCCTCTTTCAGCACAACACATTTATTTAGATAACTCATTATTTTTACCTATGGAAATGATGCTGGATTGTTAAGATGAATTTATGTATTATTTGCCTTTCATGGCCACCTTCTTCAACAAATATTTTGAGAACAAATGCAGTATTTGTTTGCCCTTTCACTGACCTTTTCTTTGAGGCACCTTTTGCAAGTGGTTCATGTTTACCTACTGATTTTCTTTCAATTTACTCCAGTAATCCCACAGTTACATTCAGCACATGCCACTTGATTCCACTGCAATTCAGTCAAGTTAATATGATATTTTGGGAAACACATGTTTTAACTTCACTGTAATTTGTGTCTGTGAGTTGAAAATCTATTATTGAAAGAGTAGGTTATGAACTTCTCCAGGTAAAGAATCTGGATAATGGTTGGTATTCAGATTTTAAACTGTTTATTTCAACTAATTCATGCCAGATGTTTTATTTATTTGCTTGGGTTTTTTTTCTTTTTTTTTTTTTTTCTTTTTTTGTGGGGTATTTTGGTTTTTGTTTGCTTGTCTTAATTTGCCTTAAGAAATAAAGCCAGTATAATTGATTATGTGTATTCTGAAGTTCTGCAGGTCATTTCAATCTCATTTTCCATGTCTCTTGAAATTCAGAAATAGGAGAGACTGGAGGAAAAACTTAGTGATAACCTGAGGTATTCAGATCTGGAGGCTTGTTGGGAGTCTCACAGACTAGATCCAGGCCTATTGCGAGCTTATATCTTAACACCAGTTTTTATTTTGACCTAAGCAATCAATCATTGCCTATTTCTGATGTAGTGACATGGCTTCCCCCTTGGTGTATTTAACTGCTTCTCAGTTTAGGTATTTGACTAGAATATTCAATTTTTGGCAACTAGTTTCAAACTCAGAATAGTTTTTAGTGTTAAATAGGGCATTCAGAGCACTGCTTGCTGTTACTTCAAGAATTTGAGGATGTCCAGCTTCAGTGACATAATTCTGCATTCTTTAACAAAATATTTTATTGCTTTTGTAGCTCAGTTCTTCTTAAAACTGTTTGAATGTGTTTGTATATTTTTAAAGGATATCAGGAAACAAAAGAGTTAACTCAAGAAAGGTACTCTTCAGATGCATTTTGTTATGCCATAGATCTTTAATGGGGTGTCTTCAAAAATCAAGGTACCAAGGTTCTTATTTTTATTACATGCCTGAATTTTTGCATTATTTGTTATCTATTGATTGGTGATATCATTCATTGGAGAAGACATTTTCTGATTTGTTTTGCTGTAGATGAGGAGAGAACCTACCTTTTAATTTATTGAATAGAAGGAAAGAAGAAAAACAGGGGGAGTCATTTATCTGGTTACAGCTATTTACGGTGACATATTACGATATTAAAATCCTTGTCTACTGGAAAAGAAACACATGTAAATGTTAGTAAAAGTTATGTGGAAAGGACACAAAGAATACAGGCATCAACAATGTTAGAAATCCTCGTGTTCACAAGACTGCCAAGCCTTTGAGTGTCTTGCATTTGAGTGGCAACATGGAAGCACCAAACCAGAGGCACATCCTTAGCAGGAATCCATTGATTCCAGTGGCTTCACTGGAGTCTGTGAAAGCATCTCTTGAAATGGCAGGAGGTCACCAGAATTTATTTTTGAAATAGTGTGAGATAGGCAACACCGTCCATTTATGCTGCTGTTATGATTAAGGAAATTATGATTAACAGGAAATTTCTCTCTTTGCATTTGTGCATTAGCATCTGGATCATTAATGAATGCGTGGCAGTAATGGTCTGAACTGCAAGTCTAATGATCTACTGCAGAATGAGAAATTTATATCCTAGTGCTTAGATATTAGGATATCTGTGAATATTGTTGTTTGGGAGGCACAGAACAGAAGTTGTGGATCCTGTCCCTGGGATTGTTCAAGTCCAGGTTGAGTGGAGCTCTGAGCAAGCTGGTCTAGTGGGAAGTGTCCCTGCCCATGACAGTGGGGTTGGAATGAGATGATCTTTAAAGTCCCTTCCAATCCAAGCCATTCCATGATTGTAGCCAAACTCTGCTAATTTTAGTCATAGGAGACCATCCATTGACTTAAGTTTGTGTTTGCATGAAAGACAAGAAGGACCAGTTCTTTAAAAGCATTTATTTTACTGTCTCAAGTAGATTAATCTGGGAAAGCAGGTGACTGTAAAGTGTATCAACTAAAAATTCATTACACAGTTTCTGCTTATTTAAGAACAATGCTAAAAACTTGTAGCCAAACACCTGCTGAAACGTTTTACCTGCTTCCTGGCTCTTCTGGAAAAGAAAAAAATGCAGTTCTTTGGTTTCACCTGCTCTTTAATGTGATGCATAAAGATCATTGCAAAAAGGATGAAGAGAACAAGTCTTTCATAAACCTATTTTGCAAGCCTGGAGATCTACTAACCAGTAGTGTAATTTGTTATCAGTTTCCATGGTCCAAGCATAATCTTGTCTGAAATATCCAGTTTCTGGATGGATAGCATCCAGATAAAATTGGGAAGAAGCATGTAGTACTATGGAGGTTTTGTCAGCCTCTTTAGTAGTCCTGCCTATCATTACTGAAATAAATATCCTCTTAACTAAAAAAGTTCCTTCAAGAACTAGCTTTCCATAAAAAGCATAGATCTTTGATATGTTAATTTATATTCATTTAAGATGTAGTGGCTCTTGGTAAAAAAAAAAAAAAAAAAGAAATACAAGTGGCTCATTTTCATTTTGCTAAGTTAAATTTTTCCTCCTAACAAAATTTATATTGTGACTTTAGAAGGCTGCACTGGTTTTCATTTGATGTTCTAATTACCTGAGTAGTATTGCTAAACAGTGGACAGAGGTTGATGAATGACCTCATAATTCAGCAATAGTCAGAACTGTAGCTTATGAATATCTTATAAGGATACAAATGAAACTTTTCTTTTCAAGATGATGTTTCCCATTAGCTAATACTAAACTAATGCTTTGCATTGCAGTTGTAGTCTAAGGAACAATATCAGCTATGATCCAAAATTCATACTTGGAAAAATTCATACTTCACACAAGAAGTCATTGTGCTGACCCCTTTGCCCAAGAGGTGCCCTTCAGAGCATAGTATGAATTCACATTAAAAACACTCATTGCCGGCAATTTTCTTGCTACTAAAAGATGTTGCACCAGATTCAGTCAAGCTGCAAGTAATTTCAAACCCATTAACTTTGTAGACCTTTGTACTCAGCTGAATTTGGCTTGCATGAACTCAGGTCCATGGTTAAAATAACAAAATATTTAAAAACAGAAACGTAAAGATGTGATACAGATAGATATAAATAGGAAGGAAGAGGTAATCTTGCCTCTTATTATGAACAGTTCCTTTAACTCATGGTACATTTTTTTTTTAATTGTAAGAGGATACAAGTAATCAAGGTGCAATTGTATTGCATTAATATTATGACACTGTTATTTTAATTGGTCAAAGCAGAATAAACTACAGATTCAGTGTAGTTGATTTATGGGGAAGAGGACAGCAAATGATGATATATTAAATGTACTGGAGACCAGTTATCTGGAGTATCATAATACAGCATTTTTTAAGAAGTTCTTGAACATACCATACTCATAAACTAATGTTCTTACTGGATCAGAAAAAGATTGATGTGCTCCAGTGACCTCAACAGAGACTCAAAGCAGGAGTCATAAGGGAACAAGTAAGTACAGAACAGAAAGAGTGTGATACTTCTGTCAGTGCACCTACAATGTTCAGGGATATGTCAGGTTATATCTGTGTGATCTTCCTTAACAATCTTGGCAGATCTTTGTTGCCTGAATTTGTTCCTAAATCTGCCGGTGCTTTGATCTGCTTGGTACAAAGTGTCAACAACTTACACAAGAGAAAAAGTCTGAAAAAGTAATGTTCAGTCCTTTAATTGTGGTGCTGTAAGTAGTGGAGTCATACCAATTCCTTACTCGACTCTTCTGTGGCATTCAAAATTGTACATAACAGAGAAGCTGCCAATCTCTTATGTGATGGACTCAGAACTGTGTTATATTCATGGGCTTTACAGTGAATGAATTTTTTTTTTTTTTGCTTAGTAGTCAGTTCTCTAATTTCTTTTAAGCATTTTATTTTCCTACCCTTTTGGTAATAGCCATTTTAATTTAACAGATAGTAATGTGAAGTACTTGAATTTTAAGCTGATCTGCATCAGGCCAATTTTAAAAAAGCTTCCTTGTTTGTAAGTATCTCTTTTGCACTATAGTCAGTGTTGCAAGTTGTGCCTTACAAGGAGGTGAGGGCTAAAACTGGTCTAGCAGTAATCATGGTGAAATAAATGCTGAGAGAGATTTAATTGCTAGAAAGATGATTCCCAGCGATGAGCGTATGGAAAGAGCAGAGATACTTTAAAACAAAGCTTGATACATGAGTAAATGGATACAGAATGATTAAAAAAATAAAAAAAACCCCAAAACCAACCCTTCAGGATGAAAATTAATTTCTGACCAAAAAAGCAGTGACTGTGTAGCATATGAACAGGAGGGAAGAAGTATTGTTTCTCTTAAGATGGTTCAGAATCACAGAATGTCCTGACTTAGAAGGAACCCGCTACAATCCCGGTGTCAGACTCCCAGCCCTGTGCAGCAGACCCCAGCAATCCCACCATGCGCCACAGGCATTGTCCAAGTGCTCCTTGAGCTCTGTCAGGTTTGGTGCTGTGGTCACTTCCCTGGGGAGCCTGTTCCAGTGCCCAGTCACCATCTGGGTGAGGAACCTTTTCCTGATACCCAGCCTAATCCTCCCCTGACACAGGTTCAGGCCATTCCCTTGGGTCCTGTCACTGTCACCACAGAGATCAGTGCCTGCCCCTCCTCTGCCCCCCATGAGGAAATTGTAACTGCACTGAGGTCTCCCCTCAGTCTCCTCTGCTCCAGGCTGAACAAACCAAGTACCCTCAGATGCTCCTCATATGGTTCCCCTCCAGACACTTCATTATCCTCATTGCTCTCTCTTGGATGTTCTCTAATAAAATTCCTATACTGAGTTAGTCAAAACTTCATACAGCACTTAAAGTGAGGCTGCACCAGTTCTTACAAAGTGCAGCCTTAAATTCTTTGAATTTTTAATTTTATTTTATTTTAGCAATAATAGAGAATTGCAAAGACAACATCACACAACATTTAAACCTGGTTTTTTGCTCATCACCTGAATGATCTGGTATGAGGAATCTTTATTTTGCAACAGAATCTTTGGTTTTGCTGCTTTCTGTTTGGTTTTTGCTCCTGAATGCTAATTTTGTCAATCTTGTCTTATTCATCTTGAAATTTAAGATGAATTATATCCAGTTGGGCATTGCTGTCTGTAATAAATAATGCAGCAATTCACGTGCTCCTCTGCTTTCTCTGTTGGGGAACAATACCCAAATTTAGAGTTAAGCAGAAGCTAATGCTGACTTTTCCCAGTGGAGACTGTCTGTAGTACCATATGAATTCCACATCCCCAGACTTTTATTTTCTTTTATTTTAAGCAAACTGTGTTATGTGAGATGAGTTCTGCTAACAGAACCGTGCACACCCTGCAGCCACGGAACTCCCACTGGAGTCAAGTGCTTCGGGGGTTGTACTGATTGCACTTTTCAGGGTCTGATTGAAGCTTTCAGGAGTTGTATAAATTCCATATGAGTACATGGGAATTTTGATTCAGTGAAGAATGGAAAAATCAAGCTCTAACTTTGTGTGTTTAAGTAGTGGGCATGTTTATAAGTAGTGCTGAGAAAGTGTGGGGCTAATCGAAGAGCACGGAAGAACTGGAAAATAAAGGAGTGTTCCGGTGTGCCAGGTTCTATTCAAGAGATAAGGTGCAAGACACAAAAAGGATATTTTTCTCTGTGCTTTTTAATAATAAATCCTAAGATACATTGCAAGTATTTAAGCTGCTGGTTTCATTGTCTCCCTCTGGGAACAGATGCAAAAATTGCAATTAATCATTATGGTCACTTAGCTGTAGCCCAGGCTATAGCTGTGTGGGGAAGTTTAGCATTCAGTATGAAAAACCCATCACTAAATTCATCACTCGGTTTTGCTGGAGTTTTTGAGAGGAGTTTTGATTTCCTTGTTTGTTTTGGTCTGTGGCTTTGTGACACTGGTCAAAATTGTTCTTTAGGCTTTCAGTATTCAGGTCATGCCTGCAGGTCTGTAAGTGCCACTGTCTGAGCCATCAGATGTTCCAGGGACTTGTGCCAGTTTATGGCAATTCCACACATTGGGTTCAACAGCTTTTAGCATTTAGTCAAAATAATCCTTTCCAGCACCTGTGCACTGCTTTTCTCTGAATTACAATTCTGTCTTTGAATGATACAGAATGTGTATGTAAAAAATTTGTGTTGCTGGGTTTGAGAACTCTTTCAGAGGTGGTATTTTTTCTACAGTTCTGCTAAACTTATGGTAGACTTATTCTGATTTTACCATTCTTGGAAGAAAATTTAGAGAATTCTGTTTACTGTCACAATAGTGATTTTCAATTCTGTGAGTGTATGGTCTTTGTATGTGCTGCTAATTTAAAAAATAATTTTGATCTTGCATTCAAATTTCTATATCATTTGCAAACAGTAGTTTAAATCAAAACATTCTTATCTGTGTTCTAAAATCTCAGGAATCACCTATTTCACTCTGTGTAGCCCTTTGTGCCACACTCTGACAGCCTTTCATTTTTTTTTGTGTGTGGTCCTAGGTACATGAATGAACACTTTATCTGCTGCATAAAAGAGCAGATATGGCTGGGGAAACTATTAAATAAAGAGTAAAAGTGGTGATGAAAGGAAATAGACCTCTCTGTGAATCACGTATTTTGCATTTTTAGTTACATACAATTTGATTTAGGAAAAAGCCAAACAAGCACAACTAAGCAATCCCAGAAAGCATCCTTTTCCAGGGAAAAGCCCTTCTCTTGTTAGATGGAGTTCTGATTTCTGTTCCTCTGTGCTCGTTTTAAAACAGGACAGATAACTGTAGCCAGTGACTCTACCAGAAAATTAAAAGAAAGACTTTATCATCATGTAAATATTATAAAAGCTATTCTATGGAAATCTCACTCTTTTTTTGTGTGATTAGTGACTGTTGCTATTGTGTTGTTGCACCTTAACTATGTTTGTGACTATTTTCCAGATTCTGATGCTCACTGAGGAGTGTTCACAAAGGTTTTTAGGTACTCTTAGTCTTTAGACATGTAAGTCAATGCAAGGTAGCACTGCAGAAAAACCATTTCTGTTCATAACTATACCAACTCTATTTCTTGTGACCTCTAGAGATTAAATAAGTAACATCCCTATATCCCTATCTTTCTTCCTGTCTAAAATCTTGTTTCTGCAATGATGGTCTGTTTTTACCTATGAAAATGATTGAATTATCTAATTACTTTTATGAATGTTTGATCAAAAAATCCCCCCTGTTGTAACGGGGGGAGAAGGGAAACTCAAGCAGTATGGAAGGAGGAGCTCTGAGTGCTTGTTCTCCTCCAACAAGAGATGTTTCTTGGTTTCTTTGGTGGAGGTTTTCTGGGGTTTTTTTGGTTTATTTGGATGTTTGGGTTTTTGGTTTGTTTTTTTTTTTTTTTTTTATGTGTTATTTTACTGTTCTGTTGTTTTTGTTTTTTTTTTTTTAAAGGTGTAGAGCTGCTAAAACAAAGCATTTGGTTTTCATAGTCCAGAGGTGCTTTTACAGAATCATAGGATTGTTGATGTTTTCAAAGACCTTTAAGTTTATCAACCATCAACCCAGAATCACCGCCATGTTCACCATGAAACCCTGTCCTCTTTCATATTCACACAATTTTGAATCTTTCCAGAGATGGTGACTCCACCACTTTGCTGGGAAGTCTGTTTCAGTGCTTTACAACCCTTTCCATGATTTATTTTTTACTAATGAAAGCATCACATAAAGTCTCACATAGCACTCATAAGACTGGAAGACAATCCCTCCTCTTAAAATTGTTACCTAATGTTTTTCTGAATTCTGGTCCTAAAAATAGCTGCACGTGTCTATGACAAAGAATTACTAAAACAGCAGAAATGAGAATATAAGCTTTTCTAAGCAGCTGTTAGGAAAAAAACTGCACAGTGAAGCAAAAGCTACTTTTCACAGTAAACACTTCTATACAAAAATCAAAAGATCATATTTTCAGTCCGAGTTCAATTGATGTGAAATTAAGCATAAAGAAACTTTGAGAAAAGTCAGAGTCCATCATGAATTGAACCAGCTATTTTGATTTCATTTCAATGCTGTAACAGTCATCCTGCTTTTATTTTATTATGTGATACAGAGTCCAAACTGACATGAAAAGATGTGCTGATTGTAAACTGGTTTCACTGCTGTTCTTTGGTGCTATCCATGTTGATTCCAGGAGCTCTGCCTCAAATGGGCCTAAGCTGAGGCTGAAATGTTTAGTGGGCTTGATTTAACATTTTTTTAGAATCCTAAGGAGTACCTCTCAGAAATCTTTATCTAAATCTTCAGATTAGTGAGAGGAATTCTCAGTGGTTCTTTTTAAGAAAGCAGGGAATCAAAATGGAAATGTGCTTTTTGGTGGGGAAATACATTGCTGGGGGGAGGGGGGAAGGAGGGGAAAACAAACAAAAAACCCAGCACAAAGCCAAAAACCACCCTAATGTGGGTGAAAACAACCTATAAGACACGTATTTAAAGGTTTATATTCCGCTCTCACTATTCTGACCCTGCATCAGAAATTACTTTTTTGTGGTTTTGAAATAAGAGCTGTGAGCATGTGTCTCTCTGAAGAATTAAACAGAATAACCAAGCTGTTTTACTTCCATGGCCATCCAGGCTATTTTGGTGTTTTAAGCTGGTTGTGAATGTTGGACTGGTAATGCTTCAGGTGCATGAAATTGGGTGAGAAAAATGCTTCTAGTATTGACAAGTTCAGAGCCTGGCCAAGGTTCTTTGTTCTTTCCTGCAAACTCCATTTATTAAAATTGACAGACTGGATATCTGTAGTTGTGGTTTTATGTCTTTTGGGAGTGAAGGTGGACCTGATTTTGTCTTCCTGAGTTTTGTTTCCATTTAAACACAGGTGCCTTGGTGTTACACAGCTGCCTTTCTATGATCCACAAACACATTGAAATACAAATGCAAAATTAATTACTGATAATATTCAAATTAGAATATTATCAGTAATTAATTTCAAATATAGAAATAGCTAAATAGATCTATGTATTTAATCAATGTTCTAAAAAGGCAATATCGTTACTTAGGCAGGTGTTTTGAGCAAGCAGTGTACAGGGTACCAAATGCTGGGGCAACCCTGTGTAGTTTCTTTAATCCCACACTAGAAACGGGGAGGGCCCTGGAATGCAGATTGGAATGCACATTCCCTGATGCCTTAAAACAACTGAGAGAACAGAGTAATTAGAGGGGCAAAATTTATGTGTCCCCTTCACTGTTTGTACACACAAGAGGTTATCTATTGCTGTAAATTGAATTGGCTGTATAAACAGCAGCATAATTTATTTAGAGTTAGGTCTAAAAGACTTGGAAAAGACCAGTGGAAGAACAAGAAGGGGATTGTAAAGAGAAGAGAGGTACAGAGAATGCAGCTGTACTTTTGTTCAAGTAACTGATGTAGCTCATATATATTGACGTATTTCATTACAGTAGAATTTCTTTGTACTTAAACCATTGACAATGTAGAGAGCAGGGGACTCAACATTTCATTAAAAGTTCTAATCCTATATGAAAATGCATATTTATATCTTAAACCAATCATATTTCATAAATTTATAAAATCAATCACCACCTCCTTCTGCTGATCTATGAGTATTCACCCTTGCACTTCTACACACCAGACGACTTGGAAAAATGATGATGCGCCCTTGAAATGGATATATATTTTTTTTTCTTCAAAGTCAATAACATAACTTCTATATAACTATTCTGGATGCTGTTCAGTGTACACTCAGTTACTGAAAGGAATGTTTTGGGCAGCTGCCTTGCTTGGAGCTGTGGTAATGGCATGAGAGGCACTCACACGTGCCCCTGCACTGCTTCTGCAGAGCTCTGGGATGCTTTGCTCCCCTTCCTCCCCTCCTGGCTTCTTCAGGGTTAAAACAAGACCACGTTTCTGTCTTTCTGTAGGGATTGCTCAGATGAAAAAAAGTATAATTTACACTAACACAAGATAAATTATGATTAAAATTGATAGCATGTATCACTGGAGTAACCTAAAAGAAAGTGCAACTTGCTCAGAAATACAAGGACTTTTGTCTGTGTGTATGGAATAGTTTTAATTTCTCTATTCAGTTGGATCTTTAATAAATATTTTTTAGTATTTCTTATCTTTAATTAGCATTTAAATATTTCTCAAAAATAATGTGGGTATCTTAGCAGCATGCATCCCTTTTTTCACTTTAAGGAAAATGTGGGGGGTTTTCTTATGTTTAAATAGGCTCCTTGAGAAGAGCAGCTATAGTTTTATTAGAGGTTAGTTTGTTGCATGTATATATGCTCCTTGATTTTTTTAATCATGATTGTTGGTTTTTACAGACCAAATCTGTCACTTTGGTAAACAAGATGTTTTATTTAATCTCCAGCCTTCTGAAAGACGGACCTTTTTGAGTGCAAAGTTCGTTGTCATGTTGCTGGTGCGTGTTTCTGACCAGAATGCAAAGTAGCCTGAATCCATACATTCTTTTTTTCCTGTACTGGGGCAGCTGCCAAATCTATGTCAGCAATTAACTTCTGAATGTGTCAGCTGTAAGAAATACAGTTCATTGTTCCTTGACTAGTTAAGGGCTAGTTTAAAGGCAGAAACAGCCTCAAATGAAAGGGAAGTACTGTGCATTTTGTATCTAAAATCCTCAGGCTCTTAAAACTGCTTAAAAGAAAGAAAAATTTAAACTAGTTCTAGGATGGATATTTAGGAATTTAAAAGTACTTAGCTGATTCTTCAAGTCAAAATATGCCAGATAACTTCATTATCCAGTTATCTGACAAAATTATGGTCAGTTACAGACCATAATTTTCAATAAAGGGTTATTTCATTCAATATCTGAGCGTGTTTCTCTCGTGTGTAAATCAAAACACCAACAGCCCTTTTCCTCCCTCCCTTTTCCTACCCAGCCCAAAAACAAATTCCTCCAAGAAATCTCTCTTGAACTGTTAGAATAATATTTGAGATAACAGTTAGAAAAAAAGATAGAAAAAAGAAAATTAAAAGTTATTCAGAGAACCTGACACTATGAAGATTGTCTAAAATGAAGTGCAAAATCAGTTTAGAGGAGTGCAATAATACTCTTCCTCCTCACAGACATGGATGTTCTTATTGATGTTTGGGATTTCTTAAGTTTACAGGCTGTTTGCACAAGGTTACAATAATGTAATATTCATATTTAACCTATATTGGTACATTTTCCTCTGCAAGTGAATTATTACTGTGAACATTTAAAAGCCTTTGTATCCTTAATTAGTTCTTTAAGCTTCATGTAGACCTCTTCTTTTTCAAATTTGAAACCAATTATCCCACCAGAAGAGTTTTTTAATTGAAATTGCAATTTTAGTGTACATATGATATTTTTTGCTTTCATTTTCTCTTAAAGGTGTGTTTTTGTATATTCTGTCTTGTTGAGCTCAGCATGAAGATGCTGGTAGTAAATGAAGACAAAAGGGGTGGTTGTAACTAACAGGTGTCATAATCAATTTCTTGCATAAGAGGGCAGATTCAGTTTTTTTCTTACAGTGGTGGCAGGTGATAAAGCTTTACTGAGATGCAGAATTATTTCATTTTACTAGTTCATTTGAGCACTGTTATTTTTATATTGCAACAAGTGAAAGGTTTGGATGTCCTATGAGGCAGAGCAGAGAACAGGAAGCCATGCAATGACATATCAGTAATTTACCAACAGGAGGAAATCTATACTGTTTTACATCTATAAAAACCCAGCCAAAGAAAAACACCCTCAGGAAAACACAAATGGTGTTCATATTGAACAGGTGGTTTGAGTAAGTGGTTGGCAGCAAGCTAGACTGCTAGGTGAATTTTTCAATACAAGGAAAGTTGTGGAAGAGTTTACCATTTCTAAAGTTCTGGAAAATAAGTTGTGTATGCTAGGAGAGTGAAGTAGGGAGGGAAATGGTCTTTGCATAGCTAGGAATTCTAGACTTTCCATATATATTTGTGGAATGAAATGTTACCTCCCAACACCTTCCTGTGATGCAGCCTATGCAGAGAGGAGGAATTGTGCAGTTGTGAATCCCAGACCCTCAGCACTTGTTCCTCCTGCTCTGTGCCACCCCCACACCCATTCCCATAGTTTCCTTCTTACACAGAAGTTCTGTTTCATTTCAAAGGACTTCAGGCAGTCCTTCCCCCTATGCATGAGTCAAAATGTTTTATCTTTGTAATGCATAACTGTCTGTATCTGCAGAACGGTGGTTGTGACTCACTAGCAGGATTTGTTTGTCCTTAACTCAGTGTGCATGGCAGAAAACAGGAGTGGTACTGTCTCTCTCCCTCCACCCCCTTCTTTGTCTTCTCCTTCTCCCTTCCTGTAAGCCTTAGGATAAAAAGCCAATTTCAGATACCTAAATAAAAAAAAAAAAATCTAGTAATGCCCACTTGATATGCAAAATATCTTCAACTCAAGTTATACACTTACAGCTCAGATCTTTCTGAAATCTCAACCACTCCCACCATAATTTCCTGTTCTTACTTTTAGTAACACTTATTGACTTGCTGGTGATGATAGAACACACTCTGGGTTTATCCTATGCATTCTGGAATCCAAGATCTTTTAAATTCATTATTGTAATGCCAAGATCCTAAATTCATAATCGTAATGCCAATGTAAGGAGGGGAAGGAGGTATTAAAAAGGGCAAAGAAAAAGTGATGGTAAGGGGTAATGATAGGAAGATTTTTGAATTGCAAAAGAAGCCAAAATGAATGAGTAAGTAATTTCCATCCCATAATCTTAAATGAAATTGAGGATTCACCAGAAAGTTCTGTATTTCTGTTTAAAAGATGTCTGGCCAGTACAGGTTTGCTGCTCTTGCACAAGTAGTGTGTGAGGCTGTAGGTGTCAATATAGCCTGTAGTCTCATATATCTGAAAAATATAATTAATTTTATTTAGTTGCACCATTTTCCCATATTTCAATGAAGTTTGTTCTTTTAAAATTGTTTTAATTTTTAGGAATAAATGTTCATGCAAGATAAGAAAGTGTATCAGGACATGTGAGCAAATGGGTTTGTTTACTCAGGAGTAGGGAGGGATGTTTTTGACCTCTTTAACAATTCAAGAGTGGCAAGTGGAAGGAAAGAGAATTATTCTTTCATTCAAGTATATGCTTGGTGAAGGAAAAAAATGAGTTTGAGCTGACTAAACATCTTTAGTCTGAAAATGTAATAATTTTTTCCATAAGAGTGAAGAAAATTGGAAGAGAAAATATTCAAAAAATACTTCAAAAAATTTGTATAACATTAAGTGATTTAAAGGGGAGTAAATGGATTTGAGGGTGATGTGGTAATGCTGTGCCTACAGAAGGACACTAGGATCTCTAACTTAATAAAAAACCCCAGGCAAACAGCACTTTTGGGGTAATTTTAGGAATTAAGCCTTGAATTTTCTTCTATAAGTCTCTATTTGGTAAAATAAAAAGTACATTGAAATTAATTGTTTATACTTAAGCCATTCTAAATGTAAACATCTGTTCAGGAAATTTTCTAGAATTTCATATTTGTAAAATCTGTGCAAGGATTAATCATGCAATGAGAATCATCTATGTTTTCACTTATTTCATGTTCTAATTATGGATTACTGATAATTAAGCCCAAAATTTGAGATGAAAAATAGGTAGCATTTCACAAGTGCTATGAAATATGACTGTAGAGTCCACTCCTGTTCACCAAAATAAATGGTTTCTAAATGCTTTGCCTTCACAAAATAAGTAGGAATTCTCAAACAGGGGAAGAAAATAGGAGTTATGGCCATTAGAAAACCAGAAGCCTTAACTTTGTTGTCAAACTGACACAAACTATTCTGGATATGTTTAAAGAAGGGTCTGGTATTCAGAGAAATCCTAGCCAAGTAAGTTTTGCCAATCTGTTACTGAAAACATTAAATGATCAGCATTTGTACTCTCTGCAGAGGAGACCTTAAAAAGTGACTCATCTTGAAGAGAAGAATTTTAATTGTGACTTTTGTATGTTTTTTAAATAATTAATGATAAGACAAATTTCTGCCTTTTTCCTATGGCTGTGTCATTAATTTCTTCAATGTAGCTGCTTTTTCTGGCCTTTCCAGGCAGCAAAGAAGGCTGGATACCCATAAAAGAGGCGAATATTCTCCTAAATGTTCTCTATTTTTACTTTCAGTCAATGCTGTAGAAGCAACTTTGCCTAAGAAAAAAAGAGAATGATAGTGCCAGAAAATAACTTACATTCAACATGTCAAAGTCTAGTTCCACTCTTTCCTTGAAAAGAAAGGACAAATGGAAAGAGTCTGTAATATTTCATATCCTCTCTTATGAAACAGCAGCATCTCTAGCAGGATAGACTTCCAAATTTTGTAACATAACAGTTTTGGGTTTTTTTTTTTTTATTTGTAGATATTCTGCCATGTAAATCAAAGTTGCTTAGGTCTTAGTTTAAAATGATATCGCTGTCATTAAGGTTTTAAGATTTACCACAAAAAAAGACCCAAAATACAATATTCTTCACATTTTTTGAATTGGATACATCTGATGCATATCAGTGTAATCAATGCAGGAAAGAAATTTATGCCACTACTAATTTTCAATTCCTATTATTTGGAAGTATATCAAACTAGCCTTGTATGTGTTAAAGTGCATGTTTTATTTGTAGTTATAGTTTGGAGAAGACAATGTTTGCCAGTCATTTATTCCCAGTTCTGTTAAATCCTGTTTACCACCTAATAATTGCTTGAATGTGTTTTCTTTGCTCATAAAGCTTGAACCATTGTATTCCATCAGAAAACATGGGTGACACTTCATGGGGTGCACAAGCTCACACAGGTTTAGAAGATACAGGAAGATAATTTCTTCCTGCTTCCATCTAGCTGCTCTTGCAACCTTCTATACATATTATTCTAGTATTTAATGCAGCCTGATTTTTCTTCACTTTTTTGGAAACACCTGGTTTCTATTTCTGGTCCATGTTTAAGTGCTCTTCCAGTCTCATATTAAATCATTAAATGACATCATAGCTCCAATTTATTATGTCTTTTAGTTGATGCATCTCATCAATGATTACATATTAGAACACAATCTTTAGCTTTTTGCAAAACACCAACCACAGGATTTTCACCTGTATTCCCTAAATAGGTTTGACTAAATGCATTTCAGTGAGAGGCTTGTAATTTAGAAATAAATTGCATTTACAATTACAATTTTCTTTCAAAAACACCGCTGAAGCAATCTTCAGTTTGCTACTTTATTCTTCATTTTACGACATATTATCTTGTGTCAGAGGAATATAAATGAATAAACTTAAAATACTTGTGCTGTGTTTTTTTTCTTTGCTTGCAATGTCTTAATTCTATGTAACAAAGTATAATTAAAAAGACTTCATATCTCTCATGGTATCAATGTATTTTATACTTTGCTCTCTATGTCACAAATTAAGACAAACAGGATACTCTCAAATACATAGTATGAAAAATTAATTTAAAGCAGGGGTTTCTAAAGAAATATGAAACATATGAAGATAACATTATTATTTTTTTAAAGTACTGAAGAACTAAACCAAATCAAAAGTTTCATGAAGAATAGGGAAGGACATTTTAGATCAGAAGCAAAGAATGCCTACTTTTAGGTTTTGTGTACTACTAAATATGTGAAAAATAATGTAGGTCCACAGACACATAAAATTAACAGGCCTTTTTCCCAGGGGAAGACAACTCCACCTTTGCTTTGCAGTATAATTTGCAGTAAAGCTAAATTGTAGTAAAGCAAGTTGGGTTCTTGCAATTTTGTTTTGACATGCAGCCAATTATGAACGTCTCCACCAACCTCGCTCCGTACAATCTCCCTGATTGCGAGTCTCCCGGTGTCTGCCCTTGGGAGGGAGTGAAGCTTACGTGCCAGATGTGCTTTAAGTGCTGCAGTGTCTTTGGCTGGAGACAGCCTGAGGGTCAAGCCATGGATGATACAGCGACTTCCTTGTTCTCAGCCTTCCTTTCTCCATTCTCTGCATCCAGCAAGGACTTCAGGGTGAAAGAATGCTCGTTCTTCCTGTTATCTAAAGCAGGGTGGTGCTTATGAGTGGATTGCATTGCTAGTGCAGAACATGAACAGAGAAGGGGTGACTCTACTGCATCATCCAAATATTATATTTTGCTTATAAGTGTTTTGAAAAGCTGTTTGCATTTGCCTTTAAATGCATCCTGCATTGTGAAGAAACACAGTGCAAGTGGCATGACAGTCCCTAAAGGAAATAATGTGTTGTTCCCATTGTCTGTCTCTGTGAACAGAACATGGTCTTTGACAGTCAGATTTTTACTGCTATCACGTAGAACATACATTTTTCTGGTATCTGTTGGATGCATTCAAGACACAGCAGTTCTGTATACCTGATTTCCTGACCCATTTGCCTCAAATTGCTTTATCTTTTGTTTGTTTTGAGCAGTTATTCATGTACCCACACTGGTGAAAGAGTGTAATGCTGCAGGATTGTATTTGGAGTGCTTCTCTGTTTGGATGACTGCTGCTGAGCCTTTTTAATGAACTTCTGTATGAGTTTCTGAGTTTTTGAAGGTCAAATCTCTGAGGATTTATCAGAATATTTTTTATCAAGTTTTGGCCTCTCTATATGTTAATGTTAGTGGTAGATACAAAGGATATGTCCCAGTTTTTTAGTTAGTTCAGAGATTTCCTTTTTTTCCACCTTGATTGGTTAATTTACAGTAACAATTTCATGTGATGAAGTTCCTCCCACTGTCTCTGTACATAAATAGGTTTCTTATTAAATTATCTCCACCTGGTGGCAGCATGTCATAGCCTGCAAGCAAGAAGCTGAACTGCAGCATTTTTTAATTTAACAGAAACATAACATCAAAGCTAGTTAAATCAGATGAGTCATTTATTGCTTAAAAACCCCTGTAAATATGCATGAAATATTTTATAGCTGGATGTGGTGTCTCATGTGTAATTGGATCTCTAACTGATAAGTATCCCATGCCTTCAAAATGCAAGTTGATTGCCATGAGTTCTGTTGGCACAATTGTATTAATGTCTGCATTGCTTCCCTTTGGAAGAACAATGCAGGTATTTTGATGGGGAAAGCCAACATTCAAGAGTGTTTAGCATATCTATTCTGCTTATTCTTGTAGTTATAAAATATGGATTAGGCTGTGCAGCGTTTGCATAATGTGTTTTCTTGGAGCATGTTTTTGTAGTCTGTTGCAAAGAAATGTTCTTTGCAGAAGTGCTGAATTGCCAGTTTTCCTCAGTGAAGAAAGGAAACATTTTCAGAACAATAAGTGCAGTATCAACAGTATCTTATGAAAAGACTTGAGGTAAGTTCTCAGAAAGAGTTTTTAGTTGTCCAAAAAAGGTTTACATATGAAGTACCCTGCAAGCAATTCCATATGCTTTTGAAAAAATCATATATATGATTAAGATTTTTTACAGAAAAAACATAATTACTTGCTCATCCACAACTGAGTGATCTTTTGTGTCTCACAGATAAGGTCATCTCTTAAATGTTACACATTTACATCTCCTTCTTACATTTCAAGAGTTCCCAGAGTGTTTCTGAGGGTTCACTGGGGAAGGAAATTAGAGATTATTGTGTGTTTTCAAAAAAAAATCTCTAATGTAAGGAAGATATAGCATGCCTGGATGGTGTAAGGTGATTTGACCAGCTTAAATCTTGTATGAAATATGCTTTAAACATCAGGGGAAATTTTTAAGGCAGTATTCATGTCTTTTATCTGTGGAAAATATTAGATTTGGGATAAAAAATAAAAAATAGCAAACATGGGTTTAGTTACTAGAGCCTGAAACTACAATATTGATAAAAAGATTTACTTTGATTTTTTTTTCCCTAACTAAAAAATAAGTCATAATGTTAAAATTGTTCAGTAAGAGCCAATTAACAGCTGGCAATTTGTAATAAGTCATGTGGTTTTGATTTAAAGCTTATAAATGTATTTGTTTATATGTAGTGTCTTTTGACATTGGTTATATCAACATACTTTGAATCAAATACCCCAATTTTTTTAGTTTAAAGGGGTTTTTTAAATGGACCTCTGGGTTTCTTTGAAAAGGGAAGGTTGGCCTTTTTATTGATGAGTTTCAATTTACTATGTTACTTTGTTGAACAGTGTAATTATTTTGATATAGCTATTTACAACATATACTGGCTTATGATGAGTTCTTTAGTGGTTTAAACACAATTATAAAAAATTAAATCTTGAGAACCTCCCATGGAAAAGCTAAAAGCTGTTTTGGTTTAGGATGCTCTTTTACTTTGGCTGGGTTTTTTAAGAGGAAAATTAATAAGCAAAGAATAGGCCTACACCAAATGAAAGGAGGTTTGTTTGTGTATCTGTGGCAAAATCCAGGCCCTGTTCTCACATCTTTACTTGATATGAGTGTCTGTATGTGAGGTCTTTTTTATATTTAAAGCACTGCTATATAAACCTTCCAGGTAAGAACTAGTGAATTTACCTTTGCTAAAGTCCCCTTAGGCTTAATGGGCTGCAGAAATTGTTACCTATAAGTACTAAATAGAAAAAACAAGGGGCACAAGGAGTTAATGCATCACTTCTGTTCATTGAGTCTTAAAATTCTTCAAAGCCTTAAAAAGGCCTACTCACCTTGTTTTTCTGTTGTGTGAGATGCAGAAAATATGAATTCAGGGGAGGAAGGGGAAGGAATCCCAACCAAGCAAATTACATTTACATAGCTGAGCAACCAATCTCTCTTATAAGCCTAAATATGGGAATATTACATTGATTTGTCATACTGCATTAATCTAATAAAATTGGCTGAGGCAAAGTTTCTATTTGGGTTTTTTTCTTTCTATATAGAGGTTTTGTGTGGAAACAGGATTCAATTTTTCTTTGATCTGTCAAAGTGTTTTAAGGCTGAAAATATATTTCTGAATTTAATAACAAATTTCTACTTATTGCTTAAGAGCTATAAAACTGAAATTCATCTAAAAAAAAGAGATTAGATGCTAAATTAATCTTCTTTCTTGGTTTATTTTTTAGTATATTTCACCTTGCAGCTGTTGAGCTGACCAGCTCTGATGAGCTCAGGTAGTATAAGCTGCAGGGTAGCTAATATGAAAAAAAATATCATTAAAGAAAGTGAAATTTAAGCAGTAAAGAATTTTCTGCTTTACTGATTGTAAATTTTTTATTGTAAAAAAATATAATTACTATTAGCTTTTTCAGTCTTATAATATTGATAAAATGAGAAAACATGGAATCTTTGGGGAAAGGTCTAATTTGCCTTGCAGAACTCTAGCTGGAAATTTTGACCAGGTACTAAGATGTTTTCACACTGGTTCTGAGAGGTTCAGGCCACAAGTTGCTGATTTTCTCTCAGGAGATGATGCCATTTGTAGGTTGAATGATTTTTGTTGTCCATCTGGGAAAGCCAGGAAAGCTTCTCCCATTGTTCCTTGCTCTTGTCCTTCACCTTGGGCTGAACAGACACAGCCCAATGGAGCTGCCTTGTTTGTCATTGTGAATTAGCAGGAAAAAGGACCCAGGAGTAGGGAAGTGTGAACCCAGGAGTAGGAAAATGTTGGGGAAAACAACAACAGGGTGTCAAGCCCCTGTCTGATAAGAGCTGTGCCTGTTTAGATGCTCTTGGAAATTTTATCCTCATTGGCTTTTTTTTTTTAACCAGACACAAAGGGTGCAGTTTAGATGACATTGTAAGGCTTCAGTGTATCTAGCAAATACAAATGTTTTGGTGGGTGTTTGAACTGACAGAGGTGATGTCCAGATTTTGGGGAGAGGAGAATCATTCAGGATGGCTGGAAAAAATGGGAAGAGGGTTACGTCCCTGAGGTATATTAGAGGAATGGGACAATGTGATAAGCAGAACATGAATTTCAGAGTGAGCAGCTCACCCTATTGATTAGGCTGCGCTTTGGTGCCTGCCAGGCTTTGCAGCTTGGCCTGATGGGCACAGGATGTGTGTAGTTCTTGGGATCTCTAGCTTGTCAGTGACCCCCAGATATGTACAAGTCTCTTTCCCAACCTGGTGCTCAAAGAAGGAGTCAGAACTCTTCATTTCTTGGTCTCAAGGTTGTTTATTGTTTCTTATCTATAAAATGTTTTTGTCCTGCCCAGCCAAGGTCTGCTCAACAAGACAGTCCAAGGCACTCTGCCTGCCCCCGGAGCGGTGTTATCTTTTTATACTAAAAACTACATGTACAATGTTTACAATTACTTTCCAATACCTATCAGCTATGTTAGGCACTGAGCTTCTACTCTAAACCAATCTAAAAGTGCCAACATCACAGCAGAAGATGGAGGCCAAGAAGAAGAAGGAGAAAGGCAGGACATGCCCCCCATTCCTTCCTCTTGCCCCTTAAACCCCCATTCTAAAAACCCCAAAATCTACTTTTTCACCCTGTGATAAATTCACTATCATTCTACTTAAAATTTCATGGCCCATAATTCTTCATATAAAAGTTGGTAATTGTTTTTTCCAAGGGCTAAGTCAAAGGCACAGGGGTCTAGGGTTCTGTGCCAAGATCTCTGAGCCCCCTGGGCAGGGGCTCGAGCCCTCCAGGGCAGCCAGAGGAATTTCCTGGGTTCCGACATATGGTGGAAGCTGCCCTTGGGGATGCTCAGAGGATGCTCAGCTGCAGGGACTTGGATAATAGGAACATGTTCTTCCTCTGGAGGGTGGTCAGGAACTGGAGCAGGCTCCCCAGGGAATGGTCACAGCCCTAAGGCTGCCAGAGCTCAAGAAACATTTGGACAAGGCTCTTGGGGACAGGGTGGGATTGTTGGACTGGGCAGGGCCAGGAGTTGGACTCGGTGATCCTTGGGGGTCCCTTCCACTACAGCATATTCTGTGATTTCTTTAAGGAAGCCTGTGGCTGCCTAGTTCCTTCTGCACAGCTCCATATCTTGAGCCACATTCATGGCTCAGTAGAGTTTATTTTGGCAGAATCAGTGTTGTGTGGCATTGTTTGGTGTGCAGACTTTGTTTGATTGGAGTTTTGGGGAGCAGTTGGTAGGGTGTTTGTGTGTGTCTGAATTCATAGTACTGAGAGAAGCAAAGACTTTGGATTTAATTTTACTGTTTGCTATGTTGAGGAAAGAAAACCAAGGAGGTTTTGAAAGGACAGTCATCAAAGTAGATTCAATAATAGACTCAATGAGATATTTGAAATTTTTGGTAATGTAAGCCAAACGATTATTAGATTAATACTTGAAAAAAAAAACAAACAACTAAACAACTAGCAAATATGTACATATTCTCTAATACTTATAACCTACTCCTTCTTAAAAATTGATGAGAAGTACATTCTATCAGTTGTTACATCTGAAATATTTGAATATTTGAAGAGTATTTAAATTCCTTTCTTTATCATAGATGCAAATACTTCAGATAGTGTGCATTTGAGAGCTTGTGAAGTACTGATGAAACATGAAAAGAAAAAAATAAAATAACCCTCCTGGAACTGGCTTGGGAATTTCATTCTGTAATACTTCAGCAGCTGTGCACTTTAATACTTATGGCCACTTCTTTCTCTTTTGACTCAAATATCTACTGTAAATTGCACTGAATTCTGTGCTCTCTTCTTAGCAATTTTGTTACTGCTTTGAGTGAAAGTGACTTTTTCAAAGTCATTTTTATACTGATTTGTTCATGAATTACCTTCTTTTTAAATTGGTTTTTATTTTCCCTTTCAACTATTTTAATCTGAACTAATCTGTGAAAAAGGGCAAGCCTCGGAAAGTAAGGAATTTTTTAGGGTAAGAACAAAAAAATATAATCAGACAACTGTATTGCTTGCAGTCATGTTCCTGCTTCTCCTGTACAGGGAATTTGCATTCAACTGAGTTGGTAATGGAACTTATTGTATAAACTGTCTTTTAAGCCATAAAAAACATCTATTTGGATGTTCTAAGTAGGCTGTGAACATATGGATACTCTTTGTAGAGGTCTATTTGCCATTAATAAATTTCCTGTGATGTGACATGAAATTTTGTTTCTCCAAATTGCCATTCATTTCACTATTGAAGAAATTCAAAGAATGCAAACAGTTGAGTGTTTATAAAGTGATATATCTTTACCTATGCACTTGCTGCTACCTGCAAAAAGAGCTGTATAATCAAATTTTCTTCAAGATATGTTGGGATGGTCTATCATATGGTTCAGGAGTAGTAGTAGATACAACATATCACTACATCTCTGTTGATATTTAAGGAATTAATTCTACTCTTACAGTAATTAAGGCTGATTCATGAGCAGGTGCTAACAAAGGAAACATGCTAAGTGCGGGAACCAGCTCCTCTCTTTTTTCTTTTCTATTTCTTACTATGACATATCCTGTCTGGCAGTCTTTTTATATATTCCAGTATTTAATAATTTCTGAGAGAGCAAAATCTTTATGAATAAAAGCAATGTTTTTAGGGAATTATGTTTATATAGCCCCAATTAAAATATATATATTGCATTTTTCCTATCTTTTTCTGGCCTCTAAGTCAAAACAGGACAATGAGGTAGAATTTTACGTTTCCATTTGTTTACTGACAGAGTAAAACTAGGAGTGTTGGTTTACTGCTGAGGTTGCCAGGACAATTTCATCTGGGGGGACTGAATCCATACTGTGTCAGAAAGACAGATGAACTCTTAAAACACTCAATTGCTTTTCTGGTGTTTCTCAATCTTGGAGTTCATCCAAGTGTATTTCATGGTGTGTCTCTATACAGTGCTGGCACTTGGGCGCTTTGAGTTGAAACAAACTTTTCTTTACTCCCTGTAGTAACACCACTATTAATGTGAAGAGTTGGGGGTGTTGTTTCTAATGCTTGAAAAGGTGCATAAACTTTTTTTGGTCAGAATTCATTAAGAATATGTAGAGTATTGAAATTTATCAGCTACTTTATTTTAGAGAAGTAAGCGTGTACCCTTAATATGACTGAAATTTCCACTGCCAAGCCACTATGCACTCTGAAAAAGTTAGAAGCTGCTACCTTTTTAACAAAAGCCAGTGATATGCAGCTTCTCAATTTAAATGGATATTTTGGGGATTACACTGAATACCTAAGACTCATGTTTGTGTTCTGTATTCATTTTGAAATCCTCTCTGTACTGCTTACATATGTGAGGCTCCTGCTTGACTTTGTTCCTGTTTTGCTTCTGTGCACCAATTACAGTCATATTTGTGATGTAGTAAAACTAAGAATGGCTTAAAATTAAAGCTGCAGCTCAGTGTGCACCATTTTATCACTAACTGAAATTCTGAGCAGTCTTGTGGGGTCTGGGGCTTCAATTTGGGGGTTTTTGTTTGGGATTTTTCTTGGTCTTTTTACGGTACATACAAGAGAGTTCCACATTGCAGTGATATGAAGGTTTTAGAAATGAAATCATTTGAGTTTTGGATCCTTTGATTCCAACATGAGTAATTGAAAAGTGTGATACTGGGATCATGTGGGAAGATTATTGTGTGCATATTTTGTAATGTTTAGAAGGATTTCTTTCATCATGTGATCCTACATCCAGGAAGTAAAGCATATGCTACTTTATACACCTGTGATCAAATTGAGGCTGTTATACTCTTGTTCACTCAGCAAAAAAAAGCTAAATTTCTGAGTTCCAGCTCTCTGTAAATTTTAACTGCATACAGAGAAAGAAGAATTCTTATTTTTTTCCAATGGCAGAAAATCATTAAACTTGCAGTCTGTGTGATCAGTTTCAGGCTGAAAAAGATCCATATACCCATTTCTAGTTTGGAAATGAGCAGCAGGCAGTTCAATATTTGAATAAGGTCTTTCTTTATTGTACTCAAAATGTTTTAATCTTCCATCAGTAACAATAATGGAAAAATAGTCAAAGAGGAAATAATGGAGGAAGGTCTGAGAGTACTAAGTAGGGTAGTTCTTTATATATCAGGATAAAGTGTAGGGCATACAACTAAAATATATTTCTAGATTAAACAGCACCCTTTTCAGAACAGAAAATAAGTTTCTCTAGTATGTCACAAATATGAGGTTCAGCTGTTTAGAAAGGGAAAAAAAAATCTCTACCTGGATTGTACTCAAATCCCCAGGGGTAAATAAATTTTCTTTTAAAATGTGACCTTTGTTAACTTGTTCTTATTTAAGCATTTGTTCTTATTTAAGCATTTAAATTTTTTTAAATGCTCAGTTCCAAGATTCCACATATGGATGCTACTAGTTGAATCTATAAAAGTGTTAGGACTATGCAGTGATGATTCTTTGTTTACATTTTTTTAGTTATATAAAATTGGATATGTCTGGGCAGAAGTAATCAGGAAAGACTGAGAAAAAGACATGTATCACTGTGTTGCATTTATACAGTTTCTCTTTCATTGTAAAACATTCTTGCAGGTCTTGGATGGCTGTCCGTACATATAGAGATTTACATAGTTCTTAAATGTTTTATTTAGTAACATGAATTCTGTAATTACAAAATAAAAGCAATTTCTGAGAGTTCAAATTTCTAATTTCTCAGAATGAATTCAACAAATCAGACAAGCCTCATATGTTTTAAGGCCAACCCATTTGATGAGAGAGTTTATATTCTCAAGGAAGGGAATAAGATGTTGGCTTTCTCATCCTCATATAGGTCAGGAAAACGCTTCTCTTAGTTGTTTGAGCTTCTAATTACAACTGTGAGACATCAGCCACGTCCTACTATAATTCAGATAACTTGGAAAGGCCCTTGTTTTCTTATCTAAGATTTACAATGGTAGGAAAACAGCTTCCCTACATGTTATTCTTTTACCATTTCTTGCCTAATTTGGCCACAATTAATCAGCACCTTGTATTTGATGAATTTTGTTAGTGATGTAATTGCAGGGAAAAAGAGAGAAACATCCCCCAGCCTCAGGGACACTGTCAAATATTAAATTTGGTTCTGTGTGACATTCAAATGGAGAAAATCCAGTTGTAAATTCTAAAATTTCATCTTATTATAAAGAACTTGACATCAAATAAATGCCAATAGGGAATAGAGGCATAAGAGAACACACATCTAAAAGTTCTGGTTTGAAAAGAGAGCTGTTGAATAAAGGTGTTATTAGGAAATTATATTAATTGACCATAATTTTACTGAAAATTATCTGTTGAGCAGTAGCATGGATTAGGAACACTTGATTGAAGTGTCTGTAGGAAGCAGGTCACAGGATCCCAGAATGGTTTGGGTTGGAAGGGACCTTACAGATCATCTCATTCCAACCCCTCTGCTGTGGCAAGGATGGCTGCCACTAGACCGGATTGCTCAAGAGCCCCATCCAACCTGGCCTTGAACACTTCCAGGGATGGGGCAGGCACAGCTTCTCTGGGCAGCCTGTTCTAGCACCTCACTACTCTCATGGCAAAGAATTTTTTCCTACTGTCTAATCAAAAGCTACTCTCTGTCAGTGTGAAGCCATTCCCCCTTATCCTGTCACTCTGGACTCTTGTCAAGAGTCTCTCTCCAGCTTTGCTGTAAACTCCCTTCAGGCACTGGAAGGCCACAATTAGGTCACTCCACAAAGACTTGATTTCTCCAACCTGAACAATCCCAGTTCTCCCAGCCTTTCCTCCCAGCAGAGCTGCTCCATCCCTGTGATCCCCTTGGTGCCTGCTCTGGCCTGGCTCCAGCAGGTCCCTGTCCTTGCTGTGCTGGAGCCCAGAGCTGATGCAGCCCTGCAGGTGGGGTCTCAGCAGAGGGGGCAGAGGGGCAGAATCCCCTCTCTCAAGCTGCTTAGAAGGCTTAATTGAGGATTTGAAAAAAAAAAAAAAAGAAAAAATTTTTTGTTATTCAATGGCTGGAGAAGGATCTGGAAAGGAGGGGATCTGTATGGTAGATGGTATCATAGATATGAACACTAGGCAGAACTGCAGTCTAATGAGAAACTATTAGAAGCTCTAAAATCCTAAAACTGAAAATAGTGATTTGTATAAGAATGTTCTTTATTGCTTTTCTTTAAAGCCTGAGCTATATATTAGTTTCCTCTAGCTATGCTTTTACAGTGTTTAATAAAAAATATGAAAAAAAATAAATGCCAAGAGCATGGAAAGGAAAAGTTGCTTACACTGCTGAAATTCAAGGCTGTGTTATCAGAAAATCTCCATTTGCTGCATTTTTTTTTCTCTGATGGGATGACCCAGAGTAATCTTGTTCCTTTAGCTGTGCATTTATTTTTGTGTGCTTTGGTGGGATAGAGAAGTATCTGCCAGAGGAGGTCATTGCCTATGCTGCTCTAAAGGCAGCCTTACTTTCCATCTCTCAATGCAGTAGGAGGCCCAAACATGGAAGTACAAGTTTATTCTCCTATAAATTTATGAGCCCCCCAACCTTTTAATTTTATTGTCTCTTTAGTGTAATTAGTTAATAGAGCAACATCACAATGGTTTATACTGGATAACATGTTCTAGCTTAGACAAATATGAATGAAAATAAGCTCAGGAATTTTTTTAATACCTGAGATACTTTACACACCATAAGGATTTTTCCATGTCTCCAGAGCAAGCATTTAGTTCTTAAATGTATGCAGTGTTTTTGCAGACCTTTTTATGATCAGAATGTTTCATCTTTTCTTGTGGATCCTGATACTCCCCCAGAGATTGAAGTGTAAGAAATGCAGTATGCTCCCTTAAGGTTTCTGTTTACTGTTTTTATTTTTTTGTCTTGCTGATGTATTCCCAGGTATGCTGAACTTTTAGTTTAGCCCTTTCCATATTAAAAACTTTGTGATGAACTCAGCAGAAGACTTGCATGACATTCACAGAGCCATAGTAAATAATTTATTTTTTTCTTGGATACTTTCTCAGCAAAAAAAAGTGGAGTTCCATCAAAAGACATGATTTCAGTGACAGAAATACGGTCTTTGGATTGACTGTTCCTGAAATGTAATTTTGTGTATCAAGCAAATGTCAAAAGAAATAAAAGTTACATTCAGTCTAGACTTAACTTTTGACAGTAGTTTCAGAATAAATCTTTGAGATGAGTTACAAATTCTCGTTCTACCTAATGCTGAAACATGAAATTGAAGTAGTATGTTCATTAATAAATCTTTTTTTTTTTTCCACATTGCTGTAGATCAGAAAATGTAATAATATGACCTTAAAATGTATGTAACAGGCTTTTCTCTTCTCTTTTATTTTCTTCTGTGGGAAGCTGTCTCAAAATGTGGATAAATAATTTATGTTATAAAATGTCACTTTAACCTTTGTGCATGATCTCAGCAGGATCAGATTTGCTGGCTTATGGAATAGTAAGGGTTTTTTTTTAATTTGTCTAATGCAGAAAAAATTTACTTTTGATAACCTGACTTTTATGATAATTTATTACACTTAGAAATGGTAACGCTAACAAGCTTTTTTGATTTCATTTAAATGGATGCACTACTGCATGCCCAGTGTTATGAAATATTTTCAATATTTTTTATAAAAAATGAATTTAAGGTCTCTATAACTTGAGATTAACCATCTGTACTTTGCCTATTGAATTTGAATTTTTATATTTATAATTAGCCCATTTAAAGGATCATGCAAATGAAAATAATTGCTTTTTTCTAAATAAAAGTCGAAAATGCAGATGGAGCAAACTGAATTTGCACGATTAGCAGTATTAAAGAATCAGGCCGTGATTAGAAATTAGTATAAGGACATGCAAAACAGTTTGAAATGGGATATCCTAATTCTAATTCCACTCTAGTTCCTAGCTACTGTCATCTTCTCTCTTTTTCCCTGTGGTCAACTGTTTGAATCTGTCATTTTTTGAATGTGATATAATGTGTCTTTAGTGTTTCGTTCCCTTCATCTGGAAAGCTGATTAGAAAATTTTAAATATTGAATAAAATTAGACAGTTTTCTAGGGAATATATCTAGTGGTGGACTGAAACTCTTACCGGTTGACCTTACAAGAAGACCTGTTTGCAAATATAGAGGATTTGCCTGTTTTAGTAGGATCTTGATGTTCATTCATCTGTAGGAAAATTTTGCTCCTTACTAAGACATTTTCCTTGGCCATGGGATGAAAGGGGGCCCTGTGTGTGTCCCCAGGTCCCCACTTCTTTACCCAAGTGTTCAGAGCTTGTCGTCACCTCAGGGTGTCCCCTGTGGATGTCAGTGGTCCCAATGTGAATAAGTATCAAGCAGAAGTGACCTTGGAAATAGATGAGCCTCAGCAATCTCTGCCATGTCCAAGATACCTCAGTCCATAATCCTGACATATTCTGGCTTTTTTTAATGTCACAAAGAGATTACACAATTTATTAAATATTTATTACTGAGATTGAACAAATTAATATAAACTTTATTAAGCGCCCTTGTTTTGGCTGGTGTAGAGTTATTTTTTTTATTTTGTAGCTGGTGCAGTGCTGTGTTTTGGATTCAGTCTGAGAATGAGGTTGATAACACACTGATTCTTTTGTTTGTTGCTAGATAGTACTTACCATAAGTCAAGGATTTTCCATGTCTGATGCTCTGCTATTGAGGAAGGGCACAAAAAGCTTGAAGGGAGCATGGCCTATTCACCTGACTGAACTGTCCAAAGGGATATTCCCTACACAGAATATCATACTCACATATCAAATGTGGGAGTTACCTGAAGAGAGGCTGGGCATTGGTCAGCAGGTAGTGAGCATGGCATTGTGCATGGCTTGTCTTGGTTGGGCTTTATCCATCTCTCTCCCATTTATCACTATCATTATTACTATTGTTTTTATGATGATAATTACTTTGTTTCAATTATTAGACTGATTTTAATATAAACCTGTGTCTTTTAGTTTTGTTTTCCTTGTTCTCCTCCCTATTCCACTGGTGGGATGGAGGGCCAAGTGAGTGAGTGATGGCAGGGTATGTCATTGTTGAGTGTGCTTACACCATGACAGTCCTTTTTGACCCCCAGCATGGGGATCAAAGGGTTGAGATAATGCCAGATCTGACCAGAGCATGTTAGAGAAAATTTGTTGCAGGCATTCTTTGTGTAGGCTTAGTAGTTGCTGTCACAATGTTGATTTATTTCCTATCAGAGTTGTGCTTGTTCTCAGGGTTAAGACTTGCTGTGTGTGTTCCCTGTGGTGATGTTTATCCTCCATGGGGCCTCAGCTAAGGGTTATAATTTTGTACTTTGTAGTAGAAAAAAGGGATATGAAGGGCTTATGGTGTGATAGCATTGCTGGGCATAAAACTATTCAGGTACAAGTATTCAGTATACCAGTCACCTCTGTATATCAGGAGTCACCTACTGGGAACTATTATTAATAGCACCTTTTGCCTTTTCTCCTTGGAGAGTCAGCCTGTAGGGAAGATATGTCCCTTTTTTGTCCCCATGCTGATTATAGTAGCTTTTGAGAATTTTAAAGGTTTTTGAATATCCTTGAAACAAACCTTGTCCTTTTGCCAGGAACTAGCACATTACTGCACATGGGTGAAGTTTTTTTAAGGTTAAACAACAAATTAAGACCATCAGCCAGAGATCTGCCCTGAGGCTGGGTATTTATGAGTAGCAGGGTCTGTCAGATGGTATGGGGAAGTACCTAGGACAGTGAGTGCCTCCAGTGTTTTGGAACTTTACACCTGAGTAAGTCCATAATTTGGAATAACTAGCAAAATGTTTGGAAAACGTGAATCTGGCAATTTCATATGCACACACAAACCTCTGTAACATGCTGGGGTCTGGCCCAGGCCTGCTGAGCCTTGCTCAGTGCTACTCAGTACTCTCCAAGGGGAGAGAAGGTCCCTGGAGCTGGTAACAGGACAGCAGGCTCTGTAGCTATTCCAACCCTCATGACAGCCCCTGGAACTGAGCCACAGAACCAGCAATTCTGCTGTCATTGTCCCTGTGTACAAGAGGAAATGTGAAAAAAAACCATCATTTTGTTTAGTAATGGAGAACAAGGAGGGCAAAGAAGGACTGGGAGGAAGAGACAGAACAAGGGCTGAACACTACTCCCTGTCCTTGGGTGAACTGCAGGATATACAAAAAATATTTCAGCTGTCATCCCAGTGAACAGGTTACCACCTGCTCTGATGCTCAGATATTTGGGCTAGCAGTTTGGAATTAGAGGGTAGGAAGGCAGGCAGCTGTGATCACTTTCTAGGGAAGCAGGCATTGACAAAGTAATTGGAGAAGTGACTCCAGTCCTTAACTTCTGGAGGTGATCCTATCAATCACAAGGGAAAGGTTTACCTCCAGGGAAGATATTGCATGTTGCCCAGGAAAATGGACTGCACAGGTATCCAATAACTTGGGGAATTAGCCCTGTGAGGGATGAATTATTATGGCCTGAACAACACACAGCCACAGATCCAGATGAAGTCCAATCCATGTGATCCATGGGGCAGAAATTTGTCCAGCATTCCCCATTCTCACACACCAACCCACTGGATACATTAGTCTGGAAAGACAGTGTGGCAGCAACAGTGGATGAAGCCATTTACCAGCTTGAGGAATATGAATGTAGGGCAGTATTTCTTCCTCCCTCATCTCAGCTGTGGAGAAACTGTGTGATAAACTGTCCTGTGAGTTCCAGCAATTCAGAGGAAATATGTCCAACTCCCCACCTGTATGGGGTCATACCTCAGTGATTGACTGCAGGTGTCGTTTGGCTAAAAAGATGACACAGAAGGTACAGCCACAGGGTACCCTGTGGTTTTACTTGTGGGACCACTGACAGGATGTGAGGAATTGAGATGGAAAGCCTACCTTACCCTAGAGGCACAAGCACATGAATTACAGGGAAAAACAAATGGAGAATCTCTGTGGAAAGTTCCTGCTCCAGTGGACAGTTTCTCAGGCTGTGTGGACAGATTGATTTTACTTCTGATTCTATGGAGAAAAGTTTTAATCCATTTTTACAAAAAATAAGTGGAGAATCCTGTGATATCAGTATTAGAAAGGCCTCCCTGGTGGAGGAGAGGGACAGCCAGATTTACTGGACTGTGTAGATCCCATAGCCTGGAATGCTGGACCCAGAGGAGCATAAGGCTCTACTCAGTAGTGCACAGTGAACACTAATGCCATCAAGCTGTGGAGGGGCATAGCCCAGCTGACAGGAATCCCAACAGCAGACTCTGCTGGAGATTACAATCAGCCTGACCATAAATGAATGGCTGGAACATCCTGTTGTGACTGGCCCAGCCACTGTGCATGCTTAGAGACTACCTCAAGAAAGAGTGTTTCAAGGCCCCAAAAAGGCATCATTGGGTCATTGGGTTGGTTTTGGTTTTGGTTTTTTTGTTTTGGTTTTTTTTTTTTTTTAATTGCTGACTTGGAGATGGAGGAAATTAAGAGGCTGCCTACCTTGCCTGGTCTCACAGAGGACCCTTCTCTTTTGGGGTTGTTGAGGGTTGAAGAACAGCTTGTGTCAATTACTATCACAATGGTGCACAGGTTCAGTATCACACCAACTGAGACTCCCTCATGCTGATTCCTTGACTGGAGAGCCAAGGAGTGATCAGCAGTTATTTCCTTTTATACCTAAAAGTCTTGCTTACTGGTAGTATGAAAGGTATGTTCCTGGTTTATCACTGACATAGCTTCAGGTGTTTCCAAAAGTTTACACGTGTAATGTATAAATGTAATAATAAGGAAAAAATGTCAACCTGACTTTCAAAAATTTTGGATTACTTGCTCACATTAGGATTTGCAACTTTAATTTAAATGCCAAAAATTCTGTTTCAAGGGATGTGTCACAGTAGTGAATTTCCATGTATTAGCAGCTATTTTAAAAAATAAAAACAATGTTGAAGGGATTTTGGGACTTGTCTATAGAAGCAAAGCTGTCAACCATTAAAAGAAAACCCCACCAAACAACAAAAAAAACAAACAACACCTGCCAAAAAAATCCCCTTCTAATGAAAAAAAACAAACCAAGCTGAACTAAACAAAAGCTACCCAATAGCAATTGGTGGTTATAAAGTGCATGTAAAATCTTAGAAAAAAAAAGGAAAAAGATATTATAGACTCAAAGAGTGTTCAGGTTGGAAGGGACCACAGTGGGCCATCTGGTTCCACCTCCCTGCTGAAGGAGGGTCATCCCAGAGCACATGGCACAGGATTGTGTCCAGATGCTTCTGGAATATCTCCAGTTAGGGAGACCCACAGCCTCTCTGGGTGATCTGTTCCAGTGTTTGGTCACTGCACAATAAAAACAGTTCTTTCTCATGTTCAGGTGGAACTTCCTGTTCATTGAGTTGCCTCTTGTTTCTTTTCTGAAATTAGAGAAAAGTTCAATGAATATAAAAGTGTTTATCTGAAAATCTGTCTTTTTTTTTTTAATATACACAGTAGCAGCCTTGGATTTTAATTGTGATATTTAGACCAATTTGCAGCAGAATGCTATTGTTTCAGTTTGAGTTATTTCATGACTGAAGTTTCCTGAAGGATAGAAAATTAATGTGAGAACTCACAAGGTAATGAAGATGATAAATTTACTTAACCGAAAATATGTTCATACTGAAGTGTCTGTCATTGCAAATAATATATAACTGATCTTAAATCTGTCAAAACATCTATTTAGCAAGACACATGAGCTAGAAGACTCAGTATACCTTAGCATTTGGTATGATTTTAATAAAGAGATGAGTACAAAACAGAATCACCTTAAGTTATTTGGCAGTGTTGTCTTTCTTTGTCTTTTCTGATCTCTTGAAGGAAACCAAATGTTATCTTTGCATGCCAAATGATATCACTGGAGTTCTTGAAGAAATTTTCTGATTGGAGATAAAGATGAATTTACTTCTTCAGTGCTTAGTGACAAGCTGAGCATTACATGGTTTTAGGTTTTAATTACAAACACAGAATTTCATGATCTGAATACCTACCTAGGCAGGGGTTTTACTGGCCAAACCAGTTGGAAACATCTGCAACTAGGATATGTTATGTGAAGTGTGGCAAAGCTAACACAAGAAATTGACTCCTGATTTGTTTTTGGAAGAGGGAGAAAGTAAGTACTGATTTTACTAAGAACATTCTTTGAATTTAATGTTATAGTAGTTGCTGAATTTGATGGAATAGACTAGATGGTAAGGGGTCATGGTCTGTCAGTTTTACAGTCTCACATGCAACCCTGAGAGACTGTAATATTTATTTTTAAGGCCAGGCAGTTGATTATTTCCCAAGAGGTCTAGTACAGCTCCTTGCCTTGTGACAATTACAAGGGGAAAATATATGTTATTATTTAAGAACTCCTAATTTCAAAGAAAAAGATCCAAATACATTAAATTCCTGGGCTGTAGGTGGCCCTGGACAAAATGACCTCCAGAGATCACTTCCAATAGAAACTAGGCTGTGACTTTTAAGGAAAAATATCTTTAATAACAGTGGTATATCCTCTCCCCAGACCCTTAAAAATATTAAAATAATGATAATAATTAAAAAAAAAGTCTGCATTTCAAAGGAATCTACTTTTTCTTCAGAGAATGCTCATATTTTTATGTATTTGTCAACTTTCTGTGTTAAAGTTACTATGTTGGGATGGTATTGTAGTTCAGCCTAGCAGCTCCTTCTGGTGTCCTGAGGAAGTGGTCTTTCATATCATAACACATTGTTAGGGAGAGTGGAGATGTCAATGCAGTCCTTGGCTGTCTAAGCTTCCATTTGTACTCTGTTGATCACTGAATCTGGAAGTTCATACTGAGTGCACAAGCTGCCTGCATAGGAAGACAAGAAAATTATTTTCCATTTCCCCTTCAGCTCACTAATCTTTATCAAAAATAACAGTAGCAATAAAAATAGTTTTCATGGAAGGAAGCATTTGTATCAAATTCCCTGAGCAAATACTGTAATAGGTGCAGGTTGCTTGCACAATCCCAAGTTGAGTGTGGTTGACCCTGTGTATTCTCAGACTGTGAAAAGACTTAAAACCAGAACAGATAATTACAGAGTAAAGTTATGGGCTTTATTTAGGTTTTGTTATAGCACCTTTCATTCATGGAGCTGTATAATGTAATGTGTGCAAAGCCTGAAGTCTTGAAAGTATTCAAACCTTTGGTCTGCACTGCATCCTTGGAGACTAACAAAGGCATAAACCCCTGGTGTAATGCTAAAAAGTGCAGCTGGGAAGCTGTTTGTTATTGGTGGACATAAAGGTGTTAAGAAAGAGATCTCTTGCTTTTGTTCTGTTCTACAGATGAAATTGCAAAAGGTGAGAAGGGGAGAAGCAAAAGATGAAGGGCAGCTTTTGATGCATCCGACAATACCAGAAGATGCTCTTAATGGTTCTTTCTTTTCATCTTCATAGAAACTGCAGACTTCATAGGTCAGAAATAGAAAAGAAAGAATGGGGGGTTGGTGGAAGCGAGGCGGATACCCAGTGGTTGTTATTCTGCTGTTCAGTTAGGGCTGACACCTGTTTGCTTCGCTCTCTTCAGGATGTACTGTACCATTTCTGTCCATATTCCAAAAATTTCTGTAGGAGGAAAACCTGGCACAACAGGTACATGTTCTGTTCCTGTAGTCTGCAATTTACCTGACTAAAAAAGTGTCCAGTAGGTTTCTAAAATTCATCTTGGTTTATTTACATTCAACAGTGCTTCTTGTTTAAGACAGACTGGCTTCAAGAGAACTTCATCACTGTGGTTTTGTTTTGACAGAGAATTTAAAATGTAATGGCCAGCACATAGTATGTAATAAGAGGTGTAATAAGAGGTAAGTCATTAATTAAGTCATTAATCAAAAAATTAATTGAAAAAGGTCTATTCTTTCAGCTCTAAATGTTAATATTTTTAGCTTAGGTAGCATAGCATCAATATTTATAGGTATAAGCATGTGCATAGTACAAAAACATGCAGAATATGTTTGCATATCCAACATTTCTTAAATTATACAGCTATTGGCATCTTAAATATCCCCAACAGCAGTTCCTGTGTGAATACAGTCTTGCACTAAATAATCTTTTTCTATCTCTCTTGCCAGTAGAAATTGTATTACTTGTATCACTCAGTGAAATAGGGGCCTCAGTATAAGTATGCATATTTTGTTGGTGTGCCCTAATGGCATATATTTGAAAAATAAAGAACAAAAATGTAGTTGTGGAACCAGGGTGGTGGAAAGAGGCTCTCATCATCTTCTTATTTTCCTCTATTTTGAATTGTTTGCAGTCAATACGCTCAAAGTAAGCAAACCTTGGGAATGGTGCAGTATTTGCGAATCCTTGATGGTATTTGAAAGTAAAGACAAGCTAAATCATAAATCATCATGCATCAAATTCCAAAGAAGCATACACTTGTGATCAGCAGCATGTTTGAGAAATGAGGGCTAAAATAAGCGTAGGTTTTTCATGTATTTTCATTTACAGAGGGTAAAAATTGAATTTTGGGATGACTAATACTTACAGTATTTTTGGGCAGAGTATTTTGTGGAAAAAACCTCTTAATGCAGTTAAATATATGGCTCTTAATGCAGTTAAATATATGGAGATGAAACTTGATTTGAAAATGTAGTGGGAATATTGTGAATTTAGAATTATTTGTGAGATTTGGTAATATGAGTAATGAAATAAAAATGAGTCATGAGTCTGGAAATAAGTGTTTTGATACCCTTGTGGAGTAGGCTGCCAAAATAAATTACAAAATATAAAACTTAAAAATCATAATTTGAACATTTTTGTATACATTCTAAAATCTGGAGTCATTAAAAATGTGGGGTTTATTTCCAAATATTACATCATAATGACATTTTGCATCATCTTTGCATAATGTCTTTTTAAAATCATTATATTAAGATGAAAAAGTGAAGAGAGATTTGTTGAAAAGCTCAGCATTTTATCAAGTCTTAGTGAATTTTTGGTAGTGTTAGTGATTTAAAGTAGTTATAATTTGGAGAACTAATCTGAATGACCACTCTAGAAACTCCCCCATGCATTGACAACTTGCCTTTAGAATTCCTGTTTGAGTGGAATAAATTACAAAATTTGTATCATTTTTTTAGAAAACGGACTCAAATTATTTTAGTTCCTCTCTTGTAAATATTTTAAAATATAGTGCAAGTACCTTAAAAAAAGTTTAAAGAACTTAATTTACCAATTTCAAATTCTCTAACTATATTTAGACTTTCAGATCCTCTAAACAAGACCTGAGATAAGATCCACTGACTGGCATTAGTAAAAATTAGACAATAATCTGCTGAGTAGAATGATTTCCTTTGAATCATCAGATTGTTGGGTCTATAAATACTTTTTCAGATGTTAGAGTGCTGCAGTCCTGTGGAGCTTTCCAATGTGCCAATATATATTGAAAGATGATACTAAAATCTAAGGAGAACTCCTTAAACACTTTTTGTAAATGTCTTTATTGTGTGATGGTGTTAAAACAGCTGCTACAAAACAAATAACTAAACAGCACTATTTAAAAAAACCCCCATGTTTTCACTATGATTTCCATGGTTTGACTGCACTACTGCTTCTGACTTTTTTCACCCCGATAATTTTGTACACTTAATAAATAATATGAACACCTTATATAATGACACTTAATAATATGAACACTTAATAAATAATATGAACACTTCTGTGTGAGTTTTGATGGTTCTATGACAGTGAATAACCATTTGATATTTTGGGATTCATTAAATTATTTTTAATTAAATCACTCTCAACACAAAAAAAAAAAAATGCATGAAACTGAAATATTCTCAATTTTCTGTGACTAACAATACAGGCAAAACAATTTTGGGGTTTAATCCTGACTCTGAACAAGTGCTGCTCAGCAATTACAAACACATCCCTGTGTTTCAGCACAAATCCAACACACAGCCACCTCTAATCCAACGTGAAGGAAATGAATTCTACCTCAGCCACAATTGGCACATACAGACATAACCAAAAGTATGGATAGAAGGTTTGAGGAATATTTACGTAGTTCCTCCCTCTGTAAGGTGAAAGTGGTTATTATTAGTGACAGCTGTGGGGTTATTAGGGTATTTTAGTGAAATCTCATTACCATGAACTGTGCTTCCAAGCTGGCTCTTGTCCAAGGACCTTTTCCAAGACTCTGGGAAGAACATACTCTTTTGCTTCTGCTACATATTGTGCTATTACATCATGTAGTACATTAGGTGTGAAATTCAGGGCAATGTCAGAGTGCAATATTAGTCTTAACTACATTTAAAAATATTTTTCTAATTAATTAAGTAGGGATAGTGCCAGATATTTAACATGATATGTATATTGAAATTATTTAGTAAACAGTGGCATAGAGTCCTAAAAGCCAACAAATAACATTGGCCATTGAAAGGGAGAATGAATTACTGTTTTGTATCTCATCATGCCATGTCATTTGTAAATTCTCCCAGGAATCTCTAGCCAATGCTATCTTGTCCTGACAAATTCTTTGGGACAATTTAATGTTTTATTTCTTCAATAGCTTCTTTTAAAACTTTTATTTCAGACTCATCCAGTGACTTGTAGCCTGAATAGCAAGATTATAACATAGGGATCTTCCCAGATTGTTTGGGAACTTTTCTTTTCATGGTGTAGCCTTGTCTCTTCTGAATCTTCCTTTTCTACCAAGGTCCTGTATTCGGGTTCTCTCTATAGTCCTGACTTCTTAGGTAAAAGGATATAATTTAAAGTTTTTGTCTCTTGTGCTTTCATGCTTACCTTTCTGGAAGCTTTCCTTTCCCCCATTTTTGTTTCCTTTTCTGCCCCCCTGCCCCCATTTTTTTTCTTTCTCTTTTTTCCTCCCTTTTCCCACTTTATGTGGACAAAACTCATGTTTTTTAAAGCATTCTTAGCTTCAGTAAATCTTCCTTTACCCTATGATTCAGTCATTCTCGTCCAGAGCTTCATGGAAACCATGGGAAAGCAGAAAAAAATCAGAGCAACACATCCAGTTACCCTGTGTCACCATATAGCTGTACTGTTTTTCCTCTCATTGGGGTTTTGCTCTTTTTGAACAGTATGTGTGAAAGACTTAAATGGTTTTTGAAAGATTTGTCCTGGTAGTCATGGTTCCTGGAACTTGGCTGATAGTTGCATTCATTTGTATTTTAAGCTTGAAATACATTCTCCCCTTTCTTCTTTTTTGGGATGCCATATTTATTCACCCATGATGCTTCTAGTGAAAATAGGTGAAAAGTGTCAGATATAGACTATTTAACTTTTATATAACATTGCAGCATCTGCACCACTGTGCAATCACAGAATCATTTAGGTGGAGAAGTTTTAAAAGATTGAGTCCAACATTTGACAGATCACCACCTTGTCAAATAAACCACGGGACTAAGTTCCATGTCCAGTCATTTCTTGAACAGCTCCAGGGATGGTGACTCCACCACTGCTTGGAAGCCTGTTCTAATACTTAACAGCCCTTTCCATGAAGAAATTCTTCATGATGTCCAACCTAAATCTCCCCTGGTGCATCCTGAGGCCATATCCTATTGTCCTGTCACTGCTTAACTGGGAGAAGGGGCTGATCCCCACCTGGCTCCACCCTCCTGTCAGGGAGTTGTAGAGAATGAGAAGTTCCCTCCTGAGCCTTCATTTCTCCAGGCTGAGCCCACCCAGCTCCCTCAGCTATTCCTGATCAGACTTGTGCTCCAGACCCTTCCCCAGCACTGGGCACACTTCTTTGTCTTTCTTGCCACAAGAGATCAAAACTGGACACAGGATTTGAGGTGTGGCCTCACCAGTGCTCAGCACAGAAGGATGGTCTATAAATACAGCTGATTTATATTTTTTTCAGTCTTCTAAGCAATAGCGTCTCTCTATACCATTCCCTGGTCCTGCTGCCATACAATGGCTAATAAAAACCAGGATGCCTTTGGGTACATTGCCCACCTGGGTTCATGTTCAGCTCCTGCTGACCAACAACCCTTGCTAGGTTTGAGCTAGTTTTGAGGAGAGCAATACTTTCATCAGTATTTGGAAGCTCTTTGAGTTTTCTGAGTTTCTGTTGTCTTTTATATCCTTGCATAGGGTTTGTGTAGGAGAATGTTTTAGCTAACAACTCTTAGTCATATCCTTCTTGCTGAGAGTGATAACAAAGGGCCCATGAATAAACATGTGTTTATTTAAAATAATGGATAACCTTCACTTTCTAATGTCAGTAATGGTTTTTATGAAATGAAAACCCCTCATGGTTGGGATGAGTAGCTTGAATAATTTTTGGTAAAGCTTATGATAATTTCTATTGCTTCATATTCATCTGGAATAACAAGAATTACTTTTTTTTCCCAGTGAAAAGTTGATATGTGTGTGGTTTTCTGTTATTTACTGATTATCAGAATCCACCACAGTGCTTCTGACTGTTCTGATCCACCACAATGCTTCTGACTTGATTCTAATCTTTAAAAAATATATTTATTTATTTATTCTGGCACTTCTATTCTACACAGTAGATTTCAAAACAGCCCTCTTAATACTCTAAACTGTTTGCATTGGATGAGAGTTCAGAAAGCACAAAACTTAATTAACTGGTTGGATAGATTATCAACTTTTTTTTCAGAAAAGATAGGATCATCTTGGTTAAATGGAGAGCTCCAAGCAGTATTTTGGGAACATGTATAATATAAGTCATCTTTATATTACTACAAGGGTGGGCTGTTTGAAGTTGTTTAAGATGCTCTGTTTGGGCAACAGGATCACACTGAGGTTAGGATGTGTGTGTGTGTATATATGTATATGTATACAACCTAAACAATTCCCTAATATATTGGATAAAATGATAGTACCTATTAGAAACACAGAATGGTCAGGGTTGGAAGGGACCTTGCAGATCATCCAGTCCCAACCCTCTACCATGGGCAGAGACACCTCCCGCTAGACCAGATTGCTCGGAGTTCCATCCAACCTTGACCTTGGATACTTCTAGGGATGGGACATCCCCAGCTTCTCTGGAAAACCTGTGCCACTTTCCTCACCACAAGAAATAATTTTTGCCAAATATTTAATCTTTCTGTCAGTAGCTTTGGATGCATCCCAGCACAGAGGGGGCTTCTGGGCTCCCAATGGCCAGGGCATGTCCAGCCTCTCACCCACCAGCACCCCCAGGTCCTTCTCCATGGGCTGCTCTCAACTGGAATGGGTGTGGAAATGGAAAAGGGGAATGTAACACTGGATTTCTAGAAGTAACAGAACAACAGACCCAACTGAACTGACACACAATCTATAAACATCTAAAGGCAGTGACAAAATGGTTTAACTGAACAGGAAGCACATAGTGTGCTTGCCTTAGATTTGAACGTAGCAGTGTCCTTGTTAGCTGAACAAATGGGAAAATAATATTTATGTAACCCAATTTACAATGGCTTGGTTGGCAAGAACATGTAATAGATTGTATTACTGTGCATATAGTGGATTGCAGTTTGAAGATTTGACCTTTTTCAAAGACTTTTGTAGTAAGGCATAGGAGGATATTATGTACAGCTAAACCTTTTTTATCCTCACTCACAAGGATGCAATAAAATTACTGTTTTCCTCATGGATTTACAATAATATAGTACCAGAATACTTTTAATATCTAATCTCATCTCAGCATTACACAAGAGCAGCAGGAAGACATGAAGAATGCATAAGGAATGGAAGAAAATGTTGTGTCTCATAATCCTGAAATAGGGAGGAATGAAGTTCCTGCAATGGGTAATGAGATGCAGGCCCTCATTTTCTTGTTTAAAGGAATTCAGATCCTGTAAATTCCTTTACCTGTGAAAACTTGCAGGATATGCTGAGTGAGGGGAAGGTAGGATGAATAAGCCCTTTCTTGTTGCCTTTTTTCATCTTTAGGAACATTTTTTTTATTCCTTTCTTTACACTTTTAACTTATTCTAGTGGTCTACTGAATTCATTTAATTCATTTTCTATTTTCCACATTTATTCAGATGGAAACTTAAGACACATCTGAACACTTCCCTCATACTCAAGGAAGGATCACTGATGCTTATGGGAAAATAAATACATTTTACTAACAAATAAACAGTATAAGTTTGTTTTGGATAGATAGCACACAACATTAGGAAACCTCATACATATAAAATAGTTTCAGTCCAGACAAAGTGGTTAATTTAATTCTTACTGGTAGATAAGGATTATATAGAAATAGGATCTATTTTCTATTAAATCTATTGAAAGAAGATTAGATATGATACTAGAATGCATATTCATACATACTCATGGCTATTAATGAGTAACACATTAGAAAACTTTTAATTTTATAATTATTAGATAAAATATCTATTAATTTGATCATTCATGAGGAAGACCCCCAGATTTTTACAGTTGCTTTTCAGGATTAATCCTTCATTTGTATTTGACCCACATTTTATTTTATACCACTTCATATATTCGAACTGCTCTTTTAAAAGCATTTTAAACACTGATTATTTGCTTTTAACATTGAAATATATAAAAACAAAATAGTTTTACTATTAACTCTGATTTAATACTGAAGTAGTTTTAGACTGAATTAGTTACCATAAAATGTGATCTGTCATTTCTAAACTATAAAATATAGTATGCTTAATCTATAATCTATTTCTCTATATATAATTAAACAGTCAGAAATTTTGTACTATGAAAGGCTGTCATTAGTTGATTTATATTTTTTTTCAGTCTTCTAAGCAATAGCTCCTCTCTATACTAAATCTACAAATAAACTCAAAGAGACTCCTGTATTTCAAATTAAGACTCAAACTAGCACTCAAACCCTATCTCAAATGTACATTTCGTCTCCTTCTGTTTGGAAGTCTGAGTGGCAAAGGTTGTTTTAGATTCCTGCTTTTTGCAGAAAAACTGATCCTGGGGAAGAACTGAAAGTAAATGTTATTTTATAATTTTCATCTAGCTAAACTTGATTTTGGCATTATCTGGGATTTTTTTGTGTTATTCATAATGCTCAGCTTCTGCTTCTTGCTGTGACTAACCCCAAACACAGAATATCCATGTGATAAGTGATATTTAAGAATAGTCCTACTGATTTTCATGCTACTTTTTCCATGTTGTGATATATAAAATGGTGTTTAATTGCACCCTAACAGTACTCTAGTATAGGCTAGACTTACATCTCTTTAGGATTGCTTTTCTGAAGATGTCATTCATGCATCTTTGAAGAAGTTCTGTTGGGTCATTCCTCAGTGAAACACAGAGGATGGGTGAAAATTACCAACCAACAATAATAAAAGTGTTCATGTGTGAATAAATTACACAGTAGGGTTATCATCTTCTTAAAAATTCTTCCACTTTCAGGTTGGAAACCTAGGCTGGGCGTGAGAACAATTTATTATTATTACTATTTGTGTCTAATTAGTCTTAAAGGCCTCTGTTTTGGGCTTCTCTAAGCCAGAGCATGGAAAAGCTGTACTTGGAATTATATATGGAGTACTGTAATATATCCTGTAGTGCAATTATTCACTCTTTAAAAACATATTATCTCATGGCCTTAATTTTATTTTTTTTTTTTTTTGCTGTTGGGAGACATGAAACAAGTAAATGTTTATAGGTGTAAGTGTGAACATGAGAAGATTTTTAAGATCCTTTTTGCTTTGTAGAGCTTTCTTGTAGCTCTTCAGCTGGCACTTTTGTATTGCAGGCTTTGGTCTATAAGGGGTATCTTGAAAAAAATAACGCTTTAAAAGAAGCATTAGCTGTATGTGCAGAGCTCTTGTTTTGCTCAAAACCTTTTCAAAGCCAATTTCAAAGAGGAAAGATTTCAAAAAATTAACTTCAAGAAGATTTCTGATGATCAAAAGTCGCATGCTGTGGCATAAGAATGTGTTTAGTGTAAGTGGCAAAGTTTTGATAGTGGAATGGAACCCCGTGGGGGTGGCTTTAGTGACATCTTTCCCAACCTAAATTATTTCCTTGATGGGAAAAAGGTTTGTTTTTGGTTTAATTTTTGCCTTTTTTTGAAATCTTAATTGACAGTAAGTCAAATCCCCAAGTTCAATCTTGCTTTGCTTTTAGCACTAATTAATGAGTGATTTCCCTGTCTTTTTCTAAACAAGCTTTTTCTTTGTTTAACAGCAAAAGAGGTTGCTCAGAGAGGCTTTGGTCTCCATCCTGGAGATATTAAAAACCTTACTGGACATGATCCTGAGCGACCTGCTGTGCCTGACCCTCATCTGAGCATCCTTCCTCTCTCAGCTGGCCTCTGATTCTGTTCTGTGAAGTGCCCCTGTGGTACAGCAGTGTCAATGAGCCACATTTTCCTGACATGCACACTAAAAATTTCTATCAATATATGCTGAGTTCATCTTTTTTGCTTCATTTTTTGTGTTCTCCTTTTGTGACAAATTTTTTGATGCTTTTAGTACACCCCAAGTAGTTAACCAAGACCAAATTCTATATGAAAATTGTACAGAATTTTTCTCCATAATGTAGAAAAGCTGCAGAATGTTAGAAAGTGTGAGAGGTGACATTTCCACTCAAACTTTGCTCAGTTCTTGTTGCAGTTGTGGGGTTAGGGATTTTTGTTGTTTTGTTTGGGTGGTTTTTGATTGGTTGCTTTTAGGTGAGGGAGGAGGGTGGTTGCTTGTTTCTTTGGGCTTTTGTTTGTTGTTTTGTGTTTTTTTTTTTCTTTGCTCCCACCATATACTGCTGACTATTACTGTACACGGCAGGCAACTTTACATGAATTTATTGTGAATCAAGCCCATAAAAGGGTCAAGGCCTATTTATTACAAATAGAAATTTTGTTATCTTAATTGAGGCAGATATAAAGCACAATTAACTTAAAGTTATGGTGCAGTATGATTACATTAGATATTAAAACACATAATCTTTCCTCTTCTCTATTTCCTAATACTTTTCTGTTTATTTAACTATGTGTAGAAATTGCATCAAATGATCATTTGGCAGGAGGACGAGGTGGAAGATATTCCCAAACTCACCATTTTGAATGTTCTTTACTGTGCCCTACTAGTTGCTTCTCTAATCAAATGTGTGTTCTGTTGATAGCAACAAAGGCACTTAATGGTGCCTTTGTTTGGTCACTCCAGTACATGTAACTCAAAGGGAATATCGAGTGTATTTAAGTATATGTATCATGTGTATATATTTATATTTATATTTATATTGTATTATATTATATACCTATATTACATACCTATATTATATACCTATATTATATACCTATATTGTATTTTATTATATACCTATATATACATATAGGTATACAATATAATATATTTATATATATTATATAAATATTAAATATAAATTATATAAATATTAAATATAAATTATATAAATATTAAATTACATAGTTCTATGTCAACACAAGGACCATGACTGCAAGTAACAAAGCATAGAGAGGCCGAATCCTACTCCTTTCATTCCAACATAGAGAAAATCTTATGTGGCCTTTGTGGCCTACAAGATGCATGGCCACCCTTTAGTTTCTCTCATGAGGATGTTATCTTGGCTTTTGGTGATAAAAAACATCTTTTCAGTACTTGAACTTGCACACTCATTTATATTTTTCAACGCTGCAGTAACCCTGGAGTGGTATCTATGATAAAACCTTACAGTAGGGTCAAGCATTAAGTATTTCAAATAATGTTTTAATCTGTGAGGGGTCAAAACCATTGCTATCTTTTACAGGGTCTTGTTTTATGAGATTTTCAATCTGTCAGATGCTACATGAGCTCCCTTTTAAGAAAACCCCAAGCATCCATAAACAAAAAGCAAATGAACTACAGGGAGTATATTGTAGATTAGATGCTTCTGTAATACCATGAGGCAGAGATTTGTGACATTTAGTCTAATAAAAGGTTATGCACTGAATCATTCCTTATGATCATTCTTATAGCTTCACCTTTGGGTTTTTGGTTTTTTTTGGGTTTTTTTTTGGTGGGTGTTTTTTTTTTTAAATGTTTTTCTTTTTTGGAGTGGGGGTTTGTTTGTTTTGTTTGTGTTGTTTGTTTTCCTCTTCTCAGTTCATGCTTTAGTTCTGCTTCTAAGGTGGATATAAACTTCCACTGCAGCATTTTCATAAATCCAGCCTCAGGATTTCAACCCATAGGCTAAGCAGCAGAGATTTTCTTCACCTGAGAATTTTTGTTCTTTTTAAAAGTTCAATCCTGATCACACATGAGGAAAAAAGGATATGCTAGCACAAAACTGAATATCTATGTCTTCTAGTGTGATTATTTAGTGATTCAGATATTAAGAAAAAAATAGCTTGAGAAACTGAAAAACATTGATTTGGCAAGCTGAATTTACTCTTAACTCTACATACCTCTGCTGCATTTGTATTATGAATCCTTTTCCTTATTTAAAACCTCTGTGAGATTTTCAAACTCGCATTTTGTGTCCTCACTCAATATTTTATTCTGTATTACTAATAACTTTTGTCTTAATTTATATTGTGTAAGTACCCAAATATTATCTAATTGATTTGTTTTGTAGTGTCTCCAACTTTCACAAAATTTGTCATGCAATGGCAGCATTAGGGGGGAAAAAAAATCTTTTTCTGTGGTGTGAATCAAAGAGAAGCTGCATGTCCAAGCTTGCGGATCTCATTGATATATTTGGCTTGCTCTTTGCATCTTGCAGAGAATGAAAAAGGATGATGTGAAGTTCGCACTATCAGAGCTGACAGTGATGCACATAAAGTAGATTCCCCACTGTCATGGTTTAGGGCAAATTTGGAGGAGAATTTCCAAATTAGGGCCCCTCCAGTAAGCAAACCCACACAGCCCCTCCCCCCAACCGGGTCGGGAAGGATTCCTCAGAGAGGAGTGGAAAGAACCTGTTTATTTAACAGGCACAGCACCCCCCAGCACACAAAATGAACAATACCGGATGGCAACGCTCTGAAAAAAGGTGACAAATTCAGAAAGTCTCTCTTGGGGGTGGTCACTCTGTTCTCAGTCCCTCCGGCGCTGGGGCAGCTGCTGCAGGCCGCAAGGTGCAGGATCTCGGTGTTTCCCAGGTCCCAGTCCGGAGCAGGTTCGAAATGGTCAGGAAAAGGAAAGGAGAAACAGTCCAGGAAGAAATTGGACAGTTTAGCTAAACTAGCTAATGAGCAAAGCAAGCAGAAGCGAAGCAAGCAAGAGCGAGAGAGCAAAGCAAAAAGCAAAAGCAGAAAAAGCAAAAGCTGCAGGCTCTGTGTCCCGCCAGGCTGATAAGAAAACCGAAACAAAACTTTCCCTCTTCAGAGCCGGTCTTAAAGGTACAGAACATAATATCCAACATTAACAGAACACATGAATGGGGATACAAGCATCATAACGTCACCCTGGGACACCCACCTCACCTTCAGCTTCCTGGTGCAGATTTCCAGCAGTAGCTCCGAATGTGAGTGCTACAGCAGTAGCTCTGAATGTGAGTGTCTGTCACTTGGAGCTGGTAGCTGCTACCACATTTTCTCTGGAGTACATCACTAGTATTGCCCAGCTGCTGAGTTTAATGAGAAGCACAGTCCTCTGATTTCATGTCATTATTACTGATTTCTATTTTCATTTAGGCTCTAAAACTTGAAGTGGAAATTATCTGGAGTGATCTTCTACACACTAATATTATTAGATATACTCCTAATACTTATTAATAATACTCATTACAAATACTTTGTTTTTTAAAGTCACTCTTATGACGATCAGGACTTAATTAGCTCGGCAAGGGGGTTTTGCTCAACTTAATTGTTGAGCAAGGGGGCTTGAAAACTCTCAAAGCTACTATGGAAATCTAATTGTAACTATGCACCTTTCACTCCTCACACCACTTCCTGCTTAGAAGCCTGTTGTGTTGCATGGCTGTTAATCTGGTGCTGAATCTGTTATGAAAACTGTTGTCAAATGCTCCTTGAAAATCTAAGCACACAATATTCACTGAATTATCTTTATTTTTCATTTTTTTAAAAATTGTTTTCAAAGAGCTTCGGCAGGTTATTTAAACATGATCTCCTCTAGTCCGAATCCATACTTACTGTCATTAATCAAACTGCACTTCACTGTAGTGGGTTTTTTTTTTTACCGCATTGCTAAAGGTAATTTATAAAGTTATTCCAGTGTGACAAAAGTTTCCTGCTAGCTATGAATCCTTATATCTTTATATTTTCCTTCTTTCCTAATTGTATTCATTTCTTTATTATCCAAACTTGTGCTCAGTGACTGGCTGTACCACTGTACTTGTTCTTGTGAAAAGGATTCTGGATTTAAGTTGGATCCATAACTGGTTCTGAACAAACGTATGTAGCTCATGGACAACCCATTCATCACTCTAGAGCACTCTTCTTCTTATCCAGGGGTGAAAATACTTCCTGTACCTTGCAGTTTCTTTAGCATTCATCTGTAGCTCAGTAGAAGAAAAGCAAAAAACCGTCAAGCCTTTGTGAGCCCTACACTAATAATTGCCAATTATTTGTATAGTTTTTTTTTTATAAATGAGTGTTATGTAAATCCATAATACTCTGGTATGATTTTGGGTTAAATTTTGATATCAGTTTATTATTTGGATCTGCAAATCTGTATAGATAATTGTATTTTCAACTTGCTTATGGAAGACTGAGGCTAGGTAACTAACATAGTAAATAAATAATTCATAAAGTATGAGCTTGCAAGAGATACTTTTTTACTTAGTGTCTACAGTGCTTTATAGAAGAGATCTATTAGAAACAGATGATTTGAGAGATAAAAATCTCTAGAATTAATTTTCACGATCTTACTACTTAAAATAATCCATATTTTTGGTGCCCAGTAGTTCAGTGAAATGCTTTAAAGGGTCTCACTCTGGTTTGGTCTGTGATTCCAGTTTTTTGAGGTTTTTTTTTAATGATAATTCCATAATTTTTACTGGGTTGTTTTCTTGTAAATTAGCCCATATGAGGAATAGTGTCTGTGTAAATGTGTTTAACTTTGTGACTCCATGCCAATTTATTAACTGAGGTAGAACACTTGAATCCAATGTTCTTTCTGCTTTTTGACCCTTCCCAATTTGGTTCACGTCCAGCTTGCCATGGTGGGAGGGCCCCCACCTAGTACAGCCTGCTCAGGTAGATAATGATTTTGTGGTTTTAGTCAGCAAGATCAATCTTATGTTTAAATATGATTGTTCATTATTACAGAAAGGAAGACGAAATTTGATGAAAAGCTTGTTTGTTCCTGGTTCCCAAGATTTATTTGGCTGAAAATTGGAAGAGAGGATGCTAATTGATAACCATGTCAGATTCTAAAGTAGACTTTCAGTGAAAATATTGCTGGGGGTGGAGAGGGGGAATAGATCTTGGCTAGTTATGGCTACAGTTACATGAATGAGGAAATTTTCGGTGATAATGCAGTATGGTCTTCTCATTTTCTTTTGTTAAAAATCTAGTAACACCTGAAAATATTTCTTTGGCTTTTTGCATATCTTTGCAATACAGTTCAACATTTCACAAGGAAGAAACCTAAATATGAGGCATTTAGTCAGAATCATTATCATCACATCATGAAGTTTCAAAATTATGCTGCTGTAGGAGATAAAAGATTATTATAGAGCATTACTTGTTTACTGAAAAATAAGGTATATATATCAACACAAAGAATTAAAAATAATTATTTGCTGTTTCATCTGTACTTCTTGCTCACTGAGAAAATTGCTTTTACCTCCAGTCATATTATTCTACCCTGCTTTGGAGATTTGTCTTACCTTTTTTATTTTGTTACTTCTAGTTCCATTATCAAAACCCCTTCTGTCTCTTCTTTTATTAAGTCTTTTCACTTTTGATTTTTTTTTTCCTAATTCTAAGATGAAATCTTCCAGAAAATATGTTGTTTTGGACTTCATCCCATAGTCTTGACTTTTTTAAATTTTAAAATGCAAGCTTTTTGAGCCAGTCTGTGTCTACACTTCTGTAAGGAAATTATTATCATCTTATTCACTGGTGTTCCCTGAAAAGAGTACACACAGGTTTCTAAGTCCTTCATTGACTGCTATGTTCTATCCCAACAAGCCTGAAAGAAATACTTTGTTAATTTTGTTCACCGTTTCTCACAAATTGTTGTTGTGTAGTGTATTAATAATTATATAGCTGTAATAATTATATAGCTGTATATATATAATCATATTTATATAGAATCATAATTATGTAGCTGTAATATTTTATTAGGTGAGAGGATGTTCCTTTCTGAGTACCTCATATTTTTGTTCTGGCTGGAGAGTATGCAATATTTCTGTGCATTGACTGGCATGGGAGTGAAAACAGAAGTACCTTTTTTTCCTTGGGAATAACTTAGGCTTTCCTATCCTGCCCTGACACCTCAGCCTCTGTTAATGAGGAGGGTGGGAGAGGGCAGACAGAAGTTAATTTTTTCCTGCTTTGGTAGCTCCTGGCTGGAGAGATTTCCGTACAGCAGACCGGCACATATTACATTTTCAGAGCAGATTTCGAGAAATGCGGCACCTGAATACAGCAATATTTTCATTCTAGATTATTAAACTGTCACAGAACGTACAATAAATGTCTCCTGAATTTCTTTGAAGTCTGAATTTCTCAGGTCTTTTCATTTCCTTTGTGTATTTAGGAATGCCTCTGTATTACTGTCCATTGGGACTGTTGCATGCAGCTTCCATTACTGCTGATGGCAAGTCAATGCATAAATTCTCATTCGTGAGAATGAGGATATATTTCTTTTCATTATTTTAGCAGGCATCAGTGAAACTTCTTTAAGAAATGTGTTCAGGAAAATTGAGTCCTAGTAATTTAACAAATGAGCATAAGCTTTCATAAATTATACTTAAGATGTTAACATCAAAGTTAACATTCTTGCTGCAAATTTAGTGCCTTTAATTTCTTTTTTCTCCTAGTAAATTGCTGCTCAACTCAGTTTTAATTTATAATAAAATAATAGTTTTAGCTTTATAGCCTTAAGGCATCCACAGAGAGAATAAATTTGCCTCTCCTTTGTTCAGCACTAACTGCATTAGTTTGTTAGTGCTTCCCCTTGGGTCCAGTTGGGAGAAGAAATAAGGTGACAGTGGGTTGCACAAAGGCTTGACCTTACTCTTACAAGGTTAAGCTAGGGAACATCCTTAGTTATAAAAGATATATTTGGTTCCACAGTTTTAATTCCCCTTTAGGCAAGCCTTTCTCTACTCTCTGTACAGACAGCCTGAGAGGATTAACCATCTTATTTTCACTTCTTCCCTTTTCAAGCTGTGCTTAATCACCAGAACTTCAGGAAGAATATAGGTGACATTAGCTGACTTTTGTACAAGTTTCTCTGACATATGAGGGAGCAAAATATGGGTATTCAGGGTGTTGACTATGAAAAATGGTATTTGAATTGAAATTAATAAAAAAGAACTGAAGGTAAAGTTTTCAAGGAATATGGATTTTCAAAAGCTCTTCTGCACAGTGGGAGGCATTTGCTTTGGAAAATCAGTAAAGCAAAAAAGTGAGTGCGCATCTCATATTTTTAATGGAAATTAGATAGAAAGTATAGAAGAGAAGAGTATAAGGTATAAAGATGTGTAATTTTTACATGGCTCTGACTTAATGTGTTAGAGCAATATTTCTATAGAGGCTGCTTTGTATAGTAGTGTGATCTCTGAAGACTTATGAGTAAGTGGTCATAGCTATTCATTCAAATAGAACAAATGATGCTAAAATCTAAAATTATTAAAATGAGACTCTAGGGACTTTTTTTTTTACTAAAAATGGTGTTATGGTGTAAAACTCTGCTGTCAGCAAGAAATTCTTGCCATCGGGTGAAAACAATATTTTATGAGAACTAGAAGTAAGTATTATTAATATCTTCTTCCATCTACCTTATAGACCATGTTTTAGGAGTATTTATGCTTATTCACTAGGAATATTAGGAATATTTTTTTCCAGATCTTTATAACTTATAGACTAGTTGTGATTATACCTGTCTTCTTCAATAAAAAATGTTTTCGTGTCAAATTATCATTAAGGAACATTAACATAATAATCTCTCCTTAGAATTCTTTTTCTTTTAATACTGTTGGCAAAAAGAAACAAGTGAGGCTGCTCTTTTCTTTACTTTTTTAAATTCAAAAAAAGATTCCTGAATGCTTTGAATGTTCTGAAGTGTTTTAAAAAAAAATAATTTTTGCAGATTCTGTAGAAGGACTTTGAAAAAATGTTTGTTCATTATGAAAGAACTGATATTACTGCACTGAATTCAGAAATAATACATAAAATTTCACAAGGTAGAAGTTATTTGTATCATGAATTTGTAAATAATTGAATTTCCTTTAGTAAAACCTATTAAGGTCAATTTTCTTATCCTAAAAAGAGGATAAGAAACAATAAGTTAACAATAATTATAACAATACGTTATAAAAAATAAGTTAATAAAGGTTGAGTTTACTCACTTGTGGTTATCTAAGGTGAGCAATCTCAAAGGACTTGTTTTTAAATAACTCAATGGTTGTAATTTTCTGAGGATGCCTTTAGGTGCATCCATTTGAATATCCAGCTGCTGCATGTCCAACATTTTATGGTCTTATCTGTTTTGTGTGCTAAAACCAATGTGAGCAGTATGCAGCCTGTTTTTCTTCTTATTTCCAGTCTGAGACTGAAATTATCTAAAGGGCATGAAAGTGAATTATATAAGATGAGCATAGACCTGGATGTTTCCTAAAATTTTAGTGGGTGTGCATTTAAGTCAATCTGTTCTTTTGCATTTGTGTTGGCCTAGGAGATCCAGCCTTTATGTTTGGACTAGCTTTTGCAGACTTGTATTCTAGTGATAGATCCAGTCCCATAAGGTTTTGCAACTAGAAGAGTGTTTCAGGAGAAAAAGGGATCTAGATAATTTGAAGATGTGTTAAGATTTGCAGTTGTTTTTAAATGGGTACCACTGCTCTATGGAAGTTACTCTGGGCCTTACATTTTATTTTAGGTGCAAAAAGTAGCACTAGAATATTTGGTTTTACCTCTAAGTCATTGTAGAAGTGGGACAGTGGATGAGAGGGGAAGGATGCTATCCATGCTCTGGTTACCACGACTGAAATTAAACTTCATGAGCTTGAACAAAACACTTACTGTTCAGGGAGGAACAGTAGACAAACAAGTGCAAAACCAGATCTACCCAAGCTTGAAGAGAGTCATTAAGAGGAGAGAATGGTAAAATCCAATTAAGAGGGAAATAGAAGGATCTGAAGAACTCTATGAACTTAAATTTGTACATAGCAGATGAATAATTACAATTATGTCATGTTCCCTGAATGGAAGTTTATGGAGAGAACCTTTACTAAACAGCTTCTCTTTGACTACTAAAGTTGATGTTTGTGTTGAAGGAGAAGATTATTGAGGTTTAGGGCATTTTTGCTCTGGCCTAGCTCAAAATTTCTTCACATAAAATGTTATCTTGTCAGGTTGTCTAACTTCATTAGGTTTAATACAAGCTTTGTGACTGGTAACTGACAGAAAACCAAGAGGGGAGCTAAGGGGTTTTCTTAGGCCACAAGTAAGAAACAGGACTGATAGTAACTGGCATAATCTCTTTATTATTATGAAACAGACAGGTCTTTTTGGATGTCTTTGAAAATTAGTGTGTCCCTGTTGCTTTTAGAGGTTCATGACCATTTTTTCTTAAGGTTTTAAATAGTTGTATTTTTAACAAAAAAAAAAAAAGTTGTTGTATGGGAAGCCTTTTTGATACACTCTTCCTGTGTAACAACATAATGAACCAGTCTTTAATGTAAAACTTCTGGGATATTTAAACACATAAACTGTATCCCAGGACTGAGAGCTTTGTCTTCATAAAATTAATCCATGGAATAAAAAGATTTCAAATACACTTATCACCTGTTTCCATCTAAATACTAGAACTATCCTTTTAAATTAATAGAAGCTGTATGAAAAATGGCAATATTAGCATAGAAAAAAAACACATGGGTACTCATTTTTTGCCCATCTGTGCACTTGCATAGTTTTGTGCTGGTTTGTGTTCTCTCTTTGTCCAATACTAATTTAATAAATTTAAAAATATTTACAAATAGCCATGTTTTGGTACTTGTAAATGATACTGAAATAAAATGGCCTGGAACACATGCAGGGATGGATAATCCACAACTCTGAGCAATCTGTTCTGGTACCTCACCATAGTCTGAGGAAAGAACTTGCTCCTAACATCTAAACCAAATTACTCTCCTTTTAGTTTAAAATGACATGTACTTGTTAGGTGAATCAAGAGAAGGTGAAACTGCTCTGCAAATTTCAGTATCCTGGCAGAGTTTAATGAAGTAAATTTATCCCTCCCTCCAGGGAGTGGTTACAGCAATGTTAGAGTCAACTCATGGTAATTATTGGTTAATGCTAGTCATTAAAATAGGATTCACAAAACCATTGTACTTACCATTGAATTCCTGTTCAACTTTTCAACTATATTATCTAAAACTGAAAGTTCAACAGCCCACACACAGCCTTATGACAAACATGAGGATGTTTTTCCCACTTCTCTGTTATTTAATTATTTTGTCCACTCTTCCTTTCATCTTTCAAATATTTTGGAGTTAAAATTAGGATGTACCCAGCTACCATAGTGGAGAAAGGTAAGGCAGAGAACCATTACAAGTATTTGGACTTGATATAATTTCTTGGATCAAGAACATCTTTAGTGTCGCACAGACTGGAATTCAAGATGTACATGGAAAGAAGTAGGGCATCATCCCTCTCTCCCTCACCCTCTTCTCCCAAAAAAAGTTTGCTTTTATTCCTCTCTTCACCAAATCTCCTTTCATATATGACTAGAAAACTTGTGGAAAGCTGATGCTGTAGCTGTGAAGTTGAATGCAAGTGATAACTTCATGGTCTGTGATGGTACACAAATCAGATGGGAAAATCAGATTAGAGGCTGTTACTCTACCAGAGCTCAGTAACAGCTGCAGGGCTGTAATATTCTTTCCTAAGATCTCTCTTGTCAGGATGGGCTGGATGTAAGGGATATTTTTTGTGAGGATAGCCAACAGTAGAACAGGGGACAAACTTCCATCTTCAGGTTTTTTGAAGATTTGTCTGGATAAAACCCTGAGCAATCTCATTTGTGCTCATGGTTGATCCTCCTTGAATAAAAAAGTTGGACTAGACCCTGAGGTCCCTTTAACCTAGATTAGTCTGTTATTCAGTGACTATTGTCAGTAATCATCCTTAACCCTGAAATTCAGAATAGTTCTTTCATCATGAGGCACAAGTTGAATTTTAGATGTGGTTTAAAATCACACATGACCAAAATGTCATCCTTCATGTAAAGGCTGAATAAAGAGAAGAGCTAACTCAGAATCACTTGAATGAACAAATGTACAGGGACAGAAACAAAAAGATTTCCTTTTGAAATAAGGCCTCTTCCAAATGTTCTGCAAAATTTCATGCATAAGCCACAGAATTTATTTCATACATGTTTTTGCTATATTGATTTAAAAGTCAGTGGAACTTTTAAGAAAAACACCCTAATTCATAATTCTCTTTTATTCCACTAGTATAATTCTTGTTTATCTAAAGGGAATAGAATTGTTTTGTAGCATAGCTGTATTTTTAGTAAGAAAACATGATTAAACTCCTAGCATAGCTGTATTTTTAATGAGAAAACATGATTAAAATCCTGAGTAAATTTAATACTTGAACTTATTCAGAAATCAAAGGGAATGAATATACTTGTCTTTCTTTTGTCATGAACCAAACTAGGATTACAAAAGCTGGCAGAGAAAATTTTCAGTTACACTTTCATGTTAATTCTAAAGTTTAACAGAATGTTGGTTTTCTTCCAGTGTGAAATGGGGCTTAACTTTTACTTGGTTAAGAAAATGTGCATAACAGCAATGGCAGCAATTTTGGTTACAAAATTTCATTATTCAAGTAGTAAATCGAGAAATATAAGCTTCAAGGAAGCGCTTTCTTACCAAATAAAATTTTCAGCAAAGTATTTGTGTACTAAACCAATAATTTCAGATGTGAGCAGCAGTGAAAGTAAGCTGCTCACTCCAAGACATGTTATGGTCATTGTGTACCAAAAAGCCAGTATAAAATTGAAATTCAAGAATTTCATAGCAACTTCTACAGCTTTCTCAGTCTGACATTTCATTTTACAGAAACACTTTTGGTTTGTTTTCTTCCATGCTTCTTTTTCTCTGGCAGTCATTTCAGATTAATTACATTCAAGTCAAACATGCTTGAGTTACATGGTCATCCTTCCCTAGCACCTTGGTGCTATGAAGTTCTCCAGGGGTACCCTCAGACAATGAGAGCTGCAGTGCTCTGCAGAGGTAGATATGTGCTCTGAAAGATGGTGCTGTGAAGGCAGTGAAACTTGTTGAATGTGGTTTAATCTGTTTTTTTCTTTAACAAGATTCTTTGATTTACCATTTTCCTTGTGTGGCTGCAGAGCCACATTTATTGAACGCTGAGTTACAGAAGACAGTGCACATGATTCATGCCTCAAGAGCAGTAAGTCTTCAGAGTGACAGTCCTGCTACCAGAGCAGTAACTACTGCAGTGCCATGATTCTTTTTCCAAAGGGAGTGTTGGTAACCACAAATCATTTTACATGCACTGTAGCATTAATTCCTAGATTTCAGCACTATTTCTTACTTACATGAATAAGACAAAAGAATAAAGGAAATATAATCTTTGTACCTGAAAAAAATAATGTGATATCTTCAGATACATTCTGAGGTACCCCAGAATATTTTGTCTTTGTTTGTGAGAGTAATGCTTCCTAATACATTGCTGAAATGGCAATTAGTAGGATATAGTTTCAGAGGGGAATTGAAAGTGAACTTGGGATGTGTGCTACAAGCAAATCCTATGGAAAGGAGCCCTTACACATTATTTTTGAATCTATGGAATGTATCATCTTGGTTCATTTTGAATTAGCTTTGTGTTTGCCATATGACACCAAGACAAAAACAGGTAGCTGATGAGTGGCTTTAACCATTGCTTTTTCCTTTTCCATATTCAGTGAATGGATTATTCCACAATGTTATGACAAAGACATACATACATAATGATATAACATTAAAACCCTAAAAACTGCTGTACTATTGGAGGGGACAAATGAAATAAGGCAGATGTGGTTGGGTAAGAAGCATTTAAGAAGCATTTTAGGGCTGCAGAGAATTTAGCTGTACTTTTGTTTTATGCAAACCTGAGTGATGCAAGGAAAGCCATCAATGGAACCAGCCAAACAAAATGTATTCACTGAGGAGAAGGAAAGAAATGTGTGCCTGAGTTCTACAGAAAGTGAAGAACAGGAAGCTAAAGCAGGATTAAAAAATGAAGGCAGGAATTTACCATCTGCCTGTTGAAATGCACTTAATGAATTGAAAAATTGAAAAATGGAAAAAAAATCTTAAAATATTTATAAAAATTCTTCTTCAAGTCACTATAGGATTTTGAGTTACAACTGATTATTCTGAAAATGAATCAAAATAATATTTTCAATTCTAAAGTTTCTATGTACATCTCATAAAGTTTTGAATGAAAGTAGAGTATGGCAGTTGTTGGTAGCAAGACTTGGTCTTGTTTGCTGCGTTAAATTTGTCGATAATAGTTTAAACTTGGAATAATTTAAACTGCAATCAAAATCTGATAAAATATATTTTTACATGTAGCAGCAGTATTACATTAATATTTAAATATAAAAAGAGAATTCCAGTTTTTATTATAGATATGTGAAGGTAGTACATTGATGAATATAAGAGAAGCTTTATGAGTATATATTTTTAAATGTTGCAGTAAGGGAGGTATTAAAGAAAAAAAAAAGTCTCAGTTTCAAGAGCAGTACAGTGTTTAAATTGACTTTTAATTTGTATCACACCAATATATACCAGGATTCTGATGGAAAGGCTCCTGTACAAATTTATATATCTGCTATTAGTTGTTGTGACTTATTTAATTCAGGAAAGAATTTTCAGTGTCTGTAAATGACAATAGATTGGAATTTACTGAAATTATCAGAATAACATTGTTAAGTGTGACGGTATTATTGATGTGAGGATCCAAAAGTGTTTGAAAGACTTAAAATGAGGACTATCTCCATAAATTTAATAGGGCCAAAGAATAACATTAATTTTTTTTCTACTTCTTTCTTGCCTGATGGTTTTCTTCCCTTTTTAATGCCCTTTCTAAGCAATTTTTATTAGGCTTTCTTCTTGTCAGGAAATAAAGTAGAGGAAAGGAGAAGAGAGAAATCAAAATCTAAGTGACTTTAAAGAGAAATTTTAAAAATTTAGGTAAATGTCTCTTGGGACTCTAGAACTTAGTTATTGAAATACCTTAATCAAACAGGCTTTAAAGATGTGATTGCTAAAGAGAACTTCAACTATTTAGACTCACTGAGTGTGTGGCTTTAGTGTATCACGCTTGGCATTGAGTGCAACATTGATTCTCTACCTAGCAGAGTTGTCATTTTTATTATGTACTTGCCAGGTTTTTATTTCCCTTGAAAATTGTGGATTTTTAGTCTCTTAACACCATCCTAACATTGTTTGCTTATTGTTAGTAGCTATTTCTTGTATGCAGTGTTGGTGTGCAGGACTGCTTATATACAACACATCAGGGTGGGAAATGGCTTGGGAAGAGGTTAGAAAATTCTCTACTCTCAACTCTCAGATATTTCTCTTCTAATCCTATCTGTTGCCAAATGCTTCCTGATTAGTTGTCGAAGAATGTTGTACAGAAATATATTGACTGAATGAAGCATAATAAAATTAATAAGCTCTTTACATTTGTAGTCTTGGGAGAAAAATAAATTGTGAACACCATAAATTATGTGGTTGCATTTGTTTTGAGGGGGAGAAAGACAATGGAAAGTCTTTGATCCCCATGATCCTCTCTATTTATATCTACCTCCCAGTCACAGTCTTTTTAACCATTTAAGCAGTATGAAGTAAGTATGTCTATAGTAGAGGGGTGGTTTGAGGTTTATTACTGGAAAAGAGGGGAGAAATCTGTAGCACTATTTTTTCCTCTCTGAAAAGTTGTCCTTGACTTAAATTGATATAAGACACAAATAATTTGTGGGAGAATGAAGAGAAGGAAAATGAAAAAGAAATTTCAAAGCTCTTTTCATTTACCTTCTCAACTTTCAAACAAGAACAAAGAAAATAAGAAAAATAACTTGTGTATTTCTCAAGCTTATATGCATTTGAAAACTTGTGTAGTTAGAAATTCTGTTACAAGGCTGGATTTCCTTTCTTCCCAATTGACCATGAGACAGGTTGTTTGGATTTTTTTTCTGGATCTCCAATATACTTTTACACTGACATAAATTCTTTCTAAATAACATTGAAAACCCCCCTCTAAATAATCAGAATGGTTTAGTATATTAGCTTGTCCTGCTAAATATATTAGTGTTAGTTCAGAAAAAAATAAAAATGTGGCTCTTAAGAAAATAAAATTAAATATTACTTAAATAGCCTAAAATCTTGTAAATTGTAAATAGTCCCTTTGTTCACTTGCATAGAGCAACTTCAAACTTCTTTCTCATATATGCAGATTTCTTAACCACTTTTTAAGAATTACTCTTTTAAAAAATTACATGATCAGTGTTTTTCTATCATTGAGAGTGATTTCTGTTCATACTGATATATTAACAGATGAAATTTATTTATATTTTTGATATATGTTTGGAAAAAAAAGAGCACCACTTCTTTACCAGCTAAGAAGTAAACATTTCTCCTGAAAATGGGTTTTCCAGGTTTCACTTGTGATTCATTTGCTTTGAAATTCTTTCAGTTTCTGAGCTGTTATTTTATCTTTTTAATGCCAATATGGAAATTTTCCAGGATTGCAGGCTTCTTTCTGTCTCTCCCCTCACTGTTCTTCCTCTCCAATATGCATTTTCTTTCATTTCTTTTTACATGACAAGTTTTCCATGTGGTAATTATTCTGTTCTCAAACATATTTTTTTAATAAATCAGTGAAAAAATGCCTTTCAGTAAAAAACTTAAATTATAATCATGTTGAGAAAGAAGTAGACTTCTGACAATAGTTTTCAGAGATCTTTTTGCCTGTAGAACCTGTGGCTGAGAGAAGGGCATTTGGGAGTCTGAAACAGGATGTGCAAGCCATTGTTCTGTAGATTTTAGGCCACTTCTTCCTCCAATAGATCTTTGTATGTCCCATGTTAGCAGCTACCAGCTAAATTCAGTTTGTAATTGAGTTTTTCTGATTAACTTTATGCGCATCAGTGGATATTCTTACATATCTCATTCTGTATCTGATGAAAAGCTCCTGTATTACTATTGCTCTCCCCAAGAAAAATACTTCTTTTGAGGATTTTTAGAAAGAAGTTCATTAATTTCCCTCTTTAGATACTTCTGGTCAAAAGGATTACTACCTTGACTTTGAGAAATGGGCCGGTACTTTACCTCATGTGTAAGAAATAGCTGACCTAAAACAATAACAGAAAATTTTGCAATAATGAGATAAATATACTGACAATAATAAGCATGAAGCAGTCAGTGATGCTCTAATGCTTCCCTGGTATAATGGCTAACTTTAATTATTGACTGAGTTTTAATTAGGAAGCATGTGCTATTGATCTATGCAGTGACAAAGCCTCAAAACTCGTGGGTGTAAAAGAACTTAGGATGATGATCTAATGGTTCTTGTTTACTTTGTCTGAAGACATTTATAATCCTTTAAATACACAGATTCTGTATTCTAGTACTGTGTTGTTTTCTGAGGTTTAAATATACATGTCCTAGTATTCTTTCATTTTGATTGGCATAGCAGTGCTTTTCTATTGTTTCTGGGAAAAGATGGTAACAATTTTTATTTTTTTTCCAGAGATGAGCTTGAACCAGGTTTAAATTTTTCAAGTCTATCTTGTTCACCTTAAGCCTGAATGATGTGTGAATTCTGGTTGTTGGGAAGATTGGTAGTCAAAATGGAATTCATGTGGGATTTCAACAGTTGTTAAATCCAATGAAATTGTAATTAATTTTAGATTTCCTAACAGCTTTGTGGTTCAAAAATTAATTTATTAATTAATGTTTACAGGCAGTAATTTGCAATATGCTATTAAGCATCTCCCTGTCAGTGCTACTGTTTCTGTTACAAATTCCATATATTTGCATGCTCTGCTTTACTTTCTTGAACTGATTTAAATTCACATGTACATGAGTTAATTCAGGAACCTCAGGTAATTGTTCCTTAATAATTCTTTGATGGAGATTTTAGATTGTGCTGCAAACTTTCAAATCACTCTTAGGCCTGTTCTGCCTTCGATGCAGCTGTCAGTGAGCTCTGCCATGGTTCTTTTGAAACCATCTAGGTTTAACCTACTATTTTCACTCCCAGTTTGTCTGAGTATCTTGTGTGATTATCAGAAATAGCCACATGAAAGGGTTTGCCTCTGACCACATCTTCCTCTCTTCAGTTGTCAGTAATCTGATCACCTGCCAAATCGAGTCCATAATTTCTATACTAACTGTCATGGATGGGTTTCTCAGCCTGCAATACCTTTTAAGGCTGACAAATCCAATACCAAGATCTGTGTCGTGCTTAATAATAAAATTACAAAACCTTGCCAATTCATCAAGCCTGTGACTCCACAAGCACATTGCATGACTACAACCAGCACATTTATCTTTAGTCAGAAACTGAGCATCCACTGAAAATACCACAGTGAAAACTGAGCAATGGTATTAACTTTCCCATGCTGCCTATTGGAGAGACAAACTTGTTTTCTGTGTTCTTGAATATCCTATTGATTTCTCCAAAAAAAACCCAAAGAAAAACCCAGTCCTGCTCATTATAAGTGGGCTGTTACAACACGCTTTGCCAAGTATTCACTACAATGGACTTTTCAACATCTCCAAGCTTGTCTCCAGTTTATCTTCATAACAGGAAATACAATTTTAAGCCTTGTACAATATGGGAAAGCTTTTATCACTGGACATCCAAAGCCTTGAAAATTTTCAGGAGCAGCACGAGTCACCTTGATGTAGCTTTGTCTGGCTGACATCAGTTCTCACCTTTGATCTTTGGCCAGCATAAGCAGTTTTGTTTGAGTGCTAAGAAGGGAAATGTGTATGTAGTATAGGAGAGGGGATTGTTTTCTTTTTTTCCACTTGGAGTTTTGAAGTACAATCTCTCTGCAAGAGGTGACAATGGATGCTAGGAGAGTATTGGGTATTCTTGGGATAAAAAATACTCAACATTTTCTCTTTTGTTACAAGACTATTTTTTCAAGGCTGTCAGTTGGCAGAAATTTCTGAAAAAGTCCAATTTATTACACATCAGAGTTCTACCAAGCTTTTCAAGTACTGAGTGGACATTTGCACCAGCATTTATCCAAAAAGCACCACAATACTATGAAATCACCTGCAGTGAAAGGATATTGATCCACTGAAATCTTAGTATTTGGAATTATTCCAAAACTACTTTAATATCTTTAAGCTTGTTGGATTAGGAATCATTATGGTTTGTGGAATATAGAGTTGATGAACCATGCCTCTGTGTTCTGAGGATGCACCATGGCTTTCAGAGTACTGGTGTCCTAACAAAAATGTTCATTTGTGACCAGAAGTCTACATACCTTCGCAGTACCTTCAGACTCAGGGAATGGAAAATTAGTAACTGTGTTTGGTTTGCTGGGTGGCTGGCTTTGTTGGGTTCTACACCTTCAATATTCATTTAGAACTAATTGCTCTGTTGGATGCTGAGAAAAGAGTGGGGCAAGCTGGACACACTTCAAAACTGAGGCAGTTTAACCTATAATAAACTAAGTCAGCTGTTTTAAAATTCCCTCCTCCTTCCTCCAGTCTGCCTGTTGGCAGAGTGGTCAATGATTAATTTCTGTTCAACTTTCTTGGGTTTTTGCCATGATATAGTCATTATCTGAATACTGTGTGACCCAACCATCATCAGAGATTCATAAAAATCCTAACTTCTAATGTGGCTACCATTAACATAAATAATCATCATCAACTGACAAAATCCTGCAACTATACTTACTAAAAACCCACCATCAAAGTGAATGATGTTTGGATTCAATCCCAGCAGCACTGCAAATTTTAATTCTTTCAATGCTGTTGGTTCATCTTTCTCTTTCCATTCTCTACCATAACCCTATTGCTGCTGATCTGGTTTGACACCTCAGCAATAGAGATGAAAGATGACAGTGAGTCCAAGCTACACATAAATGCTGTGACTTTAGCTGTGACATTGAAAATTTGTTGCTTGTGTGGAGTGGCTACTACCAAAAAATATTTTCTCTTTTTCCCAATCTTCTCATAATGTAATTACTCTTAGATAGAAATATTTCAGTTTATTAAATAGCCAGCAATTTGTGCTGTTTGTCTGCTAGTGTGTTAAACTCCTCTGAGTGTTTGAAATAAAGTCCCTTTACTCAACCAGCAGCCTTCAGTAAGTCAGAAGCCTTTGCCAGGTAACCCTCACACCTTTAGGAATTTGGAGTAGCTAAATTGTGAAGTTTAAAATAAAGAGTATGCGTGCATTGTAGGCTGGGATGGGGTGGCAGACTCCATAATTATCTCTTGAACTTGATGGTCTGGTCTGCACAAAACTTAAAAAAAAAATTAGTAAATCTAATGCAGAAGTGCCTCCAGCACTGTTTTTTGTCTAGGGAGTGAAGATATGACTCCTTTAATTGCAGGGTCATATTTCTAAGTGGCTGCTGAAGTGTCAGAAGCCACCAAGCCATGAAATGTGAAAGATCCTGTGGCTGGTTCATGGAACTGCGCTCACATCTGACTCTTCAATTCTGGATATTATGCTCTTCAGCTTGGCACTCAGTGCTCTGCTGCTACTGAACTCTAATCTCTGTGCCAGGACTCCTGCATATTTCCTTTCTGCAAGGAATGCCAAAGCACATACAGTAATTATCTCAACATTTCTGGGTCATAAATCACAGCATTTGTAAGCTACCTTAGTGGTATAGTACTGAAAGAATCAAAATTTTACATAGTATTATCTCAAGAAACCCAGGAGAAAAAATTTCAAATCTTAAAAAATATGTATTAAAACATTTATTTGCATCTTATCTCTTCCATGTGATAAAAAAATCATTATTCTTTTCTAAGCAAGATGATCTGGTTTAAAACACTGATAGTTTTTTTGTTGATTTTATCTGTCATTGTAATTGTCACTACACTAAGGCCTCTTAAAATGCTTTCTTTTAAGCCAATATTTGGGCTGAAGGAAATTTTTGAAATATTTCCTATATTTTGATTCTCCAGTGATTACTGTAATAACTCTGTAATTTTATACAGAGCACTGAAGTCTCTGTATTGCCTTTGAAAGCTGTTGACAAGCAGATGAGGATTTTACAGCTAATACATAAAGTCTGAATGCTTCCTTCCTAGGTGGAGATTTTAAACAGTGCTTTTCAATTCAGTTGAAAACCTTAAATGCTGTTAAATTTCTAGGTACTTGAGCTTTTGGCAGCACATGGTGATTTTAAGTGGAACTTAATCACTGTATTTCTATATTGTGATTTACATAATATAAGGTAAAATGCAAATAGGGTCTTTGTAAGTACTCTTGCAAAGTAATTGAGTTATTCAAACTTGTAGTGTTAAGGTTGGGAAGATTTTAAATTTTCCAAGCGCACATAGTAAAAGGCAGCAAAAACGGTTCACCTGCAAACCCAGCAGAGAAATAATGAGAGAGAAAAATATTTTTAAGGGGATTTAAAAAAAATACTTGTATTTTTTCATCTTAAAGCAAATAGAAGAGCCTGTTTCATTCTCTTTTTGGCAAAAAAAAAAAAAAAAAAGTTTTTAAGGAATGAAATGTGTTCATGGGGAAAATAGTTTACTAATGAAACATATAAAAATGAGGAACCACTAAATTTTAGTTTCAGTGTTTGACAATAACACAGAAAGAAAGCAAAAATTCACATTTAGTATACTGGAAAACCAATGATCCCTTTCCCAAAAATATTTTCTTTATAAAGAGCTGAAAACAAAGTTCAGTTTTCAAAATAACTCATACTTGGTTTGTTTGCTGTGCAAGTGTTAAATGTAGAAAACATTCATATGGCTAAATAATATTTTCATTGTTACAATTTGTGACATTCTGTTGTAATATTGAATAGTGATAATATATTATTAGAAAAAAAGTCCTCTATGCTGTTTTTTTTCTAAGATTTTTTCCTAATATAGTTACTTAAATGTATTTAACTTAATGGAATTCATGTGCAATGCAGTTTTGCAAATTTATAATTCTTTTCTGCTTCACTGAAAGCAGAATACAATTAAACTAACAGAAATAACAAGTAATAAACCAGGAACAATTGAGACAAAAAACAATAAAGAAACAATAGAATAATAAAAATGTAGCATTAACCATGAGAAACATAGACCTAATGATCTTTCTTAAGAAAATAACTAAAATTCTGGAGGCAAGATTCTGTCTAGAAATTATTAGTCCCCTTCTCCCTAAGGATGGTATGCCCATGTTGAGTTTTAATAGTGTTGTCTGACTATAGAAATGTTGCTAACAAACCTCACTTAGAGCGTACCAAAAGAACTATCAGAAACAAAAATATCCTCCCTCAATTTATAATTCAGGTGCACACTTAAGATATACTTGAAACAGAAATCCACACACTTTTGTCAGTTGTCAAAGTCCTCATTAAAATGAGGATCATAAGTTGCACATGAAAGATATTTTTTTACTATTTGACAATGAAGATTGAAGTTATGGTTGACAAAAGTGCAAATTGTTTTTTGCATTTGCTTTTATCAAAAGCACATAGAAATATGTATAAAATATGTATTCACTGTTCAGAATAATTTATTTTGTTGTGATTTAAACCAGGTATCATTCTCATGTCCTTGTGAGACTTTAAATTCCTTCTTCTCACCTAATTCTGTACCTTCCCCCTGCATATTTGTTTCTGTCCATGTTTCTTGTCCTTCCTTTGCCTCATTTTCACACCTTTGAGACTTTTTTCCTCAAATGATGTACTGTGCATGATTGAGAAAGGATTGTGAGTCCACTTGCTCAATATGCAAATAAATTCAAAAGTTAAAGCATGCTTGAGCTCATTAAATTATAACTAAAATACATGGGGTTGTTTGAAATCATACGACTTTTTTTATTGAATCAAATACAGATACATTTGTTTGCCAGCAGTGGTGGGAATATATGTATGAAGTATTTGTTGTAACTTGCATGGCCTCACCTTCAGAAGGAGAAAAGCAAAAATGAAATGATCAATCAGATGTGCATTTATGTGTTCACAGTGCTGGGCTGATGTGGATTTGTGCCTGAACAAGGTTATGAGTGCATGTCGTATTTGGTTTCTAGTCAGCATTCAAACCAGAGTGGGGAGATTAAGCTGTGTCAGCCACCAACTGGCAAATTTTAAATTTCATCTGTTTGAAGTTTCAATAGTAATAGTAATAAAAAAATGAAAAAGTTTTTTTTTCTTTCTTCAATGTACTTGGGATGTCGAAGCCAGCATCAGGATGCTGGCCTGTCTACTGGGTTTCAGTGTGGTGCCTTCCAGGGATACCAACTCAAGTTCAGCATATTATATTTTTATTTTGGAGGGGGAGAGAAATTAAACTAAGTTCCTCTGAGGAACACTTTTTTGATTCAGGTTCTAGAGCTCACTTGGTCAATGCTTGTTTAAAGTCCAGAAGGAAAAGCAACATGGACTTGCTGATGCTGGTAGATGTTCAGCCATGGTTTCCTAAACAGTTTTATATTTTTTATTTCTTATAAGGTATTAAAATAAGCAAATTTTTTTATTTGACACTTCAATTATGAATAACAAGGGGGAAACATCCTATAAACATAGAAATACTAGAAATGAAAGATGAGACATATCATTCTTTTTGAACTGGCCACAGCTTAATCAATGGCAAGTAGAAGGAAACATAAATTCCTGCAGCTTAAGGGCTCTGTAGTGTCTGTGAAGAGAAAAGGCACAATCTGAATTTCATTCAGTATGCCATGCTAATCATGGAAAAACCAGATTTTATTGATACTCAATCAGAACTGGGCTTTTTTCCAATGTGGAGGAAGAAATAGACAGGAAAAATATTTTTATTATGTAATTTAGTATTTGTTAGGTAAAATAGATCTTGCTTTTAGGTGGAAAGATTCCATCTGTAATCATAGAAAATATAAGATATTTGGTTCAGCAGCACAAGTGCTGACACATGTTTAGATGGCAAAGAAGCCATTATTGGTATAGGATCATGACATTGCTTAAAAATAATCTGATTTATTCCTTCTCTGTTTCTGGACTGAATACATGGTGTTCACAAAGATTAAACAAGGGAACAAGGAGGAGGGAATTTCTGCTGAAAATGTAGAGGAAACTAAATGGAAACAATCAAAAAAAGAATATGTTTGTATGGGGTTTTTCTCAAGAGAAATTATTGGCTTCTCTTATAGCTTATCCATTCAGAAAAAAAATACTGCCCAAAATATGAAAAATTAACTTAAAATGAAAAGCTTTGATTGAAGAAAATATAAACAAAATTATGAAATAGACTACTTTCAAAACAATTCCCATTTTATTTCTCAACAACTCCAATTACAAAAAAAAAAAAAAGAAAAAAGAATAATTGCCGTTAAATGAGGTTGATTTGAGCTGACTGTTGGAGAAAAATCTGGTAGAGTAATTTGTCTAACAGGGGTTAGAATTAGGAACCACAAGAGAAATATTACTGGCATTTATCCTGACCATTACCAGGTCGTTGCCCAATGAATGAACTGTGAAAGCAATTAAAAAGTGATTTAAACTCATAGTTCCTGTTCTTTGTTCACAGTAGTAGTCTCATAACAAGCTGAATGATTAAGTAAAACCTGGACTGCAGAACAGATTCCTAACTTCCTTTTAGATGGTCAGAATTTGATTTTTTTTTTTTTAGTAGTGTAGTGTCTATGTTTATTGAGGTGCTTCCAGCTTTTTCCTCCTTTATTCCATATGCATGTCCTTTTTGCTAATTAAGTAGCTGTAAAATTATTCTTTTTGGTGATAGATCTATAGTTAAAATGTTGATGTAATAGATGCACATCTGCAGAGAAGTACAGTTGTGGAAATATGGAAATAATAATATTTTGGAAACATAATTTATTAACATTAATATTAATAATATTATGGAAACAATATGGAAAGCATAATAAATTCTTAAAAATGTGTGAAAATACTCCCATTTGATTCATAGGTTATTTTCTTCACATATTTTGAAATACTGGATAATGGTAACTTCAGGCAGAACAATTTTATTAGTAAATTTTTCGCATGTTTTTTAAGTATGTTTGCACAATTTTCAGTGGGAAAAGTGTTCATTTACTATTATTTATTTGTTCAGTGTTGGATTTCAGTGACTCCTGTTATTCTTAGGAACTCCCTACTCTTAAATGTGCTTAAGATATATTCGGTAACCAATGCAGAAAAATCTAAGGTCTAGTTAGGACTGAATTTTGGGGTTAATTTTGTTGAATAAGGCAAACTTTTTCCTTCTAATGCTAGAAGAGGTTGCTCATATTAAAATAAGAACCAGAAATGTGTCTTGGGTTTTCTGAAGTTTATCTGGAAGTAATATTAGTAGTAGAATTTCAGCAAGTAGTTTATTTGTGCCTCAGGTCCAAATCATATGAGAGGTTATACTAATAGTTTGCATTATTTTAAAATTATGCTAAGTGTATATATGATAGTAATGATTTCCTGTAGAGGGAGTGAGGGGATGTCAACATGGAAAAGTGCAGACAGCATTTTCTGTGTATCTCCCAGATGAATACATTGATAAAAAGTATTTTATCATTTCTAGTAGGAAATTGCCTCTTTAGCTATACAAATATTTTATATTATGCAGGGGTTTTAAAAATGGAGAATCAATCTCCATAGTTGAGCTAAATTATTCTTCTGTAGTTCAAGCACTACGCTAGTTTTAAAGATGTGCTGATAACTGCGTGATCATTTGTAGCTGCACTCTTATATGAGGTCAGACATACCTGTTTTATTAAGGATTGGGGATGAAATAAGCCCCAGTTGTCACATGAATTAACCACAGCAGCCAATATTAATGTAGAGGGAGAGAAAACTGAATTTACCAGTTGTCAGCATGTATCCACAGCCATAGGTGTCTTTAAGTATTTCCTAAACTATTCCTTCTGCCTGCCAATGCAACTCATCAACATTTTTTGCTTTAAGTTAGGTTATTTTCTTTACCCAAAGATCTCTTATGTCTCTCCTTCAGTGGCCTCTCCCCCAGTATGAGAAGCATACAGCTCAAGTCACTGATATTTTTTCCCACTAAAATGGAAAATGATGCTGTGCATATGCATTCCTATAGCTCAGAACTTCAGTCTTTCAGTGTGTTATTATTCAGTATATTACCAGTCCTTCTTGGGTTAATGCATCTATGTAAAAAAAAAAGTAAAAGAAGCATGTTTGCCTATAGAATATTTTGTGTGAATAGTAACACAAATTGTAGAAATAGATGCTGTGTAGTTCTGTGAAGGAAGATAAGCAAACTATCTTACAAAAAAAGGCTTACGTTTCAGAGTGTTAGGCCACTGTAAGTAGTATAGTGAGTCCATAACTAAATATTTTATATTTCAAGGCATGTAGTTTTATTTATTGGTATCTGAGGCATTGAAGCCAGGGGAAAAGCCAAACAGATGCATATCTGGGAGACTTTCCTGCAGTACCCTCTTGAACTCAAAGGTAAAAACATAATGCTTAACATTCTACTGAACTTCCAGCCAGACCCATTATTAGTTGTTCCCTGTGTGTTTGGTCTCAATTTCAATGAGACAGCCGCTATTGTGACTCTTTCAGTGCCTTGCGGTATGATTGTCAGGAAATTCTTCTCAAGACTGAATTCTGAGGCTCACCCATAGTTTTCAATTTAGGTCAAATTGGATGAAAAATTAAATTATTTTGGTCTATTCATGGAAGAAAGTAAAGGAAGCTGGTAGAGTTTGATCACATGGTCAAATCTACTACTATGTCTTAGGGTAGTGTTTGACAAGCAGAATTCAAATTGGCTTACCAGTGATAGGTACCCAATATAATCTTTTTATCTTGAGGCTTTTGTGGGTATCAGACTAGCTAAAACTCAAAAAAAAAAAAAAAAAGTAGTACAATCAGTGTGCTTCCCAGTGATTTTGAGATTTTTTCAGACATATACAGTAGTTCATGATCTCTATTCCATTAGATTATTCTGCATTGTTTGAATCTGCTCACAGGAAAACCACTTTTCAAAAACATACTAAACTATATTAGTATCTATTTTGTACTTGTCAGCTTTTATCTGTAATGGTTGTCCCTTTTTTATGTTTTTTAAATAATAAGACTTTTTTTTGAAAATAAGTTTCTGAGAGTTTATGAAAATGTCATATTAGGTTGAGAAATTTTGAGGACCAGACTTATTTGGAAAAGCTTATTCATAGCTGAAAGGTTTCAGTTATATAGACCTTCCATGAAATCTTTATACTCTTTGAAATTAATGGACTGAATGTAAGGTCACAGCTCTGTTCCTTGCAGAACTCTTGGAAAATTAACAGCATTCATTCACCTAGAAAACATGGTCATTTTATATAGGTGAAACACAACATAAATTCCTAATAAAACAGCTAAGAAGGTAGAGTGCGATAAAACCAGTCCAATGTAGACTTGTGTTTAATGAGTTCATATAAATATTTTATAATGTTATGTCTAAAAAACTCATACTTTTTGCTGAACAGTGTAAAATCTGGGTGGCAAATAGGCTGTACGGAAGCACACCTCAATATAAAATACTCTTTGTAGCTTATTTCCTCATCTGTAAACTGGAGATGATTTCTCTCTTATTTACCTGATTTCTTAAGGCTACCTAGGATTGCCTCTTACTTTTAAAACATCCTGATTTTTCTGTGACTATAGTATAACTTGCATACTTTAAAATATTTTATTAGAAAATAGGTGGTTCATGAAATTTAGTATTGTTTGTGTATTTTACCTATTCATCAAACCTTCAGTTTGTTTAGAGAAGTTGTCACCAAGTTGTCCCTTGAAAATAATGCCTCGATGGGGCAGTGGTGCTGCTGTGAAATCCCCTCCAAGAAATTAAAATTACAGAATTCTTACAGATGAATAGCAGCCTTTAAATACCTATTCATTAAACATTTAGCTATGAAGGAAAATAATTAATGAGTTTCCCGTAATTTCTTTTTTTTTTCTTTTTTTTTTTTTTCCTTTTTATCCCTGGACATGGATTTGATTTTGAATTGTAGATTTATTTGTTAGTGTGGTGAAACAATTAACTTTGAGTGACTGAAACCACTGATATGGGCAAAATAAAATAGTTTTCCTGGGGGTTGGGGTAAAAAGAAACAATACCTTGGTTGAGTAGGAGTTCTGCTGAATATTAGTGACCAAATATTGTAGCCATTTTTAAATTTTTCATTATCTTCTGCCACTGGTCTGTCCAGCTGATTGATGCCTTAGTCACTTGTTTTTTTTGTTTTTTATTTTCTTTTCCATCTCCTTTTTTTTTAATCTCTCCCTCTCCCCCAGCTCTTACACCTTAACTCTTAGAAAAGGATACCTCTGTTGGCTTTTATTAATTCTGTACATGAGCCTGTTAGAGTTCTTTTTGTAATTTTTAAGTTAACATAGTTCCATAGCACGTCATTTTTTCCTGCTGCCATGCAGGTTCTACCAATTTTCTTCCAACACTGTAAGAAAGATGTCAACTACTTTGAATAGTAACCATTTTATCGTTTTTTTCCCCTAACTTCTGAAGAAGAAAATTACTGACTTCAAAATACAGTTTGACTTGTACAATGAATATAACTGTACTATGAAAGAAATTTTCATCTGAAAGATTTTCACTTACAGAATTGTGATTTAACCAGGCTTTCAGCCAAACAATTATTTTAGGTTTATACATATTATATATCCATATTCTCCAAAGAGATGTCATTAAAGCCTGGTAATTGTTAGTCTTTTGAAAAGAACATGTAGTTATGAATAAATGCTTTAGCATTAATTTTTGAGGAAAAAGCTTAGGGACTTATTTGTGTGGATTTCATTAATGGCATTTGAACAATGAAAACTCCCTGTGCTTTACATTGTAAACAACTTTCTGTGTGATTGGAGTTTAATTTGTGGTACTGCTCCCTACTGTGAGCTAGATAATGCAAAACTTGGAAGAAGATTTTTCCCTGTGGTATGTGGTGCACACTTTCCAAAGCCAGGGACATGTTGCAATGTCACAGGTGAAGAAGATATTAGACTGGGAGCTGGGGGATCAACCAGAAAATAAAAAAAAGTCGTGCTCTTTGTTGTCAGAACAGATGGTGCTTCCACAAATGTTGGCCATAATAGGGAAGGTCCTACTAAAACAGCACGGCCTTGGCTTGTAGCCCTTGGTTGTTTTCCCTGGTTGGTGTATCAGGCATCCAAGGTTTCGTTCAGGAACAGTTGTTTTGCACAGATTGCAGCAAATTTGATGTCTGTCTCTCAGTTCCAGGAGAAATCCTGTAAGTGTTGTTGAGGAGTTAGGCTGCTCCAGAAGTGCCATAAGCTAAACACGCCCTGTGGCCCAGGGCACATCACTGTGAGTTAAGTGTTCTTATTAGTTGTCAATTCACCTTTGGCCATTTCTGTCATTTTAGGTAGAGGTGCTGTTCTATTAAATTTTTCTCAGGAGTTTGGATGGAGATAATTTAAGATTTAATATTTGTTCTTTATTTAAATCTCTGTAGATTAATTCCTATTAAAAGGACAAAAATAGAAGAAGTAGAAATGCCTCCTTCAGGTAGTTGTGCCGGTGCAGAGCGTTCCAAATCATCACTGATCTTTCTTATTTTCCTGTTCAGTTCTTGCTTTTAATTTCATTCCGAAGTGAATCTGAGAAGAGTTTTGAACATGAAACGAGTGTGACAGGACTGTAGGAACATGAGACACATAAATGTGTTTAAGGACATTTAATGTGAGACCAACTAATTTTTACATAAAGCAGATTTGTGTGGGAATCAGCTTACAATACAGACTGGGTATGGTATTACTTTAAGGTCTTCTTCAGTTGAAGTTGTAGTGTTGCATGTGCATAAAAAGAGTTTTGTTAAATACGTGTTTTAGAATAGCCATTAAATGGAATTTATTCTAGAACATAATATAAGGGAAGTTTTGGAAAAAAACAAGTTAGTATATTACATCTACTTGTACTTGCCAATACATTTTAATTTGCAGCTGATTTTTTTTTCATACTACATTTCACAGTTAGTCATCAACTGGCCTTACCAAGTTGCCTCATTTGAAATGTGAAACACGAACAATATTCCTTCCTCACAAGGTCACACCATCCCACACTAATTCACCTATGTTAACACAAACATGTACAATCTTTTCAGAAACATCTCTAATCATGATGTTTCTGCAGGCTGTAGAACTTGGGAGTTCAGCTTTTTCTAACTACCTGATCACATCAGCAAAGAATTCTAAAAGAATTGAAGAAAGAAAGTCCATGCAGTAAGAAATATCTTATCTGTCAATAATTTCTAAGAATGAATGGCAGTTATCCTGTAGCCTAAGCCTAAAAAAATAGGAAAGGAAAGTGAAAACCAGAAGAACTTCTTGAAAATGGGAAGTGGTTGGAGTGTACGGTCACCTGCTCAATCTCTTAGCTATTGCAAATATTTTCTGCCAGGAAGCAAGTATATTGCTTATAACCTCTTTTTCAGAACTCACTTGTTCACTTGTGGTTGGCCTCCCTAGTTGAGAGGAATTTTGATCAACTTCCACATAAAGAAAGTCTTCTAATTCTGGACTTGGAAGGTTTTCTAGTTCATCTCTTCCTGGTGGTTCTGTGCCAAGACAGTTGTATGAAATTTAATTTGCAGGGTAGCACTTTCCTAAATGTGATTTAATCTGAATCTGCTTTGGTGAACATGGCTTATCATATTTTACTAAGAAAATTGAAGAAGTGTGTTACCTAAGCAAAATGAGATAGGTAGGAACTGGCTTGGTGGATGCACTTCTTAATTTCATGTTGATTTTAATTGTCATTTTCAAGACATGCCATATAAAATAGAATTCAGAATTCTAAAGAAAATCAGAAGTGCAATAATTTGGCATGCTTTCTCAGTGACATTTTTGCCTACTGAGCAGGTTCAATGCATAAGTTGGTGAAAAAAAATGTATTTTCTCTCAGTCAAGAGAAGGTAACCAATTAAAGTAATATACAGAACAAAGATTTCATTTTGTGAAGTTTCTGACTTATAAAGTAACAAAATAAAAGTGCAGATTAAGTTTTATTTATAAAGTATATTCTAGAATATGCTAAACATATTAATAAGTTAATAATTAGGCTTCCTATGTAGTTGGATTTATTTGGAGATTTGAAAATTTTATTCCACTTTTCCTTTGTGAATAAAAACAAATAGAATACTGGTATATAATCTATTTCTGGTGCACTGGGTTATTAGCAAGTGTACCAAAATTTATCTTCCAGGTAGGAAATACCACTTGGTTAGGAGCTACTTAAGAGATAACTCAGTCCCTGGTGCAGTTCCTGTATGTGGGATTTTCCAGAGAGAAGGATAAATCCATTTCACTGCTGAAAGACTATTCCTTACTAAAAGGAAAGAAGGAAGGAAAACCTAAACTAAGACGCTGAAGATCCTTTAGTACTCGAAGTGTGGGTGACTGACTTACTCAGGTCAAGTTTAAAACAATGTTTTTTGTCATTGAAGTGTTGTCTCTCTTTCATTCATGGCACAGAATACTATTATCCTTAATAGTTCTATAATTTAATTGTGTTGAAAAAGCAAAACATCATTTTTGAATCACCACATTTTGTTAAATTTGCAGGTGTTACAAAATTAACATAAATTGAAATGTAGCTGATTATTTCACTGAATGTGCTTTTCTTGCTTACTTTTAAGTTAATATATTGGGTCATTCATGGATTTTATTTCTCCCTAGGCTGATATTTTTCAAACCTTGCCATTTACTTAGGTAATTGTTGTGTTTTCATTTGCTGGTACATGCAGCTATATGAAGACAGGCAGATGACGCTACTGACCCAGAACCAGCTCTACTGCCGCTATTCAACATTTTGCTTTCCAATTAGTCTGTCCTAACCATACTTGTATTTCTTAAATTGCTGTGCACAGCTGAAGTCAAGGACAAAATGGCTTAATGTCTGATTGCAGGTTTGATATATTAACTAGGATGTACTAGGATGTACTAGGATTCTCATGAAGTTCCTGAGCTCTCATCTGTCCAGCATCCCTGATTCCATTTGCAGGGATAGCCAGGGTGCTTTTTGGTGTTCCATGATATCTATATATCACAAAGAAAAGAATGAGAAAGAAGAGAACTTGAAAAACATGTAGAATTAACTCCTATAGTCCTTAGAACTTTTCCTTGGCCTCTGACATTGTTTTTGCACAAATCCAAACATAAAGCCCTTGGTGAAATGAAATGAATAAGAAAATGTGTCTAACTATAAATGATACATTGCATTGTAGTCTTAAAATCTCCTCCAACAGTTGTTTCTGCATCTCATGTAAATCAAACTATGTTTCAAAAAAATCATCAAGTAATTCTGAATTTTAAAAATTAAGACTTCTCAGCATAATGGAAACTGACAATCAAAACATTTTATAAAATGCACAGGCATTTGTATGTAGTTATCTTCTTGTCTTTGGAATAAATACGGTTGGATGAAAATGAAGATCCAAAGTCTGTAATTTCTAGGTGTTTTTGGGGCAGCTGGTACTGAAAACTTGTAAGCCAGAGAAAAATTCCTGTAAGTACATAAACTAGCTTGTTCTTAGTATGTGTGAGAAAACTCTGTGTCCTCTTTCTTCCAGAGACAGGTAGGTATCCCAGAGAAGCTATCCTAAAGTTTACTTTGTATATTTTGAAACTTTTTGCAATTTGCAATTGCAAAATAATTTGCAATTATTTTAGTTGGAGATTCATCTTCCTCTGCCTGTTGAGATTGCTGTTAGTCTGCTTCAAATGAGGTCAAACTCTTGTGCATGGAAAGGGGATGGGTCTGTAGTTACCTGTCAGCCTGCTGCAACCAGTTCTACAGGTTCATCAACGCTTGCTAGATACACTGTGACTTCAAAATTTCATATATTTTGTTTTTAGTGCATATCCAGACTAGTTCAGACTGCGTCCCTGGGAGGCACTTGGGAGTACTCAGCCAACAACCAACCAAAATGTGGCCTCTTTTTTTAGGGTGCAAGTGAAGGTAGAGGTTTTAGTACCTCACTTTCATATAACACCTTAGAGATTGGAATGCTTTCCAGAAAGATAAAGACAGTGGTTTCAAATCAGTCTGAGGAAATGGAAATGGTATCTTCTCCCTCTCGGCAGAACTCACATGGCTCCTTAGACGCACCAAGGAAAACCATGTCTACCTTATTAGATCTTTATAGCTACCATATGCATGTTTTAGGTCTGGTGATACGGTATGGATTTTGTTCTACTGCTGGAAGATCTTGACTAAATGTTGGTTGGCAGATCCAACAAAAATGCCATTTTCAATTAAGAAGCAGGAAAAAATTGCTTACCTAATTTCTAAATCACAGAGTCATTAAGGTTGGAAAAGACCTTTTGGGTCATCAAGTCCAACCTATGGCTGGTTTCCACCTTGACAAAAGAGCAGACTGCCAAGTCCCATGTCCATCTGTTTCTTGAACACTCCAGGGATGGTGACTCCACCACCAATCTGGGAAGCCCATTCCCATACCTGACAATCCTTCCCATGATGAAATCCTTTGTGATGTCCAACCTGAACCTCCCATGATGCAGGGAGGCCATTTCCTCTTGTCCTGTTGCTTGTTACCTGGGACAAGACAACTGATCCCACCTACCTACACCCTCCATTCAGGTAGCTGTAGAGAGCAACAAGGAACCCGCCCCAAGCCTTCTTTTCTTCAGGCTAAATTATTTATAAAATAAGAACATACCAAATAAATTTAAACTGAGAATTTTTATTTATGTATAAAAGGTAACGTTTTTGTTTTGCATGGAACAATACAGCTGCTAAAAATAATCACTATCTGAATACTGTTCTGATATACATAGAGACACAAGACACAAGTTTTAAGCTTTTGGGGATTTTTTTAATGGATTTGGTTTAGTTGGGTCTGTTTAAAATTAAAAATATCTCATAAGCTTAAGGTAAAATACATTCTCTCTCTGCCTTTTGATCTGCATGCATACAAGAATGTGCATATTTAGACAAGCTTCCTGTCTTTCGCTAATGCAGTTTAAAAGCCAGAGTAAATTTATGCTTAGAATAGCAGCATGTAGAAAATGTTTTGAATAGATATGTCTAAATATAAAATTGAATTTTACAGGAAACTGTTAAGATTTTTCACTGACACAATTGTACATGATTTTTGCTTCTTTTATCTACTTTATCCCTTTTGTTCCTGTGAAAGATAGAAACTGAACTTGACAAAAAGTTAATAAAAGACAAAAGATCCTTTAGAAAAGAAAGGCCATTGGTTTAATATATTTCTTGTAAAATCATCCTGGAAGTGAAACTCATACACAGGCACTGCAAATTTGGGTTTTTATATTTGGTGAGATTAATCATCAAATTTGCCTCTTGTTCAGTTTCTAGGAAAGGTATTGAAGACTGGCTTTTCTCAGGAGGGAGAGTTTTTTGGTTTTTTTTTTAAATTTTTTGGTAAGGTTTAGGATGAGCAAATCTTAGCTTCCTTACTTTTGTGCTTTTTTGGGACTGCCATTGAAGAATGGAAGCAGTCACTATCAGGGAATACAGGCTGCTAACACAAAAGTGGATTTGGTTTTGTACAAAGGAGGAGCATTAAAGCTGGCACTAGTTTATCAGAATTCAGAAAATAGGATTGTCAGCTTAACCAGGATCAGTGGCCAGCAGCTGTTTACCTGGGATGCACTTAACAGCATTTAAATTGTATTTTACTAAGAGCTGTGGAACCTCATGTTCAATTATAAGGATAGTCATATGCTGACTTGGTGGGGTTTTCTAAAGTAATCCATTAATACTCTGACTAGAATGAGAGCTATGAAGATAAAATTGAAGCTGTATGGTGTTTTATGAATTTTTTGTGTATTTATCACAAAGTTAAATGCTTACAAAACACAATGCCAAGAGTTGTAGCTCAGTGAAATTCTGGTTTACTTAATATTAATTGTCATAAGTATTTAATATGCTGGATGTCTTTGATATAGTAGAAATTGATAATGAAAATAAAACAGTCTTATCCTTTGCCTGTGTAAATTCTAAGAGTTACACAGCTCTTTCACTGTTTGAGAAATGAGAGAAGCGCTGAAATTTGAGTGCAACCAAGAGTTTTACATTTCCTCCCAGCCTACTCTCCCCTACTCAAGCCAGGGCTAACCCTGCACACCTCTGTTTCCCCAGCACCGGGACCCAACAGAGGACATTGATACATTGATAGAAAACTCCCGTTGAAAAGGCATCTTACTTCCTTTGCCAAGTAAATCATACAAGCTGATAAATGTTAAAAAGGTGCTGTTATTCCAGTACTCATGCAGTAAAACTATAATAATTTCTGCAGTGCATAAGGATTTTGCAAGCTGTTAAGGGCCTGTTGGTGTTTGGGTAAAAAAGATGGGAGTTACATAGATTTGACTGCATATCTGACAAGGCACAGAATCTGAAGGAAAAACCAGGTTGCATTTTATTTATTTCTAAAATCGATACATGTCAGTCCAAAGAAACCTCTTTTGGCTAAATGGTTTATGCTTTAATCCTGAAATACCAGTAGAATCATAGCAAACTTTTTCAGACATCATCCTATATTGGATGTAGTGTTGCAAACCCTTTAGTCTTGGTCGTTTCTGATCAGATTATCACTCAATTTGCAGTTTTCAGCAGCATACCTGAACAACTTGGAAACTTTTTTTCTGGTTTTGTATTTATCTTTATTTTTTTTAACTTTTTTTTTTATTTTATTCTGAAGTCTTTGGGGTAGCCATGCATATCCTGCCTTTCAAATTGTATTTTAGAAAGCTGCAGTTTCCTCTAAATTAAACTAGTGGATTTTAGTGTAAGAAGGGTTGACAGTTGTGGGTTAGAATCTTTATTTCACCTGGTCCAGGGAAATGAAGATTGATTTTCTTGGTGTTTATGTTTATTAGCTGGGAACTACTTATTCAATTAGAGAAGCAGTTAGTCCTGAAAATCAGGTTATTTATATTCATGTTTAGAGGCACTTGTCTCTACAGAAGGGAAGAGTGTTGGATGCTTTTTCTGTGTGCTTCCTTTCCCCATCTCTAGTACCTAGGGATAGGTATGAGGTGACAACAGGTTTTTGCATCTGTGTTAGGCAGAAGAGAGAGGAGGACAGTGAGTTTAACAAGTCTGAAAAGGAGTGAGTCCCATACAGAAAAGACAAAAGACATCCTATAAGGGGAAGCTGGGATGACACCCACACATTCATGTTCTTATTAAAATCCATAGCTTCTGTAAAACCCTGCAAGAGCCAATGCAGTATTGCAAAAATAAATTCTGCCTGATTATCTAAGAAGACAACTTATCTAAGAAGTCTCTGAAACAAAATGAAAGCCCAAAGCCTTTTAAAGGGAAAGAAAAATTCAGGATAAATTACTGGCAAACTGCATATTGATCAGAGCGTTTTACAGATACTAAAGCACTACTCCTTGCTTTTTCAGAAACTTCTGTGAGTTCTCAGATGAGATATTTTTCTTCTTTGTGCCTCATTTTACAAATAAAATTCTCTTCCCCATTTCACCTTCCCTTAATCTTCTTCTACTTATATGTTGTTCATCTGCAGCTGCCTGTGTAAAATGTTCTGAGTGGAGGGACTTGTATGCAATTAATGGGATGAAAATAGAAATATACCACTTGAAAATGTTAATGGCTTGGTGTTCTAAACCTGTGATTCTCTTTTGTAACATTTTATGAGAAAAGAATAATGAGAGTAGAAAAAGTCAATAGGGCCCAGAGTAGTTTAATATTGTGCATGTTTCAGAGAATATTACCTATTTAAATATTATAGTTACATTTAGATTTATTAAGAAGACCTATTTAAAAACATCTTGATAATGTGAGTACTTGAAGAAATTTAATTTTGTGTCTCTTGTTCCCTAGTTACTGCTTTGAGCTCAGACAGCCAGATGCACACTGGCACCAGGAGGGCTCTCAGACAGTTCAAACATGGCCATGTTACAGCCAAGAGTGAAATAGGTGGACAAATGGAGTTAAATGAGGAGGAATATGCCTTTTTTTTTCTTGGGGTGATTGTGTTCACTTTCATTTTTAAGCAAAAAAAAGCTCACATCATCCTTTGAAAAGAAACAAGGACAGTTGTTTTTCCTTTGTGTCTTCTTCCCTGACTGACAAGAAATATTTTAATCAAAATGTAGAATGACTTGGGTTTGAAAAGACCCTTCAGATCATTGAATCCATCTGTTAGCATAACACTACCAAGTCCACCACAAAACCATGTTCCTAACTGCCATGTAAATTCATTAGACATCACTTTAAAGGGAATGAATACTCATTTAGACTAAAGATTGGGAACATAGACGAGACCTTAAAAGGGATGTACATGGAAGTGGGTGGTGCTCCATTGGTTTAAGATAGCTGAGTTGCTTCATCTGTTGCTTTAGCATATAATTTTATAGTAATTTGTCTGTCTAGAGTCTCATGTATTAAACAGAGAAATTATTGAATAATGGGTTGACAATATTTAAACAGTAGTTTTGAGGGAATTATCTGTGTATTATGTGCAATGGAGTGAAATGAGAACTATATTTTTTATGACACTATTATTTTAAATACTATTAAGAAGACTCACGTTGTCCACCAAAGAAATAATCATTTTTCTCCTAGTTGGCCCCAACTAGGTTGCACTTGGAGTACAATTTTAAAATGACAAATTGAATCTTAAGTGGCAGAGAGTTCAGAAAGTGAAGCCTGTAATGATGAACAGTATACAGCCATCATAAGAGAAAACAAGAGAGAGAAAGGAAATTGATAGCATGGAGAAAGGGAAAGATTTCTAAATTGGATAAGATCCAGCTGTTGCTTCACAGTAGGAGCAGAGAAGGCAGGCAGTTAATTGAAAGTAAGAGAGAAAATATAAACACAGAAATGTATGAAAATGTTAAGTCTCTAAAATGAACCAAGCATACCCTACAGTTTCTTTTGCTAGAGGAAGATGCTCTTTAGTAGCAACAACAACCAAAGACAGATAGAGACATTTTTTTAATTCATGTTTTCTTAATGGCTTTATTATGATTGTTCAAGTAATGCTGCATTAAAAGCCTAGACCTGTGTTTTGTGACATTCTCTCAAATATATTTTATTACGTTCAAAACAGCTTCCTGAAGTAAGAGTAAGAATTTGTGTGATTCTCAAGATAGTTCTTCCATTGGCTATAAACTTTATGTCTCTTTCACTTGAAGGATAGTTAAAAGGCTCATGCTGAATGCTGCAGAGTCTCAACTGCAGGTGCCAAAGTGGTTGCTGCTGCCAGGGAGGATTGGCAATCTCTGGAAACATACTTTGCAATCACTCATTTGTACCTTATTGATTTTTGAAATAGGGGTAAGTATGCAAAAATGTTGACATCACCTATAGTGTCAGAGACAATTTATTGGTTAGTTAACACCATGCTTTTCACGTTTCCTGAAATAATGATACACTTGGGGAGTGGCGTACTTTTCCTAGGCAATAAACAACTTTAATTTTGACAACCTGTTAATCTCCTTTAGTGTGTGTTCAAAAGCATGTGAATTGGTACATTTAATGTCCAGTGTGTCTCTGAATGATGTTTTCACTCATGTTATAATGGAGATTAACTCACTTAGTGGAATTTTTTTCTTTTAAGCCTGAATGTAAAGGCTGATGAACATCATTAAATAGAAGAAATATTTAATCTTCCCCTTGTGGCTGGGATTTTGCAAGCTGAGGAGGAGTGACTTAGAAGACTACTACTTAAGCAAATAGCTTCAAGAGACACTTCTGAGAGTTGTGAGAGTTGAATATTCACTCTCTTCTCTAGATGAAGGTGTGCAAAGTCTAAATTGCTACAGGAGATGTGGTTTTGGGTGCTCTTCTGAAAAAATTTTGTCCAAAAAGCAGCCATTATTAAAATATTTTAGCATTTTTGTGAGATCAGTATTGGGTCTTAAATATATCTTTTGTTAGAATAGCTACAATGTACAAAGTGTTGGAAATTTGGGCAGCAAGTGCTCTTATTGCACTTTGGGATATAAAAAGGTCTGGAAAGTATGTAAAGAAACGAGTGCTTTAATGGCAAGTGATCTAGGTGGGAGAAAAATTTCAGAAATCAAAAACAAATTTAGAAATTTCCAATCTTTTCTGTATTTAAAGACAGATAAATATTAAATGTATTTCCATATCTCCCAGGCATTTTTAAAGATCTGCATGACCAGAATGCTGATGAAATCTGAATATAATTAATGCATAGTTATCTCTGCACTTCTACAGCAATACTTTGTCCCATAATGCTTTTCTACATGAAGTGCTTTCAAGATCAAGATGTTACAGAGAGGAAATATTTAGTGAAAGAAATGGATTTGATGCAAATATGAAGTTTAGGTGAAATTTTGCGTAAAGTGGAATATTTGTTTCTAGTTTTATCGAGAAACCAATACAGTGGATTGATTCATCAGAGAGTGCAAGAAAAATGGAGATGCTCCTTTTTGTTGGGACTGGATTGCCTTTATTATGTCCCTTCCAAATCAAACTTAATGTTTCTATGATTTCTAGTCTGGAAGAGAGTAAAAGATTTGTATTATTAGTTATAAGAGTGTCGAGTTTATGTGTTACAAACATGAAGGATGGAATTATGCCTATTTATGCCTATATAAAAAGTTTTTTCATTTTTTGTTTCTACTTCAGATAGGAGAGCTGCAAATGAAAAAAAAAAAGTACTTTAAGAGGAAATCAAAGGTATATAAGTAGAGATAAAATCATCTATACTCTCATTTGCATGAGGTTTGTGAAGAAGGGAGGGGGAAAAATTAAAGGAGGAAAATAAATAATTAATATATTGTTTTCCTTAATGGAACTTCATGTGCTCTGCTTGATCTCATGGATATTCAAATATTTACCAAGATACATAATTGAGGTCTATAAACATCTAATAAGTTCCTCTTAACTTATTACTCTTAAAATTGTTACTCCAGAAGTCTCTTACCTTAAATTTCTGTATTCAATCTAAGTACTGGAAGAATATTTTTAAACTGCATACTATGCAATAAAAGCAGGATGTATTTTGAGCTAAGATTATTCACAGGGAATACTGTCAGAAGATCCAGAAAATTTTCATAAAGGTTAATTTTCATGTAAATTAACAGATTTGGATAAAGAGTCTGACGGAAGGCTTTGCTAAGGAGGACAACAGCTCATACAGTAATAAAATAAAAATTAACATTAGCCTGTAACAAACATCTGTTAAGGAAATGTTTGGGAGAAATTCATCTCTTAGCCTGTCAGGGGTGCAGTGTCTGTGGGCAGTAGATTAACTTTCAGGGATCTTGGAAACATAATGTTCCAGGCAGGAGTCTGATGCTTTCTCTGGGTTTGTGTGAGACCAATTCCTCCTCCAGTGGCCATGAAACTGTCAAGAACATTATTGAAAGCAGAAGGGACTAATTTGGGGTGTGTGTGTCTGTCTTTCCATGCCTGCAGCACAAAATTGCTGTGAGAAGCTTTGCTGGAGGGGGTTGTATATGACTGTATATATCTGTTTAACTGCTAGATAAGCTAAAAAACTGTAAACAAGTGCTAACAGCAAGGTAAACTCTTCTTGAGTTCTTTTCCTCGTTTGATTGTTCTTCAATTTTCTGCTTGTTTTTTTCTATTATAAGGTTGAGGATGGAGCAGTAGTACACCAAAAAAAATCTAATATACTTCTGTGAAAATTTCTTCTCTATACACCTATTCCACCTCTATGATTTATTGCTTTTTGAAGTACTATGTTTTTGAAACAGTACTTCTTCCATAATGTATAACCTGCAGAAAAAGGTAGAGACATAGACTGATAGAATGTGTTTGGGTGAACTAGTGATGTATGAAAGTACTATTTACTAAAAGTTACCTTGGGAAAGGTAGTTCTGTGATGTTTTGATAAAAAGATAAAATAGGTTTATTAATTTGAGACCATGAATCTGGGGTCCAAGGCTATCAAGAATTCCTTAACCCAAGATGCATTCCTCCTTTTAACTATTAGCGGTTATGTTTTTGTTAACATACCTTTGAGGTTACTGAAGAGTTGGATGATTCATTGGAAAAAGCATCCTAGAAATTAATCTAATTTGACTCATCATAACTAATGTTATTAACAAGAAAAAAACTCTGGGAAAATTCTTTGGCATGGAAATGCAAGTTCTGGACTGTACCTTGTATTCCTCTTCTGCATAGAGGAACTAAAGATTAAAATGTGAGTGTTGGAAGTAAGCTTCCTGAAAATAGTGTATTTTCCATGGGAAATATTCCTGTACCCTGTGTTATTTGTTGACTTCCCTGTCCTTGTTCATGCAAGGTGCAATTTGTATTTGAGAGCTTTTAAATATTAACAGCTGTATTTTTTTTATTTTTTAAAATGCAAATACTGTAAGAATAAGGAGTTCAAAATGTCTTAATTGCTTGGTAACTTAAACTGAAGTTTATTTTATGGAATACTTGGTACAGAAAAGTAGTTAGTCTTGTGCAGAGTGGAAGTATGTGAATGATTGATGTGTATGTCACTGTTTGTCACATTTTTGAGTCTGTACTTGCAAATTAGAAAAAAATCAAGGTTTCAAAGATTAAGGGGTGTTAAAATAGGAGACCTTCCCTTCAGAAATAAAGCAGTTGGCTATTCATATGCACCAAAAGCGATTAACAAACAGATTATTATAAATAATATTTTAATTTTTTTCATTTATCTTCTTTTTGTTTGTTTTTTTTTTTTTAATTTTATTTCAATTAACTGGGTTGGTTTGTCTTCCAATGAATTTCAATATGGTTCACAATTTCTTAATGGTTACTGCAAAGAATTAAAATTATTTTTTCCTCTATAATATAGATAAAATGTTGGATTAAGGAATTAATGCATTTACAATTGGACATGATTTTTTGGTCTGGTTACTAAACAGTGCATTTTTTTGCTATTCAAAAATTCAAAACATGTTTATATATCTTCTTTACATACCTGACAGAACAAGATGATCAGATCATTTCTGTTCAGATTGAAGCCTGTTTTTTTTTCATATCGTCATACAAAATATCTGCTTGGTTTCATGAAAATTATTATTATTATCATCATCATCATCATCATCATCATTCTATACTCAGTTTTCCTTTGTAATTCATTATGGACAAAATGAGCTGATTAATTTTTTGGTAATAGTAGTACACAAATACATCATTCCATAAAAGAATTAGTACACAAAATCTCTCAGATGTACTTCTTTAAGAATTGATGCAATAATTTCCTCTACTTTAGTGACTATATTAATTTTCAGAGCAGGTTTTCTGCTGTTTCTATTTTTAAGTAAGAGTAGGACATGATTGCTTTGGAGTTTTGGCACCAATGAATTCACCATATAATTCACAAATACTGAACATTATATTTTATAAAGAAATGCAAAAGAGTTTATAAATAACTGTTGTTATTGACTGCTGCAACCTTAAAATAGTTAAATTTTCTTCCCTTATTGTGTTGGTCAAACACGATTGATTGAAATAGGTTTCCAGCAAATGAGATGAACTTGATGACTAAACAATGTGTCAGAATTCTGTAATACTAAATAGTGCATCATTTAATTTCTTATTAGACAATGTTTTCCACTTTATTACAAAGTAAAATGATGTCAAATGTTTACTCAAAAATATATTACTTCTCTTTTTTCTTAATTATGTCTTGTTTTTCTTAATTCCTGAATTAATCCCTGTCAAAATAGATTATGATGGTATTTATAATATAGTAGCTGTCTGTCAAATCATTATTTTTTCCTCTGAAGGACTATGTTTGTAGAGTTCTGATGACAAAAACAAGCATTTAAATGCTTTCCAAATCTGTGACTCAATATTAAAGGTCCACAGCTTGAAACAGAATTTCTGATTAACAATTTAATAGAGCCCACAATGCACAGTGGAAAAAAAAAAAAAGAAAAAGGAAAAAAAAACAAAACCCCAAACTAACAAGCCCAAACTAAAAAAACAAACAACAAAACAAACAAACAAAAAACATAGAAAAACACATAAGAAAGCCAAAAGTTTTAAGACACTTTTGAATTTCTTATCAGCTAATTATCTTTGCAGGTAAGGAAATTGGCACAAGGAAATTGTGCCACGAAAGCTCAGGTCTCACCTGCTTGTTCTAGAGAAGAGTGTTTCATATTTTATTGCTTTTGATGCAGTAAACAAGGAGTTTGAACAGATTTAAGCATATACATAGTAGGATTAATTTGCTTGGATTTGGATATCTATATCATAGCTCATCTTATCAATAAAGGTAGGTACTTTGAGAGACCCTGCTGATTTATGTTCCTGAAGTACATGTTTTTCCTGTAATATTAGGGATTTGTCCAAATGAGTTTAGTCCTTACCAGGACAAGGCATTAAATTCTCACTCTTAGTGATGAGTGTTACACAGTGCTCATAGGGTTACATAGCTCTTATAGTTTTACATTAAAAAACATAGAAAATGTACATTATGTGCCTAGAATTTTGTACCAGTGACTCCTACTATCAGCCTCTTCTCTGATCTCTGCAAGGAATTTCTGTCTGAAATCCTGCATCTCTGAGTTTCTTACCTGCACATGTTGATTTGACAATATTGTGCTATAAAGTGCTACTTTCCAGATGGTGGTTTTGAAGTTAGTTTTTCATAATGTTACTCAGAATGTAGCATTTTAAATATGCCTCTCCTAATTCAACATAAGAATTTGATTTTCACTTAATGATGCCGTACTTCTCTCTGAAAAAATGCACAATCCTGGGTTGTGTTTGAAACTGAACAGTGGCCATCTGTACTTAGTGTGACATTTCTAACAGCCCTCCTGTGGAATGAAGAATTTTAACATCAGGAGACAGTAGCTGTTTAACAGAGTAATTGCCCCTTTCAGCAATAATACTGTTTGTCATAGCCTCTGGCCGTTGGTTTTAGTTGTGGTGAGTAAAATGAAGGAAGTCTTGCTGGGATAATGGAGGGATGAATATTTGTTCCCATTAGAAATGTTTAAATTAAAGATGCAACCCATTCAAATTATTGAGCACTGCCTATTATTTCCATTGGGAAGATAATTATGTCAACTGAAGGGTAGGTTTTTTGGTTTTGTTTTGTTTTTTTTTTTAATATATAATTTGGTACACTTTAGTCTGAGATTTTTACAGGATGTGAATTTCTATTTCTTCTGTCTCAGAACCTTTCTTGCCAGTCCTTGCTTAGTAGCAAATCTGTTTCTACAGTCCTGCAGTCTCAAATATTTTCAAGATTTGTCTCATTGGATTCTGAAACATCCCTTTTCAATCACAGGTTCTTGGAGTTCTATGAAACCTGGTGAGGTAGACAAAAGAGACTTGTCACTTCTTCTTGGCCAATAATTTGTCTAAGAAATCAATTGCTGGTTCCTGTCACTGTCTATCATAAGTGTCATCTCTGTATGACTGTTCCTCTAGCTAGTCTGAATGTGACAATCTGAAAACTCCAAGCCCAAGCTCCCCCCTTTTATGTGATGTAAGTTTTTTATACATATACATATATGGGCTATTTGAAATATGCAGATGGAAAATTAGGAAACTTTTGCCTTTTTTTTTTTTTCAAATTTGATTTCTGCATGATTCATTGGTCTTAAAATTTAGTGTGATTTATGTTTCCTCTAGTTTTTTCTGACTATGCCAAGCAACCTTTTTATTAACTTGATTTTAAATATTTGAACTTGAAATGCTCAAGTTTCCTTTTAAATGTAAAGGGTTCATTTGCCCTGCTTACTAAAACTGTGGCAGCCTGTGTAAATGACAGCTGCTTAATAATTGTTCTCTTTTGCTTTCAGATCATAGCAAGAAATATTTTTGTATGCTTTGGGTGGAGATTTGTGATGAAAAATATTATTTTTAGAAAAATAATTTTATATCCTTTCAGTGACTTAAGTTCTTCTTGAGCTCACCATGGAATTTTCAGTAATAAGAGAGATAAATGTTTCACATTTTAGATCTGAGTGCCATGGGGTCAATGACATGGCAGTTTTGCAAAACACTAATTTATATGCACAATACTAAAATAGTTTATTAGAGTCTATTCTGGAATAACTATTTTTAATTTGCAATAATTCCATTAGCAACATGGTGTTTCTAATGTCATACACCATATAACCTGAGTGGAACAGAAAGGCCTTCCTGCTTCCAGAAATTTAATTTCACATCTAATCCAAAAACATCCATCCATCATTGTGACATTAAACCCAGATCACCTGTTTTTGAAAGCTGAAGTTGTGCTGTCCCCTGTCCTTGTAATCTTTTAGAGTGCCTTTTATTTGCATCCTACTTATGAAACTTGGATAAAGGCTGAGGGAGGGAGGGAACAGGACACAGCATAGGAAATGTGAAAGAGCAGCTCAGCAGCTGACAGCTTAGGGAAAAAATAGTTCATCTTTATCTCCTATCTCTTCTCCTGATAGAGATACCAAGTCAATGATATCAGTACCAGGGCTTATAGTGGCATAGCTATTTATACTTATGTATGTGCACAGAAATGTATATATATATTTTTTTGGTACAGTGTCTGTATTCTCTACTCCCAGAATTAACTTCTTTTAAGATGTGACTTTCAAGAGGAAAAAAAAAAAAGATGAGGTCTGCTAGGAACAAATTATTTTTGGACTCCAGCAAAAGAGAAAATTGAGGAGGTTAAATTCTCTGTACATGTTGGCCTCTCAAACCAGAGGAAAGCTGTTTATTTTTGGGAGTTGCTGCAGGACTGACTTCCTGTGGTATCAGTGTGGTTATAAATCTCATTTGGCTGCTGTGCCAAGCCCTTTATAACACTACCACAGAAGCTGCTATCATGAAGTTTGTGCTGATGGTCATGTCCCTTGATGTCACCCAGTCAAGGTGGTCAGACTCAAGACAAGGGGCAAGGCAAACCAGGTCCATCTTCTTCCCATCATTCCTCCCCTGTTCACCTTGTGTTCCTTTCCCCTCCCCAAAAGGAGACAATTTCATCTATTCATGACATCATTGATGTTACTAGGCCAGGCGTTCTTCTTGATTATTCTGTGGCATATTATATAATATTCTGTGGGATTAATGTGGTTCCATCAGATATAACTCCCTGTTGTTCAGGGAGATTATTCTGTTCTTATCTGACACCCTTCCTAAATTCCCTGCAGGATTATTTCATATTGCAAGGTGCCTTGCTTGCTTTCTCTACCTCCTTCATTCTTACCATACAGATTTTACATCTTGTACAGGTTTTTCTGTATACAGTTTGGAGAATGTCTCAATCTATGAAGATTAAGAAATCAGTCTAAATTAAGAAGGACATAAAGATTTCTGCCGATGGAGGATCTATGCAGGAAAAAAAAATTAAAATAATGACTTTATTTTAAGTGGGAAAATGTGAACAGTAATAATCATAAAGCTTAATTTATTAAAATGTTTACTTTTTTCAAACAAGAAAAAGATTATTTCACCAAATAAAACCATAATTCTGGATCATTTACCTATGAAGATATGAGGCAACAAATACAGTTGTAGAATTAACCATTGTCCTCAATATGATTGCTTCTTTAGATTAACAGGGATAATTCAAGACAGAGAGAATCTGAATAGTTTAGTCTACATTTCACTTGAAGTTATTGGTGCTTTTTCACCTCAGAATATGAATATTTTGCTACTTCTGCTGGTTTAGTAATATGTCTGTGTTGATTCTCTCTAAATGGTGAATTTTAAATGGAATCAGCTCTGATTTTCTCTGCTCTAGCAGAATTAATGCTTGGAATGTTTCTTTCTACATGGTATTCTTCTTTAATATTTACTGCATGTGTTCTTTAATGTAAATTTCATTTTTTCATCATCCAATATAATTCTAATGATTTGATAGTCCAGATGAATTCTCAGCTGCATCCATGTTAAAGGTGTGTTTAAGGACAGATGCACTATAGGAAAACAAAGGGTCTGCAAAAGTTCATACTGCCTGAAAACCAGGATAAGAACTGCATGAAAAGGTGCCAGATATTTCAAGTGAGATCTTCTTGTACACTTTAAGATGATAGTGCAGCAAAGTCCCATAATTAAAATATAATGTGTTTTCTTTTTAGAATACTCAATTTTGGTAATTTTAAACCCATTTCTTCTGTCTAGGCTACATTTATAATAGATAAATTCTTGTCATGTAGAATGAGGATAAAAAATGAGGATTAGGAATTAAGTTACTTAGGAATGAATCCATGAGAGTCTCAAGGAGAATAATAATTTTGAAAGCCAATGACAGTGGCGTTTTCCTACTTATATACAACCTAATCAAGTGTGGTGGCTGAGGTTCATATTCCTCTCTAGATGTTTTTGATTTCAATTAATTTAATGGCAACTTTGCAAAATACATTTCTCTCGGGGTGTTTTAGAGAGCACCCCTGGAGTGTTCTCCTCTCTAGACATATAACTGCGTTTTTTCAGGCAAAGCAGTTTGTGTTTGTGCATGTGTGGGATTTACACATGCAAGTCTAAACCAATCTATTTAAATGCAGGCCAAAATACACTAAGCTATGTAGGATTATTCAACTTGTTGGTGTGGTGTAATGCTTTGTCACTCAGTTCCACACTGCTGTAAACAGAAATTATGTGTGTCTGCTGAAAAAGATGAAACTGTTCAACACAGGAATTAATGTAATGGAAATTGAATTGGCAGATACATAAAAGCAATCCATTGGCATATAGTGTGTTTTATTTACACTCTGCATATGTTTAAATCTAGAAGAACTGAGGAGACATTTTGAAATATTCTTCAAACAGCACTAAAGATGCTCAAATATTTGCAATTATGATCAAATTATGCTGCTATCAAATACAATTTTCTGTAATTAGTGGGTAAGCAGAAGTTGTTGACTTTGTAATTACATGACAATTCTAAAGGAAGTTCCCCTTTAATTTGTCTTAGTAAGCACCTCCAATGCAGTCAAAATTGAAATGCAACACAGTTGTGTGCTTCGATTTGTTGCCTGAAAGTCTTGCTAAGCTACAGGAGGAAAGATAGGAAGAGGCAGAATTTTCTACCTTTGGGACAGTCATAGGTTGCAAAACTTTTACCTAAGAATTATCTGGAATTTTTTTCTACCAAAACTGAAGCACTAGCTGACTCAAAATATCTCTGAGATAGTCAGCACTAAGGGGAAATAGCATTAAAGAAAGAAGAAAGGTAGTAATTGCAATGTGGATCTCCAGAGGAATGTAGATAATTGTTACAGCCTGGAGGGAAATGAGGGATGAGCAAAGTAGAAGAAATATGTTGCCCAGAAAACGAATTGGGAATAACAGGAAATAAAAAGGAATTGCTTACAAGCTGTGGCATTTTAAAACAAAACAAACAAAAGGAAAGATAATCAAAAAAGGATATAAACTTAAGTCTGTGTTACTCTAAGAAAAAAAGGTCTCAGTAAGTTCTAAAATGTGAAACAAGCCTACAAGGAATAGATACATTGGCAGGGTGACTGAATTTTTTTGGTAGTTTTTCTGCAGGAAATAGAATAATGAAATAGAGAAATAATCAAAACTGTAAGATGGATGTAAAAATATCTTAAGTATTTCAGAAAAGATAACTAGAGGTTGTTGGGTCAATTGTAACGGAATAATTTAACAGCAGACCCTGGGGGAAAAGATTTTTAAGTCATTACAAAGAATCTCTGAGCAGCATGCTAGGAATTATACTGAGACAGACATGCTGCTTGCTGTCTCTGTGTCCTTCCATATTTCTTTCTGTGAAATGAAACTCTTCTGTTTAGAGAAAAATGTGTTCAAGAAATGACTGGATGTGGCACTCAGTGCCGTGGTCTGCTTGACAAGATGATGATCAGTCAAAAGCAGACTCGATCTTGGGGGTCTTTTCCAACCCTAATGGTTCTGAAATGGAGAACACTCCCATGTTGAGAGTTGTCCAAGAGGCCAGTGAATTGTGCCTTGAAAATTTAGAAGTACTATAGATGATCAGTAAATGATTTTCTTGTACATAGCATAGGCAAAGTATATTGCCAGTGGTTTTTTAGTATTAATTTGATTAATTTTTGCAAAAATAAGTTACATAAATTACGATGCTTTTGAAAATTCAACTTATATGTCTTTCAATTTATTGGTGATACATCATCTAGACTTTCTCAGATTATAGACAGCCATACTTCTGAGATATTGCTAGATATATTGCATCATGTGCTTTTGGCCAGAAATACTGTATCTGTTGTCTATGATAGATAAAGTGGAAGCTTTAAAGGATATGTAATTTGTTGATTAAATGCAATTGGATAACGCAATAATGCAGTTATAATTTTTTTTAAATTTATTTTTATTGAAAATGTGTCCACTACTACATATGTCAAATGAGACTTGTATTATCTGAATTTAATTAACCTGAAGTCAATAAAGGTAGGAAAGAAGAATGTATAAGTTCATACAGAGAGCTGAAATTTGACTCATGTGTATAACTTCAGACTTGATTGCACTACCATCTTCCATACAAAGAGCCTAGAAAAGTGCCCAAGAAGGTGTACATAACTCTGAACTCTCTTTTTACTTTCATTAATAATGGAAAACTAGAAATAGAAAATTACTTTTTTCCCCCTATTATTTGACTAGCACCAAATATATTCTGTGTTTAATATTAATATTAAATTTAATAATTAAATGTTCAAGTCCAGCTGTCCAAATCAATGTAGCAGAGCCTGTGTCTGTGTATGGCTCAAGCATACTTCTCTCAGAACCTACAAGCTGTTCTTACTCCCCATTATTCAGGATCATGTAGGAAAGCTGGCTAAGCATTAGAGTTCTTCCATGTCTTATTGTGCTCTTTACAACTGATAGGACAGCTGCACTCCCTGAGAAATATTTAGAGATGGTTTTGGAAGCTTTTTGGTATAAATTAATGCCAGAAGTGAGGTATAAAAGATAGTCTGATTAACTGAAGAGGGAGCTCTTCAGTGGAGATTTGAATCATTCACTTGGTTGCATCTTAAGCCATGCACATGTATGAAAGACCAAAATGTAGAGAAAGGGAGAAGGATAAGAAATAGATTATGTCAGAAAATTAATTTAAAATCAGTTATTCATGCTGGCATTTTTTATCATGATTCTTGAGATAGTCTGTCATGAGGAGTGTTTGTTTTGTGATCTTAAGGGTAATAATTTTATCTTTACAAGGTGCACAAAGTTTTTTCCTAATTTTCATCCTAATATTACAAGGGGAAATGCATTTCTCATTTGAAATAAGAAGGCTGGCTTGGGTTCAGCTACAAAAAGTAAATAAAATTGAAGTTCTTTAATGCTGGCCAGGCTTCCAGAACGATAACACATTTTGTGTATATTGGTTCCTGGTAATCTAATTGAAACTGTAATTAAACTGTATTTTCTTTTAATAAAAAGACTGGTGGGGCAGCAACTGCCCCGAGGATTTCCTAAATAGCAGAGAATTGAAAAACAATCAATTTTGGATACCCTCTTATCTTGCTTTTCTCCCTACTAGCCTATATATATGTTTTGGCAACAGAACAGGCAGTCAGATTTCTCCTTGTTCTCAACTCAGCCATACTATTAAAGTGAATTCTAGCACTAGTGAATATAGTGGAGCTATTGGAAATTGCCCCCAAGTCTCAAAGTTGTTCTCATTGTTCCTAGCAGATGAACTTGTGGTGGGGTTTGTGGACAATTAGAAGTTGTGAGAACACTTTAAAACCAAAACTTTTTGCTACACATAAAGAAAAGGGCTCCTTTTTCTCGTATTGTCTGTTGTGCTTTAGCTCTTTGATCCTTGTCATGCCTCTTGTTACTGCCAGTCCTAAGAACTGTAATACCATCCCAAAAATAGGGCACAATTCTGAACACGTATGTGTAGGAAATCCAAACTTCTGTGTATATAAAAATAATATATATATACAATATATACTATATATATGATACAAAAATATGCGTAATATTGTAGTATTCACCATCTTCAAGTGCCTATATACCAGACTATAAGCAATAAAAAGAAAGTAAGATTATGTTGCATCAAGTTTATGAAAGTTTAAATGACACTCTCCAATTGTATGTGGAATTTTGTCAGGGATGAAGTGAAGGAGAGGGAGGAGGCTTATGTTCTAATACTTTGAAAGACAATTTTGCCAAATTTTACATTTCATTTGTCTTGAAAATATCTTGACATTATTACTACACTTCACTTGTTCTATGCTCTTCAGCAGAAGAGTTCTTAAAGATCTACTGAAATGAGTAAGTGTTATTTTATTTACTTTCTAACTATGAGAATGAACTAGAGCTAGCCCCACTGAATCTGCAAGACCTGAAAATGTTCAATATCCTGATTGTGCAGTGCACTGCTATCCTTCTGTCAGCATTATGCATTCCAGTTTTCAGTTTGTACCAGCAAAATGTCACTGTGACTGCAGTTTTTATCCCAATTTCTCTGGGTTGTCATACCTACATTTTTCCACATAGTTTTTCACAATTATTCACCTATGACTTTTTCTACTCCTAGAATCATCCTCACAGTGAAAATATGTTTAAATTCTTAAACTGACGTTTCCCACACCTCAATGCTTTTGTTTTGTACAGATCTCAATTCATCGAAACATCTCTTCTGGGACACGTTGCCTTCTTTGCTGTTGTTTTTCCCTTTGCAGCAGAAAGATCAAAGTGGCAGAAAAGGAAAAAGAGATAAAATTTGAATTGCTTTGTAAAACTTTTGGGCCTTCACTTCCTATTTATGATTGTACATAGGTAATGTGACCCTTTCCATGATTTAGATTTTCAACTTTATAGGACAGTTATCACTTAAGTATTTTGAGGACATGTTTATTATTTATTATACATGTTTATTATTTCTGTATAGACCATGAAGTTATTAGTGAGCTTTCAAATAAGGTTACTTCTTGTGATTTTTTTTTTTTAAGAATACCCAGTATCCACATGATTCATATTCAAATATGTTTGCTCTTTGAGATATCAATCACTGGATAAGCTCTCTTTCCTCACTACAAACTGGTTCGTAGTGCCACAGGCTTTAAAGCTATTCATGACTAACTTAAGTGACAAGACCAGGGAGAAATACTGACATGAACTGTTTACTGAGGAGAGGAAGTTAATGAATGACAGGTTTTCTACACAGATCACTAGTACTTGATATTTTATAATGGCTAAAGTGAAGTTCAACTGAAACAACATAGAAAAAAAGTTTTGCATTCAGAATGAAGAGAATAAATTTTTAAGTACTCCTACTTTTTAAGCTATGTACATTGAAGGTTTGGAAGTATCATCTTTAAAGGATGTGCAGTGACAGGCTGGCAGGCATTACAGTGATGATTGATAAGTGACTCCTTTTCTATTTTGAGGAGACTGGTTGAGAAGTTGAATTTTGAAAGAAACACTGACTTTGAAGCAAAAACTTTCTTAAATACAATCAGCAGAGTGGGATTTTTTGGCATTCAGTTCTAACATTTGTTCTTCCTTTTAGAAGAGCTGATCTCAGCATCAAGTTAACTTTTTGTCTTCCTGGTAAAATTTGCTTTTAAAGCCTTTGTAAACATTGTGTCTTTTGTTCCTGGTGTCATTACATAGATGTCCTCTGTGGAGCATTGGTTATGGTAAATAACCAATAATCACAGATATGGGGAGATGTGGATCACGGATCTGTGTTTTTAAGTATGTGTGGCTTGGTTTTATCATTGTGATTCAGATGCTCAGATGATGAGAACTAGAAATGTTGACCATGACCTTGCATTACAGTAGAATTATGCAATAGTATCTCTCCATATAAAGATGAAAAAGAAGTAGTGACACAACAACAAGGTAACAAAAAGAAAGGAATAATAAGACTTGTAGATTATTTGTAATGTGACAGCAATTCCTACAATCACCTGAAAGCATTGCTGTTAAAGTTAAATTTTTAGGTTAATCCAGCCCATATTTCCACAGTTACAGAACACATACTTGCAAATTGCCTGGAAAAGGAAGCTGTTTCCCATAACCCCTGGTTCTACTCTAGCTTATTTTCAACTTTTCCACCCTAGTGAACTAGAGTACAATTGAATTTTCTGAGCTGAAAACATGACTCTCAAAGTGAGACAGAATGCTATGGAAAGAATTTGGAAAAGAAAATGGTGAGATTTTTTTTTTCCAGTTTTATAGTGAAATTAGTAATAATGTATGCAAGAATGCCATATAATGTACGCAAGAATCAGGTGGTTAATGTTCTAGTTATGTGCTTTTGTGTTTATCTTTTTGTTAAAATCCTATTGGGTGAAATCCCCTTTGAGTTTTTGTGTAATGACAAGTTTCCAAATAAGTTGTTCCTGAATTCTTGCATTAAAAGACAATTTTGTGGAAACTTCTGTAGTTTATCCAGGGCTATAAACCATGATAAAATGGAGCACTTTTAGTCTTGATTTTGAAATGATGAAGCTAAGCAGATGACATTATGAAGCTATGCAAAAATACTTCTGATGGTAATTTCTTATTTTAATCTCAATAAAAATAATTTCTGAACATAGTATAGTTTACAGGGAAGGAGAGTAATTCTGAATTTCTTTATTAATGATATTGAATATTAAAACTGACTATAACATGCATGGAGATAGGCTTCTCAGTTTAGTGACCCACATATCTAAATAGATCAGGTCAAATTTCCTGACCTTATTATTTGAAAAAAAGTACAGTGAACTGGTACTGTGAATAATGTTCAAAACCAGACAAAAATGTAATCCTGATTGTCTCTAGCATTTCAGCCATGTAATGTTTGCCTATAAAGAGCTTTGGGATTGTACTCAGAATAACCATGCTGAGAAAAAATGAAGTCTATTTTCTCTATGGCAATTAGAAAGAATGGGTCCTTTGTGGCAAAGTTTATAACTAGAAATAAGCAGTGATATTTTCTAAATTTTTGACAAAACATTTTTGGTTTCACACACAGAATTCACAGAACCACTAGGTTGGAAGAGACATTTAAGATCATTGAGTCCAACCCATGCCCTGACACCTCAACTAAACCATGGCACCGAGTGCCACATCCAGTCTTGTTTTAACCACACCCAGGGATGGTGACTCCACCACCTCCCCAGGCAGGTCATTCCAGTACTTTATCACTCTTTCTGTAAAAAACCTTTTCCTAATATCCAACCATAATTTCCTTTGGCACAGTTTAAGACTGTGACCTCTCATTCTGTCAGTTGCTGCCTGGAGAAAGAGACCAACCCCCCCTGACTGCAGCCACCCTTCAGGAAGTTGTAGAGAGTGATAAGGTCACCCCTGGGTCTCCTTTTCTCCAGGCTGAACACCCCCAGCTCCCTCAGTCCCTCCTCACAGGGTTTGTGTTCCCAGCCCCTCACCAGCCTCGTTGCCTCCTCTGGATGTGCTCAAGCATCTCAAGGTCCTTCCCAAATTGAGGGGCCAGAACTGGACACAGCACTGGACAAAGCCTCCCTAATATAAAGGGCCACCCCTCCACCTCTTCTCCCTTTCCTGTCTCTGCTGAATAGCTTGTAGGCATCCCGTGCAGTGCTCCAGCTCTGTGAGTCATCCTACCGTGTTTCTGTGATGGCAACTTGGTGTCTCCAAATGCCACGTGTGTCTTGTGACTGAATGACTTTCTGTCACACAAGTATGATCAATAATCTTACATTCTCATTTATTTTGCTGATTCTTTGTATACATGTCATACTATGTAATCTGGTGGCCTTGAAGAAAGTATGAAGTGTTACCATTATCATTTATCATGCTTGCTTTCATGTTGTCTTCCTAGAAAAGTATTTTAAGATGTTTTGTTTTTTTTTTTTCCATTATTTTTAGTTCATGTGGGTGCAGATACACTAGATGTATACTATGGTGCATATTGTTTTAGGAGACTCAAGCCCAGAGAGGTATACCTAGATATAGAAAATAAGGAAAATGGTTTTTAGGAAGCTCTTGTTTTTTGGTCTTGGTCCAAGCTCATGAAGTCTGCCTAGTGTACAGTCTTCTTGGGATCTTGCTATCAGGACTTTTCATGGCCCAGAGGAGCAAAGCTGCCAACTGCAGATTTCAACTAGAGCTTTAAATCTATCTTTTTGTTTTTAAGACTCTTTTAAAGTCAGAGACATTTTATACATTCTTCAGGAATCACTGAGAAACATTCTTTAAAATGACAACAACAGAGAGGCATAATAATGACAGCTTTACATACATTTAGGGCTTTGATGTGTGTGGATTTGGGTTTGTTTTTCTAGTGAAGGTACTGTCTTGGATTAATTACCTTTCATGGTGGTTGGGCCAACCACCACCAGAAATTAGAAGAAGAAGTGAGACCATGTCTTCAGCACCTGTGGTAGGTAACAGGACCCTTGGTAACTTTATATCAGGCCTTTAAAAATACAATCTGTCATATGTGCTCTCTTATAACCTGTGAAGAGGCAATATGTTTGCATAAAGTTTTGTAAACCATAACCAGGACTAAAAAAGTAACAACTTTAGAATTAAAAATATTTTTGATAAAGAATGCTAAGTAGTAATTAAATCCGTGCATACATGAGTATAATTCTGAAATATATAATGGCCTCCTAATTTCATCTATTTAAAGTAGCAAATGACCAAATAGTTGAAACAGTACTGTGAACATAATTGCACAATTTAAAAGAACACGGAACCTTTTGTTTAAAAACAAACAAACAAACAAAAATCCCAGATAAACAGCCCATTTTTGTTGATTGGTGGACCAAGACAGTAGCCATCACAGAAATGAGGGAGTGGCAATACCTCGGATTTTGTAGCCCTCTAACAATCAGAGATCTTTTCAAGATGTTCCGACTGTACCAGAGTGTGGGCATTCTTCCATATCTTGGTCGATTCCTTTGGTTTCCACTTGAAGCTGTTCTACATTACATTAATATAAAATACTAAAAATAAGCTATATTTTTAGCAAAATTTCCAGTAAAGTGTTTTTTTTTCTCCTCCTGTTTTTCATATTCTTACTGCTTATCACATTTTACTGCTGTTCGCTCTTGTTTGCTTTGTCAGGGAAAATTAAAAATCATGTTCATGCATAACTGGTAATTGTACATGAAACAGCCTCGACACTGAGACTCAGCACTTCCAACCCCTCAAAACTCAGACTGAGAAAAATAAATGATCAGTCTATCAGTCTGAGGCTTTAAAAGCATGGATTAATGTGGATTTTCTATCTGAACAGGATGTTTATGGTTGTGAATGTCACTATCACATGTGATAAAAGCCAGTAAAAAAAAAACAAACCCAAAGCCACACAACCTACGACTCAAGGAGAATATAATTATAAAAATTAAAAATAGATAAGTTTGGTATTAGTTACCATTTAAAATGAAAAGTGAAGGACATGGGAGATTTCAGTAGAATGAAAATCAGTATGGGAACAGATGTGGTATTAACAAGATAGAGAAGGATCTAGAAGCTTGGAATATAAATTATTCTGATATATGTACAAATATGATTTATAGTAAGAGGCTAAGAAATTGAAATACCTTTTTCAGAAAATATTCACATAGAAAATCTTCTTTATCACTCCAATGATCCAATTCCACAGTTTTCCTTGAAAAAGGAAGCAAAATAATTAAAATATATGGTGTAAAATCCATAAAACTTATAATGTCTAGAAAATATCTAGAGCAAATAAAAAGCTTTATAACAACAGTATATGTGGCTTTAAATAATTCATTAACTCATTAAAGGAAAAAAATGGAAGAGAAATTGTGATCTAATTGTGATCTTAGATCTTTCTATCTGAGTGGAAGATCAAAATAAATCTTAGAGTTCTCAGAGTTCAAGTATAAGAAGCTGGTGATTTTAGGGCAAAGGACCCAAGGAGTGGTTTGTGCGGCTTGTGTATGGATTTCAGAAGAAATCACATTCTATTGTTTTATGGCACTGTGTTTCAAAAGTTCTCAACTTTGAAACATGAATGATTTGCAGACTTTTGCAATTATTCACACCTGCAGAAAATTTTGAACCATTGGTAAGCAAGGACTTTGCTGTGTAGATGTCTTCATTGCAGAAGAAAATTGCTACCATTTTAATTACCAAACTAGTAGACACCACAGAGTTGAAATGAGGAGTGGGCATATATGTATCCTTTCCAAACCTTCATATAGTGATGAAAAATCTGGTAATTTATGCAATTAAAAGAATTTCAATATAAAAAAAAAATATAATCCTATTTGGGTCACATCTCTGACTGAAATTTTGAGTTGTCTTTTTGAACACAATGAAATGTTTACTTGCTAATTTGTTTATGATGTTCTATCATGAAGAATTTATCTTATTATAATGTCATCATGTCATTGTATTTTTGGAATAAAGCCTGATCATGAGGTATCATTATAGAGTTATTTTAAAGCATACTGGAGCCTATTTGAAGAAAATAAAATCTAGGTGTAGTCGCTGCCTTGCTTAATTATTTCCTTAGCTAATATTTTTCTTTCTCCTTTCTTCTCCTTTCTTCTCTGTATAAATAATTTTATCTTTCAAACTGGCATAGACTGAAACCTCTTACTTGCTGGCCTTTATCAGATAGAAAAGGAGAAATGTTAAGGATTGCTGCTCTTGGAATCTACATCTGAAATTCAGTTGAATATTGAGCAATTAAGGAATTGCATTAAGCAGCTTTCTAAAAGTCCTGATAACCTTCATTTTGCTGATTGCAGGGCTTTTTGCTTGCTCTCACATTGCGGGAATCTAGTAATAAAGCTCCAATTGATTGTAATGATGCAAGGATAGTGCCTAAGTTGGGAAACAGTAAATGTAACTGGAAACTTGCATGCTTTTAAACGATTTCTTTTTTTTTAATCTCTTCTCTGAGCTTTTTCTGAGGGCTTTTTTGATATTAGTACTTTTATCTTCTGTTTGTATAAATGTAAACATGTCACATCCCTTTGAGTGTTTTTACTACATCTATATTTCATATTTATAGTGTTCATGTGGTTTAACCCCAGAAGTAGCTTCGACCCACAGAGCTGCTCCTCCTACCCAGCAGAGTGAGGGAGGGAATTGGAAGGGCAAAAAAAGCTCATGAATTTTGATAAAAAAAGAGTTTAGTAAGAGAAGCACAGCAAAGTAAGGCATTCATTCCCTGCTCCCCACCAACAGGCAGGTGTGTCGCCACTTCCAGGGAAGCAGAGCCCCAGCACACACTGTGGTTTCTTGGGAAGAGAGATGCCAACAATCTTTCCTCTTCCTGGCCTTGAGCTTGTCATGCTGAGCATGGCATTGTGGCCTATGGAATATTTCTGTGATCATGTGAGGTCCACTGTCCCTACTGTGCACCCTCCCAATGCTCTGTCCTCCTCCAGCCAGCCAGCTGGGGGACAGAGGGAAAGCCCTGAGGCTGTGTAGGCATTTCTCAGTAACCAAAGCCAAAGCACTCATGAATTAGCCACAAGTGCAAAGCACAGCACTGCCCAGGCTGCTATAAAGTAAAAACAAATATTTAAAATGTTGTTAATTTTACATTTTTGAAAAGTCCATTACTATGGCCAGTACAGAAGTTAGGCATGTCAGTTTTATGGTTTCCTTGTGTTCCTGGAACCCAGTTTTTAAGATGTGTATGATATTTGCTACTTTTCAGTCTGAGGATGTCAAGAAAGAGGTGTTTTGAGGGAGAGGTTTTGAGTAGCAATTATTAGTTGAGCTTTTTCATCCTGAGTCTTCTCTGACCTTACCTGGGGAGTCCTCAGTTTAGGTGCTTCCTTCTTGCTCATTCTGTTAATTTGTTCATAACTGCTTTCACCGGTGCTTTGATTTGAGACCAACTTTTAATGTTTAAATTTTTTTTCTAACTGCTTTGGTCTATTGTTACTCTTGACCTTGCAAGCTTTTTGATAATTTCTATTTGGGGGCAGCCTCAGCTTTTAAACATAATCTCTATTTCCCCATTTGTGCTGTGCTGTTTCATTTACTTTCTCTCAAGTCTGTCTTGTGATGGGGAGAGAGTAGTATGAGTTTATCTTTGGGAGAGTTTGACTTAACAGTCCCCATGCTACTGCAAAAATATAAATTCCTTACCCATCTTTTTAGCTTCTTTTCATCACATTTGGTTATTTTTCATTACTTTTGTTGTATTTCAGGCGATATAGAGTCTGCTGTGTATTGCAGCATTTCTTGCAATTTTTACACTTTGGTGACACCAGATATGAGAGGATGAGACATTACTTTTGTTTCAGTGGGAGGGAGAAATCATTCATTTGGAAGAGGAGAGGAGAGCAACAAAGCAGTGGAAAAAGAGATATTTGGAATAAAATTCACCCAGAAAGACACTTGTTCCATTTTTGAAAAATAAGACAATCTTTATGGGCTCCTTGTTTAATGAAGCTTTTGGATAACTCATGTAGACCAAATTATTCAAGTGAATTGGTTATTCCTTCCTCATTTTAAAAGCAATATGCTAACTTCTTTTAAAAATACAGCCCAAAGGAAAGTTGTAAAAAATACAAAATTCTTTTTATGCTTTCTGCCACTTCCTGTAAAGATGCCTCACTGAGAAAGAGCTACTGCCTAAGAATCTGCAGGTTCTCTATAAATAAGCATCTAAATCTTTTTCCTCCATTCCACATAATCCTAAAATTCTGTATGTAAAATAAAAATATTATTTCTTGAGATTTATACAAAACTCTGAAGTTAATATGGAAAAAAGTAGATTTTTTTTTTTCATTTTGGTTGTAATAAGAGCTTTCTCTATCGTAAAGACTAAATGCTATAGATGTTTGTACTTATTTGAAATAGCTCTGGTTTGAGAACCTGCAGTTATAGGAAGTTGTCCTATTTGAGCTTTCAGTGAAGACCCAGTGCCCTTACTCAACCAAAATTCCTATTGACTGCCATGTTTCTTTTCCTGAACTGTTTCACTATAGGATCTAGAGAGCAAGACAACCTTCAGATTAAAAGAAGCAAAAAATGAAAAATAGTCACTTGTGATTGCTTAAATACTAACTGTGATATTAAGGAGTTTTTCCCAAAGAGAAAAAGACTAGTGAGTACTATACACTTTTTATGGAACTATTCCACTTTCTAATGCCCTTTTACTATGCTGTATTCTGAAAAACTAATTTTGGGGGATGAGGAAAGGAAAGATTTCAATAAATGTGATGTACTAGTTAAATATAGAAATCTGATATTTGACCCACTATCATTTTAATAGTAAATCACCAGCTTAAATGCCATACTTTGAATTTCAACTGTAGAAGAATCCTTGAAATAGATATTTCTCATCAGTGATATTTAAATATTTTGATGTGATAATAATATAATTCTTAAATTTCCATTGGAAATATCTTCAAAGTGAGTTGAGGAAAATTGTTTGAGTGCTCTAAAATGCTTTCTAAATTGTGACAACATCATGTATTGCAACCACCTTTCATTTTTATAGAAGTTAAATGGCACATCATAGCCTTCTTTACTGTGGGTTCCAGTACTATACAGATAATGACATATTAAGTTTACTATTTTCATTCCAAGAATGTTTTGCATGTAAAAACCTACCCTCTGGTGTTTCATCATATGTGCTTATTGTGTGAACAGCAAAACAGAGATGTTCTTCTCTTTGTGTACATGGTTTAATTAGGAAACACTTCCAGAACAGGTGTAAAAAAGCACAGCTTCTTGGTAGGCATAGAAATTCACCAGAACGCAGGTGTGACACAAATAATCCTGTTCTTGTGCTAAAAGCAAGTTTGTTTTCCCATCACACTGATAATTTGATCCTGAGAAGCTGTTAAGCTTAATAGCATTTTGGAGTGCTTTGTTCAAAGTTATGTAAGACACTTGCTGTTCCTTTTTTCTTTTTTAATATCAGTTGATGCGTGACACAATTTGCCATCTTTCCTTTGCTATGAATACAGAGGTGGAAATGTAGAGCTGATGCTGTTTGAACTGTAGCAGACAAAGCACAGTAAGGCACAGCAACATAATCTTTTTTGCCTCCAATTTAGCCTTTCATGTAATCTGCAAGCTAATTGAGCACAACTGGATTGAACTTCTCAATTTTTCTCTATATGCAAGAAAGTATTTATAATGAATAGATTAATTATGAGCCAGGCAGCCAGGAAACCACAGGATGTTCGGTTACTTCTGGTAATGAGGCTGGTTTGGTAGTTCATTGGCTGTTGCTGAAGCCCATTTTTTCAGCAGCCCATTTTTTCATTTAAACAGAGGGTTAAAATAATATAATTACACTTCTTCGTTTTCTATTATCATCCATCACGACTTTGCTTTAAAAAAATGAGAAAAGGAAGAAAATAAAGAAAAATAAGCTTATGAAATATAATTTGCTGTCTGAAACAGATGCAGGGATCTGCTTATTAAATTATAAAACATGATCTATTGAGTGTATTGAGTTTCTGAAAATTTACCCCTGAACAGAGATATATTCCATGGTCTGAAAACTAATAAAAATGAATAAAACTTACGTTATAATGGATATTTTGCTTAGAGTACCGAAAAGACTGTTTTGAAATTGTCCTTCTTCTGCTTAATCTACTTGATTTGTATTTTATCAAAAAAGTGGTTCTGTAACTAGAAAATACAGAATCAGCATGCAAAACGTAAAAAAATAAAAAAACCCAAAAGAACAGGGGAATGAAATACACGAACTATATATCAGGAATAAATATTATGGTCAGCTTAATATGCCATTTCCATGCTAGAGAGAGATTAAAATCTTAGACATGTTGAGGATTAATATCTGAAAATTCTTTATATAATATGTAAATGAAATGTACATCATTTGTCCCTAGCTTTTTCTCCCAGATCGCTTTCCCACATGGGGCAGGGAGCTGTAGACATTTTATATTATGCTTGACGTATGTTCTTTGTCTCTCACTTGAGAGAAAATTACTAGAATAATGATTTCCAAACCCTGGGGCACATTGCTTTGAATTTGTAAACATCACTAGATATCGACTTATTTGATTCACTCAACTTCTCCTATTTTTTTCTTAGTCCAGCACTACCAATAGCGCTGGACTAAGAAAAAAAAAATGGGAGAACTTGATCTATAAATAGTTTGATGTATAAATATTTTCCTACATGATGGATTAGAGGGGGACATTCTTGTGAGTAGAGTTGGGGTGGCAGCTCTTGACCTACGTGGGGAATCTATGAAGCAGCGATCAGAGAGCCAGAAATTAGTGAAAACAGGTTAAGCCACCTCATATTTCTGGTGACTGGCAGAAATCACACAGTGTGTGTTTGACAGGCTCAGTGTGTGTTTCAGTTCATGTCCTTGTTCCAGGGGAAAATCAGGTTAGCTGTAATAATTGTAGGTCACAGGTATTGTGTGTGTTCAGTGCTACATCTTCAGTTTCTGAGGGAGCACTGCTCTTGTTCTACGTGTATGAGAACTCATTCAACAGTTTATGGGTATCACAGTTGTTAAAGTTATGACAACATGTCTGCCATAGCCCTGAGAGATGCCACATTAGTCACAGGAGCAGCCCTGTATCAGTGCAGTGTAGCCAACAACTTGACCACAGGAGTAGCAATGGTCTTTTATTCTGACTCCCTTTCTTTCACTTTTGTGTGTCAAAGGCATGAAGCTGAGAAGGAAAATTGCTTCAAACTGAAAGTGTGATCAGTGAAATATAATGCAAGTTCAAAACGGGGAAGTGAGAGAGTGAATCAATGGTAAATAAAATACTGTAGAAGGAAATGAACTTGAAAAGATAACAGCCAGTGACAGATAGAACACTTGGAATAATGCTTGGAATTATATTCAGATATAATCAAGAAATAAAAGCAAAATTTTACAAAGCAATTATTCCAGAATAATTGAGTTGAGAAAATTTAAGTACTAAAGAATAATGAGCATTTAATTGTTCTGTAGTCCCTATTGCCATATTTTAAAATCAACACATGCTCTCTTTGGGCTGAGGTTCACCAGCGGACCAAATACTAGAACATATTCCTGTTTTACCAGGGCTCTGCAGCCCATAATAGGTAGTTCTGATTTCTGTAGCTCAGGAGTAGCTTCTTCAGTGTGGCACATGTTGCTGTTACAGGGAGGTTTTTAATTCGTGCCTATATTGCCTACAGAATATTTATCTTTTAATTAAAGGTCAAAATAATCTCAGTAAGGGCTGTTTGTACAAAATCCTCTAAGAGATATAGCTGTGGAACTGTGGTTATTAGTCCTGCGTGTAATACACTGTTCCCTGTATGTTCCCTAATTCATGTGAGTGGAAAAAACCAGAATTGTTGAACAAACAGAACAAATATTTATTCCAGCATGAGTACAGAAATTCAGAAAAAAAAGGCTACACCTTCACTAATTAAACAGACTATGAAGGCTTCTCAGTTTACTTAGGAGTTTCATTTTTTTGTTCTTCCAAACTAGTAGCATATTTTGTTCTTGTCAAGCTAGGATGCCATAAATAACAATTAGTTACTGAGGAATGAGGGTCAATCTCTGAAGTTACATAATATTATAACCCACTCCTGTGACAGAAACTACCGTTCATTGGCATGGTCAATCCTCTGAGGCTGTTCATAAAGAGCACACCTAAGTCAAATTCCAGAGTAATGGTTATGGCAGCTTTCAAAATAGAACTAATGAATAGGATTGAAGTGAATGCAAAATTTGCCTGTGGATGGAGTGGCTAAATTTTCTTCATTGCTGTTATTTGGGGAAAAATAAAAAAAGTTCCTAAAGGTATCAGAAGTCATTATTCTGAGAGCAATATTTTATTTTTTACACTAAGCAAAATGTTTTTACCAACATGGGATACAGTTCTGGATGTTATTGAATGCTGGGGAAACTGATGAAATTTTCAAGTAGAAAGCAAATATTCTAAATATCTATGTACCTGTAGGCACATATTAAAGTACATGTAGACACCTGTATCTAAACACCTGTGTACTCTTAATACCTGCGTGCAAACCCTCTCTGTACTTTAGCCAATGAATTGAAACAACTTGTTTGGCATCAATAAAGAACATCAGGTTTTAAAAGTTTGTTTCATTTCTGTCAGATTCAGTGAAGGCTCTGCACAGATTCTGTACTGTAATATATATAAGAGACTGAAAAAACAGAGTTCTTGCAAAATCTGGCCTTGTCATAGAATCATTTCTTTGGAAATGGGACTTGTTCCCACCTGGTCTGGATTGCATCCATTGCTTGAAATGTTTATAGCTCCACAGGCCCTGTATTGCTCAACAGCTATGCATTAACACACCAAGCATTTGAGTACACAAGGAAAACCTGGCCTTGAGAGAAGTGATAAATGTTCAAGTCTTAAATTTTATTTTTTTTTATATTTAAATTAATCTTTTTAGTATTTTTGATAAATTCCTAGTTTCTTGCAGTGCTGAGTTGGTTTTGTTGTTAACAAGAGAAGAAGGGGGAGGCTGCTTTAGCATGTTCCTGCACAGAGGAATAAAGAGTGGCACTGCAGGTCTCAGCCATTATTCCTGGAGTTGTTGCTCCTTCACATTTCAAAGGCCTGACACTGCTGTGCTGAGAGCCCTGACAAGACCAGTTGTAGTCCTGAAAAGCAAAGTCTGATAAACTCATGAGCAAACAGCTAACAATGCTTTCCAATTTCTCCAGTTTTTTACTCAGTTATATCTCTTGGGAGTTTGCAAAAAGTTCAAATATCTTGAAGTACTGCAGAAAAAAAAAAAGTAGAGAGGTACTTGTTCATGAATTTAATTTGTTTCTCAGTGGGTGATGCGGGACTAATATCAGTGTCAGGCTGATGAAATACTCTTCTGTACTTAATTAATCCAAAATCCTGAATACTCCTTCAGACAGTCTGTCAGTAAGGCACTTATTCATGACAAATTCTACTTATGGTACCAGCTTTTAAAGCTAAGAAATTAAATAGAGATATTTTGGGTTAGGAAGGGGGAAATATGTTTAAGTTCTATACATGTGGTACAGACCTAAATGTAAATGGAGGAAAGGGATTGTGGAAGGATTCTTATCACACTTGAATGAGTCATTTACAATATGGAACTTCAAAACACATACAACATGTGGGAAGGGGATCCCAGTGATGAATAGTTAATATCATGGTAACATTTTTTTGCTGATTCAGTCAGTTATCTTAAGAACAGGTCCCTACTCTGTTTTAATATAGTTTGAGTTTATCATCAGAAAAATATAAATACTGCATTGTTTTAATGTTGTTCACTATCAGGTGCACAACTTCATAGGTCTGTGTATTAGTGAATTCAATAAGACAAGTTAAAAGACTAGAAAGACTGTTAAAAATATCTTCTTAATATTCAGTACTAATATATTTGCATCAGAATATGCATATACAAACTACTAATATAAAAGCATCTATTTTTTTAATGAGCAACAGTGTGGCCAGCAGGACCAGGGCAGTGATCCTCCCCCTGTATTTGGCACTGCTGAGGCCACACCTTGAATCCTGTATCCTGTTCTGGGCCCCTCACTGCAAACAAATTATCTTTTGTACAGTGCCTGAGGAATATTGAAAGATGTTGTGAATGTCTTTTTTTTCTTTTTTTTCTTTTTTTTTTTTTAAGAGGAAAATGACATAATGTAGAGGAAAATTGGTATTTTTCACCATGTCCTAGGAATATAATGACCATCCATGGAAACAGACACATTTCCTTTGTGATTTGTTGTTGTGCCAAAATAGACTTTCCTTGAAAATGTTTAGCATACAAGGTTCATATAAGTATCTGTATATTTCTATGTTTTATTTCAGTCTTCATTCCTTGCTTAGAAACATAAAGTACTACTATGCACTATCTGGAGGAAAACAACAAGAAACAGAATTATTTTATGTGGCTATCTAGATTTCCCCAGAATACATAGAATAAATGGTCCTGAAAGACATATTTCTAGGGGAGTTCTTGACATGGATGTATTTTGTAGGCAAAAAAATTTCTCTGTCTGATTATTTTGTGAGCAGTTGCAATTCAGATCTGTGAGGAGAAACTGGGGGACAGATAGGAGAAGCTGCTGTGGTAGGAATTTATTTACATTGCTCCAGACATACTGGTCAAAACCAGAAAACATAATGGAAAGGCTACAAAAACAAGAACATTAAAACATGGCCTGACTATTCAGTGGTGCTGAAAGGAAAGCTAAAGCTCAATTTAGGCTGAGAGTGAAAAGAAACAAGATTGGCAGCAAGGGCTGTGGCTGTTAGACTAACAGGAGAAAGATGGGGAGGAACCTGCTGTTGAACAGCAATCTAAACAGAATTCAGGAGTGGAGGAAGAGGTGGACATCAGGAGAATAAATGGGTGGAATAAATTGATGTAAGGAAAATCTGGTTGGGATTGGGCCTGAGTAGAGGAAAAGATATTCAGATAAACTTCAAAGGAAACAAAATACAGCACTCCACACTTATCTGTACAGAATTTTTGATGGCTAAATCAAATAGCTGATAATAATTTCTCATTTTCTTTCTCCCATGTCTCTAATGGGAGAGAAGAGAGAACTTCTCATCAAGAGAGAATCCTGTCCTGTATTAGAAACCATCTTCAGATTTATTTTTTTAATCTGAACCAAAATGCAATATTAATATTTACTGATCTATTAGGGACAAAAGCAGGATTAATGGCATGTGTTTGGTAATAATCTGGCAAATGAATCTTTGTTAATAATATAGAGCCTGTTTATTGATTTTTCATTTAAGAGGGAAAAAAAAGCAAGCTGAATAAATTCCAGAAGCAGCCTTTGTCTCATTTCTGTAGGGAGACATAGTTGATTCACTAGCTGAAAATGCAGTAAATTTAAGAGCTGCTTGCATATAGAGAACATATTGAAAAGCAGTTGATATAACTTGCCTGTTAAATCAGAGAAACTTAATAAACAATCCTTTGAAGTATTCCTCGATATAATTTTAGATTTTATAGACACAATTTATAGAGACAGTCATCAATCATTTTAACATTTATGAGTGTAGAATATAAGTGTGTTTTCATGTTACGCTAGGAAATGAAATTAAAATATTTAATTAACAAGTAAAATCTAATATTTTCTATTATGTTTTCATCATGTATTCAAGAACATGATCTAAATTAAATCTGTAAAAACTCTGAACAGTGTTGCTGTGAGCAGCAGTAATATGAAATTAGAAAGATTAAGTTGTTTAATGTCTTTTCTTATCTTTAGCATTTAGATTTAGCTGTTCTTTGTTTCAGAGTTGTTTGTTTGTACTTTCAGATTTTTAAGTAAATGTCGCCTAAAGCTGTACTCTGCTGAAGATAACCCAAAATATGCACAGGTGTGACTAATCCATGTGTTATCCTGCCCTTTCTTTTCCTAAAACTCTTGGAGCCATGCCTTGATGTCATTATGAGTATTGCAAAACAAAGTTTGGGATTTCAAGCATGCTGGAGTTTGGGCTCTGCTTTCAAAGTTGTCACATAGGAAGAGCCCCTTTAGGGGTTTGGTGTTTGTACTGCAAAGTGCAGTAACAATTAGAGAGTCTGGTGGAACGAGGATGATGCCAACAAGAATCATCTGATTCCATTCAGCTTTCTGGAGGCATCCATGCTTCCTCAGAAAGGTCAGTGAAGATTTTGGCATGGTCATTCCCAAGGTAATAAAATATAATGTCAGCAAATCCCAACCTTCTGATAACACAATTTCTTTCTTCTCCTGTGCACAAGCACAGGAGAGAACAGCTCACTAAAAATAGGCTCTAAAAACTTTGCCAGCTGGTAAAATATGCCATTCTTTGCCTTTATCCAGAAGAATAACTCAGTTTACTTCTGAAATGCTCACATCTAGAACATAAATTCATACATATTTCAGAGACCTAGATTAAATAAAAAATTTAGTCACATGTACATTCCTACAGTGCATACACATACCTATTGCCCATCAAAAGATATCTTTATTTTTGTTCCTCATCCCTTACATTTGGAGCCTGAGCCTATTAGATTCAAGTATCTTCCAGGATTTCAGTTTTCCTGAGCTACTTGTGTGAGAGAAATGTGAAATTTCTGTTATTTTTAATATCAGGCTGTGGGACATGTTGTTAAAATAAATTACCTCTTCAGAGTTATTAACAGCCAGTTCTCTGGAAGTGGATTTTGCAGCTGAAGAGATCAATTCCTTTCCAACTCTTTTCCCAGGGAGTTCAGCACTGAGATGGGGTTTTGTACCTTTCCTTGAAACTTCTATCATGATAGACACTGTGACAGGTTTCATATAATATAAGAACACATATCAAAAGAGCCAGGAGACCAACAGGGAAGGAAAAAAAAAAGAGATGTCTCAGTAATATAACCATGAAATGGAAGCACAAGTAGTTTGATGAACTGGGTTCCTCCATCTGGCACCTTCCACAAACACAAAAAAAAAAAAAATCTGAGATAAATTTCTCACCTAGATTTTCCTGGATTGCTTTAATCACTTCATATCTTCCCTCTGAGAGAGGTCCTGAATAATGGTTTCATTAAAACAGAAATTGTGGGGATTTCTCTTGTCTTAACAGGGCCTGCTGTTCCTGTAACTCTGCCTCACCATGACAGACGTCTTCTACCTTTCTAATTCACCTCATGGACCAAAAGAAATTTAATTTATCTTTTGGTTTGGTTAAAGAGCCATCACTGGCCCTAGTGAGATATCTCTGGTTTTGTAATAAAAGATTGCCTTCAAATTTTTGGAGTGTCAGCCACAGGACTTCTCCAGCAAAAGAGCTGCAATGCTGTGCAGAACAGAACCTGGTGTCTCTGGTAATCTGTCTACTACTGATTGCTTACAGTTTTAGTCTAGTTAATTATGTTAGTGAAAATGCCCTTTTTGATGAAAGCATTTTCTAGAAGCAGCTTGAAAAAGTCAAACTTCCTGGTTATTTTCCTGTAGACTGAGTTCTTTCTGGATAAAGTGCACTGTAGAAATTATTTACAGCTCTCCTAAGGTGATTTGAGAATTCTAGCTGAGCCAGGAAATTAATTTATCTGTCACCTTTTTCTACACTTGATGCATACTGAGTTTATCCTTCCTCCTCTCAGTGTCATTTAGGGAATTGGTTTTTGAGTTGTTTCTCTCATGCCTTCTTGAAATGTTGAAAAATGCTTCCAAGGCTGTTCCTGTGAAGGCTAAGAAGTTGCTGTAATCTCTATGCTGAGACTTTAATTGGATAATGTTTATTGTAAGATCTCCAAATTCATAGTGGAAGTGAGGACACTTCTCTAGAGCTCAGACTAGATGGGAGGGAGGTACCACTAAGAAATGCATGTGACAACTGTCAAGGTACCACCAAGTGTTCCACAACCAATTTAATAAATCCCTTGTCATCCTCAATCAATTCAGGAATGAAAATGGAGTGTATTTTTTCTCTCTCTTTTTTTTTTTCTTTCAATGAAAGATTAAGAGATGCCTTTCAGTGCAAGTAGATGTTTGCTCTATCACTGGAATGCTACAGAGAGATGCTTTTCTGCTTGCAGCTTGAATTCTTTAAGTTCTGCTATCATTTCATATCCCTCTTTTTGCATTTTGTACCCCATCTCTCTCAAAGTCTTTCTAAGACCATCTACTTCTAGAATTCTGCTGATTAGATGGACAGAGGAAGTTTTTTCAGTTAATTTTGTCCTATTTTAATGAGCTGACCATAAGTAATTAAAACAACAGAAAAACTCCAGTGCTCAGTGATGCACACAGCAAATGCAGACACAAACTTATCTCATGAAGTTTATAAATGTGCAGAGGTTAATCAACACAGGAACTTTTTTATCATCTCTCCTTATACCTTTTGGCAAGGAAGACCCAGAGCAAGGCATCTGACTATTCCTTCTTCGCTGTTTTTGTAATTGTGATCTAGATTTACTGTCGGTAATCGAGATGCAGAAATACCAGAGAGTTTCTAAGGTATCACTGAAGTTAATCCCTTGGAAGTCAAAGTACTGAGGGTTTCCAGTTTGAAGGAGAGAGGATTACAGCTCCCCCCACCCCCAACTTTTAAAAATGAGCAACTTTAATACGAAGCTTTCTGTCAAGAACTATGTGCATTTTTTATTTACCATTCTTTTTAAAAGGAGACACTCTGACAACTACCTTGAGTGTCCCTTGGCAACATTCTTGATTTCCAGTTTTACTAAAGCATTCTGCAGTGAATGTTTTATTATGGACAACAAAGTTATCTTCTAATTTGAAATTATCTGTTATTGCTTTTATGCAATAACTGGCACATTGAACTTACCTAGCATTATATTTCTCTGAGTTTCCTATGTTTTGGGGGTTTTTTGTTTGTTTGGTTTGGTTTGGTTTGTCTTTTCATAGAAAAAATATTTTGAGTGAATTACTTTGCATGTACTCCTACAAAAGTCCAAAATGATGATCCGTTTTCAGAATCTGATTTGGCTTTTTCATTTTCTAATACTAGTGATGTCTTGCAAATCTAAACAGTGTAAGCAGTTTCAGTTCTTTGAACCTCCAGTCTCCAAGCCTGATTTAGTCTGCATAAATACAGATTAAATATCTTGTTTTTGTTGTAAAGGAAAAATGAATTGGCTTAATGAGATGAGTCTTCTGGTTTATGCTACTTTTTGTAAAGTACTAGTGCTCTAGTAAAATGTCATAATCAGGGAAGTACATATTGTATTTTCTCCCAGCATGTACTTTATCGTGAAAATAAGGGTTTTTTCTTGATATGATAAATAGATAATGGAATGGAAAATGAACTCTTTTCAGTTCAGTCACTTCACTTTCTGTTCAGCCTTTTTATGCAGATAAACAAGGTTGGTTAAACATGTGGTTTTTCTCAGGACATTTACTTAGGATATTATTTCTGCTTAGTCCTTTTCTAGCTTTTACTAGTTGATGCTTAACATGTGACTAATGCAGATCTATGTAATTAAAAATGTGCACCTGACACTAGTTCAAGTGGTGATACTATGTGAAGTCAGAAAACTAGCTGTTTTATGTATTATGGATTTTTTCAGAAGATTAAATATGAAATAAAATAAAATGCAGTCATTTAAGTAAATTATTTTTGTGTAAAATTGGGTTCAAGGACATTAATTTATTCAAGGCTATATTTTACTACAATAATCTGGAAGTAATAACTTGTTTGTTTGATATCAAAGACCACATCTTTCCCTCATGTGGTACCTCCAATTAAGCTAGTTTAGATGAATTTGTATTTATGCATTTTTGTTTTCATTATGCTTAGTTCAAATAAATGATGTCAAGATGTGTTTATAATCGAACACCAAAGTAGTTATATTTATATCCTGGATCAATTAATATTCAATTTTTCATGAGGTTCTTTGTCTGGAATACATTCTTCAAGCTAATCTGATAATACTGAAGAGATTTTGCAGTTGAATGACCTCTGTAGGGTAGAGAAGAGTGTGGAAGATGCATTTTCTGCTCCCAGGAGCAGCACATGGTGTGTGTTAGCCATGTTAACACTGACTAACTTGTGCAGAGCTCAAACTCCTTGTAGGGCTTGGTAGCCAGTCTCAGGAGGATCAGCTTATGGGTGTTAAATGGTAATGCTATCTTCTCTGATTTAGGCAAGGAATGTTTCTTTTCTATCTCTCTCATAAGCTTTTCTTCTTCTTGATAAATATTTTTCAGGGACAGTTTCACAAATAAGTTCATTCACATATTTGACACAGAAACATCTGTAGGTCTTTGTACGTGTCTGTATTCCCTTCTCTCTTCTCCCTCCCTTTAGTTTCTTAACTCAGATTGTTGGCACAACCAATAATAAGGCATTTGTGAAAATATTTTCTATCATGACTTCCTTGAATGAGTTTTCTGTTAACGTAGGAGAGAAGCTGAACTTTAACTCCAAGTCATTGCTATAAGTAACATTATTAATGGAAAATACAATCTTTTAAAAGAGTCAGTATGTGTGTGTATATATATGTATATATATATATATATATATATGTACGTATGTATATCTGAATATTTATACACATATATGGACAAGTACTTAATGTCAACAGTTAACACATAATGTATCCAAATTTGGAAAAAACCATTTAGCTCTCCTGTATTTCCTTTGGCAATGATCTGGAAAGAAAAAAATCATGGTCTATCATAATGGATTAAGTCAACTAAGTAAAACTAGAGATTATTTGTTAATCTGTTAGTTCAGTAGGCAAAATAAATATTCATAAAAAAATAAAGTGTGCTTAAAAATCTAAGAGAATCTTCTTTATACTTTGAAAAACAGTTTTATCTTATGCTATCTCAAGTTTTAATTCTGATGTATCATATTAGATAAGGACTCTTGGGTTTCTGGCTTTATATGTAGCAAAAATCTGTTTTTTTCCTTAGACTGGATTGAATGGGGAGTTTTGATATTTCGAGTTTGGCCTCTCTTGCTTAAGCTGCTGAACCTTACCCTTTTTTTAAACCATATGGCAGATGTGAGGAACTCAGTACTGGGTTACATATAAAGGTACAACTTGTTATGTAGCAGAAATATTCCAGATTTTGCTGAACCCATGAACATGTGCCAAAAGCTAAGGATTAGCCAAAGTAATTTTAGTAAAGAAGACTGTATTAATGATATGGTAAAGGAAGATAGCCAGGCAACATGTAACATGTGAGAGATGAAAATGCCAAACATGAAAATGGGCACATATAAACTATTATTTAATTCCTAATATATTCAGTGGTGAATTGAACTTTATTTTCTAATCCAACCAAGGATTTTGCATGTTTCATCAAAATATAAAGAAACATTTCCAAATGTTGGATATTCAGCACTTCCATAAATTCAAACCTTTCAAGCTATCTCAGAAAGATATATCAAATACACATCTATCATCAAAGCATAATTGATATTCAAGTCAAATACACATACACACAATATATGTGAAATATATATTAAAGTAGACATTGCAAATATATATCAAGTATCTTGATATAATGGTTCTAAAGAGATATTAGCCTATTCATGTTAAGTTCCTTTTGCAACTAATTAAATAAAAATAGAAAGGGCACTAGGAAATTATTAATCAGCTGATGCATTTTAGATATTTGTTTTAGGATACAAGGCATTTTCTCCAAGAGTGTTTATCCCCTCTGCAGTCAATATTTCATGTGCAATACTGCCTAAAAAGAGTAATTTAAATATGGTAGATGATACCCACAGTGTTTATAGAGCACTACAACAATACTACTATACTACTCTGAATTAAATAATTGTGGTCTTCAGGTTTTGTTTTTGTCCAAGTATTTTATAAAATTCAAACTAAGTTTGTTGGGTTTTTTTATAATTCATCTCTTTTATTATCTTAGGTAATACAGATTATCAAAAAAGGAGAAAATAAGTTAGATTTTGTCTGCAAATATTCCAAGTTTGGGGGTTTTATTTTCTGTCTCAGAATTTTTCTGTCTCTGATTCTGCTGCATTTTTTGGGAGCTTTGCTGGCTCATATAACCCTCATGAAACCCTCAGGTCCTACAGCTGGTTTCAGTGATTTTTTTACACAGCATGCAATGGGAATTTGTTCCCCTCCTCTTGTCAGAGGGACGTGCTCAGAAGGAGCTGTTGTACAAAAACGCACAGCATTGATCTCAGGGTTAGTCAGAGAGCAATAAAGTGTCTGGCCACTGACCTCATAAAATAAAGTTCCATAAAACAAGTAAGTCAAAATACTAATTATATCAGTGAAAGAAATATGTTCAATTTGCTCTGGTATGGAAAGGTTGAACCCTCACACAATCATACAACAAAGCTATTGCTATTTCTATTCCATAAAGGAATTATATTTATATTATTATTTATATTATAGAGCCATATGTAGTCTACAGGATGTTATCCATATATATATAAATTTAAAATTTTCATATCTGTGGTTATCATCACATGATTTTTTCAGATTTTTTATTTGGTTTCTAATAAGATGTGTCTCTTAGAAACAAAACAGCCATGAATCATTGGTTATTTTGCAATTTAAAGAATAGAACTTCATTGGTAATACATTTCCCAGTGGGTTTTCTATTTAAAATACTGTAACTTGCTGCATTTTCTAGTAACATGGAAAAAATTCTGAGAAACTAAAAATATTGGGTAGTCTGAGTATGAACACATGAGGTTTATCCTTGGGGAACTATAATTCAAAAAAGTCTAGAGCTGAAGATTTAGGTTGTTTTTTATTTTTTTTTTCTTAGTGTTACCTCACAAAATGTAAGAAATTAAATGAATATTTTTTCATAATTCTATTCAGTGATCAGCACAGCATTATTCAGTACCAATTGAGATTGGAGACTTTTAGTGGGTAGAAATGCAATTCTTATTTTCTAATAATTCTGTCATTAATTGCAGAGAAATCTGTTTCTTTATAGCATCTACAGATTTTGTTTATTCCTTGTCTACTACAAAGTGACATAATGTAGGGAAAAGAGTTACAGTTAGCTATGAGATATTATCTTTAAAAGTGTAGTTATCAAGCATACCTGGGAATTTTACCTTTTAAAGTTCTGCCAAATGGTTTGCCAGTTGGGAGGCCCTAATGAATTATAATAATTTTGCTGAGCTTTGTGCAGCAGATAGAGAAAAGACTGATTGTAGAATTCTATAAAATCAGGAGATAATGGAGGACGCAAATAAAAAATCAGTATACACATGGTGACAGTCAAAATAGGAGAATGAAGAAATGCACAGTGGGAAAAATCTGGTGCCATCCAAAGAACCCAACTTCCTCTCTGGACAAGTAAAATTAAATAACGTAATTGACAGTCAGAAGCTGTTGATGAAGCCAGAAATCTTACAGACTTAGATGATAATGAAGATACTGCAACAATTTCCTGGGCTCCAAAGCAATGTGGCCAACATTTCAAGGGAGGGGATTCTGCCCCTCTGCCCCCTCTGCTGAGACCCCACCTGCAGGGCTGCATCAGCTCTGGGCTCCAGCACAGCAAGGACAGGGACCTGCTGGAGCCAGGCCAGAGCAGGCACCAAGGGGATCCCAGGGATGGAGCAGCTCTGCTGGGAGGAAAGGCTGGGAGAATTGGGATTGTTCAGCCTGGAACAGAGAAGGCTTTGGGGTGACCTCATTGCAGCCTCCCAGTAGCTGAAGGGAGCCCACAGCAAAGATGGAGAGAGACTATTTACAAGGGCCTGGAGTGACAGGACAAGGAGGAATGGTTTTAAACTATCAGGGAGGAGGTTTAGATTAGATATTAGGAAGAAATTCCTTCCTATGAGGGCGGTGAGGCACAGGAGCAGGTTGCCCAAAAAGCTGTGGGTGCCCCATTCCTGGAAGATTCCAAGGCCAGGCTGGATGGGGCTCTGAGCAACCTGGACTGGTGGAAAGTGTCTCTTCCCAAGACTAAGGGTTGGACACAGAAAATCTTTGAGGTCCCTTCCAACACAGGCCATTCTATGATTCTATGATGTTATGGGGGATTTTAGAACTGAATGCTTCAAACAGACCTTTGGGTGCCAAAGAAACTTAGAGTGGAAACTTAGAGTGGAAGAAGAAAAAAATCAACAAAGTGCAATTTCCTTGCATTCTTTTTTTTTTTTTTTTTTCCACTGCTGCAGTACTGCCTAATCAGACTTCTGACCTGACCTGTTATATGGGTTTTAGTCTGAAATTTAGAGTTTATTTGGGGCTTAAATGCAGAAAATACTAAGAATCTCTAAGCCAGCTATAACTTGACCCATAAAAGATTTAATTGGGGATTATGGCAGCCTTAATAAATATGTATATAGTGTCATGAAAGGATTGATTTTTAAAAACTTAGGATTGGCTGGTACATTAGATTGTTTATACATTTGTCTGACTAATTTCATAGTAATTGCAACCCTGTTGGTTCTCAATTAGAAGGTTTTTCAAAGGAATCCTTTGAGAGAAAATTAGTTTCCTAAATCAAGATAATTAAAGATGGGAACTTGCTAGTACCCATACAATAGCATTTAAAGATCAAAGAGCTTAAGGGTTAAAAAAAAAGAGCTTGAAAAACCAGTCTGATTTCCTATGATCTCTGGAAGTGTCATTTATTTATAAGCATTTCCTTGAACTTCTAATTTTTTGAAACAGAAAGAATATTTATGCCAGAGACTTTATAAGTTTTTATAATCCATGAGATCTCATGAGGCTGCTCTGACTTTTTTGCACAAGTGAAAGAGAATACTTTCACTGTATTAACAGCAATATTTTAAGTTTTTTATAGTACCTCAATAGGCAGTTGTTCCTTTCAGGTAGATTAACTAGATTTTTAAGTGGTTTTTTGTGATCTGTAATACTTCCAATACCTAGTGATAATATTGTCAAGTCTTTGCCTATTTTTAATATTGAAATTTTGAAGTTTCATCTCCTTTCCATAAAAGCCACATAAAACTTTGCAAGCATTTATCTCTTTTCAAGTATATTTCTTCAGTGAAGATATTTGGAACAAAAGCTAAAAGGTTTTCCATTGGACTGCTCTGTTTAGCCAAAACTAAACTGAAAATGTAGTTGTTGAGAAGCTTGAAATTATCTTGATTCTACGTCTTCTTCAAGGCCTATCATGTCAATGGTTTATGTAATTATTAGCACAACTTCTGGATCCTTTAATGGAAAGCATTTGGAACATTGAAAACACCATTTTAATAATTGTAATTAACATCCTCACAAGTTGGGCCAAGTCATCAATTTCCAAAAACACAATGATTGGCTTTTTTTCTGATAGGCAGTTATCTGTGGGCAATTCAATATCTAAACTTGTATGAGTATTCCCACAAAATTTGAACCCAGGAGGAATCACTCAATCATAGGACCAGAATGAGGATGATAGTACCAGAACTTACATCAAGGCCAGGTTGGATGGGGCTTTGGATCAACCTGGTCTAGTGGAAGGTGTCCTGCCCATGGCAGGGGAGTTGGAACTAGATGATCTTTATGGCACCTTCCAGCACAGGCCATTTTGTGATTCTGTGATATTTTAGCAGCTCTTTAACCATTTAGCAGTTCCCAGTTTTACTAGTGGTATCTTAGCTATATTAAAGCACATCAGCAGAAACCTTGCTAAAGATATGGGGAAGAATTCTGACAAATTTTACTTTGTTTTAACAAGTAAAAAAAATTCATGTTGAGTATTTTCTGTGAAATTTCTATTGAAAGTTCAGTTAAACAGTGGCAAAATGTTGCAACCAATTTCTTTGATGTTTTGTGGTGTCTGTTTCCCGGGTAGCTGTTCTGTTTTCCTAAATGAAGTATTATTATAGTTAATTGCTGATTTTAAAGACAGCAGTAATGCTTCAATAGCTAAAAAAGTTGATGAAGCAATTTATTAGGCAACTAAATTGCTTCCCAAAGTCAAGTAAGATCTATCTTCTAGCAGGTCTAATGAATTTTTAAAACTTCTCTATATCCTGTATTTTAAACATACTGAATCTCTAAATAAACATTCAAACATGATTTGGTACAAAAAAGTATATTTGTTTCATACCCAAACACACACAGTTATCTTAAATAAAATTTTTAGACATCTAGAATCTCATTTTCAAGAAGATCACAAGGAATAATGAATAAAGTAACTTTCAACTAGCTGCCAAATAATTTCATTTTTAGCCTTTGAATATTACGGGAATGGATACTTAACAGAAAGACTTGTGTTTTCCAACATTAGGTTTTAGTGTCAGATCATACTCTTAAGTTTAGTGGTTCCTTTTTGATTCCATAGATTTTGAAAGACCATATTGAAGAAAAACCTCAAATGTAAAATAAAACCTTTCTCTGCTGTAAAGGAGTACTTTATGTGTAAGAAATGTTTGTGACATTTATCCAAAGATCAAAAGCTTTATCATGTGGTTTGCACTCGAACTACTTAGTTTTATGACAACAGGGAAACAGCATAATTAGAAATTCAATCTTCTTGTTTGCATTTTAAATATTTATTTATGTAATTTCCAAGGAGGTTTCTCATTAATGTTAAATTACTTTTTTGCATCAGCTAAAGATGTGGCCTCTTATTCACAATAGTTTTATAGGAAAAGTATCCTTCAAGTGCCTTGTTCTTCTTGGCCAGGACTAAGGTGCCTGAGGTCAGTCAGTGAGGGTACTCTGATGAGTAGGGCTACAACTGTTCTTTTAATTACATGATATTAGAATTGCAAACTTGGTTCTTTTTGGTGAACTATCTTATACAGACACTACCTCTATTTATTGTACTTTACAAACATTAAATAAAACCACTTTTTTTTTTCTTAGCTATGGCATTCCTGTACACAACAGTTGTAGCTTGGCATAAGATTTTTTTGTGTATTCGGATGTGATAGACTCTTCCTATTCTGTCAGCGATAATTCAGATTTGATTAACTTGTTAAATCAGTTTGTTTCCTTTTTCTGTTTCTCATGAGAGGTTTTCTCTGAGCTATTGTTTCTTCAGATTTTTAACTGGATTATCTGTGCCCATTCCTTACTGTGACAGGAAACAAGTAGTTTAATTTATTTTCCTGTCCCCTAATGTTCATGATGTTTCCTTTTAGAACCAAAATATTATAGGATTTTGATTTGAGAGCATCTTTGGGGCCCATCTCTTCCAATCCGCACTTTACAGAAAAAGTGTCACAAACATTCCTCTGGATCATGGCCTTGAGTTGTCCAATGACATTCATCCTGAGAAGAGTTTGGTTCTGACATATTTTTAACTCTGCTTTAATAAGTTGTAGGCAGTTAATAGCTTGGTACTCTGCCTTCTATTTACCAGAATGAACAAGCCAGTTTCTGACATAATTTTTTCATGAGACATTTTCTCTAAAATCCTAACCATTTCCTGGACTCTTCCATATTCTACCTCTTGAACTAGGGACCCAAAATTTGACACAAAGCTACAGTATGCCTTGCTCAGTATTGGCTAGAAAGTTAGTACTCAAATGACCTGCCCAGATGCCACCACAAATAATTACTTTGCTGTTAAACATATTTAAAATAAATTAGAAAATTATCTTTCATGTAATTTTACGTTTTTTTCTAAATTACTTCTTTTTATAAATTTGCAACTAAATTAAATTGTACTGTAGCTAATGATCGAATACTTTCAGCAAGTTCTAAATCAATTGACATAATGAGGGAAAGCCTTTAGGTCTTTAGAATTTCATCTCTAATCATTTCAGTTTCTAATCTAAGGCTCTAAGTGAACTCAGATGTGAAAGAGAATTTTTTTTTTGTTTGACCAAAGTATCTAATCTAAGTTTGGAGGTAATTCTTGCTATGAGCTGAAGGCTGGGTAATATAATGTTTAGAGGTCACCTCCATCCTAAATAATTCTATGATTTTATGTCAGTTTTTCAGAGATATAAAGAAAATGTCAAACTTCATAGTTCAATTAACCCATCCCAAATTTAGCCTGGGAGTTGATTTAAATGACCAGCTTTGTGCTGAATAATAATACTTACCTGTAAGCTAATTGAATCATTTCCATGAATAGATCATCCTTTCTTTTATATAATTTAATATAACTATCTTTTTAATGTATTGCTCTATATGCTGAGGCTGCTAGAAAAGTTCTTGAAAAATTAAACATGCTTCATACAATGCTAAGCTGTTTGCTTAAAGTAGATTGGGAGCATTCCTAATTAATGAAGTTGTGTGCCCAAAAGTCTGTCATCTTTGCAATGGACTGTGATGTTTGCACCTGTAAACCCAAGCACATTCTGCACACACCAGCTCTGAATGACCAGCTTTGTGCTGAATAATAATACTTACCTGTAAGCTAATTGAATCATTTCCATGAATAGATCATCCTTTCTTTTATATAATTTAATATAACTATCTTTTTAATGTATTGCTCTATATGCTGAGGCTGCTAGAAAAGTTCTTGAAAAATTAAACATGCTTCATACAATGCTAAGCTGTTTGCTTAAAGTAGATTGGGAGCATTCCTAATTAATGAAGTTGTGTGCCCAAAAGTCTGTCATCTTTGCAATGGACTGTGATGTTTGCACCTGTAAACCCAAGCACATTCTGCACACACCAGCTCTGATATCCTCAACAGTCACACTTCTGTAATAATGGTGCCTAAGCCTTTTTAATCAGACATTTATTCAACCAAATTTCATATTTCTTTAGGTTTTGACCATTCACAGTAATACTTTGTGCTGAAGGAATATTTTTCTAAAATATTTTCATTTTTATTGAATATCTTTCTGTCCTTGGGCATTTTTAGCATTATTTATGTGATTTATGACTTCCTAAAATTTGTTTAAATGGGTTTTCATCAGGGAATATAAAAGAACAAACACATCACTGACTTAATGTTATTCTATTCTAAACTATGAAAGATTAAAAATTCATGCAACAATAATTTTATGTTTGAGTTGCTTAGAAATATGGTAATATTTTTAAAAGGTTTTGATGAAAGATAAATATATTTATACAACTAATTATTTTTCAAGATGTTTTTGAATAAGATTGTCTACGTTATGCACTCTATGTTTTTAATTGCTTTATTTGTAAGTTCCAGAAGCAGAAAGTAAAGAAAAATAAAGGCAGAAGAGGGCATTAACAAAATGTGTAATTATATGCTTACTCTTCTCTTCTAAACAAAATTTTTATAAAGACAAAGCTGATGTAGGTAATATTTCTGGCTTAAGATCACCCCCAAGTTGATAATATTTTTAAGTTTGCATAAGTAATAGTGGAAAACTTGATTGCTGGATTGTGGACCCTTGCATTTCAAAATGGAGGTTCAAGTTGTTCAAGGATGTGATGGAGGAAGAGGAAATAAAAAACATGGCTCAAAATAAACTTCACTGGATGAAAAGATGAGTCTATAAATTCATATTCCAGACAATTTGGAATGTCTCAAGAACTACCTACCTTTTAAAAGGACCATGTAGACAAAGTGACTGTTTCCAAAATAAATCCTGCACATTCTTTAATCTGAATTTAGACTTAGATGTACATGTGTGGCAGCAGGAAGTTCTTGTAGCTGTTTCTCCTTGCCCTGATGATGTCTGTCCTCAACAGCCACCAGCTCATTTTCTTGAGATGTCAAACAGCCATCCTTGGGTCACATTTCCACAATCTCTGTGAACTCCTACAATTAAAAATGTGAGTTTATGTGTGGTTGAAATTGATATTCTGATTTCATTATGCATTTCCAAGAAATGTAATGAACTGTTACATTTACAGTAAAGACAACTCCTGTCAGAGACTGTAACCTTTGAGGCATTTTTTTATTAGAAAAGTCCTTTCTCAGAAACAAGTAATTTTTGCTTGTGTCATCTTTTTTACAGGAAAAAAGACAAACCTGCAAGGTAGGCCAGTAGAGTTGTTTGTTTCACAATTCTTTCAATCAGAGTTAAAATCCTCTTTTTTCAGCTACGGAGACATTGATTAGTCAATGTGTTTTATTCAAAATGCCATGACCTAAATACTGCTCGTTCTGCTGCTGACTTTAACTTACATATTTTTCTGCTTTAACTTGTTACCTATATGTACATTTCATAGAGACTACTTCATTTTTAGCAACAGTTGTCGAGCAATTGCAATGGTTCCTGTACCTGGACAGCTTCTTCTTGGTTTTTTCAATCTCACCTAATAACTTCTGAACTCTAAGGCTAATTGTAGCATTTTTCTAGCGAGAACTGAGGAAAGAGGATTCGTTACACCTTTTGTTGCAAAGATCTCTTGTTTTGAAATCAATCAGGATATGTTGATTCCATAATTATAGGACGTGATTTCTTGTCCTGTCTTTATTACAGTACTATTTTTAAGCAACTACATTTTCTTTTTTTCTTTCCCAGAGAAATCCTTAATATATACATCACATTGGAAACAAATATCACATATCTCCTTTGTAGAATGTGCTTGAAGCAGACATTTTTGTGAGACTGGATTATGTATTGCTTAAGAATGGCTCTTGCCTCCTTCTAAGACACATTTATGTTGTATTACTTCTATCAGTTATTGTTGTATTAGTTATTTTGGCAGGGTTAATGTGTTTAGCATTCAACAGAAACTTTGCAGACTGCTTTTGGCCTGAAGTTTGAGAAGCATGTTCTTTGGATTTAGGTTATAAATGCCAAGTAGTTAGATGAATGCTGGCTCAATCCAATACCCCTCTGCAATTTGAAGGACCACTTGGGCTTTTAGCTGATTTTGAAGGAGGAAATTTAGCAGTGATTTTGCTTGTTGGTTTTATTTTTTTTCTTTTCTCTGTATCATGTTTTCTGCTACTGGCCCCCAGGCAGCCCATATGTACCTTTCAATTAGGATGTCCATGTTCAATTACAGTCTTGGCACATTATCAAACTTGTGCTGAATACCCAGCAAAAATGAAGAAATGCTGTTTTAAAAAGTTTCTTCCTCAGAAAAACCAAAATGGAATATAAAGGGGAAATATGAGGCACTCTTTTGGCATGAGTGCCTCTTTTCAGAAGCATTTCTAAGGTTTGTGGCTTTACCTTCAAGTTTGCAGGTTTTGACAAATGTGACCCTTAGGTAATTTTTTTTCTCTGTGCTGTGTCTGATTTACTGTTCTATAATGAAAGGCTGCCCAGTGGAGCAAGGAGAAACAAGTTAGATTTTCATGTTATAAAAGTCACATAGACACACACACAGACCGGTGGAGGCAGGAAGGCAGGAAAAAACTCCTGGTACAAATCCCTCCTCAGAGCAAGGTCAGCAACAGATTGCTCAGGGCTGTGCCCAGACAGGTTTTTAGTATCTCCAAGGGTGGAGAACCAACAGCCTCTCTAGGCAACCAGTTCCTGTGTTTGACCACCAAGTAACAAAGTGTTTTACCATGCTTAGAAAGAGACTCCTGTATTTTTGTTAGTGCACATTGCTACTTGTCTTTTGGAAATTATATTAAATCCAATTTAAAGTAGATTAGAAAAGAAAAAAAAAATAAAACAAAAGCAAGGAAAAAAAAAAAAAACAACAAAAAAACCCATACCCAAAACAAAACACCATAGACTCATTTGGGTTGGAAAATACCTGTAAGATCATCAAGTCCAACCATTTTAACTAAACACTGCTAAGCCCAGCACTAACCCTTATCTCTGCAGCTCTACTTTTCAATGCTTCCAGGGATGGTGACTCCACCATTTCCCTGGGCAGTGTTTTTCTGTGCTCAACAACCCTTTCAGTAAATAATTTTTTTTTTTTTTTTGATATCTAGTCAAAACCTCCCATGGTGCAACTTGAGGCCATTGCCTCTTTTCCTACAGCCTTTTGCTCAGGAAAAGAAATTTAATATTAAAAAATAAACTCTACCCACAATGCACATGCCCAACCTCCCACTTATTCTACATGTCTATGTTACTGTTACTAAAAAACTGTTACTTTGAAGATTCAGGTCCTTATTTTTCAGCTGTATCTTTATTGAGGCACTTGCTGGTTTTGATAAGATTAACCTTGTGTGTAGGAGTTATTTTGAAATGAGGAATTCCTCAATTTAATAATTTTCAGTTTGAGAAGCATGCTCCTTAATATTCATTTGCTCATCAAATATTTTTTTCTTTCTGTTTATTGCTTCAAAAAAATCAGGTTGAGCAGATTTTGTTAAGGTGATGTTCATCTTTGATAACTAGTATTCTATAGTACTTTGATCATCCTATTCTATGCTATTTGTTTCTCCACAAATGTATCTAATTGTGTTTGAGACCAATACATGATAAAGGCTCCCCAATATGTTCCTCTAGAGTTAAAATATCTTAATATTCTGTTAATAAATGAATTCTAAACTTCACTGTTCTTCCCATGCATAATAAAAAGCTCTACTGAATTTAGCTAGAATAATTTAAATAGAATTAAAGATATGCATCATGTCGTGCCTGACACTTTATAGCTAAACTCCTCCAATGTTTATCGTGCCTTTCACTTACACAGATTCTTAGTGAATAAATCATATTGATTTTTTTTTTCATTTCTCTATCTATTAATCTTGAGTTTTTATAAGCTTCTAAGCCATAAAAACGAATATTAAATATTCATAAATATTCTTTAGGTATTCTTTAAAATATCTAAATATGTTTGGGCTTGTAAAACTATATATAAAAATTTACCCATTTTTACCCAATTACCCATCTTTTTAGTTTTGAAGAATTGAGCTCCCATTATCAAGCTGCCTGAAAATCTCAATAGCACCTACAATATTTATGAGTTTATTTCTAAACTGCAGTTTGCTTGGCTTTTGGGGGAACAGTAGTGAGTAACTTCTGTTTAAGATTAGTCTTTTGAATGGAATTGTAGCAAGCAGACTGGTTCATACTTGTTTACTGTCTCTGCTCAGATATTAATGGCTTATCTATTTAACTTTTTCTGCTGCAAGTGTCATAGAAAAGAATGTTTAACAGAGGATTTTCTGATTATGATTCAGTATTTGTTGCACAAAACTGGATTGTGTTGGTGCTCTTTCATTGCGCTTTTCACCCCTAGAACATCTGTTCTGGCCCAGAAGGCAGTTTGAACTTTGTGTGACTTCCAGCTCCTCTCATCAGGGAAAATGGCGCTTCAACAGATGTAGGAAATGAATTCATGATGACACAAAGAATGTTTTGTCTCACTAAAAATAAAACACTCTGTAATCTATAAGACAGAAATTGAAGAAGGAATACATAATAATTCAAATAAAACCATAGAACTTTAAATCAGAACTGTATTCTCTACTGACAAATCCAAATTAAGGCTAATATGGTGAAATGGAAAGTTCATTTATAGTGAACTACTTAATTAATTGTGAAACTTTCTGCCAAGCAATTATAAATGTAACATCCCTCAGTACTGTCATACCATGGAGAAGTGATGCTTTATGATTTATTAGTAGTCAGCCCACTAGAAAATTGTAAATAACCAAACTCTTTAGGGTATAAATTTATGTTTGTTATCTTTGCAGGTACAGTTTGTCTTTCATATGATTTTACAAAACTTGCAGACGAGTATTCAAGGGCATTGAATGGAAGAAGGATATATAAGGCCAGTTAATATACCTTTATTCATAAGAAAAAAACTAGGACTACATTGTTTACAGGATATTAGGATATTAGAAAAGGATGAATAAGAAATTTCACGTAGTTTATATTAAACTGCAAAAGATGTAAAACAACCCCCAAAAAGTACATTTAAATGAGCAAGTTTAAACATTTAATGAATTGCGTTTGAATAGTCTGTTTGGATTAATTTTTCACTGTAGGTTCTCACGCACATAGAAAAAAAAATATTCTTCAGCATTTTCTTTGTTCCCAAAGGATTACAAATGCATTAGGTGGTTTTAAACACTACAGGTCTCACAGGCTTTACAAGCTCAACAACAGGATCATCTCCTTTTCAGGACAGGATAATAGGATTTTTTTCCCCATAGATAGTTCACTTGGATATAAGAGAGATGTCTCAGTATGCGGTAAAATTCTATTTTTTTCCCTAAGATTTCATTGTGGGTTTGCTGTTTAATGATGATAATTTTAATAACTATGTAATGACCTATACTAGTCATCTCTTGTTTAACATTTGACTGCATGCTGTTCCCTCTTCAAAGGTCTAAAGTGTTGGAGTTTTCTTTGTTTATGTCAAAAAACAACAGTACCTTAGGTGACTTATGAAATCTGCAAACATGGTTTCCATTGGGTCATTCCATCTCCCAAGTGCAAACAACTTTTAATAGACTTTAATTCAGCTGTATTTTATATTGTTTTTTAATTGAGATCTTCAGGGAAGAAGTATACTGTTCCCAATTTTTTGATTACTCATGGAGATGGCTTAGATCAGACTTTTGCTAATGGAAATGTAACTTTATGGCTTGTTTAATGATATTTTGGATTTGTATTTTTTACTTTGCTGAATTAGTAGCTAAGAAAGTTAAAACTATTCATATTTTTAAAAAGAACTCTAGCATTTAGCCTAAAATAAAATTTCCTTGCACTGTCTGATACTTAACAAGTTCATTGTATATTTACTAGTTTATGTTTCCTCATTTCAACATAGAGATCCAAAAGGCTCTAAAATATAGTAAAAACCCACAAAGTGTTTTTTTCAATCGTGTTTCATTTATATTTAAATTATAAATTATTAGAATTTTAAGAGAGAATCAATTTCTTCAAGGGTTGTGCAATTTTCATTCAAATCCCATTCACTTTTATCTGGGCATCAGTGCACTTGAACATAATATTCTTGGAATTCTGCATGATAAAAGGTAAAAAGATTAATTGGGTGAGTGGTTGCCCTGGGATTGAATTTGATACCTATTAAAAACATATTAATTTCTTCATGCTCAAGGATAATGAAGCCTAGTTTTCTAAGCATATATTAAATAGAAGTTAAATCATTTACAAACAATAAAACAAAACCACATCACCCAAGTAAGCTTGCTTACTGAATGAAGTCAAAGAACACCAATAGCCAAGGGTATAGCTTTTGTCAGAGAACGTACACTAAACAGAATTTGGACCTTCCCAAGGAAAACAGTCCTCTCAGCTCAATCTTGCAGTCTAGTTGTTTTTGTTAGAAGCCAGTGCCAAAGCTATCCAAGTGAGTGTCTGTGCCTCTCACTGCTTCCCTTAGCTCCGTGTTGATCCCAAGTTATGCCTTGCTTTGTCTTCAGAGCTGCATCTTTTCCTTTTTACTGCCTTCCCATTATCCTCTCCTTTTCAGAGAATTTGCAGTCCAGCAGGTTTAGAAAGACCCCTCCACAGCTGAGTGATGTCTAATGCTTAAAAAGTAAATTCAAAAAGTTATTGAATTGATGTATTGATGTAGCATGAAACTGTTCAACTATGCTGTATGCAATTTATATTGTGGAAACTATAACAGAACATGATATCTTTTGTTGTTGGTGTCTTTCCAATGCAGACAAAAGGAAGTTTTTTCAAGTTTTATCAGTGCTTAGGTGGGATTTTTTTTTTAAGAAATGGAATTAGCAAGAAGATGTTGAGTGGGTTTATTAGTTGAAGCAGAGCTTTAATCAATATTTTTCATATTTTTATAAAAATATCCTCCACTTTACCTTTTTAGTACTTTGTACATATTTTATATTTATACATTTAAATGTACATTTGTATGGTATAGATTTTGAACGTGTTGTAATATATCGCTAAGGGACAGTAGAAGTACACATGTGAGTGACTTATTGCTACAATTTTTGTTATCTCTCAGTGATGGCACCTCACTTCTGTTGCATCTGCACAGATGCCACCTATGGCAGATTTGTGATGTTAGTTCTGAAACCTGAAGGCTACTGCTGCTAATGGGACTGAAATCAATTAGTCTACTAAATATTAGTCCTTATGAATGCAGTCATCTGTCTCCATATTTAGCAGTACAAATGGACCTCTCATTACTGTTCCTACTTATCTTCCTTGGTGATTTTTAAAACCATTAAGGAATAATTCACCAGAATCCTCTTAGTGTATTACAACTGATAATAATTCCTTTATAATGACTGATCAAAAGGGAAGGGATTGGTTGTATCACCTAGTTCTAGTAGTGCTCTTTTATTTTGCTGTGAAATTGGACATGTACCAAAGACTGAGGGAAGCCCCAGACGAATTCACTTTTTCCCAGAACATCTGTACTACACTGGCATTACACTCCCCAGACTTCTGCTTTAATAGATCTTTTACATCTTGCCTTTCTTTCCTTTTTTTTCTGATTAGGTACTTAGGTGATATTCTTGGAAACATGGGAAGAGAAAATACTTTTTCAGATCTATCAAGGAGGTGTTATTTATTTCTGGGCTTAGTTTAACATAGGTGGCACCTCTACTAAATATTTACAATATCTCCACTGATCTGATAAAATAAGCATTCAACTGTGTATTTAAAGAGATTCATAACAGCCTGATGCAAAGAACTCCATGTTTTATTAATCCATTAGTTATTGTACAGTAATAATTTTGAGTTGTGACTACATTTCTGCCGTCTTCATCAGGGCTTATACTATCTGTAGCTCTTGAGAGAGATTTGGAAGTACGGTGAAATTTTCTGAACGCGTTGTCTCTTTGAAATATTTTGCTTTCATTAAGTAACAAGTGAGTATTCTCCTAGCTTCATTTGCCTGACTACTAAAAAGCAGAGATTTCTAGATTAATAACTTGAGCAATATTTTTACTTCTAGGTTGCAAGAAGCAATGTTTTTTTATTTACATCAAGCAGAGCTAGGAAAATTTTGAGGCTGGGAAAATGGGACAGATGGTTTTATATTTTTCTATTTTGTGAATATTAAAGTACCATATGTAGAAAAAAATATTTCCTTTTGGTTTCAGAGATGTAGCTAGCATCTCCACAGAGTTTATGTAGTTACACTCATGCTAAGAAATTTAATTGGATTTGAGACCTCTGCCAAAGCTGTGTTGCAATCTCAAATATCTATTTAATTTATGAAGGAAAAATATTCCCTTACTTTTACACCTCTCATCATACCACCTCTTACATTCTACCTGACATGTATTACCTAATCTATTGCATTTATATAGTTTGACATCAGTTATTGGAATTAAGAAATGCAATTATCCTTGAAGAAACTGCTGAAATATACATTTCACATATATTTCACTGCTAACATATATATTTCTGGAGCAAATGTAAAAGACTGCTCTTTAAAAGAATATGGTATCAGAAAAATGGTGACGTGGAATGTGGCGTGGAATAAATATCCGAGCTCCTCAAGTTCCCCCATGGCCGTATTTATTAGTACCTTGGTTTCCACCAGGTCTTGAGACTATAGTAAAGCTTTACCTGACAATTAAATAAAGAAATGAGGCTTGGAGTAGCCTCCTGGATAATTGATTACTCCTTGATTCTTATTACAACAAAATGTAAAACCTTGTGTTAAACTCTTTTCCTTTCTTACACGTAAATTTTGGGTTTTGGTTCCATGGGTGTAAAGACCAGAGATGAGAACAAGCCAACTCTTCCTCTGTCAGGGCTCTGGGTGTCCTAAAGGAGCCTTCACCGTGCTCCTCACTGCTGCACTGGAAATTCCACTGCTCCCTCCTCCATAGTACTATACTCAACATTTTTACAGTCTCCTTCAGCTTCTTTCTGGACTAGGCAGTCCTGTCGTCTTCCTGGTTGTCTTTATGGACTGATAATTTTTGATTTTAGCAGAGTGGACACAGATATTTACCTTTGCCTGAGGCAGGATATGTTCTTTGTGGCTTTTACTGTTTGTTTGTTTTTTGTTTTTTTTTTTTTTTTTTTTATTCTTAGCTATTTTCTTGTGGGAACAGGACATAAAATATTAATATTCACTAAAAAAAATCAGTTCTGATGATCTTCTTAGGAAAAGCTTTCACAATTCAGGAAATCTCCTGAAAAATGTTATGTGCTGTACAGATATTTGATGTTTAATTTTTTTGTTTGTTTGTGAGCAATTTTTGTGGAAAAAAACCCAGTTCAGTTAAGTTTAGGTTGGGAGACTGACATAGAAAACTGATAATCTTCAATTTTCTTTGCCTTTTTTCATATAGCTTTTGATATGACTATTGGAATAAAAAATTCACATCTTGTCTAATTCTTGCTTAATTAGGCTAATTGCATAAAAGTTAATAGCAAATCTATTTTATTGCACTTTTAATTGTAATAGTTCTAATGTTAATATCTATGGATAGCACTTTGCTGATAGTTTTTCTTTGCTCAACTTTTCTTGAATTTTTACTATCAATAGAACAAAATTGCTGTGGCTTTTAGCAAGTTTTGAAGTTATATTCATGGGTAAAATTTGGGTCACATAAAAAAAAACAAATCTAGAGACTTAAAGAAAACACCTTTCTGCCTCTTTCCCATACTCCAGATACCACTCCCTCCTATTCCTGGCCTTCACTCCCCTTATTACCACCACCCATGCAGGATACAGTCCATTCAGTGAGGTGATGGACAATACAGGGGGCTGGGGTGAGGACACAGTGGTTCCTTTCTGTCATTCCTTCATTTTCACTCTTTTCTTCCACTGCTCCTTCTGCCTAACTCATTTCCTCCTTTTCATTGTGGGTTATCCACAGTCCTTTCAGGATGTGTTTGCTCTCTCATGGGCTCATGCATGGGCCAGAGTCCTGGAGTGTTGCCAATTGTGCCATGGAGCACCTCTTATCACTTTGGCCTTCTTGTCTCTCTCTCTGGCATTCTAAGAGGTGCTACAAACTCCTTCAGCCCTCTCAGTTCTGTCCTGCAGTGGCTCCATCATGACCCAGCTAGAACTGCCTGTATCCGTCACAGCACAACCTCTGAACTCCCTGCCCTGCAACCAGACCCACTAACAAAACCTTGCTTTTTATATCCAATACACTCCAATATGAGACTATTCTGGGAGGGAAAGCTAAAAGCCTTGATAAAGTCAAGGTAATTGCCATCCACTGTTCTTCTGTTGTACAAAAAACTTATAATTTTATCCTAGAAAATGGTGGAGTGAGTCAGACATGATTTACCCTTGTTCTGTGTGTTACAAATCACCTTTTTCTCATTTAATTTCTAGTTTTATGTTCATGTATATTTCTCTCACATTTTCTTTTTTTTTTCCCCCTTCTTTAATTTTGTCCTCAGGTTTGGGACATAAGGCTGTCATCATCATGTGACATCCTTATTTGGATTGTTTTCTCTATCTCAATATGTACTTTAGTTCAAAACATAGCAATGTTCAGTTAAAATTTTACACTTGTAGAACAGATTCAGTACATAGAATGAAAACAATAAAAAACTTGAAAATATAAGATTTAAACTCATAAATTCCCAAATTAATTTACAATCTACTTTATATTTTTCAGCTTTACTTCAAGTAACAATATCACTTAGCAAAGTTGAGCTCAGTGTGGGTGAATCCAAGTTCTTCACATGCACAGGTATGTATTAATTTTATTTGTAAGTATATAATTTGTGTTAAATTTTGAAATTTTTATGTATTTGCAACTGAAGTAGTTGTTTCAAAATATTAAATTAACATATTATTGTACATTCACATTGACTTGTGAGAATTGTGGCAAATATTCAGACTTCACTGGCTTCACATTTCCAGTCTAAGATCTCCTCATTTCACACACTGAATCAGTTTGAATTCTCTATATCAGTACAGGTAGTTTGTATCTGTTAGGAAGCTTTTGTAGTTAAAAAATTGTCACTTATTTAAACTAAGGAATTAAATCCTCTCCAACTTAATGAGACAGCCAAGGAGATTTTTTTTTCTGGTGAGGCAGTAATCAGTCAGGGGGATAAGAATTTGCATTTGCAGCTGATTGATATGGATCCTTGATGGTGCTGAGTTGAGATATTCCATTGACAGTGACATATGGCCCAACTACACTGACAGTGCCACTGCCTGATGACCTGACTTGTTGATCCAGTCACTGACAGCCTGTTTCTTTCCTATAAGACTTTTTTACACTTTTCTGTGGTTTTTTTTCCCTCTCTTGAAATCCTTTAGCTGCTATTTACCCTGTCTCAAAAGATTGTACATCTGCCTGCAGTTTTGTCCTGCTTGTCTTTCTTACAACTGGCATAATTTAGCAATTAGCTGACATTGCAGAATCACAGAATCACTGAGGTGGAAAAGACCTCCAAGACTTGGAAAAGACTCTAAGTTTTGAGTGATCACCACCTTGTCAACTAGAGCTTGGCACTAAGTGTCATATCCAGTCATCCCCTGAGTACCTCCAGGGTGATTCCACCATCTTCCTGGGTAGCCAGTGCTTGACAACCCTTTCCATGAAAAAAACTCTTCCTGAATTCATTTTAAATTCCTGACACTGCACGGATTTTGCATTGGGTAGGCATACACGTTGCACGATGTCCTTCTAAATGTCTAAATTTGCATCGGTTTTGGTTTTGTTTGTAGCCATTGGTGAGCCTGAGAACATAGATTGGTACAACCCCCAAGGAGAGAAGATTGTTTCCAGTCAGAGGGTGGTTGTTCAGAAGGAAGGTGTCCGCTCACGCCTCACCATTTATAACGCAAACATAGAAGATGCTGGTATATACCGGTGCCAAGCAACAGATGCTAAAGGACAAACTCAAGAAGCTACTGTCGTTTTGGAGATTTATCGTAAGTAAAATGCCACCAATTACCAAATAAAAGACTCTGTTTTAAAAGACACTCGCATAGAGTAAGTAAAGCCTCTCAAAATATCATACCAAGCTCTGAATTTAATCTTCCAAATAATTGCCTCCTGTGCAGTTTAGTAAGTAGACATCATGACAAAGATTTGAATTAATTGGAGGGCTACTTATAACTATTGTAGATTTCTTTTCTCCTGTATTTTAGAATGTCATCTTATGAAGGTTCACTGTCTGCCCCTCAAAAAAATTAGAAAATAGGAAGAAAAAAAATAGATCAGTATAATTTGTATTACGAGTGTGTGTACAGTTTACCAACTACAAAATATTACAAATATGTGCATAAATAAAAGTGCAGGAAGTGAAATATATGACATTTAAAAATGGATTTTTTTACTGAATTGTTATTTTAATCTCTGACTTTTGCTATTCTTGGCCTTATGAATGAGTTTTGACATAAGCCATTGAAACTCAGTGTAATAAGTAACCAAAATGGATTTCAATTGCAAGCAACAAGTTGAGGAGTATATTTGAAAAATAAATGCATTCTATTGTAGTATGACATTCTCTGAGAGATTTGAGTAGCTTTTTTCTCAGTGTTGAATAACTCCATTGTATCACATTCTTTAGATCAATCAAAAATAGCTAAAAGCTGTGCATTGAACAAGCACAGGGAAGATGTGAGGCAAGGTCTTTGTTGGTGAAAGATGGGGCATATGCCAGCATCCCATCAGCTGAGTTAGGATCTAAATTCATTGGAGAACAGGTTTTTGAAATGTGAAAAAAATTACAATGAGACAAAAAATACAGAGTAGAATGGTAAAGCACTGCTTCTCAGAGGTACAGATAATTCAGATAACAAAAGACATAGATTAAAAAAAGAAGATCTAAAAAAATCATTTGATCAAACAACCAATAAAAGGGTGGTAGCAATTAAAAGGTGATTACGTGGTGGCTTGAAACCTCACAATTCAAAGGATTTCAATTTCTCAGGAATTCATTTGTATGCATATAACTGTCAGTTACTCCATTAGTAGAACGCTAAGAAAATTAGAAATCTCTAGAAGCATTCTCATGTGTTAATTTCAAGAATTCTGAGGTCAGACAAACCCGCAAACCTACACAAGTAATGTTAAGGTTTGTGGGAACAGACATGTAAAATTTCCTTATTCATATTTGTGATGTAAGAAAAAAGCAGGATTGCTTTTTGGTAGTCTTAGGGCCTGGTTTTTAGGACTCTCAGATGTCTGTGAGAAGTTTTTTCCTGACTTCATACAAATATGTATGAGAGATGTAACAACACAACTGTTCTCCCTCTGCTGTGGGAAGTGTGTGGATTATTTGAGCCTGCACTCACATCAATACAAAAAAACAGAGATGAAACTGCATCTCTGGCCTAAGCTCCCCAAAGTTTATTCTGAAATGTAATTGGCCATCTTTGACCTGAGAGACAAAGACGGCCAAGAGGTTGGTTTGTTTATTCTGTGTGCAAGAATTCTTCCAGATTTTTTTTTGCGTGTTAGTAAACTGCATTAGATTTTATATGAGATCTTGGATTAATAGCATCTTGGACTCCTAAAAATACTGGATTTATACAACACATGTGAAACATCAAATTTGGTTATTTGAGCTTGGAAAAATTAAAAGCCTCGGCAGATTTACAACAATCTTGGTAATTATGATATAAAAATTATGATATATTTTCTTATGACCTAATAGTCCATAATAGACCTAATAGTTTCTCACTGGCCTTTTAATGTTGTATTTTAGTCAGTTGCTGTTTTTTGCAGTGAGGCAAATATTCCACTTTTCTCATGAGAATTTTCCAAATTTTAATGTTTTTTATGGAAGAATTAATAGAATAAAAAAATGGGGTTTTAATTCAATAACAGAATAATGAGGAATAAAACCCACAAGAGAGTAAATAAACTATCAACATGAATATATAAACCTCTAAGACGTAGAGTTTAAAAAACTGTGTTCTGGAACATTGAAAACAATGAAAATATGTTTATAAAATTTGCAGGATGTATATAAATAAACAAAATTTTGCATGATATAAAAGCATTGTAAAGTAATTTTTACAGGCGGAGTCCAGGATGATTTAAGTCTTATGTGGGAAAATTATGTTATGGAAATAATTCTGTACTATCACAATAAGTAGATTTAATAGTGGTGTTTATCTTGTTATTGAATATAATTTAATGCTATGTTAAGACTCTTACTGTATTGTGTTTTCTTTTGTTATTTTTTTCCTCTCAGAAAAGCTCACTTTTCGGGACATAGTGTCTCCACAAGAGTTCAGGCAGGGAGAAGATGCAGAAGTTGTGTGCCGTGTTACGAGTTCACCTGCTCCCATTGTCAGCTGGTTGTATCGGAATGAGGAAGTCACAACTATTGCTGACAGTTAGTATTTTGGTAACTCTTTAAGTTATACATTACAATTAATATTAAAACATTGTTTTTAAAGAGGTCTTTTTAAAGTCCTAGTGGACTTTGTGGTGGATTTTAATGGGGTGTTTTCATTAGCCTGTCAGCTTAAATATAATTTTACCAGGTTCTGTGATCTGTAGAGAATCTGTGTACAATGGTTTCCTCCATGAGTCTTTCTTTCCAATCAGGAATTTTGTCTGGGTGTAACATGAGTTTCCAAATTCCCAAAAGATTGATGGGACCTCCCTCACAGGATCTCTTCCTGGTGTGCCTGTTCTGTAGGAGTTGAACACGTTTAAAACACACAGAGATAAACTTCACTGCAGACCAAGCTGTGATACTGACCTTACACAGCCCTGACTTTGGGATACTTGCCCAGCTGCTCGGAGAATTCCAGGTGGAGAGGCATTTTGCATTACTGTGAGAGTTTGCTTGTTACCCTCTGAGTTACAAGTAACTGGGATGTAAGTAATCTGCTGAGGCTGGACTGATAACGCTTGGATTAAGATAAATCTCACCTTCCCCACATGCACGTTCTAAGTCTCTGGAGAGGCAATTACCTAGGCAAACAGTATTTTTTTTATTTACCCCCCACAAAAACTTTGAATCATTTTTTTCAGCGCTGTCTCAATAGTCATCTTTTCAAAACAGGACTTTTTTACATTTTCTGGAAATGGAACTAACATTGTAATTAATCAGCGTTTCTAATTTCCCATCCATTTTCCTCTGAATGTAATGAAACTCAGAGTAGCAGTACATATTTAAAATTCTTATTCTTTCAAAATTTATTGTTTTTCTTTATTTCAAAATGAAAAGTTTTTTGGGGGGTTTATGAAGTTAAATAAGCAAATGTGGAACAGTTGTTAGGGGAAAAAAAAAAAAGCTTGGTTGATATTTCTGGATCCAGTCTTTGGTTCCTCTTCATTGGGAAAGAAAGTTTTGATTACCCTTCTTTCTTATTTAGTATATCCTGTGTCTTCTGTCCTCTAGACACAGAGACTAAAAGGAAACAGCAAACTTCTACACTTAGAAAAAAACAGTTGCAATTTATTTATATAAAAATGTATATAATTGAACATAGAAAATTTTCAAAAATAAGAACACTGAAAATAAAACAAGAATCAGCAATCTAAGACAAATTCATTTGAGGATGATAGAGCTTGAAAAAGTAGAACTGCCTCAAAGATCTTGCTCAAATTTTTTATTGACATTTTGGTTTACAACCAACCTGTAGGATTAGCAAAGCAGATGAAGCAGCATTTCCTTTCTCCTTCAAAATCATGTACTTTGAAAAAGGAGTTCTTAAAATTTTACTGCATAAACATCTATTTTTTTAACCATTTTCTTTCACAGTGCTAGAAGGTACAATGATAGAAACAAGTTTTAAGTTAAACAGTAGAATACTTCCCTTATGTTCTGATCTAGAGCAAAATCCAAATACAACTCCAGTCATGTTTAGGAGGTTGCAGTTGTAAATCACATAAAAATAGGACACCATAAACTTTGTGGGTTTTGTTTATGTGGGTTTACAATACAGGTGAAAAACAGCATGCCCACTTTCTTGCAGTTAAGAATTTTTTTCATGCCTAGTGAAATAAAAATTATTCTGTTTTATATTAAAATTCCAGATTCAAAATCTACAGTGGGTGATCAAATTCTCTCTTATTCTGAAAGATGGCTTAAGGCAGGCTTCTAATGAGCCAAATTTGCCCTCCAGATCATTTTGGGCAGGCTGTTGCGATACAGTCCTGCTGCTTCCTCAGTGTAGCAGTGGTATTTATTTTCCACTTCAAATCAGTAGCTTGTCCAGTTCAAATTGCAGTACTGGAGATGTGGTGCCATTGCCCTGCAGAGTCCATGTAGGCCATTAAAATTCATTTGTATTAACTAACATGCAAAGGTGATTGCTTGCTTTAAGATGGTTAACATGCTGTGTTTATTTTTGGTTTAGAATATATTACAGAAGAATGGCCAGTTGTATGAGAAAAAGGATTATTACAAGTCTTGGTCTTCAACATTTTCCAAAAGTTTTGATATTTTATTCAACAGCTCTTTAGTAATGTCCTACTATTAGACAGTATTTTATTGGACATTCTGGCTCAAAGCCTGGTACATATACAGCAAAATTTGCAAACCATGAGCCAAAAATTCCTCCAGATTGGGTTGAGTGGCACTGAAAAGACATAAGCCCTTCTTGTCAGCCACAGCATTTAACATGTGACATGACTGAAGGGGGAGGTCATGCGACTGACGGTTCCAAATCAGGAGTTTGAAGTTGAGGGGGTTGGGTCCAGACAATGCAGTGATGATCTGGAGTAGTGTAATGCCCAGTTACTTCCAGATTCACCAACTCGAATCTGCTTAGTAAAGGGCACAATTTTTTCAAGATATCCATGGCTCAGTGAACTTCTGATATGCTGTATCCATTTTTCTACAATGACAGCTGAAAAGTTATCCAGCCAACATTTAGTTTTTGTTTCCTGATACTAAATGAATCCTCATTTTTTCTGTTTTATAAAAATGGAGATCACCTCCAGCCCTCCTTCATCTCACACATTGCATGTCTATGGTGAGAAAAACAAACAAACAAAAAAGCCAACCAAAAAAGGTTTACCAATGCTTAAAGGTATAAAGAGGGGCTGGATCTCCCTATTTCAAAACATTTGGAGGCATGGCTCTGAGCAGGTAATTTTGTAGGAACAGAACAGGAAAAGATATATTTTGTATGTGGTAGTGTATGAAATGGCATTAATATTCAAGCATGACTTTAACAAACCAGATATAATTAGCGTAAATATGTTGATGGTGTTAATGTCCTGTGAACTTCTATCAGGTGAAGCATGATTTTCTTTTTTTTTTTCCATTTCTCTCTTCATTTTATGGTAGAATTCTAGCCACTAATACAGAAGTCATTTGTTTGCTAGTTAAAAATGAAAGTTAAATGCTAAATCTCATCATCCTCCGATACTGAAAGTTGCAAAATAGAGCAAGAACAACAGCTGAATAACAGGGGTTTGAGTTCTTCAAAACCCACGTTCAGTGAATTGCAGAAAGTCATTCTCCTCAGAAGAGTGCATTAATATTGACTAGTTTTGGTGGGTTTACCTTGGTGAGCTCCCAGGCACCCACCCAATCTTTCTCTCGCTAACCCCCCTCAAGAGGTTGACCTTGGCTCAATCACCTCCTCTGGACAGGAGAGGATGAATATAATAAAAGGCTCATGGATCAAGATAAGGACATGGAGAAATCGCTTGCCAATTGCCATCATGGGCAAAACAGATTTGAGTCGAGGAAAATATAATTAGCAACATAATCAGAGTAGGATAGTGAGAAATAAAAGTCTTAAATTGCACCTTTCCGCCATACCTTCTTTCTTCTCAGGCTTAACATGATTCCAAACACTTTCACCTCCTGCTCCTTCCTCCTCAGGGGAAGACTCTTCATGTTCTTCCCCTGCTCCAGCATGGGGGCACCTTCACAAACTTCAGCAATGCTTCCAAAAGCCTACAGTTCTTCTAGAACCATTTCAGTATGGGCATCCCAGCCCTTGCACAAAACCTGCTTTGGCCCTGGTTCCTCTCTCCATGGGTTCACAGGTCCTGGCAAGGAGCCTGCTCCAGCACAGGTTTCCCACAGGTCATGGCCTCTTTCAGGCATCCACCAGGTCATCCAGGGGCTGCAGGTGGAACTCTGCTCCCCTGTGGACCTGATGGGTTGCAGGGGCACAGCTGCCTCTCTATGGTGTGCACCATGGCCTGCCAGGGAATCTCTGCTCTGACACCTCCTCTTCCTCCTTCTTCACTGACCTGGGAGTCTTCAGGGTGGTTCTGCTCAAGTCTTCTCACTCCTCCCCTGGCTGCAATTGCTGTTGCACATTAATTTTCCCTTTCTTAAATCAGTTATCCCAGAGCTGCTGATGGCCTTGGCCAGGGGCAGGTCCTTCTTAGAGCCTGCTGGCAGTGGCTCTCTAGGACATGGGTGAAACTTCTGGAAGCTTCTCAAAGAAGCCACTTCTGTATCCCACCCAATGTCTTGCCAAAAAAACTAAAGACAACAAGATAACAGGAGAAAATGAGACAAAAAGTATGTTGAGATTAAGACAGGGAGAGCGCTCACTGGCATTAGCAAAATGGGTTTGATGGAGGGGAAAATTAATTAAATTTATTTCAAGTTAAATAGTGTTGAATGGTGAAACACAAAGACAAAATTAAAGCAATATCTCCCCTCTCCTTTTTCTCAGACTTTACTCTTTCCTTGCTGACTCCTCTACCTCACCCACCCCAAGCAATCCAGGGAGATTGGGGAATGGGGCCTGTGGTCAGTCTGTGGCATTTCCAGTGTGGATCCTTTCTCTGGGTTGCGGTTCATGATTAATTTGCTGTAGCATAGGATCTTCCATGGATTACTAAGGAGATATCTGATCCTTGAGGCCAACAGATCAACACATAAACCCAATACTAGTTCAGAGAGAAGGGAGAGGAAAAATTAAATTCAGGTCCAGTTTACTCCTAAATATTACAATTTTGCTGCTGCATGTGCAGAAAAGCCTGTACATGGTTTTCTTTCAGAGCCTGATTTTACAGTGTCCTTCAGCTCCACAAAATGTCTACTAAATTTCAGTTTATGCTGGCCTTTGCAGAAGATAGAGTGCTTTCTTTTTTTGGTTTATGTCTTTGTTGCCATTTCTGTGAAGTGTTAGAGGGTGGTGAAAGATATCATTGACCAAGAGTGAATAAAGAAAGGAACCCGAGGAGGGAAGGAGGGCAAGCAAGCTGAAAATCATTAAACATTGGGCTGTAGAATGGGCACAAAGACAGTCTAGATAGAGAGGGAAACAGCATTTTGTTGCCTATTTTATTAAAAATTGCTCAATTTAATGTTTGAGTCTTTTTTTTTTTCTATTTAATCCTTTTTTTCTTCTGTGTAAATGCTCATGAGTATTCCCCTGCTTTTGCAATAAATTGTTATTAACTTACAGTCCTTGGAGTAAGTAGGAAATTATGAATGGAAAGTCCAGATTGAATTCTAGGAATTTCAGTGTGCTTTGGAATGAAGAAACCCCAAACTTCTCAGCCTACATTTTCTTTTTAAATGTACAAATGTTTTGTCAATGAGTATTCTGACTGTACAGAGAAAGTACTTAAATATTAATAATTTAAGTTAGTGTTCCTCATGTTGTCTTGATTTATTTATGCCACTTGATCTCTTATTTTTCTTTCTAGATCGATTTGCCATATTAGCAAACAATAATCTCCAAATTCTTAAGATCAATAAAAGTGATGAAGGAGTTTACAGATGTGAAGGAAGAGTGGAAGCAAGAGGAGAAATTGACTTTCGGGACATAATTGTTATTGTGAATGGTAAGGAGTAAAGTTGACCATTTGACTTTCTTTATTTGATTATTATGGCCTATTTCAACATGTATCAACTTCTAAAAAAACGTTATTAAACTGGTTAATATAATTGTCACATCTGTTTAGTATTGGTTTCCTATTAATATAATTACTTCGTATAAAAAAAACAAACCTACTATACTGTGTAAATAGAATTCATTGCATTTCATAATATCAGTAAATATAAATATGTAAAGCATGGATCATTATTATTCATCATTTATAATACAATAATTATTTCAAGACTTGAATTTCAGATTATAATAGTTCAGTTCAGTCTATTTTTCAGTTTTTTGTCATTTACTCTTAAAAAAAACACACTTGATTTTTCATAATTATTTGCCTTCACTGTGTAATGTACTTTATGAGCTGTCCCAAAAGTCACAGATACATTTTATTACAGTGTCAGTTGCAGATTTTTTCAAATTTTATTTTTGTGAGGGATAAAATATGTGAGGAGTTACCTGAAAATTTGCATTGTACATTTTATCAGTTTATAATAGACCTCTAAGAGGGAAAATCAATGAATTGAGACAAGAGGGAGCATTTCACTCAACCTCTCTTAACCTCTGCATTGACCTGGTGAAAGATAACTATCTCTTCATATATTGCCTGGAAAGGACACCGTTCATAAAGGGCATTTTTTATCTCTGCAGTCTGTTTAATGTCAGCTTTTCAGTGAAATTCTTCCACAGTGTGTCTTGGGTTCACAGCTTTAAATGCTGTGCCCTTGACTGGTCCTTCCCAGCAAACCCCAGTAAACACAAATCATTATGGAAGGTGAAGGCACAGCTAGTTTCAGCAGGAGGAGCAGATTCTGCCACAGGTATTTCTTAGTCCTCACTGTCAAGCAGCAACATCTGAGGCAGAATTCTCTAGACTGTTTTAGGTGGTACATTCTGGTCCTACATTACCATGACTCGTGATTATGTACAATTCCAACAGTGAATCTGGTAGCATTTAAAATGCCAAATGAGATTTTCCTCTGCTTCTATTTATGTACAGGGATATGAACCCACCTTCTGATTACCTTTCATCTCTATTTATATGCAGTTGAGCAGAGACAGTCTGTATTTAACCTAAACCATTGGTTTGCAAACCATGGTCAGACTTCACATTATTTTTTGCTGAATTATAAAAAATAATCTGGTCCTTCTTATATTTATTATGACTCTAGGCAAGAATTTTAACACTCATCTCTAAACTTCAGTCTTGGGAGGAGAAGGAGCTGCCAAATAAGTGATTATGACATGGTTGGTCATGTAGAGTGACATCAATTAAGAGCTATTTCCTGCTTCATTTATAGTAATAAATAGGTTTGCCTACATAAAGTTGAAGGGATAAAATTTGATCCAAAAAAGCTTTTAGAGTAATATTAAAATGCAGAAAAAAATTGTAGTGTTTTAATATTAAAATGCAAAAAAAAAAATTGCTACATGGCCATATTTCCATATTTTCACTGCATCTCCTTTTCTAAAAGAGAAAGAAGAAATACTTTGGAGGATAATCTGAGCTTGCAATAAAAAGAAAATATTATTATGAACATATTTGTATGTAAAAGTTATTCAGCTTTAGAGCTTTACTGTTTATTTAATTGTCTTGTTATAGTCACTGTAGAATCTACAGGAATATGGAAAATCTATCCTAAAAATATTTCTATAATAAGAATCACAGAATGAGGTGAACTGGAAGGGACCCACAAGGAGCATTGAGTCCAATGAAAAAGTTGTCCTGGTTTCAACTAAACCAGGATAGAAGTATGTAAGGTCTCTGAAGCAGGATAAACCGTAACAAAAGAACTAAGGGATACTTTATGAAATCTGGCATACCATGGTAAATATAGTAGTTTTGGTTTTTTTTAATTAAAGTTTGCATATGAACAGTTTGCAAATTTACTCAAAAATAATTAAATCTTGCAGCAAAGTTTGATATCAGGGTAATTTCTAATGTATGGAAATCCTTGGAGGGTTATAATGAGTAAGAAGTTGACAGCTAGATTATCTCTTAGAAATCTAATGTTTATGTTTCTTTTCTACTTTCAATGCTAAAATTTTTTTAGCATTTCTTTTCTAGTTGTATTTACAGTGAGATCTGAACGTCACGGTTTTCTGTGATTGCAAATGGTTGATATAGAGGAGAATGAAAAAATTCAAGTCCTCCTGTAAACAAAGGTTTCTTTTATTTGTTCTTTTGTCTCTCTTTGGTTTTCCTTATTCTTTTTTTAAAATTATTTTTCCCTAATGTACTACTTAGATTTACTTTTTGTTATCTGAGAAATTTCATAAATTAAATAGTTGTCCTGATCTCACTGAAATTAATGAAAGAGAGCTATTTACACAGTTATATGGGACTGAGGTTTGCCACTCTGCTTTAAATATGAAATGAGAGAGACTTACCACCATACCTTCATTTCGCTTTTTAGATCCAACCTCTGTAAATACAAGCATAAAAACAGATTTATTCCTTGAAAAATTACGAGCAAAATAAAATTTTACTTTTCAAAAGAGAAAATAATATTTCATTTTATTGTCATTGCAGTATCTCTTGGAAGATTGAAGCACTTAGTAATTACTTAAGTAATGCACTGAACCGTCCTGTAGTCCTGTAGTTCTTAGTGGTGAACAGTGAAGATCCTTCTAGCAAAGAATTATCTCCACATGTTCCCAACTATTTTCAAGGTCCAGACATTAGAATGCATTGCAAAATAGCTAAAATGCATTAAAAGCTTTCTAAGTAGCATTGTGTGGGGTTTTTTTATTGGAGATGGATAAATTCCCGTTGCACAGCAGAAGGGTTTTGTGTGCTGAGTAATGGCCCATGCAATTTCAGATAGGAAAGAAGTGATCTGTGAAACACTATGAAACACACCATTAAAAAATGTGAAAAGTACATAAAAACACACAGTTACTTATAATTGATAATTCTGGTACATGATTTTATATTAATTTGATATATTTAAGATTCAGAAGTGAAAAGGCTTCTGAAATATTTGGTAGAGAGCCACAACAGTTGGTTTTCAGGAGTGGGTGAGAAAAATCTGTTGGAATGCAATGGAACACTAAAAACAAATTCGTTGGGCTTGCTGTTTCATCTTTTCACTAGTAAAGAGTAAAGATAAAAAGGATAACTGAGTCACTCTGTCATCTCCCAGGATGTTCTTGCTAGCTGACCTCTATTTTGTGAAGCTCTAACCTTTTCCCTTTCCTCTCACTTTCTGTGGCATTCATTCTTCTCCACATATCAAATTCCATCCAACCTGTTTGGATTGTTTTTATTTGTATGTTTCATAGAATCACAGAATAGTTTGGATTGGAGGGAATTTAAAGACCATCTAGTTTCAAACACCTGTCGTGGGCAAGGACATCTGCTGTACCCAGTTCCTCAGACCTCCACCCAATCTGGCCTTGAGCACTTCATATTTGCATGTTAATTAATAGAAGAAGATATGTAAACAGATATGTTAAATATCATCCTGTGAGTTGTTCTGTGTCCAATATTATTGCTATTTTTTCGGTTGGGTAGAGGTTCTTTGTGAACTCTTACAATTTTATAAGAGTTAAAAATGTTATTATTTGATTATTATTAATGTTTTAAATGTTATTTTTTAATAATTATTTAATCCCATCAAGAAAAGAAAACCTTTTTAACTATTAGAACAAAATTAAATTCTTGGAAATACAAATGGATTGCATCCATTGGTTGCACATTGCATTGGTGCATCCATTGCATTGCATTTGCCCTTTGGAAGCTGGTGATATTCCTGCCTGGGAAGTATGCTGGGGCTCAATAAAAGGATTATGCACAATCGAGACTCCTGTGTACTGATCCCTCTTTTAGAAACATTTTCTAACATCAGGACATAGTTTTGTGTCTTATGTTTTTATTGTCTTATATGTGTTAGGTGTAATTTCAGTCATCTTAGAGTGTTCTGTAAGAAAATTAAAGAACTGCTGAAAAAGACTTCCAAAAATCTATTCTATTTAAAAAAAAAGGTTATAAATTTCCTGATAATATTAAAAATCTTGAATTTAACAAAAGTGAAGAAATACTACTACTAATAATTCACATGGTAACTTGATCCCTAATTGTAAGCCTAAATTCCCAAGTTAGCAAAGGATCCTGTGTTTTAAATTTCTCCAGGAACACCTAAAATATTTTCTTTTTCATTCATTGGAAATGTTTTATTTTTCAGTCCCCCCTACAATCATTCTACTGCAGAAATCCTTCAATGCCACGGCAGATCGAGGAGAGTCAATAACTCTGTTCTGCAGAGCCACTGGATCACCTCCCCCTGAGATCACTTGGTACAGGTGAGTTCAGCCGAGCTCTCCACATCAGAGCACATCATTTTAATGTGTCCCAATCTTCTAGCACAGTCCATTAAGCTGTGCCAGCTTAATTTCTCCACTGAATTTTAAGATAATTTTCTGTCCATTTCTATTCTCACTGCTAAGGCTGGATTAAGCATTAATGTGTGAACAGACTCACACAAATTCAATTGCACTCAGGTTGCCAGCAAGTGAGGTAAATGTAAAAAGTAACAAAAGTACCATATTGTCATTATTTCTTCAGATGTGAGTGGAAAAGGAATAAGTCCATATCTCAAAAACAGTACAAGAACAATCTAACAATGACTTCTGCACATAAATGCACAGATATGCATTTATGTAATCAATAAGTATCCAGTAAAGGTCAGCAATACTAATAAAAAAAGGTAACACTTTCCACATTTGTAAAAATAGATTTTAACCTTAACTCTCTATTTCAATGAGATTCAGAAAAAGGTACAAATTTAGACACTTGCAGGATCCAGGAATGTGTCATTGAATAAGTTTCAATGTAACTTGATATAATTTTATCAATATAAAATACTTTGAAAGTGGAATTGCTTTTAAATCTCATGTGTGTTTTTTTCATTATATCAATGACATGAGCATAGTATAGCTATGTCAGTTGGGAACACTTACCCTATAACATTTGTAAAAATTTAAATATCTATTTACTCTGTGTTCTTTCAATTTCAACAAAGATATGCATCATTCCTAGAATGTAAAGTATCTCAATACCTCAAACCAGTGCACATTTCTATTTTAGACCAGAATAATTTGCATCTACTTATATTATTTCAAGTGGATTAAAAGGTCATTCCATTTTCAAAATGGGCATAGAAGTGATTTTCATCAATTCTTCACCTCCTTTGGAACATTTGAACAATGTTAGATTAAGTTTCTCTCCTTTGATATCTTAATCTTGTTATGCCATAGGTCAGTTGTGAAGTTGAATTTTTCTCTCATGTAATTTGAATCTCAGGAGATGTAAATAAATAGAAAGCAAAGTTAATTCCTTAATGTGGCTTAGAATACAAAATTTAGTAAAGAGGAGGAAAAATAAACCCAAAATATGTATAGCCCAAATCAAAGAACTGATATTAAATTCAGATCCTATTATTTTTATTTGATGTCTTTGAAATACTTTTTTAAATGTCTCTCCTATCTGACCAAAATTCATAAGAGTTGCCTGAAATCTGCTATCCTAAATGGCTTTGGTGTATGACAACAAGCATCATGGTATATATTAAGGAAGATTACATAAACTTCCACCATTTGTGGATATCTCCATTAACAGTTGTGGGATTTTTTCCATGTTTTATAAATACTATAGTATGCACACAGGCCGAGTGTCTTAGAGAGACACTTATTTCTGTGTACACTGATCAGAGCCCACTGAAGGATTTCCCTTTGGTTAGACAGCCCTTGAGGAGCTAAATTTTTAAACCATTCATTAAATATCTTTTGTAATGATTTTCCAGAAGCTTTTCAGGTTTGTGGACTGGATATTGAATCATACATGTGCAAACTTCTGTTCTATTTCTCTTTCAGAAACTATCTCATAATGAGGAATATTGGCTAATGTACCTCCCTTCCCTTTTGATGTTTTATTTTTCCCCCTTTGATTCTCTTTTAATTTCATCTGATTAAGGTGTAAATTCTTGTCAGTAAAAAATGTTCTTGGTTTTTTTTTATTTGCTGACACTGAGATTTTGTAAAACGATCCTTCAAAAAAACATTTATCCCTTGGAAAAGATATTATTAGTGATACACAAGCAGGGAAAAAAATGGGGAAAGAGAATTCCTTCTATTTTTAGAGAAAGCAAACAATACTAAATGGTCTTCCACTCCTAAATTTCTGCATCAAATTTCTGAAATCTCTGTCCTAAAATGTTCTGGTCCATGATTTCATAATCAGCTGATCTCTTCTCCTGTCCTTGGTCTTATCTAAAAACTATGTCAAGATAAAGACCTTGGTTTTCTACAATAGTTCAGACAGGGGTTCTTTAGTAATAAGCCTGAGCATAGGAAAACCTGATCAACATATTTTTTCTTGATTTTGAGAAAGATATAGAAAGCATTTTCAGTGAGTGTTAGGGAAGTTTATCTAAACTAATTTATCTAATCATAATATGCTTGTCATCCACTGAAAAGCTAATTGAATATATTTTTCAGAATAGCAAAATATTCCCTATCTGGTTCTGTTAATATTCTTTTTGATGTTGAAAGTAAGTTGGTACTAAGATCAGTTTTACTGTGTTTCAGTTTTAATAAACAAGTGGAATTATGTCTTGAATTTGATAAAGTTTTACTAGTGCTTTTGTAAGGATTATAATTATTGGTCACAGCAAATCAAGGGAATTGTGTTCAGTTTTAAACCCAACCTCACCTTTTATCTCTGTGAGTTCAGTCAATTTTTTTTTAATTTGTCTCAGGTTAAACACTTTTAAAATGGGGAGATGTAATAAAGTGATTTGATGGAAGCCTGTTTTCTGAATTCTCTGATTAGCTAGGTATAGCTAATGGCTTCAGAGAGATGGTGTTAGATATTCTGACAGAAAATCATAATTATAGCTTTTCCTGATGTCTCATTGCAAAACATTCTGAAGTATATTCAGTCTCCTGGGGAGCTGTGGAAAAGTACTGACAAAAAGGGTGGTAAATGATTTTTTACTCCATTCTGCTGCAGGATTTTGTCTTCATGGTGTAAAAAGTATATCCATACTTGTTAAGGTGGTTCATGAAGACTGAGGACTTGTGTTTACACATTTCCATGTTCTTCTGCCTTTGTTGCCTTCTAAAATGGGCTCTCACACCAATATTCAGTCATTCTGTCAAATGAAGTTTCTTTATTAAGGCCTGCAGAATTTGGATCTATTCAAAGCTAGTCTTACAGTCGACTACTATTTTAGTCAACTAAAAACTAAATTATCCCAATTTTTACTGACCTTGTTTCCTTTTTTGTTTCCAATTAACTGATTTTAACAGATCAGCTTCAGATAGGCCATGAAAAAGATCTGTATTCTTAAAATCAGATGACACTACTATTGAAGGGACTCATATCTCAGTGTGTTGACTGTAAGCAAGATGGTGGACAAAAGAATAGTCTCAAGCTTTTAGCTCTTTAAGACACTAGCTAATGTGGTGAAGTTGAACTATTTATGTTGACCATTTTTATTTCCAGGTGCTGATGATATTTAGATTTGATTGATTTAAAATGGATGCATCTGAATTAATATGTCAATTTTTCTCCAAAAATCCTTTAGTGCACTTATAAAAAATAGTCACTTTGAAATACCTTGTCAAGAAGAAAGGTCATCAAAGTTTAGTTGCCGCTCTATTTCATATATGTATGTATTTTGTTGATATTTCATGGACTAAAAGAATCTAATTAATTCTGCATTGAACTGGGATCTCTGTTGAAGCTGATATTACATCGATGTAAAGCATAAACTTAAGAGAGGCAATACACTAATGGAATTAAATTAGCCAGGAGTGAAAGATAATGATCCTAATGTAACTACAGGTCATGAACTGGAAATCTTTACTCGTGTGAATAGTCCTACTGAAAACATTGTTTATAGCTGTGGAGATAATTTACACTGCTAAAGTCTAGCTGGATCAATTTCCTGGTCTTTGCTGACAGGATTTAGGATTATCTTACAAAAGAAATAATCCACTTTAAGTATACTATTCATGTTTTCCTATTATCCAATATCAACATCAATATGAATCTCTCTGCTCACTAGAGGGTCCAGGGAAATGCTCATACTCTCATTTCTGCTGAGAAACTGCTATAGATATCAATGGTGGTGAAAACAACTACCTGGAAATTATTTCTAACCTTGAATACATGCTTTTGTCTCCTAAAAATATCACTAGGGGGTTTTTAATTGTTTGGGATATTTCATTGTTGTTCGTTTCTTTGTTTGTTGCTGTGTAGTGGGTTTGGGTGGCTTTTTCTGTTTGCTCTGGTTCTGGTTAGGCTTGGTTTTCTGTGAGACTATCTAATATGGAAAATTAGGCCTTTCCTGTTCTGTAAAACAGTTTCTGTGATTTTCTTTGGAAAGGAAATGAACAAGTATCATAATAATGTCTTGATGTTGGTAACTAAGTGGATTATAATTATTTACAAAAAAATGTTAGTACTAAGTGCAAACTATATAGAAATCAGGGTACTCGTGCTAACAGTTATGATTCTCCCAAGAAAAAAACAGTATTCTCACTTTTAGTGAAAATATTATTTAGGAAAATATGAAATATATGTAGTTGCTGTTATATGAGAATGAAATGGAAATAATTTTTGTTCAAATATTGAAAAAAATTAATGTCCTAAAATAGGAATATTGAATAGAATAGAATGTTTGAGTAATGTCCTCTTGAAAAAGCATCTGTGTGTAGGCCAAGGTGGCCAAATGAACAGGTCAAGCCTCAATCAGCCCTCAGAATTGCTTGCAGATTTTATTATTTCTGCACCATCTGGTCACAGCTCATTCTAACATCTGGAGACATGCCTGCTTGCTAGGTTGTGGCTAGCCAACAACAACTGAGAGGAAATAATTTGGATGGGTTCTTGATGTGCCAATAGGTTCTACGTGAATGTAATTTAATTTTTTTATAAGTTGCTATATTATTACTACTGTGAACTGCAGCAGTTACCCTTGAAAAATATGTTTTTAATAGTTTCTTGCATACAATATATAACCAATTTCCTTATGCCCTCCCTTGAGTGTAAGCCATACATAAGAATCCTATTCACAACCATTTTTCTAACATTAGGACAATATTAAACATTTGAGAATAAAGGTATTATAATATTTTATGCATATATATATATATATATATATATTAACCCGACAATTAAATTATTAATTAAATTATTACTTAAATTGTTAATTAAATTATTAATTAATTGTGATTAAATTGTTAATTAAATTGTGATTTTTGAAGCTGGTGTAATAGTAATCTCTTCCCTCAAATATTATTTTCAGCTTATTGATACTTCTATAGCACGTTGTTACTGGAACTTAGTGGCTGATTTATACTTTTTTTTTTTTTTTTTTAGGAATGGTAAACTTATTGAAGAAAATGACAAATATGTCCTGAGAGGAAGCAATACACAACTAACAATAAGAGATATAAAAAATATTGATGCGGGTCCTTATATCTGTAATGCTAAAAACAAAGCAGGAAATGACAAAAAACAGACAGTCCTTCAAGTTTTTGGTAAGTACTGCATAATATGGTCCATCTTTCCTTTTAAAATGTAAACAGTAAGGAAATAGGTTTTCAATCACAATTTTCATTTCTGCAAGGTGCCTACTGATGCAGCAAAGTGCTTTCTGTATGATTTTACAATTTCTTTTGTCCCTGTTGGCTGTTTAAACCTTTACACCTGAATTTCATTTTGAAAAGGTTATCTTCAGCATTTGCTTTTCTGCTATTCACATGCAGTATACAATGGAGTGTTAAATAGTTAATTCACCCTGGTTTTAATTTAGAAGTTGACTGCTTGCAAGAAAACCAAGAGGAGAAAGGGGGAAGTTCTGAAAGGGGGAAAAGCAGGTTATCTTCACTTGTAAGCAGTGAGGGTTTTTAGTAAGGCAATGCCATGAAGAGATCTTCCTAATTTTTTTTTTTTAATTTATCTTTCTTGACATCTATTTTTAGGTGTACCATTGTAGATATAGTCACAACAATGTTGTATGTGCTGAGCTTCAAAGGATAAAAGTAATAACCTCAAAACTCTTATTTCTCTTTCTATGTTCCACCACCCCAACTGTGCTAATGATTCCCTCCTTTAAATAGAATTGATAATTTATTTGAGGTTTTCTTGAGATATAACCTAGTGAGAGTGGGTATTCGTAAGAATGTAGAAAACATCCCTCAGAATCACTGTGCAACACAAAAAGGCTGTAACTTACTTATGAAAAACCTACAAAAATGAATGTGATGGGGTTTAAATATATATATATATAATTATATAGAGAGAAATTATCTTCCTCTATAATACAAGCTATATTTAATGTAAATATATTATTTACATTATTTGAACAGTTAAATGCCATACTTAAGACAGAGGAAATTATTTCCCAGTTTAAAAGAAATCAAATATTTAGGATTTAACACTATTCCGAGCTAAAGCTAATAATAATTTACAAAAGTGAAAGAGTTCTAACAGGAGAGAGGAATCTGATAATTGACATTGAAGAGGGTGCTTGTTGGGCTGTATAATGCTGGCATTTGGTGCCTGGGAGCCTGAGGCTGAAGCCATGGTGTCAGGTGAACATGGCTGAGTTCCCACACATCCCACTGTCTCCTCTTTGAGGAACCCTTTATGCTGGGTTGTCTCCAGCTCTGTACTCCAGGTGGATTCCATTGGGCTGTGGTTTTGAGGTACTTGAGAGTTATTCTCAATTTCTTTTCAAAGGAAAGATTAAATAAAATCTTAAATTTTATCCCAGCCTCAAGAAATACAGCATCTTGGTTTGGAAAACTGAAATATTTCATTCAACTCTATTTCCAAACTTAAAAAAAATGAAGGAATAGAAATTGCTTTCTAATTTTGATATTAATTTAGGGAAATTTCAATCAGAAATAACTGTGTGTGTTATACAAGTAATTTTAAGTGTTCCTGAACTTGATTTAATTCCTTGCCTAGAGCAAGGAAACTTTTGAATGAAAGGGATAGGGAAAAGGAGACCCCAAACTAAGAGAGAGGATTTTCTGTTTATATTTTTCATCTTTTAGCAACCATTTTTCTGGGGACTCCATGGGAAGTCTGGGGACTCCAAAATCCTACTGTTTTAATGGATACAATGAGTTGGTTAAATCCATTATGAACCTATACATCCTTAATGTCTCCATGACATCCTAAACTCCTAAATTTCTTAGGTATTTTCTTTCTTACATGGAAAATAGTTTCTCATGTTTAAGTTTCCACAGAATTCCTCTAGAATTCTCCAGAGTGTCTCCCACATTTCTGCCCTAAGAGGTTATAGCTAATTTGTAACAGACTTTAATGTCTCCTGCAATAAACTTCACTTTTATCTCTTTCACACAGATTATATACAGTCATACATACAGCCAACAACTACTTATCTTTCTTCCATTAAATGTGTTAAAAAAGTGTCAGTCTGAAAATGACGAGGCAGATGGCTGGTTATAATAGCTAAATAGTACACAAACAACTTGTTTATGTTAAATTGACCTATTAAATTGCATTTTTCTCTCTCACCTCATTAGCTTATTTGTCTCACATGTCTGCTATCTTTAATTTTAATTTACAATGCAAACTCCTTAGGGCAATGACTACTGTTTCTACAACACGGCTCTGGCAGTGTTAAAACTCATAAAAACAGTAATATAACCATAATGCAATAAAAATGATAGTAACATTATAGAATTCTCTACTTAAACTTTCTAGAGCACAGGACTTTTGGATAGACATGCTCATTTCAGTGTCATGTAATAACTACCTATTTAGTTTCCATGCATGACCTAGATTCTGTAGTTTAACTTTGGATTTTCTTTCAGTATCAATGCTAAAACTCCTTTTTTATTCTGATATAAAATGCTTACTCTGACAGTTTTTCTGCAGTTCTGATATATGTGTAGAAACCTATAGGCACATACCCTGCCTTCCCCAGTTCATCTGTATCAATGCTTTGTTCTAAAAAGAGAGAAAAAACCCTGGTTTTCTCAGTCTTTGTTGCTATGATTTGATTATCTCTGTCTGTCCTCCTCTTATCTGCCATAGATTTTTTTTTTTTGTATCATTAGCATTTACTACCAAAAGATCTTATCTATTAATGCTTAGAACTTGTGCTGAGGTTTTTAATTCAAATTCATTTATGTTTACTACTGAACAGCTTGAAACCATAGGTATTCATCCTTCAATTCCTTAAAAATATTCTCTGTATTTATTTCTGTTTCATAGCTATCACTTTCACTCATACTGTTCCACTTTATTTTTTTCTTTTTTTTTTCTTCAGTATTAACTATCCATTTTTATAAATTTGTGTGTTTAAATACATCTAAATTATCAATTAATATCATGAAATACCACATTTTTATATCTATGGAAAACACAAAAATATTTCCAAAAATAACATAATAACAAGCAGTTGATTTAAGAACCGTCAATAAATTCAATATATTGAAGCTTCCTACATCTCGTTACTTTCTCCAAAGTAAACATTCATTGCTTCATCATTCCTTCTCCAAGGAGATGGCAGTAGTCTTCATTTATGTTAGAACAAAAAATATAATCAGACTAAATGAAAGAAAATTAGCTTTAATTAAAGACATATTTGTGCTTAATATGAATCGTGTTTATATTACTAGGGTTTTCATTTTGTTTGCTTATTTCTACTTCTTTACACTCAAATATGTGGTTATACAATTTGACGATACTTAGTGTGGAGGTTTTCAACAAGTATTCTCGTTTCTGTACTTAGGTCACAGAAAGCTACATCTATATGTTTAATAATTTGTTTTCCTGGAAAGAAAAAATATTCTTTCTTTAATCAGAATCAATAATAATAAAAATTTTAAGGGAGTTCTAGCAGAAGTTAATTTGAAGTTCTCTGTGATATAGGTGTTTTACCTCCATAATCAGTGAGAGGGCAGTCTGAGTAATATTTTGTTGTAAAAGTATTTTATTGGAATTTCAGTGGGTTCTGACAAATGACTTCATGAAAATCAAACGAGGAGATACCTCCAAAAGCATTACAAAAGACACTTTGTACTTAATGCATTGTTTAAACACATACTACTTTTATTTTCTACATGCCTTTTCAATTATAATAGGAATGTTGTTTAGTGGAAAAGTTTTTTTCAGTTTTTTACATTCAAAATGTAATTTTTAGTGATTATTGAGAAACTATATGCTGTTATTTATATATATTTTTGTCATCTGACAGAGAAGAGGAAATACAATGGACCTCTCCTATCTTATCCCTCTTTTGTTTATTTCAAATGCTAAAATTCAAAACTTTTATGTTCATTTAGTCCTTCAAAATCCATTCATCTTGGAACCAAAAAGGCTGTCTTGTGCTTCTGAGATTGGGGTGACAAGTTGTCTAAATTTTCCCCTTATTTTCAGTCTTAATGCTGCATTCCTTTATATAGTACCTGGAGCATGCCTTAATATTTTTCTTTTGGGCTTAGCAAGTAAATTTATATGTTATACATTATATACATATATATATATATATATATTATTTTAAAAAATATATAATATTAATTAGATATTATTCATATATGTATTTAATATGCTTTTTGTGGTTCAGTTTTGTTTGTCATGAGATGCTTTTCAATACATACATGGAAGCTTTTCATTTAAATTCACTGATCCCTCTAGAAGGAGAATGCCATGGATCTGTGTATGGGGCTATCTATGCCTGCTCCTCCCAGGTACCATAAAGTTCACCAACTGCAGCTTCACAAAGTCCAGCTCAACACTTACAGGTGTAATGTTAGTGATGCCTTGTGAAGGCTGACCTGGAACAGAAACCAGGTGGGAGTCAAAGAATAAAGTAGGGATTTATTAAAAGGCCCTGATGGATTCACCTTGGGCGGTACAAGAGCCCAGCCAGGGCTGCACCCAAGATGGACCCAAAATGGTCACCAAATGGACCACCAGTCACAAGGTCTCTCTTTTACAAGTTCTGGTCCATTATCATATTGGAGTTAATTGTCCAGTTATAGCTTTAACTCCTGAAGTCCCATCCTTCTTGTTTTTTCTCTCTTCAGTCCATGTTGTTTATGCTCTTGGGACTGAAATTTGGATCATTTGTCCTTGGTCTCCAGCTAGAGAAGGAATTCTTTTGTCTACCTACTCTGTGAAGAGAGCTCACCATCTCCTAATAATGAAGCTCAGAACTACACACTATAGCAGCACAGAATCTGAAAAATATAAAAGCTGAAATCTGAGGCATCATTAGAAGTTCATTTTCTGCATTTCTTTTTCCTCCTTATTACTTCCTCACTTTTTTGGAATACTTCTACTTTTTAAAATAAAAATATCCAATCTGTTAAGACAGTGATGGCAGTTTTCCCAGAAGAAAAGTTTTAAACCCTTCTGAGTGTGAAGCAGTAATAGCATTTTAACATATTTCAATAATACCATCCAAAGAGACAGTTCATGGTGTGCTAAGTCAGGTCACCATTTCATACTGGCATGTGTGTGAATCTTTATCATCTAAGGGATCAAATTTCTGAAACCTCTTTCTTAGGTATTTCTATGCTGGGCTCTTGCTTGTTTACTAAGCTCAAACTGTATCAGGAGTTTCCAGGAGGATGGGGGTGCAGTTTTGCCACCTGATTCAAATGTGTCTGTGCAGGAGAACAGCAGGAAGGGATGATTCCTCCTGGGGTGTATTAATCAAGTGATTCATCAGGCAGCCATACAGACATACACCAGGCTTCTCACCAGTACAAGCAAGTTTGTATCAATATCAAACTGTTTCAAAAGATTCTTTTGGTGAAACATAAGCAGGACTATGTCAAGCTTTATATACGTGTTGCTTTCAAGGTTTGATGAAACTCTTTGTTAAAGGTATGGGTAGAAGTCTGTGAATTCAATAAATTGTGTACCTTTTCCAAGAAACTGGTTGTAAGCAAAAGCCTCAGACTGCCATCCATGTTCATCATGGGCTTAATGGAGAGGCTGTAGGTATACAGCAATGAGACAAATCTAGAATAGTCCAAGAAAGAAGTTGAGAGAAACTTTTTTACTGAGGAAATAAAACCAACCTTCTTGGCTCAGAAAACAAACTTTCCAATCAGTAAATATTGTTTCTTTATTTGACATCATCACTTCGTTGATATTTAACAATGCATGTCTAGTAATAATAGTTCCTTACCTTAAATAATTTTAATTAAGTTTAGCTCCTTTCTATATTCAAGCATTCTTTCATTTGAGCCAGGTCGTTTAGTTTACAAATGTTTCAACTACATCACAACATCTATATTTCAAAATTTTTGTCTGAAGAAAGCAGCAAAACCCTGAAGGCTTCCTGAATTTGCATTCCAAGTCTCTGTATTTTTATTTGCTTCATATTTTCTAGAATACAAAAAGCAAATACCAACTCAGTTTGAGAATGACCTTATCAATTTAGAAAGAACAGTTAAAAAATTGGAGGCAGGAGGGTGGGGGAAATGACTGTTCCAGTATTTCTGTCAATCTAGTTTTGGCATTTTCAACTAGTTTTATTTACATGTACACAAATGTATTTTAATATTTTCCAATGTCCAAAATGTCATTGAAAAGTATTCAAACAGTGTAAAAACTTCTAGTCAATAGTAAGTTATGACTTGTGACCTACAAAAATGAATTAATTAAATAATATCCCCCATATGAGCTCTCTTCTTCCAAGTAATAACTGTCAGCTAGATGTATTTGATGATTAATCAGTGCTTATTCCTTTAAATGTCAGGTACTCTTGTCTAAAATGTCAAGCTAAAACTTTTTGTCTTGTAGTGATCCATTTGAAAAAGGTCTTGAAGGAATTCAGAATAAGTCTAAGGTTAAGAATTATTTTTGTGTTTTGGAACATGCATCATCTTGAGCAAATTACATTGTTTGTCATGTTGTCCAGATGGGGAACTCATTTTGATGGAAATAATTATAACTTTTGAGAATTTTTGGCATGAAATGCTATGTATGACCCCTCAAAAAAAAAAAAAAGAAAAAAAGAAAAAAGCTTTATGTCTGTTATAGCTCATCCTTTTTTCCAGGAAGGATGATAGAGTAATGAAAGGATAGAACAGTTTATTTTGTAGCCAGGTTATATGGCTATAGAAATAGAGGACTTGAGTGCCAAGGTGAAATATTTCATGGGCATTTGAATGATCCTGAAAGTGAGAGTAATAATTAAAGTTATTTTGGAATTTAACATAATTATCTTTTGTGTCTAATTCTGGTGGAGTTTTAGGTCTTTCCACTGACATCCATTTTTGTACCACAGAGGAGTTTTATATTTTCTTGGCCAAATTAATATCCTGATGTAATGATTTGCTTGCTACCTTCTACTGCATCCAATAAATCTGCATCCAGTTGACATTTCAAGAATTCCTGATCACTTAAGGTGTTTTCTTTCATCACATTATCTCATTCACCATAGATTATATATTAATGAAGCAGGATTATTAGTTCAGTGCTTTCTTAGGTAAAATGCTACTTGTTTCTCATCTCTATGCAGTAAACACACAATAGTTTATTCATAATAGTAAGGGGTGAAGAGACACTACAGAAGCAACAGAAAGAATATGGAGAAAAGGATTGAGAAGTGAGACCAAGAATTGTGTGGAGGGAATGGATAAAAAGTGGGTGATGTGCCTACAGATAGCAAGTTTGAACCTGCTTTACTTATTCTTCTTGATGATGCTGAATGTAACATCTGTGAGACAATACTTATAACTGAGGAGTCATAAAATGAAGCAGGAGACTGGACCTAAGGAAAACACCCCTCACCAGGACAGCCAGGCACTGCAATAGGCTGAGGAGAGGTTGTCTACTCTCTGTTCATGACATTTTTCAAAATAGTGCCTGACAAATCCCTGTGCAGTCTGACCTGAACAGGGCCTGTTGATGCTGTGTTGATGAGGGGGTTGGTCAGGAAGCTCTCCTGGTGCCCATTCCAACCTGAATGAGCCTCTTTCCCATTTTGATCCATAAGGCAATATTGCTGTTCTCCATAGCATACACTTTAGTAACTCCTTTAGAAGACAGATTACATCTCTTTATTTTCTGTTTCATAAGGAATACACCACAGTAGTGCTTCCTCAAAAGTGGAGCTCAGAGAAACTGCTTAGAAAATACATTGCTTTCAACAAATGTACTTGAAGCTGATGAAGTTAATCTTAAGAGATGCCCAATTTTTGATTCTCATGCAAATTTTATTCACTGCTTTTGGGTGTAAATATATTGAATCATATTCTTATTACAGGACTACATGTTGGGTTTTTCAGGGGGATGAGTGTCTTTTTAGATGTACAAGGGGAATAGGTTCAGAGAAACTTATTAATCATTATATATGAGGTAATATATAGGACAAAAAAAATAATGAAGATACTTGAATGTCATGGGAGAGAGTAATATTCTATCCCAGTACTAATACAGACTTCTTGTACAGATAAATCCTCTGTGTAGAAGTATTCACATGTTACCAGAAATTGTATTTATGTATAAATAACCTGATAAGATACAGTATAGATTGAAAGATGCAGCTGATATGTAATTGAGGCTATGAAGTGGAATGATTTGAATGATGCAAACAATATCTGGACTTTTTAAAATGTATCTTACCACCAGTTTACTTGGTAAGTAAGGATGAGCACCTTTGTAACAGAGGACTCTTCATTTCTCCATAGTGTTAATACCAGTGAAATGTGTTTTATGCTGGGGTATTTTGTTAAATTCTGTAATTCATGTAGGCCAGTGAAACATTGCTAAAGATCAAAGTCAAAAAATGGTAATAATTCCTATTATTTTTTCTGAATAATGTGCATTTGAAGACAAACAAATGCATTATGGAATCAAAGAATGCCTGAGATAGGAAAGCACCTCTGGAGACCATCTAGTCCAGAATCAGAAAGAGCAGATATTGGGACAAATCTAGCTGGGTTTTGGTTATCTCCAGGAAGGGAGGCTCCACAGGCTCCTGGGCAGCTTGTCCCTAAGGGGAAGAAAGCACATAAACACAGCCACCAAACCAGACCAGCCAGACTGATCCCACTCTACCCCCCCAAGGAAGCAGGATGTCCAGCTCATGGGACATACAGAAATGGTTGCTGTGCAACTTGAGGTCAGAAAAGTTAATTGCTTTTATAGATAATAACATTAAACTTTAGTTAATCCAAAAAAAAAAAAAAAGTTTGACAAAAAAAGGTGGTTTTAAAGATAGATTTTGATATTACATTATTTGTGCAGGATCAGTAATGCAATTTGTATTTTTAACAGTGCAGCCTCAAATAATACAACTTAAAAATGAAACCACATTTGAGAATGGGAAAGCAACCCTCATCTGTGAAGCAGAAGGAGAACCTGTTCCAGAGATTACTTGGAAAAGGGCCATTGATGGAATGACTTTCTCGGAAGGCGACAAGGTAAATCTACCTCCAATATATGAAATATCTCAATATGCATTGTCTGCCTAATCTTCTCCTTGTAAGCAGAAAATTAATTTAGAGACAGATTAATTCTAGATTCCTGTGGAATTAGAAGGAATTGCTATTTTCTAAGGCAGTAAGAGAGACATGGAGATTCTAAATTTTAAATTAAAAAAAAGAAAAAAAGAAAAAAAGCAATCAAATGCTGAAAGGCAATTCATCTTTGCAGCTTAAATTGTCATATATAATCCCTACTAGTGGTTTCAATTTCATCTTGATTATTATGGCTACACATAGCACTTCTTCAGAATATTTGGATTCTTCCAGTAATCCTCAAAATACAGTGGAGCTTAAAGATATTTTAAATTTAAAAAAACAGAATACTTCGTAGTTCTTTATTTCCCACTTCACCTTTTTTCTTCCAATTTTTTTCCTGTCACTGAAGACAAACTGAGCCTATTTTCCCATTTGGTCTCCCTATTTTAATATTTTATTGCAAAAGTAAGTTGAGTAGAGAAAGATTGCAGGATGACAATGGAGAAAGTCAGTCAGTGTGGGAAAAGGAGATGTGCTTAGGTGGAATGGTGAAATGAAAAGGGAATGGTGCAATGCAATTCCTGACCATGCTTATAGCAAGCTGTGTTTCTACAGAGTTCTTCTTCTTTTTACCTTTTAAATAATTATTTAGGTATTTGAGCAAGTATTTTCTCCTCATTTCCTTATATAGACTAGAGAATTTCTCTGTAGTGGTTGAAGTAAGAGATACCATCTTTGTGGGTAGGTAATTATGTAGTAAAATACTTTCTTTTTGCATATTCATAGCTGTTGCTTAAAAAACATACACAGTTGAAAACCTAGATAGCAATCATGCCACCAATGGAATTAGATACTTAGTAAATCTCTTATTCGTAGGGAATTGCTGTATGTTAAGGAATTATGAACTTCATTTTTTGTGTTCTAAAGGAGAAGGTCTGGTCTGGTCTAGTCTCTGACTTGACCTTTCCTGGAATTGAGGCAGTTTATGTGAGGCTCTGTCTACCATTTTCCTGTTCTGTGATTTCCACTTTGGAGCAATATAGCAGTATTTATGTATTATTTTTTCTAATAGTTTTGCATTAAGACAAAGCAGTTTCTCTCTTCTTTAAATATTTCAAGTTAAAGGTCATCTTTCTGACTTGCAAAAACTATGCTTTGTTCAAAGGTTACAAATGTTAGCCACTCACTTATGTTTGAAGTGTTCTCAAAATAACTTTCAATAAAGGATATTGAAAATGAGAGAAAATAGCAGAAAAAGCTCTAAATGTTGGTGCAGTTGAAACCTGAAATTTATCCAGTGCTTGTATAAGACTGTTTTATATTCTTAATTCCAGCTGCAGGTGGTTAAACTGCCATGTTGCTGGAATATTCTCTGAAATGTGGTTGAAGTCAGTAATAGTGATAACCAAATGAAAATCTATATTCACTTCCTGCTGGTGTGCTGACAGACTCTATGTGGAAGACAAAAAGAATGAGAATAAATACGGTTATGTGATTTCCTTTGTTCTTGGCAAAGAAAGAGCTCTCATGAGAGAGTATTTCTCATGAGAGAGTTTTTGCTGGGTCTTGAATAAATGTTCTGAAATACTGAATAGTCCTTGACCTATAAATATGCTGCTATATTTGCCCCATGGTCTCTTGGTCTGGGTTGCCCAAAGCCTGGCTTGTGCTTTCCTACCAAATTAGGTGAATAGGGAACAAAACTGATAGTGATGTAATTATTGGATAGTTGTTAAATAATACAGAAGTGTTTTGCACACAATAAGAGAAGGAAAAGGTGAACTGAAGAAATGGGGGTAGAGCAACATAGAACATAGTCTGAAATTGAAAATATTACTTATATGTGATAACTTTTAATAGAATATCCCATCATTCAACAACATAAATTATGCATAAACATAAAAATTATTTTCTTTATTCAAGGGATTCATATTTTGAATTTTTGTGTCAGTTTTTTCTTGATATCAACTGCACCTTCTTCATCAGTTCTGTTGAATTAAGAGTATCTTTAGGGGATGATTTTTTGCACAGAGGATGGAAAAACTGTTCAAGCAATAATATTAACACAATGATCCTTAAAAGGATACATGAAGTGCTGTTCTTATTTTTTTCATTTTACTTTTATTAACTTTAGAATGTAGCTCCTCAATCATATGGTTCTTATTTTACTAAAATGTAACCGTACCTCATGTGGATTAGGAAGACTGCTAAATGTGAGATCATTCTGAGCCTGCATGGATTCAAAATATTTTCTATCCAATGATAGATCTAATAACTGGGACACAGACTTTCCTGAATTTTGAATTTATTGTGTCCAAAAGAATGGAAAATATGCACCAAAGTCATAGATCAAAGAAGTAACCCAGCTGGGCTTAAGGAGGATAATATTAATGAGTATGAGCTCTATAATTATCTCTTTGGAAAATGCAGCTTTGATAAAGGATTTTCAGTACCTCAGAAGTGTGTATTTGAAAGTTGAAGCCAAGTCAGTTCAAACCAGAAGCAAAGAAGCCTTTTCCTCTGTCCTTTTATCATTTAGCTCTTAGAACAATCTACCACACAGTGTGTGGTCTCTCTTTCATTAAGAATTTGAAATAAAGGGGTCTTTCCCTTTTTTCTGGCTTCTCTTGAAAGTTAAATGAAAAGTTTTCCAGGAGGTCACATTAGATGACTTCTGTACTCCTTCTGTGGCTGTATAGCCCATAAATACATGGGGGGTGGGTAAGGCTGAATAAACGAACGGCAGTGTGTGCTGGAAGGTGTTTGTCTCACCATTAAAGGTGTAAAAATGAAAATGGAGGCTTGGTCCGAGGCCACAGCTTCATCTGCTGTTTCAGTGTCGAGCTAAAGCTCTCTGCTTGGTACATGTACTCTGCCTGTGTCCTTCCAGTCCCCAACTCCCCAGCACTGCCTGTCCTGATGTGCCAACCTGGCCGTGCCCCTTCCAGCTGGGATTTCAAATGGCACATTCCCACAGACCACTGTGCATCCAGCAGGCCTGGCCCCTTTCCCAGTAAAAAGAGGAGGCAGGAGAAGAGCTGCTTTTTTTAGAACAGGAGGAAAGACAGTGATTGGATTCAATTTGGCATAATCAGTTATGAAATGGATTTTGGGCATGCACATACGACTCTACACACATCCCTGAAGGACAGCACATCCTGATTGCTGATACAAAATTGTCACTGATTCCTGTGTGTACTGCAGAAGTGTGAGGACAGAGTTTAGTGCCCCATTTTCATAGCATCTAATTCTAGCAGAAATATGAATGCTGATCAATGTTATTTGTAATTAGCATTTCAAGCCCTGTTTTGGAATACAAATCACAATAACAGATGGAGCTTGATATGAGACAGTGGCTCCACTGTATGCAGCATGTGTCCAAAGAGGCATATGCTGCATGCCCTGAGGAATTTATGATCTAAACACATAAAATGAATGAAAGGAGCCAATACAGAGAGGTCCCAGTTGCAACTTATGTGTTGGATTTAGAGTAGGATTTTATACTCTATTTTTTCCTGTACTATGTACTCTATTTCATACAGATTCACTGAATGTCTCTTAAGTACCTTGTACTATTCTCCTTGTACCATCAAGGAAAACCCAACCTGTCATTTTTAATTTTCTAATGAACACTGCAGAAACAGTTTGAATTCTGCTTTCTTCCATTGCAACAATAACCTGGCTCTCCCCGAAAAATTTCCTGTGACATTGTTGCTAAATATTGCAGAGCTCAGACTAATAATTTATTTTCCAAGTTTGAATTCACTTTGTATTTGCATGCAAATCATAAATATTTGTAGAGTGGAGCTTGTAGCGTTTTTAATAGTTTTCATGATCAGGCAATAGACAAAGGTAATCTTTTTCTTTGAAAGGTCAAGTCTATTTTTTCCCAAGCCTATTAACTTCACTTCAGCTATTACAAATGTTAATAAAAAGAATATTATTTTTTTTACTCCCTGTTTATGCTGCACAAAAAGAAGCAGTCTTACAATGTTGGTGAAATATGTTGTCCTTCTTTTTGAAAAGTGAGTCCTATTAAATTCTTGCTCATCAAGGATCAGGTCTTTATTTGAAATGAATCACAGAAAACAGAGATGTATCTAGGGTATTTTAATTGATTCCAGGAATTTTTTTTTTTTTCTGAGCTATCCAAATCCTGCTCTTTGTGAATAATTCTCCTTTGAATAGCTGGGAAATATACAAGGCCAATCTCTTTTCTCTATTGGAGAAAATTGTTATAACCTGTTTCACCTACATATTGTGGTGAAACAGGTTATAACCTAGGGAAAAGCTCCTACTTACAATATCATATGAATGTTTTTAGTGTTGCAATATTGGCACAGGCCTGCAAACCAGGACAATTTATGTAGCCAGCCACAATTGTGTATGATTATGCAATTGAAACTCTCTCAAACAATTCAATCAGGCATGAAAGTTCCCTTCTCTTTTGTTTGTCAGCCCCAAATGAATGTAGTGGGCTTCGCATATTAAGACTATGAAGTTAGAGAGCAAGAATATTGTGACTGGAAGAAGGTAAATAAATGAACTTGACCAAGAGAGTCAGTTATATGTTAGATAATTAATGCTGGTGAGATATATAGAGGCTTATACCCTGTGACATAAGCAAATAAAGGGCTATATATGAGCACTGAATAGTAGAATTTCAGGAGCCATCTGCTCCATGGAAATCTGAATAGTTTTTAGTGTTCCTTCATCTGTCTCCAGTTTTGGGAAGTGACAGTATTTGAGCAAGAAGATTGATTTTGCAGGAGTAGGGTGGTATTCCATTAGAAAGAAAGAGCAGCTTTCCTATGTGAACTGAGGAAATAGGGAAATTGTGAGTCAATGTGGAAATTTTCAAGTTCTCAAGGAACTCAGTTGTCTGAGTTCCACACAGTCCTTTAGGTTACAGTATCTGCAGTGATGTGTAAATCAAGCCAAAAATTAAGCTAGTAATTATTTTGAGATATTGATTGCATTGACAACTCAGTACTAAATATTAGCCACACGACCAGAGGGCCCTTCAGATTTGTTCTTCTCTTGGGATAGAAGGTAAATTATCTGTTATTCAGAGTAAGCCCAAGTGCCTGTACATACACAGAGACAGGTTATTCATGCTGTGTGGATGGCTGTCTGTACTGGTATTACACCAGTTCAGAATTCTCTCATTTCTGTACATTTTTCCTTTCATGTTGTCAACACTTTCAGTAAAATCTTATGGTCACTTTCTACTGGGAAAGAATTAAGTAAGCAGAGACAAAGTTTTTGATTATTTAAAGGAGACAAAAGAGCAAGAAAATGTAAAATTTATTAACTCTTCTGCATTAAAGGCTTAAAAAACCTAGGGAAAAGCATTCATTTAAGAACATGACTAATTTAAGCTGTTCTTTAATGGGATACCTTAAATTAAGTCCAGATCTGTTATCAGTTCTGTAAATGGATGGATGCTCTTTTTACACCTAATTATACTTAAAATTTTAAAACTGTTTTCTATTTAATCCATTTGCTTCTGTACTACCTAGGTACCAAATAGATATTTTTTGGGTACTTTCTGTAGGTTGTAGTGCTGCATGTACTGGCTGAAATAAAGCTCTAAAAGGCTTGGAAATGGCATTTATTTCCCAATTTGCAATTCTAGATTTGCCATTTAGTTATCAGTGATGATACTAAGTCTGTTACACTAATGAAGAATGAAATTATCAGGGAACTTTTCATGGACTATTTTCTATGATACCAGCATTTGGATTGGACTGGAATATTCACTCGTTTCATCTACAGTACAAACTGTTGTTTCATGAGCTTCAGCCTAAGTATCACTTGTGTTATTTGCTAATGGTTTAAGAAGTTCCAAATAGCTGTAGCTTGTCTGGTGAAATAGAGAATATGCACTTGATGACTCACTAGGTAATACATGCATGCTTTAGAGACTGGAGTCAGCTGGAGCCATTATTCCCTGATGTACTACAGGACCTTCTCAGGACACTTAAGACGTGTTGCATTTTCTACATTCTGCTTACATTGAGAACGAGCATAATCAGTGGCAAAATCAGAAATGCAACGCTGGCAAAAATGTGTTTTATGCTATTAAAATGTCTGCAGTTCTCCTGACCTGAAATGCAGTTTGAGTACCTGTACATATTAGGAGAATTTAAGTCTTCAGAACTTTTGGCAAAGCCAGGATGAAAGCAAATGCCTGTATTCAATTTTTCAATCCCTTGTTTGGTTGTTTTTTTTTTTTTATCTAAGCTCTGTGTAATAATTAGCTCCTGATAATTTGTTAACATCCTTAATATGCTTATTAAAAAAGACATATTTTCCTGTCACATTCTCACTGTGCAATCTCTCCATGTGTATCTATTCATAAAGTATTTTTCCTACTAATACCAGTTCCTAGATTTCAAAGACAGGGAAATTATGACACTTTAACAGGACAATGATGATGTATCAATGAATGTATTGCTAGTTAGGAGGCTATGAAACTTCATCTAAACCGTAATGCAAAAGTCATATTTCTCTTCACTGGGAAAATAAAGACTGTTTGCACCATCCCTTACTGACAGCTTATAAAATTCAGCAAACAATATTTCTTAGGACTGCATAAGTGGGAAATACATCTGAGTTTCCATCCATGGTCAAAATAACTCCCATCTATGCATGGGCTCAACCTGTGTTGTTAAAATTTTGAAGTGTTGCAGAAATAATTTATTAGTAATAAAATTATATTTTGCCTTTCTATAAATTCCTGCTTGGGCAAACCAATTTGTAACATTTGTGGCAAAATTCAATGAGTTAATAGCACATAGAAAGCTTTACTGCAAGATGATCATATAACGTGCTTTAATATGTCCTATAGGTAGCCTATACATAACAATAAATTCCTCAGGGTTATATAACTTGGTTGAAGGGCTGTTTCTGACACTTTTTTACTCAGTCCTCCTTCTCCTTTTCTTCCTCACACAGAAAATGATTACTTTCCTCCAGATCCCAGTCTTCCCTTCCAATTACCTGCATACCAGAGAATTCTAGAGCTGTGACTAATATTTCAACTGTCATTAATTTATCCACGTAGTCTCTTCAGTTAATGTGTTATTACAGACCTGTTTCTTCAATGATGTATTAATACATAACTTCTGATAATTTAATCATATATTCTGTTTCCTAATGTGTGCAGCTGAGTCAGGAATCCTACAAGCTGACTGAAAATAAGAAATAGACTGGCTTAAAGTTTTTATTTTTCTTCCCAGGAGAATAACATATGGGTTGCAATCTCTGCTTCCCAACTTATTTCAAACTCTTGTAGCACGACATTTTTCTGTAATAGCAAATATCCAATTTAGCTGATATATCCAGCATAAGCTTTTATTTATATCCACGTTTGTCACAATAGACATGTAAATAGAGAAACTGAGAGCTGTATTCAGGACATCAATTAAATAAAATTATTTGAAAACAAATGCCCTTTCAGTTATGTCCAGGTTACCTCACTTTCTCCACTTGCTTGCTACTGCAGTAATTTCCTTTTGTTTCTTCAGAGGAAAAAAGCCCTCCAGAATTATCAATGTTTGTGAGCAAAGACTTTGTGATCTGTGAGGTTAGGATCTGTCCTGCTGAAAAATCTCTTCACCTTGTGACTCAAGAAGTGTCTCTTTCTGGCCTTCCATGACTTTCCTTCTCCTAAGGGAGCCTTGTTGCTTACCCTGAAGGTCTCTGTCTCAGCCCAGTTTCCGGACAGACTTCTTCTCTGCTGTCTAGCCAAAATCATTTTAGTGAAATATACATCAACTTTATGGTAAACTGGGAGGGATCTCAAGCTGCTACTGAACAACTCAGAAACTCAAATCGTGATTTGGTTTTGGTTAATCTTTTTAATTTTTTCTCTTTTCTTTCTTGTTCTACATACCCTCACTACATCTTGTTCTACATACCCTACTACTATCCCTGCAACTAAAGCTAGACTGTGTTAAAGTTTGACTATGAATTCTGTGAAAATGAAATGAATGTATATGCACATGAATTAAGCTCTGCTTGAAATTCTTGTAGAAGTAGTAGTAATTTTAAAGGTTGTCATATATTACAGCAAAGTTTCATGGGCAGGGGGAGTATACAACCTGTATATATCTAAGAATTTGTTATCAGTCAAAGTAATATCAGTTTAAACAAAATAAACCAAGCACTTATTCTTTGTTCAGTTAAAATGACTTGAACATTTTAATTCAAATTATCTAAGTAAATAAAGGGGGGAAAATAACACTATAGCAAAAATTGTTGTACAAAATTTTCCCAGTTTTCTTTTCCTTATTTTAATCACTCAAACACCAGAGGCAGGCTGTCAGCTGACAGTGCTTGTTTTTCTTTAAAGAGAAAAAAAAAGAAAAAAAGAAAAAAAAAGTAGAAAATGATTGACAATTCTTCACCCTGCCTTAGGTCAGCTTCAAGTTGTTTTTGTCCATTTTGTAATGCTGTAAGTTGACATGACTTGTCTTCATGAGTGCCCAGCCACAGTTTTTTTTTGGTTTCTTTCCTTTTTAAGTTTTCCCCGTGTTTTCACTTGCTGGTCAGTAAAATTACAGAACAACCACCTTCAGTCCCAAGTTACAGTAATATTTCATTGTCTAAACTAAGATTCAGTTGTACAGTAAAATTGTTATTATTAGTGGCTGTTTTATGTGAGGTCTGTATTGAATAAGAACGTTGTACTTAAAGTCTTCTTCCTGAGAATTTTGCTGGCCTGAATCCATTTGAGTCACCTGTTTTAATGGCATCATAGCAGTCAGTGTTGGAGCAGATTCAGATCAGCAAAATTCTTAGGAATAAAGCCATTAAATACTGCATTTATGAGTGAAACAGGATTTCTAATTACAAAGTACATCTGCAATTTTTAGAGTTGCAGTATTTCTGTTATATTTATAAATGCTCATTTTTGGTTACTGTTGTCATTTATCATGGGCAACGTTAATGCTTGTTCTACTCTACAAGTTTATTTGCTATAATGCTAATATCTTTGCCATTAAAAATCATCAACCATTTCTTTCTTGTGATTTGCATCGTTAAGATTTGTGATTTACATCTAGGATTTGCATCTTTAGCAGAAGTAATCTTGAATGGATGCTCATCATTTTCCTCTCTTAAATATTTTTCTTACATATTCATTGTTGAGTAAAAACCAATGAAGGAAAGAAGTTCAGTTTTCTATTTCATGTCTTAGTAAGTGTTTGGTGTCAGGATTTCATGTGTCATCTCTTTGCATAATGACTAAACTTTGAAAGAAATGCCAGCATGAATCAATGAAATATCAGTTCATAATTTCAAAAAGTTGTACGAAGCATTCAAGAGCACATTTTTTCCTGAGACTGTACATGCAGCTAACAACCTGCATAGAACCTGCTGCCATTTACAATCTGAATTCTATAAAAGTAACTGGTGTGTCTGCAGCTGAACAGAAAATCAAAACAACAGTGTTTTTTTCTTCAACATTAGGTTTTCTTGTGACTTCCCTGGTGCTACACTATAGATCTACAACCAATAGGTGCTTCAATAATTTCTTCTTTGTGGAAAACCATATTCCTAGAAATTCAGGAATTTGCAGCATGCTGACATGTATAATTAACAAGCTGAAGTTTTAAAATATCACAAGGTCTCCTATAAAAATCACTGAAGTCCAAGACACTGCTTTAGCATTATTCTGATTCACTGGACATTAAGGCATATGCACATAGCAATACTCTGGAATTTTCTGCTGTCTCCAACAGGTGCATGGATAGAATACATTTACCTGAAGAGAATGGGGAATATTGTGAATATACCATCCATAATCCAGAAGGGAGCTTCCATCAGCTTCTACACGATGATGGCTGTTGTGACTAACAGCCCTTTCTCTCATCATCAAAGGTAGACTTTCAGACTAGGAATTGCTGGTCACGTACATTTAATAGACTTCTGGAATTTTATCATCATTTAGTATCAGCATGTCAGGTTGCAGAAGCTCTTATCTTTCATGCTGCTTCAAGAAACATTTTCATGGCCAATTAAGATCCGCTTAAATCTCACATATAAGAAGCATCAGCCTGAAGTATATGATCTCAAGTTACCTCTCATGTGGATGCGAACACAACCTGAAATCAGCAAAATTCCTAAAAAATTGTTATATGTGAAATTCCAAAGATGATTCTGTTAATCAATATTTGTTTTCTCCTTGAAAATTCAGTGATGTGTACTGGAAACGTAACCAAGACAAACTCATGAGTTGGAAAATTTTAACAGTTTGATCCAAAGAAGGAAGAACTATGATTTTTTCAATTCTCCTCACTGCAGTATGAGGATCTTCGACTGTGTTCACCTGAAACAGATCCTTTACTGGAAACTTAAAACACCTGCAGATTTTACTCAAGTTACATGTTCTTACAGTGACTGGTTTTTAGTACATTGCTCCATGTTTTGCAAAAGAAAAGCACAGTCTCAATTCTAAGCCACTACCTCTTCATCTTTGCTGTGGTTAATATATGCAGCACACCTCCAAAATAATACTAAAGTACACAAGGTGTCAGAAGATATATTTGGTAAATTCATCAGGCAAAACTGACCTGTAGCATTTTAACTATGGACAATGGTGGCACTTTGCTCGTGAATAAGCTTTAAACATTTAAATAAAAACAAATAAAGGTATTTCAACTTGTCTAGATTTTAAATTAAGGGATTGTTTTCCTTGCAGTCTTGCACTTGGACTTCAGGGGCTGAAGGAATACTTTGACAGCCAAATGGTAAACTCAAGGAAGGAAGTCAGCTGCTCTAACCATTCAAGCAATATTACTAGAACCCAGCTACAAATGAGTCACCAATTTCTGCGACTGTTCTTACCTTCCGTTCTTGTTTTCAGCCAACTCAAAATGCAGGTTTTGGCAGCCCTACAACATCATCTCATTTAGTTCTACTTTTCCTCAGTGGGAGTTGGAGCAATGGCTGATAAATCAAACTCATCCACTAACAACACCATCCACCTCTGTCCAAGTGCAACTTTCTACAGTTTTCAAACAAACGACAATTTCTGAGCACCGTAATCAGCAAACTCTCTCCTCCTGAAAAAATTAAACTGATTTTACTAAAATGGCAGTGGAATTTTGAAGATTGAAAACTCTGCGGTACCTGAATAATTTACTCTGTTCCAGAAGTTGTCCTTGTCTCCATGTGGATGTTGTTGTCTCATCACATCACCATCCACTCTGCAAGTGGAATCCTTGAAATTCAGTTATCATTGTTCTGGTCCTGCCTTGGGAGCTCTGGTTCTTGCCTTTGAAACTGAGCATAGACCAGTCAGGTCAGCATCAGCTGGTCAAGCCTTTGGGAATATTCACATGTGGAACTACAAATTATGCAAGACATCCAGGAAGCATGAGCATGACAGAAGAAGTCAAGGAATAAAATAACATGTCTAGTAGGCATAAATTGTATCAAAACCAAAAATATATATGTACCTTTACAGAACCTGCGGCACTAATCTCAAATTATGCAATATCTCTCATTTTTTTAATTAGCATAAGAGCCATTTGTGTTTAACTACATATAATAAGTAAGAAAATTGCAAGTGCAAAAAAATTTCACCTTTTTTTTTTTTTTCCCAGAAGATATTTTTTATGTGGTGTCATTTTGGGTATTTTTACTTGCAGACCTGTATAGAAGAGTTTCCTTTAACAATGGCAGAGAACTAGATTGCTATCAGTAATCAAAATAAAAAGGCCTTCTTGCTTCCTAATTTAGGAAATGTGCTTTTCATGGGAATAAAATCCCAAAGTGACTTTAACTAAGTAAAACACTTTTCAAAGTCTCTGCTGAAGATTTTTCGTTTGTATCTTAGTTTTATGCCGGTGATAAAGTTATGGGAGAAGAAAAAACCCACCACCAAAGCCTCAAAACCGCCACTTTTATTTATGATTTCTATGAAATTCTCCAATGAACATTAGCCATGAAAAATATTTATGTTTTAGATTTTATTAGGAATTCTAAAATACTGTGAAAATGTAACTTCTGGAGACTTCATCATTCTTCCAATGTCTAAGAGTGTAAGGCTCTTTTAACATAATTTTTTTTTCCAAAGAATATGTAAATCTGTATGGTACTGTCTTAACTTCAAGTTTTTGAGACCTTAATGTTTGTTCATTCTCCATGATGGGAGGAGAGTAATTCAGTGAATGAGCACAATTCATAAGTGTTGGGCCACAGAGACTATTCTGATTGTCTAGGGGTTTGTTCTGTCGCTTTTATGCTCTTTATCATTATTAAGCAATAAAATAAAATACAGATTCTACATCTCTCATGCTGTAACATTTGAAAAGAAAAAAAAAGAATGCCCCAATTTAATGGGATATCCATTATTATTTCAGGCAGGCTTTAGAGTTACTGACATTGTTAATTTATTGAGATTATATCTTTATTTAAGATTTGGCCCATTGGCAACTCCAAAGCTTTCTTCCTGGTGGGGATTTCTCCTAAGGATTACTGGGCAGGTGTAGTGTTCCCATACCTGTGTCTCTTTCTCTTCATGTTTTGCTGTGTTATGGTGCCAGACATAGTTCTAATGTGTGCTCTTCATAATTAGTGCAGGAGAGAAATTAACCCCAGAAAGGCATTACCAAGGGTTAGAAAGTTCTGCTTTTTCAGTTTATCCTGGTTTTAATAACATCCTTTGCAATAACAGAAAAATCTAAATAGTGTGTCTTCAGTTTTTGCTCCAGGTAATGCTGCACATTCGATTTTTGTCCAGTTTCTTCATTGCTCTTTTTCATACCTAACTGCACTGTTATGTGCTTTTTGTTTGTGTCATCACATGTCCTTAAATCATTTATCCAGATCTCTCTTGTCTCATTTATACCATAAAGAAACATAATAGAGCCCCACCAGTGTTTTGAAGTCCTTGTCAAACTTGACCATACTAACTAGCATTTTGATTGACATGTGATAATCTCCCTCATATTCTGGGAATCCTCTCACTGATAGAGACACCTGCATCAAAACATTTCCTTTAATTTATTTATTTGTTTAATTAGTTGTTTCTTTGTTTGTAATGGAATTTTCTTGGTCTGTATTTATGCTCTTGTTTTCTTTCATGTGTTTCTTTTTTCAGGAATGCCAGCCTATCAGTGTATTTTTAATCAGGTATTGCAGTATCTTTGTAAAAGAAATAAATGATGGATTTGTACACCAATCCATCTGTGGAATAGACTCAGGGAACAGGACTTTTTAAACTGTTTATTAAAAAGCCACAGTATAATATGCATTATAAGCAATGAAGCAGAACACATTTATAATTTTTGCTTGATTTAGTAAGCAATTTTAACACATGAACCTAAAAAAAGTAGAAATTGTCTTTAGTAAATGCATATTTTTATTATAATTCTAGTGAAATTTTCTTGCCTACCATTATTTTATTTGCTTTATGGCCTTTGAACTTAGTAAATCGCTCTTACAATGTTTCTTACCATATATTTGATTATAAGAATAAATTATATATGAAAATCTTCTATTATTCAGAGTATTTATTAGCTATTATTCAGAGTATTTATTAGTATTTATAGCTTGAGTTTTGTCCTACCTATAAATCTAAAATATCTTACATCATCTAAATTTGAATAAGAGAATGTGAGAACCTACAAAAGTTATACTGAGTACAGTCAAAATTTTTTCCATCAGTATTAGAAAATAATTAAATAAACTAAAAGGAGATTGAGAAATTACTGTGAAATTACCTGTAAATTACCTATTTAATTTACTGTAATTACCTGTGAATTACCTATTTGAATTACTGTAAATTACCGATTTAATTTAAGGATCTTTGTGCTTATTTTTATTATTATTTTCTTGTATTACATCTGTTAGTGCTCATTTATGTGCTTAGGGATATATGGAATCACATTGAAATATGTACTAGTGAATTAAAGTATTTGGGATTAGTATTGAACTAATGGATCACTAATAAAGTATTTACTATTGTATCTATGATTCATTGTCACAGGTTGTTTCACCATTTAAAATGTAAGCTCTTAAGGAAATATTTGTCATCAAGGTAAAATCAGAAATTAAATTTCTGAAGTGCACGTACATTTTAGGTAGGAATAATGTAGTTTGACCATAGTATTACATGCTTAACATTTAAATAAAGAAGAAAATGCTCATAACTGGTATTATGTCATAGAATGTACTTGCTTTACATATATATAAATAATAGATATAATGCTAAAAAATAAGCATTTATTGTTTTACATATATATATACTGGCTTTGTATCAGAAATTAGGAAACATTTTTTTTTTAAAAGAAATTGCATTTTAATTAGCTGAGGAATTCCTTCTAAAAGCCATGATGTTCACTACTGTAACATGTTTACTAGCAACAGCATAACTTTTCTTTTCCTTCTTTGATCATATTGTGGAAATAGAATTTTCAGTATTAAAATTGAGAATTAAGTGATCTAAGTTGCTAATTTTTACCAATCCAAAGAGGTTTATGTTGGCTTCTGGGTTAGAATTCAAGAACTTAAGTTTATATAGCCATTTTCACATGGAACAAAATTCAGTCTACTTGGATTTTTAGATAGGATCAGGATACTTTTCTTTCTATTGAAATCATGATAAACAGCATGCTTCATTTGACTGCTTTACATCAAATATTTTAAGGTCTAAATTGTGACATATTTCCTTTATTAAGTCAAGGAACAGTTGTAATGAGTTAAAAGCTCAGCCACTTAAACATCAGATGCCACTTGGTGAGTATTGAGTGTAATATGCAGAAAACTTGGGTGTGTGTATTATAGAATTGAACATAAAAATATGCTTCAAGTGTAAAGTCATGCACTGAAATAGTTACTGGGTTTTCATCCCTTTTCCACCTTAAAATAATGAAGGTAGGTTAACATCAGTATTTTCAATCATGTTTGGAGTTTTTTTCCCTTAAACAAAGTGAGAGATGACAAAGTACAACAAATTTCCCAAAGGTTGCCCAGAGAAGCTTTGGCTGCCCCATTCCTGGAAATGTTTAAGGTCTTGTTGGATGAGACTCTGAGCAAACCGATCTAGTGGAAGGTGTCCCTGCCCAGGCAGGGGGGTTGGATTGAGATGAGCTTTAATGTTCTTTCCAGCCCAAAGTATTGTATGATGCTTTAAGTAAATAGCAGAAGAAAATAACTTCTTTTTCCTCAGGCATAATATTTCATAAAGTTTGAAGCATCAAGAAGAGGACTTTTTCTTTATTCTGTTTAGTTTTACCTAATATTTGTATACCCATTAAATTACAAAAAAAAAAGTGGGGAGGGATGGGGAGGGTCAAGGAAAGTCATTACGGATGAGAATTTTTTATAAAATTTATGTTCTAGAAAATTGAAAGGCAGCATTCATTTTTTCATGCCTTTTCCATGGAATGAAAAGGAACTGAAATCCAGAAATTCTAGTTGCATTTATCGTTCAAGTTTTTTTAACAGTTGTGAGATTCTGGGTTTTACTCATTGTCTGAGCCATTACTTCTTTTCAGTTTCACAGCTGCAGTTGTAAGGACCAGAGATAATGCTGTGTGTAATCTGATATAGTGTTGTATCTATGCAGTTTTCTTAACAGCATCATAACACAGTGAGTGAGATCATAAAGAAGTTTTGAGTATGTAGTTCACTATTGTTGTTATAATTTGATACGGTTTTGTGGTTTCCCTTGACAATGTTCCTTTAAGCATGTACTTATTTCTTTTATTATACTGCCTAGAAAGAGAACATGTTTATCTATATTTTTTTTAATTTATTTGGACAACTTAGAAGTTGCTTAGCTGTCAGTAATAACTTCACCATAGGTGAAGAGATGCTTTCAGTCATTCTTATCAGCAGTGTTTAATATATATAAATTCTACATTGATATACATATATAAACATATAAAACCTTCTTTTTTCCTGAATCAATGTAAACAGAGCCCAGATGGCCGTATAGAAGTCAAAGGGCAGCATGGAAAGTCGTCACTGCATATTAAAGATGTGAAGTTGTCAGATTCAGGGAGATATGACTGTGAAGCGGCAAGTAGAATTGGTGGGCACCAAAAGAGCATGTACCTTGATATTGAATGTAAGTTCTAATATTTTGTTTTCTCTTTTAAATCTGTTTTAAAAGAAAAAAAAAAAAAGTACATTCTTAATGGAAGGTCATTTTTTTTTTGCGGTAATTCATGATTAAACTTGCGTAAATGAAGAAAGCATGTCCTGTAGCTCATTCCTCTGTGGAAGAATCCTGTCTTTTCTGAAGTTAACAAGACTCTTGCTGGTGTGCTGGTGACTTATGTAGGACAGGATTTCATCTGAAATCATATTCCAGTGTTGTTATCCACTAAATTAAAGCTAAGCTTAACAACTTCAAATCTCTGGGCAAGCCGAGAGTGCTGGGAATGAAAAGTATTCAGCGGGATAAAATAAGGACTGATTTGAGCAGCAGCTAAGTCTTGAGCTTAACCTCCTAAGATTCAACAAAGATTCTTTTTTGTTTCTGAGTCCTCTGATTTACTAATCCCTAAAAGGCATCTAGCCACTATTATAACCCCTCCTGGAGTTATGATGTTTGTAACAGTCTCTTTTAGAGATTGTCTTTACTCCAAACTCTTGCATTTTATCCAGGAGAAAAGGAGATTATTTTTGCTTAGAAGAGTCTCATGCTTGAGAAGCCAATCAAAAGATATAAACCTGAAATATAAAAAAAATCATTGGGTAAATGCTTCTTCAATTTTTTCTTTAAACTTATAAACAAAGGTCTTCAAAAAATGAAAACAAGCAAAAAAAAAATCTTTCTTTTTTAAAATTTCATTGTTGTTTCATTTATCTAGAAATTTCTAGATACAATTATTTTACATCTCCGGTAGAGTTTGCATGAGCCTGTTTGAACTGAGTCTTCAAAGAGAAAAATTCTTTCCAGTGGGAAGATAAAAGCTGGAATAGGATTCTGTGGCACAGAAATAAAAGTAATGATTGCAGACCACAGAGTGATTTCCTGAGGAGTTCTGAAAGTGCTTTCACTATACAGTTGTGTGCTCTTTTTAGGCAGGGAAGCATTGCATTGTGGCATAGAATATAAATCTGAAAGAAAAATGAGGAATGATCAAAAGAATTTTTAGGTGTTAGGAATGGAGAGATTTGCCAAGCCAGAAAACCTAATAAATAAATTCTAATTTGCTATGTTTGTTTTCTTTAATGCATGCAATGATAACTTTTTTATGTATATAAAGGGGAAAAAATAGATAAAAATTTAAATTAAGTGTAGTTTCTCTAAAATTCTGCCAACTCTCCACATAATGATATGAAATACATGGTTTCATTATGGTTGTGTTGCCTCTATGCTTTAGCATTAAATATTAGTATATTTTGAATTCAGAGGAGAGAGATATGTTGCACCACATGTTATGAAACATGGGCACTTGAAATTTAAGGTTTTATTAGCAATACAGAATTCATACCAGAGGGCATAATAAAACCTCTGCATTCATCCAATACATTATTATAACCAAAGACACCTTTCAGGGTGAAAGTTATAGATGATGTGGAAAGAATTTAAAAGTAGCAGTCTTCTTATGGTATGGCAGAATGAATTTTGAATATGTGTGGGAACAATCAAATACAGTATATTAGAAAATGGAATAGGTTAAAAGTCTGAATTTATGCCTTGGTAGACACAGTTTTTGATACAGCATAAAATTTTCTACAGTTCTAAAATCCTCTGAGGAAACACAGTTTATAAAGAACATAGAAATATTATTCTACCATCAGAGAAATCATGCATTGTAATGGATACTTTTAATGTATAACAGAAGATTTTTATTATATTTCTAAAATGGGAGTTTTAAATTTTAAATAATCAACTGATAGTGAGCCTTAACTCAAACGTATTTTTTTCCAGCACAGGCATTGTTTGACTAACAGAAATACAATTTTCCTCAGTTCCTTCAAGTCAAGTAGTTCTATGATGCAAAGCAAGTGTTTCTGGGGTGATATAGTATAGGTCTGTCTCATATTCTGATTAATGAGTCAGAGAAATTTTGTGCTTTCCTTTGCAAATAACTTTGCACTGGTATATGAACTTCAAATACAACTTATTTGTCTTGCCCAGGAAAGAAAGCACTTGTTTAATGGTAAAGAATTCTCCTGTTCTTAAAAATAATGTCCCCAGGAGGAAGAAGTGCCTCTTTGCAACCTCATTTCCCATCAGTCTGGCCCCTGCCATGAAGTTCTGTAACAAAACAGCCCCTTTCAAGAACCTTTCAGCATCCTTGCCCCCATTTACACCCAATGCTGGGCTGTCCTAAGCTCTGACAGTCCTTCCCCAGTACCTTCCTATATGAAGCATGTGTCATGCTTATCTGTCATTCCAGTTTATGGGACTTCATAAGTTGCAGGCTTGGGAATTTCAGCAAAAGATTCAGGTTCAAAAGCTAAACAACTAATTTGTATTTTTGTAGCAAACTATTAAAAATGGGGGGATTCCATGAAGTCAGTATCTAACAGTTTTGATTCTCCTGGTAATATTTTCCAAGTGGCATTTATTCAGCATAATAACTGCAGCTATAAAGAGTGCTATCAGGGCTTTTACTTTTTTTTTTTCCCAAATTCTCATTTTAAAAATTGCATTAAACCCTTCAAAATAGTTTAATTTTTCTCTTCCATTGGTTTGGTTTTGTTCTCTTAAAACAGTTTCTGAGAAGAATTTATTCAAGTATGGCTCAGTCTTACAGTTAAGCCATGTTAACAGAAATTTGAATTATCTTTAATAATATTCTCATATAAAACTCCAATAACTATTTTAAAATTAAAATGGAAATAGATAGGCAGAACTTAATTCTTGATATTGTCCTCTAGTTTCTAGATGGAAGTAAACAATGCATCTATGCCTTTCTGTAAGTTAGTAACAAAACTACAGCATTTTTTCTTTATGCTTTACTGTATTTGACAGTTTGTGTAGTCAGGAGAGGAAACTGCTTCCATCCCATCCTTAAATGCCACCTCAGTCAAACAGGCTGAATGAAGGCACTGAGTGCTCTGGTGTCACTGTCTCATCCTTTCACTTCCTGACCCCTATCAGAGATTTAAACTGGCAGTAGGATTGCACAGAATTTCCCTGCTTTATCCTTCTTCTCTGTTGGGGTTGCTCCTGGTGATAAGAGCAGTTCTCAAGGACAGGAAGAGATTATCAGGTTTGATACCAACTGGGAACAGTTAACCTTGACTTTTATCTGAAGGAAATGCTGTGAAGACATGAATTGCAGGGAACTAGGGGGCATTTTTAAGTATTTCTTCCTGCCAAGTAATCTTTGTGTTTAGTTATGTTTAATTTTTCTTATATAAAGTCTGAAAGGTAAATTAAAATTACATCAAAATAAAATACCATTTTCAAGTATTATTTATTAATGGATTTCATTAACTGCAAAATTTGGTTTAAAGTATGAAGCCTAGTGTATATTGGATGAGAGTAATAATAAGTAATCAACTGAAAAGTGAATTATAGTATGGTTGAATATATGATATATATTGGTATTAAGATGTGTCTATAGTTATTATCTACATATTTATCATAGAGAAATAACTATTTTTAAAATTAAAAATATTAGAGAAATACATACAAGAGATAGAGCAGGTCATATGCTAAGATGAGGTTTTCAAGATAGCCTGAGGAATTTAAATATATTAAACCTGGTGAATTATAAATTGATTTTGCTTATAATGTCAGGTGTCTCTCAAAGTTAGTTTTGCTATACAAATATTTGCATTTCATTGTGGTATTTTTTTGTCTTTAAAAGCATAATACAGACCTGGCTAAAAGAAAAGTTGTGATGAGAGAACACTTTAGGTCTTGGGTTTCACAAATTTTTCACTGCATCTTAGCACTGAAGAAAAATCTAATTTTACATGTTCAGTGTGCTGGATCATCTTTCACCACAGTATTATTATTAGTTAGGGTGCCCCTACATCATTACTAAGTTGGAAAAGCTTTAAAGAAGAAGCAATGAACAACACTTATGATCTTTGAAAGGCTCTCTATGTGCCCTTACAGTTTTCCCTTCGTTTTGTTCACACTGCCATTAACCTGTCGGAAGTTTTCACAGCCCTCACTTCATTTTGTCCTCCCAGGTGCACACATTATGTAAGATGCTACTGTTTCTGACTGCTCTGTATCACCAGGTGCAAATTCCTTTGGACAGTACTCCTTTTACCAGAGAAAGCCATTGAGCCACATCCTTTGGAAAATTCTGTTTTCCCATACACTATCCAGGAAGCATCCTGACTAAGAGACCTTTTTAGCTGAATTTACCAGTTTTTGCATCACTATTTTAGTAAAAACTCTCAATTTCAGGTTACAATTTCAATTACAGCTATTAGATACGCTGGATGGTAAAAAAAATGTCTATTTCCTCACAGTGCTCAAAGAATAATATTTTGAGATAGAAAAATCTCTGACAAATATATTACATTGAGTGATGTGGTACGTGTTTGTATGAGATCAGCCATGTGAGTAGTTGATAAAAATGATTTCTGAAAAAGCAATTTCTGAAAAAATGCATTTAAATAATTTTTAGTGTATTCCAGGAATATGAATTTTTCTTAATATTGCTTTTCATCCAAACATGATTTTTATAGTAATATTCCCTATTAGTTTAGTAACAACTTTGAGTGATAAAAACAAAAATAATCATGCAATATGTGTGGTATAGTCTTTATCTGTAAAGAAAACTGTGCAGTATTTGTTATACTATTGTATTGCTCATCAAAACCAGTCTTTTCCTTTGTGGTTGAAATTTTTTTTTCCTCTGCCACAATTTGAAACCAACTTTATTACTGTTGCAGTATTGAACTTGGTTTCATTAACTGATTATTCTGCTTTGTTGTGTGTTAGCTGCATTGCACTGCAGTTGAGTGGGATGCTTTGGATTCATGCAATTTAATTTTATATGTTTGCAAAAAAAATATATATACAACATTACTTAAAAGTGGATTCAAGAGACTGAGCTACAAATTGTATTTACCTTCTAGGAAGAAAGGTTTTCAATTGGTGAAAATGCTACCACTGTGTAAAAGATGTCACAAATATTATCACAGAATCATAGAACAGTTTGGCTTGGAGTGATCTTAAAGTTCATCCAGGAGCAACCCCTGTGCCATGGGCTGGGACAACTTTCACTGACCAGGTTGCTCAGAGCTCCTCCAAAATAGCCTCAAACACTTCCATGGATGGATCATCCACAATTCTCTGGGAAACCTTGATGTTGTGATAAATGTCACAAAAGGCTCCAGCTGCCTACTGCTATCATAAATCATGATAAATTCAAACAGTTCATAATTTGCATTTGGTTTCTGTTAAAAGAGATCAGTGCAGCAACATCCCACCATGACTCACAGAATCACAGAATGGCATTGCCTCTTTCCTGTCACTGGACACCACTGAAAAAACCTGACTTTGTCTTTTTTACACCTTCCCTTCATCCATTAGTCATGAGGACCCAGCTTTATCCTGTCATCACATCCAGAAAACAACACTAATAAATATAAAACATATGGCCTGGGAAATAAACAGGAATTACAGAAAAATTACAGGAAAAACAATCAAGAGGAAAAAAAAAATTGAAATAGCATAGAAAAAAATATCCACCTTTTCTAATAAAATGCTGTTGGCTTTAGTTACATTTCTTCCCGTCAAATTTATAGGTTAAAATGAGAAAGCAAAGATGGAAAAGGTCAACCTTTAACATCCTGAAATAAGTGTGATAATTTTGACATATTATGAATGTCACTTGTAAGATTTACCATTTTTCTTCTCTGCGCTTGTGCACTTGCACAGAAGGAAGTTTACTGTGCCACTGCTGTGACTTCAAGGGGACAAGAAAGTTTAATTCTGTGCAAAAGATGAGGTTTATCACATACAGTCACTTTCCAAAACCATTTCACCAAACTTCCCAGAGTGAAGCAGAGTTGAAGGCATCCATTGTCTTTTTCTGATGTTACAGCAGTGTGGTAAAATGGAAAAATTATTCGTCTATATAATAAATATACCTATTATTTAGCCCAAAAGGTTGTAAAATACTTTGAAACAAAAATTTCCATCCTAGAAACATTTTGCCTAAATATATGTTAATCACTTGTTAAACATGATATTGATATTAGAAATTTGTCATAAATTTTTACCGAACAGAGCTCTCTACTACGTGTTTTGGTTAATCTTGCAATTAATTTACTATCATTTAAAGCAGCTTTTTAATAACACGTAAGCTACTTTTTTCTTAATAGAAGAACAAAATTTGAAAGAATAAAATAATTGGGGTTTTTTTGTTACTAATAATTTAGTTATTAATGGATATATATGCCTCAACATATTTTCTTACTGTCATAAATTTTCACATCTGCAATTGTGAAAAGTAAAGGTAGAAAAAAAAGAAAAAAACTGAGGAAGAATTTTCTGATGCCTCCTTGAGTGTGGTTCTACATTGTGAAATTTAAATATTTACATTGATAATGAATATTATAAATTTTAAATGGGTTCACAAGTATTTTCATACTATATAAAATGTAATATATATTACACAGTAATAACCTGTGAATGAAAAAAAGACATTGTGGCCTTCTTATACCTCCAAAACAGATCCATCAAAGCAGAGTCACAGCATCTGAGTATAATGAAGAAAATAATTATGTGATATGATAAGTGTCGCTCTGATATTTGAAACTTGAACAAAACAAATTTTTAAAGATTTTATTTGTTGTTTTCTGGACAGCACTGCATGTAAAAAATTTAGTAAAGACATGAAAGGCTAAGAGCTAGCTCCATACAGCAACTATTATGATTTGGGAATGTATGAGAGAGACACAGACATTAGGGAATGGAGGGATGATATCAATAAGGAGGCATACTGTGGAGGTAAGGGTGACAAGTAGGAAAATATGGAAGGTAAAGACTGGATTTTGTTCTGGAAATGTGACACATAGGACAGGAAGAAAGATGGGGTTAGGATCTTGGTTTGAGGAAAATATTACAGTTTTTCACTTCTGCCTATAAGACAATAATGTAATCTAATATTTGATGGAGAAGCCAGGCCATACTAAATTATTCCAGTAATTCTGTCCTGGAATCCATGCAACAATTGAAAATTTGCTACAAATTGGGATCATTTGAGAGCAATGTGTTAACAATGGGCAGCACCTGATAATTTTATTACTAAAATGAAAATTGCTGCTAGTGTGATGGATATATAGGGGGAATCTTCCTGTCCTAGATCTGATGGCCAGTGTTGGCGATTCACAGACATACAAAATGATTAATATACAAATGCAAACAGTTTATTTTATACCTCACTAGTCACTTATTTTGCTTATTTTACCTAGGTATGCTTTCTTTAGAATTTCTCCTAATTTAAACTAGTTTAGGCAATTTTAGATCAATTTTTTATCAATTCAAAGCAGACATTTCTATGAAATTAAAATTTCTTGGGCTTTAGTTTGTCTTTTGTGGTTTTTAGGTTTGGTTGTTGTTTTTTTTTAAGTGAAAACAAATACAATTCTTTAATGTCAAGTGAAATTAAAAGAAAAATAGGTACATTGAATTTCTACAATTCTGGGAGCACCAAGCACCTAAGCCATATATGCATTCATTGCCCAACATTATTTAATGTGCAATTATCAACATGCTTTGCATCTAACAAAAAGTATCTTATGGAAATGGAGCAATTGGTATAGTGTTTGAATATTAAAAATAATACCCAAGTTAAAGTTTCCAGGAACTAGTAGTGTTTGTCAGTAGGAGGGGGCTCTTACTTTTCATAAAGGTAGAATCAGTCAATAGTGCATCATACTATTGAATATCAATGCCATATTTTAATGAATTTTGAGAGGAACCAAGAGAATGGGGCGGGGGAAAGGAAGTCCTAAAATAAGTGTGGTGTTTTCTGCACTTGCTTTGAAAGAAAAATGTACCTCTCAAAACTTTTGAAGTCATGGGTTGGATTCAGGAAAAAAAAAGACCCCTCTGGTTATAGCTAATAATCATGGCAGTTTAAAATCAATACGTGATGAGTTTCATTAGCTTTTCTATTTGGACATTTCTTATGTGGGTCTTGGATGTTTTTCCTTACAGCCATATGATTGTGATAGTGGCAGTAAGTAGCTGTAGTTTTCCAATTCTTGTCTTCCTTTTAAGAATGATTATAGACTAAAATATAGTCACCTAACCACATTTTTGAAGTCTTTCTAATATTATTTCTTCTTTCAAATGAATATGTGACAGTTATTGTACTTGTCTGTGGAGGTCCTTCTGCTTTGTATCCAAGGAGGAGCTATTAATTTTAAAATATTAACTATTGAAAAAGATATGAGGGAGAAAGTACAAGAGAAAGATAGATGGCTGTTAACTAAATTGTGGCAGAGTTACAAAAAACTGAGGCACTTTTACAGGATCGATGGCAAGGACAGTACTAGATTTGCCAGAGGATGTGGTTTATTAAAGTCCTTGATGATGGGAAACTTATGCCAACATTAATCATTTTAGAGCGAGGCTTCCAATAATATACTGTAGGAAATGTCCCAGAGTCTTAGACCTGACAATCTGTCACATATTTTTATTATATGTTCCAGGGAAACAAATAGCCACATTTTGAAAACCTATGTTCTTAAATTAAGAAGTGCAAATCTGATTCTGCACACCAGTCTTCCATTATAGTTGTCTGGACACATGTACTGAATCAGGTAATTTGCTGTATCTAATTTTGTGTATGACACCAAACATACACCAGAGCTGGATCTTTGTCATCCTTAATTTAATTACTTTCTGGACAAGGCAGGTGATGTATTAGTCTGTTATTGAATCACTGTTCCTGGACATTATAACTAACAAGGATATCTAAATGCTAGAGACAGCTTTCAGGTCAGAATTTGCTACTCTTAAATAATCTTCTTACACAGGTTTTCCAGAACTCGTTCTAACTGGAGTGCCAACCTGTCACTTTCTCTCTTGCTTGGCAAAATAATCAGCTGGAGTTTAGCTGATGCTGGTACCATAACATTAACTACTCTAAAATGCCACAGTAAATTTATAATTTCTTACAGAATCCTGCACCCATAGAATAGCTTGGTTTAGTTTTATATCTTTGTGATATAGTCTTTGTTCCTTCAAGGCATCTTTTTTCATTTGGATTGCCTAATCTCTCCAAAATAATATTTGATCTTTCATAGTTGAGCCTTAAAACCTTATGGGCTTTATCACATCCTGACTGCCCTAAAGCCCATAAGGTTTTAAGGCATCCAGAGCCCCGTGGCCAGCAGGTCAAGAGAAGTGATTCTACCCCTCTACCCACCTTTTGTGAGACCCTCACCTGCAGTGCCGCATCCAGCTCTGGGACAAATTCAAGAAAGACAGGGACCTGCTGGAGCAGGTCCAGGTGAGGGCCATGAAGGTGATCAGAGTGCTGAAGACAGCCTGGGAGGGTTGATGTTGATAAGCCTGGAGAAGAAAAGGCTCCAAGGAGATGTTTGCAGCCTTTCCGTGTGCAAAAGACAGAGTTTTAATCTGTAGTGATAGCATGAGGACAATGGCTTTAAACTGAAAGAGAGTCATCAGAAATTAGATTTTAGGGACAACTCATTTTAGTTATGAGAGTGATAAGACCCTAGAATAGGTTGCCCAGAGAAGCTGTGGCTGCCCCATCCCTGGAAGTGTTCAAGGCCAGGCTGGATGGGGCTCTGAGCAACCTGGGATAGTGAGAGGTGTCCCTGCCCATGGCAGGGGGATTGGAACTGGGTGATCTTTAAGGTCCTTTCCAACCTGAGCTATTCTATATTATGCATCTATTAAATAACATCAATGGTAAATTTTGTAAATTTTTTGCAGCTTTTGGGGATTTTACTTGTTTTGTTTTCAGTAAAGTGCTAAAAGGTCAGATATAAGAAATACCATCAGGGTATATATATTTTAATGGAGTATATTCAAGCTCCTACTTCTACTTATCTGCTCAGAACTCTAGTATGTCATCTTAACTTTTTACTTTATGTAAAAAAGCTTAAAAGGAACAGTTCATTTGCACCCTGCATTGAATTTTGTCATGTGTAAATTAATTCTCAGTTACATAGAAGCTAAGCAGAAAGAATTATTTTTAATGGTTCTAATTTTCTAATTGATTTCTATTGAATCTTTTATTTTTTAAAGAATAAATATATTTCATTTAAAGATCCTTTCATAGAACCACCTTCTCATTTCTACTTGGTTTTACACTTTTTGATAAATATTCTGGTTTTTAATGTAATTTGTTTGTTAGTTATATTATAAAACTGGTGGGATCAGGTTTTGTAAACATATAATATAGTCAGACTTATGTTTTCAAAGACTTGGCTTTAAAGTTTGTCTTTTTTTTATTCTTTTATATTAAACATAATGTGTATTTATGTTTAATAAATACTAATTCAGTAGCCATTAAAGCATGCTAAACAGCATTTAGTGATGAAGAGCATACAAGAAAAAAACAAGTTATCTTTATAAACAAATTATTCCCTTCCAGCTCAATCTTTTAGTTTCATAAGAAATGTAAATTATCTTTTATTTGTACTGTAAAAAGAAAACTACTTACAGAATTATATTCTTTTTTCGTAAAATATCACTCCAGGCATCTTAATCCATTCCTGACTGGGAAATCAAAAATCATCTGTCTCAAGATAATCTCTCCATTTCAAGTCATTAGTACAATCCTCTTCTTTTTGTATACTGGAGCTCTTGACTGCTGGGGAAATGGCTGCAAGGCGTTTTGCCCAGGTTTTTGAGGGAAATTACAAAGTTCTTATTTAAAGGGAATGCTTTACAATTGTGAGTTGTTTATTTCGGGATATATCTTTATTTGACAGATTTTTAGTCCTACTTGTGGTTTATTGTGTTTATGACTTTTAATACCTGTAGTTTTGGTGGTAGATGGCAGTCCATAACTCACCTATACTTTTTAAAATATCAAAAAATATATACAATGGGCATCCAAACTCTACCTTTAGAAGAGAGAGAAGCTGGAACTGGAAGTCCCTATTCACTTAAATGCTTTTATCTGCATTATAAAAGTGTGCACTACTTTTTCACTTGTAAGTCTTAAAATAGGATATGAGTTTGCCACATGTGCATTGAGCATCAAACCACATAATGTTGTCTAGGAAGGAGGATTTCTCAGATTCAGAGTATCTTTTTATCTTCAACATTCATGCCAGTGTTCATAAATGGATTGAACTTATTGTGAGAAATTGCACGTTGGAAGACAATGCTGACATAAAATTTGGGACACAGATTCACGAAGACTCTAATGAGATTTCCAATCTATTTGTTGAACATGCTATTGATCCACCTATTGAACATGCAGAAATGAGTTTGTACAGTTTTCCTACAAGTGATTCCCACCATGAACTTTATTTGCAGAGGAAAAGCCAAGGCTCTGAGCCTTGGTATTCTGAGATTCTTGACCATAGCTGACCATAAAACACACTTGTGCAGTTTGCTTTTTTCTTCATATTCTCCAGTAGTGTAAGACGTCACACTCTGAAGACTCTTTGATAGTCTGTTCTTTGCATTAAACTGTTTAGCTGCTGAAATATGGGGTGTTTAAAGGTCTGTGAAAAACAGGATCGCTAGAATTACTTATTAAAACTCTTGGAGCAGAAAGATGAACTCCTGTGTCTCGTAAATAAATTCATAGCCAGGCAATCTTTACTTATTTAGATGAAAATGCTTGTTTTTCTACAAAAATAAGGGCAGAACAGTTATTAAAGGAGATGCTGCTGGCCTTGAGCAATGTAGCAGCTTTGATCTGTGCTTTAAAACCTCTATTGATAACAATTCTTTTTGCTCAGAGTCTGTATGCCTAGATGCAGCAGCAGCATATGTCATCAAAAAGTTATGCTTTTTGACAGAGGCAAACAGGAAGAAATTGAAAATGTGCGCTTCAGGGAAAAAAAAAAAAAAAGAAGAAACACCCAGTTGTTTTTAACCATTCCTGAAGCTAAATTTTACTTCATACTAAAGATGCTCAGTTCTGGTCTCTGATATACCTATTAGGAACTTTCGTGCCTAAAACGAAGCTATATGTGAGAGGACTAGAATAGATTTTCCAGAGACATATATGAAAACATTTAAGAGCTACTTGTCAAAATATATATATATATATATATATATATATGTATATGTATATGTATCTTAAATATTAAAAAGAGATACCATTGCAACACCTGTAACTGATAATTCTCTTTTGGAATTAAAGCATTAAAGAAGTTTCCGTGAATAAAGAATTTTTTTAATACTGTTAAAAGATAGTAACAATGAAATTAGGAAATATTTGATAGAAAAAACCCACTCTTCACCCAAGACATAAGAAGAAGAGGAGAAAAGCTACTCCCTCTCATTTTATAGAGATCACTAAACTTCCCGCTTTCCAGAGAAACCTGAGTAGAAGAGATAAGTCTTGTCACTTCGTGGCACTGTGGTCTGAAGATCACATGCAGTTTGCAAACAGTTTGCAAAATTTCCTCTCTGTCAGACTCAGTGTTTGGTATATGTTTAATACAGACATTTCTTACAAACCAGTCAGGTTGTAAGAAAAACACACCAACTTTTTTCTTGGCTATAGCTTGATAATTTCATAAGGAACTGATACAAAGATTGTTCTAAATAATGTACACACAATATATTTTCTGCAGTAGGTAGAACACATTGTAACATTTTTTGGTATTCTTTTGCTATTTTTAAAGTTTTATTTCCACAAACAAACATCTCTCTTTAAAAAGATTTCATAAAGTATAATAAAGTTCCAGCCAGAAATGGGTGAAGCCATAACACAACAAAATTTGAGGAGTGAATGTAATTTCTCCATAGCAAAAGAAGACACTATAAAATCAGCACATGAACAGACCATGTATGTTTTTAGGTCACCTCCCTTTTTCATATGAGGGTCTGGCTGAAGAATTTGTCATCCTGCAGAGGAAACACTCTTCCTCATTTCTGAGAGAGTGTCTTTCAAGGGCCTGTAATTGCCTAAAGTTAAATATATTTGACAGGTATTCTCTTTCCCAAGAAGTTCAGCTGAAACCATTTAGGAGAGGAGAAACTTACCAAGATAAAAGTCCAGTGAACTCATGTTCTGTAGTAAATTGACACAAAAGTCAATTGAAATTTTTCATTGAACATGAAAGCTTGGATGTGGGTATACAGCATGTTTTACTAAACCAGTTAATGAACTTGTGCATTACTTCCTTTTTCCAGATGCTCCGACATTCCTGTCCAATCAAACCATGTATTACTCTTGGGAAGGCAATCCCATCAACATAAGCTGTGAAGTGCTGGCAAATCCATCTGCCTCAGTTCAGTGGAAAAGAGGAAAATTAGTTTTACCTGTAAAAAATACAACTCATTTGAAGACCTACAGTACAGGAAGAAAGCTGATTCTGGAGGTAAGACTTCACATGGAAATCAGTGTGGTGGCAGAAGATAATTTTGTCCTCAGTTTGGCAGCACTGTGAGTAGTGTAGAGTGCATTTAAGGCTAAAACCTATAATTTAATAGGTAACACTGCTAAATAAGGAACAAAACAAAAAAAACTGTATATGAACTGTTCTATCTACACATATCTTATGAGCAGTTAGAAGATAAATCTTATTTGAATGGTATATGCTCAGTTTTCCAACTACACTCAACACAAATATAATTTGCATTTCTTGGAAGTAAAAAAATCCATAAATAGATATAAGACTAAAATATCAAGCTAAGACTGAAAATTAAAGTGACTGCCTTGTAGGTGCTTGTTGTCTACAAAAAAAGGAGGTTTTTTAATTTTTTTTGAGGTTTTTTGCTTGTTTGGGTTTTTCAAAATTATTGTCTAAAGGTGAAATTTAAAGATGAACAATGTCGCTATTTTCCATTATCAGATTTCTTCATTTGAAGTTAAGAAGGGGTGTGTAAAACATGAAAAAATGTGTATTTAGGTCTGTGTTTGGAGAATATACTAGATATGTTGAAGTAAGAAGACATCTGCATATTGGTTAAGGAGAACATACTTGAATCTCTAATTTAAAAATATATATATATATATTTAATAAGCAACTAATATTTACAAAGTGTATTCATTTTAAAGATTGCTCCCACATCTGACAGTGATTTTGGACGGTATAATTGTACAGCCACAAACAGAATAGGAACAAGGTATCAAGAGTATACCCTTGGTCAAGCTGGTAAGTTAAATTCTTTTTTCCTTTTCTTTAAATATTTTTTCCAAATTTAGTCAACATTAACTTCCAACACCCATTCCTCTGTTTGTTTTATTGCATGGACTGTGTGCAGATAATTTAATTGTCTAAGAGCTGAGCTGCAATATGAAGTAAAATAAACCAGTCCCCTCAGAATATGAATCTTCTTTTGATTTAATTTCAAGGCCTTCTGAAACTTAAAAAAAGTTAGTCTAACCTTTTTTCCTTTGCTCTTACTATATCCTACGTTTATAACAATGTATTTTTATTACTTTAGCAGAGAGACACATGGCCTGCAGGCAGTAAAACATAAGAAGGAATTAGAAATTTTTTTTTTCCCTTTTTCCCACCTCATATTTTCTTGATAGAACAAAAATGACAAGAGATTGAAATACATCAGCAAAGAATTTCTATCTCCATTTGCACTTTTACTTATTTGAAATTGGAATTTGACTGGAGTGCTAGATTGAAATCATTTAAGTTCTGAGATATTACACACCCTATTTTTGCAGAATGTCTGAAAATTTTCATGTCCTTCTATTGTTGTTTAGGCAAATAGAAAAATCTGACTGTATGTTTGTTCTTTGGTGGAAATAACTATTAACTGAGTTAATAGTTATTTCCACCAAAGAAGAGTTTCTTACCAGTGCTTTCAATTATATTATTATATTTTCTTTAAAAATTATATGTAGCGTTAGTCCATTCCACAAGAAAATATAATTGAAAGCACTGGTAAGAAACTGAGAGTTCCTTACCAGTGCTTTCAATTATATTTTTTTGTGGAATGGACTAATGCTACATATAATTTTTTTTTTTCCTTTCTCATTAGGACACATATTCCAAGTGATGCTTAATGTTTCAGTTGCAAGTTTTGGTCTAGGTTTTTTGGGGGTTTTGTTTGTTTGTTTTTTGGTATTTTTATTTTGGTTTAGGTTTTTTGGAGTTTGTTGGTTTTAGGGGTATTTTTTTTGGGGGGGGGTGTTGGTTTTTTGGGGGTTTTTTTATTTTATTAAAAAAACACTTTAGACTCCTTCCTACCAAGAACACTTTTAGGGGAGCATTGCTGAAGCATGCACAACCAGTCACAGGGAAGCTCTCTGACTTGGCCTGCTGCTATTATTTGAGAATTTTTGCTCCATAGGAAAATTATTTTCTTTTGGTGTCTCAGGAGTTATAAAACCCCATTATTTATTAATAGTCTCCTTGGACTTAGTGCACAGTTTTAAACGATTTTCCCATCACCTCTGTAGGATTCTAGAACACATTTCTACAATAATATATCTTTTGGTTTTGAAGAACCATGAAAAGTGCTGAGCTTCCTAAAATAGGAAAGTGAGGGGTTCAAATTTCTGAACCCCACAATTTTACATCACTTAGAACATCCCTTACCCTTAATTTTACAGCTTTTTTGGGGTGTTAGCTGTGGTGTGATCTTAGCTTCCTTCAACAGCTACATTTGACCACTGACAAAAAAAGCTTTTCTTGAAGCCATGAACATAAATCACAAGAAAGGAAGGAAAATCCCCGCTTGCGTCCCTCTGGGGTCTTACCTCTCAGGAGAGAAAATGATGAGAAAATGTTGTGGTTGCCACTGTGTGCTGTTTTTTCATAAATGTGTATACACTTGGGAGAGCATTTCAAGAGATATTCTCCAGAATGTTTTTTTTCCTTAGGTTCGCAGAACAACGTCTCATCACAACACATGATACTACATGATGACTATTTTAGCTACATCCCCTGCTTTTATAATTTATTAACTAATCAATTGTAATAAAGAATATTAGCATTGAAAAGTTAATTGAAAAAGCACAGGATATTTTGTCATTTTACTTCAGAAAATTCACACATGAGCACCCCTGGAAATGCAAGGAAAACAAATAAACTACAATCCTTTTTTTTTTTTTTCTTTTTAATACAACTATATCAGAAATATTACCAATGCCAGTTTTTTAAACAGATTAATATTTTCTACTTCTGCAATGTTTTGCTTATATTTTTTCCAGGCAATTTTTCAGGAAACTCAATGAAGACTTAAAAAATATGTATTGTAGTTATAAACATAAAAAGGGGAGTGAGGATAAATAGAGTTATGGGAAGAGATCATGTAAAGTGAGCAATATGGGGATATTCTAGATAATGATATTAAATGCAGAAAACAGAAAAGCAAGTTTATGAGTAGTGATAATGAACAGGGCTAGAAAAACTGGATTTGGAGTGTCACTGTGCATTACTGTGCACTACTATGCACTACCACCTGCTATGCACTACTTACCATAGTGTTATGCATAATATTCAGTATCCTGAAAGATTGATATTTTTAACATTTCCCTCTAAATAGACTTTGGTTTTGGAATAAAACCCCAAACTGTAATTCACTGTTAGAAGTTTTGCACTTAAACTGGCATCAGCTAGAAACAGAAAATGATCAGGGATACGGAGCATAAAACCACTACAATAGATACAGGTATAAGATGTCTAATGCAGCTTTTTTCCTAGTTTTATTACCTTGGTCGCTTCACTCTGGTTAATTAGGAAGGCCTAATGATTGATATTTCCCATATTAAAGCCTGTGAAATCATTTCATGCATTTCAATGCAGCATGCTTTGCCTCCTGGCTTTGATTGTAAATATAAATGCTGGGGCATAGAATGCTTTCACAAAGGCTCTGTCAGGGAAAAAAAATACAATTCCTAGCTGGGAGACAGTATTAAGTAAAGTATGGTCCTAAGGTAAATTTGATCACAAATAATGATCATTTTGCTAAATAGTTTTCTCTTTAAATTCTGCAGGAATACTTGTTCCTTCATGTTTCATTCAATTTTCTGATTTGCTAGATTTCAGCACAATCAAACTACCTTTTTTTATTAATTTTTAATGCTACTTAGAAAGTTATCATACTGTCAAAATTCCATTATCTTTATTCCTGTTGCCTTCCTTAAGAAATTACTTATTGATGATTTTAGAAAGGAAGATTTATTTCAGAACTGGTGCTCAATTTACAGCCATATTTGTATGACAGAAAAAAGCATGACTGTTCACTTGGATTATACAGAGCTACTGAATCAGACTGAATTCCATTTAAACCTTTCAAAACAACTGAGACGCTGCAGAGTATTTGAGGTTTCATTCTGGAAGGTGATGGCCTGCTTAGAAACTTCAGAGTTTTGTTGAAAGCTTAATCAGATGTTCCCGTGACCTGACTGTAGTGGTGATGAACTTTTAAAAATAACACATGGGTGACCTCCTTTCTCATTATCCAAGCTTTTAAAATGTTATCTGTGTACATATGGAATGTGAAAAGAACCACAGTCACTTGTTGCCACTGCAAATTAGTTTTTTCATGTCAGCACAGGAGCCGCAATTTGTATTTTAGAACTTTACTTACACTCTGGTTTTAATCTAAGTCAGGCTTAAATTTTGGCAAGGCAGGTCAGCTTGGCAGGTTGCCCCAGTGGGTCTCAGAGGCTGAGGGGAGCATAAATATTCCTAGATTTGTCCAAATCTAATTTATGCATAGTTTATGTGAAATATCACTATGCAGAGAGCCAGTATGAACTAGAAAAGCATTCTTCTGTTTAGTTGAGTATAATTATTTCAAATGTTTTGCACAGGTAAATAGGAAGTCACATGGCCATCAGTAATTTAGGATTATGTTATTGGAATAGGTATTTTAATATCTTAAAATGGTAAATTTCAAGGTTGTGACACAGAGCTAAATGAGAAATTTTTAAGGTTTCTCTTTTTTAAGTATTAACATAGATCTTTTACATAGCTGCATGTATAGCTGGGCTGAATCTAGAGCCCTAAAAAGTCAACTATGATTTACCTCTATGGATCTCATAGCCTTACTATTCCTAGACTTTCCTTTCCCCTTTTTCCATGTATTCTGGGATGGCATCAGCTTTAAAACCCTGCTGTGGGCAGGAACAGTTTTCACTAGACTGGGGTGCTCAACATCCTGCCCAACCTGGCCTTGAGAACTTGCAGTGATGGGGGCATCCACAGCTTCCCTGAGCAAATGGGAGATGCTATATCTGCTAGAGATGTATGATTTATCTGTTTCCTTTCTACAGGAATATTCCAGGGAATTAAAAAACAAAAAGTCAATTATGCCATTAGATACTCAGAACTCCTACAGCACTTTATTGAATTAGATATTCTTTAAGCATCCTGTGCACACAGAAAGTCAGTGAATATGGGGAGTAATGACAACAAAAGCAAAAGGGAAAGACCATAATTGAGCTTCACAGAAAATGTGCCCTGTAACCTCTTTTATGGAATAAAGTCATGCCCAAAATATGAAAAGGCTGATTGACAGCTGACAAAGGCTACCAAATCAAATTTAGAAATTTACTTGTCTGTAGTTTTGATGGTGGCACTTTGCTGCTGGGTAATGGATGTTCCTTGTTTCACCATGTTCACCAAACAAGGATGTTTCCTTATTTGCATTTCCATGCAGGTAAAATAAAATCAAAGTCATAGGACTTAATTTTCCCTGGAGAATAGTATAATGAAAAGAAAATCATATTCTGCCAAAAGCCCACTTGTCTCCAAAAACATATGGGCAGACCTAAAATCTAGCTTGCTAAAACTTGCCATTCACATAATAGCAGCATCAGCTAAAGGATTTTTATTTAAAAATTAAACAAACAGCAACATATTTTCAATTAGAATAGGTATGAAACTATCAACATAGCAGCAGTGTTTTGCTTTGTGTGCATGTGTCTTATTTTAATTTATTATTTCTGTATTTATTTGCTAGCTGTGGTCTTACTAACAGAGTTGGGTTTACTAACTGAATGCTTATTTTTCCAGAACTCGCAGAGATTTGGCAAAGGAAATACATGTAGATCCAATATTGAGGTTTTTTTGTTCCCATTCTAAGGATGTACAAGCACAAACTATTTCATAGAGATTTTTGACTCCAGAAGTCTAGTCCCCAGCTCATCTGGGGACTAGACTTCCCAGCTCATCTCTTTCCTTGCCAAAGCTCATCTCTTTCCTTGCCAAAGCTCATCTCTTTCCTTGCCAAGGTCCTGGTGCTATTTAGATTCAGCATTTAGACATGGTTATTTTCAGTCAATATATATATGCCAGATGTACAGAAAGAGGAAAAGCTGAAGAAACTGCAGTAGAAACACTGACAGGAGACAAGAGCTGACTGGAAGATCAATCCCTGAGCCCACTACCCACTCTCACAGAATCACTTCCTTTTCTCTGTTCAAACCAAGGCTGCTAAACTCTGAGAGGGAATTATTTTCTTCCATAAAGCTATCAAAAAAATAGCTTGAAAAGAAAATCCCCAGTGATAAAAAGTGGTCATTTCTTGAACAAGTTTGGTCATAATTGTAGGAGACTTTACACATCAGTGGAGGCAAATACGAACTCATAATTCTGCGTGTACTTCTCTATCAGCTGTGATACCATTTTTGGAACCAAACCAATTCTATTTAAGCCATTGTATCACAAAGTCCATTTGTGCAAACCAGCGTTATGTACTGGGTACAAAATAGATGAGGGGCAATTTTACACCTATTGTTTGGAGGAGATACTATGTGATTTTATTTAATTCTTGTCGTGTTCCAATGTGGGGAACTGCAAGTTCTTTTAAAAATAGATGATCTAGAATGAAATTCAGTCAACCAAAACAACATTGTACCTGAGAACTGTTTGTTGGTACCGACAAACAAACAAAAAATGGAGCTGACCTACTAAAGAGGGCTAGAAAAGACTGGAGGAAGGAAAATGGAAAAGGATGCAGGTGGGGGGGGTTGGGGTGGGAAGAGAGAGAGAGAGAGAGGAGACAGAGACACAAAGCAGGCATTGAACCGGAGGCAGGCACATGGGGGCAGAGCAGGCAAGGCTTTGGTCAGGGACACAGGGAGGAAGGACAGACATGAGGGTGAGCAAGAGCCAGTGAGGGCAGGAGAGCCAAAAGCAAGCTGAGGCCACGGCAAGAAGCACACGTCAAAAGACTGGAGCCAAACCAAAAAACCAAGAACCAAAAGGCCCCCAGACTCAAAAATGCCAAAAATCAAGGCACAAAAAGTCCTAGTCACCAAGCCCAAAGATAAAAAGCCCCCAGCCAAAAGACAAGTCTCTAAAAGCCCCCAGGAGCTTGTTGAGGAGTTACTTTTATACCCCCTGACTCTTCCCAAAGTCTCTCCTGCTGACAGGAGACCACTGGCCCAGTCCAACCTTCCACTGCAGTCTATTGCTGGAGCCCTTTTGCCATCTGATTGGAGAAACCTCTCTGGGGAGGGCAGCGTCCTTGGTGGTCTCCTGCTGACTGCCTGTCCCATGTGAGGTGTGAAATGGTGACCAGGCAAAGTCTCCCCAGAGACAAGGCTTTCCTCCATCTTCTCCTGGCTGCCTCCAGCTAGTGGCACATGTGCAGCCCCTGCCCCACACGCCTCTGACAACCAGTATTGAGACAGAAATCAAAAGTAAATTGGCTCCTCACAGTTCTTTAATATCATACATAAATATAGTCACATTTTGGACAGAGAAATAGTTGTTGTGGAGAGAAGATGAAGTTGACAAAATGTCTGGCATTTGTTGTGACATTTTATGTCTTTAATTTAAAGGCTGAATTTGTGATGAATTTTCTCCTTTTTTGACAGCAGTATAATGACAAAAAAATATAGCAGTGGAACTTCCAAGGAAGTAATCTGGTATCTTTGCTATCACTAAGTGATCTTTAAATCATAGAAAGTAAATCCCCTCCTTTTTCCACTACGTAGTCCTTCAACTTATATCTACAAGAGTATATGAATTAGTGATCCTGCCTGTAGCTAACCTCCTCTAAGATTCATTTTGTTGGTTGGTTTTAGAATGAAAAAGAACAAGAAAAATCCAAAGCTCTATCCTTCTAGACAGAGATTCAGAGTACACAGTATTGTAAATTATTCTTCACTCCTGCTAAACATTGATCCAAAAGCCTTGCAATTCTAACACGAAAATCACGGCAATGCTCCAAGTAATTGCAGCTTACAGGGGACAGTTGAAATGCAGGAATGTTTATCTGGATCAGGACCAGAAAGCCGTATACCTTGCATGATCAAATTCATACTCATTACAGAACCACAGAATTAGATTCAATTCATTATGCTGTTATTGATCTTCATTGGGGAAAAAAAAGTTAAGGATCTGCCCAGTTGGAAGTAGATAGTAGGTATTTTAATATATTTTGATGGTATTTCTAGTATTTGGTTTTGGTTTTCACCAGGAATGTATCTCGTTTATATTTTCTTCAGGTGATTCACTCTCTTCCTTACAACTGATATCGTTCAAGTTTGAAAACTGTATAAAATTTACCTGCATGTGTGGGTGGCTTGGAATGTGAGACACATATTTAAAGTAGTATTGTGGATGTATTTTACAGTTCAGTGAGTTGCAAACATATTGCATTGTGCTAGTTACGCAAAATATCGTACTGGGTTTTCAAAGGAGCTTCATTTCATGCTTATTATCAACTGCAATCATATCTTCCTCTGGCAGAAATTATACTAGAATCTGCAGTAGCAAACATAAGGTTCTTCCAGAAGGATTTCATCTTCCCTGTGCCATGCTTATTATAGGTAAACACATAGAGGCATTAACACAGAAGGAAGAGTGGTCTCCCTAGCATTTGGAAAGCCAGGAACAGAGTGGATATGTAAATAACACATTTTTGATTCATGCTATAGACCAAATAATTGTTTTGATGCAGACAGAAACACCAGGGAATTGGCTTATTAAAAATATAATCCAAAAACTAACATAAAAGTAGTATGAATGAAATTAGGTATTCATTCATATCCTGGTTTTGTTTGTTTATTTTTGAACACTTTTGATGAGAGAAAAAGAATTTTCAGAAGTCTAGATGCTATTTTTAATACTGTTGGTATCCACAACAGCTTTTAGCTTGTATTTGAATCCAAAGAGCATTCATCTTTAGTACTGAGTATTGATATTCATCTTCCCAAGTGATGGTGTCCACATGGCTCATACAGTGCCATTCTGCTTAGGTATGGCTGTCCTGGATTGCTTGGCTGGGATTCTTACACTGTATTTTCTCCACTCTTCTCAGAGCTTTCATTTGAGCTCAAGAGAGAACAAAGTGAGAAAACAATACTTATTTTTTCTCCCTATATAATCATTAAGCACATAAACACAAAGTATTTCTCTCAGCTCTAAGGAGAATCTGAAGGATTGGTCACAAGCTGGTTCTAATCTTCATCCTCTTTTGATTTTGGGGTGAATACTGACTTAACAACCAGCTCACATTCTTCTTCTATGTGGTCACAGAAAAAAACAGTCTGTATGTTTTTTGAACATAATTTCTTTTTTCTAAAGACCCCCAACTTTTTGACCCACTCAGAAAGCAATACAAAAAACCAGGTCTGTGTTTTCACGGATTCATAGCAGACTGGTTACATTTGGTCATGTTCTATCTGATCACAGATTGTCAATCCCTTTCTAAGAAATGTGAAAATTTCTTGCGAAATCACATATCCTGATAATTGTTCTCTAGAATAGGAAAGGATTCAAATCCCTCAAGCTGAGACTTGAATTCTACTAAAATCTGTAATGTAATGGATTCACATAGTTGTGTCTTTAAGTAAGAGATGTTACAACTTTCTTATCCACATTAAAAAAATCTATGCTGGATTTAACCTGGTGAACAGCAAGTATTGGAGGTTTCAGGAGACCTGGAATCAGAAATACCAGCTGTAAGAGGTGTGGTATTTGCATGCAAACACTCAAGTCTGACAACTGTCAGAGATGGTCTTCTGAAAAAAAGTTTAAGTTTCTGGTAATTAAGAGGTTTTATAAATCAGTGCCTTTAGACCAGATTTGGCAGTGTCCATTTCCTGAGAATTTGTGACTGAATATGTCATTAAATCAGTTCTTTAATATTTTGTACAAATTTTTGTCTCATTTTCATTCAAGTACCGATGCTGGGTGAAGCTCAGATTGATTTCTTTTTATTCACCACTGTCTGACAGCCTTTGAATACAGACAATATTTTATGTAAATGGTTCATTACCCACTAACTGAATTACAGGCTTTGGCTCAAATTCTGACATGTCTTTACAAAAATATCTTCCATAGCATGGAGACAAAAGCAATGTCAAATCTAAAAGAAGGTATGCAAATAATTTTCAAATGGATGAGAAAACAAATTTTTAATGGTGTTTCAAATCCTGGTATTCTGTCCACAGAATTAAAATTCTTCCTATAATTTTCAATATCACTTTTTATAATTCTAAATTTTTAAAATATAGAACAATTAGAAAAGCTAGTCTTTTGACTTCTATGTGTTTGGTCACAAATCATAAAGATAATATAGTATTTCTATTCTTAAAGATGTACTGACTCCAATGTTATTTTTGTCTTTTGTTTCATATGTAGTATTTCAGCACCTACAAACACCTGCTTTATTTTCATAGATCTTTCTACTTTAAAAGATATACTCTTGCTTTTGATTTCAGAGAAAATATTTCTTTCAACCTAATTTGTAAATTAGTTCTCAAGCTGAGCAGAGGATAAGAAACCTTCCATTAATGTATTTTCTTAGTAGCTTGAAATCTAGTCTTTGAAAAAAAAAAGAAAAAGAGATTCATGTATTAAGTTTGGTTCCAGAATTTCATAAAATGGCTAAATTATTTATAAGGTTCTTTGTCATAAGCTTATTTAAAAGAATTTAGACTCTGAATGATCTAATTAGCTGTAACTGTTTGTTTTGTTAAATTTGATATAAAGTTTGTTATTCTCTTTTGCATAATTATACCGTCAACAGTCTGATCTCTTACATTTTTATATGATGAAAGTAGCTATTAAGGAAGATCATATTATAAAACAAAGGCAAAAATGGAAAATATTTTTGCAGTAATTTAGCATACAAGGAAATTAAGGTGGTTTTCTTACAGCTCTGTAGTAGAAAGCTTAAGTTGTCTATCTAACACAAATATTATTGCACCACATTCAATATTATTTTTTTCTCCCTGGAAGACTCTAAGGAGACTTTTGTGGGTCGATTATCAGCTGCTTAGGTCTGGCTGGTTGTTGCTGATTTTTAAACCGTGCGTGTGCTTTTGCAGATGTGCCATCAAATCCGTACGGAGTACGAGTTTTAGAGCTGTCCCAAACCACTGCCAAGGTTTCCTTCAATAAGCCAGACTCTCATGGGGGTGTGCCCATTCACCACTACCAAGTGGATGTGAAAGAGGTAGCCTCGGAAACCTGGAAAATAGTTCGCTCCCATGGAGTTCAAAGTAAGTATACAAAAACTAAATGGAAGCATTTTAGCTGAGAAGAATGTCCAAGGAAAATACTGTAAGTGTTTCTTAACTGTTTCTTTATTTGTATTAGTCCAGTAGCTGTATCTCTGTATTAATGCAGACCTCTCTACACCAGTTAGAAATAGTCTTTCAACTTTGTAACAGTTCATTTTTTTATTAAAAAATTTTACAATTGTTATCCATTTTTCATGTCCAGTCAAAAGGCAGCTTTTGAGGCTCTACATTTCAAAGAGAGTAGAAATGACATTGCATTTGAAAATATACATTATGTATGCACCTAAATGAATCACTTTAAGTAAGCTGTTATATAATATTTAATCCTGGGCATTAATTACTGATTGTGAGCTACTTAGTAACTTTCTACATACCTGTTAATATTCAAGATACCTATTTCAAAAGCATATAATGTTTGTTCAATAAACATTAAATGCCTTCTGAAAGGGTATTTACTTGCATGTCTCTTGGCAGAAAAGAGCATAAGCCTCCCCAAAGAGACAAGAGTTCTTTAGGCCCCTGATGAGTTGGGGAGTTCATACAGAGTAATGTTAACTCTTGTATCCAAATATGCCTTTTGGTATTTCCAGTGCTACTTAAGGCAGCCTCAACAGTTTTCTGATTAATACTTCAGCAGGTAAATGGTTTTGCAGCCATCAGCAGAGTCACAGGAGACAAAATGTTACAAATCTAAAGTGTGTGTCTCTTTCCCTTTCACATACTGTAATACAAAAATTCTGCACTGAACTGAACATGCTCAAAATTACAGAATTATTTCAAAGAAACATATAATGAACATTTAGTTAACATGTTCGAAAAAAGGCTTATAACTCCTTATCTTTTGTTTTTCTTAGCTCAACACAGTAACTGTGTGTATAAATGTAATAATGTAAATCATAGTAACATTCATTTTATTCCAGTAAAGCTTGAATTTCTCTCAGTACTAGAAGATGTAAAGAAGAATGTGCCTGCCCTCTATTTGCAGGGCAGGCACATTATTGGATATTGGTATACTTCTTCCATTTTTTTCATGCAATGTTGCAGATCAAGTTAGAGACTTTTATTCTCATAGCTCCATACATTCTCATAGGTCATCTCCTTCAATGAATTTGCAATAGTTGTTTTCTGGTATGAACTATATCAAATAGTAAAACCTGAAGTGACCACTCTGCATTGTAGGGTGCAAGGTACTCAAATGAGTAAAAACCCAGTGACTACAGAGTCAATCAGTCAATCACACAGATGATTGATTTCATTGTAAAGCCAGAACAAACACATGTCCTCAGTGTTAAATTTGCAAAAAACATATTCACCTTACTCCTTATAAAACTTTCTTTCATATTATTTCTGTTGTTGGGATGTTTATTAAATTTTTTTTGATTACAGTAGGAAAGATGTGTAATTTCACAGATCCTTGTTACTAGAGTTTACTGGAGCTGCCTTCTTTAAAAATTGACTTTTCTTTTGAAATATTCTTTCAGCATTGAATGTTGTTGCTCACTTTGGATATTTCTGTATAATATGAATTGATCTTAGAATCATTTTGGTCCAAGATTTGTTTGAATTCTATTTTTCTAAAACTGGAGTAGAGTGACAGGTACAAATACCTGCAGTTCTTAGGCAAATGTTATGACCATGAAGGAGACTGGAGCATTTAGAATCTCTGCTGCCACTCCTACTCATATTAAACATTTCTTTGGCAGAGAGCTGTATTACTTCCTGCATACTGTCATATTATTTCCCACATCCTCCTTTGTATACTTTACTCTTTCTCACAGACAATTTCAGGGGGTATACCATCTTGCAAGCATGTGTTGTCCCCTTCATTTCATTTTCTCCTAATTTTATGCTGAAAGGTTTTGTTGAGAAAACAAAATAGGTCACACCATTTTGGACATATTAAAGATACCTCTTAATAGCATATGTTACCAACAATTACTCCAAGTGATGACAAAAACTAGTAAATATGAATACAACCTGAAAAGCCATATTTGTCTACAAAGACTCATGTAGTAAATACATAAATATTGAAAGGACAGTGGGAAATATTAAAAATTAATACTTAATTCATAATTAATTCATTATGTTTTCTGAAATCTATACTGATATACCCCTGTGTAGAAAGATTGAGACTATATATCCTCTATTTCTCTGAATTGCTCTCTGAACTATTTTAGAAATCAATAACTACTTCAGATTGTCAAACATTTACTAAACAGAAGACACCTTGTTTTCATAAATCTTATTGAAGATACATTATGTAGTTGTAGAGGGAAATCAAAAGTGACCTGGTTTCATTTATCATAAGTCCCTGCAGATATTCTATAATAATTCTATAATTTGAAAACTTGTTCTGTTTGTGAAGTACTATAGGGCCAAACCAGAAAACCAAAACATGTTACTAAAGCACAAGGATAACAATTCAGAACAGAAAAAGCTTTTGCAAATGAAGATGTCAAAAAACAAACTTAGTCCTTTTTTAAAAAGGAAATGCTACTAAATTTAAATGGAATTCTTCTGGAATATTGAGCCTTTGCATGTTTCCTGGGCATTCAGAGGGTTTTAGCAATTTTTCTAAAATATCCATTTAAAATTCTTTCCATTTATATTTTACCCTACTTACAGTGTCATGTTAAGATAACCTTGAGATACCTTCTCCAAAATCCCTATTTTCAATTCCTGAAATATTTTTCAAAGAAGCAAAAGTTTCTTTGTGTGAAGCTTCATTAGTGTGAAGGTGCTATTTTTTTTTTTTTGGTTGGTTGGTTTTGCTTTTTTCTTTCAGCTTTTTGAGACATTTAGGATACTTTGTTAAAGGATAATAACAAATGCATGTTCTTGGGACAGTTTCTTATTGTGCTTAAGTAATGAAGAACCACTTTCCTGGCATGCCTCAAGATCATCTCAGCTAGGAGGAGGCTGTTTAGAATGCAGTCAGTTTTCTGTATTACCATTTGTAGTTGGATCATCATGATTTCCACACTCAGTCTATATTCCTTAATGGAAACCAAACCACTTTTTCCATCTGTTCACATTTTAGGGATGGTTTATGGCTAAGATTCAGGTATAAATGCTGTTTACACAGGGACAGATAACTGCTTGAACATCTCAAGTGGTGGTGCATACATAATGCATGGGCCATGATTTTTTCCCAGTAGTAAGTGACAAAATAGTCTGAAATTTTACAGGATGGTTATTTATCAGTCAGATTTAACTCAGGAGGGGTAAAACTGCAGACCTTTCTTGCTACAATGTACAAAATGTGCCAATTCTAAAAATACCATCAAGGAAAAGAGACAGAAAAATTTACATGCAGGAAGATGTTGTACCTGGAAGACTGTTAGAATTCCAATACAGGGATTTTCAAGGCTAAACTGTCTTCTGCTCTCTCTCTACTGTGACTTAAAGAAATAATTTAGTTGTCCTCACACAGTAACAAAGAGCAACCATAAAGTCATAAAATTAATGAAAAATGCATTTTAGAATTAAACAAGCCTCACAGAAATGTGGCTACAGAAGCAAGTTTATAAATAAAGCATTAATAGGTGTTTCAAAAACTTTTTGGGAATAATTGATCCTAATGCTAGCAAGGCATTAATTTTCATTTGGTTATGATCCAATAGCTATGAATAAAACCCTTTACAACTAAGATTATAATTGTTTTATTTGTATGAAAACTACAATAGATGCTTATCAAAGTTGTTAGGTATTCTTCTGTAATCAATCATTCAGTAAATACAAATAAGTTTAATCAGGATGATTAAGCAGTATGAAGTGGATTCTATGCAAATTCATTCTGCAATTCTCTTCATTTTCCCTTTTCTTCAAAAAATCCCTCTAAAGGTGACATTTGTCTCAAACTTTACTACTTTGAGCTGTTTTCAGGTAAGGAGAAAATTCTAGTCTTGGAGCTGTAACCAGGAATATCTATTTCCCTGTTCTCTCCCCTTTGTCTTTTATAATGAAGAAGATTTCATTTGAAAGTCTGTGCTGATTGCAGCTATTGAATCAGAGCACAGAAAGTGAAGCAATCATCTGATACACCAATTTCAGTCTATTAAGGGATTTAAAATCATAATCAACACTCTCATAATTCAGCGAGAGATCAGGGAGCAAATGGCAGTGAGATTTTTCTGCACTTTTTAGGTGCTCCTCTGAATATGAAAATAGTTTTGTTGAAGGCTACCTGCAAATCCAACTTTACAGTGGAGTTCTCTGTGGGAAGAGAGAGAGTCCCAAGGGGGGGGGGAGGGGGTGAAGTGAAAAGAAAGAAGTGAAAAGAAATGCACTAATCTTGAAGTAGCAAAAATGCAGATAGTAGTGGCAGGATTAATTCTCCAAGGAGAGTTTGCATCCTTTCACCCAGGCAGCTGGAAAATCCCTGAGTGTGGGAAGGTGCCCATCCACCATCAGCAAGTGGATAACCAAGGGTGAAGAGCATTTGCCAGGCTTTCTTCTGTACTCACAAAGAAGCCAGTGACAAGCTGTAAGAGATACCTGTGCTGGGAAAAATCACCTTATCACAATCCTCTGTGCAGTTTTGTTTCCAAAGAAAGGACATTAACTGATCTGTTTCTGTCTAATCAACAAAGAATTTATAAGAAAAAGACTCCTTTATGTTTACAAATAGTTTTGTGCAATATGGACTTCCAAGGAAGAAACAAGATAGAGTCTCTGAAATTCAGTTCTTCACATTCAATCCCTCAGAAAGCACCACTGGTTTAACTCTAATAAAGAAGCCATCAAGGTCTTGTTTTGTCTTGATAGCATTATAGACATTAGTAATTCTGGTTTACAGGTAGCAGATAATGCATTTGTAAAAATCAGCTTTTACACAAATCCAAACCACTGTGGAAGCAGGCTTGAAACCTGAAAAATGTTCACTGTCTGAAAACACTTGAGTGTATTCAACAGGAATACAAAACACTTTATTTCCTTTGTTCTCCAATTTACAGGTAGAGAGATAAAGATTTTTTTTCCCAAAACATTTTATAGTTCTGAGTGAAACACCAAGAAAAAAAAACAGTCTCTGCATTTCTTGTGCTACTCAATTTGCTGGTGATAGAACAACATGAGGAATACATTAAACACAGCTCTATATTGAAATTACTGTGGAATTTCACCTCTGGCATGGGTGGATGGCTGGCAGTCTTAGAGAAGAGAGATACACATTTGGGGATTTGTGGAGCCAATACACACACACACATACCCACACTCATCCAGACACACACCCCACCTTTGCTTTCTTTAAACTACTTGTGTTTAGAAGTTTTCAGATTCCAGATCAGAATTTCATTTTCCTATTTCTAAGTATTGATCCTGTGAATTTTTTAGGCAAAAATTTCAATTAATTAAATTTTAATTTTTAAAATTCAATTATTTGTGTTTCATATAAAAAACTTCATAAACTTCTCAAAGCAAGACTTCTCATTCATTGAGTTTAGAGACATTTGAGGAAGGTTCTAGTTTTCCTGAGTTTCAGGGAAGTCCCTAATGTATAATCCCTAGAAAATTTAGAATTTCTTATGAGGAACAATTTCTAATTGGATTAATAGAATTTCTAATGAGGAACAATTATATCCACATGAAATGACTGGATCTTAAAACTCAGAAATGTCTCATCTCATTTATTTTTCTAGGAAACAAAGACCGAAACAGAAACAACAGAAAAACCCCCAAACCAAATCAACCAACACAGACCCCCTAAGAAATGCATCAACCCAACCCACCAACCCAAAAACCCCTCAAGCTCAAAGTCTCTGAACTTTACTGGCATCTATGTCTTGGCATTTTTTCATGAGATATTCTGTTCAGTTTCAACCCTTTAAGTGAAATTATCCCTGGAATTATTAATTTAGCTCTTATAGGATACTAGCATAAAATAACTTCTACAATAGACAAATTATAGAAGCTAAAGTTATACATACATTTCCAAACTTCGGGGTACAAAAAAGAAAAGTATAGAAAATCAACATGCTACACGAGATGCTTTTTTGAATTTATATCTATGTTTTGTGTTTCAATGATCAAGAATGTTTTTTTGATATTAGAGATTCTTTGGATGGCAGAAAGCAGAAACTTTACAAATAATGTGCCAAGTATAATACTATTCAATAGTAAAAGAGCTACTTGTAAATATATTTCATGCAGTGATATCAAAATATACCAAAGACAGTTTATCAACATATGCTTATATTTCTTTAGTGAATATTTCATTGAAGGAGACAATAATTTTTGAAGCCTTGTGATAGCATAATCAGACTATGGGCAAGAATAAGTGAAATATGTTTTTTACAATTTTCCATTTAAAGGCAAAGTGAAAGGATGAAAAATATTTCTAGCTAAGAAATGTTTGAAATATTTATTCTTTCTGGAAGAAAAGAAAACCTTTGATAGGTGAACAAGTTGCATTATATTACTTTTCTGAAAAATAAACACAGCATAAGGAAAACATCTGAGGTTGTACAGCATCTTAAATATATGGAAAACTAACAACAATAAATTTAAGGTAAATTCAGCTAATAAGGAGTTATCCAGTTACAAGCACTAATGCAAATACTTGCTTTCAACATAACTTTAGGTTTTTCTCTCTGGGTTTTAACAACTTACAGCTCTAATCTGAAATAACTAAGTCTTTGTAATTTCGCATTCAAATCTCAGCAGGTTCTGTTTACTTCCTTTTTCATCTGGGTACACTACATTTCATGTACTTCATGAAATTCTAGATTAATGTAGCTTCCTAAATTCCTAGAGGTCCCAATAGGATTCTTGTCATCATCACCTCCAATTCCCCCAGATTGCAGCAGGGCCAAATTCCAAGTTTTGCTAGGGCTTTGCCCTGAGTTCTAAATGTCTCTGTGCATGGAAATTCCATATTTAGCAGTTTGTTTGTGAAATTAGTGGGGTTTTTTTTCAAACCAGATCCTGTCTCTACTATTTTATTCACATACATTTAACTGGGTTTTAAGGTGCATTATAGAGGATGGGTGTTTTCTCTTACCCAAGACATGTCCTTAAATTGCTGTGCTGTGTGTTCTGCCTGGTACTGCTGCTCCTTTTACTGCAAATGTCCTTAAAGTTAGAGGAAGTTATGTACATGCCCATGTTGATGAGGTCATCAAAACTTGAAGTCCTCTCCCTCTGTATTGTGCTATTTAGTTTTGAATTGGCTATACCAATGAGAAGATACCAATGATGTAGGCAACTCACAATGAAAGTTCTTAGTGAAAAAAGAAACATAAACCAGTAAATTTAAAAAAAGGTTATTCCATTTTCTCTTTTACATTATAATTATATATAACATTCCAAACCCTGAAATGGTGTGGTGTGTTTTGGTTTTTTTGGGAGCGGGGCAGAGGGTTGGGGTTTTGGGGGATTTTGTTTTTGTCTGTGCAGATCAGGTTTTTGGATAAAACTGCTTCACTTGATTTTCTGTCCTTAAGCAGGACATTTTGGTGGACTTCATATAAACAAACATTCTTTCAGAAGACTTCAAGATTTTATTGAATCATAGAATTTTAGAGTGGTTTGGGTTGGAAGGGACCTTAAAGCTCATCTCATTCCAAACCTTCTGCCACAGGCAGGGACACCTTCCACTGGACCAGGTAGCTCAGAGCCCCATCCAACCTGGCCTTGGACACTTCCAGGGATGGGGTGTCCACATCTTCACTAGGAAACTTGTGCCAGGGTCTCACTGTCCTCATAGGGAAGAATTTCTTCTGAGATTTCACAGATTTCCCCTGAGATTTCAGAAGCACCATTATGGCAGAAGATATTCTTTCCTATTATAAAACAAAGCCATTACTATCTCTTATTATTGAAATTGAGAGGAAATCTAACAGACAGACTAGTAAGAATTCACATGTATTACCTCTTAGGTTGCAGATTTTGTATTTACTGCTTCTTTTGTACTAAAGCATGAAAGGATGTACCCCACTGATTACTGAAACAGTTTCCCAGTGTAACAATACTTAACCATTAAACCAGGAAGACTTCTAAACAGATTCCTGAGAGATACGAATCCCATATAATGAAATAATTTTCCTAATGGGTTTAATGATTAAGGAGAATATATCTGTATCGTTTATAGATCAAACCGAAATAAATTGCAAATAGTTTGGTAGGCTAAGTCATCACTCAAAATTACTTTCAGAGTTGAAAATCTTCAAGGCAGAATTCATTAATTTCTACTGCAAGCTGCAAAAACAGAAGGAAAAATGCCTTCATCAGCCTGTCCCAGGAGGAAAATTCATCTTGAGACATTTAATTCCTTGTCATATCTGTCAGATTACTCGCTATGGCATGAATTGTGATCACATTCAGTTCAACAATAACAGTTACTATTCATGAGGAGTGTCTATGCCTTTCTGGAACACTATGTATGTACACCAGAAATCTAGAAGTACCTGAAGACTCAGAGGTTTTGACTTTGCTAAGTGATGGCATAAGCCATTCAGAAAAAAACTCTGTGTTGTGAATTGAGCTTTAGGATATGGTTCTTCATTTATCAGACTGTTAGGCAGGCAGTTTAAGAACAGCAAAATCATGGATCAAACCCCCCTATAAAGCTGGACCCCAAAAATATATTGTTGCTTTATACCCAATTTTTTATTATGTCATATTTATTATCATTGTCAAATTGACTAAAATTAATGTTTTCATTTAAGAAATTGGCCATTTTCAGTTGGCAATAATTGTTAATATTTAAAAAAAAATTTGTTGAGCATTCCTCTTATCTGTTAATATCTACTGATACTATTGATAAGCCTAAACTCTTTTTTTTTTTTTCAAAATAAACTGAGTATTTAGTTTGACTCAAAAATAGTTTTCTCAACTTAAAACCTGCTTTGAAATTACAAGAAGGCAGGAATTGCATATATATATATATATATACACACAGACAGACATATACTAGTAAGCTATAGTGTTGTAAGACCTGATACAAATAATATGAATAAAAAGTCCTTAATTTTTTTTTAAATCTTCATTCTTGGGTTAAAATGGCATTATGCAATTTTCCAATAAAATTTTCAATGGTAAGTTGTCATAAAAAAAAAAAACAAAAGTGAAAGAATGTATGCAGTTTTATAACTACTATAGGCTAAAAATAAATATGAGGACAAAGATCACTTTTTATCTAATTTATTTTGTGTATATGCCTGCATGTAAGAAAGTTACTCAGCTCTTTAATTCTGTCTCTATACTAATTTTGGCATCCATCCAAATCTTTGCTGTTAAAATCTCTTGTGGTTGAAAAGGTTGAACTGTAAATAAATGTCTTAAACTAAATTATATGGATGGATTAGAGAGACTGGAAAGTGAGAAGTGTAAAGGGAAAACGATGTTTAAACATTTCAGGTTTTTATACAGACCTGAAACATCAGGAGAATGAGATGTACTTTTCACATTTAAAGGTGAATAAAATGTCATGAGAAGTGAAGAGAATCCAGACAATTTACTGCACAGCATGAGTTCATAACTAAAAGCAACTGAGTTTTTGCAGATATAACCACTATATGAACTTACTCTTTTTTTCCTGGTAATTCTGTGTTTGTAATTGCATTTAGTCAACCAGTCAAAGCTCATTGCACAATGTGATTTATGGTTTTTTCAAGACACAGACTTAAAATCTGTAGGAACAAATGGAAGATATTTTGATTGCAAGAGTATGTAGTAAATATTTTAATAGGAGATTAAAGGGAGAATCAGTCATTACAAATGTATTTCACCTGGTGCTGTTGTGATAACTCTGGTCTATATCCTATTTAGACCTTTCATGCTTTTCATAACTGCACACTCTCAAGTAAATTTATGGTGAACAGCTGATCTGATGTAAAGGTCTTGCTGACGTGGCTTGTAAAGTTAAATCTTGTTAAGCAGAGAATGATGCAGTGCAATATTGGGTATGAAGAACTGATAAATGAGACACATGGTGCAGCTGCAAATTTTGCCTTTCAAGTGTATTGTATTCATCCACATTTATTGTACATTGCTTGTCTACTTAGAGAAAGATAAGGTACATTTATGGAATATTTATGTGTATATAAACTTCTGCTGCACTTTGTAATACAAAATAGAGAAGTGCTCCAGGATGACAGAGTATTCTTTAAGTATTTTCAAGGTCATTGAAAGACAGAGTGGTTATGAATAGAGCTCTCCTTCAGCCACATACAAGAATGAGCAGCAGAACAATAGCATGGCCCTATCTGTATTACATTTCACAATGTCTTTAAATTAATCTCTTTTTATGACTTTTTTTTTCTGTCTCTCCACTTCTTTTCTCATTGGTAAGAAATAAATTATAGTATACGGGATTAGGATGGGGATGAGGAAGAAAGTTATGAAGGAAAATTATCTTTGCATGTAAGAAGCAAAAGAACAGTTCTTGAAGTCATCATTCACGTCAGCCTTGAGGTCTTTCTGTTTACAGAGTAGGGAATGTTAGGAAAGACACATTCAGGATCATGAAAATGGCCTCTGTGGAGATAGCAGAAACCAGGAACTGCTTTGTTCTTTCTTCAAGTGGTGGTTGGTTAGGTTTCTCAGCTCCTGAATTGGATAATAGAGCAAGTAGACTTTCTTTTCCTCACACTTTGCATGCTCCAGACTTGAAAAGTGCATGGTTTAGAGGAGTGAAAGACAGAAGTACTGTGTCAGAACCTGCTTTTTAGGCAGCTCCAAGGCTGCACAACTTAAGTGAGCAAAGTCATACATATTTTACATATTCTGTTTATTACTGTTAGGAAGCAGAATTAAAGTGAAATTTAAAATGTTGGCATTTTAAATAGCAGTCTTAATTGAGAGACAAGTCTTGCTAATTTGAATTTACCTATGAAAAATTCTCTGCTTCTCTAAGCATGGTATTTAAAATATTCATTCCCTGTGCTCTCAGGTATTCCTTTGGCTTACCTTCTGAACTTCTGAATTCTCAGCATCTGTTTTGTTTCACTCTAAGAATACTGATATATTTGTAGTAATGGGCAGTTTAGGTCCATCTGGTTAAGGAAAGCCACATCTAATTTGTATGTAATAACACAGTACAGTTTTGTAACACCATAAGAAAACTAGTGAATTGTATTTTGCTACACAAAACAACCTAAATATGTTGTAATGCCTCATAGGAAAAAGAAATTGTAGCTCTGCAGAACTATGCTGACAATAGGAAGTAGGTGCAGTTGTTAAAATCATTATTTTCTTAAACTTTGGAGGCATTTTGGCCACAGCATCCCCTACAGTGCTACAAGCTGAGGCAGAGTGGCTGGGAAGCTGCTGAGAGGAAAAGGACATGGGGATTTTGGTCAGCAGTGGCTGAACATGCACCAGCAGTGCCCAGGTGGCCAAGAAGGCCAATGGCACCTGGCCTGGATCAGCAGTGGTGCGGCAGCAGGACCAGGGCAGGATTGTCCCCTGTGGTGGGTGGGCACTGGTGAGACCACACTGGAGTCCTGTGCTCAGTTTTGGGCTCCTCACTGCCAGGACATTGAGGGGCTGGAGCACGTCCAGAGAAGGGCAATGGAGCTGGGGAAAGGTCTGGAACACAAGTCCTGTGAGGAGCAGCTGAGGGAGCTGAGGGTGTTTGATCTGGAGGAAAGAAGGCTCAGGGATGAATTTATCCTTCTCTACAACTCCCTGAAAGGAGGTTGTTGCCAGGTGGGGGCAGTCTCCTTTCCCAGGCAATTAGTGACAGGACAAGGGGACACTTAAACTGCAGCAGGGGAAGTTCAGGCTGAACATCACAAAGAGTTTATTTCATTCAAAAGGTTGTTAAACTTTGCAACAGACTACCTAGGGAGTGGTGATGGAGTCACCATCCCTGGAGTTGTTCAAGAAACAAATGGATGTGGCAGCTGACAAAGTTGCAATCAGTCAGAGCTTGGACTCGATCTCAGCAGTCTTGTCCAACTGAAGTGATTCTGTGATTTTTGTTGTTTTTTTTCTTTGGTCTTTGCTTTGGTTTGGGTTTTTTTGGTTTGTTTGTGTGGATTTTTTGGGTTTTCTTTTTGTTTGTGGGGCTTTTTTTTGTTTTTTGTTTGAAAGGGAATATATTTAGCCCAATAATCAGTGACTAGTTCAGGATAAGCTGCTAGTTTGGACCTGAGTTTCACCCTGATATATTAAATCAGTCACCAGGACCTTCAGATGACAAAATGTGTGTGTTTACTACACCATGAACTAGTATATAGACATTAAACAGAATGTATCCCAGGTGCACCACGGGAACTAGTGTGGAACTCATGCTTAGAAGATGCAGCTTTTGTCTGCTGTGAATTTAGGAGAAGCCCACCTCACCGTCTGCAAAGGATCTTTCAGTAACAAAGAATTCGTGGATGGAGTTTTGAATGTAGGAGACCATTTTGAACTCCAACTTTGTGTTGCAAATTTCAGATGGGATGGAAGTCACAACAGGAACTCCACTGTAGGATGAGCAAAAAACAAACAAACAAACAAACAAACAAACAAACAAACAAAAAAACTAGCAGGAAAAACTGACGTACCAGTAATTCCTTCTGCCCTGCAAGGGAGAGTGAGAGATTCTAGCTTCTGCCATGGATAAAATAGACTGGGATAGGACAGAGTTTGATTTATACAACTGAGGAATGAGACAAAGTGATATAGCTGCAGCAAGAGTAGAGGAAAGGAAGGTATATGTTCATAACTAACTCCTGCCTCTCCTTTAAAAGTATACTTCCTTCTTCAGTAATCAAGGTTAGATTCCAAACTTTGATGTAAAACAGGGAATACATAGTAGCATTGCCTACAAGATGACCATGAATATATTTTTGTAGTCTTTTAATAAGTGATCTTGTTTATTTTCTGGGTTGTCTCCCATTAACCATTCTTTTCAGCCTTAAAGGGTATTCAAAGAGAAAAAACAATAGGATAAATGACAGTGTGAATTGTCTTAAAAAGGGCAATTATTGCCCCTCTGCATTGAGATTGCAACAGTTATTCCTTTACTACATTTTTTAGTATTTTGTGTTCACTCAATAAAGTATTACTTACCTAGATGTCTTAATTCTGCTGTCTTTCTGTGATCATATTGCCAATGTAAGTTTGGTGTATTCAATGGCCTTGTATTTTTTCTTACAGGATAATTTTAAAACTAGTCTCTACAGAAAGTAAATTTGATTAATGAACAAGTTTAACTTAATCAGGTTTTATATCTAGCAGTATAATTTGTACTACTAAAATTGCAGCAATTATAGTGACATAAATATTTAACAATGAACCCTGCTGAGAACATTAGTCATATGTTAGAAAGCATTTTGAACAATACTTTCTTTTCACATCATGAAGGGAATATCTGGTAGAAGTCCAAATCCCCATTGATTTCACTGCATTCATTTATTGTTTCATTAAACTTTTTAGTATAGTCCTTTTCAAGTGTCTGGCTGCTTCTCCAAGCAAAATCTTACCATTAAGAATTTTGCAATAGTTTTATAGCAGAGGGCAAAATGTTCTAAGAACCAAGATAGTATTCCCCTTTAATTTATAGAATCAGAAAATCTGGTTGGCAGGAACACCTAATATTTATCTGGTCCAAGCTCCTGCTTGAATCAAGACTCCTGCCAGTCTTAGATCAGATCAGGTGTGGTTTTGTCTCGCTCAGTCTTGAGTCCCAGGGATGGAGATTACTCACTCTCTTTTCTTGGAATAACCTGTTTCAGTGCTTCATGTCTCTCCCAGTGTATCAATATTTCTAATACCTGGTCTGAACATGCCAAAAAAAAAAAAAAAAAAGTGCAGTCACTTTTTCTGAAGTCCTTCACCAGTCTCCATGAGATCCAGAATTTGTATTGATTAAATTAATGCTTCTAAATGCTGTGATAGGAAGCTCTAGCCATCATTGAACATTGTTTAAATTATTGTCCAATAACTTGCAACACTACAAAACAGTGACAATGCTGTGCACACACATAGAAAAAAAAATCTTAAAAACTTCTTCCAAAACACTTATTAAATAAATAAAATTAAGTGCTTATGAGTACTGGGAGGAGACCTGACACCTTAAAAGAGGTATTTCAAGGAGCATTTGTTTTTGAAATGTATTTGAATTGTATGATTTTGAAGGTGAGTGTGTATTTCCATTTTTACCTATTGCATTCTGTAAAGGCTTTTTTCATTCAGGATGCCTTTATTTAGTTTAACAAGATCTTCTTACAGGAAATATCAGTTGTTTCAAGCACGCTATCCTGAACTTTATATTTAGTGGTACTTATAAAGTTTTTAATCACCCATTCTTTCTTTCTCTTCTTCTTTCCTCTTCCGTTTTCTTCTCTATTTTCCCTTTCCTATACTTTGACTTCCATTTCCCTTTCCTTTAATATCCACAAGTTCCTTTTATGGAAGTTCAAGATTTTTCAAGATTTGGTATTAAGCATCTGGCTTGGTCATCATAAAGGTAGTCAAAGAAATATATAAATAAAAACTTGGAGAAAGAGGTATTAAAGAGTGTGTGTTCGAAATATAAATTCCATTGTAGTGGTGATGGGAAACAGAATCTGTCAAAGCTAGATCCTGGTTGCACATGATTGCTGATAGGATGCTAATCTGCTAATCAGTAATCAGTACAAGTGGCAGGATTTTTTCATTAAATATTTGATTTTTTGTCAAATCAGTATAACAGAAAAATTAGAAGAAGATTTGAAGTTAATATGGTTAATTTATCATTTGAAGTACAGATATGTTTTGTAAACCTTTAGCCTAAAAATAGTACATGCATTAACTTTTTTTTTTTTTTTAATTACTGCATAGGTGATTTATTTTGTATGTATTGTTTGCAATTCCTGCAAATGTGTTTCTATTCAAATAAAGATGTGGAAGGTTTACTGATAGGATAATCTATCTCAATACATTGCTTTTGTTCCAGGAATGTTTTCTTTTTTCCCTGTGTGCTCTGGTGTTATTCTGATTAAAACCAAGTTGAAGTAAGAGTGTTTTTTAAATAGATAAACTTCTAAAGAAAATCTATTCATTTTTATACCTGAAGTTTGTTAAATGAAGAACCACATGTTCTGGATTCATGATGATTCAATACATTATAAATTATGTTGTCAATCCACAAATTTGCTCTTTTCTAGGCACTTTAGTTTACACTCCTGCTTGCTTTATTTTCATTAATTTGTAGTACTGTGTATTTTGCAACTATGATTTTCCCATGGATTACTTAACCTTTTCTGACTAGTTTTTTTTCTCAGTAGAAATAGGTATCAAAGAAAATCCCTGAATAGGGATGCTACTTTTGGTTCAGTTTGTATAGTGATATCTCAAAATCCAGCCCAGTAAAATTAAAAATTAAATACATGGAAGAAAGGAGCTTAACATGGTAATTGTGTTTTAATGTGTTATATATTAATATTAATAAAAATATTACAGCTATTTTTTGCCAAATGCATTTTTAATGTCAGCTACTGAAAAGTGTTTTGTAAAGAAATTAGTCATGTTAGTGAACATTAGATTATATTAATTATACCTGATCTATTACACTGTAGATCTCTATTCATGGGTTTTTATTTGTATTCACAGTTAAATAAATGGCTAATACTTTTATTCCAAAATAATGTAATAATTATACATTATAGTGCAGAGAAAGATGGAAATTCCAGGAACAGAACCATTTTATCTGATTATTAAAATGGTGAAATTTGTTTCTGGTGTTTTAGGGAATTAAAGTTAGACATTGTTGCCAATTTATGACAATGATTTCACTGACAGTATGATTTGCTATCATTATCTTTATTTCATAGAATGTGCAACTTGAAACAGTTTTATTATTAAAATTCATTTATTTGTGTTAGCTGAATTCTGACAGTTATAGCCAGATGCTTGAATGAGTATTTATGAAATTAATTGTTATTTGTGCAAGGCAGACAGATGGAACTGAGACAGCCTGGCTGTTTCTGCATATGAATTAACATTTTGTCTATTGTGTAGCAAAATCCTTTTTTTTATTTTTTCCCCTGTATTTCTCCCCTGTGGCAATTTCTAACTTCATTCTGTCAGTATTTCTGTGAGCTAACTGTGAGTCTCAGCTAGAAAAGAGAGGTTATATACTCTTCCTCCTACTGTGCAAACACACAGAATAAACAAAACAGTTGTTGCTCGTCCCAGGCAGACAGATTTTGGGCAAAGTTCCTCATATTCTGTGACATCTACAAGAGTCTCAGACATTTGTACAGAACCTTATTACTTTATCACCTCAAGCTGCTCACTGCTGTCTTCCCATGACTTTTTCTCCTGCCCTTAAAAGAGCATGAATCATCATCACAAACCTGTTTAAGCTTCATAAAAATGCTATTCATTTTTTTTTCTTTTGAAAGAGATTCAGGTATTTCCAGGGGACTCAGTTTTTCCTTGGGAGTAGTAAAATAGTGAGTAATAGGTGCAGCAAAGTGCTGTTAAATCAAAGCACTCCACTTATTAACATGCAGTAGTTAGGCTGCATACACCCTCTGCAGTAATAGAGATTCAGAATAAAGGGAGAGAAGTAAGAAAAAAACCCCAAACCATCCTCAAATTTGTAATGCTTCTTTGACAGAAATTTCACTCTGCCACCACAATCTCACATATATAGGAGTGAAGATGTTGTTTCAGCAACAGTGTCTCAGCTACTTTATTTCAAAATAAATTTATATCCTTCTTCAGTTAGATCTGACATCCTCAGGGGATTGAATTTGGAACTGGAATAACATTGTTCTCTGCAGCAGATAACTCTCCAATGAGAGCAATGTAACAATGTGGTATTTTTGTTAATTAACCTCATATGAGATCCACTTTGGGATTAATGTAGAGGAACTGCACTGCAAGCTCCCTTAACCTTCTTTTCCTTGGTGATAGTTTATGTAATATATCACAATTCTTAGAAGGTTTCTGAGGCAGATTACTTCAGTGAAAAGACAATTTAATATGCCAGACATTTTTCCTCTCATTCTGCTGTAATATAAAGTAACATAAACAACCTACCCTGGACCAGAGAAGCAGCTGGGGAATTTTGTTTTGGTTTTACTGACTTGGATTTATGGTACAATTTATTTCACAACAAATCTTGTGTTAGATATTGCTTTCCCATGGTTCATTTTGACAGCAGTTAAAATTCTGAGACAATAAAAGGAAGTTTTCTAGATGAAATCCTTGCAAGCAGTATTTTAAATAGTATAAAGTTCTGCATTTTTTTCTAGCTAACATATTTTTTGTGGTTTTTTTTCTGTACTGAGTTATTTTTTTCAATTTATTAGATTTGTTTGCAAATTACGAGAATCTGTATAATAAAAATAAGGATTTTATACTTAATGTTGCTACTATCACATAATAGGTTAAACTTAATTTTTTATTCAGTAAAATTTAATTCTTTTCCGTTGTTGTGTTTCTTTTTAACTTCTGGTTGACAAAATTAAAAAACCCAACCAAACTAGCAACAATATTTGTGGGATATCTTGTCAAAAATATTAATAATTTTGTATTAAAGCCTTAATATAGCATACTAAACCAAAAGCTGGTTTAGTATAAATACCTGGTAACTTCTTGTGTCATATTGTCCTCCAAGACTACCCTGAGACTTAAAGCCTCACTTATAAATGGATAACACTAAGCTCTGAGCTGTCGTGCATCATGTTAATTTATTAATTAGCTAACTTAAATTTGATAATTTATTTAATTTGGAGATCTCACAAGTGACTGCTCTGCTTTTCCCTCTTTGGAGTATTCCTTCCAGATCTACTCCTCAATCTAACTAGTCACTATGTGAATTATCCCAACAAAATCAATCCACAAAATTGAATTATCCAGTTAAAGCTCACAGATACTGTGATTAGAAAGACATTATCTACTGACAAACAGCTAGAAGAACCTGGAAAATCTCCGATGATACTCTGAAAGAAAGGAATTTCACTTTCAGTATATCTGCAACTTGATATCCATCAATAATGTAAATATATGGCATGCAGTGGATTGGTTCTTTTCACATTTATGCACTAAATGTGAAAGAAATAAAAAATATATCCACTGTGCCCAGGGCTATTTTCATGTGAGAAAAAATTATTTGTATATGGAAAGATGAATAAGCTGATTTTATACTTAGATAACAGATACACACATGATAAAAAAAATTAACTGGTTTATGAATTATTTTCAGTACTTTCTTCCAATCTCAACTTCTAATGAGCAGTAAAATTTTCATTTCTCTTAGATTACTCTTCAGTCCTGCACTTATGTCACACTCTGGGTGACAACTTCTTAATGCTAATTATTCCAAGTATTCTTTTACCACTGGAGTATGCATTCTAATCCAGAATGGTTCTTTGTTTTCAGAAGGCCATAGTTATAATTTTTCCTACATATATAACATATACACCTCAAACCATCACTGATACAAAGTGGGTCCAGTGTCTGGGTTAATTCCACGAATGTAATTGCAAACGTCATTGTATCTAGATGCAGAGTGCTGTGCAGGGGACTCTAAAATATACACTGATTCTTTAAATACTGCATATATAAGAAATTTTATTCATTTCTATAGGTCCCAGGGGTGCTTATAAAATTGGATCCTTAGGTTTCATGTAGCTAACACATTTGCATTTTTTAAAATGTAGACTCCTAGTCGTGCTTCTATGTTGTTTAAATTTTAAAAACATTTAGAGTAGCACTAATATTCGGTATGCCCTAAGGTTTCTTTTCAGTGAAATTATTCATCCTTGGAAAGTAATCATGGCTGAAAGGCAAGTCAAATACTGCTACTGCTTAGTTAAGTTTTAAATTTCATCTTAACAGAACTCAGTGATATATCTCCTAATTCTATTCTTATTCTCATGATGATACATTATTTTTTCATGACATGATTATACTTGAGAGTTCAGTATTTTTAAATCTCGTAAAATGATAAAGCTCAAGCATGCTGGAAGACATACAATTCTACTGCTCTATTTACAAGAAAACAGTTACGTTTCAATGGCAAATTCATGCAAAATACCCATAATAGAGTGTGAAATGTAGAAGTTACTGTTTTTTCCAAATTCATTAAATCCCTTTAGTTTCACATTTAATGGGAACTCTGTCAGACTGCTGTAGAAACTAAAGAAATAGAAATTTTAATAAATCTGCACTGAAAAGAATAACAAAGAGTATGGACAGAAATAATTATGCTTTCATTGGATATGTAACTTGAAGGCCTAAAGCAACTAAAAAAAAGCTTCTTATAATGAGAAAAATTAGGCTCCCTAGGGACTGTGAAAGATACTACTGGCTCTTTTTTAAGAGATTACATTTCTACAACAACTTGCCAAAGGCAGGGGAAGGATGACCTCCCTGCTCCTGCTGGCCACACTGTTCCTGACACAGGCCAGGAGCCATTGGCCTTCTTGGCCACCAGGGCACCCTGCTGGCTCATGTTCATGTCAGCCAGTGCCCCCAGGTCCCTTTCTGCCTGGGCACTGTCCAGCCACTCTCTCCCCAGCCTGTAATGTTGCAGGGGGTTATTGTGGCCAAAATGCAGGACTCAGCACTTGGACTTAGTAAACTCCATCCCATTGGACTCTGCCCATCCATCCAACTGATCCAGGTCTCCCTACAGAGCCCTCCTACCTTCCAACAGATCAACCTATGCTTCCAGCTTGGTGTCATCTGCAAATTTACTAATGAAAGACACAATCGCCTCATCCATGTCATCAATAAGGATATTGAACAGATCTGGCCCCAGCACAGAGCCCTGAGGGACACCCCTGCTGGCTGCCCCCAGCTGGATGTGGCACCGTTCACCAGCACTCTCTGGGCCCAGCCATCCAGCCAGTTCCTAACCCAGCACAGAGTGCTCCTGTCCCAGCCCTGGGCTGCCAGCTTTTCCAGGAGTGTGCTGTGGGAGACAGCATCAAAGCCTTGCTGAAGTCCAGGTACACAACAACCAGAGCCTTTCCTGCATCCACCAGGTGGGTCACCTGGCCATAAAAGGAGTTCATCACATGTTGTTCCCACTGCTGCTCAGGGAGTGGAGTCCTTCCCCTTCTCCAGGGGGGAGACAGTTCTCCATGAACTGCACCAAACTGAGTCCGTCCCATGGGCAACAGTTCTCCATTAACTTCTCCAGCGTGGGTCACTTCCCCAGGATCAATTCTTTAGGGACAGGCTGCTTCAGCATGGTTCCCCCACAGGGTCACAAATCCTACCCGGAAACCTGCTCCAGCATGGGCTCCTGGAATGGGTGTGCAGGTCCCTGCCAGGAGCCTGTTCCAACACAGGCTTTCCACAGGGTCAAAGCCCTCTTTCAGCATCCATCTGCTCTGGTGTGCACCTCTTCCGTGGGCTGCAGGTGGAACTCTGGACTCCCATGGGTTGCATCTCCTTGGGCTGCACCATGGGCTGCAGGGGAATCTCAGTTCTGGGGTAACTCCTGCCCCTCCTTCTGCACTGACCTGGGTGTCTGCAGGCCTGTTCCTCTCACATCCTCAGCCTGCTCTTCTCTGGCCACAAGTACATCTGCACAGTAACTTTTTTCCTTCTTAAATACATTATCACAGAAGGCTGTGTTATCACAGGTCACTGTCACTGATGGGCTCAGACCTGGCCAGCTGTGGGTCAAGCCTGGAGCCAGCTGGGATTGGCTCTGTCAGACATGGGAGAAGCTTCTGGAACCTTCTCAGAGAAGCCACCCCTGCAGCAGCCTTGCTACCCAAAACCTGGGTGTGGAAACCAATACATTGTGCTCAAAATCTGAATATAAGACATTGCTCCCCATCGAGGTCCTTAATTGTTGCCTACACTGACTTCACTGTTCCTTCAGAAGCATAACTTAGTCACAACAATGATTTTATGCAGATGAAAAAAGGGACTATTAGCACTCAACAAAAAAGCTGATGTACTGTGATAAAACCAATGTACTGTCAGAATATGAGACTTGATATTTACAAGTGAAGAAAGCAAATTATGAATTTGTCTTACTTTTCTTTTCATAAATTTATTACTTCATCAAATTTTATTCCTTTTCTTTTTCTTCCCTTTAGCTATGGTTGTTCTGAGCAATTTGGAACCAAATACAACCTATGAAATCAAAGTAGCTGCTGTAAATGGAAAAGGGCAAGGAGAGTACAGCAAAATTGAGATCTTTCAGACCTTACCTGTCCGTGAGTAAAACTTGTGCTGTTAAATTATTATTTTTTTTTTATTATTATCTCTAGATTTGAATTATGATCCACTGTAGATAATTTTTCAGGTTTTTAATCCACTCTCCAGTGTATTATATCAGTTTTTTCATTGTGTCTCAGAAATCTTGTTTTGTTATTCCACCCTTTCAAGAAGTATGAGTGTACTTAAATTGGAGAATTCATCCCATTATCTTACATTTTTGAGATTCAGAAAAGCCTTTATTTGATATAATGGAGCATAAACCATGAGAGATACTAGAATAAGAAATTTTTCTCATTGTTAACACTCAGGGTATTATCCACATCTAAGAAGTGAATTGGCCATTTCTGGAGACATTTCTTCACCAAATTATGGTGCTATTGTTCTGCAATTATCAAGCATCAAATGAAAATCTTAAGCTATGGAAGAAATGATGAGAATAAATTGTTTTAACTATGACTACATGCAAATGAGAAATTCTATGAAACCAATTTTGTATTTGTACTAACTATAGGCTGGAGGTTCAGATTAAAATATTAAGGGCAAATGAAAAATATTTTCCTCAAATTATCTTTAAATAGAAACAACAGTAAATAAATTAAATAAATAGAGAAAAGAAAAGGAAAGGAACTACCAGATGGCAGTGTACAGTAATCAAACAGATATGCTGAAACACATCAGCAGCTACTGCCAGACCAGTCTGTCATAAATCTGCTGCAACAGAACTGTTTCCTGAATAGGGCATTACTCAGTGTAGCTAATACTGGGAATGAAAAATAAAAGTAATGTAACGACAAAAGAACACAAGATATTTCTGTGATATTAGATTATATTACATTATATTTCATATTATATTATATTATATTATATTATTTATATTATATTAATTATATTATATTATTTTATATTATATTACATCGCATTATACATTTCTTCTGTCCCAGAACAGTAACTTGACAGCTTTCAAATTTCTTTTTCATTGAAGCATATACATATTTCAAATATATTCCAGGACAGATGAGATAATTTCCTATTACTTCTATGTGCATACTTGATGGAAGAATGACAGAAACTGAAAGATATTATACATATATATCTCATAACATTATACATGTTATCTGATAGAAAGCTAGATAAGTTTTGTGTTGTGATCTAAGTTTATCCTTACTTTAATAAGTGCTAAACACAGTACAATTATTTCTAAAGGAACAGTATCTGTCTGGTTAAATGCACATTTACAGATATTTTGAAGATAAGACACTTCAGTATATGTTCATTTAGGATCTCTTTTTAAGAAAATGTAATGGGCATTGCATATAGAAAAAATAATCTGTGGGTTTTTGACTAGGAAAAAGTCTGAAAGTGGTCTTTAATCTTTGATTTCATGTTTAAGACTACCTTTATTTTCTTATTATAAATAAGACATTTGGTTTTAGATTTGAAAATATTTTTTACATTTACTCTTAATATTGACTTCTCTACATTGTTAATCTTAGATAACTTTTACTCTAATTTGACTTGGTACATTTATTGGAGAGTAAGTTTACTTTAAATTGAAAAACTGTATTGCAATTTAGACATCTGACAGAGGCTTAAAGGTAAGGCTTAAGTTATGGATGCTTACTTGTTAGAGAGTGTCTGGCTTGCTGAATTGATGACTAAATGATTTTGGAAGGAAATTCCATTTAAAAGTGTTGAAGTCAGTCTCAAAGATATGAATATTTCTTTCATACTTCACATAATTTTATTTCCTTGTATGAGGAATCTCCATTAGAACATACTTCAAGCACAGTATTTAACATTCTTATAAACGCTGTTTTGTAGTGCCTGGAATGGTCATATTGATTTTAAGATTTTGATAATGTTATTATAGACAAGTTCCTAGCTGTAATTTAGGAGTTATCTCACTGCTTATTTATTATTATTATTGTGTACTGTTTGTTTCCTTATTTAGGGGAGCCAAGCCCCCCTTCAATTCATGGACAACCAGAGAGTGGCAAGAGTTTTAAACTTAGCATAACTAAACAAGATGATGGAGGTGCCCCCATACTGGAATATATTGTCAAATACAGAAGTGTAAGTATTTCAGTTAATCAAAATAAGTGAAATTATGCTTGTAAATATCTGCTTTTAATGTAGAGAAAATTGTTGATATTATTTTAAATTTACCAAAGTGGTTTGCATTCCAGAAAATAATTTTAAAAAACAAGAAAAACCCCATATAGTATGTTTTCTCTTGGAACTAAGTTGCAGCTGCCAGCGTATAAAATAAAAATTGAAAAAAAAACCAGAAAGCACTCAGCTATTCCTAAAGGTATACTGAAAATTCATGTTATCAAGAAAATTATATTCTTTTTTGTTTGTATAGTTAAAGTGGGACATTCGTGTTCCCCTTTTGAGCATACAGTAAATTAGCAAACATTAAAATTACACATTTAAGGTTGTTTGAACAGCAAATTTTTAATCTATTATAAATGCATTTGCATTGATAGAAAGCTATATTGGAGTGCTCCATATTAATAGTAAATGACATTAATTAGCTTATCATGTTTATATATTTTATCTGCCTGAATTCCTAGTCTCATCTTGCAAAAGCCATTGGCACATTGTTGGGAATTTCATGAGTTTCAGGGCACACATCTGTTCTTAGACAGCCACTGGGCAGAGGTTTTTTGCATTCTGCCTTCTAGAAAGCTCTGTTTTGGTGTTCTTTCATCAAATCTGGCAAGTTTAGAAAACAGGATCTTCTGCAGTATAAAATATATTTTTAAAAAATCGTGTGAGTTTTTTATTATTATTAATAGTGTAGCTAAAATACATTTCCTGACATGCTGTGTTTAGAAGTGATTGTGTTGAAGAAGTAGCTGCAGAGCTGGCAAAAGTGATGTGTTTCATTCCAGTGTAAATTTTTAAAAAATATCCTTGTGCAGTACTTTTATTGAGTAGACCCAGAGTTTTACAGCAGAATTTCATGTCCATGAAGAGTCTAGAAAACTGGGAATGTAACACTGGATATCTAGGCATGTTAAATGGAAGGTAGTGAGGAATTTATTTATTCACAGAAAGAAGCCATTTTTGAGAAAGTGTTGGAATGTTACCAAAAGGAAAAGATAGTTACTGAATTTGTAATAGGTTTTTGTCACATTTCCTAATATTTACTATGATGTAACTTTTTGGTTATGGTCTAGGGATTATCCGAATGCTAAACCTGATATGTAAAACTATTCTCCTTTGCTAAATTTAACCAAAGAAGATTAATAGTGCAAATTAGTTGAGAAATATTTGGTAGCACTCTTAAGAGTAGTCTGGGGCAATGACCAGAAGTTATTCTGCTATCACTGATCCCTAAATCTTAATTGACCTTCTTAAATGACTTTCCATCCAGTGAGTGAATACAGTTGACATAAAAGTAATAGCAAAGAGGATGAGGGTAGTAAAATATGCAATACAAGATAAAAATGAAGTTTTGCAGGATTGAACTTCCTAGTGGGATAACAATGCCTTCAAGTATCTACCGCTGAGTACAAAATAAACAGTTTGGATACAATACATTCATGCAGCATATGGAATTTAATCTTTTTTATGATTAAAATAAGATAAATTCTTTTGGTTCTATCCCAAAAAGTTTTTGGAAATCTAATTTTGATCTTGTGTTTTTACTAAGGTACAATATTATAGTATAAAAGATTACTTTTTCTGTGCGGTGTTGGAAGGTAAATGTGCAGTTTAAGCAGTAACTGGAAACTTAAAAGGTTGAAGAATGCTTTTCCTTGGACCTCGAACTCCTTGAACTTCCAACTGAAAAAGCAATTTGACTAAATTAAAGGCCTTTCTACAACAAAAGAAGCAGAATATTTTTTGTGTGTTTTAATCAGCAAGAATGACTGCTATTTAAAGTTCATAATTATCTGTTGACTGCTTCTCTTCCATCTTCCCCATTGGCCATGTTTAATTAGCTTTCTTATAACTCTTGCCAGCCTCATTATTAGCACCTGGACCAATGTATTTGCTTGCATGTTTGAAGAGCATATTTGATAACAACCCATACATCAATGGCTTTTTCTTCAAAAAGTTAATTCAGCCATGTATAAGTTTTATACAGATTTTTTTTTTCAACTGGAGGAAGGACAGCCTTTAATATATTAAAGCAATATTACAGCCTGGTTGAGAGCAAACAGTAATTTTTTTCCTGGAAATCCAGTATTTAATTCTGTTGAATATTCCTTTCCTTGCACCAGTTTCTTGATATTATGGGCAGGAATTACTGTCTACAATCAGACTACAGCAGCTTGACATTTTCTTCTGTATTCCAGAGTGTTAGGTACTATGCAATTTTTATGATTAGCAACCTCAATTTTTTTCATGCTGTTGCACTAAGAAAGTTGAGACAGCCTGACAAAGCTTCACTGGTGGAGTCTGAGGCTGATGGCACACATTGACTTCAAACTTACCTTAGGAAAGAATAGGAAGGGAGAGATTAAAACAAGGGAAAATTGTTCCCCGGTAACCAGCTGGAAAGAGCAGTGATGGGAATTCTCTAGGGAAGCATCCTGTCTGGTGCCAGAGATGACAGCCAACCACACTTCTCAGAAGAACTCTTTAATATTCTTTTCATGGGGGCCAACTCAAACCTCCCTTTGGTTCTTCTGCTCATGGTGCTTCCAAAGTTGGTTGGGACACACATGATGATGTCCTGGCGTTTCACATCAGATGTGAAGCTTTATCCATGTAAATTATGGAAATGTGTACTGAGTTGGTAAGTGGCTGTTATCTGATGGGGCATTTACCAAGTACCAGAGTAATAAATTAAAATCAAGAGGAGAGTGTTGATGAGACAAGGAGGGCCAGGAGGAAGGAGCAGTTGGAATACAGGGGAGAGGCTGTCACAGCAGCCAGGACAGACAGACAAGAGAAAGGCAGGCCGCAAAGCAGCCTTTGGAAAGTATTGACACTGCTTAAGCTTACTTCATAATGCTTAAAAAGAAAGTTCTGAATAGGTGTCTTAACATTTCTATACTGCCAGGTCACAGAATGCCAGCAGTAAGCTACAAAAAAAAAGTGTGGTGAGGGGAAGAGGGTTGTTTTTGTTTTTTCCTGGCAGGGAAAATGTTAGGGAACATTTGGAATTAGAACAGAATAATAAAAATAATTCTCTTTTATGATTATGAACCTTTTGATAGAAGCAAGAAAAATTACTAAAGTGACTGGTTTTTACAGGCCTAAAGCTTGTTCACCTCTTTTTGACCTGTGGCAGGATTACTGTTAATTTTGGCAGATCAGAGTTGACAGTTTATGTGCTTTGCTCTGAAGCACGTTCTCTCTTTTTTGACTGTGTTGATGTGGGACATATTAACTTTGTTCCTTAATGGTGGGTTCTACAACAAATTTTGTAGATATAGAATACTTTAAAAGAGATTATTTCTCATTTACTCCCACTCTGAGATACCTACCAAGAAACAGGTAAATGCTTTTGCATCTCTAGGTTCCAGTCTACCTGCTGGATCCTCTGACTTTGTGTGTATTTTAACACCATGTACATTTTACCAGCTGTTTTGTGCTTGGTTCAGTATTTTCCCCTGTACTTTATTACCCTTATTACCAGACCTAGAAATCCCCAACCTGATGTAATTAATTCTTGCGAAGTCACTGCTTTAAATGATTAGATTTTCTTCTGAGAGGATTTCTTGATATTTTTCCTGCCAGCTTTCAAGACAGTTTAGTGTCTCCTGTCCATTTTTTCATCACAGGGACCACCATCATAAGTCTGTTTGAGCTGAGCTTTCAGCTTGACAATTTAGAGAGGATGGGGAATAAGGGAAGAGTTGAAGGGGATTAATCACTTTTTCTCACTTTTTATGAGATCCCAGAGAATGTGATTTAGGATACAATGTAGAATGACCATTAAATAGAGAGATGGTATTTTCCAGACTAGTAAACTGCTGCCTAAAAAATGAATTGGCTTTACTTCCACTGTTGTCAGGTGTGCCCTCAATTTTGAGAAGCAAGCCATGGTAGACTGGAGTTTACATTGTTTTGTTTAGTTTTTGGTTGTTTTTGTGGATTTATTTGTTTCAGTGGAGGTGGGTTTGTTTTTGTTTTTGTCAGGGTATTTAGGTGGTTAGGTTACAGCTGTCTTAAAAACCTAGCTCTTAGACCCTTCTTAAATAAATTTGGATGATGCTTATACTATGAAAAAAAAAAAAATGGAGCCAAAACTACATAAAGCCAATATATACACATTTAAGAAATAATGATGTGAGGATTTTATGTAGTTAATTTTTTTTGTGTGTGAATATAAGGCTGAGGAGTAATGGAAGTGGGCAGTGAAATCCCCAGAACTGCCAGTCACTAGCTAGGTTATCAGTGGCCTTGTGTAAAGGAGTATTTCTGCATAATATCAAACAAAATAAGATGTAAATAAAGGAACAGTTTCATCTCTGAGGTTGCAGATCCCATCACAATTTCTGTAAATGCGGATTTGTTGCTTGATATTAATGATTATTAAAGACATTTATGTTAATTCATCCCCCAACCTAGACTACTGTTTGTAATTTAGAAGTTTCATTCCTTTTGTTGTAGAACACTGTGCATATGTAGAGCTTTCTATAAATTTTAAGTATTAATAACAGAACAACCTAATAAGGTTCAAAGTGATCTGTTATGGTTCTCTCTTCTGCTCCTTAAGCTACAATTGAAAGTGTTCTACATTAAACAGGGATATTTTTTGGGAAGATTTACCTGGCAGACCCATGATTCGTGTTCTCATCCCTCTTTTTCCATTTCTACACTTGTAGTAAATCAAACATGGACACATTACTGAGCTATGCTTAGGGGAAAGTACTTGAAAATGCAATATAGCTGAAATAACAGCTATAATGAAGGACACAGAAGTTATTTTCCTTTTTTTTTTTGTTTGGTTTTTTGGGGTTTGTTTGGTTTGATTTGGTGGTTTTATTTTTGGGGTTTTTGGGGGGGTTTTGTTTGTTTGTTTGTTTTATTTTCCATCTTTATGAAGCTATAAGCAGTACTCTGGAAGATCTAATCTCTGTCTTTAGAACACACCTTGCTCTCCAGACACTTTATTTCTCTTCCTCCTAACTTGTGTTTGTCACTTTTCAAAAACTTTTCTGTCTTCGCACTCAGGTTTTGGACTTTGTTTCATTTGTCTCAATTCACCCATTTGGTTTCAGTTTCAACTAAAATTCTGGCATCTCTGTCATAGCATATGCATGACAGAGGTATCTTGTGATACTTCAGCTCATTCACTATTTTTCACCTTACCAAATTGTGGAACACCTGCCTTTCCCCTTGTTCTTCTGTCTGCAGAAGTGCAGCTTTATTACATTCATCACAAAGATTTTTGCACTTTTTTTTCAAAATATAATCAAATCTCTGTTTTCAATACTGTCTTTTTCTGCAGCAGCTGTGTTAGCTTGAATCTTTAGTTTCCAACTTTAGTATATTTTTTTGTCTTTCTATGTTTCTGAAACCCTTGGGAATTCCCTGGTATATTCACATGGCATCTGTGCACAATACTGAAATTATGTAGGGAACTTCTGATTCATGTTGATATTCTTTAAAATCTAGCTGTATTTATTGTAACTCCTCCCATACCTCACCAATTTCAACAGCCATTAAAGTACAGTGCTACATAACACTGCTATTCCTAATATCACTAAGGAGTATTTCCATATGCATTTTGCAATCAGTATTATAGCTCCTTCTATTTCAGCAGTGCTATGCAAAAATGTAGTTTATAAAAGGAGTTTAGTATAGTGGCAATGTGAGTGGATTCACTCAGGTGATTGCAATAGAAGGGATATGGGGAAAATATCCTTTACAGGAAATACTGCTTTCACTGTATGATGAACAAACTGGTTTTACTCCAGTGTATATAGGTTTTTTTTCATTGTTTTTAACTGACCTACCATTCTGATGTTTTTCATTAGTCTATCACTGCACCAGGTAGGAATTTTCACCTGGATGAAAATATTCCTGAAAACAGCTTTTGTTGGATTTTACTCATTCTCAGAACTATCACATGACAATACCAATGCTAATGCAGACAAAGCAAGAAAGTTTATGAAAAGGTGAAGTCAGTATGGAAAAACCCTCAGCCTCAGAGCTGATAACAAATAAATTATTGCACAATGCACACAAGGGAATTTAGTGTATCCTTTATTTTCTGTAGACTGGGGACAAATAAAAAGTAAGTCATAGAGAACATGATTGGTCCCTGAACTCTCTAAATTAGTTGCTATTTTCTCTGAAACCTGTATCAGTGAAGAGCAAGATGCTTCAGCAAAGAGCCTAACTATAAGCTGCTGAGTAGTGTGCAGCTAAGAAGTTACACTTGCAGGTATTATAAGTTTGTCTGGCTTTAAATTTTCCCATATGGTTTATACCCACTGATTGGGTCTGTGTTGCTGTAGTGGATGGATGGCCAGGACCTGCCTCTCAAGAGATATTTGAGCCATGTTATTGTACCTCAGTCTTGTATGGGTAGGATTGCATGGATTCTTGCTGACTATTATTGGTTGTCCTTTGAACAAGATTACTTTTTGTTTGACAATATATATTGTTTTATCCTTCTACCTGTTAATTATTGTGTAATTTCTATTTGTATAAATAATTAAATGTATTGTGCACTCAAAGTAGCGATTGCAAAGGTAAGAACTCCAGATTTATGAAATGCCAGAATTAAGTTTGCAATCTAAGTCCTCATTTGTTCTCGTTGTATAGATGTCTTAATTACCTGAACTAGGAGAAATTACGAGAATCCTTTTTTGTCTAGAACACCATCCTAAAGATTTTCATGTATCCTCTCACAGGTGCAGACATAGCACTTCATATTTTCTCAATGATGTTTATATTCTTCATACAACCTGGTTTGCAAAATGTTTCCATATTGCTACAATTAATGTATATTTTGTTAAATAACTAATGTGTGATATAAACACAGCTGGACTCATGAACAATTCAAGAATGGGTTTAATGGCAAGTTTATTTGAATGAATATTGATCAAAAGGTAATTGAAATGTCTGTATAAAATAAACTTCTTACATAATTTATTTTTAGCATTTTATTATATAAGTGATTAGCCTGCTGTTCTATAAAATAAAACCCAGTATTTGAGCAAAGAATAAATTGAAGCCAAAAAGTTTAAAAGGATTGACCACCAAATTCTCTAAATCCACATTGTGGAAACGGGATAAGGAGTAGTCAAAATTACAAAAGGCCTAAGTACTTAGAGCTCCAAAATTAGATTAGCGTTCATAACCTCTGTAAAGGAAGTTCCATATCTTTGTGCATCGTGTGCATACAGACTTTAAACAAATAATACAAGAGAATTGAAGAGAAAGAAGGGAAAATTGAAACAAATATTTTCTTCTTTACAGAAAGATAAGGAAGACCAGTGGCTAGAGAAAAAAGTACAGGGTAGTAGAGACCACATCATCTTAGAGCACCTTCAGTGGACCATGGGTTACGAAGTACAAATTACAGCTGCCAACAGACTGGGTTATTCTGAACCAACATTGTATGAATTCAGCATGCCACCAAAGCCCAACATTATTACAGGTAAGTTAATTTCATCATGTTTTCTCTCTATGAATTATTTCCAACTCAGGGTACACTGTGTATAGTTGAGCATAACGTAAGTGAAGTCTTGGACTGGAAAAACATGAGGTCCCAGATTTTATTATCAGTAAAAAAATTTATTCAGGACCCTTAAATGGGACCCTGTCTCCCACTTTTCTCTTAGTAATAAAGTAATTTTTAAGTATAGAAGAAACATTGATTCTTCAACCCTGTTAATGACACTCAACAAGAAATACCATATTTAAGATACACCTGCTTTTCAAGTTGCCTTGTACTGCCTGTTGTCTGGTTAAGCCAGTTATTTTCTAGAATTCTTCATTTAATTCCCATCTCTACATGTGCTTTTAGCTACACATGTAATAAAAGCATTTATTTTAGTGTCTGATGAGGTTAAGACTTCAAATAGTCTTGTTTAGATATTGTCTGAATGATTCACCCTAACATAGTGACCAAGCAGTCAGAGACTGATTTAGAACATTTGAAATCTATAGAAACTTTGTTCTTATTTTTAAGTCTGTAAATAGGAAGGTTTGAAATTCCATTCAAGAAAAACTGCATTTTAGTTAAGAGTGAGTGTATGAGTTTTAATACTTCCCAATATAAGGGGTTTTTTTTGATGCAACAATGAAAAATTGTTTAGTTAACAATAAACCTAAAATAAGGTATTTTCTGGAATATTATTAGTAATTTTAATTTTTTTAAAGAAAATTATATGAGGAAAATATTTTAAACTTTTAATTAAAGTTATGAACTACATCCTTAATAATTATTTCTAAATTGGATCATTATCATCATTACCACTTGAAAAATCAAGTTATAAATCCTCTAACATAGTATTTTCTGACTGCCGTTTTTCAAATTGTTAGTGTATTAGAATCAACAAAGAACTTGCCAAATAAATACAATGGCAAATATATTAAAATGTAAACCATATTAATACTTGTATTTCAATCTGAATACCTGACTAGCATTGATACAGTGCCAATGAGCTGGAATGAGTCATGAAAATTTTGAAATAACTGGCTATTTTTTTTCTTGTTTATTATAAGTTTCCTTCCAGTATATTTTCAGGAAATTTGTCTCACGATCTCTGCAACATGTTTGAGTATTCCATAGAAAATTTTAATATTGGAAGCATCCTTACCTTTTATTTATTGTGAAGAAAACACATTTGTAATTCATTCATAGACTCAGATCCAGTTCTAGTACAAGTATTTGTTTATGCACTTGAATTGAAGTAAAGTTGATTTGCATCTTGATTGAAATTCAGGGTCTCAATAGGTTCTGTGTACTTGTTTTTAAACAGGCAGGGCCTTGTGATTCCTATCATTCAGAAATAAAATTTCCTGTGATTGAAAAAGAAAAAGGGGAAAAAAATGTAGGGAAACTCATTGTCCTGAGGAAATGAAGATATCTGTCAAGTAGAAAAATAAGTAAAAACTTACTGATGGAAGGGATAAGCCACTTTTCAATTTTGCATATGTGAAAAAAAATTATTACTTCTTTTGCCATGAATTCCAACTTTAGCATTTTATAATTATGTAAACTAATCTGTACTATTGCCATAGCTGCTGTAGCGGAGAAAACTTAATTCTCCTCAGTAAATGATACCATAGGTGATCTCTAGACATTCAAGTAAAAAGTAGCTTAGTTAATTTATTTTCAGAAGAAAGATAGAACATTTCTCTCTAAAAAGAGTTTTATAGGTGCTTAGGGGCTTTTTCCTTTCAATGCTCTCCCATAACCTCTAAGTACTTGTAAGAACTCTGTTACACTATTTAACTTCAAGTCTTCTTTATATGAATCATTACTGCAATTATGATTGTGGAACTAATTAGTTTCCTTGACAACTGTTTTTTCAAAGCCTGAAAAAGAGTGTGAAATTCCCATCATAAGAACATTCTGTAGGCGATTTTTTAAAGTATGTCAAAAGACATTTAGAATCAGTGGAACATTAGTCTTCATGAGTCAGCATGATTATCTTGTTTTGAAATGACATAATATTATTACTATGATATAACATTAGATACATATATACATAATGCTGCAAAAATATGAGTTTAATCTATTAAAATGTAATAGAGTTTATGTATAAAATGCTTAAGTTTGAGCAGAAATATTCTTTCTGATGTCAGTTAATGCTGATGATGCACTATTTGTTTGAGGCTTTGGCATCAACAGCTAGGCATCTACAGATAAATTTTAAACAGGACATAGGCAACAAGATTGAAACTGGGTAGACTTTTGGATGAAATCTTCATCATTTGTCCTGTGCTCTCTCAGTAGCTACAGTAAGTGAGGTTTCCTTTCATATTATTGATGTAATTAGTAGAAAAGCCTCTAAGACTCCTGAAGGTGTTCATCTGTATTTGCCCAAATTTGTGGCACTTCAGCTGGAGTGTTTGTGTCTGATCCTAAATTTAAAGAGAAATAAATCTGCAGACCCTATGTATGCAATCTCATGAATATTACTTATCCCAAGCATATCTTGTTGGTTAACTACAAATAACATAACACCCTGGTGAAGTGTAGCAAGCTAATGCAATAAATCAGGGAGGTTGAAGCAAGACTGAAGGGAGATGGAAGCAAGGACATGTTGGCTGTCCTTCAGTGGGTGCTTAGTAGGGAAATAGGAGTAGTCACAAGAACTAAAACCCTGCTTCTAAATTCTGCAGAAGGAGCTTGTTTGTGCTTTCAAAAGCCATTGGATATCAGGCAGAAGTAGTGTTCCCTGGGGACAGGAATTTGAAGCCAAAACTCCACTTATGTGAATATACAACTCCTGTGGGCACTGAATCCACAGCTTCTGCTTCCTAGTGAAGTGTGCAAGTACCAGCTCCTGGCTGCAAGTCAAATCCCATGATAGCACAAAATGATGATCTTCCAGTAATAGTCTTAGGTCTGGGAAGGAGCTTGAGGCTGCAAATTGCTCTCTGGCATCAGGGAGGTGCATAAATGAGACAGACATTCCCTTAAATTTTTATGTGGTTGGCCTCAGCAGCCTCCAAATGTAGATCTACTTATTTCATAATGTATGTTCCTAGGCCTGTAATACAGTATCTATTCACTGAGCCACTCACATTTGTGATTAGTTCCTTACAATTTGTAATCCTTTTAATAAAAGTGTCCAGGTTTTCTAAACAGTTCATCAATGGAAACTTGCACTGACTTTGAGAAATGCCAGCAAAAAACCTTCTTAAAACATATTTATTCATGTGTGTGTATATATATATACATATATATATATATATATATATACACACACCATTACACCATTTTCCTTCCTATTTTTCTGAGTTATTTTTTGTGGTCGTAATTCTATATCTGAATTTCACATTTCACTTTGGCATATGGACATGTATTTTAGACTCATGCTTGGAGAAGGAGTGACACAGTCTTAAATGTAGTATTTTATGTGTTACAAAATCTCACTAGGGATGTCAGTTAGCAAAGCTTGCAGGCAGGTACAACTCTAACCTCAGTGTGTTTGCCTCTGAGTGAAGTATTTATCACACTTTTAGTGCTGATTTGTAATGTTTTATAAAATTTGCTTCTGGCTTATCTGTACTGTTAAGCTTCTAGCTCTATGGGATTCTCAAAGGAGCAGCGTGCTTTAGCTCTTCATCCACATTAGGAGAGCATGCACGAACCTCTGCAGCCATAAAAGCCCCTGGGAGCAGCTCAAGTCCATTAGCTCCCAGAGCTGACTCTACCCCATTTCTTTGGGCCCTTTCTCTCTTTCTCTACAGTGAGAAAACAGAGATCCTACCCTTGTACCCCACAGCTGGTACAAAAGTGTCCAAATCTGCTGTCATCCTGAACCATTACAGTTGCAACCTAAATACACATATTACAGGTTAATACTGAATCTCAAAAGAAGATGAAATGGAGGGTGCTAAAAAAGATCCTTTCTGCAAGTGTTAAATATATTTTCAGGAATTACCAGCAGATTTATGAAAGTGCCATTTTCCAAAGGCTCTTATCCAGTCAGTGCTGTTACTTTGAAAGGCCAGTAGATATATTAAAAATGGTTGCAAGTTGTGTTTTATCAGTTTTTTTTCCTTCTGCACTAAAAGTTAATAACTTGGGGCAATAGTGGGGAAATGAAAAAAATATTTGGATATAACAAGAACCTCTTGGATCTATTTTTCTTACTTTGTGATATTGGTAGTTTGAGGTTTTTTTGGTTGGTTGGTTGTTTTTTTCCAATACTGCATGAACTGTGAGTGTAATTTTTTATTGTCTGAAAATAATCCCTTGAACATCTCATTTATTTTTTTCTGTGCATGTGTATCACCACACTTTAAATCATATACTGGGAGGCAAATGAGGGACAATAATACATAGCATTTTCTCTCATCACCACCAATAGCAAAGATGATAATCACCATGTTAAACATGATTTTTATCATTAGTTTTTACAAAAATACAATGGGATCTGTAGTGGTCCTGACATGAATGAAAAATAAAAGCAGCTCTTACCATTGCTTCAAGTATGTGTGTATATATTTGGGTTTGCATTTATGTACATACATTTTATGATGTATTACTAGAGCTTTTGAGCTATATGGACAGTGTTTTGTTAGAATAGAAGCTAGGATAAGCTTTTTCAGACAGAAACTCAAAATTACTAATTACAGCAAAACAGAAACAAATTTCCCTGATTCCCACAATTTTCTTTCAGGGCAAAGGGTATTTTCCTTAAATTTTCGTCTCAATCAAGCAATCAGGTGACCTTTTGAGGATATAAATAAATGCTATATGATCCCATCTGTGTAGCTAGGGTAGGTTTGTGTTCCTGTCACCTCTTGCAATCCAAGAGCATATTCCCTTGCTGCACCCTCTCTCTCACACTCCTTCACCCCCTGGGGGCCCTGGCACAGTTTCCCAAGCTCTGAAGGGCATTGCCCCCTTCTCTGAAGGGTTGACTTACCCCTGACCATACATCCACTAAGAGAAGCCAAAAAGCCACCTTCCTCACTCATGTTCAGTTCTCCACCACAAAAATATGTAACTTTTGTTGACTGACCATTCCTATGGGCAAACTTCCAAACTGAACAGCTCTTATGTCCTTTGAAACATATTTCCTAGATTTTAAATCATTTCATATCTTCATATGTTTGAAATTGGATTTTATGTGATTACAACCAATCCTCAATGTCAGTGTATCCCTTGAGAGCAGGCTTGCATGGCCAAGGCCTCTGCTGTCATTTCCATTAACCTTTCTTGCCTCGAGAGCACGTTGCTGCCTCTTGTTAAACTTGGTGTCCCCAGGACCTTTTCTGCAAAGCTGATTTTCAGCTGGGTGGCCCTTAGCTGTGAACTGGGGACCAGGATTGTTTTACCCCGGGGCAGAGGTTTATATTTCCTCTTGTTGAACTTCCCAGTGTTCCTGTCAGCCCATTTCTCTGGCCTGCCAAGGTCCCTCTGTGTGGCAGCACAACTGTCTGGTTCCTCAGCCACTCCTCTGTGTGCCATCAGAAAAGTTGCTGACTATACTCAGTGCCCCATCACTCAAATAATTAATGATGTTCAACAGGATTGAAACCCATATTGACCCCCAATTTGGCTCTTGGTACCTATTCTCAATTCTAGGAAATTTCATCATTAAAAGTTAAATTAGAGGGATTATGGGGACTTTTAGTCTTCTTTTGTATTCTCTTTCCATAGAAAAAGCTATAAAGGCTGTCAGTAGGTACTTGAGCCAGGATCAAATGTCATCACTTGTGGCTTACAAATTGCCTGTCTAAATCTCCATAAAAAGCCTGTAGAATCTTTCAGGACTAGCCTGATTTTAAGCCTATGGTTTATGACTACACTGCCTCTCTGTGTTTGTGTGTGCACAAACAAACATCCATCAGTTTGTGGCTTCTGAAAGCTTTTGGACATAGCTGACAATCTCACTAAATTTGTCAGAGAATGGGGGCTTCAAAATTAAAGCATTCCTGTAACTTCCTTATAAAATCTTATCTGAAAATAGAAGTAAAATTCTCTGTAGTGCAGTAGGCAAAATATTGTATTAAACCCTCAGATGCTTCTAACAATTGGAATGATTTGGAAGAGAGTAGTTGGAATTTTCTGACCTTTGATCCTTAAACCAACCTGGACAGCCACCTTAAATTTAAACCACAAAAGAAAAAGAAAAAACACAGAAGAAGTTTGAAAGATATTCACAGGTAAAATTTCCATTCCACAGATCTGAAATTTTAAGTTGGTAATTAGTGTCTCTTTTGTACGATTTTGTGCATTACAGGATTTCTCAGTCTGTCTCTACAGATCTGACTAGTTAGGGTTTTAGCTAAATCTAAAATGAAGAACAAAATGCAGGAGTGAAAAAGGAAAGCCTGTGGCATGTCAGTCTCCCTGGGGCTCTGATCATATTCCCAAGGCAAGGAAGAGCTGCAGCATTATCCTTGTGAAGTTACCTGACTCATTTTCTCATAGGCTGAAGGATATTGTAATTCCAAAATAAGAATTTGAAAATGAAGGCTTTTGTCTGACTTTTGTTCAGATCATAATCCTGAGCTAAAAGTGTAAATTAAATTCTTCAGCCAATATTGCTGTGATGGAAGAATAATTTTGTTATTTTCTGGAAAGAATAGAGAGATTAAATGTATCTTTGAGGTCTCCTGCTTTGAGAAAAAAGTTGGTAGGACTCACACCAATCAGATTAATTAGTGTCTAAAACTTCAGAAAGATAACAGCCCCCACAAAACCTATTTGGGTTTGTTTTTCAAACCAGTAGTAGAATTTGCTGAATAAGAGCCATTTCTCATCAAATCCTGGAGATGATCATTGTTGAAAGTGATAGGGCATGTTCTTGCTCTAGGCTAAAACCAGCTGTTTGCTCCATTCCCTGCAAAGACTAAAGGTGTTACATGAAAAGGGATAGGAATCCCTCACTAAAACTGATAAAACTTATTTGATATAAATCAAAAAGACAGACAAAAAGGCTTGAACCATCAAAAATGTTAACAGAAAAAAAAAAAGTAATTCTTATGGTACAGATATCACAGACATTAACTACCACTGAATATCAGTGGAGCAGCAATCAAAGAGCTATTCTGTATTGTCAGAATTTCTGCTTCAAAAGGAATTTAATTTTTTTCTTTTATCATATGAGTTTTAGTTTGCTTATCTTTTTGAATGCTATGAAGAAAAAAGAAATTCACTCTAGATGTTGAATGCTGGAGTGCAAGGCCACACTTTACATTTATGGTACTCTAATCCTTATCATTTGTTGTAGTTAATTGCTAGCATTATGATGCATTCTAATTAAAATATCCCTGAGTGCCAATTAAAAGATGGTTAGGTATATCCTCTAAAAATATTTAAAAGCTGAATTATTGAAGTAAATGTGGAAGTTTAATGTGTTCAGGGTTTGTGGGTTTTTTTGTTTTTGTTTTTTTTTCTATGAGTACATGGACCAAACTATTTAAGTCTTAAAAAGAATTGGTTGTGAATTTTGAATGGCTTGAACACAATACGTATCACTGGAAACATCACAGTAGAGATATGCATGAGGATGGAATAATGTCCATTGTTCTTAGTTGTCCAATTGTTCTTAGTTTATTTATATTGCTGCCTTTTCTATTTGATAGTTATCTACATAAGATAGTTATCATGCATATTTGTGCAAGAACAGGGGCATTTCTGTGATAAGATAATTCATTGGTTAAATATTATGCATACAAGACTATATATGGCTTTATAGTTTGCTTCCATTTGCTTTATAGTTGCTTCCATTACAATTTCTTAAATCAGTTTTAAAGTAAAAAATTAACCAAGGTTGTTGCTTATACTGCAATATAAGGTTTTATACATTTTCATTTCTTTTGAAGTCTTTTTCAAAATATTAGTTTAACACTGGTATTAATCACTACCAACATAATTATTGTGTCACTGTAGCTGGAAAAAACGTCTAGTCAATACACTATATATTGAATAAATTTGACTGTATTATTTGCCAAAAAAGGAACCTTTAATATAAATATTTGTAGAAAAAATATCTTCGAACTTTGTAATTGTAAGCAGACATACTGTGAGGATGTGAATGTCTAAGAAGCTACTTTGTTCCCACTCTAGTGCCAAAGTCAATATCTAATTACTGAGCTGCATGTGTTAATTGCATGGGTCATTCATATTTTAATTGGACCTGTGTCCATATTATTGAAGCCAGTTTTCCTGCTGGCCCATTGTGCTCTCCTACAATAATTCAGGGAAAAGATAAAGCCATTAGCAAGGAGAAACAGATAAACAAGTTTGTCCCTTCTTGTGTAAGACTGAATCCTTCTTTTTGTATAATTATTGACACAGTTCTAGTTTCTCCTTTCAGCCTACAGGCTGGTGTTTCTCCTTGCTTCCAATACTCCTTGCTTTAAATAGTCAGTAGTCACTATTTCTGATAGTTACAGGACCGTGTTACATGGCAATTTTGTGAGTTCCAAGTACCTCCAACATAAAAGTCAAAATTGTATTCAGGTAGGGCTTGGCTGAATGGTCTCAAGGGGAAGCAAGAAACATGCTTCAGGTTAAGCACTTAAATAAATTGTTTTAAAATCAGACCAAAAAGTTTGCTGCTTTGACTGCTGACAGGGACCATATTGCTGCTATGGAGCTATACCTTTTCCACAATTTTAGTACAATACTATATAGATTTGGCCAGGGTACTTCAATGGTTGCCATTTTATCTATGCTTTACTCATAATTTGATGTTTTTGTTAGAGTAATGTCTTTCAAGCGACTGTCTTTGGCACAATGTAAATATTATTTTTTTTCTTTTTTTCTTTCCCACTGTCACTTTTTTTTTCCTTTTGATACTTTCTTTTTCATACTATCTCAACTTTTCCACTCTTTTTCCCTAAAATTTACTTGTTTTTCACACTCTTGATTTTCTATAACTATTCTTATCCACACAGACAGATGCTGTGAAGCTACTAGACGTGAAAATGGAGGCCAGTCCCTGCAGCTGAATGCTGCTGTTTTCTCTCTCATTGTAGTCATCAGTTTCTGGTGCATGTTTTTATATTGTTGATGATAAGACAAGCAATATGTATTCTTCCTCTCTCTCCTAATTTTTTATTTGCTGGAAAATAAACAGACCTTATAAAATTTGTACTTTTCTACAGCCCTTCCAAAATTTCCATTCCTAGTCAAGATCCTAAATAGAGTAATTACTTCAGTCTGTGCATGCAAAATTTTTCATGAGGCTTTTTGGAAGCCTGGTGAGTTTTGTGACAAGCTCAAAAGATGATGCTTGACACTCCAAACAGACAGAGCATGGAGAATCTGACTTACTGAATTTAATCAACATGATTTGGGTCCATTTTCTCAACTAGATTTTGATTATAAGAAATTCATGCAGTTACCTTACCATTGTCAGTCATATGGCTTTCCAGGTACTCCACCAATTCATCTTCCAGGAGAGTATTTTCATTTTGTACTAATGCTTTGCAAAAAGTTGTCCTTTCACTGGTTCCTGATACAAGGTACTTAAAACTTTATGCGTAATAAAAATGGTTTAAGTCCAGGCTGGATGGAGCTCTGAGAAACCTGGTCTAGTGGAAGGTGTCCCTGTCCACAGCAGAGGGTTGGATGATCTTTAAGGTCCCTCAAAACCCAGGCCATTCTATGGTTCTGTGAATACAGACATGTTTTGTACCTTCTAATGGATTTTAACAAGCATGTCTTCCCTAACCAATTATTTATGAATTGTTTTAGTTCATAGTGGTTCATTTAAAATACTTTTTCTGTGCCTTTCCACTGACATGCCTCAGCACATAAAATAGGTCCCTGCCCTCCAAAGTCACTTCTTGTGACTGCAAAGGTGCCACATTTCATTTCATGGCATCTGTAGGACTTGGAAGCTCCAGGGGTTCAATGCTGACCTGTAGTAAAAATGGAAAAACCATTTTTCCTGTTTATATATTAAAAGCATGGCTTATGAGCTCTGCAGCAGTGTGTGCAAAACCTCAGGAAAAAGATTTTATTAAATAAGAGTCCATATATATATTTTATTACATATATTTGATTTTAAAATTTATGTAGTTGTCTAGGTTTATGGTTCATTTCTCTGTTGCATACAGAATAACCCAAGAAGGCAATGCACTTTAAAACTAAGGCAGAATTAAATATTTATTTTAAGACAGTTCCCTTCAAATTGCTACTTAATATAACAAACATGATAAATTAACTGTATATGTTGATTTTTTCCTCCTTATAGTTCATACCTTTTGGGATCTAAAAAAAGTTATCTTACAAATTGGAAATCAACTGGTCAAAATTAAGTATCTATATATCTTCACTCAGTTAAAGAATTTTCTTACTTCTAAGAAATATTGATAATGATGATTTTTGCCAGTTTTGAAATATTTTTTGGAAGTCTTTCCTTTAGGATATAAAAAAAACCAAACATTATCCTCATGTAAACCAGCTAACAATCATTTTAGAAAATTGAACTATGTCACAAGTAAGATGTCTTCAGTGTGTAAGTCTATGGAATAATTTATTGATAGAAATATTTTTTTAAATATTCCCATATTTAGTGTAATGAAGTAGCTGGAATTGAAAAGATTACTATCTAGAAAACATTAGTTTCATTGTGATCTGCAGATAAGCTCTCACTGTAAAGTCAAGCCACTGTTCCATCCATGGCCCTTGCCACTATGTTCTGTCACTTGGACTTAATGTCATGACATTACTTTGAAACTAATTATATTGATGAGTGCCTGACATAGTTTGGTAAAGAAAGACATTTTCTGTTCTAATTTTGTAGGACTTGAAACTTTGGGTTCCTATTTAGGGCCACTCAGGTGAAAGCCCATTTTTCCATGCATAAAAAAAATTTTAATACATATATTGGCTTTGTAATTTAGTTGTATAGGTGTTCTTCCAATATATACTATCTATTTTTTTAAACGATTAAGTGCTTATTGAACCAAGAGATGTAACTAATGAAGGCTAGATGATATTTTAAATGAAACTTTTCATCTTAACTATGTTACAACAGATTTGGAATTGCTAGCTACACATAAGTTACCAAAAACTTTCAGATCTGAGAACATATTTTCAATTGAGTATAACTTGGACAAATGCTGTTTCTAATACTAAATTTGTTTTTAGTGACAGAATCACCTTGGGCAGGAACTTCTGCAAGAGGTTTTCTTTTTTTTCTCTTACCATTTTGAAAATCCAGATAGTGAAAATGTTTGTTTGCTGTCACTATTGCCACTCTTGCCTTCTGTGGTAACAAAATGGCAATGATATCTGTACTTACCATCCAAGAAGTGGTGATTGGCTAATATTTACTAAGTAGGTGTTGTAGTAGATGCTAAGGGGGAAAGAAACCCACAGTACAAGCATACTAAAAGCCAATACTGGGAGATCTCAGTCTGCAGGAGCTCAGTGGTGCACAAACACTGGGACTCCCTTTTGGTCCAGGGGAGCAGCAAATTCTTTCTAGGGGCTCCTCTTTGCAGTCCCATCCCTTTTGCATTCTGATCCCACTGTTAGACAGGCACTGCATGCACATGAGAGAACAGAATCTTCTCTTGGGGACGCACAGTTGCTGTTCTGAACAGTAAAGAAAATAAAATTGCGGATCCAATCAAAAGTAATGAGCACCTACCACTGGATTAAAGAGTCTTGAGTAACACTTATATTGTCTCGTAAACTGAAAAATAAAATAGGATTTTATAAGATTGCACTGACAGTTTGATCCCAGTATTTCCTTATTTTGTAGAATTTTCCTAATTTTCTGAAATTTGAAACCTTGATGTTACTCTACTAAATGTTGTCTAATATATTTTCACTTTCTGCATACTTGTCACTGTTCTTAATTTTTTTTTAATAAAGCAAGACTGGACACTACTACAGGTATGCAGAAAAGCAGAAAAATGAAAATTCCCATATCATTTTTCTACTCCAATAAGACATTTGAAGAGCTCTTTACAGGCTATAAATTTATTATCTTAGCAAGTCATTCTAACATTGCAGATAAGTATATAAGAAGACAAGATAGGAATTAGGGCTCAGAGACTGATCGACTGTGAGCTCTCCAAACATACTGTGAAGGAGATAATGAAAAGCCTTGAGAAATTTTAGAAGCTAAATATACATTATGAATGGCAAGTTGTCTTTTATCCTCAGTGTCACAATGCCAGTGGGATAAAGAGACAAATTTGGATCACTTATCTTTTTTTCCAACTGATAGTAGCTTCAGCTGGGAACTAGATAAATTTGCTCTGTTAAGTGAGAGAAATTTTAGGTCAGCTCCAATTTAAATTATTCTGTGCTTTGTATTTTGAGGTTATCAAGTACTTTGAATGTGATCTTTTCCTTTTGGCCCTTCTCTTCCCATCAAATTCCAAAGAGAATGACTTAAACCAATATTGTGGGGATTATGTGACTGCAGAGCCAGGCAGTTCTGGGCAGTGACCCAAAACCTCTGTAATGAGAAAGAAAAAGTGGAAGAGAATAATGTCCTTGGGTTGTCATATATCTCCTCAGATGAATGACTAATACAGCTTTGTTTGTAGTTCTCTTTATGACCATTTCATAATTGTATCTTTAAAAACAATGAGAACAAGATTATTTCACAGTATTTTGTGCAATCTTCGTGAATATTTAAAAGATTTTGAAATCTTGGCTTCCTACAGACAAGAATGAGGAAAAAATGAACAGAGACGTTTTCAAATTAAATTATAATTCATAGGTATAGACTGACCAGCTTAAAATTTTAATTTAAACTCTATTAAAATTATAAATATGTCTTTACAAATTGAATTCAATTTACTTTTGACATTAGTATTTAAATGTTAGATAAGTAAATTTGTTCCTTTAAATGTTGTAATTGTAAAAGGGATTTTAGGTCTTATGACTGACAGTGTAATATATTACAGTTTTTTTAACGTTGTCACATATTTTGAAATGCTAATATTAAACTGTCTGTAACACTGAAGTCCTAAAATATGCTATGCTGAGCTTGTGCCTTAAATCCAAATTACAGAAAACTTAAAAGGGGTAATGATTATTCTGTGATATAGCAGTGTATCTCTAAGGAACAGTATTTTTGAAATGTTCTGATTTACAACCTTTAGAGTCTAAGGCTGGCTTCTTTCCTAATCAGATTTTATTTGTTGTCTTTCTTCTTTCCAGAGTTTTGACAAGTTCCTAACACTTACAAATTGTTCACAAATCAAAGTATTTACATAATGCAACTTCAAATGTGATCCTTTTTTAACTACTGTAAGGTTATTAGAATATAAATTGCTGTCCCTCTAAATAGGAAAAATATTGCCCAGGAAATAGACACACATATTACATACCTTGGGTATAAAATATAACTTCTGAATGTTTTTGAGGTGTACAAAACATACTATTACAAAATAACAAAATAAAATTTGATTTAATTTTTTTTGTTAAATTATAAGGCCAAGCACTGATGCAAAAAATATTATATTCATCTGAACAATATTTATTTAAAAGATTAACAGATATGGTGATTTAATTGTACACATGACCATATGACCAATTCTCAGTCAGTTTTAAGGGTCTTACCATGTACTCTGTCTCCATCATGGAAACCTGCATAGGCACCACTCAAATGTGTATGCAAATGTAAAATTAACTAATTAAGCCCGCAAAAACAGTTGTTGAGGTTGTTGAGGTTTCTTTTTTTAAGACATAATGGAGATTTGTATACAATTTGTGATTGTGCTACTAGTTGCTAATTCTCTATCTGCTGTCCAGTATGTTGATAATTTCTGAATGTTTATTTTTTCAGGAATTTTAGGAGCAAAGGAAAAAAAATAAAATGTTACTTTTAGGATGCAAATTGAATATTATATAGAGAAATGTAGCTTTTGAGGTGTATAATGACGTCACTGAAATCTTTCCTACATTTAGGGCTCCTTTATGCTCATCACATTTACTTTATCCATTCATTTTCTTCAGGCATGTAAGGAATGTTCAGTTTTCCATTGCTATCTATTTCTCAGACATAATGTATAAGTGATGGAAAATCACCTTTTCCCTTTAATGTCAATGACATCTTAATATAAAGCTGATGGCATCAAATACCAAGTGTAGAGGTCAACCAACTTTGCCTGCTTAGAAACAGTAGCTGTATGTAAGCTGTGCCCTTGAGTGCTGCACTAAGTTTAGATATTTTACAGCAAGAGCAAGAAACTGAGGTAGGATTATCCATTTTTGTTCATTTATTATTGGGCCTGAAGCCCCAAGTAGCTGTGGTAGTAATGCTTGCCACCATAATATTATGTTGTACGATATTCCAATTAATAGTTCTGTATGTTTATTTTACACATTTAATATTTTTGTAGAGGCAATTTCCAGGGTATATTTCATTTACATGAAGTTTTAACTTTAATGCATGTATTTAATGCCCATAATAGAAGCAAAGTAAATCTTTCTCAGTGTATACATCCAACAGAATTACAAACGAAAATCCATACAATGTACTAAAAGCTAATTTTGTTAAAAATATTGAATACACTGCAACATCTGTAAGTTTCTGTTTTCAAAAACAGTGTGAAAGGCAAGGAAAAAAATCTGGATTTAAAGTACTTAATTTTAATTTGTGAAACATTGCTTATTGTTATCTTGTTCATAATTCACTACCATTTTGCTCCACTGATTTTTTTCATGCATGCAACACTTGTTGTCATCTCTGCTTTTTCCCTGAAGAACGTGTGCATGGTGTACCTGTGATGTCCCTCAGCACCTTTCCAAACACAATATCAAGAAATATATGTTACTTAGTGTGTCTTTCATCTGTTGTTCAAAGTTTACTTTAGTTCATGCAACTCCTGTCTTCATTTTTTGTAATAAAGAAAACTGACTTAAAGCATTACTATCTGTATTTTCTTTATTGCTGATAAATGCTCTTTTTTTCTTGTATTATCTACATGATGTATTTTGTATCTGCAGAGATAATTTTTTGCGTTGTATCTGCATTTTAAGTATAGGGTTTTACCCAATAGTGAATATTTTTAAAAACCCAAACTAAAAAAACACCAAAACAACAACAAAAAAAAAAACAAACAAAACAACCAAAAAAAAAAGAAAAATGCAAAACCCAACAAACAAAAATCCCCACTCCACCACAATCATCAAAGTCACTAAAATTATAATTCATGAATTTTAAGTTTTGCTCATATTAGGTGGCTGCCATGCTACTGCACTAGTGAAACAAGTATGTGCATTGTCTGTATAAATATGCAGCGTGAGCTTGATCCATTCTGATTTAATCTGCCTGATTGAAGTTGTGTCCCCAAAGGAAGTTTTAATACTGGGAAAAGCTGCCCTACCAAGCAGGACTCTGCTGGAAGTTGCAGTTGTAGTGATTGAACCTTTTAAATCTTGAACCTTTAAAATGCACCATGTACTGGCAGCATTATAATACTGAACTGCTCTTTTTGTAGCTAATGCTATAAAATAATTATATATTTAACATAATATTCCGAGTATTACTTCTTAAAACTGTTGTGCTTGAATTTACATAGGTCTTATAGAAAATGCTGTCAAACTTGAAATATTTTCTCAATTTAAATCAAATCCTAAGATAGTTTGACTCTTTTTCAGATCTCCTGGCTGCAATACTCTACTTAGGGTTGTCATCCGCTATAAAGATGGAAAAATTTCCCATGTCTCTGTGGTATATGCACAGCATGGTTTTGAATTCTCCTAAATGAAGCAATTAAAATAATTTATCCTTTTATGTAATAGCAGTACTGAAACCACATTTAAGTGTATGTTCTCAATATTCACATCAATCTTAATTAATCTGCAGAGGTTCTTAGGAACTCCTCCAAGAGACGTGTTCAGTAAATCTGCTGTCAGTTTGAGTGGAGGAAACTGGGACACAGAAACTTATTTTCCCAAATCTACTGAAAACCAAAACCTGGGAGCAGTGCTGATGCCATGAGCCCACAGTGCAGCCTTTCCCTCTCAAGGCACAGGAGGACTGGGATCTCTCTGCCTGCATGTTTTCTGGGGCTTCCCATGGAAGGAGACAATGCTAAAAAAATACCTTTACTATGATGACTGAGTAAATACAAGGAAAAAGCTGCTGTAGCTGTAAATGGATAACTTAGGCATATTAGAAATGCTACTGAAGTCTGCTTAGGGATAGTTTGATTATGCAAAGGATCTCTTTTTTTAAAACTTTGCTTAAAAAAATAGTAAATGACAATTCCAGAGAACATTTTCACAACACAGAATCCTTTTTGTAGTAAAGAAAGGGTTTTTAGTGTCCTTTCCCTTGTTATTCCTCAATGACCACAGACAAAACACTGTTGCCAGAAATACTCAAGCTGCTATTTACACTGCATTTCTTACACTTAGCTATTGCATTTATGTCTATTAAGACACCTTCCTATGAAAAATGTTGTTAAAGGCCATTAGAGGAAATGTGAATTCAAGTCCTACTTACTCAGTATCCTGAGAGACTCATAATACAAGACATTTTCCTGTAAAATTTAAAGGCAAAAATCCATTTCAGAAAATTTGTTGGCAAGAGGACCTCAGCCATAATGAAGAAAAACTCCTTCACTTAGATAAGCATCAGAAAAGTACAACCTTTTAGACACACTTATTTCAGTAGCTCACATCTTTGTAACTGATAGTCCCGGTGGCACCACAGGCTCCCCTGACTTACTGCAGCTCAGACTTCATCTGAGATGGGGACACAATGAAGAGCTGTCACTGAGGAGTAGGAGAAACTTAGAGGAAGCCAGTAGTAATGTCTCCTTATTTTTCAAAGTTGTGTGTCAAGTGTATCTGTCGGAACACATTACTCAGTCCAGCAGCTCAGAGCACACATCCATGTGTTTGTCCACTGCCCTTCAGCAGAATCTGTCCTAGCAGAGGAAAAACCACTCAGGAAGGAAAAGCATTACAATTAATGTCGATTCTGGCCTTGTTAGCATCTTTTTGCTTTAAGAAATGGGATAGAAAAGAATGCACCTTACTGTCACATTCTCTTTTGCATCAAACAGTCCCACAGTAAATGTTGCATAGAATCCCAATGATTTCTTGCAAGCTGATGTTGCAAATGTAACGATTTGTTTATTTCATTTGAAGGAAGACATAATGCTTCTGGGCACTTACCTGGCTAAAAAGAAAACTTTTATCGATATAAATTGCTAAAAACAGGTCATGCAGCTCTGGATCTGGCAGTCAAAGTATTGGAGCTTCTTTGGGTAGCGAGGAGGGATCACTGCTTCTTTACTTCTTTTGGTCATGGGCTGCCACTGTTTTGCTGTTAACTGGTAGAAAATTGTATAGAGCTGTTTAATTTTTTGGTACTGCATTATGATTTTTTTGGTGCTCATCAATGGATAAAGAATTTTAAGACCTGTATTTTCTGTCTTTTTAGAGGTTTTGAGTAAGTATACACATTTTGTAAGACTTGGAGTCTAAGAAAAGTTCCAGATCAGATATAAAATCAAAGATAATATTCAGAGGCAGTGCAGAAATAACCAACATGGTTGGGCATATATTTAAGGGTCAATACAAAAGTGTAGTTCAGCTTGATAAACAAGAATGTTTTTTTCCTGCCATGACCTAGTGCAGTATTTCAATTTCGCCCTCTAGTTAGATCATAATTTTCAAATTTTTCCTTTAGATTGAGAGCAGTTTACTTTATCTTCTGACTGTCTTGAAAGAAAGGAAAAACATGTATATTAACTCTGCACCATACATTTGAAGCAGCCAGGTGTTGCCCTGTAAGCTAGATAAGTATTTTACAGCATTGCTTTTTTTTCCTTTAAAACTCAAATTACTGTAAAAGGGAGGTTTGGATAATCATCTATCTTTCATCTTAACTTCATTCCATGCCTTCTAAGGAGGCGGGAAGGGAATAATGCGCAAGAAGTTGCTAACGTGCTTTTTTCTGCCCATCAACACTTAGTATCACTGAAGGTGGGAAAAGGACATCTGGATGTCCCCTTATCCAACCCCCAGGATCACACAGAGTGCTTGTTATAAAGTTTGTAATTACTATTTTATTGTAGCAGTAATTAAATATATACAATGTGATTCTGTAAGAGCACAGAGAAATTCTGTCACCTCAGAGGACAGAGGTCCCTTTAACATCAGTCTTAATATATTAATGTTGCATGTTTTTTTTCCTGTGCAGAAGCAAAACCTTTATTTTGCCATATGTAAAGCAGAGCTGCACACTGGCACAGGCTGCCCAGGGAAGCTCTGGATGCCCAAACCCTGGAAGGGTTCAAGGCCAGGTTGGCTGGGGCTCTGAGCAAACTGGTCTAGAGGGAGTTGTAATGAGATGAGCTTTAACGTCCCTTCCAACCCAAACCGTTCTCTGATTCTGTACACACATACACTGATGGAGATTCTCCCTTTTGACCTGCTTCCCATAGAGTGTCTGGTGCAGAACCTTACAGGAATTTAGTCTGAACTTACATTTGAGAGTCCAGAAAATGTATCCTTTCACTTAGTTCTATTCACTGGAAAATTTCTTTTTACTTACCAAAGCTCTTCATTCCTCGTTCTCATCAAGTAATGATTGCTGAAAAAATGTTCAATTATCTCATTAGAAATTATTAGAAATAATAACATAACTTATTTAATAAGAAGAAATTGAATATTGCCAAAACTTTCAATGACATTTGTAGAAACTTGCTTTTGGCTTTCTTTTAGTTTATTTTTTACATTTCTGGAAGTTTTTAAATCATATTTCCATTCATTGATGATCATTTATTTGAAGAAGTGGGTGAAAAAAGTATCTTTAAAGTTGTCAGTTTCCTTCATCGTCATGTCAAGGTGTTACATTACTTATGCCACATTGTGTATTCAATAAACATATCCTTTTCAATTTAGCATATTTTTAACAAATTACAATTAAAACTCATACAGAACTATGGAACTTGTACTTCCCTGTTTTTTTCTTTTTAACAAGAAGTGTTTTAAAAGGTCCTCTATAGTTAGATAACTAAGTCAGGTATACAATAAACATTTTCAAAAAGTTTTTAAGAACTGATTCTTTCACATTAACATTGAATTTTTGTGATTTAAAGTCGTTGTGTTCAACTAGGGAAAAAAAAGGTATATAATGCATAAATACTTTGTTATTTTAGAGCACAAAGTAGAACTACTATTTTGAGTTTGTTTGATATATACTGGAAAGCTGGAAAAAACCCAAATATTTAAAATAGCTTCTTTGATATAACTATAATAACAATAACAATATAATAATTTAATTTAATTTAAGGCAACACTTTTTGATAACATAGTTGCTTGTCAAAGTTGGTGGGAAGGCTGTTTGTAGTATGAAATTGATATTTCATCCTGTCACAGAATTAAAACTTCTGTTGATGTCGTAACACATAAAGAAAAAAAAAATCACATTGTTTTGAAATTACATATATATCAGGATATGATTTTTGAAACCTGTGAGGAGAGGCCTTCATCTGCTTTTAGAGTTATTGGGACCAGTTTTACAGCTGACTTGGGTGGGAGCGGATAGGCAGGTACAAAATCAAAGCAATTCAAGAAAGAACAGAATTAAGCCACAGATAAACTTCTAAAAAATTAGTTTTGTATGTTTTCATTAAGATGAAAGATAAACCGTAACACAGGTAGATTTAAAGAACAAGGCTGTCCAGTTTCTATCTGTTTTCAGAAGTACATCAGATCCTCAGACAGGTGAGAAGGCTGATCACAGCCATGCTCCTCACCTCACCTCTGGATTTGGCCACGTTACTCTCACTTTTGGGGCGCAGGAAAGAAAGGAGACAAATGTTGGAAAAGTGTTGACAATTTTAATAAATCGGAGTTACAAACATCTGCAAGAACAAAAGGGTTTCAAGTAGGACAAAAATTACTTAGGACTGGTAGAACAGTAGCAAGGATGGGGAATGCTGAATGTAAAGGAAATCATCAGCCATGAAGAGATGGAGAAATATGCAGCACCCATACAAGGAAAACTAAAAATGAAAAAACAGAGTGTTCCACTATGGCAACTATGGCAAAACAAAGGAGCAATATTGCAACTGTAAACATTCCCTTCACTTGCCAGTGAAGATACTGTGTAGTCATTTCTGCCCCTGGATCACTTAGAATGAGAACCTTGACATTTCACAATGTTCCAAGGACGCTGAAAGTGCTGTTCACAGTAGTGAAAAATGTATCTCTTCATAATAAAAACTTTTTAACACTTTATTAAGAAAAAAACTCCTAGAAATAAACCAGTAAAAAAACCCTGAATTTCTTTCAAAATTTGGATTAAATCACCCTAATTTTTCTCCTTCACATTCTAGTTGATGGTTGAGAAGACCTCACTGTATGAGGTCTCTAAAGCTGACTATAAAATTTACTGGTATTATAACAATAACAGTAATTGAAATATATGAGCTTTTTAATAAACTGGAATTAAATATCTACTTGTATTTTCTGACATTTCATACTGGCAAAAAAAATTACTGAAGGTTACAAAGGAATTCACCAAATATGTGGGTGGATATAGGTATAAAATAAGTTTGGAAAGACGTATCACAAAGTATAATATTTAAATATGAATGCTGTTGTTTAAAAAAGAAAATAAAAATTTAAAACATCAAGTTTTGACATTGCTGATGGGGGAATGCATAAATGATAAATCATTTCATTGATACACCATTATTTTTATAATTTGTGTAGTGGTTTTAGAGTCCTTCTGAACAAAGGAAAATAACTTTGAAATAATATGTCTGTTTTTCTGCTTATCCATCCATGGAAGTATATACATTGAATTCTAGTTTGCGGTATAATAACATTGTGAAGATCATTTCTAAAATAAAACAACCCATAAAATAGACAATGAAGTCAATTGCTTAAGAAGTAAAGGCTCTCCTTCTTTTGAAAAAAGTTTTTACTTTTTCATTTTAGAGTTCTGAACAAAGACTAGACAAAGAATATATATTTATTGATTTAGGATAACTTTCAAATTACATTTGAAGTGGTAAAGATTTTATCATTAAAACTGTTTAGCAAAAACATGAAAATCTGTGCTTAATCTGAAAACAATCTATAGTGTATAGGGCAGTTGGAAGAGAAAGAGGAGGATGATGATATTAGTAACCCAGTTAAAATATTTATATTATATTACATTATGAAATTGTTTGGTGTCTGTTACAACAGTTCAAGTAATCTCTGGTCAGAATAATCTTGCTCTTTTTTTGGCAACAGGCAGAGCAGCAGATGGAAATGTCCCAGTGAGTGGTGCTGGCTCAGGCATCACTCCAGGGCATGGGAGTGCAATGCTGATGTGCAACACCCAGGGCCAAACTCACGCAGTTCCACTCCCCTGGGGTTTACTGGGCACAGTCTCACACCAGGAAATTGTCACTGTCCAATAGCTGAGCTGGTTTGGCATCTTCTTGAATTAGCTGGGTGCATGGGCCTTTTTTTCCCCTAGACAATGATCAGATACAAATCCTCTCCTATATAAGCCTCATCTGAATTCACAGACACCTGAGAATCAAACTATTCCAAAGGGTCTGTAGCATTGCTACAACATTGCTACATAGGAATATCAACCGAGGCAAAACATTAAAGTATTTTTCCTGAGATTTGTAATGAAGTAAAATTAGCTAAACATCAGCTCTCAAAATTCAAAGCAAGAAACAGAAAACAAGATCAGGTGTGGAATATTTTTATTTTGAAGTGTATGATTGCATTTTCAAGGTACAAGACTAAACAAGATGAGGTCCTGACCCTATAATCATTTGACGATACGCATATTTTCCCCCATATTAAATTATTTAAGACTAAGTGCGTGCAACTGTTTGCAGATTAAATAATTTGAATTAAGTTATTTTTCACTCTAATTCAGAAAATTACAAGAATAAATACTGGTTTGCCAGTCTCTTAAATCTTTCAGTAATTCTGCTTACCATCACTGCTAATTAATTGTATTTGAAATGCAGTAAAGATAACTTATATCAATGCTCACATTGAACACTGAAAATATTTTCCTTAGGCTGCTTATTGATACTCCTAGTCATGGAATATTAAGATGTGGTATTATTTGCTATTAATTAATGAAATTTATGTTTTTTGAATTTACTGGAATTTTATAATTTGGAAAATATTATGCAGAAGAAATGGGTTTTTTTGTGATTTTAATCAGGTACTATATATAATCATCAGAACTGTTTATTTCCAATAATTTCTGAATGGCTCATTCCTAAACATTCTTTACTCTCCTGACCAACAGCTTAGAAAATTACATTTTAGGATTAGTGTTATTAATATATCTTAATTTTCTTTCCTTGAAGACACTCTTTTTAATGGTCTTGGACTTGGTGCTGTCATTGGCCTGGGAGTGGCAGCCCTTTTGTTAATCCTGGTTGTGACTGATGTTAGCTGCTTCTTTGTACGACAATGCGGATTGCTCATGTGCATCACCAGGAGAATCTGTGGGAAGAAGAGTGGTTCAAGTGGGAAAAGTAAAGAACTGGAAGAAGGAAAAGCTGCTTACTTGTGAGTATTAATCACGTGGGTTGGAAACATCCTTAAAAGAAAAAGTTGGCTATCCAACTTACATTAACTTTATGGCCATTTTGTGGTGTCGCAAAGGGAATTAATAAAATGCTTCTACTACTTGGAAAAGTGCTTCTCTGAAGTGTGTAGAGTTGTTTATTGCCTTTAAAAGAAAAGTTGAGACACAAAAAAGAAATATACTGAAGCTCAGTTTAGGATGACCTCTTTGTCCAGCTCGACACAAAGGAAATCAATTGTAATTCAGTACTAGTTGGAGACGCAGATTTGGTTCATGAGAAGCAGGTAATGGATCATTGTAACTCCATTTCTGCAAATCCATCTTTGAGCTGCTAACACCCAGAAACTCAGCCTATGGCTGTGACAGTGCCAGTAAATCCGCGAGTGAAGGACATGGTATTATAGAAAATCCTTGAGAGAGTTTTTCTTCTTAGATATAGCACTTGATGGAAAACCTTGATTCTTGTCTGTGGGCTTTAGGAATGAAAGATCTTGTCTTTTTTTTTTTTTTTTAATAGGAGTTTTGAGTTGGATGTTGGTGAAATGGTGGTGAGTGATTGTTCTCTATGGCAACAGTCAATGATTGCTAAACATGAGTAGGAAATAATACTGATTCTCACAAATACTCTTTTGTAGTGAATACTCCATCACTCAAATGTGAATGAACTGATCATTGATGAAAATATGGTCTCTTAAATTATTAGGGTGGATAGTGAGATCTCTGGTAAAACAGTTCAAGTACTGATTACATAAAATAATCACACTTTAGAGATGTGACATTTACTGAGTTTTCAATAAGTAAACTAGAAAGAAGATTACATATGGGCCTTCATTTTAAACATTTCTCTTTTTTTACTAGAAAAACCCCATAATTTTCTCATCCCGTTCATCTGGTAGGCAACTTACACATGCACAATAATATTTGTGAGAATACTGTCTGTATGTGGTTTAAATTACATTTGCTGGTCCAACTGCTATGTGCCTCTCCCAATAGTCAGGCTTTATTGTTCATTATCCTTCAGCTTCCTAAGTCTCATCCATTTTCAGATGGATTTAGAGCACACTAGATCTTGCAGCCCTCATTATTCATGGCTGAGCAGGTGTCTCCATTGCCAGTAGTAGAGGTGTAAGTGTCTTTTTGGGATTTAATTCTGGCTATTTGGTTTCAGGCTGTGTCTTTCTTAGGTCACTTGGCTACACATCTTAGTTGGGTTCTTCTTGAAAGAGGTGCCATTTCAGAAACAACTCCACAGGACAAAACCAGTTGTGAGAGGGCACGGAAATATTTATAATGCTTCTAAATAGAATAAATTACATAAACTAGCTATTTCCTAATTCTTCACATCTGACAGTGAGAGGAAGACTAGCAGTGTTTTTTCCATCCTGTGAAGCCAGCCTGTCCAGATCAATAGAATCAAGATGTGAAGCTTCTGGCCCTGACCCAGCTGTCCTTTCCTGTTGAGCACAGCACTGCAGTTTATGCTTAAGTTTCCCATTCAAGAAGTGGCCAACTATAAATTGGTGTACAGACTCTCCTAAATGGGAAGACCTTAGGGAGATAAAGTTGGAAATGTCACTTGACAGCAGTTTATACCTTGCTATCAGCATCTTATTACCAAATGCCATTCCATGCTGTCCCAAAAAAGCACCGAGCTCGTCTCTTGATATTAATTCTTCTGTTGCACTTCTTTTGCAAGAACAGCTATGTTATTTAATCATATTTCTTTCCTTGTCAGAATGGTCTTCAGTCAGTCAGACCTTAAAATATTTGGGACAGTTCTTATTTTAGCCTATTCTGTGCATTAATATACTGTCAGACTAAACTCCCAGGAGAGACTTGAAGAGTCAACATTTAAATTTATAACATGGTAACTGGTATTGCCTAATATATATATAGTAAATAATAATGTTCTATGTGTATTGAATGATGATGGTATAATCCATGTAACACACACAGACACCCATGACATAATGGATTTCCTACAAATCACTTAAAATTTGAAATGCTACAGTTTCTACCTTCTGTAAATATACATGACTGCTGGTCACAAGTAACATCTTTTTTAGTCCTTTTGTCATGCAATACTGTTTGTAAGACTGTAGATGTATCAACAAAGCAAGAAGAACTCACCAATCCATCCACCAGTCCAACTTTGATCCCTGATCTTTTCCCAGGTATGAGGTAGCCAAGAAAGTTAAGTGCATCATCTACCAAAATGAACTTTGTATCTATATGGGTATCTTAAGTGTCACTTGCAGAGATAAACAAGCACATGCAATTCTGGGGTTTTTTAATAGACAGAAATATATTACATTTTTACTTATTAATTCTTCTTCACACTATTTCTCTATCTGGGCTACATTCTTATTAACCTAAAAGATTTTCCTTAAGGATACCTGTCAGAGTATGGTAGAGTTTTCCTGATGCATCTTGTTGCAAAAGCCTGTTTTATCCATTATCTTGAAGAAACAGTATGAAAATGTGAGACATGAATTAGAGAAGAATTTAGCCAGGTCTTTGGTGTGGCCTGTAGCAGTCTAACAGATCCCTACAACATGCCAGTCCAGAAAAGAACCTGTTAAATATAAAAGTAATTGTAACTCAGTTACCCTCTGTTTGTAGACTGCAGCTGATGCTCTTCCAGGATATAGGAAGAAAATATTTTCATCAAAAGAGGGGCTTTTTTTGTAAATATATATATGTATATGAGTGTATATATATATATATGTGTGTGTGTGTATATATATATGTACATATATGTATATATATATATATGTATATATATGTATACATATGTATATATGTATGTGTCTGTGTATATATATATATCTCAGGTATTATCTGATCTTTTTGAGAGCAAAACTGTATAAAAGTTAATTATTACTTTAAATAAGTATTGTTAATTAGTATGTATTGTCAATACTTTGTGGCAGTGAACAGATATTTCTAAATCACGTCCATATTTCTGAGAGCAGCCCTGCAGAGAAGGATTTGGGGATTCTGGTTAATGAAAAGCTGAACATGAGCCAACAATGTGTGCTCACATCCCAGGAAGCCAAAGGTGTCCCAGGCTGCATCAAAAGCAGCATGACCAGAAGTTCAGGAGAGGTGATTCTGCCCCTCTGCTCTGGTGAGACCTCACCTGGAGTGCTGCATCCAGCTCAGCAGTTCTTGGTAAAGGAAAGACGTGGATTTGTTGGATCAAGTCCAGAGGAGGACACAAAGATGATCAGAGGGATGGAGGACCTCTGTGAGGTCAGGCTGAGATAAAGACTTTTCTGCGTCCTTTTGAAAAGGAATTTTTGAAAAGAGATGGGGACAGACTTTTTACAAGGAAGGGATGATGGTTTTGAAGTGAAAGTGGGTAGATTTAGATTGGACATGAGGAAAAGCTTTTTACAATGAGGATGGTGAAACATTTGAACAGGTTGCCCAGAGAGGTTGTAGACATTCCATTGCTGGAAACATTCAAAGTCAGACTGAATGAAGCTCTGAAGAACCTGATTTGTTTGAAGATGTCCCTGCTAGGTGCAGGGGAATTGGACTAGATGATCTGCAAATGTCCCTTCTAAGCCAAACTATTCTATGATTCTTTGGTTATCAACAAAATCATTATGACAGCACTCACTGCTCCATCTCCTTATAATTAATTGTTTAATTAGCACAATATTTGTACATTTACTTACTTGAGAGACTAGCTGTTCCTCAAATGGGGGAAATATGATGTAGAAACAGTTTATTCTACCAGCAAAAGCAGAAGGGCTTTGATTTTTACCACACAAGGGCTCTTTGCATCAATGGCAGCTGGGGTTGTCACAATCCAGGAGATTAAAGCACACTTTTGTGGTGTATATACTCACATAACAGCTCTTTAACACTGCCAGAAAAGTTCAAATATAACTAGGCATCAAGTCCAATCGTTATTTTACTAGGTTAAGGATACTAGGTTAAGGAAGTTTACATCTATTCCCATGAAGAAGCTGTCACCTTATTATTAGTCATAAACAAAATGCTCTTTTGAGATGCTAATTCATCATGTTTACAGAGTTAGGGCAGTAACCATGGATACAGGATGCTTTGAAGACATCAAGGAATTGGGAACACGCTGTTAAATGTGTCTTGGTGGTGTTAGTCACTGATAATTAGTTCTGCCTTTTCTTTGCCAACTTTTGAGAGAAAGGATCTTAGTAATTCTTTATGTGCAATGTACGTAGTTAATGTGATGATAAGAGACTAAAACTCTTTTAATAATTTTTAGGAAAGATGGATCAAAAGAGCCAATAGTGGAAATGAGAACAGAGGATGAAAGAATTACCAGCCATGAAGATGGGAGTCCAGTAAATGAGCCAAATGAGACAACTCCCCTCACAGAACCAGAGTAAGTAGCCTGATATTCCCTGGAGTTTCACACAGGCTGATCTTGGCTGTGTGGACAGACTGGACTTCCCACACTCTGAGGGGAGGATCACAGCATCACCAGAGTGGCAATGTGTGAGGGTAGGGTTTGTTTGATTGGTTTGTTTTTTACAATAATCAATGTAAATCATGGTACTTCACCAACACTGGCTGAGCACAACAGTACAAGGATTTTTAATTTGGTTGCACCCTGTATTTACCACTTACCCAATTATTAACTATCCTGTGGGAACAATCTCCTAGCTCTCAGGAATGACCTTAAATTGAGTCACACATGCATCTTCACACACATCCTGAAGATGGGGCACAAGGATACTGTGCTCCAGAAACCCAGCTCCTCACTGGAGTGGCCCCTTCCTGCTTTCATACATGGAACTGAGAATTTAGTTTGGTATTTAGGTCCACATAGTGGAATTGGATTAATGGTGCTGAAGGGCAGCCTCTGCTCCATTTCCTCATCCCCCTCTTCCTTCCCTGCAACCTTCTCTCAGTACAGAAAGCAGTTTGCAGTTTGCAGCCATGCTCACAGGCTCTGGCTGCCTACTGAATAATGGGACCAGCTTGTGCCCAGGGATGAAATTGCTGAAGAAACCTCAAAATTCTCTTTGCTTTGATCCCAACACTTTCCACATATTGGGAAAATCTCCTGTCTCATGACATCTTCAAGGCATCAAGGTTATGAAGATGATTAGGTAGTAAATACAGAAATTCACCTGTTGATAATTTGATGAAATCATAGTTCTTTAAAAGGAGAGGGTGTTCTTTCAAAACGGTCTTTTTCTTTTCTGAAAACATGAAGAAATTTCATTTTCTGCCATTATGTAAAACTGTAAGAGCCAGAACCTTTAATTAAAAAAAATGTTTGCTGCCAGCTGCCATTGATATTTTTAGTAAATAGGGAGTTAAGTAGCTGCACATTAAGCTGTATAGTTCTTTGAAGAAGCTGTGCACAGAGAGTTTGAACTTGTGTTAATGAAATAATTATGCAATCTGTTGAGTGACTACTGATATGTTTGCTCTTCATATTAGAATTTATAATCAGGGGCACAGTGGAAAGCCCACAGGTATCTAAAGAGTCAGGGGAATGTAGGTGTAAACATTGCACAAGTCCAGCAAGCTTTGGATATGTTAGTGGGTAAAGCACCAGGTCCATGTTTGTTCATGACTTGAGACTATTTTTAGCACTAGATCTTGCAAATCAGATGCATCTTGCAGGAAACATGATGCCAGGAAAGATCCAGTTCAATTCTTTCTGCTTGTCACAACCATTAGATCAACTGACGGGAGTGAAATTTGAGAGAGTTAAAATCAAAAATATTTACTGTTTTAGGGGAGGGGGAAAGAATCAGTGCCCACTGTCATGACAGAAAAAAAAGAACCAACAAAACCCCTGAAAAACTAACTCCCAGAAACAACTGATAAGTATTTGATGAGCATTATGTCCTTGCAAAAATAGGACTGCTAAGAGATATTAATAATGATGAGAGCTTCCTTCTTGGTAATTTCTTCCCTCGCAACCAATGGCAAAAGGTGTCACCTGTACAACCAAAAGCACAGGTGTACAGAAGTCAGTTAAAATATTTTTAACAATTATTGAATTATGTTGGATAATAGCAAATTACACTCAGAATTTCAAATGCAATTTAAGAAGTGGTGGGAACTAATTAGTAAAGAGATTACTTCCTCTTACAACAATATTCTTTATTATTTTGCTCAGTATATTATTTGGCAAACTATTTTTTACCTTATCTCAGATGATCCATGTTTGGAATCCATGTATGACAGATTATCTCAAAGCACTTTATCTGCAAGTCAGCAAGTTTTAATCATGCTGGCAGGAAATCAGTTCAAGCTGTGCATTTCATATGACAGTCTTGTGATATGAACAAAATACCACATGCAATGTGGTACAATAATTATATTCCTAGTCTGACATTAATATGTTTCTAATATTGGTTGAGTTTTTCTTAGTGTTAATGCAGTTGGGTGAATTCCAGTATCAAAATGGCTAGGAGTCATTTTTCTAGAAAATAAGAAAGTAAATATTGAGGCTAAAGTTTTGTATAGGTATCAGCAGACTGTTGATGTTTGGCCACATGAAGTGCTAGAGGAAGTCAATATTATTAATAATTGATAGCAGCCAACATCTGATTAAAGTGAGAAAAATTTTTGTTGGTTTTTGTGGGATTTTTTTAAAAAAATCTTTTTTTTATAAAATTAATAAACATTTAAAAGGATTAGTCTGCTCAGCTAAAAAATATAAAATTCTTTCTAATAGATGTCGCTAAAGAAAAATTTGGTGTAGAAAGATTCGTATAATTAAAACACTTAAACTTGAATTAGTTAATTGAAAGAGGAAAATTATTTAATCTCTTAATAGAGATTAAATATATATTTAAAGCAAATGGAAACAAAAATTCCAAAATAACAAAAATTTTGTCATAGGGAAAAAGAAAAATGTCTAATGATAACTTGCATTTATAACTCACACCCTATTAAAAAAAAAAACCAACTCAAAACAAGTTTTAAAATACAATAAGGTTTAAGAATGGTGCATGGACTTTGTGATGAGGAAAGTTTTGGTGCATAAAACTTTTTACTTGTGTATATCTTTTGTTGAGTTGTTGTTGTCTGCTTGCATGTAAAAGCAAATTTATCCCACTGTTTGCATGAGCATAGATTTCAATAATGTCCAATATCTTTCAACAGGGTTCTAGCAAATCTTCCTATTTCAAATATTTTGTAACATGGTCTAAATCCACTTAAACCGATGTCTTTAAATTTCCACTCAATATAATTTGTCAATTCCCCAGTTTTGACTTTGACTAAATACTTCCTTCTTTCCAGCACCATCTTTTGAGAAATCACTCCGCTTTTCTTAAAACTACATTAAATTAGGTTTTGGGGTTTTTTTAGTACTTGTTTTAGTGTTTTGCCTAAGCAGATCTCTGACAGGCATGCCTGCCTACCAAAAATGCATCTCATGAGCTGCCCTTCCTCTGTCCCAGTGTTTTACCTTCTGTTAAAAATAGATTTATGTTGATTCTGTTGTTTCCATTCTTTCAGACATCTTGCTGTGAGCTGAAATCTGTTTCCTTTGGGTTTGCCATGAGAAACAGACAATTAGTAGAAACCTCCCTCTGTGCTCAGAGCCAGACATCTGATGATATATCCCATGTATTTTACTGTAGTAGAACAAGTTAATCTTTAATTTCTCTCACATACATGTTGTGCTCATTGTTTAACTTCTGGATAAACAGTATTTTTCTTAGTTCATTTCAGACGACTTAAATTTCATAAGACTGGGAATTCAGGTATTGTTTTGTTTTATTTTCTGTTATTAAACACTGTCTTGTAATAAGACATTCCTACAAGATTCCTCAGACAGGTTTTGAACATTGTATTGCTCTTTGGGACATTGAATCAAGCAAAGCAGAAATTTACTGAAATATTTAACAGTTATTATGACTAAAAAAGGCATATGCATACTATTCCCTAGTAAAAAACAGAAAACAAACCCAAACTGGAATTGTGATTAAGAGCTATAATGTCCAGGAGACATTATTACAGGAACATCTCAGTAAACCATACATCTTTTTGACAGCTATATTTTTCGACAGCTAATTACTGGCAGAAGGGAATCAATGATTTTCAGGACCTTTTTCAATGAGATCACATTCAAGAGAGTGGAGACTCTTTTGCCAAATCCTCAGAGTTTTCACTAAGTCTTAAAAGACCTTGTAAGTTATTAATGATGCTACATTGTGTGATCCATGAAAATTAAACTGTAGAACTTTCTAATGATAGCTTCCATTACCTCCTGTACTTTAAGAAATTCTTTACCTATGTCTTGGAATAATCTCCAATAATAGCTGTGTTCTTTCATATACAACTGAATTTGCATTTAGAAAAGGCATTAAAAAGAGTTTAATTAAGATTTAAAAGTCAAGCAAAAGGCTTGACTGTAAGTGTTTCACAGTGTTCTAGCCAACACATACCTCTGTACTGTCTTGGGTCAAGTAATTTGACTTTTTTTTCTTTTGTATTATTGAAGAACTGCATTTTGAGCAGCACCAATGTTCTTATCATGTAATTTTTGTGGCTTTATAGAAATGTAAAGGGTTAATATGAATTGCTTTAAAAGTAAAGAACCTCAGTGCTCCTAATAAAATAATTATACACTACTTTAGGAAAAACTATTGTTCTACACTGTGACCTATATGAACTGTATATATGTTATAGACTTAAATTACAGATTATTTAATTTTTGTGTTACCATGATTCCTCTTTTTTTTTTCCGATAGGAAGCTGCCACTAAAGGAGGAAAATGGCAAAGAAGCTTTAAATCCAGAAACCATAGAAATCAAAGTTGCTAATGACATCATCCAGTCAAAAGAAGATGATAGCAAAGCATAATAAGATAAACTACAGCTGTCTGGATAATGCATTTGGATTGAAGTAATCCTGTGACCAAAACTTTACAGCTGACCTTAATTTCTTGGGAAACTTAAGCTTGGAATAGTTAGTACATGTGTACATACGATGAAACAGTTCCTGTCTACAGTTTTTTTCTATATTTTTTTCTTGTTTGGTTGTTATTGGGTTTAGTATGTAATTTTGCTGACACCAAGTCCTATGCTATAAATCTGAAAAATCTGCAGAATAAGAACTGTAATTTATTATATGAAAAAGAGTGTCTACTTCGAAGAAAAATTCTGAAGCACTCCTAACCACAAACAATCACATCAGGCCTCTCCAGGTCTTCAGTGCAAGCTACATACATAAAGTGCCATATGATAATGTATTTATTTCCATTTATAATAAAATGAAATTTTAGGTCGCCTTTAAAAAAAAAACCTCAACTAAACCAGTCTCAGTATAATGTTTAAGACCTTAGCTCTGTCTGACACTCAATAGCCATTCCAGCTGTGATTATCACTTGAGGCAATCAAAAAAACCAAAACTCTTCAACACAGAGACAGGTCCCACTGCAGTTTCTCCTGGGTTCTTCAATAAATGCATTTTTAAAAAGCTATTACTCACAATATACAAGCTCAAAAATTGGCTAAATGTTTCAACAGTCTATTGGCCTCATCCTAACTACAAGAGTGTGACTCTGAAAAGCTTGAGGATTTTCAGTGCTTCATGTTTTCTGTATGAAAGTTTTGAAAGTTATATGTGAACTAAAATGCAGCCAAGGTGTAAAAAGAAATCTATTTTTTAATCATAATCTTCACTTCAAATGAAAACCTACAATATTTGTCCCAACATACATACAGGATATTCGTTTTTGTCTTAGTTCAATCCATTTAGCTAAGGGATAAAACTATAGTTTAGTGAAGTAGATACATTTTCTCCCCAAATCAGTGTATAAAATATTAAACTTGGCCTTTTTGAATCAGGACCTTTCCCTTTATGATTTCATACCATTTGTCTTAAGTACAATGTGAGAACAGATGGAAAGGCAACTTTGTCTAAGCAGTTTGGAACAGTTTTAAATTATTGACTAATTCAATCTTATATTCAACAAAATGCGCTTTTTTTCCCATGTCAAGCTTTCTTTACGATATTCCTTTTTATTATTCTGATCAACATTCCCCACCAGGAAATTTGACTGATTTACTTGATCTGAAATTCATTCATATGAATTAATAATTGATTTAGTGGTGTCACTAACTGGAGCAGTATACTTTGTTTCCACTCCAGTATGGTGTATCCACACCTACCAAACTCTTCAAAGCCTTGCTTTGAAAGAAGTAGATAAACCATATAGAAAACTAGACTGGAAAATTCTACTTGTTAGGAGTAACTGGTAGAGTAAGTTGTGAATTTTCCACATCTAAGTCATGAATGTGGTTTAAGTGTACTTTTGCTCATCAAATTGTGTTTTCTCCATCTGAATTTTGATCATATTTGAAGTCTTTGTAATTTTTGACTTTTGTACAGTAAAACTGAAAATGAAATGTAAAAGGAACTCCTTTAATTTGAGGAAAATATCATAACCTTCTTGTAAACCCAAGTTTAAGTGCATTTGAAAGAGCTGAGGAGAATATATTTATATTTAATTTTTAGATATTTCTTATTTCTCAAAACCAAGTTATTTTATGAGTTTTTTACAACTTTTCCTCACTTTGAGAAATAGCTAAAATGAACTAAGGAGTTGAGGACAGAGACATACTGCTGGTGTGGCTAGGATAGGAGGCCAAGTTCCCACAAAATCGGTACCAAAGTGAAAAAAAATGGGTAAGAGGGGATGGCAATGTGGGCTGAAAGTCATGGAAGATTACAATTGAAAACTGCTGAAAAGAAGTATCTCTAAATGCTGGGGCACTATTTCTGGATGAAGGAAAAATGAAGACATTTCTTTATGAACTCTCAGTGTTGCTTCCACATACTGGGCAGGCAGTACTACCAAATAGCTGCTTGAAATTATCAGATTTCTGATAATTTCTGATGAGATTTCCTGATTCGTTCTAAGCACACGGCAAGCAGGCCTGCTCATAACCTATAATTAGGAGAACAGTTGTTTTATTTATCTGTATGGACTTGTAGTCTTTCCAGAAAGTATGTATTTGCAGCTGGGCTTTCTTCTTCTATCAAAATGCAAAGAAGCAACCTGGACAACTCCAGCAACTGAGAATAATGTGGTTGATGTGGCTTGAACATCCTCTCACACAATATTTTTACCGGGATGAGGATGAAGATGGTAGACATAGTTTCCTCTTCACCTGCTGTGACAAATTTGGATGGTACCATTCAATCTTCTCTACACAAATGGTGTTTTTTCTGAAGCTAGCCTGATCATTTCCAAAAGAAGGTGACTATACAATGTAGCAGAACTAACAGTGTCTAGGCTCAACTGCAGATGCATTTCAAATTTTAGTACTTTTTAGTTGAACTTACACAAAGAAAACCCAAAAAAATGACCTAACGGTTCTATATTGGTGGGGTTTTTTTCTGGTTTGTTTTTTTTTTCTTCTTTTTTTTCCTGATATGGCCTCTAATTACAGTGTGAAGGGATTAGAAGATTTAAGAGGTCTTGTCAGCACATTTACTGCTAATACACCTGTGCTACTCTTTACAAGCAAAATATATTGCAGTATTATTTCAATATTGGAAGCAAAAGCATTTCCCACTATGCTGCATTACAAATCAAAAGCTGTTTCCAGGAGTATTTAATTTCTTCTTGCTGTTATGTCTCTTGGCAGTTGATCTGTGTGAGGGCTGAGAATAAAACAGCTCTAAATTTCTGATGGACTGTCCAAGCACACCTTTTTGGTCTATGGATTAATAGGTTATCTCTTGTGCTTTAACTCTGTGCTGTGCAGGAGAAAATCAAACTCTCACTATGAAAGAATGCTGAAAAACACTGATATTTCAAAATAGTTCCAAATATTTCCAAATGAGGAAATAATTTGCGCATAGTAATTTGTAAGATATATGTAGAACTGGAATAATAACATTTGTTTATTTTCTTTTCCTATTCTAGATTAAAAACAACAAAACAAAACAAACAAAAACAGGTATCTGTATAAATGTCACTTTTACTGTCTAAAGTAATTTTAAGTGTTAGTATGAAATGTCAGAAGAGTTGACAAAATATAACTATTTGTAAAAGTAATCTGAATTGTTACACTAACATACTCCAGGGACCAAGGTGGGAGGGAGCCATTGAAATTAGTACTGAACAAAATGTGGCAGTGACAATCTCTTTTCAAAAAAAAAAAAAAAAAAAAAGGAGTACAGTTAAGTAAAATTACTTAAAGCTCCTTGGTATTTTTTTAGTTTTTTAGTGAACTTGAGTTCTGATTTATCACAATAATTAAAAATTTTTAATTAATATTTTACAAGTTAGTAATCAAACGTACCCTGGAGAGGTTTTTCCTGGTTTTGTTTGTTTATTTGCCTTTTTTGACTTATAAGATTTTTTTGTGGTTGCAGAAATATTTGCTATTCTGGTGATGCTAATGCCTAATGTGACAAAGATTAATTTATTCAGGCCTCGGTCTTGCAAGAAATTTTGTGTGGTTGAACCCACCCCTTGTATGGCACCTCACTGACATCAGTGGGGTGGATGTGAGCTGGAAGATGGATGTACTTTCCTAAGAGACCTTGCAGGATTGGGCCAACTTTCTATCTCTTCATAGATATCTACAACATAGTTACACCGTGGCCATCATCTACAAAGGCTGTTTGACATCAGTCCCTGGTGCAGTAAATCCCAGCTGCTGTCTTCAGCCTCTGCATTGATGTTCATCCAAACAAAAGTGGCTTTCTTTTTATGATGGTAATTAGTTTGATTATTTATTTAAGTGCCAATCATCAAACTGTAGTATAATCATCATGCCATTTTTTTCTGTTTCCTAGACCAGATAATGGAAATGTATTTGTGCCTTTTGATAGCATGCCACTCTGCTTTATTAAAGAAAAATCTTCAATAATTTGTCTACAAAGCCTGTTTAAAATAATTGAAAGCTTTACTGTCACATACTTTTCTGCTCAAATGTTCTCAAATATTCATCTAAATCAAACTGAAGGTATTATTTTCAAGTAACATAACTATTTGAAACACAAAATTTGCAAAAATCTTTTGAGATCACGATTACAATGAGGGTCATGGTGGGTGTCTTACTGCTGAAAAGTTTCAAATAGAAGGAGAATGTAGTGGATGTGTAGGGGTGTTTTGACCAATTTCTCAAGTTCAAGAGTCAGATAGAAAGTCTCCTTAGTTCTAGTTAAGTGCTTAGACCTAAAACATTAAAATCTTTCCTCAAATCTGAAAGATGATATTCCCAGCATTTTACCTCTGGAGATAAACTGCAGAGAATGCTCATTTTGCAATAATTTGCAGCCTCACCATCGCTATGTAAGCTGCTGTAAGAAGTAACATCTTTGCAGAATAGTTGTGTCTGTTGGATATTCACTCCTGATTAAAGGACCTCCAAAAAGACCATTTACTGAGAAAGCTCAAGACCTCTTTAATCCATGGAGGGGTACTACGAGCGCTGCACAGAGACACAGTGCAGGAATCCAGGTCTCAATCCAGGCCTCTGGGATTTAAGACAAACCTGATTCCAGCAGGACCTGGATTTTATTCATCCATCTCAGCGAGGCTCTGTGTGTCCTCAACTGATGGAGTTGTTTTTGTGAACCAGATTTCCAGGTGTAAGTGGAACTCAAATGTCCTGCCAAACTCCTACTGACATTTTGCACAGAGGAGGTTTTTCTATCAGGAGTTTCTGCTGATCAGGACATTATGATAGAATATCCAATAACAGTTTTATCCCATACATTACTATGTCCAGAAAGAAAACATCTCTTAAATATCTCATTGTGATTGCGATACTTCATTAGCTGAAGATGAAAACATTCTAAGTAAATAATTATCCTTCTTAAATCTCCTTGTTTAGCTTCAGATAATCTTTCTGATAGCTGAAAAGCTACCATGGTTAAATAAATATTTTTAAAAAACTCTTCACCCCTTTTCCAGATTTTTTCAGATTTTTTCAAGTTCCTGAAGTACCCTGTCCACTTGACAGCAGTTCTGTAAGTTTTAAGTGATCTTCAGTATTTCCACTGCTCATATGTGTTCTTATATCAATTTACTTGGACCTGAGCCAAAATAAGCCTTATAAATTTGGCTTTGGATCAGGTTCTGAGAATTCTCAGTTTACCAGTCCATCTTTTCTCTTAAGAGGCATTGAGATCCTCGTAATGTTTGACTTTCAAACTTGAATATTGGCCATTTTTAGCCCAGAGAAATGAAATAAATATTTATTGCCAAATTTGTATTGGCAGCTTTTAAGTGACAGGTGAGATGGGGAGCGGGCGAGGCGACCAGACGCAGTGCCGACAGAGCTCGGGAAAGCCAGGGAGAACAGGTGCCAAAGAGTGAGCCAGGAGAGGGCTGGGAGCATCTCTCCTTAACATTGACAAGGGAAAAGGGGAGTAACTGAAGCAAGGGAGGCTGCTGAAGGGCACTGCCAAAAGGCAGGGTAATGAGAGCTCTGAAAACCAGAGAAGAGGAGGAATTAACCCTGCCGCATCCTTTAACTCCCCCATGTAATTAGGCTACGGTTTTTCAGATGTAAAAGGCAGGGTTGGAGGAAGGCAAGACAAACCCTCAGAGTCTCCACAGATCAATGACAAATACATAGAGGAGTCAGATTCCCCCAGAAGATAATTCTATTGCTCATGGTGTAGAGTTCTCACTAAGAGCTTTGAACTACTTAGACAAGGTTTTAAAAGGAGAAAAAAAAAAAAAAAAAAGGCTTTCCTGCTGCAATGAGCAGTCGGTACGTATTTGTATGCTGTGTACAGTATGAGCTAAAGCATACCATCTATTGTTTTTGTTATTCCACATGTTGTCAACAGCCCACTTGCGATATCTGCCACCTGAATTATATATTGATAAGTTAGCTACCACTGGAGCTAGTTTGTTTATTGTTTCAGAATCTTATGTCCCTATGAAATGCTGTGTGTATATATATATATCTCTATACTGTAAAAAGAAGTAATATCGCAGATGCTGGTTTTGTATTTATGAAAGACATTGAAAGTATGGCTTAAAGTATATCAATTATTTGTCACTCTTCACCATTTGTATATTAATAGTAAAGATACTTTTACTTTAATGAACTGTTGTAGTTACATTTATTTTTGCTAAGTGTCTTTCTGACAAGATGTCTGATTCATTAGGAGTTTCATTTCCGGAAAGAAACACACCCCTTATTTTACCCCTGTTATAGAATTACTGAATAATGCTCACACAGACCTGCAATTTATTATTCTCTTTTCTGTCAAAATACATCTATTGTTAGCATCCTGAGTCTCCAGCTGAGCTTGAGGCCCATTATGATCATCCCCAATAGAGAATGTGCTGATAGATAATATTATTTTTTTTTCCAAACAACACAAGCGTGACATTTTGGAGGTATTTAGTTTATGCCAGAGAAAAAGATTTTATGGACAGAAGCCACCTTATTTTGCCAAACCTAGAACCTTCCAAAAGTCTTGTAACTGTGCTAGCACCACCAGGAGATGATGAAAACAGGTCGGGCATGGTCTGCAATAAATGGGCTCTTATTGCTGTGCTGGGTTTTATTCCACTGAAGACAGAAAATGGGCAAAGCACAGCCCAGCTCAGCCACTTCCCTGAAATGGCAGAGGGGTGTCTGTGGCATCCATATTACCAGCAATAAAATAAAGTAACCCAAGAGAAACTTCCTAGATTGTGTATTTATGCCTAAGAAACAGTTTTCTGAGTGTAACCTAAGCTCTAAAAAAACCACACCAGCCTAAGAATGGAGGGGCAGTACATAGGAGAAATATATTTTTTCACCCAACAAAATCTTCACAGCTTCATTTTCTTCCTTCCACAGATCCTTAAGCTCTGCCACTGCAGATGTCTTAGGCATGTAGTTCTCTATGTGCCAGTGGAAGCATTAGCAAGCATTAAGAAAAATGTCTCTTTCCATTAAAAAACTGAACATGAGATAACTGCTTCAGTGTCCTCTCAACATCAGCTTGTCACTGAAAGCTTTTCATATAATCATGTTTATTGATCATAAAAACCCCAGATATCCTGAAATGATGAACAAATTTAGTTTAGATCTCTTGAAAGCCAATCAGTGCAGTTCACTGGCCACAAGAGAGGTTGCTCCTTTAATTTACAGGTGGGTATTAATACAATTATTGCAAATTGCTGCTAACAAAAATGTAATGTAAGACATGTTCAGAAACAGATTCAACCTTTTAAAATTTAACCTTGTCAAAATATATCATGCTCTCACAAACTTCAGACGTGCTACTCAAAACACAAGATAAATTATAGCCAGGTACCTTGATAATGATAGCTTGTTTATCTGTGTCATTCCTAAATTAGACACAGCTAGCACTGAACCAAGAAAACCCAAACAAAATGAAAAAAAAAAGTCACACTTCGATTCTTGGCAAAAGATGACTTAACTCTCTCATTGGAGCCCTAGCAGATCCTGAAAAACAAATTGCATCTGTAAGCTCATTCCTATGTGGAAAATGCTTATTTCTGGGGGTATGGTTAAAATTTCTCTGTTGATTTATTCAACACTTTCTAAAGAAACCCAAACCTCTAGGCTGAACATTGTGTCAGACTTTAATTTCTGTAAAAATCCTTTATGCAGCAAACAGATAAAACTGTCTTTGATTAAACAAAGCACTGAAGCCCATTCACACTCAGTGCCAATATAAAGCAGTGCCAGAGGTGTTGCTGAGAAAGCAGAATGAATCACATCTGGCAGGAGACTGATCAAGTAAGGGACAAATTTGTAAAATTCTCTCAGGCAATCTGATGATAAAGAGAACAAAATTTTGGAATGAAAAAGAAAACCTTGTTCTACTAAGCAAATGCCATCTTTTTGGACTAAATTGGGAATTGAGAAATTATATCTTCTTATTTTAAAATTTAAAAAGTAGTTTCATTTTCATAGACCCCATCATGATGAATTAATTTTACTTTGACACTAATTTTTATCATAGAGCACAGAAATAACACTTCATCATTAACTTGTATCTGAAGGCTAAATATCTTTAATCACAAGAAAGTTGTTATATATTACTATGCATTCACCAAAACCATCAGAAATAAACATCAGGATTTTTTAAGAATTGTTCTCAAATTGATTTAAGAGTTACAGATATCTTTAAGAAAAAAAGAATTTAGAGAAAGTAATGGTGCTTGCACATAGTGTACTGCAAATTTAATTGACAAGGCATTTGCACTGAAATTCAAACTACTGTGTAATAAGTACTGCAGAATAAATGTAGTGAAGTATTTTAGAGTTTTCTACACAAAACTTTTAATTAAAGACAAGTTTTGTAATGAGGCCATTCCCTAATGTGATGTACGTGCCAATTGTTACACTGAAGTTGTGGTTCTGCCCTTCTTGGAATTCATGACACACCTATCTGCAGCATTTTCTCCTATCCTCTTTTTTGTAAACTATATATTCAGTAGAAAGTGGAATCTTTTGAAAAATTAAAGGCATTTACTCTTGAAAATAGGGGTTTTTTTTCTTTGCATAAAGGAAAACAGACAAAAATCACTTGTATAATCTGGTGATATAACACAGATATTATTATCACTGCCATGCACATGGCCACTTGTGTTCAGTCAACATAAACTGCCAAATCTGAAACATCCTATTGCTAGCTGAATGATCCATGGTCTTGTCTCATGCACCAGCATCCATATGTTTTGTATTTGCATGCAGCAAACATGCTGCAAATTTGATCAAAGAAAGTGTTTGATTGTTTTCTGGGAGCTTGATTCCAGTATCAGACTAGAAATTCTGAAGATATCACTTTCTATTTGCTGGATGTGGGAATAGGAAAGAAGCAGTAATACAGAGGCATAAAAGCCACTCCATCAATTACTGATGAATTTGCTGCTAACTCTGTTAACTAAAAATATCCATAAAACCCATGAAGCAATTAGAAGCTGGTATTAGATTTCTCTGATGGTGTTGAAATATCAGTGTCGAGGTGCTGTGATGTCTGGGAGCTCCTTGGCGCTGCGGTTTTAGGGGACCCGAGAGGGATCTGGAAGGTTTTGGCAGCCAGGGTCTCTCCTCCCATCCTTATCCCAGGAACAAGACAACCAGGACAAGGGGGAGGAGTAGGTGAGGCAGCCTCAGCCCCAGTGATCTCAGGGTTAAAATCAAGCCAGGATTCCCCCTGGTGTGTGAGTGAAGCTGAGGTGGGAGCAGGGGTTGATGACCCCGGGAGGTTGATATGAGTTTTGGGTTGTGGATAAGGTGGGGGGAGCTCCAGGCTCAGTCGGGGCTCCCAGAGCCTGGAAGGTTAGAGAAAATCTTCACAAAGAATTTAATCTATTCTCAGATTGGGTTAGATGTTGAGGAGGAAACAAACAAAAAAAAAGGGGTTTGGAGACAGGTATTGGGTAAGTGCCCATTGCCAACACGTTAAAGCAATAAGATATTGATTATTGAGGTGTTTCAGGTTAAGCACAATTCTCAGCAGAGGAAAATATAGTGCTACAAGTAGGCTGATTATACCCTTTGCAGATTGGTTTTATTCTGTATGAGATCCTTGGGAGATAAGGTCCTTGTAGTTTGTAATTTGTCTCAGGTGGGAGAGCAATGAGAAAGGCTGTAGCACTGGATTAGGGGTCAGAGGGTCTGATTTCCATCTTGGGTGACAGTTGCTTGGATTGAGCAAATCAATTGAAAGGAAAGTGTAATGTTTCTTTTCCTCTCCTTGGCTACTTTTTGCTAAAGATTTATGGACCCATTTATCCTACTGATTTCAGTGAGACCACTCTCAATAAATATAAGAAGACACATAAACAGTTTGCCAGATTTACACCTTAGATTAAAAGAGGGTTTTGCTGTGTTTTGTGAGAAATCTTTCTCCTGCTGCTTCATGGATTGTGAGTGTGTTTGTGTTTGAACATGTTGGAGCATTCAGCTCTTGCAATACGTGTGTTACTGAGCACACATTTAACAGCTGACTTGGTACCACTATCTGAGCACGAGAGCAGTAGCCAAACCCTGAGATGAGAATTTGTGATCTGTAAGATATTTGAGTGGCAAGCTGGACAAAGTAGAACTGTTATCAATAACGGTGTTGTTGTTAATTTCACCCTGAAGACTTATGAATTCTTTTATCAAATTATGAGAAACTAAATGCCTGTGCTTATCTTCCCAAACCTCTGCTGTATCAACATGTTGTGCTGCCTGCTGAGACATAGTCCTCTGAAGTGTTGGCAGTTACTTCTATATGAAAGGGCAGCCATGAATTAAATTATTGTTCAGAGAATACAGACAACATCTTCCTATACCACATCAACCAAATTTCCCTGGAAGCAGCTTAATGGACAACAAAAGAAACATGAACTTATCCTAGCTAACCTATTTTAAAATTCTTTGCTATCTGTAATAGCATAACATATTCAAGGATTTTTTTTTCTTTACTATGCCTTTTGAGGGCACCTTTCAAGGGGTTAAACAAATGCAAGTGTGGTGTGACTATTTTGCAGCTGGCTGGTCCATGTAACTTGGCTCTTTCCCAGAGGTAAGTGTTCAGGCACTGTTACACCTCCAGCATTCTGACCTGTGTAACATCACCTATTCCTAAAGTGCTGAGCACACAACCCAAACTTTTCTTTTCTGCTAACAATACATTGCCTTCCTCTCAGGCTCTCACTATTTCTTCTCAAAGCTGCATAGCACCCATGTGTGCTCCAAAGCATTTCTGAGGTGGAATTTTTGCTTAGTCCTGATAAATTATATTTCCTGCATCTTTCCTTTTTATGGACTTTTTTAGAGTAGCCTTAAGGATGGATTAAGCTCAATTTACGTAATTGAACATTTATTCTACTATGTATTTTTTTCTGTTAAGCTTGAATTAAAAAACAATACAAACATGAGAAATATACTGTGTTTTCCTTGTTCCCTTCTCTGTGCACAGACATTTTCTTTGAACCACATATGGATCTATTGACTGATGAGCCTATGGCATGACCTCCTGCTCTTCCTGTACTTGTGGTCATGACTCCATTTCTTCAACTGCAAAAAAGTGTCAGGCAGACAGGTTTTGTTAGAATTACTGTGGTTTACTTCACTCATTTAGCTGAGCAAGCAGGCAGATGACAACAATATTCTGGATAATCGAATATATTCATCTTTAGAAGGTTTTGGCTTTTACTTAGCAACAATTCCCCAATCCAGAAGTGCTCTCTTGGGCAGATCAGCTGGGAATGGACTGGGTGGACTGGTAGGCTTTATAGAGTTTTACTCAAATTGAGTGTTTGAACAAAGTTACCTGTTGGAATAGGGTTGATTTCTTTATAAATTGATTTCCAGTTATTTGGCCCTTACTAAACGTGTTTGCAGAATGACCATACAATACATGTGTCTCAAAAAATCTCTTTACTACAATAAAAAAAACAAAAAACAAACAAACAAAAAACCCAAAAACAAACCAAAAAATAAAAAACAAAACAAAAAAAACCCCAAACAAAACAAAACAAAACAAAAAAAAAAAAACCAAAAAACAAAAAATCCAGGACTCTCTTATGAATGGCTAATTTGGAAACCTTTGAATATTTGTATACTTCCTTTTGCTAAATCTTACTCATATCCCTCCCAATTAGTTGAGACTAGGCTGGGATTTTCTAGGAGCAAAATGGGCTGCCTTCCTGTAGCCAAGAAAAAAAAAAACATTAAGTAATACAAGATACTCTAAAAATTAGTTCCAAATCATGTTAAAATTAATTTCTGTCCTGTGGTTTCCTTATAGCCAAATTGATCACTTTTACAAGGTCTATTAACATGAGGTTGTCAATCTCTTTTCTGAGTGCTAGCACGTGTAACCACAAATTTGTTCAAATCTAGAAATTGTCCATCTCAGCTGCAGTCTCTTCTCTTTACTCCCTTTGAGTCACTGTACACAAACTGCCATCACACAGTGCTGCATTTAGTTCTGCAAAGAGTAATACTTGACTTTAAAAGAAATTCCAGCTTGTAAAGATACACCATACCTCTGGATTTCATCAGTTATTTTTGTTAGGCTCAAAATATAATAGCAGTATAATCTAAGGTTTTGTTAGATCTGAGTTGGGATGGATGCAGATGACTTACACATTGCCTCTATGCACAGCTTCTCTTCCTGATTTTTATGGTCCACCACATGTTACTCTGCCATAGTATACAGGCAGATAGATATGGATTGTTTGCTTTGCTTTTTTTTCTCAGAAGTTTAACTTCTTCAGTGAGATAAATATCTATCTGCATCTGAATTAAGATTGATTCATCATTTGCTACAAAATATATCGGAAATAAACATCATAATTGCTTCCTTTTCATCACAATATTGTACCAGCTTGACTTCTTTTGCCAGAAAACCTCCTCAGACCATCCAGAACTGCCAAAACATCTGAGATAATACACTTTAAATTACCGTATTATAAAGCTGAACCATCTGTGCTGAGGTTTTCAGTGTTGCATGGGGATGAAAATAGGAATAGGAAAAATCCCAGATAGGTTGTTGTAAGACCTAACATGATATACATAAATTGAGTTAAATCAGTCCCTGGTATGGTTAAATAGTCATCACAGAATTTACTGCCCACAATTAAACCCAAAATTAGAAAGACTATGTCAGATATGCTGGGGAATCCACAGAGAGCAAAGGGAGGCAAATTGACTGCGCTGGCAATTTTATCAAAGCTTTGCTTTTGGGGTGGAACCCAACCCATTTAGGGACCCTAGAAGTAGGCTTTTTGTTATGCTTTACAGAAATAGAAAGTATAATGGACAACCTCACTATTAATACTGATTCACCACGCAGATTTTCTCTTATATCTTCCATTTAACTTCAGCAGACCTGTGTTTGTACAGGTATAACCCATTCCCATGTACTGCAGTCTGTCTGAGCTTCCTCTCACACTTGGAGCAACAAAGCTGGTGCAGAAAGTGAAGTGCTGATACCCCACAACTCATGCTCTGTATTCATCCATGGCTTATAAATAGGTCTGTCTTTCAGTGCAGCTCTTACCTAAGACTTCTATGTACACATATTTTGAGCTAGGTCTGCTATATTTGCTAAGCTAAAATTAATTTACTGATATGCAAGAGTTAAATAGCAGCTAATTTAAAACCATGTAGTTTGGGGGTTTTTTTTAACATTCACTAGAAGGATTTTTTACCTTTTGTTAAAGATAATTAACATCCTCCAGTTGTGCAGAAACATGGGGGAGGGAGGGGAGGCTGAATAGAGGGAGAAGGAAAGTTTTTAGTGCCTAGTTAGTTATTATCCTAATTACATTCCTGATGGCTTAAATAGCAAATCATTGTATACAAAATGTTAGCCAGAGATACAAAAGAATTTATATTCCATGTGTATTCTGTTTATGTAAGAAAATGAAGAAGGAAAATCATGGAGCAGGAAGGCAGAAGGAAAAGCAGGATAGTGAGCTGCTTCCCATAAGAAGGAAGTTCATTTTAGGGTTTGTTTTAATTCTCTCTTCTCCCAGTTAGAAAATAACCTCTTCTTCTGTGATCCAAATTAGTGCTTGTTGACTTGGTGTGTGATTTAATATGTTAATGAAGAGAGGATGATAAGATGCCACAGACATTAAATTGATCTCTGTATGGATAAGGGGACTCCAGATTTAATTGGTAGCAGGATTGTCCATGTCTAGCTCTCTCTGAGCTACAAGTTAATCAACAGAAATTCTCTTCTCACCCATTCCTTTGACACAGCTGCTGCAGGAACTTTAGAGAGTACCAGGGTAAGTTCTTTGGCTTTACTCACATCGCAGGGAAGGTTGTTATTGGCTCCACACATCCTGCAGGTAGGAAAGATCCAGCCTCTGAAATGACTGCTCAGAACTGCACATGCTAAAACTGGAACAGCTGTTTGCCCAAGTGTTGGGCATTTCAGATGATTGTTCCTCTTCACATTGGGTACATTTATGGCTGCAGCTCTGCAAAGCCAGTGTTCCAGGTGCTTGTTCTCAGCCTGTCTGGAGGCAAGGCTTTCCTCCATCCCAATTTTTGATGTCAGCCCTTGAAAAAACACTTAAGTGGGTGGATAAAGAGGTCTGGTTTGTGCCCTAAGCAGATCAAGCTGCTGGTGTGTGCTGGCATAGTCCTACCAAAGCCAAACCAGATCCAGACAACTGCCTGGAAAGGGTTACATTTTGCAAGCCTTCTGCTCCTTGCACCCCAAATTTCATACCTAACTTAGTCCTCTTGTTTTTTGATTGTGGAAAATGTTAATTGTGGTTTTTTCATGCCGTTATGTATGAAAACCTAGGTATTATGGTAATGAAGCAAAAAACTTCTCAAACTGGCCTTGTATCCAAAAAGGACAGTAATTATATATTTAATAAGGATTAAAAGATACAGGTGAGAAAGCATCACCAAGTCCCATTTTGACTCTATCATCTTAAAGTACAAGGAGGAAACAACACAGCTCTGGATAAGGACGAAGAACTTACAGGTTTTTTTATTATATGCTTTCAAGGCAGTTATTTTAATCTCTATTTTTTTTTTCCTCACTTTGCTAGATACAACACAATTGTTTGTTTTCTTAATGTTTTTTCCTGGCTTGTCATATCATATTTTACAGGACTGCAACTTTGGACTGCCAGCTTTTCTGATGTCTAAGCACAGAGCTTTAAACAATTGTACATGCAGTTTATTTGAGCTTCTGGGATATAGTTAAAGAAAATAAACTGAGACATACAAAATGACAAGTTGTTATTACAGAGAAAACTACATCACGTACAGGAGAAGGACTACTAAGAATTTATTCTTAACCTAACAGAAAATTATAAAACCTAATCACAATATGAATATTGTTAATAGTCCAGCCATAGGAACACAATACAAATTAGTACAGAAAATCCTCATTAATAATAATGCCATTAAAATTGTTAAATATGATAACTTTTTTTTGTATTATGCTTGCCCCTCCAATACCTCCCTGGATCTGACAGTCAAGTGTTGGAGCTGAAGAATGTTCCATCTGATTTTAAGAGGAGCTGTTTATTCCTGCTGTTCTTAAATTTAATTGACTGACCCTTGTCTCCTATTTCATAAAATATTTTTGTAACAGGCCCACCCACAAGCTGCTGCTGATTTAGGAAGCTTTGAGAAAAAATATTGACCCTGAATATATAAAGATATTTTGAAATCAATGATCTTGCTAAGATACCAGGGCTTTATTGTCATCTGCATATGAAATACAGGATCTCTTACTCTTCTGATGTCTTATAGATGCAATTTTAAAAAAGATTTTTAATTGAACCCTCTTGTGCTAGTGTTGTCTAAGATACAATTAATTTTCTTGAATACAACTTGAATTCTGAAATATCAAACTGTTTTCTTTTTAGGTAGAGGGACCCATAGAGAGACATCAGTGTCTTCATACATATGGAGGTGGATGGGATTTTTTAACAAAATTATTTTGATCTAACCGACAGAAATGAATCCTTTAAGAATATAAAATAGAAAAAAATTATTGATATTAATTCATAATGCATGTTGACAGGATTATATCCTCAATTAGTTTTCTAGGTTTCATAATTGTGCTGTGAACTCTTTCAAAATATAATTTTGAAGCTGTTTTATGTTTAATGTTTCACTCATGCAGCTTTGGTCCTCGGGTGTAATCACTCCAGCAGGCAATCTATGCTGTCTCTATAACCTGCTTTTTTCTTTTTCCCTCAGCTGAGCAGTAGTTCATCAGGAAGAAAGACTTGAGAAGCTCTGATTGCATAAATAAACACAAGCATGTCCTCTCTCTGCACGATTTATGCTTCTTCTGCTTGCTCTCACTTACAACTCCTGATTGGTACTCACATCACAGAGGTCACACAGCAACATTTTGGCACAGTCTAAGTGTTTACTAGCTACTAATCAACTTCTATAAATTTTAATCTGCGGTGTGAGGAAGATTTAATGAAAATGTGTGTTTATACAGCAGTTTAATGGCAAAGCTTTCCTCTCTGGGTTTGGTTTAAGATCATTCCAGGTATTTAATGTATAGTCTGAAATTCAATGCAAATGCTGTCTGCAGTCTAGATTTTCTATTCCCCTTTCCTAATGGTATATTCAAATGTCATTGGAATCAAAGAATGCAGAAAGGAGCTTTTCGTGACTTGCTTTACAACTTTTTTAACAGGCTAATTTAGTCTTCCAGAAAGAAAAATATTGGAATGAAAAGGATGTTAGGAGGAAAATACACACATATATATTTAACTCTAAGTCAAGTGTCTCCAGCTATGTGTCTTAAAGTCCTCCATTATTTTGCTAAATTCATAAACTCATGTTTTAAGTTTAAGAGTCTCCAGATATACTTTCAGTTTCAGTGCACTGAGAAACTCACTATAAACACAGAAATATCAGCCCTCTATTCTTAGAACTTAGTGGCTAATTTCTAATGAATGATTTATTTGATGAATGTTTTACCTTTTTCCTTTTGCCTTTATCAAGGGTACAATATAAAAGAATATCTATTCATTGTTCAAAAGTATTAGGTTAATGGGTTTTGCTAATATACCTCACTCTGTAGTAAAGTGAGTTTCAGCAAATTACATGTATTAGATGAGCTGAATTGGATAATACAGAGCATAAGATTAAAGATGACTTGTAACATAATTTTTTTTTTTAACCACTATACATTTTGGAAAGCATACCAAAAATTAAATATAAAATGAGAAGGAGAAAAAAATACTTTGAATGGTCTTTTTTAGCTGTGAGTTTGGTTTGTTTTCTTTATCCAAGATAAGAGCAGGTTGGCTTTGTTGGCTTTTTTTTCTGTCTGTAATTGGACATAACAGCTTTTTAGAAAGAAAAACAACACAGATTATTTAAAATATCTCTTTACAAATTATTCTTGTATTTAAAAACAACTTTGTTCGTTGCTTCATGTATTATTATATTGCAAAATACCTAAAAATACTAGTTATAATATGATGGGATTTTTTTTTTACATTCCAAAATGCTTGTTTCAATGAAACAGCTGCTATTAACTCCATCCAATGCCCCAGGAGGTCCCAATTTCCTGAATCCAGTAACATGTTCTCATCTATAAGGCACAGAGATACACTACTTTTTCCTATAAAATGTGGATGATATTGTTCTTTAATGGAATAGTGACAGCCTGGGCTCTCCACTTTTAACATAATGCAAAATGTATAATGCAAAACTCACTTTTTTTTTTTTTTCTCAGATATTTGCATTTTTTTCTGTGTTTGAAGTTGTCAATATACAGAGCACAATTTCCAGTGGCAAAATCAACAGCATATTGGTGTGAATCCCCATTCCTTTCTCAAAGTCATTCACCTGGCATTTTTCAAAAATATTGCATCTTTTCATAATTTGACTAAGAAATTAAATGAAAGAAATAGTGAAATATATATCACATATATACAGTTTAGACCAAAGAATCATGGACAGGAATATCATAGCAGTAATAAAACTCTCTGTGTTTAAGGTCTAAACTTTCTGTATGGCCATAATTACCAGAGTAACTTTTAGAAATTACTCCCAATTATGCTAGTTTAATAGAGTCTGTATCTTTATAAATAGTTTTGACTTTTACATATTCAATTAATGTACTAACAGAGGCTTTAATCTGTTTATGCACAAGTTTCCTGTGATACTCTATGCTAAAGTTTTTATTTTCATTTTTTATTTTCTTATCTTGTTCTTTCCTCTATCTGTAGTTTATTTCAACTAACTAACTTAACTTTAATGTTAAATCTAAGCTAAATCATATTATATCAAGTTCTCCCTCATGAATAACCACACCCAAGTTCCAGCTGGAGCAGCTTTTGTTTTTGTGTAATTAAAAGTAATGTATTTCTGAAACTTCTACCACTTGTATCTTTCTTATGTCTTCAGACTAAAATGATATTGTTGTTTTGTCCCTGACATTCAGTATCACTTTTCTATACTTTTAATCTGCCTTTTTCATTTTCATTTATGTTTCATAGTGGTGTAGCAGATATACCTTTCCAAGTCCTGTTTATGTGGCACAACACATCCTTATGTTAGCTTTGAATGAAAGATTTCCTGGAAGCCTTCAATTTACTTTGCCCATGGGCAGAAATGATAGAGCTGATGAAACTGTGATACTTCAGTGTTTAGATTTCAGAACACCCAATTTGAAACCTGCCTGGAATCTGTCTTACAGCAGGCAGAGACAGGGCTCTAAAAAACTGTTTGTCTTCCCGTGTCAATTTGCAGTTCTACACAAGCTGAAGTGAGTTATTTGACACAGTGACCTTGAGTCACTTGTGAGATTTTATTGACAACTTCAGCTCTTTGCCAAATCTCTTCTTTATTTTTACACAACTTCTGGCTGTCCTTGTTAGGGCACATTAGTGTCAAACTGAGGAATGCTGATTAGGGAAGACGAGTCGCGTACCATGGACAGGCTGACTATCACAGTCACATTTAAATCAGAGCATAATGTATTTTGGCTCTGTGGAGAAGATACAAATTTGGATGTCTTCTTCTCCCTTTTTTTCCTCTTCCCCCAGTCTCTTCTTGGACAAGCAATGGTCTGTTCAACTAAAAGTAGTAGTGAAAATTAAATGTCTGGCAAGGCTGAAAATAAGACTGCACAACAAGGCTTGGACTCAAAGCAGGACGTCTGAGAGAAACAGATTTCTTCTGGAAGCGTTCAGTGACTGAACCTCAGACCTCTGTGAGTTATTCTTAAAGAAAATGGACTAAAACCTTGTACCTGAATACATGGTATATTATTTCAATAAAGTTATAAGATGCCAATGTAAAATGTTCAAAGTACAAGAAACTTTCATGTGGTTTTAAAAAAAACCCTAGAGATGACATAAACATGAAAAATGTTCTATACCTTTGCTGTTTAAAATTCAGAAATTTAATGGAGGCATTTTAACATTTTGCAGAAAATTAGCTGAAAATAAGATAAAATTGCACAATCTGAAGGGAAAAGTGAAGACTAGTTACTTCCAAATTATTCTGAGCCATTCAAATCTCAGTGCTGAAGTTCTCAGAATAATTCAGGCACAGCTTTTTGGGATCATCTTGGTTGTACATGGGATGATTTATTGCAATGGTGCATTTGCAGATAAAATGGAACCCCGAAGAAAACTACTTCACAGATTATGGCTTTAGTCCTGCTACTCTCTACTTTGATTTTGATGGAGAGGAGTAGCAAATGTGTGTATTCCCAAAGAATAAGAATGAATTGTATTAGATATTGCTTACACATGCCTCAAATTATTTAAAAAAAATCTGCTTATTAAGAGCCCAGTTTTCACAAGAAGAAGTTCTTGATTTTTTTTTTTTTTTTGTTTGTCTCCATCCATTCATGGGTTTGCTACTTGTGAAATTTATTGGCTAAGTATCACAATATAAAAACATCTGCACATACTTAATAATATGTGCTATATCTCCTTCTTTGCTGACTTAATATTAAAACTCTAAATCAACCACTGTCTACAGGTGGAGGCATAAATTACAAACTGACTATGAATTATACCTGTCAGTATTCATTGGCATGCATAAACAAAAATAAATTTGGGCTTTTCCTGACAGGATTCAGCATTCTTTTTCAATAAAATCTGAGATGTAAATCAATTTAGAAGAATTCTTCCCTTACCTCTTGTGTTTAAGGTGGTAGTTTCAAATTTGCTGCTTTAATTCAAGTCTTTGAAGGAGTCAAAACCAAATAACTTTGTTATTGTCATTTTCCTGTGCTCATTTAGTGCATAATGGCTTGGGAAGCTGTATTACTCAGCCCCATTTTGGTAGATATTGCTCACACATGTCTCAAAAGAATGATTAAAATAAAAAGTCTACTTATTATGAGCCCAGTTTTCATAAGACAAAATTCTGCATTTACTTAGTATGTCTCCATCCATTCATTCTTATTGTTTGGGATTCAAGTAAAAAAAATCTGTGAGCTGGATACTTTTTAAATTTTAAGTTGCACATGGTTTTACAAGGAAAGGAATGTCTTTTCCTTAAGGAAAAAAGAAATCTTTTTTTTTTCTTTAAGAAAGTAGTTGATACAAGTCTAGATACTAGTGAGGTATGACATCCCAGCAGGGATTTTATTGGAAAGTGTGGTAATTCCACAGTGCAAGGTAATAGGTACTATTGCTGTCATGTTGTATTCTGATAAATATATATACTTATGTTGTGTCATTACAGTAAATACACATCTTCAGACTTGCCATTAAGGAGAGAGTTTATCTTTATTGCTGCTCTTCTGATCATTTTCTTCTCAAAAACCTAATTTGTGTAAATCCCTGCTTAGGTAACTTTGAAAAGTGAGGACTACTTTCAAATTGTATCTTCAGTCATATTTATAGTAGGATACAAATTGAAAAAAGCCCCAAACTTTGCTACTGCAGACCATGTAATATTCAACAGTTTTAATAAAGTTAGGTAAAAGTATGTATATAAAAGGAAGTTTCACTGAACATAGTTCTACTTGACTAAGGTGCCCCAGAGACTGTTCCAGCCTTGTACCTTGTTTACTTTGAAAGCAGCTACTTTGTATTCCTTGATCTCAGTGTGGCAGTATCTCTAAAAAAGCAAATGAACTCTCAGGTTATTGGGTTGCAGACAATTATGTTATTACCTGGAGGGACTGTTAACCTTGTTAGGCTTGTTAGACTGGTAGGGCTTGTTTATTGAAGCAAGTCCTTCTGGCCTCACATCCAGTTTGGGAGATTATCTCCATTTAGGAAACTGCTCAAGTCACTACTCAGAAAGGCATGTAAAACATGACTAAGAACACTTTCCCTATATTGGAATGATTCTATGTTATCTCATAAGCAGATTAATTAATGAATTTTATGTACAAACTCATTGGACCTGGAGTTTGAATGCAGTGATGTCAGTGAGGTGTTTTGGTGTGATGTCCAGTAGCAGTTGAGCATTCATACTAGCAAACAAAGCAGAAGGAAGAATGAAAGCCCAGAAGCCTGTTGATCAGTCCTTTTCCCCACATACTAACACTAAATAAAAGTGTTCTGAGCAACAAAAAGATTTAAAACTTTTATCATGAGAGCTATGATACATACTGATTGAGTGGTAATTTTTCTCCCCCTACAAGTATTTTAATTAAAAGGAGGTATTTATTTAGTTCTGCAGTTCTTCAAAGTATTGATAACTTTGAGCTGACTTTCATCTCTTTTCAAGTAAGTTTATCATGGTAATAACATTTTATAACCTTTCCAAGTTTTCATTTTCACCTATTTTATGAACACCTGTATAACAGCATAAAGGGCTCATATTCTTTGCCAAAATGCTAGTCAAATAACTCTTCTATTATTAATAAAAAATGTAGGATTTTCTTCCCTTTAACTGAAGCTTTTGTATATATGTATAATGGATTTCATGGTGAGACTATCTGGAATAAAGGATAGATGAGTTTGTAAATCCTTCTCCTAAGTTGTTAATGTGTTATTTCAAAGAATATGAAGTCCATGCATCAAAGCATGTAGTATATGAGTTTAAGCATGTGCTTATGTTCCTTTGTATTCTGAACAGTACTAAAAAAAATTAATTAAATTTATATTTAAGAGTTTAAATAAGTGTTAAATCACTGTTCCCATTGGGATTACTGTTTTGACAGGCAGGCTGTAATGATTAAACACCTTGCTGAATTAGAGTCTTAAGCATCTGCCTAATTTAAGCAGTAAATCCTATTGAAGTAAATGAGTCTTATCCTGATTAAGACTCTTACTGAACTGGGTGAAAGTGAGAGACAGATAATCCTGAGTAACTTTAAAAGTCTGGCAAGCAGGCACTGAAATGAGTTCAGAAAATGAAATATGAATTATAGCTCCCCAGCTAGCCATGTCTAGCACAAATTCCAAATGGTGCCAATCTCTTTATTTAGCAGATGAATCATGCTGGAGAACAGCTGGAGAATAAATCTATTAAAGCAGGTAGCTACATGTACCTGGGAAGAGCAAAATCATGTTAGCATGTAAATGCTGTCAGGGCAGGAATTGGGCTGTGCTGGGTCCCAGGGGTGACTGGGCTGCCCTTGCCCTGAGGGGGCTGGGATGGGCTCCCATTGCCCAGACTGTCTTAGTCCAGCTCTGGGAATGCCCCTGGGGAAGGGGCTGACAGCCCCAGGGATGCTGGGTGGCTGCAGGAGAGCTTTCACCTCTTCCCTGGCAGAAGGGAGCAGGCCATAGTATGCAAATCTATGCAAAGGATCCTGAGCTGGCTCTGACAAGGAAAGGAAGCCACCACCAGCATTTCACCTGCCCCAAAGAGAGAGCTGCAGACATTGATGTGTCCGTGACTGTGGTGGTGTTCACAGGGGTGCCAGGATGAGGGAAGAGATGAGAATCTTGACTCCATGTTTCAGAAGGCTGATTTATTATTTTATGATATATATTATATTAAAAAAAAAGATGTACTAAAACTATACTAAAAGAATAGAAGAAAGGATTTCATCAGAAGGCTAGCAAAGCAAGGAAGGGAATGGAATGATAATAGAATCTTGTGACTGACCAGAGAGTCTGAGACAGCTGGACTGTGATTGGCCATTAATTAAAAACAACCACATGACACCAATCAAAGATGCACCTGTTGCATTCCACAGCAGCAGATAATCATTGTTTTTCTTTTCCACTGAGGCTTCTCAGGAGAAAAAACCCTAGCAAAGGATTTTTCAGAAAATATGTCTGTGACACGTGACATTCCCCAGCTCTCTGCTTGGGGAACACCATTGGACCCACACAGACTCTGAGAATGCAGGCATACCAGAGACAGGAAGGATTGGGAATGTCTTCTTTAATACAGTCATGCATAAGTTTACATTTAACATTTTTAACCACTGTGAATTTTCTGTGCTTGATTATTTGGCCCAACTGAATGTCAAAACTTTCACTAGGCTGATAACAAACTCTTGGGTCCACATGTGTAGTGTGCTCACTTTTACCCATATTGAGATTTTGAGCGTGACAGTCCCTCCCAGCAGATGTTGGAAATGCACATTCAATTGATTGAGATCATGCCTGAAAAGCACCTCAGTCCTGATTCACAGGGAAAGTGGGGAGAAACCCTGCAGATTCAGTTTAAAGAAATTAAAACTGAGAAGGCTGTGCCATTGCCTGATCTCTTATCTTTTAGTTTTTAATGCTTCTTTTTTATTTGTTAAACAAGACTACATTTCAGCTGAAGTCTGTGAGGTGTCTAACTACCCTCTGCAATAACATCTTCCGTAGATGTTTTGTTGTTTATTCTTAGGGAACTTAAGATGCAATTATAAGACACATGGTTTTGGCAACTATTGCTCTTTATTCTGTTTTTAGAATGACATTAACTGTTATAATGTTGAAATTTTGGTTTTGTTTGCTTAGTGTAGTTTTAGAGTGGTTGGGTTTTGGTTTGTCTTGGTGTAGGATTTGGTTTTTTGGGGGTTTTTTTTGCTTTTTTTTTGTAATAAAACCACAGTTATTTTTGAGACTGGATATGGGGTTTTTTGTATTTTTAAAGTATCTGTGAATGTTGTTCAGAGACCAGTCTCACTGAAATCATCTGATTTGGAAGTTCTCAATATTTTTATAACTTTTCTTTCACGCCAGCACATAAAAGAGTGTCTTCCAGTTATGGGGCTTATTTCATCCTAGATGTTTTAATGATCTACTCAATAGTCCAGCCCCAGAAGGAACTGGAGTATTAGGACCTTTCTTTTAATGAAAAGGCAGAAATAACTGTGGTAATCTTTTTTTTCTTGGCTGTCTGTTTATCTTTGCTTCTGTAATCTGGAGCACATGGAAATTCCTAAAAACATTTTGAAAGCATCTCTTAGGAATTCTTTCAATCTATCAAGAGAAGCAAAGGTCTCATCATCAGAACTCATTTACTTAGAGAGAGATCACCTTCTATCTAATTTCCCTGCCTCAGTGTGTGATGTTTAATTGAACATCTGGAGGAACAGCATGTCCTTTCCCCCAGGTTCAGGTTGAGAACTCTTATCTTGCTCCCAACAGAAAACTCGAGTTTCAGGTGTTTATATGTGTGCTCGAGTTCTCTCCCATCCCCCTGACAACTGATTGTTCCTCTGTTTTAATTAATACTATGCTTCCCAACAGGCAAATTTTAAAAAGTAGACCTGTTGCTATTTAAAGTTCTGTATGAGTATTAAGAGACAGAAGAAAAAAATATTCAAACAGATAAAACAAACAGGAAAAAAATGTTTCCACCTTTTGAAGGAAAGTGATGGAAGAAACACAACCCTGGTAAAAGCTTATTTGTGTGTGCTACTGATAAGGCTCTTGGGAATAAAAGAAATACCATTCAAACAATTCAGGCCTGCAAGTCTCTATTATAAACTTGTTTGGGAATTTTATCATGGATGACTACTTTTAAAAAAAAAATATTTCATGTATGATACTACTCTGAAGACCTGGTTTAGCACTTTTTTCATTTTTGGAATAACAGAATGCATCTGAAAAGGGGGGGAAATATTGGTTCCAAACTGGAGAATGTGGGGTTCTTTTCTGTCATAATCACATAGTGAAAAAGGTGCATAGGTAACTGAATTTAGGTAAAATAAGACAAAAAATACCATTAACTTCTCAGGTCAGAGGTAAATATACCAATTGAAGTTTGCCTTTTTTTCAAAAAATTAAATTGAGACATATTGACATGCTTTTTTCCCACCTTGTAAACTGTTTTCTGGAAAAAAGAAACCAGAACTTCATGAACTTAGCTCTTATTAGAGCCTTGCATTTGGTTGTCTTGCTGTCCTTATTTTCTTCTTCCATGAAATCAAGTTCTATTTTCTAATTATGACAGAAAGAGAACAGCTGAGCTATTTGTAATAGCTTTTGCTGTTGTTGGATTTAGCAAACAGAGTACTCGATGATTGCAGAAGATGTCTCTGATTTTAGCCTTTTACCTCTTTCCATGGAGCAAATGTTAGGGATGATCATAACCTGGAGGCAAGCCCACAAATACCAGGAACGATGCATTAGGTTGGCCAGCAGCCCTAGGAATTCAGCCATTAATCCCAACAGCTTAATTTTCTGATAAGCCATGCTCACTGCATATTCTTTTTTTGGTTGTTGTTGTTTTATAGCATATTCTGAAATTCTCTGTCCTGGCCTGCTGCTCTTCCCTCTCCAGAATTTCTTCATTTATGTGTGAAGACATCATTCCCTCAGTCTGAAGGTACTCTTCTCTACCTTTGTGATCTTTTTTGGGAACACAGACAATTAGATTGAAAACTCACCCAATTTGTGAATGACGTGAAGTTGCATGATGGTTACCCTGGAGGGAAGGGATTCCATCCAGCAGGATTTTAGCAGGCTTGAGAAATCATCCCTTGTGAGCCTCAGGAGATCCAACAAGGTCAAGTGCAATGTCCTATGCATGAGTTGGGACAATCCCTGGTTTACAGACTAGGGAATGGATGGATGGATGGATGGATGGATGGATGGATGGATGGATGGATGGATGGATGTGATAGTGAAAGATTTTAAAATCATAGAAAATTTGGGGAGCTAGAAAGAAAGTTAGGCTTAGTAGGCCCTGGGAAAATGTTAAGGGTAGGCCCTGGGAAATGTTAGGCCTTGTGTTTGCTAGATCATGTGAAACTGCACCTCTGTAATCAATGATAAATGATATGATTGTTAGAGGTGATTAGATATAATTATTGTTTAAAGAATCATGAGAGACTATGTTAGGGGTTTGGGGGGGATCACGAGAAACCCATGCTTAGATGAATTAATGTATAGAACAGAACAATGTAAGTTTAATAATTAATATGTAAGTTATATAACGATTGAATATAAAACATGTTTGGCTCAAAACCATGGCAGGTCAGATTTGGATCTGTGCACCCCTGACACCCAGAGCTCTTAAAGCACCTGCATATAATCATTCCGTGATTCCTGAACACTAACAGAGGGATGGAGGGATGGAGGGATGGATGGGTGGATGGATGGATGGATGGATGGATGGATGGATGGATGGATGGATGGATGGATGGATGGATAACAGCTCTGTGGAGAAGGAGTTGGATACCCTAGTGGAACTAGCAGTTGGTTAATTGGCCCCACAGGTGTGTGTTGGTGGCAGGGGTGGGGATGTGTTTTGTACATGCTGGAATGATTTCAGCTGCTAGGGAATACAGAGTGATCTGCAGCAGAGACACTAGAGGCTTTCTCCTCATAGTAGAGCCTTCAGGAGAAGTGACAATATCTACGTCTTAGTATCCACTGACTAAAAATTAACACACAAAGTAAGCATTCTAAGCTCTGGGAAGGAAACTCCTGTGCATCAAGTAGCATAAAGAGTCAGCTGCAGGGTTTTGGCATTGTTGAGAGTTCATGCTGATTGCAGGCAGTTCACTGCCAAACTTCTGCTATGATAGATTGAATAGGAGACCCAGTTACAAAAAGAGCTAAATACTGTTTTGCACTAAGCCTCCATTTGTTTATTAATGACAATTGACTGGAATGAGACATACAATTTTGTTCCATGTTATTGTTTCTAAGAGTATAACAGCCACTCCCCAGTTTGGTGCGGCTCTAAAGAAATGATACATGTACCACAGAAAGCTCATGTGGAACATGCTTTTATATTAACAACATAAAGGAATGTATGGTCATTTGAAGATTGTTTCCATTTTGGAACTTTCTGGCTTTTCTTTGTGATATGAAAAGTGCTTGGGTTTTTTGTTTGTTTTTCTTTTCCTGATCATAAGGCTTTTGAATCATCAGATTCCCCAGTTAGTATTTACTAGTTGCCTTGAAGGATTTTGAGATACAGGATTTCTGTCAGGTTCATAAATTTCTGTGGCTCCTTAGAGGATAGGTATTGGTCAAAATCTGAGTGTACCAGTCCTTTAAAGTAGAAGGGTAATGAAATCATACATTTCTTTTTTCTTCCTGAATATTGATATGTGTTTTTGTCCTTTTCCATTTTTTTGCTCCTTATTTACTGAGTATTACTGCAGACACCTAGGTCTAGAAATAATATTTTCACAGTCTTAGTCTTTCTTAGTCTTGACCATTTCTATGGGACTTCTTAGAAAAGTTTTCTTTTTAATTCCAATGTCATGACTTCCAGTCAGTTAGGGGTACAATGATGAATCAGTTTAAAATTAATCAATTTCATTAACCCATGGCATGTAATGAAAAGAGCTTCTTGTGCTGTATGTGCAACAAAAATTGATGTTGGGAATATGATTCTATGGAAATGAATCATTTAGGGTATGTTGTAAAGGATAAAGATGTTCCTAGAACCTTCAAATGTCATCCTGAAGGCCAAAAAAAGTTGAAAGATGATGGAAATGTACCATTTCCAAGAGAAAATTAATTAGGTCTTCTTTTAACTCAGGTATGTTTAAAAAGGACAAAATAGAAACAGATAAAATACTAATGGTTGATATAAAATGCCCCAATAGTAAAACTCTACCTGCTAGCATAACTTTTTTTGTCTGAAATTATAGTTTAACATTATTTTCAGGAAAATGAATGCTCTCCCATAAATTTTAGAGGTTCAGTTTTTAGACTTTTAAAGTCAAAACAGAAGTTTCTATAATTCTTCTGGTTTGTGAGGAAAAATTGCAGTCTTTCAGATAGCTTCACAACTGTATCCTGCAATAGGTGATGCCGGCCCATCATACACTAATACAGGGAAAACACACTAGTGATGCTTCTCTCATTTTGTCAAACCTTTGGCTGCAAAACAAAACTGCATTATAGAGAAAATAATATTTGTTGACAAGGACTTTTATGGGGAAGAGGAGCAGATTATAAAAAAGATGAGAATCGAAGAATAGACCTGTCTAATACTTTGTGTGTGTTTGCATTCTCTATCTCAAAGAATAAAAAGTACAGTGAGTAGAGCTGGGGAGGAGGGAAGAGGTTGACATATGAAAAGGAAAGAAAGCATTAAGTTTCATGACTCCCTCACTGTCTGTTAGAAATACTTCAAGAAAAGTGTGACTATCTCTAAAGGGAATTTTAGCTACTACTGGCAGTGAATTTTTTGCAAAGAAGCTTCTTATTTTCCCATTGGAACCATATCTGAATTTAATCACTCTGGTAAGCAATTGGTTTCTTTTATGGGCTTTAATTCAGTATGCTTTATGGATCCAGACCTTTCTTCCTCATGTGAGTTTTGGCTGGATGAGGCAGGAGGAATTAGGCCCTAAAATACCGTGATACCCAGTTTAAGGGGATTCTAAATCATGCAATAAAAGCATTTAGAGCCTCATGGTCTCCATGGCATGCATATGTAATTCCCATAGATATTAATGGAAATTCTTGCCGGTACTTTCAAGGTCAGGTTTGCATTAAACGCTGAATCATAACCCTCAGAGTGTCTTTGAACTTCAGTGGTATCTCCATGACTTAAGTCAGACAGCTGGTGGTAGCTTTTTACCTGTGAAGGACAGAAAGTATAAATTACAAGGTTTGAATTAGGTTGTGTGTAGATTTTGCCCTTAGGCAGCAACCCTAAGCAGTAGTCACTGCTATCTAAAGGGAAGTGAGAGGCACTTATGACCATTCCCAGGGATATCCCTCTTTTATTGAATTCTTGGAGCTTCTAAACAGCCTGTCTTTATGTAAGGTAAGCTGCTCTTGTAGACCTTTCTGATACAGGTGAATCTGCCTAATTTCTAGGACTGAGTTCAGTGCTCAGCTAGATGAACAGTAAAAATTTGATTGTTATAAGTATTATGCTTGTGGAAATGACAAAAATCCAGGACCTGCTACAGTGAAAGCTTTTATCTGTGACTTTTATCATGTGTGTTTTAGGGGAGAAACATGCAGAGCTGTCAAGACCAGTGCTCTCAACCAAAATCATAAAGCGTTTTTCCCAGGTTTCTAGGATAACAAAGCAACATGGGATATCTGCAGTTGTTTACATTCACTCTGAACTTATTTATGCCACATAAATACATCTCCAAAATGCATTGCTTCTTGAAGACTGGCATTACCTAGTATATCCATATAACTGAAAACAGCTTTTTTTAGATAAAAAAGCACTGTTGTGCATTGTATTATTTGCCTAGGGCTCCTGAGATTAGTACCACAATTCATAATGCAATGTAGAGAATACACTTATGCAGTCAAAGCACTTTGGTTAGCAGCACAGAATTAAAAGCAGAGTCATTTTTGGTGACAATGCTTCTACTTGACACTGAAATTTCTGGAAAAAGTCATGAATGTCCCCATTCCCTCAATCTTCCAGCAAAAATAAATTCTAACAAAATGAAGACTGCACTTCATAGTTTATTTCCATATTTTTTATTGCACTTCAGCAGTTTGAGTAAAGAAGAAATAATTTTATTTTGACAATAAAATTAGTGCCTTCCAATAGCCAGTTTGGAAAACTAGGCACAACACGGATTAGTTGTATGTATAATTCATCATAGCAGAGGGGCTGGAAGGTAAACCCATAGCATTAAAAACAATTTTTCAGTATCTATTATATTTTAAAAGAAATTAAGACTTGAAATGCCATTAAAAAATGAGCAATGATGTGAAATTATGAAAATACAGCTGGAAAAATGATGAAATACATAAACCCCATCTCCATTACCCCCTACATTCTAGAATCTTCACAGTAATTGTCAAAAGGATTCTAAAGAAAATTCAAGCAAGAGATCGGATGAAGGAAAAATATTTGTCTTCTCAGGAAGTACCCAATTATATCTGCTGCTGCTGAAGAGCTTGATGCTGAAGACTGTACAGATAGTATCACCACTGAAGGTACTGAGAAGTTTGTCTGTGCAAGATCAGGAGAAATCTGCACGTCGATTTTTAGATCCTGTCTGCTGGAGTCTGGCCACTGCCAACAATGGCAGCATAAAAGCAGCACACAAAAGCGTACCTTGAGAAACAACCTTATTTCAATCTAGTTACTGGAAATTTACAGTATTTCACACTTCAGTTCAGGTCTATAATCAAGTACTGGAGCAGGAAATATTTGGCTTGCACTTCCCTGTTACTCACAGGAGAGCCTGAATGTGGTTCAGATTTTCTAATGAGCAGGAGGGATTACTTCTGTTTACAGTTTGAAATGGTGGTAAGCAAGTCTAGCCCTTGCATTCCTTCACAGAATAGTTAAGCATGTTTGGAAATATCCTGTCTTACTGATTTACATTCCGTGTAGGCAACACAGATAAAATTAGGATTGGATAAAGGCTTGAAACATTACAGATTCTGTGTGGATGTGTAGAATGTGCTTTTACACATTTAAGCACTTACTCTGTATGTCAGAGTCAGCTGCTTGCATAGCTTTTGTGTTGGGCACATATTTTAAAGTCTTAATTATATACAATAAATCCAGGAATATTTTTTTTTTTTTATTGTTCTGCCTCTGTAAAATGGCTCTCAAGTCATGACAATTCTGAGCCACCCAAACATTCTTCTGAGGAGAACAAATACAGAGGGGGCAGCATAAATTAAATGAGACAGTGCTTTAAATGTCAGCTGAAGAAAGCATTGCACAAACCTTTTGGTTTGTAATGTTATTGTAACAGCCTAGGGAAAGTGTTTATGCACCAGATCTTTCCTGGTGTTAGAGGTTCTGTGTATGGGTGTCAGACTGCAAACTGCATTTTGCAGTTTGTTTTCTGCCACGTCTGTTTTCTGTTTTCATACCGAGCTAAACTCACAGGAGGTGTCAGAACAAAATCTGGCATAGAGATAACTATAGGGGATAGTCTAATATTAACTGTTTATTAAAAAGAAATATCCTTTGGAGAAAAAGATGGGTATTGCCCTTTCTAGTTCCTGCATAAGCAACATTTCAGGCCTGAACTTGAAAATCAAGCAGGCAAGAAACTGTGATCTCTCTTGTCTACAGAATTTCTTGAATTTTGACAGGTTAGCTGGAAGGATTCACAGCCATTTTTTAAAAGGAAAACAAGATATGGTTAGGTGTATGTGTATTCTAGCTTTATGATCCTTTGCTTAATGTAGGTAACTTACACTGAATGTTACTGACAGATTTCAGCTGGTGCCAGTGGTCAGAATACATTGCTTAATAACTGGAGAGGTGCTGCTGAGCAACAGTAAATGGAATCTTGTTACACTTTTGATTTTGACAATGTAGTTATGTGCTAATCTTGGTACCCTTTTAATTCTCTTAATTGTGGTGCCTAAAAAACTACTTAAATTCTCTAATTAGAAGAGAAGAACAATGCTTTATAGAGTGACCTCTTCTCGAGGTCCAGTGCTCTGACTTACATGACTTGCACTGGAGGATCAGAATTGGTATGTAAACTGAGGCAGGGAAATACACTTGTATTTTTGCAGGTCTTTTGACATGAACTTGTTTTACAATTTGCTGCCAATTTCTGTGCTTATTTGCTTCTATTGATGCTTGTCTCTAAAATGTTTTGAAGAGACATCTTTGGACAGTTATGTGCCCAAGGAGCGAAGGTGCTGTGGTTGTGGAGACGCTGTGCATCTTTTATAGGTGAGTGCCTGTGTCTAGGAAGGCACCTGGGAATCAAAGAGAGCGGAGACATGGCAGCCTGTTGAGATCTGGGATCCTCAGGACAAGAGAGACATGGAGCTCCTGGAGCAGCTCCAGTGGAGGTTACAGAGATGATGAAGGGATGGAGCTTCTCTCTTATAAGGAAAGGCTGAGGGAGCTGGGACTGTTCAGCCTCAAGATCCAGTGACAGAGGAGACCTCATCAGAGTCTGTCAGTGGCTGCAGGGAGGGGTCAGAGCAGGGACCAGGCTCTGCTCAGTGCTGCCCAGCAATGGGGCAAGGGGCAGGAATTGAAGTTCCACCTGGACATGAGGAAGAAATTCTTTCCTGTGCAGTGACCAAACATTGGAACAGATCACACAGAGAGGGTTTGGAGTCCCCCTCACTGAAGATATTCCAGACCCATCTGGATGTAATCTTGTCCATGTGCTCTGGGATGATCCTACTTGAGCAGGGAGGTGGGACCAAACAATCCACTGTGATCCCTTCAAACCTGACCCTTGATTCTGTGAGATTGATGAAGGCTAATCACACAAAAATTTCTGATAGAAATGTAGTAATCCTGGAAATGCTCACCACAAATACATTTGCAAACATCCTTGCATTATTTGGGGAGGAGTAAAATCATTGTGCTCTGAGAGATTTTGATGTTTGTTCTTTTTAAATAAATGTCAGCCTTAGAATGCTTGCTCCCTCAATGTTCAGCAAAGTACAAGAGATGTTAAAGTGAAACTGTAGAAGGAATTTTTGAAAGAAATCACTAAATAGCCTGAATTCTCTGGTTATAGAAATCTTGGAGGAATGGGACACGACCATCAAATGTACTAAATTATCCAGTCCTTTGATATATACAGAAGAAAACAAAAATTTTCTGTTTTTTTCAGTCTCCTGTTGTTGTTCCCTTTCATGGTAGTGATTAGATCAGAGTATCTGTGCCTGTTATGTAAGAGAATTGGGGGAGCTGCCTGTCAAGCGGACTCACTGTTGAACAACAGAAGCAGTCTGATTAATGAGTGCTTGAAATGCACCCTCCTGCCTCTTGTAGAATCACCTTTGATTGGAGGCCATACACAACCTTTAAAAAAATATTAGAGGCATTTTGATAAAATAACATAGCTCTTATGTCATCTTGCCTGTAACTGTTGTTACCGCGTTTATTTAAAGATATGCTCATAGTGATGTAATTGTGATCTCTCGATATTGCTTTTCAATTTAATCCCTGTCAGCTTTTGTCTCACGTGCTGATCCTCCACAAGCAGGCTTCATTTGAGTTTCCTGGCTCTTCTAGTGAGGAAACTTAGGCAGATTAGGACCTAACAAGGCTTGGAAGGATCCAGCCAGACTTTGTTTTTCCTGACTGTTTGTCCCATGCCTGCCCCCCACCTTCCTAAGGAGGATGTTTCTTCCTTCCAGCTTCCCATCTGAAAAAGCTATATGTGGATGTAGCTAAGTAATCACATAATTTATTGTGCTATTAATGTGTGTTGAAGTGTTCTAAGAGGAGCTGTTGTGGCAGTGAAAAAATGCTCCCCTATCTTTCATCTGAGTAGGACGTGCAACTTTACTGCTGACCGGTTTTAACACAAAAGGCAAATTTTGTAAATTTTGAAATGGGGAAATAATCTCACAGTGTTTATACCTCAGGTTGTGGCTGGCCTTTTAGGGCAGCTTAGCAAATGTACCCATGTGTAAGAAGCTTCAGGGTCTGTTTTAAATGTGTTCAAGAACTAAGAGTGTTTTATGAGTTGAAGTTGTGTCTCAGAGGCTCCTGAGTTCAGTGATCCTTGGGAATGAGGGTATAATTTTGTAAGGCAATATCCCAGAACCCATCCTAAATACCCTCACTGATTTGAGAAAGCATAATTACCAAGTGCCCATCCTTCCTAGAAGACTTAGATCCCCTGATGGATCAGAAACATTGCCCAGTGAGTGATCCATGTGAGTGCTCATGTTATCTGGGGAAATGGGGGAAAGCTGAGGAGACTGTTTCAAACACACTGATAAATTCTGGTATTTGAAAGGCCAGGGAAGTCTCATTTTCCAGAGCATAATATCTTTGTTCTGACTATATGGGACAGTGGTCAGTGGATAGGAATTCTGCTTGGCAAAAGTAAGAACATGCATTACCAAAACTAAGCCCTAATTTTCTAAGATAATGTGTAAAGACATGATATCATTTACAATTTTCTTTCATATTAGACCAATATATTGCTTCATTCTTCCTCTACCTATTTTTTTCTTGAATACTTCTCTAAAGAGGCATCAACCTACCCAAGTTTTCATAGCAGAATTGGTTTTTAATGTATTCTCAGTCTTTGGTCAACAGTGTTATTCAGCAGTCATGCAAGAAATGTGTTTTCTTTAGTGAATGAATCCCAACAACCTTTGTAAAGGAGTGCATTTCAAATATCAGCTGCTGTGCTTGAGAGCAGTGTATCTTGGAGACATACCTAAACCTAAGTGGTCTCATATATCAGACTAAAACAAACTACATATTTCAAAATTTTCAGAGAGAATTTTCAGAGTCCTGTGACAAGAAAGTGGCTTTTAGTTACACAAGTATATTTACTGAGGGGGCAAGAATTGTCTTAGAGGCAGAAGTTTCTTTTTTATTAATTTGAGAGAGGCTGTTTTCACTTCTCCCGTATTTGCTATAGCAGCTGAAGAATGACAGCATATGTTTTACATATATAACATGTAGATATATGCCTGTACACTCATCCATGTGTTTTGAAAGATTGACTAAAACTTAGTAAGGATAAGTATAAAAAATTCAGGTAGCAAGATTTTTTTTTATTTATATTGCAGGACAAATGTCCTCTGCAGGTTGTGAGTTTGCTTAAAGTGTATATTTTTGAGCTGCCTTCCTGGGAGAATAAAAGACCATGGTACATTTTAGTTACATGATGTATTTTCAAGTGCATGTTTCCAGATTGACTAATCTGTAGGCTCTGCAGAATCAGTCAAGATAAAATTTCAACTGAGGTGGCTCATTCTGTTTAGATAGTTTTTTAAACATAGCCATGTTATGTCAATGAACTCTGCCCAAATAGTAGAAGTGAACAAAAAAGATATGAGTAGTAATTTTTGTTTGGCCCTTTATAAAGACTACTTTTTACTCTTACTCCTTTAGTATGTCACTGGAGTTGGAAATTTCCAGGAACACAGAAATAGTCTCTTTGTTCTTGAAATTCAAAAAAAGAAATCTCATGAGCTAGGCCAGGGCAAGCATTTTAAATAAACAGTTTCATAAAATCCCAGAATGGGTCAGGTTGGAAGGGACCACAGTGGGTCATTTGGTCCCACCTCCCTGCTGAAGCAGGGTCATCCCAGAGCACATGGCACAGGATTGCATCCAGATGGGTCTGGAATATCTCCAGTGAGGGAGACTGTGTGATCTGTTCCAGTGCCTGGTCAGTGCACAGTAAGGAAGTTCTTCCTCACCTTCAGGTGGAACATCCTGTGCATCAATTCCTGCCCGTTGCCCCTTGTCCCATTGCTGGGCAGCACTGAGCAGAGCCTGGTCCCTGCTCTGACCCCTCCCTGCAGGCACTGACAGACACTGATGAAGTTCCCTCTCACTTGTCCCTTCTTGAGACTGAACAGTCCCCACTCCCTCAGCCTTTCCTCATAAGAGAGATGCTCCATTCCTTCATCATCTCTGTAACCTCCACTGGACCCACTCCAGGAGCTCCATGTCTTTCCTGTGCTGCATAGACCAGAGTGGACACAGCACTCCAAAGGTGGTCACCAGGGTGTTGAGTAAATTTTAGACTCATTGTGTTTATGCTTCTTAAGACATGCAGTAAAAATTTCTATGTGTTGCACTGGCACAGACACTGGAATGCTAGACACCTCTTTCTATAGAAATGCATTTATTTTTGTATTGCACGATAGTTTCCCATTTTTCTTTCAAGACTTGTTCTTTACCTGTTTTTTTTCTGCATGCATTTGAGGAATTTTTCTGCTGCTGTGATTTAGTTGTGATAGTCCTGTCTCATGTATGCACTGTCACAGTGATAGAGCTGGCTATGAGTTTTATAGTCCTCAGTAGAAGTGACTGCTCTTTTAACTCTGGAAATGCCTGGAATGCTACAAAATGGAGCAATCAGTTGCATTCTAGCCCCTCTTGCATTGAAACAGGGCTACTACTCAGCCTTTCTTATCAGAAGAGGACAGGTGAAAATTCTCCTACCATCCTTTGCAGCCTTATACCAAGAGCACTGTGTTACGGGATTTTCCTCTGTTTGTTTGAAATGTTGGAGAGAAATGGAATTTGAAGGAAACAAGCCCAGTGCATACACTCTCCAGGCTTTTTGGGCTGTCCCATTGGCTCCTGCACAGCATAAGGTTTTTTCTCACACGTAGTGAAAGAAGAGCTACTTTGAATTTCATTAGCATCACAATCTCTTGAAATTTTCTGACAGAGCAAACCTGCTTTATAGACACAGCTTGGTAGCTGGACTCTGAAAAGTCTAGTCTTATCTTTAAATATTTGAAATTTAAAAAAAAAAGTTTTTTCACAAGTAATATTGATGGACTCATCAATGCCCTGTCAAAAACTAATGGAGGACATGATAGGAGGAGTGACCTGTTTTCTGGGTTCTCAAAGGGCATTAGTTTCCACTCCATAATTGAATGTAAGATGTTTTTATGTATGAATGTATATGTTTAGAAGTGAATTGATGAATATCAAATTGTTTCAAGTATTTTATGATAGAGGGTTTTTTTTAACTGATGAGCAGTTTCTTGCTTATTTAAATTCTGAATCTCTTGCATAAATTTCACATTTCACTGTTTTAATATATTACTTGTTTGTTGGTGCTTATAGAATTTTTGATTAATTGGAAATACACCTTTTTTTTTTGGCTAGTTTTTGAAGAACAGAGAGGTCTCTGTTTGAAAATTCTATGAAATAGCACCCTTTTTTGCAGTATTCTTAGGAGGATACTTCCTGGATAATTAAAAAAAATATAAATTTTATTGACTTACCTCCCCCTAAATGCTATTTTTAAATTCAGTTTCCTGGTAATATCAAAGGCTCTGTTTCTTCCAGATAAGTTGTCTGCATCATTTGGGAGAGTTAGACATTAGGCCCACCTATTCCATGACATTCATCTTCTGTCATTCATCTTCATCACTGATAGAGTGGCCTTTTTTTAATGCTAAACTATAAATTGATAAACAATTTGGAAGTCTGTACTTCTTGAACCTTTCCTTAAGCAGCACGCCATAAATTAAAACACAAGCAGTTCCACCTGAACTTGAGGAAAAACTGCTTTACACTGAGGGTGACAGAGCACTGGAACAAGTGCGTGCATGGGCGTGGAGTCTCTCCCTCTGAAGACATTCCAAACCCACCAGGGTGTGTTCCTGTGTCACCTACTCCAGGTGACCCTGCTTTGGGCACGGGTTGGACTGCATGATCTCCAAAACTCCATTGCAACCCTAACTATTTCGTGTGATTCTGCGATTCTGTTCCCAAATTTTAATGCAAAGGTGTTGTCCTGGTTTAGGGCAAATTTGGGAGGAAAACCTCCAAAGGGGTTCCTCTAGAAAGCATGAAAGATTCAAGCAGCCCTTCCTCCAGCTAGTTTGGGAAAATATTTCCTTGGAGAAAAGTGTAAAAAACCTGTTTATTTAACAGGCAAAGCATTCACCAGCACAAAGAAGGAATATTAAAAATTGAAACCTCTCACCTCCCTGAAGAGATGAGAAACTCAAAAAGTCCCTTTGTGGGCTGTAGCTGAGCTCACTCAGTCTCTTATCAGTCCCTCTGGTGCTGGAAATTCTGGAAATGCAGCCCAGGCCCAGCCCAGTGGGCCACAGGTGTGAGCTGCTGGTGCTCTGCTGGGCTTTCAGTCCAGAGCAGGTTTAAACAGGTCCAAAGAAAAATAAAAACCACAGTCCAGGGAACTTCTCTGCCTCAGCTAGCTAAAAGTTAGTTAAAGCAAAGGAGAGCTCTGTCCTGCCATAAGACATCAATGTAAATTACTTAAAAAGCTGACAAGCTAGACGCACCACATCAGCAACAGCCACGAAGATGTGTGTTCTGTTTGGTCAATCAAAAGCACACACAGTTATGGCAGAAAAATTGAAAACTCATGTAATAGTCCCCAAAATAACCGACTTTAATGGACAGGATAAAAATCAGTAGATATTAATGTGGGTAGATCAGAACTACACATGTGGGCTAGGTGATGTATATAAATGTGTACTAGCAAAGAAATCTTAAGCAGAAGGATGCAGCTTCATGCTGAGCACCTGTTCAAGGACAGGTTCTGGTATTGGCATGCATGAGGAGCACCCACTCAGCTGGTGCTACCCAAGTTCTTCCCTGTTGGATGAAGAATAGAACTGTTCTTACAGTGCATTTGGGTTCTTTAATGAATCACATTATAAAATGCAGGAAAATGTTGATTAAAATCATATCAGGACAGGTTAGAACTCTCCAATGGTTTTGGAGAGTATTACAAATCTAGAAAATTCTTAATTCCTTCTCATTATTGCTGTGGTTTAAACCCAGCCAGCAAGTAACTACCACACAGTTACTTGCTTCCAACACTCCTGATGGAATAGGGAGGAGAATAGGAAAGACAAAACCCATGGTTTGAGAATATAACAGTTTAATAATTGAATTATTATCAATTTTATTATTAGTTGTTGTTGTTGTGATAATAGTAGAACTAGTAATGGTAGCAATAACAGCAATAACAATATTAATAAGAGTGATAATAATAATAGCAATGAAAATTGAGATATTAAATAGGAATAAAACCCAATAAAGGCTAGTGGTGCACGATACAATTGCTCACCACCCACTGACTGATGCCTGTCATATTCCTAGTAGTGATTGGACCTTCCTGGACAGCTTCCCCCAGTTTATATCCTGAGTATATCATTTTGTGTTATGGAATATCCCTTTGGCCAATTTGGGTCAGCAGTCCTGGCTGTGCTCCTTCCCAGCTCCTCATGCACCTGCTCCCTGGTAGAGGATGAGACACCAAAAGTCCTTGACTTAGGGATGTGGTAAGCACTACTCAGCAGCAATCACACAATCAGTGTGCATCATTCTCATAGTAAATTCAAATCAGTCCACTGCTAGGAAAAAAATATTTGTATCACCACCAAAACTAGGACAATTATAAAAAAAACCCCAAAAACAACCACCCCAAACTAAACAAATAAATAAAATCACACACATACCCCTTCCCTCCAAATCACACACACATCCCCACCTCAAATCCCAAACAAAACAAAACAACGAAAATAATATGAAAAAATCTACTTTACCATCTCCTATGAAAAAGATAGAGCTGGAATGAACTCACAGTATATCCTTTTCAATTTATTTCTCTTCATTCCAAAAGCTTCTCCATTATTCTTTAAGGCTGACCTTTCAGTGACATGTTAAAGCATTAATAGTTTAGACAGTAAACATAGTTTTTATGTAACAACAGCATTCCTCATTCCACTGCATTTCCACCTTACACAATATTACCTCTAGCTGTCAACAGCTTTAAATTATCTGCTGTCTGCAGGAAATGTTGATATCCACACTAATCCTTGAGAAATACAAGGCAGCATATTTTCTGCATTATTTCAGTGTCATTCCAAAGTAAGGTGATATGTTGCAATTATAACACAAAGCATAAATTGTTGCATATGATCAAAATGGCAGGGTTTATATTATTTTTTTCTTTTATTTTATTCCCTTCAATTTCTAATTTTTTGTCTTTTTTCTTTCTTTCCTTGGAACACACCTGAAGCTGCAGTACAATCTAAAAGTTCGTAAGCATCTTGTAAAATTAAAGAATACAGTTAATTTCAATTTATACTACACACATGGATCCCCAAAAAACCTGATTTATGTTACTCAAAGAGGACTGATATCATCAAATAAGAGAAATGTCACTGTGGAGCATTACACAATGTGTAGGACACAGATATATCTGTGTAAAGGCTAAATAATGATAAGAAGATGATGTTCATCTGGGTGAGATCAAATAAATGTTCTCTTTTCTTGAGTGGTGGTTAGAAGCCTTTACTGGGAAAGAGAGCACACCTCTCTCTATCTGCTTTGCTCATCACACTTGGATTCTTCATTCCTAAGTAACATGGTTGTTTCCTGTCAGCCCAGCTCTGGACTTTGCTGTGGGATATTTTATCTATTCTTCTCAAGACTGACATTTCTGATCAACATCAAAGGTAATACATTTTCTAGACCTTTGATTTCATTTACTATAGCTGCTCCATCTTACAACTACCCCAAACACAGCACCCACAGGGGACACAAGTTTTACAATATCATGTACAATACCGTATCAAAGGTTCCAAAGTCCATGTGTGTCTATACACAGCTCAAACCACTCATCTTCAAAAATCATCTCTCATTCAATACTTACAAACAGGGGATTACAACATAAAGCATTTCTTAAAGCATATTTTATAGTGCATGGGAATTTTTATTTAGCTCACATTTAATATTTCAAAGGAGACTAAGTACTGTAGGGAATACTGACAGGCAGATAGTCACTCATTTGTTCTATTGATGACTAATTAATAAAACCATCACTCAGTTAATTTTTTAGAGGACCATTTACAATTACTCTGGGAAGGCTTGTATGTTATCTCAATTTGCAGTTAAAATGCTTATTACTGAACACCTACTGAAAATGTTCATTTATGCATGCAGTATGCATATATACAGATAAAGACCTTTACACTTAACAACTAGGACATACCAAAGAAGATAAATGTATCTGCATATTATTCTCAATTAGGAAAACAAACCTCTGTTTGAAAATATGCTAGTTAGCTCACAACTTCTGCAGCTGATTTCTGAAATTTAGTCAAAACAAATAGAAAAAAGTTGTGATGTTTGTGAAACACCTGGGAAATATTTGCTATTAGGTTTTTGTCTCGCTGATCTTTAAAAGAAAGGTGTACATATTTTCTAGGCTACCATTATTATCATTAATCAAGGGATAGTTTAGATTGTGCTCAAAGCTTCTCTCACTCTAAAATTTGAAAAGTCTATCACATGTTTTCTTCTTTGTGCTTCTATACACAGTAACTAATTACTGTTCCTCACAATGACAAGTACTAATTATATACGACTTTTTGGAGGACACACGCTTTACAGCTGTCTGATTTGGCACCGAGAATCTTTCTGCTCCTCCTCCATCTATTACCCTTTGAAACATTAAAAATTTTATAAAGCTGGAGAAAACAGGTGAGAATTTCCTCCTAAAATATCTCTTTCCACAGAGCCTGAAAAACATGCAGCTCTTATTACCTTTTCCAGAGGTTGTCTGCCCCTGCACTTTGTGTCTATTATCCCTTTGTGACACACCATGGATAGAAAGACAGAGCACTATCACAGTGTGTGGGGCTCAGTTCTTCTGTGTACATATGACTTAAAAATATTTGGCCAAAATGCCAACAACCTCAGTATTTTCTGCAGCTACACCACCAGTATGCCACTACCATGTACTGCTATGCACTTACACAGATGTAGCAACCACTTCATCTCACCAAGTCACATTTGAAAACTAATTTTTCAGTAATTCTGCACCTTGTGCTTCAATATTCCACCCTGAGAGTTTCCCTGTTTCACAGAGCTCAACCACAAAACTGTTATAGGATTAGAAATTACTAGGATTAGAATCACTAATGTCTCCCTCTCATAAAGAAAAGGGGGAAAAACATGTGCACTCCCCCTCCTAAAAAATGCAACAGGGAAAAATTAACTGACACAAAATGGCAATGTATGGTTTTACCCTGATTACACAAAAAAATATTCATAGAAACAGTAGTGCAATGCACACCACAGATTATTAAGCACAATTGCAACACAAATAAAAATGAACCTTTATTTATAAAATAATTTAATCAATAACACTAACCTTTTAGTTAGTGTTATTGATTAAATATTTTTGAAATATTCAAAGACAAAAGTCATAATATAGTACAATTATGTAATTATTATGGTATATTCAAATTTCATACAGTAATAATTCATATCAGATTCTTCCTTCAAGTGCTTGATATCAATGTTGACACTTGATGTAGTAAAAAAAAAAAATTGTAAGAAAATAAAGCATAAATAAGCACTGTATTTTATGTTCTTTGGTGGATACCGTTATTACAGCATCTGCATACTAACAGATGTATGTTTCTTCTTCCTTCAGAAGAAACTTCCAAAAAAAGAAAAAAATTAAATTTCCATCTCTGACACAGAAAGCAAAGAAAAAAGGCTCTAGTTATCAGAAGGCATTCAGCAACTTTCTTAGTGCCAAAATTGAGCTGGTAGCCTGTAGATTGAAGGGCCTTCACAAAATTACTCAGGTTAAGAGGCATCTCTGGAGGCTGCCAGTCCAGTCCTTGGCTCAGAGAGCTGGTGGACAAGGCAAGGTGCCCAGGACAACCACCAGTGTGTGAGGCTTTTCAAGGATGCCACACAGGTGCATTGGTTGCTCATGGCATCAACCAGGATGTCACCATGATCACACCATGCCCCTCCCACACCTTCTTATTCAAATTACTTTCCAGCCTGTCTGTCCTCAGCCTGTACTTGGGCACCAGGTTATTCCCTGAGCTGCCCCCCTCCAAGTACAGGACTCCATGTTTCCTGTTGCTGAACTTCACAGCACTCCTTTCCACCCATTTCTCCAGCCCACATTCTCATGGAAGGCTGTACAGCCATCTCTTTGGTCCATGAGCCCAGCTGGGTTCACCTACAAAGCTTGCTGAGGGTAACCTCTGTCCTCTCATATGGCTCAGGACTGAGGCTATTAAGAAATACCTGGGCCAGCACTGAACCCTGCAGAGCACTGCCAGGGACTGGATTTTGCCACTGATCACAACAGTGATCAGAAGTTTCCCTTCCACTCCCCTGCCTATTAAGTCCACTCTGCATCAGTTTTTCAGTTGTGATGTGATGTGAGGCAGCTGAAATCAGCAACACCCACAGTTCTCTCCTCATGCCCAAGTCAGTCACTTCCTCACAGAAACCTCTTGGGTTCATCAGGCCATGATTTCCCTTGCTACTTTAGGATCCTGAATTCCACCATCTCATGAGCAAGACTTCTCCCATGTCCCACATCCTCAATCAGTCTTTCCTTGTTTTTAATACCAGTTCTAGCAGGTCATCTTACCCCATGGGCTTCTCCATCACCAGGGTCAGGAATGCATTCCAGAAACCTTCATAGCTTATGGTCCACAATGCTGCCTCCTTCAAAAGACATCACGGTGGTTTAAAACACACTTTTGCAAACAGAAAAGAAAAAAAAATTCCATCGCTCCTTTCAGAGTCAGTAGTTAAGTTATTTTCAAACTGAAGCTCCTCTCCAAAATTGTATACTTGAGATTATACAGGCCATTAAGTATATCAAAATCCCCACACGTGATAACTTTAAGTTATGTAATTAGGAAAATGGTGTAAAAGTGCTAGAATTTTTTGCATAAAATGTACAACACTAAAGGAAAAAGGAATAAATTACAAAAAAATTTCTGAAAAGAACAATTTTAAATGGAATAGGCAAAGAGAATTGATTGAGGGTTTAAAAGCTATATTCACATAGTGCCTAGCAAAACATACAGCAGGGGCTGAGTCAAGACTCTCTATTCATTTTATGAAAACAACTTAGAATGCTCTTACGATAAGAATAATTATGATATGGAAATACAAAGCTTGAACATTTACAAAATGAATGCTTCTATATTTATATCCTTGGATGAGCACTGTGTCTGAAATATTTTCTATGCAACTGCATCAAGCCAATTTGTACCAAAATCCAATTTTAAAAGATGTAGTTTTTCTATATCTTGGCTTAAATGAGCTCATGTTTATATTACTAAATGTGTACACATGCTTCTATACACACATGCAGAAATCCTTCTGTTCATCACTTCAACTGTATATATTTATATACAAAACATGTATAATGCATACAATAATGTATTTCCACACTGTATCAGGAAACTCCACATTTACAAATCTCATGGAATTATAATTTAAAAAGTCACTATGAATTTCCTTAGTTAAATACTATCTATTGCCTTCCCTCTCCATCCTTGAAAAATAACCCCCAATTTTCCAAGTGCAACAGAACTGTTAAAAAACATTAGAAAAAGCAATTTTTAAATTGATGTTGTAAGATATTTACTTGAAGGCAAAGATGAGAATAAAGTATAAATACTCTTATTTTTTCCTTTATATTTTTTTCATAGAAGCATAATTTATTGTACATGCTCCTAGTCTAATAGTTTACATATCTACATATTTTAAATATCAAGTTTCAGTTAGAAATAATTTTTAGAAAGTAGTTGCATGTCCCTAAGACAAAAAATGAACAGAAAATCAGAGACTCTTCTACCACTGCACCCACAGCTAATCAAAGTACTGTGTATTTTCCTTTCAGAATACTGAAAGTATTCTATTAATATACAGATTAGGACCTATGTATAATATGGTACCAAAATAGCAAGTTTTTCTTCAGACAGTAGGTAATTTCAGCTATTAGAACTGACTGTTATTGCATGATGCATTTCAATTGAATTTCTTTAGTGAATGCAATAATTTATGTTCATTTTGTAATTCTGTTACCCATTTAAATGTTGTCTATAGGTCTTGTCCACCACCATTACCAGGTCTGCCAGGAAACCTTATGCCATGCATCATTTATATAAATATTGCATTGTAAAGTGTGCAGAACTTCAGACATAATATAGATTTTTCTTGGCCCTGCATTCAGCTTTCTTGATGAGAAAAATCAAGATACAGTGTGGTTGCTCTTGCAGAATATATTGATTCTGAGCTCCCATAACTCAGGTTATCCAAGAAAACACCCATTCATCTGCAGGTAGCCAATGAAAAAGAAAACTAGTGGCGTTTTGTCTTGCCTAGGACACAGTGACTGCCAGCCTGGCTGGAACACGTCTCAGGAGAGAAACATTTTTGAGGAGTCACAGAGTTTAACTGAGTGCAAACAGAAGTCATCGCTCTTTTCAGGATTCCTCAAGTTAGTAGGAGAAAGAAAGCTGGCAAATCCTAGCTGCAAGGATTCCAGTGCACCCCTGTCCTTCTGTGCATCAAGGAGAGTATGTAATATACATGCCTTGCTATTTTTGGCAGTATTCTGTAACCACAGAAGCCTAATGGAAAAACCTGCCACTCAATTCCCACATGGAGCCTGAGACTGCCTAGAGCAAACAGCAGAAGCCCTAAGAGACAAAGTAAAAATTCCTTACAGCATTCTGATTAGGCACCAGTGAACAAGAGCAACTAGCAATAAGCTCTTTCTCTTCATTCTGACCAGGCACACAGAGAGGGGAAAGCTTTCACTGGAACTGACAATGCCTCCAACAAAGGCCTGAGGAAGAAGGAAAAAGAGATAAATTTCGAAGGGCTGTATTGCCAGAGGTCCCATCTTTCCCATTTCTAACTGCATGCTCACTCTCTGATTAGCAAAGAAAAGGGGAGAAATAAGCACAAGTCAGTGCTGTTGACACAAAGTCAATTTTTGCAAATGGTAAGAAGCAACCCCAGTGTTAGATTGTCAGATACTGCAATACCATGAGTAACAGTGTAGTAGTCATGCTAAAAAATAAAGTCTGCATGGCGTATCTCTAAGGACAAAGATGAGGTTGTTTGAAGTGAGACAAAGCTATACTAAATTATGATTCATAAAGAGATTTACTATTCACTGTTTTTAGATCAGTAAACTCAGAATTTAAATTATATTCGTTCTAATTCTGTTGTGCAAAATCTCTCTTTTTTTTCAAAAATGGTGAGCTTTAGAGTCTTATGTGAAGACAAGTTCCTTATTTACAAGATATAAGTATCTTAATGTAATTTTACAATGACTGGGTCAATTTTACATAATTAGATATTTAAATTGGTCTGCATGAAGTTTTAAAAATTAGACTTTTAGTATCTGCAATAACAGAAAAAAAATCCTGAATTTATGAAACCTCACTGTCAAAATTTTTAAATCATCTTTAGCGGGAACTGAAAGAACTTTAGTTTTGAATTTCAGTATACAGTTGTTTCTACCAATCCTTTCTGGTTTGAACTTGTATCTGAACAGGAAAGGAGTATTTTACATAAAGGGCACCACATCAGTTATTTTACTCAATCCAATGTTTCTTATGATCTGCAAGAGGTCCCTCACTGATACGGCAACTGTGTTCTTGAAGAGTAAATACGTGGCCAGGCTATTATGCTGTCTTTCTTTGTCTTTTCTATAAGTAATTTATGTTCTCAGACCTCAAATCACATGGATTATGGGTTTTGTTTTTTTTATCCCTTGAACAACTAGGATAAATCAGAAAAGAAAACAATGTTTTTATTCATGTGAATGTCCCTGGACAATCTCATACTGGCCAGAAAGCATAAAGGCCTTAATTCCAAATTGCCTGCCAAAAAAAATGTGCCCATAGCCCCACATTCCCTGCTCTCTTCAAAATCCATCTGTTACAACAAACACTTCAGTATTAACATTCATCCTGCATCTGTTCTTTATTGAAGTTCTATTCCTTTGAGCTTTAGATGTTACCTATAAGTTAAAGAATTTTCCACTTTTTCCCTATCTTCTTCCCCTCTGTTTTAAAGATCCATGCACATTACAGTGTTATGTAAATAATTATCAGAATAAAAAAAAAAATCAGAGTGAATATTGTGTTTTCAATCTGTAATAATAGCCCACAAGTACAATTCTGCCACTGAGTATGGGCAGAGAGGTATTTTTTTGCTTCCATTTTTGGACTTCTAATCTTTCTATAACTGATTGCAAATGCATAACTCAAAGGAGTTCTTTTGCTGTTACTTTAAACCAGCAAATTTCATAAATAATTTTGGCTGTATTTCAGAATTTTTGAAAATAACTGCTTAACTTAGGAGTAAAGCATCTGGATACCTATACTTAAAACAGTCAACCCATTCCTTTCTGGAGTTGGCCTACTCAATGCACTCTGATGAGCTTCTGTGATAGTAAACAGATTTCTAGGAAGACATTTTATGTTTTCCCTTCAGGTTCTAAAATTATTTCCATCTACACAATTCCTGCTTTGAATGGCTGATACACCAGATGGTTGTGATGGCTTCCAGGGGCTTTGTCAGGCTGGAGAAATTGGCCAACAGGAACCTCACGAAGTTTAAAAAGGAAAAGTGCAAAATCCTTCCCCTGGGAAAGAGCAACCCCAGACACCAGTGCACGGAAAATGGCTTTGCCTTGGAAATCCTGGTGGGCACCAAGCTGGGCATGGAGCAGGAATGTCCCCATGTAGCAAACAAGGTTAAGGATGTCCTGGGCTGCATCAGGAGGAGTGTTGACAGCAGGTCAAGGGACACCAGGGGATGTAGTTCTTTTGTTCGACTCACCACTTGTGGCAAGGCCACATCATGAGTGTTGGGTCAAGTTCTCGGCTCCCCACTGCAAAGGGAGACATCATGGAGAGAGTGTCACTGTCATATTTTCTGGAAATATCTCTTCACCAGGATTTCTTCTTCTGGGAAGCTGAGAAGATTCAGAGAAAAATGGAAATAATAATTATCTGATTGCTTCTCCTGTGTTTGCTGCTTTGGAATGTGGTTGGAGATTGTTTGTCCAACAGGTGGTTGTTTCATTGGTTTCATGTGAATTGTTTTTATTTAATGACCAGTCATGGTCCAGCTGTGTCGGACTCTGGAGAGGGTCACGAGTTTTCAGTTGGTATCTTGCTCAGTCTTCTGTCTGTATCTTTTCTCAATTCTTTAGTATAGTTTTAGTATAGCATTCTTTAATATAATATAGTGTCATAAAATAATAAATTAGCCTTCTAAGAACATGGAGTCAGATTCTCAATTCCTCCTTCTTCCTGGGGACCCCAGCAAATACCCAGAGAGAGTCTGGCAATCAGAAGACTAATCGACTAGATCATCTCTCCTATGATGAAAGGCTGAGAGATCTGAAGTTGTTCAGCCTGGGGAAATGAATGCTATGGGGAGATCTTGGTGGACACAAATATCTGTAGGGAGGGTGAAAAAAAATGAGAGCTCAGTGGCAGGACAAGAGGCAATGGCCGAAATGAAAGACGGGAGGTTCCACCTGAACATTAGGAAACACTTGTTCACAGAGAGGGTGACCAAACACTGGATAAAATCACTCAGGGAAGTTGTGGAGTCACCTTTGAGTTACTTTAAAGATATCTGGACATGGTCCTGAGCATGGTGGTCCTAACTGAGTAGCCAAGCTGATCTCCAGGGCTGCCTTGCCACCTCGGCCATTCTGTCATTCTGTGAGCTCTAATCTACTCAAACACGTTGCTGCTTCTAATGAGTATTCAAACACCTGCCTGTGGAAGTTACTTCTCACATAGCATTTCAAACAATACACAGCATTATAAAGAAAGCTAGAAATAAAGTAGGATGAACCAACTAAAATCCTGCTTGACTATAACTTGATACCATAGAGGACAGAAAGAATGTCATGCAAAGCTTTGGGATTCAGATACAAGTGCTTCCAGGATTCCAATGTAAAGGCTTCCAAGTAGAAAGAATGAAATGTCCAAAATAACATCCAGGAAATGGTAGAAACAAACATTTTTAATAAAGACTTGCAATTGATGTTTAAGATGTCGGGTTTTGTTAGTATCTGTTGACAGTTTGAAAATATAATGCAAAGTACAAGTGTGTCACAGGAATCTGATGAAAATATTCAGTATCATCGAGGTTGCATAAAAAAAATGAGAAATTGTTTTCCCAAGTGAAGAGTTAGAAAGAACTACAGTTCACTGATTCTTTTCCAGTGTCTAATACTGCCACACCCAAAAGCAGTACCACTTTGACAGTGGAAACACCACCCTCCCAGAGAAGGGAGACAACTGTCTACAGGCCTTCCTCAGAACTTAAAAGTTACCTGGAAAACCATCTAAAATCTGACTAACACCTTGCAAATTACTGATTTTTACAAAAAACCTGCTCCTTAACATATGTGAGATTGTTGTCTGGGTTTCAGGTTCTATTATGCAGCTACCAGTTTTCAGATGTATGCTTTATAGAGTTACCTCCTGATCTGGCTGATGACAATCTGTTATTGAACAGGGGTGACAAGAAAAGGAAAATAATAAAAAAGTATCTAACCAAACCTTGCTAACGAGGAAAATATCAGGGTAAGAAGGAAGAACTCGATTTACTGAACACTTTTTGACTTGTGCTACAAGTTTAGTATAATATTATTTATCGAAATCTCTTCCATGATAAAGCTAACATACTGCATTCAGCAGAGGAAGAGCAGCATGTGAAAAGAAAACCTTCTAAAACCTGATAAATGTTACTGCAGCATAAGGCTACAGAGCAGCTTCTGTAAGAGACAGATTGGGGCTTTCTTTTTGTTCATATTTGGTGCTTCATCCTCCAGGTTATATGGACATAAGAGAAGTATTATCTTACCCAGAGCAGGACTCCCAAAACAATAATTGATGCAGGTATTACTGCAGCATTCTGCTTGCTTTATTCTGAGTCATGTAAACAATTACCTAAGTCAAGTTGCACATTTTATCTGAGGAACAGGAACAATAGTTTCTGTACACGCTTGAACAGAGTTCAACCCTTCCTATACCTTGCTTTAATTATTATGATAAAATCTTTACAGTTGTTACAATCCCACTCAAATGCTGTTTGGGATCCCACAGTGAGTTTCTCTGGGCTGCAAATCTTCATGAAAACCTCATGCCCAATTACACACCAGTGAATGCTTTTGTTTGCACTAAAATTGATCCACCAGGATGTTAAACAGAAAGCCTCATGCAAATCTGAATTTTCCGAGTAGTTAAAAGATATAAATCCCCATTTTAATTTGCTAGATATCTGTATTTAACAGATCATAGGTCAAATATACTATTGGTTTCAGTTTCAAATGAACAATTTCTTAAAAACCTGATTTCCATGGAACATTTCTGACTTTGTCCTTAATTTCATGCCTTTCTCTCCCCTAATTTTCCAGAAAAGTGAAAAAGAATTTTATTAATCAAAGGCCTATGCACTGGCCACTGTGATAAAAGCATCTCCAGTAAGTATTCTGCCAAATCTTAATAACTCATATAGTTTAAATTAAGTAGTTGAATATATGTAGTCATATAGCAGCTGTTTGTCACCTGTTGGACTATCCCTTGACTTTCTTCTCAGAAACCAACCCTTCACACTGATGATCATTTGTAGCTAACAGCAATAATATAAGGTTTCCTGAAATTCTTTCAACATTTGTTCTCTGGGGGACATTGAAATAATGAATGTGAAGTAAATGAAAAAAAAAATAATGTTATCAGCCTTTGAACCCATAAAACTGGTCATTCATATATTGCAGACAGTCTGAGGAGCAGCTATCCAAGCATAATGAGACAACAAAGGACTAATAAATTTTAGCTCAGGTTTGAGTCATCTTTTTTTTATGTAGCACTATTCACTGATTGGTTAATGATTTTAAAATGTACTTATCTAGTAAAGTTAACAAAAAAGAAAGTATAAACAAATACTACCCAGCAATGAGGCCTCTAACAGGAGGCATGCAAGTAATCCACTGGGTAGCCAAACAACCTGTGGACTGTGAGGACATACTGTACTTCACAGGGGGTTTCTGTGAGTGCTCTGGACCAAACTGGCACATTCTTACATAAAAAACAATTATGTGTTTTAGCTGTGCTGCAGCAAACTCAGTGCAGCAACACTGACACCAGCTCTTCAGGAGTAGCAGATAATATAGGCAATGATGTGGGCAATGATAGCAAAATTAATTTTTCTTTATTCGTTTAATTTTTTCTTTAAAGCTATATCAGCACTTCAGCTGCTCTATATTATTCTGTAGTATGTGAAAAATGCCAGCTTGTTAAACTGGCTTTAAGTTGCTCCTCATTTGCAAGACACTGCAAATTTGATGTATACAGTCAATTTTCCCACCATTATCCATAACACTGATGGATTTCATGTGGCCTCCTGCATTTTATTGCACATCTGCCTCATTAATTTCTCCTAAATTCTCAAAAGCTTAATACAAGATTACAATATTGCGTTCTTTTTCCAGCCTACCTTCAGCAAACTGAGATGCTTATTAGAGGGGAGGAGGGAGAGTCATTGCTCCTGTCACAAAAGGTGTTGAGCAGGCTGCCCTAAGAGGTGTTTTTGTCCATGGCCATGCTTACTACCTGCTTAGCCCTTGCTCTGGGCACCTTGCCCCATGGCTGTGTTCTCTGAGCAGAGGACTGGACTAGGTGATCTACAGAGACACCTTCCATTTTTAAAATGTTCTGTGGGTTTGGATCTGTGGATGCCAGGAAGCTGTCTAATCAATAGTGTACAGTGAAAATGTGGCATAATAAACTGTCCAGTCAAATAGATGACAAATACAAAGCATTTTTTTATCCTGTTAACATCCATTTAAACAAGAGCAGGTGACAGTTGGAAAATAGGATGCACAGAAATGCATCCTACATGCTTAGTTTCAACTTGCTTGTTTGGTTGGAGGGGCCACTTCTGGCTGTGACATAAAACATGGAGCAGATGTTATTACAGAATTTACTTTTATTGATATTCCAAAGATGAATCCATAATACATTCCCATGGCAGTATTTCTATTCATGTTGAATGTATTTCCTTTCCATAGGTTCCCTGCTGCTTTTTATTATTACAGAAAGTGCTTAGATAGGGGAATAAGAATTGCTCGGAACAAATTTCACCAATCTGGACTTATAGTACAGAGAATTTAACTATTACACAGTGCTCTGCCAGTAAGGTTTTAAATCAATTAAATACCTTCTGAAATGAGCATCAAGGCTTTTCCATCTCAGTTTGGGAAGTAGAGCATAACCTATATATTCCTCAGCTGGTGAAGTACGTAGACTGGTGACATACACCAAATAGGCATTTTTTTCTTTTAGGATCTGATTTTTCTTTCTGTCTTTTTTCTTTTTTTTCTTTGACATTGCTAATTTCTCAGCATATTTATAGAGTAGTTTTGAGTTATTTTTGTTCAGAGATTTGTAGTGTAGATCTAGGACTAGAACTGACTTTCATGCTAGGGGATTTTGACTCTGTAACATCCTTCTCCTGTTGGTTGGGAATCTGTACATCTGAAATACCTGTTGGAATGTAACAGAATTCATTATACTGAGAAACAATATAATGTTTGCAGGAATTTGCAAAACTGGATGTTTCTTCACTGAAGTTCTCACTCAGGATATGGAAGCAAGTGCAGGGTCTTTGTTCCTAGTATTTTCATTGGTTTTTTAAGTGTTTGCTAAATTACTGTCTGATGAAAATCTGTTTTGATGTTAAACTAAATTCTTTATTTACATTTAGTAACCTTAACATTACATTGATGAATCCTGATGACCTGATGGTTGGTCATGATAAATGCTTCAACTGAGAAACAGGATCTTGATTAAGAGGTTTGAGAAAACTTTGTTTCTAAATTCTTAAAACCTAAATATTTTAGCTGTATTTAAATGAATTCAAAATATAGAAAAAAAGGATAATCTACTGAAGAACAGGGCTAAATCATAACCCATCAGAGTGATACTGAGTAACACTTTGTCATTGATCAATTAGTTGATAGGGCAGGAAATGAGAAATTAATATCAGCTAAAGAGTTGAATGCCTTTCATGACTTTTCAATCACAGAAAAAAAGCTTTGATGGAACCAAAATTATTTTAAAGTTTTAAAATGTCACACTTACTGGCTGAAACAGCTTCACAGGAATCACATTTCATGCTATAATCTCAGTAGCTCTCTTCTGGGTGTTCTACATGAGAATTTCAGGGCCAACTGCACTGGCCTTGGGAAGCCTGACTGGAGTCAGGGAGTACCCAGACACACTCGGTGTTGTCACTCCAGAACTGAGCCCCCAGTTACTGCATTTTCTATTTCAAACTAGTGTACAACAGGAATCTTTCCACCCCTGTAAATGTTAGTTAATGTTTCTTTAGCAACATTTGTGGATCAGCTGCCACCTCAAGCCAAGTTTCTTATTTATTTACAACAATGTGATCTTGGTTTCAGAAGAAGAGCTCCTGCTATTATATACTCTTCAAGTAAGTGTTTTGGCTGTAAAATGTTCTGAAATCACTCTCCATAAAAATTTGAAATGGTAGAAATAAGCCTTAAAGCTGAATTTTGCAGGTGGCAGGAAAAACCTTACTTAAATATTGCATAAGGGATAACATTTCTATCTCTGAAACAGTGCACGCCTGATGACATGAAAAAAATTCACCCTATACCATAGACCAATCTCCTTTAAAGAATTAAACACAGTTTTAAACCCTAAAGAAACACTCTATGTAGGGGGATAGTATATTTTACTTGGATTCTGAACTTCAATTTTTTTTTTCTCACTCTTCAGGAAGATTTACCATTAGTTGAAAAAGAGAAAAAATCATAATTGTGAGTATTCACCTTCAAAAAATGTGTAAATTATATTTTGAAAAAATTAAAACATGGTCTTCCTTTTCTTAATAAGAGGGCCTTCTGCTTTTTAAAACCAGCCACTAATCCAAATAATTGAACTGGGGCAAAAACCCAAAACATCACACCACACTGTATTGAGATAAATGCGATTTTGGAGAATCTATCTGGCATTGCCAATGTTTTAATATCATGTAATTTAAGTGCAAATAATTACTTGAAGACTGATTGCTTTCATGTAGTTCCAAAAATTATCTCTGTCCTAGAGATTACTTGGGATGAATGTGTCTTAAGGAGTCTATTTTCTGAATTTCATCCTACAACTCTACACAAAATACAGGAAGCATGGTGTATGTCCTGAAATAATGAGTGTCATACAGATGTTTTGGCAAGGATTAGAAGGTTTCTAAAATCTGTTCCAGGAAACAAAATGTTCATCACCGAAACATAACAATTTATAAAATTTAGCATTACAAAAGCCAGTCATGGCAATGCCATGTGTTTTATATTTATATGGATTTAAGTTATTATTGGTGTTTATTCTACCCTAAATAATGAATTCAGGAAGAAAACTAGTTCCATATATTTTGTACCCATTGTTTCTAAAGCTATTTTCTTTTTAAATGGGAGATGCAGTCTTCACCTTGTGATTGCAGGTTGCATACTCAAAACTGGGAAAGAGCTTATGGCATTCTTTCTTGAAAATGATATTAAAAGTATCACATGGTTAATTTAATAAATTAAATTTATTAAATTTAAGAAGTCTTATGAAAGTGCAATTTTCTTTAAAATATCTTTAATGTGGATAAAACCTGAAGAGTACACTCATGTAGAGGGTAGATACTAACAGCAGAACACACTCCAAAGGCTCAGAGCAAGGAAAGTACATCAAGAGAATTATTTAAAACCTTATTTTTCTAATCCATACATTTAGTCGGATTAGAAAAATTTGGAAAAATGATAGTGTATTTTTTGGGGGTAGAAAACTACTTTGGTACCTAATACTAAAAAGAACTTAACTTCTTTTCTGATGAGATTGGTGTGTTGAAATAAAAAAATATGGCCATAATTTCACTGAAAATAGAATACTGAATTTAAATTGAAATAACATGATGTACTGTGCAGATTTTATTTGTTTGTGTACATACAGACACTTGAAATCTTCAGAGAGCAGAAAAATTATTTTGTTAGGTTGGTGTGGGATTTTCTTTTCATAGTAAATGTGTATTTAATATGTCTGCTTTCCTCTGTCTCCAAATGGCAGCGTTGAGGGAATGGTTTCAAACTGGGAATGGCTTTAGACTAGATATTAGGAAAAAATTCTTCCCTCTGGGTGTGGTGAGGCCCTGGCACAGGTTGCTCAGAGAAGCTGTGGCTGCCTCATCCCTGGAAGTGTTCAATGCCAGGTTGGATGGGGTTCTGAGCCACCTGGTCTAGTGGAAGCCATCCCCACCCATGGCAGGAGGATGTGGAGTGGAATGAGCTTGAAGGTTCCTTCCAGTCCAAATAATTCTATGATTCTGTGATTATTTGTTTGTCCTCAAATGCTGGATAATGCCTTGACTACCACATTCTTTCAATGCACGTGTACCAGGAACAAGTAAATATAAACATCTGTAAAGAACAGTATGGCATTGTAAACACTGGTGCTGACTGTAATGCTACATGTTGCAAAAATGTAATTTTTGTTAGCTAAAAGTAAAATTATGTTCTCTTTTCACCTGACACTTTTATGACTTAGTTAGTTTGAAACTGGTCATTAAGCTTTCCAAGGGCAGAAATATTTTAAAGATTAATTAATCTATTTTCAGTATATGAGTCCATGTGTAACTCTGCAAGTTGTGGTTAGTCTCTTATTCAGTGAAATTTTCCAGAAAAATTGGTAAAGGGCTCAAAATTTCATATGGTTTATTTTTTTTATTTGTTTTATTTTACATACAGTTAGGCTTTATCCATCAAAGATTGTTCTGTTGCTTGTACACAAATGTGTACAACAAATATGACTGAATTATAGAATGTACTGATGTGAAATTCACACTGGTGTTATATATCTTTCCTCCAAAAACCTCCTAGCAAAATGTGATGGGTCTGTCTGAACTACTTTTTATATAAAAGGCTGATTGCTAAAAATTACTAGCAGCAGTGGACAGTCTATATTTGTCAGATTGTGTCATCATTAATGTCTTGTCAAAAAACTTACCAGAACTCAACACTTGAAGCTTGACAGACTTCATTATGAAGTGCACTTTCAGGTAAAAATCAGAATTACCTTCTTTTTTTTCCCTTTTGCTGTAGCCAATGTGGTTTCTTAGTTATTATGAGCAATTGTGCTTCAACATGGTACTTGGATTTAGATTTTCATTCTTCAAGAGAAGTCAAATGCATTGAGGGTTTTGTTTCAGCTTGTCAAAATGTTATAAGGCAGTAGTGAAAGGCAAAGATTTCACTTGAAGTTGCTCCAGACAGAAAAGGTTCTTTCAGCATCAGTCTGGTAACATGGACTATACAATCCATGTATTTGCTTACTGCAGTAAGATAACACCCGTATCCCACTCTTAATAAGGAAAATATGTATGATACGAGATATTTTTACATGTATAAATGTAAATCTACATGTGAAGATGCAAAAAATAGGTCCTGGTATCCTATTACATGAGAGCTGCAATAAAGTGATGTTGAACTTAGTCAGGTGGAGAGACAAAACTTGGCAAAGCAAACAGATTTCTTCCTGGCGAAATGTGGAATAGAATGGAGATCTTTATCATGGAAAGAAGAGTACATATATGAATAAAAGTAGATGGGAATTTAGAGATGAGTCTGACTTCAGGTTCAGTAGTTACTGCTAAGTTGTGTATTCATAATGACACATTTCTACTTAAACTGTGATGACTACTTCACTGAATTGTGCTAAAAAAAAAGATTGGCACCAACTGGTCTGTGGCAGGCTGGGCTCCCAGGTTTAAGTCACTGAGATTTCCAAGTGTTATATTTAATCTTTTCTAGAAGTTGTCTGTGTTGTAGTAGTGGGCTTAGGTTTGTTTTTTCTTTGTTGTAGGGTTTTTTTGGAAAGGCAGCTTCCCCTCTTTTGCTCAGATTTTCTAAAATAGAAAATTTCTTTTAGTGTACTTCAACACCAGAATACCAGGACCACAAATAAGACAATCTCCATGTTTTTATTTACTAGATGAACCAAAATTGGTTTTATGTGTACCTTAAACATATACTTCTTTTTTAGCTAACCTGTTTAAGTGCTTATATGGCTGCACACATTAAGTTTTGAATATAGAGTGTGTTCATGGAGTGAAATGTTAACAAGTTGCTTGTTGTTGTTTATGTTCATCAGACTTCACTTAAGCACTTTATAGGCTGTGTGTGACTAAACACCAATCAGATGGTGACAATTTGAAGTCTTGCTCCAGGGCTTGGATTCAGACCTGTGAAGACTAAGGCATTTCTGTAGTTGATTTTTGATGTTAAGAATTTGCATGGATATTTGGAATACCTTCTGTAATGCCTCCTTTTGAAAATAAATACTTTTCTAATGCTCTCAGCTGGTGAAATAGCTCCTGGAATTGATTTAAAAGATTCTTTTTGCTTAATAGGGTACACATTAATTGAGAGTATAAGACTTCAGTCCTGTCCTTTTATATGAAATCTTCATTTTTGTCTTGCTTGTGTATTTAAATTTTTTTGCTTGTCCATTTTTCAGAGGCTACACACAGAGTTCAATAGTGGCTGAAGACCAAAAGGGTTTCTCAATAGACAAATAGTATTTTAGTAGGCATTTACTTTTTAATGCTTTATCGGGTCATATTTTACTTCCTTATCTTGAAATCATAGACTCATAGGATATAAAGATTTAGAAGGGACTCACAAGAATCATCAAAGTCCAACTCCTGTCCCTGCACAGAACACCCCAACAATCCCACCCTGTGCCTGAGAGCATTGTCCAAACTCTGTCAGGCTTGGTGCTGTGACCACATTCCAGGCCTGTTCCAGTGCCCAGCCACACTCTGGGGGAAGAACCTCTCCTAACATGCAACCTAAACCTCCCTTGTCACAGACTCAAATGTTTCTGAAAGCCTAATTTTGGTTACCTGTGTACTAGTTTTCTTTGCACCAGGAAAGAAATGTGTCTTTGAAAAATGTGTCTTAGGATATCTATGTAATTTCTATGTCAAAACTTTCAGTCAGGTACTGGAACTCAGTTCCCTTACATGATCTTCAACTATGGAAGAACATTCTAAAAGAGTGAAAGTTTTAGAACAGTTGCATCCCGAACTTTTGAAATTTTCTCATGTGGCGCTACAGTTCAAAGTGTAAAAAGTTTTCTACACCAGTTGGAGTCCCTTGTGAGATTCCACTGCCTAGCTCCATGTCCTTTTCTGCTGTAATAAAATCTGTCAGATGTATTGTTGAGACAGCTGAATCTCTCATCTCTTGTGACGTACATTGTTTTAACTTCATTTCTAACATTTCCTAATGCTGGAAGAGGAGGGAAGAGCAGGAGACAGGCAAACATAGGATAAAAAAAGCTCCATCCTTCTGTTCCCTTTATCCTATGCTTTATGGTGGCCTATTTGCTTTTTTGGCAATAGCTAAATACGGTTCTGGAGATACTAGAAACATTTCATATAAAAATATAACATTATCAAATCTTTCATCCCATGGAGAGTTGAATTTTTAATTATTTGCACATAATAGTAATGTTTTACTTAAAAATAATTACAATTAAATCTCCTTATTTATTGTGGTTTACAAGCCATTACAGGCAGCTAATTAACATTTCCCTTATGCCTTGTCTGTGTGGAAAATGGAGAAGTTATGAAAAAGCACTGTGAATAAACACACTTTACATATGTTGCCAGAGATGTGTTGGCCTTCTGCTTTCTGAAGGGCTTTAATTAGCACTTTGGCTAAATCCTACACCTTGTGGTTATAGTTTCAGAGATTCCTGCTTGGTTTCCAAGGCACTATTTGAACCAATTTTTTCACTCCAAAGACCCCATATCCATCAGCATTAACAGGAATAGCTACCTCTGTTTTAGTCTTCCTGTCCTGGATGTTGAGTCCGAAAATATTTCAGAGAAATATTGAACTGTCCTGTTGCCAGCTTATGTTCATCTGAGTTTTATTTGCAGAAGACTGTTGTGGCAGATGCTTCTCTGCAGCTTTGCAGCAGTTGTCCCTGAGATTGGGAGATTAAGGATGTTCATCTGACTTAATGACAGCTTGTTTAGCTGGATATGCAAGAAATTTCAAAAGCACCTAGATGGTAATCTGTCGCAGACATCTTTTATGGAAAATCCTTTCCTCAGGATTTTTCCTCCTGAGAAGCTGAGAGGCCTCAGGAACAAAATGTAAACAATGATTATCTGCTGCTGTGGAATGCATCAGGTGGATCTGTGATTGCTCATGTTAGTTTGTTTGTAATTAATGGCCAATCACAGTCAGCTGGCTCAGACTCTCTGCCCAAGACAGAAGCTTTTGTCATCATTCTTTGCTATTCTATTCTTAGCCAGCCTTCTGATGAAACCTTTTCTTCTATTCTTTTAGTATAGTTTTAATGTAATATATATCGTAGAATAATAAACCAAGCCTTCTGAAACACGGAGTCAGATCCTCTTCTCTTCCCCAATCCAAAAACCCCTGTGAACACCGTCACAGTAATCTCTGTATTTTTCTTGTGCTTTACATACCTGACCTTTTCTGAAGAACTTATGCCCATAAAGAAAAACAAAATAAAAAAAAATGAAAGTAGGCACATGAGATTATGGATCCACAAATCTTCATATAGTGCTATCTTTATTGGTGTGATGAATCTTGCATCCTAAAGAAACTTTGTTGTTTTCTCTTGTTCCTTGCTTGCTTTTGAGAGCTGATTATTCACAAGCCATAAAGGAGTATTGGTGATCTTCATCACTGACACAGGTTTCGTTTAACGCTGACCACTGACAATCAGTTGTGTATTGTTTTTTTCACTCCTAATGAAAGGAAATAAATGGCTTTCTTTATTAGGGCTGATACATTTTCCAATCAGTGAGAAAAGGAAGAGCTGAGAACTTGAAAGTATAAAAGAAAAGCTGATTAGCCTTGGCAGCTTCAGAAGTAAAATGACTGTGCAAAAGGAGAGGAAGCCACAGCTGAATGACTTGAAAGAAAAACATTTGTCTTCATGTAGATCAGTATTTAGATTGTAGTTGAATAGGTAATTTCACTCTAAAGAATCTTTGCTAGTATCATTGTCACTTAAGATATTTTTGGTAATTTAATATACAAAGAGAATTTGAAAATTTATATCATTGAAAGGAGTTTAAGGATGGTGTAAGTGGTCAAGAGTAGTGACAGTTACTCCTGCTATTATCAACTGCCTGATTATTTATTGACTTCTTGCCATACAGACTTGCTTTTAAGAGTACATTTAGTTTTTGTTGCTTTCATTCTTATGGGACAAATTTTTTTGGGCATGTCACTTAATGAAGAAACTAAATAGAGGTCAAATAACATCCTGGGTTCAGGACTAGACTAATGGATCTTGGACAAACAAATAGGAAAAGCCTGAGAACATCAAGCATGCATGTAAAGTGGTAGCATATGAGAAAGAAGGCAATATAAACCATTAAATTTATTAATTTTTTTTTGTCACTATCAAAAAGAAAATCAAAAACAACAAAAAACCCCACTAAAACCAACCATGCACCAATTGCCAGCTTTTTGTAGGGAAGTGGGATGTGTTTCCATGCTGAAAAGAGCATATGTCAAAATTTTGTCAGCTTGACACATGGCCAGAAACTGCTTGAACAAACCATATTTATTCACTTCTGTGGATTGGCCTGGTTTTATTATAAAGTAGTTTCTGCATTTTTTTCCTTTTTTTTTTTTTTTCTGCCCATTTATTTCCAAGAGGAAAGAATCTTATAAATCATGTGGTGCTTTTTCTACTTCTAGGCATTGTCAGCAATCAAGATACTTGTTCTTATACCTAAAAATTTAAATATTTTAAATGCTTTTTTGGGTTTTGAGTAGTAACTTAATGTTTTATTCCAGGTTTGATTATTCGAATCACTGTTCCCTATCTAACAACAGCAGAGCCAGGCCTTCTACAAGAAACTTGTCATTAACATCCATTAATGAATCTGTGGTACTTGAATTTGTCCAAACTCCTTCTGAACCCTCTGTCAGAGCCTAATTTAACAACCTGACAGAAGGAAGTCCAGAAGTTCAAGGCCTGCTTTGTAATACTTCTTAAATCTAGGATTAAATACCCTTTACTTCCTACCTTGCAGAACTTGGTTATAATAATTTTAAATGTACAATGTACAGCATCTTCACAATTTTGAGAAATTACCATACCCTCTTCAGCTTTGTGGTCTTTGAAAGGAAAGGTTCCGGACCTTTCTAGCTTTTCTTCATGAGGAGTTTCTCAAGCTGCATTTTGACATTGATATCAGAACAGTCTGCAGTGTGGCCTTCTGTGCTTCTGTGCTCCCTGTATCCTTTCTAGTGATGCCCAAAGGGTTGTTGGATTTTTTGCCTGCCACTATACCCTGACCAAAAGATTTCAGGGAACTGCTGGTAGTGACTCCACGATCCAGAGTTGTCTGCTACTTCAGAGCTCAGCTTGCTTCAGACCATTTTTGCTTTTTGTTCACAAACTTGCACCTGTTTACCCTGAAGCTCATCTGCCATCTAATGCTCACACTCTCAGCTTAGTGAGATACTCACCACTGTTGTGGCATCTGTCTACCTGGAAAAGCTCATTATTGTCAGCAGACTTGGAGATCTGACAGTGCACTTCCTTTTCTGTCATGAAAGGTGAATAAAATGAGTCAATCACAGCACTGATGCCTGGAGGGCCTGAGGACTGGCTCTTCTTTGTACTGAAAAGGGAGCACCAAGCTCTTCCTTTTCTTTTTCTCTGCCTTAATTAGCTTTTTATTTTATGAAAACATTCCCAGTCATAAGGTAGTTCAGTTTCTGTAGCAATTTGTTTTGAAAAACCTTGTTGAAAGTGTCTTGAAAATTCAAATATGTTATGTCTGCTGGATGTGGTTATTGATCCCCTTCAAAAAAGTCTGGCAGGCTGCTGGGCCAGGACTTTTCTTCACAGAAAGCCAGGCTGTTCCCTTCCAAACATGCTGTTTATGTTCAGGCTCAGTGACTGTATGTTTTCCTGTACACTCTCCATCTCAATATCCACCTTGAAATGAAAATCAGACTCATCAGCCAGTAGTTCCTGGAATCCCCTGAAAATCTCTTTTTGTAGGCAAGGGTTATCCTGGCAAGCCTGGTGGTCTCCTGGCACAGCAACACCTTAGTCTATATTCTTATAATTGCCACATGAGTTCCTTCAGAGGTCCTGTGTGACTGCTGTTATTCTAATTTATATCTAATTTATTCATTAGATTTAATAATTTATTTTCCTTATGAAAGAACTAGAAATTGATCTAGCTCCTCTGCTCTGTCTTCCTCAATGAATACTTTGGGACCTTGTACTGGAGTAAAGCACAACTTCTCCTCTTAAGTCCCAAACATTTCTAAGTGTGTCTTCTATGTTTTTGTCACATGTAGTTCTGACAGATCCTATCTCTCTGATTTTGAAGCATTTAAAATATTTTAAAATTTCCTTTTAACTCTCATGTTGCTGTTAAAAATTGGTCTATCAGTAGATTAATAAATTAATGTTGTTTCATACCAAAATTTTGGGGGGAAATGTTGATCTCAATACAGTGACAGGGCCTGAGGGAATGACTTGAAGCTGTGTTGGGGGAGGTTTAGGTTGGACATTAGGGAAAGGTTCTTCACCCAGAGGGTGATGGGGCACTGGAACAGGCGGCTCAGGGCAGTGGTCACAGCACCAAGGCTGACAGAGCTCAAGAAGCATTTGGACAATGCCCTGAGGCACAGGGTGTGACTCTTGGGAAGGACCTGGAAGGTGGCTTTGGTGATCCATATGAGTCCTTCTAACTCAAGATATTTTAATACACTCTGAGTAACACCAGGAGAGAGATCCACAGCTCTAAGTATTGAACCTCTGGAAGCTGTTAGATGATACCACACTCTGGATAACTGCTGTTTGCAATATAAACATGCCTGGTGACTTTGAAGTACCACAGATTCAAGTCTAGAGAAAAACTAGCAAGCCTGTGGCATTTTTCTGGCATTTTTCTACCCTAAGTGGAAGCACTGGAAGAACTAAATGAGCACTATAAGGCCCATTAGGTAAAACAACCCCTCAGGAAATCTAGGAGAGTCAGGAAACACAATTTCAGCCCAAGGGATGAAAAGAAGATAAGTCATTAAAACCATGTTGATGGTATAAAATCTGTGGCCTATTTCAACTGATTTTCATGGACAGCTTTTAACATACTTTATTTTGGGAAAAAATTTAGGTTTAGTTTAAAAAAAGCTTAAACTACATTTTTTTGCAGCTAGATTCTAGCTTTCTTTCCTCTGCCTTTTTTCCCCCTTTTCATAAAAGTTTTGATTAACTGCCATCTAAGGGTAAATACTGGAAATTCAGATGAGTAATCCTGTGAATAAACATTTGTCTTGAGCATTATTTAGGATGTTTTATCTTCAGGGTCCTCCATGCAGCTTTGTGAGACAGATGTCAATTTCTACATCTTTAACATGTTGCTTCTATGCCTGAAGGAATTTAGACAGAGATCTAATGTTTTCTGGGAAATTGATGTTTCTGTTTCTGCTCTTAAATGTTACAAAGAGGCATTCTACATAGAGTAAGTGTAGAACCACAATATGACCTATGAACTCATATGAAACTTTACAAAAATATAAATCAAATGGATCAATACCAACTTCCCATTATGCAAGTATTGTCATCACTTTTTCATCTCAGCAATGAGGAGAAAAATCCAGATAACTTTTCTAAAGAGCAGCTGTTAATTGCAGTAAGACTCAAGGCAGTGGAGTCTGAGAAACCTCCACGTATGCAGCAGTAGAACTGTACAGCATCACTGTAGTTGTATGGAAGTCCTGTGTGACACACTTGTGGAAATATGTTTATTTGGGTTTTTTTTGGTGTAGTCAGGATTTCTAACTTACAGTAACTGATGTGTGATACTTTTCCCCTGATATTCAGAGTACAGACACAGAATACTTGTCTGTGTCTCTCCTTGTTGGAAAATTCAGGTAAATTATAATTCAAGTAACTATCTTGGAGCAGTTGCAAAAAAGATTTATTTAACTTTATTTTGTTTAAGATTATCCTGTACTGTGTTATATTTCATTCTTTTCATATTTAGGAATCAGAAGAAAAGCTTTTTTCCCCTTAGAAATTCTGTATTGCCAGAGAAAGGCCAGCAACACTAAATTAAGTAGTGGGTCTCCCATGGCAGCTACACATTCAAGCTACAATTGCATACAAATGAACACAAGGAGGAAATAAAATTTACTGGCATGAATTCTGATTTCTAGGAATTGCTCCTACATTTGCTGAGCTGGCACCTGTCATAGGCTAATATAGCTTAACCAAATCAGGATCAAAGTAGCTTAATTAATCTAGTGATTTATTAATGATTCATAATTAGGCAGCAATCAGTGAAATACACATTTGGGATCAATATGACTAATACAACTGATGAAACAGAATACTAAAGACTTCTAAAGCATTAATAATTTTTACATGTTCAAAATACTGTTTTGCAGCTAATCCTTGCATTTCCAGGCACCCCCTTTCCCAAGTGGTGTGAGTTCCAAACAGGCAACTCTTTCTGGGGCTGAGGGCACACAAAGCTGCAGAACTTGTGGGTGCTTCAACTTGCCCTGCAGTTGTGCTGCTTCCTATCAACAAAAAGAGAAAAGAAAAAGGAAAAAAAAGTGGTGGTGCATGATGTTGACACTATTAAGAGGGTGGATTGCAGAAACACCAGAAGATGGTTCCCAGTTCTGCTAAGGATTTGGATGGATGGCTTTATAGAGATTGTAAGTCTTCTCCAGAATACTAAAGGCTCCAAGCTGAGCTCAGTCCTGCAACCTGAAAAGGTTATAAGGGAAAACATTACCGTTGATGCTGAGACTTCTGTTTTTAAACTGCTCATTTCCAAACCTGTTCAAACAAATAGCAGAGTAACTTTCCAGAAGGCTCTGGCCTGCAGGATCTCATGATTCTGGTGTGGCTGTTGCTCTGGTTTACCCACCTGGTTTTTGGCAACTCTTCATCTCCACAGCAATTTTGTGACCTTGTGAGGAACCAAGAACATCTCTAATTAGTTTCTGTAACTTAAATATAGCCCAACTGAATAGATAAACTATGGACAAAAAAAGTAAGTTTTATAGGTCAGAAGTTTTAATTTTAAGCTAATTTAGGTTGCCTAAAGTGCAAGTCTTCTCCTAATTAATCATTGTAAGTAGACATCATTATCTTTAAAGACATTGTGAGTTAGAGAGAATTGTTTCATTTCTTCAGTACCTAAAATCTCAAGAAAAAATTGAGATGGCTTAAAGTATGGCTAGCAGTCCTACTCCCATAAAAAGTATATTGCTTTTCTGTGCTGTGCTTGGTTAGAACTAGCAAAGATATTTTAAATTTATTTCTACCCTTTCATCTGTGTTCTCCTGTTGTTATTATAATAGTGTATTAACACACATTTTCCTGCAATTACTACATTTATTTTTAAATATGCCTTCTGACATTTTCTGCCTTCAGTACAAAATAAGCTCACTTCATCTATTTGATTTGCTGACGTGAAATACACAAAATATATTGGATTTTCTTATCTGAACTTTTTCGTTTATTTGCACATCAAAGAAAACACCTTAAAATGTGACTAGAATAACCCTGTTTGCTGAAGTAGGCAACAAAAGCTTGAAAACATTTGATGGGAAGTGAAGAATTGCATATCAAATGTGTAATTTGAATATTTCTAATGCTGGTATTTCTGATATCCTGCTGCTTCAAAGTTATTAAATGTGTTATCCTTCAAGGCCAAGATAACAAGAGACAAAATATGAAGCAAAATAGAGTTTTCAGTATGCAGGAGCAGAGTTTTGGATACATTTAAATAAAAAGAACTGAAAAGTTTCTTCAGGTCACTTAGGTAAAAAATTATGTGAACCCTAATGGGTTTGGGTGGGAGGATGAGGCTTTGGCCATCCAAGAGAGAAGATACAAAAGCCCAGATATGCATTCAGCTGCTGAATCATGGCAATCATGGTGGTGATTTGATGGTTACTGATACATAGTTTGGTAGTACCAAGGGCTTGTATAACAATGGATAATCCCTGTAATGAGTCTTGAGGACAACACTCATGGTGTCCACTTGGACACTGAGCCGCTGATGGTAACTCTGCACTTGCTCATCCTGCCAGTTCCTTACACATCCGTCAGTCCACCCATCAAACCCATATTTCTAAAATTTAGAGGTAAGAATGTTGTGGAGAGCTGCCATCATTACAGAACTCCAGAACAGATGCCATCTGTACCCCTCCTCTTACTGATGTAGTCACTCCAACCCAGAAGGTCAATTGGTCAGGGAAATAGTTCAATTCCGTATTTACATTTTTGACAATATCTTGCCAATCATTAAGAATTGCTGTGTAATCTGTTGTTATTATCATGAAGATAAACACAGTTCAGTCTGTAAGCTTCTTGGCTGAATCATATTCGTAAATTAATTGGAATTTTAGAGATTTGTGAATGAGTAATATTTTATTGTAATAAACAAACAAAAACCATCAAACAGTTATAAGAGAGAATGAAAGCCATATTCTCACTTCTTTTTGGGTTTTTCCTTTGAGCCTGGATTCAAAGAGATGTATCTGCTCTGTGTGGACTATAGAGGATTTATGATTATAGGCTTTCAGAACTTTTCTTTACATAAAAAAATAAAAAGAGAGGGTGCTGAATATATACCCAGAAAACCACTGCTAATATAAAATGTTCTTTTTTATTGCAAATGTTTCATGTTACAATAAGTTTAGAAAAAAGAAAATTTACTGTTCTCTCATCTTCTGAAAAAGATTTTGATGTTGAGAAATAAAGGATATTAATATATATTTAAAATGAGGGGGATTAAATTCAACATCTTGAGTGTTATTCAGTAAATTAGATGTTAAAAATTATCTGTCTTAAAGAAATTATGCAAAAAGTAAGAATAAAATAAAATAAAAAGTGTCTTTGAAATTAGGTTTGATTAAACAAGCCCACTTTAAGAAGTGGTCCTGTGATAAACTTATCTTTGTGAACTCCTAAAATATTTGGCATCCTAAAAAGTGAGAGCAATGAACTTCTTAGAAAAAAAAGTTAAATTTTATTGTTGATTTTATGACTTTCTGGAGATTGGTAGGTAGATTTTACAAGTCTAAATCAGATTTTACAATTTTAAGATATATACATATATATAAGATAAAAAACAACACCCATTCAGGAAGACTTGGTTCACTGTCCTCCACTGAAAACGACAAGAGTTACATGTCCAGACCCAAATACTCTTTACTGACCTACATCCAGATACAGGTAAAAAAATTATACAGTTCTGGTCACTTCCAGCAGGACCATCTGACTATGAATGGTCCTGCTTATCTTTCTGTTTCTTTAGCCACCAACCCTTCTTCAGCATCTTCATTTTCATCGTGGTGTGTATGCAGAAATACCATTGCTTGGGTAAAATATGGTTCTTTGTTTGAAATGTGCATAATCAAGTTTCTACAACCAAATCTTGCAAATCTTGAAAAGATTAATTCTGGCAGCTCTGTGGTTAGGCTAGAACTCAAAAAAAAAAAAAAAAAAGGAACAACACCGGATTTGCTTCCCCTTTTTTTACAGCTACTGGGATTTTTAATTTTTTTTTTTTCCTTCCAATTTCTGGAGAACTATTCTTTACATCAGGTGTAAATGTGGTGGGTTGGCCCCTGATTACTGTCTGGGTATAGGGAATGGGCATGTTCAGTGTGCTACTTCTTTTCTTAAGAACAATCTGAAAATGTTTTTCCTCAAGTTTGCTAATATGTGTTTATATGAGCTCTCTCAGACTCAGAGAGGACCAGAATTAATTTCCTTTAATTGTTGTTCCAGAAGTCCAGCGTAAATGTAAGAGTGTATACAAATTGAACTAATTTTAATTAAGCAGTTGTGTTGTAGGAGGATGGAATCAATGGGTTTTAAGGCCAGCTACTCCAAGTACAAATTGAATATTTGAAATAAAGTCTGAGGATCAAGACCTACTTGGGAGATTCTAAATAATGATTGAATAAATTCCTTTAATTATAAATATTTTTTGCAGTACATCTGTGCCACAGCGTACTCCTTTTTTAACATTTGGAGTTTTGTAGACAAAACAATGACCTCAAAACTTTGCAAACAACACATTTACACCAGACTCATATATATGGCTGTATTGAATTAATTTACTTTCATTGACATTACTGTCACGCTGCAGTACTTTTCCTTTTTTTAAAAGTTACCTAGAAACAAGGTTGAAGAGCCTGGAGGGCTTTTAACTCAACCTACTGTTTGGTTATGAAATGTGTGAAAGTAGAAATGTATTGATACATTTGGGAGATAGAGCAGATACTCCTAAATTGGTGCCAGTGCAGGTCTTTCAGCTTACCCAGCTGCTCTCTGAGGATGAACATAGAAAGACACAAATATGAATTGCTTTCACATTAGGGAAAATAGCAGCATTAAGAAAATGACAGATGTCTTTTTCCTGAGTATCCAGAAAGGTATGGTGATGAGCAGTTTCAGTTTATGAGCTGGGGATTTTTAATGATAATCAGTGCTCTAAATAGTTTCAGAATTGTGATCCCAAAATTCTCAATATTTCAATGTTGGTTTCACTTAGCAAGAATTTCGAAAATATTAGTTTTAGTTATTCCAATATTTTAGTAGGAAGTTCTCAAGAAGCTGAGCTCTGGTGATTCATGACAGTATTCATCAGTGAGCATGTAAAAAACCCTGTGCAATTTGAAGACTGAACAGATACCATAGCTATGATATAGGGAATATTCAGTTTGGAAAGCAGCAAAACAACAGAAGGGCTATAAACATAACTTTCTCATCAGCCAGAATTAGGAAAGGGTTGCAGAAACTCATGCAAATATTTATGCAGAAGTAGTACAATTTCTGTGTGGTACCTACTTAATGAGGTCTGGCGTCAAGCTGTCCAAATAATAACTCATGTACACTCATCATCAGTGATTAATTTGGAACATTTCTTCCTTCCTAAAAATGGCATTGTGTCTTAGTGTAGTGTTAGAGTAAAAAAAAAAAAATCTGTTTTAATAAGCAGAAAATATTATCCTGAGGATTTTCCACCCATCACTCAATGACAAGGTCATATTGGAATACTTGCCAGGCGGAAAAATTTATTTGGCTCTCCAAATGACACTAAGTGATGTGGATATCTATTTTAAATAAGAGGACTGGCTATTTAGGAATGTCAACACTTGTCCAAGGGACAGATGGTGATGGGCAGTTCACTGTACAGACTGCAAGGTCTGAGAAGTGCTTATTTCCTGCTAACAGAGGAAGGATTTCCTCCTAACAAAGGATATGTTGCACCTGTAGTGAGGTATGGCTCCTTTGCAGTCTGAAAATCAATGGGAGACCCAAACAGTGTTCAGAGTACCAGCAGTGGAAAAGGGAAATGTCAGTGCTGTTACCTTGGGCTCTTCCAGCCCCTCTCTTTCAGAATATTTGGGCTGGTGCTGTGCATAGTTGCAAGCAGTTTTGGTGACTGTACTGTCCTTGAGTAAAGTCTTCCAAAGGGAAATTACTGGTCTACAGCTACTTGGGCAGATTTTATCAATTCCATTTACACAAAGTTATGCACTTTATACAATTTTTTTATCTCTGAAGTCAAACAAGCTTGTTGTAACTAGCTTTAACCAGTTCTTCGGCAGTCCCTGACAATTCCTCCCTGCCTCCCCTGGTTAGCCTAAATGAATCCATTTAAGTGTAGAGATGTTACTTCAAAGTAATTCAGATGTAATTAAATTAGATGTCATTTAGTTATTTGTCAGAGTGTTTTATCTCTATTCAAGAAAAAATATGAACATGAAATATATACATTTTAGTGAAGCCTAACTGTCTATTCTGGTTTTGCATTTTGATTATAACGCAGTGCTAAATAGAATCAGGAGTTAAAAAAATGTTCCATATTTATCCCAGCTTCTAAAAATACTGGCATTTGGAGTTTTTTTAAAGGCTATGTTTGAGTAAAGACCATATAATCCCGCATAGCGACATTTATTTTAATTCTCTTTTCAAATTTCTACTCTGTAAGTAGTGGCCTTTCTCTTGAGGTTTTCATGTGCCCAGGAGGGTAGTCTGTCACCTGGCTCTGAGGATAGGTTCTATGAGAACAAGGGTATTGTAAAGGTCACTCTTATTCTATTACATCACTTCAAATGTAATACTTTGGTTGTTCAGAAGCACTGTAGGAAAGGGCTAAAGCAAAGCTATGAAGTAGGAGCATCTCTGAGCTATTTTAATTTCTGAAAATAGCAGGATTCCTACAAAAATAGAAAAAGTCTATAAAGTCTATAGAGAATTTGAGAAAAGAAAGTCAAATAAGGGGAATTTAAAATGAGAAAATTTTAATAGTTGTAATTTAATTGACTTTCAGGTTTTAATAAAGGATAAATTGGAGAGGAGTTTCAGCTTCTTTGTCAGAGTATGTGATCTCTGAGAAAGGAATGCATAGATTTTACAGAATTTTTTGTGTGATTTCCTCGGTTTTGTTGAGCAACAGTTTTGTAAGGATGTTGGAATGAGAATTGTGGAAGCAAGTAAGGCAGATATTAATGAGTCTGTTGAGTTAAAGTATAGTTAGTAATTTAAGGAATGACCAATATTTCCTTCTATTAGTTATTACTGATGAGTGGAATTAGGAGGTTTTACTGAGGACTGTACCACTACCTGTGTGTGTAAGTGCTCCCTTAGGGCCAGTCACAAACCTTGTTTCATGTTAGGGACTGAATTTAAAATGATAAAATTTGGGGCAGCAGTCCAAGTTCTATTGCATTTGATAGGAGAGAGGCTCTTGTGCTTCTTTGTTCTGTAAATCTTATATCTGTTGTTATATAAATGTGTTTTATATCTGCATTTTCTTGTGCTGGGGAGGTTTAGATGGTATATTAGGAAGAACTCCTTCACTGAAATGGTGGTTAAGCATGAGAACAGGCTGGCCAGGGAAGTGTCAGATCCCTGAAAGGGATCAAGAAATGACTTGGCATGGCCCTTAGTGCTATGGTTTAGTTGACATAGTGGTGTTGTTCAAGACTGGACTTGAGACCTTGGAGGTCTTTTCCAACTCTCATGAATCTATAGTTGAACCAAAAGTGAAAACTTACCTATCTGACTACAATTGCTGTAGTAAGAGAAATACAGTTGCAGTATCTATTTCTGTGGCTCTTGAGTGTGACATCCTGTTTTGCCCTATAGGGGCAGAAGATCATTTGGTAACTCATTTTCAATGATTCATCATGATTAGAATTATTCAGTCTGGCTAATTAAAATTTTGATAATTGGAAACAAGGATTCAGAGAAAGATACAGTTTAGGTTTTACATGGGATCTCTTAGAAAGAATGGGGAAAAACATCCAACTCTAATCTCTATGGAGCTCTGTGGTCAGATTATTAGAGGCTGGTTTAGAATTTTTACTTTGTCGATATATCAGCATTCCATGGTCATGCAGTGTTATCAGGATCACCTTATCACAAAGAATAAACAGAAGAACTACTCCTGTCCTCCAAAAGACAGGAAAACAGAATGATAATTAAAAGCAACAAAGTTCCAGGTCTTGTATTTATATGCAGAATTTCTCTGAACTGTTCTCCAAATTAGTGTCAGCTAAGAACATTTTTAGTGATGAGTTTCTACTCTAATTTGTGGCCACTTTTTATCAGTGGATAAAAAGGAAAACTTCTTCCTTATGGATATACAGAGTTAGGTATTTTTTTCCTCGTCCTCTTCAGTACCCTCCAAATCCTACAAGTAATATGCTACCTGAGGCCAGGAAAATATCTCCTTTACTGTAACATGGAATCATGAGTTACTACTATTGTGGTTTAGAAGCATCATAACAGTAAAATCATTTACAAATGCCATACACATACATAGCTATAACACTTGTATTTTGACTACTCTTGCTGTTTTCTGGCAACTATCTTATCAATGGGGAACAGAAGTCAGATATAAATAGCACTTATCCCTTTTAGTTGCTGTTGCTAATGTACTTTGCTGTTCCATTAAGTATGTGGTAGCACTTTTATGGAGGCTTAAAATCAGATCTGGCATAAAAGAGAGAGTGCATCATGCACTCAGAAGTTCAGACTTGGTGCACAGACTGCATGGAAATGTCCAGACATCAAAAAAATATGTCCAGCTACAGAAATGGTTATTTTCCTGGCATGTGAAGCCATGCAGACTTTATTTCCATGAGTTATAGACATGCAGCAAATGCAAGGCTATTAGAATTATTAACCAAGCTCTAATTCCTTCACTGTTTTTATCATTGGGGAAAACAAGTGTAAAATACTTCACATTGGCTCCAGCAGGAGTCCTGTGTTTCTGCTGATAAGACAGGGTAACCTTATTCTTGTTTAGGCACCTTCATGAAACTGAAAATTCCTTTGCAACCAGCACCACCAGTGAAGAATTTGTCAAGTGTTTTGGGTTTGGGTTTGGTTTTTATGGTCTGGATAAAACCCCTAAATCTCTCTGAAATTTAGCAAGCAGAAAAACATTATCATCTGTGGCTGTATTCAAAATTGTCAAGTCAGCCTTAATCATGAATAATCAATTCAATTCTTGTGGGTCAGACACTATATCCAACTGGACTTTGAAGACTCCTTTGCCACAGGGCCGCTTAACTGACACTGATTAAATTTACATTGTCAGCCATTTAATTATTTTCCAATGTTCCAATTCTGTGCAAATTGATATAGAATGATTTAGTCTTTGCAGTGAATTTAAGACTGTCTTGTTTCACACAGAAATTTGACATCTCAACTCTGGGATTAGCATGCAAAATTTGGAAAAGAAGGATTTCTGGCATTTCAGTAAAATAGATACACCCGTGGCTATATGTTTTTTCAATTTGTAACTTATAGTATTTAATAGAAATATTTAATTATAGTAGCTCCTTTTTTTTTCTTATCCCCTTTTTCTCCCCAATTCATACTTCAAAATCTTTAAAGAAAATTTTAAAGCTATGTAGGGGTTTGGATTTTTTTGGTTTATGTGTGATGGGGCAAAATCAATAGTGTTCTCAGCCTGCTTACTCCTGATTCAATTGTCAAAGTCTCAGATTTGCCCTTTAAATTTAAGGTCTACAATGATTTCAAAATGAAAAATAATGTGTTTTGATTGATGATGGAGACAGTCCAAGTCTGCTTTTACTTTGGGAACTTATGGGACTGAAGCTGCAGATTGCATCACTGGCAAGGATCCAGTTCTCTTGAATGAACTTGATAGGGTTTAATGGAATTAATAATTAGGACATCTGACCCTGCCATTTGGAGTGCTTCAAGTGGCATCTTGGGGCCTGCTCAAAATGTGAAGACAAGCCTTGTACAAGCAGGGGATTTGTCACAGCACCGAGCTCACTCTCACCAAGCTTGAGGAGAAAAGAGAACATCTTTATGTCCTTACATTGCATCTTCACTGGTGATTAGTAACTATTTATTTGTATATCTAAGGTTACTCCATTTCCACAAACCTTCTAAAGTTCTTCCAAACAAACTTTTTAATCACATGCAAGAGATGTTTATTTCATTATTCGCTTTGAGGAATTTAACCATCTCACACTATAAAACAGGAACAGATCTTTAAAGAACTAGACACAGGAAAGTATAAAAATTAATAAATAAGCAGTGAAGACCAAGATTACTGATGCTGTGCAAGAAGAATGCAATGGAAGTAAGCCATTGATGGTCAAATGTATTACATATTAAAAGGCATCTACTTGGGGAATTTACCTCAAAGAAAAGGTCCTGCCCTGGTGATCTGCCTGTAGCAGTCTGCATCCTGGCTCTGTATCAGAACTCCATCTCTTTTATTGTTAGTGCCAGCCAGTGTTTTAGTGTATATATTATTGTTGAACTGAGGTATTTATCACTGGATTTAGAAGAACATACGTGGACTTCATAATGAATTCTCTGTCTCTTGTTTGCAGTAGTCTGTTCACTTTTCCAGTGCATGTTGATCAGAATTGCTGGTGTCTCTTCTGTCTATGAGTGAGGCTGTGGATAATAAACCTCCTCCATCACACTGCCCCATGTTAGGATCCATTGTGTGTAGTTTATATAGGACATCAAGGACACTAAGGATTAGATAAAAGGTAAACATAAAGCCATTCACCTGATAATAAGAAAACATACAATTGTATTTGAAATTAGTTAAGAGAAATACAGTTTGGCTTAATTGAAGGCAAGGTACAGCATTCATATCACATTAAATTAATAAGAAAATTAAAATTGATTTATTATTTAAATTAGTGGTGGGAGTTCTTTAGTGCTCCATTTTTAGTTTGTCATCAGTTAAAGACAGCTCAATCTATTTATCACTACATTAATTCATTCTAATGAGGTTAACATAATGAGTAACCCAGCATTTCATTATATTCCATTTATTTGAATGCCCAGCTTGAGTACACCATATTTAATTGAAACAGTAATTGGGGAAATGTCATAGGTTAGAAAGGAGACTGGAAATGGAGCTTCCCTTGCATAACATGTGCAGTTACTATTTTTGCTCATATAAGAAAAATAAAAGAATAAATGATTCAGATTAAATATATTTAATTTTAGTCTTAAACACAATCAAAACAAAAAAACACAAATCCCCAAGCCCACCAGGTAGTGGTGCACCTCTATTGAAGCAGAAAATTAAGTGATATGGCTACTCTGAAAATTACTTTTTTTCAATCTTTTCAGGGAAAAAAAGAATTTTTTTTTTTTTTGCAGTGGGGAGACTTGATATTTGGAGATTGCTGGAGCAGCTCAGACCTCAGGATCCTACCCACAGATTTCCTTCCTTAAGATGGAAGGAAATCTTCATCCTTCATCTCTTTCAGCTGAAAAATGAAGATACACAGATACACTGTGAGAAATGTAAGCACTTCTTTCATGTGGTTTGAGACAAGGAATGTGTGTGTACTTAAGGATGCTTGCCTCCATCACTGTCTTACAGAAAATTCTACACGACCACAAGGGCATCTCTGCATAAAAATTATTTATAAATTGAGATTTTACTGATCAAATTTGTTTGGTAAGTGCAAAATATTTCAGGGTAATTCTGTGTCATTTAATGAATTGATAGGAAGATATTTTGTGTCCTATGACAGCTGTAATGACTGCCACTAAATTTTCATATCACCTGTGCCTCAGAGTGACATCTGTGCTTGCTAATAATATATTTTCCCTATGGTAAATAGCAGTGGTGAGCAAATACATGTTCCTGATAAGTTCTTGTGTACAGTAGGCTGTAAAGGAGCACAACAAAATAAATAACAATAGCTTGTCAAACACAAATTAATTTTCACACGACCATATGAAGAAGCTAAATACTACAAGACTAATTTTTGAAAATTGGAAAGTGAGAAAACAAGACTTTAAAAAATGTGTAAAAATGTGTCAGAGCACATTGATATCAGAGCCAGCAATAACGGCTATGGTCTACCTTTTCAGAAATAAATAGTCAATAAAACCTGTAGTGGTTCTGCTTTTTAAAATATGTCTGCTCAACACTCTCTGGAAATAATGAAGTATTATGTCAGCTAAGAAACTGGAACCTGAACTCACATCACATTACATTAAAAAAAAGCCAAAAAAACACATCCACTCCAAGAACACAGATTTTCTAATTGGTTACTATGTACTATAAATAGAAGAGCATTTTGTATTTTCAAAGTATTTAACAAGATGCTACAGTCTTTTAAGACTGTGGTAAAATAGTTCTTTTAATCACAAAGCTTAAAAATGCAATGTAATCAGAGACATGGTGTTAATTTTTTATTTGTTTGTCAGTGCTCTTGATTTCTCCAGTATTTACAAGAGTTTCAGTGGGACAGTTTTCCAAAGTAAGGAGAGGATGCACATCAGGAAGTGGTAGCAGCAAAGGTGGACATAGAAAGAATTGTGACACCAAATTAGACAGATACAGACATGAGCCTTCCAGCTTTCATTTTATTTTAGCTTATATTTTTATAGAAAATATAAGGGTGAGAGCTGCTCTAAGTTGGTAGTCCTGCTCCAGAGTTTTGGAAGGGAAATTTGTCAAGGGGGAGAGACAAAGCCCATAAGCCCTTTTGCTTAGTGAGTAACTGAGCTTTGAAATAGAGAGAATGTGAGATCTTGTTCCCCATTTTAAAGGACATAATAATGAGAGTTAGGACATTTTGAGCTAGCTTGTGGTCTTGCATATATCCCCAGTAGAGGAGGAAAAAAATTAAATAAATAATTTATAAATAATAAATAATAAAAATTAATTTCAGAGCTTGTTTTTACTGCATTTTGTTCAGTATACTTCTTTTTTCCTTGATAAGGTAAGGCCAAGTTAAATGCCTCCAAGATGGAAGTAGTCAGAAGGATTTACTTGCTCCCTTTTCCTTGTGGGTGGAGTGTGCTGGCACCCTTGGCTATAAATTCCTTTATGAAAACCTGTCACCAGTGTGAGATCCAGGCATGTCCAGCCTTCAGCCTGGTACTTAATTCAAAGGTGTTGTCATTCTTCTGCTCTCTGAAATAGGTGGTGCATGTCCTGTTGATGATATGAACATCCTGGGTCAGGACTACCCTTGCTTTAGAGCAGTTTTTTGACAAAATGCAGAATCCAGGCAATTTTTTAGGAGGAAAGAAACCCATCCTGTTGTAGAAGTATTTATTGCTATTTGTATTACAGTTGCTGTTTACATATAACAGATATAAGCTGGGGGTGTTTCGACTTACCACACTGGAGTGCAATAAGACTGTTTTGTGGAAACTGTTAGTGAATAATTCATCTAATGATTTTTTTTGGCTGTCATTTAGCCTGTGTTTTACATTCTAAGATTGATTAAAACAGACAGTGTATGAATAAAGTGCTAAGTTCTGCACTATTTGGTTACCTCAATTTGTCTCCACCCCCTTGTTTAGCACAGTAGAAGACTAAATGAGAAGTGTGAAGTTAAAAGAAAGCTTGGTGAAATCTCTGATGCCTTTTTTACTGTTATATTCTGTGTAAGTTCTGTGGGCTGTGATTTGTAATAAAATGTGATGCTTTAATATGAAATTCATAAAAGCTCATTTACTTAAAATTTTCAGAAGGGATGTAGAGGGATGCCAACTAGTGGAAGAATAATTCCTGAGAGAACATGAACTTAAGGATGTAAGTAAGTATCTTGAGACCTTTAAGGTGATTAGTGCAGGAAAGTACCAGCTCCATCACCTCAAAAACCTACGGTTATCAAATGAGATTAATTTGTCAGCAGCTTCTCTTGGCACCAGTGCCTTTGCCAGCGTTTGTAGCACACACTGGCACGTGTGCACCTTGTCAGCTTTCCTTGGAGACAGATTTAAAAGCAGATTTCATCACAGTGGTAGGAGAGTCCTGAAGGGTCTGTGTCCTTAAAGGATGGCTGCCCATGTTTGTTCTTTCCATCATAGTTGGTCATCCTCATGTTTTATATATAAGGATAAAGGCATGCCATTGGGTGTTATTAACCTTTCTAAAAGTCAGCCTTCTACATTTAGCTCTGGGAAACAGAGAAACTTTCTTTCTTGAAGTGTTTAAATACCCTACAGTGAGATGTTTTACAGTCAACTTCTGCCTCTGCAGTTCCATAAAATTTACCTTAAACCTTCCATTTGCAAGATAGCACAGAAAGTATTTCTATAAATAATTTTCCTCTGAAGCTGCATTTATTAGTTCATACTCTGAAATGTGAATACTGCAAACTTAAATACACACTTACATCTAAGATTAGTGTCTTAATCTAAATATTAATATTTCATTTATGGAAAGCACATAGGATTCTTCATCTGTGAATCTGGTAATGTATGGTGTGCAGAAGAGATTGGATTAATTTGTCATTATTGCTTCAGGCCTGTACATTCCATTAACAGCAGTTTGTCACTTCCATTTTCACTGCATTATTGATACACAAACTGCTTCTGTTTAAATTACAATTGAAAGTTAACAGTGAATTAGATACGGAAGTTATCCCCTGACATCCTCCTTCATGATTTTTTGTGTCCTGCCATGTTGCATTACCAGCAAATATCAGGGAGGTCAAGGCTTCTCGTGTGAACAAGGGTCTGTGACACAGAGATTTCAAGTTCTTTATAGATTTTTTTTCTGCTACATCGCCTTGATCAGGGAGTCTGTGACAGACTTTCCCCAGGACATCACCCTTAATAGCCTCTTGCCTGATCCCAACCCATGAGTTCTCAACAAGATTGGCTCTCATCCTATTGAAAAGCTCTCTGAATCTGTACTGCCCCTGTGCACAGAAGGCAACTCCCTTCCCATGTCTCCCTAGCCTTCCTCTCCTGAACAGCTGAGATGTGTCCATCACAGCTTTCTTGTCATGCAAACTCTCCCAACACATCTCAGTAGGAGATTTGAAAACAGAATAGTTGCTTTGATTTACTGAAAAATGTATGTTACAAATCCACTAGTGATCTTTTGTGATGTATAAATTTTATTATTTCTGTGCTTCTCTGTGCTGGAGAGAGGGGAAGAAGTATGTGCAGTTGCTCAAATCTTCCCTGGTTGGTGTTTGGGTAGGAAAACTAATCCCTGGGGAAACCAGGTGCTTTTGAGTGATAAAATAAAAGCAAAACTTAAAAAAAAAAAGCCAAAACACAGTAAAAAAAAACCCCAAACATAAACCCCAACTAACTCAAACCAGAAACACAGAACTGAATTTTAACAGACTCCTGGTTTAGTTATTTATACAACCAAACATATAACTACATATGCATGTCTGATTTAAATATGAAAGTAGTTTTTTTCCTTATGCTGCAATTACTTGGATTGGAGTTGAACATATGTTAATGTAACTATTAGTAGAAGAAGAGCTATTTCATCAAAAGAGTCACAAAAGCTTTTGTTAAATCTTGCCCCAGGAATCCTTGGCTTAATGATCTGTTTTTCCTTGGTTATAGCAAATAAATTGAATGTTACTGTACATAGATCTCTGTTTAGTAAAATGTGGTTATTTAAGAGTGAATTATTACACTGAAATTTCCTATGCTTCATAATGGGTTTTTTCCTAAAAAATCATAAGTTAAAAACAGATGTGATTTTTATAACTAAGGAGGGCTGATCAAAGCTATGGTGAGAATTTAAAATTCTGGGAAGCAAAGTTGAATTACCCGCATTTAATATTTTCTGATCATCTAGCAAAACAAACATGAAATAGAGAACAAGAAGTCACTTCATTGTGAACAGACCTTGATGATTAATCTTTGTTACATAAAGAGGGACAATGGAATGTAAATCATAGGTATTACTGAATTTATTCTTCAAGATTACTGTAAAACATTTATTTGTTCAAGACTTTGTATTTTTTTCTTGTTTGTTCAATATCAGAAGCCAAACATCTGTAGTTTGAGATAATACTGGATATTTAGTATCTGCATTATTCTTTGCCTATTGCCATACCTACTCTGAGAGCTGCCTAGCAATTTGAAGTCTCATTGGGCTAGGATGACATGGAAAGGATTTTCCACGTTGATTCCAGCTGTAGCTGCCATGCCATGCAGCCCCTTTCACTGACCCATGAAGCTCCAAACCCTGCACTGAAAAGAAAACAGTTTTCTCTGCTTTCTCTTCCTGGTCTGTTGATATGTCTTTTCTCAAGTGTTATGTTCTTCTCAGGAGTGAAAATTCTAAAAAACCCTGGAAATTCCTTCTTTGAGACAGAATTATGTAAATATAGATAACACCAGGCTGTGCTGAGAGAAACTCAGAAAAGACCTCCAAGATCATCGAGCCCAGCCTGTGACTGATCTCCACCTTGTGTCTCACACCAGAGCACTGAGTGCCATATCCAGTCATTTCCTGAACACCTCCATGGCTTCCCTGGACAGCCTGTTCCAGTGCTTGACAGACAGGAGTTATTCTTCCTGATGTAAAACCTGAATGTCCCCGGGTGCAACTTGAGGCCCTCTGGTCCTGCTGCTGGTTGCCTGGGAGAAGAGGCCAACCATCACCTGGCTGTAACCTCCCTTCAGGCAGTTGTAGAGAGTGGTAAGGTCCCCCTGAGCCTCCTTTCCTCCAGATGTGCCACTGAGTGAGCATGTAAGTCTTCTCAGGCCTTACTATGCCTTATAGGTCTGGTCTGAAACAATCATACATGTGTCCTCATTTCTCCATAAATGTCTGCCAGTGCACTTGTGATACTTCAGTCTTTGGCAGACTTGTGCTTTGAGGGTTATCCTCACCAGGACAGCTGTGAGATGGATGTAAGATGTGGGAAACTGAAGTTTAGGGTCATGTGGTGTTGTGAGGTCCCCACAACGAGGTGAGAGATAAGAATTTGACCCCATGTTCTCAGAAGGCTGATTTATTATTTTATTATATGCTATTATATGATATTATATACTAAAACTATACTAAAGAAAGAGAAAGAAGGCATCAGGAGGCTACAAAGGAAGGAATAATAAAAACCTGTGACTGACTCAGAGAGTCTGACGCAGCTGGCTGTGATTGGCCATTAATTAAAAACAATTCACATGTTTGGATAAACAATCTCCAGACCACATTCCAGAGCAGCAAAACATGGAGAAGCTGAGGCTTCTCATCTTCCCAGGAGAAGAAATCCTAGTGAAGGGATTTTTCAGAAAATATCACGGTGACAAGGTCAGACTTATAAGTCACTTCATTTCTCCTTAGTATTATAATAGGGTATCAGTGTGCTATCAAAGACTAGCAGATTAAGTATGCAGGACATTTCCCTGGGATACTGTGATGGTGTTATCATTCCTATTTGACCTAGGTTCTTTTCAGCTTCCCTTGGCATCAGTTTTTTGTAGTTTTACTAAAGTCTTTTTGAATTTAATGTGTTACACTTTTTGCATTACCTGATTCTTTTTTTTAAATCCCACTGGAAAAATGTTACCACATGTGAACCTGAAACTGCTGCTGCATCTCCAGGATAATGGATTAGTCAACCTTAATTTGACTAAAGTTTAGTCCGTATACATCTGTGCTCTATTCAAGTCAGAACCAATTACACAGTAAAAGTCAGCAGATCTCCCAAGGAATAAGGTACAAACTGCTAGAAAGAAAGATAATTGTTTATTGATAACCAAATTAATTTTCTCCCAGTCAGCTTCTCCCAGTCAACCTTGAAGAGGTGCTGGTAAATCCAGCAGACCTTTCAATGCTTGGGGTCCAGCCAATGCAAAGTATCCTCAAAACCAGGGGAGGTTTCATCCTTGCAGAAAATGGTTTCAAGAGCCAGGGCAAAAGCTTTTTGGGAAGAGAAAAAAGTCTTCTGCTTCAGGGAAAAATGTTTCAGTTTTTCTTCTAAGGAAAAGCAAAAGAAGAACCTCCAAATACTTACTATCCCATGGCAATTTTCCCCTATGCAAATTTCAATCTTCTAACAAGGTATATTTTCACAAGAAAATGCACTTACTAAAAACCAGACCTTTAAATATGAATTTAGCAAAACAAAAGTTGTTGAGGGAGGTTCCGCTATGAAGGTGAAAATATCGTGCCTTCAGAGTCCTTGATTGAGACTCTTTAACTAAGGGGGAGTATAAATGTTTCTTTTCATAAGAAGAAAAAAAACAAAAAAAAAGAATCCCAAATGTTTTTTTTTTTTCATAAAGAAAAAAACAAATGTTTTCCTTAACAAGAAGAAAACACATTCTCTGATTTATTCTGAGTGACAGCAGCCCTCAAGGAAAGAGATGATTAATTACAGGGTTGCTTGATGCAGGCTTACAGGAACAACTCTTATAACTCCGGTCAAGTTTTGAAGTTAGGGCATGTTTTCCAGCAAACAGCTCATTTTTTGAGGCATACATTCAAGATAGAATTAATCTGGAAGAGATGGAACAGGCTAGAAAAGATGAGAAAGAAAGAAATATATGTCCCAGTGACCTCCCGTGGGAGGTGAAACGAAATAAAGATTATTTAGATGTTTATTTGCTCCCTGGTAGTCTTGTAATTGCTTAAAGGGTGGATGTTTTATTAGGAACAGATGTTTACAAGGGAATTTAAGATTAAATTAGTTTTCAGTGGTATTGGTAGCATACAAATTTTTATATCTGACTGCTATTTTTTCTCATTTGTTATATTCAGAAAGGAACATGAACCGTAAGAATCAAAACCTGTTTGATTACATGCAAATTATATATAGATGTAAATATATATGAGACTTAAAGATAAATTAGACCTAAAAGGCAAATGCACAAAATAACAGGTATTTAAATGCATGGTATTTTCCCTTTAACCAAAATCATTATTTTCAGTAAAAGAAAAATTATTCCAGCATCGTCTGTTCAGTTAAACTCCAACTGAAGATATCAGGAATCTATGTTGAAAAAAAAAACCAAAAAACAAAAAAGTTGCAACTGGAGGTTGTACAAGACAGCAACTAAGCAGCCTCTTGTTCATGCTGCCACTGTCCAAAATGTCCAGCAGGATGGGGAAGAAAGAAATCTATGACTTGGGTTCTTTCTGTTGTGGTGGTGATTTGAGAGGGGAGACATGCTATTGTGTGTTGAGTTGTTGAGTGCAGAAGCCAACTCAGGTTGGATAAGTCTGCACTTAACAGGTTCCTTACAAGGCTTGTCTTTTTACTGGCTCTTGATGTGGTGCTTCCCAATGGAGTATAACTATGAAGAAAACTCAAAGCAGACCTTATTTTTCCTCAAAGGTTAGGCATCCTGGAGGAACACATCAGATTACTCCATCTGACTGAATTAACCAGCAAATACACTTGTGTCCTTAGGAAAAAAATATATCCCTTGAACTTCCAAAGATGGTAAAACCCACACTTACTGATCCAATTCCCTTTATGTGCCATGGGAGCTGTAGTTCTTTCCACAGTATTCTGGGTTTTTATTTGGGCAAGAAGATCCTCTAATGTTTGCTAAACATATGACTTCTGGCTAATGTTCATCACAGTGCTTGAGCTTTGAAGCCTGCAAATTTGCTTTCAGCATAATTTTTAATAATACATTGCCTTGTTCTGTCTTCCTGGTGGCTGGTGCATGACAAGGAATGTGATATTCCCAGTCAAGGAATGTGTTTCTTGGCCTGGATGCCTACAAAGCAGTTTCATAGTTGGCTCATATTGTCCAATTCAGTTCATTTTGTGGTGAGTTGTCATCATCAAACTTGTTTCTTGAAGTTTGAGGTATTTTGGGTGGCAATATTGGTTACAGAGTAAGTTTCTGAACATCCAATAGCCATCTCCACCACAGAAACCATGTGATATTTTCTTTGGCATGTTCATGCAACTGTGAGCCATGTAGTGTCAGCTGCATGATGTGTTGAGGGATCCTTCATTTGATCATTCAGGACAGTATGGATATTTGTGGTGCTGTAAGAAGAACTTTGCTGCTGTAACAACACTTCTGAGGCAACCCAAACCACTTTGTGTTTTACCAGTATGTCTTTTTCATAGCTAGGGTGCAGTGGGATTCAGATCCTCTGTGTCCTGGCTCCAAAACTCCAGAGGCTGACCTTGGGTCTCTCTAGGTGCTCTCTGGCTGCAACAACAATTTCCTGGCTGTGGTGTAAGCAATCCTTCTTACATTCCAGTCCTGTCCAGCTGGTCTAGTGTTACTGCATGATTAATTTCATGTTTGGTCTCTTCAAAGGGTTGTTGCTGCTTAGGGGACTGGTTGAAATACTTCCTGTTATTCACTGGAGAGGACTTCCAGTCTGACTGCAACCAAGGATATGCACTGTCTAGAAACTCAGCATGCCTGTGTTCTCTTTCACTTAGCTGATGGGAATATGGCTGCTATAATAATAATAATAATTCACATGCATTAACATGTGGCTATATCTAAATGAAATTTTATTTCCTAAAACAAAGTCCCTTGTGCAGGTACCTTGCCTTGCTTTGTTTTGGGCAAAGTCAGTGTTAAGGGAAAATATTAATCATAAAAATACAGAATAGCCTGGGTTGAAAGGGACCTCAAAGATTATCTAGTTCCAACACTGCTGACATGGACAAGGACGTCTTGCACTAGACCAGGCTGCTCAGAGCTCTATCCAACCTCACCTTGAACACTTCCAGGAATGTGGCAGCTATAACTTTTCTGGGAAATCTGTACACATGTCTTGCCACCCTCACAGAAAAGAATTTCTTCCTAACATCTACTTTAAACCCACTCTCTGTCAGTTTGAAGCCATTTCCGCCTTATCCTGCCCCTCCAGACCCATGTAAATAATCTCTCTCCATTTTTCTTGTAGGCTCCCTTCAGACACTGGAAGGCCAAAGTAGGTCACCCCAAAGCCTTCTCTTTTCCAGGCTGAGCACTCCCAGTTCTCCCAGCATTTTCTCACAGCAGAGCTGCTCCGTCCCTCTGATCATCTTGGTGTCCTCCTCTGAGCTGCCTGCAACAAGTCCCTGTCCCTTCTGGACTGGGATCCCAGACCTGGATGCAGCCCTGCAGGTAGGGCCCAAAAACACTTTCTTAATTGCTTCTTTCATTGTGTTGTCCCACATTATTTATTCATCAATGTTGGACAGCTTCACTCTGTTCCACTGTCATCTATATCAATCCATGGCAAATGGTATGACTGTACTGTAAGGAACCAGCAAAGCCTGACACTGCAGAAAACTCCTGGGAAGCACGGAAGGACTTAGATTACACAGGAAAAGCATCCTGTTTCTTTGAAGCCTGCAAACCTTGAGAAAACTAACAAACTGTCAGGCTGATGGATTTGTTACAGGCCTGAAACCAGGTTGTGTGTGAAGGACTGAACAGAGATTCCCACACTGAGTGTATAAGTACTGTCTGAACTCTGCAAAAAACAGATTAATTCAGCTTATAAGTCTCATTTTCATACGCTACACTGTACTGCCATTTGTGGGCCAGACAATTCCAGGTAATGGACAACCCTCTGCATGGAAGCAAGCTGTGGCCTACAGTCTGCCAAAGCAGCAGAGAAAGCACCATTGATCACATAAGGTTCTATCACTTGCCCGCCTTTAACTCCAGTTTGTACTGGAGTGCAAACACATCCAGTATGGCTGCACTCAGTGGAAAGTGGTTCGTGCAGGTCACAATAGTTTACTGCACTCTCCATCAGACTATTTGCACTGGCTGTATGGGACTGTTCCAGTGTGATGAACTCTTGCTGATGACTTCTTCATTCTCCATTGATGAATAAACTCATGGAGGGGAACCAGAGGCACTTGGATTGTGCAGTATTGCCATTGATGCACCATTATGGTAGCAACTGGCACCTGCTGATCCTTGGCATGCAGCAAGCCCACTACAGATGGATCATCTCAGAGGCTGGGCAAGGTAAACAGCTGTTCAATCTTCATGGTGTCCACAACAAAAGTATACCCATGGTATAGTTTTTAGTCCTTGCTGTTTCCTCTTCTGAGGTGGACTCTGACAAGGACACCCTGGGAATCTGGGCTGGTCCACAGTAGGGTATGTTATGCCCCTTGTTTCCTGTTAGGGTCACTCCAGAAATCCAGCTAAGCTCTGCCTCCATGGACCCCGATGGCATTAAATTGCACTGTGCACCAGTGTCCACCAAAGCATTCTCTCCCATGGGTCTGATGTGCCAGGAAACCTGTTCCATACAGTCCAGTAAGACTAGCTGTCCCTTTCCTCTGCCTGGCTTGCGACAGAGCCCCTCTGTCTCTGATCAGAGCATTCATCACCTGATTCCTGTAACTGCACCTGTAGCTCCTTCATCAGGGTCAGAAGTGAAAATGTCCTCAGAGCTTCTGCTGCTTCTGGAGGAGTAACCTTCCTGAATGTATGTTTTTTGGACACTGCTGTTCCTCCCAACTCACTTAATTCCAACTTTGAAGTCCATGTAGGTGCAGCATGCCTCTTCCTTATGCCCTCCCTGTGGTGGCACAGGCAGAACCCCGCAATGGCACATGGCACCCACACATCCCTTTCCTTTGCTCTGACTCCATTTCTGATAGCTGAGACTCCAGCCTGTGGAGGGAAGAACCTGTTCATCTGGAGATGCTGGACCTGTCAGGACACCTCCATATTGAAGGTGCAATCTCCTAAGGCCAGAGAGGAAGAGGAGATCTCTAATTTATGGGCGCTGGCCAGCATAGGCACAGTTGTTGCCTCAATGCCTACCCAGTCTTTTCAGGGCACTGGCACTGTCAGCAGTTCCATGGAGAATACCAGGGCTGCTGCCACTGTGAAAAGTTTGAGTCTGCATTAGCCAGTAGTGTAGTGCAACAGGAGAAAACTAATAGCAAACCACTTTGTGGTTAAAGACCTGAAATTTGCATATTTATGTATTTATGCAATTTTCAAGGGATTTTGCTCAGCCTGGCTCTGCCCTGGTCCTGTTGACAGCAGCCTAAGATTTAGGTCATTCTGAAGTACAATGTCAGTTTACCTTAATTCAAAAGAGATGCAATTTGTCCTCTGAGACTATTCTGCAATGCAAACCAAGGCCATGTGAGAGGTGATAAGAGATGTTTGGTTCAAAAGCGTGTTCCCAATCTAACCCAAAATGTTAATGCACTTAGTTAAGCATGCAAACATACTCTACGGTAACTTGCAAGAGCTCTGCTGAAAATGAGCTGAACGGAATGGCAACATGCATAACTTGCTATTTTCCATATATTCCAACAGTAAATGCTTCTAATTCTGAGCACACTGTGTTCCTAGAACTCCTGTCTGGTATAATTGCTGCAAGCAGGTATAATCCAGCTTCACAAGATGCTTTATTAAGCAACTCACAGGCTGCCTATATGCACATGAGACTAAAATGAGATAGAAGAATGGGAAAGTATATAATTTTATAATTGGGAGTGTTTTGGAAAGGTTTTTCTTTTTCTTGCAAAGTTCTTGCACCTCATTTTTAAATACATGAACTTAAATAGGGTTTCAAGAAGAAAAATTTAGAATAACCAAACTGATGAAATGATGTAGCAAACAAAATAACCTGTAAAGAGAAAGCAATCTCAAAGGTATGTGTGAACCAATGCAAGGCTTCCATGGATAGCCCTACTTTAGAACCACACACATGCTTTCCTTCTCACAAGAGACTAGAGTGCTACCTGGATTAAATTTAGCAATTTTTAACCTTTGACTTTAGTGAGAAATTCAGTCTCCCTCTTCAGCTGGGAATTCTGAGTTGAAGCTGATGAGATATAACTGCTGCTCCAACAGCTTGTTAAAGCAGTCTGACTGTTTCACTGAGCATAGCTGGTGTTGAACCTTGAATTTCTTTCTTGACATGGTCAGTAACAAGAAAAATCTTCCACTGTAGTATCATGCAAATACACAGATCTAAGTGAATATCTTTCAAGGGAAAGGTAGAGTACTACATTATTGATAGCAAAGCAAAGAAAACCTACTGGGGTCAAACTATCCTTTCGTTTTAGAAACCAAAACCAGTGGCTATGGTAAAATATATCCACATACCTAAAAGTTTCTTAATTTATTTTCTGTATTTGTCAGCAGAAAAAATCTTTACCTTGTTTTTTAGCTTCAGATTCTGTACATAGCTAAGAGCTGGATGTAAATACATTTGCATTAAGTTTGCTTTTACTGTCAATTGAAAGAAAATGACTTTGGGAGATATAAACCAGACAGCAGAGTAATTGTTTTGCTCTTGTAATTGAAATTTCTGAATACACTCTTTCATTTTCTTTCTGTCAGATTGTAGAAATCTTTCCACATTAATTTGGATAGCGTTACCAAGATGCCTATGCTTATCCTTTTGTCTTTGGGAAAATCTGAAACTGCTTCCCATGGGCGTCACTGAGGCCTGTAATTAGTGTTGTGTTGGTTCTGTGTTCTTAATGACATAACTTGTAAGCTCTGTTTTTGAAATAGAAAAACCAATGAATTGTAGTATAATGATTTTTTTTTTCTGACTGAATGTGTATTTTTAAGCTATAATGAATATTTCATTGACCTTAGTCTCCATGATTAGCTTTTAATAGGTGACTTCTTATGTTAGTGCAGGGAGGCAGAACTCTCCAACAAACACTCTCCTTTTTTGTCAGGCTGTTGTGCAGCCTGAAACAGGTCAGGTACTTTACAAGCTGTGCTAAAAGCCACAGAGGTGTCTCGTTTCTGTGGGTTTTAACAGGCATTAAGCAGACTCTTGGAACTGCAGAATCTTGTATTGCAGGCTTTTAGCATAGCAGAGAATGATGATTTTCCTCTGCAACAATGTGTTCTGTCATTCAGTTAACGGGAGAAAGTCTCATGTTCTGAACACTACTTTTATTTACTCTTGTTTTGGGGAAGAATCTACTCATGCTCTTGTATGCTTGCACTATTTTTTAGCTCCTAAATGGTTTGTTTCAGATATTTAAGTATGGCTACTAATGTCTTTTGCTTTTATAGTCTGGGATTAATGTTCTTTAAATATGTCTTCATAAATATGTCTTTGGCTTTGTCTTACTGTCTGGAGTCGAAACTTTAAAGCATGCTAGAAAAATAATATTAATGCTACCCCCAGAAGACTTTGCAGAAAAAATAGGAGCACAAAACAGCTTAGAAATATGGTTCAAATCATAATACCTGTGCAATACTGCAGGAATATTCCCTGTACATAACACCTTAGAGGCAACCAGAGCAGACACACAGTATTCTAGTTTCCCATTTGTATGAAGATGTGCATTTTTTATCTATTTTCAGGATAATTTTATTCGAGTGTACATTGAGTGGAAACAGTGTGTTTGAGTCTATGTTTCTATATCAGCAGAACTTGGGCAGAAATAAAAAAAAGAAATTATTTAAGAAATGTGATGCTAATAGTACTAGTATTATTAGCAGTACTAATACTAATACTGCTATTGTTAGAATGTGAGTTGATTGGTAAAGAGGAGAGGGGTTTGTTAGCAAACATCAAAAAAAAAGTATGTCCATGGCCATAAGTCCATAAGAAAAATCAGAATATTTTATGATATCCAGTTGATTTTTGAAAAGGACAGATGTAAATGCTTTTACAGCTATTGAACTGTCTCCAATTTGACTTCTCGGGGTTTTTCAGTGGTAGTCCATCTTACTTTTATTTAGTGCTCAAACCATGGGCAAAAACATATTTTGTTGTGCTTCAAGCCTCTGAGCAGGTTCTGTGGCACAGGTGCACACCTGTAACCTAACCTGGTCACTTAAAATTCTGTAGCTGTGCACAGTTAAGGAGTGTGAACAGGTTATAAAACTACAGTCTGATAATACAGCAACCTGAAAAGTAACAGCAGTATGGAAAACAAGGTTATGTAAAGAAAAGTTCAATTTAAATAGAATCATTTTGGCAGCTTGATCACTGAAAATATGTGAATGTAGTCTCTGATATCTTATACATTCAAAATGCATAACTAATTTAACATATAACAATACAATGTTCCCAGGAGAAAGTTCAGTTACTTTTAAAAAAAGTTACTTTAGGAGTTGCTTTGTAGAAATCAATGTTATCTATGGAGTAAAGTGAGAGGGAAGAACCTGAATATAGTTTTTCATGCTAATTAGTTCTGCACTGTCTTTTCAGAAATAATGCGTGATTATTTCTTGGTTTTATTTTCTGATCTAATTGCTTCAAAATGGTACATTTAATTTGAATAATCCTGCACCCCCACAATACAATATTAGTCATTCTCCTTGTTTAAATAAAGTGCTGTTTTGAGAGAAAAGTATATTTTATGGCTCTGGCCCTTTTTTTTCCTCATTAATTAAAAGAAATAATTTTGGTAATAGTAATAATAATTTCAAGCCTTTTTGTAGGAGACAACAGTCTTGATGGTTTTGTAATTTAAGATAGAGACAGCTAATTTTTATGCCTTTCCATATTGCATTCTGAAAACAGAAAATGCTTATAATTTTTTTTGTGTTACATAACTATATCATTAAAAGAGACATAGGTAACATGAGTTTCACAGGAGTTCAGTCAAGATCCCAATTAACTGGCTTTTACTTATGAAAACGAATATCTGTATGGCAGGGAAGTAATGCTGTCATATTCTCTGGTCTAGTACAGTCAGAACTCTGACAGAGAAAATGTAAACCCCCCAAATTTTGGGGGCCAGGAAAATCTGTCTTTTATATTACTATTTTTTAATCTGTGTGACCTTCTACAAGAGTGGTAAAAAAATCTAACCAGTACATTGACTAAGTTCTTATGTTTAATAATCATAATTGAATTCTTGCTAGATTTTCCTCTTCAAGGAATGTCTTCAGATCTTGCATTCACACTATACTCACGTCCACCTGATCATGTTCATGCTTTTTCAGTTTCCATAATATTAAATATATCTGCTGAGTGATATGATATCTATATAAATAAAACCTAAATTCACTGAGTCCCTGAATGGGTTAGGTTGGAAGGGACCACAGTGGATCCTTTGGTCTCAGTTCCCTGTTCAAGCAGGATCATCCCAGCGCACATGGCACAGGATTGAATCCAGATGGTTCTGGAATATCTCCAGTGAGGGAGACTCCATTCCCTCTTTTTGTGATCTGTCCCAGTGCCCAGTCACTGCACAGTGAAGAATTTCTTCCTCGTGTTCAGGTGGAACTTCCTGTGCATCTGTTTCTGTCTGTGGCCTCTTGTCCCATTGCTGGGCAGCACTGAGCAGAGCCTGGTCCCTGCTCTGACCCCTCCCTGCAGGCACTGACAGACACTGATGAAGTTCCCTCTCACTTGTCTCTTCTCAAGGCTGAACAGCCCCAGCTCCCTCAGCCTTTCCTCACAAGAGAGAAGCTCCAGCCCCTTCCTCATCTCTGTAACCTGCACTGGACCCACTCCAGGAGCTCCATGTCTCTCTTGCCCTGAGGACCCCAGAACTGGACACAGCACTCCAGATGTGCCTCACCAGGGCTGAATAGAGGAGCAGGATCACCTCCCTCCACCTGCTGGCAATGCCATTCCTGATGTACCCCAGAATACTATTGAAGATCCATAAACAATTCCTATTCCTTGTTGTGCATAAAGGTGTTATATCAGTAAAGGGTATTTCTGATAGTTGCTTTCCTCTAAGGAAAAAAAGGCTTTTCAACTCAATAATTTTTTATTTGCACTCACTTCTCTTGATTCTGAAATAACCTCACATAAGTGGTATAAGTGCAATTTCAGCTTCAATGGACCAATACACAAAAAATTTTTAGACCTCTGAAGTTGTCTTGAAAGATGTGAAATCTTCAGAGAAAAGAGTGATAAATTTTAGAAGATAGAGTAAACAGATCTTTGGTTTTCTAATAAAATGTTTCTTAGTCCCACTAGATCTCTCATTTGTCAGTTTTTGATATTTTTTTGATCTCAGGGAAAATATTTCATAGCTTATCACACTATTTGTCCTCATCCACAGGTGCATTAACACACATTGCACGTCTCAGTAAGTAAGCAGGAAAAGAATTCTAAATCAAGAAGCTTAAGATGTGATACTACCCAGCACTTTGATTGATGGTGCCAAGGCTAGCACAGACTTTGTGTTTGTTCACATCAAACTCAATAAATTTAGAGTGGGTAACTGCAGTTTAACTGAGGAGTCTCTTGCCACCAAAGTATATCTCTTAAAAAAAATGAAAAAAAAGTCAACAAACCCACAAAGAAAAACAATCAAAAGAACATCCTGTCACTGTAGGTAAGGTGTTTGCTGCACTAATTCTTCCAAGGTTTTAAACCAAATATCTCAGGACGCATGACATGCTGCGTCAGCAATATGCTGTTTATTTTCTCTGGGGTGAGCTTTCCCATTGCAACCTTCAGAACCAAGATTTTCATGAGCCTTCTTGGTTGTAATTTAAATGATAATAACAATCATAATAAAATTTATCATTTTAAGCATTTAGTCCATAATTTTGAATTTGAATTTGAATTTGGCTGTGTTTGGGTCAGATGCATCTGTGTGCAATTGAAATCCCTATATGATGGACATTCTTCAAGTATGATTAGAGTTTTTAGTTCAGAAAAACTTAGGAAAAGTGCTTCATAGAATAAGGAAACTATCTTAGCATTTGGTTTCTGCATATTGGGACTATCATTTGGACTGGATTGGAGTATCCATTTTACCACAAAATTCTAAAAAATATCTTTTGTTCCAAATATTGTATAATATGCCATGAGTCATGCAAACAGAAGAGGAATAATTATTCCTGGAAAATGGGCACCTGGAGAAATTAAATGAAACTCCATGTACTACATGTGTGTTAACGTGTTGTTGCAACACAAGATAAGTGGGTCATATTCAAGGGCTCAATCCAGACATTTTCAAATTCAATGCATTTTTGTCCTGTTTTCATTAGTGTAGCTTAACATCATGTGGTCTTCCAATCTAGAAAGACATAGTTTAAACCTATTGGAAAATTAAAGGTAAAATCTATTCAAGCTTTTGAGTTGAATATTGGATTTTGCTAAAAGCCCTTGTGAGTTCTAATATTCTTTAGAAAGTATTTGCCTTGTCAGGCAAAAGGTTCAGAGAGATGTCCTGGGGAGATTGAGTTACTTCAGAAGATAATCACTACAGGTTCCTTATTTTTGTATCACATTTGGAACTGTCAGTTACTTTAATTTCAGCAAAACAGTCAATGAAGTTTGTATTCAGCTGAAAATATTCCCATTACTGTTTTCCAATTCAAATCAGAGAATGTAAGCAAGAACATGGCTACTCACAATTCAAAACTCTGGCTATGCTCTAAAGCCACTCAGAGGCAGGCAGCTCTGAGACCAGCCCTGCTGAAAAATTAGGACAGCTTTCGCATATAAACAGAAGGATATCCAGAATGTCAAACAAGCATAACTCCCATTTGTTTAATTCTTTCACCTTAAGATATAAAATGTCAACTAAACCCAGAAACTCTTTTACTATTGTCAAATATTCTTCATAGATGTAGGGCTCAATTTTGTACAGTACAGTGAACTTCAAATATGAATTCATTTGCTGAAATTAACTCTAAAATGCTAATGAAAAAATTGTTATATTCACCAATGATATATCACATCATTACAGTTTCCACTCATAAATTATTCTGCAGTGTTTTAATATGCTTCTGACTGGTTCTTTTGAGAAATTCTTTTAGCTCAATTTACTTCTAACAATTTAGTCAAAGCCCTGGGGAATGCAAACTTAATGCCACAAATGGATTTGGGGTAGATTTTGCATTTTGCTTTTGCATGCTTTTGCATGCTTCATCATGGCATTACATTAAAGGGATGGAGGTGTTTCTTTTGGCCTGGGTAGCCTGAGACATCCAGGCAGTCCATGCTACTCAGTCTGGACATTCCTTGTTTCTTTAAGTTGGAGGAATAGATGAGGTTGAGTGTATTCCTTGACCATAGGGGCAGTCTGGAGTAGCAGCCTGGCTGGATACAGCTGCAGTGTGAAAAGAAGGCTGACAAATCTGTCTTCTCTCATGACAATTTCCTTTAGAGATAAGAACTTGCTACTTAGCAAACACTTGGGGTTTCTAACTCTGAAAGCTCTAATTACTCTTTACATCTTCCGTCTAGTAATATAAAAGAAGGAAGTGGTTTGTTTAGTGCAGTCATAACCATGAAACGAAAGTAATTTCATGGATTTGATATGAGCAGTAGAAACTAAAAGACCTGTTCCCCCACCTTCACCCTAAAACTTTACCAGTGGCAAGCAGCTGGAAGACAGTTTAGATTGTAGATATCAATAGAAGATTGTCCCTGTCACTAGGTCTTTTTTACAGGGCTGGTGATGAAGCATCATAAAACTTTTGTGCTGATCTTGACTGGAATCTTTTCCACCCCTCCTTTCTTAGAGGCTGATATGGACCTCTTGGATTCCAGTGTCCATTAAATATGGCAAACTGCTCTATATAGATGCTAAAAATTTGTTTGACAGAAAAGTATTTCCAGCCATTCCTTTGTTAGAACAGCAGTAAATAATCCTGTGCCTACCTACTATCTAGGTAATTACAGTTGCCCTAGTTTGTAGATATAAACCAGTGCACAGGCAGATTTTAATCATAAATATTTTCTATAAGAACTAGTATTTAAGAAATAATATTATCTACTCACTAAACAGTAGTGTATTAAAAATCATTGTATTTAAATCTTTGAATTATATTGGCAGCTCAGGATATATTTGCAGCTCTTCATTTGCATTTGCTAAAACTTTCAGTGATAAGTCATTATTTAAAGCTAAACCCTGAAGAGCTGTTAAGATTGAGGGGCTGTTTTCTTTGTCATGACTAGCTTAGTTCTGCAATGGCTTATTACCATGCATAATACTAATTAAATATCATCCCTCTGAGTCATCTTCTTTTCCCACTGGTTTGTTCCAGAAGAGATTTCATCTATTAAATGAGCTTGCACTATCATAGTTTGTTGAAATAAACTCCAGAAGTTTGTATGACTCAAAAGTATCAAAAGTACAGCTGTTAGAGCCAAGTAGTGCATTTTGCCAAGCACATGTAGCAGGGAATGATTTATGACAGAATTATTGAATAAGAATATATCCAGACCAAGGAGTTCAATTGTTGTTTTATACAACATAGTCAACTTTTATTTGCTGATATTAAAAAACTGCACTCTTCTTCTCTGTAGTTTTATGGCTTAATTTAGTTTAAATGGAGTACTTGGGTAAAAATATTTAAAGAAACCACAAAGCAATCTTGAATTTCTAAGTAGTCTCTATGTTCCAAATTCCATTTATGATGAAATTGTAAAATTCCTAAAATATAAAATACTAAACCAGCAATGCATAATTTCTGTGAACATTAGTGGTTACATTCCTTCATCCAGCAAGGTGTATCTTATGGGTGATATATTAGAATACTAAAAGCTTGAAGAGTAGCTCTTGTCATGCAAACAATAAATTTTATTTTTCATAAAGCTACACTTCACCTTTATTAATCTACAAAAACCTAGTATATAATTTCAATCTTGTAAAAATGTTTGAAGAGAAGCCTTCCCTTGGGTCATTTATGTAAATACTTAAAAGTAAAATGGACAGAAAAATATACCTTAAAACATGCAGCCAAAGCACTTGTCATTTAATAAAATTGCAAATGGCTTGTTTACAGCATCAGCATTCTCTGATGCTGATGTATTGATTAAGCAGTAGGTGTGTAAAAGTTCTGATAGTTGAGTTGTTTTAGTAGAGCCTTATTTTTGATGTGCATGAGCAGTTACTGTGTACAGAGGGCCCTTAGATATTCCCCTTGCATAATGCAGAAGTGTAAAGTACCACTCATGGGAACTGGATTAAAGGCTAAAGGCAGCAGATTCTGTTGCAAGTACAGTTAGCTGAAATTGCAGGCAGTATTATCATGACAACAGTATCCTCTAACTAGGATAATAAATACAAAGCTCTTTTCATGTCTTCTGAACTCCAACAAAGTACTCAGTCAAGCTCTGGGGTCCCAGCTCAGGAAGGACATGAAAGTGTTGGAGCAAGGAGAGGGGAGGCCACCAAATTGGTTAGGGGAATGGAGAACCTCTCCTATTAGGAAAGTCTGAGAGAACTGGGATTATTGAGCCTGGAAAAAAGAAGCTTTGTACTGACCTGACACTGTTGAGCCAGGGACAGACAAAATGACTCCATGGTTCAGAAGGCAAAAAAGAGAGATTTTATTAAGAGGATCACAAAGGTGACCTGATTGATCTCAAAGTAAAAACATTTCACACTATTGGTGAACTATGAATAACACACTCTGAAGGTACATATCTATAAACAACATGAACAGAAAGAGAGATAATAACTGTTTTCATTCTTCCTCTCTAAGTTCCCCAGCCCTGAAACCTGGGAGAATTCTCGTCGACTGAACTGAGAATCTCCACACTGACCTAATTGGGGGCCTCCAGTACCTGAAGCGGGCCCTCATGAAAGATGGAGGGAAACTATTTACCAGCAACAGGACAAGGGCTTCAAACTGGTACAAGCCTTCTTTACAGAGAGTTGGTTTAGATTATCCATTATGAGAAAGTTCTTTACTGTGAGAATGTTCCAGCACTGGCACAGGTTGCCCAGAGAAGCTGTGGCTGCCCCATCCCTGGAAGTGTTCAAAGCCAAGTTGGGTGGGGCTCTGAGCAACCTGGTCTGGTGAAAAGTGTCCCTCCCCAGGGTAGGGGTTTGGAATAAGATGATCTTTAAGTTCTCTACTAACCCAGGCCATTCTATGTTTCAGTGCTTAGGATTCTATGAAAAGACATAATGATGTTGAAGAGAAAAACAATTTTATATGAGATATCACACCTTGTCAAGATATTAAGGTATTAATTTCCTGATTTTAACGTCTTGCAGTTAAATTTAAAAATAAGGAAAACAAAGCCAAACCATTGGTGGTTTTTTCCTGACAATGATGCATATTATCTTATCTTTCCCAAATTGAACCCAAGTGGAAATGTTGCCACCTTAGCATTTGGTGAGATTCAGCCTTGAAATGGACAGATCTGTCTCATTATGTGCTAGCAGCTTTCCTATACTATACTCTAGGCAGGGGGAATGGCATGTGAACAGTGTTGAGATGACTCAGAAAGGCTGGTACCAGTATCATCTGAAAGAATAGCTGTCTGCTGACTAAGAAAAATGTGTGGGTTTGATGTTGCAAGTATCTGCTACTCCTGTAGCTGGGTCTGAGCCAGTCAGCAATGTGTCTGCATTACCAGGAGTAGAAATTTCTGCAATTCTCACTGTGCAGAAGAAATAATAGTAGTATTTAATGTAATTAATGTTGTTCAAGATTTTTGATGTATTGATTATTAGGTAGTTTTTAGTGGATGCTTCTCAAACTTCAGGCAATTTAAAAAAAATTAAGAGTGACAAAATGGAAGAAAATGGTTTAACAAGATGTTGTATGGAGCATCCCACCAATGGCCTGCTTGATGCATGTCATGGTTATGTCTTTAGAAGACTTTTCTGAAAAAGATTTGTTTACTGTACACATCATACTCCTCTAAAAAAGTGGTAATTCTTTAAAAATATTAAGTTTGAGACCAGAAGGGGTTGGGGACTTTTGGTAAACAGCAAAAATAAGGTAAACAGCCAGATATTTTGATGAGTTAAGGGCAGAGTTAATATTACAACCCAACAGTTAGACAGATACTAAAGAGAGGGAAAGATTTGAGCAATATCTGAAAGAATTTTTGTAAGTTTTTCCCTTCCTATTTCATAACAAAATGCTAGAATCTACCTATGCACAAATACAAGTATACATGAGTTTTGCCAGAGTTTACTGAAGATTTGGGGGGAGGGAAATGGGGTTTTGAGATTTGACTCTGCTGTCAGTGCTGTATGATTGCTTGCTTAATTCATAGAGGTTTGTTTTTAAATTTGAACATTAGAGTTCTGTAAGAGAGAAACTGCAATACAATAGCAACACACATTTTAAATGGTTGCTCATTCCTGTAAGAAAATGTCATTAATCATTAAGCGTTAGTGAAACTGGAAGGTTATAGTAGGTGGTTGTCTCAATATAAACAGAAACTGTAAGTAACTGTGACCTCCAACAGAGCAGTTGAATTAACAATCCCATTGTTTCTGAATATTAATCTTTTTAATGAATTCTTCCAGTTATTCTGAAATTTAAAGCTTTGACAGTGGGATCTAGAGATATGGGTAAATTGTGAAAAGCTTTGGGTTGCAACCTTCTAAGAGAAAAAATGCACAGGGTAAATGTTCTACCCTTGTGTATGCCTCCAAGCAAATACACCTTGAGAGTCATTGTGCAGTCTGCAAAGCTGAACTGCTGTAAATTAATCGTTGTATTATAAATGAACTTCACCCACCCATATTTGTCAGGAATGTTATTCGTGATGTATCCCAGGGATGGTACCTCAATCAGCGCCGTACTGATTTGAGCCATTCTGGGAACAAGTTCATAACAGGCTGTTTGTCTGTCTCCTCCAGTCACTTTTGCAGAAGGTTCCACATCTCACCCTGTTTTGCAGAGAATTCTAATCCAGCATTCCCACCTGTGTTGCACCATGGGCTGTGTGTTGTGCTCAGCCTCCCAGGATTTGTATAGAAAGAGACTAAATAGAGTCAAGTGTGGAGGTTTGGAATAAAAATCTGTACTTTTCAGGAGGCATACGTAGCTTCTGGTGCTCGAGAGGAATACTGATATGCAAGGAACAGATCTTTATAGACTGTCTGCAGATCAAAGGTTTCTGGAAAGGAAACTAGCTAGAGAAGTGTGAGTGAGCAAAGGGTCATGCAGATAATCAGGGTAATAACCAGTTGTGGTGCCACATGTATAAGTCCCAAGCAGACTTTTCCAGGATTTTATGCATAGTGTGCCTCCATGACCAATGCAGGGTAATGGGGAAAGTGCAGAATGGCTTATCAGGGATATCTGGCATGGCTGCTAGACTGTGTCAGATTGGCACTAGAAGCCTAATTCTAGTTCTCAGGCAGAGGAGATCTGAGATAAATAGCGGGCACAGGGAATTATGATAATTTGTTAGAAACAACAGTTGTGCCTGAAGCAACAACATGCTGTAAAAGAATGGGTGTCAGAAGTGACTCTGCAGTCAACTGATAATATAAACTCAGAACTAATCCTCTCTTTCCACCAAAGAGGCTAATCTGAATTTGTATCTTCAAAAATTTGCTTCATCAGTGTTTGACTCTGGCCAAGTGTAGTGTTCAGCATTACTTGAGATGTTTTAACTCATGAGGGATCTGGCCCTTCCCTGCTGCACAGTGTCACTGCTCTCTACAAATAAATGGTTACCAAATATTGATGTATTTTAGCACAGAAAAGGTATAAAAACGGTTTTCAGCAGATGAGTATATCACTCTAAGCCAAAAGCATTGGGGATCTCACTGCTAAAATTTTATTCCCTGTTTACATATACAAGAAAGTTATCAAGAGGGAAAAGTAAATGATGAACAATGAAATATCCCTTTCTTCTCTGCTGATTTCTGTAATTTCAAGCTCAACATTTGGAAGATCAAATCACAGAATGGAATTAGGAACAATTCTCAAATAAACAGCACATTTCCTCCAAAAGCACGTCAGTAATAAGATAATTAATCACAAAGTATTAAGCACTGCCAGAGTGTGGGAGTACAGAATGTGACTTCTACTCACAGATAATGGGAGGGGGAAGGCTGATGTGTTTAATGCTGTTCTTCTCTGATCTTCACTAATGAGGTTACTACTGGTGTCTGATAGAACAAATGCTGGCAGTAAGCCAACCTGAACTAGAAAAAAAAAGGATTTAGAAAACGCTTAGGTGAACTAGAGGCTTGTAAGTTAGATGAGCCTGTTGAACATCATTCCCAGACATTTAACAAATGTGTGAAATCTCAAAGGTGTTGGCACTTGTGTGTTCAAGATTTTGCAAAGGACAAATAAAATACCAAGCGGTGGAAGGAAGGAAAATATTTTTCTACACAAAGAAGAAAGGATAGAAAATAGGGTGTTATAAATCCCTCTCTAAAATATCCAGTAAACTGACAGAAGAAACAATCACAAAACTGAGCTGTAGTCCAAGAACATAGTGAGAATAACATCAGAAAACAGAATTTGTTGAAGAAGGTCATGTTTCAGGCCATGTGTAAGCTTTAAAAAAAAAACAACTCCATCGCCAATATATGCTACATGTCTAGAGTTCAGCATGAATACTCTATTTAAAAACTCATGAAATATGAGAAAAATACTACACACAAAATTAATTTGGAATACTTGCTGACTGAAAGAGTATGCAAGTGAAGTTCTCTGATGGGCTTTCTTTGGTTCTGTTTTGTCATATATTTTTTAGTGACCTGGATGATGATGTAGAATGACTTACTACAGTTTTGGATGATACTGAGCGGGAGAACAGTGCTGCAGTATGTCACAGTGATATTTTCTGAAAAATCCCTTCACCAGGATTTCTTCTCCGGGGAAGATGAGAAGCCTCAGCTTCTCCATGTTTTGCTCCTCTGGAATGTGGTCTGGAGATTGTTTATCCAAACATGTGAATTGTTTTTAATTAATGGCCAATCACAGCCAACTGTGTCAGATTGTCTGAGTCAGTCACGGGTTTTTATTATTCATTCTTGTTTAGCCTTCTGTCTGTATCTTTCTCTTTCTTTAGTATAGTTTTAGTATATAATTTCTTTATAATATAATATAAAAATAGAATAAATATAATATAATATCATATCATAAAATAATAAATCATCCTTCTGAGAACTTGGAATCAAATTCTCATCTCTCACCTCATCCTGGGGACCTCACAACACCACAGCAGTATCTATTCAATTTCTTTCTCATGAGAAGACTCTTGAACTTAATCTGCACCAAGCTGCAATACCATTACAGACATCACATCTAAACCTCACAAACATATGTTTTGTAATAAGTACAAAATCTTGGTAACCTCAAATCCAGACCTTTTTCTTACTAGGGATGAAAGGGTAGAATAAATTGCTTTTGGAGAAGACATGTGAAACCTGCTTGAAAAAGAACTTTAAAATAAGACGAGCCCATCACTGAATTGATACACAACTTGCAAAATTAACCAGGCATGGTTCCACCAGAGCTGGGCTGTTTGGTCACTGAAGGCTACTTGTGTAGACAGTGTATCTGAATCCCCTTCTGGCAGGGCAAAATGAGAACACAAACTATTTTATTAATGTCTTTCTTCTGAAAGTAAAAGAAATGGAAGGAGGGTCTGGCTGTTCTTTGTTGGAATAATTAATGACACGCAAACCATGACATCACACCGCAACAGTTCTTGGTACAGCAGCTGGAGCCTGTGTGCAATAAAAGCTTTGAACTGGGGTAATGCAGCAGTTGTGGTGCTGAGATACAGCTTGTGTGTGTTCCCCTTGGTGTTGTACTCAGGAGTATTAAGCTACAGTGTTGTACTGTGTGGGAACTTCTGAGGAAGGAGAGGTCATAGGCACAGGCCAGCTCCATAACATTAAATCTGGTACTGAAAGTTCATTTATCCTTGCAATGATCTGGGCTAAGAGTTTTATACTTCCTGTCAGTCAAACCCCAGAGTGCAGTGGGCCAGAGTCTGTTTGGAATACTGCTTGAAGTACAAACAGCACTTAGGAATTTATTTTGAACACTCGAGACATAAAACATTGCCCAACATAAATAGGAATGTCAGAACACATAGATTTTCTCAAAATGTTCTTTTGTTATTCCAGGTGGCAAACAACAGGAAGCCTTGCCCTAAATCAATAAAGTGCATGTCTTTGAATCTGTGCTTCAATGTTTGTACATACTAAGTCACAACAGATCTTGCATCTTTTGCTGAGCACAATGAGCTTGAGTAACCACTCCTTTCAAATTCCCCAGAAATATGGGCAGGACTGATATAATGAGGTACCTTGTTGCCATGTCAGTGCAAGAATTTTAATGGCTGTTTTAAATGGCAAAATTTTTTTATTCTTTGTCTTTTAGCAAATATATCAAACAGGTATTTTTGATGACTGTCAGGAAAAAAAATACCCTGAATGCTTATATTGAAGAATATTATATTTCTTCCTGCACTTTGTTGTTTTTCAGCTGAAAACCAGACAAATATTGGGCCTGATGGCCTTATTTAAAGCAATATTACAGAGAAGCTGGTCTGATACCAATTTATGAGTTAGTCTAACTGATAATTTGTCATACTGAATTGGGTAAGGCTGCATGTGATCATGCTTATATAAAACTGTCCTACAAAAGTGTATCTTTTTAAAGATAGTCTGTATTTTACATATATGATCAATCACTTTTATAATATATTATATACTGAGGGCTAAAGATATTTGTAAATGGAGCACTGCCACTTTGCTCTGATTTACAAATGTAATATTCTTTTGTAGATGTTAGCTCTCATCCTGCTTTACTCTGCTGTTCCCATTAATTTTCAAGAAGTTAACTGTGAAATGTTAAAGGTTTTTAAGCCTTCAGAGCATTATACAGGATCAGAAACAGAGAAGCTAGTGGATTAGGACATGATATTTGGAATCAGTGTGGTTGTTCAAGTGCCAGAAGCAAAGCTTAGTATTTATGAATCCTTTTGGGTCAGCATTCATGCTGGTAAGTATTCATGGAGTGCCTTTCCTTCTCGAGTACTAAAAATAGCTAAGCATAAATAAGTACATTTCTCTACTACTGTAAAAAACCCATCTGCATAACTGCAGATGGTTTGATATGCTTGCTTTGTAATTATGATTCTTCTCCACCATTGCTTGTAAAATGAATGCTTGGTATGCAGTGACTGATGATAATTTAATAACTATTTTTATCATATTGCTGATCAAAGCATGCAAGAAGGATGAAATTATTTTAATAAAATCTACTGGGAGCAAAGTTTTGTTCTGCCCTCCTGGGTCAGTTCAATTTGGTTTATGGAGTACATGTTTTTCTTAATTAGATGCTTTTCTGTGCTATCATTCACAAAGTTAACTTTGAGATTGCCCAAATATTTAGGAGAGGAATTAGAAATATCATGATGTCAAATGCACATGGAATGTAATTTGGAACTTTGTGTGGTGGGAATGGCTGTGTGTGGTGGAATGTCACAGAAGTAGCAAGAACCAGACTCTAGGCTTCAGATTTTCTATCCTAGCAACATTCTTCCATAATCTCCAACAGCCTGTGGCTGCCTTAAGTTTGAGTTATGGAATGACTGGGTTGCTGGGATGTTCTCTGATTCAATTGTAGCTTGCCTAGACTATTTGAGTGTGATATGTGGTGACCTTTCCTGTATTTTATTTCTCTTCATTTTGATCAATCAAATATAAACCTATTCTCTAATAGGTATATTTTTCAACATGTAAGATACAAGTAACTACACATGAAAAGAGAAAACCAGTATTTAAATAGCTATAGTTCTGCAAATGAAATGTGACATATGAGGAACTTGCCTCTTGGTTTTATAATTTAAAATCTGCTCAGTTCATTAAAAATAACATAGTGCTTGAATAAGCATAATACACAATTGTAGATCTTTGTGATTCCAATGATTATATTTCCATGCCCAGCTTCAGTTTTGAAGTTTTCTCAAAGCTTAACTTAGTACATGAGGTTCTACCCAACACATTTAAATATTTGCTTATAAGGTATCATAATTTATGAGAATACTGGTGTAAAATACAAAATTGAAGTGTAACATAGACCTGAATAATATTATTTACCCTTTCCTAACCAACAATTAAAGAAGAAAAGACACTGAAAATATTATTTAATTGCAAACATTTTTTTTTTAATACTAGAAATTTTAGGGATTGGAAACAAATATTCTTTGGAAAAATAAGTCTTTGGAAACAAATATTCAGCAATCTAGGTAGACAGCAGATTCCTCTGCTTTTTGACTCAATGAAAAAAGCCTATGGTTATTGTGCATTGCTAGAGGTAGACATGGCACTTCCCAGGTTGTACATCTGCAGTTCGGGTTTGGTTTATTCTTTGTACATTCCTGGATTCCATTTACCAAAATTTAAAGTGTTATCCTAATAAGAAATTAGGGGGAAATGCTTCAATTCTTTCTGTCTGCCAGTCAGACTTAAATGTCTCTTGTGATTTTGCAGTCCATGTTGATTTACCATCTTCATGCATGTACTTTCCTGTTTACCAGTGAAACTCAAATCTCCCCTGGTCTATTTGTATTCTGTAAACTATTAAATAACTATTGCAAAATGGAAACAAATAATAAATTCTGAGCAAATGTGTCAGATTGAAGATAAATAAAAAAACAGACGCATGAAATGCCATAAAGCATGAAAGCAAGATTTTTACATGCTTGTTTCACACAGCAGGTGCTTGGGCAGATTCATTACCCAGATTGTTCTGATAAAGAGTAAGTAATAGTAATATCCTGTCCTGTTCCCTCTCTTGCATTTATGTAGTGTTTTGTTAGGGCTGAAATCATAATGAGGGGAGTCAAGATCATGTGACAATGCTGGTTTCTCTCTGCATTCTATAACAGCAGTTAAGGAGAATCCTGAAGGAATATGGGCATAATCTAAAAAAGCACCTTAAAAAGATGGTTTTTTTCTCATCCCTTCCTCTGTGTGGCCTGATTTCTCAGCTGTACCTACAGTAATGAAAAGCAATTGCTTTGCTTTGAACATGTTGATTCTGTTGGGAGTTTTATTATAAATTTTATAGCCCATATGTGAATCCTGGTTTTCATATTGAAGATGCAGTCTCTTTTGGGTTAGCAGATTAATATTTTTGTTTATCTTTTCTATAAGTACACATATATCTATATCTATACATCTTATCTATAAGTACACATTTTCCCCCATATCAGGCTGAAAAATACCTTGAGTTTTAATTTTTTTGTTAAATATTCTCTGAAGGGAAAGTAGAATTCCTGAAGCAGAACTGGCTGCATCCCTAATAGAGTTTTCCCAGAGGGAGGAAAGGTATAGCACTAAGGATTGTTAACCAAAACATCATTGGTTTACAACATTAAACTTGTCAGCACTGGGTTAATTGTTGGACTCAATGATCTTAGAGGTCTTTTCTAAACTAAATGATTCTGTGACTCTAAATAGAAACTACATGTGTGGTGGTTTTCAACAGGGAGAGATGCACGAGCATGGATTGCATGATGGGAGCATCTCCACATTCCTCCAATGTTAGCATTCCCAGAAGAACATTGCAAAACTCTACCCATTGTGGCAGCTGTGGTGTTATGCACATGATCAATCAAACTGGACAGTACCTCTTGGCTGCACCATCAGGAGAAATTTATTTTATTTGGACTTTTGGTAATTTTTTCTATGCATTGAAGGTTTTGCAGATGGGAATCACATTTATGGTATTTAGTAATAGTGTCTGCAGAAGAGTTTCCAAGTTGTGCTTTCTCCAGCTGCTTCCTCCACAATCCCTGCTTTCTTAGGTCTCTGTTTGCCATTTCCTCAGTAAAATGAGATTTTTCTTTAGCAAAGTATTAGTGGAGAGGGACCACACAGAGAAGTGTGTTATCACCTGAAAATATTTTAGTAGTGTGACAGTCATAGGTCGGTCTACAGGGTTTTTAAGAAAACAGTTCTAACACCACTCCTCAGAAACAGTCTTCCCTTTTTTTTCCACTTTTTCGGCATGTCTTCTCAGTTTCTTGTCTTGTGGGTGTCATTGGAGTATGCATGCCATTTATTAAAGTCTCTACAGGAATCTGCAAGGAAGAAAAGTATTGCCTTGACTTCAACTATTGTTTCAACTATATCGATGCTACAAGATATATAAAAACATACTCCCCCCCCAAAACAACAAAAAAGAAAGAACTGAAGTTTATACTAAGCACATAACACACTAATAAAATACACTTTTTAAGACAGAGCTTTGATCTTTCTTTGTCAAGCAAACACAGGAAAAATTCTTATTTTTTTACTTTCTTTTGATTTTGCAGTATTTGCGTATAGAGGTCTGTACTGTCACAGTTGCCTCCCACTTAATCTGTTCTTGAAGACACAAGAAACTCGTACCTTGGTCATTTCAGCAGAAAGACTGACCTCTTTAATTAGTGAAGATTACACAGAAATTAAAGTGCAGTGTTGATTAGCTGAATGTCATGGGGGTCACGGAATAATTTCAGATGGTCGAGAGGATTTTCCATACACTTAATAGACATTGTGACCCTGTGTTAGTTGAAACAGAAGTTTGAGCAAGGGAGCACAGGGCACAGCTTTCCAATCTAGTTGCATGAATCACTGGGAAACACAGAGGCATGTCCCCTGGACTGGATGGACATTATCTTAAAGTAAAAGTTAATGCCTCCCCTCTTAAATAAGAAGATTATCTAGTGTACCTTTGAATATCTTTCAAATCTATTTTTCAGGTCTAACATTCCATCAGTAAACCTAAGGTATGGTGTGATTAGATGTATCTAATGGTGTTTCTAGGGAGGATAGGGAGGATTCTTTTGTAAACATATCCACATCTTTTTTAATTAGACTGATGTTTAACATTGCTATAGAAGGCAGAGAATTTTCAATGTCAATTAATGTCATTCTGTTGATTCCTTATTAAATGGTCATTGTCAAATAACTAATCATTGTCTGGATGTGTAATTTAATCTTTTCAGTAAATGAAGCATTGATCATTTTCTGGAGGAAAACTGTCACTTCTTTAATAAAATATACAAAGATTATTTTCCCTCTGTTACAAATATTGTATTTAATCTTTTAACATGTTTTGTACATGTTTTAGACATATTTTTGTTTCACTGGTATAAATTTCAAGTAAAGATGAGATTTTAGAGTTTTGAAATAGGTATGTAATTTCTCTGATGCTCCTAGGTCATAGAGATATTGAAAGAAAGACATGAAGCGAAAATCAGTTATGATTCTTAAGTAGTGGAAAACCAGCAGGCCACCTTCTGAAAGCTATTGATTTCAAGAGCAAGAGGTCCCTTCTGGAGAACCAGGCATCTGCAAAGGTCCTTGAAAGGAACCAAGCTGCTGTCCAAGGAGCATTTCAAGGTCAATGATCCTTAATCATGCAGCTACCAAAGGCAGAGGGATGCTCTGTGAACCCAAAATCATGTGAAAACCATGTTGTTTAAGTCTTTAGGTTCTCTGTGTATAAGGTAAAAAAACTCAGTTGGACCTAGGTATGCGCATCAAGGCTAAACAGAGTGATTTGTCCTTGGGAGCTTTGGGACAAAGAGCAATGTAACCAGTAAAAGCCAGAGGGTCTGGGGACCTTTTGAGAATAGGACCTGGAAAGGCAAAGAATTCCTAGTAACTGTTACAGTCCTGAGGATTCCATCTGTTACGGTGTGTTACAGGAGGAAGGAAAAAGTGGAGTTTCTTTACTTCATATTCAACTCTTTTTGACATTGGTTTCAAAGGAAGAGTTCTAATTACTCTGAATATTGCATTCTCCTTTACTGAGAAGTAGAAGGTTGTACTAAATCTGTCTATTAGATTTAGATATATTTTGCCCTTCAGGATCTTTCATACTTTTTCCATCTTTTATTTTAATTTTTGATTTTCCTTTCTCTTCCATGACTGCCAAGATCTTTTCACACTAAGCTTTCTAGATCCTCTAAATGGTATATTTTGCTTTACGCACTTGTGCCTTCCATATATTTAAACGTATCAAGTAATTTGTGCAGCCTTTCTATTTTGTCTTTAAGGAAAAAGAGAGGGAGCTGAACTTGCAACACATAATTTCAATTTCATACATGTATCGCCAACCTGATTCAATATGTGAAAGAATAAAGCCGCTTGTGCTTGTCTTCAGGTTTGGCTCTTTAGTGACATGGTAATTCTTGTGAATGCCAAAATATCCATCAGAAATAGGTTTGTGTCTTAAAGTGATGACCATTCAGCAGGAAAGGAAACCATGAACAAGTAGCTGGAATGAAATTCATGGATATAAATTTTTTTCTTAGATTTTTCAAATTTTTTTTTTCAATATGCATTTTCTATATTTGGATTGCATTGCTCTTGCTCATGGAAATAGTTTCTATGCTCAGGTAGCAAGAGTTTCTGTCCAGAAAAACTCTTGCCACAACTGACATTAAAACCTACAGATTCTGAGGTTTTTTTAATGAATATTATTGTTCGTGGTTGCTGAATAGCCAAAGTACTTAAAGATAAAGAGTAGTGGTTTTATAGCCTAGGAAACACGTTGTGAGGAGTTGAAAATTTTTGCTAATTGATTTAAATGTAAAAAACTCCATAGATGTTGAGTGGTGACAGTAGAGAATTTTGTCATCATTCTAAGAACACTTAAAAGAGAAGTGAATTGCAATTTTGTTTTACCCTTTGCATAATCAAATTTTAAAACTAATTTATTTTTCTCATAGTTTGGTCTCACTAATAGTGTTGAATTGTTGAAGATTTTGATTAAGCCCACTGTTAATTATTAAACCTGAAGTAAGAACAAGAGATGTTAAAAAGAGAAACAGTAAAGTGTCATTTGAAAACAAAGTACACGTAATCTTTCTTGGTTGTTTAATGATTGTTCATTACAACATACTTTTGATCCTGTTTCTGTTGTTTGTTGGTTTCTCTGCAGCTGTTCATACAACACATAAAAAATGAAGAAATGTTAATGTAAAGTTTTCAAGCCTAGCAAAACTGCTGTTCCATATGAATTATAATATCCTACAGAACACAGAAGACATTGAAAGTAATTTCTGAATTCACAGTATATCCTCCAGGGACAGCTGGTATACATAATTCTTTATGCAAATATTTAGAGGTTTGTGTTATATCTCTCAAAATATATTTTCAGCTCTGACTTCTATTCATTGCTTAGTTGCATTTTGAGTGTTGAATTTTATAGGTGTGAGTAAAACTAAAAAAACAGAAGAAAAATTAAGAAATGTTTCATTGCTTTGGTAGTATTTTGCTTGGAAGTGTTTGCCTAGATGTGTTTCTTAGGAAATAGAGCAGTTTAAATGGATTTATGCTCAATAAAGAAGTAATTAACACTTCCATGGATTCATGAGTTGCAAGTATTTTTGTGTTATTTTAGCATAGAATTTTTAGTAGACTAATGAAAATGAGGTAACCTATTTTATTTACTGTATTCTGCCTAGTTTCAGTAAAAAGACAAATTAAATAAAGCATTTTTTTTTGAGAACTTTAAAGCATTGTGCATTTCTTCTCCTCTTAATTTCTCACTTACTGGTTACTGGGTAACCAGTTCTCCTTGTTAAGAAAATGAATACTGTTCTTCCAAGATCTGGATGATAATTTTAAAATTGCCACAATATTCCCTGTATTTTGCACTATTTCTGACAATGTTGGTTGCTTCAAATTAGGGTATATAATTTTAAAAAATGTGTTAAATGTATGTTTTTTATAAGGAACTCCTTAATCAGTTTCTATATTAAGGTTTCTCTTTAGTGTTAATGCTCAGACACTGTCAGTATGGCGTACACAAGACTCAAAAAATTCAAACAAAATCAAGTACAGTTGAGAAATATGTACTATCAGTTTTGTAAAGAGACAAGCCAAGAATTAAAATATTTATCATCTTCCCATACACAGCTTTCAGATGCAGGAATGCTAGTCCTTTACCTTTCTTTTGGATTTAGGTTTTTTTTTTTTTATCTGGCCTTTACATTTAATGCACTTGTGCATTAGAGGCGGTAATAATTACAAATAAGGTAAGGGATAATAATAAGATAAGGCGATAATAATTACAAATAAGGGATTTTTAGCGTGATTTGAACTCTAGAAATAGTTCTTTTCAATAACAGCTTTAAGAATTTTTCACTAAGGTTACCTTGTAAAGGCTAAGACATCCATGCGAAGTGTAAAAGTCCTATAAGATTAGAAAATTCATCATAGCCATGAAACCCTATTGACTAGATTCTGCTTGGAAGAGTTCTGGTCACAGGTCCTAGTTGAATAATGAGCTGCAGGACTTGGATAGATGAGGCAATTTTAGAGAAGTGTCCTGTTTCTCACATCACCCTATTGTCTTCTGGGATCTGTTTCCCCAGGCTTCCAGTACAAAAGCCATTTGCTCACTCCTTAGCTACTCTCTGGCTGGAATTTAGGGAGGAATTTAGCTTCAGGTCTTGCAGCCAGAAATGATCTTTTCCTTCGAATGCCCACTCTTTTTTTTCAAGTGCCCTTGAAATTCTTTCAAGGGTCCTTGAAATTTTGTCAAATTGCAGTGCCTAAAATCCTTCAAATAGCCCCTTTACATGGGTCAGAATTAATATCACATCACAGCTTTAAATGCATTTCAGTCTATACAAGCTTATTACTGCAATCAGCCAATTCTTTCATTTTCTGTGGCCATTTTTCTTGTTACTTAGATAGTAATTGAAAATGCTCTCTTCCCTAAAGTCATAAGATTCTGAGGGAATGAATATATTATGTAAGCACTTCAGGTTTATTCACCTAAGTACTCCACATTTCTTTCCAGCTCATCTTCTATCTTGCAGGTTTTATTCTTTGTCCGGTTGCCTTTTCTTTAGTACTCAATTATACCTCAATTATTCCAGCTGTACACTGTTCAGCACAGTTTCTATCCATCTACAAAGGTCATGTGGATATTTGTTGGTTCACCACTAAGGTGGAGAAGTGTAAAATACTACTTCTGTTTTGAAATTTTTACTAAAAACTCTTTTTATTTGCAAATATTATTACATGAATCACTCATAGCTCATTCAATTTGAATATAACTTAAATTTCTTTCATTTGTTACCATTCTTTACAGTAGTGGTTGACTAGGATATACTTTTGCCTTCTTTCCCTTTTGAATACTGTAGGTTTATTTTGTGGCTTATATTACTTCTACCTGTAACTTGGTGTCTTTCATCACACATTTTAGATCTAGTTTTCTTTGCTGCTCTTTTCATGTATCCTAAGTGTGTTCTCACCTATCCATCCCTGAAAGATAGACAAAGGCTGCAATTCTGTGGGAATCCTCCTTCACTTTGTGTCTCAGATCCCTGATTTCTTACAGAGACTAACAGAATATTTAGAAATGGAAATTTACTCATATCATCCTCACTGAGTTTTGGCCCTTTTTAAAATGACAAGATACCTGCCTGTCTGATACCTCAGAGCAGCTTTTTGTGAAGGTGTTTTACCAGCTGAGGTCACTGAGCTACAGATTTGGTGGCATTAGTCTGGTTTACTAAATGGTGACTAAATATTTCCAAAAGTAGTAGAATAAATAGAAGAAATATTCCTTTAAGGAATAGAATAAAATGCAGCACAAAGCTGGTAATATCTGAATTGTTTTAAAAATGGTTTTATATTTTATTTGGGGGTAAAGAAATAGATACATTTCTTATTGTGCTGTATAATGTGGATGAGGAGTGAATTCCTTTCTGTGTTGTTTATGGTGTTGCTCTGTATGCCAGTACATCTGTGATTTAGAAAAAAACCAAAGTTTCTTCAAGATGAGTTGGTGCAATTTTTCTCCTGGAGAGTTAGGTAGTGCTTAAGTGTATGTAAATTATAGCAATCAAAATGTATGATAACTAAATCTTTGGAATAAACAAGTCAAATAGCCAAAATCCATTTTAAGAGGGAAGGTATATATAGCAGAGGGATTTCCTGTAATATATAATTCTTCTAGGAGAAAATAGTATATTGTTTTATTATTTTTCTCTGTAGCCAACACAGTGTACAATAAATGGCTCAGTGTTGTGGAATATTTTCCCAGGCTTCAAATATGCAAGATGCTAAGTGCTTCATGAATACCAAACTACCCTTGCTTGATAGATCAGGATTTAATCAGACAGCCAGAGACTGTTCTATTTGTTCTTCAATCTGGATAAAACTTGTACTGTTTTCTAAATCTTAGCTATAAAGGAATACTGGTGTAAGGGTATGGAACAATTATTTTTGGTTGGGGAGAAGGATATTTCAGAGGAATGTGCCATGAGGAGCTCATAAAACTGTATTGAACTTAGTCTGAAAGTGTCCATAGGAGCAGGACCAACTCCTCCTGATGACTTGCCCCATCAAATACCCAGAATTGTTAAGACTTCATTTTAAATTGCTTAATCATCATTTCTGGCCATCCATTCCAGTTGTCAGTAAAAGCTGGAGTCTGTGTGAAGTTCTTCCTGCAGAGATTGTGTTCTGTTGCCTGTGTCATTGTTCCAACTGTTTTGATTGTTAAAAACATAAACTTCATGATGTCCTGCCTGGGAGATTAATTCACATTATTTTTCTTGCTGTTCTTAAGAACAGTAAGAAAGTGCTCATCTAAGCACTCCCATCTTTGTTTTTTATCCTCAGGATCACACTATGAACTCATTGAATTACATGTCCATTGGACCTCCAGTGACAGGATTTCCTGGAAGATTGTCCTCATTCATGATTTTTCTATGATTTTCTGTCATATTCTGTTTCTGTCATAGCACATCTTAGCTGTACTTAGGCAAAATTTATTTCAAATAACTTCCCATTGAAAACAAACCAGTTGTTTTCTGTTGCTCACAAATCTTACCAAAAGTGTTTTGCTCTTTCATTTTCTTCCAGAGTTTGGATCAAAGATGGTTGTCACTGAGTGTGAAACATGACATTTTTGATTGTGTCCTGTGTTTTGCACCATGATAAAGGTGTAAAACCAGCATTCAAATGTGTTCACAGTTTAATAGAAACCATGTACCTACTTCAGGGATTAAAACCAAAAATGTAGCCTCTCTGTTGCTGCCAGAACTACTGAGGTGGCTGAATACTCTCTAGGAGTTCTTTTGCTTATGTTTTTCCAGGACCATGGGAAGTTGTATGCTTGGGGCATGGGAAGAGTTTACCATGGGTGGGGGTTTCCTGGGGCTGCAAGCCTCCAGAGTGGTTAATTTGCCATCTTCTTTAACCTGAAAATCTGTTACTTTCTGGAGCTGTTTAACAGTGCATAAGGTATTAATTGAATGTGCAGAAATGTGTATTTTTATAATAATTGGACTACAGAAAAAATGATGATTGTTACAAGGGCTTCAAGATCACTAATTATGTAACCCATTCAGAGAAAGGTGTGATTTTTTTAAGTAAAGGAGGGACAAATATTCAGTAATTATTAAATGGCTGACAGCTCCCTGCTTCATGTCCTTTGGTTTCTGTTACTGTTTTAAAGCCCCTGAATATTTGAATGACTTGAGCTCTGGGGGGATTCACAGTTGCTTCAAATTCATAGCCCTGTTTCCCTAGAAAAATAGATGTAAAAACAAAAAAGATAATTCCAGGAATATTTAAGCACACAATGCTGAACTGAATTTGAAATTTCATCACCATTTCTACTGTGATTGGAATAAATGACAAATTAAGTTAAGGGTTCAATACCATCCTCTTCAATGCACCATGTCATACTAGTAGAAAAATCCCTTCTAAAGAATGGGATTGCTTACACATTAGGGGATTAAATAAGGACAGGGGGTAGTGATTCCTTTGTTTTAATTTTTTTTTTTTGTCATAGTTTGATATAGTGATGTAGACAGCTAGTGAAGGAAGGCATTAAGGGGTGATTAAATCTGCTTTCCCCTCTGTGGCCTGACTAGCAAGTTGTGATCCCTAATTGTTTTTGAAAGTGCCCAGCAAATACAATGTCTAGCTTACATTCTAAGGAATTATTTAAGGAATCATACAATCATACAATCATACATACATTACATTCTAAGGAATTATTTAAGGAATCATACAAAAGTTTCACACTTACCTAAAGAGACCATAAGAGCAGTAGAAATGTGATGGTATGACAGTGGTGCTGAGTGAATTAAACCTAAACTATTTCACCTATATGTGTATGAGTTGTGAACTGAGCCCTGAGAGTGCCGCATTGACTGAATGATCAGACAGCATAAACAAATTGTGACAGCAGCAGCTTTAGTCCTGCTGTGCTTTGCCTCTTTAGCCTCGCTCTTTGACGAGGTAATCAGATATGCTCTGGTGCATCTCTGTTCCATCCTCAGATGGAAAACTATTCAAATCTCAAACTCATTTAATGATATTTAAATAAGCATTATGGCTACCAAAGCTATTGCTACCTGGCAATATTTGGTTGGGAAGTACCTGCTGACAAGGCCGCAACTAAGAATGATCTTTAGGGTCTCCCAAGTTTTATATGTATGACTTCTTGTAAGCATAATAAAAATGTGACAAGTTAGATTGATTTTACTCCTCTCTTTCTATTGTTCTTATTTGCCTAGTCAGCTGTGTCTAATTCCCAACTAAGTCAGTGGCAGTGTTTCCTTTTACTGTTTTAAGTCTCAGCCAGTGTGTTTCAATCAAATTAGTTTGTGTGTAAGAACAAAAGTCTCAAAGTTCTGGTTTTGCAGTGATAGTGGAAGTGATTATTGCAATATGAGCTGCAGGATATTCCTCACTGGATTAAAATGACCAACATTTTGATATTAAAAATCAATAAGTTGTTTTAGCTTATAGTAGTCTCCACCTGAAATACCATGTTCAGTTCTGAGTTCCATACTACAAGGCCATGCTGGAGGGAATCCAGGAAGGGGCTAAGAAGATTATGGGACTGGAGCATCTCTCTTATGAGGACAGGCTGAGAGATCTGGGACTGCTTAGCCTGGATAAGGCTCAGAGGGTTCCTATTACTGTAAGAAAGGAACTGACCCCAGTACCACTGACCAGTAAATTCTGTCTGTGAGTAACAAGCAGCTGTCCTGTACTCAGAACCAAAGGTGATGAATTGGTTTAGTTTGCCTGTTTCCTCAGCAGGATCTGGGTTATCTCCCTTGATGAACAGTGAACTGAATCATCAACTGAAGTCTGAGTACAGGCTATGGTTGAACAGCTTTTTATTCAGCACTAAAGTTCTGGCATGAGTGGAAAGGAGAAAACCCTTTCTGGCCATAAATAAATTATGTGAAGAGTAGATATGTGCAGTGCATCTGACTATCCTACCACTTCTGGTAGTTTCTTGTTACTGAACCATAAAGAAATCTACTTATATACCTATCTCTGATCCTCACCTCCCTATTCTTCCAGGGAGGTATGAGACAGTACAGGAAAATGCATAGTGACTGAAAATACCTCACAAAAATAGCTGAACATGTTTTTCTCATGACCACATAGCAGAAAGAACAGGGTGTGATATGTATTTATGCTGGCTCTGAACTGGTGGTGAATGTGATTTGTGCTTTGCTTTACAGACAGCAAAAATGTGTTCCCACTAGTCCAACAGTGGTTGGGATTCTGTTCAAGGCATGGCCAGAGGGAGTATGTTCTTTTCACAAGTTGCCAGAAGGTTACTGAGATTTGCCTGGATTTAAATGAGATGTGATGATTCAGCATGCTAAGAAAAAATGGTGAAGTTATTTGAAATCTAAATAATCCTTGTGGTTTAAGAAATCTCTAATTCTTCTTGCAGAGAAATTTTCTTTTCCTGGTTAGTCAGAGTAATTTTGAGGTTAACCTACTAATCCTTAGTGGTTCAATTGCAGCTACTGCAACAAGAACATTTTCTAAGTATCCTAAATTCCTTTAATATTATAAGTGCATTACACTTCCCTAGTATTTCTTGTGGTTGCCTATTTTTGCCATGATTTTTACTCTTTTTCTGTATATTTAATAATCTGGAAAACCTTGATGGAATTGCTTGTTTCCTCTGTTACTAATGACCTCAGATTTTTGCATTCCTAGACAAATTAGTACAGGGAGTACAAAGGAAACATCTGTTCTCTATGTGGGTTCATAACTAGCAAGCAAGGTCAATTTGTTTTGTTTTGTTTTTCCTTTTAGTCTGTCCCAATGAAGATGAAATGGGTAGAATGTGGCAATATCTCCATCACATTCTGATGACAGGCTATACATAGCATAATTTCTGGAGACTGTCACTAATGTTTCACTTCTATATACCTCAGAAAAAAAATGCTAGAGGTAAATCCTGAAGTTAAAAGTAATGGGAAAAATCCTGACCTGGCTGTAGGTTTCAAGAATTATGAATACAGGAAATAAATTTAAATCAAAGCTTAAACTCACATTGTTATTTAACTACATAGAATGGTTGGGGTTAGAAGGGACTTTAAAAATCATCTAATTCCAACCCCCTGCCGTGGATATCTTGCACTAGACCAGGTTGGTCAGAGCCCCATGCAATGTGGCCTTGAACACTTCGAGGGATGGGGCATCCACAGCTTCTCTGGGAAATCTGTTCCAGTGTTCCACCGCCCTCACAGAAAAGAATATCTTCCTGACATCTAGACCTACTCACTTTGAATTTGAATTAATTCCTCCTTGTCCTGTCACTCCTTCTAAATAATGTCTCTCCATCTTTCTTTTTGGTGTCCCCTCAGGTACTGGAAGGTAGCTATAATATCACCTCGGAGCCTTCACTTTTCTAGGCTGAGCAATCCCTATTCTCTAAGCCTTTTCTAACAGGAGAGGAGCTTCATTCCTTTAATCAATTTGGTGGCCTTCTCTGGATCCACTGCATATGTTTATATGTATTAAATTATATATCTATTTTTATATATTAGTAATTTTTCACCCCAAGCAATACATATATATGACCTAGTACAAAATAACTCAGAATTTATTCTGCAATTGGCTTTTAATGACTGACTAATCTCTTCTCAACAAATTCAGTTGGTGCTAAAGAGAATGATCAAGCGTTATTCAAACTTTGGAAGAGAATGCTAGGAAATTAAATATGTTTGCAAACTAATAATTCACATGCAAAAGGTAAAGTCATAGTGCAAAAGCAAGAAATTTAGCTCATTTGTCTACCTATGTTATAAAAATGAAATACAAGCTCTTGGTTGTGTGACTAAACAAGTAGAATTATTGCTAAGAGAAGTGGAGGAGTGTGTCATAAAAGCCAAATTTGCTTCTCATCCACTAGAAATAAGGGAGTGTAGCTTTCAATAGAAAGAAGGTTCAGATTTTATTTAAGAATGGCTGAAAAGAGAAATGCAATTTTCAAGAACATTAAGGGAATTATAAAACTAATTATGTATGAAAATGAAAATAATTGAAAATAAATCAGAATTAATTGACAGCTGCCACTCTTCCTTATTTACTTTTTTGTGTCTAGCAATTGTAAGTACTGGAGGCAGAGGGTAAATTCAATTTCATTTCACAGCACTGTCTGAGCAGACTCCCACCAGAAAAACACAGCATAGCAGTCTTGAATGCACCGTGTCAATTCATTTATCACGGCACTTTCTGATTCACTGGACTTGAATTTTCTGTGGTATTTTTCACTTTGAAAAACAAAAAACAAGTCATCTCTCTAAACTCTTTTCAGGTTGCTATGTCTTTGTTTTTGAGTTGCAATTTTTGCTGATCTGGAACAGAAAACAAATGTTGACATGTCATTTGTGTCATGTAATTGGTATCATTAACAATTTTCTTACCATGAGGGAAAAACAGTAGCAGGTCTTGGATAATACAGTGATCCTGGGAAAAAAGAAATCAAGGCTAAATTGAGATTACAGTATTTTTTCTTTCTAGTCAGGATCATCCAAGATTCAACTCATCTGGTTTTGAAAAAGCAGAGCCTTTTCTTTTTAAGGGGAGGAGTTAATGTGCAACTGCATCTCACAGGAACCTAAAGATAAGTAAGACAAAACACATCTTAACCTTATCCATGGTGAAAGCAGAAATGGACCAAATTTTTTCTGAGGGCTACTTCTCAAGTGTCCAGGGGAAAAACTTGTGTATGACTGCAGTGCTTCAAAGGCAAGTGGCAGATCTTGAATGACTACCCAGCATAAAAATGTTGGGTGCTTGAGAAAGCTCTTGGGTCTGAAATGACCCACACAACTTTGAAAGTCTGTTTTTATAATGCCAATGTACATTCTGCTGGAGTAGGAAATAATAACCCAAGGGTATCAACTCCTATAAACTTTGAAATTATTTTGAATATTAATTTCTTAATGATTTGAGGCTACTCTTACAGTGTGCATACTAATTTAAAATGACATTTAGCAAGAGATGTGCTAAACCAACTGAAGTTCACAAATTACAGAACTCTATAAAGGTCATTATTTAATGTAAGAGACAAAAGGAGGACAAAAAGATAAAAGAACATATACCTTCAGGAGAGTTTTGAGATCCCTTCTGGATGAGCTGAATCATATTATCAGCACTAATCAGGTCACTTTAAAACATCCATGATTTCTGAGTAATCTGATACACGGAAAAAGAAAGTGAGAAACTGAAAAGTGACTTAGTTAACTTGCATGACAAATCTAGGCTTGCGTTGAGATTGAAGCTCAAAATTCTAGTTGCCCTTAGTGTGTTTGTTCAGTCATCTTCTCTGCTTGTGTGTAATGGCATTGGTGGCTTCTGTGCTGATCTGCCCCCTAGCCTTCCCAGGACTGAGGTGAGATGGCCTGGCCTGCAGCTTTCTTGACCATCCTCCCTAACTTAGAGTGTAATTTTTGTCTGCTTCTTGTCATCATGAATAGTCACCAGAGTGTGGCAGAGATGACAGAACTGCCTCAAAGTCAATGATGGCTGAGCACTGTCAGAGGTATTCTCCCTGTAACTCCAGATGTGTGCATGAAAATGTACTTAATTGGTCCTTAACTTGATTATTTTCTGCAATGGGTAGTAGTACCTTTTCCTTAAGGTATGCCCTCACCAGGGACCTGAGAGACCTGAGAGCAGACCCTGATGGAAATGACTGAGGTATTGAGTGTCTCAGCCTTTTCTACCTTCTCTGTCAGTTACCTGCTTCATTCTGCAGCAGATACACTTAATCTCAAATTTTGTGCTGATTTCTTTATCCTTCTGAATCAAATCACTGAACGAGCCAAAGTCCACCATCTGCAAAAGCAGAGTCTTTACTTTGCTGCTTGTCTTACTTTTATATTTTTAAACTCTATCATCTCATGATCATAACAGACAAGCCCTCCGTTAATTATTGACTGCTTCATTATTTGTGAATAGCAGCTTCTGCAGACTGCCTCTTCTAGTAACTGGAGCAAGAAATTGTCTTAAACACACTCTAGAAATTAAAATTATTTGTATTATGCTATAATTCCTTCTAGAAGATTCTGGGATGTTAACTTCACCCATGAGAATCAGGGACTGTTAAGAGTGTCTTCCAATTTTTTTTTTTTTTTCCATTATAAAGTTTGTTTTTCCCTTTCTCTTTCTGACTAAATTTTTTTGTAAGCAGCATCCACCAGCATGTCCATTCTTTTTTGGCCTTCTTTCCAGCCTTAGCCTAAGCTTTCATCCAAACTTTTCCCTCTCTACTGTAGCTGACTATGGTAGTCATACTTTTCCCTCTCTACTGTAGCTGACTATGGTAGTCATCTTCAGAGAGCATGGTCTCCCCCCTCTTTCTGTCTCTCCTGGAAGTATGGTTTTATAATCTTTCCTGGAAAGTTCTGTGCCTATCACGGTGTTCTGTTCCTGTGAACAATTCCATAATAATCCCAGAAACATTACAGCTCTGGAAAAACACAGGAACTTTTAGTTCCTCCTGTTAGTCACATTGTGGATTTTTGATCTGATACACATACACAGCCTAGTTGTTCCTATGAGTTTCTATTTCTGTTTTACTTTGAGACACAATGACTCAATCTTGGATTTCTGTTTTTAACAGATCTCAAAAGTATGCAGTGGACTGATGAGGAGAGAGATGATGAAGGAACTTCCTACTTACAGTAAACCATTTTAAAATTGTGCTTAGGGGAATGGTACAGAACTGAGTAGAATAAAACCATACAGAGACTGAGAAATGTAGACTTCTCCTCTGGAGTTTGCAGTCCTTACACTACTGAAAGGTGAGTGATAACACATGAACACATGAATACATGACAACATGGGGATATAAACAGAGATCCAGCTGATTTATCTTACAAAATTTACATCAGAGCTGCTATTTTTTCCCCTTTACAATAATGAGCAGAAAAGAGGTGCTTTGTGGGCTGAGGGTAGTTTGTGTGTTTTGCACACTCACAATGCCTATTTCTCTCTGTTATATTCATAAAGAACCTCTACCAGCAGAGTAGCTACCTCAGATCCAGGGCTTTTCATGTCAAAATTTAGACAGGTGCATCATCCTTCATGATTTTCATAACTATTCAGATGACTATATCAATATCTCAAACAAATGGTAAAGTAAAAGTCTTTCCCTATTTTAAATAAATACTGAGAAAACCCAACAAAGCACAAGAAGTGTGGTGCCAAAATGATAGATTTCATTTCATTAATAAGAATAAATACAGATCTTGAAGCATTGTGTCAATTTTCATACCCTATTGAGGACAATTATTAGGTTGAATTTAAAAGTGAGTACATTATATACCTTTTTTTTTTCAGATGCACTTTTCTCATCTTTTTTGCCTATTTTGAGTTCCCCTTACAGCTGTGCATTTTTCATTTGCAATTTCTCTCTTTTCTGTCCTTTGTACTGTTCATAGTCCATAGACTTTGTGGCATAATCTTGTATATATTGATTACAAGAAAAAATTACTTTAAGAGAGTAAAACCTGAAAGGTCAAAATCAGATTCCTGTATCAGTCCTCCTCCATCTGACAGAATATCCCCACAAAAGCCAAGAGCATTTTTAAACGTGTGGTAACACATCAAGACTTGAGTATATGGATGACCTGATAATTTTTAAGATTTTAATAGAGTTAATTGAAGTAATTTGCCACATTTTCTTTAGGAGATCCTCTTGTGGATATTTGAGAAGGTGATATGTTCTACTCCAGACACATCCTTTCTGTTTCATTTTCCACAGGTTTTTAAAATTTTTATATTTAATTTTTTTACATAGTTGATCTTGATATTCACAAAGCATTTAAGTTGTTTGGGTTTTCTTTTATCTGCTTTTTTATAAGGGAGAAAGAGGTAGTTTTACCTCCATCCAAATGCTGATTATACAAGTGTCAAGTTCAACAGCTACTGAGCTGCCAAATAAAAGAGAATTCCATAACTGGGTTTGAAAAGAGTCTATTGAAATGGGAATCAAATGAAATTCTGAATATTGCATGCCACTCAATAATGACAAAAAATTCATCAGGAAAAATGCCACTGAGCAGCAAAATCTGACATTTTTTGTAGAGATACAGGCACATATTTTCACTAAATGTCATTAGCTGCTGGTATTTCTAAACCAGGCTAATGAGCTCTTTAAAAAGGAATCAAACAAGTTCTTACTTTTCAAAGGTTTGCATCAAAGTTCTGATCAGTTGAAAAAGACAGTTCTGAGTCCTGGGTTTATACCAGGATACTCAGTCAGAATGACACCTTAAAATTGTGTGCAAAATACACACAGCATACCTTAAAAGTCCTCCTGGCAAGTTCACTCATGTTGTGCTTAGAAAAGCAGATTTGCCTCAGATTTATTTTCTGTGTTTTTACAAGATTAGGAGAATTCAAGAGACATCATATTCCTCTATTAATTTATAAGAGCACACAAGAAATAACCACTGAGAATGAAGTTTTTCTGTTATCAAAAGAGATTAAATTTATTTCTTAAAATGAGCACCATCTTTCTATGCATAGTCACTTTATTGCAGCTTTTTTCATTGTTCTAGCTAATAAGAATATGATAATATTTTCTATTGCTTATTTTCCTTTGAAAACAATTATTTTCAATAAGCAATAGAAAGAATAAGCAAGAGATTTCAAACAAAACCTTCAGTATATAAAGATTTTACTCCACTGAAAAATAGCTTAAGTTGTATTTTAGTAGTTTCAAAACAGGTTATATCCTTTTAGTTCTCTTTGAACTTATTTAAGCAATAAATTATTTCATTTTCTCATATTTTTCTATTATCTGTGGATTGATATGGGCATAAAGTAACCAAAAGCACATTTGTAAAACTACCCAAATCTGTGCTTCTTTCTCCCTCCTAAATGCCCAGAGGATGATTGAACACTGCCATGACTGAGGAGAGTGTCCAGGGGATGGCTTATCCTCTAGTCTGACCTTGCAGAAATGTAAAAGGTTTTCACTTTGGGCTTCTTTCCAGCTTGTTTCACATGCCTAGGGTGCACCAGGAGGTGGTCTCTGCACTTGCAGATTGGTGTGACCATTTGAAAGGCTTTTTTAAGAAGTGCAGGTGAAAACTGGGAGCTGAGCAAAAAAGACAGATGTGCAAATAGGATGGTTGCTTTTAGTGCGTGAGTTGAATTTGTAAGAATTGATGTGCAGGCTAAAGAGAAGCTGCTATTTGCAATGTAAAAACAAGGGTTACATTTTATTGCTCTAAAAAAACCTTTAAACTATGATAGATATTATTCAGCACCCTCTACTGGGCTTGTAACTATTTACACAAATTGGGCATTCCTGAAGGAAACCTTGAGCAAGGAAATAAGAAGAAAAGGAAGACAAAAAAGTGTATGGTTAGGTGACTTCTTCTATCCAGACTTCAATTAAAAATGAATTCAAACTTCTTCTTTTATCATCGCACAGTTCTCTCCCGGTGCCTTTTCAATGCCTTCAAAGTGTAGCTCTATCCAGATGACATAAGAGGCCTCCTTGAGTAGCTTGTTTCTCTGTATAGTTTTACCAATCACTTACCTGAGAGTGTTAAGGCAGCATTTTTTCAGGCAAAAAACAATTATTTTTCAATTTTTACCTGAAAAATATTTTTAAACTTTTACCTGAGAAAATCCCTACAGCCTTTGCTGTGTATGAAAAATACAAATATTTCAAATGTAGCTCTAATTATAGTGGAAATTGTTTGCTCAATTGACTCTGAGAAAAAAAAAAATCCATATACAAATAAAGCACTGCTGCAAAGATTTTTAGGAAATCAAAATGCAACCATTTTAGAAAGTTGGACTAGAAAGATTTTAGGAATTCAGAGGGCAGCTGGCTGAGATTCAGAGTTTTCAATACCCCTGAGCCATGGAAGTTTCCCCTATGCACATTTCTGGCTCTTTTAGGGTAAGAGGCCACACATTAGAACATATTATAGGGAATGATAAAATATTACTTTGGCTGCAGACAAATGTGTTCACCTATCTACCAGTACATTTTAGCAGGAGAAGCTCCTTGAGTTAGAGTATGAAATCTTTTTCATTAAACCAACAGAAATTATGGTTGTAAAGATAGACCATTATATTTTTATTTCCGCAAATAAAAATGAATAAATTGTGCCTAAAAGATAGGGAGCTTTTAGTCCTTTGAAAAAATCTCTGCACCCAAACATGCATTTCAAATAATAGTATTGTTGTTCTGGGATTTTAGTACTTATTAAACAGGTGACACATAGTTTAAGGAGGGCTAAAATGTCTTAGAGCAATTTGTATTTTCAAGAAAAACAGAACCAAGTTCTATATTAAAAACGTCTGGGAAACCAGTCTGCTTTAAAATGGGCTGATGAGACATAATACCGGAATGCTGGTATAGTGCTTATGTAAAGAGCAAATTGCTCATCATAAAGATTAAATCTTCATAGTGCTGTGGCAAGTGGCAATGAACTGGCAATCCATCTGTTCTCACTCTCTTCAAATATTAGAATTTATTACTGCAGAAAAAAATAGCTGCTAATTTTTGAACCAACCACCTGTAAAGAACAAGTCGTTGCACAGATAAGATGTGCTCCTCCTCACCCCCAGCTGCACCTTCAGCTAACTTCATTTCCTCAGTTTGAATGAGAGCATATTTCAAGTGAAGAGCAATTATATGGTTCTGTGCCTTGTATAACCTGTTAAAAACAGTAAATTGCTGGCATAAAATTAATTCTGGGCACAGTTTACAGATCTAACTAGCTTAGAGTAAGAACATTTCTGTCTTCAAAATATAGAACCACTAAAGGCTTGCTTGGATGGGTTTACTATTTATATTGTGCTTTGGTTAAACACTGAGTTTAAAATAGATTTGTCGACAGCTGATAAGGCAATGCCATTATGCATTGACAGTGCAACATAATGGCATTTATTTTTCTATGCACTTATTTGTGCAAGATAACTTCCTGTTTTCTAAATGGGTATAATTCTTTCCATCTGGGGAGAAACATGGATTGCAGTTATACTCTGTAAGAGAGGGCATTCAACAGTGGTAATGCAGTCCTTTCCTGGTTTAAGCTTTACTTAATAGTTATTTCTTTTCTTTCTCCAGGGTACTCAGTTGCAATATATAAACCCTTGGCCAATTCCCTTTGTCATCTGAAAATATCCCAGAGTATTTTTTACTGCAATACAGCACCCCACTGTTGTAACTTTGTTCTGAAATTGTGGGCCTTGCATTTTTTAAGGAACAGTGCATGTCATTCCAAGACACTTTGTTTGAAACAGAAGGAACTTCCAATTTTTTTTTCATATTACATTGAAGCTTTACCTTTGTATCTCCTTTCAGAAATATTGAACACCTCAATCACTTTTCTTAACAATGCTTTCATCTAGTCTGTATTTCACGGCACATGCTTTGCTATTCTGATTTAACACTTTGAGATGCACTTAAGTTTATAAATTAATGCTTCTGAAGGACATCAAAAGTTACAAGAAATGGCCTGGGTTCAAAGGGATGTTAAAGATCAACCACCTGCCATGGACAGAGACACCTTTCACTGGACCAAGTTGTACAGAGCTCCATCCAACCTGGCCTTGAACATTTCCAGGCATGGGTCAGCTGCAGCTTCTCTGAGCACCCTGTGCCAGGGCCTTATCACCCTCACAGGAAAGAAGTTTTTCCTAAGATCTAATCTAAACCTACTATCTTTCAGTTTGAAGCCATTCATCTTTGTCCTGTCACTCCAAGCCCTTGTAAATAGTGTCTCCCCAACTTTCATGTGAGCCCCCATCAGGTACTGGAAGGTCCCAAGCAAGTCAATCCAAAACCTCTCTTTTCCAGGCTGAACCATCCCAATTCTCCCAGCCTTTCCACATAGGAAGGGTGCTACAGACCTCTGATCAATTTGGTGGCCTCCTCCGAGCTAACTTCAGCAGATTGATATCATTCCTATCTCATCTAAGTAATTTCACCTTGGGAGGCAGAGAGGTTTGCTGACAGGACAGTCATGATATTTGCCAGCAATTTCAGTAGAGATGATGGAAAACCCTTGTATTAGAAGTAGGACATAAATGGCCACCAAGAGATTTAAATGATGAAGTTTCTCAGGCAAGATGCCTTTATCAGAATTGAAGAGGAGTAAGGAGGGGCTCTGACCTTCTGTCGAGATATGTGAAAGCTCCAGAATCTAGGAATCATAGAATAAAAGAATGTTTTCTTTTGGAAGGGATCTTAGAGATTATCTAGCTCCCCTCCATGCTGTGAACAGGGACACTTTTCTCTAAATCATGTTGCTCAAAGCTCCATTCAGCCTGGCTTTCTTGGAAAGTTGAAGAAACAGGGTAAATCATTATTAAATTTGGGCTTTTTTCACTGTTTTTATTTTAAAAAACCTCCTCCAAGTTTTCATGAAGTTTCATGTTAAGTTGAACTCGTGTTCTTTGCACTGGCTATTGCTTTCTACTTAGAGATGTTTAAGTGTTCAGCCATTCAGATGACTGGAGCTGAAGATTGTGAGAGAGGATGTCAGACAAGGAATATGTACCACAGAAATGGATGAAAATTGGAGATAGGGCTGAATAATGCTTTATCTAAGCAAATTAAGAAACTAGTGGTATCTCATTTGATTTTATACAGCAAACTGAAGAACTTGTCTATGAATCTAAGAAATTTGTAGCTGACTACTTTTACTAGTTCTGTGTTAGAAAAGTGGTGCAGTGAATGGGTTCATTTATCTGCAGAAACATGAGAATTGTTTACCCAAGAACCTTTATGAAGTCAGACATTCTAGCAGAAGCAGTTTGGGATGAGCACAGATGGTAAACGCGTTACTCAAAAGTGATGAATCCCCAGGTGATATATGAAGACCATTTTATTGTCAGGGATGTCAATGAGGAGCCACCAGTTTCTTGAGGTGATCTTGTTAATTTTGCATGCAGGTTTTACGATTTATCTTCCAGGCTCTGAAGAGCAATTAAATTCACCTATGCTCATCAAAAGACTTAATGAGTGTCATAAGTTTTGATGATAATGCTGTTCTTTTCTTCTTTAGGTAGCTTCATTCACTTACAGAGCTATAGACTTTAGGCACATAAATGTGACAACATCAGAATGGGATGGCTTTCTTGAGGGGGGGGCTTTTAATTTAAATTCTGACCTCATTTTACATTACAGGCAGGATGAGTCTTCTGCAGGCAGAATGTCAGGTAGGTAATCCAGGTATGTACTGTCATAACTACTTACAAAAGGATGGCTTTTGCCTGATACTTGTTTTATAATATATCTAAAACATCAATAAACCCTCCATAAATGGATTAAAATCTACTATTTGCTAGAATAAAGTCTTGTGGTAAGATGTAATTCATACACATTTTCACAACAGCTGATAAAAACTCACCTGCAACTTTTAATTGTGAGTTCTAGAATTAAAAACAATTGAGCAAACAATTTCCACTATAATTAAAGCTACATTAGAACCATATGAATGTAGTTTGTAATACTGATAACTGTTATGTGAAAAACTATTGACCATTCCCATACTTCATACATATAACAAACAGAGCTTTGACCCACCAGTGAGTTCACATACACCTATTTTTCTTGAAAAGCTTTTTTTATATTTTCTGTAGTAACATAATTTCAATGTAAGACAATAAATACATACATGTGAACAGAAATAAGTCACATCATGCTTTAAAATGTTGCAAATTTGTACCCAAGGTGCCCAGATCATGTCAAAATTTTTAAAAATCCATCCTTGTTTTCAATGGTGGCTACTAGATGACAAAAGCCACCAAGTAGCACACAAATGAACCAGCAAGGTTTGCTATTTAAAAAAAGTCCAACGTTTGGGGAACAAAATGAGTTAGTGCTGTTTGTACCAGTGTTGTAGTGTTCATTTCATGCTGGGGAATGAATAGTTCATTTAAGGATGAAAGAACAGTTTTCATACAGCATTTTTAATGAGATGCAGGTTTTCATACCTACACTTCTTTTTTACTGGAGATTATGTGTTGATGTTGAAAATGCAAGAGTTCATCAGCAGTGAAAATCTGCAGAAGAGCAATCAAGCATTTTTTGTGGGCAGAAATAATCTTCCCAAGTTTATTGTTTCTATGGCTTCAGTACAACTCAAAGCAATGCAAAGATTGATGGCACAATGTCCAAAGCACCTGTAAGACACAGCACTTCTGGAAAGATTAATGTCTCATCCACAGAGAAAGCATGGTATTGTCTGTTCATTATGACTGGCCAAAGAACTTCTTTGGTTCTTCCAAAGTTGAGGGAGGGGATTCTGCCCCTCTGCCCCCTCTGCTGAGACCCCACCTGCAGGGCTGCATCAGCTCTGGGCTCCAGCACAGCAAGGACAGGGACCTGCTGGAGCCAGGCCAGAGCAGGCACCAAGGGGATCACAGGGATGGAGCAGCTCTGCTGGGAGGAAAGGCTGAGAGAACTGGGATTGTTCAGCCTGGAAAAGAGAAGGCTTTGGGGTGACCTAATTGGGGCCTTCCACTACCTGAAGGGAATACACAAGAAAGATGGAGAGAAACTATTCATAAGTGCCTGGAATCACAGGACTGGGGGAATGGCTTCAAAGTGATAGAGAATAGATTTGGATTAGAGGGAAAAGTTCTTTCCTGTGAGGGTGATAATGCCCTGGCACAGGTTGCCCAGAGAAGCTGTGGCTGACCCATCCCTGGAAGGGTTCAAGCCAGGACAGATGAAACTCTGAGCAACCTGGTCTGGTGGAAGGTGTCCCTGCCCATGGCACAGGGGTTGGAACTAGATGATCTTTAAGGCCCCTTCCAACATAAACTGTTCTACGATTCTATGGTCATTTATATGATAAAATGTGGTGAATATAATCTAAATATAACCATAAATATAACTCAAAATTTTCTCTACTCGTTCACTCCGGTCTTCTGCTTCTGCACAATAGAAATGTGTATGCATGCATGTATATATGTATATTAATATAACTATACTTCTCATACAGAAAGTTACCACAGAAGCCAAGACTGTTAAAAGACTGGAATGGATCTTAAAGATCAACTCATTTCTGTTGGGCGGGGACACTTTCCACTAGATCAGGCTACTCAAGGCTTTATCCAATCTTACTTGGAACAGCTCCAGGGATGTGGCATCCTCGTCCCTGTTGCTTCTCTGAGCAACCTGTTCCAGTGCCTCAACTCCCTCACAGTAAAAAATTTCTTCCTAATATCTAATATAAATTTAACCTCTTTTAATTTGTACCCATTACTTCTACTCCTATCACTACAATTCCAATACTGGAAAAGAAAAAGATGTTCCACATCTCCAGGAGGAATATTGACATCAGTGCAAATCAAAATATAATGACAGACAATGGAAAAATGTTTTTTTATGGAATTTCTTGGGTTGTGGAGGGCAAAACCCTGACAATATTGACGTTTTTTTAGAAGTTTTCCATCTTAGTTATCTGGATGACTTTCCTTTTGAAATCTCTAGTATATTTAAGTGACTGACTTCAAAATATCTGTTGCAGTATCTCTCGATAGTGGCTGTCCGTGATTATCCCATACCTTTTTACCCTTTTCAGAATTTTTTACCAGTGTGTTTTTTAATATGCAGAGTGATGTGAAATAGAACCCCAATGGAGATTTGTTCCACCCTCTATATAGGGAATGATGAGGAACTTGTGATTGTGCTGCTGAAAGCAGCTGCATGAGTTCAGTTGGGTACAGGAGATGACACTTGATCTGATAAACATTTGCATCACCAAGGAATTTGTTTAATGTGTATATTAGAGAAAGAGGAGATTATTTCCTCAGTGAGTTTAGTTTTTTATAATTTATTTTATTTGACGTGAGGGAAAGATTAAACCAGTCTAAACCCTGTACAAAATACTAAAAGGAAGTTAACTGTCAAAACTAGAGCATCCAAAAAGTAAATACTATTGATGATGAATGGATGGGATTTTTTTGGCAGGACAGTTTATGACAAAGAGTGTTTCAGGAAAGCCTTCTACAGGAAGTCAAGTAAGTGCAGATTTGGACACTTCACATTGAATGCAGAGTAAATCTGTTAAGCACAGCCTTTTTTGCTTTTTCAGCTACTGTGTAGATAAGCACATGTCAGTTTTGTGGTTTTGGATACTGTAAACAAGACCTCAATCTTTTACTTTAATGTAAGCTGAGTGATTTCATGATAAAAGAAAACTCTGAATAGTGTCTGGTTCTCTGTATACCTGTTCTCTGGGAAATTGATTCAATTTTAATGACTGCCTCACACTTCAGCACCTTGTCTGAACTACCCTAAGTGTCCCCAGTAGATGATTTATGAGCCAATTTGGAAGCTGGTACTCCATAAGCCAAAAGTATGGAACTGCATCTCACCAACCAGAGCTTATCATGGAATGCCTTGTAGGAAGGTAATGGAGTACTTCTGTGTTCTGTACCATTTCAGAATGTCTGAAATATTTTCCTCTCCTACAGTAGAAACAACATTTTTGTAAAAAGTATTACCACTAAGCCTTGGATATTTTCTGAAATAAGGCAATGTTTTTTCAAAGAGTATAATTTTTAAAGCATTTTTATATTAAATATATATGCACATTAACATGTTAAAACTGATACACTTTTTTAAATTATCAAGTTCAGCAAATATACACAATGACATTCTTATTATACCATCCTGACTTTCAATTATGGTACAAATGCAATTTTATTTTCTTGTCCATGTAGTTACATTATGATACCATACTGTGGTTTATTCTGAGTACAAATGTGAAGCCTGAACAGTGAATACTGGGTGATACTTGGGAGTCTCTTTTTCATGTACACATTCTGCTTGCTGTAAAGTGTATGCCTGGATGAGAATAAAATCAGGCAGATTGACTACTTCAGTTGCAAGCTTAACATTTTAGAAGACCTTCATTCTGCTTTGTTGCAAAGACTCATAGAAAAATGGAGAGAACAGAGATCTAGGAATGACTGAATTATTAAAAGTAAAACTAATTTAGTTTTGTGTATATTTCTTGAAATATAGTGGTTGCAAATTTGAAACAGGTCAGCTGTGTGCTTTTCTAACTGGTGTAGAATTGTTTAGGAAAAAGAAAAATCCATAGGTAATGGGTAGAATAAAAGCAAAACCAAAGACAAGGGATTTTGTGTACTTAAGAAATTATAATAAACATCTGCATGTGTCAGCCTAGACATTCTTGAGCCTCATGTTATACGTGTTCATTGGATAGGAAAAAATGAGCTTCATTTCTTATATGATATTAATTTCTAGTGTTATATGGAGAGTGGAAAAAAATAAAAAATAAATTTCTTTTTCTTATTAGATAGAAAAGTAGCATTATCAATTTCTGCATGCTTAAAAAGTCAGGAAGATATTTTGGTTTTTCCAAATATCAAGGCATAACCAGCCTATTTTTTTTAATGTAGCTTCTCTTGTTCTCTATAAAACTATCCCTTTTCCCCCAGTTTCAGTGTTTCTTCTGAAACCAATGCTCATATAGTTCAAGGCTAAAGTGGACTCATTCTTTCTATCTCTGGACAGAAACTCAATTCAGCATGTTTGCAATCATACCAAACTGAAAACTGACCATTATATCAAGATATTTTCAAAGAATTACAATGGTAGATTAAAGAGGCAAGATGGGTATTATGGGTATTTTGTAACAGGGAGATTTATGCATTAATTAAATGGGTTTTAATTTATGTGCAGAGTCCATCAACCATATTTTCAATCATATAAAATTCACCCCATGTCGTCGTCGTCCCCCCCCCCCCCCCCCCGCCCCGGCCATTCCCCCACCTTGATTTTCCTTTTTATGCAATGGCTTCATTATTTCCAGCATCCACATGTGAGGATATTCTGCAGCAGCAAATTTATGAATTTTGTGAGGTGAGGACAACGTCACATCTTGGCTGGGAGAGGGGAACAAATTAGGAAACATTGGTGCTCATCTACAATAATGTCAGCTTCACTTCATTCCCTGAATAGGAGATGCATGCATGGGTTAGGATATTGGATGTGGCTGTGGTTCTGAAAGCTGTTGGGAGGAAAAATCATAGCTAGTGGGTTTTGTCCAAACCAAGTTTAAGATAAGGGACCAAATAATTTCATCATAACTAGTCGTAATCCTTCTTACACCACACATATCTCTGATGCAGATTTTAGCACTTTCAACAAGGATGAAGCTTTCTTTTGGCTGGTGAGTCATCAGTATACTACAGAAAGTACCAGAGACCTAGCAGTAATAAATCAGTGAGTCTTTTTCTCTGTGCTACTTCCATCTTCCTGAGTTGTCATGAAAACTTGTGATGAGCACAGGGTCTCAAGTAACTACTCTGACCTGAAGTCCTTAAGCAGTGAAATTTCCAGATGTTCAAAGCAGATTGATACTAAGAAAAATATGTGGATGATTAATTTTTTTTTCCTCAAAACACTTTGTGTCTCATAGGTAACATGGACAACCTGCTCAATCTGAATCACAAGCCCCAAACCCTACTTTCCACTAATAATTGGCAGAGTTTCTGTACTTACCTCACTTTAAAAGGGTGATGAATCACAAAACATGAGTACCTGATAGAAATCACACTGCTATCCTCTCTTAAGAAAAATACTACATAATCCTAAGAAGCAGACCATAGGGAAGACCAGAAATGCAGATCACACAGGTTCCTCTTAGACTGCAGTCTAGGCATTGTAAATGATTGTCTGTGATGGCAAAATACGAGATTTGCTGGTCAGAATGATCTCTGACCAAAGTGGGCATATGCACACATCCATACCTGCATGTGTGTGCTTGGGTTTCAATGTGCCTATTTGGATTTAGTGAAGTAATTTTGTTGGATTTTTCCTCATGCATGGAATGTCCCAACTCACCTTGGTGCTTCTATGAGTGACTTTTAACGTGTTGCACACGTGTTGCTAGACAGTTGGGCATCTGAACCACACTTCTACATTTTGCTCCTAAGAAGGCTGTAAGCAGAAAGCTGTTCTCCTTAATTCTTAATATATCAGACTTGTTACATGGCATTAAAAATATACTGTGGGCCTGTCTTTCAATAGCAGAACCCTTAAAATGGGCCTTGGTCAGAGCTGAAGTGTGCAGATGTCACAGAAGACAATTAGCACAGCCTGCTTCTGACCCTGAGGCAGTTTGTTCTGCAGGGGTCTCTACAAGGTGAGTTCTGGTTTGCTGTGTTCACAAATACTCACTGCCTGCAGAGCTGAGAATCAGAGATTATTTTCATGCTTCTGTGCTACCAGCATTTACTAACTAGGCAGGTTAGTGGTGTGAGGTTTGATCTTGTGAGAATGGGTCCCAAATGAGAGGGAAAAATAAAATAGAAAAGCTGAGAGAACTGGAATTGTTCTTCCTGGAAAAGAGAGGCTTGGGGAGACCTAATTGGGTCTTTCCAGTAGCTGAAAAGAGCCCACAAGAAAGATGGAAAGAAGCTATTTACAAAGGCCTGGAGTGACAGGACAAGGAGAAATGGCTTCAAACTGAAAGAAAGTAGGTTTAGATTAGGGATTAGGGGAAAAAAAAAAGTAAGGGTGATACAGCACTGGTGCAGGAATCAGGGAAGAATGATGGTCACTGGTTCAGCTCATCTTGCAAACCGTGTTTCAAGTAGAAAGGGCAAGGCTGGGTGATTATGCACTGGTTTTATTGGTATTGTTGACATTATTTGCTTGCTCTAAGAAGGGGTAAGTAAATTCACAGAATGGTTGATTTTTGTCAAGACAAGAGATTTTGTCAAGACAAGGTGGAGATTGTCTAGCCCAACTCTGCTCTTCAAGCATGGTTATCTAGAGCAGGCTCCTAAGGACATATCTGGTTCTGACTATCTCCAAGGATAACTCACTGCACTAAAACTTAGGATTTACGTGTATTTAATTTATAGCAGGTACATTATAGTAAGAGTTTAGGAGCTAGAACTTCATGCCTCCTAAATCTAAGCCTTAAATTATAGGCTTGATTGAAATTGCCAAATGATAATTTAGTTTTTCTATTGAAGCTGAGGTCCTCAGAAAGGATAAATCAAGAAATAAGCCCCATGATGAGCTTCCTGTGTCTGCAATTCCACATGCCTCAGCAGCCTTGGGCCAAAGATAGAACATAATCCTGCCAAACAGGAAACAAAATCTATTTCAGGTCTGTGATACTGTGCTCTCCTTTATTGTGCTTGCTGTCTAATTTTGTTAATGGATTGTTCTTGCTGCTTATTGAAAGAAATGGTATAGATTATGTCCTTAGCTGAGTCTTCCCTGGATCTTCCTTCTATGACAGGACTGCTGAAAGGTCAAAATGAAAGATTGCAGTGAAAGGAAAACATAGAAAGTAGCTTTTTCCTTCTTCAATTTGTCTTATATAAAGGTCAGAGGTGACAATAATGTGTTCTTTGGCCACCTTATAAAATAAACCAACCACTTCTCCATTCCCTAAAGGTCTCTATGCATCTGAATCTTGAACAGACATCGATTACTGTTTCAAGCTGGTATCACTGCATTAGAAGTGCTGGCAAATGGCAACATCAGGAAGGATAGATGGATAAATACCCAAGAAAACAAAAGGAAACACTGAAGGTAAGAAAAGCTCTCAACCGATTTTAGGTACCTGAGTGTCCTTATGCATTTTGTATGTCATTTATATGCTTTAACATGGTTTACCATTAAAGAGAGGATACCCTTTTCTTCTTTTGGACTTGAGGACAGCTCCTAAATCTGGAAAGTATTGTCATTTTCATATATGCAGGAATATTTTTCTCCCTTTAAGTTATTTCTACTTGCTAGTAATGGCATAAATGCATTGAATCTATTATTTCCCCCCATTCTTGTCTGTCACTGATTTTGAAATTAGTTACTAATTGCTTAATGAGTTCTAGTTAAACTGGTGCTTGTGACTGGTAGTGATTATTCTTAAATGCCTGACTTGGATATTTGATAGGTACAAGTAACTAGGCAAAAAAAAAAAGCAAAGAATAATTATATTCCTGCAACCTAATGGATATAATGGACTTTCAATTTATTAATGATTAAAACACTTAGCATCTAGTTAATTCCTAATCTTGGAAGGAGAGTGTGCTGACGACAGTCTAGGAGAGACTGTGTGGTCAAGCTCATACACAGTACATATTGGGGCAGCCAATCATCAGAATTATAGCATCTGGATGGCTCTTTCCTAGCATTCTGTTGTCTGACCAGCAAGAAAGTGGTATTCCCCTGCTTGTTTGATTGTCTTCTTTTTTTAATTAATAATGACCAATACAGTGTAGCTGCCTAATTTGAAATTCGTCAAAATTTTCTGGTTTCAGTATGGAAAGTTCCACATAACACAATAAAATATCACGCAAATCTAAATGAAATCCTAAGTTAAATACTGCATATGTCACAAATACCTTATATTCATACATATATCTTATGTTCAGATTTGGTTAAGGTCCTTAGGTTAAGTACTTGAATCGTTTCAAGTGCTATCAATTCAAAGCTCTAGAAATGTGCAAGCATTTATAATTATATAAAGGAATAACATGAAATCTATAGATGCATAATTAAGTAATTACATGTCTCCACAAAATCTGGATTTAATTTTCGAATTTAAGCCTCAGTAGATTTCCCTCCATTTCTAGAACTTATTCTGAATGTGAAAAGTGGTTTAGCTTTCATGGAAACTAGTGCCTTAGGAATACATGGGTCTGTCTTCAGAAAATACTTTTGATTGGTAAAGTGTGAGCAGTTTCTAAAGCTTGTATCTGATTTCTACTTCTCAAATTCAAGTAAAAAAATTTCCTTAATGTATTTCTGTCACATTTACAGCAGCCATTAATAAATCATCCAGAAATAGAGTTATAATGAGGCATTGCTTGCTATATATGTCCTGACTTGATACAAGCAATAGTAATATGGGTGGAAATCTAAACCACAGAAGCCCTAATGCTTGAAGAAAATAAAGATTTGTTAAAAAAAATCATAAAACACACGCCTTCACACTGTTCATAGCAAACTAATGAGTTTCAGTAAATAGAACCGTTTTTATACTATTATTTGCATAATAATGCATGTAGAAACATGCATTTTTATTTGTGTGAGTGAAAAAAAATAGAGACCCCACTTAGATTCAAGAAAAACAAATAATAAAAAATAAAAAAATAAAAAATCCTGTTTTTTGTTTTCCCCTCCTAGAACAATGCTGCCATTGCAATATTGTCACTTTCTTCCAACGTCCTTTGAAAAATATAATACAAATCAAATCTTTCCACTTTTTGAAAACTTCCTGGTTAACTCATCAGCAACAGAAGGCTCCCTATTACTTTGGTTTTCTACCTAAACAGGTAGTTCTTGTATTGTGGCTCTTTCCAATCTCTGAGCAAGCACACTAATCTTCACAAAAAGCAGCTTACTGCTATACACTTATGACCTTAGATAATAGCTGAAAATTCCTCTCTTAGCTTGTATGCAAGCAAGTACTTGTACCTGATAAAGAAATAGAATTTTTTTGTGAATATGTTTATATCCTATGATTCTGTTAACCTGTTCAGTAAATTCCAAGAACTGTATCTTTAAGGAATCTACGGAGGGTATACTGTGAGTTCAGAGTCCCTTCTAAGACAAATGGGGCTTGGTAACTTAGAGCAGTTGTTGTAACAGGAGATAGGATCCTTTCAATTTGTGTGAAAATATCCACATGTTAAACTTACTCGTACAAAAGAAATTTTCAGCACATGTACTTCAGCTATGGTTTTTCAGACTGGTGTTATTTGCAAGTCTTCTGTGTGCAATCTTTAGTGGCCAACTAGATGGTTCTCTTAAAAGATTATTTCAAAGTGTAAAAGAAATTACCAGGAAAAGCCCCCAAGCCCTAATCAAATCTCAGCTGAAGAAGCACAGTTATGTAGATTTTTGTGAAACTAAGAAAACCAAGAAAAGACTAAGAGGTAGTATCGAGAGTTCTGGGCTTCATAGATGTTGAGAGGTTTTTCTTCTTCTTATATGCACTGCTGAGCATCTGCTCTATGCACACAGACTGAGGCTGATGCATGTTCATCAAGCATCAGCATCAATACTGGTGCTTACACTGCAATGTCACTTTTGGTATTGGTGATTAACCAGAGTTGATTATTGTGGTGGCATAACAAGCTCAGGAAAAAATTACTTCCCATGTCAGTTTGCAGATCAAGTAAAACCAGCACCCATCCACTTCACAAAGGAGGCAGGAATTCTTAGCATACCTGTAATTTCAACTCTTATTTTTGGTTAAATGCTTTTATTCAAATCTACACAGGGACCCTCAGCCGATGTCAACCAGCCCTAAATGCAGATGTATCATTGGCCAGAGAGCTGGATGGGGCTGAGACCTCAATGAATCACATATGTAATTGGAGCTCCTATAAAAGGAGCTGTGGGAATAAACTGGAGGCTGTTTGTCACAAGAAGCTTGGAGTGTGTATTGTCTCTGTCTCTGACCCACCCCCTGTCACGTTGCAAGTCGCCATTCCTGGAGGGATTTGCCAGACCTGTAGATGTTGCATTTAAAAACATGTTTTAGTGGTGGGCTTGGCTGTTCTGGGTTAATGGGTGGAATTAATGATTTTAAGGGTCTTTCCAATCTAAATTATTCTGTGATTCTATGAATCTACTATATAAAACTGAGTACAAAGGAACCAAAGAGAAATATTCAAGAATGAGGGGACTATTAATGCTAGGATTATTCTTTTTTTCTCAAAAGCTGCATGTTTTATTTCACATTAGGGAGAAATAGTTGCTGCTACATTAATTGGGGTTTTTTTGGAAGCAATTTGATACAATCCTTCAATAGAAAATTCCTAAATAAAAATCACAGGAAGGAAGTTTTATCTAAAAATTGTGAAGCTACGGTCTTGCTTTGATAGGCTTAAAATGTCAGAGAAGTATTTTTGTGCATTTTGAAGTATTTCCAGTGCCAATTTTGATTAGAAATAATGACTATGTCTTGTGAAGAATTGAATGCTTTCACATTCAGATTCACTAGGTTTATAAATAATGTGTTTGCTATTATCAAAGCAGTTATTACCGTAAAAATATAAGAAATCTGGACATGTTAAATTCTGTTTAAACTAATAAGTAATTACAGTAAAAAAATAAGACCTGTAGACATATTTTATGCAAATATGGATGAATACATTTATTTATACTTACATTACTAACACCTAGTTACATGACTGCGAACTTCTTAACAGTATAGAGAAGTGAAGTTTGGATGTTTGGATTGATTTAACTAGCAAATAAGAAAAGTAATTAAAATAATTTGAAGCATAGTGACAGGAAGAGTTTCACCTCTTCAATGTGAAAGTAATTCCAATTTCTCCACTTGGAAGAAAAAGAAAAGGAACGTGCAGTAATTATCCAGTCCATGCAAAATAGATTTCACATTTAGAGAAAAAAAAAAGGGAGAAATGGTGTCTTCAGAGATCAATTTTTATTTGTCTTGTGAATATTGAAATGAAAGTTTATATATTTGGGTCAAATCTTTTGTTTATAAACTTCATGTTGTCCCTAAATAACACAAACTATTTCAAATTAAGGCTTGAGAATTTTGTGTGATTCTTTATGCAATAACTGTTTAGAAAACCTCAGTGTATAAGACAACATGTGTGAAAGACTGTGACTGCATAACATGGTTACTGAGAGCGATCTAAATTTATTTCCCTTATCAATTATGTCCCCAAAGACAGAAGCCTGCTATTGCTACTTCCAAATTGTGCTCCATTCTTGGCTTGTAATCTTCATTGCTGCCCTAAAATGAGGAGGGCTCTTTCCCTAGCCTCATTTCAGAAAGAAAATATAAGTAGGACATCTTGCTAAAATGACAGAATTGAATTGGGTTGATATTTAGAATACATAAATAGAAAAACTATTTTTTCCTCTTTTCAAGATGCCACAGATCGTGGTCTTCAAAATGCTGAGGTAATTTGACTGATAATGTTAAATGAACCTTATTAAATGAGACTAATTATTTCTTGCCTGAGACAAAAGCAGACCAGTAAATTGCAGTGCTGCTTCTGTCAGTGCCTTATTCTCAAGTGCCATATTCCCCCTGTGCATTTTCCTTTTGTGAATAGGCAGAGTATATTTTAGTTGATAATCCTTGGTACTTTTACTTGCTGGGATATGATGGCAGGCAGAATTGAAATATCTCCAGAACTGACTGAAATCTTAGCAGTGCAATGAAAAAACTTAGTTTTCCTAACCTCAGTGATACAGGGATCAAACACCTTCCTTCTAAACATGGAGGAGAGACATGGGCAGACTAAGCTGTCTCAGTGAAGTGTTGGAGATTCAGGGAATGCAACAGCAGAGACCAGCACCCACCTCCACTGCCATCAATAACCACCAGCATGGCACATCCTACACGCTGCTCACAGGCAGATGGAAAGGGAGGTGTGGATATGTTTGTCTGAAATGATTCAGGAATTGCTCTTAAAACTCTTATCCGGAAAAAAAATTAAGACTAATCTTAGTTGGTGTGAGGCAAAGGAAGGTCTGGGAACAACCATTTCTAAGAAGGGCTATTACTTTCTGAGTTAAATATACATGGTTTTTTACACAGTACTCTTTAAGCTTGTATTCTTTCATCATGAAAATATCATTAAAATGTTGTAATCATGTTGAAAATGTTAGTGCTGGAAATCCAAGAAATATCTGGTGAGATACGTCCAGATTATGTGTGTCTGATTGGCCAAAATTTTTGGATTGTTTTACACATATATAAATGTACATATGCATGTATAAAGCAACAATAACACAAAGGTACTGGCAACATTCTAAACCAAGACAACGAAGAAGCCCTGGTAGACAAAAGGTATGAGATGGAATTTCATAAGCATCTTTCTGTGAAACAAGGGAAGTCTAGTTAATTTCAAACTCTAGGATTAAGCTGTGTTCTTGCCTCAGATGAAAGAGCGTGATTGTTCTTGGGTGGAGTGAGAGAATTTTGATGCTCTAGCAATTCTTTGACATATGGCACAGTCTAGCACAACCAGTCATCACGCCAAAGATGATTATGTCCTACAGCACCAATGCCAACACTAATTTATTAACGTTGTCAGAAAGACAAAGACACTGACTTAAGAACATTTAACTGCTCAGAGGGCTGTGTTTTTCAGCAGCCCAGGGAAATATGTGTTTGAACACTTGCAACTTCTTTGGTGATAGCAAAGGTCTCGTAACTTGTGAATACTTAAGGATTCATTTCAACCACCAGCCTTGAATGTCTGATTTCAACCCCAAGTAATTCATACTTGCAATTAGAGCCTTTGCACAAAAGATCACAATATGACAGAGGTGATAAGGATTGGTGTTCTTTTCTTTGTTATAACTTTAGCTCTGTCCATAAATTCTCTGGTTTTAAAGAAGAATAATGTTTGATAACTACTAAAATGATACAGTGTAAGTATTAATCAAAATCCTGTAATCAAAAAATGACTTCAGAATGATAACAGATTGAGAGAAGGACTTCCTTGTGAAATTAGTACTTTATTGACTCTTTTCCTGTGACTCTGATTCATCAGCCATTAAAGTAGTATCTGGATTTGTGATATGGCTTTATGAATACCCAAATAGTTATCGCTTATTTGCCTGAAAGGTATTTCAGGTGGACCTCATCTGCAAACCTGTGCATGTGTGAATTTTCCTTTTTAGAAGAGAAGCAGCATGTAATGTACATTGAACAACAAAATGAGCCTTAATTGATGATAACTTCTCTAGAAAACAGACATTTGTCAGTCAGCAGGCATGAAATAAATAATAATCTTCCTTGGTCATACTGATTTTGATACAGACAGTTAAGTCTAAAGGCAAGCATTATAAAGTGCAGTATATTAGGATAAAGTTGATATATCCCTTAAAAAAACATAAGATGAGTGAACTTCATGATCATCTTATTGTCAGTCCTGACCCTAAATGGCTTTGTCAAACAATAAAACTTGAGCTGTATTCCCTTCAGGATTGCAAAGATTGACTGGCAATAATATTTTTCCTTAAGTGCACTCACCAGAAAAGAAGGGTCCTTGGATTAAATGTCTGCATATGAGAAGTGAACCTTCCCATGCTGGTGAAGATTTTCAAAGTAGGATATGGGCACCAATACTCCACTTGCCAGTTTCTCATCTTAGATGTAAGAAAACATTAAAAAATAATAATGTCTTTCTGGATATTGAAGATACCTTTTTTTTTTTAGCCAAGCTTAAGAAAAGAGTCTTCACAGTCATAAGAAGAAATCTGCTCTGAGTATCTCTAAAATGCAATCTTTGGTACAATTTAGATTATTTTAGATACATTTGATTTAAATGCTAAAATAAAATTAAAATTCTTTTTATCTATATTTAGGTTCTTCAAATATTATATCACATTTTCCTGTAGAATCAAATATTATTGTTTCTTCATGACGCAACTTTGAAAATGCATTTATTACTCAGTTTTGTTCCGGTTCTTCAGATTATGACATGAACTCTGGTGGAAGTGATCCAGATATCATAGCCTAATTATTAGCCTAATGCATAATTTTCAAAATAGAATGAATATTATTTTTTATAATGAATATTATATAAAATAATGAAGATTATTTTAATGTAAATTATTTTTTTCTGCATTTTGTGTCTTCAATTTTGTCCTTAAGCCTGGAATGTCTATTACCTCCATTTGTATATTCATAAAAATATTTAGAAAGATAAATACTCTTATGGGTTAAATTTATTTCAGGTGGGAATGTAGGTAAGCTCCTCTTGTTACTACTATTTAAAAAAAATTACTAACTTTATAGACAGCACATTGCAAATGTGTTTATACTTTGGTGCTGTACTGTGTTGTGAATGTACCACTAACATTTTGTGGAGTTTGGAAAGAATTTAAGACACTTCAAAGAATGTTTATTCCCAACCATACTGTTACCATGGTACCAGTAGCAAATAATCATGATACAAAATCTTTACTATAAATGTGGTATGATAACCTCTGCAGAGAAATAGAGGCACTCCACCTTCTTTTCTGAAGGAGTGAACGCATTCTCTGCCATTTCAAAGCTGTTTCCTCTGGATCTCCTCCCTTTTTGTCATCTGCCAGACCTGGAAGATTTGGTCTCCCCTTTTTCCCTGCTGTTGAGTTACTGAAGTTATTCCTGTGGCTTCAGACCTGATTTCTTTCTAATGACACAGTGACAGTCATGGTGTGTGTCAGCTTTCCTAGGCTAAGTTTTCCTCAGCACTCTGTGTGGCAGGTCTTCAGAGTTCCCCTTAGAATTTAGTTTTTTATTTTCATTATTTGACCATGGCTTTTTGCAGCATGTGAGAAACCAATTTAATTTTTATTTATGCCTCAACATATCTTATACATCCATTTTCTGACATGTGGTGAAAAATTACTTTAGGGGCTGTACACGTGCTGGGAGCCTTAACCTGTGCCACGTGCAGGAGGCAGCTCGGAGAAAACAGAGGGAGGCTCTGTCCCCGGGGAGATTTTGCCTGATTGGGGGAGAAACTTTCACAGCTGGGCTGCAAGTGACCCCTCTTGGATGCAGGCAGGCCCCAAAGCTGGGTAAATTTTGCCTGTTTGACCAATGGTCTCCCTACAAGTGCTAAGTTATGGGAAGAGTCTTAGCACATAAACACAGTCAACCGCACCGTAATTTTTTCCCCGCCATTTTTGGTTTCTTGGTGAGGAGAGAGTACCTAAAGGGTTCATCTCCCTGCAGAGCTACCTCTTCCCTGCCTGCTTCCCCCACCATCCCTGTCTGTCTACTCTGTTTCACCGAGCAGCCCACAGCAAACTGTTCTTTGATTACAGAAGAACCAACAGCAACCCACTGCATGACTCCACCTCTTCTAGCTACTCTTCCAGTTTTTTTGTTGAAACATGAAAGGTTTACTCTTGGTGTGGTCAGCTTGGTGCAAAATCTGTCTTTTTCATCATCTAAAATGCCTGGGAGAGGCATATGCTGCACTTGTCTAAGTGTTAGATCTTGCATTAAGAAAGTTTAACATCTAGAGATTTAACACCTCTAGTTAATCTGGGAATAAGAGTCCTCATTTGAACTGGATCTTATGAGGAAAGGCTGCTCCAATAATGGGGATCTTGGAAGACTTCTACGGAAGAAAGTGTTCCATTTTTCTTTACTGTTGCCATGTAAATGCCATTAGATGGTACTTCAAGTGTCACTTTATTATATGGGGTGATAACAGCAGGAGTGTTAGAAAATGAAGACTTTGGTACTCTGGAGTGAGCAACTATTTCTTAGGGATAAAATGGATGAGGTGAGGTGTTTCCTTTTTTTTTTTTTTTCCTTCACTTTCTTCATCTGAGATGAATATTTAAGAAGTCTACTTCAGCAGAATGGGTATTTTAAACCAAGTGAGCAGAGAGAACAGAGCAATATGTGATACTTAAGTTAGTGTGGGAGATTTTTTTGTGACGTCTCTGCAAATGATAGAAGAAATCTTCAGTTCTGGAAGAGCTGAAACAAAAATTAATCCAATACAGAAAGGAACTGGGATCTCACTCATTTTTGAATTCAATAGAAAAGTTGAGGATCTGTTTCTTTCCTATTGAAATGGCAGTCCTTGGTCTGTTGTGGCAAAGTGACTGTGGACAACAGAAGTCAGTGTGACCAAGTTTTATCTTTCTTATGTATAAAGCATTTCTCCAGAGAGAGCTTGAAAGGGGAGATATTCATTAGTCTAAATAGGCAGTAGTAAGATTTGCATGAGCAAAGAATTTCCTCCTTGTTAAGTTCCATATGCTGCCTTTTCATTGTCAAAACACTTTGTATTTTTTATCAAAAACATAGGAAATTATTAAACTAAAATGTCTTTTATTTCTGCTGTATTGGAATTCATGGATTGGATCAGAGGGAACAATACATCCACCAAAGCATAAAAGAAGATGATGGCTCTGAATTAAAGTCTATCTATCTAACAGTGGTGAGAGGATCTCGGAGACAGGTTGCAAAGATACTTTATAGTGAGAAAGCTTGGTTTTAAAACCTAACCCTTTAAAGTTTGTTCTGTGTGAAGCATATGATTTGCAGGACTTCTGGGTAGATTTTCTTGTGCAGTCACACACTGCATCTCTTTTGAATGTTCAAGTTCTGAGTGGTGCCTTTCTTGTTTCTCCACTTTATGTACAGTCTTATGAATGATTATTTGAAAATTTTTTTGAACATCACTCTTCAGATTTTGTAGGAGAGGGGGGGACTAAATATTGGTTTTTTGATGCATGTGTTACTGCAGAGGATTGTGACAGATTTAATTCTCTATTTCATCAGCTTCTAGAGTGATTCCAGTTAATTATTTTCTGGAATTTGCTTTTAGGAGTATCTTTCTGAAAGGGTTTCTGAGCTGTTTTTAACAAAGTCTTGGAGAAGGTTGATCGTTATCATATGTAAGCAAGACATAATTTAGCAAATGCACCTTCTTTTTTTAATTTAAATCTTTACCTTACTCTGTAAGAAGAAAATATTTTACATGCTTCACAATGTGCTACAGGCTCTTGTGAATGATTTTCTTTATTCGGAATTAGTATTAGCTTTACATCAATTGTTTTGCATATTTTTTCTGATAGTTTCTCTTTTGTGTCTATAAACTGAAGAACATTTTCCCTGTGTGCTCCTTGCTAGTAAGCAAGAAGTCCCTTAAAATACTTTAAAAAGTGTTTCTGCACTGTTCAGATTTTGCAATGATAAGGTATGGTAATACTTTAAAAAGTATTTGTGAGAACTTGATTATAGATATTTGTGACAATGCATTAAAAAAGCTTAACAGAATTGTTATTAACTAATTTCTACTCGGTTAAAATCATGTGAAATTACTAAAAAATATTTCAAAATATATTCTCTCATTTCAATACAATAAAGGACATTACGGTCTTAAATTAATCCATTGATATTACACATGAATCACCTTCCAAAAATGCTGTACAACATTGGAGAAGCTGGGCAATTACTCTTAATCCCCTAACATCAGCATATCCTTTAACTCCTAAAAAATTGCAGGGGGAAAAAAGGAGTGATTAGCAGTAATAGTGCTTCCAGAGAGTTCCATAAAATTTTGAGCACTAACTCAACCTATTGAAATATAAATGCAGGATGGTGGATATATTCAGCTTAAATGGTTCCTGTTTGCTGTTTGTAATAAAGCAACATTTTTAAAATAAAATGTAGCTTTAAAAAATTTCTTGTCTAGGGTTTAACTGGAGGGAGTAATCCTCAAGGACAGACTCAGAAAAATAATCCATCTTCTGTCTTTTTTCTTTCTCTTAAATTACACACCCAACTCCTCCATGCAAGCCTCAGCACAGTAAATACTCTATGTTTTGCAAAAAAAGTAAAAACTCTTTTGTTTTGTAAACAAAAGGATGTGAAGCTGCAAGAAGGGTTGTTTGCTGTGTAAACATACATGGGCATTGGAGAATTATCTTACCAGATATTACTCTCAAAGCTTTTATTTGCAGCACAGAGTTTTTTCTACATATTTTAAATTCCTATGTAATTTATTTCTGGAAACAATTATAAAAACTATGTCTGCAAGTGGACAATAAATATTGAGATCCCAGAAGCTGGATTTGGAACTTCAGTGCATTTCAGTGTGTAAGCCTTGATTTTTCTGTGTTTTAGAACCATTTTCTTTTTTTTTTTTCAGAATGCTTTTGGTTGTTTTTTTTTTCTTGTTGTTTGGAGGCTTTTTGTTGTTGCTGTTGGAGTTTTTTTTGCAAGTTTTGGTTTTTTTGATTTTTTTTAAGGAAATGCAGCAGTCTGTGCTGCAGACCTAATCGCTTCTTTATTTAAGACTCATCATCAGATTAAGAAATTAAAAGCCTTGTGTGGCCTGCATTTAATCCATAAGGAGCATTAATAACTTGAAAAACAAATGGGTTTTGAATAAGTGGCCGCTGTTTCAGTCAAACACAGTGCAAAATGTCCATATATAGGTCCTTTCTTAAGGCGTACATTCAGATTCCAGAATGTCCCAAAATACTTTCAAGGACAGCAGCTCCTGTTATTATGCCATGCTTACTGTACCTTTTACTGGTTTAGCAGGTAACAGAATGTTTTTATGAAACTGATTTCTTCAATAGCAGTGTAAAAGAATTATCAGTTGAACTACCAAAGCTAAGCAAGTCATGTTTAGATAAGTGTGATTCAGTTCTAAGATTCTAAGCCAGTGATCATCATTGTCTGGTTTTACAGGTCTGAAATTCCAGAGATTTGATGTCAGCCAAACTAAAGGGCTGCATACAACACTTTGCCAGATTCAAGTGTTAGCAAAATGATAATCCCTCTCTATTTGCAGCCATGGCTTTTGTACCCTAGGTTCAGTTCAGAACAGCAAATGCAGCTTTTTACTTTGTGACAAAAGTCTACACAACACAGACCCAGGCATGGGAACATTAGTGGGAACAGTAGTATTAAACTGCATAGTTCAACTTCCAAAAATGGCTCAGCCTGCCCAAAAATTGCAGTGATCATCTGTGTAAAAAAGATCTGTGTTCCTATAATATAGCAGAAAAGAGTGCTGGGGTATCAGTTAGTTTGATGTGAAAGGCTTTACACGTTTCTGGAGTAGAAGTACAGGACTGGAAAATCATTGACTGTACTTTTGGCTGTCTGTCAGAAAGCATTCATATTCATCTCAGAGACTTTAGTTCTTGTTTTTCTCAGTACAAAGAAGTCAAATTTTGTACCTCAGTACCTGCTGTCAAATTTTGGATGCTTCAGTATTCCTTTATCCCTGCAGGATAAACTGCTGTACTGACAACAAAATGTGAATTAAAGGTAATTCGGGGTCAATGCCAGTTATTCAAACAGTGTTGTCTCATTCATTTTACAGTGGATTTCATCCAGACTCCTCTTGTTTGTTAAAATTGTGAACACCTTACAACACTGTTTTGTAAACCTTTGGTTAATTATTGTTGGTTTGGTGCATTTTTGTAAAGATGAATAAATAGTATGGACGTATTAACACAATCTTTAAACAAAAATTTAATTTATTGATTTTCTTTTTCTTTTTGACAGCAAGAGCCTTGGTGAATAGAAAAAACAGCAAACAGCAGCAAGAACAAATGAGGCAAACTTTTCCCTCGGACTAGGCCAGCCCACTAATTTCTTCCCTAGTGTGGAAATTACTTTCCATCTGTTGTTTTTTACAAATGTGTGATTGGGAAGGTAAGAGATCTTTCCATTCTTTTTCCTCACCTTTCTTTCTGCAGCCCTAGTGGATGAAGAACCAGCTCTATGAAAGATGTGCATAAATTTTATATATATAAATTTATATAAAATTTTACATATATAAATATATATATAAATTATATCTATAATAAATAAAAATATAAAGAATATATAAATTATATATATTTCATATATATATGTATATATGCAAATCTCCCACTTTGGTTTTCAGTCATGAGGCTCCCACTGTGTTTGACCCTGTGCTGGAAGTAGAGTGGTAGAAAGCTCATGCATATCCAGATGTCCCATATTGTAAACTCAAGTTTTGGTTTAGGAAAGAAAATCAGGAAAAGCATTTGGCAAATCAGTTCACTTTATAAGTGAGTTTTCTTAATCATACATTCCCCTCTTTCACTAGAACTGCACTACTTTTACCTAATTTGTAGACTTGTGGGAATTTGTAACCCTATCAAACTATTCCAAACAGTTAAAATACAGCATGCTGAAAATGCAAAAACCAACCTATACAGCATAGCAATGCAGCACAAATAAATTATCAAAATACATCTCTGCATCTATATTTATAATCTGTATGTCTGTATATACATAGGCTTCAGATTAAAAAAAAATGATGCAAAAATTGAATCATAAAGCTAGCTCACAATGATCTCTAAATTTAATTAAATCAGTGGTTTGTGAAAAGGCTATTTATTTTATACAGTTACATTTTATCACTTTAACTGCAAGATAAACTGCCTTTTAAATTACAATGAAAAAGCTATTATTAAGTAGAATAATAACGTTGATGCAATTTTTAAAACCTCAGCTTCCAAATATTTATTCCTATGGTTAATAGCTTTCTCTGTGTGCTGAGTTCAGCACTGAAATTATTTAAACTAAACAAACTGAGAAGCTATAAGTATGCAAGTACAAGGAACTAATTTAAAAATCCCCTAACTACTATGTTTTTTACTGTAGCTAAGCTATTATAATTTGTTCTCACAAATAAGAGAATAAAATGAAACTATGCAGTATAGTGTATTATAAAATCTTTTTCATTTTAGATGCACTTAAAAGGAAAAAGCACTAAATACCACTGATTGAATTGTAAACACATCCAAATGTATTCCTCTACACTGCAGGATTGTATTTCTGTACCAGTTTTCAAGGATCAACATTTTTCATTATTTTGGGTTTTGCCTTTTTTTTATAAAATATTAATTGGACAGTACAGAGATGCACTTAAGGAATGTGATTTTTTTAAATTGTTTTATGACAAATCTTCAAAGGCTGAATACATGAATTTTGACCCTGTCTTTGTTTCCTTCTCATAACCAAAACCAAGTGCCATTATTGTGGCATTCTGGTGGTGGAGTGGCTTAGATTGGGAACATAGGATTAATCCTATGCCCAATCCACTGTGAGTAAAATTGGGAATAGAAGATGAACAAACTGGTTTAGTCTCTGCTTAAGACATTTATTCAGCAGAGTGAAAACTAGTGCAATGCAGCAATGATATCCCTCTGGCTTCCAAGAAAGGGATTGAGGGATTGAGGAAGTGGGCAAGCATGCTGGAAAGTAATATCCAAGACTTCCACATTAGTTTTGGCTAGTACAGTGATATCCTGTCAAGGCTTAATGTACCTGGATCACCCTCATGAAAGTTATAAAGATCTGTGCCTCCTACTAAAGCTCAGAAAGAGGTTTCAGTTCCAGGAAAAATCAAACTACCAATGTAATAATAAGATAGGTATTTTCCTGAGAGACACATTCATTACTTTATTGTTTAGTCCGTGCTGGTCCTCTAGGAATTTCAACTGAATTTATGAATCCCATCTCACTAGAAGGACAGACAAGCTATTATGGATCAATTATTACCACTATGTCACATAAAATATGTCTGCATCTTGCTGGGTAGTTGTTAATATTATTAAACACAACAATTAGGGAAAGTCAGAAATCTCTGATAGTAATAAACTTGTAATATATTCTCTCTTCTAATAAACTCTCTTCTGAACTTCTAATAGGTCCTCTTTTCAATACCAATAGGTATTTGAAGTGGAGCCAAAGTCCAAATCCTACCATTTGATTTGAGTGTCTTGTGTGAGGAATCCATTTAGTCTTTCTTTGTAATGAAAATCGTATGTTTAGAAAAAATAGAAAATAGAAAAGAATGGTAGAAAAATGCTATTCAGTCTGTATTTGTTTACTCTTTGATTGACAAATACATAATTATGGTATTAAACTCACCTAGGCCTATTTATCTGTCACTCTACATGAACAGATTGTGAACAGAATGATCTGCATCTTTAATAAAGGTTATTCATGTGAGTAATGTTATACCAAACTTGGTGTGCTAGACTGGTGTCCTCATAGTTTCATCCAGATTTCCCACTGTTTCCCACTTTCCAACTGCTTTTCCTAGTGAATTTCTGTATTACAGAGATGACTATTGCTCCATATGTCATGACTCAGTGTGGGATACTATCATCTGCTGTTTAATTCATTAGGAGGTAAGTTCCACGCTCCCTCCACCCAACCCTCTGCCTGTTATTTCTCCATTTTTAAATGTCCTATGAAGATACATGGATTTTTTTTCCCCTTCCCAGGGGAAGAGGTTTTTCCCCAAAAATATTATATGAGCCGTGCATTTGTATTTTGTTGAAAGAATGAGTGTAGAACATTATTTTTCAGCATGAGACTAACATAAACTCCTTATTAATTGGTCAGGGGCTGTGGGGTGGGCAGGGAAGGGAGAGGAAAGGAAGCAAAAGGATGTAACTGGTCAACCCTGTGAATACACAAAAGCAAACTTCATCCATATCTAGATCTAGTTCTCCAATTCCCCCCAAAAGAAAGATTTTTAGCATTAAGTTTTTTGAATCACAAAAGAAAGCATGCTCCAGTGCACAGATCTGATAGTAGGAAGTGTCAGTTTCTTGCAGTGCAATCACACTGCTTTGTTGGAGCTCCAGCAACACAACAGGGAATTTGAATTGAAGTTGTGCTGGTTTAGAGGTCTGATATTTTGTGTTTGGGAATGTAAAAGATACTTTTTCTAAAGATGTAGCTTCTATATACATATCTTTATGTATATATATATATATATGCATACATTTGCACATTTTTTCACCAATTGCCAGACAATTTTCCTCAGGAATACTGAGCCAGTCATGGTGTTTTCAAGACTATTTAAGTCATGGTGTTTTCAAGACTATTTAAGTCATGTTTATGTTAAGCTGTGTTACTGAATGGAGAAATTGTTTAGTTAACAATGCATGGACAAAGGAAAAAGATAAGAGACTAATCCAGGGGTGAAGAAAAGGATGTAGGGACTCAGTAAAGTACTGTGTGAAGACACCATCACAGGTCTTTGTTCCCACAAGTATTATCAAGCAGGAAATATCATGAGCTTGTGATTAGCTCGTGATATTATCTTAAAATGTGCAGTATGTCATGCACAGAGTCTGTGCTTCAAGTACATGTACTCATGCCCGTGCTGTGCACAAGGACTTCACTCCTTGTGGGTTGAATATAGAGGCAGACCACTCTGTCCCTGAATAATTCGCATATCTCCCAGTCACCAGGGTATTCTGTGATGAGACCATTGGCATATTTTTAACTTATCTTTAAAGCATTAAGTGAGTACAGGATAGCAAAGAACTAGCTAAAATGCTGCACAAGCTCTGATGCTGTAGCAGTGATTTACAGGTTCAGGATGTGGTGAATCTTTTCCATGATGAGTATTTTGGCTGGCTCAAACTCAATAGAGCCCTCCCCTGCTTGGCATGAATGCTGTCTGCCACCCACCTCAGAAAGTCACATGCAAGAACAATTCTCATTTTCTGTGCCAATGAAATTAAATGGCTCCCCTCAACACTACCTTTGCTTTGAGTGGTGTAATGCATGTCTGGTTACACACAATTTCTTCTGTATAATTTTCTGGTTTAAGAGATCTAGCTATGTGGATCTTTCATCATATAGATTTGAACATCAGACCACATTTTATAGCTCAAATGTGTTCATAGATAATTCAGAAATAGATGCATACTTGTCTTTAGTTTTCATCTCTGAGAACACTAACACAGAGAGTTCACCAGTTGCACTCCAGAACAAAAAATGTAAATAAGCTCCAATCAATTACCTGCTGAATAATGTAACACAAAGAAAAGCTTTTTGAGCTAGGCACTGGAAATTGAACACTGTGATTTTATACAGGATCCAAGCCAAGGTCTCTGCTGAGATGGGATGAGTTTTTTGGCAACCAGTTAGGAAAAGGAGGAAAAGCTGATTATTTTTATTGAATTTTACTTTTATATTCATGTGGCTGAGAAGACTCTTCCACTCCTCCCCTTTGCTATTGCTCTGTGCTGTTAGATGTAAGATCATGTACAAGTTTTGCTTTAAAATAAATGGATATGGCTTTTGTAATTACATTCTGATGGGTTTATAAATGTCTTAAAAGAGTTTTCATATCCCATGTCAATTTGATTAAAAACCACCACAAAGAGTTTCAGGAAAGCCAAACCTGTTACAAAATACACTTTGCCAAAATGGCACTGAGTATTCAAAAGAAGTTGTTTATGGGAAATATTTTGTTGTTTATTAACAATATTTGATTTCTTACAGAAGCACAAGAAGAGTTTGAGAGGATATAGGTCCATGGTGAAATAGAAACTGCTATGGGGCATTGGAAAAAAGTCATGAATTTCAACTCCTTCATATAGTCATATTATCCAGATGTATGAAATTAATTCTGGAAAGATACAATGTAGCTAATAATAAGAAAGAATGGGGATGTGATAAAAGTAATACTAGCAAGGAGAAGAAGATCTTGTTCTTGAGCATACTTGAGTTTAGCATCTTGCAATGTATTTTAAAAGCAGCAGCATTTGGTTAACATGATTCATGCAGATGGACCAGCAATAGCAAAACCATTGCTGTGCATAATTACAAGGTAATTTGGGGATCTGTTCTTCACGTCAAGCCAGGGGCTGGAAACAGATAACACAGAGTGTAGTGTAGGGGAGGCAGCACACTGAAGGTGACCACTGGTGTATGTACATTATAGAGATTTAGTGGAACCACTTCACTGCCCATGTGCTTTCTGCCCAAGTTCCCTTTGCTCCTGCACCTCACCTGTCTCCCACCCCCAAAATATGGCTATGACTGACATAATTTCCAGTTCCTGTGGATGAAAACTTTGACCAGGTTTGTGTTATGCTTGATTCTACTCTTATGTAAACTTCTAGGCTGTAATCTGAACATTGTAAAATGGATTTTGTTGGATTCAGCTCTGTTCAGCCTGGAGCTGAGGAGCCTCATTGCAGTTACAGATTCCTCATGAGGGAAACAGGAGAAGCAGATACAGATCTCTGCCCTGTGGTGGCCAGTGACAGGAGCCAAGGGAATGGCTTGAAGTTGTGTCAGCAGAGGTTTAGACTGGATATCAGGAAGAGTTTCTTCACTTAGAGAGTGGTTTGGCACTGGAACAGGTTCCCCAGGGAAATGGTCCCAGCCTCAAGTCTTCCAGAGCTCACAAAGCTTTTGGACAACTCTCTTGGGGACATGATTTAATTGTTGGGGTGTTCTGTGAAGGGCCAGGGGTAAGTTTTCAATTATGCCTTTGGGTCTCTTCCAACTCTGGATTATTCTGTGATTCTATGCCTCTCCATGGAGCATTCCCTTGTCCAGGCTGATCAGTCCCGACCCTCTCAACATGTTCCCATAGGAGAGGTGCTCCAGTCATCTGATCATTTTTGTTCCCTCCTTTGGACTTACTCCAGCAGGTTCACATCATTTTTATGTTGAAGTCCTCAGAGCTGAACACAGGTATTCCAGGTAAGTGTCACCAGAGCAGAGGGGAGAGGCAGAATCCTCTCCCTATTCTATTACCCACAGGGCTTTGAATGCAGCCCAGGGTAAATTTGATTTTCCAGGGCTGCCAGCAGACATAGCAGCAGTCATGTTGAACTTCTGTCCTGGGATGATTTTATGATGCTTGTAACCCCATTCATCTGTTTAGCCCAGAAATAAGTTTTGCACCTTTAAGATTGGTTGTAAAAGTGAGGGGGGGGCGGGATGGAGAGAAGAAGTGTGCTGTTTGTTTTCAGACACTGCACTCACTCCTCCACATTACTTTTCTCCTGGACTGTGTTTTCTGTGGACGGATAGATGGTGGGACAGAGCTCTCCTTTGATTTCTAGTTAAGTTTTAGCTAGCTGAGGCAGAGAAGTTCCCTGGACTGTGGTTTTTCTTTTTCTTAGAATGTTCAAAGTTTCAAGTTTAAGTCTTGCTCTGGACTAAACACCCATCAGAGCACCGGCAGCTCACACCTGTGGCCCACTGAGCCAGGCCTGGGCCGTGGCACTTCCAGCACCAGAGGGACTGATAAGAGACTGAGTGAGCTGAGCTACAGCCCACAAAAGGGACTTTCTGAGTCTGTCATCTCTTCTGAGTGGCGAGAGGTTTTATTGTTTAATATTGTTCATTTTTTGTGCAGGTGAATGCTTTGCCTGGTAAATAAACAGTTTTTTCCACTTTTCTCCAAGGGAATCTTTTCCCAAACCAGCTGGAGGAGGGGCCACTTGAATCTGCTTTCTAGAGGAATCACTTTGGAGGTTTTCTCCCAAATTTGTCCTAAACCAGAACAACTTCCAATCCACCAGCCCTGCCAAATCCTCCTCCTCAGGGCTGCTCTCAATCCCTTCTCCATCCAGCCTGTATTTGTGCTTGGCATTGCCCTGACCCGGGTGCAGCACCTTGCTCTTTGCCTTGTTGGAACTCATGAGTTTTGTACGAGCCCATCTCTGCAGCCTGTCCAGGTCCCTTTGGATCCATCCCTTCCCTCCAGAGCGTGGCTACATCACAGAGCTCAGCATCATCTGCAAGCATGCTGAGGGCACGCTCGGTCCCAGTGCTTTTTACTGTTCTGTTTATGTTAGAGCTTTCATGACTCACCTTGACAAGGTCACTGCTTTGTGCTGGAACATGTAGGGAATTCAAGATGTTAGAGAGACTTTGTCTTGTGCTTTTGGACAAATCCTCTGATTAGCACAAGGAATCAGACCAAGGTACAGTTCAAACAACACATTTCAGTCAGTACCAAAAAAAAAAAAAAAAAACAACCAAAAAAAAACCCAAAAAAACCAACCCAAACCAAAGTCCCAAACTTAAACTAGCAGGCACTATGCATTGATTTAGTATGGCAAGACAAGAATTTTGAGGATTAACAACCCATGTAAACCATTTGGAGTTGAGCAAGTACAAAGGAATGTAATCGATGAGAAAAAAAATATCTTAGAGGCATATTATAATTATTATTTGTTGATGAAATAAAAAATGGTAGTGGTACAATTGTGGGAATAGTATAATACACTTTGGAAAACAAAGTATTTGCTAATTGGGTAGATAATAGCAAAGTTATGCAATATGTTATAGTGGTGAATTGGACTGTGTGTGGGTTGTGTGATCAGATATATTTGATCTATTTAATCAGATATCGGTTGAGATTTTTACATGACAGGAATTTTGATAAGGTAGTTCTGAGGTGGCTCAATGTGGAAACGAGGTAGATTGATGCTTGCTTTAATAAAGTGTTTCTCGGTGTAGCTGCATAAATTATGTAAATGAGAAAAAGATATGTTTGGAGTAAACTCTGGGAAAACATTACCCAAGATAATATCCCACACTATTTGTTAGTCACGTTGTTTTACCAAGCCAAGGATATTCTATAAAAGAGTGTCGTGAATTTTGGCTTTATGGAAATTGATTTTTACCTCTAGTAAAGGATTAAATTTGTATATTAATTTCTTCTTAGGCAAATTTGACTTTTCTAGGATAGATTAAAATCTGTCTGGCCACGTAAAATTCCAAAACATAGCAGTAATTAATTACCTCTTATTTAACCTAATGGTCATCATGGGAAATATATTTTTATTGACCGTATTAATGTGTCCTAACCTGGTTGTTGTAAGGTGGCACATTATGGTATCCATATATCATGGTGTTCTGCATTATTGTTTTCCTTTCCAGGACAGTCTCTAAAGCACTTTAATTATTATTTAAACTTGGCAGGTTTTTTTCTAGGCATCTACTTTTATTTTTAGATAGCATGCTGTCTTCCTTTGTGTTTGTCATTCATGCGTATTTGTTCCAATTTCAATCATCCTTAAGTATAAAAGACAATTTTTTTGGCTTCTCTATCAATAATTCTCTATGAAAATAATAGTTTTCCAGAGCATGCCACAGCAGGACTTTCCTCCTTCTAGTTATGCAACACCAAAGGGAAAACCTCCCACTGGTTAATTTATGTGTAAAAACTGCTTCAGTTTACATGCTAAGTGATGCTTTGGCACTTAAGGCTAAATTAATACTAATAATGTTTGTGTAACTATTGACAATTGTTGTGACCTCTGGTTGAGTCTTTAAAGAGACACATATGTTTAATTATCAGCAGTAGATTTCATTTATCCGTAATTACCACCAAGAATAAATTATAAGCTAGTGGGGAGAAATAACAACAGCAGAACAGAACTAATGACATTTGCCCTCCTTCAGCAGATGGAAGAACATAGAATTAGGGTTAACATTAGGTGGTGACCCAGCTGTGCTTTGAAATGAATTTAAAGTGCGGGGAAAAAAATCAACCCAGAAACTGAAGTTAAAATTTTTCCCTTACTCAATGTAATCAGTGAAACCCCTGGTGAACTGGGTAGCAAAAATAGTTATCTCATATGGGTCAGTGCTAATTTATACTGAAGCGAGGCTCAGTTTTGATAAATATTTTCTAGGTGAAGATGGGAAACTACTCTAGATTCATACAGATGAGAGAAAAAACCTTCTCTGTATTATAGTGAAAGATCAATAAGCAAAGAGAAATTTGTCATGACAGTGGTTACTCTTGGAATATTATCATATCTCAGTGAAATTCCTATGAAAATTCATTAAATTTGAGGTATGCCTTTCTTGGAGGATCAGTATGACTACTTTTTTCCCAGAAAATTATGATTATGGTTTATGGAGAACCTTTTCCATCAAGAAATTTTACAATTTATGTGAAACTCCTTCATTCCTCCCCTCCTCAGTAACATTCTTAGGAAAAATCAGCTTCCTGATATTGCATACCTCTCATTAAAATAGAAAACAATAAATCTTGAGAATCTATACACAGTATATAAGACAGATAGTCTTGGAAGTAAAGCACAATAGTCACGACTCTGATCTTCTGCTATCCATACTCCAGACTCTGTCTCAATCCCATGCTGAGGACAGGAAAATCTCTATGTAGGAGGACCTAGGCTGCCATCACCTTTGAAAAAAGCAAGCATTGTGGATGCTGTTACCTATAGTTATCCTGAGGAGCAATTCTCATTCCATCACACTTTGAATTTCTCCTAGCCACTTGACCAGGTTTCCTAATTAATCCAGAGATTTATCCACAAATAGTGTATTTCTATCCCTACTATCCAGTAATGCAGGAAATGGCTTTCAAGAAAATAGATTTAACCCAGCAACATCAAATATCTCTAAAACAAAAAATGTATGAAAATACAATGGCCTTGCAACCTTCATATATTTCAAATAAGCATTTTTCTTAAAGCAGCACCACAGTTTTAACAATTTCTTGTAAAGTCATTGATTTTATGTTGCTTCAGGGAAGGTGCAATTTATTACTGTTAATAATGTTTCTGTGATTACATGAAATGTTCCTTGTTGCCACTAATTAATTAACCCATCAGAAAGTGTTCTTCCTTTTAGAATAGATGATGAGGGGTTTTTATAATGTCTATCTGACATCTCTAGCTGTCATGTGAAACAAGATCTGGGATGTGAATATTCTAGAAATTACTTTTGCATAATTTTCCTGTAAATGTCATGTTGAAGTCAGTCTCAGCACAGTCAGTTGTTGCAGAAATTACTTGTTTGGTCTTTTCAGCTTCTGCTTCTGCACTGGGGCTTTAGTGGCTGGGTTAGTGTTATTGTACTTGGTTAAGGGTTGAATTTGTGACATGTCATTGGGAAAAATTCAAAGACTTTTAGGCTTAAGTGGCATGTTTATGGAGAAGGTTTTTTCTACATACCTAAGCAAGTTCCTCATAAGGGAGAAGCCCACAGTGTTGTCACCCATCAATTGCCAAGCACTGGGACAATATTAATTTGGCAATTAACTTGGTCACAGGCATGTAGAGCACTCTTGCAATTCAGTGGTGCTTCTGTGAGCAATCAGCTCACTGGTGAGTCTCAGTACTGGGTTTGTTTGTGATTGCTGCAGACGTGGCTCTTAGCAGCAACCATGGAAGGGGCACAGAGCAGTGAGGAAACAAAGCCCTGGTGCTAATCATTCCTGTTGACAGCCTCAAGATTTCAGCTGGAAATGAGGGCTCATCTTCTGTATCCATGGTTACTATTGGAAGCATTGTTGGGCTTTCAAGATACTGCCTGGGATAACTTCTAGGGCTTTTTGTTCTTCCAGTTGATTTCCAACATTTTCTTAGGCAGTTCTACTTTTTAAAAATTTGTTCCTAGTCTTGCCCCAATGTTTTCTTTTCTCTTCTCCCCTCTTTCTTTGCTTGCCTGTCTGGTGCCGCTCCACAGCTTTTGTGCTGACGCAATAAGTGTCACCCTGCTCTTCAGTTATGTACTGAAGACCATCTCCACACCCATAAAGGAGCTCAGAAAGACAGTAGTCCAAATTACCTGAAGCCCAATCCTGTTGGGCTACTCCCAGGCCATTACAGGGATCACCAGCCCATCAGGACCTGTCTGTAATTCACAGGGACAGGTGGGAACACAACCCTTCAACTCCTAAGAACAATCAGCTTTTCCAGACTCCTATGAGTGCTCTCTCAGCTGAGACATCAATCTCAGTGTTCAGGCATGAAAACCATCACAGAGTGTCATGGGGAGCAGTCTTGAAAAAACATCTTTCATGCTAAGAGCAGTTGCTGCTCTGGGGTGGGACACATTGTAGGATGCAGGGGAAAAGGAGTTTGAGACCACACAGGATTTACTGGGTGTTTAGGGCAGGAATCCATGGTAAGAAGAGGAAGGTGTTCGGGTGATTTTGGGAGGAACAGGAGTGAGAAAACAAGAGACAAATTAAGGGATTAGAAGAGATCATCTCACGTAGTTTGGTCTGCACTCTTGTCTGGCCTTGCCCTGCAACTGATCACCTGTCTGTCCCCCTTATAATTTCTTTTCCCAGCTCTTCCCTGGGTAGGAGGTCCTTCTTCTTTGTGTTCAGGGGTATCTGTGTGCAGCAACTAGAGCATGGGGGAAGGCCCACGTGTCCATGGTGCCAGGGACTGGAATGAGTGTAAGGCTGTGAGCATGTGTGTGAGTAACAGTCAAGGCAGTTGATGAGTTGGTGAGTAGAAATGACCCAGGAGCAAGATGTGGAGCAAGTCTCCATGTCTGACTCCAGCTATGAAAGCATCTGGGTGCCTCTAGGGGAAAAAGAATGGAGGGGATTAGCTGTTGGGACCTGGAAAATCCTGGCTCAACTCTGTGTGTGATGAGTGAGTCTCTGCCAGCAAAGGGTGTAGGGCTGCAGCTTTGGGGACTCACGGAATGGAATCATAGAGTGGGCTGTGTTGGAAGGGACCTTAAAGATCATCTCTGTGTCATGGGCAGGGGCACCTTTCACTAGACCAGGTTGTTCCAAGCCCCATCCAACCTGGCCTCATATATGTCCAGATGCCAGCATCTGTTGAGCTTGAAATCCATCTGGAAACCTGGAACCACTGCAGCCTGGTGTCAACCCAGCTGTGGTAAGAATGAAGCCCGCCAGATCTGGCAACTTCTAATATTATGTATAAATAAATATATTGAAAACATGGTCATTACAACTGGTAACTCCATTTTAATTTTAAATGGCTAGGGCAGTATAGTCAGGTACTGCTCATCCATCTTGCCAGACCAAGACGCTTGGTACAGAGCTAAAATTACTGATGTGTTTTAACTTATCTTACTATGTAAATGGATTCTGGTTTCCTTCTTATGCTGACTGCTGAAAGGAGAATTTCTGAACAAAAGAAACTTAATTCAGGAAAACAGTACTGTAAAAATTGAAATTTGCTCATTGGAAAGTAAAAAATGAGGATTCCCAGAGAGATAAAAAAGTACTTGAGAATAATTTGACTAATCAGTGAGCCATTGAAAGTAGAGCCATGCACTTGAGTGTTCTTATTGCTTTTGTGCATATTTATTGTGTGTATTTTAATTGGAAAAAAATATGGATTTTTGCCACCTGGTGTTTTTTACATGCTGCTTAGCTGTGGTATATGAATAGATTGCAATTTATGAAATAATAATCTAAATAATAACATATCTATTAATTCAGTATTATTGTGAAAAAAGATTGACACAACTTGAATGTTCTCCTTGTATTCCTACCCACCTTTCTCACTGGGTTATTAATCTGCATATAAAAATGATGTTGAATTACTGCTTGCAAATGAGGAGTCAACTGTGTAGGCCATGGTGCTTTTACTTGATAATAGTGGTCTCTCTAGTCTGCCAAGCAAAGACATAACAAGATCCAACAGCTGGAAGTTTTGGTCACCAAAATCCAAACTGGAAAGACAGTGAAAACTGCTGGCAATGAGGGCAAGCAACTGTTGAAACATTTTACTCAGAGGCATGGTAAATCTTTCATATTCTTGTTTCTGTCGTTCTTAGGAATATCACCTGATTTGTCAGATATTGAAATTATATAAAGGTGGTTTATATCTATTTAATGATTAAGATCTAGCTAGTTCAGGAGAGGAAACTGTAAGTGATGTCTACCTTTGCCTAAAATGTCTAAGATAAATAAAATTCAGGTTAAAAATCTCAGTGGGCTAGCAGGTTACATTGCCACTGTAGTTGGCTTAAGTAAATTCTGATATGGTTTGAAGAGGCATATTTTTGGTCACAGAATTCACCTAGAAAAAGCATGTGACTGTTATATTTCCCCACCACTATTGCCAGTTCTGCCAAAGCAATGACTCCTGTGCCATGGGCTACATTGTGAAAAGCCTGCTGGTGTTCACCGCAGGGACTTGGTCTTTAGTACACCTTGGCCAAGTTAAAGGTTTGTTCAGTTCCCATGGGACTCAGGGGTATACAGGTGGTGTTAAATAGTCCAGCCCTTGGAGCAGAGCAGTTAATTCCATCAGAAATGGCACAGCTTACTTTTCAGGAGGATGTAATGATGGGTACCTTGCATGTGAAGTATAGAGCTGCAGAACCTAGAAGAATTTTAAAGCATTTTTGGATCCTTTCAGTGCCCCCACATGAGTTTGTTACTTTTGTAAATGTTTAATATATTTCTTGAGCGATTTTCTCAGAACAAAACAAGAACCACCTATAGTGATGAAGTTCCTCTTATTGCAGTTAATAACAATGACTATTATAAAATGAGGGCAGAGCTAGGGGGTGTTTTTTCACTAAAATGAAGCACAAGAAAAGGAATAAAAGCAAGTGGAGTGCTTGTCAGAAATGGATGACAGAGAAACTGTTATCTGTGAGGAGGAAAGAATTCAGTTAAATTACATGCTTGAAAACACATGGCTAATAGATGGGGGAGAGATACATCAGTTACATTAATGTGGATCAATAACTGATCTTTGCAAAGAGGCACAAGAGACAAGTGTGCGTCATTAATGAGAAGGAATTAAATACAGTCAAGAAGTCAAAAGCATGCATCATCAAAAATGAAGAGTGAGACTGAGTCAAATTTCTATTCAGCGTGAAATTTTGTGGTCTTGTTAATGGCACTCCTTAGCTTTATTGGGAAAGAAGAATAACCTTCAGAAAAAACTGAATGTGCTTTCATTTGGAAGTAGGAAATTAATAGCTCTTTAAAATTTAAAACAAATTATTGTATCTGAACCTAAAAAGTTATTTGTTATCCAATGCTTAAATGTGTAAAACTGATGAATAAAGAATGTAGCTAGCAAAGAATTCTGGACAGCTATAACTAATGAAGCAAAATGCAATTGCTTTAGAAGGAAAAAAAAAAGAGAAGAGGTGAGCTGGGAGATTTAAGACTGACCAATGAGAAAGATTTTTTAGGTATAAAATGATGAAAACTATACTTTGCTAGAGTTTTTCTGCTGTTGTAGGAAACTGAAATGGCATAAAACCAAAGAAAGTCATAATCTGTTTCCCTTGTGATTAATGAAAAATTGAATACTTGACTCAATGCCTAGAATAGTGGGGATTTTTAAGTGAATATCTCTGTAGAGGAGCTGAAAGGAGCAATCAGAAAAAAAAGGCAATTTTTACACACATCAATACATTAACAAGGAAAAAATATTGACAGAAAAGCAAAAAGAAGAGAATTGTAATGGCACAATGAGAAATAGAAATCATTATCTCATTTCCATGAGCAGCAGTTCCAATATTGTTACTGTAAAACATGGAGTACATTTAAAATTTTATAACAGGCACAGTAGTGTGTGACTTGGAGGGTCAAGCTCTTAGCAATATGCAGTCTCGAGTTCTCTATTGGAATTTGTTAGATTTATAAGAATTTGTCAGATTTAAACCCTTGCTGCTCTTCCTTGCAGACCACAGCCTCTGGCCCACATGTTCTAACCTTTACAATCTTAATGCAATGCTCTTTACAATCTTTAGTGATGCTCTGTTATGGATACAGGAGTGTCTGTTTTCAGCTCGCTTCCCCTCTGGGAGAAAACCATCTGAGAGGTCTGAAAAAGTTCCTGTTTTTTTCCAGCAGGGAATTCCCATTATGTACACACATGCTACTGGAGCCCAGAGTTTTACTGTCTTATCCTATGGAAGATCAAAAAAGACAGGTGTTTTCATAAATCTTCCCCAAGGTAAGGTATTATGCTGGTACTAAGGATAATGCTTAAACCAGCTGGTAACTGAATGAGGTGCATTTGCAGGACTAAATAGTTATCATGCCCATAATACAGCTTTTTTGTATCTCCCCTAATTTTGCAAAGTAATTATTTAGATCAAAGGGCGAAAAAAAAAAAAAGTAAAATTCAGGATTTCATTCTAAACTCTCTGTAACTAATGAATCATCAAGCTATGTATTAAATATTTAGTCTTTTTTGCTTGTTGGATTTTTAAAAAAAATATTTTTTTCATGATCTGGAATACACTTCCACATGTCTTTGCTCTAACAGCTCATCTAAAATTTCGTAAGTTATTATTTCAAAGAATGTGCTCTCTGGACAATATGTAGCCTCACCATATGTTTTTTTTTTCCCTCCATTATTTTCTTTTCTATTATTTTTTATATTATTTTCTATTTTTTTCTTTCTCTCTATTGTTTTTTCTCTATTTATTTTCTCCATTTTTTTTCTCTATTATTCAGTAAAAACTATTTTGCAGAAGAGAATGAAGGTCAGCAGCCACTCATGACTTGATTGGTGCATTATTTTCTTTTTATTTTTTTTTTAATTGAGGTTTATCAAACCTGTGCCTGTCTGCATTTTCCTTTTCTCAGGTACTGACCACAAGTTTAGTGATGAAGAGTAAATGGTATTTGGGGTGCAATGAAGGATGGGAACACCAACCTGCTCATATCCTCCCTGCATGAGACCTTGAACTTTCTTGTTTTTTCCTGTTTTAGACTAGCGAGCATTTCTTATTCTGAAATATGAAGGTGAAAGTCCTTTTACTGTGCTGTTCCTGTCCATATAGCCTCAAGATCAAAGAATATATAATAAATACTCCAGTAGTCAAAATGGGATTATTTTTCCAGTTCAGGTATTTATGAAAATTTCTACAATTGATAGACTCTCAAACCTGAAATTGTCATCTTTCCTTCCTCTCTCTCCTCTCTCTATTTTTTCCAGCTGTTGCTATGAGGATCCATTATTAAAATAATCACCTGAGTACAACACGAGCGTCACTTGAGAATGTTTCCTACAGTGCATCATTAATGGACATAAACACTTCTGAGTACATCAATAACTAGTTTCACTTATAAAGGATACATTCTATGATGTGGACACCTGCCCATTAAAAGCTGGACTGAGAACAGCAACCCTTTGTGCCTGGAATCAGAAAAATAGAAGCTTGCAATGATTCAAATTAGCTCCTGAGATGAATTTGAGTCACTGACTGACAAATTATGGTCCTGTGATCCTGTGATTAGTGGGGAGATTTTTTCTACAAGGCTTTAATGAAATTCTCCTGTGTCTGTATTATCATGCTTGATCTCAATTTTAGGAGACGCAATGTGAATGCAGGACACTGATCAAAAAGTAGTACTGAAGAATTTCAAATATATTTTTATTTTATTCTAAAGGTGTATATCCACCATATTTCATATAGAGTTTCAGGATGAATCTGACACTAAAATTTTGAATCTATGTTTTAGAAGCAATATCATGTTTGGTAGGGAGAGGGACAGGGTAAACAAGAATGGAAGAACAAAGGAATTTATATGTACAGGAGATTCTGTGGTATCACCAATGTTATTTTGGGTTTTTTTTTCCTCTTACTGAAAACTCTATTTTCAGGAAAAAAACAAAAAAAAAAGATGTTATACTCAGATGGATGTAATTTTAATTCTGTAAAGTAACTTTTGGTTAATATCAATAGAAACCAGTAGTTCTTTTATACTGAATGGAATCCTGTTTTAAGCAAAAAAAAAGTGACTTAAGAGAAGTACCTAAATCCTGTTCCAAGGGTGCAAGAAGTAAATAGCAGAAAGTTGAGATAGGAGTAAATGATAGTAAAATTCAAATACAGGATTTTCATCGTAGCAGTGATAAGATTGTACAAATTGTTTTAAAAGAAAGCAAATATCCCCAAGCAACCAAGTCTGAAAGCTTTAAGGAATTTCAGAATAAATCTGGATGTGGCAATCTGTGCCATTTTTTTCTGGTGTTAATACTTTGTGTTGTGTTAACTGGGCTTTTCACACACAAATAAACTGGCACTTCTCACCTTTAAACTGTATCTATCAGCTTAAAACTGCTAGTGCTTTCTGTGATTCTCAGCATTATTACTTCAAGGAAAAAATAAATAAATTAAACTAAGATAAATAACTCTCTCACCTCCCATGCTGATTAAATTTTAGAAATGCTCTCCAGTTCTACATATCAGCCACAGGCAGGATATGTCTAAATGAACTAGCAGGACATTAAAGGCAGCTTTGGAGACTGAGTGTTATAATTGATGGCTTAGAGATCTTCATGAGGATCTTTGCCTATTAGAGCAAAAGTGTACAAAAGCTGCAGAGAAAACCACCAAAACCCTGAACAGGGCCCTCCACTACTCATTGATGATGATAAGAATGCATTCACACAGGGATCAAGCTTAGCACCTTCAGGGAGGAGACTGCAGCCCCAGGGCTAGGGTGTCTTCCTTCCTTCCTTCCTTCCTTCCTTCCTTCCTTCCTTCCTTCCTTCCTTCCTTCCTTCCTTCCTTCCTTCCTTCCTTCCTTCCTTCCTTCCTTCCTTCCTTCCTTCCTTCCTTCCTTCCTTCCTTCCTTCCTTCCTTCCTTCCTTCCTTCCTTCCTTCCCTCTTTGCCTCTTTTAAATAAAATATGTCAGGTTGTTTTCGTACATCTAGCCATGTCTGGTTTTAGTCATGCTTTTTGGGTATATTTCAAACCTTTTGGGGTTCAATTAATTTTATTCACAGAGGTTTAGTTTTCCTTGGTCTTCTGTGTTTAAAGCAGTTCCTAACATCAGCAAAAGTCCTGTTTAGTAAAAAATGTGTGTATACACACAAAACCTAAGGAGCATGTCAGGCTGTATAGCACATACATGCATTACTGATTTTCTGAAATGAGAAGTATAGCAGAGGTGGGCAGCAAAGGCACTACAGTGCTTTTTCATTCCAGGAGTGCCTGAAATGGAAGCTGCTTCAGCATTTCTGCATGTAGTTTTACACATTTTGATTGTTGCTGAAAATTGCTGGATGCTGGGGGAACTCCCTACTGTGTATATTACAACTTCCTGTGAATTCCAGAAGGAGCTTTTCTTGTAAGTGCAATAGGAGAAATCTCAAGCAGACATGCAGACTTCTCTTATTCTCGCCTTCTTTAGAAGTCAGACTGGGAGAGGAAATATTGCTGGGGAAGAAGGGATGGCATAAGGATAAGCTGGTTATGAAGCTCAAACTGTCCAATGTTCCTGAGAAGCTTTCATAATTGCTGTTCCATGTTTTGCCTTTGACTGTATTATTCCATCATATCACATGTGATAGGACCAGAAAATAAACTACTTAACCTCAGTGTTTGATAGGATGACTTGTGTGAATGGTAAGTACTGGTTTGTTTTTTTTCCTTTTCCTAATCTATACACAAAGTTGAGATCCTCTTTGCAGTAAATAATTGAGTGTACCTTGCCCTTGAAACTTCTTAAACCGCTGTCACATTTACTATCAACTTTGTTAAATTACTATTTTATATCAAGAAACATATTGCTACTTCTCTCAAAAGTGAAGTGTGTCACTCCACCAGCAACAAGTGTTCTGGTGTACTGCCATGCTTCAACCAGGAACATGAATTTTGTCTACACAGAGAGAAATGTTTATTGTTGAAAAGTGACCCACAAATTACGGCCATTTTGAGAACTAAATCTTATGCAAAATATATTTGAGGACTTTTCAATTTAAATTTCCATGGATTTCTAAGTGTTTCTTCATTTTTTTCAGGTTCTAGCTCTCAGAATAAAAAATTTAGATTTTTTTTTATTTCCATGAAAAGATAATTTCCTAAAATTGTATTGTACTTTTGGAGACTGCACCAAATGTGTTATATATTGATGAATAATCATTGTAATATCTATTAGTTTAAAGAAATACAAAGGGAATACTTACTGCCTTTAAAACTCTAACTACAAATGTCTGAGATCTCTGTCAGTCAAAGATAGACTAAAAATAATAGATATGAAAAAATACAGTTTATCCTGACAGGTAGTCTCTCTGCTAAAAAATAAGAGTTTCAAGTGACTGAGAATTTACAGCTTTTTCACTGAATAAGCCATTAGTGGTTTTTACCATTGATCATAACATTTCCCCAAAATATTTGTGGTTACTGCTTACCCCTGAGCATGGAGGATGCACATTTGATTCAAAATGTGAACGTGACAACATACAGCTAAATTTACAACATGTACCTGTGACTACAAAATTTTGCCCTGCATTAGGAAGTTACTTATGGAAAGCCATGGCCTACTCTTCAAAATGGATTAAAGTGTCACATTGAGAATTTCTACTGGTGTCTGTTGCCTTTAGGCAGCAACAGTGAACTTGTATTATTCTCTTTTTGCAATGGTGACACTAAAAATGTAATTTTGCTGGGTGAAGTGAAGAGCATTATACAAGTTCTCAGGAGTTTCCTACTCTGGTAGGACTCTCTGCTGTATTTATTGTTATATTAAAAACTTTGTTTGAACAAGATAATGATTTGATCAGAGGGATGGAGCACATCTGCTGTAAGGAAAGGCTGAGAGAATTGGGGTTGTTCAGCCTGGAGAAGAAAAGATTCAGGGTGATGTAACTGTGGCCTTCCAGAACCTGAAGGGAGCCTACAGGAAAGATGGGAAAGACTATGGGAAAGATGGAGAGAGACTATTACCGGGGTTTGGAGTGACAGGACAAGGGGGAATGGCTTCAAACTGAATGACAGTAAGTTTAGGCTGGATGCTAGGAAGAAATTCTTTACTAAAAGGGTGGTGGTTCTTTACTCGATGAGGTTGTCCAGGGAAGCTGTGGCTGCTCCACTCCTGGAAGTGTTCAAGGCCAGTTTGGATGGATTTCTGAGCAACCTGGTCTAGTAGAACAGTCCCACCCATGGCGGGGTGGTCTTTAAATTTCCTTCCAACCCACACAATTCTATGATTCTATAATTTACACAAGGCTTATGCTGAAATCCCCTGTAGCCTTATGGTTTGGGGAACCCCCAGAATAAGAAAGATGAGAGATCATATTTTGTCCAAAAGTGAAGATAACTGGTCTGAGCTTCTAAATCTAGATGAACACCAGAACCCCCAATTTACTGGATAAAAACAAGTATAGTCTACCTCTCAGCTGATGCTAAAATATCACCTTACTTTTCATTGGATGTATTTTCTCCAAACTGAAATGTCTACAATAAAATAAAAACCAAAAAATTCCCCCCCCCCAGTATATCCATTCTTTGTTTAAATAAAAAAATAAATTGAATATAGATATATCAAGATATATCAAATTTGATTTGTTTTAACTTTTTTCTTCTCTCAATTTGATAGTTGAACTAGCAAAAGGAAAAGTAATTCTATTGTATGGTGGTAAAAGTTAGACTTTCCTTGACCTTCAAGGCATGTATTCCCTTTCCATCTAGAATAACTAATGTTTTGTCATTTTCTTCCACAGAAATAATAATAGCAATTGCAAGGGTTATAAAGTTGCAGTAGCAGCAGCAATAATTCTTTCCCTGTGAAAAACCAATACAAGGCAAATGAGAAGCCTTGTAGTATTTTCCCTGTCCATAGCTAATTTGGAATAGGTGTGCTGCTATGCAGGCTGGAATCACTCCCCACTTCCCTTCTCCCTCACCAGCACCTTGGCTAGAAACTGCACTGTGAAAGTGCTCCAAGGGCTGAAATTAGTGATACTCTGGAGAAGGCAGGTTCTGTATCAGGTTTGGTTCCTCATCAAAGTGCCGAACTGGAAAAAAAAAAAAAAAGAAGAAAGTGCTAGAATTTTTGGCTGTTTTGTCTCTTATTACCTGGGATCAGAGAGCAATCCCCACCTGGTTACACTTTCCTTTCAGGCAGCTGTAGAGAGTGAAAAGGTCCACCCTGAGCCTCCTTTTTCCAGGCTTAACACCCCCAGATCCCTCAGCTGCTCCTCATGAGATTTGTGCTCCAGACCTTCCCCAGCACATTCCAGAACCTGAGCTGAGGAGCCCACAGCTGGACACAGGATTTGAGGTGTGGCCTCGTCGGTGCCCAGCACAGGGGGACAACCACTGTCCTGGTCCTGGTGGCCACACTATTGCTGATCCAGGCCAGGATGCCATGGGCCTTCTTGGCCACCTGGGCACACTGCTGGCTCACATTCAGGTCACTTTTCTGACGATTCCAACATGGCTGATTTCAGCAGGTAAAGGCAATGGAAATGTAACTATCACAGCAAATGTGTTCACATTGTACTTTTAGTCTGCTTTAAAATTGATTTGGTGAAACCAACAGGCCCTACTTACACTGTTCTCTGTTGGATTAAAGATTCCTATTTTGGGTAGGTGTCTTCCCTACAGCTTCCTCATGTCATATTCTTCAGGGGCTCTTTTACCAACAAACCAACTTAGTAAAATGAAGCAAGTTTTATTTCCTTTTCACCTTTTGATGGAATGTGTTGCTTGCCATTTTAAGCTATTTTAAATTTCCTTTTATTATGAAAATCTGAAATTTATGATTTACACACTTTCATAAAAATGACAGCGTCTTTTGTTAATTTTTAACACTAGTTAATACTTATAAGACTTTTGAGGTATTCTATGTCCCCCTGTTCATCCTAACTTTAGAACTTTAACTTATCCTTCTAAGAAATGTTTTCTACTAATTAAAAATATCTTGATTTTGTTTTGGATTTTGATCTAACTTGATTTACTTTTAAATTTGTGAAGAAAATAGGCTTAGCTTACCCTGTACTAAACTTCTGCAAAAATATATCCAATTCTTTAAAGATTTTTCAGTATAATTTTATGTAGTTTATCTTGATCTTCATGCAGAAAATAGTAAATACATTTACATCTACAGTTCTGTTGGCTGCAAAATCCTAAAATTATGGAATGGTTTGGACTGGACAATGTGTTCCAGTGCCTCATCACTGTCGTAATGTTCCTGATACGTAATCTAAATCTACCTCTTTCAGTTCAAAACCATTACCTCTTGTCCTGTCACTACATGTCCTTGTAAGAAGTCCCTCTTCACCTCCTTTTTAATCCTAATTTAGGTACTAAAAGGTACTATAAGGTCATCCCAGACCCTTCTTATCTCCAGGCTGAACAGCTCCAATTCTCTCGGCCTTGCATTATAGGTGCTCCAGCTCTCTGATCATCTTCATGGTCCTCCTCTGGACTGCAAGAGGGCCACTTTCTTCTAATGACTTTTTGGAAGCTGTTTAGCAATATGGGAAGATTGATTTCTTTCTCTGCTCAAGCATCTCTTGTTGCAGTGGGTTTTTCAGTTTGTTAGGATGATTCCTCACTCTCTCACTTGCTTCAGCTGCCGCTTTGTTGATTGTGCCTGCAGATTTTAGGCTTCCAAAATTTATCCAGTAACATCATTTAAATAAGTTACTGCTTTGAATATTCCTTGACTTGCTCTGATTTGGATTCTAAATATAAAAAGAGTTGGAAAATACCTTTTCCTTTCTTTGTTTCTCAATATTTCTAATTTTGTCCAGAGTTGCTCTCAAGTATGTGCCTTGGAGAACTAGTGCACCAGCCACCACCAGTGACAGGGCACTGCCAGGAATTTTGTCCAGCAAAGATCCCAACAAGAAAAAGGGGTGTGAATCAAAGGGAACTTCCACACATAGCAGCAGTAATTCAGTTGAGAAGTGAACTGCATTACCAGAGTTAACTGCTTGAAAATGGAGGTTTCAAGGAGATCATCAGCTTCCTTAGGCAGCGATTTCAAGTGAGGTGACAAATACCCTGAGCTATGTTATCCATGAAAATAGAATAATTTCCACAATCAGATGAAATGATGATGGATCAGCCAGTAAACTCATTTTTTATGTCACATAAGTGCTAAAGAATCTGCAAAAAAAGTACTCCACAATAATGCCAGTACTATTTTTTTTAGAGTTAATGAAAGACACACAAAAAATAGTTTTAAAAAGAGAAAATATTTGTCTTACAGTGTGTTCAACACAGCCTCTTCATAGCCTTGGGTGAAGGCTATGAAGGCTAATGTGAAACATTGAATAATAAAGCCAAAAGATTTTATTAAAAGATTAATAATGGTGAGTTTTCTAAAACACATTTAAAATAAGCCATTGCTATTGAAAAATATAAGGGGTCAAAGTACAAATATTATGTGCATAAGTGTATAGTTGCTGACAATAGTTTTTAAAACATTGATGTTTTCAGTCTACCATGATCAACTTGAAAATCTGCACAGAATTTTTTTCCCCCCTAGAATAATACTTACATATAAAAGCATATAAAAATATCAGCAAGGGTGTTGGAAGCAGACAGCTTCTTTCAGCTAGCCATCTAAATGTTTTCTGACTTTAAATCACTTTATTTTTTGTGTACTATGTCTACAGCTATCACTGGATTTATTCCTTAACACTACATTGTACCTTAGTAGAAAAAAAAAAGAAAAACAAAAACCAAGAGGTATGTTGCACTTGGAGGTTAGAAATCCACCAACTCTCCAAAAGATGAATATGTGCATATAATGGGTGCTTTTTAAATTTTTTAACCCCTCTTTTATGTACCTGTAATTGTTTTCAATCAAGTGGGGTTTTTCCCAGGATCAATGGCCATGTGATTTGTTGGGAATAATCTTGCTTGAATCCTGACAATTTGACTCAAAATGCATTTAGAAAAACAATACTCTGTAAGAAAACTCATTGAATTCAGAAGGTGACATCTATACAGTAATGTATGTATCCTAAAATAGGGATAAAACTGCAAAATGTGTGAAATTTGACTATGACTTGGCTATATTTTGTTTGATTTGTTGGTCTGTTTTAATTTGGAACAGTGGATAACTATATAGAACTAAACTACAGTAAAATCTGAGGGAAAAATGACTGGGAAGCATGTGCAAAGGTTTACTTTGCTCACTTGGAGCAGCAAGGGGCTAGAGATATCCCTTTAGTTTCTCCTGGCTGTTTATTTTTCTGTTTTGATCTTGTATATTCGTTTTTAATCAGAAGGGCTCTGAGCATCTTGTGTATCTCTTACAGATGCATCTGCAAATCTGTGAGTGAACAGTCAGACTGGTGAGTATGTACTTGTCAGCCTAGGTAAATATTAAAAGTTTGTAAATGCTTTCTCAAAAAATAACTGAGGACTATTCACTTACTTTTGAAGACAGCAAATTTCCATAGGATATTTGCAATTTACTGATTTTAAAAAAATGAGAAATTCCTTTGAAATAAGGGGTATATGCAAAAAATATCTTTTATACTGATCTGAAATTTTTTTCATTGCCAATTTCCATTTTCTTTTTCATCTGAAAAGTTGATACAGTGAATTATCTTCAAGTGAAAATGAGAGAAAAATCATCACTACTCAATAAAACTCATCTAGCGGGAGTTTAATGATTTTTATTCCATTATAGCTACTCTGAACTTTCATGAAGTGAGGAGCACATCTACCCACTTTTGTTATTTTCATTCTGCTATTTTTTTAGAACATGATTAAAAGTACTTAGAATCTTTAATATGCATAATTTAAAGATACCTTTTATCTTCTGGGAAAAATAACTCTTCAGAACACTTGTAATTAATCCTTATTTCATGAAACTTCTAAAATAGGCAAAAGTCACTAAATTGTTTGCCCCTCTCATGGAGCAATGTCTTGCTCCCGTGTTTCTAAGGTACTGGTGATGCAAAAAGCCTGTGCATTCAGGAAAGAGAAAGAAAATTCACTTCTCCTACAGAATGGGATGTTTAATCTCACCCTTCATGTAAATGAAAATATTTTTCCCATAATAAACCTCAAGGAAAAAAAATATATTTCAGAACAAAGTTCCAAGATTAAGATGTCATATATTATTACTACAGATGATGTTAATTAAATGATAATTTTGTTAAAAAATGCGCATCCCAAGTGACCAAAACGTGCCATGGGTGTCAAAGAAAGCCAATGCCAACAGAAGCCAAGGCCAAGCCCATCAATGATGGTGGTAGCTCCTCTGGGATAACAGATTTAAGATGGAAGGAAAACTGCTGGCACAGCAGCCAGACAAAGGAGTGAGAATATGTGAGAGAAACAGCCCTGCAGACAACAGGGAAGAAGAAGGGAGAAAAGTTCCTCCAGGTGCTCCAGAGGCCAGAGCAGAAATTCCCCTACAGCCCATGGTAAGTTTTAGTTCACTGAAAGTCTTGTAAATGTTGCTGACAGCTCCAAATGTGTCTGTTTAAATGGAAGCAGATATCTGTGATTTATATGGTACCTTGGCCAAGTGATTGATTCAAGGGTAGCCAGAAAAGCTATGCCAAAAGGGAGTAGCAGTTGGAGTATTCCTCATTAAATGCCTTGTTAATATTTTGGTATGTGATTGTGTGCCTATGTGAGCCCAAGCACACCGAAATGCTTCATTAGGTTTTGTGTTTCAGATTAAAATAAAAAATCCTGTTTCTTCTGTACATTTTAGTTCTCAAGAAAGCCTTTAAAAAAAAAAGGAAAACATAATTTTATATAATTAACATTTTAATTTTTAAACTTTGTGTAATAGCCTGTCCTTATTTTCAGCCCTCTTATTTTTGTAATTCTACAGGCTGCACACCCTGATGCTCTTTCATTGTAAGTTGGGTTATTTTTAATTTGGTGTTAAGAGTATTACTATTTTTTCCCAAATCATTATATTTCAGAAAGGCACTATTCTGCTTTCTTTGTGATTGTGTTACACAACATGTTTTTAGGCAAAATATTTTTTTCCTCCTTCCTCAAATTGTTCCATGCTGTATTTCAGTATTGAGTCAAAAGAATCACTTTCAGATATCTGAAATATACATAGACATACATATTTATGTATTTGGTATTACTTTATTGTAAAAACCGCTGTGATTTTTTTATTAAACAACTTTAAAGCCTCCTGCCAATGTGACTCCTGCTGAAGAAAGGCTTTATAACTATGTTATTTTCTTCTGTGGACAAGATGGCTTAAGCTAGGTGACAAATAAAGCTAGTTTCAGTATAAGGTTAAAGAGGAAGACACATCAGAAGACATTCAAGATTAGGAGAAAATATAACAACATGACAAACTTTCTTACTTCTGTGTTGCTCAGGCTTTATTCAGATTTTTATTCATAAACAGGAAAAATTGACTTTTATAGACCTGTATTTTAATGTAGTGGATTATGAGTGGTTTACACATTAAGGCAAATCCTCATCATCTTCTGTTACATGAATTCAGAGCTTTATTTAATTAATTATCTTGGCTAATGAATTTGAAAATACTTGAAGGCAACTGAGAAAAGCTCAGAACAAGAAGATGTGAAATACTATTTATTGCCACTAAAATTTACTTTCTATTTTTTACATTCTTACCATGTTACAAATGAGTACTTATCTTTATCAGAGTCTATTTTATGTTTCTAGTAATTATTTCTTGCCAAACATGGTGAAATTCTGGCTGCTTTAAAAGCAGAAACCTTACTTTGCCAAATATTTCCCTATTGCCAGATTTTGCTTAGTGCCTTGAATGTAAGTTATGAAAGAAGATGATAAATACAATCCAGGACTACTGTATCTTGTGGTTAACTTCTGAGTCTCTGATTTGACATGGCATGGTGTGATGAAATTTGACTAGAAAAGGATTTCACTGTGAAAATGATTTGTGAAGGAAGGAAAGCAAAGAACCAGAAAGGAAAGTATTAACAGTGTATGCACAAGATGCAAACAGGGAATTATTCCTGGCAATTCTTATAAGCCATTATTATTCAGTATTTTCTTTCTGTGTGGCTTGAGCATATGGATACTTTGAAGCCAGATGCTGATTGACTGGTATGACCACTTGATTGTTTGTATGTATGTGTGTGAAGATATGTATCAGCAGGATTAGAGGTGAATAGAGAAAAAGCATTCATTCTCCAGGAAGACTGTGATCAGCTTGATCTGTTTCTCTACCAATTTGAATGACTTTCTACCTTGGGATAGATTTCTTTGAGTTATCAGCAGGAAAACAAAAAAACTTTTCTTCAAGCAGGCCTATGGAATAAAATGGAATTGTGCAATCTCAATGTTTTGTACCTTCAGCCAAAAAAGACCATCAAGGCCTACAGAGGTAACATGGCTTTTAGCAGAACCTGAGCACTATTTGGTGTGGCAGATAAAATTATTAAGACCTCAGAGAAACTTGGGGTTTTCAGCAGGTCACTACTAGATTATGAACAAAAAATAAATGGGGGTTACTGAAATCTTGATAATGAGAGTTGAAGCCTTGATCTCAGTCCCTTCTTTTACACCCATGAATCTCAGTAGGTGGGGTCAGCTGTCTTTTAGCTTCTTAGAGTCCTCTGTGCTCTCCCAAAGCTGCATGTTTAGACTTTATTCTATTCATAATGGTCCTCCCTGATGATGGAAAGGTCATATGCTGTGGTGAACATCACCTGAATCTGACATTGCCCATCCAGTTAGTACAAATGAATAAGATGTCTGATGTACAACTTCACCAGTTGCCATTAGGCAAAGAAAGATTTATTTTGAGCAAAAACTGATATTCAGGTTCAACAATGTGCATTATATTTTAGTCACGAAAATAATTAATCCACTATACCAATGAATAAAATTGATATTAGAGATAGGTAACATTTACAAAAAAAACCTTAAAGGATTGAAGAAAATATGTTCCAATCCTGAAGTTGATTTTCAACATGGTTTTCAGGAAACACACAGTTGTTAGCTATTGTGGAAATGCAAGGGAAATTGTGTAGGTGAATGCTGCACTTGCCAGTCCCTAATCTAATTAATTCAAAGTATGTTTTTAATTTTTTTTTTTATTTTAGTAATTGAATTCTCATTGGCTGAAGGAGATAAGCAAAATCTTAGCAGGCAAACTCAGCCCAGCATGTGAGAGTGATAATAGTCTCTCTTGGTGGGTGACTGCGACACGGACTCAGACCAGCAGGGAATCTGAATCATTTATTCAAAAGAAACGAGCTGGTTTCACAAACTTTTCAAGGCACATTATGTCCTTACATGGTAATTCTCACTACATGACCTGTCCCATGGGTCCACATAAGCAACCTGCTTTCTAAATGTCCTTCTATGGGGTGATTATGCACTGTTCACTCCTCTGTCAGCTTCCAGCAGGCTCCTCTCCTGTTGGGGCTGCAGTGGGACACCTCCTCCCCCAAGGTCAGGTGGACACAAGCCTCTCTGTGCAGCCATGTGCTTCTGCAGGAGCATCCCACAGCCCACAGCTCAATTCCATCCCATCTCTACCCACATCTCTCTGTTTGAATAACCATTTTTAAAGTCTTGGGGCTAAAGATAAGTGTAAGATTACCATTTGATGTCAGCTGATTTTCAGTTTTGCAATCTGATTTGTAAACCAAGATGTTAGAAAGTAGCTTCCCAAAAAGTTAAAATTTGCTGTTTTATTGGTAGGGCTGTTATAGTGGAGTACAACAGGTTTATTCTGCATTTTGTATATTGAAATATCAGTATTGAACATATAAATACTGTAGTTTGGATAAGCAATACTAGCTATTTATAAGTAATTTGTTGTGAAATTATTCCACAGCGGTTTTGAAAATGAAGTATTTCTACAACTATAGTTTTCCTTTTAAGCTTTGAATTTCCATAGTGAGGGATATCATTATCCATCCAGCCAAATGGCTTGTTCCCAGCAATAGCCAGTAGCAGATTCTAGGCAAAGCACATAGTAAAGCAGAGAAGCCCTTCCCCCTTCAGCTTCCAGACATAAGCAGATTAATGGCTTTATTAGCCAGCAGCTACATCAAACCACTGTATTTAGTGGCTGGGAATTGATATCGCTTGCATGAACTTATCTCATCTTCTTATGAATTCATTTATACTTTTGGTCTCTTGTGAATTTCACTATTTAATCACATTTTGTGTGGAGAATGTAATTCCTTCTTATGACTTTGAATTGCTGACTGTGACTGTGGTAGTATCATGATTTTCCTTTTCTGTCCTATGAAAAATAAGGAATAAATGTTCTTTGTTTAACTTTGTGTATATTTGTCACTATGCTGTAGGCATCTGTTGATTTTTTTCCATAATAGGTTTTTTTCCTTGTAAAGTTGATGGGGTATATTTTGTCTACACATTTCTAAGTAGAGAGGCTATTATTTATAGAATCCTAGAATCATGGAATTGTTTGGTTTGAAAGGGACCTTAAAGATTATCCAGTTCCAACCCTCTGCCATGGATAGTGTATGGAAAATCACACTATCAAAAGCCAGAGTCCATAAAGGAGACAGAGGATTCCTGCAAATTTATTCAAATAAAGGGAGAGAGTCCACTGGGGCACACACCCACGGGGTTTTCTCTCTCGAGGTTTCAAAGGGCACAGCCTCCTTTTATCCTAAACTCCTGGCCTCATGTTACCCTCCTCTTTTCCCCATTGGCTGTGGGACTAGGAAGGTACAACTTTCCCAAACCGCCTATCACATATTCCCCTCTTCAACCTGTTGCTTTACCCCAAAGTTCAGAAGTTCAAGTTTGTGCAGACCCACTAGTCTGTTTTAGGAGCCAGGCTGTCTGGGCTCTGCAACAAACCTGCTGCCAAAGTTAGTAGAGACGTTAAGACCCGTTTCAAAGACAGTAACACCCATACCTTCACCCATCAAATTTTTTGTAAAGACATAAGCACACATCTTTCCTCTCAACAGGGACACCTTCCACTAGACCAGGTTGCTCAGAACTCCATCCAAACTGTTCTTGAATATTTCCAGGGATGGGGCATTGTCTCAGTTTAATGACAAATTTAGGGGAAGACACTCTGGAATGAGTTGTGTCGTCTAAAAGTGTTACAACAATCCCTTTCCATCAATTGGAAATTAACACTAATGAATCAAAGTAAAAAAAAAAAAAAAAAAGAACAATAGCAACCGTTCATTAACAGAACGCCTGCAAGGCACGGGGGAAAAAAAGATAAATAAGTGCTGGATAATGAACTGTCAGACCTTATCCTACACATACACTGGAACAAAACCCCAAAATTTCAGGGAAAAAATACTGGCTCACACCATGTGGTAGAGGATGGTACCATCATTGCTCACAAGAGAAAAAACAAAAGGAGCTTCACACAGCAATTTGGGCAGACAAATGAAAACCTCTGGCACTGACCTCCTCCCCACAAGCAGATGAAGAAGGTGGGCTTGGTGTGCTCTGTGTCCCAGGCTCAGCTTTCCCGAGGTTTGGGGCCGGGATGGAGCAGCCCCTCTCTCTCTCCTGCTGGTCCTGACCCACCCCTCTCCTGCAGGTCCCATTTTCTCTCTCTGGTCCTGGGCTAAACAAGCTGTCCTTGAAAGATTGCCCAAGGGTTGCTGCTGCAGCTTCTCCAAGGCCAGGGAAAGGAAAACCTTCTCACCTGGGCTAACAAAACCAAGGTAGCCAAGCGAAACACAGACTGCAGCGCAGCCCAGACACTGGGAGGCTTTGGGAAAAAACACCAACAAGGGCAAGGCTCATCCCTGCTCTAGACCCACATCAAGGATACAGCAACCATTTTGAGGCATAAAACAGAGGATCAGGGAGCAGACTATTATCAACAATTACCCCAAGACAGGCATCCACAGCTTTTCAGAGAAACTTGTTCCAGTGCCTCACAAGATATATTTTTTTCCTAATATCTATAACCTAAATTTCCCTTTTTTCAGTTTGAAAGAGGTGAGATTTGTCTCTCCATTTTGTTGCTCTTCCCCATCTCTTTTTTCCTCATTTTAAATTTGGCCAATTTGGCCTCATAACTATATGTGATATTGATAGCATGGGATGTTATCCTCCATGGATTTCAGTATTAGCACTGTCAGGACTTTTTGCCTTTGTCCTCAATTACTGATAGCTCCTTACATCTTACTGGCCTCAAGGTCCTCTGAACTCTTGCTACACTGAGCAGGATAAGAAATTTCATTTTTCCTTTTATTTTGTTTAAAATATAAATTGCTTCTGATACCATCAATTTTTATGGGATTTTGATAATCGTCTAGAATACGCTCATGTCAGGGTAATTCAAAGTTTAAAGGCTTCTTGCAAGTCGTACTGAATCTCTTATTCCAAAGAGAGAGATTAAAAACAGAGAGGAGAGAGTATAAATAACAATAAAAAATAGTAATAAAAAAGCAAGAAAACTGCAGTCAGGCAGAATTTGTCCTTGACTGCAGATTAACATTCAGGGTTAGGAATGAGACATGCTGATAACCAGAAATTAAGTGGAATCCTTCACAATTTTGGGCAGGGATGTGAGGCAAGAGGATAGATGGAAGCTCATGCTTGCTGTGTAGATCACTGTTAAGTAATGTGTGTAGGAAAGTAGTGCTTTTTTCCTTTAGCCTCTAAAGACCATTGGGATTTTTGCATGCTTGTGTATTTCCACATAATTAATGGAAAAAAAATTGGCTTCATTGCTACCATGATTGGACAAAATGTTTCTTCACCTCCACTGAATATTATATTTTAAGTGAATGGCTGACTGGTCCAGCTCTAGGAGAACTGAATTCTGTTTTCAAAATGAAAGGAAAACAGATAAGAATAATAAAAGAGAAAAGCAAAGAAGATGAGAAGGAAAGGTGGAAAAGAGAATGATTTTGTAGTCTCATTCTCCTCCCACTGTGAGCCTAATGGGGTGTGCAGCTGCTACCTCTTCCTTTAACTTAGAACTTTAGAGGACTTTGAAAGAGATTGGTAGAATTTTTTATGAATAACAAAGGAATAAAGTAACTTTTAGAATCTTGTGAGTGCAATAAGTTTAAAATAAATAGAATAATAACAAAATTATCCTCCTATCCATCAGGTACAGTGGAAATTTTAATATGGCTGCTCTTAATCCAGCAACATTCCACAGCTGTTACAACTGTATATGAATTCCATAAAATTCTTTAAAAATACATACAATTTTCATGGTGATTGGGTCTTTTACACATGTGGCTGCCTCTACTTCTGAAGCAGCTCCTGGTCTCTGCATGTGCTTTGCCCACAGCCCCACTACCTGGCTTCAGCTTTCTTAAAGGAGGTTCTTGGCCTCAGATTGCTTAAAAGCAACCTCCTCATCTGGAGATTAAACCTTTCCCATCTAGCACATATAACACCTTTCTAGGAAACAGCAGCACATGGTGCTTAGTGGGACACAAGGAAATTTCATATTCTGATAGTCAGTAGGTTTGCATAAATATCCAAATGGTAATTTTGAACTTCTTGTCATTGTCTTCTGCATACATATAGCAACTCACATTCTGTGTTTACATTAATCTAGAAGGCAGAAGGATCAGAGAAATACAGCCTGCCATCTCCAGAATGAGGGTTGTGCAATAATTCTAAAAATCCCTCTGATTTAATTTAATTTTTTTCTTGCTAATTTTGCTACAGTCTGGGAGTGAACAGAGTTACACTAGTAAAAAAGAAGAGGTGGAAATATTGGATAGCTTTGATATTAGGGTTAAGAGTGAAAAATACAAGGCATTTTTATTTATAGTGAGAGAAAGAGCACAATTTTTTAATGTCCTTACATGTGTCTTTGTGTATTGATTCTTTTTCTGAGCCTTCAACTGCAACTCAAGTTTAACAATAATGTCCTTTTCAAGGTCTTCCTATATTTCCCTTCAGGTTTCACTTAGGGAATCATAGGATAACTTATTCTCTATGAAAATAGCTTCAGTCGGGATGTTTCATAGGTCACCATTATTAGAAAATAAAAAGAATGGGTGTTGTAAACCTGGGTGGAAGGCTGTTGAAGAAAAGATGAGCTCTTCAGTGGTCAGGGATTTAACTTCATATAGACATAAAGGAAGTCAATTCAAGAACATCACTAACTTGGTTACAGACTTGAAAGTGTCCACAGGAATCAGTGTATCCCAGAGGCATCAGAAAATTTGCTCAGATTAAGAAACCAGAATGTGTGAAACTTCATAAATATATACAATTCAGAAACTCAAGGAGAGGAAACGAAGAAGGATACTTAATTTCTGGCAAATCACTCACAGGGAAGAAATTTGGATGTATGCTATTCTCTTAAGCTAGAATCAGAATTCAGAGTTGCACCATGTTTGAACAGAAAGTGGAGTGTAGAATGGCCATGTAATTACCTTTTATTCTCACACCTGAAGTGCTGTTTTGCAATGTGTCATTAAGTTATCAGGGTATATAAGTATGAAGATGTGTATATCTACTCAGCAGGCTGTAAAACTACTTGGGAGAATCTTTTTTAAATACCTCAGTAGAGCACCCCGAAAAAGCATCATCCGATGATAAGCATGTGACTGAGGATGAAGGGAAACAGATTTATTAATGTCTTTTAAATAAAGCTAGCAGAGAGACTTGATGTGTGATAAATTTGTTTATCTCTGCAAGTACAGCTGCTGAGTATCTTAATTCTTCACTTTAAAAGAAAGTGTCTGTGGTAAATTAATAAAGTCTTGATATACATGTATAATGACCAGGGTTTTTTCTACTCCTTCCCACAGCATAGCTTCACTTTCATCTCTTCTGGAAAACAACTTACAATATAATTATTATAGAGAGTCAAGAGGATTACTTAATGGAAGAAATAAATCAGCAATGTTATTAGAGCATGAAATCAAGTATATTGAATATAAAACAAAACCCCTATAATATGTTTAGCTCACATGAGTAGGCTTATTCGAGTCAATGGAAATATGTGCATAAATAATACTTTTAAGAATTAAGTCCTTGAATAACTGGTTTTAGTATCTGGACATAATACCCTTAGAAAATTTGATAGTATTACAGTAATGTTCCTTGCTGCCTTGTTATTTTCCTAATGTTTACCTTGGTTTATTTGAGCTGGGTAAATCTTCCTGCAGAAAATTCCCTAAGCTTTTGCTTGAGTCTGTTTGTTTTTTGGCTGTTTTGGTTTATTTCTTTGGGTTTTTTGTTTTTTTTTTTGTTTTTATTTTTTTACTAAACTTAATAAATGCAGAATTTGTCTGTACTGGATAGATATTTTTGGATGTGTTCTGATTCATGCATCTGAGTAAGGACTGTGGAGTATAAGCAAAGAAACTGAGTAAAATAATGTGTTTAGGAAGAATGGGAACAAGTCATACATTGCATATGTGTTGCTGTATTTATGAGGAAGTACTTTCACTAATTCTGTGTCTCCAATGAAGTAGATATGTACAAAGAAGAAACTTAATTTGTTAACATAGGAAATTAAATACAACGAAAAGGAAAAGTTGGCTGAATAGTTCTTTGTCCTAAGAATCTGCAAATTATTTAATAAAATATATCTGACTTGCACTGCCAGCTACAATGACTAGCTATGTTAAGACACTCCACAAATAGTCTTTTGTCAGTCTGTACACATACTTAGCTAGGACCATGCTGTTCACCATGGAAAATAAATTTTAACAATACTGTGGGATTAATTGGCAGTCTTTGTTTACTCTGTCTTGATTCCTTTGCTGTAAAAATCTATTTCCTGTATGCAGTAAGTCATTTCATACTAGAGAGATTTCACCTGGAGCATAATGTACTATAAGCCAGAAAGAAATTTTCAGATGTGTTTCTTTATTGACTTCTCCCTGACTGAAATTGGATCCCTGTATCTTCATTAAAATTATCTGAAAATAGATATACCGTTAAAATTAAGATATAAACAAATGTGGGAGGGAGTGGAAAGCATTTTTCATTTTAACTTTCATGTATTTGCACCACATTTTTCCTTAATGTATTTTATATCTGTTTAGCATATTATTCACTTTTCATAAGGTTCCATTTGTTGTTTACAATATTCTTTATTGTTTATTTGGCATTTTTATTAAGTTTCAATGAACATTTCGGTTAAAGCTTCAAAGTAGAAAACTTGTCGGAGAATTGAAACTGATTGAGATTAGAAGATTGTGCTTAAAAATTAGAGTTTAGAAGATTATTATTGCTTCTTAATGTTTTAACAGTTTGGGTTTTTTTTTTTTTTTACATTTCTGCATTTCAGGTAGAAATGAAAATAAATTCTACAGTTTTTAAGGAACTAATAAGATTTTTAGTTAATACATGGAATAAAGGTTTCTGTGTGAACTTAAAGACTACTGGAGTAAAGACTTTTTTTTCCCCTGTAGCACATTTTGCTCTGTTGTGTTTGGGCATTTAATTTGGGCAGTTAACTGGAAGGAAATCTAAAATTGTTTTTGCTTTCCATAATTTGTAGTAATTATATCTAAAAGTTAACATAAATGTTATTCTTTGCAAGTAATAAGCCAGCTGAGGTCAAACTGTTTGATTGTAGTACCATTTCTGTATTTTCAGCAATATTATTGCTTCCCTCTTGATTGTTTAATGGTGGATCATTATACCTTACATTTCCGTGTATCTTTTTAAGAGTGGTCAGAACTGTGTTTTGGGGTTTTTTTCCACTGATATATCTATAGTGAAGGATTTTATCATGCAAGTTATTCATAGGCTGTTTTCCTAGTCAGTGAAGAGAAACACAGAATGATTCATCTGACCTGGTTCAGCCATTTATTCAGAGTTAGGTAAATTGTGCCCAGAGGTTACATTTTCCCTCGTTCTAAAGTGAAATTGGATGACTGGCTTAGCTGGAGATGTCTGTAGTTTTCAAAATCTGCAACTCATTGAAGTGAATCCTGCCCAGGTTTTCTTCATTCTGAGTGTTATCATGTAAGGAAGAGCTAATATGTGGTTACAGGTCACCGCCGTGCACTGCTAAGCTTCCCAATTTCCTTGGCTAGTTATCCAGCTTCTTTCATATGAAAACAAGGGGACAAACCAGAAAAGTAAAGGACAGTCTTTTTGGAAAAATGGATTGTGAGTTCCCATATATTAGACTTGGAAGGGCTTAACCCATGTAGATCAAACCCAGTTGTCCACTAGACTTTTCAGAGGAAGAAGACTTCATTTAGAAAAAGATACGAGTAGTTTTTAAAATTCCAGTCATATGGAGAGCTGTTTCTAGCGTGCCTTATGGTATTAAATTTTAACATAGGATACCTGCAGTGACTATGTTGACAAAGATTATCATTGCACTTGCATGCTGCAGACTGAGGGATAAAAATGTGGTTTGGGGAATAGGGATGAAGGAGGGAATCTGTTTGTATAAACACGTACTCTCCTCAATGTCCTCTGTGCTTACCTTTGAATTGGTTATTTTATCTGTTAAACTTGGAGAATAATTTAGGCTCACTCCAGTTAAGAGTTTGGACATGCACCAAAGCGATGAAAGATGTGGAAGTCTTAAAAGAAATCTCTAGAATAGTAATGAAACAGTGTGGATCCAGTTTTGGAGAGCAGGTAATGGACACAGGGCATTCCTTCATAAAAGTAAACTTCTGAATATATTTACACTTACTGAAATTTTTCAGTAAGTGTAAATATAAAAAACTTACTGCTTAGGAAATGGCTGTCTATCACTTGTGTGTCAAAATAGCTGTAGAGTGAAGGGGTGTATGTGTGTGATTTCTGAGTTTTCTGTTGAAAAAAGTAAAGCAGAGTCTAAAAATTCTGCTGCAGTATAAGGAGTTTGTATGAGTATAATCAGAAATATATAAATGCTGAGGAAAAAAATTATTCCTATGTCCTTCTAAGTCTTTATTGGATAAAAACTAACAAAATGTATTAGTCAGAAGAAAAAAAACCCCAAACCTATAAAGTATATGCTGAGAAGAAGGTAATTATTTACTTAGCTAACAAAATTCATTTTTGAGGTCAGCGAATAATAATGGAACCTAGTTAATTTGAAGGAAGACAGTTTGCTTTACAGGTTCCAAAATATTTTTGGGGCATTTCAAATAGATGATTTTTAAGGTGACTTCCAACCCTATCATTCTATGATTCTATGAATATAAATATTGATGCTGCATTATGTTCTTCCTCCTAAACTGTATTTCCTTGGTATGGTGTGGCTTCACTAGGGATATGTTTCTGCTATGTGCAGGAAAGAAAACAGAAATATTCATCTGAAAAATAACTTTTGGAATAAAAATAATTAAATTGAAAGCAGAAAATCATACTAAGATGAGAATAAAGAGTTTTTAATTATCTCCTTTAAGTATCTATAATATTTGTTTAAAAATAAGCCAATAAAAATATGATCAGAATTTTTCTTATATATGATATCAGCAGTGATATAATTTCTGGAGGCTTTATGGAAGTCTCTAGAAATTCTGGGAAAAGAAAAATTCATTTTCTTTTACTATCCTTTCCTGATAGATTTTAGTTTCTGTGAAGTCATTAGGGATGTATTACAGAACACCAAAATATTTGCTACAAACTTGGGGATGCTATTTCTAATATAAAGCACAAAACTTTCTCTTGAGAATGTTGTACTTCACACAGAAAACAGAAAGATTAAATTTATTGATCTCAGGATTTGTAAATCCTAAATGTAGCTTGAGGTCACATTTTCATAAACTTTTTCCATCCTCAGTTCTCACAAATCTGGGAACTGCCTTCCATACATAATGGTTATGTAACTGCTAAAACAAGTTACCAGCTGAAGAAGTAGATGAATCTTTAAAAATCCCCTATGTAGTATATTTAGAAATCTTTATTAAGACATTTTTAATTTTAGCTATACTAAAGCAAAGTAGGATCTAGGTTCTGAGGAGAAAACAGAAAGAACAGACAGAATGAAAAGGGAAGCTCACATCTGATGGCTGCAGGTTGATGCAATTGTTCAAAAGATGTAAAATTAAAGGACATTTTCCCTATGCAGCAGCCCTTTGAATTCACTTCCCAGAGTCACTCAAGCATTCACCAATGTCCATCATGCTGGGACCTGCTGCCTCCAAGTTCTCTTTCATCCCTGTTGCTTCCTCGCAGATTTTGTGCTCAACCCTGATGCAGGAAAAAAATGTAAGTAATGTAAGCCCCCTATTTGTCACTTACTTTTTCACAGAGGAGTAATTTATAAAACCAAAAAGCTATGAATTCCATGTTATGGTGTTGGGGGGACTGAACTGCAGAGTCATGCAGGCTGGTATAAATAAATGTTAGCTCAAGTTTACACTCTTAAATCAATTGAGAGTCTCAGAACTGGAGTGTTACCAGGTAAGATGTGCTTGCTTTCTCTGAGCACCAGCATCATCAGCCTTAATAATTGAAAAAAGAAACTTCCAGGTGGACACAAGCCAGTGAATGAGCTTCCTGTATCATGGGGGGAACTTCTGAATTAAAGCTCCAGTGGAATCACAGTGAACAGTGAGAGGTGAGGACTTGTGTAGGGAAGCCCTGTACTGGCTGCTCCTTCAGGAGCTTCTTGGGCTGAGATCTAAATTCAGCTGAATGAGAGAGGCAGCAAGTTTTAACTTCATGTCTCCAGGTTATCCTGCACAGTAAGGTGATGAATAAAATGCAATAAAATATTATGTTTAGAAAATTGTCCATTATACCTTATATGTTGTTTTCATAAGTATGTTGAAAGGTAATTTATATTATTCATTAAAACTACCTAACAAATCAGGAATATTTTTTTAAATTAAAATGAAAATTTGATTCCAAAAATGCAAGTATTTTGGGTTTTGGTCAGAGTACTTGTGTTTCATTAGGCTAGTGAAAATGTAGTGAAATTTGAGCTTCAAGTATCACTCGCCTCTGTTTTACTTTTCTCTCCAGCTACACTTGATACTGTGGTATTGTTCATCATGAAAAGTCAACCAGGCCAACCATACTCCCTTGTGAAACTTCAGCAGAAACAGAAATGTTAGACATTTTTTGTTTCCTCTTTTATAACAGAAATTTGCTTTTTTTACACCTGAGGTATGACTAGCTTTTTTTCTTTGAGCCTTTAAGTTTTCCCCTGGTTTTCTCTGCAGAGGGGTGGAGAGGCCTTGCTGTTGTGATGGGAGGGGGTAGGACTGGGCTCCTTCCTCAGCTGAGGGTGTGAGAAGGCAGCTTGCACTACCTTCCCCTACAGGAAACACAATAAAGTGAGAGGCAACCCTTTGTAGTTCTTGTCTCACACTATGAGAGCAGCCTTGGAATACAATAAATTTTTGAACTAATGATAAATGTAGGAGAGGTGATGGGAGCACACTGCTTTTATGTCCCTCACATGCTGTGCATGCATAACTCCTCTGCACAGCTGCACAGAAAGGTTTTCTTTCGGAAGGATATCTGGCAGAAAGCCTAGCTCTTGGGAACGAGAAGCAAATGGACTTAGCATTTTCCTCATGCGACCTTGAAGTAGGAGCACATGGAATGTACAATATTCAGTATTCACCTTGAACATTTGTTTTGATTCCCTGTATTCCAGCACTTAAGACTGCTGTCAAGTTTAGTTTTACTTGACAACTATCTTTTTCTTTAGAGAAATATCTGCCATCCCTGAATATGATGATGTTGGAATAAAATTAAAATTAGCACCATATTTAGCACAAGTGTGCATAAATAGCCTGGTGAAAATTGATGAATACTAGTTTCCTTTCAAATATGTCAGCCTGATGTTTTTTTTTTAAGGATTCATAAATATTTGTTTTTTTCACAACAGCTGATGATTCAGACTTTTGAACTGGATTGGCTGTCTACTTCTCTGCTATGGATGATCCCTAGAAATTTCTATTCCAGGAATTACTTCATTGCTGGTGATCAGCCTGAAAGTCCTCATGCTCCTCAAACAATAGAGGGTTGTCTGAGAGGATTGGTCACTGAGAGGAATTTGGCTACAGTTGTGAAAAAGTGACTTACAACTCTTGTCCCTTGTCCATCACTTGTCCTCCCTTTGTGGTACTCCTCTGGAAATCCTCCCTTCCAAGGGTACCTTGAGTACAATAGGCAATTTTTTGTTTTCATCCTTGTCTTGTCGACTGCCTTTTTATTTTGTTATCATCCTTCTTTTGTCTCCTGCCCTTCTTCATCTTCTGCTTTCTGAAAGCATTTCCAAAGCACTGAAGATTTTTTTCAATTATTTGAACATATTTCTAAATATATTCCCATACTAAAAGAGCACGCAGATGGTTGTATAAAATATAATTTTTGCAACAACCTTTTTCTTATTTCTATAGTTTGTTATTGATACTGTTACTTAGCAGTGAAATGAGTCTTTATGTTTTAAATTTTCTCTTTTACATCAAGAGGTGTGACTGAATCATTAGATAAAAACCTACAGCCCTTGGTCTGTTTGAAGAAGTCTGTGTGATCAGCAAGACAGAATCTTTACATCAGAAATGCTTTGCATGCCTTGTTCTTAGTGAACATGTCCAGGAAAACCAGAAAACCACACTCAGAAGACCCAGAAGACCCAGAACTTGGAGCTGCTGACGGAGAAAAATAAAGCAAAAACTTAAACTACACATTCCAGTTTCTAATGTAATAGGTCTCTTCTTTCAGTCTTCTTTCTGGTTCACCAAATATCACTATCTTTCTGGAGCAGATTGTCTTGTCTTGGTGTCTGGGAAAGTTTTCCTTTCCCCCATTTCCGAGGTGTATTGGATGGTTTTGCTCCCATTACAAGAAAACCCTTTGCTTATATTCAGGTTGGTTTTGATTTGCAGATCCTCCAAGTCAGGTTGTCATTTGGGAACGTTGCTGCCTCTGGAACAGTGGCTGCCTTGAGGACAACAATAGCAGTCCATGGACATCCAAGGGGATAGCACATCATCAGATTAAGTAAATACCAGGAGGGTTGAGGTTTATGTGCAGTGTACCACTGAAGAATGAAATGAATAAATTACTAATTTTATGGGGAGTGTTCTTAAAAGAGCAATGCTGGCAGTAGTTTCTTGCTCTCAAAGGGTTGGATATTCAGGATCTCCAAGCACTTACAGAGCCATAATAAAAAAATAAAACCCATATAATAAATAAATAAGAAACCACCCATCACTATTTGGTGGTGGGTAATGCCAGCTGCTGTTGCTAAGGTGTTCAAATGAACTAAATAGGTCAAAAATACCAGTATCATAAGAATAATCCATTAATCAACATTATCTATGTTCACAAAATATTTTATTGCTTATTTTTCTTGAGATTGTGAAGTTAGGCTATCCTATTCTTAAAAGCTCAGCAATAAAGAAAAATAGTACTTAGAAATATGTGTCAAAAATATATATGAATTAATAAGTAATAATGGATTTCAAGCATGCTTCTTCCTATATTTTTGCATATTAATTCATAATTTAACACTAAATATGTTGATTTGTGATACAAATTTTATTTGTCTCCTGTTAAAATAAAAAAGGCAAGGAAACCAGCTGTTTTTTCCTGTGTATGAAAGTACCTTTTTAAATCAGTACCAGATTAAACCTCCTGCTATTCAGATCATTATTGCTTGAACTAAGTCCTCCAAGGGGGCCAGTATTCTGCAATCTCTGCTGCCTTCTCTCAGAGAGGATGATAGTTTCAAAATACTACTGCCAGCACAATGAATATTCAATGAGAGGTCTTCCTGTGACACCTGCTTCTTCTGTAGAGCTATAAGAGTGACTTTAAAAGCTGACAGGAAAATGGTATTATGGGCCTGTAAAAGCAATGATTTTCATTTAAGGAGGTATACATTAAAGCTGTCTTAGGTGCCCTGATGGATGTAACACCTCAGTGAATTCATTATTTCCCAAGAAGCAGCACCAAGGAATATTTTATGTCAAAAATATGTATCAAGATTGATCGTCCTGTTGGAACTTCAGTTTTATGGCAAATATTCTGATTCTGTCAGCAAAACTGATGTTATGTCTTAGTCAGATTTCTTAATTTAAAAATCTATCTAAGTTTGAGGTTTTGTGTATATTTGTATATATCAGAGAATTATACTGTAAAGTATAAGAAGTATGTGGTGATTTTCTATCAGGAATTAGTAAAGTTCAGATGTGCAGCTATAAAGATGAAAGAAAGTAGAGATTCTGTCTGGGTTGGATCCATTTAAACATTACAATTCTTCAGAGACAAGTAGGTCTTACATCTATCACATACACATGCAATGGCAATCAGCTGCAGTGCTGTGCAGAAGAAAAACACATGGTATAGGAAAGGAAAATATTATATGTTATCTAGCAAATGCTGCATTAAGCACACAGTGCCTGGAACTCCCTGCACAGCTGCCAGAGCTTCCTGTGAAAAGTTCATGGTGTGTATATATGTTTTATATATTTATGTTCTTCTTCCTAGATGAAAGATCAAATGCACAATGTCCACATAGACACTAACAGCTTGGTAAGTGAGGAAAAGATTAGTGAGGCAAATCATTCAAATAATTTCATCTGCTCAGGAGAGTCAGCTAAATTGCTTTAAATAAAGTGCTGTCACGGGCAGGAAGAAATCTGAGAACTGCTGGTAGCTAAAGCATTTCATTCCTTGCATCCAAGTTATAAGTCCTAATAGACAGGGGACTTGCAGCCTCATGCAGTGGCACCCTAAATAGAAAAAGAGTCTGTGTTGGATGAAACCCAGTTATTTACAATGTTAACTGAGTTATTAAAGATGAGAGCTCCTGTGACTTCAGTGAAAGTCAGTGGGTTACCAAACACATGCTGTAACTAATTCAATATTATCAGCTGAAAAACTTGGAGCTGTAGCAAATTATCTTTTCTCTCAGATTCTCTTTTGCTGATTTGGTAAACTGTCTGTGTTAGTCTGTCAAGTGCATTTGCAGAGAAACATTCCACTTCCCTTGGAAAGCAGAAGCAAGTTCATGGTGGAAGGATGGAGGGGGATAATTTCTGACCAGGAGGGCAGGTTAGATATCCTGTGCCTGGTGACCTCCCAGTGGGGCTCTCTTCCTTCCTAGCCCTGGTCCATTGCCATCTGCCTGTGTAGGGTTGCAGAAGGAAAAATGAATGGGTTTTTTGACATTCTTCTTGAGTATGGTGCATAAGAAGGTGATGAGAAATTTCCTTTGTTTTTTTTCAGAAGTTTCAAAAGTATGTTCATATATAGGTGGTGGTGATGATGATGATGATGATGGAAAGGCATTAGAGATGATAATTGTGTAACCTTAGCTATACCTATAAATACCATCACATGTGCATGGTCAGGGGGTATGCACCACTTTCACTGTGCCTTCTGTTGCAATTCTGTGAAATTAAAATTATTTGAACATTGTACCTTTGAGAGCATGTTGGATTGCTGGTGGAGCAAGAAGGCTTTGTGTTTTCTGTCCCTGCCCTGTGTGTGTGTGGCTGATGGTCAGGTACTGACCACAAAACCTTGTGTTCTGCACTGAAAAATGACAGGCTGAGATTTCATTTAATGTCTGAATGCATGTGGCCCATTGAGGGAGAAGGAGCTGAGTGATTTGGGATTCTGAGTGTTTTGAGTTTTTTACATTCTTGGCATAATTTGATAAGCAGCAGCATTGAATACAGCTCTGTTTATCTTTGTAACCTTAAGCCAGATACTGCATGTCACTTTTTAATATCCATTCAGTAGTGAGCTTCCTTTTGAATGATGAAAAAATAATTATAAAGAGGAACATTTTAATATCATTTGTATCACACTTTTTTCCTTCTATCTTCTTTTCCTTCAAATTAAGACTTCCAGTGCCAAGGTGTCTTCAATATTTTTTTTGAAAAAGACTTAAAGAACAAACAGAGGGATACTTAGTGCCTACTAGCTCAGGATGGGAGAGGTTCTTCAGAATATTTCTTACCTGTTCTCTGGAAACATCAAGGGAACTGGTGTTTTCTATGCACTGCAAATAAAGGAAAAATATTTAAAGGAAATGTGCACCTAGGGAATAATTTCAGCTCAAAAGATTAAACACACACACAAAAACACACTTGTTTCTGTGTTTCCAAGAACTGAGAATAATTTAGAAACATTTAGAAGAGAAGTAGCTTGTGGGGTTTTGTTTTGTTTTTTTTCTCCAGCTTAAAACCTGCTCTCTAAGTGTTTCCTTATTGCTTAAGAAAGGAAGCCCATGAGAGACAACACAAATGGCTTCCAAATTCTTCTCTCTCTAAATCCATCTTTCCTTTTACATAGTGAAATTACTTATGGTTTTGTGCCTTAAAAGTACTTTGTACAGAGTCCTGAAAATTGAGTACACATTTCAAAAATAGTGCTACAGTGTACTGAATCCAACAGTGAGTAATTGTCACTGCATGAAAAATATTTTGTTTATTTCAGGAATTAAGAAGGAACATATCCTAGCCTTGAGAATTGTCAAGAAAACACTTCTATTAAAGTGGTGAAGCTAACATTTTAGTTGAACTCCTTTTTAGTAAGAAACACATTGAGTTGTGAATGAGAATTATCTGAGGTCACTTGATTTGTTCAGCCTGGAGAAGAGGAAGCTGAAGGGAGAACTACCTGGGGCCTGCAGCTTCCTCAAGAGGGGAAGAGGAGGGGCAGGCACTGATCTCACCTCTGGAGAGCAGTGACAGGACCCTTGGGAACAGCTGGAGCTGTATCTGGAGCTTTTAAGTTGGATATTAGGAAAAGTTTCTTCATCCAGAGAGTAGCTGGGCATGAGAAGAGGCTTTCCAGGCAGTGCTCAGAGTACCAAACCTGACAGAGCTCAAGAAGCATTTGGACAATGCTCTCAGGCACATGGCGTGACTTTGGGGGTGTCCTGTGCAGGGCTGGGAGTTGGACTCAATAATCTTTGTTGGTCCCTTCAAACTCGGGATATTCTAGGGTTCTGTGAGCTACTTTGGTATCTTTAGAAGAGAGCTTAACTTTACATTGATCATACGTGCCTAGGTTGTACCTGTAAAGGGTCCAGGAATAATGTTAACAGTTTTCATACCAACAGGTCTCTCTGAGAGATTGATGATTATAAGTGTAAAGCTCTGTTGTTTTTCTTCTGCTCTGTTGTTTTTCTTCTGCTCCTCTTCTACATTTTTTCAAGCTTTGTCTTTACAGGGATCTATTATATACCTCCTAATTTTTGCCACTTATTTACATAGGCACTTCAGAGAGAAATTATTCAAGAAAAATGCAGTTTTATGAAGCCCATCTAATCATTGTTCAGTAATTGAAAGATGATATTTTCAGAAACATATGGGAAGAATGAAAAAAAAATACTGCTAATTAATTCTGAATTAGATAAACAATAGTAAATAATTTGATCATTCTGCAGGAATTTTGAACCATTATTATATATATTTGCAAGCAAACATCAGTATCTGAATTTAGTGAGTCTACCAAAATGAAAGCTAACAAAACACATGATAAGAAATATGACATAATTTCAGTTTATATGAGCTAGAAATCTTTTGCCTCTAACGTGCCATGAAATACAATAGAAATATTTCAAGTTTCAAAAGTAAAATAATTTCATTCCATAAAAGCTTTATGAAATTACTTCTGATGATGTATATAATGTTTCAGAAATTGTACTAAGAAATAATATCTAAAGAGGAGAAGCTTTGACTTTTCATATGTGCTGTTAACAATTTTGTTGAAAGCTTCATTAGAATAATCACATTTCTTGACTGTGTGTGAAGAGAAAAAAAAGAATAAAGGATATGAAATCATATTTATGGAAGGAGTTATGCTGTATTCTATAATGTATGTAACTGTATCCTAGTTCTTCTGGTGAGATATAATGGATAGAGTTACACTGCCTGTGTTTGTTCTTGTTGTGAAGCATTCTAGCAGTTTCAGTGTGCTTACAAAAATGCATGTGAAGTCACATTGGACATTCTCAGCACTTACCTCCTGCCTTTCTTGAGTTGTTGTCACAGGAAGTTGCAGCAAAGCTGCATGGACTCTATATAGGATCGAGGAGAACAATGATCACAATGACTCCCTTGGAAGGAAAGAAGCCCTTAAAGGCACTCAGTGATGTGTAACACACTTGGTGAAGGTGTGGTGCAGCAGATCCAACAGGTGATTTCCCAGCCAGTTCTCATCCCTGTCCCCTGGGTGCTGTGTGGCACCCTGTGTCTCATGGTCTGCACTGCAGGCTGCTTTCTGGACACCTTTTCTGTGTCACTGTGTGCTGCAGGTAATGGTGAGGGCACACCCCAACTCTAATTTAGATTTCGTGCTGGAGAAGCAGAAATCAGCCCCAAACTAAGTAATGACAAATTTTGTTGCCTTTTTTATGCAATATGTGAAAGCACAGAAACTAGATATATTCACAGGGACTGTCTGAGAATAGTGTAACTCATTCAGCCTGATAGGTTATATGAAACTGTCATTATCACTATGTGAATTATTGGTGCTATTAACATAAAGAATAATTATTTAGGTTAATATACTGCTTTCCTTTCCTCTTTTAGTCAACACTGTCCATCTTTGAACATAAAATCATATGATATTTTAGCCTCTTCTCATCATAATCATTTCTTATTGCTTTGGCTTCTTTTATGCAACGTTTATTTACTATATTTATTACTATTGCATTGAAATAAGAAATATAAACAGCATTAGATCCTGCAGGAACAAGAACTGGATTTGGTTAGTGAGTGAAAGAGAGGTAGGTAATTTTGACCTTTCTCCTGGCTTTAATTAGAACTTGAATAGACTTTGATAAGTCTATATTGATACAGGAGATAAATTGAAACCTATAGTGACAACAGAAGGTTCCATCTTTTGGATATATCAGAAGAACCTTGGCTCCTAATCTATGGATATATTTAGATAAATTTAAATATCTCAGAGATGAAGACACTCATCTACTTGCAGGTCAAATGTTGGTGCATCTGAGTTAAGTATGTTGTGTTCAGTAGGCTGAAGAATTGCAATTAAAGTGAGTTTCATCTTCAAACTGGAACTTTTCATTTATTCAGAGAAAGCTCTTTTCTGGTCTTTTCTAGGTGTCTTTGTCCTCTTGAAACTGCCAGCAACTTCTGTGGGGTAACACCAGCTCTGGGAGAAATAGCTTGTTTGTCACTTATTCAGTTCTCCTTATTAACAGTGGAAAGATAAAAAGTGTAAAAATGTTTCAATTTTCTCTAAGTTGTAGCAGCTTTCTGAATAAATGTTAAAATGGATAGAAGGGATTAAAATTGTCAAAAGTAATAAATTATAGTTCTTTACCTAATAGACAGTTATTTTGGACAGGTTATGAATGTTTTTTACATTTTATAGTGTTTGTCTTGCAGATGGTTTTAGAGCCATAAGCCACAAGTGTTAGAATCTTGTTGTGAAATGTTGCTTTTATTTTCACAATAGGTCTGAAATAATAAAATAATTTTTGATTATTAGAAATAAAGACAAAAATAAAATGCTTTTGCCCTTACTTCCAGACTCAGTTTCACTTCTTCATCCTCAACTCCTCTTCCTCCTCTTCTGCCCCAAGACGACAAAGGGAATGGATAATGGGGGGGTGGTTTGTTAGTCTGGAAGCTTTGCTGATTTTCTCTCAAACTACCCCAGTAAGAGATGCTGCCAAAGATTCAATATATCAGGAAAATGAAATGTGTTTTTTCACATCCACATAATTAGCAAGCGAGATTATGATGCCTGCAGGATGTATTTCTAAAGTTGAGCATTACTTTGAACAAAGAACAAACAGAAGTAGAAATGTTATGTTTTTAATGCATGATGATTAAAAAAAGTTGATTAAAAATTTTAATTTCATGGAAATTTTCGTTACAGACGTGCCAAAATTCAGAGAAAAAAATCTTGCAGCAATGGAGAATGAAGGTGTGTAGGAGGTAAGCAGGGGAGGGGAGCATGCACAGTGTGAGTCTTTTCACCTCTAACACTCATCCTGTCTCATTCAAGGGATGGAGCTACCACCCAGACTGAGCACCTCTAAAGAGCCCAATAAAGGTGTGATGACTCTGTGGATGTGCTCTGGGGACAGCATTGCTGCCTTGGTGCCTCTGTGCATTCCTGAACTGCAGAGGATGGAGCTCAGCCAGCAGCAGGAGCCTGGCAGTTGGAAGCTGGGTTGCCATGAGCTTTAAAAACCAGAGATCATCACTTTTTAACCAATTTTAGGAAGAAAGTTGGGAGTTATATGGGAAGCTAGCCAGAGAAATCGGGATGAAGCCAGGCCAAGCGAAAGCACATATGCAGCACAAATGCTCATTTTCTTGGAACAAATTAATAAAAAATGGAGTTTTTTAGAGACAGCATAATGGTTATTTAGAAGGGAAAAGTAGCAATAAAACCCCAAGATAATCCTTGTCTTAGTGTTTGGGTTTTTTCCCTTCCTTTTAATGGACTATTATTCAGGTACTCCTAGGACCCCAACAGCCTGAGCTTCACATATAAAGAGGAAAAAATGAGGACTTATGTAACTCCATTGGAAGAATTAGAAATAAAATTAAAAAAAAAAAAAAACACAACAAAAAACCCCCTGAATATATTGTAAAGTACAATACTCTATGAAATAAGAACATAATAATGTTGTTTCTAGAGATTTTCCCTTGGGGTTATTATAAGAATACTCACTGCCCAAAAAGGAAAAACACATATGCAACAACAGGAGAACCTCAATGACTGGCCTAAGGATGATGAATTAAATCTGGCCTCAAGACTCCCAGAATTAGTTCACCTGTTATGACTAAACAGTACAAGAGATGATTCTAAAGATTATTGTTTGTTCAAGAAATTGAAATGAAAGTTAGATGGGCTCATTCTTAGGAATAGCTGTATTCTGGACCAGGATCATCAGTCCTGTAGATAGCTTCAAAGCCCTAATTTCACACTTTCATAGATGGGAAACTCATATACGAATTTCTTTGGATTGCTCCTGTTGGGTTCCAAATTGTTTAAAGATCCAATATTTGAGATACCTGATCAATAGCTAAAGAAGGCTTTGAGAAGCTGGTGACCATGTCATACACTGAAGTATAATTAGATGGAGGAACTGAGTTTTCAGGTTGTTTTCAGGAGTTTTCAGGTGGTGCTAAGGATTTGCCCTGATGAGAAACACCCCTGTGGTCCAAAATTTAGTGACAACTACAGGGGGGAAAGAAGGACCCTCCACTTGACAGAAATCTGATATAAAATCACCACAGAACACTTTTTTTTTTTAATATGTAGACATGAAATTTCACTAAGTTAAGGTTGTGATTACTACTAAGACTTGTTTCTTTGAATTCTGTTTTATTAGCATTTTGAAGAAGCCAAATGTGGTACCACTTCTATACCAGTAACTGGATCATATATACTATTTACATGCAAACATCCAGAAAAAATTCTGACTCACACAGCCCCCCTTAGCAAATAGGCTTGGAACTTGATTGACATTTGAGTTTCATGATGCTGTGCTGCCAGATGACCTCGGACTGTTCTGAGAAATGTGATGTTGAATTTAGCAGTTATTTAACAATCAGTCTGAAACTGCTTATTTTGCTGTAGCTTTTCAATTAGCTGACAGTTGTCCTAACTATACCTAACTAGGGTGTGTTGGATTATGGAAAAACAGCTCAATTGTTTTAATACCTTCTGTAAAAGTGTATGCTTATGGTGCTTATTATTATGTTTAAAACAAATTCAAAATATTAATGTATGCAATGAGTGATACTGCACTCAACATAAAAAAATATTGAGTACAATCATTTTGTAGAAATGAAATACCGAATAGGAGTTCTGCATTTGTTAGTACATGAATAAAAATAGCCTTCATATTTTTTAAGCTGAGGAAAAATTGTTTTCTTTCTCTTACATCAGATGGGACAGTGATGAAAGTTCCTGTGCCTGCTTCTATCCTTTGTGTGGCAGGTTACTCAAGCTACATCTAAATCAAAATGCTTACTTCTATAGAAAAGGACTGTGATGGCTCCTATCTGAGAGATGTAAGGGATGTTTTTTGCTTTTGATTTTGAACTGCACTTTAAAGTGATCCAGCAGTAATGGTTAGAAAGAGATACTTGGAATAAATTTAAATAACTGCACAAAGTACTGCTTTCTTCTAAGATATCTCCCATGCCGCTTAAAGTGTTTATGGTCTGTGAGTCTGGCATGGGTTTGCTGCCTCTTTCATCTGGAAATGGCCAGATAAGGCAATGCAAGGTGGCACATTGCTGATTCCATGGACTCTTTTTGCAAAAAAAAAAAAAAGCAAGTTGATTATATGACTCATAGCACAAAATTTTCTGTGGAAGGACGATGTTAAATAACTTGGTTGTAGTTCAGGAAGAGGCAATCACTTTGAGATGAAACTTCAGTGAGAGTCTCAGAATACACTTTCATGCTCAGCACATGCAACTGAAGGGCAGGCATCTCCTGCCAGCAGTGCTATCCATGGTGTTTTGGAGTTTGAAATATCAGCAGCACCTTTTCTTGCAAGATGGCAGTGGCTTTCAAATACCTTTTCCTCTGCTAGCTTTTGGTTTAGTTGTCTCCTTGCAACCTAAAAATACTTTTGAGCATAAGGATAAAGGAACTGACTAGGTTATGATAACAGAAAACTAGATTAATAGAAACTGCATAAGATTTTCATAGTAAATCCTACTTTTTGCTCATCATGCATGAAAAACATTCCTTTAGTTTGTCTTTGTGATTTGGTTTGGGTTGTTTTGGTTTTTTTTCTTAAACTGTAAAATAGGAATGAAAAAAAAAGATAGATTTAGTAGAAAATTTTCATTCTAAATTTCTGAGCCCAGTTTGTTCAATATTCATTTGAATTGATGTGTCATAGACCTGTACATAACATTTGTGTTCAATGGAAAAGTGTGAACAACAGAGGTAGGCAACTGAGACTACATCCAGTGTCATTAAGACATGAAAAAGACACAGATATGTTGTATAAAACATGTGCTTTCCCTGTCTCGCTATCACTCTTTCTTACAAAATGGTCTAATTTGGGGCAAAATTAATTACATTTCCAAACTTTACTAAGGGATTTTTTTGAGAAAAAAGGAATTATGAAACAAATCCATAAGAGGAGGGGGTCTTTTATATTCTCTAGTATTTCTCACAATTTTAATGGAAAATCTAAGGTAGGGAAAAACTCAGCCATTAAAATGTACAGTATTGATCATTATACATGTCTGATAACAGATTATAAGAAATGTCTGACATCTAACTACATTTCGAGTTTATTTTTGTAATGTCATCTGTATTTAAAAAGGAGCAGTCAAGGAGCATGAAAGAATATGCACCCAGAGGGATTTCCCATCTCTTAGACTTTATTTTCTATTAAATAATAACATATTTAAGTAAGGAATGAGTATTATTCAGAAGATATCAGCTTTTAAAATTTAAATTCACCTCTCTTCAGAAATCCTGCTTTTTCAAACCTTGCAAACTTTTCTCAAGAGTTTTAACACAACATAAAAGCAAGTAAATTTATGTTTCATTGATCAATACCTTTCATTCACCTTTATTTTTTTAAGCAGTTAACAACAGAATAGATACATTTTACCATTTCTGAGGGCTTGGCAACCCTTCTCTCAAACGTTGCTTGTGGCCCAAATATGGGTATTATTTAAATACCCAGTGTTTGAAGTGAAATGGATATGTAATTTCAGATATGGAATATATATATATGGACATAGATATGGAATTTCAGAGCTCTACTTTTGATAAAAAAAACATTGTATGTCATGGCATTGAAAGTTTGTGAGTAAATTAGAAGAAATATGTGTAATTAAGGTGCAGCTGAATCCAAGAGCTTTATAAGATTATATAATAATAATGTTTTTTAAAAGATACTGATGTAAGTAAGAGGCTTCACTGGAGTTACCAGGTATAACCACTTTTGTAAAAGCTGCAAAATCCAATGCTTTAATCTCTAATATGGACATGTTGAATGATCTACATTCTCCCAGACTGGCTACTAGCAATTTTTATTTTTTTCATCTGAAAGATTTTATACTGGCTTTTAATTCCATATTCTTCCAGTGATCAAGGCTAGTTCAGTGTACGAAACACAGGGCTTAATGCCTCTACCAAAACTGGTCCTAGATTACTTGTGTGCTTTGGCAATTGCCAAAAAAGTTCAATTTTTGGAAATTGCCACAGCAAAAAAGAAGAACCAGCCTTAAATTTGTTCCCACAGACTGTTGTAAAGATGCACCCAAATGCTAAACGTAAAGTTGTTTATTGCCAAGAAGGTAGTGCTAGTGTGATGCCTCTGTTCCAGGGCAAGGAGAGTAGCAAATCATTTGAAATTACTCCAGATATCATGCTTGATGAGTTGCATAGAATGGGTCCAAATCTAATATTATGTACATTTTTAAAGTTTTTCATTCTTCTGGAAGGTTTTATCCTCTTGTCTTCTGGGCTGCTGCCCACTTGAAGTTAATAAGGAGCAGAAACAGGAGACATCTCTTTTAATTGATGTATTCAGGTGAACATCAAGCACTCAGGGAATTTCTTCTATTGGGCTGTGAGCTGGAAACAGAAACTAACAAAGAAAATCAAACCATTAAAGGAGAGATTTAGTTTCCCCGGCTACGCTTCTTGTGGTAAGTTAATTGATGTTTCTTGACAAAGAAGCAGTTTAAAGTTAATAATCTCAGGAGCAGAAGGTCAGTGCAGGTTTGGCAGGTTAATTATGTCTGTGCTTCTCCTGTGCCCTTGAAGTTATAAGTCAGTAAAGCACCTCTGTGCTCAGCCAAACACTTGCGTGTGTTTAAGTGATTTGTTAAACAGATACTCAGTGCTGAAGTAATCTGAGTAATTTTTATACATTTTGTCTTATAGTAGGAACCATTGGCTTGTAAAAGGTCTCATTTCCATGGACTTTATGAGTTGTACCAGCGTGTTGTCCAGATCAAGACCCTTGAGTGTTCATCCTGATGTTGGGTGGGATGGGGAGGGAGCTTGCTGCAAAGCTCATGGAAAAGCTTAGAGCTGCAAAGGTGGAAAATTCCCAAAATATTCAGCAGCAACAACAAAGGAGGTATGACAATACCCTCTGGAAGGGTGGAAACTCAAATGTGACAGAAAGACATGAAACGTTTCCAAGGCTCTTTCATTATTCACAGCACTGTAGGAAGTGTCTAAAATGTAGCATTGCACAGCTCTGATGGATAAGGTAATTTCATTATTCAGGAAATTTGAATGTTGAGAAGGGTTTTCCTGCACCAACAGACCTTACATAAGTGTGTTGCTAAGGAAAATAAAGAATTTAAGGTTTGCTATGGTACCTGTCTGCCATCTTATGTCCAAGAACAGCTGTTAAGGAGTGCTACATTCATATGTATTTTGAGGCTACTTCTCCTAAAAGGTAGTTAGGGCAGATTACCCAAGCTAAAGAGCACAAGGAGCTGCTGCTGCTCCCATCCAGTGTGCTCCTGAGTTGAAGGATTTCAGCTTCCAGGAAGAGGGAACTTTGGAAAATGAATGACCACAATATGTTCATAACCTGAAGGCTGAATTTGAAGTGACTTAATGAACCAAAATGATGTACATGGCAAGGAGATGAGCGTGTGTAAAGTGCTTCTTTGGAACAGGTTCTTGGTAAAGATCATTGCTTTCTGCACCAAGCTAGGAGAAGTTTTTCTCTCTTAACTCTTTTCAATCATCCTGCATCCTCAGATCTGAACAGTGGGTGAAGGCAGTGTGTGACAGAGATCCCTTTGGAGTATCTCTGGGGCATTTATTAATCAGACTGAGAAGCTGCTTTGAGTGATATGAAACACTCTCCATCTTTCAGCCATGTGTGAATGTGCTGCCCTGAGGTGCACTTCTCTTGTCTTTAAATACAAAAGTTTAAAGTGGTGATTAAACTTTTGTTTGATGTGGAAATGCAGATAACTTCCAATAAATTTCTGAAGTCAAATACTTCTGATAAATACTATCTTTTTACTTCCTCTTTTCCTGAGTTTCTCTGTCTCAGAGCAGTTTTGCAAGGAATGGTCTTTTTCTAGCATGTGATTCTCATGTAAGTCACTAGCTGGCAGTTGTCATGGTGAAATTGTCAAGAAATAGATATTTTAGGAACTTTGGAAAATTTATTGGTTTTTGTTATCAATGCTACATTTCAGATATTTCTAGGCTTATGCGGCAGCACATCAATGTTTTGAGGATCTGAATTTTTGGCTTGGAGAGTAGCAGTTTCCAATTACATCTGCATTCTTATTAATCCTTGTCCTTTGTGCAGCTTCCAGGAGGGCCCCCAGTCTCTCTCAAACACTTTTCAAAGGTATCTGTCTGCATCATCAAGTGCCTAAATATGTTTTATGGTTTTGTTTTTTTAGCACAGTTCCATTCTTGTTTCAGTGAGAAAAATGAAATCAAATCCCTTAGGTTTCTTGGAAAATCCTATTTAGGAAACGCTACAAATTTCAGTGGATTAAGTTGAAGTTTGATATAAAAATCTTACTAGTGAATGATGGCTGAGATTTGCATACATGTCTAGCTAAGTTTGTTTCATTGAAAACTGCACCAGCTCCAGAATTTCATTGATGGAAGGTAGTTTCTGTGATTTTTATAAAACATGCAGCATTACTTAATTTCTGCACACATTCTCATCTGCGTATCTTAGATTTTCAAACAGTTAAAAATCAGGGGTGATAGGCAAGAATTGCAAAGCAGCAAGTGATATTCAAAAAGAATGAGGAACATTACTTTGCTATTTTCAGAGCTGTGAAAAAGGCAGTTTAATCCTGCAACACTGACAAGTGTTTATGTTTTAAAGTGTGAATAGAAAACTGAAATTTAATTTCGCATAAACATTTTCTAGTTTGAAGCCCAGGAAGTCTTCAGCAACTTTGTACTAGAGTGGTTTATTTAGTGTATTTTTATCTCAAGATTATAGAGATATTAAATTCAATTCTTTCTTTAAATACAGTCCATTTGTATCGCATTGTGCAAGTAATTCTCTGGACAAATGGTATAAGTTTTGTGTTTATATATATAATTTTCCTCTGTGCAGTAAGAATACTTTTGAAAGGTTAAACCTTGTAAACCAGAGTATAACTTTTCTCAGTGATTAGATTTAATATTTTGGATTCAGTGATATTTGATTGTAAGAACTCATTTTTAAAAGTGACTGATGAATAACGTGCCAGGGTTGAGGGTTTTATGAAAAAAACGCATTCTTTCAAGCTGATGTTGCCACTTTTCATTGTTTTTCAGTAATGGAATTGTCATTAACAAAGCTTAATTGAAGGCATCCATCCCCTTCCTTTTTTGTTCTCAAGAGAATGGAAGTCAAATCATTCTGACAATAGATGTTTTCACCCAGTCTAGGGTATTTAATCTTATGGAGAGTCAAAAAAGGAGAAATAGGAAGCTTAGAAGTCATCATCATGGCAGAGAATCTTGAAAATACAAGAATAACCTGAGAGACAAAGCATTTTGAAATGCACTAATTCACCTCATGCCCCTTCAGTAGAACAGGTTTTAACTAGAAGATCTAAATTAGAAACTTTCTTTTTTTGTAGATTAATGGTCAAAACCAGACATTCCTCCTAAATATATTTTGTGGAAATCTTTTCCCAGACTTCAAGGAATTAAAGATTGTATATAATTGCATGTAATAAATATTGCATATAGTAAAGTATAATAAATATTATATGCATGATTGCATATAAAAAAAGCACATGGTATAGCATAGAAAAAAAAGAGTAATGTGGAGCAAAAGACACTTTCAGTCCAAAACTCTGCTCAAAGCAGGCCCATGTTGATCAGGTTGATAAACTTTGTCCTGCTGAGCTTTGTTAATCTACAAGAATTGAGTATTCTCAGAATTTTTCTCTGGACGAATTCTGCCATTCTGCATCTGTCCCATGAGGACAGGCTGAGAGGGTTGGGCTGCTCAGCCTGGAGAAGAGGAGGTTCCCAGGAGAGCTTGGAGCACCTTCCAGTCCCTAGAGAGAGCTACAAGAGAGCTGGAGAGGGATTTTTTAATGAGGACATGCAGTGACAGGATAAGGGGGGATGGCTTCAAACTGTAAGAGAGTAGGTTTAGAATAGATATTTAGAATAAATTCTTTGCTGTGAGAGTGTTGGGGCAATGGAAGAAGTTTCACAGAGAAGATGGGGATATCCCACCCCTGGAAGTGTTCAAGGCTAGGCTGGATGGAGCTCTGAGCCTAGTGCAAGGTGTCCCTGCCCATGGCAGGGGGGCTGGAGCTAGATGAACTTAAAGGTTCCTTCCAACCCAGTCATTCTCTAATTTTATATACTTTTATTTTTAATATCACAGTGAAAATGATTGTTCCAGCTTGTGCCTGTTTGCCCCTTTTCCTTTCATTGTATACCTCTGAGAAGAGACTGTTTGCTTCTTTACAACATGCTTCAGTTGTGGGGAGTTCTAGGGAATAATAAGCTCTCTCTTGAGGCTTTTCAAGATGAAAAAAATCAAGTTTTCTGCCTTCCTTTGAACACTGATGACTTGTCTTGGTGTTCATCTGCTGAACATGCTCCAGTATGTCAGTGTCTTTCATATATTGGAAAGTTTTAAGTTAAATACAGAGAAACAGAAGGGGAGAATCATTTGCCTGGGCCTCCTGGTCACACTTTTGCTAGTAAAACAATAGGATGTGTTTGACCTTGCTCATTGCAAAGGGGCAGTGAAGAGGCAACTCCTCTTCAGTTTGCTGTCCGTTGGACCCCCATGTCTTTTTCTGGAAACCTGCTTTATAATGAGTTATCTATAAATATACCAAGGATCTTTTATATTTTAATTATTTTCTGGTTTTTATCATGAAGTGCAAGAGCTATTTATCTCTAGCTGTGGTCTTGATTGGCATGTCCATAATTAAGCATTAAAAAATGTTTCATTACTGGGTATATAACAATAGCTGATATGATCAACAAGGTAAAAGTTATTCCATATAATTTCAATTTCCCTTCAAGAACACCCTAGCTAAATGGCATATTGGGCTCTCACATGTAAACTAATAAATATGCTGGCTTTGTGTTGTTCCAAGTAGTGGAACATGCAAGCTAAAAATGAAAAATCTTAAGACAAAAAGAAGAGATGAAGAAATTACTCTAAGTTATAATGGCTTGCATTCTTTGTAACAACTTCTGTTTATGAAAAATTAATACTGTGAGAGCATAGCAGCCCAGCGTGCTTGGAGCTAATTTAACTGATGACTGCAGCTCAGTTCCTGACATGCTGGTTTCCAGGGTATGAAAACTGCAGTTTGCTCTGATTTTGCAGTTGATGACACACATCAAACGAGGCAGGAGAATTTTCTCTCATACTTTGCAAAAATTAAAATGATGGAAGAAGCAATGACAGCTCTGTGCTGATTCTAAGCTTAAAGCTGTTAAAGTTCTTGGCAATTTGCTCTCAAGAGATTGTAATAATAAGATGTTGTTGCATAGCATTAGTGGCAGTGGCCATTAAACATGCACCAGGAGGACAAATAACATAAATGGCATTTGAAACTCATATTTCAGCACATTGCAAATTTATAGGTAGGAAAAAGATAGTGATTTATTTGTCAATGACACAAAAGATTGAGTTGTCTCTGACAGAAATGTGCAAGGCTAAGGACAGAGAGATTAGTTGATAATCCTAAAAGAGGAGGTTCAGTGTTACCTCAAGAAGTCATTGACCCTGATTCACACCCCCAAGGCAAGGCCATATCCAAACCAAACTTTTCTTATTTATTTTGTTCTTTAAAATTACCAGTAACTTGAGAATCAGGAGCACCTAAATTGATTTCTAATTTTAGAATTCTTTTTAACTGACACTGGAAATTAAACTTTCCTAATAGAGTTTAATTTGTTTATTTCTTGTCCCATCTTGAGTGAATGTGGAGCACATACCATGTCTTATTATAGAAGCTTTTAGCACATATTGGGTATGGTTATCCTGTCTCCACAAGCTTCAAATAAATCTCCCTTTATAACCCACACATCTTTTCCTACAGACCTGCTATTCCATTTCTAAGTGCTTGTGTTTGCATGGCTGATTATTCTTGCCTAATAAAAAATTTCTCTTCCCATTAGAGAATTACATCCTATACATAATACAGGGTGTAGCTTCAATACTTAAAAAAAATAAGAGAATTTTTAAATCACATCCTTCCTGGCAACAGTGAAGACACATTGTGCACCTTTCTCCTGCCTCCTATATTCATATTGACTTCGAATTCAGGGAAAGTCCTTCATTATCTAGCTCATAAATGAAAGCATTAAGAAGGACTAAAGCGAGGAAAGCCATTTGGCTGATTTCATTTATTATACTTTTTTTTCTGTAGTTTGCTTTATTTTTACTGTGAACCTTTGCTAACTACCCTGTTGATGAGTTTTCTGCAAGATATGAACCTATTTTAAAACTGTTTAATTGACAGTGGTTTAGACAACTTGTTTCTCAGAATATCACAAAGCTTAAATCTTGCTACAGTGAAGAGATACAGGGTCAAGGTACTTAGTATTTATAACACTTGTTAAGATGCTATAGAAAAAAAAGGTAATCTTGAAGCTCATTCCTATATTACTTTTCAGTTGACAAAAAGTTATTTCGAATAAGTATTCCAGTGTCTTTTTGGATGATGAAGAACAAGAAAAAAGAAAAATGTTTTACGACTCTCACTGTTCCTTTTTGTGACTCATTTTGTGCTGCAATCATCAGCAGAGGAATTGGTAGTTAGTTAAGATTTATTTCAATTTTTAAAATATATTTATTCATTTATCCCTAAAGTGTACAAAGTTATTAGTTCAGTTAATCATCCTTGTTTCTTGGTGCATCCCTGTGCTATTCTGGCTATCCAAAGATGACTTCTCAAATCCTTTCCAGGTAAAACATCTGAAACAGAGCTAGACAGGACCTGGAGTGTCTTATTAATAATGGTACAATTTTAGTGCCAACTTCTGACTCTGTTTCATGAGGTGATTTTTGGCTGTAATTGTTTTTCTTTCACAAATGAAAGACCATGGAAATAAAGACAAAAAACCCCCTAAACTTTAGCTGTTTCCATTTTTTTTTCATGTACTGACCACATACGTTTACATTATTTAGGTACTGTAATCTAATTCTTTGGCACTTTCCAAAAAAGGGGTCTGTATTATTTTGTACACTCTTAAGAGTTTAAAGAAAATAATTCCAACTACATTTTTTAAAATTTTTAGGGAAGAAATTAAAACAATGTGAAATGAAGTAGGAAATCTATTTGCACTGTTTCTAGCTGAACTTCTGGAGCAGGCACTGTTGACCCCCAGATGTCCTCATTGTAGCTGTGCTCAGATGTTAGATACTGAGATACCATGAGGAAAGGGAGCTGAAAATGCGAATCATTCACTCAGAAAAGAGACAGAACAACACAGAGCTCTTGTTAGGAAGATGTTCCCTATTTATTATTTAAGAGGCATTCAGACTGCACTAAATTTTTAACTGGGGTGTGCTGTAACCACCCAAACAAACCTGGGTATAGGAGAGTGTGCATGTCTTTTGTACATTGTAATTGTGGTCTTCCCTCTCACTGCCTTCAAAAGTTGGCCTTTAACCATAAATAACTAATTCTTTAATCACTTCTATAATTTTCTTTTGTGTCTTAGGAAAACTACCTGAAGTAATTACCTAACCTAATCAAAGATTTAATGAATCCTTGATAGGAAAAAAAAATCATCTGAATTGAGCCATAGGCATGAGTTAAGACTCTTATTATTACATTTGTTCTAAAAATATTCTAGTTCATTTAAAAAGAATCACTTTTTCAAGGAATTAAATAATTTTTCCTTTGTTATTTATTTTATCAACTCTTCTCATCAGTACTCTCCTCAATATCACTGCTAGAGGACTGCCTGAGAATCTGATGGAAAACCATAAATTGGTTCTTTCAGAGTCAATACAAAATTGGCAGAAATGCGACAAGTTAACTCCAGAAGACTCTCTAATCTTTTTCTTTCTACAAGTTGTCTTGAGTCTTGAATCCAGATTTAAATACTTACTTGAGAGACTCTTCAAGTATGGGATTGTGCATATTTTAAATGATGATTTTTTTTAATTTTTTTTTTCTTTCTTTGCTCTCTTGTCCTTTTCAGCTAAGTAGAGACAAAGTTATAATGCTTCCTCCCTTGGTCTCTGCAGCCTTCAGCCATAAGCTTCCATACTACTTTTTGCTATGTTTATGTTAATGTTTAATGTCTTACTAATGGAAATCAGTGACTGACAACAAATAAATTGTTTAAATTAGTTTTATATGTGTAATTTACACATGTAAAACATCTCAGTCCAGCCAGAAGACCATATAACTTGTTAGAAAAAAACTCCTACAATGTCTAATCCTCTTTCACTGTAAAATACTGTTGCTACCTTTTAATCCTGTTTGCTCAAAACTCAATTTTGGTGTTACCCTTCTTCATGAAATGAATTGGCTAGCATGCAATTCTCTGTAAAACAGCAAGGAAATGGATTACTGAACTTGACTGAGACAGCAGCTATGCAAATATTTCCTTTTAATTTTTTTCTTATATTTTTGCTATTGGACATTCATTAGTACGGTCTCCATATCTTGCTAGCACAGCTGAAGATGTTTGTTTTGTTTTCTCATTACCTTTACCAAACAAATTGATCCTGTTTAGTAGACAACTCTCCTCTTAATTTAATTTAAGGGTGAGTACCAGGGAACTGCAGTGAACAAGTTACAAGATGTCTCATGAATAGTTGGTTTGTATTTGTCATAGTATTGGCTTCAGAATTTGAAAAGAATTGAGTGTTAGATATCCTAATGTGGATTAGATAAGAGAGACCAGCTTTAAATCTATATTTGTTTTTTGACAGCAAACATGCACAGAATCTATTAAAAATTAATGATACATAAAATGCTAAAATCAAGATAGAGAGAATGTTACTTACACTGCTATTCTTCATCTGCACCTGTCTTTCAATGGATTCTACAATGCTTTTTACATTTTTTTAAATTATGTATTACTTTCTCTACTGTGTAAATACAATTTACTTCACACTAGTTTCCATTTTGATGGAATTAAAGAACTAGAAACATGAACAATATGCTGCAGACATCTCCTTCAGTTTTCTGCTTTCAATTTTTTTATGATATGCACAAAACTAGTTTTTAAAATCTTCTCCCTTTAGTCTGAAATAGGTGTTCATGTGTATTGAGGCTGTCAGACTGTGTGTTGTCGCTGAGAATGAGAAAGTATGTCAAAACAGGTATTTGAAGTGTTCTCTTTGTTTCACTGCAACTTTGAAAACTTGAAATGTTGATGTTTATGAAGCCTATATATTATGCATGGCACAGATCAAGTGCATTTCCTTATTTAGTCTGAAACAAATTCGAGACAAAGGAAGAAAAATGTTGATTTTAAAAGTCAGTAGAGGAATAAAAATGACAGAGGAGAATGAAAATGCAAATTGACAATGCCACTAGGAATGGAAAAATACAAATCTTCTGTTAGAGTTATTTGAAACTCATTTGATGACTTCTACTGTGATATGACTTCTCTATATTTATATGCTGTGTTATCTGTGTAAACCTATAGGACAAAGGTTATACAATGCATGAAAAAGGGTGATTTATATTGAAAGGGATTAGGAGTAAGAATTAATGACTTTTCTTTTGTGTGCTTTGATTTCTTCCCTAATGGAGTGGGGCAGCAGGAGCAACAACACATAACAGCAAAGATACTCATTTATTCATTTTCTATCTTTGTGACAACTCTTCTGGGAATGCAAGGCTGTGTGATGATTCATTGTATATCTGGTGTTTGGGATGCAATTGAGATGCTAGTTAACAGAATGAAATTTTGTTTCTTAACATTTAAAGTTTCTTCAGTATTAAAGTGGAATAAATGGCATGAGGTACTTCAGCAGGCAGTCAGAAGTTTGTTTTCTCACTTTGCAGCAAAATGCATGGATTTGTACCTGACCATACCTACTGTCCTGTTTGAGGGATACATTACTGCTAAGTGTATTCCTGAATCTAAGTACATTTAGTTCTAAATCTGTGTCCACGAGTGCATGAAGAAAAGATTAACGTTGTCTCATAGCTGCAACCACAAGTCTTAGCAGAGTGTCTGTGAAGCCTGCTGGATAGGCAGCTCATGAGCTGTTAAAACCCCAGCACTAACAAAGCTGTTTGTGGAGTAAGCCAAGGCTTAGGAGAGTTGAGGAGGAGATACTTGTGGAGTCCAGAGGTATTAACCGTTGGAGGGAGGGGAGCAGGCAGAAGAAAGATGAAATTGGGTGGTTTAAAAGAAGAATAAAAAAATTAACCTATGCTTTTCAGTTAGCTCTTACTCTGTCTCTCTCCAAATTGAAATGTAGAAGAAAATCCAAATAGAATTTGAAAAAAAAAATGTGTCTGTGTCAGAGTCTGGAAAAGGCAATCTGTTTCAAGACATCTTGGGGGCTTGGAAAGTGTGGTAGGGAGTGGGTCGGGCCCTGCTCTGGTGAGATAGTGCCCTGCCCCCCTACTCCCCAGCCCTGCAGTGTCAGTCCATCATGACACACTCATGGCAGCCCCAGTTTTGCCTAACCCATTCCCTGAGGGGCCAAGAGACCAAGAAGTCCCTCCTGGGAGGAAGGCTCTGTGTGGGCCAGAAAGGTTTAAGAATGATCACCGCCAGGCAAGCACGTTGTCCTTTAACCCCACCTTCATCTTGGAGCCTTACATTGCTGAAACCCAGGAGCTGCTAGCTATGTCTGTTTGCTATCTTTCCTTTCTGTTTTTCTCACTTTCTTCTTCTTCCTCCCTCTCCTCAGAGAATGTAATATTGAATGAGTTTAAAGGTTTTCGATGTTCAATGGGCTAACTCTATGCTGGGATAAGTGATGTTGTATTTATTCCTTTGCAATGTTACTTAATTTTCCATAGTTTTCTAGTAAAGTTTTGTGTGTTTTCACCTCTTGAGAACATTTGGTTGGAATTTTCTCCTTTGTGTCCACCCAGAGAAAAATAACCTAGGTTTAGTCCCAGGTTCGTGTGACTGGGGTGTAACAGTCTGAGGTGGGGAAAGGAAGTCTCAGAGTTTTCTGCATGGAGCATAACCATGGTTACCTGTCATGAAGGTTAATGGATTGAAAGGAGGTTGTAGCAAGGTTTGGGCTGGATTCTTCCCAGGCAACCAGTGACAAGACAAAAGGAAATGGCCTCAAGAAGTGCCAAGGGAGTCTCAAGTCAGACATGAGTGAGACACTGAAAGGGTGGTCAAGCACTGGAATGAGCTGCCCAGGGAGGTGGTGGAGTTACCATCCCTGGAGGTGTTCAAGAAGCCACTGGATGTGGCACTTTGTGCCATAGTGGACAAGGTGGTGATCAGGCAAAAGTTGGACTTGATGACCTTGGAGGTGTTTCCAACCTTAATGATTCTGTGATTCCGTGAATACCATTGTGTACATGAGGTGATCTTCATGAAATATTGATTCTTGTGCCAGTGTGGTTCACTAACAGGAGCCCAGGAAAACAAACTGGTGAGTTTTCAACATACAGAGCGATAACACAGACCACTTCTACCTCTAAGCTGGCAGAAGCAGAAAAAGACCATTTGAGCAGATACAACATCAAAACAAAAAGGAAAGTGCCAGCAACGTTTGCACCAGGTAACAGGCTTGTGGATTTGTACTGAGAATACCCTGTGGGAGAGTCAGAGTTTAACTGAGAATGGTGCTGTGGTAGTGGGAGAGTTTGATTATTCTTTGTTTCACTATGTATCCTCAGGTTAACTGAGGACCACGTGAATTCTTCCTCTTGAGTAAGATGGAGATGCCATGAACCAATGCCCCACTGAGAAGATAAGAGAGAGGAGAGACTTGAGAGTTTATGGACACAAAGTTTAAGCTCTCAAGGAGTAGATAAGATTCCTGAGTAGAGTTTCCAGACAGAAAAAAAAAAAAAAAAGGTGATATAGGGTATAGGGAAGAAAGTTTCCTTCTAGAAGAATTTACCTCCTTTTTTTTTTTTTTAATGCCAGTGATAAAATGGCAAGTAATAAAATCTTGCTATTGTAAAGGCTGAAAGACAGTACAAGAGGAAAAATTAACAAAGTTCAAAATTACTCCTACTCAACAAATAAATAAAACCAAAACCCAATTTTGAGGACCTGCAGAGTGATTTCACTATCCAAATGTGACTGAGTAAGAAACAGCAGATGAAATTCAGGGCAGGTGAAACTCGATCAGATAAAAACTAGTTACTATATTATTGAGAAACTCTGCATTAACCTTCCTCTTTCTCTCTCAATAAAAAACCAAAAAAAAACCCCACCAAACCAAACGAAACCAAAAAAAAAAAAAACAAACCAAAAAAAGAAACAAAAACCTTAGTGCCTCTAGAGACAAATTCTGTGCTCAAAAAGTGTGTAGGAATTTTCTGGAACAGATGAAAGAAAAGGGGAAGCTATGAAGCTAAGAAGCACTACTGTTAGTCAACACCTTTCTGGTGTGTTTAAATCTTGGATGTTACATGTTCTGATCCTCTCATCTCAAGGGTAACATAATAATTTGGGAGAAGTAAGAATAAGGGATATAAAGATTACCAGAGGTATGGAAGAGCTGCAAGAGAGACTGTAAAGATTGAAAAGATGCTTAGAAGTAGTAGCTTTTCTCTTGGGTAGAGATCTGAGGGAGTATATTTAGGTAACTATATCCAAAATCATGGAAGATATGATGAAGAATGATCATTCATGATTTATTATAAAACAAGAACTGGAAAGTACAAAATTAAATAATGAGAGGGTTTAAGAACAAAAGGAAGTGCTGCTTTAAACCATGCTTAATTAAGCTATAGAATTCCTTGCCAAAGGATGCTGTGGATGCCAAAGTATAAATTGGTTTAACAGCAATTAGAGAAATTCATGGAAGAAAAGACCTTCAATACTTATTAAACACACTGATAAGGATAAAAGCACTGATGAATGAAGTACCTAAACCACTGGATTATATTTTACTGCATCAGGCAAACACCTGAACTTCGATGGATTTTGGCCTCTGAACAGGGAAGGAGTTCAACAACAAGGAGTTTTGAGCAATGCGTTGTCTTAATAAGCTTGGCCTTGCTGACAGTGAGGCCTCATGAAATGAAGTGTTTCCACTCCTTCATGAAACTGCCATGTGGAGATTCACGATGCAATGAAAAGAATTGTTTAAGGATTTGATGGTTAGGTGCAGGAACCTTGGCTGCTGTGCATGTGATATGATATGATCCTGAAAGGTGGGAAAAAGGAGGATCAAGGTGTTGTCCTTCAGAAGAACAGACTTGGGCCTGTTCAGGATGTGCTTGGAAGGATACTGTAAGATATGGTCCTGTAGAGAAGAAGAGGAGACTGGAGAGCTGGATGGTTTTCCAAAGCCATGTGCTCCAATCTCAAGAATGGTCTACTCCCTGTGCAGGAAGCCAGGCAAAGATCTGAGCAGGCCTACAGGAATGAGCTGAGACCCTGACAAAGAAAGCATACAGTTGGTGTTAGTGCCACAGAAATACAGACATACTGTGCTATTCTAAAGGGACAGGGCCAAGAAAGCTTAAATCCACCTGAAGTTCAGTCGGGCAAGAAGGTCTACCTGGAGGATTCCATACAGGTATTTCAACAACAAAAGGAAAGCCAAGGAAAATATGGAAATACTGCTGGATGAAGCAGGGAACTTGGTAACAGAGCACTTGGAAAAAGACCAAGCTACTCAATGATATCTTCATATTGGTCTATTTTGTTAAGACTAGCCCTTAAGAGTTCTGGCTCCCCAGGAGCTGTGGGAAAGTTGAGTGTGGAGAATTTTCTCTTGATGCAGGAGGATCAGATTTGGGAATGCTGAAGCAGGCTGGGGCTAGAGAGGATGTACCCACCAAATGCTGAGGGAGCTGTCCAATTTCACTGTGAGCCCACTCCAGATTATCTTTGAATGGTTGTAGCGACCAGGAAAGGTTCCTGAGTACTGGACAAAAAGGAAGTAGGTGCCACTTCTGTCCTATGAACTGGATAGGAGGAGGATCTGAGGTGGTACAGGCTGGTCACCCTCGCCTTGATCCTTGAGAGGATGATGGAGAAAAATATTCTGGATACCATTTCCAGACACATGAAAAGGTGATTGGGAGTAGAGAACATGCAATATTAACACAGGGGAAATTGTGTCTAAATATTTCATTCTACAGTCAGATGACAGGGTGGGTGTATGAGGGGAGAGCCATTGACATTGTTTATCTTGACTTCAGCCTGTCTCCTATGACATCAAAATTGATAAACCATTGGAGTATGGATTGGGTAAATGGCAATGAGGTGGGCCTGAAAACTGACTGAACTGCTTGGCTGAAAGCACTTGAATCGTTTGTACTAAGCCCAGCTCTAGACCCAATAACTGGTTGAGTCCTCTCGTGGTCAATACTTGGTCTAATGTTGCTTAATATCCTCATTAATGAGCGAATGAATGGACAGAGAGCACACTCAGCAAGCTTGCAGATGACCCTAAACTGGGAGGAATTCTTGATAGAGCTCCTAGATGGTTTTGCAGCCTTTTAAATGTGTCTTCAGAGGCTGGACAAATAAGGCAGAGGGGTTTGGTCACAAAGTTCAACAGATCCTGCACCTGGAGTGGAACAATCAGAGGAGCCATTGCAGGCTGAAGGCTGATCTGCTGAAATTCAGCTTGGCACCATGCTGACCAGGAGGCAGCAGTGTGCCCTCTTGGCAAAGTGGTCAGTCTTGCAGGAGGCATCAGGCCTAGAATGAGCTAATTCAGGTGCTTGCAGAGGAGGAGGAGGGGGAAACCAACAAAACCTTCAAAAAGGAAAAATGTGGCTACAGAAGTTGGCTTCTCTTAAGATATTTTCTTCTTTCTGTGCTTTCTAAAATGCCAGGTCAAAGTCTCTAGGTGTGAGTACTTGAATTCATGTGTACTGACTTTCATTATCCTTGAAGTCAGAGTGGTTCACTGTTAATAATATTACCCATCCTCTACATTGCCTTGTAATATTTTCATCTGTGTTATAAATGGTAAAAAATTCTTTATGCCCCATTTTAATACACCCCTCTTTTGAACAGTTCCAAGTGCAATATTCATTGCATTAAAATTGATTTGCTTCTATGAAATTATCTTTCTCCAGGATCATACTTTTATTTGTATCCTGGAGGGTTATCTGATATTCATTAATATTTATATTCTCTTTTTATCACAATGCCCTCTTAATGGCTAATTAGGTCCCTTATTCCATGGCCTAAAGCACACCCTGAGCAGTTCTTCTGCTTTGTTTTTCAACCTAGATTGCAAAACCACACTGTCTATATTCCATTTTCTACTTTATGCAGGATCAATGTTAACCCATCATTCCTTCCCCAGTTGGTCACCTCCACCTGGTGGGCTGCAGTGGTTAACTTTTGCTCTTGTGACAAATTCTCTTCCATCCCTCCTGGGAAGAACTTTACTTGTCCTGGCAATGAAATCTGGAGAGGGGCCCAGTCTCATTTGCTTGATTGAAAGTGTAAATCTCTATGAGTGAAAAGACATGTTTTTACTGAGAAATGGGTGGAGGATTAATTTTCGGAGTCTTTCATTGGAACATGCTTTTCAGAGACACAAGCTTGACAAACAAACAAGAACTAAATCTCAGGGAGGAGCTGAAATGATGTTTGGAGAATCAAACATAATACAGTCATGCATCATCTGTGGTTGCTAAGGAAACCAGCTTTCGGATCCTGTCAGCGGGATTCTTCAAAATCATCAAAGGAGACACCACTGCTGCTTGCCAGCTAAGCCACCTACTGCTGCAAAGATCAATTTCTTTCTCCTGTTTCCAGGGGTAGTCAATATATTAGTTTTATGAAAGAAAGAGAAGTATCATCAGAAAATCGTTGTCTCTGCGAGGTGGCTGCAATGCCAGCAGCACCCACACTCCCATGGCAGCAACAGTGGGTGAGAAGACACAGCACTTGCTCTGCAGAGCTTTCAGTTCTGGAAGTATTCAGCTTGTGTGCCTGGCAGTGTAACACCTCATGGATGCGTGGTGTTAAAAAATGTCATTGGTGTGGTCTCCAACTGTGTGGTCACTGCTGATTTCCCCGATCCCATCTGCCTTGTAACTATATTTATGCAATTCTGTATCTAAACTTACATATGCTTAGTATTTAAAGAGGGAAATATTTGGGTATCTTGCTTTCTTGGTTGCTAACTCTGTCTATGATGGTTTCTTGTGTTTAGAGTCTTTCTGCCCACTTGCTATCACCTAGTCATCTATTCTGATGTTGTCTTAATTTCTGTCACTCATTCATCTCCCCACAAGCCTGTTCCATTAAGCTGATCATCAAACACTTCTCTTAATTTCACTTTTCCTCTCCACACTTCCCACTTTCTCTTAGTTTTACTTCCTGTTCATAGCTTTTCTTTTCCCAGTAATCTTCTGGTTTTTCTTTCCTCTACTTTAATCTCTATCCTATTAACTTTATTAAATACATGTTTTGATGGAGGTCTTAGGCAAAAGTAAAGAATGAAAAGAGGATGAAGGGAAGGTGAACAGAAATGAGTACAACTTTTCAGGCTCATAACTGGACTGTAGAAAGCTTAAGCAGAGGTTTGGATTGCCAGAATTTGAAACCATTTACAATTCTAGGTAGGCAAAAAGTGACCTGCCAACATGGGCTGCTTTTGGAATCACAAGAGCATGATGCAAAAGAAAATGCTTACTTTTGGTTCAAGCCCTTGGGTGAAATTCCTTGTACTGATCAGACAATGAATAGCTTGAACGGAATGCCCTCTCTCTAAAGAGAAGTTAAAGGTGTGTGTTTAGTTATAATGGTGCAATTAATTTTTTATAAATAACTTACATAACCTGAAGATATTCTAGGATGACTTTCTAGTCGGCTGGTCAAGACATTAAGTGTACTCCTATGGGAAGATATCCCTCCTGGTGAGAACACCTTCATTATCTTCCCAAAGTGAAGCAGTGACAATGAGGAATTGGAATGTCTAGTCATCCCCTGACCTCTTTTTCTTACCTCCTGTGACAGTACTTAGAATGGTCTCCTGATAGCAGTTCTCAAGCAGTGATTAGCCCTGACTTTGCACTTCTGTGTGAATCTTCAAACACCTGATCTACTGAAGAACTCTGCCTCTGCTCTATCTCTGCCCTTCAGGCAACTGCATGAAACTGGTCTTGAAAAAACTTTTCTAGGATGATTTGACAAATTCTCCTCCAGAGCTGCAAACTGAATATGCAGGAAAGGTTTGTTCTGAAGTTAAACGATTTCTGAAGTCCACTTTTTGGATGTGTAGTGGACAAATTTTCAATTAAAATAAAAGACATTTGGAAAAAATCCCCACAAATCATTAATTGTACCTGGTGCACGCAGAACAATTTTCACTGTTTCATTACTTAGATCTATTTCTACTGTCTATTGCTGTAAATAAAGGGGTGGGAACTGGGTTTTGCATTCACTTCATCAGCTTTTCTGCATGTGGACCATATGATAGTGTGGGGAACAAAGACAGTCTGTTATAAGGAATCTGAAGTTATACACACTTACAGGGGGTGCTTCTTCTCCGATTCCTCTCTTGGTGCACTTCTCCAAGCAGAGGTTGAGACAGGATGGATGTCCTCTGGACCTGACTAGTCCAGGATCCAGACAGTTTCCCAAATGTGCCCTAATTTTATCTCTCTGTTTCCATGTGCCTTTGTCTGAACTGTTTATATGTTTGTGGTTGGGGATTTAGCTTTTTTTTTTTTTAAGTAAAAAGTAATTGCAGCAAGAGGAATGAATTTTAAAGGACTATTCAGAGCAAGATGTTACCTGGTGTGGATGCTGGATGTGCTCTGTGACAGGCTTACAGCTGAAGCATCCCCCACCCAAAAGTACACCTGCATAGGTTGATGTTATTATTATGATATACAACATTCAGACAGATATAGAATAACTGATGTCTCCACTGGCTGAGAGCGGTTAAGTACAACAATCAATGACATAGATGTTTATAATTTAAGCAAACCTGAAGAGCAGAACCTTTTCTGTTTCCTAGGCTGAAGAGTAATTTTCCATAGTGACCCTCTGACATAATTTGCAGAGTTTGCAAAAATAAAATTTTCCTTAGGGAAATAAAAAATATGATGGTGGGATGCATTGTTGGAGGAAAAACCCTTACGAGAGTTTATTTGAGACACTGCATGCAGTTTTTCAGGAAAACAAACACAAGAGTGATGACTTTGGGCAGGAATGAGGGCAAAGAAAGATCAGCAAGAAATTGAAGAAGCTATTTTACAAGGCAAGGCTGAAAGCATACCTTATTTATCAGAGCTAAAGCAAGACCAAGTTCTCTTTAAATAAGAATGGGAGGAATTACATAAGCTAAGGACGATAATTGTTTTGGATAAATTTAAACTAAAAATGCTGTCACTGAGGATCTGGAACGGACCTCTCAGAAATATTGGAGGTGTTAAAGAAGATGACTACTCTAAGGCAGACTGTTATCTTAACTGTTTAAAGGAAATACATGACTAAAGGTTTTCCACCCAGGGTCTCAAGCATACTCTGTTGAAAATAGATTGAGAAGTCACTATAGTTGAAAGAAAATTAAATAATAGAGTAAAATAAAATATTTTGCACTTTGAAAAATTAGTGGTCTAAAGCAATAACCTTAGTGCATCACTCCTTTTTAATCAAATATTTCTTGAATTTTATTATTATCCAGAACTCTAGATTTTTGGTATATAAATACATAATTATGTATATATTAATGCATATGTGCATCCATTTATTCCAATAACTGATGGAAAATAATATGAAGCATCAGTGTTTCCTGTGAAGCAGAAAATCCAATTTCTTCTAGATGGCAACTATTGCACAGTATTTATGTGACTTGGGCATCAAAATTACCTTGAATTTATTCTCCTTTCAGTTGCTAGTTATCTATAGGGATGTCTTATAGCAAATGCTGCTGATCTGTTACTTTCCAAATTTCATAGAAGAACCTTGGAAAGTGGGAACTAATGGCTGTTTAAATTTTCCGATCTTTTTTTTTTATCAAGTCTGTAGCTTACTGTGAATATCTGTGTATGTAGATTGTATTTAATTTTGTTGATACAGCAGACCCTAAGACTCTTTCAATCATCAGTCAGAAGAGGAAAAGGAGCTTTGATGACCTGTAGCCTGAAGGTTTGGGTTTTGCTCAAAACAAAACCAAGCAAAACAATTATTGACCAAAAAAAAAAAAAAAAACCCAACCAAAAAAAAAAAACCAAAAAAAAACCAAACCACAAAATAACCAAAACCAACTATTCAATCAAACCCTCTATGTTAGAGATAATTAGTTGGCATATTGTTTGCTTTTCAAAGTATCCATTATATTGTGGGACCTGATGCAGGCTGTGTTTAACATATCTCCATTGCTTTTTAGAGACGGACAGCTCTACCCAGAGAACTTTGTAACACACTTACCTGACTTGTTGGTTTGGTTTTTATCTCACCTTTGCTGTGAACAAAGTTAAGAAAAAAATAAAAAATGGACTGTAATGAGATGAAATGTTGTCCTTTTTTGATCAGTTTAAAAGTGTGCATAAAAGATTTTGATATATTTGAATGGCATTTAATTTGTACGCAAACATTTAAACACAAAAATAATCGATTTTTCTTTTGGTGAAGTAGCACTTAGTTATCAGCTGACATGTCTCTTGTCAATGCATAATCCTTGGTTTGTTATTAGTCTGGTTCTTTTTTTAAAGATCCCTTAAATATCCTTTTTGATTACCCTTCCTTAAAAAGTTGACTGCTAAATTAATGACTTTCCCCATTGACCTTGGCCTTTCTAACTTTTCCATAGGTGAAAATTCATAGATCCATAATTTTGAATTGTCTGTATCATAATTAAACTGCATATGAAAATGTCATAATTCTGCATTACTCAACCTTCTTTCTGGGGAATGAAATATCTATCAGACACTCTAGGAGCTCTCTGTCCTTTTTCTATTTTAAGCAGAGGAGGCCTTATTTCAAATCTGAAACTGGAGATTATTAGTTAAAACATTCTCAGAAAAACTGCTTCTTCTTAGGAAATTCCCATGTCAGTAACTTATTCTGTTTTTATCTTTCTTGAGATACACCCCTTCTGATGCAGCAGGAGAAAATTCCCTTACTCTTTAGTTAAATAAAGTATTTTTTATCCATCCTCATATTTATCTTGCTCATTGAAGAAACCAGCTAGTAATCCTCTTTCCTATTTTTAAACATAATTAACTTATTTTAATTGAATTTAAATTTCTAAGTAATCATTAATATTATCCTCTTTTTGCTTTGTCAGAAAAAATAAAATTCTTGCAAGTTTCACTGGCTGCAATACTGGACTATAAGCTCTGGGTTTAGCTGAGCTTCTTCTGTTTTCAGGCATACTTTGTACTTGTTGCTTCTTGCAATCATTGTTAATAGAACAGAAAAAATTCTGATTGACAAATGGTAGAGTCTTTGGTAATAAATTAAATATTTTTGGGGCAGTGAAATGCCACTGAAATGTCAACCTGTAACAAAAATTACTGTAAAGTATGTTGAAAGTCAGATAGATTGGAAAAGTATAGAGGACATGTAGATAAAGAGGTGACTGTATCTTTTCTCTCTCACTTTCCTTCCCGTGGGATACCTACAGTAGCCTCTTGCTTGAAAAGCAACAATTCAGCACTTAAAGAACAGCAAGAAAAAGGCAAGAAATTAATCCAGAAACAATAAACAATAACCCCATTATGGGACCAGAAAATATGTATGTCTTTATATTAGTTTGTGACTGTCTCAATTATTAGCACAGAAGAGATGAAATTCTGGATAGTTATGGGTGCCAAATTTCTGGATACCTCTCCATATAAAAGGAGAAATCAGTGCTCCTTCTGGTGTGTGTTATAAACTACTTACTTCAGTAGTAGGTCATACGAATGTGTAGAGGGATATAAATCTAATAATATTAATTCTTCAATGGAAGAATCATTAATATCCTTTAAAATTTTTTAAATTGGTATTTGAGATTATTATCTATCAAAAATTCTAGGAGACAGAAATTAAACTCTAGTATATAATTATTTTTTATGTATGATAATTATGCTGTATTTCTTACAGGAACTGCAGGTTTAATTTTTAAAAAGCAAAATATTTTTTTAAAGGAAGATCTCTCTCTTGAGATGCACACATTTGTGCCCACACACATATATCTATATTATGCACTACATTTTTTGACTTTTGCTTTTAAAACCTGGAGAATCTGTATGTCTAGTAAAGCTTTATAAAGATGTTTGTAACAGTGGCAAAACACTGGTTATGACATTGGGTTTTTTTCCCCTCAGGTGTTACTTTGTTGCATGTTTGGTACTTATTCAAATGAAATGAAAATCAAACCAAAAATGTAAATATATGACATCAGTTTAAACAAGAGTCATGCCCATACTTTTAGCTGGTGTTGTTGAGCTAGGATGCTAACTCCTTATCAGGCATTGTTAGTGAAACCTTTGAAAGCACCTGACCCTGGGATGCAGCACATAGGAATATGCAATCACAGTCAGAGGATTGGGATGGAATTAAGTCAGGAGCTGAGCAGCCCTGCCAGCTGCATGGTTCACGAGCTGCACAAATTAACTTTCAGGAACATCACAAAGGCCTCTCATTTAGCCTGCACCGTGTAATATCATCAGGGAAATTGTTTCTTGCCTGTGTGCGCTTAGGCTCCAGCAAAACATGTGATACAGAACATGTAATGCATTTTGTGGTTACTGAAGAGAGGGAAGAAAAATAAGGGGAGGCAGGTAAGTGAGCTGTCAGTCAAAGAGAGGCAGCAAGATCTGGCTGGTGTTACTTTTGTCACTGATGCTGCTACATCCGCCCTGTCGCTCCCATTCTTTGTGCTCACTCAGGGGTGAGGACACTTAAAATATGAAAATAGGAATCCACACTGCCTATTAAAAGCTGCATATTTATGTGCCTGTTTGTGGTTCTCTTCTGTCCCTTGCTGCTCTTTCTTCCTTGCAAACATTTTTCTGCATATTTTAATAGCAAGTTTTGGTGAAAGCATTGACAGAGTTTATTATTGCCCTGCTTCTGAAAAGAAATCATTATAGCTTGGAGCTAAGTAATTTTCATTGCATCCTGTTGAAGATGTTTAATTAACATAAATCAAAATAAACAGAAAAACAAATATGAGATGATTTATCTGCTTAGATATGTACATGTGCTGTAAGTTTTTCAGCATAATAGAAGGCAATCTTACTAAAATAACTATAATATTGAAAAAGTAGAGGCACCTACTTGTGGTATGGTTATTTTTCCCTGAAAAGGATCACATAATATGAAAAACATATGATAAATTATTTCTGTCATTTGCATAAGAGAGGTACCAGCCATTTGCTCTTACTTTTGACCAGAATGCTTTTATTTCAGTGAAAGTGGCACAATGCTTCCTATTTAGTGCACTGGTGTGGCCAAATCTGTTTTACCCTGAAGTGTGTGGGGCAGCTGAAGGGGAGTAGAAGCAATCTGGAAGTTGAAATGGAGCTCTTGTGAGTAACTTAGTCCAGGAGAGCTTCCCCACTGCCTCATCTGCGTTGCTTCCGGTAGCTTGGTTAACCTGAGCCCAGCAGATAAGCAAACTTGAGAGAACATGCTTTGTTTTTTTTTTTCCTTGTGAATCTACTAGACCCTGTCATTTCAGGCTATTTAATGTTTCTGTTTTGTAATTTTGTAATATTGCTGTATCATATTAAGTCATATTTTAATAGACATATTAAAACATGAAGTTTTTATTCTTCTAATCTCTTGTTCATTCCTGCTTGTTTATTCCTACAAGTGATTGTTTCTGTGGCAAGAGTTGATCTATAATCATCAATATTGTGTAGAAACATGAAGGTGTCTTTATGCTAGCACACTAGTTCCTTGAAGTTTTTCTTTTTAGTTTTGCTTGTGTAATGAATGAATGAACACTTTTTATGCTGTATTTTGTAGCTTTTCATGCTGAAGATTTATGCTAATGTCTAAACTCTGTGTAGACAACTTCCTTGTGGGCTTCTCAGTGATATTAGAGATGATACTGTAGATGATGTTTGGGTGACTACTGTGTTTTTCCAAGTAGTCTATGCTGCCAGCATGGAGTTTGAGAATGAATCACATTATGCATCCCCATAGTTTTGATAGTTTCCTAACTGGGAGTGGAGTGGTTTTGGGGTAACTCAATGCTGTGGGAAGGCACTGGTGCATGGGAGAGCACTAGAGCTGCTCTTGGCCTGAGAAAGTGGAGGATCCTCCAGTGCAAAGAATGTTAGTTAATATGCATTAAAATAGTCTTTGGAGTCCCACTTCAAAATTTACTCACTGTTTTCTTCTGTGATTTTAGCCCAAAGCAGAACACTTGATCTACTCCCACTCATGCCATGCGCTGCACTGAAAAATCTTGCTCATAAAAAGTCAAGGCTTTTCGTCCATGTAGCTCTTGAAGATGCTCAATATTTCCCATTAGAGCAAAGTCATGATGGAACCCCTTCCAGGCTGTGAAGAATTGTTTCATCTGCAAAGATCTCATTTCATGGGAGAAACCCTTCTAAAATTTATGCCACCTACAAAGTATTTTTACTTTAACGTCTCCAAAAGAAAGAATTAGCCCTTTTTAACTTTGTAGGTATAACACATGGGTAGCTATTTTGCCTTTCTTTCTGGTTGTTTTGTTTTTGGTGGGTTTTGTTTGGTTCGTCTTTTGTTGCGTTTTTTGGTTTGTTTATTTTTTGGAGGGGGTTGTCTGTTTGGTTGTGGGCTTTTTGGTTTTCCTTATCAACAGCAAATGTTCAGAATCAGCTTGAGTGTTTGGAAGAGACCTATTGAAATTAGAAATGCAAAATATACAAAAGCAAATATTTGTAATACTACTTGTGCATCCACTGAAATAGGTTATTCAAGAAATGCCTCAGGTTTGGGTTTTTTATGAGCTATATCTTCTGTTTTGCCTAATACTGAAATACTATTTTGGAAAATCATTGAACAGTTCTTTGTTCCTGGGTCATGATAAACAAACTGCATATACTGGTGAAAAAATTGTTAGTAGATTGCTATATACATTTGCAGTCTAAACATTTGTTCTACTTCATGCTTGTTGTTGGACGCCCGGTTATAAATGGAAGCTGCAGTGCAATAGACAAATGTTAAAATGTGAATAGGACTCTATTGGAAATGAAAATGAGAGGACTAATGCGGTTGGGTTGGCAAAAACCATGCTCAGATTTTTCCCTTTTCAGTTAAGATTTATTATAAAGTCAAGAGAGCAGTGTAAACGAATCCAGAAAGAAAAAAAATATTTCATCAAAAGGCCTGCATTAATCCTATTATAATTCTCAATTGTGAGGAGTTGTGGAAGTTTGGTCTGTGGCAAAAAGAAGACAAATTCTAGCATGGTGTTTCGATAGTGGCTTATGCCAATTTAAACACGATAGAGGTTTTTTTAAAACTCGTTTCTAGTTTGGCTTTTTTACTTTTCCTGACACAATTTTGCATGTAAACATTGGTTGTGAGATCCTCTGAGAAGCACTGCCTGACATTTGCAGAGCCTAAGTTTCATTAGTTACTGCTGGGGTTGCGTGACTGTTGGTAGTGAATTACATGGCAGAGTTGGGATGTCTTTAAGTTGCTACTTTTAAGAACCACTAGTGGGGTTGTATCTATTGAAAGTGGTCTGAAAGAATGAAGCTTTTCACATAGGAATGTGTATGTGTGTGTTTAACTCTCTTTTTGGTGGAGGGGAGGTGTCTATTGCCATTCAGTTTTGCTTTATTGGCTGAGTGCATAGTAAAACTGCAAATGTTATAACTGGCAGTTTTGAGAAGAAACAGTGAGTATCTGCAAAAAGTGCTAAAACAGTATTTGGGTTTAGTATATTTTCCACCTAAACCATAGGTTGATCTTAGAAGTGCACTCAGTTGATTTAAGGCTGTTTTATTCAGTTTTATGCTGAATGTCTAACAAATTTTTATTTTTCTGTCTCTTTACATCTGAACAGATTTATTTTTATAGATGAAGAGACAATTGTATAAATACAATTTCAATACATTTTTGTGAAATGCTGCATACTCTTATGCATATTTCCAACGCAATCTGAAGACTAGAGCCTTACCAGCTGTTACTGACTGTTGGTTTTATTGACAGCTTGATAGCAAATACAAATTATTTCTGTTTAGTCTCATGAAAATGCTGGTGGCTCAGCTTGCCATGTAGAAAATACTGTCTTTAACCAGAAAGTCAAATGAATTAAAATAAAAAACAAACAAAAATATGCATTTATTTTTTCAGTGCAATGAACTTCTGTCTAAGCCAGTGTGTTCCAATAAATAGTTAGAGGGTTTCTATTTTTAAGGTGTTAAGATTATTTTCTGAAAAAAGTAGTATTGTAGGTTGCATGGACTGTAATATTACATAACCAATTACTCTTTATCAGCTAGATAAATCTGTGTGAAAGACCTTTTGGATGGAGTACAATGTAAATATTAGCTTAGAGAAAATGAAATAAAGTGATATGAAGATAATAAAAAACTTGGCATACAAGAATCAGAACAAGATAATTATATTGTCATTTTTAGTAATTTAGTGTCAACAGTAAGTTATTATTTAGTGTTCTTCAGAAATTGGATTCTGCATCATGAAAGAAATAGATAGTCACCAAAATGGAAAACAAGTGGAAGAAAATTGAGGAAAGTATATGTACACAGGCATCCTCTATTCAGAATTAAATCATGTTGAATTTGCTTTGTGACATATAGTTCTACCTTACTGAAAAGAAAAGAATAATTCCAGTCAAAAGAAAATATCTCTGAAATTCTTTCTTAAAAAAATTGTTGTCTTCTTGGCCAGAATAAAATTGCGTAAATCTTTGTGTAAGCATCAGCAAAAAAATTGAGATGGTGTTCCTGTAATCATTCTCAATTTTCTTTTTTTGTTTTTTTTTTGTGTTTTAATACATTATGCTTTAATTTAATTTGTGTTTTAATACGTTGAAGTCTAGGTTTCCTACTTTGCTGGTGAAAGAGATATCTCACACATTTTTAAAACCATGAGGGTATAAAATTTCTTGTCCATGTCAGAAACTTCTCTTTAGCAGGAAATGGACATATTCAAAGGTGTCACCATGAAATATAAGAGCAGTATATAATTTTTTATTTGCACTCTTTCCATCTGGCAGTTGTACCATTTAGATAAAAATTGTACATAACAAAATCACATCAGGAAGTAGCCTTCAAGGATTTTGGGGAATCCTTTAGTGTAGGCCTGAGTTAAGGAGTTTTAGTTTCTAACCAAAAGAATTTTCCAAGAACCAAAGAACTGGTGAAGCTGCAAAAAAAATGCATCAGAATGAAGCGGTCTTGCTGATTTGTGTTTAGTCCAATACAAATATGTGTTTATAATTGTACTCCAGAGATTCACATACAAGGAGTGAAGTGCAACAATGTCTTAATTCCCTGGTGGATGCAGTAGTTAAAATTAATTATTTTAAATATAGTATGCCATGCAAATCAAAATCATTATCTTTCATGTTTCACCTCTGAAAAAGAAGCAAACTGCCATATTTTTTAAATGGTTCTTAATAAAATATTCAAAACTTTATTTTAAATATTTTAAAAGTATTTTTTACTGAAAGAATGCATATCGTTAATTAAAAATTTGTGGACTTTTAGTTCTATCATGGATTTTCTTTTAATAAATGAATTTCCCTTCCCTCCAAAGAGAACTTTTAGGAGCAGAAATTGATAAATTTTGAACAGGTACATTTTGAAGTCTCATTTTTCACAGTAAAACATTGCAGGTGACATAATGCAGCAAATATTCCCAGCTGTGATACTCTTTAGCATAGAGCCATGTTTTCTGCTCAATGAAGTTTGGGATTGGCATGCAGAGAACAGGGAGGGCTGTGACCAGTAATGTCTTCTGTTTACACAGTACACTGTCCTCTTCTTATTTTAAACTCTGATGGATTTTCAGTAGTCTCACACACAAGATATTTTAAAATACATGTTTTCCTCATTTTAACATATTCCAAACTGTGCATTCAATTAAACTGAAGGAACTTATGTCCAAGCTGCTAATAAAAACTAAAAAATTACTGAGTTAGAGCTGTTCACATTTAGGGGATGCATGTATAAACAGAATCTCTATCTGCTCTCTCTGAATGTTCATATATCTTTTGTTCATCTGCAGGCCACAGTGAATACTAAGCTTGAAACCAGTAATTTGTTTTCTTCAAATACATTTTTCATGGTTCTGTAGAGGTAAGAATTTTATAAAAGACTAGATTTCTGTCAGCTATATGTACCTCCAAGTTCATGAATTCCATTAAAACCACACAATGCATACAAATGAATATATTTAAAAGAATCTTCGGCTTTGTGTATAGATTTCTTTTTGTTTTATACTGCATGTGAAAAGATTAAAAATAAATGAGGTAATATGGTAATATTTTCATGCATCCAAGCAAAGCTAGTTTTTCATTATTTTAAAAGTGACAAAGGCCCCAGTCATTAAATTCTGAATATGTAACAATCAGTGGTTTATATAGGTAGGTATTCAGAGATATTTAGCCATTTAACATTTGACAAAATGGCTTTACATGACTGGCATTTATAATTACTTATTCCTTGTTTATTTACCGTGTAAATGTGTCATGCAATATAACAATGCAATAATTTCAGGTAATGATGAAATAATAAGCTTGGATAATGAAGTCATAACAGTATAGACTTGAATGTGTGGTTTTAGACCTAGAGGAAATATTTTCCTGTTCCCAGGTGCTGCATTGTTAATATTCTTATTATTGTCTTAGCATTTTACCAGCTTGTTTAGCCAAGGCAGAGGGTTGTCCCTATCAATGTGTTTCCTCCTGCTGCAAAGATGGCAAAGACTCTACAGGTGTGTGGGCTCTGGTGCTCCACAGAGCAGGTGAGAGATGAGCTCACATACCAGAAATGTGGATTATGCTCCTTGGGAGGGCCCCATGGTGTCAGTCAGCACCATGGTGGTGCCTGGTGGCATCAGCTTTACAGACCAGCATTTGTCATCCAGGCACTTGGCCATTATGGACTGTAATTTTTTTTTTTTTTTTTGAGAAGAGCTCTTCTCAAAAAATAGTTTCTAGGTCTCTTCTGTGGGTGTCCAACTCCCATGTTCCACTTTTTTGTATCATTGAGAGTGATCTGTTATTGGATAATAAAAATTAAAGGTGAGTGGTCTGTCAGTTCACCACATGTAGGGAAAAATATACTGATTGCATAATGCAAACCCCTCTTCTCACTTTCTATTACTCTAGCTTATAAACATAGTGAATTATTCAGTGAGACTTAATCTCCCTCTACTGCACAGATTTGAAAATTGCCAGTTGCATCTTTGACTATCAGAAGTCAATTTTTCACACTTAAATGGATTGAAACACATGGACGACTGTGCATCGTTTTTGTTTGTTTGTTTGTTTGTTTTTAATATTCCTGCATGGATAAATAACTTGCAGAGTAAAAAACTATTCTCAGTAACACTGAACTTCAGACTTGCCAATTCATTTTGGTGTCCCTGGGGAACGTTCCAATGTCTTTCAGACTAAGCTTTTGTAATAAAGCTCTTTGTCAGCCAGCGTGTTGATGACAGACTGTGCACAACTTGTTGACAAGACCCTGTGTTTGCTGACTCTGCTAGTTATATGAATTTTATGTTGGAATTTAACACAAAACTGATGTTGAAATAAAATGCATGTCATATTGTGGTACATGAAAGCCTAGTCAGGGACCAGGACTATGTGCTAAGGAGAACTTCATGTATTCATATCCAAATAGCCTGCAGTGCCTTTGAAGCTTATGACTAGTTACTTTCTAGTGGCACAAGGGAGGAAATAATGGTGGTGATTTGGTTTTCCAACTCCTACCTCTGTTGACATAGCAAATGTCAACAGCATTGCTACAAAAGCCTTGTAACCTTTTCCTGTAGGGAGTTCTCAGCCCAAGCTGATGAAATTTCAGTTTGGGATGCCACAGTCCAGTAGTGATGAGCCCCTGGCAGAGAGGAACCCGTGTCATGTTGGTATAATGTTGGTCTTTCTGTCAGCTATTTGCCACAGTCCTTACCATAGTCATGCTTTCAGTTCTGGGCAGTTCTGCATCTCACCACGATTTTCTGTCTCCCTGAAACATTCTTCTGCATGAAGATCGTGTCATTGCCTGCCCTTCAAAGAGCCACAATTTTAAATTTCATCTACAAAAAACACACATTTTTTAAATTTATAGAATTTATAGATTCTTGGAATATCCTGAGTTGGAAGGAGCCCACAAGGATCATCGAGTCCAATTCCTGGCCCTGCACAGAATACACCAAGAGTCCCATCATGTTCCTGAGAGTGTTTTCCAATCTCTTCTTGGACTCTACCAGGCTTGGTGCTGTGACGCTTTCCTGGGGAGCCTGTTCCAGTGCTCAATCACCCTCTGAATGAAGAATCTTTTCCTGATGTCCAACCTAAACCTTCCCTGAAAAAAACTTCAGCCCTTCTAGTCCTGTCAGCCATCACCAAAGAGCAGAGATCAGTGCCTGCCCCTCCTTTTCCCCTCTTGAAGGAGAGGGGCAGTGATGAGGTCTGGCCTCAATCTCGTCTTCTCCAGGCCAAACAGAACAAGTGACTTCAGCCACTTCATCTGGTTGGGATTTTTGTTTTCTCTAGGCTTTTTTCTTTCACTATCAAATTGTTTGAAAGTCCAAATATGTCTATTATCCAGTTCAAAAGCAAAGAAAGAGCTAACCAAAGCTCCAAAGTAAGTAAATAGTAACCAAACTATTTGGTTTCCCTTTGTCCAAGCCAAAGTTCAATGCAAAACCTGTTGCCTAATTTTCTACTAAGGTTCACAGCACATAGAATGCTAACCCAGGAATATTTTATCTCTACTTTCTCCCATAATACCTCTCTCCAAAATGAACTAATTTTGTGGAAGAGACTTTAAAATATTTTTGTGACTGTTACATGTCACTATCACTTGCTACATAAATTGCTATACTACTTTGACCTATAACTATTTGCTGAGAACTGGTTGTCTTCTGATGGCAAACATTTTTCATCCATTTTTTTTTCTGGTACTGGTCATAATCCTCTCTTTCTGTTGTTACTGAGACCAGCAGATGACCTGATGTTAAGACTCCAACTGATAATCTGGCATGTATTTTCTCTTTCTCCCTGCCCCCATCTCCTTTTACATCCTTTAAGGCAATGTATTTTATTGACTGTTTTGTCAGACCTCAGAGTCTTTGTTGCTGTGTTGTTTTTTTAATGCAACCTAACAGTTATTTATGCGTTGGATCTTGGTGGTGCTCATCCATTCTTTAAATTCATGCTTATCTTAAAATCTGGCCTGGCCAGTGTCTCATCCTGATGATTTTGCTGCCTGCAAGTTCTCCTATGCTTCTAATACCTGTTCACCATTTCTTGGGTCGCCTATATTGCAGTTCTTAATTCTAGTCTGAGATTCAGCCTGGATTGGGTTCAAATGCACTGAACTTCGTGAGACAACTTGTGCCTACATTGTGTGCTAAATGGAACAATTTTAGCTCCCTCTGTAGTTGATTGAAAGACTTACACATCTCTAGTCCAACTTTGTGTTTTCCTATATGTGCTTTTCTTATTCTGTCTTCATTGGCTATTACACAATTTTGAACACTTGGACAATCTTGCTTTTGAAAGTGCCCTAAATATAGGTGTCAAGCTGGGCACAATGAGTTCACCTTTACCATATGCTCTCATGTTTTTCTATCTCTATCTGTCACCTCTGGTATCTACTGGAGTCCCCTCCTCCCAAAAATTATATTTGTCCAAATATTGTCTTTCCAGTGATTTAATTATTGCTTTGTTTAATATTTTTGTTGTTGTAATTTGGTTTTTTTGGTTTGGTTTGGTTTGGTTTTTTTGTTCCTTACTTTAGTTTCTGCTCAGTCTTCTTGAAATTACTTTGTTCCATTGCTTGTTTATTGAAGACTTCTGGTAATTTAGCACTGTGTTTTGAATTGCTTTCTTAAATACTATTTATCTGCTCTGCAGTAAAACCTCTGTTATCATAAAATGAAGTATTGAGGTGTTTTCCAGTCATAAGCACATGGGTCTTCTAGCATATCAAAATGAAATCTGCCCTTGTTTGGGGTAGAGAAAAGACATAACTATCAAAGTTTTCTTTAGATATTAATTAACTTTTTTTGCATAGGTAGTTTCAGCCACTGCTGCTGTTATTTCAAATTTCAGCAGTTAACCATATATAACTTTTAGTGCAAGTGATGATCATGACATTTTTTTTATTATTATTTCTTTGTGTGATAACTGAATCAAGCACCACTATTTCAGAAGGAGTCTCCCACAGATCTCACTCTGTTTGCAGCAATCTTTTTTAGACTGGGCAGATAGTCCTGTTCATGCAGGAAGAGGGAAAAATAAGAAGGGATTTTTTTTCTCCTCTATTTTCTGGCCTAAATAAAAAGCTGTCTCAAACACAATATGGGGGGGGGCAGTGTGGAAATCCCATAGCCCTTCTGGGCTTATATTTAATTTATCTTAGATGAACTTTACACAAGCTTTTATGCTGCTGAATTGCACATTTTAAAATCTCATCGTTTGTACATTTTCAGCTGAATATATTGATACTTGCTGGAAAAGAGCCCAGATGATTGAAGTGAGCAAATTAAGTTGTTATTTGCTATTACCTAACTTACTTTCATTTCTGTCTCAGTTAAAACATTATATTACGGTTCCATGTCAATGTTCTAAATTTTAGATCAAGTCATGGGAATGCATGAATTATATTCACCTACATGGTTGAAAAATACATCAGAATTGTTGTTTTAGGCATTGAAAGCCTATCTTTATAAAAGTTCACATATGCTAGAAATTGCAACAAAGATAAATTCTGCAGACACACCCCTGACAGACTATTACTCAAATGTTCTCCATCCAGTCCAATCCAGAAATAAGTAATTTCACACACATAAGTAGATGTGTTTACATTTATTTCAAAATACTTTTGAATGCCCAAATGTTGATGGAACAGGGAATTTATGGAGGGGGAAGAGGAAGGAAAACAGAGAAAGATATTACATCAAAATAAACATTTCAAAATAATAAAGAGGAAGTTATTCCATTTTCCAAATTCATTTTTTTATCCGTTTAATTAAATTCAGGAAATTTGCCCATCTCACAGAATCTCACAGTTTCTCTGCTAGAGACAAGAAGCAGGAACTGTGTGTCTCTGCTATTAATTTCACTGAAGTAATTTTGCACATGCAATATATCTGACCAAACGTTTTCCCAGGCACAGCCCCTTTCTGATGCAGCCCATTTGAAGCACTATGCTATCAAACCTTTGTATTTACTTTAGAAAGAACTTAGGAAAAAAAGCAATTCATGACAGAACTATTATTTTATGATACTTCCTGTACCGTCTGAAGTAATAATGTGATTCAATTTCAAAGCATTTTATACATGAGCTGATGATTGCAGAAAATGTAATTTCTTTTTGATTCGTGAGCACAAAAGTATGCATTTTTCTTATGGTCTTTCACACTGTTCTTTAGAGATGTGATAATTTCACTAAATTTTAGTTAACAATGCTTGGTTGGATATAGCCCTTCCATTTTCAAAATAACTTGGAAACATGCACATTTATGGATAGGTAATCCACCAAGTGAATGCTGCTGCATTTTGTGAGCACCAGACCCCAGGGGGACAGATCTCCTGTGTTCTTCCTGGAGAACATTAACACAAGTCAAACTTGTCAAGGATTATTACCACTGAATATATTCCTACTTACTGGGAGAGAGTCCAAGGTGCTGAAAACCATAATGTGCCTATTATTTGTTAATGGCTGATGTTTTTAAATTAAAGAAATAAGAGGGCCATTTTTGAAGTCACTAATTTAAATTTGGAACATGGGCATTTATGTCTGTACTTTATCCATATACAAATGGCTGTGAATGCATTGGAATGGACACAAAGTGTTGGAATGGGATACCCAGGAGGTGGTGGAGTCACCATCCCTGAAGCAGTTCAAGGAATGACTGGACATGAAACTCAGTGCCATGCTCTGGTTCAACTTGATGATGTTGGAGGATTTTCCAACCTAAATTATGCCACTATTCCATGTTAAGAGAAAGTTGCACCTGTAAACTTTTACCTTCTAAGCCCTTTCTCATGAAGACACTTTAAGAGAAAGAATTTCACTGAAGACAAAGTTATTTGATGTCTTACAGAGGGGACTTACAACAGGTTCTCATAAAAGTAAATCCATGGTGCCAAATTTAGATTCATATCCTGTCCATAACCTTTGCAAAAACAATAACTATGAAATATTGTAGTCATTTCAGAGGAAGTCTTGTACAAAAAATAACAATTCATAACAGGTACTTGAATTACTAAATTATTATGTGATCAAGAGTCAATAGCATAGTAAAATGGATGATTAATTACAGTTTAATTATTGGGAAAACTTCTAACCCTGAGAGTTTTCGATTGAAGACTACATGAAATTGTATTCAAAATAGCATCAATATACATTGTATTTAGAACTTTTGTTGCCCTAATTGCTACATATATATTTATTATGTATATCTATAATAAATGTATAAAAATTATGCCAATTATTGAAAATTGAAAAAAATACATCTTTCTTTGGTTTAGCAAGTGTTTAACTGATGCAAGATATTAGGAGAAACATTTTTTTCTCTTAAAATACCTAAATTGTAGTATTAATGGCTAAACAGAGCATGGCTTCAGACACCAGATGATTCAAAAGAGCTGAAAGCATCAGCAGGTGTGGGTCTCACTGATGTGGGTCTCACAGACAGCAAAATGTCCTTATTACATCTTCATTGTACATATCTTACTCTCTCAAATGAATCTTCAAGTGCTTTAGTATTCAGATACTCTTAGGCACTCAGAGATGACACAAAATATCTTGGCATACTGGCAACTCTCCACCCTCTCCTTCCAGCTGAAGCTGTGGTCACTTTGGCTTCCTTTCCTCTTCTTTGGCTCTGGGGATGGAGCAGCTCCTGGGCAGCTGGCAGGGGCTGTGCTGAGTATGAATAGAGGGCAATCAGCCTTGTTTGCTCTTATTGTGAATGCTTTTTGGTCTGTCCAGCTGCCAGTTTTCCAAAACACTCAGAAACGCAAAAAAATTTTAAATTTAAATTCTGTGGAGAGAAAACCATCAGTGAATGAATAAACCAGGATATGAAACTGATGAGTAGAAACTCAAGACATTTTGGTTCAGAGGTATTCCTAGGTAGGAAATTCAAACTTCAATTCAAAGAGGCTACAAGGAGGGTCTCTCCACTCCTGAATAAAAAATTTCAATTCAAAATTCAATTCAAAGATGCTACAAGGAGGGTCTCTCCACTCCTGAATAAAAAGGGAAGCTTAGACAAACCACGAGTAAAATCATGAGGCCATGGAGGTGTAGTAGCTAGAGATCACTTATAAAAGAATTATTCTCCAAAAGCAGCCAGGGCTGTGCAACACAGACTGCACTAATGGGAAAAATTCCATTCACAGTTTGCTGAATGAAGAAATGAGATGGAGATCTGATTTTTTTTCTCTTTGTCTCTGTAGTACATATTTGATCGTGTATTTGTACATAGGCTGCTTTGTAAATGGTTGTAAAGGCTTATGAGCTACCCTCCAAAACGAGACTGAATGTGGTCTACTTTCACAGGATTAGTCAGAATTTACTTTAGAGAGCCTCAGGTTGATAGAGCTTTGCTCAATACTCTGTAATAAATTGTCTCTTGCTAATGCCCCAGTCAGGTAACCTCATCATCACCAAAATGAAAATGGTCTTCCTTTTTAACAGAACACAATTTAAGCTTAAAACATGCCAGATGCTTATTACTTATCCATTAAAGGAGCTGTTGCATTACTACACTTGCAGACTTTAAAAAAAAAAGCAAACAAAAAATGCTGACTCTGCTTTATCAATTGAGGTTTTGCTGCATATGTGAGAACTCAGAAACCTTGGTTGTCCTCCCTAAATTGCCAAATCTGCACATGCTTTATATTTTGCTAAAATGCTTGTGTTGATAGTGCCTCAAGAATTCCCTTAGTAGTATTTTCAGGTGAAATTTCTTATTTCTGTTGCCAAAAAAACATGGAAAGGACTGGAATCAGCACCTCTGATCAATTTACACTACATAGCTAAAAATCAGTACATCACCAAGTTGGTAGCCACCTCCTTTAGTCAGCTTTTACACGGATGTGTTGTTGTCATGTGGCTTTCCTGGAAGATGAAAGCAGTGATGTTAGAGGTACAACCACTCTTCCAGCAGTGAGGAGCAGAGGTTGAAAATGAAAATAAATACTGTGTTCAGAAAGGAAAGTCACACTGCATTTGGCTCAAATCAGAATTTCTGATTCCTGCCTTTGTGTGGCACAAATAAGTGGTTTTGTGGAGGATTGATCTGTTTCGGAGATAGCTGTCTGGAGCCATGAGAGTGTTTTTAAATAAAGCAGAATACCAGGTCCTGAATGCAAAGGGTGTATTACTAATCCTGCATGAAGCTTCTGTAAGCTACTGAGCTTTACAGAAGCCTCCCCTTCAGTGACATTTTGAAACACCACATATTAGAAGAACTTTTGTATAACCAGTTGATGGGATAAAAAATGTATTGAACCAAAGAGATGAAGAAAACAGTCTTGGCTTCTTGAGGGGAAATAATTGAAACTGTTTTGAGGGGAAAAACACACACTGATATTTGACTGGTGAGGTGGACATATCTCTTGGACTTTTCATAGTGAATTGTCTTTAGCAGTATTTGCTGCATGGTAAGCTGTCAGTTACTCAAACAAAAGGAACTGTATGAATCTTGGAGGTAAGAGGGTAGATAATGCCATCTCTGATATTTTTCCATAGCTCTTCATTTGCAGGTTGCTGTACCATAAAGGACATATTGCTAAGTTATTATGCTCTTACAGTCTGCTAAAGCCTTTTCCATGAGTAATAACAAAAGGAAAAGATTTATCAGGAGCATAATGCAACTGTTACAAACTGGTTTAAACACAGAAGAGCAAAGGAAACTGAATAAAACACATCTAACCCAGAAAAGTTCAAAACATACCCCAAAACCTGATAAAAACCAAAAAAGTTTAGATGTTGATGCCAATAAAAAGTTGTACAGTTTATTAAATAGTAAAAGAGGCAAAGAGAATGGGAAGGCGAGGCAAGGTGAGGGGCGAGGAAGAGGAAGGGAGGGAGGGAGGGAGGGAGGAAGGAAGGAAGGAAGGAAGGAAGGAAGGAAGGAAGGAAGGAAGGAAGGAAGGAAGGAAGGAAGGAAGGAAGGGAAATAGAAAAAGGGGGGGTGGGGAGGGTTTAGGCAGAGAGTGACAGGGCTTAGGTAGGAACATGTCACCCTTCTGGGGTCCCCATGACATCTCGTTGCTCTCCTCCATCTCATTTTCTTGGTGATAGGGTCCATACAGCCCCGCAGCCAAAAATATAGAATCCCATGGATTAATAAACGTTTGGGCCAGGTGGGAGCGCCCAGGTCCCTCCCCTAAGGGTGCTGGCTTTGACACTGTCCCTTGCAACACTGTGGGTCTGTTGCATCATGCTGCAGTGCTCTGGTGCAGGGTCTGGGGTCCCCTTTGGGGTGCCATTGATGGGCCATGACACCCCCTCAGCTGTCCTTCAGGTGGATGTGGCTTTTCCTGGAGTGAGGGGGCCCAGAGCTGAGCTGGTTTGCACAGTGGAAGATGGGTGTTTGCTGCCTCAGACCAGAGGCTATTTCACCACATGCCCAAAAGCTCTCCTCCCTCCACCCTTTGGTGTGAGGCTCTTTGGAAGCCGACGGCAGATAAGCCTGGGGCTGCAATGTCCATCCCAAAGGTGCTTTTTCTTTTTCCCCCAGCCCAGACCTGAGTAAACTTTATCTTATCTCCATCAATGTGCCGTCCAGGGCCTTAGGGCCTCTTCTCTGCAGCTTTTATACAGTTTTCTTACAATAGGCAAAAGTCCTTCATGAACATGTTTAAAGCCTAAATTAAAACATTTCAGTCTCTGACATGAGTATACCTTCAAAAACTTCCACAAGTATTTGGGAGACTATCCTAAAGGATCTTAAATAATGGGAATTGCAGTAATAAGAAAAAATTTTAGTGGAATAAATTTAAAGTTTCTAAGAAAAAAGTACAACTTAATTGAAGAGGGTTATTTAATCTAAAGAGAAATACTAAACTTTTCCATTCCTATCTTTGTAGTGTGTGCCTCAGTCAAATATTTACTTAAATTTTAATAAATACTTTGTTTTTCTTCACAGAGCAAAAGTATAACATTACCACTTTATCTCTCCAAAGTGTATAAATTTGCTCTGAATATATTTATCATCTGTTTCTGTGGTTTGAAAACATGGTAATATCATTTATTAAATGAATTGTTGAGTTTGGAAATGCAGGAGTCACTCTCTTGGAGAGATTTAAAATACCTTGATTTTTTTTTTTGTTAAGCTCTTAAGTGAAGAAAAGTGCTAAAACAGGAACCTATGTAAGAACAAAGTGCTTGTCTTAGGGTATGTTAAAAGATACTTCCATATTTAAATAAACAAATAAATAAAATTTAAAAGAGCAACGAAAAGGCCAAGCATTTTTTTAACTGAACTTTGAACTCAGTACATAATTTGATCTTTACTGGATGGAAAAAAAATGCTAATATGTTTAATGTACTTTACAGTTACATTTCATACAGTCTGGACAGAAGACTTTATTGGATTCAAGTCCACCAGATCAAAACCTTGGGTATCACCAATTGGCCATTCATGAGAACAACCTTTTTGGGAAACACTGAAAGTTTAGGTCTCTTGTGTCTGTAAACATTTCTCTGTCATAACTGCATGGGTAGAAGACCTTTTGAGAAGACTTTACTCAGATCCACATTATCCTCAAACCTGAGGAAATGTATGACATGAATCACCCATTTATCTAAATAGCTCAGACTATTTTAAAACACTTGACGTGCTGTTGTAAGATTGGGCCCTGCTGAGCCTGGTGCCAACCAGCACTGTGACCTCTATGGCACACCAGCAATATTAATACAGAGCTGGTGGTGTCCTGTTATCTTCTTGGCAAAACTCAAATTTATTCTTCTGCCCTGGAAACTTCCCAGTGATTGGAGGGAATAGCTGAGGGCAGATGCTCTCAGGTTTGAGTTGTCATCTCCTGTGCCTTTTGTTGTACTTGAGTGTTGCAGTGTGATGCAATATCCTGTTTCAGCTATCCCAGTCCTTTCCCAGGTGTGCCAATACCTTTTCCCTTCCTCCCCTTGCCTCCTGCTGAGAGCTGTCTGTCAGTCTTGGCAATCCAGAAAGGGCGTGGTCTGATTGGCAAAAGTTCCAAAGATGCTGCTCAGCCCTGGGGTCATTGGGCTACCTGGGTGCCACTTGTCTCCTGAGCCTTTCCCCCTCCTACCTGGTTGGTGGCACACCTACCCCTTCCCTCCCCCTCTCCCGTGGACTTAAAAGACACGGTGACCACGCGGTCCATTATTCTGTTGGAGCTGTTACAAGAGTCAGAGATCTGTGACCCTGGAATAAAGCTCTGGATTAAACCCTCTGGCAGAATCCGTCTCCTTTTTCCCTTCACCGTTGCCTGAGGCCTTTCCACCAGAGGTAAACCTGAGTTCCTGCTTGCCTGGAGTTGTTCCAAGTGCCAGCTGCAACATACAGCCAGCCAAAGGTGTCTCTGAGGTGAAAACCATCTCAGTTGCCTCCTCTGGTCAAGCAGCAAGGGCCAGACGAGCCCAGGCACATTCCATCCGGTAATATTGGGATCCTATTCCAATACTTGAGGAAGCAAATACCTTTTAAAATAAATAACCAAGGTCCTAAGAAATAAACATGGGGTTTTGTCAGCATTTTATAGCTCTGTGTGCGTTTGCAATGGAGTGTAAGCAAATAGTTACCTGAGATCAAGGGCTGCATAATAAATCTGGTGTCAGACTTCCCCTTCCTCCACAGAGTTACAGAAATTGCAGCCTGTCAGGTCCTTTCAAATAATTTTACAGCATAACATTTCAGTCAACATTTGGCTGCAGACAAGTTGTTAAAATAAAGCAATAAAGCATAGCAATCATAAAACAAGAAAGCTTGATTAAAAAGAAAAAACAACCAAAGAAAACAGAGTTAGGATAGCTGAGGTGCAAAATGCTTGAGTTCTAATGCAAGGGATTTTTAGGGTGGCTCTTCAAATTTATCTAATGTCCCTGTTTGGAATTTATTCCTTTACTAAGTGCTCTGTTTTCCATCACTCTCCTACCACAAACTCCAGCAATAAAAAGAGGGGAAAAAAGGCAGGAAAAAGAGATTGCTTTTCAGTGGAAATGTACTCATCATTTTCATGCAAATTTGCTTTCTCTGTGCATATTTGATGAGCTATTTCACTCACAAAAGATTTTTCCACTAATTGTTGTATCTGCCACTCATAAAATCTGTTTGTTAAATTACAAAGTCAGCTTTCGCTGTGGGTGTACTTCCAGCCTAAAAGATCTTTAGCCTAATTGTTTTATCTTCTGCTTGCTAAATCTGCTTGCTAAATTATACCTTTCACTGAACCTCCACCTTTTCAGGAAGCCATTAGTAGTTACTGACACACAGAATAGATTACACATCTTGGATTGCGTGATGGAATCTGAAAGACAGGTGGACAAGCAGTGGATCAGACAGAAAGACTGCATCATAACCAGCTGTGGGATTTTATATGGAAAATGTTGTATTTGGTTGAATATTGTTTTAGAAAAATGTGCTTGGTGTTCTCTAAGAGTAATATAGGACGTTACTTTGCATTAAATGGCCAGCAAGAGGTGATTCTGCTACTCTTTTTTGACCTCATAAGACCCCACCTTGGTTCTGCATCCAGCTCTGGGACTCCCAGCATAAGAAGAATGAGGATCTTTTGGAGCAAGTCCAGAGCAGGGATGTGAAGATGATCAGAGGGCCAGAGCCCCTTTCCCATGTGAGAGCCTGAAAGAATTGGGGTTTTCCAGGATGGAGAAGCAAAGGCTTCAAGGAGACCTTCCAGAAGCCTTCCAGTACACAAACAGCCCAAAAGAAAGATGGTGAGGGACTATTTACAAGGACATGTAATGACAGGACAAGGGGGAATGTCTTTAAATGGAAAGAGGGTAGGTTTAGATTAGATATCAGGAAGAAATTCTTTGCTGTGAAGGTTGTGAGGCACTCAAAGAAGTTTCCCAGAGAAGCTATGGATGCTCCATTATTGTATTTGCAGGGTGCCCCAATGAAGGAAGGAATGATGGATCTGACTCCATGTTCTCAGAAGGCTAATTTATTATTTTATGATACTATATTATATTGAAAAATACTAAACTATACTAAAGAATATAGAAGAATACTTACAGAAGGCTAAAAAGATAGTAATGAAAACTCATGACTCTCTCTCCAGTGTCCTGACACCTCTTGGCCCCAACTGCCCAATGAGTCAAAATAATTCACAGGACAAACCAATGAAACAACCACCTGTTGTTAAACAATCTCCAAACACATTCCAGAGGAGCAAAACAAAGGAGAAACAAATGAGATAATATTATTTTCCTTTTTCTCTGAGGCTTCTCAGCTTCCCGGGAGAAAAATCCTGGGTGAAGGGATTTTTCAGAAAATATGAATGTGACACTCCCTCCCTGGAGATGTTCCAGGCCAGGTTGAATGCAGCTTTAAGAAACCTGGTCCTGGAAGGTATCTGCAGGTGCCCAGGTCCTACTCTAAATCTGTACCACATGTTTGAATTATCTGACCTACTCTTAAAGAATATTCAGCAGATAAATCCTGCACATCTAGGCTTTTGTCTTTCCTCATTTTCTAAACTGAATGCACTCATAGCAAATAATAACTCTTTATAGTTAGAGTGCTTACCCTGCCGGCACATCTCCCTTCCTTTAGATTCTCACATCAAAGTTGGGCCGTGCATTAATATTCCTTTCTGAATAGATTTTTTTCAAATTAGAAAAGGCAACTCTTTAGGCTGTCAATACTGCAATAATGCTAATAAAATGCTGCAGAGGTCAGGTTTCAGAAGAGCATCCTGCAAATGAATATTAAGCTGACATTTCTGTTTCTTTTGGAGCAGCTTTAATACATCAATGAAGAAAATATTTATATGCAAGCACATGTGTATAAATCAATGAAGGTGCATTACCAGACACCAGTTAGTTGATCAGACCAGCTCAAATAGCTGTTAAATCTTTTTGTTTGCTTGCTTTAATGGGAAGTGGAACACATCTTTCATGTACTACTATAAAATATAAAAATATGTTGAGGAGACGAAAAGAGATGAATCATGGAACTACAACCACTGTCAGTGGTTATAGTTTAATCATTTTTGTACACGTTATTCATTGTGGGCATGTCTTACACTTTCATCTTGTTGTACAGGATTCTGTTTGCAAATCTAGATTACTGAATATCTGGTTCTAAAACATTTCACCACTGAAGAACTTGTGAAATTAATAATTGCTTGGGAGAGAAAATTTGTTGTTCAATTAGCCTAGAGGTACATGGAAAGAGAAAATGGATTACTTAAATAGCTGGGATTACAGAAATGTTGCATGAGTAGAAGATTGTGTTTTCAGGTACACCTCAAAATGTGTTCCTTCTTGTATAAATATTGTTGTCTAAATATACATTTCATTAAAAAAAGCCAAAAGCAAAAAACACATACTGCCATGCACACAGTGTATCAACTACCCTGAATATTTAGAGCACTGATTTAATCTCAGGCTTCTGAATGTGATTCCACTAAGTTGACTGTATTCTTTTAGTGAAATTTCTTTTGCAGTCTTTTATTCTAGTGTTCTATTTATTTTAAGGTTTGGGGATTTTTCATCATTTTTGCTCTTCATTGTGTGAGAATTCTTGTGAATGGCAGAAGCATTCCTTGTATGCACATGTTGACATTACTTCTTTTGACTTCACTTAATATTCAACTCAGATAGGATTTGACAGTATTATATTTAGCATTTCACAAGAAGAGGGAGTATGTTTCCTTGTTCAAGATTTATAATTATGCAGTAAAAAGGGTGGTGCAGTTTCTGGAGTTATGACCCTGATAAAAATAATGGTAGCCTTATATTCAATTATTTTAGAGCTAAGTTTTCAACTAAAGCAACAAAAAAAAAAAAAAAAAAAAACCCAAAATAATAAAAAGGGAAAGAAACTCAGATTAAATTATTTCAAAGTGCAAACTGTGTGGTTTATGATAGATTAATCACTGGTTTGGGATTAGGATTGTCATAGAATAATTGAGTGATTTTTTTGTAGGAAAGAACTATAATATAAGCAGATTTGCAAGTTAACAATTAAAATATCCTGACATTCTCTTTATTTATTGTGTGCCATTGATGGCTCATGAAGCAGCTGTGGTTTTTAGACTGGGGGAGATGCAGGAGGAAGAACTAAATATAGCTCTATTTGTGTCTTGAGTAGCTCTGTGGTACCAAAGAGGCATCATCTGTAATACAGGATTTAAGAGATCCTGCATCCTGTGCTTTCTGGTTTTATTAACTTAAACTACATGGATCAGGGTTCCCTGTTCCAGGCATTGTAAAAGTGAAGGACCTAGGTAATTCTGGGATACATGATAAATTTGATACTTTTATATTAAATTTTTAAGTCATTATAATGTCCTGTAACTTCTGTGATAACAAGATGCAATCCTTTTGAAGAAAGGAGATAGTAGATATTATTTTTAACATTTACTAAGTAATGCATGAAATTAAATTTCATGCTAATAGAATTTAATTTTTCACTATCAGTGGACCACAAGCAAGAACATTTTAAACATGAAACTAAGTATTGAGACTAAAAAATTTGAAAAGAAATAGAAGTAAGGAGGCCAATTCTTAGCTGCAGTCTCAACAGATCTGTTCAGACAATTTAACCTGTTTAAAGAAACAACAACACAAAACATATGTTGTTTGTGAAGCAGACTTTTACACAAGGATGAATTAAGATTTGAAATTTTCATTTATTTATTTATTTGTTTGTTTTCCTTCACTGACATGAGCTTGGTTTATGATTTATGTATATTTTGCTTTGATATTAAATATGACTGTAAAAACATAGTGAAATTTATATACAGCTTCTTCCACGTGGTTTAATTTAATCATCCTTCCAATTACTACTCACATGAATAATTCAAACACTGGGAGTGGAGGAGAAAAAGAGATTGTAGTGCATATATTTTCTATAGACTGTAAAAAGGGACTGTTACTATCCTATATAGCACTTTAAATAAAATATACAGCAATTACATTCTGTGTTAAGGATGCTCTTAGACTTTGGTCTGGTGAGATAACAGATCACAGTGGTTAAAACCTCCCTTGCCCTTGGAGGCTGCCCTTAGCTTTGAGTCTGTGCTCTGACCTTGGGCGAGTTGAGTACAAGAGTGCTTCATTTTCTAAGTAAAGGCATGCAGCTCTCAATATCTGAGCACAGATTTTGCCAGTAAAATTGCAAAGTTACTTAACATTTTGTGTCTGACCTTGCCCATTTGTGGATGTTCTTGTGTCTTGTTCATGGCTGAATAGCGCAGTGTCTACTTTACATTTAAACCATATTGGAAGCCATAAATTCTGACCCAAAATAAATCTGCTGCCTTATGCTTGAAGAAACCCAATCTGATACCTGTGTGCTTGGTGCACCCATCATAAGCCAGCACACCTTCCCTGCAGTGGGTATTATTCTGCTTCAAAGATGTAGCTGAAGCATGTGAAGACCATTTTTGCTTCAGATCATTTCCCAGTGCTTTCAACACGCAGTTAGGAGGTAGCTCACCTTCATTTTCTTCTTATCCGTGTTTCACATTTTCAAAGGAGAAGAAGAATCCAGGGAATGATTCTAAAGGCTCTTTATGTGTTTTATCTATTGTAAAGTATGTTCAAAATCTTTAGAGTGGGCGCTGAAATGCAGGCTCTCCTCCCAAAGATGTAGAGTCATATTGTCTTCTGCTTTTGTTTTAAGAAAACTAAACTAAAGTTTTTTGTTGTTTTGTTGACAATTGTGATTCTACAGTAAATTTTTTATTTTAAAAAGATTTTATTTTAAAAAGATTTTTTTATTTTAAAAAAGTAGCAGCTGCTACTTTTTAATAAAAATGTATTTTATTTTATATATGTATTTATATGTAGCTGATGCACCTGGAATTGCATCAGCTACATATAAATATATATATAAAATAAAATACATTTTTAAAAATATAATTTCTGTGTAAAAAAAGCATTACAGCATGTGCACAAAGGCCTTCAGTTTTATCTCCTAGACTGTAGTGGTTGCATAGTAATTATCAGGGACAGACACTTGGGAAACATTCTTTAATCAAGGAGTTTTGATTAGTCTAATCACTTCTCTACAATGACTATGCAAATGCTAATTCTGGTGGTGGTGTTTAATTTGAAACCATAGGTTTCCTTATTAAGTAACACAAAAAAAGTTAGTAGTGTTAATAACACTGTTGTGGCTACAGCATGAAATCCACAAAACTAAAATGAGGGGAACATAAAATAGCAAAATATTTCCAGAATAAAAACATTATTTCAGCATTTGGCCAGAGCTAAAATATATTTTCCATTGCTAGCAGATGCCTGAACAAAGCTGTTCTTGGTTTGATTTTCTATTCTAGGAGAAATTAATCTTTGTATAGATTAATCACTTACAGTTGTTTTTGGGGGAAAAGCATTTTCTGTGTGCAGCCATTCCAATTTAAGATGCTTTTAATAGAAATCCGTGTCAGCAAAATTACTGTTCTTAATGATTTTTCCATTATATTTCTGCTTGAATTGCTGTTGATTAGGCAAGTTTGAAGTTACAGCTTAATCCTTAAAAGTATTTGTACAGCCATCGATGTGCATTCAGGGTTCATAGTAAGGCACTAAGACATATCCTTGCACCAGCAAAAATCCACTTTCCTTTTTCATAGGACTCCTCCTGAGAGCAGAGACTTCCAGCCTCAGGGTTTTTCTTTGACATGTGACATTTTGGGGCTGGGTTTTTTTTCCCAGACAAACTGCCATAGAAAACAGAATCAAAAGCAAGTGAAACTAAAGCATCCAACTACCTCTGAAATGGAGACATTTTTACTATCCCCTCAGCATAAACAAACAATCAAAAATATAACAGTGTAGAAAAGGGACAGGATATTCCTATGGAATATACCTGAATCAATTAAGGACACCAATTATGTTTCCCAGTATCAACAGTTTGAGAGCAATCATGGTTTTATGTGAGGGTATATTTGCAGATTTTTCTTTACTTATTAAGCAGGGGAAGGATGTTTGTGCACATGGTTGGCAGGATGAGGGTTGCTTTTGTAGTTTAGTTATGATAGATGCTATTCCATTATTCAACGAAACCAAATAATTAGTTGTATATATTGATGTTATACAAATTATATTATAGAAAAGATGAAACAAATGAGTTTCATTTGGGCATATCTTTCATTTGCTAATGTCAACATCATTTAATATTTTTCTTCTAATTTTAAAATAGTTGACTTTTTTTGAACATGTGACATGTACTCTGTAATTTTAAAAAATGACTGAAATTTTGTATTGGGACCTGCTGTTGCATCCATGTGTTGTGCATAATGCTTTGCTGTAGTGAAATTCAGGTATCCTGTACCCTGACTTGTATTTAGAGGACACACTGGAAGTGGAATCTTGCTGCTTTTTTATCACTTCTTGCCAATTTATAACAATTGGCTCTAACTTAGAACTTTCTTCCAACTTTTAAAAAATATCTTGCCATTTTTATTTGGTATCTAAATATCTTACAGATATTTAAGCACCTGAAAAATTTTTTAAAAATACTCTATTTCATTTTTTTAAAGAATGAGCTTCTGAAAATCGATGAGTTCACTGAATCTTTGAGTACTTTGTGATCTAAGTTTTTTTACATGTGTTTGACAAGGTTTTGGACTTTTTCTTCCATAAGGCATTTTCTTTGCAAATTTAGAGATATTTCTTCTTTCCCTTTAAAATTAATATTTTTCAATGTTTGTATGTGTTTGACACTGGCCAAACACCTGGCACTCATGAAAGTCTATCACTCACCCTCTCTTGCCACAGCTGTTTGCTCCAAACACTGGGGCAAAACAGGCTCCACTTAGAGGTACAAAGTGAATTTATTACTAAAAAATTCAGAGGAGGATACCGAGAAGTAAAATAAACCCTTAAAAACACCTTTTCTTCGCCCAACTCCTCCCTCCTTCCCACTGACCATGCAGGGACAGAGCAGGGTGAGGGTTTGCTCAGTTTGTCACCAAGATGATTTTCTGTGGTATTTTCAGGGTCCCCTGTGGCAGGAAGGAAATGATGAATCTGACTCCACATTCTTAGAAGGCTAATTTATTATTTTATTTTGGTATTATATTATATTAAAGAAAATAATGCTATACTAAAACTATACTAAAGAATAAAGAAAGGACACTTACAGAAGGCTTAACAAGATATTAATGAAAAACCCGTGACTCTCCAGAGCCTCGACACAGCTAGCCATGATTGGTCATTAAGTAAAAACAATTCACATGTTGGATAAACAGTCTCCAACCACATTCCAAAGCAGCAAAGCACGGGAGAAGCAATCAGATAATTATTGTTTTCATTTTTCTCTGAGGCTTCTCAGCTTCCCAGGAGAAGAAATCCTGGTGAAGGGATTTTTCCAGAAAATATGACAGCGATGCACTGCTCAGGGAGTGAAGTCTTTCTCCTGTGAGACTGTGGGGTCCCTTCCCACAGGAGACAGTTCTCTGTGAACTTCTCCAGTGGTTCCAATCTCATGAGCAGCTGTCCTCCCAAAACTGCAGCAGTGTGGGTCACTCTTCCACAGGGTACTGTCAGTCCTCCAAGGACAGGCTGCTCCAGCCTGGGCGCGGGACCCCCTCTCTCCACTGGGTCTCCCCCTGGATCACAGCCTCCTCCAGGCATCCACCTGCTCCAGCATGGGCATCTCCCCCACGGGCTGTGGCTGGATCTCTGCATCCCCCATGGATCCCCATGGCCTGCAGGGGCTCAACTGCTTCACCATGGTCTCACCATGGCCTGCAGAGGAATCTTGGCTCCAGTGCCTGGAGCACCTCCTCCCCCTCCTTCTCCACTGACCTTGGTATTTCCATGTTTCCCTCACATATTCTCACCACCTACTCTTCTCTAACTAGAAAAAAATCTGTAATATTTTTTATATTTTCTTCTTAAATATGTTGTCACATAAGTATTACCACCCTCTCTCATTGGCCCAGTTTTGGCCAGCAGCATGTCCATCTTCAGAGCCATCAGGGCTTGGCTCTGCTGGACATGTTGGAAGCATCCAGCAGCTTCTCACAGAAATCACCTCTGTGACTCCCCTGCTACCAAAAGCCAGGCAGTGCAAAACCAGCACATTATGGCATTTGGGATTTGAGGGATTCTGTGGTTATTTTTTTCAGTAATGTGTAAGACAGCAAGACAAAAATTGTGATGCTATTTCAAGTGAAAATACTTTTTGCTAAAAATATTTAGTGGTGTTTACTTACAAGAGCAGCTCCAGAGATAAGCAGCTATACTCTCACTGTCCAAAAGACTGAAATCCAGACTTCTTTAATGTTTTACAAAACACTCTGTAGTTTCAGGAGTTTCAGGTACCAATATTTTGCCATCTCACAGGAATCCAAAGACTAATGACTGAATCTTATCCTGTCTCTGCTAGTAATTGCACCATTTATATTTTCCAGGACAATTACAGAAAGTTATTGCTTCTGTATTTTTACAGATTTTGATCTGGTATCTTTCTCGTACCTTCTTATTCCTAGAAATCACAAATAGGGTATTAGGTGGCAAAATCTTACAGGGATTGCATGACACAGACATATCAGAGACAATGAGTAAGAGATCTGTAAGCTGGATATACTTATTGTCCTGGTATAAAAATGCAGACAGCTCTCATGATGCATGGATAGCTTATCTGGGTTGAAAATTACCAGGGCTGTGGATGCAGATACAGGGAGGTGGTTCCGTGGTGATCCTTGAGTGAGGCAAGATTTATTATTAACACAACTGCAGCACCATGCATGCATAATTACATTTCTCCCAAGAGCCACTCTTTAACCAGAGCCATAAACTGATAAGCTCTGAGCTCATTTCAAGTTTTCCCCAGACTAACATCATCCAAACACTTTATAAACTTAGTTCCTATAGTACAAATTGATAATATTAGAACAAAAAAGCATTCTCTTGTAATCATAATATGAGAACAAAAAAAAATCCTCTCAAGCACTTTAAACTAAGATTTTTTATCACCTCTGGCTGAGTAGTAGGCCTCCCAGGATGGTGGGATTCATTACATAAATGTCTAAGTCTAAGCTAGCAATTGTTGGATGTCTTTTTAGCAGCAGTGAGGAGGAGTAGAAACCTCTGGTAGAAGCACCATACTGGCATATGGACAGCACCCACTGGTCTGTGCAAGCCAGGTGTGATGACACAGGAGCTGAGCAGTGACTGAGCTTAGGAGGATCAGGATCATGCCAGGTGGAATTGCAGACTTTTAAGACAGTGAGGCAAAAACGAGGGCAAAGCTCCAGTTGTCGATTTGCCTCTGCCTGAAACGAAGCTCAAAACAAACAAAATTAGTTTGGTGGGGAACTATTGCATGGTACCAGATCCTAAAGAGCTTGAACTAGTTCAGCTAGATTTATGACTTATGCTGAAAGTACTTCTCCACACATTTTGGAGTCCCCAGGGCAGGAAGGGCATCGATCTGTTGGAGCCCAGATAATACCACCAAGATGATCAGAGGGGTGGAGCACCTCTTCTATGAGGAAAGTCTGAGAGAATTGGACTGTTTAGCCTGGAGAAGATGCAGACGTGACCCAGTAGTGGCCTTCCAGCACCTAAATGGAGCCCACAAGAAAGATGGAGAGAAACTATTGACAAGAGCAAGTAGTGACAGGACAAGGAAGAACAGGCTTCAAACTTAAAAATAGTAGGTTTAGATTAAAGATTAGGAAAACACTTTCCTGAGAGGGTTACCTGGAACAGGTTTTCCATAGAAGTTGTGGATGCTCAATCCTTGGAAGTGTTCAAGGAAAGGTTGGATGGAGTTCAGCAGGCTGGTGTAGTGGAAAGTGTCCCTGCCCGTGGCAGGGGGGTTATGACTGGATGATCTCCTTCAACCCAAACCAGCCTATGTTCTGTGGTTCCTGTGTGTGCTAATTAGGGAGGCATTAGGCACAAAGCCACTCAACACAGAGAAGCCATCAGCAGGTGTGATAAAGCCCTATATTCTCTGGTCCAGAGTCCTCAGGAGCAGAGCAAGATGTATTTATGCAACACAGTGAGAAGGCTCATCCAGTAGGATTCATCATCTCTGCCACCATTCAGAGGAGAAAGTATCAAAATGGAAATGTCTGCCGTAAAATGGGGTTAAATAGATTCCCCACACACTGTTGCAAGTAGCTATGACCTCACATTTTATGTAATTAGTGGTAGCTTTTTTCCCTACTCATGTGTTATATGATGCATGCAAGTAAGCTAAAAATTTACGTCTGTACAAAGGTATTCACTGTGCTGAACTCAGCAGTTCTCTGAAGAACAGATGCTAAGACAATAAAGAAGCCTTATGCAAAAGTGAATAATGGAAGCAATGCTGAATTGTATTGGATTGCTGTTTTCTCGCAAGTGAAGTTAAAGACAGGAACAAAAAAACCACCAATTTTCCTCAATTCTTCTTGTATTAAAGTATATTCTTCCTGAAGTAATGTGTACCAGCCTCAAACTTAAGAGAAACATTGAAAGGATCTGACCAGAATAAATACTATCCACCAGAACTGAATTCCTTGCTGGAGAGGTTGCTGGTAGGGCAAGGTGAAGTGTTTCTAGACCCCATCTGAAAGTTACTGATGTGGAAATTTCACAGTGGATGAGTTAGGGAAGGAATTGGTTTGTAGAAGTGTGGGTGAGATTCTGGTTTCATTCATACTGGTGTAAATTTGGGCTAGTTTGTTTAAGCTAGTTGAGTTATATCAGGGTGAGTATTTAATTTAAGAAGTTCAGCCAGGACTTTGCTCCTTTTAATGTTGTCATACATTCAGGCTTACACTGAAGTGAATCAAGGGACCTTTGAGAATCAGAATCACATCTATTGTATTAAATGAGTGCTGGGAATTTGTTTGTGGAAATTAATTTACAATATTATGCAGAAAAACCATAAGGGGTGCATATTAATTATGACTCATGCATGAAGATTTGGCTGAATAACTCCCATTAACAATAATAAGAGTTGCAGAATTAATTTCCTTCTAGGTCCTGCTAAAAATTCACCCAAGGAAATTGTGTTCTGTACCTTCAGATTTAGATTCCTTTTATATTAGCAAACAAAAATATCCTTATGCAATCATTCCTGGAAGTGTCAATCAATAGCAGGTTTATAAAGAATTAAAATTATTATTATTATTATTAAATTGCAGGTATATTGGCAGGTTTTGGTTTATTGCTTAATTGTTTTCAAATTTCCATTTGATTTTTTTTGCAATAACTGAAAATTGTTTGTGGGAGTTAAGTGAGATAAGCAATGAATTATTTACGTATATTACCATCAAATAGATATTTCTTTGTTGTTAAATGATATTAGCAGAAGATTGGAAAAAAGAGAAAGTTTTTTAAAATCTTAAAATTACTTTTGTGCAGAGGACACTTGTAACCTGGGTCCTTGAGCCATTCTGATTACAATATAAATAATGAGGCTGAAAGTGCCTTTCTTTTACTCACTGTATTTGTCAAACAACATCCCACTCCCACTTGCCTTATGTAGCATGTTAATTCTAGAAAAGAATGGTACTTTTATCTTTATTTTGAGATCAGACTGCATAGAACTGCAAAACAGCTGCCTTTTGTTAATGTAGAGTAAGTCTATATCTAATTTTGGATCAGATGCAGGGCTTTAAAGTAGCCATTATTGTTGCAAACATTTGATTTAATGGTTGGTCTTTTCAGAAAGTTTCTCAAGCCATAACTAAAGAGAGTCATGTTGTAATAAAATTCAGAGCTGAATGGGAAATTATGATTAAAAATTAAAGAAATCAGGGTAGTCTGTAATGTGTAGAACAACATCCAGTTTTTACAGATCCATAGGTGAATGGGTGTAGCACAGTTATTTGCCATTTTATGCTCATCAGCTAATTCACTAATTGAAATTAAAAGCTAATCCTCTAGGACCCTGTGAATCATTTCCTAAAGCACACTGGGTTCAAAAACCTCTGGGCATATCATTAAAAGAAAAAGAATGTCTTTTCTCTTGAAAGATAATCACTTCCTCCAGTGTTGAACATTTTCCACATGTGAAAAATGTAACAAATTTTCAAAGACCCCAGCATCCTATTTCAAAATAGACAGTCTTTGGGCATGAAAAAGTGTAGTGGTATTAATGAAATGAAAACTGATGCTGACATAACTTCTGGAGTAACATAACAGTCTGACATAAGTTTAATGGACAGTAATTTTCTAATTAATTTGTAAGGTATGGTAATGGGAACTGCTTGTGGGAAGAGTGAAATGAAATTGCAAAAGGTTCCAGGTGCATATTGGGATGAAATTAAAAAGTGAGACATTTTTGGACCAGGGATGTACCAAGAGGAGGTTGTATCTCTGAGCAAAATTTCACCACTGATTTCACACATGAGCACACACAAGCACACGCCTACAGGACTGCAGCTATGTTTGCCCTCATATGTCTTGTTTTGTGCTTTAAAGTAGTCCTCACAAAACCTCTATGCATTTTCCCCTCCCTAGCTATTGTTTCCTATTTTTGAAAGGCTTTTTTTCTTCTTTTGAGTGCCCACATTCATTAGTTTTCACAGGGGATTGAACTTCAGATTGCAGTTGAGGGAATTCAAGTAGGGGAGGGGCTTTTGTTGACCTATACTTCCTTAGCAGTGTAAAACTATTCAAACTGTGCCAAAATAGGATTTTCTGTTGGATATTAAAACAGAAGAGAGATTTTTGAATGCCTTTTTGTTGTCCAAACTTTTCAACAGCTTTGCTTTTAATTTAGATATTAAAAAAGCATGAACAGCCTTGCTGCCTAAGCTACTCTTTAAAGTTGAATCTTCTTATATCATTTTCACCTGGTATTTCTTAGAAATTCCAAAGGTTGCTGCAACCTTTGTAGCAGGATGTTTATGGAATGTATGTATGGAAGAGAATCTTGAGACAGGACAGGATGGACAGATACATGTATATATGTACTTCTTGTATCATCAAAGTTATCTGCAGTGTCTTTTGCATATTAATTAAGATAACACGGACTTTTCTGGATGCTACTGAGAGAAGTATTTTTTTTTGTGTGTCAATTTATCCTATTCATTCATCCCACATCTAAAAGAAAATTTATATATCACCTGCCATTCAGTTTCAGCATAAATTTATACAGATTAGATTTACTTAAGGCATAGAGGAATCCAAAAGATAACAGAGAAAGGTCTTGGAAAGTTTTCTTGTTCTTTCAATCTGTGTTTCAGTTTCAAATAAGTAAGAAATGTGTTTAAAATGTCCAATTTACTAGCAAAATTGCTACTTCAGAAGGTGCTAGAAGACTTCTCCTTGAAACAGGAACCACACTTATGGCATGGCTACCTCAGTCCACATGTGCTCTTAATCAATAAACAATTAAACATTGTACACCAACAGTGAATGATATGTTGTTTGTGGATTTCCTTGCTACAATTTGACATTGGTTTTGCTAAATTTTATTAAACTAAAATGACTCATGAAAGTATCTAAAATAGAGAATATAGTAAAGTTGACTAATTTTGTGAGTGCAGCCTGGGTAATAAGCAAGTGGTGAAATACCTGCATTTAGTGAAGGATCTACTTATTTGGTGCAGTTTGGGAATGAAAAGAGAAGTAGAAATTAGTCTTATTTAACTACAAGGCTTCTCTTCATTAGCTTGGCTCTGTTTCACCACTTAATATTATTTTAGAGCACCTCAAAGTGATTTTAAAGTGATTTTTCAGCAAACACTTAGAAGATAATCCCAGTGCTCCATCAGTCAACATCCCTGTCCAGTTTACACAGCTGCTTGGTGAGGCCTAGAGCTGAGATCAAAGAGGTGTTTACTGCTTACAACTTTCCCCACCACTTCCTCTTTCCAAAACAGAAGGCATCTGAGTGGAACATAATTTGCTTTGAAGTTGATGCTGAGGGTTAGTCAAAACCCAAGAAGGAAAGTTATCTTTTACAATCCAAGCGTGAAAGAACAAGGATAAATTTAAAGTGAAATGAGTATAAGCTTCTGCAATTACAGTATGCTTCAAAGCATAGGAGGAATAGATTTGTTTAGAAGAAGCTGCTTTGATTCCTTGTGAAATGCTGTGTGTGAACTTTGGTAAAAAGCTCCTGCCAAATGTGTTTTCAACTCAAATATCAGCAAAATTGGAAAACAGCATGTCAGAAGTCCACAGATTTAGTCTGTGGTTCAGCCAAACTAATTTCCAAAATGAGCATGGGAAATTGATTGGTTGTGCTGTCTCAGACCATTTGATATACTCTTTTTTTCAAAATAAAATACCTTCTCTGCTGTTTGGGTGATGTCTACCCCAGAAACATCAAATGAAGCTGTGTTCAATCCCATTTTTGTGGCTCCTCACTATTCAGGGGAAAGAACTTGCCGCTTGCTTAACTGGGGGTTAAATTTTTGTGTTGTGATTTTTCATGGTAGAGGGTTTTAATTTTAATTTAGAATTTTAATTTCTCAGCTCTTTCTTATGAGGGACATTTTAATTATTTTTTCACTGGTATGGACTTCCTATTTTACTTATTTTGCTTCGTATTCAGTCTCTCATCTATGAGGAGGTACCCTGATATTTAGTGACCCTTGAACCATTTTACTGTGTTTCCCAAGAATTCATTATCTCTGGAAGATATATGGGCATCCTGGCATAGAGGGCTACCTTCTTACCTGTACCTAAGATAATCAGGTACAAATTACTTCATTAAACACCAGATGTCTAAATACAGATAATTGTTTTTAAAGACCTTTTAAAAGCTCAGTTGCACTGATCAGAGGCCTGGTCAAAAAGCTTTGAAGAAATAACAGCTATCCTAATTATTTTTCAATCATAGGTTTTTTCATGTCTACAGGGTATTAAACTGCAGAAAAATTTCATCTGCAGATATGTTTTTATTAACACTTTATTTTTAGCATATAATAAGTTTCCTGTGAGGATTCTGTGGAGAGGTTTTTTGTTTGTTTTGTTGCTGTTGTTGTTGTGTTGGGGTTCTTTTGCCAGCTATTTGGACCCTGGGCCTACCATACCTGTGTTTTATTTCTGTTCCAATACAAATTTATTTAATATTTCTGCATTTATATTTTATTAGCATTGGAATAAGCTTATGTTCTCTATTTTATAGAAAGCATTTGCAAACATCAGTTCTAGGGTGCACTTTTTGTTTACTCTTCTAAAGAACAGTGGAGGAAACAGCTGAGTGTAATAGACCATCTGCTGAAGTGTGAAATTGAAGGTACAGGTATAGCAAAGCTGGCTTGTTTAGAAAGATTTGAATTCTCTTAAGAGAAATATGCCTTATTGTCCCTATCATAGCACTATAATACTTCCTAACATATACTTAAATGGATCAATACATGTAAATTAATTTGTTTCCATAAAAAGAATGATTATTTTGGAATGATGGGCATTTCAGTAACAGCTCCCCTCTTGCAGATTTCATCCTAGTGAAATATTAGGCAATAGACCTGGATAGACAGCAATGAATACAGCCATTGCAACAAATAAAGCAACAAGATTTTATGTTTCTTCTTGTGCGTGAGCAATCATCATTTCAGATACATTTGAGTGCCGTGGAGTAAAAACATCATTGGTACAAGGAGAAGCAAAGTAGAAAATGGGGAATTTGCTGTATTTGTAGCTGAATATATAAACCTATTTTCTAAATAGCTTTCCTGAAGAACACTCATGACAATAGTCATTCTCCATTCCTTTTCTCTACAGTAATTTCTTAATCCATTTTAGAAATGGATCTTGGCACCCAGAGATTCAGGGACCATATTTTAGCTGACGTTCATCTTCAGGCTGAGGAAATTATGGTGTGCTGTGGTCCAAAGATGCCATGGTATTTTTTCTTGTACTGAAATACAAAGTAAATGTAGTGGCATTTTCTAAAATCTAAGTAGTTCTATGTGAGAACTTTCTATATAGCATGTATGTCAGAAATTTTCCATTTGCTTTCCCAGAGAAATAAATCCCTTTGCTATTTTTTTATTATTTATTTATTAGGAATTTATTTATTAGGGATCAAGAAGTTTGTACAAACAAATGTTCTGTGGTGATAGTTTCATTCTTTTTGGATAAGAATGGGGACAAAAGGCATTCCCATGTACTTCTTTGAGAGCATGGTGGCCATACAGGTGTAGGCAGCAAGCTCAAATCATAGGTTCAGATTCAATTCTGTATAAAAATAAATGTTGATTAGCTAAAAGTAGATTATCTCAGCAGTGTAGATAGTTGCTCTGATGCTTCCTTGTACTGGGAGACCTAAATTCAAAGTCCATAGCTAAAACTTGGCTCTCTTACCTCCCCCCGTGAGCTCAGCTGGTTTTGGCTGATCTCTTCTGTTAAAAGTTCCACTTGCGAACTCAGAAGACTCTTTGATAGTAGTTTAGTTGAATAGATTCAACTCCTGAAAGGATTTCACTTGGGTAAATTGTCATTTTCTCTATCTATTGAACATACCAGACTAATCCAAAGTATATTAAAGCAGCTCACTTTTGGAAATTAATGTCAAGATTTATGTCAAGATAACTTTTGCTTAGAAAGTTTGAATCGTCTCAGTAGCATTCTCTCCATATTCGCATTATGTTACCATAAACTTAATTTCCTTACTTACAGGGCTTCATTAAACTGATTTTATTTTATTATTTTCAGTATTTTGACAGTTGATTATTTCTATTTATGGCACTAATGGAAGCCGATATCTCTCCTTTTTAATATAGAACTAAGCTCAATGGGATAGTTGCAGGTTTATCTGTTTTTTCAATGAATACTTAAAGCATTAATTCTATTTTCATGACTGCTGAGAGCTTTGGAGATACTATATCTTTTATTCCTAGGATAACACAAGTGTATGCAACTATTGCTCAACAGCTTCAAGTAACTTTTGTATTTCCCTGGGGATTGCCTGTACTTTCCTCCCTACTTTCTCTTGTTTTTACAGAATACTTGTAACAATGACTTTCATTGGCATTTTTAATCCTGCTTGAACTTTTCTTACTGCTCCCTTTTGAAATGGTTTGCAGTTTTCACTGCAGAAGTGAAAAAATAAGTGACCACTTTGGGCTGCTTACATTGAAGTATTTTCCTTAGTCTGTCTTTGTGACGCAACAATTTTGATGGTTTGGGATTTTCTTTGTTTTCTAGTTTTGAGTCCACATTGGTCTTGTGGAATTGCTCTGAGTGACAGTCTTTTGCCAAAGTGACCTGCAATCAGCCATCTGTCACTGCCCATGACAGAACAGTGAGTGAGGTGGTGTATGCTGGGTAGGTGTATTAAAACTTTAGGGTCTGTTGCATTGCATCAAATCTCCTGTCGCTTATAGAGGGTAAGGGAGGTTATTTTGGAGAAGTTTACCTACCTTGACTGGAAATGGAGACAGTTGTACCTTTCTGCTAGAGACTCTGCCATCCCTTACCACATGCCTCGGTTCACAGATGATTCCAGTAATTCCAGTCCCAATGGTTTTCAATCAAAGCCACCAGAGATGAGAGAAGGGACTGGTTCAGTGCAGAGTTGCTGCCAGGAACTCGGCCACTTAGGCAGAACCCAAGCAGGTGTAGGAAGATGGAGATGAGAAACTGTATTTTAAAAATTACTCCTTTTAAAATCTTCCTAGATATGAATTTGCTTTTATGAATGAAACCCAGTGTTCTGTTCAAGGCAAAATGACAGGACCACGTCTCCAGCTTTGCCTGGCCTGCAGACAGCAGTGAGTGCCTGTCAGAGCATTGAGGCAAATGGATGTGGCTCTGCTCTTCTCCCTCTCCTGATGTCCTGACTGTCTGCACTCTGGATGTGTTTGCGGAAGTGGTGTCTTTCTTTTCTGTCACAATTTCACAAAATATTTTTGGTTGGAAAGGACCTTTAAAATCATCAAGCCCGTCCTTTTGCCCAGCACTGCCAAGTCTACCAGTAAACCATGTCCCCAGGTGTCACATCTATAGAGCTTTTAAACCCCTCCAGGGATGGTCACTATACCACTTCACTGGGCAGCCTGTTCCAGTGTTTGACTACTCTTTCAGTGAAGAAATTTCTGCTGATCACCAACCTAAATGCCCCCTGGTGCAACTTGAGGCCTTTCCCTCTCTCCTGTCACTTGTTACCTGGAAGAAGAGACTGACCCCCACCTCTCAAAAACCTCCTCTCAGGTAATTTTAGAGACTGATCAGGAATAGCTATGTCTTAATTCAAAGCATGACTTTGAAAGAAATTTCATTTATCACACAAATACCACTGAACAGCATGTGTTCGTGTGCTCATCTATCTTTTTCTTGACTAATTTAGAGATAAGCATTTCTTTATGGTATGGGTGACACTCAACAATAAATTCATCATGAGAAAAGTAAGAAAAAAGTGTTAAATTAAAAAGAAAGACAACTATTTGAAATGTCTTTAGAGTCTGGAGTAACTTGCTGTAGACAAAGGTGTGATGATTCATGGGCATTAATTTGGAGCTGTTTCTGGATGAAAGGTTGGAGAAGGATTTGTATACATTATCATTATTCCATAGTCAGGACCTTAATGAGGTTAAATTGGGGGAAAAGTGGAAAAAGTACTACTCACCTAGAAAATAGGGATTTAATAGTGGCATTATCCTACAGTTATCGTCACTCTGTATGAAGGAGGGGAGCTGTATGTTTGTTTTTTCACTGTCCTGGTAGAGTAGCTATTTTCTTCATGGGTTCTGACTCTTGTGTTAGGCCATTTCCAAACTCCCTGAAAATTTGCCATGATTTTCCACATTCCTTGTCCCTTTACAGGCAACTCTTAGTAAATAACTAAAGCAGAATATACTGCAACTCCCAGTGTCCTATCTGTTGAAGCCTTCATGAAAGACTGTACATAAATGTCATTTTCAAATTCTTTTGTAACTTTATGTCACAACAATATAAATAAGCCATCTAGAAATTTTGCTTTTCACTGTCCTAAAACAGATACTTTAAAGTAGCCTTTAAGGGTTTTTTACTTATTAGTAAATTAATATTATAGATTAGAAAATTTAATTGAATGCTAGATATTCTCCAGGTTTAAATGATGACTGGAGCTCTTTGGCTGAAATTCTCTTCAAGAGAAAATTGGGGGGTTTTTGTTGGTTGGTTGGTTGGTTGGTTGGGTTTTTTTGGGTTTTTTGCTTTTTGTGTTTCTTAATTTATTGATTTTTACTATTGACATTGTAGACACACTGTCTGTCTTTGGCCCAATGCACAATTTCTGGGAAGTGAAATTAGAGAAATATTACTTGTGAAAATAGAAAATATCTTTTTAAACCATTTGCATTACCCAATTTCAACATTTTAGTTCCTCAGGAACAAGTTTTATTCAGACAGCAAAGAAATGGGGAGTGCAGTTATCCAGAGGAAGAGAGGGCAGAGAGTTATATCAATAGCATTAGCTGAGGATTCTGGGGGACAAGGGAGAGTCACATCTAGTAGTAGAATAATATCCCCATCTATTTTACAAGTTAAGGCTTTATTTTCTGCTGTTATTTTGATGCAGAATTTTCTTTGGAAGTATACTTGTAGAAGTTAGCAAGGTGACAGGTCCTAGCAAATACTAAAATTACAATGATTACTTTCAGATATCCTGCACTAAAAAAAAAAAAAAAAAAAAGCTGTGATAAATCTATGCTAATTTCATAGAATCGTGAAATTCAGAAATTTTGCCACACTAAAAATCACAATAACTTAAAAATTAACTGCTACACAAAATTGTTTCCGGTAGCTTTTTTTTCTACTAAAGTGATTTTCTTGTGAAGACTGTGCAGAATACACTGTATTTTTTGTTTTCCAGACACCCCCACATATCCAGAAAAAAGTTTTATGTGACTTTAAAGTGTTTTTTGCTGTGAATAAGTGTCTTCTAAAACATCAAAGTGGAAATAAAATTACATAAACTTGTCTCCAACTCGGATTCATTTATTTCAGAATGGAACTGATGCTCAGAGTTTGCATTAGGGTCCTTCGGTGGCTCAAGAAGGTCATGTTTTACTAAGAACTAGAAAAAGAATGATTTCTTTAATCCTGATGGAAGGAAATTCCAGTAGGTGTTGCTTACCCAACATTTACTTTGTCAGAAGTCACGCTTGTTTTTAAGTGTGAAGTGGGATTCTATTGAAAGAAATCTACATATGTTTACATCTGGAGTGTATGACACATCTTACTTGGAAAACATTCTTTTGTGGATAATCAGTGGATGGCTGACTTAGTGTGAAGATTTGTTGAGCACTATAAATATACTTTAAATGTTCATAAATTCCTTTTAAGATTGACCTTTTTTCTTCAAAGGAGTGCTCAGAAGCTGTTTCCATTGTATACATGGTATCAGGAGAGATAAAGAATTTGATCTTCAGTGGGTGCTCACTGGATTATTTTGTAAATTAATTAAATGACTGTAGACATTAAAATGTAGCTTCAGTAATCTTTCTTCTGTTCTTCTGAAGCAGTGAGAGGTTGATCATATGCAAATCTCCTCAGACAAGTTTACAAGAAGAAAAACCAATATTTAGAGGATATCCTGAAAGTATGAATAGAATGTATCTTCAGATTTTGAATGTTCTATGAGATGAATATGTGCTCTGGATCTGTCTGTGCTTCTCTGTTAATGTATGGCTTTTTGCATGAGTCTTTCTCAAAAACCTTGCTTGTGTGTTGGGCGTACTTGATGCCCGGATTGTCACTGCTCTCTTCTATTCAGTACAGCAGTACAACCAAATATGTTGGGATATCATCCAGAAAAAAAATCATGGTTTTGGAGGCTTTGAAATATTCAGAGATTGTAGGCAGACTTTGTGCCGTCGTGAATAAGCAGGAGATTGGAGGAGGGCAACATCCCACCGAGGCAGAGCTGGGAGATGGAGGGACATGGCAACAATCCAGGTGACAATTTTCTACCTGTGCCTGCTATCGAGGGGTTTGTAGGTAGAAGGTTTGACTCAAAAGAACAGCATCAAATAGGGCCCTTAAAGACCATGGAGTCAAAACAGACTTTGGTCTCTTCAGGGTTGAAGGAAATATGGTGTCTCTGAGGATGAGGCTTCACAGATGATGGGTCTTTGGATTTGTGTAGGAATTTCTTGTAGGAATTTCTGCTGTGATGTTTTTGAGGGAAATAAACTACATTTTGGGTTCAACAATAGGGAATAGTTTTCATAATAACACTGAATCTGAAGGATACAAAGTAAGAGTATAGGTACTGGAAGAAACCCTATCCCTAGGGAAAAGAGTTTTGTCAGTTTTGCTTGATTTTTTTTCTGTGTGGGGTTTGTTTATGTATGGTTTTGTTTGTTTATTTGTTTTGCTTTGCTAGATGGTTTTTTTTCCTTCTTTTTTTTCAGTTTGTTTTTTCCTTTTTTATTACAACAAAAAAATAAACCCCAAAACAAAAAGGATGTGTTCTTAGGGAGAAAAAAATAAGATATATATACATTTATATATTGAAAAGTTTTAAATTCACAGCAAAAGGGTAATAATTTACTCTATTCTCACAGAAAAATATGCTTCCTAGACAGTTGACAGAGTATGGGGCAGATAAATAGCTGAAGAAGTAGGCTTTAAATGTAATCTGTGACACACAGTGACTTTAATTTAAGGCAGTAATGCCAAGTAAAGTCTATTCCATTAATTTTTTGGAGGCCACTGTAAGGAGCTCTGATAGACGTAAGATGAATATTATTGTTCCTGGCAATGAGTAATTATGCCAAAGCAGTTCATATTCCTTTATTTAAAATTCTGCAAAAAAATTGTATATCAACTTAATAAACTGCAGGTCTAAAAACGAGGGCAAAACCTCTCAATAACATTTTCAGGCTTTCATTTAATGTAGTGCACATCCATGTTCATGCATACATATATGTGTTCAGTTTCCATCCTTCTGTAAAAAAATTGCACTATTTAGCATTTTTATTGAATATTGAAACAAAGGAAAGCTTCAAGGGTTTATGCACTGCTCCCTTGGAATCTATTTGCATATTTCCAGTTCTGTCCAATGCTTACGTTTGTTTTGAAAAATAATTTCAAATATATTTTCATTTGAAAATAAAAGTGACCTCAACTGTTATTGTCAAAGAATAAAAAATAGTAGCCTATATTTCTTCTAGCTCAGTTGCAAGTATCCCAGAACCATATGCACTTATGAATTTGTCTCCAGCCATTTAGTCCCTTATATGCTGAATGTTTCCAAGCAATTAAAGAATCATAGAACTGCATTTATTTTTAAAGGCAGTTTTAAAAATATTTATTTCCCAAAATAAATGTTTCTGATTAAAATTAACACAGGAAGGAGAAATAATGACCTCTGTCCTGTGAACATGTGTGAATGTGTTCGACCTGATGCCCCCTTTTAGACGAAAGAAAGCAATTTATATTCCTTCTAGGTTTGGGGGTTTTTGTGGGTTTGGATTAAGTTTGATGTTGTTCTTTCTTTCTTTCACAAAAATTAAAATTTTATTCAGTTCTTATACATTCATAAAGCATAATTATTTTGAAATAGTTTGTCGAGGAGTTACGCTTCATTGTAAGATTTTAGATATCTCCAGACATTGTGAAATTGTTTTATCAGGCTGCAAATGAGTAGGCTTCAGGAACTTAAAAACATCAGAAGTTAACACATACTATTTTAGAGGGAAAATTCTTATGCTTGAATTTAAGAAATGAAAATTAAGGTCTTTAAAATTCTGCATTCAAAACAAAATGGAACAGCAGAAGCAGAACACAGGGTGCAAGGGTGAATGAAAAGCATTGTGCAAGGGGCTGCTGCAAAGGGGTGGATATACAAGAAGATTGGAGTATAATTAAAGCCTGGCATGAGCATTTTGGTAGGAGGACGATGGAAATAATTTCAATCCCATTACAGAAGCAGTAGTGGATGCAAAACCTTTGTTATTGGCTGGGAAGCAGCCGTGAACTCCTGAAGATTTGAAGTTGATGTGGGTGTATAAAAAATTGGTTGAATAATACTAACCCAATTATGGCTATTGTGATTTTCACTTTGCTACAGCATTGAAAAAAAAGAGCTGAGGAGAAAGAAATAGGAAGAAATAAGTGGAAAGTAGCTTGAAACAATAGCAAACCTTAGGATATTGTAAATATTTAATGTATGAACTGAGTAAGCGTGGCTGTTTTCTATATATTATAATTAGGGATACTGAAAAAAGGCTGATTAATTTCTGCACAGGGGGGCATGTTCTTGGATGTGAGGTAAACTGAACTTAACTGTCTCTGTGATGCATTTTTGCTGATTTTGCAGGCTGCTCCAGGTCTTCTCTCCAAGCCTTTCTCATAACTAGATAGATCTGAAGCCTTTAGGTATGGTCCTTGGCAATGATGGAATTCATTACAGCCCCTCAGGTGAAATTAGCAGAAGAATGCATCAGAAATCTTAATTGCAGACAGGTTTTCACTGTCTGTTGAAGGGCAAACGCCTCAGTTTAGCTATTGCCTAAAGCTTGAATTCTGGAGGGAAAATAGTTTTGTGTCTGTTTTGACAGATATTGCTGTGTCAGCAGAAGACACTACAAGAAAACAGAAGATACTGTCCCCCTGTCCATGGGAAGAGAAAAGCTTTTTCTGTGGGAAGTCTACATATTGTAAAACTTGTTTTGGTTTCCTAGTGTTCCACCGACCTCCTTGATCGGATCCTTTATCCTTTGTGTTTCTATTTCTTTCATTTGTACAAGAGACACTATCTTTTCCTTGCTACCAGAGGACAACAAAGACACCTGTGGGTTATGGGGTGACAAATGTGTGCAGACCATCTAGTAGTGTGAAGTCATAGTATATTTTTTTTATGGATTTTGCAGCCTATCTGCTCTGGAGATTTTCCTGCAATAACAGATAGAGATATAAGAGTGTCACACAGCTGCTTTCTCACTTCCCACACCCCCCTGTCCCTGAGGACAACATGGAAAAAGAAATTAAAAGCTATGGGTTGAGATAAGAACAGTTTTAGTAATTGAAGGAAATATCATTGATAATAATAACAATGATAAAAAGAATTTTATTGAAAAGGAGAAACAAGGCAATGAAGTCCAAGAAGAAAAGTGATGCACAGTAGACTTGCTCACCACTGATCAATGCCCAGATAGTCCTGGATCAGCCCCTCCTGGCCAACATTCCCAGTTTATATACTAGCATGAAATTTTATGGTATGCAATATTCCTTTGGCCAGTTCAAGTCAGATGCCCTGGCTCTGTTCCCTCCCAGCTCCCTGGAGCATGGGAAGCTGAAAAGTCCTTGACAAGCACTACTTAACAATATCTACATCAGTGTGTTATCAACATTGTTCTAATACCAAATGCAAACCACAGCACTGTACCAGCTACTAGGAGCAAAAAGATCTCTATCCCAGATGAAACCAGATAAACCAGATACCGTAACTTTGTCCTAAAGCCTGTTAGCAGGGCAAGAGCAGTTTTCAGGAGTAATTATGCCTGCTTGTCCCTTGTTACAGAAATATTGAAGTTTTGGTGTTTTTTTCAGTTGTTCTAGTCTTTAAGTAGAAATCAAAGCAAAACCCATCTACTCAATGACACTGCTTCCAGTTGAATTGCCATCAACATTGGCATCTTCATTACTAGTGCAGAATTCAGTTCGTAGGTATAGATTTATTTCCTGCTTTAAGTTACAGGAACACTGCTATTGGTATCATTAGTTCTTGCTCTACCTCTGGTTTACTCCCTTCAGCACTTAGAATCTTAACATGTCTATTGTCTAAGGAAGCAGCAAATGGAATTATAACAGAAGACTTAAATAAGTAACAAAGATTACGAAGCACAGCCTTTAAGAACAAAACTATTGAGCTGTTTTACTGGACTGAATGTTTTGTCCTATTTCTGAAAGAAAATTTGCTAATGCAAGCAATAGTTTACAGTAAAAGCAATGTTTCTGACTGCATTACTGCTCTCTAGCACTATTCTTTCCAGGTTTGAGTAGTGACTAGAGCTATATCCACAAAAAGAGAGAAATTATTCTCTGTGGTATTGATCCAGCCTATCCTACTCTCCATATGCCTTGAAACATGAGAATTTCCAGTATTTGGCCACTGCCTAGCAGCAGTTAGTATAATTTCTATCCTTTTCAGTTGGCTAGTCCATTCTGTGCAGAAAGAAAAGGCTTTTCTGACTGTGACAGAAACTTTCACAAACACATTTTAATGTTTCTATGTAGTTCTGGTCGTCACCAGAAATGGTGAATAAATGGAAAGTGTAAGGCATGTGAAGAGTTGGAGTTATACATTTCAGAGGGGAACTATGATTTTGCTGCAGTGAGATATGTAAGCATGTGTATAGCAGTAAAAACTTGACTTGTCCTTTTGATACTTTTAAATTGCAGTTGTGGCTCTTGTCCTACCCATTTTATGAGCTTTCAGCATACTTTGAAGACTGCTTCTTTTATGAGGGTTTTTTTTCATTTCTCTATGAATGTCACTTGGAGGAGGAGTAAAGATATTTCAAGAGCCTCTTGTATTTTTCTGCTGTAACATTAAGCATATAAGATGCTCATAAATATGCAATTGACTATCAAGTGCATAGACTCAGCAAATGTCAACCGCTTGTACTGATCACTTTAAAAAGAACTAGAATTTTGCTTTGGTATTAATCACTATAACAATTCTGTTGACAGGAAGTGTTTACCCATATTACACTAGCTAAAGAAGAGAGGAAAATTCAGCAGTGCTGTGCAAGGTGAAAGAGCTAGGGAGAAATTCTGGCATTATTAAAAATATTGACATTCCATACTGAAAATAATCTTGGCCCTTTGCTGCTCATAGTATATGCCCTTAGGTTCTTGCTCAGCTCCTAGCTATGTTGTTATCATTTCTCCTAGTTTTAAATATTCCATGTTCTCGTGTAGCATAGTGCATCTATATTTAGTTTTGTTTTTCCAAAATTGGAGAGCACATTTATTTAAAAAACAAATATTTGAGCAGGACCAATGGTGTTGTCTGTCATAATTTTCAATATCTGGTACAGCTTTGCTGCAAGCAACATTATTACATGTAAGAACATATAATGGTTTTCATAGTTACATGGAATGGTTTGGGTTAGAAGGGGCCTTAAGGATCACCTAGTTCCAGCCCTCTGCTATGGGCAGCATTGCCACCTAATAAATCAGTTTGTTTAAAGCCCCATCCCACCTGGCCTTGAACATTTCCACCGATGAGGCATCGACAACTTCTCCAGGAAACCTATTCCAGTGCCTCACAACTCTTATAGTGCAGAATTTCTTTCTCACATATAATCTAAATATCTCCTCTTTCAGTCTATGAAAATGTCTTTGGCTTTAACTTCAAATTCTTTTTCTCACTAGAAAATTGAGGAAAATGTCAATAAAGAAAAGGCTGTTTAGATTTTATGCAGAAATTTAGTTCTGATAGTAGCTTTTTGCAAAAGTTCAATTTCAATGTTTTCATTATATCATATAAAATCAAGAAGCTTGATACTACTATGAATGAAAACTTTAAGAAACTTCATTTTGTACAATCCATTTGATTGATTAGATTGCTCTCATATTTGATTGACATGTTTTTCAATATAAGTGGAAAGCTTAATGAATAATCATGTTCTATGATACAAGAACTACTGCCCCAAACTAATGGGAGCAGAGGAAAAACATGTTTTTAAATGATCTAACACACTGCCAAGAGGAACGATTGCATTGTGCCTGACCCTTTTGACTAAAGACTCACAATCTGAGCAAGGATCATAAGACAAAACCTATTATTCCATAATTTTCTTTAAAGGAAGGTTATCATAACATGAATTTTTTTTTTTCATATGCATTTTAAATGCAACATCATGTACCCCGGTGGTTAAAATTTGAAGATGAATTTGTGCTATATTGATATATATGTGTGCTATATTGATATATGTGAAGATGAATATGTGCTATTTTGATATATTTTATTTCACTTAGAACAATATGTAGTTCACATATTGAGCATTTTATTTCAATGGATGTTCATGGACAATTCTCACCAGTGCCAAGGGGTAAGTAAGAAACAGCAAAGCCTTCTAGAATATAATTTAAAAAGCATCAGTGTGAGACAACTCTGTTTGTGTCTTGATGCAAATGTTCCTATCTCCATTTAATGTTTGCATAGCCTTGCTAGTGCTGACACAAAGTGCTGACACAAGGTAGAACTGATCTACTCATATACAATCATTTCCAGGCCAGTGAAACTTGGTGACAGTTTTCCACTGAGATTTCAGCACTTTTCCTTTTCTCCCTTCAGCGCTGCAGTTCGTGTTGAGAGCACAAGTGAAAGAAACAGTGATGCCAAAGATGGGGCATGGCACAGCGTGCCCTGCTCAGTGGATGCTGCAGGTGGATTCCTCACAGGGAGCTGCTTGCTTTCCAGATGCTCACCAGAATTTCTGCTACGTTCTTGCATCAATTAGATGACCTCATAAAATTAATGAGACATGTTTTTACAACCTTCTCCCAGACAAGGCAATAGTAATTGCTGTATTTTATATGAGAGAGTGTTTAAACCGTCAGTGTGATAAAAAATCATACAAATCCAGTGTAAATACTTCAAGTTGCTCAAAGTAATTACTAATCTCAAAAAAAGCATCAAATATGCAGAGTTAGCTAATAAATGAAAAATGAATAATTCATTCAACATAAAAGAGAATGAAAGAGAGGTATTAACATTTTACCCACAATTACTCTTTGACAAGCTATTACTGAACTTCTAGATTTTTAGTTTTACCATGTTTATTCAAAACCTTGCAGCAATAGAGATGTAATGATTAACATGCAATGATTTTGAAGGACTGTTGTAGATGTGCCTTTTTCTATGCATGTCTCAGATTATGAATATACAGAGAAAGACTTTTCTGCCATTTGTTTTCAATCATTCACACTGGTAGTAGTTGGAAGAAGTTAGTTGGGCTGTAAACTAACACATACATACCTTACATAATCATATTTATTGACAACTGAATTTTTCTTGTCTCAAATTTCCACAACCTTTTTGCCCTGAATAAGCTCTTCACTTGTGAAATAAGCAATTTAGTTTACATTTCTGAAAAATGTTTAACAAGGTTGAAAAGATCTAGATGTCATTCCTCAAATAATGTGCCACTTTTTGGAGCTCAGTCATCTCATTTCACAATAAATCATGAACCCCTAGTATTACCCGTGATATAACAAGACAATTGTGAGAATGTATGCTAAGCAACCATGAATATTTATTTATCCATTACCCAGCGTTGCTAACACCCAGATTTCAAGATTCATGCATTAGTCCTCAAAAGAGAAAAAAAAAAGCATTCAATTAGATACAATTGCTTCATAACAATAAATTTTAGGTTCTCTGTATCTTCCTTCTGGTTTTTAGACTTTAGCTTCAAAGCTTTTCTTTATTATCCAAAGAAATAAAAATTAATTAAATCTAAAATTCTTATATTGCCATATAACCTCAGGGAACTGATATTTTAAGAAAAATACAAATTATAATGAGTCTTGTGGTAAATCCTCTGGAAGGTACAATGCATTACATATTTTACACATTTAAGTTTCAAAACATTTTCCCTTTAATATGTGTTCCTTACTTCTTGGTATTTTTGTTTTAATATTATGTTTGAACACTCATGTTCTTTTTGAGTTCTCTTAAATATATACTTTTAAAATAACCACTGTTTAAAAAATTATCTCCTAGGTAGGTCAATTCATTCCACAATTCTCCTTGGATTACTGGATTTTCAGGTTAAGTTGGAAGATATGATTGGAATCTTCATGACATAGAAAAAACCCCCTTATTCTTTGTACAGAAATAAAATGTCAGCTTTCACCTGTCTGTAGAGCAATTGTCTTCTCTCTTTGCCTCTCCCTTCGGGCAGCTGATAGAATGCATGAGGTGATTAGAGACACAAAATGAGTTCATTAGGACTAGAAATGCTGAACTTTTTTTTTTTTTTTTAATATCTAGGCTAATACATGGGAGGAGAAAAGAAAAAATATAGGGAGGAACTGAGGTAAGATACATAATTTCTTTGATCCTTTCTATTCAAGGAGGAAAGGCAAGTACTTCTGAGACCAGCTTGTAGATGGCAGGTGACCCCATACTGAAAAAGATGCCATTTACTGAAAAAGATCTTCCAATGGAAAAAAAAGATCCAAAAGAAGGCACCCAGGTATCATCTTCTTCAATCTAGCTTCATTTTAAATAACATCAGAAAGTAACATGATGTCTTATATTTTACAGTCTCTATCTGACCTTTGTTGTAACTTCTAAACATTTAGGAAAACATTTCTGTCTCTGTTTTGGTTGGGCTTTTTCCTACTTGAAACTTTGAATTTATTTCAATATTTATTTCAGGAGAAGGACGTGAGCATCAAGCAGAGGCTGACTGCCTTGAGATCAAATAGAACAAATAGAAGTGTTGGGATAATCCAAATTTGTAGGCTATTCTGCTGATTATTTCTGGAAGAAATTTAAAAAAGCAATGAGGTAAGGTCTTGCTAAGGAAAAAGTTGTGCACTATATTTTCAGAATCAGAACTTCCACAGAAAATGAGAAAGCCAATACATTATTGCACAGCCCTCTTACTGATGTAAATTAATGTCCTTTTTGTGTCTGAAGAACTGAAAACTTTAAGGATTTCAAGGTTTTCAAAGCAGAAACCATCCATGAACATCTACGCAGCCTTTGGGTGTTATTGGGATTCTAAATACTGGTAACAGAAAGGAAGTATTTGAAATAAATAAAGAGCTCAGTCAGCACTTCCATTTTATTCCAAAATGGCAAACTTGCACAGGTTAATAAACTGAGAGATTTTCCTGCTAGAATAATGGGAGAATGTCTACAGATATTTCAGTTATGATGTACATATATGTATACAGATATCTCAGAGCTTCAGATATAAGCTCTACTGAAGCTTTCTAAGTACAGTGTAGAAAAAGCTGCAGTCACACAAAGCATTGGTTTGGACAAGAGCAAGACATGTCAGCCATATACTTTATTTGTGTTCATGATATTGAATATTATTATATATTAATTGATATTATAATAGCAAAATATTGTTTGCATCTCTCTAAAAGGACTGTAAAATTTTCAGATAGATATTTCAGTTTTAATGCAGGAATACAGTAGTCAGAGATTACACAGGAACACAGACATCAGCAGACTTTCAGAGGAATTGACAGGTTCAAAAACCTCAGGCAAAAGCAGATAGCATTTAACAGCACCATCTCTCTTCAGAATGATTTTTTTTTTGTTGCTCAAATCCAGTTTGTTTCTCATCAGTTCTATCTACACCAGTGCTTTATCTTCTGAGGGGGCTTTGTGACCTGAAGCTTGTTGAAACAAGTCGAATCTTCCATTAAAATCTGCTTTTTAGACACTGACAGAGATGGATTAAAAGTGATTAAAAAATGCTCTCATACCTTTTACCACTGATAAGTGAGCATTGGTTTAGTAACCTGTGCAGAAGTGACTTACAGAGCAAAAGTTTGGATTAACTGTGTCTCAAAATCATCAGTAAGTCCACGAGGTGCTATCAATGCTATTTAGACCAAACTCAATGGAATAAATAAGCACTTAGGAACAAAAGTTGAATTAATGACAGCCTGTGTATCCCAAAATGTGATAAATTGTAGCTTGCTGCTGGCAGCAGGAGCTATTCAAACAAATATTTCTGCATTATGACAATTTCTTAAGGCTTTTATGGAATTCACGCATAATAGGAGAGCTGCCTACAGGGAAGATTATTAGGAAACTTAGAAAAAGATTTTCATTTTGTGATTTGAGCAATGTCTGTAATTATCAACATAACCTATCATTTACTAAGTGGTTAGTTGCATGTATGAGACCTTTATCTTGTACTGTAATTACAGTATATAGAAACAATATACTTGTTACGGGTGACTGCACATAAGTAGGTGGTTAAATGTCATTAAAGCTGGTTTGGAAAATATCTATTTATGAATAAATATTTTCAGTTTTCCTTTTAGCAAATATTGTTGAATGACCCTTAAAAACAAATGCCAAATAAGAAACTTCTCTATAACAGCAATATTAGTTTAAAGCATGTCTTGCTAAGCCCATTAGAAGCCCTGTGAATGAGATTTGAAACTTGGCAAAGGATGAAACTTATTACAACTACATTTTATATCATGTCTCTTCAAAAGCTGCTTTGTGCTCACTTATTTTTTTTTTTTTATTGCCCTCATATTTTCTTTTAGCTAGTTTGAATTTTGAAGGTGGCTTGGTTTTTTCTACACAATTTTTTTTTTTCAGGAAAGCACTACAAATATTGTTCTAACATGATTATGGGCAATCACAGGACTAACTGCATATGTATCAACTCTATATTTTGATCTAGCAAGAAGACCAAGATTGTCTTTTAGAACTCAGTAAGAAAGACCTGGAAATCTGAAATGAAGCTTTGATTTGATTGGGAGCTTGAATTACCAGAAAATTATACCAGTAAGCTAAATCCAAAAAAAGAGAGCATTTAATTGTGGCCACTCTTAACCACTACCTGCCGATCCCATTTGTTGCAAACAAGCTAGAAAAATATGACAATTAATGGATTATACCATTTATCAGAGTAACTTCTGTAAATTAATGTACTTGATATAAATATCTTTTACCTACATATGTAATTTTTAGCTGGTTTGTGTATTTCTCTATTGTGTTGGAGATAACATATAATTTTCTATAATTTTACTATGTTATCCTTTTTACTGATGGAGAATTTTAATGGAAGGAACTGACGGTCTGTCCCTGTTTTCTTTTGTCATGGGTGTCCTTTATATGTGGTATGGGAAAGGAAAAAGCAGCCACCAGGCAGTGCCTCCTTTGCCCCTACCAGCTTTATGCCTGGAATTGTTTATCAGCTGAAAGGGCAGACTGGTTCTGTGCTGGAGAGATGCAACTAGGGTATAAATATTTAAATTATTTCATGTGTCTCAGTGCTGATAAGTGTCAGAGTAAACTGATGAACCCAATCAGTCCTTTTATTCAACGAGCTAATCACGAGGAGGTTTCTCTTTCTCAAATGAGGATTTGTTTGTTTGATCTAGTGTAATACTCCAGGTTTGCTGTAGACCATGTCTGATACCCTTCCTCACATGATCCATGAAATGTTCCAACAGTGATCAATGGTACATGGAGAAATGGATCGTTGGTGCAAGTGAAATGGCTGAATCCAGATTTCTGTTTCCTGAGTGATCTGCAAGAGGAAAAAGAATTCAGTTAGACAGTAAATGTGGTTTACTAAGAATGCAGACTAAACAAATAAACAACAAAACCAGGAAAAATCCAAAGGTTTATGCTGTGGATTTCTCTTATTTTTTTCCTGTAGAAAGTATTTTTCTTTAAACTTTGCTACCTCCAGCACTTAATTTCATTCCAATTCAGCCAGCCATTCACCAGGAGTGTCAGTATTTACTGACAGACTGTGAAGCACAGGGAAGGTTCATTCTCCTACCCAGCTATCGACATCCATCTGCAAAAGTACAGATGTGTGCATTTCTGAGTCCATATATCTGTGCATGTGGATATGTGAATGCATAAAAATGGTGAAAGTGGATACATCTATATAACAGAAAAAATAGCAGTTGGCTATAAAAAGAACAGCTGTTCTCACCTTCCCTGCATGTCAGAATGCAATGCTGAGAGATAATTACACAAGGAGCATATCAAGAACTTTGTAAACATTCAGTGTACATAAATGTCACTTTTATACAAGCTTTGTGTTTGGCAGGCATAATCTGTGACAGAAAATACCACTTGTTTTATTTTTAAATTATATTCATACATTTCCTAAAAGAACAATCTGGAAGAGCTCCACAGATGCCATGCAAAACTAGCTGTCTACCCAACTTGCATTCCTCTTAGCCAATTTTGATGGTTAATTTCTCCAGAAAAACTGATTTACATATTTTTAACATCATTCATACAAATAGCCAAAAGGTGCATACCATGCCTGTTAGTTACCTGTGCTCTGATGATATTGAAAGGATACTTTAAATCTTGTCTACAGTAAAAGAATAGATATTGGTGGAGTTGGTAATAAATGGTGGCTGAGGGGCTGGATGTGCCCCAGCTGGGAGCCCAGAGCCCCCCGTGTGCTGGGCTCATCCAGAGCCCCGTGGGCAGCAGGGCAGGGAGGGGATTCTGCCCCTCTGCCCCCTCTGCTGAGACCCCACCTGCAGGGCTGCATCAGCTCTGGGCTCCAGCACAGCAAGGACAGGGACCTGCTGGAGCCAGGCCAGAGCAGGCACCAAGGGGATCACAGGGATGGAGCAGCTCTGCTGGGAGGAAAGGCTGGGAGAACTGGGATTGTTCAGCCTGGAACAGAGAAGGCTCTAGGGTCACCTAATTGGGGCCTTCCAGTGCCTGAAGGTAGCCCACAGGAAAGATGGAGAGAGACTATTTACAAGGGTCTGGAGTGACAGGACAAGGGGCAATGTCCTCAAACTGACATGGAGAAGGGTTGGACTAGACATGAAGAAGAAATTCTTCCTGTGAGAGTGATGACACACTGGAGCAGGTTTCCCAGAGATGCTGTGGATGCTTAATCCCTGGAAGTGTTCAATGCCAGGTTGGATGGAGCTCTGTGTAACCTGGTCTAGTAGGTGCACTGCCCACAGTAAGGGCACTGGAACGAGATGATTTTCAAGGTCTCCATAGTTCCATGATTCTCTGATATGCCCATGCAGTTTGAGTTCTGCTTGCTTTCTAAAAACAATACAGTTATTTGCACAAGTAGATAACCTCTTCTTACCTGGCAGACAGATGAACAGCATGTGCAGGACCTCATGGATACAGATGTGACCTCCTGCAGCACATTACAGGCACCTGGGGTATCTCTGCATTTTGTAGCTGCTGATATAACTACTCTGAATAACTTTGTCAGGCAAAGCCTATGGAGTGAAACAGATGCTACGTAATTATTTAATGAGAGGTAGCAATAATACTATTTCTTAGAGATTTGCAGGGTAATTCATTATTTACCCATTGGTGGCAGTAACCAAGCAACGAAAATCTCACCTAAGTCCAGGGTTTGGAGACAAGTTCCAGCCTACTTACCTTATACAACTACTTGTCTTATACATTTTAGTGATCTCAAGATGAGAGTTTTGAGTTTTTTTTAATTAATGTCATGAAACATATACTTAAATGAGACTACAGTACCTTAAAAAAACCCTCCCTAAATTCCCATGAGATTATCTGCAGTACACTATTTTTTAAAATAGTGAGTTAAAAGTTAGGGAGGAAAAAAGGATTATTACTATATTAAATTTTCAAGCATGATTCAGGTATTTAATGAACTTTATTTTTTTTTTCTCAGAAATGAGATTTATGAGAGCTGGCTATACTTTTAGCTCATGCTGCTATGGTGAGTGGGAGCATCTGTTCAGAGCTGAAAACTGTCACTCCAAGTCAGGGGGGTGTTAAGCATGGATGAATTTGGATTGTTATGCTGAAACTGTGGTTCTTCAACAGCACTATGCTTGACCTTGTGAGTAGCTGAAGAATGAGTAAAAAAATGCAGACTCAATTCCTTGCTGCTACTAAAATGCAATTTGCAATGAGAGAGGGCTCTATTGCTAAGAGATATCAATTTTATGTGAAAGTTATCAGAAGATGCCAACACTCTAGATAATTTTTAGTCTTTCAATTAGTGAAGAAAAAAAGACTTATATAAGAAGTAATTTATATTTTATGCTTTGCCATTTTGCAGATGAATAACCTCTCGTAAACAAAATGTATTATTTTCCAAGAGTCTTCCTGTAGCTATTCAGATGTCCACCGTGAACCTTGTTGTTTCTTCCCTTCCAAACAAGGAAGTTTCCCCCAAGATACCAATCTACTCACAGATTTGACTGGGCTAATCACTGTGGGCTGCAGGGACGAGAGAACAGGGTGGAAAGGACAAACTCCAAAGTATCCTCATAGGGCAGAGCTATGCCAAGAGCTGTGTGTAAGGCTCTGCTCTAATCTGTGATGAGGACACAGGTCCCCTCTTCCCTGATCCTGCCTTTTCAGTGCACATCAGTTGGAGCCTAGGAAACAAGACATGGAGGGAACTGACATGTAGTCATCCTTTTCCTGATTATTTTCTCAGTTTCAGCAACCAGCAGACCAAGAAAATTCTTTAACAAAGTGGAAAAGGACTGTTACAGGTTGAAGGTTATTTTTCAGTGGGATGAATGGTTTTCGTCTTACTTAAAGGGTAACAGAATAATTTAGGTTGGAAAGGACTTCAAAGATCATTGAGTCTAACCTGTAAGTGATCACCACCTTATCATCATTGACATGGCAGTGAGTGCCTTGTCCAGTTCTTGAACACCTCCAGGGATGATGACCACCACCTCCCTGAGCAGTCTGTTCCAATGTTAAGCTATTTTGAACAAAAATAAGCTGTTTACTGAGGCATGGACAAGGATCACTTTGATGACATCTCCAACACCATATCCCTACAAGGCATCTAAATGACATTTTGGCTTTGACCTAACAAGAATTTAAATACTTGAAAGCTGTAATAAAATGGGACTAAAACTGTTCCATGATCTGAAGTCAGAGTACTAATCTTTTGGAAGACAGTGTCTTGTCAAACAAATGACAGACATGAAACTTGGATCTCCCATACACTTGGCAAATGGATCCAGTTTATGTCCTATTACAGAAAAAGGGAAGGAATCACCAGTGGAAACTCATTTTGCAGTTTTACAAAACCAGCCCTTCATTTTCTTTGCTTTTATGATAAATTATTGAAAATGAATTTTTTTTATCTTTGGTGAGAAGGAGTATTATTATTATGATGAACAAAGGAAAAGGAACTTTAATTTTTTTTTATTTTAATTGAAAAATCAACAAAGTACACTCAGTTTACCTTTTTAAAAAAATAAATAATAATTTATTATTTCAAATTTATTATTTTAAATAAAACAAATTATTCTTTCTGAGTTTATTAAAACTCCTGAAATGCATAAAATAGGATGGTAGATTTTGAAAGTTTTGACCTTTTCTCTTTCATCTTTAATATTTTGTGGTTTGGCTTGTTGACCAGTACCTTTTTTCACACAATTTAGTGAGGCTCTAAACTGCAAGGAAAGGAAAGGCAGAGCAACCAACACTCAGAATATTGAAAAGGTTGAGGTAATAAAACTCCTGTCACAGATTGTAAGAGATATTAAAAATCTGATACTTAATTTCAATAACCGTGGTTTCAAAGGACAGAAGACAATGGTACAGTACAAGCTTCACCTCCTGGAAAATATTTCAGTGGAAATTGATGTGGTAAAAATTTGAATGATGCATACTTCATTTTTAAATTGGTAATTTCATGGGGTTCTGAGGGAGTTGAGTGCTATATAAAGAAAATATGGACAAACAATGCAAAACTAAGCCCACTAAAATATATATGGATTAAGATAAAGCTGTTATAGCTTTCTCAATACATAAGGTTATATTTTAGTCTTTCCTTGCTTCCAAGAAAGAAATGGCATGAAAGAGTAGCTCACACCACCTGGGTAAAGAAAGTTTTATTGCTTTAGTTTTCCCAAATTTTGTGAGCTCTGAATAAATTCTTTTCTGGGATGAAACCACTTGTAGTGTCCTTTTTCTTAAAGATTCTCTAAACTCTAATAATACTTGAGCTTGTTATTCAGCACCATGCTCAGTGTGACTTCCTTGCCCTTCCTGGATTTCTTCTTTCACAGCCTTTGTAGAAACATAACAAAACTTTATCTTTCAACTCGGCTGATTTTAGGTAGCAAGTTGAAAATGTTACGGTGTGCATAAGCACAGAAAGGTTTTGCAGGTATCCTGCTAGAGACAGCAGAAAGACAGAATGATGGAAACTTCAGGGAGAAGAGAGGAGGGCCATAATTAGGGGAAAGGATAGAGAGGATTGAGTGTTTATCAAGATAATGAGTCTAATAGTGTTTGAAGTACCAGAAAAAAGGAAAGGAAGATTCTTAAATTCAACAATTTTTGTGTGCATACATATTTTTGAATTTTCAAGTGATTTCACACTTTTCTCTGGATATTTACACTCTGTCTCTATCTGTCTGTCTGTCTATCTATCTAGCTAGCTAGCTAGCTAGCTATCTCCTATGATGAAACGGTACAACATTCCCAGTCCCCAGAATGACTAAAAACTTGAGGTCAGTCGCAGACTTAAGCATGTAAAACAGGAAGAAGACAGAACTAAGCAATTTGAATTTAACTATGAGGAAAGGCTGAGAGAATTGGGATTGTCCAACTGAAAAGGAAAAGTTTGGGGTGACCAAATTGTAGCCTCCAGTACTTGAAGGGAGCCCATAGAAAAATGGAGAGAGACTATTAACAAGGACCTGGAGTGACAGGACAAGAGGCAATGGCTTCAGACTGACAGAGAGTAGATTTAGATTAGGTGTCATGAAGAAATACCTTATCATGAGACTGGTGAGACACTGGCACATGTTACCCAAAGAAGCTGTGGGTGCCCCATCCCTGGAAGTGTTTATGGCCAGGCTGGATGGAGCTCTGAGCAACCTGGTCTAGTGGAAGGCAACCCTGCCCATCCAATGCAGGGGGCTGGAAGTGGATGGTCTTTATGATCTCTTCCAACTGAGACCATTCTATGATTATATGATTGATTGATTCTATGACTTTTACTTCTATTTGTTTTTTCTTTTTCATAGAAGAATACCCTTTGAACTGAGCATACCCAGGGAAAGTAAAAACAAGGGAAAACATACAGACATAATTTACAAAGATATGAGGAAGAGATCTCAGTAGTACCATCACAAGTCTCCCAATAAAACCTGGAGACAATTGTGACTCATTATGGCACCCCCAGATTCTCATTCTGACACCCTGAGTGGCTTAGGGAGTGTTGGAAAAAATCTAACAGGAAAGAGGCAAGTTGTTCTAAGGTTTTTTTGCATTAAAATTTCAAAGTTATTATTAACTGTGTTCTTGTACTCCTTTGAACCATTGCACTTCAATGATAATTATAAGTCTAGTTAAATTATATGTATTGTTATGATTTTAAATAGGTCACAAAGAAATCCTTGGCTCTATCTCTTTAATGAGTTTCCTTCTTTTCTCAAAAAGACACCAAAAGAAAAAATGTAATGTATGAAAAATGTATGAAAATAAGGGCTTGAAACCACAACCTATGACCCAGGAAAGGATGTCTTTGTCTTTTGAATTTTATGTATTTCTCACAAAATTAGTAAGACTGTTTCTCTTGTATACATTTGGATTAAGAAGTCAAAGGGGAGTAGAGACTTAACTTGCAAACTTTCCTTCTATATATTTTTTTCTCCATCACTATTTATATTGAACAATTTACTTAAAAACAGCTTTAAAATGATAGATTAGTAAATTGCCTAATAGATGGGACTTGGTCTTCATACCCAAGTTTATGTCTATAAGTTATTTTAATACCATTTCAGTCCATTTCTCCAGTTTTTAAGGAGCACTGGGATAGTGGATTTTGTGTGCTTGAGGACGGGTTCCCTCATTCCATGAGGGTATCCAAGTGATGTTAACAGCCTCAGTCTAGGAGCATTTTTGCTCGAGAAGAAGTCCCAGTAGGAGTGCAAAAATCTGTATTTGCTCTCTCTGTAACCTTGTTCTGCTGGGCTTTAGCACTATAATTTCCTTTGGGATTGCTTTCATCTTCTATCCATGAGCTTTTTCACTTGTGTGTCTCGTCTGTTCTGACAGGTTTGTTAGCCCCAAGCTGTTCTCTCTCATACAGTACCTCTGACCAACTACTGAGCTGTTCCTTCTTTTCCCTGAGTCAATCTGGCATCTTACTGTTGAGAAGCTTTCTGGTCAGCACTTTTCATCAACTCAAACTCACCTGATGAGCAACAAAACTGAAAACCATTGTGATTACCAGATTAGATGTTGTAATTCTGAGCATTATTATTTTATACTTTTCCCTCCTCACTTTTTCTTGTTTGTGTTTGCTTGGTTGGTTTTGTCTCTGTGTTTGTTTGGTTTTCTTATCTTTTGGAGGAGGTGTTCTTTTTTCTAAATTCTTAATTTTTAGTTTATAACAGATTTCACTTACATTCTGATGCGTTGCCAAGAGCAGGAAGATGAAGAAGGAAAAAAGTGCTTTCTTGGATTTTCATTTTTTCTCCCTGGGTAAGTACTCGGCCAACACAGCTGTTCCCTTTAAACTCCAGATTTCTTAGTAATGTTCTAAGAACAGTTGTATTACAAGGCTGGCTAAATTTTCAAATCATTTTGTCCCTTTTTTATATTTTTGTCCTTCACTTGTTGAACCCACAGATAAGATACTTCATAAATAATAATTGTTCAATAAATATAGAGTCAATTTGTTATTAATAAATGCCAACTGTGGAGAGACTCCATGGCACCTCATCCATCAGTGCACTTGTCACTATATTCTGTTCATTATGTCATCGACTGTCCTTAAAAAGCAGTGTAGTCTGGTGATGTGGCTTGGGGAAATGGAAGGACTAAGGCTTATCTCAGTGATGTCCTTGAATTCTGTTGTGTCAATAGCCATTTATATCACTACAGTTTGCCTCTCTGAGTGCAAAAATGAGGATACTGCCTCCTGCAGACCCCTCTGGTTCTCTGATAGAATGTGCTATGTTAAAATCCCAACTCCATTAAGTCTTTATTCAAAGACTTATGTATTTTGACTCAACAAGTTAAAGAAGTATTCATAATTCTTCCTGTTACATACACAGGGCTCAAAGTGCACAGCAGTATTCTCCCCACTCTCATACCATTCTATTGAAATTTATATTTTAATACCAATCTATATTACATTGAAAATGGTCTTGTCTTACTTTACCAAGAACTCCAACCTCTTCTTTTATCATCGTGATACTGCAAAATGCCTTACTTGTAATAGAGATTTTTTGGATCTGGATAGGATGGCTGTATTGGGAAGTTTCCATGAGGCTGCTTTTACTTACATTAACTTGTTCCTGAATTGAACTAACATAATTGTCAATACTCTAGTGTGAAAAGAAAACACTTTTTGTTCTTCAACCTGTATTTTCCTCAGGGAAGGACAGTAATCAAGGAGCTACTAAGCAGTATTCCAACAGTATCACTTTTTGTTCTCTGCTTAGAATTACTGCCTGTCGTATCACCTTAAGAATCTCGTTCAGTGGTAGGTAATGTCAAAGGGGATCTTTTGAAAGCCATCAATAACCAATTACAGATTTTCATTAAGCATTAAAAATGTCATTTTACTCATCCTCTGTTGATCCGCAGCATTCATAACATGACATGCTGTATGGAGTTCTGTGTATTTTTTACCCTTTTAAAAATACATGGTTTGGCCATGTCATAAAAGCACTCAGTTTTTTTATTGTATGCATCTATCCAATTTCTAACAATTTTGCTTCTTCTTTACCTTTATCATTCTCTTTAATTTGCTAAACTTTGTCTTCCATAAGTTTTCTTTGCTGAAATCAGGAAAGACTTCTTCTCATCCCTAACTAGTTTTTTTTTACAAGATGAGTACCTTCCAGTCCCAGTAATAAAAAACCAATGCTTTTTCCCATCAGTTTATGTATGTGAGAATAAAGAAGATACATGTTACTGAAGTTTTTATGGTGCATTGAGAATGAAATTAATTTAGATAAATGTTTACATTTATTAACCTGCTTCAGGATATTTTATCTCAGTTCAATAATAGAGTGATTCTTAGAGAATAATTTTAATCAATTGTTGGTATCTGATTCACAGTTATTTGCAAAGAATATTGATTGTCAGCTTTTGTCTTCATTCCTACTACCTGAAATGCCTAAAGTACCCTGTAATCTAGTGACAATGAATGGTCCAGTTGCACTGATGTGGAGTTTAAACTAGAATGCCCATAATTCTTTCTAAATTGTTTTAGATATTTAAAAAGAAATTGTTTTCTTTTTGATTTCCTGAGTATATATTATGAAGATTCTGACGTACATTCTTTAAGTAGTCATTCTCATTTGGTGGCAAGGGAGAGGTACATTTCAAGTAACTGAGCATCTGTTTATTTGAAGTAATCTTTCATTCAGTGCAAATGCTGTGGAGCAGCAAGCACAGTATCACTGGCAATTTTTCATGCTTTTATGTTTTAGCTCAACATTTACCTTTTTATAAGGTGAAGATCAAAGTTTCTCTTAACTTCAGTTAAACCAGAATGTCATATTTGATGCTTACTAGAGGAGCAGCCTTCAAGTCAAGAGAAAAATACATCTAGAAAAGATCAGCAAGTAAAGATATTTTCAAAATAACATTGTCCTTTGCTGAAATTTCTGACTAAACAAAATCTATAGGATTTTGAGGAAAATACTGAGGTTTTTTGTTTTTTGTTTTTTTTTTGTTTGACACACAGCTGCTCTTCAGGATTGTGAGAGATGGTTTTCAACATGGTGGTTTTTGATTCTTATCTTAAGAGTGTTATTTGTAGTGGACAGCACCTTAGGGAATCTCTATGAAATGACCCATTCATTACAGAATTTTATCTGAACTCTCTCATTGTATTTGCTCTCACCATTTGTAATACCTAAGTGCTTAAAAAGAAAACTGATCTTTACAAGCAGCCCAACAGAATGCTTTGATGACTCTCTAGGTAGAAATTACACAATATTGAACATTCTGTCATCTTAGTATTCACACATTATTTTTATGTAACATTCTATCACACAGATTTTCAGCTAGAAAACCTCCCACTGAATGATAGGGCAGTAATTTGCATTAAGGGGCTCCTTTTGTGCATTCTTCTGAAGCAGCAGCACTTCTCTAGTTGAAAGTGTGGCTTGCCATGACAGTTACATGTGATGAAAAATCTTGTTTTTATGCAAAGTCCCAGGACATCACACCACTCATGCATTTAAAATAGCAATTTAGCTAGCATTGTTCATGAGGAAATCCATGTGTCTTTTGAACACAAAGTTTCTTTGTTAACCATGTCAGAGCTGGGAAAGCAAGACTGATTGTGCCTCAAGGACAGAGAGAATGGAAACTGTATTTCATCACACAATTTTGATTACTTGGTTTACTACAGTCTCAGTAAGGAAAACATTCAGGGTCTGTGAAGGGACATTTTAAATGCTGTTTATTAGACAGACTTCCTGGTCAGGATCATTGTATTCTCTTGCCCTTGGGCGTTGTGCAGCTCTCCTGTTTGCTAAGCTCTGGTGCATAGGAGCAGTGGGACAAATTCAGGCGGTACCACTGAAGGGCAAACTTGTGGATCTAGGAGGCTTCAAATTATGAGGAACAAGTGCATCTTAAAATACAGGTCCTACCTAGGCTTGCACTGCAGCATCTACTACAGTCAAAATCCATTTTTTGATAGAATAAAGTTGCAGAAAAACAGTAGTTATTCAGACTCAAATTTTTTCAATTCATATTTATCATTTTGCAGTGCTGCTACAAACACCAGAGAACTTTCAGCATGAAATTTTGTTTCACATCAGATTTGTTGATCTTTGGTTTTACAGCTTGTCCTTCTCTACAAAATTGCTATGCAAATTGGGAGTGTTTGACATGCTCTGTGCTCTCACCAGCAAGGGACCACATCTCAGTCCAACTCAAAGCTTTCTCTGCAAGGACAGAAGCCACTTCTGTGTTAAAACACAAGAACGTGACATAATCTTTTTGACATCTTCTGCATTAGGGAGCTCAGTACTTTGGAACAGGTTCGCTGGAAAGAGTCCAGCTTGCATTGCTTTTTGTTGTTGAGTTTCAGTGAAGGCAGCGGGTCTGATTTGCACAGGCAAGGAAAGCAGACAAAAGATAAGCTCAGACAGGCCAGTTTCTTCCTGGATGGCTCCTTGGCTGGTGTTTTAATATTCCCAGATCGAAATCAACTTTGTTCCGGTTCATGCCAACTAGAAGAAGACACTAAATGAAGCATTCTTTCACCCAGGATTAAGAATACTTGCACAGTGTTTTTAACATAGGCAAAATTCCTATCCTAAGAACTTAAGGTGTTTGCTTTATGAAAGTTTGTTGAATCACATATTATGCTACTACAATAATTCAATATAATAAGTATTCTAAGGAAATATTATGGAATGAGAAGACATTCTTCAATTTGAGTCCTCAGACTCTCTGCACCCCATGCTTGGGCATTATGAAACACATTTCAGAATGCACCACTCTGCTCAGACACTGCATAAAAAAAAAAAAAAATAAAGAAAAACAGAAATCAAAACACAGAAATAATTGGACACATTCATCCTCTGGTATGTGTAGCTGTTTGTGGTTTGTTATTAGCCAAAGAATGATCAGGATGGTACTTGACATTTTTATCTAAAATCTATACCAGTGTGATGCTTCTCTAATTAGAATGTTTCTGGGTCTTCTGTACATGTGTAGGCTGTGTGGCTTGCAGTGAATAAAGTCATCAGTGTGGAGCTCCTCAGTAGTAGCTCCATTCTGTCAGTTTAACATTGAAGTGTTGTCTTGCTGTTTCATATATGAGAGATGATTAAATAGAGAATCATAAAATGATTTGGGTTTGATGCGACCTTAAATATCCTTTAGTTCCAATGCCCTGCCATGGGAAGAAACACCTTTCACTAGACCAGGTTGCTCAGAGTTCCATCCAATCTGGCCTTGAACACTTCCAGGGATTAAGCATCCACAGCATCTCTGGGAAGCCTGATCCAGATCATCACCGCTCTTACAGGGAAGAATTTTTTCCAATTTTTAATTTAAACATACTCTTTTTCAGTTTGAAGCCATTCCCCCTTATTCTGTCACTCCAGACCCTTGTAAACAGCCTCTCTTCATCTTCCCTGTGGGCTACCTTGAGGTACTGAAAGGCCACAATTAGGTCATCTCAAAGCCTTTTCTTCTTCAGGCTGAAAATAATCTCAATTCTCCCAGCCTTTCCTCCCAGCAGAGCTGCTCCATCCCTGTGATCCCCTTGGTGCCTGCTCTGGCCTGGCTCCAGCAGGTCCCTGTCCTTGCTGTGCTGGAGCCCAGAGCTGATGCAGCCCTGCAGGTGGGGTCTCAGCAGAGGGGGCAGAGGGGCAGAATCCCCCATTCTCTGTCGAGTGTGTATATTGAGAGGGACTAGAGACAATTCAGAAACTGCCTGGATTTTTAGAGCAATAATTGTAAACTACTGTGTGTAGTGATAAGTCCACATAATTTCTCAATTTTTTTTTTTCTTGCCAATATAAAGTATGTGGTTATTTAATCATAATTTCTTTCTCTTCTGTAACATGATAATAGCTACTTGTCAGTTATTCTTCCATGCATCACTACCATGGAATAAAGATATACCCTGCCTGTGTTGTCATTTCCCCTCTAGTCTCTTCTATTACAGCTGTTCAGTGATTTGTGTTTCTGAATTTATTACTGCTTTTTAAGTCCCAGAAATGGTTTAAAAGAAATATTTTATGGTACAGTAATTAATATCAGCACCTGCTCGCTGTCAGTTGTAAATTTACATCTGTAAAACAATATTAAAATATTTCAATTCAAATTCTTTTGAGGTTTCTCTTCTGAACCTACACCTGCCTGTAGTTCTGTAAGATAAGGGCAATCAATGAGCATGACAATGTTATGTAAAATAATAACTCTCCTTCTGGACTGTGTCTTTATTACATGCATAACTTTAACATTCAGACTTTAGCATTCTCATCTGGTAAGATTAAAAATGTTTAAAATCTTAATCTTACCATATTTATTCAGATAAAACTTCAATAACTTTCAGTTGTGAGTGTCTGTATCAAACTAGACTATTCAGATTTCCTGTGAACTGCTATACAAGAGTCCCTTTCCAGGTAAGAAAACTGAGGCAATTCTGAACAGAAGCCATTCAACTAACAAACCTCCACGATAATATCTGATACGTGTTAGAAGATAAAATCTGTTCATCGCAGCTTAGAAACGTGCAAGCCCTTCCTACTATGTTCAAAAAAGTCATGTCTCTTTGATCAGATTAATTTAATTTATATAAATTAAGAAGGCAATCTTAATGAATGAGTTGTTTCAAAATTGGGTGCATAAATGCAAATCTACACCATAAAAAGTTACGTGGTTGCATCACTTTCAGACAACAGCCCTGTGATTAAGTATATAAAATAAACCTGTGAGTACATGAAAGAAAAGTAGCAAGAAAAAATCAGATTTTCCATTGTATCTTTTAGATTTTGTTATTGAGAGAAGCACAGGATATAGTTAAAAATTAAAAGACATTTTAAGCACTTGGAAGCCTTATTTATGTTCAGCATACCTTCTTTGAGAAAAGTTATGCATCTCTTGAAGAGATGAAAGAAATTTAAATCCCTTGCAGGCAAAACCCACTGAAACAGAAAGCACTGCTATATAAATGAAATATCCCCACTGAATATAAACTTGTGGCTCCAAGGGTACAATTTTATTGCTACAGGTACAAAAAGTCTTTGTTCTACAACCATCCTGTGCTGTCTCAATTAATGTTTGATTTTAATGTATAGTGATAAAAACTTGCTGGTGATCCTTGTAAGGGAAACATGAAACTGCCCAAAGCACAGTTGACAAACAATAATAGCTAAATAATGGGGTTTACTGTCCTGTTTCCTCTCACACTGGTCCTGGATGAACAGCATTTGTTAGATTAGTAATTTAAAGGCCTAAATGCTATCAGCCTTGGTGGTGGGAAGGACGAGTCTGGGCTGGGAGGAAAAGACATACTGTGATCCCTAGTAACAGAAATTTGCTCTCATTTTCATGTGGGCTCTTTTTCCCACCCCTTCTTACTGGAGAGCTCAGTGTTTTGAATGGAGAAAAATGTGATGTCCACATTGAAGTCCCTAAATCAGGTGTGGTGTATCTTTGTTCAAACTTAGAGATTCATGGGAAAATGACTGACAATAGAGAAAGAAATGAGGTTTAAACAACCCCATAAAAGAATTCCAGACTCAAAAGGATTGACATTGTTGAAACAGCCATGATATTTTTTGCCCGCCATCCTTACATAGGGGGAAGATATAAACTTCAGGTTATACTGTTGGATCATGCCCTTTTCTGACCCAGAGATGGGACAACTGAGAGGCTTTTTGAAAACTTCTATTCCATTTTAGTCTCATGACAAGGGTGAGACAATACAGATGCTATAATTCATGCCATCACAATCAGAAGCCAATTATCTCCTAATTACAATGCATTGTAAGTGTTTCTTGGCCTATCAGCTTTTTGCCACACCATGCTGTAGATGCCTTAAAGCCAATAATCTAAAACTACTCCTTGTGGGTCCTACTACAATGCATCTTTCATAGTTCTCTTCCTCCAAAGTATCTAGTCTTATTTGCAAGGCCATCCTTTGAAACTTGTTTCTAGCTCCATTTCTCTCTCAATAATGTCTGTCCTATTACATGGCATTTCTAAGTCAGCATTTCTTATCTCAGGGTTTGCATACAGATTCATACTGTGTGGGCCTTCTGTCAGGCTTTGAGAATCCTCTACAAATCCATTTCTCACAGTTACCCCTGTGTCTTGAATGGAAAAAACTTCTTTGATGGTCTTGTTCATCATTTGCTGTGCACAGTTAAGTGCACAGTGAAGTACAGAAGGCGCTATCACTAACATTGTCACTGTAACAATCAATGCATATAAACTTATTTTGCAAAGCTCCTTTAACCAAGGTGCAAAACCCCATTCTTCAAACAAGTCATCTAACAATGATCTATCATCTGTTTTAATTTGATTTGTCAAATCTCCCATTTTTGAAGTTGTTTGTGGATGGAGCAGTATTTAATTGCTGATAACATGGCAAATAGAAAATAATGGCGAAAGTATTTCTAAGTAGTTCTCTGATGCCTTTTCTTTAAGTCACCTTACTGATGTCTTGTCTTGTTTTGCTTATTGCACATAAATCTCATTCATCTAAGCATTAACATTTAAGGTCAAATTCACCAAATTGCCAAAGTTGCAATTCACCACACTGGATTCAACTCAGTGAAGTGTTTTCCATAAGTTTTATGTATCAACTGCTCTATTTGTCCCTTTTATGGCAGAAGATTTCAAGTGAAATTCATGAAACAGGATTAAAGTTTCACTGCTTTCTTCTCCTTTTGGAAAGTGGGTAAATATTACCCAGTTAGTTTGTTTTCATATTCACCATCATGTAGACATTTTTTGTTGTCTTCACTTAATTCCTTTAAAAAGTTGTTTCAGTCCAAACCAGGAAAAAACTAACAGATGTGATATAACCTGGGAATAAACTCTTTATCAGCAATACCTGTCAACACTTTAAATGACAGGTGTTACCTACAGGTTCTTTTCTCAAAAAGCAGGTACTGCTCTTCAGATAAACTGTCCATTTAGTCTCAGTGAAAAATACAGGTTGCATTGGGTACCCTACCAAAGGGCAGGCAATACATGGGCTTCTCAGTCTGTCAGGACTCATTTTTAATGTCTCCTTGAATCCACTTTTCTCTTTATTAATCAGAAGAAAGGTTTTTGATGACTTTATTCTCTATAACTAGTAGGGGCAAAAAATTATTTCAGCAAGACGAGATTTGCTTTTTAACAACAGTCAGTCTATCCTTGAGAACGAGTGTAGCTATCAAATATTTCTATGCAATGATATAGACCAAAAGTTGAATATATACCAAAAGTTCTTTGTCTTTTCTTGTGTCTTTATCTCTTTAGTAAGACAGAGAGAACACTCATATTCTCACACCACAGAATCACAGAATCACAAAAATGGTTGAGACTGGAATCAGTGGGTCACAGTGGGTCATTTGGTCCAATCCCTGCTTAAACAGGGTCTTCCCAGAGCACATGGCACAGGATTGCATCCAGATGGTTGTGAAATATCCCCAGTGAGGATATTTTCCATGTGATCGGTTCCAGTTCTTCGTCACCGCACAGTGAAAAATTTCTTCCTCGTGTTCAGGTGGAACTTCTGTACATCAATTCCTGCCCATTGCCCCTTGCCCCATTGCTGGGCAGCACTGAGCAGAGCCTGGTCCCTGCTCTGACCCCTCCCCGCAGGCACTGACAGACACTGATGAAGTTCCCTCTCACTTGTCTCTTCTCGAGGCTGAACAGGCCCAGCCTCATCAGCCTTTCCTCATAAGAGAGATGGTCCAGTCCCTTAAAATAGAAATATAGAAAAATATAGAAATAAGAAGAACTTCTTTGAAACTACAAGATACTGATCCCATTTTTGTATGTGTAGTAGCTTTTTTGGAAATAGTCATACTCAAGTCATTAGTATCTTGTGGGAGATAACATTATTCAGCATGAGAAAAGATCATAGAAACAAGGCTGTAATGTGAGTAACAAGATTCAGAATTTCATCTAAAATATTTACATCTAAATGTTTACATCTAAAATCATCATTAAGCCTTCTGGTAGCTTGGTAATTAATTCAAAATCAATATAGAATCTGCTTCAAGGAGCTGAAAGGGAGATAAAGAGTGCTAAAGCACGAGGGAATAGAGTTATGCAAGGTGACCTATTGGAAATTGCATTCTAAATGCAGAAAATATCATCTATAATTTTTAAAATATGTTCAGAATAGGCAATTTAGGTAACTGAGTGTATATAATTTCATAGACAGTTATTTCATTTCTATCTCTATAACAAAAAGAAATGCTTTCCTTGAATGTAAAGTATAATAGTACATGAACATATCTATATCTTCCTAACTCTGTTAAAAAATAAAGCATATTTTTCATATTTTGAGCATAAGGAGAATAAAAATACTCTAGACATAACAAGATGTAACAAGAATGCAAAAGCAGACCAAATTAAAAACTACCAAGCAATAAGACTTATCATAAAAGATGATAACTTCTTCCTTAAAGGTTAAATTTGTTTATTATCCAACCACTGACTTTACTTGCATGCATCAATTACATATTCTATATTTGTAATAAGGGCATGAGAAAATTGCAGGACACTGAAGGTTCCACCCATTATTCTGATTCAAATCACACTTTTAAATATTTAATAAAAGTTATAAAAGAAATAAAATCACACAATGTATCACTTCCTATTCATTATAAATTCTACCTGGTAATGGTAAGTGGAAATACTCTAATTCTAGCAAAGGAAATTTGTTCTCATCTTGTACATTTAGAAGATATGAGTCATCGCTATTCCTTTTTCACCTGTCAAGGTCAGTTTGCTTTTTTCCTTGTGTGCAAGAGTAGGCACTCTTCGTAAGAAGCAAAGCAACATCAGAAAAATGCAATTATGAAACCATAAGTAGTACTTTTGGGTGTAAACTAAAAATTAACATAAAAGCAGAATGACTGAGATTCAAAATCAATTCAGTGCCTTTATTTTTTAGCAGTTTGTTTTAAATTAAACTGTTTGTAGTTTGAATATTCTATTCATCCAAAAGAGCTGTCTGCTTGCTCACTCTGTTTAGCAAAATGGGTGGATATTTTTGGCTGTGTTGTTCGAGGCAACAACATCTGGCACTAAAAACTTGTCCTTTGTTAGTACTGATCTAATGTTAAACTCTCCCCCAAACACTTAATAATCTGTGTCATTTATATGAAAGTTAGATGCATTTCATTGCTCAAACTAGACATGGATACACAGTGTAAAAGTGCACTACATCATATATCTGTCTGTTAGTTTCTGTGTAATAACATTCCCACGTACTTCTATTTTTTATAAAATCCATGCCAGAAGAATCTGACTTGGTTTTCAGCTAGCTGTGGAGTGGATCTGTGGAGTGAACTGAAAAAATTATTATATTTTACAAGTCAGGTCTTCAATAATGTTCCGAGCTATCTGTGTGCTTCAGGAGAATCTTTATTCCTTGACATATATATGGCTTATCTGGTCCCTTCTTTCTATTGAGAATCCCTGTAATAGAGCTGATCTCTTGTGAAAAGAATTTGTAAGTATTACATTTTGTTATTTCTTTGACACACTGTTCTCTGGGTAATACATTCAGAAGGTAGGGAAAAACACCAAAATATACTAGATCCACCAAAAGGATGTTAAAAATTAGGTTAACTATACTAATTTATAATTGAAGGTACTGTTGGCCAGCAAAATGAAATCAAACTTGTTTCTGAAGTTATGGGCTTGTATTGCGTTTTCATTAAGGAATAGTGAACCACAGTGGAATAAGGAGCCGGTAGTAAATCAGGAATGGCAGTCCATTTCTGCGCCAGTAAGTCATTGTGTACTTTAGGGAGAAACGGAGGCAGTTGGATTTTAAAAAGCAACTGGTTTTTTTTCCAGAAGGAGCTGTGCATCCCTGAAAAAGTCTGTAAACCTTGCCATTGACTCAGCAGGAGACTACAAGCTGGCAAACTACTAACAAACATGAACACACCCACACACCTCCTGTTCCCACTTCAGCTCCAAGGATCTCGGTGTTTGTTTCCAAACCAACCTTTTCATTGGCTTCACTTAGTGAGTCAGTGCTGTATTTAGCCAAGGCTTTACATGAGTGAAGAAGTGGTGCTGATGTGACTCCTTCACTGGCATTTGGTCATCATTCCCTAACTTTGAAGGAAACACTCAGGAGGTCAGGATTGCTGTGTTAGGAGCTACTGCTCTTCTACAAGAATGCTGCAGCAAACATCTCAGTTTGATTAACTGAATAAATGTACAAGCCTGAGGGCAACATCCTTTTAGGTGCCACAGAGGAGAGAACTTAAACTACTACTTGTTCAGTGTTAAGTAGTTGACCTGTGGTCGGTGCTACTTCCACACAAACAACTTAGAACTCGGTCTAGGGGCAGGGGACTTTATGCTTTTCCCTCTTCTTAACTCGTATGTTAAGAAATGCTTTAAAAATTATTTTTTAATTCTACTGAAATGTCACATAATGTTATTTAGTCATTACTGGGGAAGCTGGATTGCTTTCCTTGCATTTAAATTTGCAGTTATAAGTGCAGAAGCATGGCAACCTGATAATGGAATTTTTTGAAACTTTGAAAAGAAATTAAACTGTCAGCTTAGACTTTACAGCAATGATCACCACAGTACTGTAGAAATTAAATGTACATCATTACTATGAAAGTTTAGAACATCATTGCAAATCTGTTTTTCTTCTTCCAAAATAGATGGCAAACAAAATGGTTGATCACCCATTTCTCATGTAGTCTAGCAGAAATATAGCAGCTCTGTATTCTGGAGGCCTCTCACGCTTTGACATCCACTCAAATTCAAATAATTGTTGCTATAACCAGTTTTGAAGTCATGGAAACAAGATTGCTGTTAATGACAGAAATAATGAATAATGTAAGAATGTGTGATTTAACTACAGAATATTTTTTTCATTTTCTTTTTTTTGTCTTTTTTTTTCCCCTAAAGAGTAATATCCTTTTTATGTTATATTAACCTAGAATATAAATCTTTGCAGACAAACATTATTGGTCTAGCAGGAAAGACAGTTTTAATGAGAATTTCATTTTCTTTCCAGGAAGTATTGGGGCTATATGAGGTAGTGGCTGCAGCTGTTTTTCTGTGTATGCAGAGTATTTCTAGCCTGCAGTGACTTTCTGTGCATACAGCTTTGACAGCTTTAAAAGCCTTTACAGTGGTCCTCTTCATGAGGATGCAGAAGTGTCTAGACTATTATAAGATTTTAAAACAGAACTTTGAAGATTTAGGTTAGCATTTTTGCAGAGCTGTTGCATGTGAGACTCACTGAAGCAGTCTCTTAAACCATAGAATCATATTAAAATAAATTTGAACAATTGCATTTTCTCTCTCCAGCTAGCAGTATGTCAGACAGTAGTGTAATTTTAAAAATGATGACTGAGAAAATGTCTGGTTTCTATAACCAGAAAATATATTTATCGGATATTTAAAAGTGGGTTACCTTTGGATATATGAAAACATTTATTCTGAAGTAAAGCTTATGGATTACTATAATAGAGAATATAAAAAAAAATATTTAAAAATCTTTCACCTCTCTGGCATTTCAGTTATTGAAGGCTGAAAAGAAAGGTCTTCTTGTCTGTTTAGAAGCCATGGATTACAAGAAGAAATTGAAGAGAAGATTGAAGAGAAGCTTCCTAAGATAAATAAGTTAAGAAACATGGTTCATTCCCAAGTGGAACAATACATCTCAGGTTCTATTAAAAGCTGTGTAATATATATATATATAGATATAGATATAGATATAGATATAGATATAGATATAGATATAGATATATAGATATATAGATATTTTTTAGCATCTCTCCTCTGTTCAGACATCTGTGAAGTTTTGAAATGCAACTCTAAGCATCAACTAATGAGAAAACTCTGCTCTAAAAGAGCTACACCCATACCCCTAGATTTTCAAGAAAATTCTCCTTAATTCTTTGCTGTCATTTTTTCTGATGCAATACTGCTTTGATTTTCATCTTTTATAGCAGCTTATGAAGAATGGTTTCCAAGCAAAGTAATTATAGAATTAAAGTTAGCATTGAACAAAAGAAAAAAATTTGAGAGAGGTTTGAAAAGATACTGTTTTCCTCAGAGATTTCAATTGAGATTGAGCACTGAAGAAGTGAATAGTCATTGAAAACCTTTGCATATGAAGAGCTGCAAATAAGAAGAGATTCCTATACTATCACTGCTAATTCAGTCATAGAATAAAACAAAGGAATAAGCATTTTCTGGACTGCCTTGGAAAGTAAAGGAGGTAAGACCAAGGGACAGTCTAGAACAAAAACATGTTAAAAAAACCCCAACAGAAATATGTCCAAAACCTAACTCCACCAAACCTTGTGAACAAAAACAACAAAAATCACTGAAGAAGCCTTATTTCTTCCCTTCCTTCCATTTTGAGAACTAGTTTATTTGTTGCTGTAGACTTTGTGAGCTCTGCAAGTCTGAGTGGTGATTGTGTGAGAAGTTATGGAGGAGCACACTTGCAGAGGGTAACTTCTCAGAGGAGAAGACAGAAGACAAAACGTCAGAATTATCACACAGATAATATCTTGGAAGGACAGCCTCTTGCAAGGCCATCTTCTGCACATCATGGGACAGGGGAGAAAGTATGAAAGAAATTAAAATGAGGAATACATTGAAATAACCTAATTCTAATTCAGAATCCTGCTTCCCTCCTCTGAAAGTGTCTAGAATCTGGCAATGCAAAGTTTCTTCTTTGACTTAGTGAAGGTCCAGCAGTCTCAAGAGAGGCTGGTTTAAGACAGAGGAGGACTGTAACAAATGAGACGTGGTATCAGCCTCCACTGAAACTGGGTTCTGAGGCCTTAAACCACCCCTGTTCACCATCCTTTGTCCTCTGAAAGTGGATGGTGTCCTTCACTGCCACTAGGACACTATTGTCTGTGGTGGCAAAACAGATATATTATTTAGAACACTGAATTTCAGCTGCAGCTATAGGCTGACAAAAGTGCTGAAATCCACTCCTTGAATATGAAACTTGACTTTTTTTGTGCTTTCTCAGAGCATGTCTGTTTGCATTTCATCAGCTCTGCCCATATCATACTGAGATGGAAAGAAGAGGATAAATTAATTATGAGAACTATTTGTGTGATTTTTGCATTATGCAAACATTTCTACTGCAGTTACTGATAAACAAGCAGTACTGTGGCAACATTGGTTTTAATTTTTTTTAAACATTTTTACTTTACATAAGTTTGTTATTAGTACCAAAGTCCTTGGTTTGTATGTAACCAGGAAAAATTAGTATTTGTTTTTGTATGAACATCCTAGTAATTTAAAAATTACAAGCTATTTGTATTTTTGGATTAATATCATTACAAGAAAAGGCCTTTCTTTTTTTACAGGAAAAACATAGTTTTTCCTGTAATTAGTTTTTTAAAAAAATAAAACAACTACCTTTGAAGGGAAAATAAAAGACAGAAATCCAGAATAATTAAGTAAGAAGAGACCTTTTTAACATTCTAGTCAAACATCCTGCTCTAAGTAAGGTCAGGTATGCAATCAGACCAGGACTTGCTCTCTTGCATACAGTGGAAAAGATATTTGCCTGATTCTATGTGACCATTGGCAGCTTTGGCAAATTATTTGAATTGGGAATCAATAAAAAGTGAAAACAACAGGCCCTTAGAGGGGAACACATCCGTGGCCAACTAGCTCCATGTAGAAAGTTGGACTCACAGTAGAACCACCGTGTGTAAATTCCAGGCTGCCAGACAGGACAGGACACCTTGCCCAGCAAAACTGAGTGTCCTCTACCTCTGCATCAAGGCATGGAAGCCTTCAAGGAGGGGGGAAAGTGGTGACAGGGAACAGAACAGGAATTGGGAACTCCTTGCCCTACTTACTTCAGGACCAAGAATATGAATTGAAGGGAAAAGTGTACTAAATACATTTGCAGATAACTCAGTAGGAGGGAAGAAAACAGGATCAGTCAAGAGATCAGAAGAATGAAAATGTTGCCTTGACCTCTCTAATTAGATACCTAGGGGAACTTTTATTTAAGGAAGCAGAGAAGTCAGTATATTTAATTAAGTTTATTGTGTTCCACTGCTTCTCTATAAGCTGCTGTATAAACCGTCCAAATGGGGTGAGGTGAAAAAGTGGAGAGCCATAATCTTTCATGTCAAATCTGTAATAATATAAAACCTGTAATTTCTTGATCATGGCTGAAAATTTTTACTTCTAAAGGTAATGCTTGTTTATTTTTCCAGTATGAGTTCACTGTGACATTCAGTGGAAAGCAAAGTGCAAAGGGGCAAGAAAGTAGACTATAACACTGATTCACTCTCTTATAGGATTCAAATTCATGCAAGAGAAAATAAACTTGTGAAATTATAGTACAGAAAAATCATTTTCATAATGAAAAGAATATAGAAAGGTTTATAAAGTACTCAAAGTAAATCTAAATTGATGGATAAATAGGGTACTAGATAGGGGAGTAAAATCGAGTAAAGATTACACTTGTAAATATATCTTAAGTATTTAAATTTCTCCAAGTATCTTCAAGGGAATAGCTAATCTCCATGAAACTCATTTCAAACATATTTTCCTTAAAAGTTTTCTTCCCCCGCAAGTTGAATATGCCTCACAAATACTGAAGATTTGTCAAGCTTAATTCAGAACATAGGAATAAGAAATCCAAGGAAGGTTTTAGGTTTTAAAACATAAGAGCTTCTGTAGCTCTGCATCCCTTAACAGACCAGATCAGTTTAATGTGTTTTTTAGGAAACACAATAATTCATTCACAGAATCACAGAATCTCAGAATTTTTGGTGAAGGGACCCCTAGAGATCATCTACTCCAGCCCAGCTGCTCACCTACAGCAGACTGCACAGGTTTGGAATATCTCCAGCAAAGGAGACTGCACAGCTTCTCTCAGCAACCTGTTCCAGTGTTCTGTCACCCTGCTGGTTTAGCATTAATTGATTTTTGGTGAGGAGAGAAAGAGGCAGCCACGGAAGTGATTTTCTGAGAGAAGCTGCTAAGAGCTTCCTCCGCGCCTGGACAAAACCAATCAGTAACTAGTTTTGAAGATTGACACCTGGTTAAACCACTTTAAAAAGTTAAATACACCTCCGTGAAACAGATTTTAAAGATGGGCAAGCCCTGAAATCGCTCTCTTGCTTCTGGCCTTGGACAGGTAACTAACTAGATGCGGGCCGGGCCAGGAGTGCTCTGCTGTGGCCTATGAGGCCTGGCGGGGCTGGGCCAGGCCCCAGTGGCTGCTGGGCAGGGGGAGGGGAGGCCATTGCTGCAGCTGAGGAAGAGGAAGCTCAATTGTGCTGGGTCCACCCCCGCTTCCCCTCAGCACAGCCGCTGAAGAAACCTCCATCGTTACAGTTCTGGCTGCAAGCTACCGCGGGGCTGTCCCGGCACACAGGAGACCATGCGGCTGAGACCAATGTCGCCGGTGCAGTGGCCCCACAGCTGGAATTGAATGCAGCGGGGGCCAGAGACCAGCCATGAGGCCAGAGCAACTGATGCTGTTCTAGCCTGGGCCCCTGAGATCCTGGCACAGCCCCCGAGTAGGGCATGCAATCCATCACCACAAGTGCTCCAGCCGCTGCCTGGCAGAAATCATGCAACCATCCACAGGCCTGTACAAGATATGAACTTTTACTGCATAGATGAGACTTGCAAACCTTCAAACCTCTCTCAAGTGAGAGAAAAGGACAGCATGAAGACATGTAGAGGACAATATGAAGACACCAAAGTCAGTAAAGAAGGAATTAAATCCCAGATTGGGGAGAATGAGGAGATGCCTTAGTCTTGGGCTGAAAATCTTTTGTAAGGTCATGGTGATGGATTATGATATCCTAGAATATCCCTATAATTCATGTAAAAGCATGGGGGAATGGAGTGTTCAAACCGTAAACATGAGCAAAGGCATCCATGCTGAAGTAAAGAAGATGTTGAAGTAACTGTGATCCAAATGAGAAACTTGAATAGAGAGAGATAAGAGTGATGAAGACGCTTTGCCTCCAGGGAAGGAAGAAGAAAAGTTCTGTTCCCAGAGATGATCTCAGAGATAGCTGAAGAAAACCTTTGCTTTTGAACAGCTCATCCTTAGAAGTGTACACTTTTAGCTAAAGATTGAGCCCTCAAAAACACTTGTGGGGAAAGGTGTAAGTCGAGGGGAGGGACTTTCACACAGTGATCAGATTTCTATTTTCCTGGGCAGCTGATTCATCGTGACATTGAAGCCATGAGAGAACTCTTTCTTGTGGAGAAGTCTCCATAGCATGGCAAGAGACTTCTCTCCCAAAGTGAATTGAAGAAAAACTATTCTAAAGGTGGCAAACTGACTCAAAGTCCCAAGTTTTGTCTCTTTAAGTTGTCAGTGAGAAAGAAAAGAAGGTGTGGGGGAGAAGTGTCTGAAGGTTTTGTTCTGATTATTCTTATTCTTTTTTTTAGTTCTGTTAATAAAGTTTTCTTTATACCCTTTTGAGCCTGATTTGCTCTTCTCCTAATCCTAGCTTGCAGCAGAAAATGAGTAAGTATATTCTAGTGGGTGCACTGGCATTTGGCCAGCACTAGACCCACTACAATCACCCTCACAGTAATGAAGCTCTTCCTCATGAGTAGCTGGAACTTCCTGTGCAGCAGTGTCTACCCATTGTCCCTTGTCCCATTGTTTGGTACCACTGATGAGTCTGGCTCCATTCTCCTGACAAGCACCCTTAAATTATTGTAGGCATTGAAGAGGTCCTCCCAATCTTCTCTTCTCCAGACAAAACAGGCCCAGCTCCTGCAGTTTTTTCCTCATAAGAGAGATGTTCCAGACCCCTCATCACCTCCATGACCCTCTTCTGTAGCTTCCAGTTTTTCTCTTCCTGAGGAGGCCAAAACTGGACCTAGCATTCCAGATGTGCCTCACCAGGGCATCTGAGGAACAGGATCACATTCCTTGGCCTGTTAACAACCTCTTCAAAGCCTTAGCATTATGTGTGCTCACAGTGAGTCCCAGATGCTGCATGTCTGCTCTCCTTCTTCTCCCGAGGCACAGATTCATGATTGTTTGTGACCACAGAAACACGTCCAATGGGAGAGAATAGAGGTGGTGTTAAAATTAATGCCCTGCACTTGTAGGTAGTGATTGCACAACTAAAATGCAAACAGGAAAGAAAGTGTACAAAGATTCAATGAACCACTACAAATAAATCTCTTCCTAAATAAAACAGAATCATTCATGTTAATATATAAGAACATAAAAACATAGTAAAGAAGACTGAAACTCATTTAAAAATCTCTGTAGTATTTAAGCAGGAAAGTCCCAGGATGTAAGCATTGGCTCTGTGCTCTGCATGCGTAAGAATGGTGTAAGTGGCCAAATTAACCAAAGAAGGGTGCAATGTACTACTGGACATAAAAACAGCCAAATCACCATTCTAGTTCCCGCCTATATTTGCTAACCGACCAGCAAATCGTATCCAGGAGGGCAAGAAAAATGCCCTGGGTGGCAGGTGTTTTACTCAGTCTGTTGGAGCCACCACATGCCCTACCTATGACTTTTGTTCACTTGTATGAATTACAGCGTTAATATTTTACCCTTTTCATTAAATAACTAATTCATTAAGACTTCAGAGTTCAAGAACTAAATATTGCAAATAAAATCATGAGAAAATGGATTAAACAAATGTAGGAGACCTCTCAAACTTCATTTTCACATCTGTGGTTTCTTCACTTCTGCCTCCAGGTTGCTTCATGTGTTGTATTTGAATTTTGAAATGCTATCTCATACAATTGGTATAATATTAAAAGTGTACCTGTACCAACTCTATTTTTTTCTGAAGTAATTGAAATGTAAACAAAAGTAGAATAGAGCTAGCCAGGCAAGATAAATAGCTAATTAAAGGCTCCAGGGGTTTAAAATATAATGAGTCTGAATTACAATGCCGATTTTGACTTTTTGTTAAGATCTGACTTGGATATCTATCTATTAAAATATTATCAGGAGATTAGTCTGCCAGAGCCAGGGAAGAATAAAAGGTATGAGCACAGAAAATTACAGCCTTGCAATTTATAGGTAATTTAAAGCTGATATACCTCAGTTTTTCAGAAAAGTTTAAAAAATGTTTCATTGTGCCAAAAATGATTATGGTTTTCTTTAATGGAGACCTCAGGTCTTGAAATTATGTTCTCTTGTTCACAGCAAGAGCAATATAATTTCTTATTTAAAAATATGAGGCCATTAAGGTATTCTGTCTGATATTCAGAGAGTACTGCATTTACGCAGACATGCCTATCTATCTGTGAACAGGCACACAAAGTGTGCTGACCTTTCAGTTCCTCATATTGTGTTCAACACAGGTGATATCCAATACAAGGAGTTATCTGCAGAATTATTAATAGCTTGACATTTATGGATGAGTAAATCTGAAAATCCCTTGTGATACATATCCTGTGGCTAACACCAATTATGCAGCTAAATAATCCAACTAAGGGTTTATAGGGCACTAGAAAGGAAACATGAAAAAGCACAGTTCTGTTACGCATTACTCACTTTTTGTTGGCCAATCTCATGACTAACTAAGCCAACATACCCATCAGTTAACAGTAAAATCTGACCTTTCTCACTTCATTATGGATAATGATTATTTTTATATAAACATACTGCAAGTTCTTTTAATGTTAGAGCAGGATCCTTAGAAAATTTCACACTTGGTTTTAGGGAAATAGGGTTTCTCTTCTTACCAAGATAAAGAAACTCAATACCACAACCAAGCAAATATTAAGCAAAACAAATAGCAAGCAAATATCTAAGCAAATATTAAGAACTTTTGCTAATGAGTTTAACATTTAAACTGGAGATGTGTATTACTACAACCTGTTATTATTGTCATAGGCCTTTGCATTTTGTTAGTTAGAAATGGCCTGAATATACAAGCATTACATTATTCTCTTTACAATCTGTACTGTTTGTGAACCATATAAAGTAACTTCTGCAATATTTCATACTTGTTATAATTTTCAAAATTTTATTTATTTATTTATTTATTGTTTATTTGTTTTTAAGCAAAGTACATTGTCTCAGTCATTAAGTCTCTAGGCAATGTTGACTAAATATTATGAAGCATCAGTAAGAGGTTGTAAAAAAAGTTTCCTTGAATTGAAAGAAATAAGTGTACTTTAATATTTTTTCCAAAAGTCCTTAAAATATTCCAGCTGCTGAAAGCTTCCAATTTCTTTTTTGTCATCATTGTTGTTGTTAATACTTAGTATTTTAAGTATTGCTAGTGAATACTTTGAAAAATTTCAGTAGAGCTAGAGCAGTAAGTGGGAAATTTCCAAATTCTATTTTATTTGCTGCCTGGCTAAAAGTATATCAATCTTTACAGGTTTTATTGTACGTCCACCTCTGCCTCTTAATCTTGGCAAATATTTTCTTCTGTGATGAACAAAAGCACCACTACTAAATGTAACATTTTGATAAAAAGCGGATTTGATATCCAGGGAGAGGCAAAGAGTAGGAACATAGAGTAAGGGTTCTAGGGGTAAGTAAAGATGTTTTTCCTATAATAGTTTTCTCTTCAGGAATAAATGTTCTAAGGAAAAAATTGTTGGACTTTTCTATCACTATTTCTATTTATTATCAAAAATAATTTTTTCCATTAAAATTATAACCTATATAACCCTAAGAAAGTCTGGAGTCTCCCTTATGGGGAATATTCCAGAACCATCTGTATGCAGTTCTGTGCCTGAGCAGGGAGGTTGTACCAGATGACCCACTGTGGTTCCTTCCAGCCTGACCCATCCTTCCCATCATATGATTCTGTGTAAAATGAGCATTTTTCCTGAGGCTCCCCAGGATTAGAATGTTACTAATCAAGCTATCTTTTTATTACTATTTGGCTATTGTAAAAGAAACATCAGTTGACCTGTTATGTCTTGCACTATGGAATTTATTTATTATATTCCTCTTTAAAATTAATGCTGATTTGATCATGGAGAATCCTATGAATGGAAGAGTTGTTCTCCTCACTGAGATGGAACTGAACTCATCATGGGAAAAATAACTTCCAAATTTCACAGTAGGAAGGCAGATGACAGGCAGAGTGGATGGGATAGTGTAGAGAGAAGCAAGATTTTTGAGAGGCACAGCAAACAATCAACCACAAAAACAATCTGGAGATCAGAGGGGCTGTTAGAGTCTTCTGCAACTCCTAAAACCGCTGAGCTAACAGGAATCAAGCCTGAAAGGAAATAGCTGTCTTGCAGACAAGTAACATCTATTAATATTTATGAACTTTTCAACAGTTTATTGTTGCCACTAACAGCATGTCTGTGATCTTTATCAGCATTACTGGTCAGAAAATCAGGAATTGGATCAGCACAGACAGCCATCAGATATAGAGTCAGAGCTTTTCTACTGTGGCCTCAGGAATTTCTGAGATGTCCTGGTTTAACAAAGTCTGGTTTTAAGTTGGGGGGGTGGGAGGTGGCTCCCTGGGGGGACCTGGTAGAGCAAATCAGCTGCCTAGTTTTGAAGAGACAATCAGCTGGCTAGCTTTGAAGATTGACACCTGGTTAAACAACTTAAAAGAGTTGAACATACTTCTGTGAAGACACATGTAAAAACAAACAAACCCCAGGAATCTTTCTCTTGGCCTTTGGCTTTTGAAGAGGTCACTGGCCAAGCTGGACCCACATGGGACCGCGCGAGCCTGGCCCGGCCAGACCCAGCCCAGCTGGGCTCAACTCAGCCTCATGCAGCTCAGCTGAGTTTTCTGCCACTGCCAGGCCATGCCTCCAGGACTATCCATATGCCATGAATAACCACGCTGCCAGGACTGCTCAGCCGAGGCCAGGGAGGCCAGGGCAGCGCCACATGACCGAGGTAGGACCGCATGCCCAGGGGAGTGCTGTACTGCTGGGGCAGCACCGCGTGGCCACAACTATTTTGGCATGCATTGCAAATGAACCTTGTTTACTCCAGGACCAGTGCCAGGAGTGGCCCCATGGTCGGTGCTGAAGGCAGCTCCAAGGCCAAGAGCAGCTGGTGCCAGGAGTGGCTGCTGCCATCCCGGATCAGGAGTGATCACATAGTCAGGACTCTGTGGCCAAAACTGGTGCAAGCAAATAAACCTACGAACACCAATTCTCTTCTGAGTCAGGAAAAGGAAAGGGGTGAAGACATGTAGAGAAAACAACATGGGACACTGAAGTCAATAAAGGAGTCAAATTCTAGATGGGAGGGGATTGAGGAGATGCCTTAGTCTTGGGCTCAAATTCTTTTGCAAAGTTATGGTGAAGATATATTTTTGATATATCAGACTTCATTTTTTCCCTGTAATTCATGGACTGCCTGGGGGGATGCAACATTCACCCGCAGCCCATGAGAAAGACACACTCATGCTGGAGCATGTGGATGCTGAAAAGCTGTGATCCAATGAGAAACTTGAACAGAAAGAGATAAGAGAGATGAGAAACTTTGCCCCAGGATAGAAAAAGAAAAACCTCTGTTCCCAGAGATAAAAGAAGAAAACTTTTGTTTTTGTACTGGAACAGCTCATCCTTAAAATAATACCCCATAAGTTGACATGGCCCATGAAAGCAGCTTTAGGAAAGCTGCAATGCATGGGAGGGACTTTCACACTGTGAACAGATTTTCCTTTACTTGGGGGCTGATTCACTGTGACATTGAAGCCACGAGAGAACTGTTTCTTGTGGAAAAGTCTCCATGGCATAGCAAGAGAGGCTTCTCTCCCTAGGCAGACTGAAGAAAGACTATTTTAGAGGTGATAAACTGACTGAAAGTCCCAAGTTTTGTCTCTTTATGTTTTCAGTTGGAAAGAAAGGAGGGTGTGGGGGGGTAGAAGTGTTCTGAAGGTTTATTCTGATTTTCTTAAAATTTTTCTTTTAATTCTGTTAATAAAGTTTTTTTATACCCTTTAAAGTTTTGAGCCTGTTTTGCCTTCCTCCTCCTAATCCATATCTCACAGCAGGAAGTGAGTAAGTAATTTCTTGTAAATGCATGGGCATTTAGCCAGCATTAGACCCACTACATGAGGAATCCCTTACAGACTTTGGAGATGGGGCAAGATCTACTGTCATGTCTTGCTAAAGACCCGTCATTCGATGGTGATGTGTTTTGCAATACTTATTTCTGTTCTCTTTGAAGACATCTTTATATTATTAATGCATGATATGTGTTAAGACTAATAAGAAGGACATTCATAATAGAGATGCATCTTATAGTGAGAAGGAAAAGGTCTGTGCTTTTTAATAAATCTTGGGGCAGTATATTAACTGATAACATTCTTGTACAGTTTATAGTGAGTGAAAACCATGAGGAGAAAACCAGTTAAGTGACTGTTCCTCTCTCTCTATCTACAGCTATTAGGGAAGGGAAGAAGAGAAAGATAAAAGGATATTTTTATGTAATTTGATGATTTATACCTAAAATATTTTCCTACCAATAGAAAAAAAAAAAACAAAAAAAACCCCAAAAATCCAAGAGCTTTTACCCATGGGCTTAGATAGCTGGCCTAGTGGAAAGTCTTTATTATTCTGAATTTAGGAAATTTTAATTATTTATTCATACAGAAGTAAACTGTGGAGGTCATGTCTACTGGGTGCAGGCAAAACCTTTTGTACTATTCTGTCATTCATTATGTATAGTCTATATTTTTAGATATTAAAAGTTTAGAGAAGTTTAAACTTTTGGGATTTTAGATGTTTTTAATTGTATTTTCAAGGGATTTTCTTCACTCATGTCATACGTACAGGAACCTAATATGTTTCAATGGGTTTGAATGCTGGCCCTTTTCCCTATCCTGACTTTTGCTATGTTGAAGTCCATTGGGAGCCATTATTTTTTTTCCCCTTCTTCACTAGAGAGGATGTCCATTAGTACTCAATTATTTTCACTTGTCCTTGAACCTGCCTAAACTACTTGAACCTACCTAAAGTACTTATCAGTTTCCCTTTCTATAATCTAAATAATTGTGAGAGGATTTTAAGGTTTTCACTGGAAATTGTTATCTATGTTTCTTTCAACAACATCTGATATGTTGCCTAAAGGATTTTCTGAAATTGTTGCATTTTCAGAAAGACCCACTTTTATTTTGGTGGGAATCATTATGTTTCATCTTTTTTTCTAACTTTTCTTTTGACAAAAATAATAAGTGTTTTTGCAACCTGTGTGCTGCACTCAGTGACTCGGCCACTGGTTGACAAGGTGGTGTTTGGTCAAAGGTTGGACTCAATGACCTCACAGATCTTTTCCAACCAAAATTATTTTGGGATAGTATGACTTCCATGCTCAGCTACATCCTGCCATGCTCCCTGACAAGGTGGTACTCCTGTCCCTTGTTTCTAAATGTAAATTCTCTTCACTAGATCAAAATGCAAGAAGTTTATTTTGAATATTCAAAAGCTGAACACACAAACTCTGCAGCTTTAAAAGGCAAACCACACAGGGCTGCAACCAATATGGTTTTGCTTGGGTTATCATCTGCCTGAGGCTTTAATGATGTTTTTGATCTTCTGCTTAGTTGCTTTCCTTTGTAAATCATTCATCAAGGGTTACTTTTTTGTACAGGAGAGTATAAAAGCTTTGTTACTCTACTTACCTGATGGATATTATAACTTCAAAAAAATTAATAGATAAACACTACAATTTTACTAACATTAGCTGTCATTTATAGTTTGCTATTTTAGAGCCTTATGTTGGGTTACATAGATAGATATAACTGATGCGTAGTATAGTAGTGAGATAATGAAAAGTGCTCCTTCTTCCTATATGTCATTGAATAACAAAGGGCCAGAAAGCTGAGAAACATAAGCCTATGTGTAGTTAAATTAGGCTACTAGGCACAAAGGCCAGGACTTTCTCACAAGTTTTTGGCTGCTTTTATGCAGAATCCCCGGGCTAAGGAAAAGTATGGGGGAAAAATACTTTAATTTTTTCCTCAATACCTTTGCTTTATTAATATTTTATTAATTTGTCCTGTTTTCCCCCTTTTTTATACATCATTGCACAGGCAAAAGAAAGAAAGTGGAAAAAAAGGAGAAAAAAAACTGAAATAAGAAAAGGAACCCCACAGGGTTTATAACTGTCACCGATATAAATATCTTTCTGAAGAAGGCACATTTGAGCTACAGTTAATGTAAGTGGTTCACTGCCTTTTGTAATGGATATTGTTTATTATATTGTTCTCTAAGAGAAGATATAAGCAAAGACTATTATGGAAGAACTGCTGAGTTATCAAGCCTTGTCCAGATTATAGAGTGGCAGTTCTGGAATTATAGAAGTGTCTGAACTGCAAAAGATATCTCTTGCTCTTGTTTTTTTCTCCCCACTCCATTAAAAGTTAAAGGTGGGAAGGGAGTTTTTGTGACATTTCTTGCACCTCAAGAACAGAAATTCTGTCCCTGTAACACCTCGTGCTCATTTCCTGCAGTACAAGCAAATAACTTGATCCTTGACTGATGGGAATCCTTGTGTCACCTTGAATTTTGATGAATACAGTTCATACCTGCTCTTCACCATACACTTTTAAACTTTCTTTTTTAAATTTTACTTTTTATTTTTCACTTGTCCTCTTGTTTTCATATATTTTTCTAAACCTAGGTCATATTCTGATTATTTTCATTCAGGGAAATAATTGTGAGTTTTCAATGCAAAAAACCCTACAAACAATTATTCCAATTATTATTAAAATAGATAGGACCATTAAATAATAATATTAAAACAAACAAACAAAAACTGCTCAAAACAAAATGCACCCCAAAATGGCATCAAACCTGAAGCAAAACAAACCAAAAACGCAAAAGCAGAAGATTGTGTCAGTCACATATTTTTTTGTGCCACCAAAGCTGATGAAAAGTGTTGAAAAGAAACATGATATGGAAAAACATATTAAGATAACTTCTTAAATTTCTGTTCCCAGTAGTAAAATTGTAACATTTTTCCTACATTTTTGCATTTCAGCCATTTCAGCCATTTCATTTGCTATAGTAATGAACTGGGGTTTTATTTAACTTAGGTTGATACAGAGCTATGATCTATCTTGATGGTTAGAATTCATATTACTGTAGGCTTATGGCTACACTGATTAATGCATTATTTTTGTTAAGTACTGCAACACAAGGTTGGCTAAGGACTAAAAATATTTTTATATTTAATAGCAGTAAGGCTTTGTGTTTTGAATCATACTGTAAGTGGTGTTTTGGTTACATATTTAGAATGGAGGAAGTGGTCTTTTGAGTCTTGCAATATCAGACATTTATGGATTACAGCACAATGTTAATAAGAAACAAGTATTTGAAACTGATGCTGCACTTTAGCAGCAGTTTAGCTGTGGAAGGAAAAAAGTATTTTGTGGATGTGGCCTATTAAAATGGTACTTGTCAGACACTTCAGGAGGAAAATGTAGATGATTTATATGTCACTGGATGTATCCTTATCCTCTCCTATCAGCCCCACCCAGAACTGAGCCTGTAGGTGTTTTCTTGTTATAAAGAACCTTTTCTCATTTTTTTCCCTACAGAGTATCATAAATACTGTATATATAACACTTTTATACTTAATTACAAATCAGCCTGATTGTGGAAACAAGCTCTAATCTCTATCTTTAATTGAAGTTAAATGTAACTATACACAGCAGCAGCCAGACAGCTTCATTTGCCTAATGTAGAGAATAAACAACCACAGAGTCACATCAGAATTCAGGTCTTGTGATCTTATCCCTCAGAAGCTGCTTTACTAAAAAGAAATAATAATAATAATAATAATAATAATAATAATAATAATAATAATAATAATAATAATGGAAGCATTAATTTCTTCATGTGTGGGTGGGGTATACATCTCTTTTTTTGGTATTTCAATGAAATATTTTCAGAAATATCAATGCAATATTTGCAGAAATAATATTTCTATTTAAGCATTCAGAAAAATTCACTCACAAATAAATCTCTTTAAGTATGTATATGATGACAAAAATCCCTTTTGGAAGAAAAAAAATCACAGAGAAGTATTATTCAACTGCAATTTTCACTTTGGGAAGAAATCTTGTTGAAAGATTGATGTGTTGAAAATAATGTTAGTTGCTAAAATGTCAGGAACTCTGAGCTGAAGAATCATCATCATCAGATGGTTTTGGTATATCAGTGAGTCTTTTTAGAGTACACATGTATCATTAATTCTGAGAAACTGTCATAATTTTTGTTATCACTCAATAAGTCATATAATGTCATCTTCATTAGTGCTACATTCGTGAGCAGATTGCTGAAAAGGAAACAAAGGTAGATTTGATATTTTTAAAATGTAACTCAAATATCAGTATGTTTTACTTGTGGCACTCAATAATCCTTTTATCAAAATTCATGTCAAAACTGAAGTATCATTATTCTAAATCTATGTCTTTCTTTTTGATCACTGTGATTGTCCCAGCTTGCCTAGTTCTAAAGATTTGAGATTAGTGATTAAAAAAACAGCCAAATAATTCAAATTATTTTACAAATAGTTTGAAATACTGTGCAATGAAATACAATTAATTTTACATGCACTGTAATTGTGTATTACTTTTTATTTGACCTTTTTTTACAGCAAGACATAATTCTTGAGCAGTGTTTGATCTGAAGAATGGATGTTCCTAAGCAATTTGTTTGCAAGTCAATAAAATTCATTTCCATTCATACTTAGCTGATGGCTGAGCAGTTGTTAAACTCCACTAGTAGGTAGTGGAGAGAGCATTGCCAATGATCTTTGTCATGCTTTCAGTTTTATGTTTAAACTGCTATTTCCAGACAACAAAATTATCTGGGTGCCTGAAACCAGTGAACTTTACTGCTTATAAGTATTAATTCTAAACATAAAATTTTGACAGTATTTCCTGAAATACATTTAAGGTTTCAGTTCTTTCAGGTTTTGGCATGCTAGCTGTTGAGACAGTGTGTTTTGACTTATTATTTGGAATTCTGTAGGAATCAGAGACCTCTCTGGTTTAACTAGAAACCAAGAAATCACTCAAGGATTTTACTGACCTTCATAAGATTATAGAATCATTGAATGGTCTGTATTGGTCTGCCAATGGGCAGGGACACCTTCCACTAGACCAGGTTGCTCAGAGCCCCATCCAACCTGGCCTTGAACACTTCCAGTGATTAAGCATCCACAGCTTCTCCAGGTAACTTCCTCCAGTGTCTGATCAACCCCACAGTGAAGAATTTCTTCCAAATACCATATCTAGACCTGTTCTCAGTCTGAAGCCATTCCCTCTTGTCCTATCACTCCAGGTCCTTGCAAAAAGCACCCTTCAGTCCTTTTGTACCCCCTTTAAGTACAGGAAACTACTGGAAGGTCTCACTGGAGCTTTCTCCTCTGTAGAGGCTGAACAACCTCAACTCTCCCAGCTTTTCTCCACATCAGAGGTGTTCCATCCCTCTGATCATTTTCTGAGACCTCCCCTCGAATGGCTCCAGCAGGTTCACATCCTTCTTGTGTTGGAGGACCCAGAGCTGGATGCAGCACTGCAGGTGGGTAGAAGGCCAAGTCCCCTCCCTCCCCTGCTGCCCACAGGCTTTGGATGCAGCCCAGGATACAATTTTTCATCTCTACTCCATAAAGAATATCATCATTCCATGATATTCCATGATAGTCCAAAGTTCCAGTTTCTTTATGTGGAAATGTTTGCCCGCTATCAATTCCATTGCATTTCTCTTTCCTGACAAAATCTGTGATTAAATAAAATGTACATGATCTCTAAGGCAGATTCACATTTTATTTTTTTCACCCAATGAATCAGAAAAGTTAATTAATAGAATTATTGTGAAATGTGTCATCTTGTACAAGCTCTACTATTGATCTTAGAACTGTTACCAAATAAACTTTACATTATCAGACCAATGGAATCTGTATGTGGAAAGTGGAGGAGACAGAAGACTGAATGACAAAACATAATTGTAAGAAAACAGATTTCAAATATCATCTTTTACAACCCATTATGAAAAAACAAATTCCCCCAAACCCATGCTGTTCTCAGACTGCATCTGCTTAATGATTGGAAGTACATATTGAAAAACTATTGATTCATACAAGATAATAACAACTTACTTGTAAAAATGAGTAGATAAAACAAATTAATCAAACAAATTTAACAGAAAAATCTTTCACCAGTAACAATTTAAATATTTAGTAGAGCTTATATTAATTAAATTCAGTGAAGATGAAATTCCTAATACCTATAATTTTTCCATGGCTGTAAATGAACACATGTTTTAAAGATATGATGCGGGGGATGTGTTTTGAGATTGATGAGCAGCAAACCATATTGATCTTGTAGCTGCACATAATGATAATTTGTACACTTTTCCACATAATAACCATGTTAAACTCAATGTAGAGTTGTGAGAAAGACCTATTGCTCATGCTGCAGTCTGGCTAAACAAATCTTACCTTCTTCCTCTTTTTACATACCTTTGAGGAAAGTGGTCTTGATTCCCCCACCAACCTGTATATTTCCATATTCCTCAGGAAATTCTGTCCCTTTTATGCTGCTGTACAAGAGAAATACTCTTCTATTTCTATATTTGCTCATGTAATTCTAATGTAAGAATAAAGCTACTAGGGATGATACTTAGTTCTGTGTTTTCCTGGAGCTGGATGGGATCACCCTAATAAACAAACTGCTATTACGACTTAGATGTGGTCCCTTTCTAAGGAAGGTGTTGAACCCCAGGGAAATTTTCAGTAGGTATGAGATTGTTCTCAATCTGTTTATATCTTCAGACACAATTTGCAAGATCAAGTGTTTGATATGTATGAAATAATTAAATCACTCCATAGTTATTATCGCTGTTGTGGAGTTTTTGATTATTATCTTTATACTGCAATATTGGCTTTTAAAGGTGGGTGACGCTTTTTAACAAGTAAACATTTGAAAGTTGCATATATTACTGGCTGTAACAATTTACAAAGCCTGTTGCATGCCCATGTTGCCTATAGACTTTGCTGTTAGAATATTTTCTTCATTTGGATATGTTATTTACCAGTTTTTCATTCTTTTAATTAACCCCCAATTTAATCAAAGAGCTTTGTAAGTATTTATGGGATTTTGTAAGTATTTATGGGATTTTACTTGGAATATACTGGCAAGTATTGTAAGTATTTATGGGATTTTACTTGGAATATACTGGCAGCCATGTCCTAAACAGTCTTTTATAATGACAGGAGAATTGTACTCTAAAGAGACTACCAAGACATTTGGTTCAAATTTTGAAGTCTTGCACCACAGTTCTGTTTTCTCTCATTTGAAATATGTGAGTGTTTTATTATCTGAAACTGCAGAAGTCAAGACCACTTTGCAAATATGCTTCCCAAACTGTGAGGGATACACAGGAAGTAGGCATGTGTTGCTCCTACTTTGAGTTACGCCACTGCACAAAGGAGAAAATAAATTTAGTCCTATTGCGTGTTTTCTGCACCATAAATCCCACAAAAAATCTAAATTTAGGAAAGATATATTCAACTTCAGAATAAATGCTTTCCTCTGATATTACTGGTTTTGGAGAAAAATCAGTTTTGAAAAACATCTGTCCAGAGAACAGAACAACTGTGAACACATATTATGCTCTTTTAATATGACTTGTTTCCTCCAGCTGAAGGTAAAAATCTCCAAATTCTAAGCATTCTATTTTCATTCACGGAAAGGAAAACAAGAAAAATGTATGGGCTACTGAAAATCTGTGTCATCTGTCCATAAAGATTTCCTGAAAGGCACATATCCATTATGTTTAGCAAGGCAACGGTGTCAGAATCTCCCTTTGACTATCCAAATGTGAGCAAAATTGTTGATTTCTCCCAGAGAGAGAAATATTTTGCACATTATATGATTTTTTTCATTTTATTATAATAGAATCTCACCCTGTAGCCTGTCAAATTATGTGCCATTGCTAATATGTCAAAAGACAACATTAAAAAATAATGAAAAAAGCAAATGTAAATATTTTCTTAGAATGTATATTGGATTTTACTCCTGAAATATCTTTTTCATTTTGGAGAAATCTTATTGTGTGGAATATATTTGTTCTGCAAATCCATCAAAAACTGTTTTTATGAACATGTATTTTCAATCATAATCTGTTCTGATTAATATTTTGCAGAGATATTTTTCAACAAACATACTGAAAGAATGTTAAAGTTACAAATTCAAGTACAGCAGGTTTAGAGAAATCCAATTTCCACAGTCTGTATGCATATCATAATTCAATAAAGTACCCACAAATTATTTTCTTTATAGTTCTGTCCTCATTCACTTGATGCAATGGCCTTTCCCTTCATTGCCTGCAAATGCCACAGATCAACCAGGCAATTTTCCAGTCTGGCATCTGCTGTCCTGAACTTGGCAGAGGTTACTTTTCAAAATCTCTCTTCTGCATCTAAATAGGAGTTTATGGAGTCGAAGTGTAAAAATAATATTTACTATGTTTCTTTTTTACCACCCTGTTCCAGTCCATAGGAGTTCATGCTTTGGGTGCAAATTGGTAAATTGGCTTCATCTCTTCATTTTACTCTGTGGTCAACTGACCGAACTTAAAAAGGAGCATACAGGCACTGGAAATGTCTGAAGTCATGTTGTCTTCCCACAATACCTCCTAGCTATGGGCGGTATGGCAATTTAACAGTTTTCAAACGAATATTTATTTTCAAAAATAAATATTAGTATATTTGATGAAAAATATTAGTCCAAAATACTAGTTTTATGATAGAAAATACTAACTCAAGAAAATACTTCATTTTATAGGGTGGCACGGGCAGAAAAAAAACAACTTCATGAATTGCAGACATTGTAACAACCATGGAATAGCAATTTTTACATTAAACCTGTATACATTCTCTATTAACTCTTAGCATCTCTCAAACATAAATTTAAAGGTTGCAAATGTACTTGCATGCTTTTACACAGAGTTTCCTTGATATTTTTCCATGGACAGAAGGCCTGGGTTCTCTATCTTTACCTTGATAAATCCATGTATTCCCCCCTGCGCTTTATCCCCCCTGTTCTGGAGCTGGTTGTTTTCTGGCATCTAAAAATCTAAACTCCTGACTCTCCCAAAGATACCCTTCTATGAGCAGGACCCCAAAAATTATCAAAGGGAGGCCTCTTCCACTTCTCTTGCACCAGGCTGTCCTTACCCTGCTCAGGCACAGGCCAGTCTGAGGGTGCAGATAAATAAATGTAGGTGTCTAAGCATGGGTGAGAGAGTAGGGACTTGGTGTGCTTGCCTGAGACCTTTTTAGCTGTCTTATTTCCTAGTATTTTATGAACATACAAGAAACTGTCAGATAACACATAGGTCCTATGGAAATGCTTGCCCTTTTGTATCAGCCAGGTAGCAGCATATGCACATTGAAAGAAGAAAAAAAGGAGAGAAGTTCTTGTTGTGATTTCCAGAAGTGCATTAACTCTGTCTACATGCACTCAGTATAAATCCAGATGAACAAAGTGGGACTCAGGTCCCTGAAAATCAGCTTTTTTATTGTGAGGAGCCCCACTGATAAAGACCAGAATCAAAACAAATGTGTTAGTCATCAGTCTACTCTGCCTGGATGTCTCAAACCCCTCCACAAACTCCCCAATGACATCAGTTATTTACCTATTCAGAGCTGAATGTTGTCTATACATAATAACTCAAATACTTAAAATTGGGCATCTAGCAGCGTCTTAGAGATCCTAAGGTATCCTTCCACCCTAAGATGCCCTCTTGATATCTCCCACAGATCCTTTGTCCCATAAGGTAGCTCTAAGCAAGTGTTTCAGGTATTCTATGATCAAGAATGGCTCTACAGAGATGTCTTTATGCATTTGAATTGTTTTGCTACATTTAGATGCCTAAATTTAGATGCCTGCAGTGTGGTACTAAAAGATATAATGAGGTATTCAGTTGTGTGCTGGAACAGCTGAAATTCAATTTTGACTATTTTAGAACTGCCTTTCAGGATAGGATCAGCCCAGCCTATAAACTTTGGCTTTCTTCAGTGCTTTAAAACTGGGAATGGCCCTTTAATTAATGAATTATTTCATCCTGCAAGTTATAACTGAATGAATAAATGCTGAATTGTTTGTTAAATTATGCATACCACATACATAAATAGATATATGTATAAGTATATATGTACAGCTACAATTTGATGAATTCTCTGCAGTTCCTTACTGCTATAAATTACTTCAGTCTCACACTCATTCTCATACCAACCAATACCTGGAGGTGTGTACATCTGCCAAATTATCAGGAACAAAATTGCCCTTATGTGGGCAGTCTGCTAAGAGAGGATGGGGATGCAGTGGCATCAGTTTTCAAGCCCTTCCCAACACTCCTTGAATCCTGCTTATGAATGTTCTCATTTTGGGTGTGTCTGGTTGGATGTGTCTCCAATGAGGAGATGACAGTGGTTAATCTCTTTATCTTGTCCCATCTCTGTTGCAAGGATTTAATTACTGTCTCTCTTTTGGACCTGGCTGTCTTGAGAATTTGCAGTTAGATTTGTGCATATCAGCCACACATACCATTTTTATAGCCCTTCTCCATGCACATCAATATGAAGATTTTTATTAGAATTTTGCAAAGTCCTAGAAGATTCCTGGGCTTCTATTTTCTTATATATCATAGACACTTCAGTGTGTACCGGTAAAACCTGACATCTACCTTTTATGATATTCATAAGTTTTCTTGTCAGAAGTCTCCAAAGCATCTGGAGTATTTCAGCAATATATTGTCTTAAACTTTCCACTTTCCAAGTCTGGAATTGCAAATGAAGATTACAATTTCCTTCTTTCCTTGCAATCATTTTTATCTTTAAATTCTAACCTAATGCACTCTTCATATGCTGTCGGTTTTATTGGATTCTGATGAGCTTTATGATGTGCCTTCCCGCTTGCTCATTCTCTATTATTCATCTTACATTATCCATTTTTATCCCAGACAAACTGGAAAAAGAATTTGAAAAGAAACAGAAGAGTCAGATGTCATTGCTAGGACAGATACATTCTTGGTGTGTATTGTGATCATACTTTCACTGACTTTCCTGCTGAATATTTATTATTAATAATAAAGGGCCTTAATTGTTACAATAATTAAGGGCTACCTCTCTGTCTAATCTGAACTTTACTGGTTACAAGAAAAATAGCTGATCACATCAGGTGCAGATCTTCATCCAGGCTCTGCTGTGCAGCAATTTTGCCTGTGAGCAGCAGCTGGCTCTCTCCAGAGTTTAGCAGCAAAGTTGTCAATGCCACATACACACTGGGTAGTTCAGTTCCAAAAATCTCTGTTGTGAGAGCACATGGATAGTTGTAGAAAAATTGTGTTAGAATTAGGCAGAAATTTTAAGTAAGCTCATCTTAGTAAAAGGAAACTTATTTGCAGTATTATTCCATTATAGAGCATTTTCCTAGCAATGTTAAACATTGGTACGCATATAAAAAAAACACAGGAAGTTTGTATTACCACTCTCACATTCCGGTAGTAAGAGCTGGAGGAAAAAAGAAATAGTAAAACAAAGAACCTGTTCAAATACTTTCTGCTTAAACCATTAAGTCTATTTGGAAAGTTGTTTCAGAACCACTAGAATAATGATCAAAAAATCTGTTGATAAAAGTGTAAGAATGGAGACTCAAAAGACAGGTCAAATCCAGCCTCCTCGGGGCTCTGTACTGGCTCAGGGTGTTGTCTTCTGTATCTGCCCTGACCAGACACCTAGTTCCAGACAGAGTGGTTCACATGAAGATAAAGTACAGCTGAAATGTGCCCTGATAACTCTGTGTGACTCTTGTGCACCTCTTGCATCCCTGAGTCCTGGAAGAATGCCAGCTAGCAGGGAGCCAAAAGGAGGTGGAGAGGCACTGAAAGGTGATAGCAGTTTAAGAGTTGGATTCTATTCTTGTGGATCCCTTCCATCTCTGTATTCTTGATTCTGTGATTCTAACTCAAAGGATTGTTATGTCCTACTGCTAAAGGCAGGTGCCTTCAGAGAGCTGTACAAGCCCTCAGCCAAGATGTTGTCCCTGCACAGTTGAGAGAGATCTCTGGTGCTGCACATCCATGTCTCCCCATGGGCTGAGCTGGGGGTTTGTCCATCCCCACGCATGTGAGCAAATGTCAAGAGCTAAAGCTTCTCTAGGGAGCCATGGGTCAGGAACTGGGCTTGGAGGCAGCACAGGACACACAGTGGTCCTCCCCCTCCTCAGTCACTTGCTGAAGACTTTTCAAAACATCTCTGGAACAGCATCAGTCCAAAAGGAAAGCTGCATGGTGCACACCTATACTCTGCCCCATTCTCCTCCTCTTCCATGTGAGCTTAGCTTCAAAATAGTTTCTGATTCATCAGTTTGTCAGGCAGGTCTTCTATTTTGCCTGGTCTTTGGGGATTTCCTTATTGATCTCATGGACATGTTTTGCTGGATTGGCATTTTGTCCTGGTTTTTTATGCAGGCAGGCAAGGTTTCCTGAGCCTGGCAGTGCCCTGCCTGATCTTAGAGACCTCAGAAGTGTTCCACGGAGGTTCTATGAGAGCTTCAAGGTGGCCACTTGTGGAGGACAGCCCCATGTGTGCTATGGGCAGCACTGAAAGGGTGTCTTGCAGTGGTTTCCTCAGAATGAGGGAGCAGCCTAATGGACATGGTAACCAGGACAGCACAGTGCATGTGTGGGTTACATACTCTGTCTTTTTTTTTTATTCCCAAAAAAAGCTCACCATGCAGAAGAAGGGGCAGTGAGTTGTGATAAGAAGCAACAGGGGTGTAAGTAGCAGGCTGCACCAGACTTTGGGGTCTCACAGCCAGAAAATTCACTGGAGAGTGTCTTAATATGTCTTAATATGGATGCTCCCACCAGGCTGGGTACTGTAAGTTTATGTAGGATGGCATAGCATGGTGGGGATTTTGACTCCGTGGTGTTACAGAGGATGCAATGGGAGTGTAAATGCAGCCACAATTGGTAGCATCCACCTTTTACTTGTGAATCATATTTTGAAATAATTTACGAAGAATGGAAATAAAAACCTTCCACCTGGCTACTACATGGTGGCCAAGATGCTGATAAATTTTTCTTTCTGTGATGTAAGCATCCACAATATAAGAGTACTGCTCCATTTTATTATTATACATAGCAAAATGTGCATAGGCATTTCAACCAGAACTCTTTCAGATCTGGACAATGCTCAATTTGTTACAGACTAAAACTGCTTGTGTTTCTAAATTCAAAAACATTGTTGGATGGATAAAATGTCTGCTCTCTGCAAATAAGCTTCCTAGTGGAATATTTCAATTCTCAGCAATGCCTGTCTCTGTCAATTCACTCAACAATCTCAGGTAGGCAGAGTGGAACAAAATTAGTATTTTCCGCAGATGAATTAATTTCCCTTGTGGTTAGTGGACAGGTTTGTGAGGACAATAAAAGTTATGCTTTCTTTTTTTTTCTTTAAAACCACTTTAAAACCATATCTGCAACTAGCACATTCATGCTCAGAAGGAAAATTTAGAATGTTTGCTCAGTTCAAGTTGGTAAACAGGTATTTTGCTCTGATGAGATTTAGCATGGAGTTATGGGAGTACAAAGATCTCATAAACCATCTAGGTTGGCTGTCAGACACCTGTTTATGCAATAAGAGATCCAAGGGATAAAATTATGGGTAATGAGACTTTGTAAACAAAAAATTGGAGTGGTTATATTCCAGCTGTGTAACTTGCTATTACTTTTTCAATCCTTAGGACTTCTGATCTGCAATGATTTCTGCAAAAAGACTTCAGTAAAAATAAAAATCACAGAACAGGACTGAAGCTGACTTTATGTTAGACTGAGTTATGTTTGTCTACCTGCCTATACACAGAAAATCATGATGAAATTAGTCACATACATAGCACCTACAAGAGAAGCAGTGGAAAGTGTATTAAACTCTGAGGTTTAATCTGCATGGGATTCAATGCTTGCTTAAAGTGAGCATTTTCTGCTTCCAGGATGCCAGTGTAACTGTTTCATGGTGGGTTTTCTGACAATCTGTAGACAATTCCTCATGCATGAGCTACTTAGAAACGCCCTGTTCTCCTCCTAGAACATGATAGGAGTATTTTATTTTATTTTAGTGCCTATTTCAAATTGGCAGGATTTGTGGGGGATAGAAAATACAGCAGGCTGCCTTAGACCCATTAAGACAAGTTCTTGGCTCTACCAGTCTGTACATGGATGTCTGGAGCTAAGAACAGAAAACACCATCAAAGCACAGCTTGAGTGAACTTTTAGTGACCTCAGGCATAGAATCTCCCAGCTTCTTGTCTTACTAATCATAGCATTAATTTGAGTCATAAATACCCCTTTTCCTAAATTTTTTATTAATTATGCAGTTGATATCAGCTTACTTACAATAGCTAGCTAAGGACTTTTACAGCTGTTTTTTACACCTTTTTTTAGTATAATAAAATCTTTTTTACTTAGGACAGCCTGTTGATTCACACAGAAGCAACATGTAGGTGAAATAAAAACTGTGTAGAAGGAGTCATCATTGAATTAACTTCTACTGAATGGAAATAACAAAACAGAAACAGGATGAGAAAAGCAGAAGCAGTTTGGAGAGAAAAAAAAAAGAATAGTGAAATAGTAAAATAAAGGATTTCTGTTTATGAAGGCAACAAAAAATTCATTAGAAAGGTACAAGTGTACAGGTTTTAGTGAAAGGGCAGTAGGTGAGGAAAATAGAAGCCATAAGGCAGTTCAGCAATTATGCTGTTAATGGGAGATATGGAAAATAATCATTAGGAAAATAATGGTCAATTAATCAGTCAGGCAACTAAGCAATAAAATGCAATATCTTATGGCTCCTACTTGTTTCATTAAATTTAGGTAGAAAGAGCCCCAGGTTCTCTTCACATATTAAAATGCTGAGCCTCCAGTTCATTTTTCTTTGGGAAATAAACACTAAAGAAAGGAAGGCAGTCTAATACTTTATAAAAGGAAGACTCATTTACAGTAAATGAAACAAACAGATCTAGATCCTAGCAGCTGGTTCAGTTTAGATGAGTTCCCTTCATTTGTAAACAACACATTGCTGGGATTAGGATGTTGCAGCACTTGGTAGATTATGAGAAATGGTAGAACTTGTGGTGATTTTATTTTATAAACATTTTGTGAGCATGTGAGAAACAGAAAAAATTATTTGTCTGAAAGGCTGAAGTGTCTCAGATGGATGTGATTGCTGATAAAAATCTGGCAAATAATAGCAGTGAATATGATAATAAGAGAAGTTCTCACTTAACATAAAAGGACTTTAAAAACCTTTCAAAAGATTTTCTGATATAAATACATTTATTTTCTTTCTGAGTTCATGCTGGCCTGGTATGTACCTGAAATGTTGTAAAAAATGTTTTATTTAAAAATTATTAGGCCAATTATACTTAAATATGACTACTCTGTCCATAAATATCTTAAAATTATATTATTTGAAAGTACCACATTGTCAATTATTCCCTTATGTGATTGGGTTTTTTTTCTTTTTTAATATCCCCTGTAAATGTTGTGAATTCCTAATGCATACATGGAATAAATAGTATCAGAGATGCAATTGGTAAGAAAAATCTGACTGACTCTGACTCCAAGCAACTATTTCATGTAGCATGGAGCCAGATAACATTTCTGCTGTTGGTAATAAGTTGTCATCATTCACTATCAATCACACAATATGTCTGTTGCAGCTGGAGTTACTTCCATTAAGTCACAAATCACAGCAGTCACTACAAATAAAACACCCACTGCATATTTTATTTTAAAATAAGCTGTCTCTGGAAAAAAAAAACAAACAACCCAACCTAATGGGTGTGTGTTGTTGCCATAACAGCTGCTCCAGGTCACAGAGTTTAGATAAAAATTGAACTGGTAATTCAAACGAGGTGTTTTACTTACAAATAGGTTAAACTCCTTACATGATTGTCTTTCTGGTTCTGCATGTTTCAGCTGATAGGAAACAGCACAGACAAAACAGATTGAATTCAAACGTATTTAAGAATTTAAGAATTAGAACAGAGCAGCAGAATGACACCAATTAGCACAACCAGGAAAGATAACTGGCCCCAGTGTATACCTACCAAAAAAACCCAAAACTAAAAAGAAACCCACAACAGAGTTGAAGAAATGTAAGAAATGTTGAGTAGCTAGAATTTAATAATTATACTCTTCAAATTAATTCTTCTTTTTTTTCAATTTTTGGAAAGGAATAGTAGCTAGGAGTTTAATAATATTTAGAGTTTCATCTTGTGCATGTGCACATATGCCTGGCATTTTTTGCATGCATTTTGTGGCAGTGAATTTTTTGTCAAAACGCTAAGCTCAAAGGTTTGAAGGTCACAGAGGACTTGCTTTGATTCCAACATCCACTGCCCAGCCATTTGTTTGGCTTCATAAAATCTAAGCCTTGGCACAGGCGAAATCTGTAGAGGATTTTTTCCCAAATTTCAAGGCAATTGTTCCAGTGAAATTTCAGTTTTTTGAAGCTCAGACATATGCATAGTAGTAGCTGAATTTTATAAAATATGGAAAAATCTGATTTCTAAAGCATAAGTGCTCAATCAGGGCATGCTGCATCAGATACTTTGTTAATGAAGATACAATAGAAGCTGATTGAACGGGAAATTCAGAACAGCAGCAGTGCAAGAATGTGCTGTGAAAAGCTTCTTCTTAAAATCAAAATAAATTGTAATAATTTATTATGGCTGTGAAGGACCTTCCTTCTGATTTTTTCAAAGCCTTCCACTGAGGAACTCTGAGGCACACCTTGGCAGTCCTGCATGATGCTCTGTGGTCCTCCCACAGATCCAAGTAAGTTCTGGAAAGGCTCCACGGGTTAATTTGGAAAAGCCATGTAACTGCAGTTGAATGGGCAGGTAGTCCTGCTGATTAGTTGCATGTCCCAGTAGAGATAATTAACTTCACACTGATACAAATTCGCTGTACTTGTCATTAGTGCTTTGTTTGGCACATGCTCAGATTTCTCAGCTGTCCTCTTTGTGACACAGAATCTTCTCTTAATTTCCATAGTTTCTGGACAAAATCTGTGCCACGGTAACTGGGAGGCCAAGGAACAGAAGTGGGAAGGATCACACTGAGAGGCAAAAAAGGCAAGTCACTGAGAGAGCTTTAGGGACATCTGTGACTTGTAAGTCCAAACTTAAAGATTGTCCTGAGAGTGGGCATAATATTAGGTTTCTTTAGATATGTTTAATTTTATGGAAAATAAGTTCAAAAGACCAGCACAATAATGAGAGAAGCAGAAAATGGAAGGCTACTTTTTTCTTTTTTTTTTGGCTCGGGGAACCAGGAATATTTTGTAATACACATAGAGAATTTCTGCACTATGTTAATATCTTCCTTGTGAAAGATGGCTCTGAGGAGGTAAACCAATAAATAATTTTTAGATCAAAAATTAAAAATTTTTATTCTTCTTAAGGGGCCCTCTAACATTTGGAAAAGTATATTTTTCCTCAATTTCAAATCTTCATTCACTGATCTGTCAAAATCATCAATATTCATTCAATATAATATCTACATTAAAAAGTGCATGAAAGTATTTTTTTAACATAGAATTTAGTTTTTAAGATAGATTTTTTTAAATATGCCAGCCTTCACTTGTAAATGCATAATGCTATTTATAGTGTTAATTAGTCATTAACAACAGTGCTTGTTGCTAATGGCTAATTTTTTCAAGATGATGGTCAACATTATCTGATATAAAGACTACCCTGTGCTGCATCAGGAGTGTTGCAAGGAGATCCAGGGAGGTGATCCTTCCCCTTTGCCCAGAACTCATGAAAGTCATCTGAGTGCTGGCTGCAGTGCAGCCTCTACAAAGAGGTGTGGAGCTGCTGGAGAGAGGCTCTGCTTTGTGAGCTTCCCTGCCTATAGGGAAATTGTGGGTCATTTCATCTTGAACATTATTTAAGTGCATGTTTTTCATTAAAAGATGCAGTGTGGATTTCCTCATTAAAAGATATTTAATTGGGTTGCTTTATTTTTTTATTTTTAGTACCAAAGCACTGAGAGCCACTATTTCTTTACACAATTTTTTACTGCATGTTCACAATAATTACATACGTGTAACCAAATTTCATGATGCAAACCACACATAAAGAGAACAGTTAATAAGAAAATACTAGATATTAATCTGCTGACATACATAAAATATACACACTGTATTTTCCTTGAGAAAACTCTTGCCAGAGATCAATGTTTTAATTTTCTGAAAATGTGAATCAAAATATGCAGGATTTACAGAAAAGATTTTTTATTGGTCCAATTGGAGAAATGAAGCAGGGATTTTTCAGCCTAGGCTGTTGCTAAATATTATCTCTTTGTGAAATCCTCTCCTTTCCTTTAATTGCTGTGTTGACTGCTATTTAAAATCTGCAGAAATTATAAATAGGCCAAATGAGATATGCAAGGTTTCATTTGTGTACTTATTTTTAACTGTTATGCAGGTCTGTTTTGCTATTGAATTATTATTGTCTCATTGAATTATTAATGTCTCAATTATTTTGAATGTCTCAAATAATGTGCTAAGAGTAGAAAAGGTTTAACTAATATTAATTCTGTATCCTTTACTGGACAGTCAGGTAGGTTGGAAATAGTTGTGTGAGTTTTTTTAGTTTAATTGTAATAGATACTGCTTAAATCTGAAATGTTGGTTTAGATAACATAGGTGGAAATATCCCATTGAATGGAGTGATTTTGATAAATACAGAAACTGCAAAAATACACAATTTCTAGTTAATAAATGTTATTCCTCTGGTAAAAATGCTCCTGAGATGCTGATATATGTAGAATGCCCTTAAGATAGCTCTGTGTGTGTGTGTGTGTGTGTGTGTGGCTGTAGGGAGAGTAGTTTCTTATTTTTCCATGGCCAAAGGGTTGGTTCTGTGCAGTCATGGCTCAGCTGACAGAGATGAACTCAGCGACTGCAGGGCATCTTACTGCACCTCCCTGCCTGCCCTCTGTGTCACTGGATTTGTGTTGCTGTGACTGCAAGTCATCACAACACTCAGAACACTGAATTTATTTCTAGTTCAAAGAGTTCATAATATAAATTAAAGAGAGGATTTGTTAGTACAGCAGAGGAGAAATTATACAGAATAAAGCTTTGATGCGAAATGTAGAATTTGGAAAGGGAATATGGTTTCTGATATTTCAGAAACTATCAAACAAAAGAGGTTAGCAAGGGTCTGAGAAGGTTAAAATTAGAGGGAAATTATTGAAGGGTTAAGAGAAATGAGATACAGCATGAAGCTCCACCTAGACCTGATGTTAGCCTTGGACTCTTGCATAAGCTGTTTAATTCCTTGGCTTTCCAGTAATTATTCCAGATATTCTGAAAATAGAGTGATGTCAGCTACTCGTGTTCATACGTGTTGTGAGTCAATGACACTGACATATCCTGAGGCTTTCTAAAATTTGTTTTTTTAAGAATATTTTGAGTAAATTGTATTCAGCTACCAGAAATTCTTAGGAAACATATTTTTGAGGGATTGATGATAAATTTTGAAATTAGTTTTGTACAATGTGTGAAGAACTAACAGGTGTTTATTTTGTGGAACAAATGTGCTTAGAGAACCACTGGTTTATAGTGGACAGAAGAATTCTAGATGTTTACACAGAAAAATCATGCTTGTGATCTCTCCCCAAGGATTTTAAAATCTCCTTTTGGTAGCAACATGATGAAAAATATTAAATACCAGTAGAGATAACTAGATAAAACTATTAAAAGTTTACAATTAAGAAGGAAAATAAACATGAAATTGCTAATGCAGCATGCATAGAACAAACTTAGTTTGAGAGATTAAATGAGGTCACACAATAAACCCATAAATGCTGTGAGCATCTAGTTACATTTCTGTTTTTCTGGCTTTTTCCTTTTTCACCTGAACATTTTATTTTCTCTAATTTCTTGAGCTTTGAGGGAATATAGTATTAAGTATATAGGTTTGTTCAACATCTTACCCTAATATTATAAACCAGAGTGTACTATGTGATTAACTCTGCTGGTTACAACTGCTCTTTTAAAAAGTCATTAGCAACTCACGGTGATCAGTACATGAAATATCTAATTATTTCAAATCTAAAGAGCAGGGCAAATTAGCATGTTTGAATATCTTATGAAATATTCTCATGTGAATTCTTACACACATATATATGTATAGATGCATGAGTTTGTGTGCATGTATACATGTACATATATTTTATAGACTACATAGGGATATTCCACACTTCAAAGGTGGAAAACTGTAGAATTTAGAATTAAGGTAATTTAGATAACTGTATCTCAAACCCTTCCATTGCACAATTTAAAGGTAGAGACAGGAGGAAATGTAACCTTAGCTGGCTTCTATGACAAGCTTTTTTGAAGCACTTGTCTTTTTCTCCTCATGTACATTTCTGTCAAAAAAATGAGCTTACAGCTTTGTGCAATACCTTGATTGCTCTACCAACAACTGTAAGAGTTGTAAATGAACAGTAGGAAGAGATTGAACAATTAGTGAAAACTGGTGTATGAGCATAAAAGGGAGCACAAGGGCAAGCAGAACTCGGCCAAAGATCAGACACAATTGCTGAGTTTCTTCACTAATTGGTACCTGCTGATCTGAGTGCTTATGTAGTGTACTTTTAGAGAACATATCTTTAGTTCCATTTAAAATATGGTTCAAGAGAACTTTAGAGAGCTAATAATTTTCCTCCTTTTTGTCTTGTCTCTTTGCGGAGCTAAAGTCTTAATAGTTCTTGATAGCAGTTTTTGATCAAAATGGACAATAACTGATAATAACGTACTGCAAGAATCACTTAGTAATTTAATTAACCAAAAATCTGCCAGCAGGTGTACTGTCTGTTTTCCAAAAGTAGTATAAACACTGTCTACAAGATCTCCTTAAATTATGCACATGAACGTCCAGAGGATTTTGAGTTCTCCTCTTAGGTACAAAGGAGGAATTTTCTCTGGCTTTTATAATCTGCTAAAAAAAATAAATTAAAAATTGATGCAATTAGTTTTACTCTTAGACATCTGGCTCACACTAGGTAGCTAATCTTACTCTTCATTTGTTCTCTCTTAACATTAGGCACTTTGCACTGTTCACAGTTTAGGATTTCCAGTTCTCTGGAGATATTTGTTGGTCATTCTTCTTTGCTGCACTTTCCCAATAACCTTCAGTGTGTGTCTAGAACAATTTGTACCTGAGAGAGTTCTTGTGTTTACTCACACAGGCACTCACAAGGATGCTATAGGGGATGTCATGGGAGAAGGTTTTGGTTTTTTCTGGAAACATTCTGCTCATCTCATCAGAAAACTACTGTAAGTAGCTTTTCAAAGAGTTATTTCAAAGTCATAGCTATTTTCAATATTTTCATGTTAGGGAAGAGCCCTGGTTTTATAACAATAAATACAGAAAAGTACCTGTTTAACCTGCCTTTACCCAAGTAGCACTCTATAGCACTCTATACAGGACTAGGAGGGGAAAATAGAAGTTTATTTCTATTGCATACATAATCTCACAGAAGTGATTTTCATTTGCCTTTAAAATATAACTTCTTAATTAATTATTTTTATTCTGATTTTGAGGAGACCATGATGAACTCTGTTCAGAACAAATGTTTAGTGAGGGTAAAGCTTCAGCCTTGAGCAAATCTGAGCTCTAGAGCCCCTAATAAGCTCTATCAAATGCATATCTTTGAGGCTGGTTACATCATTCTGTAAGCTTTAAACATGTCACACCCAAATAATGGAAACAAAAGATGGAACTCTGTGCAAAGTAATAAGTCTACAAGGAGGACAACAGATAAAGTGCCAAAGACTAGGAGTGAAAAAGTAATTCAAGATGGCTATCTCAAATTTTTCTCTTTAAGAGAATTTTATGGTACCAGATTAAATAGAGGGAACTCATACAACTGGCAATTGCATACTGTCAACATTAGATTGCTACAGAGATACTTTATTTTTATTTTTTCTTTTAAGACTAGCAATATAGGTATGTCAATATGCTGTTCTTACAGCAGCACTGAATCTTCATCCTGCTTGCACCAATTGTACCAATGATATGTGTGTTCTATATGGTGGTGCATGAGCATTGCCCATCACTGACAGCCAAAATAGACCAGAATAGGGTGGAAAATCACAGTAACGCTGCAGAAAGCAATCCTGCCATGTTTAGCTGTCTCTGTCCCTCTGTGAGCCTCTCAGGAGCCCTGGGCCAGTCCCGAGTTGGCAGACACCGGGGGGCAGCCCCGACACGGCCGACAGCGGGGAGACACTGTCTGTGTGTGCCCCGAGGGTGCTGAGGGCACCTGGGCTGGGGGGAGACACTGTCTGTGTGTGCCCCGAGGGTGCTGAGGGCACCTGGGCTGGCAGGGAGACACTGTCTGTGTGTGCCCCGAGGGTGCTGAGGGCACCTGGGCTGACAGCAGGGAGACACTGTCTGTGTGTGCCCCGAGGGTGCTGAGGGCACCTGGGCTGACAGCAGGGAGACACTCTCTGTGTGTGCCCCGAGGGTGCTGAGGGCACCTGGGCTGGTGCCTGTGCAGCACAAGAGACACCAGAGACATCGGTAGAAGAGAAAGGGCCGACTCTTAGCAGGGGTTAATCCAAGGTTTTATTAGGATCCCAAAGGAGCTCCTGCACCTCAGGGGGCCTCCTGCCGAGAGCCCCGGGAGATGTGCCAAGGTCACATTGAAAGGGAGGTGGAAACCAAAAGTAGATAACATTTTACCAACCAATAAGTGTCCCTAAGGGATGGATACTGGGGGATGGACATTTAGGACAGCGTATGGGGCAAGGCTTGGGGGGCTGACCCCTGGCCTCTGGACAATCACTCGACGACTTGGACCGAAACTTCTGGATGGAGGGGATGGGATGCTGAGTGATTGACAGAGAGCCAGGGTGGGGGTTTGGGGATGATCTCATCCCGGGAGAGGGATAACACAGGTAGAAGGAGGGGGGTACAGTTTGGGATAAACCATTTGGGAAAAATATGGGGATACAAAACAAAATGACTTCAAAGTATTACAAAATATAAAAACGCACTACAACATTTAGCAAAGGCAGATTGGTGTGAAATCAGAACATACTTGTTCTGCTGTACATTACTGCTAAATTTTGAAAAGTCCTATTTGATTCCTTCTGTGGATATGCAGATATTTATCCATATATGCATGCATATGTGCTTGAGTCTGTATGTGAATTTATAACAGGGAATTTGGGGTAAAACTATATACTTTGCAATTGTCTGCTTTTCACCAGCACAGCAACATTAACCTGCAGCAGCAAATTGATTAAGCTGATCAAATGAGGTGGTTTGGAAGCTCCCACTAGGCAATGGTGATGGATCATAGCTCAACAAATGATGAATAATGCAGAAGGTCCAACGTGTTGACATGTTACTTAATCACATTGTTAATGCAACCATGATACAGAAATTTTGGAAGGGAAATACAGACACATCTGAAACAATATGATGGCTATCTAATTCCATATTTCAAAAATGTCAAAGACTGAATAACAATCTGAGTGTGATTTACAAATAATAAGAGCAAAGAATGGCACACAGTCTTGAAAAGATAAGGGAAAATTGTAAAGATAAGCATGATAATGTGTTTGACAAAATGTTAATAAAAAAGCACTGAGACCATGGTATGATTATCTCAGCTCTGTCCTCTTAATGACTCACAGTCTGCTGTGAAGGACCTGGGTAAATTGGCATACATAAGAATAAAAAAAATATTCAGGAATATAGCTTGACATCAATTAAGATTGATTTTTGAGGTGATATTAATAGTATATAAGGCAGACATATTCTCTTTTAAACCTGAAGTTCTTAATAAAGTTTTGAGTATATTTCCAATGAGGAGAGAGTATATTTTGCCACCTAAACTTTAGGAACAGACCTTAATACCTGCTGGGGAAGCCAGATCACACACACCTGTATCATAAATTAAATATGAAGAAAGAAGGTTTAATAGAATAGGCACCATCACTGTTCTTAAAAAGCAGAGGTAAATGATCACTGAAAGGAATATAGGAATATATTTCACAATAGGAAATAATCTCCTGCTAACCTCTGTATTCTAGTGAGTGTTTTAGAAAAGCTCCAGAATTAAGAGTAAGCTCTCCTCCATACATACAAACCTCACTGCATTCATGGCACAATTAAAAGAAGTAATTTTTAATTTTTTTTATATATTTAAACAGTTTTGTTTGAACTCTAGTTCAAATTATCCCACCACTTATCAAATGGTCTTGCTGATACCCCTCAGTAATGACAAATGTTAATATATGTATTACATCCTGTGTTAGTTCTACCTGTGAAAACCTATTTTCATTTTAGTTGAAAAGTTGTAAAAATTTATGTAGTTCATTTGTAACTGTTTTTACAGACTCTCAAAACCAATTTACTGTTAAGTGGTTATTTTTATAATTCAGTTCTCTGATGTTCTAAATTCTATATCCAAAGTAACATATTTTGAAAAGGAAAAAAATATTCTTGATTTCCACCTGAACTCAAGCCAAGTTTCTAATATAAATCCCTTGTGTATTGTTAAATTGTATTTTAAAGTCCAGATTGTGTCAGTTTTCACTGGAAGTGTTTATGAAAGGCTTGGCATTTCAGTACCTACGTGATCAGCATACTTGACAGTTTATTTCTCTGCAACACCCACACTAGATATTGTGATATTTAACTGATTGTTGTTCTTGGGTAAACAGGTTATTATGGGGGACAAAAAGCATCCTTCAAATAGTAAAGAATTAAATACATTACAATAGACTAAAAGGAAAGTTTCATTGGAAATAGGCAACTCAGAATTAAAACTTTTCTCTTTTTAAATTTTTTTTAACTAAAAAATGTAATTTGGGTGCAAAAGAAAGAGCTGGAGAAATAAAGGAAGATAAAAGATTGCAAAAAACCCCAAAATACTGTATGATAACAAGGGAGATGATTTAGAAAGACACAAGGCAATCTGCAGAGTTGGGTTAATGATAGACAGGGAAGGTGACAATAAAATTAAATAGACTAAATGTCAAAAAATCATCAATTTCAGGAGAGAAAGATAAAATTAGGACCACAGAGAAATGAGGGGAAAGAAATGTTTTCTGTAGCAAACCCATGAAGAACTCTTAAGGAAGGCAGCTGAGAAGAGGGCTAAGGAATTGATGCATTTTCAATGTGACAGTGTGAGTGAAGGAACATTTCTGAAGAGATGTGAAAAAGCACAGTGTAGGAATTCATAGGCCAAACAATGCTGTATCAATGGGAATGAGTTCCTGAATATACTACCCCAAGACTAGAATAACTTTAAAAAAACTTTTATATTGTGATTTGTGTTACCTAATTCACAAAAAAACATGAATAGATTTTTCAAAATATGGTAATGGAGATACTTGTGTAATGCAGAAAATTATACATTAGGCTACATTAATATGTTGTAAGGTTTAGATTCATGACTATTAAAATAGTAGTAACAGCAACTTTTTTATCTTTGCACATTCAATCATGCCTTCACTAACCTAAACACTTTATCTTCTTGTTGTCTTGGGTAACCAGCTCTCCCCAAAGGCACAAGCTGATCTATGATCTGTTCTGCTTCTGGGCCTCCAACCATTTATTTCTTGCCACAAAATCTGAGTTTGAGACCTCACTGTGAACTGTACTTTGGTGTTATCTCTGGCAGAGTCTCTTGTGCACCAAGGGTGTTCCTTCCTGATCTGCATTTAGCTGTTTGCAGGGAGTAGCCACAGGGATTTTCAGCAATATGGTTAACTACAAGTTAAAGAGCCTCATTCCCCAAATCTTCACCATGGTAAGCTTGACCTGTCTGAAATTACACTGGTTTGTGTAAACCTTTATGGCCCACAGGAACAGAAGTGGCTTAGCTGTCTCTGTGCATCCATTTCAGCAATCTCTTTTCTATGACAGAGTGTGTCCATACTGTAATTTTCGTTGCTCTGTATTTCTGTTAAAGCTCTTGCTCTTTTGCATCCTGTCTGCTTAATTCACACTTGTTGACTATAGGGATTCCTTCTGCAAAAATTACTTCCCTCCCAGAGGATACTTTGGCAGTGTTAAGAGGTCATTAGCACCAGGACCTACCTCAGACTGACAGGATGGATGCTCACAGAAATAAGCTCAGGCCCAACTCTAGCTCAGCAGGCCATGCTCTTTCAAAAACCCTTATCCAACTTCATGAAAGAAGATTACTGTAATTCCATGGAAATTTGGCTGGCTGTCACATAGTTTTCTCCTTTTTTTCATTACAAATGTTATAATTTTCTACTTTTTTGGCTGAAGAGAAACCTGCAATCACTCTGATGCTGACAGGAGTTCCACATGAGTGCTAGAGCAAATCAAAGTTTGAAGCAATGGAAGCTCTCTGAGTCCCTTGTAATCATGGAGTAGCTGAAGGAGGAATGCACATCAGGAGATCACCTGGTCCAATAACCTTCTCAGAGCAGAGGCAGACAGAGCACCTTGCCCAGAACTGTGTCCATCCTTGGAGACTCCACATTGTCTCTGGGCAACATATTCTAGTGTTTGACTATCCTTGCATGGATAAAATTCTCCTTGAGGACTATTCTGCTCCAGAATAATCAGTCCCAAAAGTCCCAGCCTCCCCTCATATATCAGACGCTTCAACACCCTTTATCATCCGAGTTGCACTTTGCAGAATTCTCTCCAGCTGTATGCCTATGCACTTCCTGCAGCTCTACACTTGCAGAGCTGCATTCTCCCTTGAGAACTCAGCTGAGCCAAGGTCTCTGATGGGCTGGGTCACTGGAGTGGCAGAGGAAGTTGCTGTTCCAAGGAGTGCACCAAGATTACAGTGCACACAGACAGTCCTCAGCAGTCCTGGCAGCTGCGGGAGCTCGCCAGCAGTCATGGCTTTCTGTCACAGATCTCCCAACTGAGGCCCATCTGAAGGTCTTTAAAAACTTGGAGGTCATTAAGAATTATGACACTCCTTTGAAAAGCCCAGAATTTGTTCCCAGGAGGTGTAGAAATGGGGCTCAGATACTACAGCACACGTACCAGCTGCTGTGGTCTGCCTTTGGTAGCTGCACTCTTCTTATGCTGCACAGAAGTTGTGGGTGCTCACTGCAGTCCTTTGGCCAATTCTGCACGGTTGAGTATTTCCTCATTACACATGTGCCTGTGTTCTTCTCTCCTAGAGCTCTACTCATGTATTATGTATAACTGAATATTCATTGAACCAAAAAACACAGGCTTTTAACTAGAGTTAAGGGTATGTGACTGCTGCAATGATAATTTATCCACAATAGGACAGTGTAGAGGGATACAGCTACCTCAGCTACAGGCTTTCACCTCTGAACCAAACACAGGTTTCTCTGACCAAAATACTCTGTATCTGCTGCTCCCACATGATTTTTCTGTAACCAGATGGAATTCCTGCAATCTAGAAATTCTAAGTTTCTTTGTGGCAAGTCAGGATAGAAACTTTCAGCTGCCAATTTCTTGTAGACATATTCTGTCTTCACGTTTGTTTTCTGACAATTTGTACTTGAATGATTGAAGGTTGGCTCTAAAGGAGCAAAGAAATAAGTAGTAAAAAATATTGATGGAAAAATAGGATTAAGGACTGTGTATCATTCTTCTAAAATGAAAAGGTACTAAGGGTTCCAACTTAGGCAGAGTTAGATAAGGCAATTATGAAGAGATTCCATATTTTTTGCTAACTGACACTAAACACCATTTTCTTTCAATGTACTGTTCCATACATTTTCCTTTTCCTTTTGGCAATTTGCACTTTCCTGAAGAATTTCAGAAGAACTAAAACTACAATGAGGAAAATAAGAGTTTTATTATATATTCCTGTTGCACTCTAGACTTTCTCCTCTTGCATATGAAAAATACCTTATAGGATGAATGTATTGAAAACTCAACATTTCAAATGTGCCTTTTCCATTATTGCATTCTCTAAGTAAGCACGTAAAATAAGTGGACATCATCTCATTTTAACAGAGAAGAAAATGGAAGTAATCACTTCAACACTGTGTCCAGCTCACATTGGCATAAATGGAACCAAGTCGTGGGTAAAGATGAAAATATGTATATTACAATTTCAGGCTTCTGAGTATATGCAGCAAGTTTCACTGTTCAAGACTGGAGTTAAAGTGCCATCATCTTACTGAGAACTGGTTTCACTGCACTTTTCACTTCATGAGTTTGAAAGATGAAACAAGCAAGAATAATAAAATCTATGTCTAAAAATACTTTATTGTAATAAGAATGAATACTAAAAGTTACAGGCACAGCTTAGAGACCCTTCATCCTTTGACAAAATTCCTAGACTGACTTTATTTTCTCCTTAGTGTAGTTAGTATATTAGACTTCTAATTAAGAGGTTCTAATTTTGACTTTCAGGATATATCTCATTATTTTCTCTTAAAGTCAATCAGGCTTTGAGCTTGACCAAAGCATTTAGGAGTTTATTGTTCAGGGACATATGTGGCATACAAAAAATTCAGAAGTTGTTTTTAAAAATCCCCCTGCTACTATCACATCTAGTATTATCAACAGAATAGTACTTTTATTACTGGGAGTAGTATAAAACAAGCAGAATTAAAATAGCCTTTTTTTGTGGAGCTTTTGAATACTTTATATTACACTAATGAACATCAACATAACAACCAATTTCATTGTAAATAGGTGTAGATAAGGTGAGACTTTACTGATACACTAAAAATAGTGACTTTGGGACTGAGAAAATTCAATAAAGGTAAAACACCCATCTTCTTTGCCTTTTTCAGCCTTGTGTTGTAGGTTTTTTCTTGTGACTTTCCTGCTGGATGGAGTTACCATTATGAGCTTTACTGCCTGCTGCTCTCAGGTCTGCACATGGAGATGCTCCCGTGATCATTTCTGAACTTTCTCACTACATTTACATTGGTTTTTATAAATAGCAAATATATATATATTTATATTTATATTTATAAATTTATATTTATATTTATATTTATATTTATATTTATATTTATAAAACCTCTTGGCTGAGCTTTATGTTTTTTTCTGTCTCCCTACTTACTGAAGGGAGCCCTCAAAATTCACCATGAAGGCATTTCCAGTTTGGCACCCATATTCCACACAGCCATTTCTCTGGCAGAGACAATGGGTAAAGAATACCCAGAGATTCAGATACAATCTATGAGTCAGCCTAAGCTGACGAAAAACATTGTGAACACTGCATTAAACAGAAGGGCTCTGGATGATATGCAAGGGTTAATTTTACTCAGAACATATTTTCATTCCCATTTTCCACTAGAGGTGGTGGATCCCAGCCCACAGCCAAGCAGTAAAGGTTTTTTCCTTTATATGTGACTATTTCATACATCAGTTATTTTGAAAAACAGCATCTCTAAGCCTTGAAGTGTTGTCTTTATGTAAATATGTTGAAAGGTCATGGGAAATCTGTGTTTTCAACTGTGTCTTTTTCTTTCCCCCCCCAGTATTTACCTCCAAAGGCCCTCAGCTGTACACATTGTTCTCATGCCATTGAGTAGCTGTGACAGTTTGCTGCACTGGAGCATCTGCATCCAGGTGAGTAAGTGTTCCTTCCTCCCTTCCTTGAAGCTTCTGAATGTCGAAAAATTAGTTTCAGATTCATTTTTATTGGCACAAAACTAGAAGCGATGTATTCACCTCTTGTAGGGGTAGGTCTTCTTTTTATTAGTGTAGTATTTTGAACACTCTTCCCAGGAATGTCTAAAGGATTTTCTCTCTTGTTCAATGGACAGTAGTTAGTATTGCAGCAAATACATGCTGTTTTTAAGAAAATAATAGATACTTCAATTATACAGATGTTGATACAGGTATTTTACTTAATCAAATTGCCACTTTTTTCTTGTGTGTAAGCAAATACTTAAGAAAATTCTGACTTATTTTTTTAACTAAAAAACATGGCTGATATTTTTATGCTAAAGAAAGCAATATTTCCACATCTTAATCTTTTATGGTTTTCTTTTTAATGTTAGACAAATTTTAGAATACCTAAGACATACTTTGTTGTCTTTGTGGTAGCTCTAGGATTTGTTAGTCATAATGACATGAAGCTAATAATTTTTGCCTTCTTCAATTTTCCAGCCTGACTACACTGTAACCCTTTAAGACTTTTTTTCCTTTAAAGTTTAAGGATGGGGAGCTCAAGCTGTGCTGTTGTACAAGTATCATTGTCTGGTATGAACTTGTAACTTTAAAATTCCTTCTGTCTCCTCTCCATCTCTGGACAAGATTTAATGTAAAGATTCCTGCCAACAGAGCAGTGTTCAATGCTATCCTGAATCTCAGAAAAGGCATATTAGGCATGTGATTATGATGCACCTTTTAAACTGTTCTATCTCCACTATTCTGGTGACTTAATAAGCTTTGCTAATGTTTTCTAAAGTTTTTCTGGTGTGCTCTTAATAGGTGTGTCTTTAGTGGCTGTTCTGAAGCCAATCCCAACCCTCAACAACCCCAGTCTCCTCTCATCACATATTTTTCAAACATGTCAGTTTAAATGAGGATAGTTTGCAACAATATTCATTATAACTAGACCAGATTTTATTAATCTGCATGCGGTAGATGAGTATGTTCTTCTTCGAGAAACAGAAGACCACTGCAGTGAGCCTATCAAGGTATTGATGGACTGATGGGTTTATGGGTGAGATTGACACCCCTGAGTAGGAAATACTGGAGGATACAATCTTTGATGGAAATGGTGGTCATGGTGCTTCACTTTACTAAGGATGCTGACCTTTACATTTAGCTCTACACTATCAGAGCATCCCAGAATCCCAGCACAGATTGGGTCAGGCTGGAAGGGACCACAGTGGGTCATCTGGTCCCAGCTCCCTGCTCAACAGGGTCATCCCAGAGCACATGGCACAGGATTGCATCCAGATGGTTCTGGAATATCTCCTGTGAGGGAAGCTCTACACCCTCTCTGTGTGGTCTGTTCTAGTTCTTGGTCACTGCACAGTGAAGAAGGCCTACCTCTTGCTCAGGTGGAACTTCCTGTGCATCAATTCCTGCCTGTTGCCCCTTGTCCCATTGCTGGGCAGCACTGAGCAGAGCCTGGTCCCTGCTCTGACCCCTCCCTGCAGACACTGACAGACACTGATGAGGTCCCCTCTCACTCATCTCTTCTCAAGGCTGAACAGCCCCAACTCCCTCTGTCTGTTCTCTATTTTTTGTTCTATATCTAATCTTGTTTCTTTTTTGGTAGGTTTGTTTTCCCATAGGAACAGCTACCAATTTTCATTAACAGTGTTGTAAAAATTCACTGTGGGGTGTCATTAGATAGAAAATTCAGATACCTTTTTCCCATGTTCACTTTTCTCTTTGGTTTTCTGCAATTCTTGGTGTGTGGGAAACCCAAAATTAGTCACAAAGGATTCAAGTTAATGTATTTTGCCATTATATTACTGTGAGTTTCCTTTTTTAAAACATCATCTTATGTTTTGTCTTACATTCTAGTACAAAGCTGGAAAAACATGAGATGAGCAATAATATTCTGCTTGACTGCAACCCAGTGTTAGTGTAATAACCAGCTCTGTTGGCTTTGCTTTTGCAGCTTATGGTTTCAAGCAGGTTGGTGGAAAACATGAAAAACAATGAATGGAAATGTAATACAACAATCTGAGAAAAAACAAATGTGTTTTTTAAAGTAAGTCATTGCTCACAAGCTGCTTAATGGTTTATGCTGAAGTTAGAAACATGCTGATAGGAATGATACAGTAGGTTTAGTGTATTCAGCCTTCAAAAAGGCTTCCAAAATTTTTTACCTATCGCACTTATAGAAATTTTGGTCTCACAGGGTGATTGGGACAGTTATACATTAGTAACCAGGTTTAAAAATAGGGTGAAATTTAGGAATATGTACTTGTTTCTCAGAGTTTTGTTGGTTTTTTTTTCAAAATTGGCAATGCCATTTGGTGCTATTTTTATTCCTATAAAGAGTGGTCTGTGTTGTAGTGCGTTTTTATATTTTGTAATACTTTGAAGTAGTTTTGTTTTGTATTCCCATATTTTTCCCAAATGGTTTATCCCAGACTGTACCCCCCCTCCCTTTACCTGTGTAATTCCTCTCCCAGGATGAGATCATCCCCAAACCCCCACCCTGGCTCTCTGTCAATCACTCAGCATCCCATCCCCCTATCCAGAAGTCATCGAGTGATGAGCCAGAGGCCAGGGGTCAGCCCCCCAAGCCCTGCCCCATACGCTGTTCTATATGTCTATCCCCCAGCACCCATCCCTCAGAGATACCTATTGGTTGGTAAAATGTTATCTACTTTTGGTTTCCACCTCTCTTTCAATGTGACCTTGGCACATCTCCCGGGGTGTGACTGCGGTCACAAGGGTTTTCAGGGTGAAGAAGAGACGAGAATGTTGACTCCATGATCAGAAGGCTTGATTTATTATTTTATGATATATGTTACATTAGACTATACTAAAAGCAATAGAACGGAAAGGTTTCTTCAGCAGCTAGCTAAGCTAAGAATAGAAAAGGAATGAATAACAAAGATCTGTGTCTCAGACAGAGCAAGAGCCAGCTCTGCCATGAGTGGTCAAGAAATCCAAACACCCACAGGAGACCAATCACCTGTTGCATTCCACAGCAGCAGATAACCATTGTTTACTTTGGTTGCTGAAAACTGCAGCTTCTCACAAGGAAAAATCCTAAGAAAGGATTTTTCATGAAAGATGTCTGCGACACCGGGGCTCTCGGCAGGAGGCCCTCTGAGGTGCAGGAGCTCCTTTGGGATCCTAATAAAACCTTGGATTAACCCCTGCTAAGAGTCGGCCCTTTCTCTTCTACCGATGTCTCTGCTGTCTCTGCTGCAGCGAAGGCGCCAGCCCAGGTGCCCTCAGCACCCTCGGGGCACAGAGAGTGTCTCCCCGCTGTCGGCCGTGTCAGGGCTGAACTCCCCGGTGTCTGCCGACTCAGGACTGGCCCAGGGGCTTTGAGAGGCTTGCAGAGAGACCGAGACAGGTCTGGATATTAGCAGCAAGTCAGCTGGAGCCAAAATTCCGAAGGAGATACTCTCAGGTACAGTTCCTGCTAAAACAGTGCCCAGGAGAGGGAGTTCCCCCTCTCACTCCTCCTGTTCCCTGAGGAAATAAGCACCAAATCCCCACAACAGAGATGTTGGTGCCTTATCTCTTGGGCAGGCTAAATCTGCCTCCTCTGAGCTGTGCTGGGCTCCAGGGAAGGCCCTTCCTAATCTCCTCCAAAAGGATCTTGCAGCACTTGTACAAAATCCACCTTCTAGATTCTCCACACAGTCTGTGTCATCAAATGTCATCTGCTGCTGCTAAGCATTGCCAGCTTTTAATCTTTCCTTGCCATTTGACTATTTGTCTGAGTTGTGCTGCCATTAATTAATTCTGCCACTTTTCACCTCACTGTTGCCATTTGATTAACTTTTCCATTGCTGCCTTTTGGATTTTGGCCTGTTTTTAATTCACTGCTGCTATTTCATTAACTTGCTCTGCCATTTAATTTAACTTTTGTCTTTTGATTTGTTCATTGTTGCTAGTGGATTTAACCTCATTTTACCAGGCATCCTGATTTCATCTTCCAGCTCCTCCCCTAGTCCTCAACTCAACAAGTATAAATCTTAAAATGTCTTCCACACCTCCACCTTCCTTTAGTTTATTCATCACAAGAGTCTGAGGGAGAACTCTTCTTGAAACAGGTAAGGTTTCTCAACATAGGTCTTCAACTCATTAACAGAGTGCTCTTCTTTTTGTACCAGTTAGGCGGGGATACAACTTGCTTCTCTTTCTCCTCCTATTCCTTCCCAAATATAAAAAAATTTTCTTCAAGCTTTTTTTTTCCTTGTTAAACAGAATTTATATTTCTTCATTTTGCAACACAGGAGATGAGAAGGGGAAGCACAGGGCATTCATCCCCTTGTGATGTTTAGAACTCAGCCTGGTAGCAGTCTGAATGTCCAATCATCACCAGCTATGAGGTGAGATATGAGGCTATCAAAACCCAGCTATCAGGAATGGTGACTTAATTTAGGAAGAAGTCTAAATGGCAATCAGATAACCCACTTAATTCACCCTAGTCCTCAGAACTATATTCGCACATAAGAAATTTATATTTATTTATGTGCTTTATTTAAAGAGTAATAATTTAAAAGAAAAAAAATAAAAGGAACATGGTGTTGAGCTTAAAATTACTGCATCATCAGTAAAACAACATGATGGTCAAATCAAAGCAAAGACTGAACCAAATATTAATGAGCTATGTGTGTAGGATTAAATCACTAGAACTTCATGCTGGTATAGGATGTAGTTTCAGGTGGGATTCGTATTGTTAAAGCTAGCAAGTATTGTTTGACTCAATCTTACGCAAAGATAAAAATCTTTAGCCCTCACTAGTGAAAATAGCCTCTTTTACAATAAAGGCTGCTCCTAATGCAGGATGTGAGTCATCTGCTCTGAATTCAGTCTGAAAAGGGAGAGTACTGAGAGACTGTAGATGAAGGTGTTGGATGGAAATGAACAAGTACAGAGAGCTCAGATTAATATTTTTAACTAAAATGTCATGATTATTATACGTTGGTCTTTGAAAAACAGTTACCCTACTTTAATTTTACCCAACTCTATCAATTTTTGTTTTGCGCTTCCTCTTAAGTCTTAATTAGAAAAAGTGATTTTAGAATGGTGCTGTCTTTTCACCCAGTCCCATGTCTTCCAGCAGGAACTCAAAATCAGTTTTTGAAAGTCTGAGGTGCTTCTTAAATTGGATGGAACTCTTTTTGAATTCAAGATATAAGAAACTCCCTATGACTCTATTTCAAAAGCAAATGAACCTGTATGCTGAATTACAATGTGATAGATAATGACTCTAAAAACAAAAGAGTGAAAGTTCCAAACATCTTGTGCTTTGCAGTTCTGGGATCTCTTATTCCTGTGGCTGTAGCTCTCTGTGAGAAATAGCTACTCACTTTTCAGTTTAGGAAGGTTTATTAAACCTTATCAAAAATACAACAGAAGTCTGAATAAAGAAAAAAGGTTATGGCACTGGGAACAAAAGATTTTCCCTGCCCTGTGCTCAGCCCCCTCACAATGGAAGTTTTCCCTTTTTAACCCTTTAACCCCTCCCAAAGCTCTGTCCATCAACCCCTTCTTTGCTGTCCAGTTGTGGAGATCTCTTCCTCAAATCCTGAGGTCAGATGTCACCATAGTAACAAATTAACCCTCCCAGATGTCCCGACTCCATCTGTCCCTTGATAAACACGCAAGGGGGTTAAACGTAACTATAAATATATAAAACTTTTCTTAACCTATATACATGATATTTGTCTATTAATTGTGAGAGTAAATCATCTCATTACTCATCTATCACTTTCTCCATCAATACAAGAGCTGGACCAAAGTTCTGGGTCCCAGAGTTGGTCTCTTATGCGGCAATTGCTAAGACTGGTGTGGTTAATGACAAGGATTATTACTTACTGCTCTGACAAGGAAAGTAGTGACAGGCATTTCAGATGTTACTGGCAGAGCCAAATAATGGGGTTTTCTCATGAATAGTGTTGGCCCTGATAGAGGACTTTTACTGCTTATTCTGTTTCCAAACATCTTTCATAGCCCTAACCAGTTCAGTGAGTGAAGATGCTAGAAACACTGCCAAGTTTAACACTCAGAGTGGGCAATCCTCCATCCCTGTGAAATATTTCCATTTGGTATGACCGTGGCCTGGAAATAGCCCCTGTTTTAGCTACAAATCATAGGTGCTCTGTCTACAAAGTGCCTATGAAGTTGTTTTTTAGCTGAAGTAAGCAGACCAGTAACCCCTTCCTGTTGCTGCCATTATAGGTGTAAGATACTTCTCCTTAAACTATTAATGGTTCTCTTGCTTTTGCATTTTTTCCATAATCTACAAAAGACAAATTTGAAAGATGGAAAGGGGAAAGATGAACCATTTTGTATATCTTCACAGTGTATTTTAATATGTATAATAGAAAAAATAGAAAAATGTAATTCCCAAACTCTCACTTGATCCTACTTATACCCACTTACTGATTAAACGACTGCTCAGGATCTAAGAATATGCCTTTCAGTTTGGAATTATTTTATTGAGCATCGTATCTGATATCATGTGGATAACAAAATGTATTAGCAATAAATCATGTACCTCTGTGAAATAGTATGTGATGATTAGTTAATCATTCCATCTCATTGCATAAGATCAGCATGCAAGTAACAAAGCAGTGAGAGGCTCAAGACATATTTTAATACTGAATTTTTACTCATTTACAAAAACAGGGGACTAACAAAAAATATATTTTTAGAAGTTTCTTGAAAAAATCGAAAAGTCTAGACATACATGGAAAAATCATACCTGCTTCCTAGAAACACATCTATAGACATGTGAAAATAAGACCTGGTTTCAGCTAGGGTAGGGTTAATTTGTTCTCAGTAGCTGTTGCAGAGATGTGTTTTGGATTAGGAATGAGTATGGTGTTGATAGCACACTGATGTTTTGGGTTTTTGGTAATTGTGAGGGGGGTTGAGCAAACAGCTGTTTGATGTTTAATTCCCAGCTGGGCTTAAGCCACAACAAACTGTGAGACAACTCATACATTCCATAGTGATGAAATTTTATTCCTTGTAAGACACCTAGTTGATTGGAGATCTGTGAGATGGGCAGCACTACTCTTTTGGCTGACAAAAGATATCTATAAAGCTGTTTGACTTTGCACAGACATTTCTGAATAAGTTAAGATTACACCTTAGAGAACACAATCTATTTCTTCTCCCCTTGTGCTTTACACAGATATGGTTTAGAAGTGAGGGGGAGCAAGTACATAGCCAAAATTAACCCAGGGATATTTGCAAGATTTATAATATGGCTCTTGAGCAGCCAGAAAGGGACAAAATCAGACATTCTCTATCAGGATATTGAGTCAGAGATTTATAATTACTGAAATGAAAAATCAGTTGGTTTTTTTTTTTTAACTTTCGTTTTGGTAGAATTCCTGATGTTCACAAAGATTCATAAGGTGTGTATTTTTCCTGAACTAACTTAGTTACACTTGCTCTGCAAATTAAAGAGCTAGCCATGAAATTTAATTGAGTCTTATCAGTGTAGTATGTGTAGGAGATGGATTATTTTTCTTTGTAAAATACAAAATACCTTAAAAATAAGCAGCAAAATTGTTGTGGATTTAGCGGATTTAATTTTTTTTAGTTGATGCGCGTGAGAACAATCCAACTGTATTATGATTATTCTGGAAAATTATATTTAGATCTTGTTTGTATTTTGATGTCTGTGTAATCAGATCGTAATCAAATAATTGAATTTGAACATATTTCTTATCTCCCCAGTGTACACTACCACAGGGGCAGAAAATGAGCTATGAAATCTATCATGTTGGTGAGAGAAGGCTCATTCCAGAGATAACAGCAATGCTGTATGAGCACTCAGTCTTAGAGAGTGTGAGGCTAAAGCTGGGGATTACAGTGGAACACAACAACATGCTGTTGAGAGGTTTGCTACTGAAAATATTACAGTTTCTACTCTAGAATGGGGAGCAGCAGCAGGATTTCAGAAGTACTAAGCAGCAGCTTCAGTGTTCCAAATAAAATGCTACAGTTACATAGGAGCCTAAACTGTGCTGTTCTTAGTGAAGTCTAAGCTGAAATCAAAGGTGTTACTATAGCTCCAAGTGGACTTAAATCTGCTGTGTGTAGCAATACTTTGCACCTGCAGTAGGAGCTTTTTCATGCCCTGGTCATAAGAGGAAAGAGGTAAGTGTAACCAAGACTTTTTGTGAAACAACTTTGAAGGTATTATTAATGAGACTTTCCTGGATTAATTTGGTGCATGAATGTTAATGAATTCGGATTTATAGTAACTTGTGCATTCAGCAGAGTATTATTTTACTTAGTCCACCAACTAATTCTTGGTTTCTCTTTACCAGTCTCAGGAATTTGACCCCAATACAGTTGACACAAAATGAGCTTTTAGCTTGTACTATACAAATATTTTCTGAAGGCCATTGAAAGGAAGGGTCCTGCTCAGAGTAAACAGACAGAAATTCAAGTGCCTGGGATATATTCAGCAGTGACCTGTTAAATTTGGTTGCTTTGGACTTAGATGAGAGGTGAGTGGGGACTTGACAATTTGGACTTTCATGGAAACATAGAATGGCCTGGCTTGGAAGGGACATTAAAGATCACCCAGTTCCAATCCCCTGCCATGGGCAGGGACATCTTCCACAAGATCAGGTTATTTAGGGTCCCATCCAACCTGGCCTTGAACACTTCCAGGGATGGAGCATCCTCTGCTTCTCTGGGCAACCTGTCAATGTCTCACCATCCTCACAGTAATTTTCTTTCCTAATATCTAATCTGAAACAAGCCTCTTTCAGTTTGAAGTCATTCCCCCTTGTCCTGTCCCTCCAGGCCTTTGTAAATAGTGTCTCTCCATCTCTCCTGTAGGCTCCTTTTAGGAGACCACTGCAAGGCCACAATTAGGTCATGCCAAAGCCTTCTGTTCTCCAGGCTGAACGATCCCATTTCTGAAACCTGTCCTCGTAGCTTAGGTTCCTTAGTTCTGCTTTCTTCCTGTTTTATGTACTTACAACTGCTCTTTAACCCAGGTTTTTAGTCATTCTAGGAATTTGGAATATTATAGCCATCACCATGGAAAACAAGTAACTTCTGAGTGCTCTTTACCCATCACATTATGTTAATTAGCAATACTATAAGCTCTGCTGAAAATCAGCAAAGTTCAAAACTTTCAGATGGGAGTGATTTTTCTCTCAAATAATTTGTCATCATATCTCAGCTATCATCAATATTATAATTGTTCCAGAATAAAAAAATGTGGAAATGGTCTTTTCTTGTGTTGTTATGTATAGGAAAGATTTTATTTTGAATCTTCAATTCTTACATCTATAAAGTATATTTTAAAAATAAAGGGTAGATGCGATGAATGACTACTACAAATGTACCTTTGAAAGACAATATGATCCCAAAAACAGTTATAAAATAATTTTTGCAAGTACTAAAAGAGCTAACTTTAATATCTCAGATGTCTGAAAACAAAAATGGCTCATGATTAAGCATATATTGAAATTATGTTTGAGAAAATTGTCAAAAAAGATTCCATTTTTAATTTCATAATTTTTAGCTTCCCATTGATAAAAAAAGCTTTTAAACAATGTCCTAAGAAGGGTCCTGGTAGTCACTGATATAACAGCCTCTTACAGGCGTGAAATACCACTTTGTAATCGAACATGTTCAAGATTGCAAAGATGTATGACTTTATTCAATATCACTCTTGACCTCATCTCTCTTCTTGTTTAAATCTAAGAGGGAACAAAACATTATCTAACTTCTGCCCACAGAGTGGAAGGTATCACAGAAAGGAAAAATTCTTAGTTAAAGACAATTATGAAACTATGCTCAGAAACATGATGGTTTGCTCTGTATGGCCTCATCCTGAGCATACACTCAGCAGAGAAACATCACCTAGTCAGAGATGAGATGCAGAAACTGCATTTGTACAGGTCTCGTCTTGCTCTGCTCTTCGACTTCTTGAAGTCTTGGGGAGGAGGTCCATTTCCTTTCAGCACTCCTGCCTGACCCTCAGGTGGGAGCTGCAGAGGGGGAAGTGCATGCTGGGCTGACCTTTCCTTGGGGACAGCTGTGGCTTCCAAGCACATCTTTAAAAGAACTGTAGAAACATTCATGGCCACACAATTTTCAGCCTGCATTTTCTATATCTGTCCCTAACACACTAACCTTGTTCCAGTTTTTTAACCAATGTTAACAGAAAGAACAGTAAATCCTTTCTTCACATTGTATTGTGCAGACAAACACTTTAGTTATACAAATAGTCTTTCTCAACTCTTTTATCTTTTTAGAACTTCTGTATGTTCTTAATGTTTATTTTCAGCACGTGTTTTCTTCATTATTCATTATACATTGTTTATTCTAATCAGCATTAGTGTTCTGTTTACCATTATATTTCATTTTCCATACACTTAATATTATTCACTGTACAAACATCTCTCTTTATCCATTTAATTACTAATAATCTTTATGTGGCTTTTGTGTCTTTGCAATGATTATATGCAATGGTTATATGCATTCCAAGAAAATGTTTTTCTGTAAATGTTGTTGGTAGTTTTTTTCAGGACTAATAAAACTGGTTAGCAGGCAGAGATCAGCATCTTCAAGTTGGAGCCTGTGAGAACCTTTGCCTGTCTTTTTGTCTTGGTCCTCACCATGACTGTCTTGCAACATTTGTGAAGCTCTCTGCAAACTTTTCCTATTTCCCATTCTTTCTAATCATAGAATCTGCTAGGTTGGAAAAGGCCACGAAAATCAAACACAGCTATTAATTTAGTGCCGCCAAGTTCATGGATAAACCATGTCCCTATCCACACTCTTTTTGAACAATTCCAGGGATGATGATTCCACTGTTTCCCAGGGAGGACTGTTCCAATGCCATACAACCCTTTCAGAAAATACTTTTTTCCCCCCAATATTTAATCTTAACATAATATTTATATTATATTTGGTGTTGAACGAGTTTCATATCTCTTTTCTGTCCAGAAAAATGAATAACCTTCATGAAAAAAGGTGAAAAAGCCATTCTGAAAACACAAATATTTATAAAAGTAAAATTTATTCTGAGAGAGAGATATCTAGTTCTCATCATAGCACAGGAAGTGAACAGAGAATATCCTGGTCTCATTGCTGCACACTCTTTTTATTACACTGAGCTCTGGTCTTCTGCAACATCTTGGGGTGGTCAGTTGCGCAGGATTTTGTGCTTCAGGTAAAAGTATTCACTGTGACAAATTTTCTGAATGTTAATTCAAGATAGTCTGCTCTTTCCTTAATAATGCGTGAGTGAAAGTGAAACAAAACAAAAAAAAACCAACCAAAATAAACTCCAACAATAGCAAAAAACCCCAAAAATCCCAAAACTGAAACGAATAGAAGCAACCCAAAGGTTTTTATCTTCTTATGTACTGGTTCCTTTACTCCAGAAAGTTCTACTCCACAGTTGTACTGCAGTTTAACTGCTAAACACTTCACTGAGTTTAAGTTTATATTCATTATTACCCACTGTAGCTGCTGTATTCTGCTGGGCTTTTTCTTTCACCTAATCATGGGAAGATGACTAAGTAGCATCAGTTCTTAGACAATGAAATTGAATTATTCTTCCAACCTATGACTTTTGGCTCCTAACCAGAAGGCATACTGATATATAAAGTTTATTCACACAGAGAGATGCTCTCAAGCTATTTCTAAATGCACTTTTACATACTAAAGTTTCAGATTGGCAACATGATGATGTTGCATTCATAATTTATGTCAGATGCTCGTAATCACTGTTGACTTTAGGAGAGTTCATAAGTAACGCTTCACAGTATGTTTTTAATGAATAATTTTATTCTATCTTGTAAATTAATCTTCTCTGGTGTTTACTTAGTTAAAGCAGTCTTAAGAAGTGTTGGTATAAAATCAGACCATCTCAGACAACTAATACAATATGAGCATTATTAATTCATAATGTAGTCTCAGGAGGCTATTTTCTTTGATTTCACGTTTTCGTATTTTGATAAATTCTTTTGAGGAAAATGTATTTTGGAGTTTCAGGATGAATGCTGAAAATAACAGCATTTGATGACCTATTTAATTTCCTCTGTATTCCCAAGTCCTAAAACAGTGATATTATGCATGGTTGGGATAAACTCAGTATTCAGAAGAGGTTTCTTACCCTGAGATTGCATCTGGAAGACAGAACCTCTTTTAATATATTCGTATACATTTTTATTTTTCACATCAGAGTTTCTGATTTAAAAATATGTCAAATGCCAAAGTATGTGTAGGTATATGCATATCCAGGTCATAAAAACATCCTTGTTCCAAATACTTTACAGCTTCAACAGAAAAGAAAACCATTACAACAAAGAAATTCAGATACAGAGAGATTAAAATTTATTATGCAGATGAGATTGAAATAAATTATGCAGTCCTCTGTTAGATACACATGAATTGATAACCAGTGATTTACTTCAAATAAACAATAACCAGTTCTGAAACTTATCCCTTCTCTGGATCAGATTGGTGGATCTGAGCAGTGAATATTTAACCTGAAAAGAACTATGTTGATTTACATCACCTGAGCATGCAATTCACCTTTTGGTCCAAATAACTGGGCACACTCCCTGCCATTTATATTTATTTAAATCTCTCCTCACTACAAAAACTCATTCCCTGGTATTTCCTCTTTCAGAGTGGAAATAAATAGCAGTGACAGTATATTTTGCACAGAATAAAATAATCTTGCTTTCCATCTCTCTTGTGGTGAGAGATCATGGAGTAAAAAACTACAGTTAGACAACAGAATCATAAAATCATGGAATGCTTTTGGTTGAAAGAGACCTCAAAGATATCTAGTTCCAAACCCCAGAAATGGGCAGGGATGCTTTCTACTAGGTTGCTTAGTCATCCATGCAAACTGGCCTTGAGCACTTCCAGGGATGGGGCAGCCACAGCTTCTCTGGACAGCCTATTCCAGTACCTTACCACACACACAATAAAGAATTTTTCCTAATATCTAACTTAAATTTCCCTTCTTTCAGCCTGAAACCATTTCTCCCTACAGTTCCTTAGTCTATCTCCAGCTTCCCTGTAGGCCTCTTCAGATACTGGATTGTTCTTTGAGGTCTCTAAAAAACCTTCTCCTCTCCAGGCTGAATAGCCCCAACTTTCAGCCTGGAAGGTGCTCCAATCTCCTTATCAACTTCATGCCTTCCTTTGGACTTGCTCCAGCAGTTTCATGTCCTTCAAATTCTGGGACCTGAGCCCTGGATGCAGCACAGCATGTAGGTTCTCTCACCAGAGCAGAGGGGTAGAATCTCCTCCTTTGACCTGCTGGCCACGGGGCTTGGATGCAGCCCAAGGTCTGTTTGGCTTTCTGGGGTATGAGCGCGCACTGCTGGCTCATGTTGAGTTTTTCATCAACCAACACCCCCAAGTCCTCCTCCTCAGTGCTCCCAATCACTTTCCACCCAATCTGTGGACATGTCTAGGGTTGCCCTGACCTTCTACAAGGTGTAGAACCTTGCACTTGGCCTTGTTGAAATTCTTGATGTCCACACAGACCCACCTCTCCAGCCTGTCAATGTCTCTTGCAACCTTCGTCACTTGTGTAGAGCAGGTTTTGGTAGAGAAAAACATATGTGCATATCCACCCTACTGAACAGCGTTAGTTTTAAATTATTAAGGGTTATTTTGCACAATGTTCTTGTCAGGATGTGTGTACCAGCAGTCTCTGGCCAGTCTGACCACCCTGTAACTGTCTTTTTTGTCTAATATTCCTCTGGAAAACCCTGTCTCCCAATTCTTACTTTTTATGAAAAGTACAAAGGACATGCGAGGGAGAAGGAGTGCTAAATGAGCACAGTGCTGGATGCTCCCTGAGAAGCTTCTCATAGGCTGCTAATTTAGGGTGCAACGAGTCACCAATTAACTCTTTTCCTGAGAGCAAGTCAATGCAGTGGTCTATGTGTTTCTTTCCTCCTCTTCTCCAAGGTGCTGGCAGAATCACAGCATGCCTCTGAAGGGAGTGCTGCTGAAGGGAGCTCCATGCAGTCCATAGGAATATCCTGGGGCTGCAGGGAGTACTCAAAGTGGCGATGTGGTGGTAAGTGTAGGGCCATGATTCGGGGATGTTGTGCTTAGCATGGCTGTGTTGGAATTATGCTCCCAGTACCACTTCCCTTCCTGCCAAACTCCAGAGAAAGTTCTTGACCACTTGCAGAGAAGCATAAAGTTAATGATCCGTGTGCTCCTGTGGCCAGGGCAGCCCAGGAGGGAGAAAGAGATGGGGAGGAGAGGTTGTGAAGGAGGATTGAGGAAGAGGGTGGTCGAGAGCAATCAGAGCCTGCTGGAGCATCCACGCTGCTGGCCATCCTTTACATTGTGCATTTTCAAATATTCAAAATTTGGTTTTTTAGGAACAAGAATTCTACTACTCCTTTAAATTAAAACCTTAAGGAAAAAGGGTTTTCCACCTTCTGCAAAACTCTTTATACATCACTCAGATTTCCTGAAGAACAGACAACTGTGTATATTTGTGAGTCATAACAAGGATGGTCTCAGAATAAACATGTATAATTTCAGAAGTAATTTTCAAATTTAGTCAGCCAGATCCAAGTGGCTGTACTTAAATCTCCTACTAACCATTTGGCTTCTAAATCATGAGGCAGAATCATGAATAACAGATGTTTTGTGATGAGGAGTGACTAAGAGCTAAGTACTTCTATGAGATCTGAATATTTTAGACCATGACAGCCTTCTTGGTAGCTGGGCATAATAATTACCCTTCTTCCTCCTGCTCTCAAATCTTATGCTGGAGATGAGAGTGTAGTTTGTTATTGCTACTGAGACTTTTGCTCTAAATTTTTTTAACATCCCCCTGTAATTTTTTTAGAGACTCAAATTTTATTTCTTCCCCCTACTTCTCCCATCTTCAAGAAGTCTATTTTGGAAATATAATGAGCTCTTCAGCATTTTTATTTTGTTCTGCTTTGAAGCAAAAGCACTGTAAATCACCAAGAAAATGCTTTCCATGGAAAAATATTTTCCAAGCAGATAAAATTCACCCTTTCAAAAACACTTCTCTCCACTGCTGTGATGCATGCAAATTTTGTTTTACAAACAATGGCTTTGGTTTGAAAATGAAAGAAAAGTTTCACTTCACTGACTGACATTATTTTGCTTGGCTTTATAGAAGACTGTTAGAAGGCTAAAATCATCACTTGCAATTAGTTATGCGTCAATGTTTACAGAGGTCCATTCATATGATAGTACAACCTGGATAGAGATTATCTCTTTATAAGTGGGAAAGGCAGGGTCTTACTTAGCACTGGTTAAGCTGTAGCATCTCAGTGTTAACAGAGGGTTAAATCTACACCTGTAAAAATTGACATGGATGTATTGATTTTGATTAAATATTGGTATGAGGCAGATTTTACTCTGTATGTTTTCCTCATCTCAGTGTTTTTAAATTTCTGAGGCTTGTTATGTTAATTGAATTAATACTTAGATTTGATCATAACTACCAACAAAATGCATAGTTTAAAAACTAGCTTGAATTTCAACCATGAGAGTGATGCTGTCATTCACTGACTAGAACTTTAGGACTGACATATCTTTTATGTAGAAAATGTCCTATGGGTTCTTAGCTTGGCCATTGCACTGTCAATGAGGTGGGATTCAGGCACCTGGTGTTCAAAAGAATGGGAGTCAGCTACACCTTCAGCACTGGAGATTGGTCTGCTAGAGCAAACAGGTTATAGACCCTCCTGATGCACTGATGAGTATTGGTGTAAAATTAAAAGTCAGCCAAGACCTGCAGCACATAGTGAACTAACAGTTAAAAGTGCAGAAGTATTGAATTACTTATGCCAAATGTGGGCAGTTCTTGATTTCAAGCTGAATATTGTACACATAAGAAATGTGACAATATTCACTGTCACACAGCAAATGTATCTTTTCTGTTCATTTCAGTTCCATCACAAAAGAGCATTTATTGAATATTTCTTTGATATTAACTACTGGTAAGTAATAAAAGAAAATAGTGGACTCCTAGCAGTAAAACAATGCAAAACCAAAAAATTATTCAAATTCTGAAAAGTTGAACCATGTCCAAACTTTGGCGCAATCTCATGTAATGCAAAATGGCAAAAAGTGTAGAAATCTTGCAAATATAGAGTCCATCTTATTAAGGGTGTGTGATTAACAACATAGATGTTTATAAAATGGAGGGTCTACTGGAGCTTTATAATTTTAGTGCATCAGTTAGATAGTCACTTGATGCAATTAAATTACTCTACTTGATAGAGCAGGCAGCAAAATTTTAATGGTCATTTGCCTTCTACATTTTCCTCTAGAGATGGAGGTTTTTAATAGGAAACACTGTGGGCAGAAAATCTAGAGAGGAGCAATGTACCATAAAACTGGAAAGTAGCTTGTCTTGCATCATTTGGTTTTCTGCAAATACTGCTTCATATGTGTACAGGAAAAAAAAAAAACAACTAGAAAAAGTACTCTTAAAAACATAATGGGGTAATAACAGGCTTTTAAAAATCTGCAGACTGTCTTTTCCAAACTCCTCTCCCAGCCATGTCCTTAAGAATATTTTTTCACAGAGAAAATGGCTGCAAGATTGATGAAGTTCCATTCAATAATCATATGCTGATTAGCATATGCTTAATAAAAATCTTATTAACACATGCTCCATTCTAAGCATGTCACTCAGAGAAGTTATAACAATATTGATGTTTTTTTACTGTGACAGAAACATGGGTACACTGGTTCTGCAGTTTTAAAATCATCTGTAAATAAAAATATAAGAATTAATGCCACATTTTTATTTTATAAAATAGAGATGAGAATGAATTGAAGTAATTCTTCTTGCTCCTATTCATTTGAAATTACAGTACCTAACTGTATTTTCCCATAAATGCCACTTAAAGTGATGCTTTATTGCCTTCAGTTATGAAAGAGGACAATACATTTTAATTTGTACTGCTATAATTTAGCCTAAAATTTTATTTTATTTTTATATAGTCTCCCTGGTCAGGCATTGTGATGATGATATTTTGCTGTTTAGAATTCAGGACTACAAAAATACTATTTTGGCCAGAGTAATGTGACTGGTGATGCAAGATTTGCAGTTCTAACAGGTGTTATTTTCTCTCTGTCACTTTCACCAATCTCATCATAAGAAGGCCTTATCATATATTTAAAAAAAAAAATTAAATTAATTTCAATGTCATTTTTCCTCAATTAATTTCCAGGTATATGATACAGATAATAGCTGGACTTTGGACTCATTTAACTTTCATTGTAATCCCAGATCCTTTAGCTGATGGAGAACAGCAGTACCTTAATCCCATTTTATCCTTCAGGAGATTGACATTCTATAGTTCCATTTGATGACAATAAAAATACATGAAAGGCAGAACAAACTCATATTGCTGTGGGCAATTACTTTTGATAGAAATCAATCCCTGTCTTTTTCAGGGAGCAGGTGTCCTTTGTCTGGCTATCACGCGCATGCCATGTGGTTATGAAGAGAGCATTGAGTTTTGGCAGGTCCAGACTTTAAAATATCAGGAGAAATAGCATGTGCTTGGTTGGCATCCTCAGTCTTTTGGGATTTCTGAGATGTGCTCAGGCACATCATTCTTTAGTTCACATCCTCTTCCCTGAGACTATCAAGTTCCTCTTTCCTGAAGGTCATCCAACAACAGGATTTTTCTTGGCAGCAGGACCAAAACTTCTGCAAAGTGGCCTACTCTGGGCTAGCCTAGTCTAAATGATGTATGTAAAGAAAGATGGAAATGAGGTTTTTAGGATAATTCATGTAAAAATTTAGGAAAACAGGATATATTTCTAGAAATACAACTCTTTTCAATTCTTTATCTACTTTTCCCTGGGTTTTGTACCTATTTTAAATTAGTTCTCTTTCAAAATTGCAAAACATTCAAAGAAAGCAAAAGTAAATATTCATCACATTTGTTGTAGCTCATTAACCTACTATTGAGCTAATTTTGTTTTTGATATTTTCCTAATCGTTGTGGGTATACAGAGAGTTTTTATGCATTCCAAAAATACTTTCAAACCTACCTAACACTGTTTTATGTGAAATTTAGTGGAGAATCTATATTGCTTGCAGTGAACAACCCAGCAGCCATCAGAAAATGTCCATCATTATAAGGAATGCCCATGGAGATACTATGAAGTACAGTTGTTTCACAGAAAAAAGAATTTAATTGGTTTTGGTTGTTTGTTTTGTGTTTAGTTGGTTTTGGTTTTTCTGGGTTTTTGTTTTTTGTTTGGTTGGTTTTTTGTTTTGTTTTGTTTGGGGGTGGTTTTTTTTTTTTTTTTTTTTTTTTCTTTTGCTTTGGTTCTCTTTTGTTTGGGTATTTTTAGGGGGATTTTTTGTTTGGTTGTTGTTTTTTTTTTTTTTTTAACTAGGCAGTTTTCACAAAGTTTTTCCAGAAAGACAAGTCATTCTACATCCATTCTTAAGGTCATTATTATTTGTCTTCTACGCCCAAGAGACCTTCTGAAAAGTTACACACATTTTGGTTGTACTTTCTGGGCTTAAGCACTGCTGTTCTCTTGTAAAGTTCTTGTTTTCTTTCAGTTCACACAAAAATTTTGTTAGAATTTTTAAAAACTCCATACAAAGCATTCCACCCCAGCCACCCCTATGATATAAGGTGGCTACAGGACTTGAAGTCAGATGTACACTTATTGGAGCCATTGGAAGAACCATCCCACATATCAATCTCTCCATAGACATACAGGTGGCTCAGAACCTGAATTTCCACAGGTTTTATAATTTTTCCACTAATAATAATAAGTAAGCTTCTCAAATTACTTGGGTTCAGGTTGTAAATTGGGGAGTGATAGAAAAAAAATCAGCAAAATCTTAAGGAAAGAATCTTTTCTCAGAGATTTCTTTAAGCAGTGATTTTATACCAATGGTTTGAAGAGTTGATGTGGTTTAGAAAATTTTCAAAATTTATGTGGGTGGAGGAAAGAAAAAAAACTAAAATAATGTTCTTCTAATAAATATATGTAGAGGTCTGGTTTAGACAGACCATGCAGCTGATGACAGGCAAAGAGTAACAAGTTTGGATAGAAATGTTGGAGGTTAAGTTTTCAACTCATTGGAAGGATGTCCAACTGTAGAGAGGCCAGACAAGCAAGGATGCGGAGAAAAAAATGCTGATTCTTATTTCAGAACTGTGCTTTATCCATCCCAAAGTGGAGTGAATGAATAGCTGCACTTGGCCTTCTCTGGTTGGAATTCCCAGATATCTCATCCCTGCCATTGTGTCAGGCAGACTGTGTTGGCAAAAGGAATAAGGGACACAAGCCTTCCCAGAAGTAGCAAAGTGTGCATATCCTACCTAAGGAAGATCTGGATCAATACATATTTGAACATTTTGCTCAGTTTTGCTAGAATAGAGTTTTTCTTATTTGATGTTCTTTGTCATGGGAATTGAGACCTTTCTCACGGATAAGTTGCTGTGTGTTACCACAGCTGAATTTGTCTAGGTGCTTGAAAGCAGTTGAATGGTACCAAGGCATGAATTATTGAATTCCTCATAAATGGAAGAATGGAACATTCATAACATCAACTGTTACATTGCTGAGAGAGTTCACAAGACTTGTGATCTTTCCTGTCTCAGGTTGAAGTGGTGGATCTGAAGAGTATGGAGAGCAGCATGTGGCTGCTGCCTCAAAACCCAGGAAGCTGCAGGCTGCTGCTGATCTTGTAACTTCCCAATAGCTTTACCCTTTCTGGAGAACCATCCCTTCATTAAAGTTTTCATGTAGCAAACGCACAAGATAAACATTTAATATAATAATTCTCAAACTATCCATATTTTGGACTGTTGCCTCTTGATGCTAAATCAGGAGTAAAAAGAGTAACTACAAAAGGAGTGTGTTTAAGAACATGATCTCCTAGGTCTGGGAAATAGCTCAGTACATGTCATTCCTTGCTGTCTGCAATTGAACAACCAATCCTTTTTCCATTCCTCCGATTAGAAAACAAAAATTGTCCTTTCAAAGAGTGCTGTGATAGTTGGGACAAAGTTTTGAATTGCTGTAAAAAAGCACAGATGGGCAGGAAAAGAGCATCTTGTGGGCCTGGCATGAGAGCAACTTGCAACCTTCATGTTCTCTAGCTGCCCAGGTAAAGATAAAAGGGAGCTGGATCATTCAGGATGAATGTCTAATATCCCGCATACTGCTGTATGGGACGTAATGGGGAACTAATGTACCTGGCCTCGGGGTGTTTCTTTGCTACTTAAAGGCATCTGGCTAATTTGGGGAGCCATCTATCTGTCTTTTGGCTGACTAATTCAGGGGAGATGAATTTGGACTCAAATCACTGAAAGATGTTCTTTCATATTGATGGCCTGGAGGTAACCTCAGAGCTAAAGAGCCATGTCTGATCATCTCTTTTGATTTGGAAGTAGTTTTAAAAATAAATTATGAATTTTTTTAATTTTCATCTTTTCCTAATAAAATATTTGGACACTTAAATAATAGTTAATTAAAAAGGTAATGAAAACCAGAAAGGAAGCCTTTGAATTTCAGTTTTTAAGAATGTTTTTCCCTACAGAGCAACAGCAATATTCAAGGAAGATAAGGCTAATTATCATGAATATTATTACCAGTGCTTTACCTGTGCAGAGATAAACTAAATGAAATTGCCCTGAGTGGCAACATTTCACAGAGGTGAATGTTTGCACTCCAATACACACATCTCCTGAGAACCACATATTTGCCTATACATATGAAAGACTTTAATATGAATATATTTAATATAAATTTAATATAAATTCATATATTTTCAATATATATGCATTTCATATATTTCATATCTTTCATGTAAATATGAAATACATATGGATATTTGCTTTTGTATTCAAGTTGGTTGAGGCACAGGGATCTTAACTGTTGTATCCACAATCACAATTATTTCAGGATTGATGCAAAACTCATTGACTTGTCTCATGTTGCTCATAACCAGAGGGAAAAAGGGCATCTTAGAGCAGTTCAAAGCCTCCAAGTTGCCAAGCATATTGTACTAATCATGGGGGAAAATCCAGCTAAGTATGGAGTTTTTTCCCATCCTTCTATCCTCTTGCTTTCCATAGGAAAGGGCAAAAAATGTGGACGAGCAGGAGGGCAGAATTACTGATTCACTAAGGGATGCATCTTATTTCCATGCAGGTATGTCCTTCTTTCTGTCACTTTTCATTTGAACATAAACCCAAAATAGTGGCCTATTGTAGTGGCCTATGTGGTCCATGTTCATGACAGTCATCTCTATATGTTTAAATACAGCTGACATGAGCAAAGTAACTCAAAGATCTATGCAGGTATGTACATGTGTCTTTGTAGTGGAATAGGGATTATTTCCGGGGTGCCCCGTGGCAGGAAGGAATGATAAATCTGACTCCATGTTCTTAGAAGTCTAATTTATTATTTTATGATATGATATGATATGATTGATGATATGATATGATATGATATGATATGATATGATATGATATGATATACTACTAAACTAAACTATACTAAAGAATACAGAAAGAATACTTACAGAAGGCTAAAAAAATAATGAAAACTCGTGACTCTTTCCAGTGTCTTGACACAGCTTGACACTGATTGGTCATAAGTCAAAACGATTCACATGAAACCAATGAAACAACCACGTGTTGGATAAACAATCTCCAAACACATCTCCAAACAAAGTAGCAAAACACATAAGAAGCAAATCCCATAATTATTGTTTTCCTTTTTTCTCTGGGGCTTCTCAGCTTCCCAGGAGCAAAATCCTGGGCGAAGGGATTTTTCCAGAAAATATGACTGTGACAGTGGCCTATTTTGGTAGTTTATTTGTAGTGAAATGGATTTGATTTAGTGCTTCCCTTCCCTGAATTGCCTCCTTAGTGACACATATACCACATGTTTTATGTGATTTTACAATTAAGTTCTCAGGATCTAAAAATAAAATATATAAATATCAGCTTTTGGCTTTCTTCTCTAAAAAGTATTCTGTGAGATACACAGTGCAGACTGACCCTCCACATACAAGCTTTCCACAAAGAAAACAGGTGTTGTGAAAAATGTGTATTTTATGATTGGCTTTTTGCAAATATTAAAATGAATATTATATGTGTTATGTTGGAAAGTTATGCTGTATTAATTTTCTTAAGTAGTTTGTTAAATATAGTTTTAGGTTATAACAAAATGAAAAAATAGAAACTATGCTATGTAAGATACTTTTTTTAAAGAAAGGACTTGCACCAAGATGGCAGCCACAGGACACCTAAATATTTCAGAGAAAGAGTATTTATTGCTCCATTATCAGAAGAAATGAACTTCTTCCTGCCTCACTTATCCATGAAGACGCTGTTAGGATTAATAGGAAGAAACTGACACTGACCAGACTGAATCCTTTGTTTGAATGGAATTTATGCATCATGTATGAGTTGTATGAATATGCAACAGGTTATTGTATTTAAGGGTTAATCCTCTGTTAACGTGTGTCCTTTTTCAGGCTTATTTTGCCCAGAAAAAGGTACCTGGACTATCCATAACTCTTTGTTTCTATTGTCTCATATTGTCCTAATCTCAATTGTCCAAATTATTATTACTCTAAATTATATTATTATTTTTATAACCATTTTATTACTATCATATTTTTAAAATTTTAAATACAAGCAATTGGCGTTTTTCACAGGTGTCATGGTTTGGCATGAGAGACATTTAGGGAAGTGATGCAAAGCTTCCAGCCACTGGAAAGCTGGACATGCCTCTGTGAAAAACACATGTTAAAGATGAAAGAAATCTGAGAAGTTCCTCTTTTGCTTCCAGCCTGGGGACAGGTAACAGAGCCAGCTGTCCCCCTGGCTTGGCCAGGCCGAACAAGGCGGCCCTGCCAGGGTGAGGGCCAGGACTCTCTCTGGGGCTCCGAGTGGCTCACCAGGCCCCGTCCTGCCCGGGCCAGGCCCCAGCACTGCCAGGCAGGAAGGCAGTGAAGCCTGTGGAGCCCTGGCTGGAGCAGGCCTGGCCATGGCTGTGGAGATCTTGCCACCAGGTCCCCTTCCCCCAGCACGGCCACTGCACAAGATCAAGCAGCTGAGAGCAGGGGTAGCCCTGCAGCCTGTGCAGAGTGGCCCTGCGGCTGGAATTGAATGCAGAGAAAACCAAAGAGCAGCCATGCAGCTGCTCCTGACACAGCCCCAGCCACAGTTCCCACCTCTGGCACCCAGTGACCATCTGCAGGCCCTGGGTGAGAGATTAACTCTTTCAGTGCTTCAATCCTCCCTTGAGAGAGAGAAAGGAACAAGATGCAAGATATAAAGGAGCAACATGAAGACATCGACGTCAGTGAAGAAAGCCCCAGATAAGAAGGATGAGGAGATGCCTTGATCCTAGAGCTGAAATCCTCTTGTAAGCTATGGAGAAAAAACATTCTTTTCCCTATAACTCATGAAACTATGGAGAGATCAAGTGTTCAAACTTTATCAAGCAAAGGACTCCATGCCTCCAAGTAAGGAGATGGTAAAGTAGCTGTGGTCCCATGAGAAGTTTAAACAGAGAATGAGGAAAGAGCAGTCCTGTGCCCCCAGGAGAAAACAATCTCTGTTCTCAAAGATGAAGATGATTTTAGAAATAAATAATGAGAACTTTTACCTTTGAACAGCTCATCTCTAAAACAATGCCCCGTAAGACATACCATAGACAAGCTGTGAGAAAGCTTATACAAACTGAGAAGGACTTCATGATTTCCCTGGGTGGCTACTAGCCATAGAAATTGAAAACCATGAGAGAACTGTTTTTTTCCTCTTGTGGAGAAGTTTCCATAACATTAACAAAAGGGACTTCTCTCCCCAACTGAAGAAAGACTATTTTAGAAGTAGAAAACTGACTAGAAATTTTAGGTTTTGATTCTTTACATTGTTGGTAAATAAAAAAAAAAGTTGTAGGGTGAGGAGAAGTGTTCTGAAAGGTTTGTTTTGATTCCTACTACTTTTTTTCCTTTTAGTTACTGTTAATAAAATTTTCTTTTTACCCTTTTAAAGTTTTGAGCTTGCTTTGCCTTTCTCCTAATCCTATCTTCCTACCTCACAGCAGGAGGCGAGTACATGAGTGATTGGCCAACTCTGAAAACCCACTACACTCATCAACACATTGATTGAGAAAATCTCAAATTAGAGAAATCTTAAATTGGTGAACCAAAACCACTACAACTGGTTATTCCTGAAAATTTAAAATGGGAGTATTATTTTATTTAACCTTAGCTTCAAGGTGCAACAACAGGCTATTGAAGTAAACTTCTACTCCTGTTTTTCTGGAGTTTTGCTTAATATGAAGAAAATTTAGAACAATGCTCAACATATACCAGCACACTGGGAAAGAGTGTAATCAGAGCAGCTTATTGACTTCACAGAAAAGAGCAGTTTACTATAGGTATCAAGTGTCTCCTTTACTTAGATTTGGTTATGTGTTGTGCATTTCAGTAACTTGGAACATTTTTATGTTAACTTCTCAGTTGCTTCCTGGGGAAATTATGATACACAAGTGTTAACAACAGAACTTTCAAAGGTGTCTAATTCAGATGTATTTTACTTATAAAGTAGTACACAGTGCTATTTCAATGGCATTTTCCCCTTTGTGTGTTTACAATGTATTGCATTAGTAAATAACCATGGAATTTGTTCTCTGTGAAAGGAAAATAACAACCCTGAATTAATTCAATTAAAAGACCAAGTGAAATAATTTGAATAATTATAGCAAAAATTGCATAAGTATGGATTGTTTATTCTTTTGTCAAGCTTTTCTTTTATGCTCAAGTCTTAATTTTGTACTTCTCAAGATACAATGAATAGGACAGAAATTTAAAATTATGTTTGTCATCTCTGTTCATAAAATGAACCACAAAAGAATTCATCTACTGGCTAGTAAGTAAAAGACAAGGTTCAGCCAAGCACATAAACAAACATTTAAAAAGAAAGCTGTCAGATTCTTACATCATTCAAAGAAAGGTATTAAGAAGACAGTACATGAGGTATAGAAGATTAAGTTCTATATAAAGAACATTACAAGAAATAAAACCACATGATATAGGGGTGAAAACAGTCTCTGCGCATGTTGTAGACTTGGAGAAAATTCTTCTGAAACATAAAGGGAGAAATGTGGTTTATAAAGGATGCCAGTTCTCATGCATCCCACTCAATGTGTGCTGGTGTTCCTCATTGAGTGAAGCCATTGCTTTTTAACAGCAGCTGCCTGATGTCTCTTTCACAGGACAGAATTCCAGTGAAGTTATATTACTCTTCTTATAATATTTCAGTTCTAATGGATTTAAGAATATAGAGTATAAAATGACAGCATGCTTGTAGTAGAAACAGGCAACCCCAACGTGGGGAATAATATGCTCCATGATTCAGGAGGCTGAACAATTGCATTATTAAGCTATATTATATTACACTAATTCTGTACTAAATTACTTACTAAAGAGAAACTATACTAAAGAATACTAAAGAAAAACCTGTGACTTTCTGGAGACAGCCAGGACACAGCTTTGGCCCAATTGTCTAATGAAACAAAACAATCTTCACTGGTGTCTAATAACCAAATCCCTTTTGGTGAACAATCTCCATAACACATTCTACATGTGCCAAACAACAGAAGCAGCAAGTAGAGATAAGAATTGTTTTCTCTTCTTCTCTGAGCTTCTCACTGCCTTCCCCAGGAAAATCCTTGGAGAGAGAATTATGTCTCTCTCTGTTCAGAGAATGTTATTAGCATGTTAGCACACATGCTAATAAATGTCTTGGCTTTATTCTTCAGTTTGTGTACTAAGAATAAGAAAAGAGATTAGAGAAAATGGCTTCATGGTCTAATGTGGCTGGATAACTGAGATAACTTTTTTGATCAAGTGTGTTTTTCCTACAGGTGTCCTGCTCCATGACATCCATGTTCTTGTGAATCTGTGACAGCAACAGATAACACCCACCAAGGAGCTGCGGGAGCTAAGGAAATAAAAATATTTCAAGATATGCTTCTGCATCTTTCCTGTTCCTTAAACAGAAAATGACTCATTGAAATGCTCACCAGCTTCTTCCATGAATGCAGAAGGCATGGAATGAAGCTGAAGGCAAGGACCCCAGAAGAGCTTGATGCTGAAGGGAGAGTAGGGCCATTCTGTTGTCAGAAATGAGTCAGAACCACAGTTTTTACCTCAAAATGCTAAGTGTGTGTAAAGCTCTGCAGAATGCAGATCTGTCTTTAAAAGACAAAATGCAAAATAGACAAATTCAAATGCAAACTGAACAAACCCCTGCCTTCTCAGATTCAAATGTTAACCTTGCAGCAAGGACTTAATTTAAAAATGTTGCTGGGAAATTACTGGCAGTGTTGTTCCAGTGCCCCCAAAAGAGAACCTAAACACATACATTTTTCCTCCTTAAAAGCCTTTCATGTAAAAACCTGGCTAGTAAAGGAAAATGGGAGTTTTGACATTGCTATCAGTAGGGTAGGATTTCAATCCTTGCTTTTGTGTTATAAACTGTATAGATCAAATATTCTTTCCATGCTTTAGGCTTCAAGTCCATCTCTGTCACAAATATTTTTTTTATTCATAGCACTTTTTATTCTGTTCAGAGAAGATGTGTGCTCTTGACTGAGGGATTTTTTTGCTGCTTTTCTTGAGAGAACACAAGCAGTGGAAATGAAGATTCATTACAGTATCTTAGAGCTTCCCTAAATCTGGAGTATTTCCAAAATAGTTCAGTGGCTAATGTAAACTGGATCACTCCAGAGCTCACCAAAAATAACTCTCCCTGTTTTGAATGTAAATTCCAGAATGCAGAGTATAAATCTTGATTTATTCAGAGAGAAAAATGATATACTGTTATTTGCTAGCTGTAGAGGAAGACACACTGTAGGGGCAGTATAGTTCTGGGTATGGTATTTAAAAATGTTTTTGAGCCTGAGATCAGAAGTGAAATGCATGGAAGTTCTGAGGAGGAGAAAAGCAATGGATCCATGAGACCATATGGAAGAGAGAACATAGAAATAGCAGATTAAAAGAGTTACTAAATCTGTTTTTCAGAAGTGTTACAAGAAAAGCACCATCTTGAAATAGTGAGAAAGCAGTCTTTTAAAACAGAATTTAGGGAACATTGGGTTATTTCCATAAATAATGTTTTCAACTAAAACAGAGATAGTAGAACCATTTAAACAAGACATATTTAACATTATTTGTTTTCAAAAGGCGATAGTTGTAGATGAGTGAGAAAAAAACTTGCAATCTACTAATTCTCTTGCAAATCTCAACAAATAAAACTATTCAGAATTAAGTCCCCTCTAACAACACTGTTTTGTAATGAAAAGAATCCACATAGTCCTCGGTTGCTGTCACTCTACAATATGTATCATTTTCTCTGCTGCATTCACTGATCTTTTGGGTGTCCTTGCTACCTCACATAATCACTGCTCTCCACTGCTGTGCGTTCTGTTCAAATGACAAAAAATCTGTTTAACAATGCATCTGCTGTGGGCATTAAAATTTGGTTTAGTTGAGTAAGGTGCAATGCACAGCCTTTTAGAAGTATACATTTTTCTACAAAAGAAATATTATATTTTTTCAATTAATTTAGTGAGAAAATTGAGCATTTCAAAGAAAAATATTAACTAAAAAGAATGTAAAATATCGTGTTTGACCTTGTTCAGTTTGTTTCAAAATGTTTATGATTGCAAAATAATAGAATAATCTCTGTATTTTTAGGTACTTTTATTATAATAGATGAAGAAATCCTATTCTGTGCACTGAAATACATTTGATTGTAACACAAAGCATTTTGCACTTGTTTCTGTGTTCAGCTTCATTAATACAGGTGACAGCAACAGCATGTCACTAAACATAAGCTAGCAGGGAAGAGGAGAGGTGTGGTCTGCTCCGAGGTGGGAGCCAGAATCTGGGACAGCCCAGGTGCCAGGAGGTCACTGCCCTCATCCTCCAACCTGTGACTGGTTACCCATCGCAGCACCAGGAAACCAAGGAATAAATTTTATCAGTGACATCTCACTTGGAGCCTTTTCAAAGCTTTTTTGACTTAACAAGATTCAAAAATATGGTAGATGATTTCTCCAACAAACTTGTCATGGAAAATGTACTCTTCTTTCTTTCCAAGTGTTGTTATAAAGTTCGAAAATTATGACAAAAATACCAGGGTAGCAATATAGACTCTTATAACTGGGATAACTCCATAGGCCCTGAGCAGATGTATTTTCATGCTCCCCTTTTAGCACAAAAAGCACATCAGACAAGATGTAAAATAGATGCTTTATGGTATGCAAGTAGGAGGGCTTCTGAGTTTTTTGAGCAATTGCAATCACAAAGTTTGATAGAAGCACTTAGAACACTGAAAAAACATAATAATTTCACATATATTAGCAGTCTGTGCACAGATGCATCACAGAGATTCACAATAGTTCACAGTTGGATATTAACACCTCACTTGTCTCAAGAGGAGCAATATCTCTTTCTGTTTTTTTTTTTAGCAGATGTAAAAGTGCTGAAAAAACACATTTTACTGAAAATATGGTTAATTTTAGATGTTATTGTGTGTAAATTTTCCAAATAGTTTTGTTATTTTTCATATGAAGTTGTATACATAAAAGCATATCCAAACTATAATGATAGGAAGATGACATTTCCTGCTGAGGGGGTCTTTCCATGCTATCCACTGAGTTATTAGAAATATAGCAATCAGAATGATGGACTCAACCCAAGTGAAGATAAATAGATCCTTGTTAAACTGAGTGAATAGATAGCATTTAAGCAAGTTTATCTTACTTAAATCTAAATTGGTAAAACATTAAGAGGAACTAAAGTTGCCAAAGATCTTTGAAAAAGCAAGTAAATTCATGTTTTCACCATTAGGAATCTAAATCCTCTTAAAAAGCATGGCTTACTAAAGTAGGAGTTGTTTTTTAAAATCAGACACCTGGAATATGTCATAGTGATGACTTCTAATGGGCTGTCAAACCAGAATGCTGTTCCAGTGATTCCTTGCATTTTAGGCATTAGTAATGAAGTAAGGAATGAGTATCTATTTGCCTAGTTGGAAAGAATCAAGGAATCTCATTCCCTGATTGATAAATATTCCTGAGCTGATGTGTAAAAAAAAGAGTGGCAGTAAGTAGAAGACATGTTTATTAAATCAAGTACTAATAAGGGACAGCTTTCATGAAACAATTTTCAATGTGAAAATATAATCAGATGATGTAGGATTTTACATAAAATGAAAATTAATACACTGTAAACAACATACGAGGACTATCCTTATAAAATAAGAGAACATTATAGAAATGAATGTTTCTAAAAATTACTTCTGAAAACAGTGATTTTAATTATATATGATTATAAGTTTTTATTGTGATGTTGCCAAAATAAATTTTTAAATACACTTGTATATACAATGGAAGAGTGAAATTAACTAGACAAGACCAATCAGCTTACTTCATTAAAGTGTTTGCCTGAGATATGATTAAAATGTGAAAAGTTTGTGTCTGTAATTTTGAGAAGGGAGAAGAAATTGTGATGGATGTGAAAAGAAAAACTACACAAGTTAATTGAAAGCTGAAAAAAATCTCTAGACAGTTTTCAACTTGCTTGGAACCAAAAAAAACAAATTGAAAAGTGACTTGTTCTAAGTACCAAAATATCTTCCAGAGAAAAAACATTGAAACATTGAGTTATTTTTCAGAAGTTTAAGTGAGATGTATTTAAGTAGAAGAAGAAAATGAAATGAAAACAAACCAAGCAACCAAACAAAATAAAAAAAATCCAGAGTCTTGAAGACATTAACCAATTAACCATGGGAAAAGTCTATATGTGTTTGATACCTGATATCCTCAGATCAAGACATAAAACACGCCTACAACCTAGCACAAACTTCTTACAGCATGGATGAAATTCAACATCCTGCAGACTGCAGAAAATGAAGGTAGTCATTCATAATTGTCTTGTCAATCCTTAGTTCTGTATCAGAACAATTGTCTCCTGAAATCCTCACCTTCGATGTGTTTTAATTGTGCAGTTAAATGGATCTTGGTACTTCAGCCTCCAGAAAGCTCTTTTAACTACAGCACAAGTGAGCATTCCCAAATGAGCTGCCAGACTACCCAGAAGGCCAGTGGAGTAATCTCTAGCAAAAAGAGATTAAAAAATATCTCAGTGTGTTAAAACCACATATCTGTGCTTGCACAAAGTGTTTGCTTTCCATATTTATGAAATTCTGATCTACTTGGCTGTTAGCTTGTGATGTCTGCCAGAAATCCCAAGCAGAGAACACAGTGAACAAAGTTAAAACCATGTAATAGCAGGCCTCAGAAGAAATCCTTGTGGGCCAAGGAAGTTGTTGAAAGGCTATTTGTAGAAGAAAATTAGTTTTCCAGAAAGTAAATGGGAAATTGATTCCATCAGTGGAAAAAGATCTAATTGTTTATTTCTTGATCCCTGTTTTGGGTAACCTTGGTACCCCTGAGTAATGTTAGTCATACAGGCTCCATATAAAATAAGAGGAAAAGAAAAAGGACTTTTTTTCCTGTTGTGTACATGTTGCAATGTTCTTCTACTTACTGTCAATATATTCTGTTTAAAGCACAGGTTTTCCACCACAGCCTTCCGACACGGGAGAATTAATAAATTTCTTCAAAATAGAGACTACTAAACTGTAAGATTTCAAAGGAAAAATGCTTAAAGTTGTGCCTAAAATCTAACTGTATAAGCCTTTTGAATCATTTATATGTGGTCCATGTTCATGACAGTCATCTCTATATGTTTAAATACAGCTGACATGAGCAAAGTAACTCAAAGATCTATGCAGGTATGTACATTTATCTTTGTAGTAGAATAGGGATTAGATTTCCCGGTGAGAATTATTACATTAATTTTAGACAGTTGTATTTGTAAAAACAAACTGAGCTTCCGTTCTGCCTTCAGTCCTTTTGTTGATGATACCATCAGGAAATATGAAGAGCCACAAAGCTGAAACACAATAAAATAAGCTAACCTGATTTTTTTAAATGTTAATTTTTATCCAGAAGCAATTTAAATGTTGATTTTTATCCAGCTGTTTGCTGAATGAGTCTTCACAGTTTTGTGGAATTCCAACCTCATAGCACTCCCATTATCCTAATTAGTTGTACCTAAATCTTGGATAATCAGGAACTGTACAGTTATTTAGAAAGTTTTTGGGTTTTTTGGGTTTTTTTTGGCCCTAAGGAGAACAGCCTTCAAAGGGTGGTTAAAATCAACATTAGCAAGAAATCTAGAAGATGTGCATTTTAGCAGTTTTGAAAGACATCTTGTGAACACCCAATGCAGCTATAAAATGCACTCATATTCTGAGAGGGTTTCTTCAGAACTCAATCCAATCTTCCCATGAAGTTCCTAGAGATTTTGTTTCTCGTTCTTTGGTTAATACATTTTTGGTAGAAAATGGAGATTAGTGAAGAAAGATGCTAAATACATTTCAATCCAGACTAGTTCACTAAGAAATTCATCTTCTCTGTGTGAGATACTAGTTTTGAGTCTCTTAACTGATCATTTAAAATAAGAAATTGTATCAAATTGTCTCAGATCAGAGTGAGCACTATAAGGACTAGAGAAGGTATAGTTTTAAGTAGATGAAGAAAACATGAAGTAAAAAAATACAGCTATACAATGTAGCCTGTCAGTTAACAGAAGCATGTCAGAGAATGCAGGAATGAATTTTAGGTGGATCAATTACTCATGCAGATTTAATTATTTTAAAAACAAGAAACTTGTTAAAATAAGACTTTAAAAATTAATGAAGCTTCCAAATGGACAGTAATATGGAGAATTCTAAAGACAAGAGGTGTAATTTAAAAGATATGTCAAAGATGAGTGACTGCTAAAAAAGAAAGGAAGGAAACAGGTCTATAATAGCTACCATTTTAATATGGTGGAGAAAAACAAGATTGAAGTGCATGTCTCATTAACTCAGTCTGCCTCAAATCCCAATGAGAAGACAATAGAGATGTTATCTTTCACAAATAAATTAACTTGTTTCTGTAATTATTTAGCTCTTTTTTATGCAAAGAGAGACAAGGGAAGGTGAACACAGAGAAACTGAAGTACAAGTATAACATTCCAAGCAAAATAATATAAATATCAGTAGTATTCTGAATGCACCATGGCATCTAAAGTTACTATTGATTAAGTAATCCAGCACAACCTGATCGTTAAAGTTTAGGATAACAAGCTCACTGCAAAACAGTATACAATTGAAAACATTATCATGTATCTCCATCAATTGTGATAGTATTTGCAGATGACTGTCATGGTCTGAAGACGTGAACATGAAGAATTCAGCAGTCCCTTGCTATTAGTAGTAGTAAAAATAATCAACTAAATATTGACAGGCGCAACTAGATGTATCAGTGCAGAATCTGTCCCCTTAAGCAGCAGAGTTCCATCAGCTTCAGATTCATTATCTTTAACTCAGTTGCTATGGAAAAACATAGTTTCTTAATTTTTCTTTATTTTTCAGTCATATATTTTCATTTGAGTGCCCTTCACTTGCAGACATAAGTGACCTACTGTGCTTTCTGGTGACCAGCTGTATCCATAATTGTTCCTTTTGATTGCATAGCTGTGTATGCATATTCTAGAAAACCTGCCTCTGAAGTACAAGCTGCTAGCTTGTTCAAATGCCTAACTTGCAGCACATTGTCATCAAAGTGCCTTTAAAGCTTTTGCATATACAACAGACTTTTGAAAACCAAACAATAAACCAAGGCAATTCAACCTGGCCTAAAATGAGTACCTTGGAGCAAAGCTAAATTAAATGAATGTCAGTAAGATGATTGAACAGGTAAACATATTTCAGTTAAAGGTTGGGGGATTTATTATTTTCAAGTTCTTTGTTGAGTCCCTTTAATACTTCTACTAGCTAAAAAATAAAAGTTGCTAATGTTGTTCTAGTCTCTCTGCAGAGGACCACATAAGGTTTTTTGACTTCTTACTTCAAATCTAGCAGGTTAGTTTTGGCATTTTGGGTGTGCAGAAATGGAGATGAAACCCACATCAAGGTATGTGTATAGTTTAGGGTACTAGAGAAAAAGACAATGGGCTAAGGAATATTTCTTATTTCATCTCTCAGGCTGGAACTTCTCAAAAGCTTTTAGGAAACTCAACTGCTGAACAACAGCAAAAGAAAGATAATTTTCATTTTTTTGAGATGTATTATTTCTGCATTGTGTTGCTGATATTGTTAACATTACAGCAAAATTAGAGTGAAACTTATCATGAAGAACTCTCATCAGGATGGAGTTAAAGCTCCATCCCCTTCCAGACTGATTGTAGAATTTACCTGAAGCAATCACTGGATAAGTTTCATAAACATACCATCAGCTCCTAAGTTCTCAGTCTAAGATATATTTGCAGTCAGTATAGTCTAGTGTACAGTTCAGCCCTTCTTAAATTAAACAGCTGAAAGAAATTAGGCATATGTGAGAGTTGCTTAGAGTGTAGTGTTAATCATGCCAAGGTTGTGGATTCAATCCAAAAATGAGCCTTTCACTTCAGGTTTGGACTTGATGAGCCTTGTGGGTCCCATCCAACTCAGAGTATTCTGTGATCTTATTTTGTAGAGCCATTTATTCCCATTGATTCTAAAAGGAAAGTAAATACAGCAAGCAGTACATAGCTATGAAGGAAAGACCTAAAATTATCACAAATGTAGTAGCAGTAGAGTTACAGAAAAGCTGACTGAGTGCTGTGGAGGTGATCTATCCAAACCTAGATTAGGTCAACAGTGGCTTTGTCTAGTGAACCTTGACAGCATCCATGGATGGAGGTTCCTCATTTCTGCACAATCAGTTCCACTATTAAAAATCTTTTCTGATGCCCAGTCTGAATTTACCAAGTCATAATGTCTGACTACTGTCCCTCGCCACTGCCACTTTGCTATGGGTTTCTTTTAGCTTTTTTTATTATAAAACTTTTCTAATATTTATGTACACAAGGTCATTCTTCCAAAGATGTTACAAATAATAAGTGATACAGAGCTGTCTCCCTTAAAGTTACCAACAAAGATCTATTTTGCAAAGTATTTGTCTTCTTCCAACAAAAAATGTTTTTGAAATGACAGACAATTTCTAAACCTGGGTAATTTGGTTACTAAATGCATACTGAACCACATTTTTTAAAACTTAATGGCCAGATCCTTCAAAGGCTGAATGGAACAAGCATGACTTTTGACATGATCTTCATCCTGAAAATATGGTTCCTTGCTACTTACAAGAAAAATTGTACTTTTTGCTTTCTTGTCACTCTGTTATGTTTTCCCAGGGTACAGTAATAATATACAGTAAATATATTCATATGGAGGTGCACATCATAGAAATGTAACCAAGTTCTCACATTTGACTGGGTATATGAAGGAAAATATTTGGAAAGCCATTAGTAAGTCTATTTTCAAGCCACAAATCTATCCCTTAGAGGATTTTTAGTGTATAAAGAATAAGTACTAATACAGAATACAGCTCTAGGTATTTTTTCTTTTTCATTTTTTCTGGACCAGGCTTTTCAGTCAAATAACATATATTTGTTAACTATGGAAAAACACTTCATTATGGTAGGGTTTTATAGGCAGGTCTATCGGATAATTTCATTAACTTCTTTTTCTTTAGGCTGCAGGAATTTCTGCTATTCAGCATCCATATTTCAAATCTTTTTTGCAATATCAATATAAGGTAGAAGGAAGAATATAATAAATGTATATTTTTTTACATACTGGAGAAGTCAAGCAACAAAATATAAACTATGATTACATTTCTGATTTAAATCATGCAGGAAAAAAAATGGGAAGTGATGTAAAACAAATCCCAAGGAAATAACCCATAAAAAGTCATGCTAATTTTGGTCTAGTTTTGTCCAGATTCTAGAGCAATGGCCTCCAGTACCCTGGAGTCAGTAACTTACTGCTGTCCATGGTTGGAAGTTGAAACGGGACATGTGCTTTTAACTTTAGCTTGTAGTTAATAGTGAACTTCTTTTTTCTTACAGTTTAAATAAATGCACAAAAAGTCTAAAACTTGAGGCTATAGAATGTTTAACATCAAGAGAAATTATTCAACTAGGTTTGAAAAATAACTGAAGTGCCATGGAAATAAACTTCTCAAATATTCACTAAGAACATTGTGTCAAATATGCGACTTGGTCACTGGTATATCCCTTATACATGTCTGTTATTAGTACAGATTATGATGCAATTTATCTATAAGAATTACAAAATCTTAGGCAACAGATAATTGTCATTCTTTAGTACCCAACACATTATAGAATTGTAGAATGGTCTGGTTGGAAGGGACCTTAAAGATCATTCAATTCCAACACCCCTGCCATGGGCAGGGACACTTTCCACTAGACCAGGGTGCTCAAAGCTCCATCCAGCCTGGTATTGGACATTTCCAGGGATGGGGCATCTGTGCTTTTAATTTCCTTCCTGATTGTCCTAAATTATAGTAATTGAAAAAGCTTATTAAATGTCTCTATCACCACTTAGAAGGTTAAAAAAATTTTTGGAAAATATAACTATCAGAATATGTGTCATTAGGAAGCTATGTCAATCCTAATGCCATGGCATTCTATCCTGTCATCACACAGAATTTACCAGCAATACACTACATGATAATCCTTCTTTCCTTTTATTGTGCTTTTGTTTTACTCAGGAGAAGATAAGAAAGGCAGTATAGGCACTCCTGCTAGAAAAGTTTAGTTTCTTCTGTTTGCAAAAAGAAAAAAAATTGCTTTCTGATATTTTTTCATGTGCGTGGGTACAAAGGTATACTGGCATATTATTGAAAATGCCACTGAAGAGCAATAGATGTAAATATTCCATTTGAAGGAAGCAGTGTTCCAGCAGAGGTGGAGAGTGGATAATATTTGGCTATGTTTATGCACCAGAATGGCCAAAACCCTCAAGCTAAAAGGGAAGAGGAAGAAGCTTGTGCCAAATTGGCACATAATCATTCTCCATTTGAGCAAATGAGAAGCAACATGCAAAATGTGTATCCAAGAATACCCTCCAGAACAGCTCTCTAGTTTCACTTCTGCTCCAGCTGCACAGCTGTGTCCATGTCTTTTTGATGTAAAAACATAGGCATAAAGGCAATATTTTCCCCATAAGTAAGAAATTTTGTTTCTGTCCAATAACCATATTGGGGACCATAGGGACCATAGGCTGTAGTTGCATTTAGATTCAGTATTCACATTCTAATTTATACAGGCTTTCCTACACCACAGTTGAACAAAGCACATAGGACAGCATGGTTCAAAAATTGTACAAAATGTTTTACAAAAAATTCAAAGTGGCAATCCTTCAGTTTTTCTGGTCCTGCATAGTGACAAGCAATGAATTTCCTTAGGTATTAGTTATCTCCCTTCTTAGCAGAAGACAGCAGTGAACTCAATCAGTGTTTACATTTTTTCTTGACCATTCTTAGGCATTCATCCCATCACTAACTAGAGCCAAATAGATGTAGAATTAAAAAGGCTTTATTCATGTAAATTTTCCAGGAGAGAACAGTCCAGATTCTCATCAATTCCTCCCCCAGACTGCTGGCACAATTTCCCTATTAATTTTTTCCTTTGTTATCTTTATCATATTTGAACTCAAAAACTACAGTTTAAAGGATCAAGCTTTTGCCATCCCATTCTTCAAAGTATGTACCTCTCTCTTTTCCTCTAAAAAGACTTGAACTATGTCTTGTAAGAAATAAAGTGTTTAGAAATAATGCAACCATATGATCAGGAAATGCTCTGTTACATATGGAACATAAATAAAAACCTCCAACATTTAGTCAATGGCTCGTATGTTGTTGTCTTGTGAAATGGAAACAAAAATCTGTGTACCACAGGACATATCAGTACTTGAACAGCTAAAAGCCTGCAGACTTATAGATTTCAATACTTCATTTCAATTGAAAATCTCCATAAAAGTTACAGTAAGATTTGGAGACTTACTACTAGGAATGGAAGGTATTTTAGAGTACAGTGTTAGTGAACCTTTAAAAATACATTCTATGAGGGTAAGAGGGACAAGGTTGTCTCAGAGAAAGTGTACAAACTTTGATTTGGCCAGGAGAAGGGCATCAGGGCATTTGTCTCCTGGAGCTGCGCTAGGAGAACAAAACATCAGGAAAGTCACCCATGCCAGAGAAATTGCTGTTGATTCAGTTTTAAAGGCATGAAGGAGTCCAAACCAAACAGATTAAATGGAAGGCACCTAACAAGGATTTTTTCAAATGCCATGCTTTTTGGCCGTTATGGTGTAATAGGGAGCTCCAGGGATTTTTTTCCTCACAGGAATTCTTAAAATTTTGTATGTGTTGGAGAATTCATAAAACAAAAAAAAATGTCCTTAAAGCCAGATAATGACCAAATAAAGTCAGTGGCAAAGCATTACCCAAGAAACTTACCTGGCATTTTCCATAATGTGAAGGAGAGGAGTGATGTAAATTAAGGAGGCTAAATTCAGTGTACCATAATGTGCCAGTCTTTAGTCTTTTTGCTCACACTGGCTGTAGTGTGTGAAAATGAGACTCACAAGCTGAGAGCAAAATGAATCTGTTTATTGCAGAGTTAGGACAGTACAGACAGTACAGACTCTCTGTACAGTCCTTTGCACACAACCTGGTTGCAGGCCTGTAATAAATCCATCAGCCTGTAATAAACACATCAATTTGTTAGTTTCCTCAAGGTTTGCAGGCTTTCGATGGATGCCTTTCCTGTTCTCACATAGTGTGTAATCTAGGTTCTTTTGTGCTTCTCAGGAATTTTCTGCAGTGTCAGGCTTTGCTGCTTCCATACAACTGGAAAAGAGTGAAAGTCCCATTCTCAGCTTAATTATCTTGAGATCAGGCTAATGCAAATGATATAAAGATAAATATATAAGGCCAATTCTATATGCAAATATATATAGTGAAAAACACACAGCTTATTCATACCTCCTTTTTGTAGATCAGCTGCTGCCATTTTTCCCTTAGACACAGAGTTGAGTTCTGTGTCAGCATTTTATACACATTTTAAACAGAAAATACGAAATGCAGAAATATTAGAAATTCTTGGTGTCCTTTATGGGGGAACACATCTATTTTAAGCCTCGCAGTAGTGATTTGGTTCCAGAAATCATTAGCTGTATCCACACAGAAATAAATGGGAACTTTTTTCTAACTAGCTATTAGCTGAAACTTTTAAAGGAAGGAACTTCTGGTATAGAGCTGATTCTTACAAGTGCATATTTCAAATAGGAAACTTTCACACAATAGTATTTTCTAAGAATAAAAGCAACTAATTCTTAGAATTAACATAGTTGTTGTAGATTTACTGCCTATGCTGTGTAAATAATGCATTTGTCAGTGCAGCCTTTCAAGTTATTTGTTGACTTTTAGATTAGCTATTTATAATAATTAAACAGAATTTTATTGGAAAAAAAACAATCCAGAGCAAATAATACTAAAGTATTATGTCTTTGATAAATAGCTTGGTAGTACATAGAATATTGTATATTTCAAATATCCAATATCTGTGTTGAAAGTAAATCATGATTGCCTTTATTGCCTCAGGAATCTGCCTTAGGAAATGGACTAAATAAACAACTGCTGAGAAAGAAGGTAGTCTACTTTATACCCTTTGGAAATGGCTCATTTCAATGGCAAGTTTGCCTAAAGAGCTATGAAAAAAAAAAGAAGGGTATACATTCAAATACATAAGTGGAGTATATACTTATATCAAATGTAATTGTATGGAAAAGCCAATTTAATCAAGGTTTCTGCATCAAGCATACAGAAATTACTAGGACATTGCTGGCACTTGCTTTCATTGTGACTTCTGGCAATAACTTCAGACACACAGAAAAATTAATATTCTTACTGGTTGTGGTCAGTCAGGTAGAGGAATAAGAAAAAGCAAAGTGTGTTACTAACTATCTCTATAATTTACAGTAATCCAAGGTAACAGCATTTAAAAGTGCAGAAAAGTGAATACAACAAATGTGAAGAATTCTTGCATTGGTGACAGAGCTGCTGAGGTATGATTGCATAGTGTTTGTTTTTAGTAAATGCTTGCAGGCAATAGTCTTACAAAAAAGTATACAATTTTCTGCTTCAGTGGCTGGCTTGACTGGCTCTCTTACAGAGAATAATATGAGTGGGTGTTGCAGGGCTGGATTAAAGACAGACCATGTGTGCAGATAGCTCGTGATCTACCCATGTAGTGCTGAGAATTAGTGTTGTTTCATCATTCTGTTTCTGTCTCTTTTACCTGTGTTTAAAATGAAATTCAAAACCTGAAGTGCCATCAGGATAAGGATTCTGTTTGTGAATAAAAATGTGTTTCTTTTAATAATTTAATTAACAAATTTTGTATAGTGGCTGATGTTGCAGTGTCCTTGCTTCAGAATGTGGATAAAAGTGTAAATATCTTCTTTTGCTGGGTACCTCTTATGCAAACTCTTCCTAAGTGCCGGGAATAAATCTTCTCTAAGATTGACCGTATCTTCTATAGAAATATTGGGAAGGCTTTAACCTAAAACTACTGTACAGGCAGAAGAAATGTTGGAGGATGAGATAAACAGCAATATATTTTAATTAGTACTTAGCAGCCCACTGATAATCATTGCATTCAGTTTTAGGTTACAGGGGCTATTCTGATAAAATGAAAGAAGAAAATAACATAAAATAAATAACATTTGTGCAGTCTTTTACTGTTCAGAAATAGAGCAATGAACAAACAAAAAGGAATCATCCAGAAATTTCAGGGCAGCACATCAGATTTTATATTGCTATGATTTTTGACAACTTCCATGAGAGGAACTGAACACATGAGTGATGCTCCTATGGGGAAATTAAGCTGTTCTTGGTAGTTTTCCCTATAGCTTTCTCTATAATGTAACCTCATATTTCAACTAGGAAATACTTATAATGTTTTCCTACTTTCTTTTAGCAATCCAAAAAATTAGAATTTTAAAATCTACATTTTAGAATGTTTTCCTACTTTCTTTTAGCAATCCAAAAAATTAGAATTTTAAAATCTACAATGGTTTAAGAAAGAAAAGAACAAGATTATTTCATCCTTTTAAACCACAGCCACCAATGGAAAAACCATGAACTATGTAACTTAAAGAGCTCCACACTTTAACAAGTATCTGTACTTGATACAGCCAAATTAGTATTTCCAAAATATATGTAGCTCTCCAACAGGGAAATGCAGCTCTTGGTGAAGTCCTCATCATACAACTGCTATGAAAGAAAAAGTATCCCATAGTATCCATAGCATCCATAGCCTTTGGACACCCAGGCAATCAGGAAAAGTCAGCCTCCATTCACACTTGAAAAAAATCTGCTTCTAAGCAGCAGCAAGACAACTGAGAAAGCAAAAGAGCACCTCCAGTTTTAATATTCATTATTTTTATCAATATTTTCATTATCATTTATATCTGTATAATAATTCAAAAGAAGTATTTTAACTTGATACTTTGTTTTACACTCTTATATATTATGACAGCAACCAATGTTAACCCAAACCAAAGTTATTGTTTTCTTTTGTTGGAATCAAGATGATAATTATTAATCTCTTTGATGAATAAAAATTACCCAAACTATAATATTTGGAAATGTATTTGTGTGGCTTCAATATGCAATTTGATATACTAGAAATAGTATTGACAGCAAACATATGTGTGACATCTATTTAATCACTGTATGCTTGAACACTGTGTGCTTGTCTTCTTAGCTCTTGCTCTGTAGAAACTTGGAGACAATATTCTAAATCAATAATGAAAGTCCATCCCTCAGACACCGTCCCCCTTAATTTTTTTTTCTCTTCAATCTCCTGGCTATCCTAAATCTGTGTAGGAGTGAGTGTTTGATGGATATTTTTATCTTCAATTAATTTAGTCAAGAGCTTTTGAGCTGCAAAATTCTGGAGCAATGAATTAGACAATTAACGTGCGCATGCCATGAAAAATATTTTCCTGTGCTTGTTCTAGAGCTCCCAGTCAATAAATTCCTTTTCTACTCTAGTATTTCATGCATTATGAAAAAGAGTATATCATCATTTTTTATTTCATTTCAGTTAATACTCCTCATCTGATCCATATCTGGAATATTAATGTAAGTCAGGAAGTTTTGCATACTGTCCTATTTCACATAATTTTTTTTTAAAACAGGATTGATGATTTTTATTAAAAAACCAAGATTACAAGCAAAAACCTGGGTGCACATTTTCCTCATAACATAGCATAGCACAATTCTCTCAGGCATGACATGATGCCCAGCGTTAGTGACAGCAACATGATATTCCCCATATATTCTCCCTCTTTACATCTGTCATAACTACTCTGAAAAATGAATACTTGATGAGGAGAAGAGGGGGAAAGGCTGGCAAATAGACAGTTCACACTGCAGAAGCTTCTTGACAAACTCTCTGAGGAGTGCTGTGTCAAACCTCATGTCATGATCTGCATCAGTAGCCAATGCAGGAGCAGACCAGAGAGGCAAAAAAGTCATATCCCTGGGTGTGATTAAAGATTATTGCCTTGCTATCTCTTTGTGTCTTTCACTGGGATGGTAGATCCATCCAATACACCTTATCTTCCAATTAAAAATCTTACACTTCTGGGAAAGCTCTTTTTCCATTGCGTAGGTTTATTTTTTGGTGTTCTTTCAGGGCCTAAAAAAAATGAGGATTATCATGAGTACAATAAAGTCAAGGCAATAAATCTCAGTTACAGTGCTCTGTCAAAGATAATTTCCACTTGTTCTGTTTAGCAACACCTTGTAAGGCTACAGGCTAAAAGTTGTTGGCATTTTTTTTAAAGAATGTCCTTTTACAAAGGCTGGACGGAGACAAATCGAAGAATTTGACAACTAATGATTGTAATGAAAAAGTTTAATTTGTTATAAACTTCATTATGTTTCCAGTCATTTCTTCCCACTGCAGCTCTCTGGTTATCTACTCCCCAACCCTATTATGAGAGTTTTAGAATTTTTAGTTCTCTGCATATAGTCTAACTCTTAAAAAATATCTTAATCAATGTGAAATCAATCCTCACAAAGAACTATAGATATGATTGGACTTCATCTGCATTCTTCAACTGTTTTTGTCACAAGATGTGGAAAAAAATATTCAATCAAATAGAGCAGAGTTTGCTAGTTTTCTGTGCAGAAATGTTGTTCTGTTACATTAATTTCAATGCAGAATGGAAGATTTCATCATATAGTTCATTTTCTGAAGAACTGTGATTCCATCTTGAAAACTGATTCCATCAGTTTTTCTGATAAAAGCTAAGAAAACCAGATACTTGCATCTTTCAGTTTCTGTGTAGTCTTTTATCATTTAAACCTGTCCTATCTGGCTACCCCTGCTTTTTGTTCTGACAGGTATAGGCAAAAATTAGTAAAAAATAAAATGTAAGAGAGGATGTGGCACAAAACTCTTCAGGAACATTTCTCTCTTATAGATTTGCACTTTTTAGTTGATTTATTTTCCATGGTTTGCAGAACATCCTGTCACATCTTAATGGTCACTCAAAAGCAATGCTTCACAACCTACACAACCTGGTAAGCATAAAAAGGCAATTTTTTTTCTAATAAGTCTGTAAAACAGATACCCCAAAGACATTTCTCACTGAATGTTACTGAAGGCCAAATGCAATCTAATGGCAAGTCTGGTTATATTAAAATGTTAGAAAGATACAATTGCCCAGCTGTGTCCTCAACCATCAACTACTCTGTGACAGGCAGCCTTGAAATTAATCAAGTCTGTGCTGATGCTGATAGAAAGATGCTGAAGGGCTATTCCAAGAAACAATCTAGTAATAAAATGCCAGTACAAGGAATATTGCAGTTATTCATAATGGTATCTGGCAACAGGTGTTTTATGATTACTTTTTACACCCAGGAAATCAAGGCTATTGAATCCCTGGAGTTATTATAAATGTTTCTTTTGCTGTGTTGTTGTAGTTTGCATTCAGAGCTCTCACTAAAAACTCATCATATTATTGAAACAGGCATTACTAAAGTGAGCATTTAAATATAGACTCGCATAAAAGACAATGAGCTATTTATAAAACAATAAGAACAGAGAATATAAAAAAAGAAAACAATGAATCATCTGTGATAATGAGTTTGGCTTCCATGACTTCTGGTCTTGTTAATGTCATCTGTGCAGACAGAATAAAGATTGAAGACATTGGTAAAGCAAAAGAATCTTAAGAAATTTGAGGGAAAGAGGTAAGCCTAGAAAACTGTGATAGCCAACTAATGAAATTAATTTACATGAAACTGGGGTAAGATTTACTGGTTCAGGACATCCATTTTTAGAAATCTGTATAGAACAATTCCCTCTGCATTCCTAAGCAAACTCTGCAAAGACAGCACTCAAAAAAATTCAACAGAGTGAAAGATTGCAGAGAGCTTTGATGAGTAAGAGATGCAAGGTGGAACTAAAGAACCCCATTTTCTAAGGAATCATCCCCAGAAAGCTGTCTCCTTACCTACATACCCTGGTAAAGCTCTGAAACCTCAACAGAAGCAGATTATGCAGAAATTGCAGTATGACAGCAGGTATAGATTTTGGACCTCTGGCTCAGAAATGCATTTCTCTTGCAGAGACCTTTGTGCCTTGTTTTTGTCTTGGGTGTTTTGTGCAACATCCTGTTCTTCCTTATAGGTGTAAGTGAGCAGCTGCACTTCTACTATGATTTACAATTGTATTTGAATAGTGATTAATCTAGTGTTTTCCTAAGGGTATCTGGTTTTGCACATAATGAGACAATTGTTCAGGCATTTGTGAAAATGCCAGTTGAATTGGGAAAAAGTTTCACCACTTCTCCAGGAGCCCAGATGCTCCATCTCTCTGCTAGGGAAAATATGTAGGTGTACTTGCAGCTGCCAATATTGTCCAGTTCTCCATATGTCACCACAGTGTTAATGGGGCCATTTCAGTGTGCTGGGAAACCACACACCTTAAGCTAAATTTATAGTCATATCAGCTGGATGCTTGCTTTGGAGCTACTATTGAAATTGGACTTAGGACTAAGTAATTTACAGGCCTTTTTCCTATCGATTTGTGCAATACTTAGCTTGTTCCAAACTGAATTAGCCGTGGCATTATTTGCTTACTCTTATTGTGTAAAAAGACAAAATTAAAATCAAAAGAAAACCCAAAAAATACCCAGCTCTCAGTGAAATTTTCCTTGAATATTTTCTCTGTGATTTCATGCCATGAAAATTCACATCTTGAGAACCACTTACAGTTCTGGTCTCAGGGGTTTATGAAGGTAGAGAGAAAATACAGGAAAGTATAAGAGCAATGATTGTGATCAAAAGGATGGAACAGTTTTAAACTGTGAGACTGAAAGACCTTTGCTCTGAGAGGAGAAGGCTAAGAGGCATAGTCTCAGTTTTATAGGATCATGAAGCTAGCAGATGAGGTGAATGCCAAACAATTATTCACCAAATTGCAGAACATTTTGGAGCTGGTCAGAGTTTAATTTGAAACTCACTTTCCAGAATTTTTGAGAGATTGGCTGGACTGTGCTTGGCCTGCCCTGAGTGCAGGAGGAAGTCCGTGTGGGATAAACAGCCCCAAAAATATGGGGGGCTCTAGGATCAGACTGTACCCCTTCCCTAAGAGCAGGGGCAAGGGAGAGTCTGGGTGAGAAATAGTCCAAGACTGAGAAGAAGGAAACCCCAGCACAAATACCACAGTTCCTCATGACAAAGACCTAGGTGGGAACAATAGATTGTCACAAATTCTGCTTTACACTGCAATTTTTGGAGAAGGGTGATACTAAATGGGGTAGGATGCAGAGGGACATCAGAAGTATGAGCAAATTTCCAGGGGAAAGAGTTGGATACAAGGAAGGTCTTTTGAAAAACAGAAATAATTGTAACTAACATTATTACTAAGGGTTTCTCAATTTTGATAACTTGATGTTAATTGAACTCTTTATGGATTATTGGCTCAGTGTATGACACATTCTTTTTTGCCCATTTCAAAGTTCTGAGGGTGACTCTTCCCCTTCTCCCAGAGTCCTTCTGTGCAGAGAAGTGAGGGAGTGTCTGATGGTGGCAATTGTTGTCTCTCTGTAGTGTGAATCACATGCACTGAAGTTGCTGCTACAACCCATGTTTTTGGATACTGCTGAAGGATGTTCAGTCCAGGTGTTCATGACTGTGGAGGTTGGCAATAAAAATAGTGGTGATTCCTGGTGGAGACAGGTTTCAGCAGCTGTGTTTGATTATTCCTGCTGCAGGAACAGTGGTACAAGAGAAGACCTACAGAAACTGCTGCTCCTGCTGCTCCTGTGCTCAGTGGGGTCTTCACAAAGGCCCAGAGAAATCAAGGAATCAGTCCTTCTCTCCCTGCATTTCTTATGGGTGCTGAAGCATGTGTGGGCATGGAAACACAGCCTAACATTGTTCTTCTAAGTATCTCCTAAATATCTAAGTATGGTGGTAGTTTGTGACTGCTGGAGACAGAGACCTGTGCTAGAAAGACCAGTGTTTAGTGTAGTAGTAGTGAATTTCTAATGATTTTGCTCCTGTTTGTCATTCCTATACATTTAATCAGTCTAGTATATTAAAATATGTTATGTTCATAACAAGCTAAAAGGGGCACTGATGCTACCTGCTATGATGATATCAAAATACAGATTATTGTTTAACTGGGCTGGGAAAATGTTTTGATAAAAAAAAAAAAGTTGATCAGGCTGATTATTTCTTTAAAAAAATGAGAAAAAAGTCTTGAAAGTCCAAAGTCTATGCTTTATTCAATTCAGTTGCTTTCAAACACAAATGCAAATATTTTTTTGAAAAGAAATTACTGAAAGCACTTTCTTGAAGGTTGGCAATTAAATGTACTTACTAGGAAATTAAATATATGACATTCTAAAAGTATACTTAAGCTGTCATGTCAGTGAAGTTTATGTACTGAAATGAGACCTCTGGCTTCCCAGCTGTTTCCATGACAATTGATTCACAATAGTTGACCTCCTTGATTTTGCCTACTAAAGGTTCTTATGTTTGTACGATGAGTCCTTGGATATTCTTCATGTGATCTACTCATGTTTTATTTGTTTAATAGCTATTGACTGTGCCCTTTGTTTCTTCCTTAAGCAAATTACTGGAGAAATAACTATTGGATAGACATTGGGGTTCTTATATCTGTTTCTTAATAATAGATCTGTTACATGCATTTGAGGAATTTTAAATATCAATCCCATACATAAACCCAGGGACACGACCACAGAAAGATAAACAGAGTGTTTAAGGCCAGGTTGGATGGAGCTCTGAGCAACCTGGTCCAGTGGAAGGTGTCCCTGTCTATGGCAGTGGGCTGGAAATAGATGATGTTTCAGGTCCCTTCCAACCCATTCTGATGTTCCGTGATTCTATGATGTCCACACGTATTCCTACACCTACAGAGAGACAGAGTCAAAGAACATACCACTTTCTTCGGGAAAATTTAGTTGATTCTCTTTTTTAAACAAGATTAAATTGTGGAGATGCCTCTCAATCCTATACCATGGAAAGGGAACCATGGTCTACCTTTCCTTAGCACATGTATATTTCAGGAACAAAGCTTTAAGAGGTAAATCAGAGTCTTTGAATTGCAGAGAGTTTGTACTGTATAAAAAAATTAATCTTGAGATTAGCATGCAGACACCAAGCAATGTCCCTATTTGACATGGTGTAACAACATTTGTAGCCACATATTTCACCAGTGCTGAATTTTTGTTTGTTTGTTATTTCTATTACAGGACTTGTACTTACGGGTTTTAGGTCTGTGAAGAGCTAAGTTTCCTAGAAACTGATGTCTGTGGTTTGGGGGCAGAAAATGGTAAAGATTTATCTATAACAAAGGAGGGAGAAATCAGATATACATCAAATTAACAATTAGAATTAAGCAATTCTAGTCTAATGACTATTAGACTACTGGGCTCATAGCTAGACAGTAAAGATACCTTTTTAATGTTGCCTGTCTCAGACAGTGAGCGCTCTCCACCAAATGTACAGAAAATTACACCATTTAGAACATACATTTATCTTCCTTACTAAGTTATCTCTCTGAAAATAACATTTAAAAAACATAGCATTATGACTTTCACAGAAGGTTATATCTCTATTGTAATTGTTGGAATTTTATAATAGTTTATTCTTAGCACAGGTCTGCATTCCCAGCCATGAGGCACGAAGCCATTCCCCTGCTGCCACCTCCCCAAAAGTGCTGCCTGGATCTGCATGAGACCAAATCAGGGGGAATCAAGTGAGATCCTGAACCCAGAAACAGAGATGAAAATCTGCTTATCAAATCTTCAGTCTCCTGGGCCATCTGATCTCTTTTAATAATCTGCTTGTGTCCAACACGATGCCACCCTTTTTATCTCCTTATCTATTACAGTCTTCTCTCTCTGTTGCTGCTACCACAGTTTCCTTCTGCTTTCATTGCTTTCCTATGCAATTCTTATAGTAGGAGACATTTTGACACATTTAACCTTTAAAAAATAAATCATGTTTTCTATTTTGAACTTAAAACTGTACATTTTGGGGAATGTTAGACTAATGACCCAGAATTTCTTCTTAAAAAAATCAAATCCTTACCAAAGTGTTGAAGATTCTCCAGCAGTTAAAGCACAAAAATCCTTCTGCTCCTATCCAGTTTTTTTCTTCTGATTTTGTCATTTGCAAAAACAACAATTTTAAAACAGGGGAGTAAATATGTGGAGAAGAAAAAATTTTGAGTTGCTTCAGGCACTGCTGTTAACTTTTAGGTAGAATTTACAGACAATACATGGTTTCCTAAACTAGTTGCATTGGAATTCTCTGTTAATAACAATCTTTATTTCCATTTTCTACATCAAACATCAACTTTGATATTGGACAAAATAATATTTTTAAGGGGTGGAAATAACCCAGCTTTTCACCCTAGAACAACTTTGGTGATTTTCCTAACAGTTTAAATAACTAATAATATCCTCATCCTTTAGAAGTGGCTTTATAAAATCCCAAAATTAAATCTCTTTCAGAATTATATTGAAGATAAAATTTTCTCTAAGATCATAAAAAGTATGAACTCAGGTTAGAGTTTTTTCAAAATTTCTTTAGGTACTTTGAGACACCTGGAAAGGTATGAAAGTTTTGCAACAAAGCCTGAGCCAGCCAGGACTGGGCAAACAACAGGGTCTGTCTACTCTCTCATTTTTGAATTAAAGGGAAATCACTTAGCATTTCAAAGGATCTCAGGGTCTCAGCCATTGTACACAAAAAATAAATCACTGGCCCAGTTCTGTTCATGCACAACTCAGTGAGAAGCAACAGGAATATTTGCTTTTAAAAGGTAAATTTGTTTCAAAATTAACTAGTTTTTCACAGCCTAATTCCGTTGATGTGGGATGGAGACAGCGTACACCATAAGTAGGACACATCTGTTTGAATTAAGTTGTTTCTGTGCTTTGGGAAAACCTACTCCTTTTTTTTAAGTCTCATCCACATGAATGGGTAAAACTCTAAATTTTGCATGTGTATGCTCATTTTCTGTGTTTCCACTGACACTTCTTTATCTCCCTTGAGCTAGTACTGAAATGCTCAACAAAGGCAACACATTTTTTAGTTTCACACTGATTTTTATTACTGTTTGTTTTCTTCAGTCTATTTCATTCATTGTGATTAGCATCTTCTATTGTTAAAAGAATCATTCATTGTGATTAGCATCTTCTATTGTTAAAAGGATGCACTATAAGTACCTGGGTGAATCCGTTGTAGCACATTCCCAAGAACAAAGCCTTTCATTTTGAAAGTTAGAATGCTGTCAGTTGTTTTCTTTCTGCATTCTGTCTTCAAAGGGTCTGGGTCAAGAGTGCTGGGGCTGTGAGGCACTGGTTTTGCTTGCCAAGAATCTGAAGGACTTTTAAACTACATTGTGCAGTCATTTTATATTCAAAGCAATGCTAAAAATATAAAAATATTAAAAATATAAAAATATCAATATAATCAGTAAACATTTCTTTCCCAAATATTACTCACTTTAAAAATCTATTCCACTATCGCAGTAGTTTATGTAAAATTGCATCATGTCTGTCTGACCTTGTACCTACAGAAAAACTAATTCTGAGTGGCCAAAGGAAAGAGGGATGCACAAGTAGCTTAAGAGTCACTGTAGTTTGTATTCAGAAATGCAAGAACTAAGCATTTACAACCAGTGTTAATGATATCCAACGACTAAATAATAGTTAACTTCTTCCTATGGAATAAATACTGAACAAAATCCATGCTTATTTTCTAAGAAACAAATATTATCCACAATAGTATAAATATTCTCTTGGAATGTGTTTGCTGCTTCATTTCAGCCCTCTGACAGAACCAATTAATTCCCTGAAAATGCAGCCCAAAAAGAATAGCACTTAACATTTGAAGAGATGTCATTTTAATTTATGGAATGATTAACACTTTCCATATTAATTCCTTTAAAATCCTGTAAAAATACATCAAAAGGGGAAAACTGTGTTGCTTTACATAGCTCTGAAAAGATTTGAAAAATTTATACCAAGCTGTTGGATAAATATTTCACATGATACCTGAAATAGTTAATAGGTATACATAATTTATATAGTTATGGATAGTGACTGTAATCAAAATGGCTGTCTGACCGATGGAAATTTTATTTTAAGAGAAAATTTACTTAAATTTCTCACTTTTTCTTCCTTCTTTTATTTTCCTCGAGAGCAGTGGGCAAAAAAAGAAAAGAAAAATCCTGAAAATGAATTCTTTTTTTTTCCTTTGGTTCATAAAAATAAAAGTTTTATCTGGAAAGACTTCCCTTCCCTTCCCTTCCCTTCCCTTCCCTTCCCTTCCCTTCCCTTCCCTTCCCTTCCCTTCCCTTCCCTTCCCTTCCCTTCCCTTCCCTTCCCTTCCCTTCCCTTCCCTTCCCTTCCCTTCCCTTCCCTTCCCTTCTTTCCTTTTCATTTTGTCTCAATAATATTTTTAATGACAATATCTTTATTTATGAATGGTGCATATGTAAAAAAATATTTTTTTTTAACTGGCAGAAAAAATGTCCATTTCTCCATTTTTCCTGGAATTTAGAAAGGTTCCTCATAAAACAGTCATTAAATGATGTGTTTTCCTGCTGTATTTGTCTCCTTTGATGAAGTTCAGACTGATTTTCAAAGTCAGAAACATATGTATTTTTTTTTAATTTTAAGATGAATCATTGCAGACTATGAAAAGACCAGTAGAATCAAAATGACATTTTAGAACATACATTTAATTGTTTTAGCTTCATATTTCACCACACAGCATTGATTTTACAGAGGATCACATATCTATAATGTGAACTTTTCATTTGACACACTGTTGGGGCAGAGGCATAAATGGCACTCAGAGTTACGAGACTGCTTTAGCATTTAACTTGTTTCTGTTATTTTATAAGTATTATTTTATATTAACCTTCACTTAGAAAAGTTCAAAAGAAGAAACATGATATTTTTCCTCAGGGAGAATGTTTGAATTATGTCATAGAACGGGTTTTGGTTAATAACAAGGTGCATTTTTAAGTTGATTTAGTAATAAGACAACCCCAGTAAAGATAAAAATGCAATGGAAGTCGCTCATGTTGACAACAGCTACCTTGATGTACTATTATGGGTGAGAATTTCTTAAAATAAGAATGCAGGATAAAAAATCAAGACTTAAAGATAGCTGATAAGTTGTTTTTGTTCTTCCAATCTCTTCCCATTGTGGCATTTCTGGATATTCAACTGCATTGGCATAAAAGGCACCTTCCTCTTATCAGGAAATGCCTGGCAAATTCTGAACATCTTCAATTATACCTACATACATTTCATATTCTCTCTGTCTGCTTTTATATTTCCAGATTACTGTTTTCCCTTATTCGTATTTTACTTTCTAATTTATTTTTTTTTTGCAAATTTGATTTACTTTATTATTATGGTATTGCTTTCCACTTAGAGTATTATGCTTTTTCGAAATCCTAGGCAATTATATTGGTCAGTAATGCTTTTAACATTAAAAAGGAGGAAATGCTTCTAACTTTGATTAGATACATTTCAAGCTACTTAAAATAATTAGGATGACAGTAAGTTAAAGTGCTTACTGACTAATGAACATGCTATCTTAATGCTGTCTTCAGCTTAGATATAATTTTCAAGCTAGTGAGTGGCTGATCTTACCCATATGGACATGACTGTGTGGAGATGAAACTAATAATTACTGGTGAATTTTATCCCAGTCAATTCTTGTTGCATACCTGACAGGAGCCTACAAGAAATTTGGATGGAGAGAAACTAATTACAAGAGCATGGAGTGATAGAACAAGGGGGAATGTCTTCAAACCGGCAGAGACTAGGCTTAGATTGGATATAAGGAAAACAATTTCTTTCCTTTGAGGGTGATGAGGCCTTGGCACAGGTTGCCCAGAGAAGCTGTGGCTGCCCTGGAATAGTCCAAGTTCAGGTTGGACTGGGGCTCTGAGCAACCTGGTCAAGGTGAAGGTGTCCCTATGACAGGGGGATTAGGACTAAATTAACTTTTAGGTCCTTTCCAACTCAGACCATTCTGTGATTCTATACCAGATTGTTGCTTTGCACATGTTTAGAACCTGCTTTCCAAATCAGTTTGAAAAATAGTAAATGGAGTATTTGCTGCTGTTTTGATTTTTGAGGATATACTTCTCATGGAATAGTCACTTTGGGAACATTGGAAGGTTTAGAAACTAGGACCTCAGAAACAAGTGACAAGACACCCAGTGATGCTAAGATACAAATGCATGGACTCTGAATACAAAGAAAGTAATAAGACCAAAAAAAAAAAAATTCTCAGTCCTGTGGAGGTAGAAACTAATTCACTGGGCAATAAAGCTGGTGAAGAGTCTAGAGAGTTGTATGGGGATGTTTAGCCTAGAGAAATAGAGGCTTGGGGGAGACCTTGTTGAAGTCCAGGTTGGATATCAGGAAGATTTTTTTCACTAACAGGCTAGTCAAGCATTGGAACAGGCTGCCCAGGGACATGGTGGAGTCACCTGGAAGTAGTTAAGAAATAATTGGCTCAGTGCCATGGTCTGGTTGACAAAGTTGCACTTGATGATGTTGGAGGTCTTTTCCAAGGTTTGAGGTTTTCACTTTGATGCTGTAGGATTTGGACAAAACTTGTTACGGAATTATTAAAGCAATGATACAGTAAATCTTATATTTTAAAACAAATCTGCATGGGGCCATAATGACTGATAAGATGGAATTAAAAACATATTAGTCTGACCATAATAATACACAAAACTTCTGGAGAGATTTTCAGGCTTTCAAAGAGTGGAAGAAAGTAAGACAAATTGACCACTTTACAAGACCCTGAAAAAAGTATTTCTGCAATTCTGAAAAGCTAATTCTTTCCCTAAAAGGCTATTTTAGACTGGAACAGACACAGTAAAAGAAGCAGAAAAGAGCTTTCTTATGGAAAATGTACCTTGTAGCAAAAAGAGGGAAAGATGTTCTCTGTGTGTTATATATTGAGTAAGGGGAAGGTGAGATGAGGGAACAGAAGCTTTATTGAAAGACATTATTAACACATGAAAAGAGAGGTAAATTAAATTAATTAAATTAAGGTGGAAATGGGTAAAGCTGAGGACAAATTTGTAACCACTGAAGTAGTGAGATTTTATGAGAATTGCCTGTAAAAGAAAACTTTTAAAGTTAGGCTTGACCCATTTATGTAAAGGATGATAATTTTGTAATAAGGGGGTAGAGGGTGTGATTTGCGTAGGTGGAATGACAAAAAATCTATTTCAGTTCTATGTTTTAAGATCTCATGGAGGAACTTCTGGGTCTGCTCTAGAAACTTGCTAATATGCTGGTGAGAAAAAAAGGGACTGTTTCTGAGAGTACTTTTTGCTTGATATTTGTTTGATAAATTACTGATTTATTTTCTTCCAGGGGATTCTGTAAGTTCCTGAAATAAAAAGAGAATCTGTAAGGTGTTAGAAAAGAACAATATGTTCTTATAGTCTCTAACACAAAAAAATCCAATTCATTCACTGTTACTATAGTAAATTTGGAGACTAGGGTATAGTAACTGTGTGGTAAGTTATTCACTTATTTTGGCCCTGTATGGTCCAGTATTATAAACAATTTTACCATTTCCAAGGAGGAAATCCTGAGGGATAGGAGTGTAGTGAATACCCTGTGCAACTATTCTGCTGCATCCCCCTCTATTACCAGTGTGTTTGCCCTAGAATTTCACCAAACCCACTATGGAACTCCACAGGGAGGGTGAGTTCCATTTGCTCCCTCAGGTTTTTCCCATTTGATGCAAAACATTTAGTTACTCATCTTTTTTGATTGAAAATATATTCATTATATTCAACTGAACAGAGATAGTTTCATAAATACTGATTTAGTAGCTTAGTACAAGTATACTGTTGAATGGATTTTTAAGAGGGATGTTAAATTAATTCTACTGGCATTTCCAAGCCTGATTCTTTTTGAGCAGGCAGAAATTATAATTTTTGGAACAGGAAATCTGTTGTCATAAAAAGTAGTGATAAACATTAACTTACCTCAGTAAGGAAGGCTACGGTCACTTTATTTTTGGCATCTTGAATATGACAATAATATTTAAAAAGTCATTCTTTAAAGCCATTTCTCACTTTCTTTATTCTTGTGGCTATCAAAACAAACTCTTTTATGTTTAAGATGAAAGAAAATATGTTTCTGTTTAATTATTCTGAAGAGCTTTTAAATATTTAGGCTTTCAAATACTGAGTGCAAATAATAAAGTTTTGTTTTGGCTGAAAATCTGGGGGGACTTATTTGTTAATCTTCAGGTTTTAACAGCATCCAGCAAACCAGTACCACACCAATACCTTTTGATATTTTTGCTTGATCAGAAGACTTAAGACCTGCAATCCCATATTATTCAGCATTGGTTTGTTCTGTTTCCCAATAATATCAAAGGTAAAATACTGCTCTGGGGCAGTAATACAATTTTGTCCATAATGGACATGAAATGAGCATAAATACAATTTCAGTACTAAATAAAACTCATAGATAACACATGCCGAGTAGGTAAGCTGAATTAATTCAGAATTTTTTCCCCCTTTCATTATGCCCATATGCCTGTGTAAATATATATTTCATGTAATTGTCAAACTATTAATTACACTTAATTTTTCAAAGATTCTTGCTGGATGACCAACCTTCTTTCAACCTGTGGTAAGTACCATTAGCATTTACCGGAGTTGCAGTACACATGGTAAAGACAGCAAAACATGTAGTATTCATTTGGGTTTTGATCTTTTCAAGTATGAGCCACGCTGCATTGAAAATTTTGTCATGGTTCTCCAGTAAAATCACAGAATAAAACATGATTTTATGATTATCATATTAAAAATATGCAAACTAAGTATCAGCAGTGTGAGTGAAAGTTGTGAGTATGGATCTAAACAATCCATCATTCTAAAAGCTCATCTTCCACATGTTGAGCTTGCAGTATTCAGTCTATTTTTCTTCCTTTGGGGTGATGGGAAGGTAAAGAGTGAGACTGCCTTGTTTAAGAATCTTCCTCAACTTATATTTGTTAATGCAATAGAATCCTCTGCCCTTTTTCTGGTCCATGTGATTTATTTGCTTTCCTATTTTCACATGTTTATTCTATCTTAACAGTCCCAGAAGAAATTTTACTAGCTAGTCCTTTGGACATGTGTTGTGACACTAGCAATGTATTAATTTTGTTTCCATAGGAGGTCTTTGGCTTTTAGCCTCATGTGACAATACAGTAAAGAGGTTACTTGGTTATAATTAATGTTTCTTTAAATAGGTCATCAAAGTATAAAATCAATGCTAATTAATTGGCACTTAAGCAAATACTCAACAATTCCCTTGTTAGACTCATAAAGGCATCAGTTTTGTCTGTAATTATCAGTGCCAGGGTTATTCCATTCTAATAAATCTGGAAAACATAGTGTATGATTTGCATTTCACTATGTCTTTAAGTTACTTCATATTATAACAGAGAAGAATTCCAAAGGAATATATAAATTAATTTTACTTTCACTTTAATTTATCAATAATAGAAAACACTCTATGACCAGATTCTACTCCAATATTCTACCAATCTCTTCTACAGGTATAAACCCATCATAAATTCTTAAAAATACAACTCAAATGGCTGGTATTGAAAACATAGTTTTAATATTTTCTAACTAATTTTTAAGAGACACCAGAGTAATAATTGCCCTACTTGATATTCAGGAGTCATTACATTATGAAAAAATATATAGTTGTTATTTTTATTCATAGGATAAGAATAGGGTTTTATTTTGTTTTGCTTTTTTTTTTTTTTTTGATGCTAAGACTGTGAACAGGAACCAGAAGTGTCTTAATATTATATAAGCATTAACTAATTTACTAGTTGCAGTGCCATTACCAGCAGAAAGGTGACAGGCTGTTGGCTTCCCTACCCACGCAGGTCCCAGGGAGTAGCTGGGATGTCCTTGCCCTGAGTTGGGTTCCAAGGAGTTAGGGAGAATGTTGGTGTAAGAAATAGCAAAAATTGTCAAGTATAGGATGTAGGGGACATTGGAAGGGTGGTGAGCACAATGCCAAGGAAAACTGGTAGATGTTAGGTTGGGCTTTCAACCAAAAAAAGAAAAAAGAAAAAAAAAGGTATTGCTGTTGGAATTTTCTATATATCATAAACCATACTTTTAACTGTTAAAATGTGAATTTGCTTAACAATACATTTTTGGCTCCACATACATGTGCTGTGTTCCCATCTGGTTTTTGCAAGAAACCATGCATAAAAAATGTTAGGCAATATTTCACTATATTGTGAAGGGAAGATGTGGACACTCTGACACTTATATTTTCTCTGACACTTACATGTGGTAAGATGCTGTTGGCATGCTGTAAACAAATGTCCCAGAGGCATTGAGAAACCCCACTGAAATGTTTGGCCACTGTAATCTAAAGGAATGACTGAAATAAACAAATTTATATGATAACATATGATAACATATTCTATACGTGACGATAGCACTAGGAAAAGACACAAATACCTCTGTGGGAAAGCACCTTAATTTTGGTTGTAAGCTTGGTTTTTTTAGCCAAGTACCGAGGAATAAGTTGCTGTAATGTGGCTGCTGATTTTCATCTGAGGTTCTTTGAAGTACAGTGCCTGGTGTTCAGCAGCTGGTAGAGGAAATTCTGGCTCTGCCATAGGCAAGTGTGGTGGTGGGCAAATCTCAAAAGCTTGGATCAGCTCAAGGACTGCATGTTCTGGTTGGGTAGGTAAACCCCACAGAGTTTGGATTAGGGCAAGCAGAACAGCTCTTGTTTCAAAAGAGTCCTGAGGACCTCAGGGAAACTTCTTCCTGGCCATTTTTTATCAGTAAGAAACATATTGTATATTAAAAATTTTTTTATCAGAAATCATTCTCCTTTGTTCAAATTAGTGAGTCTCTGGAGAGACTGGAAACAATTCTCAGGGGGCTGAGAAAATGTATCTAACAGAGGAACTGTCAAATGAACTCTGTCTTCCAATGCTTTTCTGCCATTCTGCCACTGGCTAGCTCAGCTCTTCATATAACTAAATATTCCACTATGTCTGATAAGCAGCCAAACACTTCTACTCTTCAAAAATTTGCTATGACTCAGGGGCATCCAATGAGGCTTATGGCATGAGAGACTGTGGATGATTGCTTTTTCCAGCTGTATGATCACACAGTATATTAATACTAATGAAGTCTCTCAGATTCAACCTGCTGATGCAAATCCAAAGGGATACAATGCCTTCCTTAGGTCTGCCATCAGTACAAGTTCTTTAATTACATCAGAACATTATTCAATAACAGCAGAACTTCAGTCAGCCTCACTCATTCTTCATGGTAATCACAACTGCAGTGAAAAAGTTGAACTGTTTTTCTGGCATTTAAAATGCTTTTGTAAAGTGCTTTTGGGTTTTATATTTGTGAAGGAGCATTTTAAAAATTTTGTCTTGTAGTTTATCCTCTGTATAAATACATATTTTAGTGAATTAGTAGGAGGACCCAGTTACCATGAAACTTACATAGACTTGCCTCACTTTCTAAACCTGTTTATCCTTAAGTTTTGGCTGTTTTAGTTCATAAAATCTGCAGGCAGAGACAGATGGAATATTTGACTTCATTTGTTTATTGGATTAAAAAATGGATTTGGAACATATCTTTGGGACACATATCTTTGGTCTTATGCGTGTCTCCAGGATTTGTCTGACCAAAACTGATTTTTTCAGATGTATTGAAACAGAATTGTCAGGCAAAAAGGATCAGCTATTTGTACCTAAAAGACAGCTTCTTAGCTGATAGGTCATGCCATTTAGTCAACAGTTAAATGCTTTTAAGAATCCAGTATATATATAAGGCTTATCAACTTAGAAGATTATTAAAATCAGTTAGTATCATACATAAATAGGCTTAGGACAGAGCAAAAAAAAAATTAAAAATCATGCACTAGACTTTATTTGCATAAAAAATATGTACAACTGAAATTTGCATTTTAAAATAAGGTCATTCTTGGCCATACATTTCTGTGAAATTTAAGATCAAGTTTTCCCATATATATATGTGAAAGAATATAAGAATTTAGTTTTCTTTTTTGTTGTTTTTTTTTTTTTTCAAAGAAAGATATACAAGCTTTGAAGTATAAAATAATCCCATTTAGCATGGAGAGATGAAAGTATCCATGAATAAGTACACAGAACTTGTAAATCTGGCATTTAGAATAAAACCACACTTCACTGTCTTGGCATCAGTCATTCAGTTTGCAAGACCTTCTGGGGTAAAGGAGGAAGAGGAGACAACTCACTTTGATGAGTTAGAGGAATTTGCTGGTTTAAAAGTTACCTAACAATAAAGCAGCATTGGAGATGAAGAAAACTGATGTTAAGGCATCTGAGGACAGGCAAAAACCTCTGGTATTATTTGTATTTATTAATCATATTTAAAACAAGCCATCAGTCAAGATATCTGCATTCCAATGAGAGGAATTGTTCAGTCTCATCAGCTCCTTTCATACAGCCTTACCTACGGGAACTTGCATTCACCTTTGCAGTTTACTTGAACAGAAGCTGTAAATCTTTTCCTGTTTCCTCAAAATTTTTCTGTTTATATATAATCAGATCTTGTGATTTTTTGGTTGGTTGAACTGCCTATTTATCCCCAGAATAGGATATCCAGGGAAGCTGTGGATGACCCACCCATGAAAGAGTTAAAGTCAAAGTTGGATGGAGCTCTGAGAAACCTGGCCTAGTGGAAGCTCTCCCTGCCCATGGCAGGGGATTGGAACAAGATGAACTTAAAGGTCCATTCCTACCCAAATCATTGCTTGAGTCCAAGATTGCACTGTCCCTCTCTGGTTTGTATTAACTTCGTGTCCTTCGGTCATATTCCTGTTTTCTAGAAACTAGGAGTAAGTCCTAACTTCTAGATCTCCTGAAGATCCTGTGGGGATCCTTCCTTATGAATAGAAATGATGAGAGAACAAATACATTTCCAGACATAAGACCTATTCTTTTCCACCAGTTTGAAAAATTTATGTGAGCAGAGCTTTGGTGTAAACATACTTATAAATTCTATTAAAAGAAGGGTTAATATTTACATAAACCAGAAGTCACTTTGGGGATAAGATGGATAGAGTTACAATTTTTATCTTTAGAAGTTATTTTTTTACAAAGGTTAAAATTTGCTCTGAATATGCTAGATTTGTTTTCTTTGGACAGAATTACATTTATATACGCATTTCTAATAATCTGCTGCTCTAAAAGCACCAGTTAGCTTTAATGCAGTGCTATGCACACTGTCTATACACCTATGTTTTGTTACTACCTAAACTACTTTGTTTAATGTTTACACTTGCTTACACTGAAGGATGTTGAAGTGTGATTAGAGATATCTTAGGAACAAAAGCAAGATAAAGAAAATTCTTTAAAGTACAGAAAATCCCTTACCACTAAGATAAATAACATTGCACTAATACTTTAATTTCACTAGAGAAGTGAAATGGAGTGAACCAGCCTGCAGAAGGGTGAATTATCTATCCCACTTTACACATCACAGTGTGTTGCATCGTGACAGGGGGGCAGAAATGCTGCAACCTTCTCTGAAGTGTCTCCTTCAGAAGCCACTCAGAGTAAGGCTACAAGAACAGCCATTTCAAGTCCATGCACACAGAAACCACAGACAGCTCAGCAGAGGAAAGACAGGAAGGGTCTTTGCATGATGTATTCCAGCAAAGGTTTGTTCCAAAGCATGCTGAAGAGATCAGAGACAAAGCCAAAGTCTGTGGTCTGCACAGACTTAAGTATGGGGTCACTGGCCAATGACCTGAGGACACAGGGCAGGAAAAGGGCAGGGCAAAGGGCAGCAACCTATAGGGGCAATGAGGGATGAATAATTGGGGTGATGAATAATTGGCAGTGTCAACTGGCCAATGGGGGAGGCAATCTGATGTAGATTGGCAGTAGTGCTGCAGAGCATCATGAGTCAAGTCTTCTCTACCAGCCTAGGTGGGGAAAACTCTATGATATCAGAGGATTCCACAGTAGTGTGCATAAAGTAATACACAATGTAAATTAGGTAATAGGTATTTAGAGATGTGTGAAGATATTTCTCAACATTTTAACGAAGAAACAAAAAAAGAAAACAAAATAGATTAAGAAAGGACTGGAATAGCTTTCAAATTCCTACAGAGTTCAACCCTTTGAAAAAACTGAAGCAGGTCTGATTCCATAGGTTTCAGTTTAAGAAACCTTTTAGGATTGTATTGATCTCACTGTCCCTCTGAGACAACAGTGACCTTCAGTATATACAGTTTATATATTTAAACGAGCACTAGTCTTAAATAAATGGAATAGATAACAATGAAGGAATCATTATAATTTATTTATCTTTATCTTTTCATATGAAGTATTGAACTTCATATGAATTTTGTGGAGTAAAATATATACAACTACATTTTCAATATTTCTTTTCAGACAAGACAGTTCCTTAATATTTTCTATTTTTCCACTCTTTTAAATATTTTGTTGTAAATGCAATATTGAAATTTCTCTTAAGTAAGAAGTTGAAATACAATCACTAATAAACTGAGGGTTTTCTGTATATTAAGGCTATATACATTGATAGATGTAGCTTAAGTGTGCATATTGGTTATATACACCATGGCAAATAGGCACTGAGAGTTTGTTTAGCCATTTCATTCTTGTTCTTCTGATTTGAATTGGAATCAGATCATGTAAAGGTGTGAGGACTGTTAGATTGGTCTAAACCAACAAACTCAAACATCACTCATGTCCGTCTTCTGTGGGAATTTACAGTCCTTATTTATATAAATCAAAAAGTTGACCTAATTATATTTTGTCAATTTACTCTGAATGTATCTGCTCAAGCCAGAACTAAAGAAAATTACAAGTATGAATCTCAGGGTTTCTGAAACTAAAATTTTACCTGACTTTGTTTAGAATTCAGAAAGAGCACTCATTGACTCAGTCTTCCTGTTCTATATCATGGCTGGGCTGTTTTATTTTCACTGTCATTACTCTCCTGTCTTGGGAGGTGACTGGGATTTCCTGTGGGCAGACAAGTCTCCTGAGCAGTCAATTCCAGAGCAATTGTTTATTGGATGGTGTGAATAAATTCTGAACAATGCCTGTGGGCCCTGGCTGAGGCACAAGAAATAATAAAACCACCACAGTTGCTGTAAAAACACATAAATGTTGTAATACATTAGCACTGCTGCTATTGTCTCGCATTTAACACTGGGTTAAATCATGATCTTTTATAAATGAGCTGTGTAAATGCTAATGGACATATCTTCAAAGGTAATTGGAAAGGAATTCACTGTATCTGTCACTGCCTTGGGAAGATGCTTGGTCAGGCGGGACACTGGCAGGCCTTTATGATTTCTCTGAATCATATCCAGGTATCTGATAATCTCTGAAGGAATTCTTTATATTTCACTTTTGGGGTCTCAGTGAGTAAGATGTTTATACAGATACCTAATCTGAAACATGTTTAGAATGCCACTGGCTTCCCTGGGATTACTCATTTGCTTGTAATTTAGGCATGAATGTGAAGCACTAAATGAAGGATTGATTGAAAAACAGCTTTAAAATGTGGTTCCTTAATAGAAACAACTGTTCAGTAGCAAAATCCTGTAGCTCTTATTCAGAAAAAATAATTATAATTAGATGAAAATTCCTGTGTAAGGAAATATTTTTAAGAGATTAAATTTACTGAATCTCTTCCATCCATATAATTATCTGATAAATTAATTTAAATGCAATGTTTTTAATGGAAGATACTGTTTTAAAACATTTCATTCTATATGTATCTTCACAGGAGGGCTAAATTTTGTTGCTAAGACAGCTTTTGAAATTCTCATGAGGGAGGAGTCCTTTTTACACCTTTTTACACCTTTTTACACCTTTTTATACCTTTTTACACCTTTTTATACCTTTTTTCACCTTTACACCTTTCAGTTGTCCTTCATTGAAGAGAGTATTTCATTGGCACAGTATATAAACCCCTCAAGAACCTGGAACTGCTCACCTAGGACTTTGGAGCTGTGTTTAATCTTGGCACATGCAACTGAGTCCCACAGAAGAGGAAGGTGATCATAGAGTCATACATAGGCCTGGATTGTAAGGGACATTAAAGATCTTCTGATTCCAACCCCTCTAACGAGGGCAGGGACACCTTCCCCTAGACCAGGTTGCTCCAAGCATTGCTCCAATGCCATCCAGCCTGGCATTGAGCACTTCCAGGGATGGGGCAGCCACAGCTTCTCTGGACAACCTGTGCCAGGGCCTCACCACCCTCACAGGGAAGAATTTCTAGCCACTAGGCTTGACAAAAATCTGTGGTGAAGAGGGCAAAAGTATGAGGCAAAAGAAAGTAGCCTCTCTAGTGAGGATAACAGAAGGTGCAAAATTATTCTTTTGCTTTTTTTTGAGCAATGTAATGAAGAAGCTTTACTGTACTGAACCACTGAGGATTATAAAATAAATCTAAGGAAAGAACACAGAAAGACCTTTCTTAGTAGCTGCTATTTCTGTTAGTTTTATAATTTTGAAATGTCAGAAATTACACATGACTTGAGAAGAACGTAGGAAAAAATTCTGTAGCAGATATGCTCTGTTGCATGAGGAAAGTATGTTCTCTCTATGGTCTGCATTTTATTCTGTTGTATGATAGGAAAAACAAAAAAAAGAACAACAAAAAAACCCCCACAGTTATAGGTTTTGTGAACCAGGTTCTAGGTTTTTTTTAACCAGACTTTAAAAAGTCAATCTGTCTTTAATTAAATTGTTAGAAGGTTTTATTTTTATAATTCAACATTTGAGAGTTGTGCAAGGATAAAATAGGATAGAAAGATATAAGAAAGTAAAATTAGTAGTAATCACACATTGTTGAAATAAATCATCTTAAAAATGGTTTTGGAAATGGATAACAAGCAAAATAATATTTTTCTTGAAATTCCTGACATGAAGTTCACTGGCCCTTACCAGACTAAGAGGTCTATGTAATCTATGTGTCTAGATGCAGAAATCTGATAAATATCCTGCCTCAAAGTCCCAGTGAGAGCCCAGCACATTTCAACCCTGTCCAAGTCTCTGGTTTCTGGACCAAAGCAAATGAACAGCTCAGGCACAGCTCAGTTGTGCTCCAGCCAGGATGTTTTCAATAGTGATATCTAAAAAAAAAAACCCAAATAATCTTTGAATAAAGCAACTGAAAGCACTACTAGATGTCATTTATTTGGTGACATATAGTGGAGGCTGACAGTATTCAAATCAGGGAAAACAGATAGCTGTGTGTGGTTTTGAAGATGCTTTAAATAAGAGATACTAGTTCAATGCTAGTTCCCTGAAGATGTGGAAAGTTCTGCTTTGACAAGTTCTATTTTTGCTAGGATCCCCATATTAGTCTATTCAGAGGCAGAAGGGATTAAATTAAACACAAACAGAGCCCATCAGTTGTCAAGCAGGGCTATAAATGGCATCCTTTTCCCTGACTTGTAATTTTCTGACTGCATAACCTTAAAGAGAAGCACTCTATTTTACAAGGCAAAAAGAAAGAGACTGGCATATCTAACTCTGGACACTGGCTGGGGTTGATTACCCTGTAATTTCCCCAGTATTTCCTGTTTTCTTTTTTATGGCAGCATAGATCTCCATTTACTGCAGTTATTAAACTGCTGTATATTAGATATCTCACTTATATGAATATTACATGTCATCATGTGCGCCAAATCTGTTCATCTTTATTTTTTATAAAAAGCCTTAAGGATTGAAAGACTTAATAGTTCTTTTGAGTTCCTTTTAATAAAAAGGAACTCAAAGACAAAACTGCAAAATAAGCTTTCTGCTAAAGTACCAGTTTTGTAATTTGATTAAAGCAGCATATACTGTTATCACATAGAATCATAGATAATGCAATGCTGTATAGGCTTCAGTTTAGAGGTGTAGTAATAGATTTATTTAACAGTGACCATTTTGGTGGGACATTCATGACTATCTGTTTTGATAGTTCTCTCGCATTGTGGAAAGGTTTAGAAGTCTTTACCAAAAAATGTGTTTTATTAGGTACATACAGGTAAAGTTTACTTATATAAAGCCTAGAACTATTTATGTGAATATAAACTCCTTCATTTTCCCAATATATTCAAAATTGTCACCTTTCCATGTTTCTGACACTCTTACTTAATGTTCCAGGAAGCTGCTTAAATATATCTACTTGCTTCTCTTTGTCTCAAGACATTTTACGCTGCTGAATAGTGATTTAAAAAAAACAGAACTATTTCAAAGCTCCTAATGTAAAATTCATGACTTCCATGGCTAACTTTTCACAATTTATTAAAATTAAAAACTGTCTACTTTTTAAAAAGTCGAGTCTTTTTCCTTTTGACTTCTCTTGCTGTCAAGTCATTTGGTGGCATCTCAGTTTTGTGAATAACTGTAGTCTTTTGATGAGTCCTATGGCTGGTCCATCATTGCAAGGCAAGCTACTTGGCTCTGGTATCTTTGGAAACTAGCAGGGTTTCTTCCTTTGATCTTGGTGTATTCTGTATTAGAATTATTTTTTTTAAGCTATTATCATTTTTGTGAGCATGGCTCGCTACCCTGTTCTTAAAGAAAAGAATATAACATAAAAACATCTTTTTAAATTAAATGAAATTATATTTCTTCCTTCACAATAAGAAGTACACCTAAGACTGTAGGAATAAAAACTTAAAATAATGGATCCTATGTCATTTTTGCATTGCTTTTCCTTTTTCACATATTGTCGCAGACATCTTTCATGAAAAATCCTTTCTTAGTATTTTTCCTTGTGAGAAGCTGCAGTTTCAGTAACCAAAGTAAACAATGGTTATCTGCTGCTGTGGAATGCAACAGGTAGACCCTGTGATTGGTCTCCTGTGGGTGTTTGGATTTCTTGACCACTCCTGGCAGAGCTGGCTCTTGCTCTCTGTCTGAGACACAGATCTTTGTTATTCATTCTTTTCTATTCTCAGCTTAGCTAGCTTCTCAAGAAACCTTTTCCTTTCTATTGCTTTTTAGTATAGTCTTAATGTAACATATATCATAAAATAATAAATCAAGCCTTCTGATCATGGAGTCAACATTCTCATCTCTTCTTCATCCTGAAAACCCTTGTGACCACAGTCACAACATATAGTTCCTTGGGTGAAAAAAATCAGCTCTACTCACAATTTAAATATTCATGCTGATGAAGGAAATAATCTAACTGTTCAATGTATTGCTAGTAATAATGGGTAGAGATAAGAAATCGCTGTCAATATTAGGAAAAGAAGATCATCCATCTCTATTTCAAAAGTGACAGCATTTAATAGCTAAATCATTAATGGTGAAATACATGAGACCAAAATACACAGTGTGTACCTCAGATTGGTTTTCATTCTAAACTGCAGAAACATTTGGAGTGTTGTGGCTGATCGAAGTTCATTGTGAAATTTTCTGATTTATAATGAAATAGTACAAGTTAGTTAAACCTCAGCATTCACAGTGCTCAGAAACCTGGAAAATTTAAGGACCTGAGGAAGTTTATTGGACTGTGCAGTAAGCACTTGTAGCAGTTGGGAAGTTAGCAGGCTGTAGTGCTGCACTCATTCTTAGGGGAAAAAAGACACAAAAGGAAAAAAAATCCATTCTCCAGTGTCCCTGCAAGAATATGAAATACTTCCTTTGATCTGAATTGATCAGGATATAGAAGTCTATTGTCAGAGGAAGAAAATCTTGTATCTGGTAGGAAAAAAAGAAACCAATACTAAAAAGTAAACAATCAAACCCACTAACTAAATAAGAGAACTTTTTAACTGATGGTTAAGATTTCCTGTTGATTTCACCTATGTGTCATGAGGATGCACCATTTTTTGGCAGATTGTCCTGCCAGAAAATTCAAATGCACAGGGGTAGTCTTGGTCAATAGAGGTAATCTTGCTCGTTCCTTAATACATTGGAAATACTGCTCCTCTTTTTATTTGTTTTGTGCAGCAAGTTGATGTCTTCACTAGGGGTGAGTGCATCCCTAATTAAATATAGAACCAGAACATCAGCCAGCAATCAACCTTGCTCATGAAATCACTAGACCGGCAAAGGATCTGTTTCATTGTAATTATGCAGTGCTACTGTATTATCTCTAGTTACTGTAATAAACAGACTGGGAGGATGTTTTACCCCTCCGTTGTATACTCATATATTCAGTCCAGCTCTTGGTAGCTGCAAATGGTAGGGAAAAAAAAATTATGTAATGCCTGACTGATGAATATAGGTATTGAAGCATGTAAGTGAAAGTGCCTGACTTACACCTGGAGAGAATTAATCAACCAAAAATGCCAAGTGGGATATTATATGTTTGCAAAGCACACACTCAAAATGAAGTGAATGTTTTATTAGGAGGTTATGATTCAAATGTTTTGTTTGATCCCTTCTTATTGATGCTTACATCAAACATAATTCTTTTCCCTTCACTTAATCTCTTCTCCCTTGAATCCATGTATTATTTGGCTGTAATTCTTATTTCTGATTTCATTCTAATGAATATATGTTCACTTTAGTCCTTGTGTTGATGACTCTTACTGCTAAGATGGGCTAATAGTCCAATATTTTTATTGGGGTTTCACTGAATTCACTTGCACAGCTAATGCTGAATTACAAACTTTTGAGTTAAGTGAATATTGACCAAATATATGCCTTTTTTACTACATTTTTGAGATACATGAAAACAAAACTTACACCAAAAACTTGAATTTCTCAGAATTTAGGAGCAGAACAACCTCAGCTGAAAGAGGAGAGGAAATTGTGAGGGGATGGAAAAGGTCTGGGAAAGAGCCAGGAGGTGGAAGGGAAAATGCAACAATCATTGGGGGCTGGAAGGAAGATAGACATGGATGAAGTAACTGTAGCAGGGAAGAAAAAGAAGAGTCTGGCTCAAGAACAGCATTGGTTCAATACTTTACAGGAAGAAATGAAGATTAATGTTTGTGAGCTAGAGGAGGAAGAAAAGGAGGAGCAGGAGAAGAAAAAATGGCTATATATGAAAATTGATATATTTGTAATTGTGCAATTTATTACTATTGTTTTAGTAGCACTATCAATAAAATAACTTGACCAAATATGAGACCTTCATTCTTGGTGATGTATTCTAAGTTCTATTGATATTTCCATATGACAGGTTAAGAAATTAAAGCCACAAACATTCACTAGAAATTTATTTCTCAGTAAAAGTGATGATTACTCAATCACCTAAAATATAAGATACTCAAATCCATGTATTAAAACAAACTTAATGTCACATGCCAAGTTGACAGCACTGCTTACAGCTGGCACCATCCATGAAGTAACTTCCACACTGCACTGCATTCTCCTGTGTTTGCTTAGTCACAGTTTAAACCATTTATCAGGGCTTGTTGTATAGGACGAAGGACAATGGTTTTAAGCTAAAAGATGACTGATTTAGACTAGATATAAGGGAAAATTTTTCACAATGAGGATGATGGAATACTGGAATGGGGTGCCCAGAGAGGTGGTAGAGGTCCTGTCCCTGAAAATATTCAAAGCCAGCTTGGGCTCTGAGAAACCTGGTCCTGTTGAAGATGTCTTTGCTCACTGCAGAAGTAGGACTGGGTGACCTTTAAAGGTCCCTTCCAAGCCAAACTACTCTATGGTTCTATAAAATCACAGATTTGCAAAAGGATTTAGAAACATAAATTCCTCTGTAACCATGGAAAATTAGTTGCAGAGCTGGTCTTCTTAATCCGTGCCTTTATAGAGATTTAACATCTAAGCAAAACAAACAATGAACAATTAAAGAAAAAAGATTACAGAACTAACACACTAATATTTTTCTTTATGAACAAAGAATTTCACCCTAGAAAGAAGTGAGTCAGTTTCTGAGGGTATTAACTAACAATAGCTTTCTGAAAGGTTTTGATTTAAGACCATGCTTCTTTCCTTTGCCTTTGCCGCTACTTACCCAACACTTATGACCTTGTCTACCTCCAGATACTATACCCATTAAATCCTGTTATTACAGTCTTTATTCAGCCTCATCAACTTCTCCAAATGGAGTTGAGAGAGCAGGAGAGAGAAGAAATATGAAAGTAGATTTAATAGGGATAGATAGTGATTCACAGTGTTTCATAGATACCATTAAGATAACAAACAATGTATTCTCAATGAATAAAGAGAGTTTTATAAAAGCCTTCCAGCTTCCTCCTGCTGATAGCTTTTAAAGTTTCAAGAGGTAAAGCATGCATTTCCTTCAGTCAAGGCTATACTTTGCAGTCATGGGGACATTAGGGTTCTAAGGGACTCACTGAATGGCAGTCATCTTTTATATTTAGTCAATATATCTTTCTCAATTCATGAATTGAGAAGAGATTATGATTTTTTTTTTATTAACTTGTTCTGTTTGTATTGTTCACTGGATATTTTTGTGTGACCCTGGTGGTTGCCACAAACACCAGTCACTGTAGGATTATGTGGTATAACTAATGGAAATTTGATATAGCAAGTCAAATACAATTGGTATTTGTTAAAGATATGAAAACTTTTTTGCCTTTTGATACCTGAGATGTACTGCAATTACTTTGCAACTCATACAGCAACTCTATTCTGCTTCTCTAGTGCTCATATGCTTGAAACTATGCAGACCCACATCAAATTCAAATGGGTCTTAATAATCCCTTTCAATGGCAAAAAATTTCAGAAGTATAGATATTATGTGGGATTATCTATAATTATTATCTATAATTTCTGTTCAAAATCTGCATCTTATATGAATGTCATTTCTGCTTTTAGGAATCATACTGATGAATAGAGTAAAGAATAGCCACACCACCTGCACGGACATCCAGTGTGGATGCTCAGATTTCTGCTCCACCCCATTGCCCTATATCCTCTTTGTGCCACTATTCTACCACCTCTCTATTGACTACATTGCTTTTTGCTACCATGTAAATTTCTGCAGTCCTCTCAGTGATCTCAAAACAATATGTAGATTTGGAGAGTTGACAATCTTAGACCCCAAATTATTACAATAGGATTTACTCAAAATTAAAGAAATACTACAATTTCAATTGTATCTGTGATTGATAAGATGCTAAATATATTTGTGAAATAAAAGATTTCTCATGAATTTGTGTATTTAACCATTTTCCTCCCTTTTTTCTTTTGTATGATTTCCCAGAATCAAACATTGGAGAGATTACTTTTCTTTGTAGAGTCTAAGAAGCATCATTACTCATGGATGATACAGTGTTTTAAAGGGTCTTTTATGGCAAAATAAACACTTGAAATATGCCTCTGGATATGAGGAATGGTCTGGATGGCAACAGTTTACAGTGACAATGCAATCAATTGTAGGTATTAGTCTTAGCTATAGAAACAATTTGTCAGTATCTTTGTCAAAATGAAGTTTGACTAATCCTTCTGACCAGCAGGACAAGGAATACCAAGGTCAGAGAAGGCTGAAAAATTTTGGAAAGTTTCTAGTTTGGGTATTTGTATGCTTCTCTCCCTATTTACCTTAGTACACATGTTAAAAAGAATTAAAGCTCATGGGAAATTTAATTCAGTTGATTCATTTTGCAGAAGAACAATAAGAAAAATTTCATTAGTTTTGGTTAGGATATATTCAAACCTTTCCAAAGTTTACTTAAATCACTTTGCAAGATTATCTTTCAAAAGTCATACATTTTATTTTGAATGGAAAAGGTCAGAAAAAAGCAGCTATAGTCTCTTAAGAAATATTTTTTCACATACAATAGTATTTCTCTTAGTGATGTAACTGGGTCTCATTGGAAAGGGAGCAAGTGATCTTGATCATCATTTTGATCATCAGTTATGAATAATATTTCTACTAATCTGGCAACTGTTCATAAGGAATTTTTGAATGCATGCAAGAATGTTTTCTAATTTGCACCACGTATGAAAACAAACAAATGTAAAGTGGAGGAATTTCTCTTTGTAATTCACAGAAACCAGCAGCAGACTGAGACAGATTTGACACTTTGAATCTTGCATTTAAGGACTGAGTCTCCATTCACCTTCTGTTGACCTTAGTAGCATAGATTGGAAATCCACATGGAGTTTCATGATGGATGCAATAACAGCAAAGAAACATGTAAAAACCACTGATATTAAAACTATCTCATTGAATTTTTTGAAAGGAACCAGTTAATCAAAGGAAAATAAGATCTGCAAAACAATGCATCAGAATATGGGCATAAAATATCCAAGTAATCAAAAAATCAGTAATATGCATTGAAAAGACTTTCCCCAATTCTTGCTGGAGAAGTTTCAACGTTTTAAAGAATATTTTGGAGAATTATTGTTCTTGTCTGAGGCAGTACTGAGAGGAAAGTTAAGTGCTGCACTACACCTGCTAAAGAATTAATGTGCATTATCTAATTTAGGGATATTTATAATTGGTGAGTGTAGCTGGTAGGTGGTATGTTACATTGCAAACAGTGTCAGAAAGCACAGGGCTTCTTCCATTAGACAACTAAAGTGCTGGACTTCATGTTCTCTCAGCTGGAATTAAATTTGTAATAGAATATATGATTACGAAGTGCACATTCATATATGTTGGTTCTTTTGCTATATGCCTTCCAAGTGCATTAAGTAATCTCTAACAAGCTGTCCAGATGTACCATTTTAGAACCAATTAATGTGGAAAGGCATTAAGAATATGTGTGAAGGGGAGAACTGGTTCTGCCAAGGGTCAAGTGGAATAAAATATAAATAAGAAACTCATTGTGTTTAAGAATTGTCAGTCTTTACCCTCTTGCTATCTGACTTTTCACTATTTGTTTTGTTTATTTAGGCTCCATATTTGCAGATTTTATTGAAAAAATTGTATCCTAACTTTCTTCTGAGCAGCAAAACAAAGCGCAATGAGAAAAGCAGTCAGGGTCTATGGTAAAACTTCTTTTATGGGAATTTCCATTGTGTTTACATGTACTCTTTCCATTTATATGGAAGTATCATCATTCCATTTTGACAGGAACCTTATGCATTTCTTATACATAAGAAAGGCTTCTTTCCACAATCCTGGCCTTTGCACATGCTGAAGAAAAACCTAGTGCAAAAGTAAGATTGGCAAAGTCCAACAGAAATAGCTGATTATAGTAAACTGCAGAGACAAATCACATGTTGGGTAGCCACTCACTCGTATTTTGAAGAAAAATCTAATGGATTTATTCTGAATACTAGATTTTTACTGATTTTACTTAAATATACCTAGATGAATGTATTTAGGACTTAAGAAAGTAATGCCTAATATTTTTGCAATTATTTGATCAAAGTAGAAACCTTAAGCATGCATTTTATAGAATCCTTCTATAGTATATTTTATTTTACTTGCACATAGCTATGGTCTGTCTTACACATTGTCATCTTTTATGTTTCACAAATTTAGGTTACCTGAGAATTTAAAATTTAAAATTACCCAGGGATCCTACCCATGAATGAAATCCAAATATAATTATTCATTTGTACAATATAGACTATCATTCTCTTGGCTGCCACCTGATCATTTGTGCTTCCCTGTGAAAAATCCCTATGTTTGTGAAGTTTTGATGTGAGAAATCTCAGTTAAGTTTTTCAGGAGTATTAACACTGAGAGAAAAAAAAGACAAAAAGAAAAGAGAGGAAAGTCTCCCCCAGGTTTTTGTGTTCTGTAATGCAGTGTGTGCTGCAGTGCATTACTTCATTGTATTTCTACACTGCACATTTTAATGTATTCCAAAAGTATAATTCTGTGCATTTGAAGGATAATAAATAGGAAAAACTGCAGGGATTTTTCTATTAACAATAGCAAAAAAAAAAAAACCAACAAAAACAAAAAACAAAAAACAAAAAAAAAAAAAAAAAAAAGAGAAACTGTCCATAACTTTCTTTTGTAATTAGAAACATAGTAATTAACACTTAGCAGTATCCAAATCTTACATTTTAATTAAAGATATTTTCCCATTGCGATTAGACTCAAAGTACAGCTGCCTCTTCCTGTGAACCACAGCATCCCAGAACTTCAGTGGTCACAGCTTGGCTGCCACCAGCTTTTCAAACAAATTATTGCTCTGAAGCAGGGGTGGTGATCAGCTGCAGTTATTGAAACTGGAAAACATCCATCCTATATATAAAACATGTTTTCTAGTTCATAAAGATATAGTTAAAAACTCATGAGACAAACCTTCAGCTTGTTTAAAGAAGATAAAATAGTTGTAGTGAAGGTGCAAGTACTTGGAATATGCTTTCATTTTTATGTCAGTTACATTTTTTCCCAGGGTAAATAAAAAAAATCTACACACAACCACCAACCCCCTCAAAAAAAAACAAACCAAACAAAAAAAAAAAAAAAAAAAAAAAAAAACCACACAAAAAAACCCCCAAACAAAACAAACAAGAAAAAAACCCCACAAAAACAAACAGGAACACAAACACAAAAACAAAAACAAATCCAAAGAAAAAAACACACACAAATAAATCCCCAAACTTGTGTAACTTTCCATCATGTTTTTATTAGCTTGTTACACCCAAGGTACAGAACAGGTTAGTTTTTTGTTTTAGTTCGGGTTTGTTTTGTTTTTTTTAACTTTCTACACAAAAAGCTTGTAAAAAAAACCAAACATCATAGCTGCTTTCAAGAAGAGGTTTTCAATTTGAGAAACTGGGCACAAGCTTTCAAATAAGGCCAAACTGATTTAAAATTTTAATTGATTAAACTGATTTTAAGTGTTGTTTTCACCATCACCTTTTTTAGTGATTTGCTACTGGGTTTTTGTAGGTTTGGTTTTTGGTTGGTTGGTTTGGTTTTTTTTCTTTTGGTTTGAGATCTATTGATTAAAGAAAAAAATATTAACTTACTACAGAGTGGAGTACTACTAACAAGGAAGTAGTAAATCTTCATAGCAGCAGTTTAAGGTAACATAAGGAGAACTTTGTGTCTTTGAATTAGAGCTAAAAGTCTGAATTGTGATATTTATGTTTTACTACACTTCTTTTTTTTAACTGAGTCCTGTGAATGGAGAATATTAGTTTTTAGCTTAGTAATACCTAGAGTAGAATGGATTGTCTCTCTTAAATTACTGCACATTGTTTTCTAGATAGGAAATCTAAAAATATTTTTTCCTGGCACTTAGGAGAGAATGAGAACTCTAGGACTGAAACTTTTGGATGTGTATGTATTTGGCTTTTTAAAAAGAAAAATTTCTCTCTTAAAATGAAAAAAATTCTATCTCTTTGTGATGTGAGAGATAAATGTTGATAACAATACATTTTTATTGTGTAAGTATTTTAGATTTACAACCATTAAACATGATTTAATTTTAAGATCACTCTAAGACTGCAAGAACAGCACAAACAAGATGAAGAGCTAGCTACTAATATCTGTCTCAGCCAAGGGGAGGTTTGGTTAGAGCTACTTATTTCACAGTTTCCATTTCCATTGTGATTGGGTTGGTTAGAAGGGTCTCTGTGGTGTCAGAGGGTGCACTGAGATGAGGTTCTGTTTCTGAACCAAGACTTTCCAGGCATTGTCAGGGTTTGTAGAGACTCTTCATTGTTGCGATGAGCATCATCTTTCTGTTTGAGAAGCAACTTCCTCTGTTTCTCCTCACACAAGCATGATTTTAGAACAATACAAAGGACCACTGGAAGCTGATTAAGGAAAACCATGTAAGCAAATTGTGGTTACACAATATGTAAGTTTCTCCTGCAGCCAGGGATAGAAACTGACCTTTAAAAACTGCATGGAAATGCATGAGACTATCAGAGAACAATGCACAGTAAAATTAACACTGACTAGTACTTCCAAATACACTATTCTACCAATATTGCCCTGCGTTTGGAGTAATTCTTAGTATCTCTGCTTTAAATTATGAGACGAGAAATTTGTCACCCCATATTTTACTAGAAGATAAAATGCCAGTATTGACTAAATATTTGCTTTTAATGCAGCCATGTATTTATTATGAAACAGTGATTACTAAGTAGTTTCTTTTCCCACACCCCTTCTCAGGAGGCAGAACTTGTTTCAAGAGCAGTCCCATCCATTGTCTTTTAAAGGAAACCACATGTTTTAACTCCTAATTCAGCTGCTTGTTCCTACCTAGGCTCAGCCTCAAAGGCTGAGAGAACCATTTGACTCCCCATGTCTACTATTGTGTGGCTCCTGTGCCCCATCACACCAGTATAGAAATAGTTTATACTACTTTATAGGATGATTATAATGCCATTTTTCAGAACCCATGCTATCCATACTGGAGCTACTAAATGAAGCAGTTGCCTAGCAAACAGTGAAGCAAAATCAATGCAAACCTGTTAAAGGTTTTCACATTACCAATCTCTGCACTTCTCTGAAAAGACATAAAATATTTCAGTCAGTTCCAGTTTTTCAGCTTTTGATGTCAAATGCCTTAAAATGACCATCACACAAGAACACCTTATAGTATTTATAGAATATAATACACCGTATGGTATTTATACTATTCAAAGAAAAATTATATTTTTTCAGTCTTTATATCTAATTGTGAGCTGCTTGTAATAAAAATGAGAAAAAATGAGATTTTCCTTTCTTATTAGGAGAACAAATTTTTTAGTATTTTAAAATTAATTTCATATAGGTTCCCTAGCAGAATTTGTTTTAAAACTGATGTGTGTTTCTCGATAGAGGAGGCAGGAAGTAAACGTATTTGTAGAGGAGCACCCAGATTTTGTATTCTTTGTACCCATACTGTTTCTTTCCATACCTTTGCAGAATATCTTCACATTCATTAAAAAAGAAAAGTTCTGTTCCTTGGGGATAAATTCCTCTTGGATATAAGATTTTTTAGGTTGATCAACTCCCTAAATAACCATCCTATTTTCACAATGTTTTTGAGTTGCCAGTTACATTACTAGGTTATGAAGAGAAAAGTAACACAGTTAGTAGGGATCTGGGTCTCTCTTTCTAATCTAGTATATATTGTGAGTATATATGGTATATATATATATATATATATATATGTAAAAAGTATATTATATAAATAAAAACAAAGTGTATATAGACACTTATGTATATAAGTATATATAAGGAGTCCAAGCACCATGGTAGAAGTGAGTGATATGTGCTAGAACTTTCATGGTAAGGTATCCATGGTACTTTTAAAAACTGGTACTTAGAAAAGGAAGATAAGGGTAATGTAGAATTCCACTAATTAGTCTCAGTACCTAATTTAATAAAATTGGCTATGAAAAAAGATGTGCATATCAGCCACATAGCCCTCAAATCTCATTTATAGCAACAAAAGGTTTATTACAACTGGAGACTACCATGGTTTGTTTGGGGTTTTGTTTTTTTTTTTCAGTGATGGAGTACATTTTGATTTTGGCATAAAGGCAATTATGAGGTGAACATTAACAATATCCTCTTCCCCCTGAGAACATACAGTAATCTGCTTTATCGCCTACTTTTTTCTTTCTCTGAAAAGCTGTGTGGTTGCTGCAGGAAACATCATGTCTTGAATGGAGAGAGAAGAAATTGTGGAAATGGGTTCCAAATGAGAGATTATTGTCAAAGACTCTGTAGAATCCTCACCAGCATTCCTGACTGCAGATCAGACAGAATATCCTCTTTCTGAACACAAATCTAGCAAAATGCTTACACATGGGAGCTGAAGCCAGAAGAATCTTCCATGTGTTGTAGTGCTTATCTGGCTCGGGACCAGAGGGGCTGGCCAACCTTTGCTTGCTACACTGATTTCATGTTAAGTGTCCATATGTTTGTAGTGAGCTGCTCTTCATGGAATACCTCAAAGCTCTTTTACATTACAAGCTATATAGAAAGAAATTGCTTCAGCCAGCTCTGCAGTACATTTGTGGTGTATTATCATGCTGCAGTGGTTAATAGAGCACAGCCACACTCCAAAATGGCTCAGGACAAAAGCACAGGAATGCTGAATCTAGTTAAAAATTCAAGAGAAAATGAAGCAGGCAGAGTGTAATTACATAAGCTGAAATTTAGCCAGGACATCAGAATTAAAAGCTTATTCCTCTGAAGCTTTCTTGACTTCTTAATAAACATTAGAGTTACAGGTATATTGCTAAACATTTGCCTATGCATGTTCCCTTGAATTCATGTTGAATTTATTCAAGTCACTCTCAGCATTAACATGTTGATAAGCTACAAGTTAAGGATTATTTAACTGCATAATATTTATGTGGCAAAGACTTCTGTCTGCAGGCAAGATATTCACACCCAAAGTACTATAATTCACATGGGGTATAGAATAAAGTCATAATGAAGGCTTTCCCAAAACCAGTTATCCTAGTCTTTGCACAGAAATGATGGAAAATGTGAGGAAAAATAGTGTATATATGATTCAAAGACAATCCAGTATATGTACCCATATTTTTATTTTCTGCATATAATGGAGACAATGGCTCAGGTCCAGACCAGTGTGATTTGCTATGGGTGGGTGGGTTCTAATGTGACAATACCAGAATTCTACATCCTTCTTCTATCCAGGTGCTTCCTCCTTGGCTTCCTCCTGGTTGAGGAAGATATGTGTTTTGTGTTGAGGTCAGAACTGTGGGTTTGCTTTATCATGCTGCACATGTGGAAACCACATGCTGGGCTTCCTAGCAAGCACTGCCCTGTGTAGGTACTTTGGGTAACTTATACATTTTCTTGTGCTCTGGCTCTTTTTGATACTCCTGTACTTCCCTTTCCTCATGCCAGTGTCCTCCCACACAACCTGCTCAGTTAGGTTTTCCCTGTGGTTCTAGTCCTGGTACCTGCAGTCAAATCTCAGCATTTTATGGGATAAATGACATTTAGGATCTGTTGGCTTTACAAGGCTTTAGTCCCCTGAACATGCCTAAGACTCCTCCCTAAACACCTGTGAATCCTGGCACAGACGGATCACAACTCCCTGTGTAACCAGCTGTGAACCTGCCTTCCTTTTCAGCACTGTCTGTAGCTCCTGCCAGCATCCCACACTGTTTCCTGTCAGGTACAGCAACTTCCCATGTCTTGACCAGTAATAATCCATTTATTGTCCAAGGTAAGCTTGAGGGCCCAGCCAGCAGCCTAGAGAGCTGCCTGGAGCTATAACACAATTTCTGTGCTACAAACACAACTTGGTCCACTGGAGATATAACATGTATGAAGCTGATTGTAAGAGCTTCTAGTGCAATGACATCATCTGACAAAGATTAAATTCACATTTCAGAAATATGACCACAGATGTGAAGTGGTCACACACAAATACTGAATGAAAAAGATAATGAATATAACTTTAATCTGTGTCTCTAAATAAATTATGTGGTGGTCTGATGGTACAGAAAAAAAATGGAGGGGAAGAAAAGAAGCAACATCTTCAGTAATTATTCAATTTCATTCATATTCATAAGACTACTGTCAGCAGATTTTTGGTGTCACCAACATCTGTGTTTCTGAACTTTACCTGAAGGCAGTAGGAGCATGTGACTTCAGAGTAGGAGTAGTACCAGGAGAGGCCTCAGACAGAGCAACTTACAGGAGGATACTTGCAGAGGGTGATGGCAGAATCCCCAGAGGGGATTGAGAAAATAGGATGAAGTTTAAATAGAGATTTGAGGAATGAAGGAGAAAAGAGGACTGAAAATTGAGAAAGACTGTGGTTGTGATCTGGGAATTTTGTTTAGAAAGCATTAAAAGTTTCTGGTTAGAAGAAATTAAAAACTATGTGTCAATAGCCAGGAATTAGAGGTGGGTTAGATTTTGAAAGCATGAAGAATTCTTATGCAGCAGATCTTTACATAGATGCTTATAAATATAATCCTATAATTTATAACTGATGGGACCTCTAGACCTCTAGATGGCCTGTTTCTTTTCACCCTCCTCTTCACTGTCAGGTCTGTGGTAACCTTATGTACACATAGATTTAGTGGGAGGTGAGCTCTTAGATATATTTGTAAATTTTGAAGCCCCAGAAGCAACTGCTTATACTTCCAATAAAAATGAGAGTTAATGTTGTAAAAACTCCTCATTAACAATTACTAAATAAGAGTTTGAAACTTCAGATCACAAATACAGCCAATGAGATATTCATAATCTTCCAAGGGATAAAAAAGAATAAAGATTCTGCCAACCTGGTATTTTAAAACTGAAAAAACAATTTTGTCAGCAAACTTGAAATCAGTGTACACACCATCCAAAAGTACAAAAGAGAGTCAGTTATTCACTGTGACTTGTTCTCTTAAGAATTTAATACAAAAGAATTAATCCACTAATTTGTTTTGTGTTTTTAAACAAAACTCTGTTTCATAAATGAACCATCATTCCACAAGAAAAAATTGAATTATTCAAATTTAAAATTGACAGATTCTAAACTGTGTTCAGAATCTGTCAAGAAATGTATGTTGTTTGTCTGATTTGTACAAGATTTATGGGTTGATTTGAATAAGTAACTACCCACTTAGGGAAAAGTATCTCTGCACATTCAGAGTTAGACTTCTTTAGCAAAATAAATAAGTCAAAACCATCTGAAGTGTCTAATCTGACTTTTAATTTTTTGGGGGGGGTTTGGTTTTTTTCTGAAAGTGGCTCACAGAGAAATTTGAATCTGCTAGAAATGTGTATGTTCTTGTTGCTGGTAACACCTTTAGCCTTTGATTTACTTTGACAGACTACAGCACTGGGAATAGATGAGCATTTTGTGATATGAAACTCCCTCCTGTGTCCAGCCAGAAGAAAAGCCTAGATCAAACAACTGTGACTTCCATCCACTGTCATTGATTCCAGCCAATATGAGACAAGTAATTATTTTCAAATATGAGTCTACTTAGTACAGAAAGGGTAAACTCACCAAGAGTCAGTGGAGCAGTGCTGTTTCTGTCCTCACTTGAGCATCTCACATCTGAGGAATTCGGCAGAAAGATGCTATAAGGTTAAAAAAAAAAAAAAAGAAAAGAAAAAGAAAACAACCAAACCAATATTGCAACAGAACAGCAAAGAGATATTCCTTCAGCTACAAGAGAGCGTTGAGCATTGCTGCTCAATTGCATTCCCTTGATTTATATATTTTTTTTCTGTCATGCATTGCTTTGTTTCAGGATATGTACAGTTGTCAGTAGAAGAAACAGACTGTGGCTCACTCATTGCTACTTTATGACATGTGATTTATTTTCATTTATAGTCTAAGAAAACTTGTTGGTATTGTTTACTTTTTAATGAAATTTAATCTTTCATGGTAATAGTTTTTAAATTATTGAAATGACTGTCAGCAAACTAATTTTCTCTATCTGCATGTGTAACTGCTTTGTCTTCTTAATGTTCTTGTAAACATTACAATAAAAATTTTGTCATTCGGTTTCTACTAATTAAATGGACATGTGGATAACAGCAGATGTTTCAAGGCCATTGACCTTGACCTTTTGTATTTGTTTGTGCTTTTCCTGTGGACAATCCTCATAGGAAATATATATTTTTAGGTGTTAGTTTAAACTTTGACTTCTATCCCCAGAGTATATATTAGCAATTAATATCTCCAGTAATTTGTTAGAAATGTGTAGGTGGCAGTTTTTACTATTTTTTCTCTATATAGTTCCAATAATTTTTATAATCTTGTGTTTCCAATTAATACTCTCAAAATAGAAGTGTACTCTCTGCTGTAACAGGCGAACATAGTAGAAATTCAATTTCTGATACTGTGATTTTCTTGGAAATGTAGCTTTCCAAGAAAATTCTGAACAGGTATGAAATAAGTAATGATTTCTTAAATATTTGATTCAGGGGCTGAGATTCCATCTGATTTGCACCAGTGCAGAAATCCTGACTTGGGTAGAGAGGCAGTGATTGAGATTGATGGTGGATCAGGGTCATTGTCTTTAACTGAGGGAAACACCTTTATGGCAATTATGCTATTAAAGAATTGTTGTATCTGGCAGGATGTACAAAAACTGTGCAAGCACTAATCAGAAATATTTGGGACTTTGGTGTGTTATCATGGCTGATTCAGCCACAAATTCAAAATGCAGCATGATTCAGGCTGCTAGAAAGGAAATTTCCATCAGGAATAGGAAGAGAGTGAAATGATGCAGAGATTCTCAAGTTTACCACATTATGCACAATCAGGCTATTATCTTAAATTCAAGTTAGTTTTTCTCTCTGTAATGGTTTAGGTTCACCAATTCAAGATTTCCCAACCAACACACCAATTAATGTGGTGGGTTTCAGTGCTGGCCAAATGCCAGTGCACCCACTAGAATGTACTTACTCATTTCCTGCTGTGAGATAGGATTTAAAGAAAGGCAAAAGAGGCTCAAAACTTTAAAAGGATATAAAGAAAAATTTATTAACAGTAACTAAAAGAAAGAATAATAAGAATCAGAACAAAACCTTCAGAACACTTCTCCTCCCCCAACAACCTTTTCTTTCCCACTAACAATGCACAGAAACAATTCAGTCTGTTTATCACTTCTAGAAAAATCTTTTCTGCAGTTCACTTAGGGAGAGGAGTCCCTCTTGTCATTTTATGGAGAGACTTCTCTACTAGAAAACAGTTCTCACATGGCTTTTAGTTTCCATGAATAGCAGCTGCCTGGAAAAAATCTGCAATCATTAAGTTCTTCCCATCTTTCACAGCTTCCCACAACTGTTTTTATGGGCCATGTCAACTTATGGGGTATTATTTTAAAGATGAGCTGTTCAAGAGCAAAGGTTTTCCTTATCTACCTTTGTAGTCATCTTCATCTCTAAGAACAGAGATCTTCTTCTTCTTCTCTCCCTGGGGGCACAGGATCTTCATCACTCTTCTCTCTCTGTTGAAACTTTGCATGGGATCACAACTACTTCAACACGTGCTTACTTTAGCATGGAGGCCTTTTGCTGAATAAGTCATCTCCTCAGTGTTTTCATGTTGTATCTGTGTGTTCTCACTCTAACCTTTTCTCTCACTGGAGGGAGGACTGAAGCACTGAAAGAGTTCATATCTCTCCCAGGACCTGCAGATGGTCACATTTCCCTGGCCAGGCTCAGTTGTTTGTGGCCGGAGCTGTTTTACAATGGAGGTTTCTGCAGTGGCTGCACTGGAGCTGTGTCTGGATAGGCCGTGCTAGGGGGAGGGACAGGATCTCAGCAGCCAGGCCTGGACACAGCAGGAGCATGGCCAGGGCCCGATGGTTTCTCCTCCCCCCTGTCTGGTGGTTGCAGGTGAATCTCAATGGTGGTAGAATCCCAGCCAAGCCAAGATTGCTTTCTGTGCACGCTGCAGAGCCACCTCTGTATTTTTCAGTGGCCACACTGCAGGAAAGAGCAGCTGGGATCTCAGCAGCCAGGCTTGGACTCAGTGGCCAATGGCCTCCTCTCCCTCTGCCCTGCAGCCTCTGGGGCCTGGTTCAGCCAAGACAGGGAGCTGGGCAAGCTGTGTTTCCTCTTTGCTGGTTGGAAGGGAAAGAGAGAATTCCTGGGATTTTTCAGTTTTTACATGTGTCTTCACTGATGCATGTTCAGCTTTCTCTTTTTCTTTGCTTTAACAGATTGTCAATTCTCAAAGCTAGTTACTGATTGTTTTTTTGTCAGACACAGAGAAAACTGCAAGCAGCTTCTCTTTGCATCACTTCTATGATGCAAAACCAGTGCACTCTTTCTCTCTTTTCTCTCTGATGTCTGAGATGTGTTCCCTTCAGTATGGGACACCACACTACCCTACACGGGAGACTGATTCTAAAGTGCCTGGTAGCTCACTTCCATTTCTAGCATTGACCATTTAAAACCCACAAAGCACTTGGCTACCATGAGGTATTCCTTCCCTTCCTCCCTCTCCCCATCCCCTTCTTCACCCCCTTCTCTTCCCCATCCCTCATTTTTTTCCATTTTATCCATCGGGTAAACCCAACTCTGATTTGGAATTAACACTGTAGCAAAGATGCTTAAATGGGAATACTTTCCTCAATCTCTCTTTATGAATTTAGATGGGAAGAGAGCCAACTATTCTGAAGATGCTTATCCACAGTTATTTGTGGTTTGAAAGTTTGTGGCACATATTGCAACTCGAGAAAATAAATCAGTTCTATGAGACAATTATGGATTTTATAAAAGAAAAGCATAAGCAAGCAAGTATTTGCTTAATGAGACGTATTTCTAGCTAATATGCTACAGTTTTATTAGCTAATTAAATATGAACAGTACAATGATCAAATAATGGGCACATTTAAAATTGAATCAATAAATCAGTCAGTTCCAATTATTCAGTCACTAAATTACTGCATTAAGTAATCACCTCAGGTTATGAGTTTGACATGGGAAGGAATTGTTCAGTGTAATCTTTGTCTTGGGAGAATTTAAGAGGGATATAGTTTCCATACCATCCCAATACCAACACAAATTCTCATCAATGAACGCTTCAACTGGGACTGAGAAGGAACTTCTCACATCCACAGATGTAAGGCAGGAAAACTTTCTTCCAGAGTACAAGGAGTGAGTGAACAATGCTCTTACTCATGTTGTTTAGTTTTAGTTAGTCCTGTGAGGAACAGGGAATTAATTGGACTCAATGATTCTTGTGGGTCCTTCCCAATTTAACATAATCTCTGATTCTGTCATTCTTTCATCTGTTGTGCAACTGAAAGCCTGTAGCTAGTTGGTTTTATCTTGAAAGCCCCATAGGAATATTAAGAACTATTATACATGCACAGAATTAATATTCTGTGCAAACAACTGAGCATTTTAACTTCCTACCCAACATTTCACTATTCCATAGAATTAAAAATATAGCATTTCTTGTGCCTGTGGAAGAATTCAATGTATGTCTTGCATCTTGCATCATGAAAATACTTTTAGTACTGGGATCTCAAAAAGGAAGACCTTGTTTCCTGTTTAAATCATGATGCAAAAATGATTTTTTAAAATAATGACAATTTTCTAGAAGAAAAGTCACAAAATAGTTGGTCTGTGAAGCCCAGGTCTCTGGGAGTGTCTGGGCTATCTTTGTCCTGAGTTGGGTTTTCCAGGAGCCCCATGGCCAGGTGCTCACTGCCCAACCTGTCTGAGCTCCACCTCTGGGAATGCTGCTGGAGAAGGGGCCTGGAGAGGGAGGGGATGCATCACCATAAAACTTCATGATAGATTAACCTATATCATATCTTCTCTTTTATCCAGAGAATGTTTTCTGGTGTACAATCAGCAACGAGGGAATAGGCTTTCAGTTCCTGACCTCATTAATGTTCATGAAGCCATTGTTAGCTGTAGTACTCCTTTCCCTATAAGTATTTTGAATACTGTCTTTAATCGCAAGGAATCTAAAGACCCAATCAGTGACAGTTTATTACATGAAAGTAGTAAAGATTGTGTTTCTTTCCTCATACACACATCTCAGTATATAATCCTTACTTAGTTTCTTTCACCATGTTGGTGTTTTAAGTAATACTTCATTCAGAAAACAGATGGAACTTTTTTTTCTGTGTCAAACACAAGAAACTTTCAGTTTTGATTGAAATTGCCACAAAATTATAAATATATTGAGGTACAATAAACATTTCTGTATCAGAAATATAATTTTTTAAGTTTCTTTGGTTTTTTGGTGAGTTTGAAATAGGATAAAACCATATGCACACTTAGTGGTGTTATAATAGAAAAATATATGTGTACATCTGCTCAGACCTCAAATAATAATTAAAAATGTTCCTAACCAAAAAGCCAAGTGTATGATTAAATATAATGCTGCTATTTCTTTAATCATGGTTTTGTGTTAAAATACAGCTGTATTTGCTACATTCAATTTAAACAGCTATTATTATCATTTATATACTGAATTATCCAGTAAAACAAATCCCTGAAAATTACACTCTGCTATTTCATTTTCTCTTTTATACTTGGTGCTGTCTTATAAGCCCTGCATAAGTACTCCTATGGAAAATATACAGGTTAAATTTTTCTCATGTCATATTCAGTGAGGTATTTGCTTCTACATGTTGAAGTGATGTGATTTGCCACTTTTTTGGACTTTGATTTCTTTTTGATTATATCTGATCCTTCATTTCTCTGTAACAGCAAACTATGTCTAGTTTCTTGGGATAATGCATGCAGAGCATTTAAGAATCATACCTTAATCAATGCTTTAAGCAGCATGAAATTGTCAAAATTACAAGTGTTTGGTTCAGGCTTATTTGGTTGAAGTCTTTTGTGTTCTGGGCTGTGAGACAAGCAGAGACTTAAAAAACAGAACAGGACTCTGGTGATAGAACCTTTATGAGTGCAAGAAATTGTAATATAATTGTCTTAGATTGTTTAGCTTCGCTAGTACTTTTTCCCTCTACTCATTATCATGCAACACATATTCTGAGGTATATACTCTGTCTTCATACCAGATTTCCTGATTTTTTTTCCTCTTTGGAGAACCATCTTGCTTTGCACATGTTTATTTTGATTGCTAAATCTTTTTAATGCTTTTGATTAACTTTTAGCTAGAGAATATCTGTTTAATGGGAGTACTCTACTTCAGTCCAACCCAGTGGTAGTCCATTTTGTGTAAGAGCATTTAAATGTAGAGAAAACCCTCTCAGTGCATTTCTCCTTTCCCTATTTGCATTCTTCCTCAAGAAGTTCTTACATAGAGAGAGTTTGTTTGATTATGAATCACTCACATGTATTTTAATTCCAACTCAGAGTGCAAAATGAGTCTGCTTCTATGTTTTCTTCTTGCTGAAAAACTAATGAAGATAAAAGTGAAAAGATTATTTTAATGTAACTATTGTAGATATATAGATATACATGTGATTAATGTTTTAAATGTGCATGTATAACTAACATGTGTGTAAAGTACTTCAAGATTCCTGTTATTTGTTTGACAAGAAAACCATTCACAGATCATATCTAAGAATGGTCCCCTGAGGGAAAGCTATTTATGTGTATTCTTGGCTATTTCCATTAAAAATCTTCTACTTCCTCTTGTCAGAATTCAGAAAAAATAGGAGGAATCACTTTACTGTAATTCATCATTCCGTTCTCACCACTACTCTGGAATCATCCTGAATATTTCCACTAGACAGCCTCATTCCAGCTCTAGCAGCCCAGCAATCTCCATAGACTCTTACAAAACCCACTGCATATTGAGCATTGTTTTGTAAAAAAAAAGGCAGATCAGATTTCATTATAAAGAATATCAAAGCATTAGTCAAAACATTATTAACCAATATGGACCTTCATTTTATAGAAGCACCATGTTGGGATTGGCTTTCTCCTAAGTGAGATAGAAACTTATTTACCTGTGCACTGGGATATGTAAGGCCAGCTGAAATATTGTGTGGCAGAAACTGGATTTAGTTCCATGGCATACTTCATGCTTTCTGACACTTCCAATTAGCATGGATCAGTAAAAGGAAAAGTGTTGGATCAGGCAGCTTCCAATGATGCACTAGAGTTGAAAATTAAATTCTGGTAGGTTTATTCATAAAAGAAATAAAGACCATTAATGGCAGCTGCCTCTTGCAAAAGGACCAATCATTCATGACTCAGCTGAACACCTGAGACAGTTTTTGGTACAATTTGTTTGTTTGGTGGGAAGTTCATTTACGAATTTTTCATGCTGATCTAATTGATTTGCAGGAGGGATAACAACCCCATTTCCTGCACCTGGTTTGACAATTGATACCATCTGGTTCATTGGATTAGCAGCTGTAGTTCACAACTTGTATCAATTCAGACATATTTGACAAGAGTTCTGCGTCTTTGGTCTCTTGCAATTCATTTCCCTCTTTATATGCTGAGCTTCTCCACTGCCAGGCAAGGTTTTCTTAATTTATAGCACAGGGATAACAGGATGATGGCAATTATTATTCTAGCCTAGTTAGAGCTGAAAAAAGCCTGCACCGAGCCTAAAGCAAACATAAAGGGATGAATTAACATTGAGGGGCACATCTACATTTACTTCTGTGGAGATGGAGGGTGCTCAATGTCTCAGAGAAGTAGAGCGTTCATCATGAAGAAAATAATTATTACGTTTTAGAAATTAATATCAAGCCAATAAGGTTCCTTGTTGAGTGTCTCATCTGCCTTAACACTACTCCCTGACAGTTCAACAAATATTTCACTATATGTCTCATAGTATGAGAAACTGGGGTAAATTTAAACCTGTGATTTCCTTCACATACAGGCTCTTGTCGAAGTAAAGGAAATTGCTCGAGGGACACACTGCCCTGCTCTGGGGACACACCTAGCCATCAGCAGAACTCTTTTCTGTTCTCCATATGCAAGCCTGACATCACTTAACTTGTTCTTAGGTTTCCCAACCCCACAGGATGATGAAATAAAGCCATACAATGGTGGCCAATTAATTTGTGTTTTTAGGGTAGAAAAAATAAGCTAATTAAAGGCTTACTGGTGATTACCACAGAATGGTGCTAATTGAGGTGAATTACTCACCACCATAATTTGTGGTGAACTGCTGCTCATTATCCAAGTGCTGGACAGACTGTAATGGAAGGGAATATCTTTGTGCACATGCTGTGCTCGCATATCCTCTTTGCTAAATTTTCCATCTTCTTAGTCCAGAGAGGAAAAAAAAAACCATGAATAAACCTACTTACATTTGAACTAGACTATTCTCACATGCTGATGTTATGGAGCTTTTGGCAAAAAAAATCTGTATTTTTTGCTGTTTGAATACCAGCACCACTTAGGGCCTTTTCAGTCAAGGGACTCCTACATTGTGACTCACCTGTTGAAATCCAGCTTCTCTCACTGTATAATTTTTTAGCAGCTGTATAAATGCTGATGAACCAGAGTCCTTTACAAAATGGAGGGAGCTTCTGGCACACCATCCTGCAGGAAAGTTCCTGGAGAGCACAGATGAATGCACAAGAAGGGTTTATAGTACAGGCTCCCATTTCAGGATGCAGCTTTAACAAAGAACATGAACCTACATCTCATTCATATGTGATCATTTTTCAAACCTGGATAATAGTCCATTTTACAAACTCGATGTTCTCCTTATATCTATGATGTTAAGGCATAACAACTGTTCCACCATTTGGGACCAGGTGTACATGTACACAAAATTCTGATGATGTAATATAGAAATATGTATTTATTATTGGTATATAAACACATGGATGTGGAACTTGTAATGAACATTGCCTTGGAAGGAGCTAGGCTAAAATACACCAACAAAAGGTGCCGTGGCGACAAAAAAAAAAAAATAAAGAGAGAGAGAAAACTGTAATAAATATTTAAATCCAATCTATTTATTTGGGATTTATCTGTGTGTAATACTAATGATCAGCTTTTGATGTACAAAGTGTAGCTCAAATATTAGCCAATTAAACTTAGACTCTTTGATTAAGAAATTATTTTGCTAAAGTATAAGGTGTTTTACATGACCCGTTAGTTCATTAAAAAGATTTAAATTAATGTTTTTCAGTCATTGAAGAATAAATTTCCTAGCAGGGAAAGTTGCCAGTGCTTGAAATCTTTGCAATACATTCTTTCCCAAAGAATAAAACATTCAAGTCTTGTGAGTGCAGGTACCTAGCAACCTTTTTCTGCTCTTGCAGCTCTCCGTCAACAGTTTGGTTTTTGAAAACATGTTAATTAGTAGTACTGCTATTTCATGGGAGAAAAGGCTATCTTAACTGCAGCTACGATCCAGAAAGCCATTATTTTGGAAATATTTCAATTAGTAAAAATAATCATCTTTTTTCCACGGTGTATAGATAATTCCCTAATGCAGAATTTTATAAATTGCAGCAGAGACATCTCTATTAAAATTTGCATAGTTCACTAATAGCACTGTCTACAAATGTATATGTTTGTTTTCCACACATTATAGACCCAATTAGGAAAGGGAGCATATAATTTTAGATTTATAAGATTGACACATGTAAACCTTTTTATGTATGTGTGTGCATGTATGCATGCTTTATGTATTTGTACATGTGTATTATATGTATATATTTATGTGTTTCTATGAATATTTATGTATTTGTACATGTGTATTTATATCCATTTTTTATACAAGGAGTAGCAGAAGCAAATATTTAACTTTTTGTTTGTAATAAAACTGGGTAAAAAAAAATTTGCTAACGCTTTGATTTTACATTTACTGTACAAAAATTTTACATTTTACTGAGCAAAAATTGATCCACTAGATTTAATGATTAATTGTGAAGGCTTTTCCCAGGAGGACAGAAAAAAGCTAGGTCTTAAAATGAGCATTTAAAATCTCTTTAGCATCTCTTACTATAATTTTACCTCTACTGTAACTTCTAAATTCATGCTTGTCAAAATGACAATAACAATAAGATGTTGCTGAAGCCCGTACACTTAGAGGAAAAGTCGTAATTACCATGAAATCACTATTTATTTAATATATGTTAAAATGCAGAAATAACTATTCACAAAGAGAGCAGTTCTTCTGCTATAGTCAAAAAATAATGGGATTTTAACAGAATATTGAAATCAAAAGTTTCTCCTTCATGAGGATAAAAATGTGATTAACAGTGTTTCTTTGGACAGGAAATACCTCTACTTTCCCCATTCTACAAACACAGAATCATAGAATCATTTGGGTTGGAAGGGACCTAAAAGATCATGTAGTTTCAACATCCCTGCCTTGGGCAGAGACACCTTAGACTAGGTTGCTCAGAGATCCATCCAAACTGGCTTTGAACACTCCCAGGGATGGGGCAGCCACAGCTTCTCTGGGCAACCTGTGCTGGATCCTCACCACCCTCACAATAAAGAATTTCTTCCTCACATCTAATCTAAACCTACTCTCTGTCAGTTTGAAACCGTTCCCCTTTCCCTGTCACTCCAGTCCCATGTAAAAAGTCTCTTGCCATCTTTCTTGTCCTCCCTTGGGTACTGGAAGGCCACTATTGGGTCACCCACAGCCAAACAATCCCAATTCTCTCAGCTTTCCTTAGCAGGAGAGAAATGCTCAATCTGAAATGGCTGAAAGCCATTAGACTGCAGATGCTTTGCAGTCCACTGACAGATACCTGGTTTTGAGAATCAAGGTATATTGTCTAGTTTTGATTCGACACATTTCTGCAAGAATTTAACTTATTGAATCATTTAGCCTGTATAAAACCAAAAAAATATTACTCTAATGTTTTCTTCCCTTGCATGTAATACTAAGTTAAATACATGCTAACAAAATATTCTTTTCTGCAAACTTAGTCTCCAGTATACTTTCTGAAAGTGAATATAAGAATATTAGAACAAAAAGTTATTTCTGAGTGAATATTTCTGTCATTTTAAAAATCTTGTCCTAACTGTGGTCATAAATTTGTGTGTGGAGTGACACCCTAAAAGAAGTTAATTAATAGATTATTTGTTTTAAAATTGTCAAAAAATATTCTTTTTTCTTCTTTTAAATAAAAAATTTGAACACTCCATGGTGAAAATGCTTTTTAAAATGCTATTAAAAACATACTCAGTTAACAAATAAACAATTACCAAATGAGACTGACAAAATTGTTTTGGGAGCTGTGGATAAATGTGCTGTACACTATCCTACTGAAATAATTTCAGTTTAATGAGACTACCAAAAAGTCACAAAATAATTTCATTTCATGATTTAAGTCACCTTCATATTACTGTTATCTAGCAGTTTATTTGTGTTCAAGGTTATTCAGAGAATTACATTTAAAAGGGGAAAATAACTCCACAGAGCTACAAACAATCCTTTTTATCTTCTGTTTCCTCACTTTATCCAGAATGTAAATTTATTGAAATGCTTAAGATATTCAGCTAATACCTGGACATTAAAATAATCAAAACAGGCAATGAAGACTAAAGTCAAAATGTTTCTTTTTCCTTTCACATTATTTGACCTATTGAAAACAAAATAATAGGAATATGTGAGGATGAAAATTTCTTTAGCAAATTCTAAAACATTTATTTCTAGAGCATTCAGAATGAACATAAAGTGTGGAGTCAAAAAGTTTTTCAGGCCCCAATTATATTATAGACAGGATAGATCTCCTGCTGCAGTGATTATCCAAGGAGAAACATTGGGATTGTACAAAGACAGAAATGATGATGAAGTTAAAGCCCTGAGACCCAATGAGTTTCATTTTATGTCACTATAGGGTTGAGTATAATTGTATTTAGTCAGTACTGATCTGTAAAAGGTGCAGAGAAGGGCCAGTGTTGTCGCAGACATCTTTTTGTGAAAGTCCTTTTCTTGGGATTTTTTCTTCATGAGAAGCTGAGAGGCTTTAGGAACAAAATGTAAACAATGGTTATCTGCTGTGGAATGCAACAGGTGGATCTGTGATTGGTCTCATGTGGTTGTTTGTAATTAATGGCCAACCACAGCAGAGCTAGCTTGGACAGAGAGTCTGAGGCAGCTGCCTTTGTTATCATTCTTTTCTATTCTTAGCTTAGCTAGCCTTCTGAGATGAGACTTTTCTTTCTGTTCTTTTCAGTATAGTTTTAATGTAATGTATACCATAAAATAACAAATCAAGCCTTCTGAACATGGAGTCAACATTCTCGTCTCTTCCCTCACCTGAAAACCCTGCGAACACCGTCACACAGTGTTTTACTTCTGGCCTCTTTTCAATGTGCTGTGTATTTACGGATACCAACTAAATCTTTCCTTTCCTTCTCTCCTAACACATAAACTTCCCCAGAAAAGATTTTTTTTTAAATAAGACCTGTAGAGATGTCAGTGCCCCCAAGTGGCTTCCAAGCATGCTGGAACACATTCTTACCTGTTTCTGTTTGCTAAAGGATCCAAGTGCTTCAGGAATACAGAGCCTTGGAAATACTACCACATATTTCAGGTTGTCCTAGCAAAATCAGCAGAGCCAGTTGTGCTGAAAATGTCAATAAAATATTCTCCAGATTGCTTTCCAAATATTGTGGCCGCTATTTGTCACATAAGGCTCATTTTTTCTAGAAAAAAACTATGACTGTGTGTATGATGATGAAAGAGGGAGAGAGTGGGGAAGAGAGACTGAGAGAGGAAGTGACATAGATATCTGCTCTGCATAGTCAGAAAAGTGTTTTTTGCAGCATCAAATATTTGAATTTACCAACTTAGATCATTCAGATTTTAAGCTTCCTTTAATACATTGAAAGTCAGATTAAAGGTTGCTTGAGTTTGCAGGGGCAAACAGTTCAGTTTGTTCTATTTGTAGTTCAGTTAAAGAAACTGCAAATCCATATATAACCCTAGACACTTCCCTTTTTTCAGGATCAGATCTGAGCAGTGGACAGAAAATTAAATAATCATCACACCCATTTGTCAGTTGAACTAATTTTTGATTTGTAATATTTCTTCTTAAATGAAAATTAGAGCAACTGTCATTAACTGTAAGTATTCAATCAAATTCCCAGAGCACAAAGTGTCATTGTTACCTGTTGGCTGAGTAAAGCTCTTCTGACCATATGCTCACACTTCAGATTGCAGGAGTGTTTCAGAGCAGCAGCACAATCAAATCTATTAAAACATTGCTAATAAAGGCTAAAAGAGACAAAAATGATGATAAAATTTGATTTAGGAATTAGTGTTGTTTGGCAGACCTCTTACTTTCTGCGCAGTTCTGTCTTTCCTAAGGAAGATAAGAGACTGTTTCAAACACTGTTTTTGCCAGCTGTGCACTTTGTAAACTTGAATAAAAACTTGCTGACACCAGCACACTTTGATGTAAACCAAAGCCTGCATTGTTATTACAAACACTCAGAAATCACAGACCTACTCAATTCCTCCAGATTATAAATGCTAATAAAACTATCTCTGGGATGTTTTAAAAGAACTGGTTTTCTTCCTCAGTCTCTGAGAAATACTTCTGACCTGAAACAATGTGTAATACAAGGGAGTTCTTGGCATTTTCCAAAGCCACATAAGTTTTTCTGAATTTAAATTTCAAGTAAAACACCAAGGTCTGAAGGAGTGTCAACAAACCTCAGGGTTTTGGCAAGGCTGTTTTTGCAAAATTGTTTCTAAGATTCATCCCTATTTCATTGTGCAAGTGTGGTTTGTAATGCAATGCCCCTTGGACCTAGACAGACTGAAGGAGTGAATTTTGTGAAATTCAGTAAGAACAAATGAAAAATTTTCTAGCTGGGAAAGAATAATAATAACAATTTTTTTAGTAAATATGTTTCGGGGTTTTTTTTTGTAAATATGGGGGGTTTTTTTAGTAAATATGGGTTTAGACCCCCAGCTAGGCAGCAGCTGTGCTGAAAAGGCTGTGGGCTAACAGCAAGTTGAGCATGACCCACCCAACGTACCCAGCTCTGTCCTGAGAAATTGAGAGGAGGGATTATCCCTGTCTACCTAGAACCCTGCGTACTTCAAGTCCTGGTTCCCCTATACAAGAAAGGCATTCACAAATAGGGACAAGTGCAAGATGTTTGGGGCTGGAGGACTGGCCCTATGAGGAGAGGCTGAGGGTCTGAGACTCACTGAGCCTGAAGAAAAGGGAGCTTCAGAAAATCCAACCTCCTGCCTCCCTCAAGAGTACCAAGGAGACCCAGGAAGAGTGTTTACAGTAATATTTGGTCAAAGGACAAAAGAACATGGGAATAAATTGAAACAGGGGTCATTCTCACTAAGATATAGGAACATTTTGCTACCCTGAGGGCTTTGAAGCATTTGAGCCGGTTGCCCAGAGAAGTTGTGCAAGACTATCTTTTCAAGCTCTGAGCAGACTGGTTTGTTGTCTGGCTCTGCTCTGGGCATGATGTTGGATTGAAGCCCTCCTGGAGTTCCTTTCAGCTCCTGCAACTCTTGGGGGCTGAACTGGCGCAGAGTTGCGGCAGAAATGAAAACTCTCCAGCAGCAGTAAAACTATGAGTAGATGCAGAATCTTTCAAAATTACTATTTGCTTAATTTCATTAGTGAAAAAACATATACATCTATGAATTTTCCACTCAGTCTATTATGGACAAGACATTTCTAAAGTGCTGCTTCTTTAGATGTTCAAACACTTGGATCAACTGATGGAGAACTGTAAGGTATTTTTCTGGGACTGGGGTGAGAACTGAGGTGGAATAGTCTGCCATTTTCCATTGAAAACACATCTAAATCTTTTTAAAATACTAAAAATATTAATGAAAACTGAGGACTGAACTGACACTTAGGATTCAGTTGACATTTGTTCGGTTGACATCTGTTGTTAGGTGTTTTTCCCTTGGGACATTGAAATTCCAGAGCTGTGCCATCAGATTCAGTCCAAGATAACCCAATTGTATGGTACTTCAAGGTGAATCTCTGTTTCTTGAAAACCTAATGTGATCTGTTGTGCTGCATCTGCCACTTGTGAGGAATTCCTCATGGGAGCCTTTAATGGTAATTTTTTTATTGACATGGAAGCTGCAGAAGAAAGGATTGTATATATCTTACTTTATCTAGTAGTAATACATAAAGCAGAGAGAAAATAATCTCCATACATGTTTTTTGTTGGATAATAATATTTCTATATATTTCTCATGTAATATTCTTTATTTCAGTATTTCCTTGCATGGTTTCTGTGACTTTGCCTTGGCTACTGTATTTTTATTCCCTTATTGCTTCTGGAAAACACAGACTGTCTCAGCATGCTCTCAGCATGTCCCATTTCCCTATGCCTTTTATCACTGATAAGTTGTGGGCGGTCCAATCTCCTACAGAGTCTTTAAAGTTTAGTAGTTTTGACATCACACCAGGCTCCTGGGAATCACGCAGTTCTCCTCCCCAACCTTGTTCCCTCAGCACTTCTTCCTCACTGAGTCTGTTGCTTTTGGCTGTCTCTGTATCAATCTCACACAATCCCTAACAGGCACACAGATTATTTCCATGAAGTGAGACTTGCTTCATCTATGGAATTCATATCAAATTATGTATTTGTGCAATGTCTGATTCTCTTACCAGGACATAAAATATTAGAGAATGATCTAGTGGAAGCGGAAGGATATTAGGAGGTGTTTTTAATGCACCTCTGCTCTTTGGGAAGTGTTGTCTGCAGAAGCCATAAGTAACACTGAGGTATTACTGTGGGAGATCATATAGATGTGAGCAAGAGTCCAGCCTGTTTATTTTCCCTACAAAATGTAACTATAGAATTGGTGTACAAGATTATGAGCTCTTGAAAAGGAAGACTGCGGGGAAAATGCAGATACTAGCAATGCTAAAAGAGAAATAGCTTGAATTGTAGGTGGTACTCAAATGCTGGACTCAGAGATGAGAAGACAAAGTGAACCAAACTCTTCTAATGGTTGATTCATAGCAATGTCTCTAAGTGACTTTCTGGGGCCCATCAAAATTAACTAAAAAGACTCATCCATCAAACAGAAAAATATAAATTAAAAAGACAGTAGAGGGCTGTCTATTTTTATCAGAAATATGCATAAAAATCTGTCACTACAAATGCCAAGAAATTTTGACCCATAAGGAAGTATTTTGGCAGAATATTCCAAAATCACCACCAAAAAAAGGACAAATTTATTAATTTTTGAGTTGAGATATAAAACCACTTCATATTGGCTGCAGTCCTCCATAAACTAAAATTAGTAATTTTAGTTCAAGCACAGATTTATTATTAATTGGGGGTTTTTAGGTCAATTCTTGTTGTCATTGCAGGGGCTCCATACTGTTGTCTCCTTATCCCAAACGGTTCATTCCTTCTTGGTGTTTTCTCATGGCCTGCTCCCCCAAGCACTGTGCCTTTCTTCTTCACAAAGCAGCCAACTGACTCCCACTCCCTTCTCAAGGGCCCATCCCACTCTTTTATAGCACTCTTCTTCCCACTGGTTACAGCTGTGGCCTGTTAAAGGCAGGCCTCTTCCTAATCTTTGATAATTGGCCCAGCTGCAACTCCTTAGGGGTAAGATTACTCTCTACACTATCTTTATTTTCTTATATTCTATCCCCCTACAAATTCTGATTAGAAAAAAGTTACATTGCTGAATCCAACCCTCAACTAGTTAGAGACAGTGCTAGAGTAAATGCTCTAGGCCATCCCTTTTCTTAGGATATTGGAACCTGAGTTCAAGATGTCTTAGATGAAGAATATCATCAAAAGCATCCTTAGACCCATAGGTTGCCTGACTTTTTTCTTTAAGCAGTCAAGCGTAGCTCATCTAATATAACGCCACTAAAGAAAATACAGGAGAGAAAAACAAGAGGCTGAAGGTTGAGAAAAACATAATAATACTTTTTCCTTAATCTTCACAGGGGAAATTGAAATCTTTTAGAACCACTTCCTTTCTGGAGTGTGCTACTGTCTGTGTACATCTACTTCCCCCATGTCTGTTCCTGGACTTCTGTTTTGAATTTTCTACTTCCCCAGGGTGCAGACCTCTTTGTACCAGTGTATTGCATTACAACTGCAGCATCTACATACACCAGTGCCTGGTCTTCCTACCCCAACTCACAGCACGTTTAATCCATCTTTTTATAAATCATTTTTGGTAAAACCTATGTCTGTTATGGAAGGTGTTTCACCTTGTAAAATTCGCTCTGAACTCTGAGCAGCCATTACTCCAAGTAGCCCACTAAAAGCATGTAATTTTCCTAGTACCTGAAAATAAACATCCTTAGCAATTGTATGTTTTCCCCAGAAGTATTCTGTCTTCTTTGTCTAGGCTTATTTTCTGTTATTCTTGTAAAAAATGCAGCAGCAACAACTCTGTATTGGAAAAGGCTGACACAGATATAAGGATCAATGTATAAGGGTATAATAGGTATATCTCATGAATTTTCAGATGTAATTTCTGTTGTTATTAATTCCTTCTTGTTCAGAACAGAAAGTAAAAAAAAAAAAAAGAAAAAATTTAAGAAAAAGGGTGGGAACCTCCCAAGTTTTAATGACTTTAAAATAACAGCCTTGTGCAAAAAATAGTGATTGACATAAATTTTTAAACAGACAGGCTGTAATTTTTTTTCCTCTAAAAATTCCAAGTGTGTCATCACTGTCATTGACTTACTTTATGATGGTCTGAAAATGGATAAATACAATACCTGAGGAGCAAGAGCATCATAAATCTTCATTCAGAAATCTCTTCTATCTCCCAGTACAACATGAAAAGTGAAAGGAACAGATTGCATACAACTAGGCAGAGCTGTATTACTTCACAAAATTAAATGATCAGCATGGTAATATGTCAGTTCATGTTGTTGCAATTCACAGAACAATTTCAAAATGAGCAGGTGTGCCATCAATAAACTACCATGTTACATTTCCCTATGCTTATAAGGAAGTCTCTGAAAAGATCAAATTAGGCATCCTTTTCCTGAAAACAGAAGCAGTTTAATGACTCCTTCCCCTCTCCCAATGCCCAAGAAAAGTGCTGTAGTGACACAAGATAGTTTTTTACTTTGAAGGTGCTAGTCACTTTGAAACAAAACAATTTGTAACCTTTCATGCATTTGAAGTTTGAGGTGGCAGTTTTCCCTTTGGGATTCTTTTATAGTAGTTTTTGTTTCATACTCATTTGAAATAACAAAAATTACATTTTTCCTAGTGAAAAACAAGTGGCGTGTGTATGGTTTTCTGCTATTTGATGATTTTCTGATTCTGCAAGTCTAGGGGTGTGTCTTCAGGAAACAGAGGCATCCTGTGCTGTTTTGAGATCAGTTCTTAATGGACAGGTTTTACAAGCTGCTTTTATCATGTAACAGGTAGATTAAAAAATTTTACTGTTTGATAAACTGCAAAATTCCAGTTTATTGAAACCACTTTATTGGTGAATGGCTCTAACTCTTTCATTTGTTTTATCACACAGCAAAAGTCTTTACCAGCTGATTCTACTCAGCCCAGCAGGCATAAAGAAAACAAAGGAAAAAAGTGCCATCTGAATCTTCAAATACGTAATAAGCTTTTTGAATGATTTTGTTTCAAGGTGACTGGCACCTTTAAGCAAAACACTACCATATATCACAGTTTGAATCACCTTTTTTGATTAATTCTGCTGCACTTCCAATGACATTTTTGAGCTTCAGAAATCCCTTGTAGGACATTGTATAACCATAACCACCCTAAAGGTAGAAAAAGGAGGCAGGCAGAGGAAGACTGGTACAGTTGGACAGCTGGTCTAACCTCTTTGATGAATACAAGAGTAAATTATGAATTCATACAAATGAATAATAGACCATAAGGAAAGTAAATGAAAGCATGAGGCCTCATGGGTTTACAGAGAAGAAAAGAATAACATGGACAAAAAATACTATAAAATGTACTGTTCTAGATTGCAAGGCAATGTGTGTATTCTCTTTGCCATCTGTTAGAGGTGGGGCAGTTATCTTCTGTTAATTGGGCAGTTTTCTTTATCTCTTCCACAAGCCAATCCTCCCTTCTGTCTGAGAGACATCTGCTGTTAATGGGCCATTGAGTGACACTGCCTAAATGATAATATTACAGCATCCCATTGTGAGATGCTCCACGCAGAAGGAGGAGCCAAGCATTCCTACCTGGATATAATCTGAGATTTTTGGGACACCAGCACGGCTTTTCCACTGGATTCCCAGAGGAGCAGCTGCCTTTTCCACAGGATCTTTAGAGGAAGACTGCACCCTTCTACAGGATCCCTGCTCCAACAGAACCACACCTGACACTCCAGGAGCACTGCAGCCACCATTCCAATTAGTCTGCTACCATCACCCTGACCACCCGGTTGTGTTCTGACTCTGTCAGTGTTGTTTTGTTTTACTGCATTGTTTATTTTCTTCCCTAGAAAAGAACTGTTATTCCTGCTCCCATATCTTTGCCTGAGAGCCTCCCTTAATTTCAAAATTATAACAGTTTGGTGGGAGGGGGTTTACATTTTCCATTTCAGGGAGGCTCCTGCCTTCCTTGGCAGATACCTGTCTTTTCAAACCAAGACATGTACAAGAATTGATATATATATATATATACTGCCTGGCCCCAAAATTATCCAAATAAAGAATGTAGTAGTTAAAACATTCAGAACTTTCCCTTTAAAGTTACTTTATGATGTCAAAGGATGAAGAGTTAATGAAAGCATACATATATGGAGCCATTAAATTAAAAAAAAAATCTAAAGTAAATATTTTATTTCACCAGTGTATCATATATTTTATTTACCAGTGTAGAGACTTAATGATCAGCTTTTTTTTCTCCTTTACTCTGGAAACCACTTAGTCTCAATTTCTTTAATCCTTTTCTAAGATTCTCTTCTATCCTCCCATCCTCTGCCCTTTCTTATTTCCATTTCCCAAATTCCTTGCTTCCCTACACATAGATTATGTCAAGGGAAAAAGGAAAGGAAAGGAAAGGAAAGGAAAGGAAAGGAAAGAAAAGAAAAGAAAAGAAAAGAAAAGAAAAGAAAAGAAAAGAAAAGAAAAGAAAAGAAAAGAAAAGAAAAGAAAAGAAAAGAAAAGAAAAGAAAAGAAAAGAAAAGAAAAGAAAAGGAGAAAAGGAGAAAAGAAGAAAAAGTCCATGGTCCAAAAGGGGCTTATTCAGAAATGTCAACCTTTTGAACTCAGAGTATTCTTCTTCCATTCTTTCCTCTACCAATTCAAGATCCTTTAGATCCTTTTTTGTGTTTTTTTAACATTTGATTATATTTTCTTTCCTCATTATTCCCTTTCAGAATTGCAATGAAGAGTAAATTTATAGTTTATAATTTTTTCCTTCAAATTATTCATAATACTTGGTTTCTTCAGGTAAGATGCCACACCTTAATCTTTTTCCTAAGTGTCTGGGACAAAAAAGGCAATACTACATTTTGGATGGACCTTAGGGTACATATTTATTTCTTTTCACTTTTCCCCCCTGCTTTTCTTTTTTGGCTATTCAAATGTTCAGTTCCTACTCTTCCATTTGGTCACAATAATTCTCAGATAATGATGGAAGACCCTCATTGTATCAGTGATTTTTAAATAGCTGGCGAATATACTGAACTTATTTAGCTCAAATGATGAACTACTCAAGAGTGAAGAAAAATTCTTGCTTAATTTCAAACTGACACGTTTTAATAATAGGGCAAAAAGACTAATTGTTATTTCACATAACATTGGCACAATATAATGACAGGGATGTCAGATACAGCAGAGAGGTCTTCATTAAAAAAAATTATTGTCTGACTTTAAACCTTGCCTTAAAGTTGTTTCATGTGGATATTATCTTAGATGAATGGCTGAAAGCAGTTATTGAACAGAAGGAATGTTCCTATATAATTTCTTTTTTTAACAATTCCTGTTCCTTCTGGTTTTCAGTTGTCTTTCCAGGTCCTTTCAAAACATAGGTGAATCTAAGCCCCTTGGCATTGTCTCGGGGTGATTTTATGATGATGCTTTATTCCCTAACTGTCTGCTGTATGCCCAGAACATGGATGCTGTAGCTTTGAGATGGACCCCCAGGGGTTGGGCTCCTGCACAGTTTGGGTTCAGTCTATCTCCAGAGTGTTCCGTGGCTACACAGATTGTTACTTCATTGCATTTGCTGGGTTAATTCTCTTCAATTTTGGCAAGAAGCTTCTGGGGGGTTTCTTTTGCAGAGGGCGATGGGGTTTTTGGGTTTTTTGGGTCTTTCTTTTCCTTCCCCTGGCCTGGAGGGTTTCACCAGCAAATCTTTTTGGCAAGTTTTTTTTTTTTTGTTTGCTTGCTTTTCCCCTTGGGCCTGGGGAGCCTGCAGAATGGGTCCAGCCTGTCCAAACCCTGGAAAGGCTGAAGCAGCAAAAGTAGGGACATTAAACTCCACCAACTTTGCCTGCTGTGAGGAGAAGACCCACACCAGAAATCCGACAGGTTCCCAGCTGCTGTGTGAACTCTTTTTTTCTCCTTCCTTCCCAGAGATGAAGAGGGGCAGCTGCCATCTTTGCCTTCTGGCCATGCAGTAAGGTGTGGGTGGAATGTAAGGTTCAATTTTTTTTTTCCCCCTGTGCTTTGTGGGTATCTTGCCTTATTAATAAACAGCTCTACTTTTTTTTCACTTTCATCCCCTGGTATCCATTTATTTTATTGTCAGAAGAAAAGGGAGCTATTGAAGCCCTTTCCCTCTAAAGGAAACACTCATTCTAGGGCATTTTGTCCTGAAATTTGTCTCCAAAACTGAGAAAGGCATATAACTACTGCATGGTCTTTAATTTATTGTCCTCTTGCACCGCAAGAGACAGCTTAAAGACTTTTAAGAAATGTGGCATATAGAACTATTGGTTGCAATACTTGGCAAGAGTGCTCTGCTTGTCTGTATACAATTTTCAATTGTGACCAATTGTAGAGTTTAATAAAATTTACTTCAAATTAGTACAATTCTTATTACATTAGATATGTCTAGTCCCTAAGGACAACAGATAACAACTTAAAATACTGCTATTTTTAGTAATTTATATTCAACTGGGGTGTTTGAACTGCAGAAATACAATCATTGGGTATCTACTCAGTGGAAGTAGCAATGGTCTTGAATAATGACCAAAAGCACAAAGTGTCTTGTGAGGTAAAGATTCAAATTTGTTCCAATCAGAACACTTCAGTGCAGAAGGTAAGGTGAAAATACATCCTGTGTAAAGTATTCAATGCAATGGAAAAAAACCAGCAGTGAAAAAGAGTACAAAATACACCACTGTCGTATCTGTAGCCTTCAGCTGTACTCCTGTATGCAGGTTTTGTCCTCCAGTATAGTAGCCCAGGTCCTCTGTTTCGGTGGTTGTTTTGTTGGGTTTTAAAAGTATGTAACTTGGAAATACCTTTCATTATAAATGGATAACGAAGAGGAAAAGAAGAAAAAATGGTACTTAGTTACGGTATTCAGCTTTCTCACAGAAGCCTAATATTAACACATTTTCATGGGAAGTTGTGGTCAAAACCACATGGCAGACCACAGTTTTTAGTTCAGTTTTTGCTCCAAAAACTGTTGCTGCATTTCACATTATACTGCCAACAGCAACAATCCAGCATGCCAAGAAGAATCAGGCCAAACCTTCAGTGCTTGCCTGCAGAATCTTGTTTAAGACTGAGAGAACTGGGATTTGTTCAAAAGAGAAGCTTCAGGGTCATCTAATTATGAACTTCCAGTACCAGAAGGGAGCCCACAAGAAAGATGGAGAGAGACAATTTACAAAAGCCTGGAGTGACAGGACAAGGAGGAATGGCTTCAAAAGTGAAGGAGAGCAGTTTTGGTTAGATATTAGAAACAATTCTTTACTGTGAGTGTGAGGCCCTGGCACAGGTTTCCCAGAGAAGCTGTGACTGTGCTTCAGGATGGTGCTCAGAGCCCCACCCCTGGAAGTGTACAAGGCCACACTGGATGGGGCTCTGGGCACCTTGGTCCAGTGTAAGGTGTCCCTGCCCATTGCAGAGGGGCTAGAACTAGATGATCTTTAAGGTACCTCCTAAGCCAGGCCTGTCCATGCTTTTTTGATTCTTGGAAACACATTTTTTTGTCTCGTTTGGGTCAGTCATCACATCTCATCAATTAAAAGGTATTCTTTATCTGTTGATGGAGAACAAATTACTGGTGATTATAATATATTGTAACATGAGAAACCCATGAGACTTCATTCTTCTACAGCAAGGTGATGGGCATGCACATCAGTCTCATGGCTGAGTTTTGGAATCATAGAGCCAGTTCTGTGAAAATATTTGGGAGATTTCTGTTTTCACTTTTCTGAAGAAATCAACAGAAAATTGCATTTTGTGAAACATTAAATCTGTACCCCAAGTAGTAGGTGTATTTCTAGGTTGAATTGTTCAGATGAGTTCACGCTTACTAAGGAAAATCTGGCTCCTACATAGACCTAAGGTAGCTAAGAAATGGCAGCTTTAAAATGCCATGGTGAAGTCACATGCAGGCCTGTGTGGAAGCAGACTTCTGCAATGGCTAGAGAAATATTAAAACACACACCATTCATTCTGAAATATTTTATGAACTGTTTTCTACTCAAGAGAGTCTTTTTTTTTCAAATCTATTTCATGTGTCTTAAAAAAAATCGACATATTTTCTATACATAATAAAATCTCCATGTAGTTTTTCAAATTTTATTTTCTAAATTCTTCCTATTGATAAATTTTTTTCACTCCATTTCTCTAAAAGCATTATCTCTTATGGTAAAAACTATGTGTTGAATCAAATAAATAGCAGAAATACCCTTTTATATTATACTCTGTTATATTATCTTAACTGGATTTAGTAACATTCATTGTAAACAATCTGAATGCTGTTAAACAATAGGCCAGGAAATTTCAAAAGTCAATCATTTTGATGACAAAGAAGATCAGCTCTTCTAATACTTTTTTTTTAAGAGCACGCAAACAAAATTGTAGGTACTTGTGTCTGTTTGTAGGTTGACCTATAAATGACCTCAGAAAGATTAAGATTTCAGTTAAATTAGTAATTCAAAGGTTTCAAAACTAAAATAATTTCAGAGTGTAAGACTTTACCTGTTATAAATATTATTTTTACGAGGCTATGAGTCAGTGACTAAGAGCTTTTTCCTTCAGAGGTGGCGGCTTGTTCAGATCAAAATATCTGCATTGCAAATTTAAATGGAAGGGAAAAGCTAAGGAATGAAGAAGGATTGGGGGACTGTTTTCTTAAAAAAAAACCACTGAAAATTTATTTTAGAATTTAATCTTCAGCTGATAATGTGTATTATTATTTGATAGATAGTATTACATGCTTAAAAAACCCAAAACTTAACAAACCACTTCAAAGACATGTGGGGAAAAGGGAATGGGTTATATAGATTTTTAAGAAGTTAAGCAAAATTTTTAATTATGACTAGTTATCTTAGCAGATAGAATGTCTATTTCAGTCATCTCTCCACATCAGTAAGGTGAGTTATGTACGTAGTGTCTGATGTAATAAGATCTTACATGTCTGCTTTGTAATTTTTTTAAATACTAATAAAAACCCAATGCAAAACCAGAATTATGTTAGCCTCTGGTCAATGATATAATAAAATGAAAAAGAACTATTATAAGCCTACCCTTTCCCTTAAAACAAAGAAATAAAAACAAGCTTCTGAATGAATAAAAAAAGCCATAAACCAATGTCTCTGCCCCAGTTATTGGATAAGATTTTGGCAAAGAATTTAAATTTGATTGAGAACATATTTAAACTATTTCAGCTTAAATAATTATAGTTACTTATCACATAAACTGGTCAGTTTATAAAGGTAGATTTCTTATGTCTGGAATATGAAACTGATAGCAGAGAATGCAATAGTGTGTTTACAGGAATGTCTACATTAATTGTTTTGTTACCACTCATATGCATTGTGTGTTAGTTGGGTAAATTCTTGACCAATTCCCATATGTTTATTGATGTAATAATGCATATCAGTGTTTGGCTCTAATGAACCCAAACAGCTATGGAAATAAGGTGCTTTAGTTGTTATCATTTCCTCTTATATCTTACTGAGAGACTTAAATAGGCAGCATAATAGTATTTAAACCAGAGTAAGGAAAAGAGTGGAGATGTTAAAAACTCTCAACTCCACTTTTCTTTATGGTGTATTTGCTGCATTTTCTGCATTTCTGTTTTTGAAAAAATCTCAGAAACAAATGAAAAAAAATTACAAACCAGGTCCTTAATCTCCAACAAAAGTGCATTTTATGCACAATGGGAAAAAACCCTTAAATATAAATAAACATGGGATTAATAGTAATAATAATAATAATAATAATAATAATAATAATAATAATAGTAAACCATCCTACTGTCCACTTTGCTTGCACTATTTTCTTTATTGTTTAGTATTCATTCTGATAATGAATTATTTCTTGAATAGCAAATGCAAAATGGAGCACTATATGTATTTTAGTTTTTGTTTAAAGATAAAAAGATGAATTTTTCTGAAACCCTGTTTGACCATTTGACAAATTCAGGAGATAAATGAAATCGGCTTCTGAAAAATATCTAAAGTGCACGACTGTGTTTATAATAAGGAACACACAATGCCAAATATATAGAGGATGATATGAAAATGCTTCCTTAACAAGGAAAGTTTATTTCAAAAACCACTCTCTGCAACCTTTTTCCCCATGAGATACAACTAGTACTGCCACTAAATCACAAACAATATAGTCAAAACATTGACTATAATAGAACAAACACTTGTAATAAGTGTTAAAACTCTCAACTCGTGTGTGATACAAAGACTAAGAACCAAACCATGACTGAAGACAAACAAAAAGGATTTCATGGCTAATGTTTCAGGCAGTTAATGTAGACAGCTTTTGTTTTCCATTGAGGTTAACTGGAAATAATCCAATTTTCTCAGAACTGCAGACAGCTCCCCCCAGCATTCGTGTTCATATTTCTCTTCACCCTCTGAGTAGAAGACTTTACAATTCCATGTGCTTCAGTTCAACCTCTTCCAGTTCTGGTCCTGTTCTCCTTTAATTCTTCCCCAGACTAATTAATAAAGTTCTTTCAGAAGCAGTTCAGAAGACACAACTTTTCTCCTCAACTTAAGGAAGAAACTGGGTGATAGACTTCAGCATCACTGAGGTACATGAGACCTCTGTGATGCCTTTTCTCCAAAATTACAATCCTGCAGGAAGGGTGGTAAACATGGAGGAGAAGAAATCAGAAGCCATAAGGCAGTGAGTGCTGGTTAAACCCCGACTCTCAGAAACCTAACCATCTAATATTATTTCAAATTCTATAATACTGAGCCATTTCTGCGCAGCATAGCAACGTCATCTATTGTTACCTTAGTGCTAAATGTGCTTTTCCTGTCTATAATACACACAAAACCTTATACACTCTAGAGAAAGAGCAGCTGGAGTCAGCCATCAGGAAAGTTACAGAAATATGCACTTGTTCTTGTCACTTCCTATTGTTCATGGTGCTCTGTAATGTGTTCTTTAGATGCACTGCAATACTGGCTATATCTTTTCTTTAACCTTGTGGTCATTCTACCCAAAGTAATCCACAGTGCTCTGTTGAACTAGCTCAGCTGAAAGCAAAACCATGTGTAGCAATTAGCTGTCATCATGTAATTGTGTTTTCTGTATCTGAACCGAGAAGAAACAGCCTGTAAATCAAAGTTGGGTTTATGTGAAAGAGAATACACTTTGTTGTCTCAGTCTAGTCTTCAGTCACCAGTGTGCAGCACAATATAAACTTCAACAGCTAAACTGCTGCTGCTGCCCTTGATAGTGTCATTCAAACTGCTTTTGAGGTTCTCAACAAAGGAAACTGAGCTGTTTGACAATTAGATTTAAAAGACGTGGAGGAAATAACAGTCTGTAAAAGTGAATGACATTCTCAGACAGACTCAACTAGCATTTTCTTCCTCAATGGAGACACAAAAGGATGACTGTGGTGAGGAGAGTATAGCTGTAATTAACTTGTCATTTGTATTAATAATTATATAGTTTCAAGACTGCATATTTTTACAGCTAAGGTCATAGACTAAAATGCAGGTTCAATTCTTGCTTCTCTCAGACTTCTCATGGGACACTGCACAATCAATTTATCTTTCAGTGCATTTATTGCTTTTAATGTGAAAAAGAATAGTAATTTTTCCCCCACAGTCATTTATGTGAATTTGTAGTTCTGTTTTAGTTGGAGTTTTTCTTGTCATAAATGAGATCTAACAAGGATTTTAAAGCATACTTTTTTAAAAAATGGTCAAATTGGAATAGAAACATTTTAGTAAGGCATTTAGTTTGCAAATTTCCCAATTTTACTGGAACAGATTTGTCCCAGTTCATTAAAATTATTTATGTGATATCCCATTTTCAGTTTAATTAAAATAAAATGGACTTTTTTTTTTCCTCAGAAAAATAACTTTTCTTCTTATTCTTCATTTCATATTCAGCTTTAGATATTTAGAAATATTACTTGAACCAATAATAATAATTTATTTTGGATAGGAGAGGATCCAAAGGCCACAAAGATGATCAAAGGGCTGGGGAACTGATTCTGTCAGAACAGATGGAAGGTCATAGGTTTTTCTCCCTGAAGAAGACTCAAGGGGCATCTCATCACAGTAGGCTGGTGTGTGAATCTCCATGTGCAGTAACCAGGGTGACCACCAAGCCACAGTGAAAGGCAAAGAGTAGATTTATTTAATTACCTCACCAGTGATGCTGGGCTGCACTGACGCATGGGGACACGGGCCCCATTAGTGTCTGCTCATCCCACTGGACAGTAGGGTGGGGGGCCCTACCTGCCCTGGTATATCAAAGGGCTCCGTCCCCAAGAAGTTTATCTCAAGGCTGTGCTGTTCTGAGCTCTCTCTCTCCCAGAAGGAGTCTCAGCCAGGTCTGTGAGAGGGTGTTAACTCTACACAGGAATTCTACTTCTCAAAACAGGCAGAGGACGATGGTCACATAATAAACGGAGTTTTCCCACTCTGACATTCTTAGTATTCTCACCTCTAAGGTCACTTTGAGAGAAACTATTCCCTCCTGGTAAAATCTTCTGGTTTTAACCCTTTCCTCCCAACAGTCAGTAGTTAAAGGGTGGCAGTTTCATGAGGAACACATGGAGAAGACAAGGGGCAATGACTACAAGTTGCACTGCAAAGGGTTTCATCTCAAAATAAGAAAATAATTTTCTACTATAAAATCAGACACTCCCTGGAACAACCTGCCCAGGACAGTGGCAGAGTCACTGGAGTTTTTCAAGATGGGAAGGATGTTGGGCAATCTCACCTAAGCTCCTTTTCCCACCAAAAGCTGGACCAGATGATCTTTTCAGGTTCCTTTCCAACTCATTCAGTGATCCTCTAAAGATATATTTCCTATTTTCAGTTGAAGATGGGAAAAATATGAGTGAAATTCTTACATATTTCACAAGACAATCACACTTTCAATTTTACTAAATGCCTACTAGACTTAAAAAATTTGATTGCATGACCCTTTTCACACCATTACACACCATTTTCACACCTTTTCACACCATGACCTTTAGTTTGACCCAAAGCACAGTACGGTTTTGTAAAGCAAATATATACACACATATATGTATATACTTACATGTGTGTATATACACACCAGTGCCTGCTGCAAGTGTCACGGAACCTTTAGGTTGGAGAAGACCTTTACAATAACTGAGCCCAACCATTCCTCCAGCACTACCAAGATCACCTCTAAACCATGTCCCTAAGAGCCACATAGACATGGCCTTTAAACTCCTCTGGGGATGCTGACTCAACCACTTGCATGGGCAACTTTTTCCAATGCTTGTTAAACCTTTAGTGAAGAAATTTTTACTAATATCATATTTCTTCTTGTTCTATTGCTTTTTACTTAGAGAAAAGCCTGAACCCCATGTGGCTCCACCCTCCTTTCAGGCAGTTGTGGACGGTGAGCAGGTCCTTCCTGAGCTTCCTTTTCTCCAGGTTAAAATGTAGCTCCCTTGGCTGCTCCTCATCAGACTTATGCTTCAGACCCTTCCCCAGCTCCATGGCTTTTTGGACACATTATTTTCCTGTTAATGTTAGAATTTTATATTAGGTAAGGGAATAGGAGCAACAAATTTGAGCACTGGAGATTTCATTTCAAGTATGTCTCATGGGAAGTTTCCGATTTCCTAGGTAGTCTAAAAGATAACCTTGCACAGCTCAATCTTGTCACTTCTGCTTGTATGTAACCATTGACATTGAGGGCATCTCTGAAAGCAAGAAAGGAATGGTTTAGATTTATCATCAGCTATACTGTCTAACATAATTTGACAGCATGAAACTATGAAATGGATAGAATGATTAAAATTTAAATCCAGCCATACTTACAGTAGGTATTAAAGTCAATGCACTTTCCAAGCCAAAAGTCATTGGAAAGAGTTAAGGCAGAAGCACTGAACCTTTTGGGGTCCATCAATTTCAATTCATTTGCTCTAATTTTATGGATCAGTACTCGGTCTCTTCACTCCAGTGTCTATGAAATGTCAGCCCTTCTTGTGACAGCTCCTGAATAAAATGACCTGCATGTGTAGCTATTATTTCTACACTTTTCCAGCATTCAAATATTTAACCACATAATGTGTGTCTCCTAGAATTAGGCTGATGTAGTGACAAAGTACAGAACGCTTTGTTTCCCATGGCATTGCAAGTTAAAATCCAGTTGACCACAGTTCCATGGTCCACATCTAATAGTCTGGAGAGCTCTGTTTGTCCAAAACAGACATGACTTGCCACTTGCCAGATAGGCTTTTAGAAAGTATACATTTATACACTATGTAAAGAGCTAAATTATGTAAAATTCATAATAAACATATTTTTAAAGCAGATGGAATTACTGTACTAATAATGTAACTGATATAAACCACAAAAACATTGACGTGAAATGCTAATGACCGAATTATACTCAATATTTGTTCGTCACAACCACTTGTCTTTGCACCTGTAAACATCAACAATCCATAGGTGAAAGGGACCAGGTAGTGAAATCTCATCTATTTATCTTTGCTTATATCAATGGAACTTAATGTTACTGTCCTAGTGCATTTATTTCTACAAAGACATTTTCAGTGGCAATGATTAATGTCATATACATTTAGCAATATTAAAAATAATTTGATGTTAATATGAAAAAAAAAGAAAACAATTAATATAAAGCTTTTCAAGACTATGAAGATTTTAGAGGGATTGAGACTGTTTGTGGAAGTTTTAAAAGAAAAAATTAGAGCAAGCATTTCTTTACTTTTTTCTTTTTTGGTCACAGTCTCTATAATCCAGTTCTTTAATGGAAATGCAAAGAGGAAATCATCTGCTTGCCCCTTCGTCTGCCTCCACTCCACTCATCATTTGATGTTTAGTATTTATGTAATCTGTCATCTGTCAAAGCATTTCTCTATGAACAATGAACTATTCCTGATGCGCAATCATTAGCAGCAAAGTATAGAACTTTAACTAAAAGGTTTTAGATGCTAAAGACTTTAATTTTACACTTCCATGATTTTTTCCAAAAGTCACTTTGCTATTCCCTCTATCCTATGAAGCTCAAGAGAGAGTAGAGGCACCCTAAGAAGAAAAATCAGTTTGTTTCATTCTGCATTGAAGGGGAAAAACTTTCCAGTCCTAGAGATGACCAAGATTACTCATCATAGCACTCAGGAATCAAGCCTGAGGAGTTCCAGGGGAACCTGAGTCATCATTGTGCTCAGGGGTGGAGGCGGAGGAACACTTAATATTTTTTTAATGTCTTTTCATTGCAGTTGCCATTAATAATGTATCATAACCTTTAGCCTTGTGTCCAAAATTTTAGAGGATATACTCTATAAAGTGCACATTCATGCTTTGTCAATATTTTTAGCCATCGTGTATAATAGGAAGTAAAGAAAACAGGCAAAGTAGTACAGAAGCTCATCCAGCCATTGTGCTCGCTCTGCCACTAAAGTTCACTGACTAATGGATTTCTAATGCAGATGGAAGTTTTTGCACCATTGAGATATTGCTTTGACAGATCAGGCACAATAGCTGTGACTGTTAGTCTTTCAAGCCTGAAGAGTTTTCTTTCATGGCTTCAAAAGAAACCTTTCCAGAGCAGCAAGATATTCACAGCAGACAGGATTTAAATGTGGGGGGAGGTGGGGGAAAGTGAAAAGAAAAAAATGTCTTTCTTTTTTTCAATAATCAAGGACTTAACAAGCTTGCTTGAATGCTACAAAAATAAATCAAGTTAATTACACAAAAGCAAAGAGAAATTCTTAAAGAAGAAATGAAGTTCCACCAGGTCTACATAATGAAAAGTTATCTTGAAAGTGAAATACTCTGGCAACTTGAATTCTAGTTCAAAAAATATTTTTAAATACTAGGAAATATTAGTAAATAAACAATGTCAAAATCTTTCTGAGATTATAAGCTGTGATATAGCTTAACTTGTTAGAAAAGAATAGACAGGTATCTGAACACATTATTATTAAGAAAAATAAACAGAGCAATTAAAGGAATACGAAAGACCAGTAAGATATAAATTTACTAAAAAAAAAAATAAAAATTATTGTCTGCAACCCTACTGGCTTCAGTGGACACTGAATTATGTTGTGAAGACATTCTTTTGATTGCCAGCATCTTCTTTTACCCTTTTTTGTACTCTTTCCTTCTATTGTTATAACATAATAAACAGATCTTTATTATAAAATAAAGACATTGAAACCCAAAGAGAAGTACTTCTAGTTTTGCTTTTCTTATATTTGAAAAAATGGTTTTAATTCGGGCTTTTTTAAGAAGAATTGGAACATACATTGCAATAAATTGAATAAATAATACGCTTCATCCCAAAAGATGTTATTTAAATAATGAGTATTATTTAAATAACGGGTACTGAAATAATTTCTTTTGCTTATAAGTATAGTTTCTATATTTTTATAATTTTTACCGCATCCTCTTTTTACTGAGAAGGCCAAGCAATGCTTTTCTTTTAATTTAAAATATTCATGCAGAGCAAAACATTGCTGCTGGTTTTTAATGTCTTCTCAACACTTTGTAAAATGTAGATTTTCATTCCACAAAATTCATGTGTATAATGAATTGTTTCTCAGTGCTATACTCATGTCTTGGCTAATATCTTACTTTCTGAAACCCTACATTCATACCTGCTTTAGCTGATAAGAATATGAATTAACATGGAAATTATCTTTTACCATGAATCTCCCCTATCTATAGCTGACCAAAATCTCTGTCCCTTTCTGTATCTGAGATGTATTTTACAGAGACCATAATCAGGTTTGGATAGTAAAATTCTATGTTACATTTTAAAGGAAAAACTGCAATTAACTATGCTATTGTTACATTCACTCCAAAATATTATTTACTGAAAATTAATATACTTTTTTTTGTGCAATAGGCTAAACTAGACTACTTCCAGCCCAGACTCCCAGCTACAACTACTATATGTGCTTGGTATGACCTTTGCTTTTGCTGGAAATGAACCTTAAATAACAAGTGGTATTACTTTTAGGTAAATTTAATTGCATTCACCTCTAAAGTTCTGAAATCCTTTAAGTAGATGGTGAAAAAGCTTTGCACTTTTTCAGTATCTTTTATTTTTTTTAGTAACAATATATTTATTATTTGCTCTTTTAGTTCTGTTTTGACCTCTAGACAACTTTAATGGGCCTAAGTGCATTAACCTTTTACTACATTTGCATTATTCTGCTTTTTGATTAAATTTAAGGGTTCCTCCCACCAAAACTAACTTTCACTTCTCTAAAGAGCTTTAATGTAAGTAATTATTCTTTACAATTGCGCCAAAATTAATTTGCTAACAGAGCACTGAGTGGGGAATTAATGGAACAGAAATTAAGAATTCAGGAATATATTTGAACTACATTTTAAACTCTTATTTTAGTTTACTTTGTAATTATGCTTTGGTTTAGCATTAATCTTGAAAAAAGTACTTCATCACCTTCTTTAAGTACTGTTTTTTACAATTTAGCCTTATATAACCCTTGTTCTGTAGTCAAAGTATTCCAGTCTCTGAAAATCACTCTGTTTACTTCGGCTGACTCAAAGCAAATTTTAACTCACCTCAGAAGTCCTATCAGCAAGCTCAGTCATTAGTGGAACTAATCATAGACATTAGATTGGTCATGCTCCTAACTTCAAGTTCAGTTTTGGAGAGGTAAAACTTTCTCCAGGCAGAAGTTTTACTGCAGTGAGTGGCTCCGAGAAGGAGAGCAGGCTGTAAGCTCAGCAATAACCAAATCTGAGGAACAGGAATGAAAGAAATGAACTTTAACAGCATGAGCACCAACCAGAACAATGTGTTCCTTCATGGTGTGTTCCATACTGGCCTATTTCTGGCCTGTTAATTCAGAGCCAGACATCCAGCTGTACAGCTCCTGCCTTTTTGTCCCGTGATCTGTGCCCTTGTGAGCAGAACACCTTCAGCTGTGTTATTCAAAGTAATGACCTCCTGATCTAGGTGGTCTTAATCCTAACAAAAATATGAATAGTCTTATTTTATGAGGCCCACACTAACCAACAGAGAAATGCAGCTTTAATGCATTTATTTAATTCCTGCACCTTTATGACATCAACATGGAAAACAAGAGCAATCAACTCTATTGCACTTTATCAGGTCAATGATCCTTGATCTAAAAGAGATTTATGTAGAGCTTCTAATGAAGGAGTAGCAGCTGTGGGGAGTTTTTTCTATAGTACCTTTTTATTTTCTGTTTTTAGCAACAAAATATTAAGACCTTGAATTGAATTGAATATAGCCACTGACAAAGCAACATGTGCCCAAGGGGCTCATCGAAATGTAGGGAGACAATAATGTGTGTTTGCCAACTACACATTGATGTAGAATATTGCTTTGACTGAGACTTCTTTGAGGGGAACACAAGAATATGCTGCAAACTTTTGGATTATTTCAGTTACTTATTTTACTGAAATGCTAAAAAACCCACCTCAATAGAATTGCACAGGCTTCCTACATGTCAAAGCCTGTTACCCAAGACAGAAATCCACACTGAAAAATACTAGATCCAAACCAGTGAAAGCATGATAAGTGAATGGAGATTCCAAATTCCATAATGCTCAATTGAATTTAAAATAGTCATGTAGAAGATACATAATGAAAGTTGAAGTATAAACCCAACATAGACTTTACAAGATAATTTAAAAGTCATGACAATTGCCACAGCACTAAAGCGAGGAAAAAATCAGATTATTCATCTTTATATTTCTTTATGTAAAAATACTGTCATTGAATAAAAGTACTAAAATATAAGCTTCTATCCATCTGTAATATGCACTAGATTAAAAGGTCTCATTGCCTCATACTCTGCATTACAATAACAACTTTATTATAAATTCACCTATATTTTTATCTTTTGTTATTACAGGATCAATTCCAGAGCTCCTGTCACAAACTGAATTCTTGTGTTGAAACACAAGCATGACAGTACCAATAGGGCCAAATTGACATGTAATGTTTTGTATCTAACCTAAGGAGAAGTCTTGCATCTTTGAGACTTTGCCACCAATGTTCACATCTTTATGGGTATTTTGGTATAGGTTTATTTTTCTCTATTTTTCATTCTTCACTTGAATGAAGGTAATAAGGTAAAGATTCTGATGTAACAACGTAAGTCACAGTTGATTTGAGAAGACTCAAAATATTATGGAAGAGACTGTAAAATTGAAAGATCTAGCAACAACAATGGGGTAGATCCTCCTGCAATGTGTGAAATGTGGTCACTGAGTGGTCTTACAATTTTACAGCTTCAGTTCCAATTCAGTTCCATTTTTCTCATCAGCCCTGAGCCTGCTTAGCTTCCTGTCAAAACCAGCACTCTAAACTCTTCCCAATTTAGGTTTTTCAGCTTACTGTTTAATATAGATGTGATTCTGAGTAGCTACTTTTCTCCAAAATAAGGTGTCACAAATGGAAGACTTGTAAATATGTCTTCTCTATAGTGGTGACAAGCTCTGTTTTCTTGCTAAAAGGACATTTAAATTGTACTGCTTTGCTGCAGAATCTCATGCTGTGCTGCTGCATTCAGAAACCATTATCACTGTGGGAAATGATAGCAAGTGGATATATTAATTAGGAGTTTTGAAAAGCAATGATGAAGATAAGATTTATCTACAACTCTGTAACTCACAGCTATGTGAAACAGAGTAGCTAAGGAATGACATAGTAATTCAAGTCATTGCATTTTATTGTAAATAAATTCATCTCGTAATAATGTGGGCTAGGAAGAAATACCTAGAAAGATAAAGTTAAACAAAGTTATTTGACCATGAATTTCATGTGAGAGGCTTACCATAGGCCTTGGACAATTACTGGACTTGGTTTCTGCATCTCCAAAGCAATATTGGGGTCAGCAGTTAATAGTTTCTAAGATGATAATGATTAAAGAAGGCAAAGCTGTTGTGATGTCTAACTGTTAGCCTTGTTACCGCTAAAGTTTGAAGAACTTATTAAAAACATAAAGGGTTTAGATTGTATATTAGCAAAACTTTCTTCACCCAAGAGGTTGTCAAACACTTCAACAGGCTTCCCAGGGAAGGCATAGACTTTTGATCCCTGTAGGTATTTAGAAGATGCATGGATGTGTGTGTCACTTAGGGACATGGTTCAGTGGTAGGCTTGGCAGTGCTAGGTTTACAGTTGGACTTGATCATTTTAAAGGTCTTTGTCAGCCTCAATTATTTTAAGATGTCATTTAAAAGAAATCATAATGATGTAAGGCTATTAAACATTAACAGTTAAAAGTAACCTTAGCTGTTTCTATAAATATTGAAAAGCTATTGCTAAAGAAATTAAAAGATAGAAGAAAATGAGGGTCATGTAAATTTTCAGCATTGCTAGACTGAAGTGGAAAAAATTTAGAAAGCCTCACTTTTTTTTCACTTCTCAAGCCTTCATGCAGCTTCCTGAAATATCTACCTCATCCTTGTTATTGGATGACTTTTAAAATGAAGCCAACAAACAACATAATCATCAAGATAAAAACTTCCACCTTTGGTAATAAGTATTGCTGCAATGGGAATTGAACAAAATCTCTGCTCACATGTAAAGTCTAAATAAAGTCAATATAAAGGTGCTGATATTTCATTTGAATCTGGCCATCAGTTTGTGTCTAACACAGAACAGAAATTCAGTTGTGTGGAAAGAAACAAGTTAAGCAAAAAATCTCAAATATAGCTTGGGATAAACTTTAGATTTTTACAAAATATTTGGAGTTCTGCAAGGAAAGTACAAGAAAAGATCTCTTCAAGGGACTAGTTATTGAAACATTGCTTCAAATTAAAAGAGAATAGGTTTAGATTCGATATTAGGAAAAAACTATTTACTGTGAGGGTGGTGGGGCCCTGGCAAGGGTACCTGGAGAACCTGTGGAAGCATTCAGAAGTCTGGATGGGGCTGTGAACAACCTGGTCTAGTTGAAGATGTTCCTGCTCATGGCAAGGGGTTGGAAGGAGATGATCTTTAAGGTCCCTTCAAATCCAAAGCATTCTATGGTTCTGTGATTGTTGGATATAAATTCAGTTTTAAATACTGCCATAGTGTCACTGCCCTTTCTAAATACATACACATCTAAATACATCTCTGTGGTTTTTGTCTGTGTGTGTGTGCAGGAGTCTTCCTCAGTTATGTCATCTCTGTATACATGGCAAAATCCAGGCATAACTTTTCTTCCTGGCTCACCCCATGTTAAGTATAGAAACACAAGGTGTGATTACTGTGAGAGACAGAAAATGCCTGGAATATTGCCACTCTGGATAGCCAAGGGACTATGGTATGACTGGAGCTCTGCAGTTCCACAGCAGATTTTGTAAAAGTCAGGTGAAGAACAAGGAAGGAAATGATGCAATTGCAGATTACTGTGATTGTTGACTGTGATTGGAAGAAGCATTGCAGAAAAAAGGTAAGAAAGCCTCTATATGAGCACAAACACAAGGCTGGAGCACAAGAGTGGATTGGGATGCTCAGTAGAAGTGGTCTTTGTACTACATAGCAAAAGTACAGCCCCTAGTGCCTCTCCCAGAATTTAGGAACACCTGATTTATATGTTTTCTCTCCTTTAAGGAATGTTATAAAATAAAAGAATTGTCATGCTTTTCCTGTAACAGCCATGAAAAGTAGTTCTTCCAGGAATACTAGGCTTTAGGACATAAAATTAATTCTTATTTGGTGATTACGCTGAGACAATATTTATGCCCCAAAAATATTAAATAATACTGTGAGTTCTAAGTAAATAGCATAATGAGTTTAAATTTCAATTGTTTCTTTCAGACCTCACCTATTCTCTTGACTAAGTTACACAAACTTTGCTGAAAAACAAAACATTTAATTTTTTTAGAATGCTAAAGAAATTTATGAAACTTAAATTATCTTTCCTTTAGAAGAGTTTCACATAAAGCTGGTGTCCATATTTTGCACTTCAACAATGTTGCAATTTGCATTGCACCAACTCAGTTTTACAAGCTCTTATGTAGGTGCTTATCTTCATTCACCAGTCAAAGAGTTGATTTCCCTTCTCCAGGTGGGCTTTCTTGCTATTCCTTGCAGTTGCAAGGCATTCAGCTCAGCTTATACAAATACCCATATGAACAACAATGCAATGTATTTGCCACACTATCTAATACAAGGAATAAAAGAGGGTGAAGTCATCTCGGAGATTGCCTGCTTCCTGATTTACATAAACATGCAATGTATAAATGTTGGCTCAAGAGAATTAAAACGTCTCTTTTCCCCTCTGAAAATATTTTGAGTCCTTCTGTGAATGCAAAAAAAAAAAAAAAAAAAAAAAAAAAAAAGAAAAAAAAGACTCATGAAAATCCAAAGCATTGGTGCTTGCTAAGGTATTTTAGAAAATGCATTGGATAGGAAGAATATTACATGAAAAATCCAAGAGGATATCTATAATTTCCTGTCCTTTACTATGAGGCCAGTAATTCTCTGCTGTTGCATCGACTGCACATTTCCCAGTAATTCCACAGTGAATAATTCCCATTTATCATAGAGTTCTTCATAAAGACACTTCTAGGTTGGAGCTTGATGTTATATGGTCTTGAAAAGCTGAGATGTGTAAAATGTGCAGGAGAGGCAGTTGGGAATGCATTGTAGGAACATTCAATTAAGGGCCTGTACTGAAAGGTTTATCCTGCTGCTCTGATATTTCCCTTTTTTATTAAACCATCAAGGTAGTAGAGGCTGGACTAAGGTGTCTTCTTTCCCAGCAGATAATCTGTATGCATATCATCTGGCCAGATGTAAAACAATCTTCTCTTGTCTTTTTATTATTCCAGGCAAATAATTTTACTTTATCATTCCTGGAGCTCAATATCAATTGATATCATCATGCTCCTACAAGAAATGGAGGTCAAATCCCCACAATCATTTATGTAAATTGGGATAAATTTCTAGCCATGCCTGCCAGCCTGAATCCTCCCCAGCTCCGATAGAGATTAAAAGAGTAAGAATTACAGAGGCAGGAGCAAAAGCAGGACTTTGGGTTCCAGTTTCATCATCAATAAAGTATCATTAGTCTACAAATTTAGAGTTCAGCACAGATTGAATTGTGCATGGATTTCATTCTCATAGTATTGAACTTTGTGATTAAAATCTGGTAGGAGAAATGGAAAGTTATCTTTTTCTCATATGTCATATGCTGTCTGTCTTACATGAAGTTAGGCTTCACACACGTAGAGGAGTTTTCTTGTGTATTCAGATGTTCGTGCTGAAGCCCATATTTACACCATCAGCCAGGAAATTGCAACATGAGGAGGATATAAATATAAAATACTGTTTCAAACATCCAGCTTCTACTGCAGCTCTTTCATTGAGTCAGTGATAAATCTGTTTAATTTTAACATCGTGACTTCATTTTAACAATGAAAACAATTATTGTTCACGACTGTCACTGTCAAGTTGTATGTATAATTGAATCTCTGCACGATTTTGTACCAAAAATTTATTGTCAATTGGTTTCCCAAAATTTATTTGTTTTGTTGGGGTTTTCTATCTGTTTATTTTGTTTTGTTTAATGAAATAAAAGTTGTTTTATAGCAACTTAGCTACTTATAGTAATTTAAATTTTATTCTAATGATTTTTGTGGTACATTAATTTTGTAATTAAGAATGAGAATGGAGATCATGGTTGACAACATTCACAAGCCAGGCTTCTAATTCCTTGATTAGCTCCTGCTAGGAGAATTGAAAACAGACAATTTGATTTGTTTTCCCTATGGGAATGATACAGGCATGAAGAGAAGTTAGCAGAAAAAAGTGAAAAACCAAATCCTAAATGTCCACCTGTGGCACAAAATATTAAAGCAGTTAAATCTGGTTTCTAATATATTAGATCTTGATGTGAATTTGCAAGCATTATTTACAACAGTGACAAAATTTTGCAAGAAAAAAGCAAGATTTCTTCATGCATTACATTATTTTATGGGAAACATTGGTATTTAGACTTGAAAAAAATTAAATATGCATATTCGGAATACTTTGAGTAATATTTTCTAGGTAAGGACAATATGCTTGCACCAGTTTCCACAGAAATCAGTGCTCATCTCTTTTGAATTTATGTGACTCAACTTCAGATGCAGTTCAAGATGTAATTTGTCATGTCACTCCAGAGTTAGATTCTTCACAGTGGAAAGACTTATTTAGCCTTAGATGATATGAAAAGAGGGACATCGAAATGAAAAAAAAAATTAAAATTATATTAGTTCTTAGTTCTTATAGCCCATAACATTTTTTGCTTGGAAAATAAATAGATTTCTGTGGTTCATTGGATTGACACCAAAATGCAAGACAGAGAGTTGCTTTCTCAAATTTCGAAGAAATGACCTTTATACGTTTTCCACAAAAACCCTCAATATAATGTCTTCTTGATTTTATTGAATCAGGTTTTTGCCTGTGCTCAAATGAGATTTCTTGAACCTTGCAACACAAGGAGTCAAAACTGAGCATTTCACCCATTAATAAAAGATAGTTTGTCTTGGTTAGTATGGGGAAAAGCCAGGTAGTCATAAATTCACAAAGTGCTGTAATGTATTCTACCACATTAGAGTCCAGGATAACATGAAATTCAATATTCATTCAGAAAGCACATCAGTGTTCATGAAATACTGAGTTATGTAGTTTTAAGTGCTTTAACTTCTATGGGCCAGAGCGATAAATTATTTATTTTCCTGTGCATACATTCGAAAACATCATTTTTCTTATTGAAGAGAAAGGGGGAAAGGTATACTGCTGTTTGAAGGTATAAATTTTACAACCATGCTGTGCAAATTGTAAATTGTTCACACTGGCAGTTGCCTATAGGTCTGCACTTACAATTCTTGGAATGATGACAATTCAGACCTGAGAGGTGCTTTGGAACTGCTGTAGTAAATATGGTTTAATTATAATAACAGTAGTGTGTAGAGAAAGAGACTTAAGAAATATGATCTGACTGCTCACAAATAACTGTATCCCTTGGACAAGGATTTTGGAAAGCAGCCCTTGGGTAAATTCAGCATTATGGTTGAGAGGCAAAGGATACCATGAGGTACAGCTTCCAGATGTTAACCTTCATCTACAGGGACAGCAGACTCAAAAACTGAGTAATTTCTTTGGTGTCCCATTTCTCCATCCTGTGAGGAAAGGCAACATAGAGCTTTTATCCTGCCTAACTCAAAAAAGTCAAGGGTGATGCTGGTTTTCCTTACTGTGATTATCTGCATGTCAGCCACAGAACCACAAAATGACTCAAGTTTAAAGAGAGCTCTAGAGATCATCTGGCCCAATCCTCTTGCTTTAGAAGCTTCATCTAGAGCAGGTTGTCCAGGACTATGTCCAAATACCTCTTGAATATCTACAATACTCCTCAATCTTCCTGAGAAATCATCTCCAATGCTCAGCCAACCTCAGAGTAAAGAAACCCACAATTTTATTCCCACAGTTACTGTGTTTCAGTTTCTGTTTATTGCCTCTTGTCCTGTCACTGGACACTACTGTAAAGAGTCTTGGTACTTCTAGGCCCACTTTTCATGTATTCAAATTAATTTATAAGATCCCCTCTGAGAACATACAGTTCTCAGCCTTTCTTCACATGAGAGATGCTCTGGTTCCTTAGTCATTGTACTGGCCCTCCACTGAACACCGTCCAGAAGCTCCAAGGATTTATTGTGCTGGAGAACCCAGAACTCACAAGTATGGCAACATACTTCGAATATACTCAGTATTCTAAGTATGAACTCAGCAGTCCTGAGTACAGGAGAAGGCTCCCGTCTCTCCACCTGCCAGCAACACTATCCCCACTATTCCCAGTGCAGCCCAGGATACCATTTGCTTTCTTTGCCTTGAGGGAAGGTTCATGGCACATGTTCATCCTGGTGTCCATCAGCCCCCATGGGCCTTTTCTGTACAGCTGTTTCCTGTTTGGGTGGCCCCCAGCATTTATTACTGCAAAGGGTTTGTAATGGCCCTGTGTGGAGCTCCATCAGGTTCCTCACCCTATTTCTCCAGTTTCTCAAGGTCCCTCTCAGTGGCACAGTGACTTTCTGGTGTATCAGCCACTCTTCTCAGTTTTGCATTATCAGCAAAGCTGATGAGGATAAATTCTGTCACATCATCCAGATCATTACAGAAAATGTTAAACAGGATCTGACCTAGCATGGACACCTGGGATATAGCTCTGGTTATTGTCCCCTGACTGGACTTCGTGCCACTGATCACTGACCTCTGGATCTGACCATTCAGCCATTTTCCAATGTACATCCACTGTCTGCTCATCCAGCTCATACTTGATCAGCTTCTCTGTGAAGATCTTAAGGGGGGAAAATATAAAACTGACCAAAGTCATCCACAGCTCTCCCTTCATCTAATGACAGAGTCAATTTATTGTTGAAGGTCAAAGCATTGGTAAAGAATAACTTCTTGGTGAATCCATGTTGACTACTCCTATTGGACTTGTAGTTCACATATCTAGAAATAGTTCTCAGGATTAGTTGGTCCATCACCTTCCCAGGCTTTGAGGTTAAGCTGAATTCTCTACAGTTCCAAGCCCTCCTTTCTGTCTTTTCAGAAGTTAGGAGTAACACTTTCTTCCCTCCATCCTTCAGGCACCTCTCCCAGTCGCCATGATCATTACAAGATTGCCATGAATTGCCTCTTAAGGACATCAACCAGCTCCCTCAGCACTCATCCCATTAGGCCCCTTGGACTGGAGTATGAGTAATTTGCTTAAGTCTTTGTAACCTGATCCTCTTTCACCAAGGGCATGCATTTCTTGCTCCAGATTTCCCTGTGGTTTCTAAGTCTGGATCCCTGAAGACTGGTCTTGCTGGTAAGGACTGAGGTGAGGAAGGTGTTCAGTACCTCAGCCTTTACCATGCTCTGTGTAGCCAAGCCTCCTGCCTCACTTGGCTGTGCACTGACATGTTCTCTGGTCTTCCTTTTATCACCTGGTGACTTATAAAACCCATCCTTCTTGTCTCAGACATCCTTTGAGAGATTCAATTCCATCTGGGCTCTGTCCTTCCTAATCCCCTGCCTGTATGCTCAGTCTCAGCATTTCTCCAAGGTTACATGTCCATACTTTGACCTTCCATATACTTTCACCCTGCTGCCACATTCTGTTTGCATCCAAGGATTAATTTCAAACCCATTTTTTTATGTATCACTGCTCGCTTTGAGCTTGGAGCTGGACAGAAACTTAGAAAGTTTAGTTTAATCTGGAAAATTAATATTTAAAGGAAGAGCATCATTCGAAAGTCAGTGAGAAGAGGAGAAGATCAGTTTCATAGCTTTTTTTCTCCAAAAAAATTAAAAAGTCTTAAATAAGTTTTCCAGCTCCATCCAAGCATCTCATAAATGTAAAGAGCTCTACATCCTATAAATCCAAATTGGTCAAGTGACACAAAAATTTTACAATATGCTTATTCATCAAGGGCAGTGATCAACTCCAAGGGTTTTTTTAAGAGAAAGACACTGTGCAGAAAATTTATCAATTATATTTTTATTAATATTGTTTGCTTTTTACATAGTCTATCTCTTTTAATTGGTACCTAGGTGTTCTAGTAATTTGATTACGGAAAAACTACTCACAGACATTTCTAGTCCTCAAGGTTAGAGAGAAAGATACTTTAAAAATTAATTTCAACTCTTCCAATGAATCTGAAAAACTGAAAAAATGCAGGGTTTTGGTTTTTGTTTTATGAATTATTCTAAGGTAATGTTATTTTTTAAAATATTATTAGTTTTATTCAAGGGTCCTGATTTGTATTACTGGAATGCTTTGTGTTTACAACAGTGTCTATATCTGTTGGATCTTTATGCTTATTGGCTGAATATTACACTTAAAAACAGCATCAGACATTTTAATAGGAAAGATAGAAGATTTATTTCATTGGCATTTACCTGACATTCAAATGTCATGTATCCATGTCTAAAAGTTTAAATTGGATTATAAAAAGAAGAGAATGTAATCAATGAGAAATTAATTTTAAAGGCTTTATTAATAGCTTAGATGAAAATCAAATTTGAGTATTTACACCTTCTAGCCACTGTTAGCTTAAAGTTGACTTTTTAAAATTACATAACTGATTCTTCCAGAGCTAATTGTCCTTAATCAATACCAACTCCTTGATTTTGTCACATAGCAAGCAAAAATACATGGTCTAATTTGCTGCTGTTTAAAAAAAACTGTAGTCATATAGTGCATTTTGATAAAGGAACCCTCTTCTTATTTGCATGTGCTGTTGGAGTTAAGTGTAGGTTGTCAATGGCAAAGTCACTTTGAAAAACAAAATTCTGTATTATAAACTTCTGTTAAGAGGCCTTTCATGCCTCAACTTCTTTCTTTCGAGAAGATCATCAGGTGGGAGTATGCATTGCAACTCCACCAAAGAACTTTGCTACGTTAAGTAGCCTCAAAAATGACATGGTTGAAAAAAGGCTAGGAAAAACTGTAGGGCAGCCAGTGTCTTCCCATACTGTAAAAATTTAATAATGATGACTGAAATATGTTTTCATATTTAGCCTACAGTTTGTCAAAATAATCTCAAATGTATGTTGATAACGTGCTGTGAAATACATCTTACCTTCCTGGCTTTTTATCCATCTGTTTGGTCATGCTTGAGTAACCAAATTGCTCAAATCACTTCTGGTAGAAAAGAAAACAGATATTAAAGTATAGGGACACTGGAATGATTAACAATACAATTTTATCTAAAAATTAGGGGTTTATCTGCAATAGGGATATCAAGGACTGGGTGAGCACCAGTCTACCTTCCTAATGAACTGAGATGCAATCTGTAAAAAATGTGGTTTGCTACAATTTATTGTCATTCCAGCACTCCAGATCTGCAATTCTATCAGTGACTAGAAATCCTACAAAGAACTTTCCTGCAGGTAGCCTTCAGACATGGAGAGAAGATCCAAAATCCATCTTAGGCACTATTAATAGGTGAGATGATAGCATGTGAAAAAGTGGGATTACAAAGCAGGTATAGAACTGATCAATGGAATTAAATGCTGTTCATGCAAGAGTAAGGACAAAAATTATATAGAAGCCCAGGGTTGTTCCTTAGCCTTCATCAGGACTTCTCTAAGTGACTGTGAAACAAGGACCTTGTTTTGTGATATCTTTGGGCAGAGAGAAGAGTAAACCTTTGAGTGATAAATTATTGGCAGTTAAAGGAGTGTTTGGGGAAGTGTCACCATATGCTTGTTTTTCCACTCTTCCCTAAGCCTCTAATCTTGACCACTGTCAGTAGGAGAATGTGGGACATGGGGGTTGTGTTTGATAAAGTTGTTAAGGCTTGTGCTCACAAGAAGGCCCTGTGGGGAAGGCACAACTGCAGGCTGGATTGTTGGAAGTTGGTTGGGGGATGAGAGCCAGTTATGAGGAAGAATGCGTGGACAGCACATGATTGGGAAGCTGATTGGGTTATAGGACATGTGGAGAGCAGACTGCAGCTGAGCCAGCCAATGAGTGCCCTTCTTCTGTTAAATTCAGGTTCCTTCCAGTGGAAACTAAAGGTATAAAAGTGGGGTGATTTCTACAACAAAGTGATCTCTTTCGGTTGCATAAGGGGGTCCATGTCTCTTTCTTCCCCATTGCTACAAGAGAACACAAAACCAGCCAGATGAATCTTTGGACTATTCTTACGTTCCCATCTTACACTCAAGGACAGCATGAATGAAGTGACCTGTAAAAAATTAATCACTTGCCAAATCTTAAACACCCAATAGGCACAGTAAGAGTAGGCCTGTCTGCCTCTTGATGAACTGGTTCACATTCCAAAACAGAGTCCACCTGACTGCTTTGTCTAAACACACTCACAAATTACCAAGGCATCTGTTAAAGAACAATTTTCTCACATTCCTGGAATACAAAGGTAACCTTTTCAGTAAAACTAGAAAATTACTGCCACAGATGTTCAATAAAGGACAAGAGAAAAACCCCTTAGCACATAATTTCATTTTGTACTCGTTTCTTGAGTCTCTTCTATATTTCAGAATGGCTTGTTGCAAACTGCAAATAAAACTAATCTCAGACATCTTGTTCTCAGAGTTCATCTTCCCCTCTGATTATTGAATATTATGGATTTGTTTTTCCATGAGACAGTGGGTTTGCCCACTGTGAGCTGTATCTTTACAGAGTGTGTGTTACACTGACTTTCCCATAAGCAGAAGGCTATAATAACATGTAGATATTCAATTCAGTATGAACAAAAAGTAAAACACATTTTACTTTGATTTTATAAATAAAGAGTAATCATCTTTATTTTATAAAGACCATTTGTCAATGAAATGGTCATGGTTTTCAGCAGCATTTTCAAAAAAGCATCTCAAAAGTAGATAACTATTGAATTAGAATAGGCAATAGCTTGCAATTTCTTTTTGGCCTTTTATTATGATTTCTTTTTAATGAAATCATCACTATTTCTTCACTTGGGAACTAAACAAAATGATAACACCTATGGAAAATGTGTGGGTTTGCCCTAGAACTCAAATCACTGAAATAAACAGTTTTATTCATATTGTTCATATTAAAATATCCCATATTATAATCATGTATTCAGAGATATGTTAAACTTATTGATAATTCTAAGTGTAAAAAAATCAATAAAATAGTAAAGAAAACACATCTAAATATGTTGTTTTAAAGTTCAACTACCAGTACATTGCAGACAGTAATCAAATAAATCACTAACAGCTATAAACTGAAAGTCTGCCTACATAGTCTCTTTCTAACTGCTAAAAAGCCTAGAAAAATATATCAATATAAATTTACTTTTAAAAATAAGCACTCTAGAACATTTCTGTCCCTAAAGCTCTGTGGTAATTAGAAAACAACCAAGGTCTCATGACAATTTCAGTTCCAGTTAAGAAACTGGTAGTCGAAAAAGCAAGTGGAAACAATGTCTTTTAAGAGGTGTGGAGAAGCTAACATGGATTTGTCAAGAAAAAAGCTCTGTCAGACCACTTTAATTTCCTTCTCCGATATGGCAATAAGATTTGGGAATAGAAAATAAGTTGCAAATGTCATTTCTCCATGCTAGTAAGGCTTCTGACTCATGACATTATTATGTGCAAACGAGGAAGCGTGGTCTAGCTGAAAATAGTATACTGAGCTGTGAACTCACTGGAAATCTGAGCACCTCTCAGTGCTTTGCCATTAACAATAAAAGGTTATCAAGCAGGATAAGACTTTTGCTGTTTCCAACATTTTTATTAACAATCAGAATTAAGAAATCTGCTCATTGAAATCACAAATTACATCACTTTGAAAGAGACTGCTCATATACAGGAGATGGAATTTGGGACTCAAAATGACCTTGAAAAATGGATGATATTTGATATGAAAGATGCATGATGCTCTAACAGAGGAAAAGCAAGGTGCTGCCACTCAGGCACATTCATATGGCAATGCAGAACTTTGTAGGCAGCAGCTATTCAGTAAAGACATCAAGATGCATCATTGAATCTCAAGCTGAAGGTGAATCAAGAACACCTCAATGTCAAGAACACCTCAATGAATGAGAGTGATCTAGTCTGGTTACTGACCAATGGTAAAATACTGAGGAAAGGAACAATGATTGGAATGGTTGAGAATAAATAAATGTGCCCTACACTTTTCTGGACTTCTTGACTGCATGCCAACCTTCAAGCAAAAGTGAGAAAAAAGAGTGGTTTGTCAGCAACTAAATTAATCCTTCTTTACATGTTCTAGTCAAAAGAAATGAGTACTGGGAATTAACACAATGTCTACATGTTACAGATGTCCAAAGACTTTAGCCTTTTCTGAATGAAAGAGCTATAAAGATAGCATTTGCACATCTTCTTTACCCATAGGAAACTTAAGAACAGAGTAGAAATTACCCTGGCAGTAAGATTATCATCTAAATTATCCTGTCCTAGGACAGGGAAACAGATTTGATGATCTCTCACAGGTCAATGAATCTGTAACTTCAAAATCTTTTTCTTGTATTTGCTTTATTGAGTGAAAATTACATTTTAACTAATTGTAGTTTTTTACTTCAGGTAATTTTTCTCAGTAAATCTTTGACATTACCAGTAGAAGCCATTTCACTTTATAGCCATCTAAAATAGATATGTTGAGATCAGATTACCTATTTAGACTGTATTTACCCAAGACACAGTAGGGACCTTTACTGGAAAATTACTTCACCTCTGTTTGACAAAGGATTCAGGAAGAAATTTATTTTTCCACTGACTGTAGGAGAAGCCAGGACTAGTTTAGACTAGATATCTAATTTTGATTGCTAACATTTATTGAAAAAAATTATGGTTATTCCCCCATCAGATACTAATTATTCTTTCCAAATATTATGGAAAAAGATCAGCAGTAATATTAATCTCTCTATATAAATTAGTTCTGCTGGTTTAGTTAGTTACATCTGGGGAAAGGCAGGAAAAGACTGATTTTTAAAGGAGGACAATCTCTCAAAGTATCTTTCTGTGTCATTTGAACTATCTGCACAGTCAAGGAAATCATTACTATTTGCCCACACAGCACTTGCATTTTTTATACAAATGGGCAAAAAACCTGAAACAAGACAATAAATATAGCTTTGTTTTCCTTTCAGTGTTCTTGTATGATTGAGAAATCGGGTTTTGGTTACTATCTAACTTTATCTGAAACAAGTGATTCTCTTTATTTATACTATGTCCTCCTCAAAATACATTCTTGCTCAGAAAATCTATAAGGAAAAAACCCTAATGTCTAAACCTCAGTTCTTTGAGAAAATGGCATGGTGTCTTTTGTAAGCAAAAGTGATAGAACCTCCAATAAAGGAAACAGTCCTTGACAAATTCACAGAACCTATTACTGGCAGGAGAAAAACCCAAACAAAACATCTGTAATAGAAATGAGAGATAAAACTTGAACATTCATGTGTCAGCTTTTTGGGACAATACTTTACAGTCTCTCTATTTGGAGGTAATTTGGTGTTGATAATATGATGGCATGAGAGAAGAGAGAGGAAGAGAATTCAGCCATGCTATTTTTGGTTTATAGCTAGTTAGCTTTGAATGTAGCATGTTTCATTCATTCCTTTAATTAGCAGTAGATCACATTTCTTCTTATGGCAGGCACCTGGCAATTGCTTGGCAATCTCAGTGATTCTGACCAGAAGCGCCAGAATTACCACCTCCAGAGACAACCCACATAGAAGTTCTTCAGGTCTGTTTCTCACAAATCCACACCCAAGGCACAGTCCACAGTCATAAAACTAGCTGAGTTTGTTCAATACATAAACTTCAAATGAGTCTGAAATAGTGAAACCTCCTAACAGGATATTACATTGCATCTTTCATCATTACCGGGACCCTTACCATCATGGTTATTCTTCTTAGCAACTCTTTACTTCAAAGAAATGATGTGATGCTTTGCAGAAAAATAAAAATTACACATCCCCCCTCACCCTCTGAGAGGAACCAATTCAATTTTTTATTTATGCCCCACATTTGTTATAAATCCATTTTGTGACACAGGATGAAAAATTACTGTAGGGGCTGTGTGTGTCCGGGGAGACTTAGCATGTGCCACATGCAGGGGACAGCTCGGACAGGTGAGGGGACAGTGACTGCTGACATAACAGAGTCTAAGTGGACAGTGTGGCATTCACATTCTCTGAACATGGTCCCTTCCCCCAGGGTTTTTCTCTTGGGAAGCTGAAAGGTAGTGAGAGACCTCAGAGAAAAGGAAAACAATTCTTATCTCATTTACTTCTCCCATGTTGTGCTCGTGTGGAATGTGTATGGAGAGTGTTCACCCACAGGTGATGGCTGGATTGCACTCCAGTATGAGTTGTTTTGACTCATTGGCCAATTAGGGCCAAGCTGTGTCTGGACTCTGGAAACAGTCACGAGTTTTCATTATTATCTTTTTGGCATTCAGAAAGTATCTTTTCTGTATTCCTTAGTATAGTATAGTATAGTATTCTTTAATATAACATAGTATAATGAAGTAATAAATTAGCCTTCTGACAACATGGAGTCAGATGCATCATTCTTCCCTGCAACGGGGCTTGCCATGCATTTACAATACTGACAGCCCCTGCAGAAAATGCAGGGAAGCTCTGTCTCAGAGGGAACTTTACCTGACAGCCAACCAGGGCAGAGAAAGTTTCCATGATTGGGCTGCAAGCCCCTTTGCTGGTGGTGTAGACTCCCAGGAAAAAATGTCCAGGAAATCAGGCTGTGAGAGGAGTCTTAGCACATAAAAGCAGTTAACTGCACCAAAATTTTGCCCACGGGTTTTGTTTTCTTGGGAGTGGGGGCCCACCAGGAGGGTCAGCCTGGCACACCCCCTCTCTCTTCCCGCAGCTTTTTCTTCCTGCAGTGCTGCTTCTTCCCTGCCTCTCTTTCCTGTCCACACGTGTTCCTCCACCCTGCTTCACCTCTTCCCCAAGGCAGCTCATTGCCACTGCCTGCACCCATCAGCTGCTGATGCTTTTCCCAGCTTGTCTGGCAGCCAGCCTGCAGCACCAGCAGGACAGACACAGCCTGCTGCTGTTTGAGACCGCGCCTAGCAGGAGCCAGGGGAGCCGCAAAGGCTCAGCACAGTGCACGCACTCCATCTGCAAATTGTATTCTGTTTGCCATCTGTGTGGCAGTTGTCTTCTGTTCATTGGGCAGTTTTCCTTATCTCTTCCACACCCAATCCTCCCTCCGGAGAGACATCTGCTGATAACAGGCTATTGAATGTCACTGCATGACTGATAAAATTACATTACCCCATTGTGAGATGCTCTGCCCACAGAGGAGAGCCAAACATTCTACCTGGATATAATCTTGAGATTCTAGAACACCAGCACGGCTTTCTCCACTGGATTTTCCCAGAAGAACAGCTGCTCTCTCTCCACTGGATCTTCAGAAGAAGACTACATCTTTCTACAGGATCCCTGCTCCAACAGAACCACACCTGACACTCCAGGAGCACTGCAGCCACAATTCCAATTGGACTGCTACCAACACCCTGACCAACAGGGTGTCAGGCTGTGTTCTGACTCTGTCAGTATTGTTTTAGTTTACTGCATTGTTTATTTTATTTTCTTATTTTCTTCCCTAGTAAACAACTGTTATTCCTGCTCCCATATTATTTCTTTTTTCATGAGAACCCCTTAATTAAAAATTTATAGCAATCGGAGGGAGGGGGTTTACCATTTACCAAATTTTCCATTTCAGGAGAAGCTCCTGCCTTCCTTAGCAGGCACCTGTCTTTCGAAACCAAGACACCTGTTCCTCTCTACATTTCTCTTTTCCCCTCTTTGTTCTCTTTTCTATCCTCCTCTAGTAAAGGCCATACTCTATCAGTAAACAGTTCTCAGATATAATATTGTCCATGTTTGTGAATTATTTTAGTCCGAGAAATCTATTAAAAAGAATCTTCCTTGACTCCCCTTACAGAAAAGGACACCACCATCAAGCTTTCCATTGATGTGGAAGGAATTTAAAAAAGCATGTAGCAATCTTATTGAGTGATCAAGGTATCTGCTCTGTGGGAGACTTTTTCTGTAGCTGTGATTGATATCTTAGGGTAGAAAAAGGTTATTTCTAGCCTTTTCACAATTTTGCAAAGGTACAACAATGTAAGTGAATGTTCAGGAATAAAATGGTTCCCTAAAGCTGTCCAAACATACAAGTTTGGAAGGGATGAAGACTTTTACTAAAAATACCCTGTGCCTTCTAAATCTAGAAACCACTTTCCCCCTAACTAATGAACTCTAAAAAACTGTATGCCAAAACCAAGGAAAAAAGCTCTGTATTTCATGGACATGAAATTCTATGGTTTCATGGACAAAAAAGTCCTGAAAGCTTACTGTCAGAGAAGCTGCAGATTGAGGGACTCTAGAAGTCCTTAGACTACAGAATTTATACAAAAATGTGTTTACTTCTGGGAGCCTTTGTTTTATCCCACATAAGAAGGTGTTCACTTGCTCTTAAGCAGGTTTGCATTAAAAATTTCTCTTTCCTCTTGTCCTGATTATGTTACGCTTTAAACCCCATGGAGAAGAGCTTCTGCAGGACCAACAGTACAGAAAATCCTGCAAAAAGTTTCAGAAATCAGGGAGTTTGAAGTAATGGGTCTTTAAGGCAAACTCAAATTAACATATTCCAGTTAATATTTGAATTTTCAGTAATTAAAACCAAAGTAATCATTGCTCCATTCCAGGAGTAAGATTAATTAAAATTAGATGAACATTTAATTTATATAATTTGTTTTAAAAATCTGTTTTATAAATTATGAATTGAATAAGTTAAGAAGAGATACAAGTTACATAACTTTTACTTTCCTTCATTTTTTATTAAAAAATATCAACCACAATGTTATAATCTCTTTCATAACTGGAGTTTTGCTTCATTTAAAATATCCTTTATAAAATATTAATTTGCAAGGTGAACAGCAGGGAAAATTGAGCTGTGTCCCATCTTCATGTCAGCTGGGGATTCACATATTCTTCAAGCATTTTAAGAGCAATACTAGAACTCATTTTCAGGAGTACAGTTTCTCCCACATTGCCATTTAATCTGATCAAGGACAAGAAGTAGGAAAAGATGGAAGTGATGGAGCAGGCAAGACCACAAGAAAAGAAGAACATTTTGTTCCCTATTAACAGATGTCCTGGTACAAACAGGACCCTGCCCTCACCCTCCAGCCCTGGATATGTGTTTGCTACAAAATCCTTTGTTATTCTTCTTCAGTCCTGTTATCATCCAAATAAATACAGAAGAGCAAGGAAAACTAAATCTCTGGGAAAAAAAAAAAACAGGTTGAACCAAGAAAGGTTCAAAATATACCACAAAACTTGTTTAAAACCAAATTAGGTTAGATATTGGTGCCAAAAAAGTGGATATATGTTATTTAATAGTAAAAGAGGCAAAAAGAAAGATGGAAGAAAGAGGAAGTGGCGTAAGGAAGGAGGTGGCGGAAGTGGCGGAAGTGGCGGAAGTGGCGGAAGTGGCGGAAGTGGCGGAAGTGGCGGAAGGAAGGAAGGAAGGAAGGAAGGAAGGAAGGAAGGAAGGAAGGAAGGAAGGAAAAGAAATAGAAAACGGGGGGAGGTGTTACAGGCAGAGAGTGACAGGGGTTAGGTAGAACCATATCACCCTTACAGGGTCCCCATGACATCTTATTGTTCTCCTCCATCCCATCTTCTTGGTGGTAGGATCCCCAAAGCCCCACAGCCAAAAATATAGAATCCCATGGATTAATATAAATTTGGGCCAGGTGGGAGCACCCAGGTGCCTCCCCTAAGGGTGCTGGCTTTGACACTTTATCCCTTGCAACACTGTGGATCTGTTGCATCATGCTGCAGTGCTCTGGTGCAGGGTCTGGGGACCCCTTTGGGGTGCCATTGATGGGCCATGACACCCCTCAGCTGTCCTTCACGTGGATGTAGCATTTCCTGAGTGAAGGGGCCCAGAGCTGAGCTGGTTTGCACAGTGGAAGATGGGTGTTTGCTGCCTCAGACCAGAGGCTATTTCACCACATGCCCAAAAGCTCTCCTCCTCCCCACTTTGCTCTAAGGGGGGGATCTGTGCAAGCCTGGCAGCTGATAACCCAGGGGCTGTAGTCTCCACCCTGAAGGTGCTAAGGCTGGCCCTCATGTGAGTGTATTTTTCTCCCCCAGTCTAGACCTGTGTCACTTTTTCTTATCTCCATCAATGAGCAGTGCAGGGTCTTAGTCAGGGCCCCACTCAGGTTTTTTCTGCAGCTTTTGTAATACAGTTTTGCTATAATAGGCAAAAGTCCTTCATGAAGGTGTTTAAGCCATAAACCATAACATTTCAGTCTCATGTAAGGTTTATTAAAATTCAGGCATGCAAGGAAAGAACAACATGCCATGGACTTCAGTAAATTATGTGTGTAGTACATTATATAGTCAGAGAATATGATCTTTTTTACTTGCTCTGAGTATATCAAATACTGGCTCTGCAGAGGGATCAGGACAGACTGGATCAGTGAGTTGAGGCCAGTTGGAAGAGGTTCAACAAGGCTGAGTGCCCTTAGGTCACAACAATCTCCTGCAGTGCTCCGGGCTGGGGACAGAGTGGTTAGAAAGATGCCCAGAGGAAAAGGATGTGGGGATTCTGGTGGACAGCAGCTGAACATAAGCCCAGGTGTGCCCAGGTGGCCAACAAGGCCAATGGCACATGGCCTGTACCAGCAATAGTGTGGCAGCAGGAGAAGGGCAGGATTGTCCCCCTGTGCTGGGCACCAGTGAGGCCACATCTCAAGAGCTGTGTCCAGTTTTGGGCCCCTCACTGTTGAAACCCAGGACATCCCTCTGGCTGTCCTGAGCAGCCAAGACCCCTGACAGGGGGCTCAGAGACCCTGGCACAGAGCCCAAAACCCCTGTGGTTTTGATTATGACCCGTGGAGCAAATTACCAACCTTATACGAAGACCTGCAAGCCATGACAGTTTAAGTAGAATGATAGTGAATTTATCACAGGGTGAAAAATAGTTTTTTTTGGGTTTTTAGAATGGGGGTTCAGGGGACAAGATGGAGGAATTTGGGCGGTCCAGCCTTTCTTCTTCTTGGCCTCCATCTTCTGCTGTGATGTTGGCACTTTTAGTAGAAGCTCACTGTCTAATATGGGTGATAGGTATTGGAAAGTAATTGTAAACATTGTATACATAGTTTTTAGTATAAAGACATAACACTACCCCAGGGGCAGGCAGAGTGCCTCTGTCTGTCTTGTTGAGTGAACCTCAGCTGGATGGGAGAAAAAATTTTATGGATAAGGAACAATAAAAAACCTTGAGACCAAGAACTGAAGAGCTCTGACTCCTTCTTTGAGCGCCGGGCTGGGAAAAGAGCCCCTAATGCATCTCAGGGTCACTCTGACCAGCGAGAGATCCTGAGACCTGACTGGAACAAAGACATTTAGGGGCTGGAGCATGTCCAGAGGAGGAAATGGAGCTGGGAAGGGTCTAGAGCACACGTCCTGTGAGGAGCAGGGAGGTGGGGGTGTTCGTTCTGGAGAAAAGGAGGCTTAGGATGAATGTCTGAAGGGAAAGGAAGTCATAGCAAGGTGGAGGTTGGTCTCTCCTCCCAATTAACAAGTGAAAGGATGAGAGGAAATAGTCTCAAGTTGTGTCAGGGGAGATTCAGATTTGCCATTTGGAAAAAGCTCTTCACGGAAAGCCTTTTCAAGGAGGGGGCCGCCCAGAGGAGTGATGGAGTCACTATCTCAGAAGATATTTTTAGAATATGCAGATGTGGCAGTGAAGGACATGGTTTAGTGCTGGACCAGTGCTGGGTTAATGGTCCTGAAGTTCTTAAAGATTTTTTCCAACCCAAACTATTCTATGATTCTGTGATTTCATGGACAGTTAATTTGATCTGCCTTGATAATCAGTAAGTCAAAAAAATGCAGAGGTAGGAATTATACCATATTTTTCTGAAATAACACTTCTGAATAATAACATGTCTGAACGTGGTGAATTTTTGATGACAGGGTGGAACAGGAAAGAAAAGCTGCACTGACAACTCCAGAAGTGTAGATATCTGCCAACACACACAAAAAAAAGAAGCAGGACTAATCAAAGGTGTAGAGTAGGAAAATTTTTATCCTGAAGATCAGAAAAAAATAACACAATGAAGTGAAAATAGAATAAACTCATGAGGCAAGAGAGGAAGACAAAAAAACATGCAAAAAGTAAAAATCTGTGGAAAATTTACCTTACAACCTCAAAGAGAATGATGCTGATGTTGTACCAAAGGCTTAAAAAATACAGATATTGCTCACATTTAAAGAAGCAGGAGATGGGTGATTTTCAGGCTTTTAAGGAGGATGGAGTACCTTAAGACTATTAGAGATACCAGAATTAAATAGTTTGATGGTTGGGAATATTTTTACAGGATAGCTAGAGAAGCCAGTTGTTCAGGAGTGTCTAGGGAGAAGATAAACCATCTTCAGGATCAAATATACTGGATATGTAACTCAAATTTGGTTTGGAAGTGTTGCTTCCTTTAAGTTTTTTCTCCACTTGAGCAAAACATCAGATCAATAGGAATTCTGCTTGCTGACATAGTCCTGAGGTTATTTATCTTCTAAAGAAAGAATTCTGTTTCATTAAATTTGTTGCCTTCAGTACAGCAAAGAACTAATTTTTTTCTGGTAATACCAAGAATTCCTACAAGCAATCCAATTCTTCATTGTTATTGTGCTCAAAGCTTGTTTTTGAAAGATTGCATGCAAAGAGAAAGGCATACATTAGATATCTAAAAATATGCATATCAGGCCAAGGATTTATTGTTAGTATGACTGAAATATTATTAGTATAAATCAAGGATTATGAGCCTAATGTAATTGCTACAACAAAGAAAGAAAAAAAAAAAGAAAAGCAAGCAAATCAATGCAGTTAAAAGTGTTATATACATCTTAGTTTTCACTCCTACGGGAGCTATGCTCACCCTGGCACTGCTCCTCTATGCCCTAAGGTCAGGAGGGTTCATTCTGTGCTGAGAGTTTCATGGGCAGAGTTTTCAGCATCCTTTCCTGGAAGGATTATGACATTCAAACTCATCACTAGTTCTTCCTTGGTCTAGAATTCACTTTAGTGAATTTATCATGTGTTTGATAACACACTTTATACCTTTCTGCTCCTGCACTGGTCTGCAGTTCCATATGTTAAATACTGTTCCTGTGTTGCCCTTGTCACTTCTAGACCACATTTTGTGCAGGTCTGCTTTTCCTTGAGGGATCAGGTGGGAGCTGTGTTCATCTTCCACGAGCACCCTCCATCCCATTTCCCATGGCTGTACTCCTCTAAGCAGCATTCTGGGCTCCACCTGACAAAGCCTCTGCTCTTAGATTAGGGCTGTCTTTCCCTACACTGTCTTCATGTCATAAATATCTTCTGTGCAGAGTAACTGCTTCTCACTGCTCTCTATTTTGAACTGTGCTTGTATCACACAAATACAAAAAAAAGTAATGCATATAGCCATGGGTTAATTACAGAAACTGCTATCACAGCTAAACCAAGAAAAATGAAGCTTCAGGCAGGTCAAGAAAAGTTAGTACAGAGGACGATGGATAAACCCCAGACCTGAGGCCTTGGCAACTCAGTACAGTGCTTATGGCCCATTACCAGCAGTGGCAACGCTGTGCTGGAGAGCTCCAGGTTTACTTTATGCAGGCAGCAAAGTACACAGAACCTAAGGATGCTCCCTAGGTGCTGGGCTTCCTGACTAAATCATGTACTTTCATTTAAGTGCATAAAGGAGTGTTGCTTATTTCAGTTCTGGCAGTGAAGTGTTTGCTGTCATCATGCCATTTGTGAGCAGCAGTAAACCCTGCTATTACAGCAATAAGTTCCACTACATTACTGGAATCGAAACCAGAAACTTATATTTAAGCATATCCTTTAAAGACTTTTTAAAGTAAAAATAAAGCGTTCAGTATAGTGCAGCACTGAAACTGATGAAAAATAATGTCCTCAGAGCTTCTCATCACAACAGGATTACAGTACTGATTTTTGTGAACATGTTAAGTTCTGTTGGTTGAGGATGGAAAAAGAGTTCTGACGTTACAAAAATGAAAAAAAACCCTTTTTTGAAAGAGGATTTATTTTTGAAGTGCAATTTTGGGACAATACTTCCCCAAAAGACTGGTGTGAGTCTTTCCCCCCCCTTCTTTCTGTTAGCAGTCTTTGAAGATCCTTTTGTCTAACAGCTGTGAGTTTTGGGATTTTTTTATTATTCTCCTACAAATTAGAAGGCAAAAGGTAAAGCACAAATAATTAAAAAGTTAGAAAAAAATTGCAAGACTCATTATGTCTTTTTTTTCCTTATTAAATAAAAATAAACTGAAAAAGAAAATCTGTTTTTAGATACTATGAAAAACATCTAGTCAGAAAATTACATGCCTTTATGTAATTTTGAAGTTCTGTGAAAGACTCTGATTTCTCTTCTCTTATAAATTCATTGTTTAAATGAGAGATAGTACTTCAGACTGTAAAACATCAAGATCATTAGAACCAATGGACTTCAGTTCTAAAAAATAAATTTGTTTATGACATTTAAGGACCAACTTATATTATCTGAACATTTACTTTTTGGTGGACATAAAAAATAAACTGTAGTGTCTTATACACATATATGAATGATATCATATGCATGTGTAAGGTGGGAGAAGATGGGGGAGAGACTGAGGTTACACAGACACCAAGTGCCTTTTTGAGGAGCTTTCCAATCTTCCCACAAGCTGTTATAAAACAACGAGGGGAGCACCTACAGTTTCAGTTCTTCTCCTCTTATTCTATCCATATGGGAAAAATTTAGAGGAGTGATTACAATCAGCATGAGCTACTCAGGAAAATGGGCCAATGAAACTACAAGGCAGCAAAAGTATTCACAGTTAAAGGTAAACCAAGGTATTTTATTTTCTTTTTTAAACTGCCAGGTAGCTTGCTCTTAAATTTTAACCAGCTGAGATTAGAGATGCTTGTATAGCGTCAACTGCTGTTTAGCAGGAAGCTTAAAAAAAATTAAGATGATTAATGATTGGTAGCAACATACACTGCTGTCCATGGCAACTCTAATGCAAATGCAGAAAGAGGAAGTTCTCTGAAGAATGCCAAGGAGTTCTGTTGCATTCACTTAGGAAGAGTAATTAGACAGTTCCACTTAGCTCACAAAAAAATTCTGGTTTACTCCACAACACATGATTTAAATAAGCTCATAATGAAGCCTGTAAAGCAGTTGTTGATATTAACCAGGATGTTTTTTTTCAGTAAGTTATATTTCCTTTATCTATTTATACATTCCAAGAAAGACTGAAGTTTATTATGGCACTCATTAAGCACAACCCTACAATCAGACTAACACAAAAATGCTGGAAAATATTTGCAAGGTAAGAGAATTTGCCACTAAAATTACTGGAGTCTACCTTAAACTAGATTGATAAAATTATGTAAAACCTGAATTCTCTAGAGCAAAAGAATAAACTCTGCAGTTTAAAACAGAATCTGATAGCTGTTTTACTGATTTTGAAAATTTCTGTCAATTAATATATCATTTATCCTGCATGATGTTTGATCTCAACACTTTAAAGAAAAATCCCACCCAGAATCTTGTGAGCTGTTTTGGTAGTTAATCTGTTGGTGGGTTTTTTTTTTTTTCTCAGAAACTAATCCAGAGTCTGTAATTCTTGGTGAGTATTTTAATACTGAGTCAAAACAGGTGAAAATCCTTAGCAGTGACATGGTTGAAAAAGTGAGTCAAGTTAAAGGGACTGGATTGAATTCTTGGAATAAGATCATGATTCATAATTACATCTATGTCCAGATATGTTGAGTGTTTGGATGCTTGCATCCTATCCTAATGATCTCACTGGAGTAGGAATGATTCAGGAGTCATAAAAGGCAAGAGGGAAGGATAACTTGTCTCCTAAAACCTGGAGACAAAAACCCTATTTTCTTTCTCCAAATCTGACACTTCAAGACTACTTGACAAGTTTCTGAAGTGGTCTGGACCTTAACTGTTGTTAAAATCTTCTCCCTTCCTATTTTTCAGGTTCTGCCATCAGCAATGCAGTGTATAAGATTTCTGCATAACATCACAACTGCTCAGATGGTGCTCAGATTGCCACCAAAATATCTCACCAATACAATACAGCTTGATGTCAAATCCTCCAACTCAGTCCACAGACATGTGTCATCTCCTGTGAACCCATTTGTTTATTTTCTTTCCTCAATATACTGCCAGTGAAGTTTGTAAAATCACATAATAGTATGAATCAACTGTTTTGAAATATATTCTAGCCATCTACCATAACACTTAGCCCACACTGGCTGCATGGTGGACAATTTAAAACGCCACACAGCAAAGAGCAAGATGACACTTCACTATTTCTTTTCTCAGTTTTTTTTACCAGACACTTTTCCAAGGCTGATCTTCTGCATTTGAGCAAACAAAATATTGGCTGTTGTTTCTTAACAGGAAATATTTATGACTGGATGAGGGGATCCCAGAGAGCATTTGAAAATACTGTTGGACCAGCCACTCAGAGTCTTTTACATGCCTAAAAATACAGAACTTACACCAGAAAAAAGATGCAAGAACCAATGGGACATTATATACAATACTGGGACCTTGCTAATGAGGTGGTTTTTGCAACTTCCTCATCTGAATAGAATGGATGCAATGAATCTGCTCTCTGAATTACAAAAGGTCCATAAATTTGGATATAAAATTTTTATGAACATTGAACTCTTTGCTTATTATACATGCAGTCAATTTAATTAACACTGTGAGCTAGTGATCAAAATAATCTATTCACCTACTTTTAAATTCCCTGTACCAGACGAATTAAAATTACCCAGAGCATTATATACTGGATAATATCAGTGCTCACTCAGGCTTCTTGGTCATCTTTCAGGACAGTACCAAACTTTTAATTTACACCTCAAATTACACACCAACTCTACTGCATTCCCTCCTAAATTCATAATATTACAGTGCAAGCACACAGAGTCTGAAGAAGGAAACCCAGATTTCCAAGTCATATCTTACATGTTTATCCGCTCTTTCATTTTTGTGCACCCTCTTCAGTCACAGGAACAGCCTCAATTCCTGGCTCAAATTTGTCATCCTGGTGATTTTTCCTTTAAAACATGCATGCCTAAGTAGCACTCAAGTAAAATATATTAAAAATTTCTCCCTTGCCAAGTTGCTCAAAGACTGGAAAACAAAATCTTCACTTCCTTTAGAAGGTGCAGTTGAAACTTGCTGCTCTACTTTTGTCTGAACTTCAGCATTTTATCCTCTAGAGATTCTCTGTGTCTATATTAATGCCACTGAGGAGAAACAAAGCATTCTAGATTATAGATTTCTATTGGTATGACTGAAAGGGCAGCAGCCATACATTGACTGGAGGAGAGGAACTGTATAAATTGGTTATTGTGATTTGGTGCTGTTTTTAAAATGTCATGGAATAATTGTGTCCAGTAAGAGACATTCTCTGAGGAAAAAGAAAAAGTAAAATACCACAATTCACTTCTTTCTTTGTTTTTTTAAACATTGTTTTAAAAGATCAAAGGAAGATGAGAGTCATTAAGAAATATATACTGAATATAAAATTCTATCCAATACACCTACTCTAAAAACAAGGAGCTTCATATTAGCTCAAATGTGTTCCATTCGTGCTTCTCAATTCATTTTCTGCCAATGAAAATTAAATTATATGGATTACATATGGAGAATTCAACAAAGCAACATCCAAATAGAAAATTACAGGACTAAATAATCTTTTCAGATACTAAGAGGAGGAGTGCTTGGTTACATATTTTGTTTTAATAACAGCCAGGTCTGTAAAATGAAAGATTTTTTAGTAGGGGAACTTTATTATAGCAAAACTGGGTAACATTTCCTAAAGAGGAGACTGATGCAGGTTTTTAAACCTTGCTGAAGAGAAGACAGCTTGAGAAGAGAAAGTGCTCTCTGCTAATTACCCCACGAAATAAAAACAAGCACTTCCAGAAAATTAACACCATTTCTAAATCAGTTCATGGAGACTCTCCAATTTCTTGTTCAGTGTGGCAGATTGATGCTACTTTCTCTGTCACTGTCAGCATCTCTTTCACTGTCTCTGTCACCTGTTGCTAAATGCTGACAAGAAAGCTAAGCACCCCTCTTGTCTTCATGAGCTGTATCTTGCAGATCTGTGTTCAGCTGCTGGTCTGGCTTTAGACATTTCAAATGTAGGGATGGTGAACACTATAAAAGACAGTATAAATCACTTGAAAGGGAGCCAGCTTTTCTGCTTGACCAGGACAGCAATTTTTGTTTCAGTACCTGCAACCTATTCCCATAATGAGTACAGCATCCTCACACTTTCTTAGTATTGCCATCTTCCTTCACAATAAATTTACCTGGTGCAGACCAAGTGGTGTGGGCAAGGTTGGGACACATTCTCTCCACAGAGGCAATGGAGCCAAATCAGGTGCTGGTTTCAATACAGCTCAAGGCTTGTATCACAAGATGTTTCTGAGGAGTGCATATTTCAACAAATGTTGGGCCTTGTATGATGTGATGCCAACTCTGAGGAAGGACATTCCTTCTGGCAGGCACTAATATACATCCCTCCTGCAAGGAAAACCAGCTGAAAGAAAATTTCCATCTTCAGGCAGAGCTTGAACAGAGCCATAACAGGGGGATCCCTCCACACTGGATGAAATAATCATGCCTAACAAAAATGCCATATGGGTATTTTGTCTCCCTCACTTTAAGTCTGATGGGTTGACAAACATTTTAACTAGCAGAATGAAGAAGATTGACATAATTATACTGTAATTTTAAGAACTATATAAGAAATATGCAAATTCTGGGTTGGCTTCTACTACTATAACTTTGCTTTTATAGGCTCATCTTTTTATATCTCTCAGGCTGTTGCTCAGCAACAAAAATGACACAGAAGTTAATCGCATCCATCTAGTGGAAAAGTCTGTCCAAAAGGAGACAGAAATAAGCTATCCAAAAAAGTCTGAAAAATCCCGTTCTAAATGAACTATCCATCTATCTTCAGCTGTTGCCATTCCTTTTCTCACATCAGCTGTGCTCACCATTTTTCACTTCAACGATTGGATACAATTACAGGAGAAGAAGACCTCTCTGCCTAGGAGGAAAATAATGTTCTTAATGTTATTTGTTGTATTATTTCATAAAAGTAGATTGGAAGACAAAAAGGAAAGAGGTTTGGATCTATTCTATGCCTAGCACTGTTATGAAAGTAAATATTTCCTTTTTGTGTCCTAATCCACACAATTTTCATGCATGAAGATTTGGACTTTGGTATCACTTACAAAATTTCATTGGGAAATGTCAATAATTTGAGTTTTTGTTTTTTATTGGTGGCTTCATCAAAAAAAAATGAAAACAACTGGACTTAATGTCTCCTTTAATAAACAAGTATATACATTAAAGAAACCCACAACAAAACTTGCAGTTACCACCAAGGCAGAAAGCATGACAGGAATACCCTAAAATCATATAAAAACCAAGATTTTATTTTACATTTGCAAAAAATGTACCATAATAAATCCTTTTTAAGTTCAAAAATCTTGCAGCAAAACATTTTTCACTGTAAATTGTATGTGTTCTTTCAAATAAGATAATAATAGCATCATTTGAAGCTTTTTTTTTTTTTCTGTAGATCCTCCTGTTCTCTGCTCATATGTATAGAAATAAGGAAACATTTCTTAAATGTATAGAGTGAAAATAATGTAAATTGCAAGGTCCAGAGTTCACCTAGTCCAAACCCATGCTCAGAGCATGCTGGTGGGTTTTTTAAATCTAAAACTTGTGTCTCTAAGGAGCATGTAGTTAACCGAGTATTCACAAGATGGGTGAGCCAAAAGTGAGAACCAAACAACAGTATGAGACTTCATATTTTTTGTATTAATTTCACTTTTTTTTTTTTTCATTTCATATTTTTCTATTTCATTTTATTTTCATACTTTTTCTATTACTTTTAAGTAACCAGTCTCATGGTGGATACAGAAGGTGGAGGAGACTGCATTTGGCTTCCTAGTTAACATGAATGATGTTCCAATGACCTGGAGACCTTTGAACTGCTCTGGTTGCACTGGCATGCTACAGGCCTTGACCCAGGCAGAAACCCTGGGGCATGATGCAATCATTCAAGCCTGCCCTGCCTTGTTCAGGAGATAAGAGAAATTGGCCTCCAAAGATTCTTTCCAACACAAACTTCTCTATGACTTTTGAAATGTAGCAGTTTCCACCAAAAAATAATTTAATCCTCTTTCATAAGCTGCAATTTCTCTAACAGCTGAGATTTTTAAGATATGATTGAGATTAATTTAAGGTGCAAGGAAAATGCTGCAGTCTATTAAACCTGGTACCAATAATAGTGTCAAATAATGATATTAACCTCTGGAGTCATGGTATCAATTAATGTTTTAAACAAAAAATGTAAGCCATTAAGATACTTATATTTGATATTTTGCAAATATTTGACATAGCAGAACAACTGAAACTTACAGGTCAGTTCCAATTATATACATACATACAGCTATACATTAATAAATCCTATACTAAAAATAAAATGGTTAGCTTGTTCTCATAATTCTGTGTTTCATATGAATGTTCAAGCTTTTCATGTCAGTTGAAATGCCACGAAGGGCAGGGACACATAACACTGCTGTCAAACATCTAATATGGGGAAGTGATGTTCATGTTATTAAAAACAGCAATAAGTGTAAAATCACTCTACATAAATTAAGAGGGTGTCTTAGGTTTCCTAGAGCATTACCACATGGTGCTCAATGACCTAGGAGTTGTCTTTGGTCACAGGTAGTTTGCTAACTACATTTAATGTGTGAGGTTTTGGTTCAGCTGGCAAAAACCAAGTTTAACACAAAAAAGTCTGGTAAAGACTGATTAGTGTGACAGTCTGAGGCACCTACAGACTGGAATCTTATATTGTATCTCATAGGATGTCATGGCTTGGCCCCTCACAGCCATTTGCTCACTCCCTCACAGTGAAGAGTAAAACCAAGAAAACTCATGGCTGGAGATAAAGACAGAGATAAAGACAGTTTAATAGGGAAAACAAAAGCTGTGCATGAAAGCCAAGCAAAACAAGGAACTAAGTCACATCTTCCTATGGGTGAGCAGGGGTTCAACCATTCCCAGGAGAGCAGGGTTCCATCACACTTAATGGTGACTTGAGAAGAAAAATGCCATCACTCCAAATGTCCCCCCTTCCTTCCTTCCTCTTCCCCCCCAGCTTTATAAGCTGAGACTGACACCCTATGCTGTGGGATATTCCTATGGTCAGTTGGAGTCAGCTGTCCTGGCTGTGTCCCCTCCCAGCTTGTTGCTCTCTACCAGCCCACTGCTCAGTGGGTGCTGTGAGGAGCAGCAAAGGTCTGGACCATGTGCAAGCCCTGCTCAGCTGTAGCTAAAAAAGCCCTGTGACTTCAATTCTTTTTTCAGCATGAGCCCAAAACACAGCCCAATAGTAGGGGGAAAACAACCTTGCTCATCCCTCTCCTGTGTGCATGCACAAAAGTTACATTTTAAACTTGAGTGATCATCACCATGTGCTGAAATATCTGATAGACCCCTTTGCCAGAGCAACCTGGTGTTTTTTCATTTGTTTGGTATTTTCAAGCTGGAAAAGAATCTGCTGTGAGAAGGAAATCCTTAGACATGAAATGTGTGCATTTGCAATTTATCTGATTGCATCCTTCAGAATACCTATTTCCAGTTTTCCATTGAAATGTAAATGGACTGCACAAAATTGCAGCATAGTATATCAGTACTAATTTGATCCTATTGTTCTGTTGTGCTTGATACTGGAAGTTAATTTATAAAAACTTTAATATTAGTCTTAGTTAAATCATGGTCACTGCTTCACCTATGTCCTTCACTTTCCAAAATAACAACCTATATGTTCTTTGTAATGCTTTAAAAAGGATACATGATGGTGCTCTTATGAGGTTGTGCTTATCTGAGTGGTAAAATTGTGGTCTTAAATTACTCCCTTGAAGAAACACAAGACAGCAACCATCATCTTATCTTTCCCACAGGATCTTTTTTTGAACAGAAGAAGGAGGAAAAGACAATGGCAGGGAAATGGAAAGGGGAAGGACAAAGCAGAACAAAAAATGTTGATTTTTAAAGCAAAAGTATTTATAAAGCCTGTACAAATTAAAAGGTTTTCAAAGCTGTGGTTTAATATAATTAATGATTTTTCCAGTAGACTTAACTGACAATTATATCCCTGCCTTGATACATGAACATGAATATTTATGTGCACAGTTACAACCTGTCATCAGCAGTTCTTCCTGTCCCACAGACATCTTGTACCACGATGGAATATGTGATATTCCATAGAGTAGGTATAAAAAAAGAAGTTACATTTAACAGAAAGTATTTGTTCCCAGTTCTCACCTTCCCTGCTAGCTGTTTCAGCTCTCCTAATATAATCACACTTTCCTGCAATAATGTTGGCAATACCCACAAAATTCTGAGGTGCCAGCACAGAGTAGCAACTCCCTGGCACATCCCATTCTTGCTGTGCCCTCTAACCCAGGGAAGTAGCTCTTGTGTTCTGTAGTGTTAAAATTCCATTCTGTATCTTGATATCCACTAAGTTAAATTGTGAGGAAAAAAAATATAAGAAATTGCAACAGAGATTGCAATTGCAATCTCTCCCCTGGGGTTTTCTGTGGTTGTTTTTTTTGGTTTGTTTGTTTGTTTTCTTTTTTTGCCTTTTTTTTTTTCTTTTTTCACAATCAAAGAAATGTACAGCTGTATTGCTCAGCTCAAATGATAGTCCTTCCTGATTGTTTCAGTATGAGGCCTCACAGTCTTAAGTAAACTTTTCACCTTAGTACACCAGCAAAGGCATCAAATAACACTAAAAAGTAAATGGAAGACTGCATGGTTCAATGCAGACGTAAATTTCTGAAATTCAGGATTCTTTCAGAGGTAACATAATGCTGATATTCTGTCTTACTTAGCGATGTTAAGTACTAAACTGATATGGTTCTTTTCCAAAGTTTTAAAGTTGGAAATCTCTTTACATACCATTACAACTTCTGTCTTAGCTGAGCTACTGCCATTTTAAAATATTGATTAAATTTCATCTTAGCACGAAGACCCGTTTGTATGCATTGGCATTTTAGTCATCTGTCTGGTACAAATTTGCAGCTCTTATCCAGGTGTGTATTCAAAATACAATAGCTGGAAATGTTTTTCAGTGTGATTCACCAATAAAAAACTCCCATCCTTTTTTTCAAAACATTGTCACAATATTTATAACTTATGCTATCTGAAACCTGGGTATTTGTTTATGGGTGTATTTATAAAATCCTAAGCCCTGTGTTATTCTGAGTGTTTTCACAGAATCACAGGATGTTTGGGATTGGAAGGGGCCTCTAGAGAGCATCCATTCCAATCCCTCTTGATGGAGACTGAAATGTTATGGTTTATGGCTTAAACATCTTTATGAAGGACTTTTGCCTATTACAGCAAAGGTGTATAACAACACTGCACCAGCAAAACCCACCCTGGATGGGCTGCCTGACTGAAAACCCTCAACTGTGGGTTAAGCCACCTAAGGCAGATTGAGATAAAATGACACCATTGTGTGAAGCATCTGGAAGAGCATCCACCACAGGGCCCAGCCCAGCACCTTTGGGGTGGAGGCCACAGCCCCAGGTTTTTCTGCTGCCAGGCTCCCACAGATCCCTACCCCAAGGCAGGGAAGGAGGAGAGGTTTTGGGTGTGTGGCATGGCCTCTGGCCAGATGCAGTGAACACCCATCCTCCCCCGGGCAGACTGGCCCAGCTCTGGGGCCTCCCACCCCTGGAAGGCCACATCTGTGTCAGGGACAGCTGAGGGGGTGTCATGGCTCAACAAAGGCCCCCCACCAAAGGGGTCCCCAGACCCTGCACTGCAGGTGATCCCACATGATGCAACAGATCTGCAGTCTTGCAAAGGACAGTGTCAAACTTGGCCCCCGCCGGGAGGGTACCTGTGTGTTCCCACCTGCCCAAACGTATAATTATAATATGAGACATTGTTGGGGACCTTGGAAGGGTAATATGTTTCTACTTAATCTCTGTTACTCTCCCTGTCCCCACTCACTTTCTTTCTTTCTTTCTTTCTTTCTTTCTTTCTTTCTTTCTTTCTTTCTTTCTTTCTTTCTTTCTTTCTTTCTTTCTTTCTTTCTTTCTTTCTTTCTTTCTTTCTTTCTTTCTTTCTTTCTTTCCTTCCTTCCTTCCTTCCTTCCTTCCTTCCTTCCTTCCTTCCTTCCTTCCTTCCTTCCTTCCTTCCTTCCTTCCCTCTTCCCTTTCTTTATTTCTATTTGCCTCTTTCACTATTAAATAAATATATCAATTTTTTGGTATCAAGATCTAACTTTGTTTGGTTTTAGTCACCTGTTTTGGGGCATATTCATACCTTTCTGGGTTGGATCCATTTTATTCACAGATAATTAGTTCACTTTATTGCTCTGCAATTAGACCAGATCGCAGCGCCCTCTGCCCAGGTAGGGTCACCCTGAGCAGGTGACACGGGAACATGTGCAGATGGGTTTGGAATATCTCCAGAGAGGGAAACTCCACTACCTCCCTGAGCAGTGTGCTCCAGTGCTCTAACAGCTTCCTCACGTTGAGGTGGATCTTCTCATATTTTGGTTTATGGCCATTACTCCTCATCCTGCCACTGGGCACCACTGAAAAGAGTCTGGCACCAGCCTCTTGGAAGCCACCTTTAGGATATTTATAAGTATTAACGAGACCCCCTCTCAGTCTCTTCTCCATACTAACCAGGCCCAGACCCTGCAATTTCTCTTTGTAAGATAGATACTCCAGACTCATCATCTTTGTGGTCTCTGTTGTATCTCTCCAGTATCTCCTTGTGTTTCTTGAAATGTGGAACCCAGAACTGGACACAGCACTCCAGATGTGGCCTCACTAGATATGAATAGAGGGGCAGGATCACCTCCCTGAATCTGCTGGCCACACTCTTCCCAATGCACTTCAGGAGTTTTCTACAGTTTAAATGAAGGACTCATTTTCCATTGCATCACTACAATAAAAGTGAGTGTCTGACATTGATAACTAATGTGCTCAACTTCCATCCACTCTGTGACTTTCAGTGGCCCCTGAAACTGCTCAACAAATTTCAGCAACCTAGGTTATAACTTGTTGGACTAAGCAAGACCCTTAGGAATATTCACTTCATCTTGAACTATCTAATGCAACCAAGGGACCACTTGACTGGGACATCCAGCTTTCTCTCCATAGTATTAATAAATTATGCTATCATAAATTAAACTTTTAAAATGTACATGATTATAAGAAGCAGGACTCCTTTTGAAAGGAGTGGTAAAGTGACTCAAAGGAGAATTTCTGATGCACGTCTTCTCCCTCAAGTGTTCTCACTGAACCACTGAACCTTCCTATGCACATTCAGCTACATATCATTGTCACTGTCATTCCTAAGAGAAGGTTATAAAGAAATCCTCTTAGGAAGGCTTCTGATACAAAAAAATTGAACAGTTTATAAAATGATATTGAAACCAAGTGATAAATATGCAAATTAAACTTGCCAGGTGGCAGGAACTCTTTCAATGTTCCTTTTCACCTTTAGATAGAGTCTGAAAGTCTTCTGCCAGTCTCTCAGTCTCAAAGTGATTTTGAGGTATACTTGATGAGCAAATTTAAAATTGAAAATTTAATTTCCAAGGTCATTATTATACATTAAATGAAATACTCCAAGAAAAAAGTACAAAGCAGGTATGAACAGTGGTAATGGAGAGAATGCGAAGAGCAAAGGGAGAAAAAAACTATGCAAGACTGGAAGTAAAGGCCAGAAGCAGAAAAAAGAGTTACATCTATACAAAAACCTAAGAGTGTTCATAACAAGTCAGAAGGGGTGGTGTTAACCTGTTTCAGCATACATCCTTTCCTGACTGTGCCCAGGTGCAAGACCGGGAACTTGAAATAAACCTTCAACTACTCAACAAGTTCTTTGTATAGTCTGAGATTAAGATTTTTGACAGTTGACAATAGAAAGTGAAGTGCTTTACAGGCAAGCTAACTTTTTAAAATAATGTGAAATAGTGTCTGAAATAGTTTCAACACCTGTGGCAGATTACAATGTTACATCATGGTGGTAGTTTACATGAAGTTCTGAGGAAACAAATGTAATGTTTAAAAAAGACTGTGACTATATTTTGTCTGGTGAAGTTAAAGATGAATGAAACAAGCTAATCTGATAAGTATTTTACTGGTATTATCATTATTATTGTTACTGCTTTGCTTCTAAAACCAGCTTCAATTGACTTTATATAATGTAAGAGATTATGTGACTTTAAATCATGGTGTTAAGGCCTGTTTGATTTTTTCAGTGCTAGACAATACAGAAATAAAAGCAGAGCAATGTTAGTATAAATTGGCTATTTATTTTCCTTTATGGTCAGCATGGGAAAGTAAAACTGAAACATACAAATATCTCAAGAGAAGAAAAGATTGAACTAATTCTGTACTACATCTAAGACTTGAAGTTGTAATTTATGGTGTTTGTAATTTATGTAAAAATACATTGTTGTAATACAAAGTTGTAATTTATGTAATTTATTGTTTCAGGATGTCTTTCTTCTAAAGCAGAAATTTTGCTAAATTAATATCCTAGGTGTGATCTCAAAAATATTTTGAGTGTGTTGTACTGGTTTGTTTTCCTGGTCTTCTTAACTGTCATCTTAAATGAAAGGAATGTCTTCAGATGTGATTGTGTGATAAGGATCCATGATGAGAAAAAACCCAATATCCCAATGCTTTTAATAAGAGTTTATCTTTATGGAATTGTCAGTTTTCAGCAGTCAGGTTTAATTTCCTGTCAAATATATCACACAGGCATTAACAGCAGTGCCTATCTAGTCCTGTTTCTTATTTTGTCTTGGAACACGATTTTTCAATATTACACAGCAGTTGATGCATCTAACTACAGCTTGGAGAAATTTTTGTATTTCTTAATTAATAAAATTTATTTTTCCAAGGGTATGGCTTGTTTGAATTATGATTTAGATAAAGGTTTCCAGTTGTTTTCCTGCATAACTCATGGTTTGGTTCAGCACTTGGCAGCTTTTGCATGCTTCTGCTGAAGTTCAATTTGCTTCTTTACACTTTACAATCAGGTTTCACGTAGTTTGCCTCACACTAGGAAACCTGGAATATGACTAGTTTGTTTCCTGAAGAGAATGTTAAAGTTTGCCAAGTATATAATAATTTTTTAGTTCATTTCAGGTTTCAGAACCTAAATGCTACTATTTCCTGTCAGCCTCATTTCACAGGGACATGGTTTATATCCTTTGACTAAATCTGAGTTATCTAGTTGCACTTTAGCAATTCTTGGTTTTCCCCCATGAAATGAGATTATAAACTTATATGCATCTCTACTAAGTAGTACCTCTGCTTCTTATACATAAATGGTCATGTGCATATGAAGTCCTGTTGTTTGGGGTTTTTTTTCCCTTGCTTGGATAAAACCTCGACTTATCAACAATGCATCTCTTTTATTCTGTACCACATTTCTAATGCTTCTTTGGCTGTACCAAATGAATGGACACATTTATTTAGACATCCAGACATGCTGTGGTGATAGATTCCTCCTGGTTCTGTAAACTGACCAGTGTATTCCAGTGGAATGTATTTTACTATGGATACCTCTTAATTCCAAGAGCACCTGCAAAGGGACAGCAGTTGGGTCTTTAAGGATATTAAATTATTTGATGTCAAAGTAATAATTTTTATTGCAAAAACTTACTTTACTAGACTATTATTGAACTTGTTGAAAATACTGAAAGAAACTCAAAGAAAATAAGAAGTGTCCCCATCACAGGAAGGAGGTGGACATGTTGAAGCAAGTCCCAAGGTGATATGAGGGATGGAGCAGCTCTGCTATTAGGATATACTGAGAGAATTGGGACTGCTCAGCCTGGAAAAGAGAAGCTTCAGGGTCACCTAATTATAGCCTTCCACTACCTGGAGGAAGCCCACAAGAAAGATGGAGAGAGACCATTTACAAGGGCCTGGAATGACAGGACAAGGGGCAAGGACTTCAAACTGAAGGAGAACAGGATTCAAATTGGATATTAGGATGAAGTTCTTTATTGTGAGGATGATAAGGCCCTGGCACAGGTTTCCCAACAAAACTGTGACTGCCCCATCCTTAAAATATTCAAGGCCAGGACGAATGGATCTCTGAGCAACCTGGTCTAGTGGAAAGTTGTCTCTGCCCATGGCAGAGGGTTTGGATCTAGATGATATTAAACATCTCTTCCCACCCAGATCATTCTATGATTTTCTGATTAATTTTATGATTTCAAAGAAAAGCTTTGCAAAAGGGTGTAATCTAAAATAGTTATGTAAACAAGGATTATGAAGGATTATGATTATAAACAAGGATTATTTGGTAAATGTAATAGGAATGTAAGAATTTAATAATTATGAAAATAAATCATAATCCATAAGAATTAGTGTAGTGGAAAAACTACATTCATAAAAGAGAAATTTCACTAATCAATAAATGCTGGTAGGTGACAATCTGTACTATTCTCAGTTAACTTTTAAGCCTTTTCTGAAAAGAGGTATAGAGCTGGATCTTTGCTGTCATATAAAACAAAAGGGTAGAGCAGCACTCATGTCGGATAGGAGCCATGTCTGTCAAACACTGCATCACTAGCAATGCTTTCTGACTTAATAAAATGAGATAAATAGACCAGAGGCCTCACTGAGGGCTTAGAATTTACTATACTGAAAAATAACTCTTAGATCATCACCGTTCTTAAAAATGATTTATCTTGCAAACAGAAAGATTGGGTTTGGGGTATACTCTCTATGCCTTTCATGGATTAACTTATGGACTTTTTGAGGGTAACTTCTGAACCTTTTGATTATAACAGAGTTCCATTCTCTTATACTTTAGATTGAAAATCTTTCTCTCTGTAAATGTTGTCCCCTTAAGCGCTCTAAAAGTCATGTAGACTCTGAATAGTGATGCAGAATACCATTATTGCCCCCAAATGGTGAACATTTCCACAAGCACAGTCCATTCCACCGACCCCAAAAATTCCATTTGAAGAGAAAAACATACTTTAAAGTTGTGTCTAAAACAGAATTACTGGATGTGTTCTATTTTAGACATAAAATATCCTCTATCCCTTGTTATAAAATATAACCATACCTGCAAGTACTTGGATCTCATGTGTGAAATAGATGATACTGAATTAATTTGGTATTGAAAACAAAATCATAAGTTGATTTCTCCTAAATTTGTAATCTCTATACACTGCAGGAATAAATGTATTTTTGTGGCTTGGGTAAAAATTAGCTCAATTTTGCCACAGACATGACAGATGCAGTTTCCTCTGTTTGTTGTGGCTGTTTTCCTTTGCTGGAGTTTTGCTGAGTGGTTCTGACAGCATTACTGCAACCACCGACTCTGGGAACTCCCATAGCAACACATGGGCCAAAACAGCAGTTTCCCATGTTTGGAACTAACATCAAATAGCTAATGATTTCCCTGAACACTGTTTTTAAGCATTCATTGGCCCACCTCCTGGAAATCCAACTCACTTTTTCCACCTCTTGAAACAATTTAGGCACTCTACTTTGACACCTGTCAGAAACCATTCCAGTATAACTGATCATGTAGGAGTGGTCTTTGAATGCTGAATATTTGACTATGACTGTGTTGGCTCTTTCTTGAAAGACTGTCCCTCATGGACCTGGTGTGTGTGTGTGTCTCTGTGTTATAATCCAAAATGCTTACTGGGACAGCTCTGAACTGTCCACATGCTTCAGCCACACAAGAGAACAGGAATTACAGCTGTGTCACACACATCTTTTATGAAAATCCTTTTCTTAGGATTTTTCGTCCTGAGAAGCTGAGAAGCCTCAGGAACAAAATGCAAACAATGATTATCTGCTGCTGTGGAATGCAACAGGGGCATCTTTGATTGGTCTCATGTGGTTGTTTCTAATTAATGGCCAATCACAGTCAGCTGGCTTGGACTCTCTGTCCGAGACACAAGCTTTTGTTTTTCATTCTTTTTCTATTCTTAGCTAGCCTTCTGATGAAATCCTTTCTTCTATTCTTTTAGTATAGTTTTAATATAATATATATCATAAAATAATAAATCAGGCATTCTGAAACATGGAGTCAGATCCTCATCTCTTCCCTCATCCTCGGACCCCTGTGAACACGGTCACACAGCCACATAATGCACATTTACTTTTGTTTGGATTCAGATACTTATTTACTTCTTGAAAGTCTGTTTTAATCTCCTCAAAAGCTGTTCAGCCTTTTCTCAGCTCCGTGGGACTTCATCATCAATCATGACACTGAGATGGCAGGCTGCCACAAGGGCAGAATAGCTGGTGCTGTACAGTTAACAGAAACAAGTGGTTTGAGTAGCTTTCCATTAGGATATGGCTGGACCCAGACCTCTGTTTATTAATCTGATGTTTGGGCCAAAGCACTTAGCAGTAGGATCAAAGGAGTAATGAATGCACTGCAAATCATGGAGAGTGTGTGTGTGCTCTGTAGGCAGTTGTTAGCAAAAGTAGGTCACGGGCCAGCAGCTCTGCAAGGTTTGACTTAGTGCAGCCTCTCTAGGGAGAAAATGCCATCATTACTGAAACACAAATCCAGATTCCTTTGTTATGTACTCAAAACTGAGAGCTGTGGTAGAAAAGCTTAAAGCAGCAGAGGAAGGACCTTTTTGAAAAACAAGACAAAAAAGCCACACCAACACCTCTTCCCAAAATCAAAGCAAACGCCAAATTTCTTTTTGCTATTTTCAGCCATGAAAACTCAAACACTCTGCTCAGGATTCTGCTCAGGACCCTTCTCAACATGCCATCAACAAACATCACAAGAAGATTCATATAGAATCCTCCAGGGAATTTCATGATGTCAACACTTCAACCACAGGCTAAACTTATTTTCTGATGATTTCTTTAAGCAGCTTGTCTGCAAAAATTGTGACAAACTTTTGTTCAGATCCCAGACTTCCATGTAACTTTAATTGAAATAATGGGGGTTTTTTTAATAATATGAAAAATATTTGGGATTAAGATGCCTTCAGATTATTTTTAATGGCAAATTATTACACACATGGAAATCCTTCTAGGAAGAGAGGATAGATGGGTAGAAGAAGGTGGGAGGAAAATAAGGGTCAGGAGTTAAGACAGAAATGAACTTCCCTGCTTATTTTTCATCCAGCAAGGTTTACTTTCAAATTGTTTAATATGATTTCTGATAAAGTTTTCCTTTCTTTTAAAGTAGAAGTGTAAACTGCTTTTTTATTGACTTAGTCATTCTAGAAGGTTAATATCTAGAAGGTTAATATCTTTCTAAGTTAATATCCAGTAGTTTACATAGGTCATCATTAATCTTTTACATATTTCATTGTCATTACTTGCCCTTCCTTACTACCGCCCCCTCATTTTTAATGAAAAAAGGACATTCTAGAAAAATAATTGTTTGTCATAAAAGGCTCATTTTTTTGCAGTGTGGATAAAAAGCAAATTTTTCTCCCAAATTTGCCCTAAACCAGGACAAGTGGGCAGAAGTGATTTCTAGGGAAATCATTAATCCATCCAGTACAGCTGACCTAGCTATTCCCATTTACATTAAACTAATTTTCTTTTTATGAAGCAATTTAATTGTCTCACTACCTGTCTCTTTCCCACGCATTCAGTTGTCTGAATATTTTTTCTTTAAATGCAGAGATCACTGAAGCTATATTTTAAAAGAGATGTAGAGAGGGTCAACTCAAACCAGAGGCAGAACAGCAGAAAAAGCTTCAGTTTGTTAAGTTTGAGTGTCATTAGCAGCAGAATAATTTGATTATCAGTTAATGGACTCATTAAATGAGACAAAAATTAATTGTGTTCAAGCCTAATACAGTTCTGTTGTGCTCAAGACAGAAAAAGTGCCAAGAAATTATTGGAGGGAAGGGGATTGACAGTATTTAATAAATTTTGCTTTACATTTACACAAAAAGGGTTTTTATGGCTTCAGATTAAGCAAAGCTCACCCCCTCATTTTTCAGACAAAGTAATTGCATTTGCCTTCAGGAAGTTTCAAAGGGAAAGTGTCAAAACAGGACTTCCTTCCCCCTCCCCACATCCCCTCTTCCCTGAAACAGACGCTTGTTAAAAAAAAAAAATCCTGAAGAATTTCAGCTGAAAAAACTTCATGGTTTGACAGCATATTGTTTCACTGGATTTTACTGAATCAGACATTATCAGCCTTCAGGGAAGGGAAGCAGCTAGAATAAATTACAATAACTTCTTGCAGAGCTGATTTCACAGCAAGTGAGAGTTGAGACTTAAGAAGCATTAACTAATTTGTTTCCTTGTTTGAGGTTTTTTGTGTAGAACTGAAAGACCAAAATTCAGCCTAAAAAGGATGAAAAACAACTCAATTTTTCCTTCCTGGGAGCTGTAACCTTTCACATTGACCTTCAAGGTACCCAACCACTCTATACATGAACTTCCTGAGTCTTGGTGATCTTTCACCATGTTCAGTTGTCTTCCTACAGCTGAGCAGCAGCAGCAATCCACAGAGACCAGCTGTGCCTCTGAATTTTGCCCATTGCAAATTCAAGGCTTGCTCTTACACCTTTCAGGTAACACCTCTGATTTTGACTCTCCTTACCTCATCTTGCTCGCAATTTATGGGGTGAAGGTTTTCGTGCTGTTGTGAGCTACTCAATTAAACAATTGATTAATTACTAACTATTGAACATTTGTTACACAGGAATACTTAAGCTATTCATCCTATGGACTAAGCAAAAGCTTGTTAGCAACTGCCAGACTCAGAAATACATATCCAGTTGCAGCTACCTGGAACAAATATATTTTCCTGATTTATTTCAGGACAGCAGCTGTCCTGGACAATATTTCAATATTTTTGGCTAACAGTTGAATTTTCTTAGCCAGCTGTATATTTCAAGATCTATTTAAATATCTCTGCTTTCTCTTCTGCTTTCCGCAAGTGTTCAGCATCACAAATAACTTAAAAATAACATCATTGCTGCTTTTCTGCTTGTCCTCTTCTTATAAAAACAATGATACAGAAACTAGAATGGTTAACACCGTGTCAAGTGAGCATTTTGTTACTCATTACTGTGACAGCTTCTGTATATTTGTTACTCATTACTGTGACAACTTCTGTATTTTCATCTCAAACTAGGAAAATGCCCCAGTCATTCAACCCAACAATCAAGACAGGCTCAGCACTCATATGCAGAAGTTTTTTGCACCAAAGGCAATCCCCTTAAAATACACATGTACACACACATAGACTGCACTGGTTATAGCAAAGAATGACCTTTGCTTAAAGGCTTTTATTAAAGGCTTCAAGATGAAATTATCTTTATCTTAAAATCAGATCTAATCACAAGGAACAACACAAACAGCTTTTACTCATACTTGTAGGTTCTAAATAGTGAGATGAACAAGTTTCTGAGTAATGATTATATTTCAGGTAAATGACCAGATCAAGGATGATTTTTCAAGCCATGATATATTTATCTTCAAGTTTAGAAAATGAGATTTTAAAAACAATTTACCTTGGGTTTTTTAATTTAATACTTTTATTTGGCTTATAATAACTGAGCTTTTTTCTTGCACAAAACCCACTGAATCTTTCTTTAAATAAATGAGAGTTTTCATTTTATAATTCAGTTCTAAAGCCAGAGTTTTCAGGAAATTTAACACTACAACAGGATTGCAAAATATGGTGACACAATCAATTTATTTTCTTATGGCTTTACATCTTGCATATATTTTTTTTTTTCATCATGGCACAGCATGACAGGCTGCTTTGTAGACCTGCCATAGATTTTATGTAGCTAGTGAGCTAGCTTTTCCTTCTGTAACTCTTACCCAAAACAGAAGTTAAAGGTTAGCAAATTCAATTCTGTTTATATGTTTCCTGTAAATAAACACTTACCTTGTGTGTGAATTTAATTAAATAGACCTAAATAAAGTAATTTGAATATCCAATTCACATATGTGCCTTTGCCTTGTCATCTGACAAACAGTGTGTACAAACCCCAGTAAGAAGCTTTTAAAGTACAGCTTTAAACATTTTTATTTTGTAAGTCCAGCTGACTTGATTAAACACAGTGAGAAAATATATTTATTTTATTTAATAAACCAAATAATTTTAGAATGAGATTGCATCCTTGAATAACATTATATATGAATTATAGTTTATTACTACAAATATTTGGCAATACACAGGTAAAAAAAAATTACATTAGCATTCATGCCACCTAAATAATTTTCTCATTATTTGCAGCAAGCAGAGAGAAACAGGTAAACACAGTCAAAACAAATACAATTCAAATGAAAAATTGCTGCAAGATAGGCTATCAGTAAAAGTGCACTTAGGAAAAAGCCTTCAAAAGTTATTTATGAAAAATTGTATTTTATTGACTGCATTATAGTCCCCTTATAAAATCAAAGCATATTCATTTGACTGCCATGACACAGTTTAATCTTTGAGTTGAGGAGTAATGGTAAAGAGATACATAAACAAAAAAACCCCTTCAGTGCCAATGTCATAAAAACTGAAACTAGTGGAGAATGTTTCTTTCCAAAAAATCAGTCATTTTGTCCAGGTCTTGCCTTCCAAAACAGAATGAGTCACATGGGAAAGCTGTTATAAGGAGATGTGAACAAATTAAAGAGGAGCTGATCAGTAATTGAAAAAAAAAACCACGTGGCAAACCACAGGGCTATAATCACTTTATTCATGGATTACTATTGTTAAATAAGACCCATTTTATTTAGTTAAGAATTTAATATGGAGCTTTATCAGAATATTCGTATTTATACAAAATTCATTAATTTGAACAACTTTCTTACAAAAATGACATTATTATTCTGGCAACTGGGATGAAACTTAGAAGTTCTGGTTTTGTTTAATGATCAAGAAAGGAAGCCAAGTATTGGACAATTTATGTCCTAAAGCCATCACCTTTTCTGCAAGGCGGCACGTAAAGACAGCTGGGTTATTTCTGGGTAGTGCAGCACAATTCCAGGCAGGAAGACCACCAATAAGTAAAGCAGATAATGTGCCACACCACAGCAGTTCACAGCTCTGCAACTGCCTGCACCTTCTTGTGAGGGAGCAGACTCACCATCCCACTGGAAAAATCACAACTCATTGGCAGATTTCTACTACTACTGAATAAGTAATATAAAAATAGCTTTGAGACATGACACCCTTTTCACTCTCAAAAAATTACGTATACCCCCAAAAGTCAAAATAGTGATGCACACTATGCAAGTGGCACGTGAAGGGAAAGCTAATTAAGTGGATGAAGATTTGTTAATTATGTATCACCAGATTTTGCTGTACACTTGTTAACTGTTATCAGAACCATAGTAATTATGAACCTGTACTAGCAGCTTTGAATATTACTAACTGAGGTGGAAAGGAAAGAATGTGATTAAAGCTCCACAGAATAAGGATGGTAAATAACTTACCTGCCAGACGTGGTGTCATATGCTGACTTCAGTAGCATGCTGATGAAATTTGCATGGATATTTCTTCTGACAACTTAAAAAAAGTTTTTCTTGAGTAGAATCTGATATCTATGAATTCCCACACATAAAGTGTAGGTGCACCCAATACTTGAGTCTAGTCTCCCTAGTAAAATGTATACAATCGATTTTCACTCAATTGGTCCTGAAAAGTTAATTGAAGGGTAATGCAAGTAGGGAATTACAGGGATACTACTGGTAAATTAGCTTCATTTCAGGTTTCCTCATTATAGAAATATGTCTAAAATGGGAGCTTGAGGCTTCTTTTCCCACAATCATCATAGATTTTTTTTTTCTTAAAAATTTATTCTAGCACTTAGAAAATAGAGAGATTATAGTTTTTGATTTGGAACCCTAATGATACAGTCCAGAAAACACTAACTTGTACTTCAGTCAGAAGGTACAGAAAGATACTCTCATATCTGACTGCCACTGAGTGTTACATATGTATTTATATCTATGGGGTATTCAACTACTTTTACTATTTTATAATTGGGAAACCCGGTTGTACAGAAAAATAATTTTGTACAAATCATGTCTGACAGAGAAGGTATTTGCCTCCTTATTTCAACCTTTAGACAAATTAAATGTTTCAATCAATTGTAACCTAAAAAACATTATTTGTTCGACACCATTTCTTCCATAAGCATTTCTTACAGGATTATTTGCAATTAAGGTATAAATCTGAGAGTAAGTTATAAAAGATATTTTCCAGAAATGCAGTTTATCCTTGCTTAGAGAGGGAGAGAAGGCATACTCTGAAGGAAAAATGCACAAATTCATGAATGTGTCAGCAAAATGCCAGTTACAATAACACTCCTCAAAAGTCATAGGGAGAGAATCAGGGAATATTACAGTGTATGCTGATATTATCACCCATTGAGCAAAATCCATAAATAGACAGTGGCAAATATTCTGACTAAAAGCTCTCTAGGTGTTGCTGTTTGTTCTAAGAATATTTGTACTGTGGTCCACCCTAACAGTTGTGCATTTTCAAATATAATGTTTAAATGGAAGAATAAGCACAGAAGTTGATGCCACAGTGGTAGCCAAGTGCAAACATGGTAAGGAAGAGAAATTAAGCCAAGTAAAAGAACTGTGTAATGACAGGCCAGACAGGTGAGCCTCAAAAAAATGACAAGGATCATTTCTGGAAAATGGAAGATTTCCTGTATGAGGGAGATGAAAGATGGAGGGGTCCTACTGAGGCTTCAGTTTTTGTGGGTTCTTTAGATTTTATTTTTGTTCTCCCACCTCTTCATGAAGAAGCAACATACAGTTTCAAAAGATGATTCTCCAGATACTTTCATTCTGGTAGAAGTCATATTTCAGTCAATCCCTTTTTGCTTCATGTGGATCAAAAAAATAACAACCATTCAAGCAAAAGGGTAAAATAAAAATGAATAGAATTCTGTGTCCCAGCAATTTCTGATTTTTTTTTCTCTAAAGATTATTTTTAACCTGAGAATGTGCATGTTCATGCATATATGTGTCTCAGAAGACAGCTGAGTGTGTCTGTGATGAAGAACAGATATACCAAAAGTTTTCATTTAGATTGATGATGATTTTGTTATTTCCATAACTGAAATCTGAATCAGAGAGCTGAAGGCAGCCAGACTAATAAAAAATATTTTTAGGAAGCTCAGAAAGTTTTATCCAAATTTCAGTGAAGAATAAACCCTCTGATACAGTCAGACCAAAGAACTATTATAACCAAAGGACTCATGGCACTGACTGGAAACTAACACACAATTTAGTGCTCATGAGCACTAAAATACATATCGAATACATACAATTCATTCAATTAAAAATTACACTTCTTCTTCACAGTTTTCACACTTTCAAACATTATTTGAAGGACTAAAACCTAGTGAAAGTCTGAAATTCTTTCAGAGGTGAAATTATCAGAGAGCTGGAGCACCTCTTCTACAAGGACAGGCGAAGAGAATTGGAGTTGTTCACCTCAGAGAAGACAAGGCTTTGGGGAGACCTTAGAGCTGTGCCTCTACAAGAGAGCTGGAGAAGGAATATGTAATGGTAATACAAGGGGGAATGATTTTAAACTAAAAGAGGTATGTATAGACTAGATTTAAGAAGAAATTCTTTACTGTGAGGGTGGTGAGACACTGGCACAGGTTGCCCAGGCTGCTCAAGGCAGGCTGGATGGGGCTCTGAGCAATCTGGTTTTGTGGAAGGTGTCCCTGCCTATGGCAGGGGTGTGTAACAAGATGATCTTTAAGGTATCTTCCAGTCCAGATCATTCTATGATTTCAGGATTCTTGGTTTGGCATTTTGCCATGACACAAGAAAATATACTAGCTCCATACAAGTTTTTGAGAGACTCAGATGAAAAGGTAGGATCCATTCATTATTAAGGTCATGCTAATACACAGGAATATCAAAGATTTTTTTACACTCTTCTGTAGTGATGACAATTCCACTTGAAAAAAAAAAACCAAAACAACAAACAGCACCATGGTATTTAAAGGCTTATAGAAGACTGAAGCTGATGGCAAGAGAGAGAGATTGTTTAATGCTTTTTTTTCTTCCTGCAATTTTTAGCCTGCAGAATTTTTACTCTTTTGTAAATGCTTGAAAATATTGAGAATTAAGCTAGAAATGTCAGTGGACCTGAAGACTTAATAGGATTCCACAAGCTTGTCAGCAGCTATGAGAGATGCAGTCTAGACAGATGTCTAAGAGAAAGGTATGTGGGATAGATAATAAAGGGGGCTTACTTGACATTCTGAGCTAGAGTTCACCAAATTTCTCCAGCTCTTTTTCTTCTCTTTTGCTGTATTTTCTTTACCCACACAACATCCCACCAAAGTGAATAAAGTCTTGGAAGTATTTCCCAATTGCAAGGCTGCATCAGCACCAGCATACTGTATGGCAATGCTGTAGAATGGCAAGATCCATCAGAATGTACTTGTGCTTGACTTTTTTTTTCCTTTTGCTGTTATTGTTAGGTATATATAATGTCAACCTGTTTTGACCCCTTGGAAATTTTTTGTTTCCTCTTATAAAAAATATTTTTTACCTGCTTTCATGGATGTAAAAATAACTTTGATATATATTTGTGTGTGTGTGTGTGTGAGTGCCTGTCTGTGTGTGAATGCTCCAAATCGAATTCTTGAATTCTCAAGAAGTCCACTACCTGCTGGCAGCACTGGATATGGGCTCTTTGAAAAACCTGTCAGCATCTGGACTAAAAAATACTGGCCTGTCCCAAATCTTCAAATTAATAAAGAAATTAAAGAAAACCACTAATTAAGACACTGATCAAGTGTTGGGTTTCAGCATATAGACTCTTGAAATGGGGAAAATGGGAGAAATGAGAATCTGGAAAAGACTTTCACTAAAAACAATTCATTTATATACTGGTCTTGGAAAGAAGATGATCCTGAAACAGTGAAGATCTTTGCTAGAGAAGAGATCCTGAAAGAAAGGGAAGATTCTGGAAATCAAGGGGCTGTAAGAAGACCAAAAAAGTGAGATGCTTGGGGACCTTGAGAGGAAAGAGCTGAGATGGGTAAGGAAGAGCAACAGCATAGAGAGAACCAACCCAGTTTTATAGAGACCTTCCAGAGCCAGGAGGGACCTCCTGCAGTGAAGGGATGGTGAGACCTAAGAAACACAAGAGCTGCAGGGGAGGCTGTGACAGAATGTGTGAGGTAAGCATGCAGGATAAAAAACCCTCATTGCCCTTTTCTTAAACAAGCTCCAGCATCCACATTCACCCTGGTCATTTACTCCATCTCACCTGGAACACCTGGCACTCTCTCTTCCCTGTTCTCTTCTCCCACTCCTGCCCTGGCTTTCCCTATTTTCTTAGTACCTGCAGTGACTTTTTAACTTTTTTTTTTTTTTTTTTTCTTTTTCCCACTGGGAACAGTAGCAGCTGTGGCAGAAACCAGTTCAGGCCTGCTGTAATTTGTTCCTAGGATAGGTATCCCTTTCCTCTTTCTCTGGTCCTCTTTAAAGAAGTCTTTATATTTTTTGTTGCAGTCATGTCCTGGTCATTTACCTGCATCATTATCAGTTGCTGTGTGATCATGCCACATAGCTTTACCATGAAGGGAGTGAAGCATGCAAAGGTAATTTTACATATGATGTTAAAAAAATTGGCTAGTTGTTCTTTTTCAATCTGAAGTGAAAAAATATAACCCAGAGCTTTTGTTCCCAAGTGAAGGTCACACAGACAAAAACTATAAAACCATTTGAAGCAAACAGCAAGCCCCAATATTTTAACAGGTCATTCATCTGGGCAATTTTTTGAGCAAATCAGAGTTAGTTTTGCTTTGATGGTGTCCTGGTACACGTGTTTAAACAACATCTACAGTATCTATTCTGTGCAAATAGTTTAACTGGCTATAACTCTGGGCTTCCAGTGACCCAGGAGTGACCTTTCTTGCTAATGCATGCCCTAAAAGCAAGCATGAAAGGTACGCATAGAGACAAATAGTTTAAAAATTCAAATTATTCTACTAAACACTTTTTCTTTCCATTTTATATGCATAGAAGGCCAAATCAACAGCTATGACCTTGTAAGCCTCTAAATTTTTCTTCAATTTTTTCATAGTACAATTAGATAAAACTAGTACTTACATTCCATAGCACTTCACATTGAGGATAGCATAAAGCATATTAGCAAACACATATAAAATTGAGTACCGTTGTATTTCTATTTTTTTATAAACTCAATACTGTAACAATTCCAGACTGACTTTCTGCAGAAATTTCAGGGTTTTTCACCATGGAGCCAGAAAGCTGCAACAGGAACCAAAAAGAGAGAGTGCAAACTTTAGCTGTACTTTTTTATACAGGTATGTGTCAACACTATTTCCTTGTCCAGCTTTAACACCTGAGACATTCATAGTGGGGAAGAGTGTGGATACATCTGCATTGCAGATCACAAAGCCTGGATGAGGCAGAGTAACCTCTGGTTGCTCTCACCTCCAGATGTTTTGTTTCTGAGGCCTGAGCTTGCTAGGCTGGAACAGTTCCAGTGCAGTCTGCACGATACTCACAGCCATATTTTGGTGTTTCCACTTTACCACTGTGCCTAGGAAAAAAATGAAGTTCATTTTTTAGGCTCAAGCCTAACAGAAAATAAAAAGAACATAGGAACAGCTATTCTCACTTGTTACAGTCATTGTTTTTAAAGTTATTAGAAATGCCTCAGCCTGAATTGAGGTGCAAGTGAGACCATGTGCCAAAGTCAATAGTATGGATTTTATTTGATAGAAAATATGAGAAAGAGAGAGAAAGGGGAAAAGAGAGAAAAAGGAAGAGAAAAAAATAGAAAAAAGGTGGTGGGACAGAAATCTAGACAGATTAAAGAAAATACCACCACTCTGTGGATCCTCATGGTGTCCTGTTGATCCTCTCCAGCTGGTCTTCTTGGTGGTGAGGGTTCTTTTTCTCCAGAAAACATAAAATCCAATGGATTAATTCATGCTCAGGCCAGGTGGGAGTGCCCGGGTATTCCCCCCCAGCCCACCCGAGCAGGGTGAGGGCACAGTTTGACACAGGTTCTTGCAGCAGACTCTGGATCTGTTGCATCTCTTTGCATCACCTGCAATGCTGTGGTGCAAGGGCTCAGAAATGAGTCTGGGGAGTGCTTTCAGGATCTTTGATGGATTATGGCACCCCCTCAGCTGCCTCCCATGTGAATGCCCCGTGGATGTGGCCTGTGGGGTTGGGGGTTTCACAGCTGGGCTGGTTTGTGTGAGGGAGGATGGGTGTTCACTGCCTCTGACCAGGGGTTACACCACACATCTGAGACCTCCACCTCACCCCTCGGCTGGGGGGAGTCTGTGCAAACCCGGCCTCTGTGGGCTGTGGTCTCCCCCACCCCAAACCCAGCCAGGGATGGTTCTCAGTAGAGCTGGGTTTGGCTTTCTTGTGGATGCATTTTTCGCCCTCAGCCCCAGATGATTGAACAATATCCTTTTTATCTTATCTACATGGCTTAACTCACAGTCCAAGGTTCCAGTCAGGAATTTTCAAGGAGGGATGGGCTTCTGTGTTTGTAGCTTCTTTATACGGATTTTCCTACAATGGGCAAAACTCCTTCATAGCAATTTTTAAAGCATGAACCATTTCAGTCTCTGACATCACTGGAAATTGAAACATGAAAATTCACTATGAGTTTTGAGTCCCAGAAGACTGCTCATTCCAAATATACCTGTTATTTCAGATAGCCTCATAGCCTGTCCATAATGAACTGTAACTCATGCAATAAATACCTCCAGGAACCTGAGAGCATGACCCAAACCACTCTGTTTCACAAGCTGTACAAAGCAATGACCACAATGATAATTTTATGTCATGAGACACAGAGACTCTGGCATCAGATAATTTAATTTAAAGTAGATAATTCAGTATGCATCAATTTAAAATGAAGCACCATCATATTCATCGAGCTCATTTCGTCCAGAAAAGTATTGCCCATTTTTTGGAAAGATCGATGTCAGAAGGTGACTTTGACCCTCAAGCTGCCTGTAGTGTTGATGTCCACACTGACTGTAATCAATTATCAGTAGTCTGTAGCATCCCACAGCAGCCTAGGCACAAGGGGAGAGTAAAATAAAAAATACTGAAATATTTTATTGTAACTCATCCTTTAATGACATAAATGAGGTTTCTATGCCCACACAACATCTGAAATGAAGAGCTATTACATGAATAGCCAATATCTGAATGATTTTTGTGATTCTTATCAATCTGAAGAAAAAGCTACAGATGTGAAACTCTCATACTTTCAAAATTGCATCTAGGCAGAAAATGGACATTACCAAGCAAAAAAGAATATATTGGCAGGATGTTGTTAAAAATTTGAAAAATTCACTTCTTCAGAGTCACTTTAAAAGATAAATATACAAACTTATTCAAATAATTGTTTTTTATTCCTTCACTTAGACTGTAAAACCTTTGAAACATAAAATTTACTAAAAAAAAAAGGATTGTTAAAACTCCAAATGTATTTATCAAGACTGTGAGATAAGCATTAAGATGTATGTTTGGATTATACATAGAATTAGGCATGAGAAACAAAATGATGGTATATATACGCACCAGAAGTTCAAAGAAAAGCTCATTAATGTTTTGTTGATTTTGAGAAGACTTGATGAAACCCAATATGTCAGATAAATACATATTTTTGAATGCCTAATGGCAACATGAAATATGCAGATAATGAAAAAAAATGGGTACTTGGGGAGAAAGTAGCAATACAAACAGATTGTGAGGCTGCTGAAGACTGTAACATCAAGAGAGATGTATGCCAAGGTTGCCTACTTTATCTCTGTAACTGTTCAGCACAGATGCAGAAAGCATAACAATCTGCAGAAGAATCAAAAACATTGTAAATGAGATATTTGAATGAAGGAAGTGAATAGTAACAGCACAGTGGGTGCTGGTGACCATGTTTGAATAACATTGACTGGAGCAGAATTCAGGAATTCCCTGTGAGTAGCATCTCAAAGGGTTTCAGGAGAGTGAAAAATGTTAAGAAAACAATATTATAAAAATGTCAACTGAATAAAATCAGCAAGAGAAATTCCCAGATCCTGCTGGACTGACTGAATAGGTCTATTAATGGTGTGATTTGTGAGGGTCTGGTTCTTTTGTCTTTCAACAGAGTGCATATTTTAAGAAAATACTCTGTACACTAAAGGTAAACCCCAAACTTAGAAAGGAACAGTTCAGTGGTCTGTATATAAGTCAATATATATTTTTTTTAATACAGCTTAATTTAAAACCTTAAAAAGGAGGATAAAACACTAATAACTTCAAAATGTGATGCTTGTATGTAAACAGTCTACTTCTATTCAAATACATTGGTCCAGCTGATGCTTCCTTGATTTAAATATGGACAAAATTTATGTAATTAAAGCATTATTCTGGTTTGTTTCTAAATCTCTGTATCTCCTACATTTATAGTTACATTCCAGTTCCCAAGGTCTGCTAATGCAATAGCCAAAACACTCTTAAGAAGTCGAAGAAAAAAGAAATAGCAAAACACCCCTACCCACAACACTCCACTTCAATATTTCAGTTCAAAAACCCCTGTAAGCCTTGTACTAATCTTGAATCTATTTTTCAGGATTGGAGTTACCAAGCACGAATATTCCAAGTGATCAGTACTGTATTATGTTCTGAAAATTAATCTTTCTGCAGATTAATATACAGTTTCTCACTAAGAGGGTGCCTTTAATTTAGTTAAGATCCGAAATTCAGAGCACAAAACACAAAGCTTGCACTGAATCTGCACTCACTATGGGACTGAACTAAAATTCATGATAAAATGAAAGTAATTTTACAGGCAGTGAGTCATTAAGTTATTTTAATTTTCACCCTCTAGTGTAGTAGAAAAACATCTGAAGCAGATGGATTTTGCAGGTAGTGAAACATTTTAAAAGAACAAGGGAATTTAGGCATAAATGCTTTTGAGGGAGAAAAATGAGAAAATGGTAAAATTACTTGGAAGACCACAGAGAGAGAAAAGAAATTAAGCAAACAAAATTGCCAGATTTTAAATGCTGGCAACAGCGTATCAATGAAGAAAAACAATGAATTTTTAAGATGTAGTACCAGCCAAGAAAGGGAAGTGTTTGGGGAAGTGTCTCTCATGAAAATTTTGTTTTCTTTTTTTCTATTCCCCATTGAAGGAATTTTGATTTGGCATTTGGATGTTTTTTGCAAACTTCTGCAAGCAATTACGTTACGTGTATCAAAACTTGATAAAATCTTTTCACTTCTTTCTAATGAACACATTTCTCTTGTGGGTTTTTGTTTATGGAATTAAACTGAAATATTTTATTCCCTGCCGCTCCCTTTATGTGTATTGAATAATGCAGTAAATTCTCACACATTCTGCAGTGCCCCAAAACAAGGTTAAATACACAATCCTTCAGTTATGTTTTATAGCAAATTGAAAGGGAGATGTGAGATGAATGAAACTCCATGATCTTGCAAAGGAAAGCCTCCTGGTGATGCTTTCATTAGTCCCTCTGTTTTAAGGTCCAAATAGCTTTGGAGCTTTGGCCATTTTTGTATTTTTTAGGTATTTCTGTCTCTTCCCAATTTTACCCAGCTGCTGCTATATAGGGATGCTGCAGTGTCAAATCTGCATGTCAAACTATTGTATAATATGGATGCCTCTTTCTTTCTGTAAGGCAAAACCGCTTTGCTATTAAAAGGATGCATTCCAAATTATATGAAGAAATATAATGACTTCTATCATAATTTTTTTCCTTTTGCAGAAAAAAAGGCCCAATAATTTGTCTTCTTTCGTGACATTTTCTCAAAACTCTCTACAACTTTGGGATAGATGTTATATTGCAAAGAAGATGAAAAGAGAAAGAAGGAATTGAGAACTGTTCCATTTTTCCTATCTGATTTGATACTGCCTCTTGAGATTCGGATAAAATACCCCTTGTGACTCATTCCCACAGAGACAATTTAAGAGAAAAAAAAGGTGTTGTCAGATAAGGATATCAATGCAGAGTTTAATTAAGCCATAAATTATAGCTTCAGTTTGTGATTTTAACCTTAGTCTCCTTTTTCTCTCAGACTTCAAATATATTGTATATCATTTTTAATTACACAATGATGGTATTTGATTGATTTTTTCATTGTGACTTATTGAGTATATAAAAAGGGAATTAGCAGCTGTATTCAGGGTCAGTTCTATTTTGGAAGGACACATTTGTCAGAGTATATCTTTGCTGCTTGACAGTGTGTGGGTTGGACTATTAGCACAATGAAAAATAAGGTGTATGTCAGTCTAACCTCCAGCTCTTCGTTAAAAGGAGAGAAAAGAAAACATCAGTTGAGCAATAGAAAAGTAGAGAATAATGTGTGCAAGATGAACTGCAGGCATTTCAGAAGCAGATGGGAAAGTATTTTAGCTGTTTCCTGAAATCACTGGGAAGTTACAGAAGACAAGGATGTTTGGATGGATGGAACATTAAATGTGTCAACACTTATGATTTTGTTTACCTTGGTTTCATGGGGTTTTTTATTTGTTAGGTTCTTTTGTTTGTTTCTTCGGGTTTGGAGCTTCCTGGTTTGTTTTTTAGATATTTTTTGTTTTTGTTGGTTGGTGGTGGGGTGTTTTTCTTGATTTTCTTTTTTTCTTTTAACAAGTTTGACCATTTTTAACTATCTGGAAAATAGCTGAATCATTCCGTCTGCATTTTAGAGTAGGGTTCAGTACAGAAGTCAGCAGAACAGTAGTAATCAAGAGGCAATGGAATCAGGAAACAGCATTGAGCATTCATCCCTGGAAGTGTTCAAGCCTAGGCTGGGCAGGGCTTTCAGGCACCTGGTCTAGGGGAAGTATTTCTGCCTACTGCAGAGGGGTTACAACTGAATGATCTCCATGGTCCCTTTCAACCCAAACAATTCCATAATTCAGTGGTTGGGATCTAACTTAAGTTGTAAATGCCAAATTATGCTGCATTGAATAAATCCAAGGAGGAGAAAGCCACCATCTTCCAGAGGTTATTTTTTAAAGGAAAAAAATAAAACACAACTCTTACAAAATTTCCAGAATACAATTTCAGATTGTTTTCCTAAAAGTGACAATACACAGATATCTGAATTAATATGATAACATATATTTCCAGATATAAGCAATTATTGTGGTGAATCCATAGTTTTGTTTGAATCAATGCACAGCTTAAAATGGTCTGCAGAGAAACATTTAAAACTTGCAGACTATCTCTCTACGGATCAAGACAGATGATGTTAAAGAGTGAGTAGTAGGTACCTTGGCTTTTGGATAGCAATAATCACTTGAGTAACTGTACATTGCATTATTGTGTGCAACTGTTCTGATCGCAGTGAAATCCCTGGTCACTCACTTTAAATTAGTATCATCAATAAAGGAATTAGGTCATAAGTGTCAAGTAGGAATTAGGTCATAAGTGTCAAGTAGGAGTAGTCTAAATTCTGGAGACAGTAGTTAATACCTACTGCTCTGTTCAGCTTTCTTTTACCCAGTAGTGCAAACTAAACTGGATCCTGTTCATTCCATTCTCAAGTGACATGCACAGTTGGTACTATTTTAAATTATAAAGCAGGAAATAATGAAATAGGGAAAAAGAATTTGGGTTGATTCCATTGCAGGCTGAAAGAGCTATAGTAGCAAATAATAAAATAGGAAAAAGTTTTGGGACTGGTTCTGTTGCAGATTGACACAGCTCTGAGCTACCTTGGCAGTACAAAAAGGTCTATAATGATTTTAGTTAAGAAGCACTGAGCTCATTAAATAGGCATTTTTATTGGGATGGAAATATGTTCACACACGAGTTCTGGACTATTACATGTCTGAAAGTATTTTAAGATATGTGCCTTGAATCACTTATCTCTTTTTGACTGCTTTTCCCACAGCGTTCTCCTAGAGAAACAGGCTATTTGTGGCTTGGATAAGTGCACTATTTGCTGGGTAAAAAGCTGTCTGGATTGCCAGGCCCAGAATGTGGTGGTGGTGAATGGAGCTAAATCCTGCTGGTGGCTGGTCACTAGTGGCTCAGTATTTGGGTCTGATACTGTTTAATAATGTTACCAACTATCTCAAGAAAGGAATTGAGTGACCCCTCAGTCAGTTTGCAGAGTATCCAAGTTGGATAGGAATGTTGATAGCCTGGAGGAAAAGAAGGCTCAACAGAGAGCTCTGGACAGGCTGGATCAATGGGTTGAGGCCAATTTTTTGAGGTCCACAAAATCCAGGTGCTGGGTGAGGACAACAACCTGCCTACAACCCCAGGCAGCCCTACAGGCTGAGGCAGAGTGGCTGGAAAACTGTAATGGGGAAAAGGGCCTGGGTAAGGCCAATGGCAGCTGACCTGTGTCAGTGATAGTGTGGCAGCAAAACCAGAGCAGTGATTGTCCCCCTGTACAGGGCACCAGTGAGGCCACACCTCAAATCCTGTGTCCAGTTCTGGGTCCCTCACTGGAACAAAGGCATTGAATGTGTCCAGAGAAAGAAACAGAGCTGGGGAAGGGTGTGGAGCCCAAGTCTGATGAGGAGAGAGTTGCAGAAGTTCATCCTGGAGGAAAGGAGGTTTGGGAAAATCTTCTTGTTCTGCAGAACAATCTAAAGGGAAGTTAAGGTGAGTTGAGGGATTTTTCCAATCACCCAAGTGAAAGGACAAGAAGAAATGCCTTCAAATTACACCAGGGGATTTAGAATTCTTCACGGGAATGTTTATCAAGCATGCCCATGGAGCAGCACGCCCAGGAAAGAAGTTGGGTTGCCATCTCCGGAGGTAGTTAAAAGACCTGTGGACATGGTTTAGTGGTAGACTCCTCAGGGACATGGTTTAGTGATAGACCTCACAGTGCTGGCCTTACATTTTGACTCAGTGGTCTCAAAGGACTTTTCCAACCTAAATTATTCTATTATTCTATGACTGAGTCATCCTTATTGAAAGAACAACATATTGGCCTACTAGAAGGTACAAAAAAAGCCAAAATATAACTTCAGAGTCAGGAATTGCAAAGGGTCTCCTGCCCTGGAGCTGTGTTTCATTTTCTCTGTATATAATGAGATGGGGTCTATATATTTATATAAATGAAGGCATTATCTCAACCATTTTTTCTTTGGGATATGAAAAAAACCCCAAAAAAACAAAGAAAAAACCACGTCTAATTAGAAAACTTTGAAATTGTTTCTGTTTAAAATAATATATTTTAAAATATAATATATATTTAAATATATATTATTAATATATATTTATATCTTTATAATATTTAAATATATATTATATATTTGATATATATTTTAAATCTATTAAAAGCATATAATAACTTAGCTTGAAGAGCTTAGTATAATCATGTTATGAATCCATCTCTATATTGGGATCTGAAGTTTTCAATGTTCTGTGTTTTATTTTCGACTTTCCTTTGAAGTATGAAGTATGCAAGTAATAAGACCATGCTTTACACAGAGACACAGGCAGAGATCATCAAAAGGTCTTGAGGTATGTTAATTTGTTCCCAAGTGGGTTATCATCCTCATTTTTTCTTTGGAATAAATACTATAAATCCCCTTTTCCTTAAGGTACAAGGTAACCACTTCTATGGCTCTTACAAGCAAGGGATGTCCTCTCTTACAGAATCCATTGCTCATAATAATAATAATAATAATAATAATAATAGTAATAATAATGATAGATAGAGAAAGAAAGGAAGGAAGGAAGGAAGGAAGGAAGGAAGGAAGGAAGGAAGGAAGGAAGGAAGAAAGAAAGAAAGAAAGAAAGAAAGAAAGAAAGAAAGAAAGAAAGAAAGAAAGAAAGAAAGAAAGAAAGAAAGAAAGAAAGAAAGAAAGAAAGAAAGAAAGAAAGAAAGAAAGAAAGAAAGAAAGAAAGAGAGAAATATATGCAAGGGAGGTGAACATCCAGTGTCAATGGAATGGGTGTGGACTGTGGTTTGAAGACCTCACTGATCTAGCAGTGTGACATATGGAAATAACACTGTCCAGCCTGCTTCCACAGGAAGCAGAAAAAGAAAGAAATATACTGCAAAGCAAAGCTGCTTGATTGATTAGACACACCTTTGAAATATTTGTCAGAATAGTTTAATATTTAGGTTATCACTAGAGGTCAAAATATTATGCCTATTAGTATGTTTTAAATCTTCTGTGACTCTTGATGTTTCAGGCCACATGCTAAAAGCCAATAAGGAGCATTGTCCTAAATTGCTTCTGGAGGAGATGTGAAATGTCATTTATGCATCAACCAGTTCTGTACCATTAAAGCAGAGGGCTTCCTCTGTATATTTTATTTCCTAGAGGCCTGAAGCCACTGGTTATTATTTTACAGGAAAAATTGAAATAATTAAATATGCTTTAACAAATTATTACCACTTCACATTTTGGAGGGAACCAGTGCTCTGTCTGTAGCTGTAAGGAACCGGTTTTGTGAGAACTTTATGTCTCTGAATGCATCACCTACTGGATGAGAATGCAAACTGAGACACCATCAAGGCAAAAGACTTCAGTTCATGAGCTCATGATACACAGGGACTCATAGGCTAATGAGTCTAAATGTTAGCCTCTAATGAGCATTAGTTTTACTGTGGTTAAATCTCAAAAGAAAACTAGTAATCAGTGAATGGCATCCCAAATAGTTAATACTGAATAGCATTAAAAAAAAAAAAAACCAGGAAAAAAAGTGAAAGGCTGATCCTGGGAACAAGGGGTGCAGGGAGGGGCAGGCCCCAGCAGTGGATGGGACATTCCCAGTCCCGGGTCTCTGTGTAGCAGGCACTGGCTTTGGGCTGCCAAGCAGCAGAGAAGCAGAGAAGCAAGAAGAAACAAAAAGAAACAGGCAAAACGCACAAGACAGCAGTATCTCTTGTCAGAGACACCACATTGCGTGGCCCTCAAGCCAAATCTCCCACCCAGGAGGACACAACCACCCCTCACTCCCCCAGCTCTCACAGGAAATCCTGGGCTGGCTCTCACCCATCACAGTACTCCTCTAGGAGGGGGGCAGGACAGTGATCCCCCCCCACAAGACATAAAACAAAATAACCAAAAATGGTAGGGAATAAAAAACAAAAACAAAAACTAAAGAAAACCAAACCAAAACACAAAAAAACCAAAACCAAAACTACTCCATCCCCAAAACAAATAATAAGGACAAATTGCCAGTGTGAATGAGAAAATTAGCTGTTTCTGATGGCAAGGACCATTTGTATGCACTTTGACTGAGATCAGAGTGTGATTTGAAATCCATTTATTATGTATTTTGAATATAAAGTTATTCTCCATACCCAGATTCAGATCAGTATTAAGCACACTTTGAGCATTCCACTAAACATTGTTACAGCATCACTTTTAGAGGCTGTTATTTGCTGTGAAACAATTAAAATTCTAGGCTGATCCTTGTGCTTTAGGGATATAAACAATATTTATGTTTAATGCTCAGTAAAAAGTTGAATGACATTTCACAAACAAAGGCATGAACATTGTGTAAGTCTTTCCTGTGTTAATTATAGCCCATACCTTGTCAGTCTCATCTGCAACTGAGACTAATTATCTGCCATTTAAAGAGACATGCCTATTGATTTTGCAAAGGCTGAAACAGGCTAAAATGTACTCTCTTTCTAAGGATATAAAAAGCATTCCCTGCCTATATTGATTGCTTACCCCATAGAGCAATAGCAAATTGCTATTGTGGAAACATAATGATGCTGAACATTTGTTGCACAGATGATAGGGTAATGTTTAAATGCTGTGTGTCCTGTTCTTTGTAGATTTACTAACAACATCCTTAATCATTCCTCTTCAAAATACTATGAATCCTAGAGCATATGCTAACCTAATGGTACAACATCATTTATAGACCATAGAATTTCATAAATTCAGAATTAATTAAATGAGATATTTTTTTCATCATCAAATAGACTGGATGCCAATTTTGGATAATATTTCCCAAGACTTGGGTAGGAGTGAAATAAATTAGCTACAGCAAGATTCTTTCATCTCTTTTTAAATATAGTACTTACTTGGCATATAGTCTACCAAAAGCAAAATAATTACTTGAGGAATTATTAATTACATGCCATGAAAAAGACAGACTGAATCTGCTCCTTACATCCTTCTAAGAGAGAGTTTTATAATATTTTTGCACTTCATTTACCTGACTTAGGTATTATGGTCTGATTAAATAAGGTTTGAAAATATGGATAAGTGGCATGAATTTTATTTATCTGAGTGTTAATTCTTAATATTGGAGTTATGCAAATTCATTTGTACTGAACATCCAATTAAGATAAGAACTATCCATTTTCAAATGTTATTGCAGAATCACAGAATGGTTGGGGTTTGAAGGGACCTGTGAACAGGGTCACCTCGAGAAGGTTGCAAAGGATCACATCCAGGCAGGTGTGGAATATCTCTAGTGAGGGACACTCCACAACCTCACTGGACAGCTTGTTTCCAGTGCTCTGTCACCCTCAGAGTAAAAATGTTTCCTTATAATGTCAGTGTTTCAGTGCCCATTGCCCCTTGTCTTGATACTGGGCACCACAGAAGAATCTGGCTCCTCTTGACACGAGCCTTTAAGATATTTGTATGCTGATAAGAACCCCTCCCAGGGATCTCTTCTCCAGGATAAACAGGCTCAGCTTCTGCAGTCTGTCCTCATAAGAGAGATTCTCCAGACCCTTCCTTCATCTTCTTCATGGCTTCCAATCAACCATCTCCAGTATCTGCTTGTCCTTCTTGCCCTCTGACCACACTCAGTTCTCCAATTCTTCCTGTGTGTTCCCCATGCTGTGTGTGGTGGTTTATGGGCATTTCAGAGAGGGAATCGAGCATGCAGGTTTCTGAGGAGGGGTGTGAAAGGATCCACCACAGCTACACACACCCTTGAGGTGCTTGGTCTTCTGGTTCTCACCTTGGGACACAACCATTCTAACGAAGAAAAGAATTCCTGACATGGCATTCCAGACAATAGAAATCCTGATATAATGAAGCAATTGTTTACATGTTTTTCTTGTTTTCTAGTTTACACAGAACCAAATTCAGGGTGTATCTACTGCATTGTACTACTCTATTCCTTTCTCCCATTTAGGAATACATTAAATTTCATGTCTACCTTTTTTTTTTTTCTTGAAACACAATTTTAAAGAGCAAAATATGGATTTGATAAAAAAAAATCCACCCCACTTTAAAGCACGAAAATTATTTGGAAAGTAGACCAGGTTATAAATTGACAGAAACAACAAAAATTACATATAGTTCTTCAGAGCAATATTAATTTTTTCTACATTTTTTTTCTGTGACAAGCATATGTCATTAAAAAACTAAAATAAATTTAAAGTCATTCCCAGCATGGTCTTATAAAGCATGAGTTTTCACAGTGGATTATTTAAAAATGTAGCAAGGAAACTATCTGGATTCTTAATAATCCCTGGATCAGACAGCAAAAAGATTCTTCCTTTCAATGGAGAGTCATATGAAAAGACTTAATAAAAGTGGAAGAGGGAAAGGGGATGACAAGACTAACCATGCATTGCACAGAGAACAATGGAAAGATATCCCATCACTGTTTGAGTTCTAGGTGCCTGCACATATTTATATGAGTCTTTAAGGATGACGACCCCTCATGAGCTAAAAAAAGAATCATAAGCACCTATTCTAACCTGTATTCCCTGATTTCCCAAATTGATATAGGACAGAGTCTGCTTTTCAGATTTTCCCAGCAATCCACCAACACAACATTTTTGTATTCTGAGCATCTGCTATAAAATATTTAACTGTTCAAAATATCCAGCCATTTCAAACGGTCATGCCAATAAAATTATAATTTCTGACTGTAATCTGTGCTTCACACTTATTCAACAAATCAATACTATTTTTCCTATTATTTTTTCCCTATTATTATCAATACTTTTTTTCCTATTATTAGGGAATACACCTATTAATCATAGGATTAATACCAATTAATCCTGAGGGAAAAAAAAATCACATGAGAAAAAACTCATTTGAAAATAACAAGTCACTATCTGTAGAGGGCTTTTTAAATCCAGAAACAGTATGCAGGCATTCTTGTATAAAATGACAAGCTAAAAAAAGTACAAACCATTCAATAAGAACTGGTGCTTGCTGTTTTCTGAATGCTCATCCTTGCAAACCTGAACATTGTTTCCCAAGGAATTCACACAGGAGTGGCTTAAGGTTTTGGGTTGACTGTTTTGGGGGTTTATTTTTGTGTGTCTGTTTTGATTTAGTTTAGTTTGTTTCTGGTAGGTGACAGAATACTCGTAGCTTATTATCAAAATAGGAACTGAAGCTGAACTCTATATACAGTAAGAGATTGCACTGAAACATGGTATGAAAGTCTAAAAGTTATGAAGTCTCAGGTACTTGAGATGCTTTGATAAATGCCATTAGATGTTTAGAATTTATTTATTATTATAGTATACTATGGTAGCATATTATATATATTAATAGGCATTTTATATATTTGACATATTATTCTTATATACCATTGCATCTATTGTATTTACCAAAAGCACATGGTGACAGGACAAGGGGCAATGTCTTCAAACTAAAAGAGGTCACGTTAGGACAAGGGGGAATGGCTTCAAACTGAAAGAGTCCACATTTAGATTAGATATTAGGAAATAATTCTTTACTGGGAGAGTGGTGAGGCACTGGCATAAGCTGGCCAGAGATGTTGTGGATGTCCTCTCCCTGGAAGTGCTCTAGGCCATGTTGGATGAAGCTCTGTGCAATCTGGTCTAGTGGGAAGTGTCCCTGCCCATGGCAGGGGGTTGGAACTAAACCATCTTTGAGGTTCCTTCCAACCCAGGCAATTCTATGAGTCTTTGGTATGTTTAGTTCGTTCATGAAGTCAACAAATAATGAGGACAATATTATCTTATTTTTCTATTTCCATGCAAAACATCCTTCTACCACTATCACAATGCACACTCTTTCTCTGAATTCAATAGTTTTTCAAACAAAGCAATCCTTTTTGATTTAGTTTGCTCTTCAGACCCACACTGGCTTTCAGAAGTACTTCAGTAAAGAAAACCTGTGACATCTATACAACCTTGCACTAAGTATCGTGGCAGTAAAGGAAAAATATTTACTTACAGTTTATTGGATACATGCATCCAGTGTGCTGTTTCTTGCATTTTCATATAGCAACTCTCTCTAAAGCAGGGGTGCTCTTAAACAAACTACAGGTTTTGTGTTTTTTTTATGTCAATGAAAGATACAAGGTAGTCGTGATTGAATTTTCTTTTCATTATGAAGAAGGAAGTCAGGCCAAATAAAATGTAAATTGACAAGAAGAACACCAAAACATTTGCAACACTTGGATCTCTTTGTAGCAAATTCAACAACAATATCCAGTTAAGAAGTTCAATTTACTCTCCTTCATCTTTTTGGCCACATATATTTGTATATGTTTTGAAAAATTAATAGCCTGTGCCAGAATGATTATTTCAGATATAGATCTGGTCATACAGACAGTGCTACAAATACTTTTTCCAGACATAAATTTCACCTGTTGACACAAGCTCCACCAAGGTTTTTTAAGAGCCTGTGATTGTATAAAAATTCAGGTTTAATGTACTCTCTATGCTACATCTGTGCATAGGATGAATTTCACCCTTTAAGTTAAACAACTTGCTCTGTTCTCTCTCTCTTACTTTTTAAAGTATGAATACTCATGAATACTTGAAAAGTAGAAATTAAGCTGCTTCTTCATGAAACAAGTTGATAAACCTGACAGTTTTTAAATTCAATTTTTAACTTTTTAATGTTTCTAACAAAGCCTTCTTTCTTCAAAAAAATTCACCTTAGCAGATGTTTTAAAAATTGGTCTCTAAGCCATTTTCCTAAATTGCTTTGTTGCTCAGTTCCTAGTTAGTTCAACATTGTCTGAAACCTTGAGATTAAATTTCTTTTACACCCTAGAAGTTAAACTTGACAAAAAAAAAAAAAAAGATCCTGCAGCTCTATTCTAACTTTCCTTTAAATTACCAGGTATTTCACCTTATATTCATTACCTCTTTTTTTTTTTCTCATTGTATTTTTGTTTTTATTCAAGTGTATCTTGAACCAAAAAAATAATTCTTTCCCCATCTCGCCAGTTATTTAGTTTTGGTTTTTTTTTTTTTTCCATTTGGTGTAAATTTGGTTTGTTTGCTTTAGATTTTCCTTGCCACACAAAGACAGTACATTTAATTAAACAATGTGGGAACTTGTCCTGGAGGGATGGGGCAGCATGTCTCTTGCCACAGAGATCAGCTAGAAGTTTTGTTGTAAAAAAATATATTCATCTTCAAAGAAAACATACACAAATGGCAATTATCACATGGAGAGCAAGGAAAGTTTTCTCCTAATTTTGTTACCATGCCTTCAGTTTTATGCTGAAAAATAATAATAAAAAATACATTGTTATAAGGTACTTTTTTCCTTGTAATTATCTTAAATAAAGGATCAAAGAAACTAAAATGCTGTAGGTAATTAATAATAGTAAATCAGCATTACCTCAATGTTCAAAGGTTATGCTTTTTTCTTATATGAGGATCTAGGTCAGCAGATGTAATGCTTCTGAATATATGAATAATCCTTCCTTTAATATTCCAGAGAGCTAATTCTTCATCAAGAAATTCTTCTTCATCTAGGGTCCAGGTCCATACACAGAGTATTTTGGACATAAATAGGTTCATTGTGAGTACTTTCAACTTGATTACCATGAAAACCAAAAACAACTGTCCTCTCTGCAAGGTATTTGAGCTTCGGATAAAGTAGAAAAATGCATATGAAATATTAGAGCTTCCAGTTAAGATGAAAGAATTATTAATTATTCTGGTGGTGGAGTGAAGAGGAATGATAATGACACTGACATGCAGGGTGCTGACCTGGAACCTTTCCTTTGTAGTTTCTGACTCCCTACAAGTTAAAATATAAAATCTTTAATTAATTGTTAGTCAGTAAAGGTTTACCCATGCTGGGTACATGTGACACCATCAGTAATTCTGTCTGTATTCTCAGGAGTTCCTAGAATGTATTGATTAATATCATATAGCAGGGTGGGAAGAGCTTTTGAAGAACAAAGCCTATTCAATTAATTGATATTTTATGGCATGACTTCTATATTATCACTAGTCAATTATTATGCCTTTTTTTGGTCTGGATTTTGAGAGGCTGGTGGGGAGGAAGAGAGGCAAAATTATTACCCAGATGGATATTTCTATTGGGAGTGACAGCTACTTTAAAGTATTTTTAAAAAATTATAAATGCAAGACTTATTCATGATGATTCCCTTGAAAAATGAGATTAAAGATAATTCAGTCACTCTTTAGCACTTTTTCACTATCCCAGAATGTCCCAATTTTTCTTTCACTGGGACTTAATTAACGTGTTTACTTTGGGGTTAATTAAATCAGTTAAATTATTTGAAATAAACTTCTGAGAAGTGATTTATAGTTTTATTTGGACTTGCAAAGAGCAATTTTCTTTATTACCTGGCTAAGTTGCCATTGATCTCATTTGAGATATTATAGTGATGCTATAGACACATGTACAAACCCAAATGCAATTAATAATTTATTATATTTTTACACTCTATTTAAATATAATAATAGAATGCAACTCCAGAATAGTTTGCATAAGATCACACTTACAATAATTTCATTTAATCATTGTATTTGGGGGTTGAGGGTGGAGTACTTGCTACTTGAAATCAGGAAAAGAGCCATGATAGTGTTGGTGAGTACGATAATGTGCCTGAACTTTTTTTGCAAGGAAGTTGCAAAACAATATTCATGCTTTGTATCTTCAGGGCACAGGAAAAATACTGTACTATGAGCTGGGATAAAATTATAAAAATTAATTGAGATTTGAAAATAATGTCTTTACGGCAACTTTTAAAGCTGATTGCCTAATAAATATTGAAGTTAACTTTTTTCAGACTGCTTGACTAGTGAACCTGGAGGAAAAGACTTCCATATCCTCATAAAAGGATCAGGTTTAAAAAATAGTGATATACTGTTATTTATGCCTAATTTATCAACTTGAGCAAAATAGGTACAAGTAACATTAGGAAATGACTAGGAACCTTAAAATAGTTTCTCATTTCATGTGATCCATTTTACTGTGATTTGGAACTTCTACAAAAACTGGGAGAGACTTCTGTGTCCAACCTGAAGGGCAAAAGAAAAGGCATACAAACATGCATGCAGATCTAAAATTTCCAGGTCATAAGAACAGTAAAATCTCATTTTCCAGGCAAACAGACCTGTTCAAGAAGCAATAAAGCATCATTCCCAATTTTGTCCTTCTTGAATAGAAAGTCTTATTTAGGACTTATTTGAGTATTTTACTAGTAAGTAAATTTAGGACTTATTTGAGTATTTTACTAGTAAGTTGGAAATATGCTTGGAGGAGAAGAATGTAATTCTTGAGTGACTGTTAGATAGAGAGGAAATGCCAAGAAAACCCCAGGGCAAGTGGAAGATGTTCTTAATTTAAAAATACCAGGAGTGTTTAAGCATTAAATGACACAACATCTGACCATTGCATTCATGTGTACTATGAAAAAGAGGATGAGATGGGAAACAACCACATGTTGATTTTCCTTACTTTTATTAAATTCATATTTTCAAATGTGTCCTGATGATATATTTTTTTTCCCAATGAACACTAAGTGTCATTACAAAATGACACTTGCCTCTGATTAGGATGTGATAGCTGTTGTCATGCACTGCAATATTGGAAGGAAAATTTTCTCTCTAAAACCATTAGTAAAGCCCAAGATGTGTACTGCTCCTCACAATTTATTTAGGAATTTTTCTTCACAATTAAAATTTCTTTGATGTTTTCATAGCAATGCACATGAAATAGATTCTAGTGATATAAATGTCCAAAAAAAACATGAAGGAAAAAAATTAATACATAAAATGCTCTAGTAAATCTCATGAGTTTCCTTATCATTGCATTTTGAAAATACACTAAGAAATGAAATGGAAACAAATCCAGTTTGTATTTCTATGTTTAAATAAATAAATATCCTGCACAATATGTTCAATATAACACTTTCACAAAAATGAATTTCATCTGGAAATGCAAAGCACTTTGCAAACAGCAGTAAGTTCATTATTAACAGCATAATAATTTGCTGCTACAAAGATAATTTCCTAGAGAATTGTGAGAATACTTCAAACACCATAGTCACCATAATGAATGTTAAGAATGATCAACACCTTCCAGAACTGTTGTGAATGAAATAGAAATCACCTACGTACTGTAAATTGTCATTCGATTTGAAATTTAATGTCATTACAATTTCACTGTTTCTAGACCATACTATTAATTTTTTATGTTTATTTGCATCTAAATTTAAAAGAATAGGCATTTATCCTCCCCTCTCTATCTCTGGGTGCCATTTTATAGAGATGAAGAAGTGCAATGTTTACAAACTGGATCAGGGGAAGAATGAAAAATATTGCACAACATAGCCACAGACATTGTGACTGATAGAGTCAGTGCAAATATAGAAGAATGCTGGAAGAAATAAGCCTTTTTTGAATTTCTCTTAGGAGAGAAAGAAGAATCCAAAGTGCATAGTTTCCTTGCATAGTATCTTAATGTCAATTCATTATGTTAAACAAAGTTTAATATAGTCACTTCATTTGCCACATTTGCAGTCAGTGACTTTTATCAAAGACCTTCCAAACTGATGAAAGTTTATTTTCTTCTAGTTTTGCGGGGTTTTTTATGGTATGTTGTTTTGGTATTTTTAATTTAAGATGACATACACAAGAAGTATTTTTCTCATTACTGATGTATACAGTTTATTTCAATTTATGTTTTCAGTAAGTTTATGTAGGCATCTCTCAGCTGTAAAGCTACCATTGATTGGCCTCACTTTAAACCAAAATTTACCTTCTACGCAAATCTAAATTTATTTTCACCCTCATTGTGATTCAAATGTAATCAAAACACTGAAATATGAAACTGATCATATCCTGCAGACCAGTAGTATGAAAAATTGGTCTTTCTTTATATAAGAAATTATTTGTCATTTGGGAATTTATGTTGTACAGTCTTGACCTAAAACCAATATGCAATATTTTCTATACTTTGTTGTATATTACAGATTTCTTTCTTTTTTAAGAAAACTTAAGATGTTTCTTAAAGAACATCTACTGCCTGATTCTTGAGTTGCATAGCATGAAAAAAATTATTAATGGCTAATTTTAATTTTTCAGACAAGACACGATGAAACATATTTTCAAAACATAGATCTATAGATAACATTCCATATAGATAGCATGGGAGTTTCTAAACCATAATATGATAAACATAACAATTACTTCTGTGATAACTATATGTGAAACAATTTCAGCAACAATGAATATGGTAAAACTCTTAATATTGCTTCCATTATGTCTATAAAATTAGCTCTCAACAAAAGACACAAAAAATTATATTGTCAGATATTTCATTTTTTAATATATATTTGATTCTAAAAGGTGCACTTAAAGTAGTATTATTGCCTCTCCATTATAAAATGAGTGATAATTGATTTCTTGCTACAGTCACTTTGTTTATATTCCCCCCTATTTTTCTGCAACAAGCCATTCTGTCCTTTCATGAAAAATGTCAAAAAACATTGTCCTGTTTTCTCCTTAGTTTCCATATGAAACTTTTAAACAACAAAAGAGAAAAAGAAAATTTAAAAAAAATGGAGATGTCAAATGTTCCTTAGATGTTACACTAAGCACAACTTTTCAAAAGGAAAAATCTGTAGGAAATGAAAAAGAGGGACAGTGATGGATTACATGAATAATACTATTTGTATTTATTAGTCTCTGTTCTCTTCCCATCTGCAATTATTTAAAAGTTAAGCATCTCAGATATAGAAATACAGCCCTGTATCTTCTGCCTGTGTTTATCTTCAGGGGTTGGACTAGATAATCTTTAAGGTCTCTTCCAACCCTAACCACTCTCTGTGATCTCACCCCTAAATCCTAAGAGATATGAAAAACTCAGTTGCATCTACACCAAAATCTACTGCTATAGAGCTCATGCTCTGCCAAAACCACTCAACAGTTGCACTGCCTGCCAGGTGTGCAGTCATGGAGGGGTGCACTGGTGAATACTAGGTAGTTAGTAACAAAACCCTTGTGGCAGATTTTCTTATAAAAATATGTTCAACTCCTCTCCCTTCCTCACTCATACATGACCATCATGGCAATCAATGCCATTTCTAGTTGTGCTGTCTCTGCATGGTAGTTCTTCTGTCAATTGACTTATAGGATTAGGTGAGATTTGCAAAAGAGAAAGGGATATTTTTACTGCCTTTCACAATAATTTGATCCTGCTCAATGAAAAACAGCATTTTAGTGAGAATGAAGGATGTGACAGGTGAAATACATTTTCAGGAGTGAGCTGGAAAACTGTAGCTCCTCTGAGAACAGAAAGATGTTTGAAAGAACAGAGAAGGAGATCCACAATGAGGAATCTGGAACTACAGAAACAAAAGCTTCACATGAACCAAAGCTTCACATGAACAAAATCTTCACGTGAAGAGGAAATAGAAAAGAGCAGCTCTCAGAGGCACTGAGCTTAGTGGAATGAAGTTTGGAAAACAGGGTTTTTCCACAAGGAATGAAGAGGATGAGAAGCTTTTATAAACCTCTTTTTAATTTCTTTTCTGATCTAGTCAGAATCAACTGACCCAGTTTTGTACTTTCTCTCTTTTATCTCTATAAATAGCTAAATATTATAGCCAACATTCTACAAAACCTTGTTTTCTTTGAAGTTAAAAGCTCTTTAGTCTTCTTAAGGTGGCTCATTATAAGATTATTTTGGCCAATGTTTCACCTCAAAACTGTGATTGTCACACTATTCAAAGATTGCAGACACACCACGTACCTAGAATAAGTTATTTTAGCATAAAAGAGTCTCATCAGAGAATCTCAGATTGTGTCAGTTTGGAAGGGGATGCAGTCCATCCTGTCTGTTCAAATAGGGTCATCCCAGAGCACAAGGACCGGGATTGTGTCCAGATGGTTTTGGAATGCCTCCAGTAAAGGAGACTTTACACTTTGTCTGGACAATGTGTTCCAGTGCCCAGTCACTGCACAGTGAAGAATTTCTTCCTCATGTTCAGGTGGAACTTCCTGTGAATCCGTTTCTTCCTGTGGCCTCTTGCCCCATTGCTGGGCAGCACTGAGCAGAGCCTGGTCCCTGCTCTGACCCCTCCCTGCAGGCACTGACAGACACTGATGAAGTTCCCTCTCACTTGTCTCTTCTTGAGGCTGAACAGCCCCAGCTCCCTCAGCCTTTCCTCACAAGAGAGAAGCTCCAGCCCCTTCCTCATCTTCATAGCCCTCAACAAAATCCTCTTCAGTAAAAGAATATTTTTTTTTTATTCTGGCTATATGTCTGAAGGCTGTTTCAACAGTACTTTGGAGTGAGTTTAAGTTGCACCATCACAAGCTCCTGCATCAGCCTGTTCTCAGATAATACAAGGTCACGCACAGAACTGAAAAGAGATCAGAATGAAGATTGAGATACAGCCTATAATTTCATTCTTACTATATTTCTGCAATATAAGTAGTATTAGCATTATAAGCAGTATCAACAATATAAGCAGTTCTGTTGCTTTTTCTTTCTGTTTGATCTGTCTCTTTGGACTAAGTGAATAATTCAGACTCTCCAGAAGGCTCTGTAATCTTTTTGTAGGATTACAGAACATGCACTCCTGAACAACAAAGTATGTTTAGAACAATAGGATTAAAATTCGTATATAATTGTATGTCTGTCATTAGAAACAAAATAGTCACTACTCCAAAAATAGAGCAAATGTTTGGCAGAAAGATGTATGCATTGGATAAAGGAAAGGAAAGATTCAAGAAAACTTGCAATGCAGTGACATGCATCAAACTCTTTTAGAGTTTTAAATATTTAAAGCAGCTTATATAAGAAAAACCTTCATCTATGATGTATTTAACACATATCGGTACATAACTGTATCTTTGCCATTATTTTTAGACTGCACTAACATTATTCACATTCCCTAAAGCTCAATCAAGAAACCGCACATGCATTGACTTGCAGATCACATTTAAGGTAAGAGAAGCTTCTCAATATTATCAGTGTTCCCCACATAAGTGGAAAGCTACTGGAGAAAAGAAGACTCAGTTGCAAGGAGGCAAGAAGCCTTTTACTGAGGTGACCTCTAAAATCCCTGTAATAGTAATATATTCATAAAATATTTAAACATTATATTTCATGTCTATCTTCTATGCTTGCAGTATTTGCATGGTTGCAGCAGTATGTTTGCTCTCACAAAACTTATGACATATCATTCTGTCTCTCATTTCCATGGAGCATGAGAATTCCTTTAGTATCTACTAAATTTCCCTTGTTCAGAACTCAACTCACAATGACAATTTTATATCCTGTATTGCAGAAGAAGCATTAGAAACATGTTACTGGCTTTCTTCATATATTAGGTGGTGTTGGGATTGTTCTGGTTGCAGAGAGGGAGTGGAGAGTAGGACATGGCCAGATTCCTATTCCTTACCACCCACATCGTCTTAGGGAGCATAGTTTTGGGGGGAAGAGAAGGTGAGCACACCCTGGAAGACTATTTGTATAACTTAGGTAAATATGTGGTTTACCATTTAAACTCTTTGTGTTCTTCTGGTCTATATCCACGACTATGGATAAGCTGCTGTATATCTAAAAATTTCAGAGCTAGACTAATGTTATTTTTACATCTGATATCTCACGGTCTGTTAGAGATATTATACAGATATTAGACCAGATTTTCAGGTTTATATCAACATATGGTTATTAATTTCTTCTCAGCTGTGTAACTGAGGACCTGTCATGTCTTTCCTTAATGAGACAGATGGAATCCCAGGTTCCTTTGTGGTTTAAAATATTACATGAAAAAAATAGATTTTTGCTTTAATCTTGTCTAAAATATGTGTTCTACTTTGGGGGATGTTTTTGGTTTGTTGATTTTCTCCCTGAAAATGGTCAAAGGCAAGACAGTGCCTGCTGCATGTGTGTATATGTTTTTGTATATATTCTCACATGCATATGTACACTTTTCAGAAAATGTAGATGTTTGTTCAAAGGCTTAACTTAAATCACATATAATACATAAAATGGTGTTTTGAAAAATTGTCGAGATGCAAAGTAATCTGAATAGTATTTTGAGACCTTTCCAAAGAGTCTTGCATGCTCACCCAGAATATTAACAAATACACCACAATTGAAACACCAGAGTCTAACATTTAAGTAATTTAAACACTGGAGAACATTAAATTAAGAATGCATCTTTTTATTTTTTCAGCTGTGATAGTTAGGAATTTTTTTGAATTTTGAATTGAGAGAAAGTCAAGTGAAGCCACATAGGAATTTGCCTCTGGACATGCTAAAATGCCAAAAGCAATTCAACTGTGATTCAAAACACTGAATAGCTATTCAGGTTTTAAATTTGAAGCAATGGAAATTATATTTTAACAGACATTCTAATTTTTTTTGAGTTAGTTTCAAGACACTTTTGCTACCAGGAAAATTCACAATGTTAATACAAACAGTAAGTAAATTAAAACAAACTAAATAGTTACACTTGATGCAATTCCAGAGAAAGACCAACTTCAGTCATAGCTATAAATCTACTGCGGAAGATACAAGTAGATTTAAGAGGATGAAAACGTTTCAAATCACTGAATAATTCATTGGCTATTGATAAAAATTATATTGTGTCATCCCTTTGTACATCCGAGTTCAATTAAATTGGCTGTTTGTAGATACATTGTTTTACCACAAAGTACATTTGACACCATAGGACAAATCACTTTAGTCATGTTGTGAGCAGTAATTATTTTTGATTTCTTTTACTAAATCTGAAATACACGTAACATTATTTTAAGTAGTATTTGTATAAAAAGTTTATATCCCATAGAGGTTACTGTTTATTTATAATTCTTCTATCTTCCTTACCATGATTGCTACATGTTTAGATATTTTAGAATAAAATAAATGTCAAATAATACTTGACTGCTAAAAGCTTTTAGGGTTCTTGTCCCTCTAAAAGAGGGACATAATAGAAAGAAGAAAAGAAGGACACTGGGAGTGTCTACAAATTTAGGAGGGGCTGCCTGTTGAGGACAGTTGTGAGAAAGGAGTCTCAGTTTATCTTGTTTATCTTCTGCAGCTTTCAACCCCTTGGTAACACAATAGATGGAAGACATTGAAAATTGCCCAAAAAAGCCAGATTTACCAAATTCTATACCAGAAAATTATAAATACTTAAATTAAAGATGATAGTTCTGAAAAATACCTACCTCTTTATATTTGCTCATGAGTGTAGAAAACGTGAAGAGTTCTACAAAAATCTTTGAAATCAATTTGAAAATTGGCTTTTTGACCTTTTGTCTACTAAGAATTTGATGCTAACATCTCCTAGTATTTAAATCAGGACTCCAGCCCTATATAGACATGATGTCCAACTTTTTTTAATTTCTCCTTATTCATATATTTGTTTTCATCTTTCCAAATACTTAGAGAATATGAAAGACTGTGGTATCAACATTGGAGCTGAACTACCATAGACTAGCTCTGCAATATTTCACAGTTTTGCAAGATAATTGAAGTCCTACTTACTTCCATACAGTAGGGATTTCATTCTATGTTTTTCATAACCAAGTGACAAGGTGTTCAAGTTGCAGTTTGACTGTGTTAGGCAGATCTAGTGTATACATTCATATGCCAGAGGAAAAAAAATACACCTAATCTTCTAATTTTCAGTTATTTTTAATTAAAATATGGGCATTGAAACTGTCTTTACTGGGTAAGTTCACAAAAAGGGAAGGAGAATATGTTGCACCTTGATGTTATGACTATTAGATCCTTATTTCATGTCCCATAAAAATTTTTCCATAAAATGCAGGTTTCAGATATGTTTCCTCGCATGTTAATCTATATTTCTCCCTAATTTTCTTGGGTAGCTAAATAGTGGAATTGCAGAGAAGTTGAGGACCCTGAAATATCCTTAGAACCTTTGCAGAATTCCTAACTCATTTGAATATCAACTAATAATAACTCACTGATATTTCATTTTCCTATAATCACTTCCTGAATCTAGGTAGGAGTCATGTTCTGAGTTAATAAAAATCAGTATACCTGATAACATGATTCTTGACACACTTCCCTAATTACTCTCCTTACAATTTGTAGGTATAAAACATGTGTTCAATATCATATGAAAGAGTGGAAAATGAATATTTTAATTATCAATTATTCTTGTCTATACTTTTTCAACTTCTTAAAAATATCATTTGTGGAGGAATGGCAGAGATATCTGAGGGAGAAAATAATCCTGTGATATATATTTGTTGTAGAGCTATAAATCAGCTTCTACCTGTGCACAAATAGCCAAGTAATGTCATTCATGAGATCTCCTTAGCCAACAGCTGTTCACTTTGGCCCATATTTCCTACTTTGGATTTCACCTGTCCTGTTTTTCTGAGCCCCAAAATTCACTTCTCTTCATTCCGGTTTTTTAATTCTGCCTTCTGTGAACATACCATTGCTATTATATTTTTAATTAAATTTTAAGTATTGCAAAGAAATATCATTCTTGGTCCATAGCTTGGCACACAGCCTAATCACCATGATCATGTTCTCAGGTACACTGATATTTTTATTAACTGAGGACATGACTCATATCTACATTCAGTAAATCATGAAAAGGAAAATGGAAAATCAGTGAGTTGTGATTAGTTGATATTCAAAATAGCTAGGAATTCTGCAAAGCTTCTAAGACTATCAGAATAAAGGCTTTTCAGGGGTCTGGGTTTAAGCCTGTTATCCCCAGCCTTCCCTGCAGCAGAGCCTGTTTCTGGCAGCATCTGCTCCAAGAAATCTCCTTCTCCTTTTCTCCTCTGTGGCATTAACAAATTTATAGTCATGAAGAGGGCAGGAGGCTGTGACCCCATGTTCCTTTTTGACACAAGGTTTACAGTGCATTTTGTGGAACACAGGATGCCACATTTTTTCCTGGAACTACTGACCCATGACATTTTTATGACACTAGGAAAATAAAAAAGAAAGCAGCAAAAAACCCCCACCTGGCACTGGTGGGTTTCTATACTACCCTGGTGTTTTCACTCTGCTGTCTACTTTGCACCTGAAGGTGGAACATTCCTCATTCTGAGTACTGAGAGACTGTGGAGGGTTTGAGGTTAATTTTCCCAAATGCATTTATTCCTAAATCAGAGCCTCTCAATGCTGTGAAAATATATGTACCATAACACTTTAAATGTCTTACAGTAACAGCAATGACAGCTTAAAAGAGGATATAAAAAGGGAAGTAAAAATGATTTAAGGCTCCAAGTATGTCTCTGTATATGTGTATGAACCTACTACCGTAGTTAATTGAACCCATACTGATAAACTGAAGAGGAATGTTCCACCTTCAGGTGCAAAGTAGACAGCAGAGTGAAAACACCAGGGGCTATACCTACCACACTCAACACAAAAAAAGCTTCTTTTTGAAATAAATGCTCTAAATTTTCCAAGCTTCCTGTGATTCTCATGTTCCTGAAGTGTCATACACAGGCCTTCACATCAGCCAGCTGATACAGTAGCAGTGACACTGCATTGGAAGTACTGATATGAATACTCTGATAAGCCCCATAAGAACCAATTATGTGCTGATTTTTCTCAGAAATGGAAACACGTTGACATCAATTAAAACACAACTTTTTTTGCAGATGGTAATCTGCATTGGAATGTGTGTTCAAAGAAGAAAGATTTAAAGTATTTTTCACAGTCCCCTGAAATACACAAACTATTTTTTAATTATTTGTTGGGAGATTCATATATCGCTGTTGGCATCATAAGTGACAAAATGCTTAAAGAAAATTTAGTTCTGTGTTGGTTTTGCATGGCCATGGTTTTTGGTAGTGGGGGAGTCACAGCGGTGGCTTCTGTGAGAAACTGCTGGAAGCTTCCACGATGTCTGGCAGAGCCAATCTCTGATGGCTCTGAAGATGGACATGCTGCTGGCAAAGTCTGGGACAATTAGAGAGGTAGAGAGGCTGGTAACACCTCTGTGATAACATATTTAAAAAGAAAATCAAAACAAAATGAGGCACAGAGTCTTAATTCCAGCCAGACAAGAGGAGGAGGTGGGAACACTCGAAGGAAACAACATGGAGACACCAAGGTCAGTGGAGAAGGAGGGGGAGGAGGTGCTCCAGGCACTGGAGCCAAGATTCCTCTGCAGGCCATGGTGAGACCATGGTAAAGCAGCTGAGCCCCTGCAGCCCATGGGGATCCATGGGGGATGCAGAGATCCAGCCACAGCCCATGGGAGAGATGCCCACACTGGAGCAGGTGGATGCCTGGAGGAGGCTGTGATCCAGTGGGAGACCCAGTGGAGAGAGGGAACCCCTGCTTCCAGATGGAGCAGCCTGTCCTTGGAGGACTGGCTGTACCCCTTGGATGAGTGACTCACATTGCAGCAGTTTTGGGTTTTTTTAATTTTTGTTTTTCTGTGATTGGAACCATTCTGGAGAAGTTCACAGAAAACTGTCTCCTGTGAGAAAGGACTCCAGGGCTTAGCAAGGGAAGGAATCCTCTCCCTGGGGAGTGGAAGATGATCTTGGGTGATGAACTGACCAAAACCCCCATGCTCTATCTCCCTGTGGGGTGGGTGAGAAGAAGGGGGGGATTGGGAGAAGAAAAGGTAGTGTTAAGGCCTTATTTTACTTCTCATCATCCTCTACTGATCTTGTTAGTAATAAATTCACTTTTTACCTCTAAGTTGAGCCTGTTTTGCTCTTGGAGTGTTTTCTCCCAATCCTTATCTCAACTCATGAACCATTTGTTAAATTTTCTCTCCTCTGTCCAGCTGTGGCAGGGGAGGGTGAGTGATCAGCTCATGGGTGCCTGGCATTTGGCCAGTGTCAAACCACAAGACCTACATCGTTCAATTGAATTGCATTAAAGTACTATCAGAAAAACAAGATTTCATATCAATATTAGTAAACTCGAATGCCAGCTATTGGCACAACTAAGCAGTAGTAGTACCCCTGCTATTCTGTTCACAGCATTTGCTTTAGGACTAATACACTCTCAGGAATATTTCCATCAGATAGTTTATCTTTTTATGTTGTATTTGACACATTTTTTGACCATATTACTGAAGAATAAGATTACTTCAACTTGTTAATCTGGATGTAATCAATCAACATACAGCCCAACAAAGAGCAATATATTTTTGTTCAATACAGTTCCTCCATTTTGTCATATACTTCATCTTAAGTGTGACTTATTCTGATAGAAATGAGAATATGAGAGCAATTCTTTTAATACCTGCAGCTTTTCCTTCATCTAAATAAAATTCATTTGATCCCTTGATCAACCTTCAGCATTTGACTACCTTCAAATTCTGTAAAAGGTGAAAGAAAATCAGAGTGAAAAGAGCATACTTGGATTTTGGAAACATCATTAAGTAGAAAGTAAAACTTTATCTTTGTATGGCAGAACTCATGTGCACTGTTCATATGATGATATTTTTGCTCATCACCTTTTTTGAAAGACACATTGAATTTTTCATATGTGTGGCAATAGAAACTGAAAATAGGTATAGCATATCAGATGAATTATCTTAATAGGATGGAGGGAACACAGGTCTTCTATAGTTACAACATGAACACTATTTAAGCTATATATTAATATTCTGTTCAGGAAGTTTAATTAGTAAGAAATACAGCTGGAGAATTTTTCATTACAACCAATTGTTATTAATTGTCACCAAGGTTTCTTAATTATACACTTTGGCTGGAAGCTAATTAATTTCACATCTTATGTGCTAGTTAGCAAAGAAATATGTTTTCACCCATATATACCAAGAGAGAAGAAGAAAATTATTATTTAGAATAAATTTTTAGGTTTCATGGAATATATTTGTTTCAGAAATCAAAAAATCTTTACTGGTTATTCAAAATAAATGCTTGATTGGTGTGTCATGAGAAGGGGATGGGGTATCGTTCTTGAAATTTGATAGTTTATGATATTTTTCATTTTGGCTTATTTTTGTCTTGAAGATAAACTTTTCTTATGCGTATCATAAAACCTTACCTTCTTTCCCACCTTGAAAGAGTTGCCTATTCAAAGAGAAATTGTTGCATAAAGGCCTTTTTTTCTTCATGTTGGATCATGCCACTGTCTTTCATTTCACACAGTTGTTACCAAACTTCATGTTTTCCTAATTTCTTTTTTTTTTAGAAGGATTCATTCCTCTTAAATTAATAGATTGTCACTTAGATTTATTCAAAATTTATCTTTTAAATTTACTTTTGAACTTTAAATTCAATTGTTCAATTCATTTGTAGGGTCTCCTTTCATGTCAATATTTCTTTTGGAGTACACATATCTTAGCAACTTAACTTGGAGAGATTTGTGTATGTGTGTGTGTGTGTGAGAGAGAGAGAGGGAGAGAGAATGAGAAATCCCTTATGATTTTTAGTTCATTTCCGGGTTTTTTTGTCTCAAAGTGTTTTTGGTGCATTTTATTTAAATTTCTTTTGGGGGAAGCTATCTGAATGCATTCCAGAAAACCTACCAGAATGTATCCCCCTACACAGTCCCATACCACCCATTTACCAGCCAGATCCTTCAGGCTGTTCACATTATGAAAGTTTTCAAAATTGCATCTTCCCTTTGCACGCAGCTCTCAAATCCTTACAAACCTCTATTTCTATGTCATTCTGACCATGTATTTGTTCCTCCTTGCCTTTAGCTTTGCTTAAAATTCCTTAATAATTGTAATCTACTTGCAACCTGATTTCAGCACACAACCTTTAACAGCCCCTTCCTCACCTTCCAACTTATTCATAGCTTTTATTTTCAGTCTTCTTTGTTGTAGATGTGCTCCAGAATGTGTAGAGGCAATACCAGAGAGGAGCATCTTGTGCCTCTGAGCAGAGTGCCATATGGAAGTGCTTTCCCATTAAAGGACTCAGCATTTCTCAGGGGCACAATCATCTCATGGCAGCTTTAGGAGGCAGAGGATCTTCTTTATACTGTGAGGCATCTTGGAGTCAGTGGTGGCTCAAATTCAGGATGTTGATGGCAGTCTTTCTGTGTTGCAGTTACTGGTAGCTGCAGCAGCACAAACCTATTTCATGATCTCAGATGTTTGGGCAAGAGGATAACCAAGAAGTTGCCATTTTCACTCCAAGGCATTCATGAGAGGGTCTTCAGGAAAGGTATTATGCTCTGTTGCATCTGTTGGAGTGAATCCAGACGAGGCCACTAAAATGATTGGAGGGATGGAGCACCTTTCCTTTGAGGAAATGCTGTGAGAATTGGGATTGTTCAGGCTGGAAAAGAGAAGGCTTCAGTGTGACTTAATTATGAGCTACCTGAAGGGAGCCCACAAGAAAGACAGAGACAGACTATTTGCAAGGGCCTGGAGTGACAGACAGGGCAAGGGGAAATGGCTTTAAACAGACAGAAAAGTGGTTTAGATTAGACATTAGGAAAAAATTCTTTACCGTGAGGGTGGTGAGGCACTGGAAGAGGTTTCCTTGGGAAGCCATGGATGCCACATCCCTGGAAGTGTTCAAGACCAGGCTATGTTTCATAGCAATCTGGGCAACCTGTTCCAGGAACAGAAGTACCTGCCCATGGCAGGGGGATTGGAATCTTTAAGGCCCCTTCCAAACCAGGCCATTCTATGATTTTATGGTCTTTAAACCTCCATTCATGGCTTCTGTCAACAGCTGTTACAAAGAATTGCACTGAACTCAAAATTGCTTTTGCCATTCACTCTGGCTTTCCTATGTAGTTCATGTGTTGCACCTTTAGTCAACACACTCACTTTCAGTCAGGATAAGTGTCTATCTTTGATACAGATGTCCTTTGGCAGGGACAGATAGAGGGATATGTATTAAAATAATGAGATCTAAATTTTGGGGAACAGCTATAGATGAGGAATCCCAAAGGGTAACTACTGGGTCTTTAAAGTGTGCTTCCTGCAGAAGGAAGTGGCAGAAGTTTATGTCTATGCCTTACCTTCTTTGATTGCACAGTCCCAATGAGCTATAAGACATGACACCTGCGTCATCTTCAGCACTTCACAAAGTGTTGCATCGTAGCTCAGATCTGTAGAAGAATTGCTGATTCAAAATGTATGTGTCATCACATGTTAATTGATCTTAATTGGTTTTCCTGCAGATGTATCAGCGTGCTATCACTTTATACTTGATGTAGCTAAAGATGACAAATGCTTCTTAGTGCTCAGAGTTCTCCTCTGTCACACCTAGCAAGGCAGTGTTGTGTTCGTTGCAGAAATGAAACAAGAAAACTACCGTGGCCAGATGTGCACTATCACTCATGAGCTGCATCCATATGCAAATAAATTCAGCTATTATTTCCTCATCAAACCCACTGCCATGAGCAGTGCAAAAGCAGTCAAGCTGTAAGCCCAAGCTACAGAAAATCTTCTTAATTTTTCATGTTAGAAGCTGGCATCTCAGACTTTAGAAGGTATTTCAATGAAAACAGGTGTAGAAGAAACTCCCATCTAAATTCATTTTGTCTCTGAGAGGCACATAAATGTCAGAATGTCCAGTAATGTTCTGCACAGACTAAGCTTTAGTGTTATACAGAGAGATATAAACTAATTTTGGTCACACAGCCTGAGTCTTGAGTCCACCTGAAGTATGGGTCTGCCAACAATAAGCCAAGGATGGGGAGCAGTGGTGTCCCACTTGATCCCAGTAGCCCTGTTACCAGTCAAGACAAGGGGTGCCACAGTTACTCACATGTAGAATTTCTAAATAGCTCTTGTCAGTTTAAAAAAATTAGATTAACTGTACCCAGTTAGTAGCAAACACACACCTGGCACCAAATAAACCAGCACAAGTCCAAAATATTTCTACAACTCTGCCCCTGCCTTGCACTTAGCAACAACACCCTCTAAGTGCTCTCAGGGGAAACCTTTGCAATCTCCTGGAGATTCATAGCCATTCACCTGGTTTCAGACATACTCTGCTTGGGTATATATTATATACAAATACATACAAGGATATATGTATTTGTTTCTGTGTTCAATTAGATCCACAGACAATTCTCAGCTGATGAAAGGCCCATGTCCCCTGTTACAATCTATTCCTGACAAGTTAAATTTTGACAGAGTATTCTGTATTCTTTTGGAGAATTATGTTATTTAGAATTATTATTCAGAACACCAACAAACATATTTTAGCTACTGATTATATCAGTCTTATCTACTTGCGCAGTTATAACAAACTACCTGAAAACAAATTTATAGACTGATTGCATTAAGATTTAGGCTAAATCTGATTTTTTTGCTCTTGCTTATCTTAACTAAAGTTTTGCCTTTAAATATTTTCTGAGATCTAAATATCTAGGAACTTTTAATATCTAAGAACTTTTGGACAATCTATTTCAATGACATTTTTTGCCTTTTAATGCTTCTTAAACTCCTTCTTCAAATATGTGTTGCGTGTCTAAATACACAGCCAAAACCACAACAAAATAAAATGAGATGGTAAAAAATTATCTTTATTTTCTTGATTTGTATTTATTTAGTTTAATGTCTGGTGACAAACTGGACTGTGGAATGTGGGGTTGGCCCAAATGTCTGCATGAGAATCAGTCACTGTTTGAAAATCTGTTAAATCACTGTGGTAACACAGTTCTGAGGCCGTAAAACATCAGCCACAGATTTACACAAGTATTCAAGTGAGGAAGTGATGAAAATGTTGGTGTTCTCATTGGAAAGCAGGGGCAGATTAACAAGAAAGCTTGGTTATGGCAAGCATTAAATGTCCATGTTTTCCAGTGGAGTGGTTTAGGATGCTGTTTAATTCTTACCTAGCACAGACACATGTATGTTTGGGTGAGTTTCTCTAGAAATGTTTAGCCATGAACCTCAATTTGCCTTTTGTCTCCTGAACACCTTGTCTCTTTTAACCACATTTTTATATTTCTGCTATTAAATTTGGATAAGAATCTGTGATATATCTTAAAGATAAAAAAAAACACCAAGTCTTTTTGGAAGTTTTCTTTCTTTTCTCCCAAACTTCCTTTGCCACTCTAATTTTTAAGTTTTGTTTTTCATCTTTTTTTGCATCTTATCAGACTAATGTTGGTCTGTTTCATAGGCACTCTTATCAATAGTAATTCATTAAAGAAAACATACCAAGCTGTCAGTGAAGGAAAGCCTTTAAAAGCAAGAAACAGTGGTGAAAATATTGTTACTTGTCTTCAGTTTGAGAGAGGGATCAAACTGTATTTGTTTTCATCAATACAAAGAGCTTCTCAATGAAATGTGAAAAAATTATTCATGAACAGAACTGCATTTTAACATGATCAGCTTGACTACAGAGAAATTGAGGTGTCGCACTGCCATCATACTAACTTTTTTTGCTGCATAGGAAAAAAATTCACAGTAAAAAAAAAAAAGCTCACTAAAACAACATTATTAATTTCTTTGATAACTCTCTTTTAGATTTCAATTTAAAGTTATAGGAACAGATAACAAACAAAAGAGCTGTGAATGTCCAAAGAAGAGTAAGGAATTAAAGTCAAGGTACTTGGATAGGTACTTAAATTATTCAATTTTATAGTACCCTGAATAATTCTTATATTTCTACCTAGTTTAAGTCAACTTATACTAATAATTACTTTACTTTAAGGACACTGTATATACCATGTTGAAAGCATTTCTCCTCATGGAATGACACATAAGAACAGCGCTGTGCAAACAGACCTGGGTGTCCTGGTCCATGGCCCGCTGGATCTGAGTCAGCAGTGCCCTGGCAGCCAGGAGGGCCAACCCTGTCCTGGGGACATCAGGTACAGCATCACCTGCTAGGGGAGGGAAGGACTGTCCTGCTCTGCTCTGCTCTGCTCTGGGGCAGCCTTACCTTGAGTGCTGGGAGCAGTTTTGGGTGCCACAATATAAAAAAAATATAAAGCTGTGAGGGAGTGCCCAAAGGAGGGCAACAAGGATGGTGAAGAGCCTTGAGGAGAAGCTCTGTGAGGAGCAGCTGTGGTCTCTTGGTCTGTTCAGACTGAAGAAGAGGGACTGAAGATGGAGCTCATTGCTGTTTGCAGCTTCCTTACAAGGGGCAGAGAAGGGGCATGCACCAATCTCTTCTCTCTATGACTGTTGCCACCTTTCTCTTCACAGAGAAAAGCAAGCCAGTATTCTTCCCAAAGATTTCTGAGATTCACATTCTCTGAACCTCAGAGAAAGGGAAAACACAGTTCTTATCACTTGCTGTGCCTGTGTTGTGTCAAAGTAGAATGCAATATGGAGATTGTTTACCCAAAGTGACAGTGTTTTGTTTCCTTGGCCTACCAGGCCCAAGAGAGTGTGTGTGTTGGACTGTCGGCTGACAGTCACAGGACAGTCACGAGATTCAGTGCAGAGTGTGCAGGGTTGAGTGCTTGGCAGATTCAGTTTTAGATGTATAGAATAATATAGTATAATAAAGTAATTAATTAGCCTTCTGATATCCATGGAGTCAGATGCAGCATTCTCTCCCCTCGTTGGGGTCATCACAGTGTTGCTATATGTGACCCAAGACAGAACCTGAGGGAATGGCCTGAAGTTGTGTCCAGTGAGGTTTAGATGGGATATTGGGAAAAGATTCTAACTGCAGAGGGTGGTTGAGCTCTGGAGCAGGCTCCCAAGGGGAGTGACCACAGTACCAAAGCTAACAGAGCTCAAGAAGTGTTTGGACAAAACTCTCAGGCTCAGGGATTCCTCGGGTGTTCTCTGTAGGGCCAGGAGTCAGATTTCAGCCATCCTTGTGGGTGCCTTGCAATGCAGGACATTTTATGATTCTATGATTATTTTCTGTTACAAATAAGGATAGAAAAAGGAAGTGAAAAGGCAGGATAGGCATGAAAGGCATGCCTTTCAGGTTCTAATTCCTATCATTGATTTTAAATTTGAGCATCTGATTAAAAACCTACCTGTGTAATCTAAAAGCTTTGCATCAACCTCTTGAAAAGATTCCTGTGCAGCTGCCTTAGCTGTAGAGATTGCTTTATGCATACAGATGCTCCAAATGGGGAATAGTATAGCAATTTTGTTAAAATTCAATACAGGAAAAATGGAAGGAAAATTTATGACAAGTAGAAAATAAAATGATGGTAAATGACATGCTTGAAAGCCAGCCCGTAATGAGGACAAATGAATGAAACAAAAATGAAGGAATATATGAGATACACATTCTGCAATGAAACTATTAAAGCAACACTTGAAATTTTTAATCACTCTTTCCAATGTCAATTCACTAATTTCCTGTTTCTAATTTCTTAACTGCTATTTCAATCACATTTTCATTCTTTTTTTCTTCATTTTATTTAGTCCTAGGTTTTTATACTTTTTGGTTAGGGAGAGATGAGAGGCATTTTTGCTCTGTCTCCTTTATATTTGACCACATTCTTTTCTACTATCTCCTCTCTCAAATATTTATCAAGATTTAGTGATATTCATTTATCTGCTTATGAGGTAGATGGTTAGGAATTAGAAGTGAAATGTCAGGTTTCAAAACTGTAATATCACAAAAATTATTTCTCTGAATATCAGGTCTCTATCTTATATTTATTCCTTGTTTTTCACACTCTTCCTTTAAACATTATTAAGTGCTTTTGTTTTGGGATTTTTCCCCCTGACAGGAAAAGAACAGGGGAGGTACCTGAGCATTCCCAGCTGAACCTGAATGTACATTAACCCATTGAACTTTATGGTATGGACCGTGACCATCATTTCAACCAATGGACATTGAAATTGCAAAAATCAGGTATCACCACTGGATACACAGGTGTTGATAGTTTTCCTCTCCACTATCTATTTTATCCTTTCTTTCTCTTTCTTTTCTTTTTCTTATATATTTTCTTAAGTGATACCTTTATATTATTATATTTCTATAGATAATAACAGAAGTGGCTAAATACCTCCTTTCCAGTGCAAGCAGATTGTTCTAAAATAAACCTGTCACAGTCATTCATGTGATTTTGCTCTAAATCACCCCAAGGGATCTATTAACAAGAACCTCAGTTACCCTGCCTCGGGGGCAGATTGTATCATCATCATCATCATCATCATCATCATCATCATCATCATCATCATCATCATCATCATCATTAAAAGAAGAGAGCGAGACAAAGTGGAAGAAAACCAAAGACAGACAAGTGATGCTCAATGCAGTAGCTCATCACCCACTGACCAATGCCCATCCCATGCTCCAGCAGGAATCAGCAGCTCCCAACCAATTCCCCCCTGTTCATATCCTGAACATGATGTTCTGTGCTATGGAATATCCATTTGGCCTGCTCAGGTCAGGGTGTGCTACATTTCAGCTTCTTGTGCATCTGCTCACTGACAAAGTGTGAGACAGTGAAAAGTGCATGACCTGGGTAAGCACAACTTAACCACACCCAAAATATCAACATATTATGAACATCATTCTCATACTGAATCCAAAACACAGCCTTGCACCACCTATCACGAGGAAAACTAACTCCAGCCCAAACCAGGACACCTGTTTCAGACTTTGATGCCAGCTAGTGAAATCCTCTGTGTACTTCTTGTAGGAATGCATAGAGAGCAGCTCTGTATATCACTGGGTTTACTTTTATGTGCACTGCTTAAAAATTATATGTACATTCCCATCAGATAAGGAATTAAAGACAAACCCATCCTATAATAAGGTAACATTATAAAACAATTAACATCTTTAGTCTCTCTGCTATGTAAAATTATCCAATATGGCTTAGCAATTCATCTCCATGTACAGAGAATGCAAGCTGTTTCTGAAGAGTTATCCCTTTCTTATAAAGCTTAATTTACACATTATTACAGGGTTTTAAGAGAAAACAGCAGGCTTTTAACTTGCAATCACTTTCATCACTATTTAAAATTTCAGATACCTTTAACTTTTGCTGATTTCCTCAGCAGGAACTGCAATGCTCATTTAGTTCCCTTTCCATTAAGAATTGGGAGATACATTATCCCTAAAGCCTAAACAAGATGATGGCATACAAACATAAAAGTTTAAAAATCCACTGTCCTTGGGACATTAGAGCAACAAAATGACAAAATCCTCCTTGGAAAAAAAAAGAAAAAACTTTTCCTTGGGAAAAAAAAAGAAGAAAAAGATGTTACTACTTATAAGAAGTAACATCTTTAATGCAGAAACTGAAACAAACACCCATATTTAAAAAGCAAATTTAGGTATGAATAAATCTTATAGGTTTTTTTGTTTTCAATTTATTAACAGGTTATTAAATCCATTAAGCTGATTTTCTTTACTTTTTTTTTTCTTATGAATGATTGCCTACATCCTTACTTTTCAAACCATTAGAACCAATATGATTTTTTGACAAAAGTTTTAATAGTGTAGTGCTCTTGGCACTTAGTTTTGAAGCATTTTCAAGTAAGAGTAATAAATTAAAGAGTCAAAAGTTTAATAAGTTATTCATTTTATCTGGGTATGTACCTGTCAGTCAAAAGAATACAGCATTTCAATGATGGCATTTAGTAACTGAAGGCTTTTATAAATGCTTATTTATTAATTTACATCTTTGCAACATTTGGAATTTAGAGAGACATGTTTTGCTGCTATGGAGAGACAGTGGCAAAGCTCAGTGGGTTCCACTAAAGGAGATTAGCAGAAGTAAAAGCACATTCTTTTCAATTTATAAAGCACTTTATCCTAAATTCTGAGTGAATAAGTCAATTATTGCTTAGAAAGAGCATCTTGATGGTTTGTTTCATAAATATTCATAGTAGTTATTGTTCTGTCTATCAATAGGTCTCCATGGCTTTGACATGCTTTCCACAGCAGATCATTTTCCAAGCAAGCTTGGCCTGCATTTCATCTAAACTAAGTAGATTTGCCACTCATGTGAGCAAAAATTGATGAAATCTCCAATAATTAGCCTTGAATCACATTTGTAAATGGGACAGGATTTGTACTTGTTCAGAAACATGCAATCCTATTCTGCCTGGAACAGCTTTTTAATTGCAGCCTTAATGAGCCTTACATGGCGTCCAGGAAAAATAAGACTCATAGGGATTCCATCAATTTGTCTTGTCATCATGCCACGTAATTTCTTCTTCAGAAATACTTCATAACTGTGACTCAAAACAATTTCTAGTTCTTTCCCCCATACCTCCCAAAGGAGGTCTGTTGATTTTCCTATTTAAATCCAGATAATACAACTATCTCCAGTTTAAAGAGTTATTTAAGTGCCTCTTTTTCACACTTAAGGCAATTTGGTCCTCTGAAAACTTTAGTGCCCAAACAATAAACACTGTATTTTAGTTAGGAAAAAACCTGACTATACCAAGAATCAGTGTTTGGAATCATTTTCTTAAAAGAATTTTGTCTGGAAATAAGATACAGTTATTTAAGAGTTAATATATGTTAACAAACTAAATGACTTAGCTAATTTTTCCATCATTTGTATTACTTTTGGAAACACCCCTTTCAAAATGCTAAAGCTCACATAGTTTATAAATTTGGTGGGGGTCAGTCACTTTTCCCAAATAACAAATGATAGGTTGAAAGGAAATGGACTCAAGTCATAACAGGGAAGCCGTTATTTTATTTAAAAAATTTATTTACTGAAAGGGTTGTCAAGCACTAGAAGAGGGTGCCCAGGGAGGTGGTTGAGTCACCATCCCTGGAATTATTTAAAAGATGTTTACATGGGGCACTTGGGGACATGGTTTAATGGTAGGCTTGGTAATGTTTACAGTTGCACCTCATGATTTAACAGTTCTTTCTACCCTAAATGAGTTCTATAAATTTATGATTCTATATTATGAGTCTATCAGTAATTTAATTCTAAAAATACTGATACTCTCTCCCATACAATATTCTTTGTGTATTTGTGTTGGAGGAGATAAAGTTGAGAAGATGAACAGATTAGATCTTAATTTATGAGCACTTAAGATCTAATCATACAGGTTCTTTTGTATATACATGCATATGTGTCATATTATATATACAGTGTATATAAGTAAATCCACATATGTACAGTTGCATACTGTATATTCATTCCATTAATAATAATCATTTCAATGTATAATATTAGCTGGAAAAAGAATTAACCCCAAGCATCTTTTTAACCTCAAAGGAAGGGATAATTATCTTTAATGATCCCACATAACAAATGTGCCAGTCGGGGGTTACTTACATTAAAGTTCATCAAAAGAGAATCTGGAATCAAAGGGCCTTCACATTAGAAGAAACTAAACAACATAAGTAAGCAAGACTGTGACTTGAATACAAAATTTCCAATCTGTAGTTCAGAATGTATAATGAGCAAGTTTAATGAGTATGTTTAATGTGCACGAAGCAGCACTCCCAGGGCAGTTTTTGTCTAAGGGATGATACTTATAGAATTACTATAAATGGCTTTTAAGGTTCATTTTGTGCTGGGACATACCTAAAGTATTGCATAACTACAAAAAAATTATTGCAAATACTGAAACATTATAAAGCTTTTATATCAAGATAAAAGACACAACACACCACAAAAAGAAAAAAAAAGTCCAGAAAATGTTGTACTTTTAAATTTTTAATCTTACCATACCAGAATGTACAACTTTTGTTGGATGTTTATTGTATTTATTGTGATTTGCATTGGCATGACAAAGCGGTCATGATAAATAGGAATATTAACTCAAAGGAGTAGCCCTTTTGAAACAAGATCAGTGTGTACAGAAATATTAAGATCAGCTTTTCAAACAGGGGTTGCATCTGTTAGATATTCATAATTATAAAATATATATTTCACACTTCTAATTATTTGTCTATTTGAACGACTTTAAAGCAAATATACTCTTTCTTGTATTGCTGGCTTCCAGTGTTTGATGATATAAAACGTGTCTGCTAACACTTTTCTTTATCAACAAACCATAGAAAACTTTGCTTTTTCTGGACTATCACTATCAATTATTACTTTGACAGCAATGTCTAGTAGCCTCAAAGAACACTGTGTACTTTTTGTTCAAGGCACAAATACACAATGTCTCATACCTAATAACAGTCCAGAATAATCCAAATAAGAATGACAGGAGTCAAGCAGATGCAAACAAGGTCTAAAGGCATCAATCAATCAATGGAAATAAGAAATCTAGCACAGATTTTTTTTTTAATAGGAGTTTGTAGTCATGGTTCTGCCACCATGTGGTTCTTGGAATCCTGCAAAAATGAGGTATTCCAAAGCCTGGTGAACTTCTTGGAACACATAGGTTTCTTTGTCTATTAAAAAAACCAAACACTATCTAAAAAACAAAAACAAATATGTTTTGGTTTTTTTAAGCTGTACAGTCAACTTCTTGGAGATGACTGGCAAAAGAAAACTTGTTAGTATGCATGGAGTGTTGCCTGCATACATCCACTGGCCTATTCTGACATTGGCAAAACAAGCTGAGGTTCTGGTTCACTGGGTCTCAGCTGAACACAAATATGTGTTGCAATCTAAGGACACTCTGAAGTCAGAAAGCAGAGGAACAATAGGTTATGTTCACTCAAGGTTATAGAGAAATAAAGCAACTTTGCAAGATCATGAATTTGTCCAGAAGTCTGAAAATAATGAACTCGGAGGTTCTATCCAGTCTGATGATAAGTAAGCCAAAATATACAACAGGCAAGATCACCATCATGAAGACAAGAAGAAGCGCTAAATATCTCCTGCAAGAGAGGAAACAATGTTATGGAGGAAGAAATCAGGAGAGACATTGCCATGCAGTTCATCTGAACAACACACTGACCAGGTGGAAGGTCTTCTTCACAGGTATGTTAGAGAAGAGAAGCCATTGATTAGGATATCCTCTAGTCCATTTCCAGATGGACAATCCCATCTGCTACCACAAGGCATCCAGACTGCCTCTTGCCTGTGAAGATGATGTTTCTGCACAGAATATGTTACTAAATAGGCCTCATTCCTGGCAGAGATCAAGGCCAGGCTGGAGGGAACTCCAAGCAACCAGGTTGAGTGGAAGTTGTCCCTGCCCATGGCAGGGAGTTGGAATAAGATGATCCAACCCTTTAAGGTCCCTTCCAACCCAGGCTATTCTGTGATGATTCTGTGAGTGCATGGCACTACCGAATGCAAACGTATATGTAAACTAGCTGAACTATCTATAGTAAACATCAAGTTTTCTATGCTGCCAAGAATTATCTTGGTTGTCAGTGTAGTTCTGCCATCACTAAAATGGATTTCACTTAAAGAGAATAAACTAACAGATGAGTGATTTTGACTCATCAGTTATTACCAATATTTGTGGAACAATTTTCTTGTGTAAGCTGCTTAGTCTGCAAAAAGTAGTTATTTTCAAATGGTGAAAATTTCTGTTATGATGCAACATAGAATATGAAGCACATAAAAGCAAATATTTAATATAGTAGGCAATAATCTATCAAATAAATATTCTGTGCTTCTCAGGATGACAAACAGTGAAAATAGCACTCAGGATCTACATCCATTTGGCCTCTCAGGAAAAATGTACCAAGCAACCCATCCCTGCTCACAGGCAAGATGTTCTTGAAGTTTTAAGGTAAATGGAGTTTTTGAGCTGCTCATCCCCACCCCCTGATCTGGCATGCTGAGGTCTGCCAGGCTGATACAGACTGTGTGGTACCACTGCCCCAGAGGTACAGGCTCTGGGGTCTCATGACTTACCAGATCCAAGGCCAATTAGCACTCCTTACCCTGGCCCTGTGTGCTCTCCCTTCCCCAAGTATGATGCAGAAGAGTGAAGTTACCAATGGTTACACAGAGCCTGTTGTTCCTTTTCCAGTCAATAACAAATGTACCTACTCGGAGCTGGGTCAATTTAGATAGCTCATGTATCTGGGTCATGAAGTGAGATAGCTCTCACCCTTTCTCACCCAACATTTACAATGGACTGTGCAGAGCAGCACCCCACAGTCCAATGTAAGCCCTGACCACGCTGCAGCATTATAGAAACCACTCCATGTCTTCAACAGTGTACCAAAGCAAAGTTTCTGTCACAATTTATTTCTGTTTCCATGCCATTGACATGCTTTTTTCAAAGGAGACCTCCAAACTACTGAAACAATGGCACACCAGGAATATAACAGAATAATATGCCCAGTATAATCAGGGAAAAAAAAAAAAGAAAAAAAAAGAATGAAAAGAATGCTGTATTTGGCAAATTTATAATACTCAGGATTCGTGAGCAGAACCCAGCATTGCAAAACATGATTGCAGAATCTGTTAGTATATCTGTTCATGTTTTTGTAAGTTTAATGCAAAATTAGTTTGTAGTAATTTGACAAGCCTCAAACATTACAAAAGAGCTTGAAGGCATACAAACTACTTTGTGTTGAGCAGCAACAGCACAGTGATATATTCAGCTGCATTCTATTTTAATCACCTTCTTTGTTGTATTGGGTTCTCACAGCCAGGTTTTGGTAACTGGGGGCTACAGGGATGACTTCGGTGAGGAGCTGCCAGAACCTTCCCCCATGTCTGACAAAGCCAGGTCCAGCCAGCTTCAGGAGAGAGGTGCCACTGCCCAAGGCTGAGCCAATCAGTGAAGGTGGTAACACCTCTGAGAAAACATATTTAATAAGGAGAAAAAAAAAAAAAAAAGATATTGCACAGAAGTAATTGCAATCAGAAGAGAGAGAAGTGAGAACATGTGAGAGGAACAGCCCTACAGACACCGAGATTAGTGGAGAAGGACGGGCAGGTGTTGCCTGGCAGGTGTTGCTGAGATTCCCCTGCAGCCCATGGAAGAGGCACACATCAGAAGGCTTTGACCCTGTGGGAACAGGCTCCTGGCAGGGACTTGTGGACCCATGGAGAGAGAGCCCACCTTGGAGCAGACTTCGTGGTAGGACATGTGACACTGTAGGGGATCTGTGCTGGAGCAGCCTATTCCTGAAGGACTGACCCTGTGGAACACTGGAGCAGTTTGTGATGAACTGTAGCCCATGGGATGGATTCACACTGGAGAAGTTTCCAGAGGATTCTCCCATGGAAGGGACCCCCATAATGGAAGGACTCTGCTCCCTTGGGGGAAGCAGTGGCAAAAACATTCTGTGGTGAACTGACCATAACCACACTTCCTCATCTCCCTCTGCTGCTGGTGGGCAGGAGGGAGCACTTGGAAAGGAGAGAGAGGTAGTGGAGAAAGGATTTTAAGATTTGTTTTAATTCTCATGATCCTGTTCTGATTTAGGTTGGTAATGAAGTCTATTAATATCCCAAGTCGAGACTGTTTTGCCCATGATGGTAATTGATGAGTGACCTCTCCCTATCCTCATCTCAACTCATGACCCTTTTGTTACATTTTCTCTCCACTGTGCAGTTGGGGAGAGGAGGGATAGAGTGACATTGGTGGGAACCTGACATCCAGCCAGAGCCAACCCACATTTGTCTATTCTCTTATTTTTTAAAAATTCCTATTCATTTTAACAACAATTCTAAATTTTAAAAAGGAAAAAATAATAATTCCTTCCCTTTGTAGATGTCACATCTTTGTTTTTCAGTGCAGAAAGAATTATGATATACTTAGTTTCCTGAGGTTATCAAAAAACTTGCAAAGTTTACTTTTAATTCTACTTGAGAGAATTATAAGACAATTCACACTTGTAATAAAAATGTTATTGCCTAAGTTTTGAATTTATGTGTACATATCTATATAGATACATATGATACAACACTACAAAAAGACTGGAATATAAAGCTCTGGAATAGATGTCACTTGGCTTTCAACAAATTACTTTCCAAGTATTTGTGCATAGTGCATTAAGTGCTGTATTTCAGCACTAAGAAGAAAATTGGTTGTTAATATACAGGATCCATTAGTATTGAAATTGTCAGCAAAAAGTAATAGCTGTGCATGTTCAAGGTTATAAAAAATATGTTTAGCTATGGAAAAATGGAATTATCAGTATTCATTTGAAATAATTACTACTAACCAGTATGACGCTTCATTAATAAAATGTGCAATTGACCTGGTTAAAAACCACTATCATTAGAGAATTGCATGCAACTTTCAGTGACTCAACAAAATTACTTTTTGGCCATATTCTAAGGAATTAATAATTAATTTTCAAAAGACAGATTACAATGGTTTTAAGTCCTCTCTAATAAAGTGAATGTACATTGCAGATCATCCCATATCAGTGAGAGTTTTTGTATTAAAGAACATTTCAGAATTCCCTCTCCAGTGATTTTCCATGTAAGTTAATCTTCTTTGGTGGTATGCCAAAAGACATGTCATATAATCCTTTGAAAATTATGTTTTCCATCTCTTCTCCACAGACAGATTTTTCATTCTTCTGCCTGCTCCGTTGCTTTCTTTTCTACTGCAGAAACATTTGAAGGAGAATGGACAAATTCTTTGTCCTTCCTGAAACTAGAGGGTGTTGCCTGATAAACTGAGATGTGGAGACAGACAGAGGTCAGTTTTGTAACTCCTGCCTATTTGCCATCTGGGGATTGCTGAACAGTTTTGAATAATGCTACAAGAATACACATATACATGTCCAGTATGCAATAAAGGGGATGAATAACACAAGTTACTAACAGTACTTAAGTTCTTTCTTTTTCACTATTCAAAACCAATTCTGCTTCTAAAAAGAGCTATACATTCTCTCAAAATAACAGTTTTGTAGGAAGTTAAATAATAATGCTTTAAAAGTGGTTAGAATTATTTGACACTTTCTGTTACAAACTGTTGTTTTCAGATAATTGCAACTAAACAAAATATAAAGCGCTCCAGCTGATGTTTTCCATTTCAGATGTCTGAGATGGATTTAAAAAAAAGAATCATGGTATTAATTCCTTTCAAAACAGGATTAGGAAAAAATCCAATGCTTTTCTAATATCGGTCAATAAATAGATCTTATGTATATGATTGAAAATGTTGGATCTTTGTTTATGATATTTGAAAGTAGTGAGAAATCTTGTTGGGAGCTAGTGAGAACTCAGCATAAATCCCAGTCTGTGCTGGAGGGACACAGGCACCCACATGTCTGATTACCCTTGTTTTCCCACCTCAGTGAAATGGAATGAATGGAATGCTAATGAATCTGGTAATTTGTAACTTAAAAGTCCAGCAAAAAATAAAACATGTGAGAGTGTAATTGAAGTATGTGTCATTATGGATATGCTCAGGGTGGTGAATTCCTGTATTTACCGAGATCCAGGGAGGGGATTCTGCCCCTCTGCCCCCTCTGCTGAGACCCCACCTGCAGGGCTGCATCAGCTCTGGGCTCCAGCACAGCAAGGACAGGGACCTGCTGGAGCCAGGCCAGAGCAGGCACCAAGGGGATCACAGGGATGGAGCAGCTCTGCTGGGAGGAAAGGCTGGGAGAACTGGGATTGCTAAGACTAGAGAAGAAGATTTTGGGGTGGCTTTGGGGTGACTTAAAGAAGACTTTGGGGTGACTTAATTGTGACCTTCCATTAGGGAACCAACAAGAAAAATGGAAAGTATTTATAAAAGGCCTGGAGTGACAGAACAAGGCAGAGTGGTCTTCAAACTTCAAACTGACAGAGAGTAGGTTTAGATTGGATATAAGGAAAAAATTCTTTGCTGTGAGAGTGGTGAAGCCCTGGCACAGGTTTCCCAGAGGAGCTGTAGCTGCCTCATCCCTGGAAGTGTTCAAGGCCAGGCTGGATGGAATTCTGAGCAACCTCATCTAGTGGAAGATGTCCCTGTCCATGACAGTGGAGTTGAAACTGGGTGATCTTTGAGGTTCCTTCCAACTCAGGCCATTCTATGATTATTGGAAGATTTTAAATTGTGCTTATTTGTCACCCAAATCTTCAGTAAGGAAAACATATATTAAATCATGTTTCTTTAAGGAGTATATCCTAGCACAGATGCTTTCCCTACAAGAAAGAATGATCCTTGGATATTAAGATTTATCATTTCATTGCTATAGAAAATGCAGTTCGAATGTGTACTGAAAAAATATTTTGGAACTCCTAAATAAGTTTTATTCACAAATTGAACTTTGAACACGTGATTTCATAAGAAATTCTCTAGCCACCTCATTTTGGAAGTTTGTTGTCTTGTAGTATTACATATATGTTTTCATGCCCTGAAAATGTGTCAATTCATTGGACATAGCTTCTTGTGCTCTGACTGCCAGTGTTGCAGTGCCTGAATTACAGGAACATGGAAAATAGAGGTAGTAAACTTCATTTCCTACTACAGTATGAACATGTCTTGAACTCAGGAAATGGTGGCTCCAGTGCAGTGCTCTATATGAATGAGTAACTGATTTGCCCTGTTTGAAACCTTACAGAAAAAAAATGCAACAGAAAGAAGTTTATATGTTCTAACTCTTGTTAGTAAGCATGGAAAAACACTATTGAATTAAACACTTCCTACAGCTAATATAGGATAATTCTTTACATGTGTTAAGCACATGTAAAGAAGCTCTTAAGTGGGTGCAAATGTCACTTTTCATTAGGTAAAAAGTGTCTTTTTTCCAAACACTTTATACAGAAGTGCAGTCTAATAAATTGTGCTTCTCCACTGCAATCACAAGCATTAAAAGCACGTGCCATTAACGTATTTTTTGATAATTATTTCGGGTCCTTTTAGCTAGGACCACATCTCTGAATCTCAGAAATCCTTTGTATCTCTTTAAATAAAACTTTTCAGTGTCCTAATATGAGGGGTTTTTTTCTATAATGTTTCAAATGTTCATAAGAATTCAGTCATGAATCTTCTGTTGAAGTGTATGTTTTCTACAGTTCTTCTAAAAAAGATTACTGTCCTAGTTTAGCACAGTAGAACAGAATATGATTGTCTTTTTTTTTAATAGAATATAGTATAAAGAACATTTATCTGAGGAAACTAAACATTTTGTAAGTACTCCTTGAGGGAAAGTATTGTACTTAAGCGACCATTTTATTTTCACCATGCAATAATATTAATAATGATCAATAAATCATTCAAAGCTTCCTCTCTGAACCAAAAAGGCATTAAATACCACTATTGTGGTACCTAGTTTTCAGATTGAATTTCTGCAGTAATCAGTATTTTCTGCCTTGCTTGTCACATTTGTTTCTTTATTGGTGTATTAACTTCCAAAGTACAAAATTGTCATTTTGCAGAACTGTCTCCAAACAGCAGAATGTCATCAGTAGTCCAAAAATCTTTTCACAATTCTGAGAAGGTACATAATACTTTTTATGCAATCTAATTTAAAAGTGAATCTATTTTCTAGGAAACAGTGCTAAAGATTGACTGAAACAAAACTGTGATAATAATTATTTATGGTGTGTGGTGGGCTGAACCTGGCTGGATGCCAGGTGCCCATCAAAGCCACTCTCCTCCTCAGATGGGCAGGGAAAAGTAAATCTAACACTCATGGATCAAGACTGGGGCAGGAAGAGATCCCTCACCAGTTACCATCACAGGCAAAACAGATTCGACTGAGAAATTGGTTTATTACCAATCAAATCAGAGTAGAATAATGAGAGATAAAACCAAATCTTGAAAATACTTTTCTCCATCCCTCCCATCTTCCTGGGCTCAATTTCACTGCTGATTTTCTCTACATCCTTCCTGCCAGTGGCACAGTGAGGAAGGACATGGGAAAAATTCCTGTATCTTCTCACAGGAGCTACCTCTGTAACCACTCTGTGTACAGTCATATTTTTTAGAAAAATCCTTTTGTTCAGGATTTTGTTCCAGGGAAGCTGAGAAGACTCAGAGAAAAAGGAAAACAATATTATTTCATTGTTTCTCCTCTGTTTTACTAATGTAAAACGTGTTTGGAGATTGTTTATCTCACAGGTGATTGTTTCTGGTGTGAGTATTTTCACTCATTAGCCAATCAGTGTCAAGCTGTGTCAGGACTCTGCAAAAAGTCACGACTTTTCATTATTATTTTTTTAACCTTCTGTAAGTATATTTTTTTGTATTTTTAATATAGTTTAATATAGTATTATTTAATATAATATTGTATCATAAAATAATAAATCAGCCTTCTAAGAAGATGGAGTCAGATTCATGATTCTTTCCTGTCACAGAACATCGCAGAAATACAATTCCACTCCACCACCAAACCTGGCCATGCAAACCCAGAACATGACCATAACTCAAATTCAGTGTACTAAATAGGCCACTATGAGTGGTCATTAAAAAACCCTCCACATATAATACCTGGATATTTAAATTGCCATATATGACTTACAGTCAGCATGTGATTTTTTTTTATATTAATAGAAAACGTAGTCATTATTCTAAGAATCTAAACAAATACAATCATCCATCTGGCATTTAGGCAGTATAGAATTATTAAACATATTTGGATTTGGTGAGCTAGAGTGTACTAGAGTAAACTTATGGAATTCTGTCATAGGTAGCATGCTGCACATGAAAATTTCAAGTATAGTCAGATTTTTTTTCCCTTCATTTTTCTCTTGTTTTGCTACCAAAATATGAATATAAGTTTTTCTTTTTTACACAGCTATTCAGTGGAAACAGAACTATTTATAACAGGATAATTTTCAATATTTATGGTTTCTTATGGAAGTTTCTATTTGACACACTGTTTTTTTCTTTCAGTTTCTACTTTTAGTGCAATTGGTCTCTCACTACATTAGACCTCAGCATTCTCTGAGTTTCAGTACAAGTTCCATAAAATTTCTTTGTAACAAAAAAAAATCTGTATCTGTATAACTGAATTCTCTAAATTATTCTAATGGGTGTCAGACCATTTCCTGCATTTAGAAGTAAAAAAATAAATTGAAAGGAACCACCGCCAAACATATGCAAAGTATTACCTTAAGTAAAGATTAACTGTACAGTAGCTTTCAGACACTCTTGGATAATTGCACACACCTACCAACAAAACATATATGTGAAATATAATTACTTAACAAAACAAAGGGGAAGAAAGGATAAGAAACTCTATTGCAGGGGTGGGTTTAGATGTTTTTTCCACTGAAAAGAAAGGAAGAGATTTTGGCTGTAACTGCTAACTTCTGATAATATTGTATCATTATAAGTCAAAACTGTTAATTCAAGCAAAATCATTTATTCAAGCATCCATTCTCTGCATGAACAGGCTGACCTTCTGTTCCACATAGAAGCTTTAGTTCTCATAGTGTTTTCAAATGATCTGTTTCCTCTAGCTATAAAAGAAGTACCACTACACTGAGATGTTACTAGCTCCTTTATAAAGTCCATTCAGCACATCTCATTAATAGTGAACATTTACTGAATAATGACCATTCATTTTTTATCCACAAAATATAATCAGTTGTGCTCAAGATGAAGCCAGTGTTAGGAGTTCAACTATCTAATGTCCAAGAAGGAAGACAAACATCTATTAAAAACCATAAATTAAACTCACTGATACCAAAACTTAAGTGAAAAAAAAAATCCCTAGTGGATGCATCTGGTTGTGATGGCTGCATCCAGCTCAAATTTGCTTCATAATATCACAATAACGAAGGGCTAATTTGAGCCATGTGCACACCTAACCCCAGTTCTGGTGAAGGTCTGACTCAAGTCATGTTTGGGAGACACTGACAGCTGTAGTCAGGATGCAGGCATCACCATGAGCCCATTTCTTCACTTCATAAACAGTGGAGAGCACAGGACACACTCAGCCTCCTGCATGGGATGTACCCTGGAGCAGGGACACCTCAAAAGGTTCCTGCTTAAAGGTTGCTGAAGGTTGAGAGATTCCTTATCTAATCAGTAAGCATTTAATGGCAGGATGAGCTTTGAAATCTTAGACAAATGGTGCAAAATACAGTCATTCAGACATAAACTATTTACCAAGTCCAGGATTAAGCCTGGATCCTGCTACACTGAAACTCCCCTCTGAGGAGTTTAGCTCATCACTCACCCAAAGTGTCCCCCTGACAGTTTTGTCTGACGCTGTCCTGTTAGCAGTGAGTAATCAAGAGTAGTTTGATATCAGATCTTGTTAAACCACCATCATATTTAGCACCAAAAGTCATTGAATCACTGTTTTTTTAACAAACATGCTGCTACCTGTCTGTTACAGGTGAAGTGCAGCACTCCATCCACAACACTAATACACCCTAGAAAAAGCAGGAGATGTAAAGCTCTATGTTCTGCAGATGACATTGGTTCAATCACAAAAAAAATCCCAACCAAAACACCAATAATAAAAGAGAAATTAAGTTGTTGAAAAGAAGTATTCTGTGATTGAAAGGGGGAAGATAAATGTACCTCCCCAAAACCAAAATGAATATTTCTATGTTGTCTGCTAAATGAGGTCTTGCCCTTCACTTATGTTTTATCAGGGTGAAGTCGTGGAAAACTTTTAATCAAAGTTGTTTAGCACTGTGTGGTTTACTGACTAACAATAGAATCTTAATGGAAAATATTGATTTCCACTGAAAATTCAAATTCTTCCTCAAAAAATTTGAATTGATGCTTCAAAATATATCTTTTTCATGGAAGGCAAAAAAATTTTCTGACAATGGAAAATACGGTTCTGTTGTGGCAATGAGAGCAAATAGTTTAGGACAGAAGTGTTTTCAAAGACAGAACACCCCATTTAATAGACACTGGATAAATAAGGTGAAAACACAGCATTATATGTATATATGTATATAAGTATATATGTATGTATGTATGTGTATATATGTGTATATGTATATATATATATATCTATATCCCACTGAAGAAAAGGTCACAGCTTCTCAAAATTGAAATTTTCCTTCAAGTTTCTCAAATCACCCTCTGTGCTTAAATCAAATATAGCAAATTTACAGTTCACAACACAGCGTTTAAAATGTTCTGCTGACCTGAACACCTTAGTCTGTGATGCTTCCTATCTAAATACCATACACAAAGGGATTATACATAACAAGCAATATACCTCTCCCCTCTCTGAGGAGCAGTCAATGAGAATCAAAGGATTTACTTTTTTAACAAGAGCATGGATATGCATTATGTTGCAGTGCTTTAAGTGCAGATTGCTTTTATATTGGTGAAAGTAAGTGTACACAGTGTTACATGTGGATGTGATTAGTATGAACTTTTAGTGCACCCAGAGTTGTTTGGTTTGCTCATGAAGTAGATAGAGCACTTAACCTGATGTCAGAGCTCTCAGAAAATATGCTACAATAATTTAGGCAGCCTGATGTCTGTAGTACTTCTTTGCATAGACAAAGATACATAAAATTCATAGATAGACATGATAGTGAGTAGCTTAAAAGGTAGGGAGATAATACTTTAATTATACAATAATGAGCCATAACTATGGCAAAAAAAAAAAGGACAAAGAAGGGTATATACCCCACAGAGGAAAAAGAAATGGAAAAACCAACTGGTTAAAATACAGTTGAAATAATTTTCAGAGACTTGAATGCTGGGAGACCTCCCAGGTTATGCCTAGGACTGGTCCATGAGTGGAATGAACTGTCTGTCAACACAAAAACAGTTTCTTGGTGCCAAATCTGGTCTGCTCAACTCCCCATCAAGCAGGCTACACAGAAACCTTGCTGTTGGCCAGTTTCATCAAGTGGACAGCCCTGGGATGATGCTATGAGGGTAACACAAGAAGTGTGGAAGTTAAGACTAGTTATGGTTTGTTGAATCTCCAGAACATCAGAAACTAATAAAATCAATTTAGATGTTCTTCAAAACAATAAATCATAACACTGGTATGAAAGGCACTCATAGCAATTTATTGTGTTTACTCACAATCCCTGGAAAATAAATTTCCTCCTTATCTAACTAGTTTAGCCACAAGTCACTATAGATACCATGTACAGATATCTTAATATTATTTACTTGAGAAATTCTCCAAATTAAGGCCAAATAAAAAATGGGATAAGATGCTCTGGTAATGTAATTGGACATTTCTTGTTTGATTTCAATGTAGTAATCACAGTTTATAACAAATGAAGATCTGTCTATGAGTATTACATGTGGAGCCACAGGGATAAGTATAACACAAACTTGTTCTCTTTTTTTTCCCCCCTTTTGCCTTTGGTCCACACAGCTAAGCACCCATTAAAAGTGAATCACTCCAATGAGCAACACCATATGATTAGTAAATAAATGCCTGAGGCCAGAAAGTACTTTTCCACTTCCATCAGCTTCCAAGTCTCCTTGTCTTTGATTGATGCTGAGGAAAAACTGACTTGAATGCTAAGCAAATGGAAAGTGTCACAGAGCCACCATGTCTAAATTCTCTTGACCTTTTCCTCATATCTGTACAATGATGTAGAAGAGAGCTTTAAACTCAAATAAATAAATAAACTGATTGAAAAAATGAAACAAACTAAGTGTTCAGATTTTGGAGGTGTTTTTGGCCTATCCTAACCTCTTTAGAAATTTTGAGCTGCAGATAAGGTTTTACTTTCTTTGAATAAGTTCATCTGACAACTTTCACAATTCATATTCAAAATTGCTTCTTATAATATTGGGTTTTTTCAGAGATTTAGAATCATTGAATCATAAAGGTTGGAAAAGATCTCCAAAGCACTATCAATTCCAACTGCTAATCAACATTACCATGTTCACCATGCACATGGAAGTTCATTGTCTAGATTTTCAGCAAAGCAGCTCCAACAAATACACACAAGTATTTGGAACATCCCATAATGGAAATGCTCTGAGATTCTCATCAGCTTTCATAGTCTTCTGTGAGAATGAAAATCAGTGACAACTGAATGATCAATACTGGTATTTTTCCTATGTATGGGCTTTTTGTGGGTTCTATTTTTTTACTTTTTCTGTAGCCAGACTATCAGAGATAGCTTTGAAGTGGTATACACCACAGCTCTATGAAATGTTGTAGGGGAAGCATGACATTCATGTTGGATACAGAAAATGGAGGGCTTAAAATGGATTCAGCCACCTAAATCCAGAGTCTTCCATTTGTGAGTTTTCCCTTGGCAGTGATTTCTGTTCCAGGCCAAGACTGATTTTAAACCACTTCCACTTTTCTCAAAGGTTCCTTGTGCTGGTGCACTCCCCACTGCACCAGCACAACACAGCTATTTGTATAGCTGGGCTATGAATCTGATTAGAGAAAAATGGCAGCTTTACAAGAAAGAAGGAATAACAACAAAAAAGTATTTTCATTTTCTCCAGATCATTTCTCAGATGCCATTGGCAGTGTGTGACAGATTGTGTGAAGAAAGAGCAAGATGAAGGGGTAGCAATGAGCAGTATAGCTGCTATGAAGGTAATGTTCCAAAACTAGTGTTTTTGCACAGCATTTCATATTATTAAATGTGCCTTCAATTTCCAGCCTTAAGGTTTCTAAGGAGTCTTAGTTAAATGTGTAACCACACATATCTGACTTGAAATGGCTGAGGTATCCATCATGAATCTTTCAGCTAAATTATCCAATAGTGACACAATCACAGAATTGTTTAAGTTGCAAATGACCTCCAAGATCATCAAGCCCAATGTTTGATCACCAATTTGTCAAACAGACCAGAGCACTGAGTGCCATGTACAGTACTTTCTTGAAGACTTCTGGGGATGATGACTCCACCATCTCCCTGGGCAGTCCATTCCAATGTCTGTCACTTCTTTCCATGAAAAAATTATTCTTGAAATAATATTGAAGTTTTCATGCCTTTTCATGCCTTCTTTTTGTAAGCAGTGCAAAGGAATGACTATTAAAAAAAAGGGATGATCCCAAAATACAGTGTAAATAGATGTTTTCACTTAGAAGCATTTTATAAGGAAAAAACAACCACCTGAATGAACTTGTAGCAGGAATAATGAAATATTATCTTCTGAAGTACACTTCAGTATATGCTATTTAAGTTATAATTATAAATAATGCAAAAGATGAAAGAGCAAAGAGTTTTTTAATCTCTTGTGCACATTTGGCTGTCACCCAAAGACAAACTAACCTAATAATAGAGAGTCAGCTGTAACTCTGAAGCATGCCTTGATGGCATAATTATAAGGGAGGATAAATAATTAGCCATCAAGGAAAGGAAAAATGAACTTTTCTTTATTTGGTAACCTGAAATACATGCTTGTATCAGCTCTGGACAATATTTTCATTTGACCTGATTACTTATTGGTGTAGCACATTTTTCTTCATTAGGTGTGTTTTTTCTTTTTTTACAAAATATGCAGTGAAGTCCAAAATTAAAACCAGTGACCACAGGAAAAAAAAAACAGATTTGTTTTATGACTGAAGAGACTATCCTTTTTAAGAATTAAAACATAAAACTCTCAAGAAATTTCGTTCTGTGCGCAAGGCACAGAGGTGTACCTGTTGAAAAAGATTCATCTATGCAAGTATATGCGTGAGCAGATTTCCACTTGTTGCTGAGTGCCATTGAGAAACTTAGTTTACTATCTTTAAATGTGTATCTCCGTGTCAGAGACTCAGAAATTTAAAAGGTAAGAGGAGAAGATGGAATGAATTAATTTCATGAGAAGGTAAAGATTTAAATAGGATAGCACAGAAGTTCTTGGTTTGAATAAAGACCAGAATTCAGGCAAATTCAGGGTAAAAGTTAAAGATATATGAACACCTGAAATACCCTTTAGGAACATGCATAGAATTAATCTAATGAATTTTCTGGTGTGTTAACTGGGAAGCCCCCATAACAAACCAGCTAACTTTAAACTGATCAGTTTAGAAAGAAAATGATTGAGTGGAAGTTTAACTTATTCAAAGCACTGAAAACTGGTTATAGTATGGGTAGGAGTGTGGTACAAGGCAAAGCTGATTATTGATGAAAGTATGAAGATATGGCAAGAAGTAGTCTTGGTAAGAACACCTTTCCTGGGAAATGTTGCAGTGAGGTCAATTGTAAAGAAATAAATTTCAAACCTGGTTTCTAAGAAGGCTAGGGACAAATCAGCTAACTCAAAGGTTATAATCTTATAAAGAGGGGATTTTCTACCTCTTTCTACCATGGCATACTACAAATTCAGTGAGAAAACTCAAGTCCTTCACAAAGCTCATGATACATAAATTAGTAAAAATGGTATAGCTAAGGCACTGTTATCTCAAGAGAGAGAAATAGTTTTAGCCAATGAATTCTTAAGATCTATCACAATTCCATTTCAAATAATTTTATAAAAGCTATAATCTATTTGGTTAAAAATTTACTCCTTTTAGCTAGACACTGACAGAGTGTCTGGTAATCATCTCCTAACAAATTGGCATTAAGACCAAAATGGCTCTTATAGTTCATTAGAACAGTCTCTTTTGCTCAAAATTTCTCCTGTTTCACAGAATAGCAGTAGAGGGGTTGTTGCTTTTTTAAAGGATACCATGTTTTATTCTAGAAATCAATCCTTAAGGCTGGCACAGTTTTAATGGGTCAGTTTGTTAAATGTTACAAAGTCTGGAATATTAAGTCTCTGTCAGGAGACAAAAGCTCTTTTTTTCTAGTCTTTCATTATTCTAGTTACTTTAGCAGACAGTTTATATTTCCCAGTTCTTCCATCTGAAAGAAGAAACACTCTGGATTCTTTTTTCCCCCAATCTTTTCTTCTAATAAGTAATGTTACAGAGGAAACTCTTTCAGTTTTTTTAGACTGTCCATTAGGATGAGTCCTGAAAATCAAAATGGAATCATTAGTATAATCACATATAAGGTGTTTTTACTTGCAAAGTATTAGCAGTTTTGCATTTTCTTGCTCAGGTTTTCTCCTTCCACAGATTTTCTTTTTCCATTTGCATCATATCTTATTGCTAACAAAGCACTTAAATTTCCACTGGTGACCAAATATGTACAACTGCCTGTACAAATATGTATATGATTGTGGTTCAATTTCAGCTTTTAATTTTTTTTATTTGAATTAATATCACATTTATTTTTTATTACTGGAATGCTAAATTATGTTTCATTAGATTCAAAGAAACATCAAGACAGGTGGCTAAGCAAAATTTTTCCTAATGTATATTTCAAGCATAATTAATAATTTATTTCTTAAAATTATAAACTCTTGGGTATATGAGAAGTCATGTGTCATCCCATATGCATTTTAAATTAGTTATTTATATCATTAGAGAGCTGCTGTTTTAGACCAGCTCGGGATCAGACCTTAAGAGTATTCACTAAAATGCAGAATTCTTAGACAACCATCAAGAACTTGGCAGTCACCAGAATGATTAGCCCACAAAAGTAAAACAAGCATCTGGAAATTGATGAAGTGTCCAAAACTTTTTCCTGCTTTTTTAATTTTTTTTTTGTTTTCTGCAAAGTTCTGTTGCATGTGTTGGTGTTCCAGGACTGATATAATCACTGTGCCTTGTGAGTGCCAACAATGCACTGCTTGTGCTTGTGCTCTGCTGTGTCCAACATTTCAGTTTAAATGGGTGAATTCAACCTGAATATTTATTACACAAGTGATAACGTTCAACTAACAGGAGGTGTTCACATTATAGAAAGGCATTAGTGATATAAATCTAGCTGGGGTTTTCTGGATTGCCTTGTACTGTGCGCTGTCTCATACCTGCAAGAGAAAACATCTTCTGTCTTTCAGTTGTCCTATGAGTGAAGTTTTTTTACATTAAACCAGAAAATACTACATTTTACTTACCACTGGAATCCACTAATTGGCCTAGGGCAGAAAGGAACAGCACTATTCTCTCACTAGCCATTTTCACTTCTTTTGTTCTCAGTGACAATTTGAAAGCTAAAACCAGCACTTCTTCCCTCACAGAAAATCTGCTCAGAAGATCAGGGCACCCTAATATATCTCTCCAAGCAGAGAGTTGAATTCCAGGGACCTACCTGGGGAATTCTACATTTAATTTCCCTCTTACCTTGAGAATTAAAAGACCGGGCAGGCTCTGAGTTATTACAGATAGCAATACATGTAAAACCTGTAAAGCAAAGAAAGTAACAGCAGGATATATTTAAATCAGTATAATTGGTGAGATTGTAGAGGTTAGTCTTCTTATGGTATAGATTTCTGGAATGCTGTAATTTGCACAGAAAGAATGCTATTTTGTGCAGAGAGAGACTGAATCAAAGAAACAAAGAAAAAAAATATACATCGGAAAACACCAAATACCTTACTTTACATTGAGGATCTATATGTCAAAAAAGATTTATATTTGTGTGCTTGGTTACTATGCTGGAGGTATATAGTTTTATTTTTAGCAATTATTATGATTGTGTTTATGCTACACATAAGACAATAAATTCCTTTCTTGCCCATAGGGTCCCCCTTTTAGATATGGTTCTTTGTAATACGTCTGAAAAATATCCAGCATCTGATAATATACATGGGAATTACAGCATTATCTTGAAGGCTTCTCCCAACTCCCTTCACAGCTTACATTTCCACTGAAGGTAAATCCAGCTCTGTGAAACTAATCAATACTATGAAGATTTATGGTATGACTGGATCATAACTGAGAACAACTTAATGCTGTGTATTCAGAGTATACATATCACTTAGAATAACAAAAGCTAAAGCTTCTCACACTTCAGTAAAAGATAAACATATTTTTTAAAAAGTAGCACCAAATATAACACCAATATTCATTTCAGTATCATAAGAAGGATTATTAAATTCATTTACTAGTGTTTATTGATCTATTCTGCTGACAAATTAGTTTTTGAAAATTCTACGAAGCACATGAGAAGAAAATGCTTCAACTAATCTATTTTCTTAGACCATGCAAAGAACCCATTATGAGTTCCTTGGCATTTTTTCCTTGTATTAAATTACCTTAATTCTCATTTTGTATGTTGCATGGGCAATTTTCATTTTATGCTTAACATAGCCACAAGTCAGAGAAAGCAAAACTCAATAAACCTGACACATCTTTCTGTACTTTAAGGTTCAAGTTTATGTTAGATGCAGAGAGAGAGAGAACTGAAGCTGTTAGCTTTAATGTGTTCTCCAAATTGGAAAACAGCTAAAATGAAGGGATGAAGAGGTAGCTATGAAATTTATATTACAGTTAAATATATTCCTCATAACTCCATATAGACCTGAAAATTTTTTTTAGAAAGGAGAAAAACAAGCACAATGACTGTTTGTAAGAAGGTTTGTGGGTCTGGTTTAATTTTGAGGATGTTTTGTTTGTTTACTCTTTTGATTGGGTTTTTTCCTCTATGGAAAGAGAACTCAGGAAAGACCAGATTGCATAGCACTGCCTCCTGATATCCCAGATCATCACTTCATGTAGTAACATTCCAAAATCTGGAGTTGGTGCAACCTCATGTCACTTTTCACCTGCATTCTTTGAAGCACCTAGTGAAGTTACAATGCCACAGTCCCCAAAGGCAAAGATGTATGGCAGGGATATCAACACTGTGCATGTGCTGACAGCATCAGTCATGAAGTGTCAGCATGAAAAGTTGAGCCTAAGCTCTCTTCAGAACTGGCAAATGAATCAAGCTGTTTGTCAGGACCAGACAGGGAAAAAAAGGAATGATTTTCTCTGGGAGGGAAAAAAAAAAGATTGCAAAAATGCCAAGGTAGATGGCACCAGGATGAACAAAATGGATAGCTTTATTTACCAGGAGATAAGGACAATGACAGATCTAAGGAGGTCCAAAGGTGGGCATAAATGAGGAATGATGTCCTGAGCTATCTGAAGCTGATTCAGAGGGCTAAAATGACAATACTTTGTACAAACCTCAGACTTCTGAACACAAATTTTTCTTCCCTGATCCCTAGAGAACACATATTTTGAAATGGCTGATAAAGATTACAGACCTTCAAAACTCAAGGTTCTAAATACTTTACCACATTAACTACCAAAACTATGTCAAAAGTATGTCAATCAAAATATGGGCAAGCAGGTTTTCCCAAGTCAGTAAGGAGACAGCTTAAATTCTTGTTCATTTAACAGATTTGTAAGAGTATCTTATCCAGACCAATCAAGCTGAAGAACTTGTGGGCTGCCAGGCACGAAGTACCTTTGAATGAAGCACACCATGACCGTACCTGCTGAGGCATCTCAGGTGCAGCAGAAAGGAGAGTGCAGCTTATTATATGTGACCGTCTCTCTACACCATCTGTGAGAGAGAGGGAAAAGAAGACTCCAACTGTGAAGCTGTTGCATAAATTCTGTCATGGATTTCAACTCTGAATGTGTCAAAAACAAATGTGTATTCATTATTTGTTGTGCCGCTTCTCTTTTATGAGAGGTAACCCTTTTCCCTCCATTGTGTTAATCTTTCAGTCTGACACGTGAACTATGTCTTCCATGTCTTCATTTTACTAGGCGAAAAATGGAAAACTGCTCAGGAAAACAAAGGTCCCTCACATATTTCCAAGCATTTTGAATCTATCATTAACTCCTAGAGGAACAATATTCTGAATTATTGTCAAGGCTGGGTGGATGGTATTGGTGATTTGGGAAGCCTTTGTACCTGCTGGCCAGCTCTACTCTTACATGATACAGACACCACAGCTACGTCTCATAAGCTAATTTCTTCATTTTTCCTGCTGTTCTTTGCAGGCCTATTACTTAAAAAATGAATAAAATCTATTAAAGAGTTCATTGTTCCTACTGTACAATACATGAGTTTGAATAAGTGAATTTTTAAGACAGATCAAAATTTTAGATGTATACATTAATTGTCTTCTGAATACATAAGGCAATAAATTTGCAAATGAAATTTAATGGTGTACTCTGTTTCTTTTGCATTTCACTAAATCTTTGCCGTATTTACTCACAGAAAAATTATTTCCAGAAAAACTGCACTTTCTTGCATTAGTATAAATCTGCAACAACTGAAGCATGAAGTCCCTCATTCAGCATGCTCCTGTCTGATGGTGGCAATTCATCCATTCCACAGAAGTCACTAAACATATTGTTGAACCTGACACAAAAGCATTTCAATTATTGACAAGTGGCATTTGTGACATAACCCCCACCATTCTCTGGATATATGTCTCTTATTTCTATGGAAAACTCGTGTGTTTATGTAGACATTTTTTTGGGAACATGAACAGTGGGATCAAGGAACCCACAGCAGGTTTTCTGATGACACCAAGCTGGGTGGGGTCAACACACTGGAGGGAAGGGATGGATCCAGGAGAACCTGGACAGGTTGGGGAAGTGAGTCTGCGTGAACCTCATGAAGTTCAACAAAGCCAAGTGAAAGGTTCTGCACCTGGGTGAGGGCAATCCCAAGCACACACACAGGCTGGGTAGAAAATGAGCCAGGATCATCCCTGAGGGGAAATACTTGGGATTGTTGGCAGTCAAGAAGCTGAACATGGTACTATGTGCTCACAGCCCAGAAAGCCAATCCTGTCCTGGGCTGCATCCAAGGGACTGTGAACAGGAGGTCAAGGGATGGGGTTCTGCCCCTCTACTCAACTCTCATGAGACCTTACCTGGAGTGCTGTGTTCCCAACAAAAAGAGGACACAGACCTGTTGGAGTGAGTCAAGAGGAGGCCACAAAAAAGCAGTTCTCCATAAAGGCAAGCCAAGAGAGTTTGGGCTGTTCAGACTGGAGAAGAGAAGGCTCTGGGGAGACCTTGCAGCCCTTTCCATTAACTAAAGGGGCCATAAAAAAGATGGAGAGTGACTTTTTACAAGAGTATGTAAGACAAAGGGAAATGGCTTCAAATTTAGAGTACTGGTTTAGCTTGGATATTAGGAAGAAATTTTTCCCTGAGTGGGGTGGTATGGAATATTAATCCCAATATTTCTAGGTGGGACATGCCTGGCCTCATCTGACCCTTGCTGCTGGGCCAAAGGCGGCAGCTGTGGTGTTTCACCGCAGAGATACCTTCTGGGGCTGCAGGTTCATGCAGCCACACGTTTGGGCGCCAATATATGGAATATTAATCCCAATATTTCCGGGTGGGACGTGCCTGGCCTCATCTGACCCTTGCTGCTGGGCCAAAGGCAGCAGCTGTGGTGTTTCACCTCAGAGATACCTTTGGCCGGCTGAGTGCTGCAGCTGGGCACTCAGAACAAATCCAGGCATTGTAGGAACTCGGTTTACCTCTGGTGGAAAAGGTTCAGGCGACAGTGAAGAGAAAAAGGAGAGGATTCTGCCGTAGAGTTTTAATCCAGAGTTTTATTCCAGGATGATAGACTGCTGAATCTTGTAACAGCTCCCAACAGAATCCCAACCGTGTGGTCCCCTCTCCTTTTAAGCCTGGGGACAGGGGGAGGGGAAAGGAGAGGTTGGCACACCCAGGGGGGTTGGGATAGGTGAAACAGGAAATGGCAACACACTGCAACAGGGTGGGGCACTGGAACGGGTTTCCCAGAGAAGATTTGAATGGCCCATCCCCTGTAGGTGCTCCAGGTCAGTTCTGAGCAACCTGATCAGATGTGCAATGTGTCCCTGTCCATGGAAGGGGGACTGGGTCTACATAGGGTTCCTTCCAATGCAAATCATTCTACGATAATATTGAATTTTTATATGTCTCTCAGACCATGTTTGCTGCAGAAAGTGTTCTCTTCTGTGTCTCAGAGCTTGAATTTTTACATTTTTACTTACATTAATGTTTAGGCACTGAAGTCATCCATTCAGAATCATATCCTACAAGGTTAAAAGTCAGTCTTTTTAAGGTTATAATCTTTTTAAGATTATATAGGGATAAAATAGATATTTTTCATTTACCAGAAATCTAGAGGTGAAGAAATGCATTTGAAAAGTAGGAAGGGCAACTGCTGAACAGGATAGGTTTGAATAAAAACAATGATATGAAATACAGCGGTATACTTCTGAAATAAGAAATATCAAACCTTTGGTACAAAACCAGATTTATGGTGTATCTAAAAATAAAAAAATATTTTCCATCTTTGATATTTGTATGTCATGATCAGTTTTACAGTAGGTGACAAATAGAAGAATACAATTCATATTTTATAAAGCAGAGAAAACAAATTACCTTATTTCTCCCAAAGAATTTCAGAGACTTCTAATTTATTATTTCTATAAATTAAAGTATTCTGACTAGCTCTACTTTTATAAACGTTTCAGATAGCATGATGGGACGACCATTGGCCTTTCCTGAATGACCATTTTGCTATGCTCATTTGAACAGAATGTATTTTCTAGGATTCTGTACATACCTGAAAAATAAAAACTACCTTTTTAAAAATTAATAATATGTAGTTATGGGAGGAACTGTGTTGCTCACAAGTTTCAATACCTTCTCTTGAAGATAAATCTTTTATCTCTTCAAAGTGATACCTCTGAAGAGAGAAAGAAATCCAACCAAATGCAAATATTAAAGCTACCATATGTGATTTTGATGCTAACCACATTCCATTCAGGAATCTCTGCAACATATCAGCATTTGGCCCAGTGGAGTCTACAAACTTGTTTTACCCTCCTTTTTGAACTTACTATATGGAACTTAATTACTTGCAAACCTCTGTGCGGGTTCATTTTATGTACTTACAAAGTAGTATTTATATTATTCTTAAGCTCTGTTTTTTGATATTTATTACATTATATAGCTGGATGTCACTGTACTTGTTCATCTGTTCTTTTAGCAGAAAAATTACATCACCAATAATTATTGCATGCAGTAAATACAGTATTTGTCGCATATTGTAACATTCTTTTCATGATTTTGTCACAATTCAATGGAATTTTGGAATAATTCTTGCTTCTTCTATTGTACAGACTGTTTATTCTGCCTTTTGCAGTGATTCCTAGCATATAATTGTCCTCTTTTATTGTTTTTTTCTACAATGAGGATTAAATATTTTAGGCATGTTTTTCCCCCCAACATTCCAGATATGTCTGGAAAACTTCTGTATTACTATGAAAATAGTGTAAATATATGGATGAGTGCACCCATTCTGATATAAAAAGGAGATGTTTAGGGCTTTTTTCTCTTGATGACCGAATATTACTTTTTCAGAAATACCTTTGCTCGTAACAAAAAAAATTTACAGAAACTAAACAGAAAAGAAAAAAAAAATTTTTTTTTAAATAAAAATGTCTTCAGAGCAGCAGAACCGTTTGTATATTTCCAAATATTTACTTAACTAAAGCAGATGGACTCCAAACCAAAATATCAATGTCAACTGGTTATTGAAAATCCACTTGTCAGCTAAGCCATGGTGAATGACTCCGCATGCATTCTTTCTTATCTTTTTTCTTTAAGTATTTCGTTTAATCCATCTATGGTGCCTCACCCACAGGTTTAAACTAATTCCTGCACAGTCCCTCTGACTCACAGGAGTTTGTTTCAATCAGTGTTCTGCCTCCCTCAAATCTAAAGAGGTAAGAGTGGATTCAATCAGTTTTCACCATAACACTTGGTGCTATGACAAATGAGAGAAAAAATTTCACAGTGAAAAAGAAGGCCTAGCTTTCTGCAGTGCCAGTGAGTTCTGGCTGGAGTGAAGAAGCAGATCCCTTAAACTTAACAGAAATTAATTAATTTCACTGGTATTAATTAATCTCACTAATGAGGAAAACGTCCAGGCAGATACTAAAGGTGAATGAAGAATAGGCAAGAGAAAGCATCTTCCAGAAAGAGGGCATTACATGGTTCATGAAATGAGACACTGAGATCAGAATACCTCAGAAGTTCCTGAGCTAGAGCTTAAAAAATAGATGGGTAAAAGATCCCAAACAGCCTAGAAATAATCAGATCAAAAAATGCTTTTCTTATATGAGAAAAACTGAGTTCTAAAACTGAGTCTGACTTTCAATTTTGAAAGGGTAAAAAGAAAAATAATCTGCACCCAACTGGAGAGCCGGTTTGTGATTTCAAACTATGAAAATCAATTAATTTCTGCTTAAGGTAATGGAATCATAGTCCAAGTGCATCCAGAAGAGGTGGCCTGCTAAAAACCAACCTATTTTATATGTCTTCTGTTTTTCTTTATTTCCTAAATTATTTGTCCAGTGCCCAACAGTAGAATGGACTGTTTGAATAAATACTGGTTTTGTCTTGTAGGTCATTGAATGCTGTATTTTGAAAGGAAAACTGGGTTGATCACTAGTGTATATGCTACACACATGTACCATAGTGTGCATGTGTGTTCACATGCACACATGTACACTGTTACTTTGCTCCTTTTTGCCAGCAGTGATATTATAGAGCTAATTCTTTGTAATACAATAGTTTAAAAAGCCATACTCTTGAAGGTCAACCCACTGCATGATTCCTAAGTTTAGTAATTATGCAATAATCTTCTCAAGATCCTAAACATCCATAATTGCTGTATGGAGGCTTTTCTATTTCTAGGCTGGTTTACTAAGAGTAAAGGTTGATAGAAATAAAACATCTCATATGAACTTTATCATGGCAGTTTGTAGAGCAAATTGAAAAGCTCTTTAAGTCATTCTTAGCATGCTTTTATTCACACTGTATGTTTAAAGTAGTGTTTTAGCTTATTAGACTGGAAATTGAATTTTAGGTGAGAGTGCAAGTGTTATTTTAGCTAATATTACTTTCCCATTGGCAATACTTTGAATTTTTTGAAGTGAAGATAATTTGAAAATGTAGAGTCACTGTAAAGAAATACTAATCTTTGTGAAGGAACCTTATTATCATCTCCTTCATATTTCTTAATTACTTTGGCTGGTGTATACATCTATGGTTATCAAGGCTTCTCAATCTACCCCTCCCCTCTACCTTGTAAATAATTGTGTGAGGATGTGATCATGTGTAAATCAGAGTTTTTAGAAATAATGTGGCAGGTTCATTGCCAAATCAGATTCCTTGTTATCTACTAAAACAGTAATTCCACAGATAGGAACTATGGTTTTCTTTCCTCTTAGGAAATGCCTAAGAGGCCTATTTGCACATATCACTTTAAAACCCTTATTTTACAAAAATAGAAGGTAAGATTTTCTGGCAAGATTATCCTTGTCTCATTCTAGATACAGACTAGAATGAAGCAAGGATAATCTCATGAGAATTTCTTGTCCCACAGGAAGCTTCCAGTTCACAAATGACCCAGCTTCTCTGTCTCCAGTGAGGCATCATACCCATAACAGCAGACAAAACATCTCCCAAGTGTGGACCAGCTGCAGCTCATTTTTTTACTCAGTTTTTAAGTACCCTACTTACAAGGTATAACCAAAACAACTGCTTCACATTTGTGAATATTCAGTTTCTGCACATGCTGGAAGCTGTTAATTCCGGTTCAATTCTACTGAACCTAAAGCAACAGTCAATTCACAGACTGCTTTTTACTCTTTCTTTTCTGAAGCACAGCCCTGCTTCCAAGGTTTCCACTGCCACAGACAGCTGGAGCTGCCAGTCAATCTAAAAGACGCAAGAAGGGAGCTCCTACATGCCTAAGCAGGGAAAATGGGAGAACTCCATAAAAGTTCAGAAGTAGCAATTTCTCATCTGGCCTTAGCAGGCGGTTTCTTGTCTTCTTTGCACTGCTGCATCTCAAACATGCAAATTATGGCAAAAGGAAAACTGAGGGGAGAGGAAGTCTCATGCCCTCTTATCCTGCCTCTAAGCCAGTTGTTAATCATCGGGTAATTCAGTTTCCTGGACTTGTTGAGTCATTTCTATGCCTCATTGGTTGGCAGGTAGACACATGACACTGATGAGTTCAGTGATTTTTTTACCCAAGCACACGGAGAACAGCTCTATTCTGTACAAATAACCACATTGATATGCAAATTGAGATATTTGCTATTCATAAATACTTATTCTCATTTCAAACGTTTCAGGAAATTGAGGAGCATAAACAGGACCACATGATTTTGGCACATCAAATACAAAAGAAATGAAGTAATAAATGAATAAACAGACAAGCTGTATTTGTAAGTAGATCTGTTTCAAGCCATTATGTACAGTAGTTGCATTCATTAGAATAATTTTGATCAGAAAGAAGAAAGTGAATGAAAAACTATTTCTTCAAAAGGGCTAGCTAGCTCTAGTTTACAGAAAAGATTTATTATTTGATAAAACTTTGTTCCCATTTACTGAAAAGGATTTCATATCACTTATGTTTGCTTGAACTGTAAGATTTTCAGCTCCCACTGAGTTGCCGTACAATTTCTCTCCTAATTTGATTATTTATGATTGTCCTTAAAAACAGTTAATACCTTAAGTTCAGGACACTCTCATACACCTGTGTAAACAATTTGCAATCTATACACCTGTTGAAGGGTCTATACATTTAGTTTCTTTTCTTTCTTTAGCACAGTGTGAAAAAAATCTTCGCAACTATTTAATTCAAATTGAAAAATCAGTAAAAACTAATAATTTTCAGATCTATAGAAGACATAATGATAGATAAGTCTTTAAAATATCATTCTTTTTTGAATTTTCATCATTTGACAAATTTCATACTTTTTCCATTCTATTTTGCAACAATAAATAATTTGAATACCCATTTTAGTTAATACCAGTGTCAGTGAGCCCATCCAGCTGGTTCAAAACAAGTGTTCAAAGATAAATTTCTTTATAGTTTACCATGTAGTTCTATACACTTTATAACTTTTCACAAACTGATCATTGAGAAGTGCTTTTTCTTAATGTTGGAATAATTTTTATGCAAGAGGTGAGAACATCTTCTCAGGCTGCCATCTGAGTCTTTGGGCTCTGTGGCTTTTTTGTAGCACTCTGTGAATAAATACACTAACACAGATCATATAGTCTTTCTGTGGGGATTGCCTATTATGTTCCCAGTAAAATCTGGCATTAAAAGGGTCACTGAAATACTTATTGTTGTTTAAAATAAATGAAAAATATGGTAGGAGGCCTGTAGGATCACATTTACAGGAAAGTGGACATGTAGTAAATGAACCAGCCTAACCTTCTAGAACTAAAGAATGAGATCATCTCTGTAGATAAAAAAGCTAAGGTTACAAGAAGAAAGAAGAAGCAGAAAAGTTGCTGAGAGACATAGGGGTGTCAACCCAAGTGAAATAACACAGCATCTATCAATTAGATTAAGAAAGAGATGCATGCTCATGGACAAAGTAGAGTTACCCATCAAGAGATACATGGACAAAATGGAGCTACCAATCAAATAATGCATGACTGTGTAGACAAAAATAAGTACATATAAGCAATGTTTAGAAGCACAATAAACAGCTTTTGCTTGGTTCACATTAAATTGTGCAGAGTCCTTTGTCTTCTCAGAGGCCTAGAGCACATTCCTGGTGCATGGAGGCTGAGCATGTTGGGTTTACAAAGAAAAGACATTTAAGGGCAGCCTGTTTCTTCCTGAAGGGAGGCACAGAGTTGATGGAATCAAATGTTTCTTCAAAGTGACATCCCATAAAAGAAGGAGAAATGACCATTAAATCAACTGGGAGAGGTGCTGATGGGATTGGGCAAAACTTCTTCAACCAACATTTCTATGATTCTGACTTTCTAAGGCTACCAATGGAAGATGGCCAGACTGCCACAGAAATTTTGGCTAAACCTTCTATTGGACCATGTTTCACTGGAGCTTTCATATTTCAAGATGCTGGAAGACACAGGCATGAGATCTAACTATATTATATTGAAGAAGAATTCGTTTCATAATACAAATGTGTGTCTGTAGAACTATAAGGAGACTTTTCCCTAGCAAGGGAAGGCCAAAACTGTCTCCAGTGGCTCAGAGAACAAGCACCAGATACAAATTCAATTAACATATCTTAAATGCACTTGTTTATGCAGAATAGTTGTAATTCATAAATTAAAATACTTAACTGGATAAAGTTCTGTCATTTCTGTAATATTTCAAGGCGTAGGTTAAAACTTGAGCTTATAGACTACTTGAATCTCTCAAGATTTCACTATTTATTCTCCTCAGGGAAAATATAAAAGAAGATATTTTTATGAAATTTTACCAAAAGTATATTCAGTTCTAGAAAAAGAATTGAAAAATTACATTACTGTAGTCTCTCATTTCAGTTGTGTACCTGGTGCTGCACGGTAGTGAAACAGTTGCTTCTCCATGCCTGACTTTGATCTAAATTTTGATATACAGATTTCACTAGATGTGAAATCCCCTATATGTATTTCTTGACATACAGATTTTTTGATATACAGATTTCACTAGAAGTGAAATCCCCTATACGTATTTCTATAAGTTAACCATTTTTAGTGTGTTGAAATCTCACTGTAATTTGCCCAAAGCAAATGGATGTGATTTCTCTTTAAACTAGCATGAAGCATATAGTACTTGAACCATTTGTCCTGATGTGTGGGGTTTGGTTTTGTTGTTGTATTTTTTTTCTTTAAGGGTGTGAAGTCCCTCTATAATGTCTCAAATCAGCGTTCAAATACCTTGGCACATGAATTTACAAACGTACAGACATGTCCCCAACAGTGTCACATGTGTGATATCTGCTAGCTATTGAATTATTCTGACTAAAAGTTGGAATATATTTTTCAATCTGTGTCGATCATTTAAATTAAGCATGTGGATGGAACAATCTGAGTAAGTAAATGCACTCTTTTGAAGGAATGTATTGCACTTAATGTGGTAGATGTGCAAGAGGGCATAAAGGAATATTCAGGCCCTGGAACAGGTTTCCCAGAGAAGTTGTGGATGCCCCATCCCTGGAAGGGTTCAAGGCCAGGTTGGATGGAGTTCTTAGCAACCTGGTCAAGTGGAAAATGTCCCTGCCCATGGCAGGGTGCTTGGAACAAGATGATCTTTAAGGTCCCTTCCAACCAACACCAAACCCAAACCATTCTGTTACTCTAAGATTTAGAGCACTGCAACAATCACGGAAACAAGTTATGCTAATTAAAACTGCTTTCCTCACGTTATTTTTCTTTCTTCCTTCCATTCATTCTTTTGTCACATATGGTCTCAATTTTATGATGTCATTTCACCAGTTATTTTCACTCATACTATGAGCCTTTCTTCCAATCAGTGCATTGAATCACCACCACTCCAGACTTCAATCTACTGCATAAGGGAAGATAGAAGAATCTCTTTCCATTCTCCACAAGGACCCTGCATGCTGGGCTGGCTTGGGCCACTGTCTCATTTGTGGAAATATTTTAGTGCTTTCCTTTTTCTCCTTGGTGAAATTTGGGGGTTCTCTGCAGCCCAGATGGAGCCGCAGTGCTGCAAGAAATTCAGTATCAGTATTAACACTGAAGAGAAGAAGGGAGATGAGATGTCCTCAACATCTTCTCCTTCTCAAGAGTAAATTCAATTTAATATTAAATTCTCTATTTTTTTCTTTATTCAGCTACTTTCAGTTTTTATGTTGTATTAATTTTTGCAGCTGTACTTAAGAACGCCAAAGTGTAAAAGAACTCATTCAATCTGAAATATGGTACGTAAATTCTTTTAATTAGAGGTAATACACAAAAAATACTTTATTGCTGTCTCACAGGTGAGAGACTTATTTGAATTAGTTGATTACTGATTTAATATTTCATTGTCAGAACATTATACATATGTCTTTGCCAAAAGACAAAATTACTTATGATATAGAAGAACCTTACATGTGTATTTTAAATATCTAGCAATAAGAAATGGGTCATTTGTTTTGAGCTTGTGCCACACATCAGATATCCTAAGAGCATTAAAGGTAGCTAGAAGTGTCTCACTTACTCATTAACTGGCACTAGGAGTAAGAAATAAGTCTCATGCACTGAACAGAATTAATGTTCTATGCAGTCATCACCACAGAAAATGAAAAGCCAAATGAGCAGCAGCATCACGTAAGTACAGAAACAGTATTCACAATTAATTACCCTGAAAACTGAGACACATCTGAGAAATGAGAAAAAAAAGAAAACAGGTGGCAACTTGCAAAATAGACAGAATTTATGAATAGAACTCCTAGCCAGCTACTTTTTTTTTCTTTAGAAAAAGCCTGCTACCCTTTAAAAATATTTGCTTCCTTCAAGGCTCTGAGGAAGAAAAAGAAAAAAAAATTAAAAATAGAAAGAAAAGCATAAAGATTTTGAAACAGAGGGAACTAGTAGCAATGATTCAAAAGTGACTTCTATATTAAAGGCATTTATTCATATAGTGTCTATAATGGGCTTTTGGAGCACTTCCTCAGAAACTGAAAACCTCAGAAGTCACACTTGTAGAACAAGAAAAAACACAAGAAATCACACTTGTAGCAAGAAAAAAACAGATACCAGTAGATTGATAAACTCACCAAAGACTAGCTTCTTAAAATCAGCAAAGTCCAACGATAAGGCATCAGAAACATTAGTTCAAAGACAATAGTCTTCAGTTTCTGATAGTTAATTATAGCACTGACTAGATTGAAGAAGGAAAAATAAACCTGTCACAGACATACAGTACAGAGATGTCCTTAAATCACCAACACACCCAAATTTTCATTGATTCCCAGAAGTTGCTTTCTAGAGGGAATGTAAAAGCAGAAAATATTTTAAATAACTAGAGTCTGATATAATAGAGGACACTTTACAATAAAATAGAACTGCATTTATAGCCTTCAGTATGTGTGTCAGGGAATATTCCTTAAACTTCTACCTGTCCTCAGAAACAGATGATCCTGGAATATAACTTGCTTCATTACTACTTGATGAGCTATAAGGAAAATTATCTCTTTTTTATCCTCTTTTACATAAATTTGGATAACCTGAGGGTTCAATCTCCACTCACAAAACAGATAGAAAAAAATATTTCTTTTTTCAATGTATTGTGCTTGTTAACATAATCATAGAATGGTTTGCCTTGGAAGAGACCTTAAAGATCATCTAGCTCCAATACTGCAGTGATCAGGAGCATCTTCAGCCAGATCAGGTTTCTCAGAGCCCAGTCCAACCTGACCTTGAATGTTTGCAGGGATGGGGCATTCACCTCCACTCTGGGCAACCTTCTCCAGTGTCTCACCACGCTCCTGGTAAAGAATTTCTTCCTAATGCCCAATCTAAATTGACCCTCTTTTAGTTTAAAGCCATTACTCCTTGCCCCGTCAACTTGATCACCTGGCCTTGCACAAGCCCTGGTGAAAAGTCTCTCTCTGACTTTCTTGTAGTTCCTTCAGGTAATGGCAGGGGCTCTAAGGTTTCCCTGCAGCCTTGTCTTCTCCACTCTGAACAACCCCAACTCTCTCACCTTGTCTTCCCAGCAGAGCTGCTCCATCCCTGTGATCCCCTTGGTGCCTGCTCTGGCCTGGCTCCAGCAGGTCCCTGTCCTTGCTGTGCTGGAGCCCAGAGCTGATGCAGCCCTGCAGGTGGGGTCTCAGCAGAGGGGGCAGAGGGGCAGAATCCCCTCCCTGCCCTGCTGCCCACGGGGCTCTGGATGAGCCCAGCACACTTGCACTTTGCACAATTGCACTTTGCCAGCTCATGTCCAGCTTTTCATCCATCAATGATCTTTTGCTCTAATATAAAATGAAGCAAAAACTTCCAATTCATTCTTTCTTGGCACTACCACAGGAACACATACAGCATTATATTTTTTCCCCTCTTTTTTTGACTATTTTCCCACCTGTATTCCCCCTCATTCCTCCTATTTATATGCACATCTTACACTCTGTCTGATTGGAGGCTGCTGTGTAATGCAAAATGTGGAATAATCAAGATTTTCCCATGGTAAGTGATTGAACCATGTTATTTTTTAAGAACACAGCATCAGGACTAGAAAAGAAAAAAGAGAAAAAATGATAAAATTCTTAAAATGTTTCTGAAATACATTAATTGTCAATATCTATTTTCCCCTTTATGTTGACCATATTTCATGTTTCCATGAATGCTTCCATTCCTAGGTGCCACAAATGTGTTCTTCTGAGGACTTACTCAGAGTTGTGATACTTTTCAAGTATCATAGTGGATTGAGATACTTTGTAAAATCACTCTCTTGGATTATTTTGTCTGAATTTACTACTGCTTTTCTGTACTGCATCATTCCATCTGTTCATACTGTTCTAAAATGAGACTGGGATGTTTTTGAAGAAAAAATGGAAATTAAAAAAAAATTATATGTGATGTAAGCCAAAGGCAGTGTGTAGACTGGAGGGTTGACTCTGTCTGAACTTCCAGAAGCATGACTGGTTGTTAGCTCTACAAACAAGGAGACAGGATGCATTACTCTGGGAACTCTGGGAATAAGAGTTTACTTTTACTTGAAATCCCCAGAAAGAGGCATTGAAAAAATTACAAGTAGTAGGAAATATGAATTGTATTTCTTCTGCTGCTTTGCAAAGCAGTGCCATTAACTTACCTTTTCTTTTGTTTTCTTTTTTTTCATTTTACTTCATGCTAAGCATGTAACATTGTACTGCCCCATTGTGCATTACCAGCTAAGCTGGTAAATAAACTAGACCACCTGACTTGGTTGTAAAATTGGTGATATACAATCCTTTGTCTTGTGGATTCCTTCCCAGAGCTTTGAGATGGCCCAGCAGTAAGGTACAGCAAATTTCCTTATCCTCACGGCCTTTGACAATAGGAAAATCTTCAAAATGTAATTGTGAGTCCTTACATGTACCCTCTACATTTGCCATAGAAATTGATCTTGCAGAGAAAAATCAATGATCTTTCATCCAGGACTCTGTATGAGAATTAAGTATTTTTGTTTTATATCTTCAGGCCTTCAAGTTCATGCAGAAGACCCAGAGACCCAGCCTGCTAGACCTCTGTCATGGTTTAACACTGGCACAATGCCAGTGCCCCCATGAAAATACCTTCTCCCTGGTTTCTGCTGTGAGATGTGACCAGGAATAAGCAAAGCAGGCTCCTACTTAGGGAAAAAGAACCAGAACTTTATTAACTACTCTACAACTACAAAGAAAAAGGAACACACATACACAGGGAAAATGAAAACTTCACAAATGCATTTCCTCCTCCCCCCACCAAATTTCCAACACAATACATTTGTTTCTCAAATCACCAACTCTCGGTCCAGCACCACCCTTCAAACAATCAATCCTCAGTTCATCAAGAGGAGAGGAGTCCTTCTGGTACCATGGGCTTCCCCTGGAAACACAGCTGAAGCCTCGTGTGTTTCCGTGTCACTCGTGGCACTGCCCGGAGTACATCTGCCGTTGTGACCTCTTCCTTTTCATGTCCAGTGCTCTCCCCACTGAACACGGACCAGAACTGCTTCTAGGGTTGTCTTTTAAGGATGCTCTGTCCCGATCCAAAAAAGGCACAGTCTCTCCTTTGGGACACCTGTCCCCACAATCTCTCCTTTGGGACACCTGTCCCCCCCATATTTTTTCACCCCCTGGGGCCGAGGGGCATCAACACTGAACCCTCTTGGTTCTGAGGCCATTGCCTCCCCCTGGATGCAGTCTCTGTGTCACAAGGAACATGGATCTGTCGATGGCTGTACAAAAAGAGTCCAGCAAAAGCTACTCCATCATCTCTTCCCACTAGGATTCTTCTCTACTCTTCTACTATCTCTCACTTGCCCAGACCTCTCTCACACTGGCCCATTTCCTTTTTCATCTTCCACTCTATCTTCTAGGAAAGGTCAATGTTCTGTGAAGTTCTCATTCTCCAAAAAGGGGTTAAAAGCTCCTACACGCGGCCGGCTGAACCCCCCCCTCTTCTCCGTCCCAGCCGTGCTGCCGGCACAGGCCCATGTTTATCAAGCTTCAAGGTTACAGTCTCAGGCACCGGCTCTTTCTCTCTCTCTCTCTCTCTGTCTCTCAGGGGGGGCTGCCCAGTGGCTCCCGGTGTCTCTCTCTCTCTCTTCCACCCTTCCACCCCGGGGCTCAGGCCTACCTCTCCTGGCCACATGGCTTTCCCCTCCCCCTGCCCAGCCAGCAGCTGGGCCGGGGGAGAGACCCGAACTCTTTCCCGCCGGAAACCCAAGAGGAGCCTCTCAGGGGAGAGCCCTGCTTTTAACCCCGTGTTCTCAGAGGCGGATCCATGTCCTAATGGCCAGGTTAGATGCCAATATTAAAGTCTGAATATCCATTGGCCAAAAACACAGCATCCCAAAAAACACATTTCCTGTCAAACCACCACAACCTCAGTAAAATAAAAGTATTTTTTCTGCTCAAGAAACATGGTTTTATGATGTGTTGTCATGTCTGTCATCTGACTTCCAAAGCTAAATGAATATTGCCAGAAGATCCAGTTTGTCTCCTTGAGAATTTCTTCTCGTATAAAGCTCTTTTCCCTTCGTAATACATACCACATGTTGTGTTCATCACCCAAATTAAATTTATCATGGGCTTTTTTCCAGTTTATTAGTAAGGCATTGATTTCTATTTTTCATAGTAATATGCTATCTCTTTTTCTGAATTCTGCAAGTAGTCTGCACTGCATTTCAAGCTCAGATGCAGTGGAGCATGGTGATGGCAACTGCCCAAACTTGGAGCCAGTTGGAAGCCAACCACTTCCAAATCAGAAACAAAGCAGATACACTAGATAACATCAAAGCTGAGCTAATAAGCCCCTGTGAGAAACAGTGTACATTAGCTAAGGTTCATTGTCTGACACACACAGCTTCCAGGCAGGTTAGCAGACTGGCAGAGCAAATTCACATCTGCCTGCAAAACACTGCACAGACACATCTTTCATTAGAGCAGATAATAGAGGTCCCATTACAGGAGACCAGATTAGACACAAGATCCTATTCCCCAGTGTGGCTGTCCCTTCACACAGAGCCTCATCCTGTGGGAATTCAGCCAACACAGATTCCTGTTGTCTTCAGCTGATATTTTCCAGTTCATTAAGCTTGTCTTGGTGTTTTTCTCTCCTACATTACCATCCTGTTCAACAAATTCACTGGGGTGTGCCGTGTAGTACTGGAATTTTTATTCCACTACGAAAACCGAAACATGAGGAACTCTTTACAAACTTCTCATTTTTGGAAATAAGCTTCTGTAAAGGAGCATAATTTACTTGGCAAACGTTATGAATATTAAATCAGCAGATGTGTTCATCAATAAACTGCAAATTCCACAGCTGTCTTCTTTTTTTTTTCTTTTCCCAACTATTATTGTTGATTCATAAAGTCTCTGTCAGGTTTGTGCTTTTGTAATGCTTCCAACTTGTTTGAGCAGGTGTGCTCTGGTCTCTCTTGGGTAGGTAGTTTGGCAAACTACCTCATGTCTGTAAATTCGCAACAGGTGTCTAAGCTTTGACACATATGTATTACATGGTCTATATAGTCTGGAGACTACATGAAATAAAATTATCAGGATGTACCAAACTTATGGACTGACTTCCTGAGATTTTGACCACTGCAAAATCCATTGCTGCTTCTCCACTATTGGACATTCTGCTGCATCTAAAAGTGACACATAAAACAATACCACTGATGTGTTGTTGCTTTTTCTGTAGGTAGAGGTACATATTAACTAACAATGACAATGTACCAGCAGAAATTTGAACCCAGATTTATCTTTATAAGAGTTAATTGAATGATTCTGGTCAAAAAAAGATACATCCCTGCCTCTCCTTGAAATGACTTGTAAAATGTTTTGTTGCAGTAAATTGGAAAATGCCATATGTTTTTTTTTTCCATTTTGTTTATGTTGTAAAATTTTGTGTCTTGGTTCTGCCATGATCCAACTATGACTGGATGCAAGACACTGAAATTCCACGGACAATTCTCACAATATTTTTTATGCAGATTTTCAGTCCCAGAAGTTTGCATAGTAGTCAAAGATTTTGAGATTTACCCACCACTAGTTTAATCTGTATTTTGTCATTTCTCATTGGATTGTATAGACAGTGACTATACAAAAATTTGAGCCCAAGATGGAATAAATAATTTTACATGTCTCAAAAAATTATTTATCTCCAGAGGACACATATCAAGGTTATTTATCTTCAATTTAAAAGACTGAGGAACTATACAATTAACAGCTGTATAGATAATATTTTAACACAAGTATGATACACATATTTAAAAAATATTTTATTATAGATAATATATCCTTTAAACCACACATATAACATTTAGGTTTTCTTTACATTCAAAATGTTAAATATACCTTTAAATATAACTTTAGACTGCAGACTTATTACATGTTGTTCCATCCAAAAATCTAGTCCCTTGCCTCTTCCTGCTAATTAAATACATACTTGTTGACAAATATTAAATGAGAAAAAGCTATCTAACAGTTAATGCATTAAACACAGTTCTCCCATCTCATTCAGTGAGCATATCAGATCTGGCCAAAACTCAATTTCATAAAATGTCAATTTTTCACTGTCAAAATTCAATTTACTAGGAAAAGGACAAAACATTTAGAAACAAGCTACTCTTATCATTTCATACAATAGTGCTCTCTACTTAATAATTGGATTTTATCATGGTTTATCACTGTGTGAGGGAACAAAAACTACTATGCCAAAGAAAGAAAATAAACCCTAGTATATACTTCAGGCTAGAACACTATCACACACATTTTCACTTCCAACCAAGTTATCTGAATTACTGATTATAGCAAGTGATGAGGTACTTTCAAATGCATTAAATCACCAAGAGCACCAGCATGCTCTACACACCTTCCCAGACAGCTTGTGAAGAAAATATAGAATTGCTGGCAGAACCCCTCATGTACAGAAAGCAAGGAGGATGTTTAAAAGGAACTCACCTTCCCATTGCAGACTTTTCCTGGGCTGCAGGGTAGCTTTTTTTGGCTGGTTGACCATGGCCCTGAGGAGTTTAGGCACAGAATTCCCACCCTGCATTCAAGGCACAGAATTCCTACCCTGCACTCAAGGCACACCTCCTGAGTCCAGTCACCAAATCTCTTCCCAAAGCTGATTTTGATTTTCCTCATTGGAGATGTTGCTGCACAACAAATTCCATCTCTCCAGCTCCCGGAGGATGACAGATGACACTGGCAATACTTAAATCACACAGTATCTGGGTTATGAACTGCTGAATTTCATATTTTTTATTTAGAATTTATATGATATCTGATTATGAGAGAGAATCTAATAATCTGTGTACTATCACATTTTGTCATTTGACCCTTACTCTGCTCACAAACCCCATTTAGAGTGTGTTCATTTTTCTGTAAAGCACTGTGCTGGACAGGTGACATGGAATAGCATTTGAGTGTATCTTTAAAAGTATTAGATATTAACTTTTGTTAACAATAAGTCTTTGCCACCTTTCACATCTAGGGAAAGTCAGGATTAACTTCAGTTGCATGAGTGAGAATTAATGCTAAAAAAATTGCTCTCATTGAATTTTTTAATACTCAAAATAGTAGGAGGACATCAAATTATATTAACCCAGGCTAGGTCATATGAACAGAGGTTCAATGAAATAATTTGATGCATAAAAGTTTCTATTTACTCTAAAATGACACTATTAGGCATACATTTCAAAGACCAGGAAATAATATTTAGCATAGTTAAAATCTGCTTCAAACCTACAAAGGTAGTTTTTGTAAATTTTCTGTATGATTGGAGATGTTTGGATTATTATATCTATTATGTATGTATATGTAAGAATTATGTAGGTGGTGTATTTCAATTTACTGACACTTCCTTACATGGAATATAGTGTCATGAAATTTACAGTCTCATTTTTTTTTCTTTACATAGATGTAAAATAAAAGTGGTTTTAGGTGCAGAGAAAGTGTAAAATGTTTCCCTGGGATCTCAGAAGGAATTAAAAAATCCAGCTGAGCACAACTGAGCTCCCAAAACAGAAAGATTACCATTGACCTGAATAAGTTTTGGGATTAATAGATTACCTTGTACAAAGTGTCCCATAGCAACAAAGCTTTAGACCACCGTGACCCATTTTAGAGTAGAGAAATCAGTTTTCTGTACAGGTAAGATCTCTGCAGAGCAATGATGTAGCTCTCACTGCACCACACTTTCACTGCTATTGTAAAGGAAGAATGCAGTGACATCTGCCAAGCCACATCACCTGCTGGGGGCCATGTGTGGCCTCTGTGAGCAGGCTGAGATAGATGGAAATTCCTGCTGAAGGAGAGGCAAGAGTGCTGCAGAATTCATCAGTGCAGGTCCAGAAATTAACAACTTCCCAATACTTTGTCTACAAATTCTTGGTGAAATGTCTGGAATAGAAGACAGCCTTCCTTCTTTCTCAGACATCATGGGTGTCTGAGATACAAATGAGTTCACTCAATGTCAGCTGATAATCATCTATGCTTAGCACCCGTGATGACACCCCTGATATCCTGCTAGCTGAACAAACCCACTGAAAGAAATGTGTTTTGGAACCCTGTGGTACAAGATAGTCAATGAAACTTGTGCCATATTAGAATTCCAAAGCAGCAAACAAGAAATGTAGTGGTTTTGGCTATAGATATCCCTAAAGCTCCAGAGAAGAAGATCTCCTTAAGGGGAAGTCCTCACAGGTATCTTAAAAGAGAAAAACTTGTGTTACCTCATATAATCCCACACTTTGGAATCCCAACCCATCTTTTGTAACCAGCATCTGAGGCACATCAGTAGGGTCTTTAGTAAAGAAGCTCCTGTAGTGGATTAGAGCAAAACAACACCAAATAACCAATAGAACAACAGCAATAGTTTTTATTTTAACTACTCTGGGATTGTTGGGAAAAGCTTTGAAAGAGATAAGAGATTAAGAAAGGGGAGATAGTAAGAGAAAGAGAGATAGTAAGAGAAAGAGAAAGAGATAGTAAGAGAAAGCAAAAGAGATAGAGATCAGCCCCCTGGCTCCAGTGATCTGTGGATGATCCTGGTCCGTGACTGTCGTAACAATTCCCAGTCCTGGTCTGCCAGAGGTGGGGACCCAAACACAGCAAAAAAGTATCCAGAAACACCCCAGTACCTCTGTTAGGAGGAGCTCTGCTGGAGCATGCATGGCCTTTCCTTGGAAAGGTCCAGAGAGGGGCTCTGTGTACAGGGTGGAAGTTTGCAGATGGGCAGTGGAGCCTGGCTGCACAGGAAGGAGTGGCACAGTGAAAAACATTGTCCTCCCTCTGCAGAACCTGCTGCTCACTGTCTGATTCTCCTTATTTGGTCCAAACCCACCTCTTTTAAGAAAAAGTTTAACCACAGGGCCCAAGTAGTTCAGCTCATCATCCTAAACTGGCTGCTGTTGACCCTGCTCTTGCTCTGAGGGAAAACTGCATTGCTAATCTCCTCCAAAGCTGAATGCACTGACAGAAAGTGGATAAACAGAAAAAGTTCATCAAATTTATGGTGTAAAAGATGGTATTGAAAAGAAAAAAGTGTTCTAATATTTTAAAACTGTCTAGAAAACAAAGCTAAGGCCTCATATTGAAACTCAAAATCTTATTATTGAGAAGGCCAAACAGCTGACATTTGACCTGAGAATCATATGAGATGTTTACATATTCGATCAATGTTGCTCCTTCCTGTGAATTGTTTTCACTGTAAGAATGGTGAAAGGCACTTTCAAAATCCTTCTTGATAATCTTAAAAAGCAAAAAATTAATTATTAAATTCCTCTGTAAGGAATGTCAGATAAAGTACTGTAAGGTGTCCTTCATAAAGTTGTCATTTATCTTTCTGTTATGCTCTGCAAATGAAAGTACCTCACAATACATGTATCAGTAACAGCATAATATTTATTTATTGTCAATTACATGTAGAAATTCTTCATGAAACATTAGTGAAGACAATGCTTTCTCCTTCTAACACTTCCATTACTGTAGGCATAACATAAAGTTATATTTCTAAAGTGACGATTTACTATTTGAAATTATGAAGATAACTGTATTTTAGACATATCTTCTAACAACCTATTAATGAAAAAATGAAAAAAGTAGATGCCACTTCTCATCACGAGTCCAATCAATAGTATATTTTCAGTGAAAAATATTCCAGTACATTTGAAGAGTCACTATGCAAATTCATGACAGATTAGAATAGCATGATAGATAAAATATTTTGTTTCATTGACAAAACATTTTTACCAGATATTCCTAAAACAATCCCATCTTCTACTTAAAAGTACTTTTCTATCAATGCCATTGCTGTCACTAGTTCCCAGCATACCCTGAGTTTGTTACCAATGGGCTTTTGAAAATCAGAGAACAAAATGGGTACCTTGTAGGCAAGAATGACACGTGTAGGGGATTATTAAAGCAATAAGTGAGATTTAATCTCTCATAATCTCTAAACATAAACTAGAATCTATTTACAAGCCAAGTATCAGAAAGAAAGGAAGTAAACTAACATTATTCACCAAACTCTCCATTTATGTCACCTGATTCAACACTTGTACACACATTTAATTACATGAAGAGGAAACATTTGCAGAAAAGCAAACAAAAAAATCTCCTGATAAACAAACCCCTCACTTACATACCATAGTGTGTAAGATTTCTTTCCTCTGTGAGTGCCCACCTGCCCCATACATGTGTTTTATACCATACACTGCAGCACTTGGTTGATTCATTCTTGCCTGGGCAACATAATCATTCTTATAGACACACTTCCAGTGCAATATGATTTTTATGTTCAGAAATGTTTTGATGCTTAGTGCCATCTTGCAAATAGATGGCACTAATGGACTTACATGTATCCACCTAACACTGAAATTGTGTTCCCAACATATTTTCCCTTTGCAGCTTTTTCTGCCTTTAGGTTGAGATTTGATTGCAGCAGCAGGAACAACAGCAGATCTTCAAACTGTAATCCTATTTTTCAGCAGTGTGCATCACTTATTAACTTTCATTTGATTTCCCTCTGGCACCCACAGCTCCAACAAATGTTGTCTTCTTGTTCAGTTTTGTCAAAATCACAAACCTGGCAATAAATGCTGTAGCTGAGACTCTCACTAAATAAACAAACCCTTGAACCATGCTGTAGCTGGTTAAGTGCAGCAAATGTCCTGACCTCTGTTAGAACTCCAAGCTCAGAAAATGTGGCTGAAAGGACTTGTCCTGCTGGTTGTGAGCCACTCAAATGAGTAAAAGGAATTCTTAATCTGTGAATCATAAAAAAAAAAAATTATATTCTACATCTCTTGATGCATGTTACAGAATAGAAAGTTTTCTTTTCTTCTAGGATGTCAAGGGGCTTTACTTGACAGCACCTAGTTGAGGGTGGGTGTTTGTTCCTTGCATTTTGTTTTGCTGAAGAAACATATTATCTGATGTTAAAGCAATTATATTGGCTAGGAAATACTTAATTTCTTCTTGGATAATATATTAATTACCCTCCTTTCCTTTTTCTCATTAGTGTACAAGAATGAAAGACAGATTGATAATCTGGAAAGTCAGATAAGACTTGCAAATGCAACTAATATTTCATTACCTAAATTTTTGAGTATATTATATAAAATGAAAATGAACCTAACTTTCAGGGGATAAAAGTTTTTCACATGGAATCACCTAAAATCAAATAATTCTTAGAAACTCTGATTTTCCAAGGAAATTGAATAAACCAAGAAAGGCTTCATTGAATTCATCTGGCTTGTTTTTCTACTCAGAAAATGGCTCACAAAAGGTGTGTATCTTTCATCCAAACTTCTTTATTAATTACATAAATTGTGTATTTTTTGTTAGCTCTTTTAAATCTATGGATGGACTTAGGAGCAGTTAAGTAATAATATTATGTAATAGAGTAATGTAGTTAAAAATACTGAATAGGTTGGTATAAATTTTTTGAAGGGCATGGCATACTTTATTTCCAGTTATAAGATGGATCCTTTACCCAGGTCCTGGGCCATAAAAATGTTTAGAATTTAAAATCTTTTAAAGGAAAGGACTAGAGAAGTACCAAGACTGTCACACCTTTTCCTCTCTAAGCCATATTGAAATTAGATGGTGCACAGCTTATGAGTAACATAAATATTATGAATTGGAGAAGATTTGGGTGAAAACACATGGAAAAATAATGTTCTGAATAACTGAAACTCTTCCTAAAGATGTTCCAAAAGGACTTATATGAAATCTTTTTTTTTTTATATAGTGATTCCTTAAATGGCTTGAAGACATAGCATTTTCAAATGCTTTTCCATAAATACAGATTGAAAGCAACCAGGATTTGGTTGGGGTTTTTTCCCATATAAATTATAAACTTAGTATTATTGACCTCATATGCGTTGTTGCCTCCCTCTCCCCTCCTCCTTCCTACCCCTTAAAAAAATTGGAAGCTAATATGCTTTATTGTATAAAAGAAGTGAAGTTCAGCTTTCATTGGGCCATGAGTAAGATTTCAGAAACAACACCAAAATCCAACCAAGTTATTTTAGAGCTCTGTTACCTTTTGCAGATATATTCTTCCCATACTTTCTACATGCAACAGACTGAAAAAAACCGAAACCCTCATGGATTCAAACGTAAAAAAAGACAATTCCATCTTGAACCTCAGATTAAAATACACTAAAGCAGAGATACCTGTTGCATGTTTGTGGGGTGTTTTACTAATTTTTGTTTTATTCCAGTTGGAAATTAAAATACAGAGCAAAACATGACAAAATATAAATTACAACATGATGATGAAGCTGCAGCTGAAAGCTGAAGGCTTAGATTAAAGAAGAAATATGTGATAGCAAGTCAAATCCTTCATATCAGCTTTAAACTATGCTTTGCATTCCAATTTGAACATTGCAATATCACACATTCCAAACACTCAAGAACAGTATGTGACTGAAAAAGCATGATGCAGATTTTAACAAATTTTGAATCAATATCTACTAATTATAACATGAGTAACTCCTAACCAAATACACTTGCATGACATTTACTCTAATGAGCTCTGAATGTACTGCATTCAAACCCTATGAGTTTATCACACCTGTTGAGGAAGACAGTTGTTGCTTTCTCACTTAAGATTGTAAGTGAGAAGTGGCTTCCAAGGCAGCCCCACAGACAAAATATAAGGCTCATTAATAAATAAATAATACCATAACTAGGCAGAAAGTAATTTTTAAGTTCCAGTCCAAGAGTGTCTGAGCATGGAATGAGGAGATTGGAGGCTATCTTTAAAAAAAAAAGTCCCCCATGACTGAATAAATAGCAAAAGGGCTAACTGCAAAAGGGTCAGTCTGTTTTTTCTGTCAAAGAACTTATGTATGTCTTTTCCCATTCTGGTAGCACAAAACATCACATTTTCTTTGCAGTTTTAAGGCAATTAAGAAATCAATGATTGCATCAGAAAGTCTCCTGCCATAGAATTAACCTCACAGCTGTACCAAACTTTCAAAGGAGATTCAAAGCAACCATGTGTAAAGGAGGCTTTGTCTAAGTTCTCTCTGTTCTTAAAAATAGATCTGAGGTACTGCACCTTCTGTGTTCCAGCATTGAGGCCAAGAAAAAAGCAGAGAGTGCCTAAGTAACATAAGAATGCTGTATGCCTCTTTTCTTTTCTGTCTCCCCTTTTTTACCTTTAGCTGTTAGAGGAATGAAGAAAGAAATCATTAGCATAAGGGATGGATTTTTATACACCTTTTGAAAATATACCCTTTAAACCCTGGTGAAAAATACATGAAACATACCCACAGTTATCAACAAGACTCTAATTTTTATAATATTTTTTACCTGCTTGATTTAGATGGGACTAAAACTGATTATGAAACTGCTGTTGTAGGACAAATTTTACATTAGGTATGTCTCATGTATAAGATTACTGCCTATTTAGGCCTAAGTTTTGCTGCATATACAGTAAAATTTTAAAAAGCAGATGATTCTACTTGCACTTCCAGACCTCCAGAAGAAATCACACCAAGTCCACAGCTACTGTATTGATTTAATCTGCCTAAAGAAGGAAAAGGACCTTCCCTGAAATAGGGTGAGCTGGTTTCAGTAGCAATTGTAGCTAGTAACCATTCCAGACATTCAGAGGACTGTGGTGTCTGATAGATGGCAAGACCACCCCACTTCAAAAGCAAAAAAAAAGCAAAATCAGAAAAGAATTTAAAATTTTCCAGTTTATATTTCTCTCACAAAAATCACCAACTCTCTCTCCTGAGAAACCAAAGCAATAAAATTATATAATAAAGTTCAGCACTTCTTATTTGTCTGGTGATATTTCCTAAATATTTTCCCAAGGCAAGTCAATTTGTTCTGCTTATGGTGCTGCTCTACCTATACTTGAAATAGAGCAAACTGCTTGAAGTGAAAACTCACTCTAGAACAAAGGAGTGGATAAATGACACACCCCATGTCATGGTGGAGGCTCTGGTTTAAACCTGAATCATGTTCACACTCAGAAAAGGGCAACCCAGAGGAAAAATCATAGTGCAGGAGTGACGGGGAGGGGAGAGTGACCTGCCTGAGCATTTATGATTTCTTCAAGCACCTGATAAAAGGGATAGATTGCTTCCTGCTCAAAATTTAGGGTGCTGATCTCACCTTCAACTCACAAGCAGCCTCTGGGCGAGGTCAGCAGTGCAGGGTGAAGCCTGAGCTCTCCTGGGTCAGGAATAAAGCTGTGTGTAATAGCAGAGGCAGGATGTCAGTGCTGCTCGAGGGAACCATGGAGACAATTAATGCAAATATGTGTGCAATGGCAGGTACCTCATTTGAATATGGAAATGTTTCAGGCTCACACTGAGCTACAGATGGCGAAGAAAGCATAGCCCGTGGTTTTAGTCCCTGTGCTACAGATGCCAGAACAGACACCTACAAAAAGTACCTCTGTGATTTTCTAGGCATTGATTAGACTCTTTTCACACACAGAAAATGGAACAACAACCTACTCTCTTGGTTTTAACAGAAGAGGATTCCCTACTATTCTGCGAGGAAGGGGAGTAAATATCTACCAAAAAACTCTTTGCTTGACATGTTTTTATTCCAGCTGAAAATATTTGGTTTCTTGTGAAAGAAGACTTGCCCATATAACATCTTCCTCTGCATTTTGAGGAATCACTGTGTGTGAACAATGTACTTCATTCTTTCCAGACAAATGACATCCTGCAAATATTTTTTCATTTCATTTTTACTGCTACTTTTTTCTGTTTTGATACTAAAAACACTGCCTCTTTCTTTCTTTGAGTTCAATGATTTTTGTTGCAGTTTAAGTTTCCCAGAAACAGGAATCTGAGGAGAAAGAAGCAATCATTTGTAAGCCTTGTCTATTTCTATACCATTGGCACAAAGGCAGCATGACCTTAGTTTCTTAATGTTTCCTTTCCCCCTGTATTTGAGGTAATCACTTCTAAGCAATGCAGATACATTTTGTGCATCTATAAAACTCCTTGTGTTTGATATACCCGTTATTCATGGAATAAATAGTGAGTGTGGCTTCTCAAAAAAATTTTTAGCAACTGTCACAGAAATATTTTTTTACCTTACTGTTCAGTGAAAAAAAAAACCAAAACAAAACAAGACAACAGGTTTTTTCTTGAAACCCAGCACTGCTTCTTTTTCAGATTATATGGAATAAGAATCTGCTTATTTCATGGCTTTACAAATGTTCTATATCTCTTTGGGCTGTTGTTGGCTAGAATTACACCTTCTGACTCAGGACAGACAGCTGTTCTTATACTGGAAATCTGAAATGCCACCCAATCTTTTCCCATAGTATCAGTATTATCAGTACTATCAGTATCACGCTGGCATCCAGCATCTAATCAGTCCCAGGAGATCTTTTATTTACCTAATCGATCAGTGAAAGCCTCCAATTCAGGTTTCCAGAATAGTTATATTTCTTAAAATCTATTCCATTTTGGATTTTCACAAGGAAAGAGATCTTGACAAAAAAATTTCATCAGTCAGCCATGTACTATATATGCTTAAAGGAATTTATTCCACCTACATTTATTTTCTCTATATTATATTTCCAAAAAGCTTCTCAGTTTATTTAAAAAAGTCTCTTCTCACTATCCTCAAAGAGTACTTTAGTCTGGTAAAGTTTTCTAGTTCTACACAGGAAGCAGGATGATACCTTTTTTCCCACATCTGCTTAATATTTTATAAGCCATACCGTAAGTATAACAATAAAGTTTATAAAATAACCCTTATATCTGTCTTTAAAGTATTATGTTTTTTATCTGTAACTCTTAAAAAAAAAAAAAAAAAACAGACCAAATTTTAAAGCTTTAGCTTAAAGAGAAATTTAAGTTTCTTCTTTATTTTTAAATCATATAATAATATCCATATGAAACATTCCTCAGATAAAACACTCGATAGATTTTTGGAGACTAGAAACACCTTGTTTCCTGATCCATCTGCTTTTTCATGAAAAATAATGCATTAATCACTTTCTTTAGGTCATCCATCAGAATATCAGTAGTAACTCTGTTCAATATCAAATTGCCTCTGAACAAAGCACCATAGACAAAAATAGCACTGTCACTACTACTTTACCAAGTTTATACAAGACATGTTTACACTTAGTCTGATTTTCTCCATTTAATTCAACAAGTGCAAGGAACAAGCAATAAATTTTTGTGTTCCATGAAAGCATGTCTAATTTATCATATACAACAAAACACTCAGTGTGCAGAATATTCAAATGGAATAGAATGGGTTTTAACCTAATTAGGTGAATTTCACTTTGACATTCTGTACATCTATGTTTCAGAAGTATGACATAATCTTGAGGTGGGATACAATCTTGATTGTATACAGTATTTAAAATTATTTTTATCAATTGGCTAATTCTAGAGATGAACCTACTGTTTATTTGCTAGGTAGGCAAAGAAACCTAGGAATGCTTTCAGCACTGCGATTACACTTTCAGAAATCCCTAAAGTAGCATTCTGTGTGATATATTTATGGGTTTTTCCTACTTTCAGAAACAAATATTTCTTTACATGGGGATTTAAGATGTCTTCTTTACAACTAGTATACTGTTTTCTTATCATGCAATTGGTTCAATAGTTCCAATGGAGCATAAAAGTTTCCACTGTTAGTATAGAAGTAGAGGTCAATACATAGCTAATTATTAGATAATTAATTACAAGAATAATTTCAAATTGATTATGATAATAAATACAAGCATTATATGCTAGGGTTCAAAAAAAATGCAAGTTAACAAACATTCTGTCAATTCAGTACAGCTGCCTAAACTCTCCTAAATCAGGATATCTTTGCAGCAAATAATAAACACTTATATAGCTTCCACTTACATTGATTTTACTCCTGAATTTACATTAACTACTGTATCTTTCATTAATCCAATTCACTATCTTCACTAAAGCCTGAAATCAGTAGAGCCACTAAAGAATTTACCTTAAGTTCAAAATGTATCATTTCTAACAGGACATTTTCCCAATGTTCCCATTTACAGGGATTTTATCTGACATCCACATCACAGAAAAGTGAGCTTTTCCTTGAGATACCTTGTACTGGGTTACTGCAAGTGATTTTCTTTATAAATATAATGTCCTAAGTGAGAGAGAACAGTAGACACAAAGCTGGGGTTTTTTTAATTGTGTCTCAGAGCTGCCAACCAATATCTCTCCTTTGGAAATGGAACAGAGTACTCCAAAGATAGCTCCATTAAAAGACAGATAAAAGGAATATTCTTTTTCTCCATTCAAGAAAGCAAAGTAAAGTGAACTACAGCTCCAGAAAGACCATTTTACTTGGAAATTAACAGACCCAGTCTTCAACACAAGGACAGTTTTAAGTTCCCAAGGAAAAACTGGGTGCTATTTGAAAAACTTCTCCCTTCTTACCCCCAAAAACCAAAGAAGGGGAGGAAAAGCTTTGAACTAAATACAACAGAAGTTGAGTTTTAACACTGATTATGCAAAACAGATAATAATTTTTAAGTCTGTCATTTGTATAGAGAAAGCTTTCTAAAAGTTAAAATATTGACTGTAAGGCCAACTTGATATAGAACAAATATCTCTTCACTAATTCATACTTTTCATCGATAAAAGTACACAAAGAACATGCTTTGGTATGATTAAGTCATCCCTGAAACTGAAATATTGCGCTGGTAGATAAACACATAGTTCTGTATATCTTGGAAAGACAATCATAAAAGCTATTTTTATTGTCAGAAAAATGAAAAAGTATCATAACTTGAATTTTAGGCTCACATATGCCTTTTATTTTTCTAAGCTACGAAGCAGATTTCAGGAAATCAAAGTGAACAAAAGGAAAAAGCTAAAATCTGATAAGACAGTAAAATAAGATTATCCAAAGTGATATTTTGGTGTAAACAGGAAACAAATTTTTAATATTAAAAGTTCTGCTGCATTCTGAGTGCCAGAGGAAAATAAGGAAAATTGTCTTGAATAAATATCTTCCATTCTTTGTACTGATAACTGTGATTTGTTCTGGAAATATATTAATGAAAGATATTAAAATAAAGATTATTAAAACAGAGAAGAAAAAATCTATTATTAATGTTGCAACAATTAGGTTTAAAAGGTAACCATTTTCTTCCTTTCTCCTTGTTTACAGGTGAAATTGCAGCCTTTCTTCATATGGTCCAAATGGTTTGAAGCTCACTGCAACAACTGGTATTATTCTTTATTTCTATATATCCAGTCCAAAATTTGAATCCCTTAAAATAAACAAGGATTTTCCAATTACATTTACTGGAACCCTGCTCTTGTGTTGGTATCTCTCAGTCTCTGATCTCTGTGCCACTTCCACATGAGCAGTAAAATGCTTTGATACTGCACGAGCATCGACCTGAACAGTTTGGCTTTGAACATGGCACATTGATCCTCATGTTCATAAAGGCACGTTCTGGTAAACAGGGAGCTCTTATATTTCTTTCTGTCTGCTCACATGGCTTTCAGATTCAGTCAACACTTTTGAAATTTTCTTCAGAGGTGAGGTTTGAAGATGAATATATAAAATAACATACAACACTCCGAAGTACAGCAATTCATTTCAAAAGTGTTCTCTGAGAACTGCAAAATGTTCAGAGAAAAACTGAATTTTCAATTGGTTTTCACATAACAAAGAGATGAGTATCCAACTTCTCAGGTTGGAAAAAAAAAAAAATTTAGATGAAAATGATCAATTGCTACAAAATCAGGAAGCAGTAAAATAGTCCACTGTTCACTCCCTCTTCTAATAGAAGAAAAAAAAAGACCACAAAAATAGATAATATGTGTTTTTACATGAATACATTTTATATTTTTCTTGCAGAATATCTGACATAACTCTTGGGGAATGTGCTAAAATATCTCATAGGAGAAACTATAGATGCAGACACTTCATCCATTTTTTCACTTTTCTAAGTGTGTGATGGCCTCAGCTGGAAGCAGGACACTGAGCTAGATGAAATCTCATCTAGAACCAGCAAGTCTGTTCTTGGGTTAAATTTGAGGAAAGAGAACTAAAAAAAAATTAATCTGAGGCTACAATGAATCACATTTATATCTAACTACTCCAGTCCAGAAGAGTGTTTCTCAAATGTTTAATGTGAGCATCAGTTACAAATTACTATAGCAAACTAAGTGTAAGGGAAACCAAACTTTCGGAGTATTTAGTTTGACCATTTAGGTAATATTGCACCAAATAGTCATGTGAGAGTTTATTTATTCCTTTAAGGCAATGTGTTCAAATCAGGTATGATTTTGACAGTTGCTCTTGAATTCAGCAATATAAATGCTGGGCTAATATTCCATGTAAAGACAAAATGCTAAATTTCTTTGCATTGTATTGCTAGACATGGCAATAATCCCTTCTTTCAGGATGTAGTGATTTTTTTGAGGACGGGACTAATCAGGAGAGGTTGAGATCTCTTGCCTTGTTGAGTGGAGAAGAGAAGGCTGAGGAGTGACTTTTTCACAGTCTACCACTCCCCCCAGGGCAGCAGTGGCTGGGGAGGTGCTGGTCTCCTTTCTGAAGTGATTGGATAAGGGAAAATGGAATGAAACTGCATCAGGGGAAGTTCTGGTTGGACATTGGGAAAAGGTTGTTCACCCAGAGGGTGGTTGGTCACTGAAACAGGCTCCCTGTGGAAGTGGTCATGGCAGCACGACTGCCAGAGTCAAGGAGTGTCTGGACTATGCCCTCAGTCAAATTATCAAGCTTTAGGCAGTGCTGTGAAGAGCAGGGAGTTGGAGTCAATGATTCTTATGGGTCCCTTCCAACTTGACATATGCTATAATTCTGCAGTTACTGTGCTAAGAAATTAGATATAAGCATTAATACAATTTTAAATTGACAGTCTTGCAGTTAGACTTAGTTAGGATTTAATTTTCTTAACTGTAACAACAAATAAGAAGTAATTTATGATAATTAACAACTAGTGTCAGGGATTAGCTACACAGTACAAGCCACCTGTCAACTAGACCTAATGGTATTCATCGTAGGTGGCACATTTCTGAGCTGAAAAATTCTGCCAAATAAGATGTATCTTGACTGTTCCAGAGGGGTTTGCTGCAGGAATATAGCATTTATGGTCTTAATTTCTCTTTTGATGGAATTTAATTGATTTGGGCACTTTGGGGGGTTATTTTTTAGCTTTTATTTGGTTGGTTTAGTATGGTGACTTTTGGTTTTGTTTTGGTTTTATTTATTTGTTTGTTTTGTTCTATTTTTTTGTTTGCTGGGGTTTTTTTGGGAAGTGGGAGAATATTTTTTTGGGTTTTGGTAGCTGGAAGCAACTGTACTTCCCTTTTGGCTTAACTTCTCTCACTCTTTTTCCATCTTATCACCTCCTTCTGTTTATTCCTCCAGGATCAATTCCTTTGATCTTTTTTGTATTATTAATATTTCCTATCCCAATTCTCATTGCTCTTCTGCCTCTTTCAGTGTGTCTGCTACTATCCATCCTATCTTCCACTAATTTCCTAACATTGGCCCTTGTCTAGACACTGAAACTATTGCCCTGCAAAAGACTAAATTTGGCAGAGCAAAGCCAGTAAAATACACCTGACCCCTTTCCAACTAAATCACAAGTCCCCTCTTAAAAATGCAGAGGTTAAAAATTCTCAGTGAAACAGACAGAAAAATGTTAACAGATTCAAACCAGCTTGTGTCCCTCTAATCTGATTCCTGGGAAGAGTTAGTGTTTTCTTCCTTTTTTGTAATTAATCTTAGAAAAAAAATTCAGGCTACAGACAACATAAAATGCAATATTAAATTAAAGACATGAAAAATGCAGCTAAAGAATTATGACTTGGCTAAATGTAAGAACTGAAAAATGGAGTCAAATAATAAAAAATGTTAAATGGCCTTTGTTATTGGAAGACAATGACTTCTCCCTATATCAAGAGTTGCATTAACTCTGAGGGTAATTTCATATTATGGATAATTTTAATTTCAAATAAATTATTTTTTTTAGATTAAGATGGTAGAGTCACCATCCCTGCATTTAAAACACATGTGGATGTGACACTTGAGGACATGATTTGGTGGTGGACTTGGCAGCATTACTTTACAGATGGACTTGATGTTCTTAAGGGTCCTTTTCAAACTAAACCATTCCCTGATGCTATGATTCTAAGAAATACCTTGCATGGCTACATATAAAATAATGCTGAAAACATTTAAAACAAAACTAGATTTTGGCAAAAAAAAAAAAGAAAAGGTAACATATCTTTTTAACAAATTTTACTGTCAGCAACATTGTAATATCTTTCTTCTTATGTTTCATAGTAATTTATTCAATAAGATGTTTCATTTGAAATCAAGATTTTCACTAGCAGATAATAATAAATGTGAATAAAATATAAGAACATAGCCCTTCACCAGAGAATGAAGACATCAAAAACCTTCATCAAGCTAGACAGTAAAATACATTTTCATTTCAGAATGTTATGACAGGATAAAAACATATGTAATAATGTCTATTTCCCTCAGGAGAATTTATTTCTAAAGTAACTTAAAAAGAAATTGCACTTGAGAAGAGTTGGCTTATTTAAATCAGAACTATTTGTAATTGACATGAATAGCACTTTCTTTAATATATAGTTAGAAAATACTAATTTTTAAGTTTCATTAATTCAATAAATTTTAGTTGCTGTCAGTTTAAATTGTCAGTTAATATATCCCGAGTTTCTTGAATACCAAGCGGTAGTCCTCAGTAAAAGTTAACAATACAAAGATGAGAATAAGCCTCTTGTCCTTATAATTTTTAATGTCCCCATACTTTATAAGAAGAATTTATACAGTATTGTTGAGAAAGACAAAAATTTTTTCAACTTATCCAATTTAACACAAACAGCTGAAATTTGAACAATCCAGTATTTTACAAATAAAACTGCAAAACATGTGAAAGCTTTTATTTATGAATCATAAATAATTTACAGGTAAGTTTATTTTATAAATTCTAGTGTTTCATTTTATAATTTCCTAAAACAACATTGAAATAGTAGCTAAAGCATGCTAACATTAGATGCAAGCATACCTTCTTCTTCAGTTCTTGCATTAATTTTCCATTCCTATGCAGCACCCAAAATTTTATAGTAGTTAGTAGTTGTACAAATTGGTATATATTTTAGAAGAGGAAAAGAATTATTTTATAAACACTGGAAATGGTTTTGCCCCTCCCACCCCCCAAACTTCTTTGATATCTCTAGATGCAATGAAGAACTGAGCAGAAGCTATATTCAATAAATGAGAATATTTGCTCTAGATAATCCAGACTTCCAATTCTACAGGAAATCAGTCAAAAAACAAACAAGGCATCAGTGAGAACTTCGTGAAATAAAATCAGTTTTTCATCATCCCACCTTTTTTGGCTTCTGTATGAGTAATTTGTGTATATTAAATAGTAAATTTAAAGAATAAATTAATTTAAACTGGAAAACAATGGTAAAGTTTCCTCTCTGCATGGAGACTTTCCAAGGCTGGTTTCTACATATGTAAAGATGCTACATACAAAGTGGAGTGGTCTAACTACCACTCCAACTCCTTCCTTTAAGCTGGTCCTCTTTCTCCCCTGGATATATCTGAACTTATATATTATTTTAAAAAATGCAAGCAATGCATTTACTACAATCATTAAAGTGAAACGATTTATTTACTGTCAGTCAAGTTTGACATTGAGTTCTGTAAGTAGTCTCAAACCATGCTATTCCCCATGCACATAGGAGCTCTGGGGTGACTCTGAAGACTCATAGAATATCCTGAATTGGAAGGGATCCATCAGGATCATCAAGACCAGCTCCTGGTCCTGTGCAGGACATTCCAACAATACCACCACGTGCTTAAGAGCATTGCCCAAATGCTTCCTGAACTCTCAGGCTTAGAGCCATGATCACTTCCCTGGGGAGCCTGTTCCAGTGCCCAGCCACCCTCTGGGGGAAGAACCTTTTCCTGGTACCCTACCTAAACTTCCCCTGAGACAGTTTTTGGCTGTTCCCTTGGGCCCTGTCACTGGTCACTGCAGAGCAGTGGCTGGTGCTGTCCCTTTGCTGCCCTTTGTGCAGAAGTTGCAAACAGAGATGATCTGTGTCCTCATCTCCTCCAGGCTGAACAGACCAAGTAGCCTCAGGTGCTCCTCAGACAGCTTCCCCTCCAGATCCTTCATCATACTTGTGGCCTCCTTTGGAAAGCTTAATTTTTTTATGCTCTGGTGCCTAAAATGGGACCCAGGACTTGAGGTGAGGCTGCACCAGTGAAGAGCAGAGCCCAGCTGGAGATGCTGTGGGACTTCCTGCTGAAGCTGCAGCCACATGTCCTGTCACCCTTGGCACCAGCTGCCCAGAAATGTGGTACATGTCTGCACCTCCATCTTTCAGCCACAGAATTCCAAGGTAATGAAAGGAAGAACCATTTTTGGCAAAAATTCTGTTGTGCCAGAGAAATTTGTCTAAGCTCTATTTACTCCTCATGCTGATGTAGAACACTGTTAATTTTCTAAAATTAATTAAATTTAATTAAAATTAATTAAAATTAATTAAATTAATCTAAATTAATTTTAATTAATCAAGCTTCATTCAATCTTCAAGGTTCAGTTGGTACATTAGCTGGAGATCTGAAATTGGTCTAACTACATCCCAAAATGCCTTTCAACTGTAAAGTCAGTTTTATTGGACAATCAGCTTTGACCTAAACATGTGAGCCAATGTTGTAATGGAAGATTTTTTTATAGTATAAAAGCCATTATAAAGAAATAAGTTGTACCTTCTATATACTCACAAATAGATATATTTTTTTCAAGATTCTTTTCAACCGACCATCTCAATTACTTTCTAGATGGTTGAAAACTTTACACAGTCCATGTTTGTCTCTGGAAAATATCATATTTCTATTTCCCTGATGAGCTGCCTGTGTATCTGTTTCCTGTTCTCTTCAGCAGTCTCTGTTCCTATATGTGGTGCATCAAGAAAATAAAAGTAGGGCTTGCTTAGTAGAAGTAACTTACAGAAAAAACTGTTGCAATAAAAAATAGAACTATGATAATAGAACTGAACACGATGCTCTAAACTAGAGAGAACTTAAATATTAAGTCATTGATATAATAGCAGCATGCAGTAATATTACCTATTTTTTAAGGGCTTTTGGGATTATTTTGGAAAATTTAGACAGCTAGGTGGGCCATGTGTAGCAACTTAGCATGTTTTCTTCTTCCTGACCAAAATAAAGTGAAAAATAATGGAAAAGTTAACCTGGAAAAGACAGATATGTTGACCCTGCTCAGTACTCTTGCTCTAAGGGAAAATGGTATTGCAAATCTCCTAAAATGCTGAATGTACTGAGAAAAAGTGGATAAAGCAGAAAAAGCTCACCAGATGTACAAGATACTATTGAAAAGTTTAAAAGTTTAATGGTTTGAATGGTTTGTAATGGTCTAGAAAAAAAAGCTAAGACTTCATATTGAGAGTTGAATAATAAATAATAGTAACAGTATTGCCCATTATATTTGTTTTCAGAATCATAACATATGATCATTTTTTATTCAATGTTGTTCCTCTCTGTGAATTTGTTTCACAGTAAAGAGGGTGAAAGGCACTTTCAAGATCCTTCTTGACAATCTTAAAAAGCAAAAAAATAATTATTAAATTCTTCTGTGAGGAATGTCAGAAAAAGTATGTAAAGTGTCTTTCATTACATTGCAATAGCACCGCTGCATCACTTGAGATAGCATCTGATAAATATTCATTGCAGAATTAAATGCACAAAGCTGTCATCTGACTTTCACTAGCACTGGGTTTATATACTTATTATATATAATATTTATGAGTGGCTATATTTTATTGTACGTGATCATGTGATGTAAAAGTTCAGTAACATAAAAAGGCAAAAAACATTTTTCATCTCTCTGGGTAGTGTATGGTTAGAACAAAGAGAGAATCAAATCCAACTGAGGAATAAGCCAGGCCAACCAGAAGAGCAACAAATGTTCCTCAGCTTCTTTCCAAAGTGAGAACCAGAAGGCCAAGCACCTCAAGGTGTCTGTGTCTGTGGTCAACCCTCTCACACCCCTCCTCAGACTTGATTGCCTCTCTGAAATGCCAATTAAACACCACACACAGCATGGGGAGCACACAGGAGGAATTAGAGAACTGGGTGCACTTGCAGCAACGTGATCTCATTGCAATTTCATGTCACTCCAGTCTTCAAGAGGGGTGAGTAAGAGAACCCTACTAGCATATAGGGAACTACAAGCCAGTCAGCTTCACCTCAGTCCCTGGGAAGTTGATGGAACAGCTCATCCTGGATGTCTAAGTATGTGGAGGAAAAGTTTGTCGGGGTAGTCAATATGGATTCACCAATACTTGACCAATCCAATTACCTTTGTCGTGGCAGGACTGGTTGGGCAGAGAAAAACAGTGGATATTGTCTCTTGACTTCATCAAGTGCTTTGACACTGTGTCCCATAACATGCTCATAGGAAAGCTCAGGAAGTGTGGATTGAGTGGAGAGGAGGTGATTGGGAACTGTCTGGATGTCAGAACTCGGAGAACTATGATCAGCAACACCGTCTGTTTGGAGGCCTGTAGCCAGTGGTGCTCCCCAAAGGCCGGTACTGGGACCAGTCTTCTTTAACTTGTTTATCCATGACCTGGATTGAGGGACAGAGTTTGCTGCGGATACACAGCTGGGAGGAGCAGCTGATACACCAGAAGTCTGTGCTGCCATTCAGCCATGCTGGGCCAGGCTGGAGAAGGGAGCAGGGAGGAAATTAATGGTATTCAGCAAAAGAAAGAGCAGGGTCCTCCACCTGGGGAGGTACAACCCCAGGCACCATCACAGGCTGGGGACTTGCCACTGTGATATTTTATGAAAAATTCCTTCACCAGGATTTTTCTCCTGAGAAGATGAGAAGCCTCAGCTTCTCTATGTTTTTCTCGTCTGGAATGTGATCTGGAGACTGTTCATCCAAACATGTGAATTGTTTTTAATTAATGACCAATCACCATCAGCTGTGTCAGACTCGGATGAGTCAGTCACACGCTTTCATTCTCATTCTTGTTCAGCCTTCTGATATATCCTTTCTCTTTCTTTAGTATAGTTTTAGCATATAATTTCTTATCATATCATATCATATCATATCATATCATATCATATCATAGCATATCATAATAAATCAGCCTTCTGAGAACATGGAGTCAAATTCTCATCTCTCACCTCATCCTGGGGACCTCTCAACACCACAGGGACTGACCTGCTGGAGAGCAGCTCTGGGGAGAAGCCCCTGGTGGTCCTGAGGGACAACAAGGTGCCCATGAGCCAGCAGTGCCCTTGTGGCCAAGGAGTCCAATGGGATCCCAGGGTGAATGGTAAGAATGTGGCCAGAAGGTCAAGGCAGATGATCCTTCCCCTCTACCAAGCCCAAGTGAGGTCATGTCTGAAGTGCTGTGTCCAGTTCTGGGCTCCTCAGGGCAAGAAACACAAGAAACTACCAGAGAGGGTCCAGGGAGGGCTATGGAGGTGATTAAGAAACTGGGGCATCTCTCTCATGAGGAAAGGCTGAGTGTTCTGGGCCTCTTTAGCATGGAGAGTGGATTGAGAGGAGATCTTATCAATGCAAACAAATATCTTAAGGATGGGTGTCAAGAGAGTGGTGCCAGACTTTGCAGTCAGGCCCAGGGACAGGACAAGGAACAATGGGCACAAAATAAATCACAGAAAATTCCAACTTAACATGATGAAAATTTTTACTGTGAGGGTGACAGAGCATTGGAACTGGCTGCCCAGTGAGGCTATGGAGTCTCCTTCTTTGAAGATATTCCAAATATCCCTGGACAAAATCCTATACAAACTGCTGTAGGTGATTCTGCTTTAGCAGAGGAGATGTATTAGATGACATTGAGAGGTCCCTTCCAAGACAAACTATTCTGAAATTCTGAGATTCTCTGATTCATGCTTCACACTTAAGATTAGTCCAAGTGAAACCTGGGTACACAAAGTCAGTTCTCTTGGCAAAGTCAGATCATCTTATCCTTCTACCTGAACACATGATACTGGAAAGGGACCCTTTCCAATGAGTCTAAAATGCTATTTGCACTCAGTTAAAAATACCTAAATTATTGTTTTCATTAGAAGTCAAATGTCAAAACCCTGTCTAAATTGCAGAGCAATTGAAACAGGAATTCAAAATGCAACTGCTCATGGACCCAAAATCTTTGCACTGTCACTCCAGAAAATCCACCTGTAATGCACAGCAAACACAGTGATATTTATCACTTCCATTTGTACCTCTGCTAAGTAAATTATAGAAAGAGGGGAAAAAACCAAATCTCACTTAAACTAAAGAAAATTAATTTGTCAGGAAAATAGGGAAATCCTGCTCCATTTCAATTATTTAAAGATTATTTTTTCTTGTATTTTTGTTTCACATTACAATGCATATCTCCTTGCTTTGTTTTTTGCTTTCTGAGCTCTGCACACTAAACCTTTTTGCCCTAGTAGAATGCAAGAAAATCTCCCAGGAGTTTAAAAGGCCAGTAAAGCAATCAGTCAATGCTGTTCAACTTTTTAAACTCTTTAATCCCTGTAAGAATTTTCCTTGAGAAAGATTTACAAGATGAAGTCAGCAGCAATTAGTTTCCAAGGGTTTCCATTTCCAAGTGGTCCACATCATGCTCATCCTCCTGAAATTGATTAGGTGCATCTTATTGGAAAATCTCTGAGTCTTGATACTTCCATGTTTAGGGCATAAATTGTTATGAGGCAAACTGTTTTGTTTTTTTTTTTTTTCTTTTTTTTGAAAGCAGGGAAAAATCAGGAAGAAAATTCTTATTTAAAAAAAAAATCTCTTTTTTAATAGGACATTTTATAGAATCACAGAATGGTATGGGTTGGAAGGGACCTTAAATATGTAGCCCAAATATCCCTGCCATGAGTAGGCACACCTTCCACTAGACCAGATTGCTCAGATCCTCATCCAACCTGACCTTGAACACTTACAAGGATGGGGCAGTGTTACAGTCCTCTTTTTAAAGTTATTAGAAATGCCTCTGCCCAAAATAAGGTGCAAATGAGACTGTATGTTAATAGTATGGGTTTTATTTTATAGTAAATATTAGAGAGAGAGAGAGAGAAATGAAAAATGAAAAGAGGTAGGGAAACAGAAAGAGAATTACAAAGTCAGATTAAAGAAAATATCACCACTCCATGGATCCCACCAGTGGCATCATGATCCTATCTAGCTGGTCTTCTTGGCAGTGAAGGTCCCCCCAAAAAAACATAGAATAATCCATTGGATTAATTTATGCTCAGGCCAGATGGGAGTGCCCAGGTACGTCCCCCTGGGTGAGGTTGGGCCAGTTTGACACAGTCTCTTGCAGCAGAATCTGGATCTGTTGCATCTCTTTGCATCACGTGCATGCTGTGGTGCAAGGGCTCAGGAACGAGTCTGGGGAGTGCTTTGGGGGATTTTGATGGATTATGGCACCCCCTCAGCTGCCTCCCATGTGAATGCCCCGTGGATGTGGCCTGTGGGGTTGGGGGTTTCACAGCTGGGCTGGTTTGTGTGAGGGAGGATGGGTGTTCAATGCCTCTGACCAGAGGTTACACCATGCTACTGAAATCTCCTCCCTCCCCCCTGAATTGTGGGGGAGTCTGTGCAAACCTGGTTTATATGGGCTGTGGTCTCCCCCACCCCGAACCCAGCCAGGGATGGTTCTCTGCTGTGTTTGGCTTTTCCAAGATGCATTCCTTTCCCCTCAACCTCCTTAGTTTCTCCCTAGACCTGAGATGACTGAACAATAGTGTCCCCTTTATCTTATCTAGCTTAACTCACAGTCTAAGGTTCCAGTCAGGCATCTTCAAGAAGGGGTGGGCTTCTGAGGTTGTAGCTTCTTTATACAGTTTTTACTATAATGGGCAAAACTCCTTCAGAACAATGTTTAAGGCACAAACCACTTCAGTCCCTGACAGGCAACTGCAACTTCTTTGGGAAACCTGTTCCAGTGCCCCACCACCCTCACAGGGAAGAATTTCTTCCTAATTTTCCCAATTTACAGCTGATTGTTCCTGCTGGGAAATTTAAAATGTCTCAGTAAATCTTTATATGATTAGTAACCTTTAGATGACGTTATTCAAAAGAAAATTATATGTTTTTCTATAATCCTTATCTCTATTTTATGAAGTAGGTTTTTGGGCTACATGAATGAGCATATACTGTACTGTGAAGGGACTTGGAAGAATTTGAGACTTAAAAAAATGCACACAGGACTGGAAATTAAAACTTTGCATTCAAACAGGTGTTCAGACACTCCCAGTAAATTGGAATTGGAATACATTTAACAACTCTTACTTTTGCTCATATCAGACAGGATATTTAGATAGGAACTGAAGCTTAAGTCTCACCTACTGGGATTCCCACTGAGATCACACACATGCAATCAGAAAAATGCATATGCATTTCTAGATAAATTATACATGAATTTGAACAACCAATTAACATCTTGATTTGATTTGCTCAATTTAAGGATCAAAAATATTGGAGCACAACTTATGACACAGGAAAATCAGTGCTGTGTTTCTAGGGAGGAGGAGAGAAGGGAAAGGTAGAAAAGACACAGGAGAATGGAAGTCCCTGTACCAGTTCCTTGGGTGAGGTGATTTTTCAAAGTCATAATCTAATACAGAGGAAAAAACCATACTCTTTAAGGCTTTAGGTGCATTGTAAACTAACTAAATACTGATTTATATAAAGCACTTAAAAGACCAAATAAAGAAGTGCAAAATATTTTCTCTGATATCTTCTCTCACCTATGTTCTTCAGCCGACATTTTAGAATAGAGAATTTATATTCCTTCATTTCATCTTCACATTCATGTTATATACACAAGCCTCTGAACACCAAGATTTCCAGTCATATCCCTGGGCCAATCTACAGTTTTTTGACTAAAATAAATATAATGACCTTTACTTTAAAAAGAACTACCAAAACCAAGTACACTATTCATATGACAAATCTTTTGTTCTACTTCTATTGGACAACTTCAGCTAACCTTTAAGCTTTTTTATTCTGTCTGTACAGTGCAAAGCTTGAACCTTTTTCACGTGACACTAACTACCAAATGGCTTACAAAAGCACCCAAACCCCTTATATTTTCTCACACTTATAACATATCTCCTCATGCCATAATCTTAATGTCCTATTCAATTCCTTGCATGTTGTAAAATACTGGTAGCCTATCTAGCTAGGTGTTCTTTAGAGAAAAGAGAATACAGTGCAATTGCTATTTTAATTTTAAGCAAAGTTCAATGATGACATCATGAAAGGGATTCCAGCATCAAATGGAGCTTTTCCTCTGTAACTTGTGCTGTCAGGCACTGGAACAGGCTGTCCAGTGAAATAGCTGAGTGTGCATCCTTGGAGGTATTTAAAAGATGTGTAGAGGTATCATTTAGGGACGTGGTTTAGTGGTGCACATGACAGTGTTTCTGGTTGGACCCAATGATCTTAAAGGTCCCAGCAGGACCCAAAGATCTTAAACCTAAATGATTCTGTGACTCCTTTTGGGATATTTCCATTCTCAGTGGGGCAAGAAGTAGGTCATTATCTCTGAACCTTTCTCCTAAACAAGTACATCTGCTTTCCCCTCTTTTTAAATAACATATCCACCCTTATTCCTTCTGACCATCTATGAAGTAGACAGAATATTAAAAAAATGTCTTGGCTTTATATTAGTAGCCAAGAAACTAGTAAATTAGAGAATCTTCAGTCATTTGAACATTAGTCTGTGTTCATAGATCAACTATTTTGATGACTGATGCATCATTCCTTCCCTTCAAGTGGTTGGTGAAATGTTGATCTTCACAAGAAATAAATTTTTTCAAGTTTCATAACAGAGTGTCCAAAACTGATGACCCTGGAGAGAAATCACCATCTAGAATATTTCTTGTAAATCTTGTAGAGAAAAAGAGGAGAAACTGTAGTGAAAGGGCAGAATAACACTATATTTTGATTTAGCTGGTAGCAGGACTATATTGTAATCAAGATTTCCTCATGTAAGAAACTATTCACTCAGTTTAGTCCTCTAGAAATTTATGAAGAATGGGATTTTCAAGGAAAAGTATTTTGGCTATCTTTATGCTTTTATTTTGCCAGTTATATTACAGACTGCATTACAAATCATGACATTTGCTTTGAAAGTAATATTAAAGGTACCTCTAGCCCTTTATATTAAAACAGATAAAAATAAGACTTTAGAAAATTAGTATATTCACACTAGGGTGGGGGGTTTGGGGTTTTCTTCCTGGCTTGATTTTATTTTAATATCCACAACCTGAGATTTTTTTAAATCATTCAGAAAAAAATATTGGAAAAAAATCTCTATAGAACTTATTATTTTTTAAATTAAAAAATAGTGCATTACCTCCAGAGTGTAGGACATAAATATGTCAAAGTTATTAGAGCTTCACAGATTTTTTAAACAGAATAAACATCCTAGGAGTCCAAAGTAATATTTACTTTAACATCCACAGTATTTTTAAACAATATGTTGAGAATGTAATATCACATTTTTAGCAAAAGGGTTTTTTTTTTAATTTTCATTTTTCATAACTGGGAGTGAATTATACCTACCCATGTATTCTGGAAAAATTCAGAAGTGGAGCTGGAGAACTTCCAGCCAAGTGTGACTACTTTGCACAAGACCAGAAATCTGCTAGGCTGCCTTCATAACGGGCAACCAGGCAAGAGAAATTCTATGGGATACTTGGATGCACTATGGGATATCTATAGAGTAGGGTCCTATAGAGTATTCTGGTAACTGCAAACTGTTGAATCTTTCATCTCTTCTAGGATGGGAGGGTTTGCAATCAGGAATGTGTTCCCTGAGGCTGTGGAGAAAGTCTGTCAGGAAAGTGACAGTGGGGCCTTTGTAATGAAAATCCTGGCTCACCAGCTCCCTGGTATCATAGGAACTGTCAATAATCATGCAGATCAGGAGAATCAGGCAGATATAAAACCCTTGAAAAAGTTCCAGACTAAAAATCAACAGGAAACTGAGCTACCATGAATTGGAGAAAAGTTGCTTGCTTTGTAGGAGATCGATATATTTTACATAGAGAGAAAATTCTTTGAAGAATGTGAAGGAAAGTCATAGACATCAAATATTATAATAGAGAAAAATCAGAGGTTGGGTCACTGGTGGGTCAGTTTTGAACCTGTTTTTATCCAACATCTTTATAAAAAGGCTTTTTTACAGATTATTAAGGCATTCCAGGTAGTCAAGTGCCAAATTAATGGCAAGAAATAGCAGAGGATCTCAGAGAATGGAACATGGGAGCAAAGGAATTGGCACATGAGCTATAGTATAGATGAAAGTAAGGAACACATACAACAAAAATAATCCAAGCCATGTCTATGTAATGCTGAACTTGGAACTGATGGTCTCAGCTCTGAAAAATGATCTGTCAGTCTTCTGAAATAATCTGCTCTGTGTTCAGTGGCAGCAAAAAGAGCCAGCAAATATTGGGTACCATCAAGAAAGGTACTGAGGATGACACAGATGGTGTCATTTTTCTGCTATATAAAGCCTTGGTACTCTGATTTCTTGAACACTGAATACAGCTCTGGCCCTGTTGCTCAAAGTCTTGTAATTATTAAAAGGGAACACACCATGTATACAGGGCCGAGAATGCCTCTTCAAGTGTTTTTTAACAGTCTAAATGTCCAAATTACCTAATTAATGCAGGAAAGCCTCAGAAGCAGCATAAAACTGATAGATAAAAATCCTTTTCTCTGGTGTCATGCTTACTCTTTCAATGACTTTTGGGTGGCAATCTCAAGAGTTTCATTCTTTTAGAAAAATGGGTTGGAGAAAGTGTACATCAAGTCGTCAGCTTCCTGAGTTCTTCGGTGAGAGATGTGATTTTCCTAGGGGATGGTTCTTCATCCACTGAATTGGATCTCTTTGGGGTAATTTGAATGCGAGTAATTTGTCACTGTGGGTCTGGCCATGTGCCTGATAAAGACCAAGAGGGCACTCCAGAGAGCCATCTTTTCAATCCAGCAATCTGGAACACCTTTGTTTTCACAGGATGCAGGGAAACAGGCAGCTCTGTTATATACTCATTTAATATGTTTGCAATTACTATAGCTAGGATAACATCTCAAATGTCCTAATCCTTGTTTGAGACAGCAGGACCAAAGCAACGTTTATTTTGAATTGTTTAATGGGTCATTTTAGAATTGCTTGAAGGGGATAATGTCCTAATTTAAAGGTATTAATTTAAAGGTATTATGATCCAAATATTTTAACTTTTAACTTTTTATCCAAACGTTTTAACTTAAAACACAACATATTTTCAGCTGGGTACATGTAAGATATATGCCAATCTGATCACATATTTACTTTTTACTATACAGCTCATTTTTTTTTAATTTTCTTCCTTTTATTGGACTAATGAAATTGGAATTGTTTTGCATTATGTATCAGTGAATCCAAATTTAGATATATTTCCTAAGCTACTAAAAATAAAAGGAGATTCCTGGAAACAGAAGACCAAAAACAACGTGGTGCATCAAAAGGCAGTAGTGTTGGAGTCTAACAAAAGAGCACATAAATGCCCCAGTCTGGGACCTTCATGCCTAGCTAAGTAGTATTACCTATTTTTATTAGGAAATAAAAAGTTAAAAAAGGAGAAAAATGACAAAATACAACCAAATCATATTTAATAGGATGGTTCCAGTTTCATATACTTTCTGTGCCTAGACTCATCACTTCACACCTAAATTCTGCATGCATATATGAGCTTTTAAACACTTTTCCAAGTATACAGAAGCAGTGCCTTTAATGCAGGAGTGCAGTAGTCCCTGACTAAACTGCACAACAGTACATACCTGGGGTAGCTCAAAGAAGATTATAAAATGACCTTGATCCTGCAGCTTGCAGTTCTGGTTTGGAAGGATCAAGACCAATGGCACCTTGCTATACTGCAACCTCAGCAGCCTCAGCACTGCTATTAAACATCTGTTTCACTTCAGGCCATCTTTAGGGGCTTACTTCACTCCCATCTTGATCACCTCTCTAAAGGGGAAGGGGGAAACCAGTTGGGATTGGCAATATTTATTCATTGTTTCATGCTGTATTTCACTAATTTGTTCTATAAAACACAAAATTAAACTTGTTCATCAGTAATTGAGATGGATCAAATGACAAGGAAAACAAATTGATCCAGGAATCTGATTCATCACTCTGCTATTGCAAAGGTTACAATGTGCACTTAGCCAGCCAGCCAGCCTGTGAGAACATAAAACTTTCAAGGAAAAACCCTAGGGCTGGACAAACAGCAAACAACCTGGTTACTTATTCAATCTTGTCAATGTCTTTCCTTCCTCTTTTTTTAAAGATGTAGCAAGCATTCTGTTAAAAACAAGTGCTGTATGTAAAATTTTCAGATTGGCAAGATTTGAAATAGAGAATGTCATCCTGTCTCAACTTCACATTATCAGAATTAATTTATTTAGGCTTACAAGGACCTTAATCTCTCAAAGATATTAGAATGCTCCCAGTTTTATGTATGAGAAGATTCAACTTTAGCACTTCATGAGCATATAAAGTGAAAAGGCTGTGGTCACATTTCTGTTATGAGAAAAAGCCAGACAGAATATGATAAGGAGATTCAAGCTGTATGAACTTTTAAAGGTAAAATGACACAAACCATATAATGGTGATAAACAGCTAAAATTATGCTTTTTATAATGATGGCATATTGAATGTGGTCTGTCAACAGTTAGAATTATTTATGTTGTATATTTATTAACACATACACACCCAAAAAGAAACTTCATTAAATGACTGAAGATAGAGGCAAGGTTTACAGAGTTCTTCTGCAAGTCAAGCAGTTTCAAGAGCACCAGAAATAATGAAGCCTGGTTTCCTACAGATTTTTGTATCAGGGTTGATTTGTGAGCCCTGACTGATGGGTTCCTTGCAGCAGAGACACATTAAAGAGCTCTGCTGGAGTGGATTGTTTCTAGTCTAAGAAAAAAGTGAACTCCTGCCACAAGTTCTGCCTTAGTTGGACAAATAAGTGAAAACACACATGAATGAATACATGATCATCTGTCTTGTGCCACTTATAGACTCAAAACTTGTAAAATATTAATATCAGTGAGGCCTCCACATTTTTCTGAAAGCTTGCTTGAAATAAATTATGGTGTTTAAGAATTATATGGTGGAGAGTGGGTAAAGGTAACTGCTTTTTCACACCTGAACATGAATTTATTATAACTAAACCAAGAAAAAACATTTCAATACTTTCCTTTATTTTTCTTTCAACATGTGCTTACGCCAGCTAAGTTAATTAACAATGTGCACTGTTGCCCACAGTTTAATGTGCTCCTCTTTTTCCAGTTAGGCAAAAGAAATGTATTGGCTGTACCTGTGGTGTAAGCTCATGACATCATATAGGTTTCATTGTATGATATATTTCTCTAAAAATTTGAAATAGTTACTCTTACTCATATAAAAAGAAGAGTCCAAACTCTTTTATCAGGTGAGGTAGGTATGTTTAAAAGTATTAAAAAATTAAAATGCTTTCTGGCACTTACCAATTCTGTTTTTGAAAAATTATCTCTTCAGAGGATGGTGTTCATCTATTAGAGGTGGGGGTAAAGTGAAAATGTTGTGCAACTTTACATATTTCTGAAAGTACATTATTTTAGCATATGGAAAGTCTGTGTTCATTATTTATTATCCACATGTTGAATTAGAAAGGAAAAAGAATATATTTTTTCTTTACTGCTTGGTAGGGACAAAGAATGTTCATGAAAGAGGAGTTTATTCTTAGCCTAGAAATTAATTCATAAAACAAAGAAGAAATTCACCATCCAGGAGAATGGATGTCCTGAAACCTTTATACCAAAAACTCTCCTTTCCCATTTTTTCCTAAAATTCCACTAACACTGTCATCTCCTGAGATGATTCTGTGTCTGTCTGCCCATTCCCCACCTCACTTCCCAATACAGGTGACTTTGTCATTGATTTCTCTTTGGCCCTTGGTCAGGCACTGACTCCTGAGCTGCACAGATTCCCAGTCACAGTTGCAGCTAAAAAGAAACTTGATTAAAAGATGACTGGACACTTGAAGGATTCACAAAATTAAATTTATTTGGTTTCTTGCATATGTGACAAAAATCAGACTATATTCTAATCACATTCTGTCTCCTTTGTAGAGATAATGGTGATTTTTCCATAGTGTACAAAATGCAACCCTAATTTACTGCATGAGAGACACTTTGGAATCTTACAAACAGAAATTCATAGACAAAAGAAAAGGTCTATAATTAGTTTCTATTTTTGATCTGTTACCCACTTCAGGAATGAGAAAACATCACCCCATCATCAATTTAGCAATGAAAAACAGAAGGTACAGAAACCAGAAGGTACAAAATACAACTTACAGAAAAACAATGTATCTTGCACCCCATGAGGGAAAATAGCAATTTTTAAAGGCTCTCCATACCTCCAAAATATTTTTTCAGTCCTAAACTGCTGGTCAAATTAATACAGGTCTGCGCAGATTTGATAATGAAGTGATTTTTTTTCTTTTCCTCAGTGAGATTCAACTGTTGAATAGTAATTTGAGATATATTTTCTTGTTTTTCTGGGTTTGATTAACTTATTTTATTCTAGCATGAGGTTTACTGGGAACAATTACATATGAACCAGAGGGTGTGTTTTTAATTTTCATGCTCTAGGCTTGTATAATGTTTTCATTATGGTTTATTCTAATTGAATCAGAAGCCATAAATCTACTTTCAAAGGAATCACAGTCTTCGCAGATTGATAATTATAACTATTGTCTGTCAGATTTATCTTAACATCTAAATGACACCATAAAAATGCAAATCAAATCATTTTGTAAGAAGCTTAGCCTTCATGTTTATAGCTCTGAAATGCTCAAAACCTTCACTTCAACTGAAGAAAACTGTAAAGTTAGGAAAAACATCCGACAGGTTTTTAAACACTGTAAACTCTATTTATTATTCAAGATACAACTACTACAGATATAAAATGAGTATCACACAGAAAGCAAAGTAAACCCTAACATTTTATATTAGGTTTAGCTACAGATTTTTTGAATGGTTTGAGGTGGATTTTATTATACTCGTTTGCCAGTGCAGTAACCCACAGCACTATGGGTAATCCCATCTGTCCAAACAGAGGTCAAGTTAACTTTTAGCTTTCTTTTTTGGAGGAATTAAATTACAGACTGATTGTCTCACATAGTTTCATATTCAGCAAACCTATTCATATTTATGCTTTATTTCCATTCAAATTATTTCCAGAAGGAATTTTCCCTCTATTTTTCAAGAGGAAGCATCAAGGTGAGGATCAGTGAATTCAAACAAACTGTGGAATTCTCCCCATGCCCTGAGGAAATTCTATTTGAATATGAATCAGTAGTGTTAATTAGATGAATAGGCAGATTGCTGAGTATTTTACTTCAGGCTATTAAACTCTGAATGTGTAAAATTGTTATTTCATTGCTTTGTTGTCCTCACAGAAATTGCTTCATGGAATTATCATACTATGTTTGTGGACAGATAGTGGAGTTAATTGCAGCTTTCCTGTCTCTTATTAATATTCTTTCCATTTCTTCAGTTTACAGATTTTCTGGCTTGGATTTGTTTGGGTTTTTAAAAATCATTAAACATAGGTATTACTTTTTCAAGTTAAAAATAGTGGAGCTATACTGCTATAAAAACCTAGGATAGTTTCTAGGATAGGTTTTGTCAGACATTCAGGATATCTAAGCAAACATACATGCATAGTATTATTGCACTAAGGTGTTTTTTTCTCCCTTTCTAACTTTTTGTGAATGAGACTGCTCATGCAAATCTGCAGATAGGGGTGGTCAGGGTAGATAACAAAATGAGTGCTCATGTTCAGCAAGTGATGATTCCTTTTGCCAGAATTGCTGATTGGTCTTTTACATAAAGCAAGGAATGGCAGCACAGAAATTCCTGAGTTGTCCCCTAGAAAACATCCACATTGCTTTCACACAGCCACACTTGCCATTCCAGCACTGGCTCAAGGGATGTTAGCCTGGAAGTCACTACTTAAGTGTTGAAGGAATCTCAGTTTGTATGGGAGAGAGAAAGAGGCTGCATATCTTTCCACTTTTGCATCTCACAGCCAGGAACAGCAGCTGACCTTGGCAATGCTAACAGGGGTAAAGAAGGATAATTCTGCTAGTCCCGAGAACCAGAGGGAATGTCTGTCTAGTGCTCTATTAGACATAAGACTGCCCTTATGTATCATTTCTCTTTTCACTTTACCAGAACACAAACCCTGACAATACCGAGAAGGTGAACACCAGTTAGTCTCATCTACTTTGCATCAAGAGATATTGCTACTGACAGGAAAAGGAAATAAAAGTTAGATGGGGAAAAAGCAAAAACAACACTGAACAAATCAAGTATGACACTTCAGATCATAAATCGAGCAGTAGGTATGATCCTATTTCTATGACTTTTACCAAAGCAACATTTTCCCCTTGTTGAATAACTTCAAATATTCCAATAGATTCACTACTATTGAAACAACCATGAAACACATTTTTAGTATGGTGGAACCATGACCATGAGCAACTATTATGGGAAAAGCTTTTGCACTTTTTTTTGGGAAAACAACACAACTGAGTGCATTCCTGAAGTGCCTGTATGCTCACAGATGTGACATGTGAGAAGAGATGGGATGGAGTTGGTCTGCGGGCTGTGGGATGCTCCTGCAGAAACATATGGCAGCACAGAGAGGCTTGTTTCCATCTGACCCTGGGGAGAGGAGGTGTCCCACTGCAGATCCCCACAGGAGAGGAGCCTGCTGGAAGCTGAGAGAGGAGTGAACTGCAGGTAATCACCCCACAGAAGGCCATTTAGAAAGTATGTGGCAACATGGGATAGGTCATGGAGTAAGAATTACCATGTAAGGAAATACTGTGCCTTGAAAGGTGTAGGAAACCAGCTCGTTTCTTTGAATAAATGATTCAGATTTAGAAAGGACATTTAGAAAGCCTGTTGCTGACGTGGCAACATGGGATAGGTCATGTAGTGAGAATTACCATGTAAGGAAATACTGTGCTTTGAAAGGTGTATGAAACCAGCTTGTTTCTTTGAATAAATGATTCAGATTCCCTGCTGGTCTGAGTCCGTGTCACAGTCACTCATAAAAACACATGGAGCACACAAGAAAATTAAAAGCCAGTGAAAACTGCAGAGCCATAATCCCCTTGGTTTCACAGAGACAGAGTTAGTCTACACAATTAGGGTTGTACCATGGGTGGATACAGGTTATTTAGGAAGGTACACAGAGAGGGCAAGTTGCAAGTGAAAGAGGAGCAGGATCACAGAGAAATCTACCTTGAGATGGGTTACAAGACATTTGAGAGGTGATGGATCAGTTTTAGAGGTCAGATCAATGTGGATGATGCCATGGTGGCTGTTTGCTACAAACTGCCTGTTAGGCTCTGATTAGTGAGAGATGCCTCTGCCTGAATTAAGGTGCAAATGAGAACATATGCCAAAGTCAATAATATAGATTTTATTTAACAGTAAATGTGAGGTAGAGAGATTGAAAGAAGTTAGAAGAGCTGGGGGAGGGAAAGATGAGACAGAGAGAGAGGGAGAGATAAAGCAAAAAATCACCACCTGTGGAGCCAGTGTCTTCACATTGGTCCTTCTTCACCTGGGCTTCTCAATGGTGGAGGTCCCAGAGTCTTCCTTCTGAGGTTACCACCTCTATACAGCCCAAGTTCTGGATATCCACAAGGCAGTTGCAGATGCCTTTCCCATAATTTGGGGTGATATGCATGAGTTCCTTCCTTTCCCATGGTTTGTCACAGTGGGAATTTTTTCCAGGTATATTAAACAGGATGTGGTAAAACAGGTCTCACTTTACCAGTCTTGGAATTAGCACCTTCCTGTTGCAATTTCTAATCTCAAGTTCCCACTGTCATGGTTGATCTTGGGGCAAGTTACTTCTGTGGCTTTGACAGTGCTTTGAGACACGCAACTGTGCTTTTTGCATCCTTACCCTGCCCGTTCAGGGGGAAGCAGTAGATGAGGTCTCTTCAGACGCCAGGAAGAAGCCAAATATGTGCAGGCCTTTCACCTCATAGGTGAGTTAAATCACCCTGACATCTGCTGGAGGAGCAACACAGAAAGGAACAAGGAATTTAGGAGGTTTTGAGAGCACATTGAGAAGAACTTCCTGGGAAAGGAAGCTAACAACTTCCTGACAGAGCAGTTTGCAAGGAAAGATGCTCAGCTGGGCCTCATGCTTACAAGAAAAGTAAGGGTTTGTTAGAGCTGTGAAGGTCAAAGGCAGCTATGGTGGCAATTACCACAAGGTGTAGGAATGCAAGATCCTGAAAGAAGGGAGCAAAGCTAAAAGCAAGATCATAGCCCTGGACTTCGTGAGACAACTTTGGCCTCTTCCACGATCTGCTTGAAAAAAACCCATCAAATAAAGCTCTAGAGGCAATAGGAGTCAAAGAAAACTTATATTCTGGGATCATTTATTTTAAGCTCAAGAATTGTCTGCTCCAAAACATAGGAAATGCAAAAATGCCAGGAGGCCTGCATGTATGAAGAACCAGCTCCTGGCAATTTTAATAGGTGAGAAGGAAGCATACAGAGTATGGAAAGCAGGGACAGCAAGCTGTGGTACACTGTCCAAACATGCAAAGACACAGTCAGGAAAGCCAAAGTTCATCTGGGATTGAATCTAGCAAGGGATGTCAAAGGCAAAGGAAGAACTTGTATAAGCACTTAGGTAACAAAAGGAAGACTAGGGAAAATGCAAACCCACTGCCAAATGAGGCCAGGGAGCTGGGGATGGAGGCATGGAAAAGGCTGAGACATTGAATTAGTTCTTCACATCAGCCTTTTCTAGTTGGATCACCCTTCAAAAAATTCCAGGCCAGAGGGAAAATCTGGAGCAAGGAAGATGTACTATTTGTGGAAGACAATCATGTGAGGAAATACTTAGGAACACTGGGTGAACCTGCTTTAATATGGGGTGGGACTAGATGGTGCCATGCTCAGCACGTAAAGCTGGGGGAAGAACATGAAAGTGGGGGGACATTGGAGTGATGATGTTTGTCTGCCCAAATCATTGTTATGCCTGATAGAGCCCTGCTCTCCTGGAGGTGGCAGAGCACCTACCCGTAGAAAGCAGTAAATTAATTCCTTGTTCTGCTTTGTGTGAATGTGTAGCTTTTGTTTAATCTATTATACTACTTTTATCTCAACCCATGGGTTTTCTCACATTTACCCTTCCAGTTTTCTTTCCTATCCCACCAGGGAGAACGTGAATGAATGACTATGTGGGGTTTAGTTATCTTGCCAGATTAAACCATGACACCTCCCTATTTAAAGCACTATCACTGCTAGCGCTTAGGATGTCCCACTACATTCTGTATTTAGAAGTACAGTTTAACTAACAAAGTGAAACCCCAAAGTTTTGTAGTACTGTGCAAAAATTTAATGAGTTTCTGATCACAGTCACAGAAGAAAACAATTAAATAATGGAAATAAATTGAAATAATGGAGAACACTGACATATTTTCCTGCAACGGCACACAAAATAAGTAGTTGAAAACAAACCAGCAGAGAGACAAATGCAAATTAGCCCTATTTCTTTACTGGTTGTGCCATGAAACTGTTGAAGAAGGCACATAGGATAAGGCGGGAAATGGGATTATGTTTCCCAGAATACAGAACAACATCAGGTCAAATCCCTGAAAAGAAGTCATATCCTAAATGTTGCTTGCATAGAAGCAGAAACCTTTCCAAGTGCAACAATAAAGAAAACATTCATGAGTTATTTTCCTGATTTTTTAAGGGAAGTAAAAAGTATTTCTGATGTTCCCTTTGATTTCATCACAATTTCATAGAAATGTTTTGATTTGGTTTGGTTTCTTTCTGTTTAGGATTGCAAACATTTAAAAAATGAATATTTTTTGATATTGTGTTTTTGCACAGCCTGGTTTTGGTAGCAGGGGGCCACAAAGGTGGCTTCTGTGAGAAGCTGCTAGAAATTTCCACCATGTCCAGCAGAGCCAATCCCTCATGGCTCTGAAGATGGACATGGTGCTGGCCAAGGCCTGGCCCAGTTAAAGAGATTGCTAACACCTTTGTGATAACATATTTAAGAAGAAAATCAAAACAAACTGGGCATAGTTTTATTCTTCTAGTCAGAGAAAAGGAGGAGGTGAGAACATGTGAGGGAAACAACATGGGGACACCAAGGTCAGTGGAGAAGGATGGGGAGGAGGTGCTCCAGGCACCAGAGCCAAGATTCCTTTGCAGACCATGGGGAGGACCATGGTGGAGCAGCTGTGACCTTGCAGCCCATGGGGATCCATGGGGGATGCAGAGATCCAGCCACAGCCCATGGGGGAGATGCCCACGCTGGAGCAGGTGGATGCCTGGAGGAGGCTGTGATCCAGTGGGAGACCCAGTGGAGAGAGGGAACCCCTGCTTCCAGCTGGAGCAGCCTGTCCTCGGAGGACTGACTGTACCCTGTGGAACAATGACCCACACTGCTGCAGTTTTGGGACAACTGTGTGCCTGTGGGAGGGACTCACATTGCAGCAATTTTGGGAGGACTGCTGCTCATGAGAGTGGACCCACGCCAGGGAAGTTCACAGAGAACTGTCCCCTGTGGGAGGGACTCCATGGCACAGTAGGAAAAGGACTCCCCTCCTGCAGCAGTGGAAGAAAATCCTCAGGTGAGGAACTGACCAAAATCCCCATGCCCTGTCCCTCTGCACTGTTGGTGTGAGTGAGGGAGGGATTAGGGGAAAAAGGTGTTTTAAGGGCTCATTTTACTGCTCATTATCTCCTCTGACTCTATTAGTAATAAATCCACTTTTTACCTTTAAGCTGAGCCTTTTTTGACCTTGGACTGTTTTCTCCCAGTCCAAATCTCAGCTCATGAACCCTTTGTTAACTGTTTTTTCCTCCTCTGCCCAGCTGTGGAAGGGGAGGGTGAGTGATCAGCTATCCTGAGAGCCTGGCATTTGGCCAGTGTCAAACCACAACAGATGTCTACTAGAAACCTTGCAATAATGTCATCATGACAAAAAGGCATTTGACTTACCTGTTTGCCAGTGCTACAATCCATCCTGTTGCATATGAATTTACTAGCATATAATTTTAGAAAGAAAAATAGCCTGTTTAAAACTATGTAGGTTATGGAGGTAATGACTTTGAAGTTTCTTTCAAGAATCCATCTGGACCAACAGTTTTACTCTGCTATGTCTTTAAAATCATTAATTACTACTCTTACAGTTATTATGTTGCTGTTTTAAACATCACATTGTTCTGACTTCAATTTAGCTTATTTTAGATTTTAAGCTGTTCCTGTGCTTAATTGTTATTAAGAAGCTGATAACTATGTCATGATTTGAATTAGGAAATTAATTCCAATTAACTTCCTTTATATTCTCTAAAATAATGCAACTAAGGGTTTTAACTGCATTTTTTCCAATCTCTAGCATCAAAATGTACACAATTTTAATTCCATAATTCTCATAATAATAGATGCAGTTCAATTCTCCATTGTTCCTTATATGTCATGTATATTGATTTGTTTTCCTAATTCTACAATATTTTAAATAATATTCTTCACCTATTGTTTTTAGTTGTATTTCTATAAATTCTTAATTTTATTTTGAGAAAAAGGATATGTTATGAAGTGATGTGTTGTGTTTGTAGAGACATAAATTTGCCTTTGGATGTTCTTTATATTTGAGAATAATTACAAGAATTTCCGTAAATCAGTGTTTTGTATGTAAAATTTAAAAAAATACAACTTTTATTGGAGTGCAACCAACCTTTTCAATCAACATCTGGTGCATGAACTTTCAAAATGGACTGAAACCTAATTTAAGGTGAGAATATGAGAAAAGAGTGATTACTAAAAGTCTCTCTCACGATGATTTCTCCACAATTTATTGTTAGAAACATCTTCATGTACCTGTTCACCAGTTATGATTAATTTGTCAAAATAAAGCAATTGTAGTGACTTTTTTCTTCAAGAAGGCTTGAACACTCAGCATCATCCTACTGCATATCTGCTTTTAAAAATATTTTAATTTTTTTTGTCAGAAATAAGTATATTACAATGCCATAAAGGTAATAAGGATATTTGGGCTGTCATTATGTAAGAATTATAGAGAAATGCATTTGAACACTTTCAGCAGGCAATTGGAGTGATCTGGAACAGTGATGTACTGACAAATACATTGTAATTACTGTTGTCTGTGATGCTGATAATGACAGTTGCAGATAGATTGCTGTAATGACAAGAAGAAATATTTCTGTCTTCCACAACTACTATCTGACTCTGACATCAATCAAACCTTAAGTGGAAGAACTAGAGCAGTGCTGCAGAAGCAGTGTCAAACTCAATGTGTTGAGAGGCCCAGACTCAGTTTCCTGAGGGGAACTTCTTCCATGAAAATACTGCTGCTTTCCAATGGGCCATGACAGTTCAGTTTGCTTAGGGCAGCAAGCAACTTCTTTCCACACAGCTCACTTTGCAGAGATGACCTTTCCTCTGAAATATTTTACAAAAGGGTTATCAGCAAAAAACTTATAGGATCATCAGACTTCAGTGGAAGAGACAGAACAACTTACCCAATGAGGAGACTACCCTTGCTATCTTTAGTTTATGAACACTAAAGCATTTGGATAGGAATTGTAGCTTTAAGCAATGAAATAAGCATAGATCATCCAAGGTAAATGTATTGACTACAGAAAATGGTGCCAGGAAATAATAATAGTCTTTAAAAAATCCAGAGTTTAACACTCTTTATGAATTCAGAAAAAGATCTTAAAAATATATAACTCTTATTTTATTTGCCCAATGTTGGAACCCAGGACATTCCTCTGACTGCACTAGAGGACTTGAGACCCTGGCAGGGGGCTTGGAGACCTTGGCATGGAGTCAAAGACACCTGTGCTTTCAATTTTAACCCATGGAAACAATTACCAACTTTGTGCAAAGAGTTACAAGCCATAAGGGTTTGAATAGAATGATAGTGAATTTAATACTGGGTGAAAAGGTAGAATTTTGGGGTTTTTAGAATGGGGGTTCAGGAGGCAAGATGGAGGAATCTGGGCATGTCCAGTCTTTCTCCTTCTTCTTCTTCTTGTCCTCTATCTTCTGCTGTGATGGTGGCACTTTTGGATTGGTTTAGAGACAGACTGTCTAACATAGGTGATAGGTATTGGAAAATTATTGTAAATAATATACATATAGTTTTTAGTATAAAAAGATACCACAGCCACAAGGTGGTCCATGTGCCACAGACCGACTTGCTAGACAGACCTCAGCAGGTCAGAAAAAGAATGTTATAGATAACAGAGAATAAACAACCTTGAAAACATCAGCCAAAGAATCCTGACTCCTTCTTTGATCTCAGGGCTGGAAAAAAGAGACTTTCTAATACCTCAGGGTCATCTCAACCACAGAGACCCCATCAGTCCAATAGTATGTAAAACAAAGATATTAGACTATATTTGTTATTAATTATTAAAATATTTTTCCCAAAACTTTAATTTCAGACAAATGATACAGGAAAATCATCACATGATAAAAATAATTATTCTAGACACACTAATTTGAAAGTTTTGGTGAAGTGGTTATATGGACACTCGAGAGAAGATTTTTATATTTAAGCCAGATGAAACTGATTGGATGTCATAACACTTGATACTGTGTGTCTTTGTAGAGGGTTCTCACAACCCAAATGATATTACCAGCCTAGAGAGTTAACATGCTGATTTGCCTCCTTTCAGCTGTCCTTGCAGCAACATGGCCTTGGATTACCAAATAACAAAATTTACCCTGCAACTATGCAAATTTCTGTGCTTTCTTTCCTTATATAGCTTGGAGAAATGTTAATGATAGTTGTGATTAGTTCTCCTGGCATTTAACAGTTTAACCACTGGCTAGTGGGAAGGAAAAGCTGTGGACTTAATGCACTTATAGTCTAACCTTCTTATTAAATGATCAGCTAAAGACTTCTCTAAAGCCAGACAAGAGAAAATTCTCCTTGATGAAAAGCATGGAACATTTTCCAGAGCACACTGAGGCACTGAACCACAGAAATGGGGGTACTTGTTCTGGCAGAACTTTCCCAGTTCTCCCAGAAAGTTCTGGGAGAACTTTCCCAGTTCTCAGAAACAATTTGAATAAGAGGGTTTTCAGCACCCAGCGAAGTCACAGTGACAGGAACCAGCCTTGACAGTAGTGAAAAATAGCATGTGCTATTCCTGAGAAACTGTGTGCTGTAACATGTCTTGGCATGCTCAGAGGAGAAGGGCAGATGCATAACCCATGCAACCCTAACTTGGCCTCAAACTCTGAGTCAGTTATTTCAGAGTTTTCTTCTCTTGGAGGCATAGTGGTATAAATTTTGTTGAATTCGGTGGGTCTTAAGCACTTTCTACATTAGGGTTTTAGGTGAATTTTATGAAGAAAAGAGAAAAACAAAAATCCTCATAATCCATTCATATTAATCCTCCTGCCCTAGGTGGGACTGCATTGTAGAAAAGACAAACTCCAACTTAAAGGTTCAGAAAAATAAATGTTATCTTTAAAAATATATATGCTTTCTACAAAAGTAAGAGTATTTTCTGAATACCTTCATTCCCTATTAACTTATTTTCTTATAGTTGTCATTAGAAGGAACAGATGGAGGTATATTTACAGTTCTTTATAGAATAAAGAACATAAATAAAATGTTTAATTTGCAGACCAGTCTTCTTAACATGTTGGCTGATACAACTTGTCAAGCTTTACTTCTTTCTCTTCCCTTTTCACCCACATGATGTGCTTTGAGTGTGGCTGTTATAAAAGTAGATGTTCAAATCTGTCTTGGTTTGAAAAGACAGGTGTCTGCTAAGGAAGGGAGGTGCCTCCCCTGAAATGGAAAATGTAAACCCCTCCCTCTGAATTGTTGTTATTTTTGAAATTATTTGGGCTCTCAGGCAAAGATATGGGAGCAGGAATAACAGTTCTTTATTAGGGAAGAAAATAAAAATAAAATAAACAATGCAGTAATACAAAACAACACTGACAGAGTCAGAATACGACCTGACAGCCTGTTGGTCAGGGTGTTGGTAGCAGTCTGATTCAATGGTGGCTGCAGTGCTCCTGCAGTGTCAGGTGTGGTTCTGTTGGAGCAGGGATCCTGTAGAAGGGTGCAGTTTTCCTCTGAAGGTCCAGTGGTGGTGTAGATGGGCCTGGCCTTCCTCTGGGAATCCAGTGGAAAAGAAAGCTGCTCCTCTGGGAGTTCAGTGGAAAAGGCTGACTGCAGTGTTCCAAGTCTCAGATTATATCCAGGTAGGAATGCTTGGGTCCTCCCCCTGGGTGGAGCATCTCACAATGGCATGATGTAATTTTATCAGCCATGCAGTGACACTCAATGGCCCATTAACAGCATATATTTCCCAGAGGGAGGATTAGTTGTGGAAGAGATAAAGAAAAATTGCCCATACAACAGAAGATAACTGCCCCACCTCCAACAGATGATAATAGAATGCACTCCTCCACCCACATCTTGCAAAAAAGGAAAGCAAAGTACTCACTAAGATAATAAATTCAGGGTTGGAAGGCAACAAAAATGAGAAGACAGTAAATGAGCACATTTAAAGAGGACAAAATTTTTAAAGATAGCATGAATTTTTCACTATTTTCCCTGAAGTTGGATAATCCTGAGAATATATTTATGGCTTACACCAAGCTTGAAGAAAGAACTATGATTTAACCTCCTAAAGTAGACCTAATAATTAAAATAGACCCAAGGTTGCAAATTAAGACATTGCCTATGTTTGCATGAAACCCAGCAGCTGGTGAAGTCTATTGTAAGGGACTTCAGTGGGGTATTAATTATCCATTTTATATCCTGTATGTAGATGCTGATGTAGATGTAAACAGAAACATTAGAACAAAACTCTTCCTCATCAGCAAATTAGATTTGCTGCAACAAGGGAAATATAGGTTGGATATTAGGAAAAAGTTTTTTACAGAAAGGTTGATAAAGTTTTGGAATGGTCTGCCCGGAGAAGTGGTGGACTCACCAGTCCCAGATGTGCTTAAAAAATGATTGGATGTGGCACTTGGTGCCAAGGTTTAGTTGAGGTGTTGGGCCATCGGTTGGACTCAATGATCTTTAAGGTCTCATTCAACCTATTCACAGAATTCACCCATTCTGTGAATTCTGTGACATACTACACATGAAAATGTTTACATTAAAGTTGGATGACTGGATTTTTGTCTTTTTCCTTGAAATGAAATATTGAAAAAATTCTTGGTTTAGAAATCAAAAAAGTGTTTGTTGATTCTTCTAAGTAATGGGCCTGGCTTTGGGTTTTTCCTAGAGATCATCCTTGTATCTCAGTTCCATGGAAGATGTCCTAAATATAAAATTAACAAGACATTAGAAATAAATAACTTCCTACAGAGTGGGCAGCAGAAAGCAAAAAAAAAGGGCAGAGCTCTGTAACCTGATAGTTACATTCCTGTGAATGATCATAAACCTGGATCCAAAAATGGCTTTTATTCTGTAACTTCTTAATGCTAAGTACATAAATAACCATTATTATATCTAACCCTCTGTAACTTAGTTTCCACATATGAAATGATGATTAGTGCTTTCACTTGTCTAAATTAATACAGTTTCTTCATATTAAGCTGCAACATTTATACTCAAGGCTGTCAAACCCCATTTTCACAGTGCTGAATAAACCATATTCTTCATTCACTACTCTAAGAAATATATGAGAAATGTCATAGGAAGGGCAGGGTAAATAAATTTCTAAATAATAAATAAATATCTAAAAGGAAGAAATGCATAGGTTTTACTATAAACATCCTTATTCTAAACATATTAGAATGAGAAATACATTTTCCCAGATTATCTGCATATTCAGACCACTATCTTGCCTCTCCTGTGGTGAAGCTGTTCACAAAACTTTCATAGTGATGCTTGTAAGAACTATAAAAAACTATTTTCCTCACAATAGCATAATCAGATTTACCCTACATCCAGTATTTTGTTTTAATTGAACTATCAAAAGGTTATATCTGCTTGGTTTTGGACTTTGCACGACATTTTGAAGACAAATGCATGGCACAGTGACAAATAACATGTAACAACAATTTAAAATTGACTCAACATATGGATATAGAATTAACATGAGTTGTAGCACACTTGCTTGCCAACTTACTGAGGTTAAACTACTTAGCAGCATGAAAAACTCTGAATATATCATCCTGTCAAGGTGCAGAAGGGATGAGCAGAACTTTAGACAAAGAGTTCAGTCTTGACTCTGATGAAGACAGGCTTTCTCTTCTCCAGTGTAAAGCATCCTCAGGTCAGGCTTATTTTACCTCATTTCACCATGCAGAACATGGTGAAAATGTGTGTGTGAAAATGGAGTGCTGAACATGCCTCAGCAAACTATTTCAAATATATCATGTCTGCAGACACCACAGCTGTTCTTACACCAGCTTAATTTTCTTTGTGTCTCTGTGATGGAAAATTGTGGCTGTGTGTCATGGTGCCTTAGAAATTACCTATCACTCTGAGAAAACTTCCTTCTCAGCTTTTAGAGGGAAATCTCTCAAGTATTTAGGATACAATAGATGTGTAGAGACAAGTATGCTATAAGGAATTCAGAAATTATCTGCGATGTAAGAACATTTGTGTAGAGAAAGTGCATGAAAATATTAATTAATACACCATCTCACCACTGCAGGGGAATGTGGTTTGTCCAGTCATAGAATCATAGAATCATTAAAATTTGAAAAGACTTCCAAGATCACCTTTGACCAAACACCAACTTGTCAACAAGACTAAGTGCAACATCCAGTCATTTCCTGAACAGCTGCAGAGATGGTGATTCCATGACTTCCCTGGGCAGTGCTGTTACAATGCTTAACAACCCCTTCAGTGAAGAAATCCACCCTGATGTCCAGACTGGACCTCCTCTATTGCAGTTTGAGGCTGTGTCCTTTTAGCTAGTCACTGGTTACCTGGGAGAAGAGCCTGACCCCCATCTGGCTACACCCTCCTTTCAGGGAGTTGTAGAGAGTGAGAAGGTTCTCCCTGAGCCTCCTTTACTTCAGCCTGACCCCACACAACTCCCTCCTCTCTGCTTCTCATCACATTTGTGGTCCAGACTCTTCCCCAGCTCCATTGCCCTTCTCTGGACATATTCCAGCCCCTCAATGTCTTTCTTTGATAGAGGGTCATAAAACTGGAGATAGGATTTGAGGTGTGCCCTCACTGGTGCCCAATACAAGGGGACAATCACTGCCCTGCTCCTGCTGCCACCCTATTGCTGATACAGGCCAGCTGCCACTGCCCTCGCTGCCCACCTTGGCACTGTGGGCTCTTGTTTAGCTGCTGTTGACCAGCACCCCCTGATCCTTTTCCACTGGGCCTCTTTCCAGCCAAAACAGAGCCCCCTAACCAGGGATGACCTGTAGGCACCAGAGAAAACAATTGCACTGAAATTAATTAGAAACACAGAAGACAGTCTTCCATTTCTTGAAGGAATATATATCAGCTACAATATACAAAAAGCACACCTTGACACCACTCTCCTTTGGTCCAACTAAATCTTATTTTAACATGGATGGATTCATAGGAGAAATGAGACAGGAAGATTGTCGTGTTCCACTGCGGGAAGTAAAAATTGATGGTCTGGGATGAAATTAGGTCAAATGTGACAACATTGTGTCTGGAAACTGATTATTGGTAAAGAAAAAAAAGGATAAAAAGGAGTTGCCCTACTAAAGAGGACTAGAAAAAACAGAAAAGGAGGAAGGAAAATGGAGAAGGATGGGGAGAGAGAGACAGAGAGAGGGGGGAGGAAGACAGAGAGAAAAAGCTGGCATTAGTACCAGAGGATTGGGGAGAGTGAATATCCACACAGTGGGGGAATGTGCATGCTACCTACTGAGGAGCCTGTGCAGCTCTCAGAGAGCTCCACAAGCTCAGCTCCTGTGCCATGGGTGGCCAAACATGAGGTGAGTGAGTGGGAGCTCGGGCTGGAGGTCCAGAACCTTGGACAGGGAATCGCAGCGATGGGCTGGATCAGTGAAGCAGGGTTAGCAGCAAGTGGCTCAGGCAGGAACACAGGGACAAAGCAGGCAAGGCATTGGGCAGGAACACAGGAACAAAGCAGGCAGGACATTGGGCAGGAACACAGGGAGGCAGGAGAGTGAAGGGCAGCCAGTGTCTAGCCAAGCACCCAGAGAGAGAAAGAGAGAGGAGTGGGTGAAGGCAAGTAAGGACCAGCAAGGACAGAAGAGCCAAAAATCAGGCTGAAGCCAGGACAAAAAGGACAAAAACAGGCTAAGGCCAGGGCAAGAATCAGATCTCAGCAGGCTGGAGCCAAAGTGAAGACACAAAAGGCCCCCAGATGCAAAAACCCCCAAAAAGACAACTCTGAAAAAGCCCAAGCCAAAAAGCTTAAAGCCAAAATGCTCAAAGCCAAAAAGCTCAACTGATTAGCTAAAGCAAAAAACACAAGACCCAAAGGCCCCAGAGATTGTGTCACAGTTATTTTTATACCTGCTGGCTCTTCCCAAAGTCTCTCCTGCTGACAGGAGACCACTGGCCCAGTCCAACCTTCCACTGCAGTCTATTGCTGGAGCCCTTTTGCCATCTGATTGGAGAAACCTCTCTGGGGAGGGCAGCGTCCTTGGCGGTCTCCTGCTGACTGCCTGTCCCATGTGAGGTGTGAAATGGTGACCAGGCAAAGTCTCCACAGAGACAAGGGTTTCCTCCATCTTCTCCTGGAGAATTTTTCATTCACGCAGCTTCAATATTTACAAGGTAGGCATAAAGTGGTAACATGAATTAATGGAAGTAGAAATGTGGCTGAAAACATAGAGGGCACCAAAAAACAGTTAATGTAGCTGGAAGCATACTGTTCTATCATGAAAGTTATAACAGTATTTTCCTTTTGCTAGCCCCTTAAAAGACCTTTTTTATGCTTTTCACCCTCAGAAGATGGCATTCTAAAAAATTCAGCCAGGTCCTGTGCAAAACTCTTTGAAAATGTTTAGCTGATAGGAAGATTAAGAAAGCAAACTCTATGTGGATTCAAAATCTTTAATGTCAGCAGTTACACATACGTGCTCCATTTTTTTAGGAATAAAATCTAGATTAAAATATGTTTGACCCTAGATAAAACTCTTGGAGCAAGAATTCTGGATCATTAATAAGCCAGACTTATACTTGCAAATGTTATTTATAAAATACTTAACTCTTATTTACATAGTGCATGCATATCCCAGGAGATGTAATTAATGATAAATTCAACTTTCACTATCTGAATGATTCAGTTTTTTTACTTTTACCCTCTTCTTATCATCATCCTCAAACATGCTTTGAAATAAATAAATAGGGGTCAACCTGTGATTTCTGAGTAAATTTTAAATGAAACTGTGAAGCTGCAAGCCATGATGAATGTGTAAATTGCTCTTCCAGCTTCCCCTGAACAAAAATGTATAAGTAGAGATGCAATATTTTCTACTAGTGAAAAGTTTTATATCTTTTCAAATGTTTGGACCTCTTAAAGTCATTTATAACAAGCTAAACACATACTGTTGATAATTACAAATATTTTTTTCATTAATTCCATAGATCAAAGATAATGCTAAGTCTAATTAGGTGAAGTCATATCAGCTTTGATAGCTGTGGCCCAGTAAATATGATTGTATTTGCTACTGCTGGGGGAAGGTGTTGGGCTGTTTCAGATGCCAGGGGGTGGCTGAGAAACCCATTGCCTGAGCAGGGCTGAGCTGGATTCACCATGGCACCCCAAATTAGGGCTGATCTGTAAATAGTGATGCACAGCAAAATGGAACTTCCCTTCTGAACCTATAAGAGGTAAAATCTCATTAATTCATTATTTTTATACAAATGATTTAAGTGCCTGATATTTTCTAGTCTCCAGAATGGAACCTGGAGAATATTGAGAAATGGCCCATGGGAGTCTTATGAGGTTTAACACAACAAAATCCAAGGTGCTGCCCCTGGGTGAGGCCAACCCCAAATATCAGTCCTGGCTGGGGGCTGAACAGAGCAGCCCTGGGAGAAGGAGCTGGGGGTGCTGGTGGGTGAGAGGCTGGCCATGCCCTGGCCATTGGGAGCCCAGAGCCCCCCGTGTGCTGGGCTCATCCAGAGCCCCGTGGGCAGCAGGGCAGGGAGGGGATTCTGCCCCTCTGCCCCCTCTGCTGAGACCCCACCTGCAGGGCTGCATCAGCTCTGGGCTCCAGCACAGCAAGGACAGGGACCTGCTGGAGCCAGGCCAGAGCAGGCACCAAGGGGATCACAGGGATGGAGCAGCTCTGCTGGGAGGAAAGGCTGAGAGAACTGGGACTGTTCAGCCTGGAACAGAGAAGGCTTTGGGATGAGCTAATTGCATCCTTCCAGTACATGAAGAGAGCCCACAATTTTCAAGGGTCTAGAGTGACATGGCAATGGGGAATGGCTTCAAACTGAAATACAGCAAATTTCAATTAGACATTAGGAAAAACTCTTCCCTGTGAGGGTGGTGAGGCACTGGAAGAGGTGTCCTAGAACCTGTCTAGGGGCAGTTTCCTCTGCCCATGGCATGGGGGTTGGAATATGATGATTCTCAAGGTCCTTGCCAATCCAGACATTCTATGATTCTATGATAGTAGCCTGTTTTTTCAGAATATCTGTAAGTTAAAACTCCCATAGCAATTAGTGAAACTGTTAAACCCCTGTCGTGCTATGCTTTTTAAGGGCTTTGATCTACTGCTTTTACATAACACATTAAACATAAATAAGCTCCTACTTAATGTAAAATAACAATACTACTTCAATTAAAATTCCTCATGATATTCTCTACTTTTGACACCACCTATCCATCACATCAATTATGTTGGTTAATGTTTACATTACATTGTGTAAATTGATTTACTGTGAAATACTTTTTAATTAATGTCTTTCTCACTCTCACTTTTATTTGTATTTCTCCATTTTCCTAAAATTATGTAACCTAAAGCTGACAAGTTTAACTCAAATTATAAAACAGTCAAACTAAATTCCCACATTTGCATAGGTTTTTCAGGATTTTGCTGGGTATTTTTTTTTTACAACACCCATTTACTAGTTATGAATGTCAATAGGATAAAGTAATACTGAAAAATCTAACATGTATACAAATATAAAATTTATTTTCAGCAGAAAAAATCTACCTTTATCCATGAAAATGCTTCAGGGGAACACTCCTCCTATATGGCACTTGAAAATATATTTTTTTATTAAAACTATCATAGTAATTAACTAGCTATCCTCATTATCAGGCTTCTGTGAAATGTTGTAAAATTATTTCAATTTAAAAGTACCCTGTCAAAAAAAAAAAAAAGCAAAAAAAAGCGTTGGAACAGATATTGATTTGTAAGAAGAAGAATATAAGAACTGCTTGAAAAATTGGACTTGTCAATGCTTTAAAAATGCAGTTAAAATCTGAGATAATACGAAAAAAATAAATTAGGCTTACTTGAAATTTGCACCAATCAACATGTTTACTGATATATAAACATGTCAGACAGAAAACTTTTCGTAACACTTTTCTAAATCAAGGAGCTGAACCTATCTCATCATTATAAATCTAACTTCTGTGTATTTTTTTGACTGTTTGCAATACTTCCACTTGCTATTATGTAAGACAAAGCCCTGCAATACTTTATGTTAAAATATGGATACAAAATAGAAAAAAATTTGGGAAATAAAACAACAGCTTTTCTATTTTTGGTGAATTAGATTTGCTCTTGCAGATATGCACAGACAGACTGACACACAGATTCATATCTTTCTCCTGCAGCTCAGCTTTGTGGAATTTTTTAGCACTGATGCGCTGTGAAATCTACTCCTAGGAGACACCTTTAGCATGTGAGTCAAAGACACCATCTCACAAAGAGTTACAAAATCAGAACCCAATCTGCCTAAAATACTTGAGAATTATTCCTGTGAGGTGACTTTTTGTGAGATAGGAAGAGAAAGAGACTTGTGCAGCAGGTGCTTGTCTCTGCTTTTTTCTTGAATTCAGCCTTCTCATCTTCACCACTCATAACATTCAACAGGAGGCCTACTGGCCTCCAATGAACAACAATGATTTGTTGTTCTCCCCAGACAAGTTAGGGCACTGAGGAAATAGATAATCCTTTAGTCAAAGGAATGACAGTGTTAGAGGAATCAAACTGGCACAGACTAAAGTGCTTTACAGTGAAAAGAAGCCAAAAGTTGAGTTTTACAAATTTCCTCAGGCTGTAGATCAGAAGATTTTCTGATCTGCATCCTGCCATGGATAGGGACAACTTTAACTAGATCAGGTTTTTCAAAGCTCCATCCAGCCTGTCCTTAAACACTTTGTGGAATGGAGCATCAACAACTTCTCTGGGCAGCCTGTTCCAGGCCCTCATTACCCTCACCCTAAAAAATCTCTCCCTAATGTTCAATCTTAATTTACCCTCTTACAAGTTTGAAAACATTGACTCTTATCATTACAGTCCTGGTAAAAAGTCTCTTTTTTGTTACAATCCCTGCTTTAAATAGTGAAAAGCCACAATAAGGTCTCCCAAAAGTATTTTCTTCTCCAGACTAAATAAATCCAACTTTTCCAGTATTTTTTCATAGGAGACGTGTTCCTGCACTCCATCCATCTTCTCAACCCACTGTAATATGATCAGGTCTTCTTTCTTGTGCTGGATCCAGAGCCAGTCTCCAGGTGGGGTCTTATGAGAGCAGAGTAGAGAGGGAGAATCCCGGCCCTCAACCTGCTGGCCAAATTACTTTTCATGCAGGTCAGGATACAGATGACTTTCTCAGATGCAAGTACACATTGCCAGCTCTTGTCCATTTTTTTTTACCACAAGAAATTACAAGTGTTTCTTTGCAGGGCTGCTCTCAATCTGCTCATCACACAGCCTATATTACTATTGCGTATTGCCCTGATCCTGGCACAGCTCCTTGCACTTTTCCATGTTAAACTTCATGAGTATTGCACAGGCTCACTCCTCAAGCCTGTCCAGGTCCCTCTGGATGCCATCCCTTCCCTCCAGCCCATCAGTCATACCACACAGCTTGGGGTCATCAGAAAACTTGCTAAGGGTGCCTTGATCACACTATATCACCATTGTAAATATTAACTAGTATTGATCCGAGTGTGCACTCCTCAGGGATTCCACTTATACTGGTTTCAAATTAGATATTGAATTATTGACACAGTCTGCATGTGGCAATCCAGCCAATTCCTAAGTCATCTAAGAGTTCATGTGTCAAACCCATATATTTCCAAAGTAGAATCAAGAATGTTGTGTGGGACTGTGTCCAAGGCCTTACAGAAGTCAAGATAGCTGACAGCTACAGCTCTTGTCTTGCTCTTTCCACTGTAGAGGGCCACAGGATCAGTCAGGCACACTTTGACCTTGTTGAAGCCATGTTGGTTGTATCTAATCAACTCCCTGTTTTCCATATGCTTGGACATGTGTTCCAGGAGGATCTGTTCCATGATTTTGTGGCTGGCTGGTCAGTACTTCACACCCTTGGATTAATACCAATACCTGCAAGTACATAAATACAAATACCTACAAATATTTCAAAAGAAGAGAACATTATGAGAATATAATGAAGATTTGAAGTGAAGGATCTCCTCTGAGTCATTGCAAATCACAAGGCCAGCAATGACTTTACAGGCTCAACCACTCTTTCTATGTCTGTACCATCCTCATTAACAAGAATATCTGTCTCTGACAACACAAAAGCCTCTTGTAAGTCTGCTGGTTTTTGTACCTGTACCAATCTGTTGTTATTGCATTTAGTGTTTGGTGGAAAGGTTTAAATTCCTGTCTTTCTCATCCAAACCCCAGGATAATTCTGGAAGAGGGGGACTGACAAATAGCTCTTTACTCCTTATTTTACATCCTAGAAGGCTATCTTTTATATCATAATGTTTATATCACAATGTTTTCCTACTTTTCTGTTGGCTTGATGAACTCAGGGAAAGGCAGTTGTTTTCAATGAGAAAATGACTCAGAACCCTCTGGTATGTGCTTTAAAAATTGTAGTGCAAAATGTATACATACAAGATATTCAACACCTATCTTGAAGATAAATAAAGCCTCACAAAGGCAATAATTGAGGTCTATCAATTCTAATGCCAGGCAGGTTAGATAATATCAATGAAATAGGATAACTGAACTTTAAAACCTAGTTTTAAAAGGTACTGCTGAAGGATTTTACTCCTTACAACCTTTAGTTAGAGTGCTAGTTGCTCAATAGCTCATGTTCTCTGGCTCTAAAAGAATGCCAACAAGAAAATGAATTAGGGTTTTCTTTATGTTTTAGAGACAGGTAATGGATTACTACAACTTGGAAAGATGCTTCAGGACTAGACAGTCCACATAAACCTAGACAATTTCAGAGAAATAAAAAATCCTGAATTTGCTGCTCTAGCAGCAAATAAAACATTTTAACTTAAACAATTTCAGTAATCAATATCTAATCTGCACTCACAGCATTTTTTTTTTAGTTAGAAACTAAAAAGGTGAAAAGGTGGAATGGTTTGTAGCCAAAGAAGGAACTTCAACTTTGTTACTTTGTGTCTAATTTGCCACAAAAAAAAAAATTCCACTTTCATGTTTCTAATATTGACAAAATAAGGCAATCCATCTTTTCTCTCTGTTACTTGCTCTCTAAAAACCAGTCTTATTTTGTCAGGCAATTTTTTTATTTTTTTTTTATTTCAACTGACCCCACTGACCATATCCTAGAGCATAATCCTCCTTTCGATGACTATTTTGTTCTGGTGTGTCTCAGATATTCAGAAACACTTGCTTGTCTCAGCCACATTTTATTCACTGTACTGCCCCAACAATTCATATAGGTGACATACAACGTATGTCATATGACAATTGGTACAGAAAGGCCTGTCCATACTACAGCATTAAAGCACAACAAACTGCACAAACAAACATTTTAAGTAGGGTAGCCAACCCTACTTAAAATGATAAGGCACCTTATAAAGGTTGCAGTTTGGGTATGGAAGTAGAATGCTTTCTATTGAGCACATGTTTTTCTTGCTGTTTTGAGAGACCTAAATTACATGAAAAGGGGAAAGAGGCATTTTTTCAATCAGCAAAATGATTGCAAATTGAACCTTGTGATTAGAAATTAGAATTTCACGGATTACTTATAGTGCTTGTGCACTTTATTGATATTGGAGGCAGTTTTGCAGTTCAGAGTCTGCATATAGAAATTGAGATCATATAAAAACTCATCTCTAGAAGTCTGAGCATAACATTTTCTATTTATTTACACATTTATGCATTTTTTTACAGAATAAAATAATTTGCCTTTATTTTGCTTGACCGAGAAACTGCTATTAGTATATTGTTTAAATAAAATATGCACATACACCAAATAGAACATTACCTTGCAGGTAAATATACTAGAAAATATTTTTCTCTTTTTCAGCTGGCACAGCCCATTTACAAATGAGGAACTGAAGTTTATAGCTTCTTACAGCAATAAAGGTGTATTAAGGAACATGAAAAATGCATGCATTACTGCTACCTATTTATAATTTAAGCTTTTGCGTGTTTTCTCATCCGAGAGCTATTAGTACAGTTTAAACCTATCGCTCAATGACTGCGTTTTGGGATTAACTATAAGAAAGGTTGTCTAAAACGAATGCTGAAAACAGAATTCAACCCTGGTGTGAGGCCCTGCAAAACCAAGAGAAGAATTCCCAATGTAATACAAAGATTAGAGTATGTATACATATGTAATTCTCACAGTAGAATTGTGATGCAAACATGTAGAAATACCTGCATTTTGTTAGCTATTTTATACAACTAGAAGGTAATATTTTTGGAGGTAGTGCTTAGACCTGAAGCTTTCCATCTGTGTTTTGGAATATTCTGTGTCTTTTCATGGAAAAAGATTGTTGTTGACAACATAAGCTTATTTTTAATAATCTTTAGACACTACAGAAGAGTTATTGCATTTGTACAATTTTTGAACAAAGCAAAACTTGTTTCTTGCTATTAGGATTCTAGATTTTAAACATAATGACTCTATTTTCCCTTAGATATGCACTGATGATTTTACAAGAGACATCATCTCTGATAGCTCTTTTATACCGCTATTTGGCAAACTCTTCATATTTGGGTTCATTCTTTAAAATATATTTTTAAAGTTTTAGGCATCAATATTAAGAATATTGAATTTTACGTTACAAAATGGTAAATATTTTGTGGAACATTCAGTCATATGCAAAATTTAAGTCACATGGATTTATCAAAGATGACAACTAGTTTTGACATATTTACTAGATTTTACATTTCCTAATATTAATGTTTGCCATTCTCATCTCATTTTCATTTTTTTTAATTTTCATTTGTGTAGACCTTGATGTAGATTTTTCTGGAGCAGAGCTGATTGATTATGTTTTTTAAAACAGTCTTAATGGTTATACATAACAAGTTCGGAAATCCCTGTAAGATCAGAGTCACAGATGCAACCTCAAGAAGAGTAACAAATATTAGACAATAACCCATTTTAATATCTTGATATTATATCAATATATTGATATTAATATCAATAATAATATCGCTTCAGATGAGGTATCTGAGCACTTTATACACTTGGAATCACCAATGGAAAAGAATTTCGAGCAGAACAGCAACTCAGTCTAATAGCATTCAAAGAGTAGAATCTGCATATAGCTCGAATTTGTCTGGGCTGCAATCTTATTATGTAGTCACTGAACAAGTAATTATACTATCTATTATTATAATTAATTTGTTCTGTTAAGACATATGAAAATAATTAATAAGACTGTGGAAAATTATACTGTAAAAACTCTTGTATAGTACATAAAGAGAAGGAAATTCTTCCTTTTTAATCCATATACAATAATTCTGCCTTTATTTTTTTAGCACAAGGAAGATTGTAATCCTGTTAGCAGGGTACTGGAAAATATTTCTAAGAAAGACATTTTTAGCTGTTTATAAACAAAATAGCTGTTGCAAATTGGTTCATATTTGATGTTTTTGATAAAGAACTGTCAATCTCATAAGTTTTATTGCTGCAAATCACAATGAATTTTTATTGGGCTAATCTTAGGAGGCATTTGAGACATTTAAGATTCAGTCTTCATCCTGGCTGTGATACATACATTTTTATTTTCAAGTATCTATTCCTACTGCTGAGAAAGTCTACAGGATTCAATTTGAATCAAAAATAAGAATAAAATCTACTTTTTAACCTCATACTTTTCAGCACTTTTACACTACTTGAGTTCCTTCCCCATGACCAGTGAAATCTTTCCAGGACATTGTGAGATCATTTTTTTCCCACAACTATGTGTCATTTCCCTATAAAATAAACTTCATTCTTACAGCCAACTTTTAAAATATGCACACTTGCGTATTAAAATTATTTTAGATCCTTTCAGAAGACAAAGTGAAATCTTCACGATTGCTTTACCAACAACATTTTTATTTGTGATTTTAATTCTCCAGAGGAAATTTGCATTTCAGTAAAAGGCCTCACAAACTTTTACTTCCAACAGCCAATATTAAGGCATAGTCTTAATATTTTCAAATTTTAATTATCATTGCTAACCATTAGGGTATATAAAAGTCCTATTCTTTCAACTATATCTTACCCTCTTTCTGTATTAAGTGCATGGAATATGCTCAAGGATTACAATAGGCAAAGGCACAAAACATTAAAAATAACACTAAAGGAACCCTGCCAAATACTGCTGTGATAGGTGGCACTGAAATGCCACAGACTTCTACCAATGTTAAAATCTTCTATTCATTGCTTTAGATGGTGCAATAACACTGCCATTAACCAAGATGAGAGCCAGTTTGTGAACAATTTATGTTCCAATTCTTGTAATAAAATAGGCACATATGTTTTCTTCCGAAGTGTTTATATCTCATTCATATGCCAAATGATTACAATAATATATATCACTGATGGTCTTCACATAAATATAAATTTAGCTACAACTTTCCTGTATCATTATCCATAAAAACTTCAGGAGCACTGAGGCAGTAAGAGATACCAATGGGCAAGCAGTACAGCACTGTACCTTCAGGGAATAATTTCAGCAAATCATTGTCAGCTTTACTTTCATTAACTCACTCAAGCAAAGATCAACAATCACCTTGGTTTTGCTTTATTGACAAACATTAAAATCCAGGATAAAAGAATTTAGTTCATTCTAAGGCAAAACACATAATGTGTGTGATAGACTGAGCTTAGGAAGTTTCTTCTTAGTCTATCAATGCCACTCATTAGCACCTGCAGCAGGTTTTACCTCAGAAGTTCAAGATAAACCTCCTAAAAAATCGCCTGCACTTTGCTCAGTTATTATGAGCTCATTTGAATCTTATTGTCACCTTTATATGGCCTGTTATTGGTATGCAAGAAGAAAATGTGCAAATTCATACTTGCTATGTATATCATCTATCAAGTGAGAAAAAAACTGCACACTGAAAAAGAAAATGGAAATTTTATTCCACTTGATATGTAATATTTTAATGATATTCTAATGGCATTATTCAGGTATGTCCATTTGTGAGCTGGAGTGTCCCAATAGCCAAAGAAATTTTACTATTTCATTTGATCTGTCATGTGCCAAAACAGTTATACATATACAAGACAATTGCAAATTTATTTATGCTAAATATTTCATTAAAATTCTGGGCATGTATCTTGTAATCATATCATACAGTCAGCTTTCAGACCACACAATGTAAGCAATATTACTTTTGGTACAGAGTTGTGTTGGACCTTTCTGTACTTACTTGACTAGGAACTCTCTACTGCATCAGCTGTTGCAGGAACATCAATAAACTGATAGGTGGTGCTTGATTTGGGATTTATTCATTTAGAAGTGATTCAAGTCAGGGTGGAGAAAGGCAATCAAGATCTTATTTAGAAGTCCGACAAGAAAAAGAGTGGAGAAAGCTTGAATTACGATAAGTAATCCTGCTCTGAATTTTGCAGATTGAAAATCTCTAACTTCCTCATTTTATATGAATACTCGTGGTTGATGGTGGTCATTAGATGTCTTTTTTTCTACCTGCACCTGCATCAATTTAATGTGAAGCCTACATCTACTGTACAATGTAATTCTGTTAAGTCAAATTACTACGAAGACCCATTCCTATAATACTTACAAAAAATGTCAACATACCTGACAAGATACTGTTGCTATAGTGACCCTCTTTCAAATATGCATCTTGCAATTTGTAAGTAGGAAGATAGCTCACTCTCAGAATGAACCTTGTAAAAAGACATGTTAGTTTGTGACAAGGACAATGAGCTGGTGATAGCAGCATCTTGTGGCTTCATGGATGGCAGTGTCCATCACCATGGTGCGAGATGGCACTTTCTCCTGGAAGTTACAAAGTTCGGAAACTTGTCAAGTAGACACCTATTCCTCAGTGGCATGCAGATTACATGACCTCTTAAGGCCATCTTTCCACTCATCTGTGTATGATTTTTAACATGGGCCAAGACCCTTAACCAGTAAACATTGCCCAAGAGTTTCTCTGGAATATACTCCCAACTTTCAAATGTTGGTAGAGTCAGAACAATTTTGATTCTATTCAGTTTCACAGAAAAAAACCCCTGAATTAGAAACTTCACCCCAGTCAGGTCCTCATCCAATTCTGTGTACAACTTAGACTTCCTTAAGTGGCAAAACTGCCTTTCTCCTGATTTTATTTTAACAGCATAAAATACTATGTATGCTGCTTTTTTATTTATAATTTAATTTTGTTCAGTGGCCCTGCAGATGACCCCTGTGTGGAGGGGCTGCCTCTTGTGGGACAAAGCTTCCACCAGCTCCAACCAATCCATCACAGGGCATGGCTGAGCCCCAGGGATGATGGCAGTGTCTTGGGAGCAGCAGGGATAAGGGAGGGCAGAATGGTGAAGGGAACAGCAAAAGAGACAGCCCTGAGAACTGTGAGGGGAGAGTAGGAGGGAGAAGAGATGCTCTAGGTGTCCCAGCAGGAATTCCCTGGGAGCCTCTGGAGGAAAGCAGGCAAAGAAAGTTGTCCCCTTGCTCCCAATGGAGGACTACACATGAGATCCAGGGGATAAACCACCATGGAACTGCATGGAGAGACTACCCTGGAGTAGGTTTTTCCTAAAGGACTGCAGCCTGTGGACTGAAGATCTGAAGGTCCCATGCTGGAACAAGGGAAAAGCATGAAAAGGATGAAAATCCTGTAGAGAGGAACAGCCATGAACTGTCTACAACTTCACATTCCCCATCCCATTGAACTGCTCAGGAGCAGGGAGGTAGATGAGTTCAGGATGAGCTGACATTGAGCCTGGGAAAAGGGAGAATAAAGGAAGGGGGTGCTTTAATTTGTCTTTGTTTTTTGCCATCTAAATATATTTTAATTGTCAATAAATGAAATTATTTTTGCTTGAGTTTGTTTTGCCTGTAAGTAATTGCAGGTGAACTCTCCTTCATTATGAGCCATGGACTTTTCTATCTTATTTCTCCTCACCTCTTTAGTTGTGGAGGGAGAGTCCAAGAGCATCTGGAAGCCAACCAAGGACAACCTACCACAGACATTTACAGCAGATATTGCTGAAGTTGGGGAATGACCAGTAATTATATCTATCAATTTTTTTTAATCTGTTTTTCAGAAATTGTGCAACACAAAAAGTAAAGCTTTATTAATTGGCTCCCTAATTGGCCAGTCATGGATAATTACCTAGGAATTATGTGTTCAAACATTTGGAATCATTGTATTAGATCACAGGATGGATTTGGAGACTAAAATGTAGAAGGAGATGGTCTTGAGAAATCCAGGGCATTGGTTTTCCAATAAAAATACCAAATTTGTAAACAATATTATTAACAAAAAACTGTTTGGGAAAAACAATGTAAGACAAAATTAGCACTCTTGCAATGGAAGTAAGTTACTAGTCACTTGTTACACTTAACAGTCACTGAGTAGTCACCTTAACAGGCTGTAGCTCTGAGCAGCCATATCAGGACCATAGCCATAACAATGCCTTCCTAATTGGCTTTGTTTGCTGGCTGCTGAGGGAGCATAATGGTCTGCAAAGGTATCAGTAGACCAAGTCCAACTTGCTGTGATTCTCATAAATCTTAGTAGGTTACAGGGATAGACTCTTTACAAGGACATGGAGTGACAGGACAAGGGAGAATGACTTCCAACTGACAGAGAGTAGGTTTAGGTCAGTTTTTGGGAAGAAAGTCTTGCCTGTGAGGCACTGACACAGATTGCTCAGAGCAGGTGTGGATGCCCCATCCCTGGGACTGTTCAAGGTCAGACTTGATGGAACTCTGAGCAACCTGGTCTAGCAGAAGATGTCCCTGTCCTTGGCAGGGGGGTGGAATGAGATGAGCTGTAAGGCCCTTTGCAACCCAAACCATTCATTTATTTGTGAACGTGGGTAGAGTTGTAGCTGATCTAAATCACTAGAACACTATGGCTGCAAATGGACTATTTAGCCAAATGGAGTGGAAAAAAGTTTTGAAGGCATCATTTTAGGCATAAAAGTTTTGCAGGCATAGATCTTAGAAAGAGTAAGTGGCATGTTATAGACTGGAAATTTGCACTGTACTGATAGTGCAGATCTCGAGAACCTGCATATATTATATTGCTTTCCCCTTTTCAGCACATTTGAAATGCAGCCTTGTCTTCTGGCTGCTGAGAGTAAATTCATTTAGAAAAGTACTAGAGGCCAAAAAATAACTTAGAAATATAAATCTACATATGGGTGAAAAATAACTGCTTATTCTGGTGAACAACATTTCTATAGTTTATAAATAAATAATTTCAGCTTCTTAACATTCTCTGATTGAAGTAGCTCAGAAGCTACTCCATAATTTGACATTTGGATTTTAAGCTGAAGTGCAGAAAAATAGGCCATGTGTGAAGGTCACCAACAATTCATCTAAAACATTTAAAGTTTTAAACTGTCTAGCAACATTTCAGATATTCATTTATTTATTAAAACACATTATACATTTAGTAAGGATTTAAAATGGTTTCTGAACAAATAAAATGAGGAAGGGACTTAAATATTAGATAAAATATCAGCTAAACTATGTAGGCAGCTAGATTACAGGTGTAAACACATTATTGTCACCATTTTTAGAAACAAATGGGTTACATAACAATTTCTGTACTTAAATATTTTGTCAATGTGCAGTCAGCAATTTATCAGTATTCCCTATGCAGAGGTCATCTGAATTTTTAATGGCATCTGAATTTTTAATAGCACGTAAGTTTGTTCCTCATGAATTACACGAAATATTTTATTTTAAAAATCCCACTGAAAATAATAGTTTCTATATTACAGTTACAGTGATTAAAATCATCATTTATTACAAAACAAATAAAGACTTCCGTTTTTGGTTGCCTATTTCCAAATATGTGCAAATGTGTGGGATGACTTCCAGAATACCATATTCATATATGATGTCCTAAAATTGTGTAATTTGGAGCTCTCTGATAAGATCAGGCATTTGTCACACCAAGAATAAGTGAAGATCAGCATATGTCCCTTCTGGCACATCATTAAGAGAAAACTGAATTCTGACGCAGGATCAAGGTGCTCCTGTCAGAAATCTCTTCTAAGGAATCTCAATATGCCCCACTTCTTATGCTAAAGAAATGACTTGAAGTTGCAGCACTTTGGAAGGCTCTGCTGCATCAGAATGAGCTTTCTGAATAGAGACAAAAAGTAGAATAACTCATCTTTGCTTATAAATCCTAACTTCTCCTGAATATCTTAAGATCCATGGGATTTATGCTTGGGAGTAAGACCTGTGGGTCTTAATGCCAGGTTAACAGCACAGCCACTTTTTTTAACAAGTTCCATGGCAATATGGGAAATAAAAATAATTTAAATGAAAATAATGGGACTGGGGAAACTTATTTCTAGAATTAGTATAGATTTCTTCAAGCTAAGCTATATATATAACAAAATTTTACTGAAAAGTAAAGCAAAGATCATAATTAAACCCTGAAGAACCCTGTTTTCCTTTATCTCATTAATTTCTGACAAGAAAATAGATCCCTTGCTCAATTTTAATAATCTGAATGTTTGATGGCTGCAGTTAATATTGCAAAAGGCAAATTCAGATTAAAAATTACACCAGCTAACATGAGCAGTTATTTTAAAATGGGATGAGCTTGTGTTCTTGTGCAATAACCACAGAAATAACCTGAAAACCAGCTAAAGTGAAAACAAGTTCCTGATCTATCCCTAATCTAATCTATCTGCCTAATTTAATCTTAAATTCCCTGAAATGAAGTCCTCTCAAACCATAACAAACAGGTTTATCTATGACAAACATACTCTTAACACACCTGTGGTCTCCTTGGGCACATAAAGAGAAAAAGGCTCTCACATCACATTAGATTTCTGTAGCAGACTGTGCAAACTCAAATAATAGAAATAAGGAATGAAAAATTAAAAGTCTGCCACATTTCTGTAAATTCCACTGTACCAGTTTAGGATACTTGGGATACTGGGATCCAGAGTTATTTTCTACAACCCGTCTCTTAAAAATACTCAATTAATCTATAAGTGAAACTACATATAATTAAAGCTGTTATTTTCTTTTTCTATATTACCATGTGATGGCCTAAAATTAAGATAAAATGTGGCATTATGAATGTACAGATTTATACTATTCAACTTCATAAATATGACATGACAGCTACATTCTATGAGATAGAATATCCAATCTCATGAATTTTAGAGCCGTCAGTTACTGGAGAAAGGAAAAAGAAAAACTTTGACATAACAAAATACCTCTAATTTCCATATTTGTCACTTGCAATATGCATACACAGTAAGTTTGGAAGTTACTAATTAGAACACATTCTGTAACAGAAAAGGTTATATTCAAAACAGTGAATACAGTCTTTCTTCACAGCAGAATTGTCCATTATCTATTCTTGGTGTGCAGGTAAGTTAATGCATTATTGAAAAATAAATCTAGTCTGATTTTTATTCCATAAATAATTAAATGTCCTGATTCAAAATTCCATCATTTACTTATAAACTGAAGTTGACTTGTTTTTTTATGCAATGTAAACCCTTATATGGCTTACTTTTTAATATTACTTTAATTTCTAAATAACAAGAGGGAAATAGACTTCCTATAGTTTTCAACCATGCATTGGTGGCACTTCCCTATGCAGCTCTCTGCAAATTCCCTGAAGTTCCTTATAATCCTTTGTCAGATTAGTGCCTTAGGAATTTCACGTGGGCCGAAGAGCACAGAAATGTTGTAGATGCCACTGCCAAGACTTCCAGTTCTGTGATTTTCAAATTAACTACAGAACAGTAGAGTTTTGTATATTGAGTTTAAAAATACAAGGCTAAGGATTCTCCTCAGAACATGGAGACAGGCTTCAGAGCTTGCAGATACAGTAAGGTCAGCAGAATGATCAATTGATAAAGTTTTGTCAAAACATTTTCTGGTTTTGATTCTTCTTTCAAAATTAAAATAAAATATCAAATAAAAGACAACATTTATCTATTAGTAGATGAGGTCACTAGCATAAGTCTTACCCCATCTGTCACTTACATGTCCATGATCAATATGTCAAAATAATAATGTCAACAGAAATTAGTCTGGTTTCTGATTTTAATTCCAACAGTACTATACACTGCTGAATTAAAAACAAAACAAAACAAAACAAAAACAAACAAAAAACACAAAAAAAAAAAAAAAAGACCAAAACAAACCAAAAAACCCCCGCCACCCTAATACCTTAGGGGAAAAAATATGTTAAGCAATATAAAAAATGTATGTGCTTTTGTAACAATAGCTACAAGGAGCTGGGTATTTTTCATTATGTTAGGAAGCATGTAATCCATATGCAATAAACTTCATTTTAATCTAATTAACAAGAATTTTGTTAACAATTCTTTGCTCACCAGCTGAAGTGCCACAGCTATTTATAAACTTAATAGCCTAACATTCTTCTCGATTGCGGATTTTCTCCGTAATTTCTTTGGGAGTTTCCTCCAAACGTTGCCCTCTATATATTTTATATATATAATTATATAAATTATACAGTCCTATATATTTTAGGACTGTGAAGTGAGATGAAAATATAATTGGAATTGCACTTTGTAGGTTTCAGCTCCCTGTCCTGGTACTCGATCAAGAGCAAGAGAGACAGGGTAGAGCAGCTTATATAAATGTGAAGTCTAATATTCTAAAGAAAATGTCTTTCTTTCTTTCTTTCTTTCTTTCTTTCTTTCTTTCTTTCTTTCTTTCTTTCTTTCTTTCTTTCTTTCTTTCTTTCTTTCTTTCTTTCTTTCTTTCTTTCTTTCTTTCTTTTCTCTTTTAGCTAGAAATACCTTGAAATTTTGTAGGTTATTGCTGGTAGGTTTTACTGAAAAAAAACAAAAAACAAACCAAACCAAATATCCACCTTAAAAAAAACCCCAAAACAAAAACAAGCAAACCTAACTAAAAAGAAGCCCCCATCCACAATGTTTGTTACTGGATGACTGAATTGTATAAAGTAGTAGATAGACCCTAAATTAATAGAAAAATATCTTGTCTTCATGAAATCTTTTTGTGGTAAAACACTGTTTTTTCAGGTGATTTCAATTAACAAATAAGTCTGCTCCCTCTATCTTGTCCCTCCCAGGCCCTTGGACTCTTCTTGGCAGTAAGGTGAAAACACACTACAGTTTTCTGCCACTTGATACACCTCTGAAAATGCTTACACCAGGAAATGGAAATTGGTGCATTTTTGATTGAACTGATGAAATATTCTGGTTTTCTTCACAAAATTGCAAAATGGGAACAATTCTCCCAAGGCCAACAGCAAAACAGGTCTGTAAGACCAAAATGAGGGACATGTTCACATTGTGAACACTGACTATTTTTTTACGTCATTGTCTACCATATTCTCCATCACAATGTAGCAGGTAGATAATGTCTTTTAATGCTCCTTAATGTTCTCAAAATGAAAGACTCAATGAACTGAAGTTGGCAAATACCCAAATGAGGTTTAATTTTTCTAATGAAAATATAATGGTTTCTGTGAGGCAGTACACAACATTCTAAAGGAAGTAGATGTCTCCAGAAAAGAATATTTGAAAACACTTCTGAAATGCACTTTAACCATCCCACACTCAGCTATCTGCTTTGAATATTTTCAGCTTTAACTGCTATGAAAATTCAAGTCTCATTTGAAGGGAGTATGATTTAATGGAACTTCAGAAAATTTAATTTTGTCAATATTGCCAGACTGTACATATTTAGATTACTGCATAACTGAACAGATTTAAACCAACTTTTTGATTAAAAGCATCTCTTTCAGAATAACAAAACACTTGATGGTATACTGAATTAGCTGTTGGAAGAAACAAAAAAGAGTTTGAAGATGTATGCAGACTGAAGAGAAATAATTGGGTTTTTTTATTTTAACTTACCCAAATATTAAGACCTCAAAGACAAAGAGAGAAAAGAGATTTCTTAATATTGATCTGTAGGTACAAAATGAAGAATAGTCTTCTATAAAACTTTCCTGATGAGAAATATCCAGTAGTCATTAACTGAGACATAAAATATAATTAAATTTTAAATGAAGTTTGGGGAGAGGAGCATACCTGTGTCCAATGTTAATGTCACAGGGAGAAAGAGGAAAAAAAAATCTCCTGTTGTAAAAATTTCTCTTATTAGTTCTGCTAAGCATTTACCTGGAGAAGTCTTTTTGAGTTATACATGCAACAAAACTTCTCTGAACCAAAACTACTGTGTTTAGGTGATCAGAAAAACACAAGGTCATGCAACCTCAAGGATTCCTTGTATGTGACACAGATAAAATTCTTGTATTCATCACAGAGAAGCAAATCATTTATTCTACTTCTAGAGCTGTCTGTACCACCTCTAGTGATGTTCTGAGATAGCTGTCCTCTGTTATTCACAAAATGTGTCAAAATGAACAAATACAGCTAGTACTATCATTATCAATACCATGAATACGAATAAATATTCTTGTTGAGATTTAAACATATATCTATGAATATAGAGGAGCCTTGACAAATATAACTTAAATTATCCTCAGATTAGGAAGGGATTTTTTGTGCTCTTTTCAGACATTGACAAGATGAGGAATCTAGTAAAAAATATTCATTAAAGACACCTACCATAACTCTGATATTACTGGGATGCAAGTAAATGTGTTTAGGGCTAGCAATAACAAAGAAAATAGGTTCTCCTTATGCATTCACAATTCCATCTGAATCAACAACTAAGAAAAGATGAATAGAGGTCTCCCTTTAGAAGGGGAGGAGAAGGACTGGTGCTGAGGAAGTGTTATTTCCAACTGGTCTTTTGCTGTTGCTAGGAAGAGCTCTCTGAATTCTTCTTCGCCACAGAAAAAACATACCACAACCCTTTAAACAGAGTCAAGCACATCCACAATAAAATCAGTAACACCTCTGTAGGGCACATGTTTAAAAAGCCAGGTTTGAGCTATTAATACCCAAAATTTTAGCATATTTTTTCATCTTTTGTTAGACATTCATTATTCTCTCCCATCCAAATTCATGGAAGTGCACTGCACACAATTTCAATAATTATTTTTTCTGAATAGAACTCAGAAATTAAAGCTAGGGCCTCATTGTACTATGGCTTGTGCACATCTGGGCTGAAAAGATTGCCTCTTCACCAGAGAGCTTATATCTAAATTGTTAGAAAGAGTGTGCTGTTACACAGGTGATTCAAGGTATTTGGTCAAAATGCCAGGATTTTCAAAGACAGATAAGAAAATTGAGCCTGAGCTCAACAGCATTAAGTATTCATAAGATTTCTTGCATTATTGTCATTTTATCACTCATATAAACCACTACTATATATTCATTCGAGACAGACTAAAAATTACACACTCAAACAATCAATAAGTATTAAAGAAAACTTTCAAAGAGCAGTGTTCATTCAGCCAGGATTCTGACAATAAATTCTAAATGTTAATGCTGAAACTGAAAAATGTTTGGTTTTGTGGTTCTACAAGACCTATTGCATAAGAGGACGATAAAACATAACTAAGAACCCTTCCAAAACACTTTGCACTTTGGAATATTTTTCTGGCTTCATAGAAATCCACAGAAATTCCACAATTAACTGCTGAAACTGAGCTCATATTGTATTTATAACTGCTCTGGCAACAACAGTTTCTAATATGTTTTCTGAAAAAATGTTGTCTGAAATGGTTGGTGTCTCACACCTCTGGGGAAGATACATTCTGCTGTTGCTGATAGGCGCCATGAGACGAGCACCAAATCTATCCTCACATGCTCAGATTTCCATCTGTGGCAGTAAACGCTGCCATGAAAACTCACTCTATCAGCTTGTGCTGACAGTTTTCTGACCCTTTCCTGAGCGTGAGAAGCAGAACCTCTGAGCTTTCTGTGTTCCCTCCCCAGGCAGTCTGCCCTCCACATACCAGTTCTCCCCAGTGTGTGACACATTATCCTGCTAAATGCTCCTTTTGACGTACAGGGCCAGGGGTGCTGACATACCTGCTCTGTGTGCCCTTCATAGAGCACTGCCACAATATACAATCACTTCACATCTTTGGGTTATTATATAAATGCATTCCCCCATGGGTACAGCCCTAGCAGCAGTCAGCCTGAAGTTCAACACAGGCAAGGCAAGCAACTTGCTTGAAATGCCTCTTAAATTCAGCTCAGTTTTGTAGTCCAAATTTCAGAACTGGTTCTAAAAGAACACATCTCGGGATCTTTTGGTGGTCGCTGTGGCCCCAAGAGATGTTAAACTCTCTTTTCCCAGCCCAAGCACTTGAAGAAGGAGTCAGAGCTCTTCAGTTCTCAGTCTCAAGGTTGTTTATTGCATCTTAGCTATAAAAAATTTTCTCCTGTCCTGCCAAGGTCCCTCCAGCAGGACAGTTCCAGGCACGCTTTCTGCCCCTGGGGTGGTGTTATGTCTTTATACTAAAAACTACGTGTACAATGTTCACAGTTACTTTCCAATACCTATCACCTATGGTAGACACTGAGCTTCTACTCTAAACCAATCTAAAAGTGCCAACATCACAGCAGAAGATGGAGGCCAAGAAGAAGAAGAAGGAGAAAGGCTGGACATGCCCAGATTCCTCCATCTTGCCTCCTGAACCCCCATTCTAAAAACCCCAAAATCTACTTTTCCACCCCGTGATAAATTAACTATTATTCTACCTAAACTGTCGTGGCTTGCAGATCTTCATATAAGGCTGGTAATTTGCTCCACAGGTCATAATCAAAACTACAGGGGTCTTGGGCTCTGTGCCAGGGCTTCTGAGCCCTCTGGAAGGAGTCCTGGCCATCCTGGACAGCCAGAGGGATGTCCTGGGTTCCCACAAACACATGTAAACAGTATAGTTGAACAAGTCAGTAAAATTAATGATATGCATTTTTATCTTATCTGAGGTTGTGTGCAAAACATGCTTTATAAAAACACAGAAATGAAGTTATTGGTCTGATTTAAACATAGAACATAAAGAAATATTTATCTAATAAATTATTTATGCAACATTCACATTTTTGTGGCATTTCTTCAATATATTTTAGTAGTTCCAAAGTTGAAAAAGCTTAACTTCAGATCAATATTGATTTTCAGCTAATAAGCTTCTTTCAATCTTCAGTAAATTAAAACTGTAAATTTTGGCTACAGTTACACAGTGTGTTTTTCTTTCTGAAATACTCTACAGGACTTCTCTATTGTAAAATAATAAACTTATTTGAAAAGATGAAAAAAGACATGGAATTTCCAATGAATTCTCTTAAGAATACTTAATGCTAAAGCAAATTTGTTTTTATTGACTTGAAAACAATACCTGAATCTTTATTGATTAAAGAGATTTTGCTGGGGTTTTTTTTCCAAATTTTCAGTCTACAATTGTCTGTTCTCCTGTAAAGTCCTTGTTTTTTAAAAAAATAAATTAATACAAATACATTTTCTACATGAGTAGGTAGCTCCTATTTGATTCTAAGGATTGTTATATGTGCCAAACTGAAGGACACTGAAATTAGGCAACAATAAAAAAGAAGCCGTAAAGAATTTTGAGGACAATTGAAGTCTTGCCTGAATGCAGACACATACAGTAGACTTTACTATAGCCTCTCCCTATAATAAAAGTGGATTTATTTGGGGAGACCAAGACCTGCTTTTCTGCAACAGTCAGTGTGTGAATTTACTCTAGGATACATTTGGAAAAAATGGGAAGTAAGCATGGGATTGGAATTGTGAGAGAAAGAGTGTGAGAGGAAGAGAGTGGGAAACAAGTAGAAAAGAACCAGTGATTAGAAAATCAAAATTGCAACCAAGAAATGAGCTATTAAACATAGACTGAAACACATTGGAATAAAGGCTTGACTTAAGAAGAAAAAAAAAAACAAGACAGTAACAGGAATAGCAAATTTAAGACCTGAAAAGGACTCAATGAGAGGACAGGAATTAGCATATCTTCAAATAAATATAATGAAATTAAACAAATGAAGGTTTCAGGAATAACTCTTACTTTTATTTGAATGTACAGAATTGAGCTAGAACTTGTGTTTGCAGCTGACCTACAAGCCATATTTTTTATTCTGTCATTGCTTGTACTTTGCTTTTCTAGTTGGCAATACTCCTTGTTATGTCTTGAGTTTTATGAAAGCTAAAAGAACTACAGTAACTATTATGATCAAATTTTGTTCAATGGAAATTCTTCTGTACACCTTGTTTTATTTATATCAATTTATATTTTTTGTGAGACACTGGCAACACTGTTTCAGAATCTAAATTTGTTATAAGAGTCATCTTGTGTTTTTAGAATTCTCCAGCCCTTTTTTTTCTGACATTTTACATGGCCCCTCAGCCAACTCCTCTCTGTTCCAGGTCACTTGAAAAGTATGGATTAAAAATGCATGTTTGGCAGGTTTTCCAAAGTTACTCAAACCTTGAATGATTTGGATTTAATGCATAATTTTATTTTAAAACTCTCTCTTTAACCAAGAGCCATCCACATCTTTCCTGCAGTCACCAAGGGTTACCTCCTTAGAGTTCCCTTGGAAAATACAACTGCAAGCATTGCCCAGGGCCTTCAAGATCTGCTGTTACAAATTTAGCTGTGTTGTACCATTTCTTCACTTGACTCACCACCCTTAAACATTTATGCACAGCTCCTCTGCTTCTTCCTTCAGACTCCAAACAGTCCATGAAGCCGCCCTTGATGGTGGCAGCCTCATCGGGCCATTGTTTTGGTCCCATTGTGCAGGAGGTTAACACGTCTCTGCTGCCAGGTTAGCAGTGCCTTGGGGGTTAAACAGTGTAGCTGATCAAATCCTTCCCTTTTAAAGAAGGATCTAAACATGTCTGTTGAAGCTTGGTGGGGTTTATTTTTAACAGAAAAAAAAGGAAAACATGAAAGACTGGATAAGACTTTCTCATGTAGAGATGTAACTGGAAAAGATTGCATTTTGAAAGAGAAGAACAACAGCTGATAGAAACATTCACAGCAGAGATCATGTGGAGACATCTTAATCTTGTCTCCTCCTCCATGCTTATTTTTGGGATATTCTTCAGTTTAAGGATGTGTTTTACCTACTTTTTCCATTAATTCAAATGTTTATCCTCACTCCTTTGTCGTCCCTGAAGTGTAGTGGGTTCTCAAAATATCAAATGCTCCAGAAGTTCCACTGGAGAACTAGTGGTTAATTTTACCAGGAAAAGGCTTAGAAGTGTTGGAATAGATGACAAAATTGATTGGGCGGGAGGGAAGGAGGGGGGGAGGCTGGATGGAGAGATGGACAGACAGAATAGTAAAATGGAAAGGAAGAGAGAGCTCTAATCTTGTATAGATATAGAAACAAGAATGACTTCAGCAAAATAGATGAAAAAAGGGTTACAATTCCCACTTGCTTCCACTGCAGGTCTCTTGACTGAGGGCTGACACGGGCTAATATCCAAATGCTACCAAAGAGAACATATTATGAGACAATTTAAAACATTTCTGTACTATTTCTGACTCTCATCTCCTCAATCGTGTCGTTAGTTTCTAAGTTTCAGCTCCTGCACTCAGCAGTGATATTATTTACAACAGCTGCTTCTGCTATTGACTGATGAAATTAAAATTCACTTAAAAGCATTACAAAGAACAGACTTGCAGATTGTTCAGTGAGGATTGACATTACCCTGAGAAACTGTATTGATTTGCCGTATTTATTTATGGGACTTCTTCCATGAAAAATTTTTATGGATATTTGAAGGAGGTGAGAAAAAAAAAAAAAAACAAAACACAGCTATGATTCATTTCAAAGACTTCAAGTCCTCTGACTTTTTTTCTTTTTTTTTATCTGCTTCTGAGTGGCAAAACCTGCTACCCTGTTAAGAATTTTGAGCCTCAAATTTACACAGACAAAGATTATTCTACAAATAATTGAATGTGGCAAAAGGTCTATTTCTCAGCCTTCCTGAATATACATAGAGTTGGAATTCACACCTTTTTTTGTTACTTTTACCTGTCTCTACTTTGTGCCAGAGACCCTCCTTCTACATTTCTCTACCTCTTCCTCATCTGGCATGTAGAATAGCAAATGCAGCTAAATGAGCTCACAGAACAAACTCACTATTATGTCAGTAATGTTTAAACTCCTATTAACTTTCAAGGTAGAAAGTTCAGCATGAAATTACTCAAAATAGACTGTCAAAAATTTCATTTGCAAAAGCTGTTTCTTCACAATTCTGGCATAGTATTATTGCTATTATTACATAAACAAATAAATATATTTTAAAGGCTTCTTAGATGTTAGTATAAAGGTTGTTTTAATTGCATGGTGGCACAGAAAAATATATATACAGGTTTATAAATAGTAACCATTTGCAATGGAGACAGTACGTGCAATGCAGACAGTATTACCATGATGTTAAATAGGATCTTCCTGAGTTCAGTCTCATTATCTTAACAATTTCAGAGAGAACAAGAATACTGATGAGACAAGATAAGTCTTCTGGTCCTTTACAGCTGAAATAGTGAAGATATTTCATCACTAAAATACTGTCTCTAACTATATCTCACTCCATGAAAAATACTACTGTGTTACAGTTAAAATTAAACATATTATAAAGTTTATTCTTGAAGCTAAGCTGACCTCATTCATTGAAGTCATGGCTCTAAACATTCCTAACCAAAACTGCTTAAGACTTTTCTTCTCCACTCTGCTGAGACCCCACCTGCAGGGCAGCATCAGCTCTGGGCTCCCAGCACAGCAAGGACAGGGACCTGCTGGAGCCAGGCCAGAGCAGGCACCAAGGGGATCCCAGGGATGGAGCAGCTCTGCTGGGAGGAAAGGCTGAGAGAACTGGGATTGTTCAGCCTGGAACAGAGAAGGCTTTGGAGCACCCTAATTGTGCGCTTTGGGTACCTGAAGGGAGCCGACAAGAAAGATGGAGACTTTTTTTTTTTCTATTTACTATTTACAAGAGCCTGGAGTGACAGGACAAGGGGGAATGGCTTCAAACTGGTTCAAAATGGTTTAGATTGGATATTAGGAAGAAACTCTTCCCTGTGAGGATGATGAGATGAGGGAATAGCTTTCCAAGAGAAGTTATGTCTGCCCCATTCCTGGAAGTGTTCAAGACCAGATTAGATGGAGCCCTGAGCAACCTGGTCTAGTGGAGGCATCCCTGCCTATGGCAAGGGTTTGGAATGAGATGATCTTTAAGGTCCCTTTTAACTGAAACCATGCTACCATAAGTCATCGCATTTCCACCAAACAATGGACAGATGAGATAAATACCATAAAAATCAAGGCATGTGCTTCAAGAATGAGAAACATGTCTTTTCAGGAATATAAGAGGAGTACCGTCTTTTTATCAAATCTGCTATTACACATCAATGCAAGGATTGAAAGATGTCCACAAATAAGTAACAGCTTAGCAACTTTTATACATTAAAGTCCTTAGAAGTATGGATCTACCGTGACTACTTTCAGGAAACATATAATTGATATCAGTTAGTGCTATAATGCAGCATTTGGAGTTACGTACTTTCATAGAAAATTTATAGATTACTTTTAAAAAATATTTTGAAATGTCAATGCTTTATGTTATCAGGTTATTTCATTTATCTAAACCTTTCCCCTTGTAAATCAAGCTTTGCTAAGACAACATACAATTCTGTTGAAGGCAATTTGTAGATAGACCTTGTCTGTCTATTTATTACATCTTCTTCACATTTCTTCCTATGTTGTCATGAACAAAATGGTCTGAGTTTCTCAGAGCAATATTTGGTCAGTTCCAAAAACTTAAAGAGTCTATATAAGGTATCAGCTTTATTTTTGCACATCATCAGGAGTGGTGTTGATCCTTTAAGTAGCAAAAAAGAGCTGCACTGAAAATGCAACTTACAATATCCATGAAATTGAATCAGCTTATAGATCTAAATGTTCTTTCTTCTTCTTTTATGGTTTAAGAAACAGCACCTAAGCTTGTAAAATGCTGTTAATAGCTGATGTATAAAAGACAGCTTTGGAATAAGGACACTCTGAGAATAAATAAAATGCAAAATTTTATTTAGAAAAGATGACTTTTTCTGTGTTATTGAAAAAGATATTTGTATATGTTATCTCAAGATACTAGAAGAATTTCAAAGGCTGTTCATGCAAAAGATTTAAATGTATCTTATTTCTTTGCTGACTTTGAAATGTGACCACATATTTTAGTATCACCACTTGGAATAAACACAATATTTGCAGCAGCTTCTCAGTAAGCAGATAGATATTTTGGAAGTATATTAAGTGAATTCATTGTGAAGGGGTATTGTTCTATTTATCTTGATAAGAGGATTAAATTCACATGCCCTAAACTAAGGCAAAATGTGCCAGAAAAATATTGATCACATAGCTGAATTTTCTGCTTCAAACAACAAATTACAGTCAGTAGAAAGAGAAAAAAAGATAAAAACTAACCTCTCCAGCAATGGCCTATATTTGTGGTCGTGACACTTCAAGCTATGTAAAATGTTACTTCTCTCTTAATTTACTCAGCGCAGCATTATACAATGTAATGGTTGGACAAACAGAGGTTAAGTGAAAGACAGCCTGTGTTTGAATAAGTTGTGTCTGTTCTTTAATTGCTGTGCCTTGCATTGCTTTACACACACTACGTGATCACGTTGATAAAGATTGTAGTTATGCAGAGCCAAGGTGATCATTGAAGAGCCAGAGTTAGGGAGACTGAGTGGACTCATTTTGTGTTTGTGAAACATAGAAAGACATATGCAAATACATGTGCACATAGATTCATTATTTCTTGTCTCAATATTAGCAGATTTCCATATATCCACATCATGTAGCAATATTGATCCAAACACGGTGTGTTGGCTGGAAATTTGTGCTTTGGTTCCAAATTGGTCTCAGTTATTTTAAGCTGGCAAATTATCCAATGACTTAATTCTTGTCTTTTGGATTTTTATTTGGTTACCTGTAGAAAAATAATAAAGGCAAAAGGTTCCTTACTTTGATAAACATGGAAAGAGGGGTGTGTGGTGTTCAGTAGTTTTTCCAAAATGTAATTAGTACCAAATTGGACTAAATAACACTATTTTAAAGTACAGGTTTAGCTTTTTTGATTGGGGTTTATTTTGGTTTGCCCAAGGAATGCCACAACCTAGATTGTTTGCGGAGCTTTATTCATAGTGAGCCTCACTTTTTTAGTAGTTGCACATCATGTCTACTTAAACTAATAGGAGAACTGGTGATATACAGACCAGTCAGCTACAAATTATTACTATTTAACACCAAGGAAAAATAATTTAGCCATACTGTCTTAGGTTACAATGTAATATGTAACCAAAAGTTATGTATTCTATCACCATTTCCATAAGCTTTTAAAGCAAGGTGAGGCAGTGATCTTTATCTTATCCAGGGGATAACTTCTGTTAGTGGGCCATTGAGTCACACTGCTTGGCTCATGAAGTTACATCATCACACTGTGGGATGCTCCGCCCAGAGGGAGGAACCAAGCATTCCTGTCTGGATAAAATCTGAGGTTTGGAGCACCATAAGCAGCCTTATCCACTGGATTGCCAGAGGACAAGAGCTACATAACCACCACTGGACCTTCAGAGGAGGACCAGACCCTTCTACAGGATCACTGTTTCAACAGAACCACATCTATCATTTCAACAGGAATACAGCCACCATTTAATCAGACTGCTACCACCACCTTGCCTAACAAGGTGTCAGGATGTATCCTAATTGTCAGTTTAAGCCAGTGTTTTCTGCCTTTATTTTAATCTTCCTATTAAATTATAGTTCTGACTTGGAATCTCTCATTGGTTTGCTTTCAAACTAGTATACATACAAAGATGTAATAGCCAGAAAACAAGCAGCAGAAGGAAATTGGCAGCAAACTTCTGCTCAGTTTGTACAGTGGGAATCTAGACATCCTCTTAAGGTGATTGGAATTTCTCAAATTTATTTTTTCTAAGAACACATATTTTTGCCATATTCTCAGAGGCATTGAAGAGGTTGTTGGTGTAGGGATTTTTTGGAGTGGAAAAGAACAATTTTTCATATGGATAATTTTCACAGAATTACTGTCTTAAAGAGTCTCATTGGGAAATAGAGTTGCTGGAATTACCCATTAAAAGGTCAAGTTGACATAACATTAGGGTACATATTTGGTTATTTGAATTGCCTGTTTCTTGACAAAATTATGTAGCTGCTGAAATGCTTACTAGGACAGAGAGAAAGTGACACCATGGGCAAAGATATCAGAGATCTTCAAAGTGGCTGGAAAATGTAGCTGTATGTCATATTTTCAAATGGAGCTGAATTATTTCTAGAGTAGAAAACTCTTTTCCTCAACTAAGAGACAATGGAAAGGTGGCTCAGGTAGGCACTAGGGATGTGAGGAATTGGCGGCATGCCAATTTAGCTGCACAAATACCTGTCACAGGCCCATTAGGCTTTGCACCCTTCTTTAAGAAGGCTGGCCAACTCATCTCTGCCCCTCTGCCTTCACTAACCTTGTCAAGATACAAAAACCTTCTATAAATAACAACATTAAAGAGCAACTTTCAGTTTCACCACAGTGTACCTGAAGAAAATGTTTGAAATATTGAGAAGACAGATGAATTGGAAAAATTGTTTCTTAATTTTTTTATACTAAGATCTAGAATCCCGTGCAGCTGGAGCAGGCAAGGCAAGCTCCCTTTTGCATGCCACCGAATGATGGCTAAACTTAGTGCATGCACAAGAGTTGGGTCACCTGCCTGAAGAAAGATCTCAGTGCCTTGCAGATCACATCTGATTTGAAATAAAAAGGTGCTTTCATTGCAATGGTCTTAGCAGCAGCACATTTGAAATACAGCAGGTGGAAGACAATATGAAGAGTTGAATGGGAGAATTGTGGACTTTCTGCAGCTGCTACACAATTGTGCTTAATCCTCTAAATCAAGTTATTAACATCTCTGGTGGGGAGGAAGTGATACAAATTCTGAAAATAAAAGCAATCAAATATGATATCATATGGTGGCAGGTAATCTCAATTGGAACAAGTTAAAATCTGTAAGTATTTTTTCAAACTATTGCAATGAGTACTTAATTCTTTTGTCACAAGTACAAGACAAATTGTATCTTAGTCCATTGACCTTCCTTTCCCTATATATATCATATCTGATCTTCTTGGTAGAATTTTTGTCAAATACTACCTTGACATTTTTTTTCTGCTGAATATGGACACAATCTCTGCCCATCTCCTGCTTATAGTTCCACTACTGTTTTCACTCAATATTTTGACCCAACCCAGAACCATGCAGGTACTCATACTGCAGAAAATCATGAACCTGTGAGCAGTTTTTGGATGTCCCTGACCTGTCCTCTGAGTGCGTGAGTTCTGTAGAGAAATGTCATAATGAGGATTAGTACCTGCCTTCTAAGACCAGGTCATCTCAAATAAGGACTTACTTGCAAAACATCTTGCAAGAATTGTAAAGACATTTTTCCACAGACAATTAAGAAAAGTTGTGCTGGACCTCCATATGTTTGTTCTGTCATCTCATATTTATCACTGGAGGCATGCACTTAGACAAAAGTTTCCTTCACAAATAAGGAATTGGGTTGAGCGAGACTTTAAAAATCATTGTCTCTAAAACCATATGTAAATTTATGAAAAATAACTACTAAAAGAAACTCAGAAATAATTTCAACAGCACTTTCATGAAACATTCTTGTAATTGATGAATAACATGGGTCTTGCTGAACAGTATTAACTCAGTTATACCCTTTCATAACTTACAACTATGATTTCTTTTTCTGTGAATTACATGGACAAGTAAAATTTAATTTCTCACTGTGTGAAATTGAGACCAGTTCCTCTGCACAGTTTCCATCTTGACTTACTCAGTAGGCTTAAGTGACACGGAAGGTGTCAGAGTCCTTGGCAGACTAGTCTTTCATCTCAGTTTCTCTCAGAAAAAGAATTGGCATCCTCTAAAATTAGATTTATGTACTTTGGCATTCTTTGAAATCAGACAAAAATATTTTGCAGAGACTACTAAGAAGTTTCAAAGGATGAATTATTAATTCAAAGTAAGTAATAGCTGTAGAATTTACATCTTCCAAACACTTACAACACACACAACACTTCTAAACAAAAACAATTACATCAATAGAATGCCAGCAGCATAAAGCCTGAGCAATGAACTGCTAAATCAGTGTCTCTAATCTCAGATGAATTACAGTGCTTATGCACTGTTTATCAAGATGGCACCAGACTACTTAATCAGGCAAATCTAGGGTTTGGGTTTGATTTTTTTGTCTTTTAATAGAAAACTTTCTGTTTCAAATAAAACAGACAAATTGAAGTAAAATTTAGACACAAATATATATTTTCCAATGTATTTTTTTTCTTTATGATACTAATTTTCTTGTTAAAATGTTACCTGCTACATCACATGTTTCACTGCTAAATGACCTGAAACATATTTCTATAAAATGGTAAAATAATATTTACATGACAAGAAAGAGAGTTCCTTTGGGTTTTGATTTGGTTTCATTTTGGGATTTTTTTTTAATTGTGTACAAGAGGGATGGAAAAAAGTAAAATGAGTAAATAATGTTGCTATCAAATTTTATACAGGTGGGACACTAACTCTCTTTGAACACAGAGTTCGGTACAATGTTGGTCACAGCTACTTCTAATAATGAAAATAATACAGTAAGATATACTTGTTCATTTTCTCAAAGTCTGACATAAAAACAACCTCTTAATATTTAATATTAAACTGATTCCAAAACCAACCAGTTTGTATCAAGTGGTATCTGGGATTTTGGGTTTATTTAAACGTATGTGTCTCTTCTAAAGTCAACAGAGTTGAATTTCAATAGCTATTCATCTGATGAATTATTTCTAAATTGCAAATTGGTGACTTTAGGTTTAAGGAAGGCCAAAAGGTTTGTTAAGGATATTCTTCTATCCCATTTAACTTAGCATATAAGAAGTCTTCATGTATTTAAAGCTTAGCTCGTAATCAAGTCTTGACAGAAATGAAGTAACAAAGTAGAGAAATTGCTATTTGGCTCATATTAACTGGGACCAGAATCAAAAATATTTTCAAATTTACAGCTTTTTAAACCTAAGTTTAAATGATTGGCTGCCAGAAATGAATACAGAACCGAGTTTTGCTGTACGCTTGCCTTTTTATAGTCAGTAATGAGAAAATAAAACATTCTGTATGACAGATAGAAAGAATGCTAGTTGAGATTAAAATGCTTTAATAAAAGAGCAGGAAAACTGTTTTCAGGAGGACAAATACATATATGTCACTGACAGGTGAGGCACAAGAGTGAAGGACTGAAGTTGAATGTGATGCAGCTCATGGTGATCCCAGGGCTCGATATCCACATCACATCTTGACTAGCAGTGAAGCTTGTATGGATGGCACAGGTTCTCAGGATCACAGAATAAGCTGAGCTGGAAGACACCCCCATGGATCACCAGTCCAGCTCCCAGCCCTGCACAGCACCATCCCCAGGAGTCACACCATGTGCCTGAGAGCATTGTCCAAACACTCCTTGAACTCTGTCAGGACTGGGGTTGTGACCACTCCCTGAGGAGCCCGCTCCAATGGCCATCCACGCTCTGGGTGAAGAACTTTTTCCTAATATCCAGCCTAAGCCTCTCCTGACATAGGTCCAGCCATTTCTTTGGGTCTCATCACTGGTCACCAGGGAGCAGAGATATGTCTGCCCCTCCAGTCCCCCTGAAGAGGAAGCTGCAAACAGCAATGAGGTCATCTCTCAGCCTCCTCTCCTCCAGGCTGAACAGCCAAGGTGACCTCATGTGGTCCTCATAGAGCTTCCCCTCCATACCCTTCAACATATTTATTATTCTACTTTGGGTCCTCTGTAGTAATTTAATATCTTTCTTATATTGTGGTGACTGAAACTGCATATGATATTCAAGGTGAGGCCAAATCAGTGCAGACAACTGCCTGTGGAAGATCTTTGCTTTCCTGAAACATGAGTAGGGCTTTCAGACACATCCCTTCTGTGTTTGAGGAAGTTAAGCATCCCTCCAACCTCAGTTCTCCCAGGAAGGAAAATGTTTACAGCTCATCCATGATGCTCCTGAAGGGATGCTGTGAGATTCCTAGTACACACACAAAATTAATTTGTGCCCAAAAGGAAAGCTCCAACACTAAATCACTGGTGTTGGCAAACAATGTCTCTTGTAAGGGACTTACAGAGCCCCCCAGTGTTCAAATTGTTAGTCCTTCCATAAAAAGTGAAGGGTTTTTTTACATATACCTGACAAAGGCTTTCTAGAATGGTAAGAGGAAACATTGGGCTGCAGCAGACTTATGGTCAGGACACTCACCAAAATACAAGACATCCAAATTCTAGTTCCTTCCCAATTGCATCAAACTATTTACAGGAGAGACTATCAGCTATTCAAGAGCAGGATACACCTTGCTGTCTGCTATGCTGGTTTTGGCTGGGGGAAAGATAATTTTGTTCATAGTGGTCAGTACAGGGCTGTGTTTTGATTTGATTAAACCATGGCACCTGCCAAGAAAGCAAAAAATTCAAAATTCAAAATTTCTGTTCCAGAAGTACGTTGGAAAATTGCTGTGTCTGTATGTCCTACTGGATAAGGTCCTTGGGAAATTATCATGTTTAATATCCATGTGTTCCGTGGAGTTGGTGGTCGGAGACAGGGACAACACACACACTCACACCAGAGATTTATGTGACAAACAGTGTGTTTTATTGTTCAGAGCTTACTTTTATAGGGAGTCCAAAACTTCCAGGTCTAGACAGCTCATTGGTCTGATCCTCACACAGCCCACCTCCTGACTAAGGAGATACCTGCAGCCCAGGATGGAATTCCAGGATGGAATGTGATAGGTGCAGGTCCCTGTCTATCAACCCAGGGACTCCAATGCCACAGGTGATGGGGTGATTTCTTTCTTTCCAAAGATTGTTGCAAGAAATGTATGCATTTTGTACCATCAAAGTAAGAATTTTCTAAACTAAGATGGTTTTTTTGCTTTCATGTGAGATGTGAACAAAAATTCCTAATGATGATGGAGTGCCTTTACCAGCAGGGGTAAAACTGCTTGCACTTCCATGCTTTGCAACCAGGAACAGGTAAGATAAAAGCTCAGTCTCCCTTTGTGTCAGGAAGACTTCAGTATAAATTCGCAAATTGATGTGCCCTGATCAGTGGGATATACTGAGCAGTACAGACGCTACTGTGCATACCAGGAATGTTCAACATTTGCCTATTGGACCAAGCCTTTGGGGAATAGTGACCCATTTCTTTCTAATTCCTGGATCCCTGTGTGGCTTGAAAATTTATTCCCTTCTTTGCTACTCATATGAGGAGACCTGTGACCTGGACAGAAGCAGAATGTAATTGGATGCTGAGGTTTAGATGCCTACAGGTGTACACAGTTACAGAGAAGCCTCTGTCAATCCTCCTTTTGGACACATTTTTCTGTGCTCACCTATGCCTTTCTTAGCTGTCTCAGACAGTGTTTAGAGCATTTTTACACTAAAAAATGCTTTTCTTTTCTTGTTTGGATTAGTGAATATAAACAAATATTTTGATTGCCATCAACACGAATGATTTCCGAGGAAAAAAAAAAGAGCTAACATTTTTTACATTATCAAGATGCACTTGAAATTAAATTTTAACAACTAAAAATACACAGAGAGATGCATATTCATTTTGTTATTCAGTACTCAGGTGTTTTTAGGATTAGCTAGGCATCAATTTCAACAGTGAGCAAAGACTGCCATCTTCTGACTTGCACAATATAGCTGCACAATTGGATATACATGTTAGTTTGCCCTGTTACTGTTTATCACAGTGCTCCTAACTGGGAAAATGCCTTGGTGACATCTTGATCGTGTTGTCTGAAATACTGTGCCCTAAGGAGGGCCTTCACAGGACGCTGTTCCACCTCTGAAAGAGAAACATTTACTTGCGACAAGTAAAACTTGTTCACTTCTTGGTTTTCTTGAAGAGCTCTTTCTTACATAAATTTATCATCTCATCCACACTTCCAAAGAAGTATTTCCTACTGCCATGAGTTAACTGATCAGCTGATCATTTTCTTAGTACCTTTCATACCTAGAGGCTAATGCTGTGACAACACAGAGACAATGTGCACCTACCTCCCATTAGAGGTCAATAGTATCCCAGCAATTAATGCTAGTACTTTTAGAATTCCCACCCAAAGATTTGGCTATCAGGCCAGTGAACCTAAAAGTAAATATCAGGCAGTTAATCAGATGCCTCAAGCTGTTCAATAAATTTTAAGTGATATTACAGGAGGTTTGCAGCACATGGAACAGATGTATCTATAAATATTGTGACCAATTTCCATGCACTTGTTACTCAAAAAACAGACTGAGATAAATGCACAAGCCTCTCTTAGAAGAAGGAAAGCATAGCTGGCAGCATGAAACTGTTGTTTTCCATAGCTTTTATTCAGACTTAGGCCCCTGGGATGACGCTGGCAGAAAGCACAGACAGATCACTAGTTCAGGGTGTGGGAGCCCCGACTCTGAAGCCCATTCCATCCAGATACCACACAATCAAATGCAGTCCCTCTTGATGGATATACCACTGCCACAGAACACCAGCTGGCAGGAAATGCTCAGCAGGAAATCATGCTCTTATCTGCTGAAGACACTGCTAATCCAGCAGGCTTCCCTCACAAGAAGGAAATCTCTTGGCTACCAGAACTCATCTAAAGTTTAGATCACTTTCCATCTGACCTACAGCACTTGCATTCTCCAGGTGTATCCTGCCACACAGCGTAACTAACACAGCAGATTCAGAATATCTCATACAGCCAGATCAATTTCTATACTTTACAGTTTGATCAGTAGTCTGGAAGAGTAAAAGAGTGGAATATTAACTGATTTGGGTGAAGAAAACAGATACTTGTATTGCATTTGCTCTTCCATCCTTATTTTAAAGAAGTTCTTTCCTCAAATTTCTCTTTCATGACTCTCAGAGTGTTTTTATCTCTTTTAAATAATCCTTTCAGCTCTTTCCTGAGGGAAAAACCTACTACTTAGAAATATTTTATGTCGTATTATACAAGACCACCTTTCCTGTTAATTCATTTCAGTGTATTAAAGTGCTAACCCAAAATTTATTCAAATATAGAAGTGACTGGATCTGAATGTTTCAGTGTGTTTATGGAAGAACAGGTAAATATCCTTCACCCAAAATGCTCAATCATCAAAAAAATTTCTCACTGCTTTACCACTCTAAGTAGAATCCTCATCTCTTCCTTTCCCAGCTTTTTGATGTCACTTGTTCAACCATCAGTTATCTATTTGGTCCCTTGAGACAACAGCTGGGTCTTGGAGACCTTACTTGTGGTCTCAGGCTCTGCATTGGGATGACAAGAACTGGGCATACTAAAACACAAACTGAAATACAGGGAACTGGAATTAAAGTTAAAGAAATATTTTTTATCTCACTATCTAAATGTGCATTGGTTTTGCATTTTGTTAGGAAATATATGCAACTAATTGTGGTAACAAATTCTTCTATCTGCGTAAATTCTCTTCTTTCCATTCAGCTTCACTGTCCTGTTTTTCTTTTAATCTCACATTAAAAAAAATCCAACAAGGTCTTTAAATTTTCTGAATGTGATGTTAATTTTAGAGAAAAATATTCAGAACAAAAATTATCATGAATGAGAAGGGTAAGAGTCCTGATATAATTTCAGACAATGATTAATGATTTACACAAGGTAAAACAATGTCAGCTGTACACACAGCACAGAGTACGTAGGCTCAGATTCAAATGGCACCAGACAGAAAATTACTTTGTTTCCAATTTCTGAGCATAGGAAGAAGATATAAGTGTGAAATAAACTGTTTGTTCTGACCAATTGACAGATGGATCAGTACCCATTTTTAGCCTTTCTAAACCAAAACTCTTCATCTAATAAACTTCATTTCAACAGAACTTAATAGACAGCCTAGACCTAATTTCATGTACATAATTTCACATGACAGCCATGCTACTTCAGCACAACAATAGAATTATAAAACTTTTACAAAAATTATACATTTTTTTAAAAAATTGTACTTGTATTCTTTTTTCTGGTCAAATTATCCATTATGATCTCTTCTGTGGTCTCATCACTAAACAGGTATATTTGCTTGGCTGACTTCCATTTCCATCTTAGAAAACAAAGAAAGAATGACCATTCACAGTCCTTCTGAGCATTGTGTGTCTGACTATTAGACCAAAACCAGACACTAAATAAAGTAAAATTCTAATTTCTTTTCATCCAAGATTTCTGCTAACAAAAATAAAACCTTCTCCTTTTTCTCCTTTCTCATATCCTGCACATAGTATGCACTTGGGTTTAAAGAATTGTGCAGAAATTGGATAATTTCACTCTCAAAGAGTGAATTAAACAAGCTGTAGCATCATATCCTTAATCTATGGATCTGTTTAAGTGTTTCAAAGTCCAGGAGAGGTTTTAACAGCTTTAAATATTTCATAAGTTGCTTTACTACTTAAAACATTACTTTATTACATCAAGGAATATATTTATGATAATCAGCCCAGATAAAATCTTGAACTATAAGGATGATCACGATCAAATAAGAAACAGAAACCCTGCATTATCTATCCAGAAAATAATCAGGTCCTAAATTCCCACATTACATATGTTTATATGAGTATCTAAACATGACACTATTCTGATACATTCACCTATTTGGCTTCATTTCACACATTCACTTGCATACTAGCAGAAATATTACGAAAGGAAAAAACAAAAAGGTGATCCTGAATTGCCTATAGACATTAGGCTGCAGCAACATGGAGTACATTCAAAATCTTTAAAATTCAAACTGTACAATTTTCCAGTGCTTGCATGATGGTGTGGGAAATCTTGCCATTTCTTTGCCCGTGTTGAATGGGGCAATACTCTGAAGATTACAATACTCCTCTAATACTGTGAAGAAAATCAGTATTAATGAATATTAAGATAGGAACAAGCAGCTGAAAAGAACTAAAGTCACCTTACCGTTCATATAACATCCTGGACATTGTCCTTCTTTTTCATAACCTTCAGAATCACATATTGCCGTGTTGAAAAATATATTCTGGAAGATTTAAAAAAAAATAAATTAAAGGATGAGTTTTTGCTGTAGTCACATATTTACCATACTGCTCATTGTCTTTCCAATAGTGTCGCAGTCATACCCACAATTTTTCTAGCTAGTATGCTCAATTGATTAACTATGTTATACCAATGAGAAAAAAGGCTCTGGGAATGAAAAAAATAGGTAAAGCAAATATAATCAGAAAGAATTTTTTTTTTTGTAGAGTGACCGTGTCAATGGATTGAATTTTTTCTTTTTTTTTTTTTTTTTAAACATATCTTTAAAGGTAAGAAATAAGACTGGAAATTTTAGTAAGCAATTTGAACCCTTTTCAATGCTCAGAACTTCGGGAAATGCACTGAGTTAATTGATAAATATATTTTTGTGAGATGAACTTGATACAACTTTGCCTTCAAATACCTAATAGGTGCTAATAAGGAAAACTGTTGCAAAAAATGTTGCAAAATGTTGCAAATGATTGCATTGTTAGTAAGTTTGGGCACATCCTTCTATATAAAACAGATGAGGATCCATGAGGTTACATGTGTCTTTACGCTCTTCTAGGGCTACAATAGCTTTTCGGGTATTCCACTTAACAAGATTTTTGGCAATATTTCAATCAGTTTTTCTTATTTAAATTTTAATAATATGGAATTTAGCAAAAAGCAAAGTGCAAGTAAAACAACCCCCAAAGCACAGATGTTATACGAAAGCCAGGAGAAACCTTTGGATTTTGTTTTCAGGTGACTTACTAGCTTTCAAGATTAGTACTGGAAATTTCCCTACCAATACATGGGCTTTTTTCAATTTCATCCTTTTTCCTTCATATTTGACCAGCATAATTGTGATGGCTTTTGGTACAATAGGTTTAGGCAATTATTCTCACATTATTGTAAGGGCTATCTGAAAATGACCATAATTTTATTCCTTCCTGCATCACTTTTTTAAGAATGTTCTGAAAGGGGGAAATTGGCACACACTAGAATATTCAAGGCCTCTAATTTTAAGACATTTCTATCTTGTATTGGATTGAAAAGGATATCAGTAATAAGAGGAGAGACATTAGCAGTAAAGATCACAACATCAAAGCAAATAATGTGGATCACTCCCTGTTGGAAACAATGTCTTTCTATAATTCCTTTTATAAAATTTAGAACGTATGTGAGGGAATACAAAACGTGTGTGAAGAAGAAAGAATCTTTCTCAAATTCAGCTCGTTTTGCATGGAGTGATATGTACCCAGTTTCAGCACAACTATAATTGAATTTAACTAAATTGAAATAGCATTCTCCTAAGTAGAGTCACCTAATCTGAGGAGTCCTTTTCATCCCATATGCAGGGTCTGAATGCAACGCTTGTGGAGTTTTCTTTTATTAAAAGCTTAATGTACGTTCACTAATGTAGGTTTAAATGTGGCCTAATTATTAATCAAATATATTTCAGCAGCAGGAGGGCCAACATTCAAATAATGATTAATTGAAAACTTAATTAAATACTTCAAGACATCACATGAAAGTGTTCTGATAAAGTTTCAGATCATGCACTTTGCATCTGAATCTGAGTAATGAAAATGAAGGATTTGATCCAGAAGCCTTTGTAGTCAGTGACTGAAATTACCCCAAAGCTGCTAAAGAAAATCTGTCTGAATATTTGCAATTAAGTTTTCTGGGAGAGCTTTGCATAATGTGGAATATAAAACAAAGAGTGTGCTTCACCTGACCATTCTAAACTACTGAGCTTCTCTGTTTCCTGTGCTGTAGAAAACTTCACAAAACTTTACCCAAGAATCCCAGAAAAAAAAAAAAATTTGCACTCTAATTGGAACAGAGGCTAAAAGATTAAAGATTTTTGGGTTTAAGTAAATTAAATTTTATGGCTTACATACTTTATTCTGCAGGGTTAGCCACAGCATACTGATAGGCAGCAACTCACACACCTTCTAAAAACTTCCAGATTGTAAAACCAGTCTGATCCATTCACAACAGAAAACATTTGTTTAATTATTTTCAATTTATGCCACATTTTTCCCAACCCACAGGTGGTTCATATCATGTATGATATATATAACTTCAATTTAGCACTGTTCCTAGCCATTCTGGATGAAGGATCATGCTGATGGTTTGTTTTAAAATCAGTTATGGAGGGTTGAATTAATATTGAGAGTCCTGTATGCAATTATGCTGATGTGTGACCTTCCTACATAAAATCTTCAGGACAAAGATTCATTTAATTCATAGAAAATAAATCCAGAGGCAGGGAAGACAAAATGGGAAGAAATGGTAAGAACACATTACCAAAAGGCTCGTCAAAATGTAAAACAAATAAATAAAATTAGACTGCAGATGTATTTTCCATGGAGGTAAGCTGGGATGGAAAATGGAAGTGGAAATGTATGTGAGTGCTTTGTTCCAGATTGCAAGGCAAGATGTTTTCCATTGCCATCTGTATGGCAGATTATCTTTTGTCAAGTGGGCAGTTTGCCTTATCTCTCTCTGAATGATCACAATCACTGCTCCCTCGGGAGGGGACATTGCTGATAACAGGCTATTGAATGTCACTGCCTGACTGATAAGAACTACAGCATCCCATTGGGAGATGCTCTGCCCAGAAGGAGGAGCCAAGCATTCCTACCCAGATATAATCCAGAGGTTTTCAGACACCAGCACGGCTTCTCCACTGGATTCCCCAGAGGAACAGCAGCTGTCTCTTCTTCCATGGATCTTCAGAGGAAGAATACATCCTTCTCTACAGGACCCCCTTGCTCCAACAGAACCACACCTGACACTTCAGGAGGGCTGCAGCCACAATTCCAATTAGACTGCTACCAACATCCTGACCCACAGGGTGTCAGGTTGTGTTCTGACTCTGTCAGTGTTGTTCTAGTGTACTGCATTGTTCATTTTCTCTTTTTATTTATCTTCCCTATTAAAGAACTGTTATTTCCTGCTCCCATATTTTTTGCCTGAGAGCCCCTTAATTTAAAATTTATAGCAATTTGGAGGGGTGGGCTCAGAGACCTTGGCACAGAGCCCAAGACCCCTGTGCCTTTGATTTTGACCCATGTAAAAAATTACCAACCTTATATGAGGATCTGCAAGCCATGAAAGTTTAAGTATAATGATAGCTAGTTTGTCACAGGGTGAAAAGTAGAATTTTGGGGTTTTTAGAATGGGGGCTGGGGGTCCCAAGATGGAGGGATTTGGGCGTGCCTTGTCCTTCTTTCTCCTTCTCCCTAGCCTCTATCTTCTGGGTGATGGTGGCACTTTTGTATTGGTTTAGGGCAGAGGCAATCTGTCTAACATAGGTGATAGGTATTGGAAAATTATTGTAAATAATGTACACGTAGTTCTTAGTATAAAAAGATAACACCTCCTCTGGGGCAGTCAGTCAGTGACCTGCCCCAGACAGACCTCAGCAGGTCAGAGAATGAATGTTATAGATAACAGAAAATAAACAACCTTGAAAACCACAACAGAAGAATCCTGGCTCCTTCTTGGGTGTCTGGGCTAGGAAAAGAGACTCTCAAACACATCTCAGGGTCATCCTGACCACAGAGACCCCCAAGACCCCCTCACCCAGCAATGATGTGAGGTGGTGGAGAATAACCTCTAGGCCACAGTCAGGCCTCCTCCCAGCTACTGCAAGAATTAACCCTGTCCTGGCTGGAACCATGACAATAGCCCAGCTCATTTCTCTTTCCTAAAGTAATGCTGTGGCCCATTTATTATGTCATATTTTTTGGCACAAATTGATCAGCTCTGGCAGTACAAAACCATCCACAACACAGGGTTTGAAGGACATACTTTACCAGACTGCTGGAGCTGTGTGTGTTCTGTGATACAGTGGGCTTCAAGTGCCTTGTTAATGCTCATGTAAAAGTGGGATATATCTCCCTGCTGCCTGTTATTAAGGCCAATTTGGTAAACATCTATGGATTTTACTTTTCCAGCTCCACAAAGCAGTTCCTTAAATTGTTTGATTGATTTCCCAGTTCTGCCTAGTTCTTGCTCCTGTGTGCCTTGATGTCTTTCTTTGAAGTATAGAAAGGAAATTACATGATTAAATAAGGAAAAGAGGAATACTGTAGCTTGATTTCTACTGCCAGCAGCAGCATATTATATGGCTACATACATCTGAGCCTCATTTATGAAAATAGAGAAATCCATACCTACTACAGAGAAAAGCTCCTCAACTATATAACCTGTCATTCAAGAGAGATAACTCACATTCTTACTATCAAGAAAAGCAAAAATGAGAGTGTTTCATAAATAGATTTTTGATGCAAAGCTTATAAGGAGATGGTATCACAGTATCTTTCAGTCATGTAAAAGAGTGCCTTAACAGCTGAGACAATGCAGCCTACCTTGCTTCTCATATCTTTAGCTATACTGAAGCTCTAATTTAACCTTCTTTGTTTTATTGGAAACAAAACCAAGCACAGCACCAATCTAAGAAAAAAACAAAAACAAAAAAACCAAACTAACACACCTAGGGACTGTGTATGATTATCAGTGTTGTCTATTTGTTGTCTATTAGAAACAATTCTGTTTTTTGCACTCCTCATTACTGGTTTTTTTAGGAATCTTCACCAACATATAGATTTCTTTCTATTACTGGCCTCATGATGACATATTTATCTCTCTGAAATTAATATCTCCATAGTTTGCCCTAATCATAATTTGTATCCTTACAAGCACAGACTATGTACAGACGTTCAGCTATAAAGCTGATAAAAAAGGAACCCTCATGTCAGATTGGACTCTGCCTGAAGAGACTTCCATTCCAACAATCCCACTGCTCTTTAAAAACACAGTTTTAGAGAACCAGAGTGACACCATATTGAAAAACATCCAACCCCCCTCCCCTGTGGAGCTGTTCTTCAGTCTTTTCCTCTCTGAAGCATCATGTTACTCAGATCTCTGCAGCAGAGATCTAATAGGCTCTGCCTATGGTTTTTTCTCTTCTTAGCTGTAATAAATGAAGAATTTATAACACATAAATTGTTATGATGGATTAGGAAATTATAATTTGTTATCAGGTTTCATTCAGATTTTGTATTGTCTCCTTCTGCGTCCTCTACAATAAATCCATGAAAAGGGTGGAAAACCGGTGTTTAAAATTACCCATTTGTTTCTATTCCCAAGCAGAAATTCTGACTGCCCAAACAGTCCCCTGTGTGGAGCAGGCCATGCTCTCGCTGACTGCTTCCTACTAAATCAGAGCAAAGAGTGCATTTGGCCCGTAGATCCTCCCATCTGTAGCTCAGTAAATTGTCCTGAGCACCCTGCTCTGTAGTTTTGGCTCTGGCTGACAGCAGTAGGAGCAGCCACACTGGACTGGCATCCACACAGGCAGCTCTGCAACCACCACCTCCTTCAGCTTAATCAGCCTGACAGATGTTCAGTGTCTGTGCACCTACCCGAGGTTGCTGCTAGGTGTAGCACAGTAACTCTGATCACTGATTTTCCTGACTCCCCAGGGAGCTTCAGGAAACATTTGCTTCACATGCCCCTGTCAGGTGCATCATCTCACACAAATTTTGCTCTGAAAGTTTTCCCATGTCCTCTGGTCTGTCATGGTGTGTGTTGATGCATGTAAGTGCACAAAACAGAAACATGGAATTTTTCTTAAGATTCCCTTATCTCAGAGACATATTTGTACATGATACTCAATGCAGGGTATAGGCAGTCATCTTCAGTTGTTTTTTTTTTTTTACTTTCCTTCTTTTCATAGTAAACTACTTTTTGGCTTATAAAGTTTTAATTTCATTAAATTCTGGGATGATATGCCAAAGACAGGAAACACTGCATAGGTAACAAGAATGGCAAACATGAAGGAAGTCTCTGCGTTTCTACTCTTGCTCTGCTTATGCTTTTTGTTAACCCTCTCACTAACATCCATCTGATCTTGTACTTCTTGTGGCCTACAAATCGTTCTTGCACTCGATCTCTTTTAGAAAATCCTTTGTCTTAATCTGTAAATGCCTTTCGAAGTACCTGATTCAGTATCTTAATCACTAAAATCCAGTCACTTCACTAGCTTAATTCTTTCCATTCTCTCCAAACTGAGTCAATCCAAACTGATTCCAGAAAAAGTCAAAAAGGAGCTGCACCCATGTTCCAACTTTTCCATTTAAAGTTTTCTAACCTCTTTACGTGTGCCTTGTTTATTTTGTCATTAGATATCTGGACACTGTCATAAACTTCATTTTCTTTAAGTTCTTTTGTTATCTCTCTCACTGTTGTAATTCTAATGAACATGTCCTTAGGCTAAACACCTTGCTGCTATGAATAGCTGCCTTCCAAACAAATAATTTTCAAACTTCTTGCTTTCCCTTTCTGAGCACTGTGCAATCTCACAGCACTTACTTGCTTCTCTATTTTCCCTCCCACTCCCCTTCACTACTGTCAGTCTTTTGCAGTCGGCTTTGACCTGAAAGCTGAGGCTGTCAGGACAGAGAAATCAAAATTCATTCACCTGCACTGGGAGGTAGAGCAGAAGGAGGAGCACAAGGCTGTATATCCAGAGAGACCAGTATTCCTAGTTCAAGCAGGTATTAAGTTTTATATTTAATTATGTCTTCTATTTTTCACATCTTCAGTACTTCCTCTTTTACCTCTCTTTTTTTATCTTTGACTTTTATCAAGCAAGGTCAAAAGCTTTCACTGTGTGTTTTACTGTGATCCAATTTAAAACTATTATAATCAATTTTGGAGTTTTCAAAGCAGCTCTGCCACTGTATTTTGGTGTAATTCACAGAACGATAACCTCCTGTATATAAGGTTTCAACTGGTTTTTGATATATTTTTGATAAAATGAATAGTTCATCTTCAAAACATGGAACAATTTTGTTTCCTTGTTGGTAAAGAGCAAAATGGGCATCTTCCCAGTGAATGTAGCTGATACAGTATTCTGTTTCTAATTTTTAACAGAGAAAACAGGCCACCCTTAAAGGAAAGGTTAAATTTATCACTTCCTGTAAAGTGATGTGTAAGTAGGAGGAGTTATCCTCATTTGTGGACAACAGCTTGACTCTCCAATCAGATCAGAGTGATTTTTCTGTGCTCCAAAATATTAGTGCTTATTTCTGTGTTTTCTCTGATGGAAGGCATGCATTCTTGCTATGTAGCGACTATTGAAGAAAAACTAAAGCAAAAAAACCCAAAGAAACAAGATACAGTGTTGAGATAATGAAGTTTTATTGCATCCAGCCCTGGGGTCTCAGCACAGGATGGATGACCTGTTGGAGTGAGACTGGAGAAGGACAAAATGATGAGAGGGCTGAAGCACCTCCCCGACAAAGACCAGCTGAGAGAACTGGAATTGCTCAGCCTGGAAAAGAGAAGACTTTGGGGTGAACTAATTGGGGTGAGAAAAGCAAGCCCATCTAGGTCGATCAGAACTAACCTTGTCTTTGCCCTTCTTTTAGATATGGAAGTATATTCTAATTGAATTGCTAGTAGCAAATTTCAAAGAAACTCTTAAATCTTGCTTTGGAAAAAAAAGGGGTTTTTCTTTAATCCAAAGTAGTTTGCCCCAAATTTTACCCGAATTCCTTACAAGCTGCTGGATTCTGTTTTAAAAAGTACATGTTTTTGACGTGCTTAGCTGTTTATCTTAAATTTATTTCATTGTAGTGGACAAGACATTAAAGAACACTGTACTGAAGTGGTTTATTTATCTTAGCTTTAAGATTTGTTCCCTGTTACATATAACTTTCTACTTCCTTTCAAATTTTTTAATTCTTTTCCTTTAAAGAACACACATAATGTTGTGGGTTTTTTCCCTCCAGTGCTACCTACTTTATTCATCTGGATGTGCCTTAATTAGATTTTAAAGGGAACTAATCTATAATAACTTCCCTCAGAATAATTTGGAATTCTTTAAGTGTGAGCATTAACCAGTTTTCCTCACTGAATATGCCACACACATAGCAGCAAAAATGCAAACAACTCTCACCTCTGACTCATATTTACACATGCCCCTTATTAGTATTTTTAATGCAAAATGGTTTAAACAGCACATTTTCAGAGTAATCAAACATTAAATTTTATTAATAAAGTCTTTTTAAAAATGTAATTCCTACAGTACTAAGAAGAAAAATAAGTGGATAAGGGTTACAGTAACTTGTTTGTTTATATAATGGATTTGCAACAATAGAATTAGTTATTTGCTGTGAATTATGACTGGACAATCACTGTGTCATGCTGGGGAAATGACCACCAGTGAAGCTTATGCCAAGATATTCCTGGCAGCCCTTAATATTAAAACTGTAGTAAAGAAAATATATCATGTGCATTTAATTGTAATCAACCCCTTATATATAGAAATAGATACATTTATATGCCCTTGCATCTCACTACAATGCTAAATATTTACAGAATAATTTTTAAATTATTTATATTATTAATTACAGGATAAATATTTACAGAAATAATACATATTAATATTTAGAGCTAATGCCAAGCCATCAGCTTTCTCCAAATGTGACTAAGTTCAGTCAATGTTCATGTCTTATTTAATATTCAGCATTAAATGCACATATGAATTTCATTAGTGAAATGGAATATATTACAGGTTACACTAAGAGCTTAAATTCAGCAACTTACCTTTATACAAATATAGGTCTATTCTAGCAAACATGCTTTTTTTTAACTTATGACTAATGGTGTTGTGAGCACTTTGCTATTGAATTTGAAGTTGGAAGGATTTAACAGGGAAAATTGTTTTCACAAAATACTTGAAAGATTAGTCTAAAGTTCCTTTTACTTGATCATTAATATCATCTTGATTTTGTAAGTCTTCCTGAATAGCAATGGGAACTACATCTGTGAACAGTAAGATCTAGCTATTATAAAGTCATTAATTTTAATCCCCCCTAGAAAGGAGAGATTACTCTAAAGTTAAATCACTGAGCCAAGCATTTGGTTTGGTAAAATTAAATCTCCAATAAATGTCTCTCTTGTGGTTTAACCTGACTTTAAATAAATTCAATTCAGACCAATTTTACTCTGAAAGTAAGTGATACATGTGAACTGGGGCAGGATATACCCAACTGGAATGAAGATTACCCAGACCTGTATCTCTGGCTTCGAGCTATCCACAAGCACTAGAATATGGAATTATTAAAAAAGCACGTGGTGCAGCAAGGGATTCTGTCATGCTTGAATAGATGAGATACATATTTTCTCCTGTGAAATCTACACATCTAGGTTTTTTCCTGGCTGAAAAATAGACAACACGGCAAAGGTTAAATTCAATAGGGAGGCTTGCAGAACAGTAAAGCCAACCCCTCTTTGTACTGCCCAAAATTCAATTATTATGGCTGAAGGCTCTTATTCCTACTGTCCTAGTAAGGTAAGGCAGCCAGAAGCCAGATCTAAAATTTTTTAAAGAGGTTTTAATAGAGAATGTAAAGGGGATTTGGAGAGGGGAGGGAAGGATCAGGCACAGAGTTTTACCCCTGTTTCTCTGCAGAAGTGAAGAGAATTCTGGCTTCACTTGGAGAAATCATCACTCAAAGGAAAAGCTAAAATAGCTTGGTGAAAGGATGAGTTATAGATAGAGAATTCAAAGCCATATAGGCAATCTAAAATGAAAGAATTGTAATTGCCCAACTGAGTTGCTACAGACCCATATTTTTGTGGGGTTTTATACCTTATATACCTTATTCATTAAATATAGTCATTGCACTACACTGATCATAATAGAAAGTCTAGAATTTGAAATATGTCCTTTCCTTTAGGGCAATTGCCTAGAAAAAGGTTTTTAGAAGTAGCTTCTCTTTTCAGACATTTGAACTACAATCTGTATAACTCCATGTCACTGACACCATCACTAGGGAATATGTTCTGATACTACCCAAAGACAATTCAGAATTACTCGTAATTTGTGTGCAGTGTTATTAGAATTATTGTCAATGAAACCAAATGTGGTGGTGTGAAGAGAACATCTCTTCCATTAACTGCAGTAATTGTAATTTGCATGATGTCTTTTACTTTCAGGTGTTACACTGAGGTTATCAGGTAATTAGGGTTCCATTTTCATGTTACAAGTGCATTTAAGGGTCCAGGTAAAGATCTGAATATAGGTATTGAGCACACACAAAGAAATACAGAGTTTCTGCACCAAGAGACTCACAGACTATAAAGGAGAGGAAGAGAAATGGAATAGAGAGATAATAGTGGGGGAAAATGAGCAAATGCTCATAGCAGCACAGATCCAGGAATAAAACCCAAGTCCCCAATACCAGACTGTGTTAATGCTCCTCCTGTCAAAAAATTAACTGTGAGCTGCATCCTGTGAAACTTCATCCATTCTATTAATATATAGAAACGTATACATTAAACATATACATTTAGGACACAGAATACTGGGTGCACATTTATTGATATCTTCTGCAGCAATGGCATTTTATAACCCATCTTTATACTTAACACATTTTTTTCCTTTTTATCATACCCAAACCTTGACTTTCGGAAAGACAGATTTGGTGATAGGAACGTGAGATCTCCTTTCTTTCTAAAGATCTGTTCTGTGTACATTTAAAAAACCCAACTTACATCAGAAAGAGCAAGGTTCCTCAAAAAGATTGGTTTATGTTAATATGACATAAAATAACCTATAAAACTGTCCTCTAATCAAGGTCCTCTTTGAAAGAATCCCTGCAGCAAATAGTCCTTTCAGTTATCATAAAAATAAAAATAAAAATAAAAATAAAAATCTGACTATCTCTCTCCCCTAACATCCCTCTGCAAGCAGAGATACTGAAAAATAAGACTTTCCATCCTTAGAAAATTCTGGAATTTTGAATAATGTTCATAGATTAAAAAAACATAGACAAAATTTCAGATTTCATCTTATGTAAAAAGCCCCAGCAAAAATCAGTGAACTAAGATATGGGCTCTTTTTTATCCTAGAAAATAAGCACCTAGAACAAACTATCCATTGTTTTCAATCTTTAAGGACAGACACATTGCACACAGGTTTATGCTAAGTAATTATGTCATATGCATGAGAATTTAATATGTTGTTTTTTAGAAGACTTAAACCACATTTTAGCTTTGAAAAAAACCTCATCGATATGGATTTATAGGCATTAACTTTGAGAGCACAGGTCAAGTTTATCTTCAGCAGCTTCAAAACCAGACAGCCCTATTTTACTGACAAATAAGATTCCACATTGCCCCAGAGAAGACAACAAATCCAATACTCCTCACCTCCAGATGATTCTGGCAATTTTGCCATTGCATTTCCAGACAGAACTCTTAGCAACGTTATTGTTAAGCCTCCCTATTATATGACCTTCCCAAAAACAATAGATATGAAATAAATTACTGGAATAGGAACCTGTTCCAGTTTACAATAGTTAATCCAGCCCAGAGATCTGTTAATTCCTTTCTTTTTCCTTCCTGAAGACACTTATTCACATCATCTACACCTGCTGTGTAATTCAGGGGTGTCCTGGAGGCAGAGTTTGAGACCAAAGTTACCTCTATCACTTCCTTTCAAGAGATCTCAAAGGCAGCTTAGCAGGTCATGGAAGGGCTCTCTAGAAAGCCATTCCAGTGGGAAATTACATAATTGGTGAGGTTAATAGACTTATTTCTTCATAAGCCATATTGAAAGACTGCTCAGTTCTGAAAAAAAATGTTCAGAAAATCAAATTATTTTTTGGAGGGCCTATCTTTTCAGTGAGTGATTGTTTTAAATTTCTTATATATTTTCACATATGACCATTATCTTCTCATTGCTATAAACTTGCCATTGAAACAGGTATAACTGTAGATAGACAGCATATTAAACAAACTTCTGTAAAGCAGCTCTTATATGTTCCTTAAAAACCCAAAGAAAAAACAATTATTTTAGTCAGTGTATAGTATTTAGTCAGAAAATTGAAATATCTTGAACCTTATGGTTACAGATGTCAATTTTTATGAGCTTGAGGGTTTTATTTTTATTTTTTATGTGTCACTTTTTATGTATTTTTAACTGATCAAGAGACAGATGGGAAAATGTAGATCTAATTAATACTATGAATATTCCCAATGGATTTCCATTATGTTATTTAACACAGATATTTCAATAATTGTGATATACCAAGAGAATTTTGTATTAAATTGTTTTGTAAATATTGTTCATTTTTTTATCTAGGGAGAGATAGATATGAACTGGCCCATGGGAGAGAACATTTGGGAAACTCCTCAATCTGCTTTAAACACTGAGTTTTCCCAGTAACATTATGTAATTCATCATCAATCTTAAACTATCAGGACAGAGATTTGTATATTGAAAATTATATTCACGAATCCTGTGCACACACTTACATAGATACATACAGAAAATCATAGATGATTTCCAGAGGAAACAGCCAAAATATCCAGAGGAAACAGCCAATATATTATTTTAATGATTTTGCTACTTCAGATCAGTGGTATTCATCGTCAGTCTGCCCCAGAGGATGCTACAGTAACAATGCAAGAAGTCTGGTGGTAGCTATGCCTTGGAAAAACAAATACTTGCTATAAAAAAAAAGTGAAAAAATCAATAATTAGAAAACCAAAAACCTCTTATAATTTGTATGGCAAACAGTGTATCTATACAAGCATATTTGGGACCTTCCCAAAATGCAAGGAATATATGAGAAATTGCCTTCTTTTACAAATTGAATAATTTGTCAAGATAATAAGAAGTCATTTATTTGTGCAAACCTCATCACATTTGACTCCTTCACTGTCTTTTAGTCATGATCCTTCCTCTCCTTATTTCTCACATCGGTGACATTTCTCCATGTAATTTAGAAGTTCCAAACTATTTTCTTGCTGATCTCTCAATTCTGGAGCTCAACTGAAGTCCAGAAAGGAGGCCAAGCCAATTTACCAGAAGAATCAATAAGCATGTCTTCTTCAGTCTCCTCACTTCAAATGAAATCATAATTCCTGTTCTATCACTGACTTCACACATATTTCCTTGGGAAATTGAGGAACTTCCAAAGTTAAAATTTTCTTTATGAGGCAAACACCTATATATCTAGAGCACTGCCTAAGATGCAGACTTTTAAACATTTAAAGTAACCAGAGGAACACATAATTTGTTGGGTTTTTACATTAAAAATCACAATTTGAAACTGTAGCAACCAAAGCATTTTATTATTACTATCCCTACTATCAGTACCACAGCCCAAGTTTCTGAAGATGTCAGCTGTTTGCTTTGGTAACTTAGTTTAAGACCAGTGCCAACCCATAAATGTGTCTGAAACATTGCTCAGTAATTCCTTTGGGGAAAAAAATACTGCAGTAATTACATGTCAGTAGGATTAATTAATATTTGCCAAGGAATATTAAAGTATTATGTAATTTCTGCTGACCAAAATAATTTTTCAGTTTAACCATTCCAAAAACTAAGTAGAAAGAAATTAGATACTGAATTGAGGAGTGTTTTCTTTGAGAGACCCAGCAAAGCTTCATTTAAAAAAAAAAAATTATTTAACTCTTGTTGCAATTAAATAGAAATCATTCCTTTTATCAGTTCAACCAGCAGTGGAAATATTATCAGCACATTTGTTCAAATTATGCTTCACTGTCTTAAGGGGCTTAAGAAAATAAAGCAAAAAATATTAGTAAAATGGGGTCAAGTTTATGAAGTTTAAAACATCTGAATTATGGGAGAGACTCAATGAAACTTTAAATATAGCTTTCATTTCTGTTTGCTGGAATATTCACTGGCAGCATGAACACAGAGGCACTACTGAGTGCTTATAATAGTGAAACTATATTTCTCTCAGTTTTAACACAAGTACTGTAAAGAAAGCTACATTGAAAGTATAGGAAAAATCTTAATCTAAAGTTCTGAACAGGTTTACAATGTGTTAGCCAAAAACCAAATATACGAATAATATCCTCCACGTGTTTTATTGTCCCAAACAAGAGAAACAAAACATAAATAATATAAATAGACAGGATAGAATAGATTAAAGCAGTGAGAGTGCTTTTAACAGTGTTTCCAGCTCATAGTACCTCCTGCTATAGACTATAGAACACGGCTGGGCTGGTGATGATGTATCCGGGGGGGTGGGAGGAGGCCTCACCTGGGCAGGATTTTTGTTCATGCTGTGCTTCCAGAGGTTTCTCAGTGGTGCTGAAAGGGTCCAGGACACACATTCCTCCCCTGACTGAGCTCTTGCAGCTGTTGCTGTGTGTTGGCTCATGTCCCTGACACAACATGAGATCCCTGGCTTGTCTTTGCTGCTTATATTTTACACCAGATGTCAAATATAAACAGTTTTTTGCTCTTCCGCTATCTGGCTATATTTGATGATTTGTCCCTTTTTTAATATGTGTCCAGAGTGCTGTTGGAACATTTGGAAGTAGATGTCTAATGAAAAGGCATAGACACTAATTAAAATTTCCTTATTGTGGAATCCAAATTGTCTGAAAATTTTTAAAACAGAATTGCAAAGAGGAGAAGAAAAAATTCTACTGAAATTCTTTCATCTAGTTTTCTGTACAAGTTCAAACATTATCTGCACTGCAACCCAAAAACAAGGATTGTATTTCTCAGTGTTTGACCAGGGAAGGCAACTAGATTCTGAGTGCAAAACCCTGAGCACCAGGACTTCAGAGATGTATTGGTCTGAATATGTAGCATCAGTAACACTGGAGAAAAAATACACCCAGACAGATAATAGTATGTAGAATATATTCATATATATTTGCCAGCTAAGAAATAATGCAGCAAAATTAATGTCCAGCTTTACATAGTCTGCAAAAATCAGAAGTGATTGTATAACCAACTGGTGTTTAAACCCAAAGAAACATTTTTCAGCAAAAATGTAGTCAGAACAGATATATATAGATATATATAGATATATATAGATATATATATATTAATATCAAAGAAATAGGGTATTGGTGAATTTTTCTTTACATGAATTTCAAACCCGATATCGGCAGGAAAAGTTTAATGAAAAATTAAGACTAAGCCCTGCACATTAAACAGCACATTATACACAAATGAATGCAATTTTTTTTAGCTCTAAACCTATTTGTTTATAAGCAACTTTGACAAAGACCAAAAAACACCTATATAAAGAAAACATAAAATATGGATCCAAGTATTTACTCTAATTTGGGTCTATCACCACTTAACTTTCTTATTTTGGAAAGAAGTCTGAAAGAAGAGACAAGCTGCCTTTAAAGAAATGCCAGATTGAGTTTAAATTCTGGAAAAGTAAGAAAAGACCCAGAGAAATAGAAGATTGTGACAGAGTGCTGCTTGCAGCAGATGACACAGCTTTGTCTGAGAGACAACAGCCAAAGTTGGAAAGTCAATTTTAATCTTCATAAAAATCCACTGATATTGTTTCATACACTGTCAGGAAAAACACAATTCAGGATAGATGTAAAAAGATGAGGGTTTAAGAATTGGAATTAAAGCTCTTAACTCACATGTTCCCTATTTAGGCACAAATTCAGGTCCCAGTCTTGCATTAAAAAGGTCTTCCTATATAATTTGTTTCAGAATCTTATCTACACAATGGGCCTGAGTCCTTTCTGAAAAAAATTTTCTAAATTAAATGACTATTAATAAATTTTTTTTCCACTGTAGGTTTTTAGTAATATTAAAATATAAAAACTACACAAATATGAACACAGAAAACATATTTTGGAACATACTAGAAACATTACATTTGTTAAACTACCATTGATGCTTAGACAGACCCCAAGTAGACTAATATACAAGTTATAAATATTAACTGGACATGCATCTGAAACCAGATAGTCCATATCTCAAAGATTCTGCGGTATTAATTCTGTTGGATATATCTGGTCAAGATGTACAAATTATGTAACTGTCTCTGCCTGTGTGACTGACATGTTGATGTGTGAAATCCAATGAATTTTTTAAAAATTGTCTGGAAAACTTTTTTCTTTCTTCATTTCCCCAGCAGAAATTCATCTACTGTTTGCACACAGAGTCATAAAAAGAACATCAGCCACATCAGTCAACTGTGTAGTTCTAAAAAAGTTATATTTTCATGGACTGCAGTCTTTCAAAAATGGATTGGACTAACACCAACAGAATGGCTGACAGCACTTATTAAGTCCTCTGTCTTGGGTGAAATCCAGCCTATCTGCCAGCTTGTTTCACAATGACATCCTTGTTTACAGGCCACTGATAAAAAATCTTGCCTGCTGTGTGTGAAGTATTTTTTAATATTAGAATATACTTTTTTTTGGTCCTACTGCAGAAATTACTTAGAGTATTTCAATTTACTCATATGTAAGATATAATTGTATATCTAAATTGCTGTTCCATTTAGCTGACAAATATTATTACATACATGATATAGGTCATCATAATTTCAGTGAAAATTTAAACAGAGAGTTCATGTTCTTAATAAGTATTTTAATTCATTGTTTATTTAGAAAGGAGACAAGTTTGACTGATTTAGAGGAATAAATAGTGAAAGTTCACAGATTTAGTGAAAATAAGAATAATTTATACAAGATATTCAATAAAGAGATGTGTTTCCATTTGTTAATTGAACTTTTGTTACTTTAATAGTACAAAAAAAATTGTATTAAACATTTGAAGTAGCTGTGGCTTAGACACATTCAATATTTACCCCTCAATTTCTATGGAAAACCCTATAGAAGGACGAAAATTATTACACCACTTGGACCAAACTGGGAAAAGGAAGCATTACTCATCAGACACATCCTTCTAAACCAACACCATACTGAAGGTTTAAACATCTTTGGCATTTCAACACATGCCTGTTGGAATCCAGACTGCAATCCACAGCACAGGCTTCCAAGGGACTCAGTCATGTTGGTATTCCAGGTCACGACTACCCACAGAAGCTAATTCAAGGCTAATGCTCCTCCTGAGGGGAAAATGCTAATTATCAAGATGGAAATGTTTCATTTAGACATCTCTGGTTTAGTGAAACACTGCCAAATGCAAAGTGTTTTCTGATAGATTGAGACTGCGAACAAAATCCCACATGGCAAAACCTTCAGGAGTCAAAAATCATACTGAATCTGGATGAGTCCTCCTGGCTCAGTGGAAGCTGCATCCATTGTCTCTCCATTGTACCATTTTGAAAGGCTTATATAGAAAAATGTCTTTAGTCTATAACTCCAGTGCTGCTTTAAGAGGTCTCAATCTGAAGCAATTTTGAAAGTGTCTCTTTCTTTCTTACTACAGCACATAAAGCCAGAAAATTTCACCTTCTCTCTGACGTGCATTAAGGCTTTTGGTTCTCTCTTCTTGTCCACAATGAAAATGCTCACACATCTTCCTCAGAAACACTTTGTAGATATTAATAACTAGGAGAGAATTCTGTCCTCTCCACCTTATAAATTGGATATACAGAATGTTCAGCCTAAAACCTGAGCACACAGTGTGTCCATATATCCATCCATCCATCCATCCATCCATCCATCCATCCATCCATCCACACTCTGCAAAAAGGCAGGCTCCCGGCTCCTGATCACTGTACTGCAAGTTTCAAATCTCATTTGATTGCCCCCAACGTGCTCCTGCAAAAATGCAAGGAAAATCCAAATATCATGCCCAAGAGTCATGGCATTTAATCTAACCTCAAGTCTCCCTTTAGTCTGATCCTATAATTGGAACAGTAGACCTTCTTCTATGACTCTGCTCCTTTCTAAATCCCTCCCTCAGACACAGTTTTCTTCTGCCTTCATATGTTTTGAAGGGTAGAAAATAATAAAAGGAACCTTCATTCTACAGAGTGGGTCCTTCAATCCCTAAATCCCATTTAAGAACAAGTGAATTTATCAACTGTGCCTCACCTCTGGAAATCGGTAAATTGCAGCAAAGCACAATGTTTCTTAATACTAAATTTTTAAAACTATTCTCAAAATGATGAAATCAAAAAGATTCTCTCTACCAAAAATATGCACGATTAGGATATTATGAATGTGATCTGGTCATTAGTGCAGATGTCTAGAAGACAATAAACTGCTTCTAAAATTAAAGCTTAAAAAGAGCAAATGAAAATGAGCAATTTGGTGAACCGGTTTGGAACAGAAAATTGACCAAGTAGCAATGTCTCCTTTTACCATCAAGAGATTCAATTACACCTGACAAACATCCAACAACAAAGCTGTCTTCAAAGGCAATTAGGAATAGACATGTTTTTTTCCTATAGGTATAAGTTAATCTGGCCAAATACAGGTTATTTCTGATCTGGAAATTAAATAGGTCACTTCTGCATCCAGGCAAATAAATGACACTGGGGAAACAGATGCTTAAACATTTTTCAACATTGACAGTGATATTCATGGACAACTCCTGACAGCAGCAGGGTCAATGGACATCTGAATGCATCTGCTTCTATACAAAGGGCAGCTGTGATGGAAAAAGAAAAGGAGCAGTGACTGGAAGACTTTTTTGAAAAATAATTCTAAGAAATGGAAAGAGAATGTGGTGTGTATTCCAGGAAAGATACTTTTAACATGGTCTGTAAGCTCAGCTGTTCAAGGCAAGTACCTGCCAAATAGATGGAAAAGTGGCCATTGCTAACAAGCAGCTACAAAGCAGAGATTTTTTTTTTTTAATAGCTAAGCTAGCCACACTCTCTGTCAGAAAGATAAATCTCCACATCTCATTGGAAAGTATTTAGGAATGTCAGTGCTTCTACGATGCCCTGATTTGGAAGAGAGATGTATTTTATCAGTGAATTATGTAAGAAAGAAAGTTGCAGAAGCACCTTTGGAAATGGTAGGAGCATACAAATACAATATGCAGTTGCATCACAGAAAATCTAGCTAGACAAACCTGGCTAAAATTTGGTTTCTCCATACCTCATACTCCAAGTTGAAACTAAGCAATAATAATTGAATAAGGAAATAAGTAAGAGTGCATCCCTGCTATACAGTTTTACTTTAACACTTGTTCTTAGATGTAGTTTAGAGAAATGCTTAAGTCTTCAGAGTAGCAAGCTGGTTTAGGATTCCAAATGTAGCACTAAATTACACAGGACTTCCACAGCTTTATTCAGATCACTTTGGCACTTGGATATCTCTCTTATCTTTTCACATTTCTTTCACATTAGGCCTGTCTTTTCTGTTTATGTGATAATCTCTTTGTGACAAATGACATATTTATTCATGTTTGAGATCTGGCACAATTGGGCTGTAATCTCTACTGCATTACACAGAACACAAATGATAATTCAACCCTATCTCTTCTATTTATTTTTATACTATAATCACACTTGATTGAAATCCTGCTAGTGGAAATATTGACTCAGACAAATAATGTCTTCATATCACCACTGACTCTTTTTGTCTCACTGTCTGTGGCTACCTCAGTGCCATTTAAACAAAAAACAGAATCACACCAGACACACCACTATAAACAGATGTTTTCCCAACTTTCCTCCCCTCTCAAGAGTAGTTATTCCTTTCATATGTGACAATGTGAGGTAAGCCATGCTCTAGTTTCAATCTGAAGATACAACTCCACCAATTTTGGATTTCATTCCATTCCTCCCCTGAAACCAGTCGGTGCCATCTGTCATCATCCTGCCCAGCTGTTTGCAGACTGCCCTATGGCTTTCAAGGCTTTATTGACTTCTGCCCTATAAGGGGTCCCTCCAGGCACTCTGGCATTCCAGCTGTCTGCACATTGCCATTCCTACACTTCCTGGTGATGAAATGCACCATGTGGAATCACAGATCAAGGCTGGAAAAGACCTCTAAGATCATCGAGTCCAAACATTAACCCAGCACCACTGTGTTCACCACTAAACCATGTCCCCAAGAGCCACATTCAAATGTCTTTTGTACACTTGATTCCACCACTTTCCAGGCTAGCCTCTTTCAAGGCCTGACAACCTTTTCAGTGAAGATTTTTTCCAATCTAAACATTCCCTGGTTAAATTTGAGGTCATTTCCTCTTGGACTATCTCTTGTTTCCTGGAGAAGAGCTATTTTTCATGTAAAAAGTGATGTCATCATTCATATTCCAAAAGTTATCAAGAATCAAAGAGGATGTTTTACCCTTTTATATAAAAATAAAGGAAAAATAATGCATTATTATCTACAGCAAGGCATCACTTTACTCATTTCATTTAAAGAAACCCAGAAAGAGAAGAAAGTAAATATTTAAATTTTTACTTCAAAATTTTAAATAACAATTAATTTCTGTGCTTTAAAAAAATTATATACTTATTATTAATTTTCAAAGCACATACTGGAAGACAGCAAAACCAAATTTTAAAATCATTGGTTCTTATGGACACAAAAGTCACCATGAAAACAAAATAAATATTATGGTTAGAAGGAAAATCTGATCATACAGAATTTAAACTGTGCATAACTAGAACACAGAGTGGCAAAACCAAACAAAATCAGTGACAGACACTTTTGAATATTATACAAAAAATTTGTGTCCTCGAAATAAACTAAAGGAGTAATACATCATCTATATTTCAATTTCTTCAAATGAAGATAATAATAAGAAATAGTTGCATAAAAAAGTACAAGAATAGAAATATGGGGATTAAACTTTTAATAAAATATGTGCAAATATCTTTTATATTAACAGAAATCCTTTTTGCACCAATGGGAACTACTATAGTCCTTATTACAGGAAAAATAGATCAAATTTTACAAACAGGCAAAAAAAAGGCTCTTGAGAAATAAGCAGATCATTCAAGCAAACATCTCAGTCTACAGTGTAATTGAAAAGTGAATATATTCTCCTTAAAAATATATTCTTATGTCTGAAACTCCCCACTACTTTGGTCAACAGTTTGTTGACTAATTTTGTGTAGTTCTGACTTCTCTACTATATGGTCAAGTACTTGTGTATGTGCCAATCTTTAATTACATGGTAACAGTCCAAGAGTCAGCTGGTGGTTCTCCCTTGGTCCTATTATTCATATTTTTTAAAAATACTTTGCTGACTGATGACATCATCTGCTCTTTGTAAAGCAAACATGAACTACAAACAATAAAATACACATATATGGTATAAAACAGGTCAAAGCATTTTCCCTGTTCCTTCTCTAATTCTAATGTCTCATCTAAATCTGTGCACAGCCTGTAAGACTGTGTGCCCATGAAAAAAAGGGTCTATCTATTAAGTGCTGCCTCCAGGAGATTATAATTGTGAAAAGTTTGTAATTTTTCATCTCTCACACATCTCTATCTCATAATGTCTTTCTCCAGATGTTTGGAAATTGGGTCTCAAGGAGTGGGAAACTTTACAAGTCACAAGATCCCCTTTCTTAATACTTTTTGATAACAATATTTTATTAGTGTATGATGCTACAACAATCTCTGAATGATTATCTAAACCCAGAAGAGCCACACATTCCCCAAGATGGCAAAAACAAAGTAATTTACAGTAAAGCAATTTTACACTTATGCAATAATGTTTCTATAGATACCCTCCTCCCTTTTTTTTTTCCTAGGAATGAAAAGCATCACTTGGTCATTTATTGTGGTTTACTCTCCTAGAAGATTCTAAGGTGATTGCAAACAGAAATTGAGCATTAATATTATTACATTCTGTGCAGAATGCTCTGCTTTTATATTTTGTTCTCCTTATTGTGTTATGTATTTTTGATGGTATCAACTGATTAGTTCCACCATAACACTTCAGTCAGCATTAGAAACTGATGTACCCACAAAATCCTTCTCTCCTTCAAACACTTTCTAACAGTTTTTCCCTTTGTGTGAACAGTATATTTATCCCTTTATCTAAAGAACACTTTAATATTAATAAAATGAAATCAGAAAATGTAATCCCCTGACTTTATTTTTATATGTATTTTCTTTAATTCTGGACATACTTTTAAATGATTATACTTATATCCCAGTTACTTAGACACTATCATGCAGCTGTGAGTTTACTACTTAATGGCACATTAAAAATCTTCTCTGGCTGTTGCTCCTGGAATCAGTATAATATTTCCCAATGCTATATGATAACTACACTGTATTCCTGGAGCCTCATTAAATATTTTACTGATGAGACCTAGAGATAAAATATTTTGGCAGACACACATTTGTCTTACAGAGAAAAAGGCCAGAATGTACACGTTTCTATAAATGAATGAAAGATGTTTTTCACAAGACTATCATCTCTTTGAAACTAGAAAGAATAAAGAATTTAAGGGGAAAATGTATAAGGAAAAAAACCTGAGAAAAATAATACCTTTGTTTCTTTTCATAATTAAAGTCACATAGTATTTTGAAAGCAAAAATAAGATATAGTATATTTATAATAATTTCTCATTCTGGTCATTGGCATTTAATTTTGTCATTTATCAGCAGATCACAAGGTTTTCCAGTTACTGAGACCAGACAAATGAAAAACAGAAAGAGATTCACAAAGTCATTATCCTTCACCAATCCTTCCTTCCTCTCAGAGGATCCTGCAAATTTAGCAGTGGGAGCTACAGGGACTGTACCTTTAATTTTCCTGCCAGGGGAACTATGATCACTGGAACAATAAGAACTGATGGGTCCATCAACCCTGAATGTCATGCAGCAGCAAAGGTCTCTCCTAACACATGGAATTGAAGATTGCTGAAACCCTAAATTCCTCTTTCAATGATTGTGGAGCACACACTTTGGGCTGGAGAATTCATTGTCATAAATTATTTCCATCCCTCTTTTTTTTTGCATCCTGATCTACAAAGGAAACTAAAAGTATACCTTCAAAAGATTAGCTCAGAAACAAGAAATCATGCTTTAGATACAAAAAATATGATTCCACAAAACATAAAACTCACCACCAGTTGAGTTTTCAGTTTTCTGAGGGCAACAAAAATTATATTTGCCTACATTCCTCATTTACTGGACAGAAGAAGATGTCTAGTTCAACTTTTGTTAACATCTCACTGAAAGTATTTGTTTGCTTAATTGGGAAGACTCAGAAATATTCTTTCAAATATATATTGAAGATATCAGTTGTTGTATACCTTCATCCAAATGAACCAATGTAGAAGCTTGGTTGCACTGTGAATTGAGAAAAATGGCAAACTTCCTGCTTTTTTTGTTCATTTTCTGAGACAGAGGCTGTTGAAATCCTGATATTTTCAAAGCAATCTGTAATTTTACAGCAGCGGATTTGTTCTAGTTCCTGCATTCTGTTTTATGTAACAAAGATCCTTTGGTTGTCCATTAAAATTGTTGGATCTAGGGAGGAAATTCAGCATACTGAAACCACCAAGGACAGGATTTAGGATTTACAAATTTTACTCTCAAACATCTGAATTAGAGCTAAAGCAAGTCTCAATGTTCATTTAAAGTTAAAAATTATACCAGTGCTTTTTTGTCTCTCTTCAGAGGGACAAAAAGTGCTCAAATGAACCTCTCTTTTGCAGAGAGGTTCATTTGAGCACTTTTCCCCTGCTGCTATGCAGTGGTGCTATAGCTTGCAATGATATACTTTATCTACCTAATTTCTCTCTATATCCAGATCCTAAGAAGTACTATAAACCCTGTTGAACTATCACCTGTTTTCTAGTTACTATTTAAAGAGATTTTCTACCTCATAAACTGATTTCTGATTGTATTGCCGTTTCAAGTGCTATCTCAATTGAGATAAAAGGTCAGTGGTGCAGACTACATAAATAGAAAATAGTCAGAAGTTTGTTAGAGAAACCAACCTTGTTTGCAATAAAAAACATAACCCACCAATGATTTCAAAATTTCACTTTTATAGAAGCAATTTTCACTCACTGAAAATTGCAGTTAGTCTTGAAACTCAAAAGAGGTATTCCTCAGGCAGCTGTTTAAATTAGTGTTTCACAGCACAGTGCAAACAGCCATGGAGTAGATGGTTTTGAGACAAAACAGCTGAAACCACACTCAGTTCTGAGCTGCAGAGCCCTCACTTAGGACATGTCCCTAGTGCATCACCATCATCTTCCAGGATTTCATTTGATATTTAAAATATCTCTGTGAAATTATTTAATGGCAGAAACCCAAGTACTTAGTGCCAGAATCATTCCATGCAGTGTAAAAAATTTAGATCTATAATAACTGTCACTCATTCATTGATGTCAGGGTAACAATGAACAACTATTGTATAAGAAGAGAAGGTTTGCTCCTCTTGAATTAATGAAGCCTTTGTAACTCAAGTTCAGCTGAGGTAACTTGCCCATTAGTAATTTTTAAATTATAAACAAAAAAATTGAAGACAAAATTACAAGTCCTTTACACTGCATGGAGTACACCCTGTGGCGAACACAAAACCAGTTGTTGATTTCCTGTCATGATTTTGCTTACTGGGGTCAGTGTGAGCCAATGTCCCTGGAGAGACACTTGTGCAATGGGGAAGGAAATGTGACCATAAGGGATCCCTGATATGGCTGCAAAATTCTGCCTTCACTGGAGTTCTGTACACCCACTGTCCAGGGAAGCACACCTGGCTAGTGTTGACCAGCCAAGAGCCTTATTCAGCTTTTAGGATTAATAGACTACAGGAATAGGAGCCACCACAGTCACTGCAAACACAAGCAGGGTTATTCCTTCATGAAATACTGCAGTGTGTGTCTCCACCCTCCTTTTCACATAGAAACTATCACAAGTTGACAATGTTATGTTCATTCTGTGATCCTTGGAAGGCCAAGTCTGAATTATGAGTCTGGAAGACTAAGTCATATTTTGTATTGCATCATAAAAACATACAATGGTTTGGGTTGCAAGAGACCTTAAAGATCATTGAGTTACAACCCCCTGCCCTGGGCAGGGACACTTCCCACTAGACTCATCCCTATTAACTTTAGGGACTTTATCTGAAACTCCTTTGTTGCCACAGAGAATTACTAAAATTATTCTTTAAGTAGGAGAAAACCCAATTCTAGTCCTATCCATTATTTTCTTTCATATTGTCATGGTTTAGCCCCAGCCAGCCACCAAGCCCCACACAGCTGCTCCCTCAGTCCCCCACCAGTGGGACTGGGCAGAGAATCAGAAGAAGTGAGAAAACACATGGATTGAGACAAAGATAGTTTAATAGGGAAAGGAAAAGCCATGCACACAAGCAAAGCAAAGCAAAGAATGAGCTCACTGTTTTCCATGGGCAGGCAGGGTTCCATTGAGCCATCTCCAGAAGAGCAGGGCCCATCACACATAACCATGACATGGGAGGACAAATGCCATCACTCTCAATGTCCTCTCCTTCCTTTTCCTTCCCCATCCCCACCTTCTATACTGAGTATGCTGTCACGTGGTCTGGAATATCCCTTTGGTCAGTTTGGGTCACCTCTCCTGGCTGTGTCTCCTCCCAAACTCCCATGCACCCTCCCCAGTGTGAGTGTATGAAAAGCAGAAAAGGCTTTGGCTCTCTGTAAGATCCACTCAGAAATAACAAAAACATCTCTGTATTATCAACACTGTGTTCAACACAAATCCGAAACACAGCCCCACATTTGCCACCAGGAAGAAAATTAACTCTATCTCAGGCAAAACCAGCACACATATTTAATTAGCTAATTGTTGTGTGCATTCTTTTTATACAGAAATTCAAATACTCCACTGTGCACATGTTCATGATGGGAGAATATTATAATTACATGGGAATATTATAATTACAAATTAAACTACATCAGTCCTTTTGAGATATATTGTTTTGCATTTTTCTAAGAGTCTTAGGATTTAGAAACTCTTCAGATCAGTAGCAGTTCAGAAGCATTCAAATCTTTTTGTCTCTAATGACAGGAAAGCTGAAGTATACATAGTGGCAGCAGGGAATCATGCAAGTTAGGTTCATGTTGTTATTGCCACGAGAACTAAACATTAAACCATCTATATCTTATTTACAAAACAGTTGCTCCCTGCTGAAGTTTTTAAATGCAAGCTTAATTTTGCAGAAAAAGTGATTTTTTATTCACATTTTGTATCACACTATCACAATATTTTTCAGTGGATAACGCAGCATTCACTCTAGGAATAGTTCTATAATTACTCTATTAATTGCATGACAATGAACCTGAGGAAATTATAAGAAACTATCCATTTCAATGTTAAAATTATACTTATAATTCCAACTGCTTAATGGAATTGTGTTTAAATAAAAAATTAGTAGTAGTAGTAGTAGTAGTAGTAGTAGTAGTAGTAGTAGTAGTATGATGATGATGATGATGATGATGATGATGATGATGATGATGATGATGATGATGAAGAAAACATATTCACCAGGGGCTTCAGATTCAGGTGAGTCTTCTACTTCTTTCTGCATTTCATGTGATTGAAAATGTTGGCAATATTCTGATGGCTCCTTTTTGTTGTGTTCCCTGCTAAATCTACTCTTGTTGACCTTGAGAACAAATGCTGATCAGACAATCATAGAACGGTTTGGGATGGAAGAGACCTTCAGAAACCATCTAGTCCAACCCCCCTGCAATGAGACATCCAGATCAGGTCACTCAGAGTGTGGTCCAACCTGACTTCAATGTTTCCAGGGATGGGGCAGCTCAAACATCTCTGGGTAACCCACTCCAGTGTTTCACCCTCATTGTATATAGTTCTTCCTTATATCTAATCTAAATCAACTGTCCTTCAGTTTGACACCATCACCCTTGGTTCCATCCCTAGAGGTCCTAGGGAAAAGCCTGTCCCCATCCTTCTTGTAAGCCTTGCTTAAGCACTAAAAGGATTCAAAAGGAAAGTAATGGTAAAGAACTGGGGGGAAAAAAATCTAGAAATAGCTTCTGAGTTATGGAAATACGCTCATGCATAATTCTGTTCAATTACAGCAATATTAAAATATCAATAACAAAAAATATAAGACATATTTACATTGGCAATAAAATTAGTACTTGCTTTTAATTGTACACACAGCAGAGAACAGCTAAATATATTCTCTTAAATGAGGAATATAAATCTAAGCAATTTCGGTTATATATTTACAAAATACTGTATTATATTAAAGAATGACCATAACAAGAGACCTTTTTTGATTTTCCTGCTAGGAAGACACAAAATACAACTATAAACTAAATCAATATTAGCTAGGTAAGCCAAAAATTTAATTAATCAGAAGACAGCACATTAAATATGCAGTTAGGGTTTCTTTTGTTCTGACGAATGTATTAAGGAGATTTCTATTAAAAAAATTAATGTTCATTGTTTCTCCTTGCTATGGATCTAATACAAATTCATTACTATACCCTTATAGCAAGCTTTGGATGCTAAGAGCACAAAATTTCTGAAGCAATTGGTCATAGGATTTGAACTTAACAGCATGACTTACTCTAGATTGTATTCACAAATAATGGGATTTAATAGAAATTCTTTATTCCTATCATCCATTTTTCAGATTGACATGCTTCAGACATGCAGACTGAACTACTGAACTACTGAAATACTGAACTCCAAAGAGGTAGAAATTGTTTGGAGGTTTGTATTTGTACCAAAGACATGCCATACACAGGGTCCTATTGGTGATCCAAACACTGAGAGATGCAGAGAGTACTAAGTGTATCACACTTCAACAAAAGTTGTTTTCATCCACAGATTACATTTTTTTAACACTTTAGAAAAATTCTGGTGAGAGATCTCTCACCAGAAGAGGTGTAACTGGTGAGAGATCTCTCCCTACCCTTGTCTTGACCCATGAGCTCTTTGCTATATTTTTTCTTCACCTTTCCAGTTGATGAGGGGAGGGAAAGAGCAGCTTTGGTGGGCACCTGGCACCCAGCCAGGGTCATCCCATCACACTTTGGAACTTTGATTTCTGTTTTTTCTAAGCTGAGTTTATTTTGATCATGAATTAACCAGAGTTCTTTCCCATAATGTACTGATTGAGAGATATGTCTGAATATGGATTGAACATATCCTCTGTCTCAGAAATATCACATGCACTAAGGGATGGCTTGACTAGCTACCTTGCTATCTTCTGTCATAGAAATACTTCTGAATTATTCCCAATCAGCACAATGTGGTTCTGTGTATTGGTTTCTCAGCCTTCTTAAAGGGAAGACATGTGGGTCATGAGTAGAAAACTAGGATGTACATGGAAAACCTGCAGTGTTTCTCCACACAAATGCTAGTAAAAGTACTGTGCCAGATAGCAGGCCTTAGAGTTCACCCCAGAACACAAAATTCAATTTTTCAGCTGAAATAAAATTTTAAAATTTTACATTTTCAACATTATGTAAGATTAATATTAAAATCAAGAAGAAAAATTGTAGGTTTTCTTTAGCATGATTTCACCTGGGTAAAGTTTTAGGTTTGTTTCAAGTCTGTTGTGACCAGTTTTTGGTTTTATAGTAACACTCATGTCACCTACATTTTTGCGGCTATTTTCTTCCCCTCCCCTCAAATATGACTTTAAAATAGCCTGAAAATATAAGATATAATCCATCTAGAACATGAGTCCACTAATGTATGATAAATCTATTACAAAACTGCAAAAATTACTTTCACTATCTCTAGGCAACAAAAATTGTCAACCTGAATAATCCAAATTTATCACTTTATTTTATGAAATGCACACTTATAATACTGTGTATATGAGCGTGCTTGTACATGGACAGATAATTTCTTTCAGTATTTTATTCTATAAATCATAAGCTAATTCAGACAATTACAGCAATTCAGAGGCCAGCATAAGTTGAAATATCTCTGAAATGCAGTTTTCTTTATAATACAGATATTTTAGCAAGCCTACTCCTAAAGTTTCAATATCTTGATTTTACGTTCTATTGCCACTAGCTACACAGAAAAGACTGTTTGAAAGACAGAAATGCATAAAGGGAAAATCTGCAAAGATTTTACCTTCTAAATGTCTATTAGGGTTCTATTTCACAGTTCAATCTTACAAACTTTATTGAGCAAGATAGCAATGGCTGATATATTTAAACCTCTTGACCTGATGGATAATCCCCCTACAACAGAACACAAAAAGAATAGCCTGCCCAGCATGGGCAGTGTTTCCTCTGTTGTTGTTGTTGTAAACTCAGGAGCAAGATGAATGCAAAAAGTGAAAAAGGAAAGAGAGGTCATCCACCTTTTTATATTCCATGAGTATACCGAATGGCATCAAGCCAAAATCAGGCAACATGCTATTATTAAACAGTGTACTTAGCTGGATGCCAGCGTGCAAACCTGGTTTGTGGTCCTGTAATTTTCTATGATAGTTGCAGGCTTTGAAGAAGGCTGAATGAGTTCACATTGAGGACACAGAAGAAGACAGTCAGGGCACAAATCATTTCCTGGAAATGAAGGTCAAAGCATCTCTCTTGAAGGCAAAGTTGTCAAGGATCTGGAAGGGTCTTCAATGTGGCAGATCAAGCTGAAGCTAGGAAATTCAAACAAACATAGATCACAGGTATTCCTCAGAGGTAAAAAACACAAACAGTAAGGCAGAAAAAATCGAGCTTCACTGAAAGACGTAGAGAGAGTCATCTCCAAAGAGGTCAAATTCTTTACCTGTGAGACAGTTCCTAAATGGATCAAGGCAAGCTGTTACCCACTATGGATAGGGACAATCTGCATGTACAGTTATTACAGGTCATGGCACTATAGTGGGCACATGCTATGATTATAGTCAACAGTGTTTCATATACTTACCAAGATGAAGTTCTGGCCTGCCATTTAAGTCATGCTGTGCTCTACCTGTTCTTTTTGCCCATTTTTGCAAACCAATTACTCTGCTTCTGATTAAGCACTGTTTGTGTTCAGCGCAGCTTCCAAACTGCCCAAGGTCTTTTTGAACTAGAAATTTAATTGGAGAAAAATGTCTACTAAACACTAATTAGCTTGGAGGGCAATCCGAAAGAAATCTCAGTGAGATAAGTCACTCTCACCTCGAAGTGATTAATTATTTTCATGTCTAAGAGCCCATAATTGGACACACATAATAAACCTGTTTAGATATTTTGTCTTGTGTTTTTGATGTAAACTGACACAGTGCAAGGGCTGTGAAAGGTGCATTCCTCAGAACGCTTGTTATCCAACAAAGAAAAGGAAGAGACCATTGCATTGCATTAGACAAGGAATTGTTTAAAAAATAATTCTGTTCAAATTTCAAAAAACAGTTCAAAAAACAGTTAAAAGCAAGAGATGGCTCCTAGTGATGCAAAATAAAGTTTACTTATGTACAGAACTTTAACATTAATGAAGAGCCTAACAACTATCCCAGAAAAAGGGTGGAGGGGGGAACAGAGGGAGTTCTGAATGTCAGAATGAGGTGCATTCTCTCCCCATCCTGCAAGAGGACTTGGCTAATACAATATTGGAAGAGTAGAGAAAGTGTAAGAAGTCTCTGAAACCTATATGATCATCTGGAGGAAATAGTGTATGAAGTAAAGAAACTTCCCATATCTAATCTTATATAAAGTGATGTGATTGCCTCAATTTCTTCAACCACAGAACTCACATCTCTGGGATTTGACACTCTGGGACACTCTGTGGTGTCTGCTTTGAATTTGATAAATGAATTCACATTTTATTGTGTCCTGACTCAAGTGAAATGTGATAAAGTAGCTCCACAGGAAAACTATTTTTTATCATGCTAATACTTTCTAAATGTCAGGGAAGAAAATAAACACATATATATCTGCTAATTAAAATTTTTAAATTGCAAAACTTTTTCTGGAAAACTGTAACTCTTCTCCAGCTTATTACAGATAGGAAAGTAATTATTTGCCTTTAAGATGATCCAACATTTTCTCACTGTGGTGAAGCATAATTTTCTGAAGCAGTTTTTGCTGTACACACACTTGTGATTACATGTTTACACTTCCTTCTACTTTACCGAATTTTGGGTTTTTTTGCTGGCAAGACTCTTAAACACCTTCATTGGAAATAAAAGCCAGCAATCAACTTGCTATGAGTTCATTTGTAGCTAAAAGGAGTAAACAAAATGTTTTACACTAACATCTTTTTGCTATGAAACTCTTGTCTTGGAATTTTAACAGTTTACAAGAGCATGATTTTTTGTGTCAGAACAGTACATACATTTGTGAGCTTTCAGAACTGTTTGCAATTAGTTGTTCTTAAAATAAAACCTGTTGAAAGTTAAACAGAAACTAAAAAAGAGGCATTGAGAAAAACCACACAATGCCATAAAATTTTGTCTTATGCACAATAAGACAATTACTATTGTCTTATTACTATAATTTACTAATTTAAACTAGTAAATGTCTTGTCCACTTTTATCCACATCTAAGTGTTATGTGGCTTTAGAGATTAGTTCTTAAAGTCCTTGTCATAATCTTAAAAAGCTCCTAAGCATAATTTCAGAAGACATCACTAACTGTTGTTTACTTCACTTGTTTCATAAGTATTTCTCTGATATTTACCAGTTATTCAACACAAAAAAAAGTTATGGCTTTTATCATAGTGTGATTTTATGTTTTTCTTTCAAATGCAATTTGTGAGTAAATTCCTGGACTGAGATGCCAGCTCCAAGACAAAACTGTAAAGACTTAACTAAAGATGAAATTTCTGCTGTAAGGAGAGAATCTTTCACATTGCAGAATTTATTATGACTTCCATTCTGGTGAGAAATTTAATGGAATAAAAACAATTAGTCTGGTATTTGGCACACCTTGAACTAGAGTTAATTTCTCTCTTGACCATGAACAACTCTCTTGAATATGAAGTACAGAGAGCACAGAAATGCACATTGATAGATAAGTAAAGAAGTTTAGCTGCACAGCAGACAAGTCCATTTTTAACTTTATTCAGAATTCATTTTCTCATCTCCTAAACACTCATAAGCTTTCAAGACCAGAAAGAGAACATGTATTATTTCCATGATTTTTTAAAAAAGAAATATCTCTGCAACTGTACAAGTAGCAAGGTTTTTAAAGTTCTTTTCCAGTCTAAATGAATCTGTGATTCCATGATTTAATTCCTCACACAAAGCAGGCTCACAAATTTATTTTCAGTTTTGTTTCCAAACATGCAGGACCTGTCACGTAAAAATTTGAGTATCTAAGGTACTGAGAAGCCAATATAGAATGGCATAAGCATAACTGCAGGAGATTAGTAACAACTAATTAATTTGTACAATAAGTTATAGCATAACCTGTCAATTTTGAGGCTAATCATGCCAATGCTAATCATGCACATTTTAACCCTATATTAGAGTTGTGAATCTCTATGTTTTTGCAAAAGTCTGTGAGAAAATAGTTAACAACTATTTCTGGGGAGTAAAGTTGCTGGAAAGAAGAAAAGAAGAAACTTCTAGGGGAACACTGTGACTATCTCTTGGCTTACTCATTCCTGATTTTGAGCAGATATTCTATATGCAGAAGCAAAACCTCTTAATTCAGCTTTTATATACCTCAAGTAAACACCGTGGTCATTTGGATTCCCTTTGGGCGCATGCACTGCAGAGTCATTCTACTGATACAGTATTCAGGTTCACTTGGATGGCAATAAATGTCATCTTGGACTCTCAAAGTACTCAAAAGCTGAGGAACTGTCTGACAAGACTTAGACAAGGCTGTGTTTTCCTAATATGAAGTTCTCTGTATTGTTGCAGCAGCCTCAGAAGAGATGTAGCAGGAAAAACATTTCCTGTCCCGGTTCTTACAAGTAAATTAGACATGGTCATGAGAGGCTGCAGGAGTGCTGAACAGCAAAATTTAGTGCTTTGTTCAGACTATTCTTATTTTCTTACAGACCTGTGCTTTATGTCAATTATAATCTTGTTAGCATTTAATGAGAGTTAAGTGGCAAGATCAAATATTTTTAATCATTCCCTTGTTTTGCAAACTAAGGGAAATACTCCCAGCATCTTACACTCCACTCAACAAACTGGTCTGGAAGAGGAGAAGAATCTGAGAGAATGGATAATTCCTCATCATGGTTTTTTTGCATGGTATGTTCATACATATTTTCAGTAAATTTATTATGGTCTAAATTTATGAACACTTCAAAAACCCATGTTTTTTGGTAGGTAACAAGTCTAGTGAATTAGCCCATATCCATATATGTAGCCTTTTTTAGTTTTTTTTTTGTTTGTTTCCTTATGAAGTGTTCTAAGTTGCTGTCCCAACGTGTAAATTAGAAACCTTTTAACTTCCAACTCCTCTAATCTCTACTAGTCCTGTGAGACGTTCCAAGTCTTATTAAAACAAAATCCTTTTCATTCTGAAGGTACAATACATGTGTAATTCATTCTTCTACTCTTCTTCATCTCTGTTATCCTTCTAATAATCAATCTAAAATTTCCATTATTCTAGAGCTAAATTATCCTTACAGAAACATATCCTTATGTAGAATATGGATAAAGATACTCATTGCCTTGGTAAACCACTCGAGACCTTCAGATGGAAAATACCAGATAAGCAAATATTATCATAATAAGCATGCTTTTCATACAAAAAAAAAAAATTATAATATAAATCAGATGCATTGTCAAAAGAAGTAAACATCGATAGCCTCCCAAACACATTCTTGTGTTGAACAACCTACAGATGGTAATCATTTGAAAAGTGGTAAGGACAATATATACTCAAAGAAAAATATGATGAAAGCTTAATCATTAAAAAAAAAAAAGAAAATATATTCTTGGTAGACTGCTTCTAAAGTTAGTGATTTTCTTCTGACAAAAGGAAGAAAGAAAATTAATAAGCACTGCAATTATTTGTTCACTACTGAGTCTAAATGGGCAATGAGTAAAACAATCAATTAGTTGAACTTTCAGTGTTTATCTTTCAATGTGTCATCATTCTACTATGGGACTAAAATATCTCCCTGTGTATAGCAATGTTTGTCATGACTTCATAAAAATTATGGTTCAAAAATGTAGCTTTTTTAGTTCTAACTTGTGCAGTATAGCGTGGAGTTTTGTGGACAAGGTTATTAACATAATGATCTCATGTTTTGATACTATTCAGCTCATTACCAGTCCTTAAAATAAAAATAATAAAGAATTAATATTGACCCTGAAATACATTCTCTGTGACTAGAAATCTATCAAGATTTTTAGTCAATAATACTCTGTTATTTCATTACTCTCCCGCAAATTTTGCTAACTACAATTCAATATTTTCTCTAAAATATTTTCAACCATGTTTTCCTATTAAAATAAAATAAATTGTCTTATATATATCAAACAATAACTAAATTAGAAAAATCTCACTGAAATACCTTGTTTTTGGAGGATGTCTCCTCATGAAACATATTATTATTTGTGCTATATAACATCTGTGCTGGGAGCCCAGAAACCACCAGTGTGCTGGGCTGCATCCAAAGCCCCACGGCAGAGAGAGTGGGGCCCCTCTGCCCCCTCCTCTGAGACCCCACCTGCAGGGCTGCAGCAGCTCTGGGCTCCCAGCACAGCAAGGACAGGGACCTGCTGGAGCCAGGCCAGAGCAGGCACCAAGGGGATCACAGGGATGGAGCAGCTCTGCTGGGAGGAAAGGCTGGGAGAACTGGGATTGTTCAGCCTGGAAAAGAGAAGGCTTTGGGGTGACTGAATTGTGGCCTCTCAGTACGTGAAGGGAACTGACAAGAAAGGTGGAGAGAGACTATTTATAAGGGCCTGGAGTGACAGGACAAGGGGGAATGGCTTCAAACTGAGAGTAGGTTTAGATTGGATATTAGGAAGAAACTCTTCCCTGTGATGGTGGTGAGGCACTGGAACAGCTTTCCAAGAGAAGCTTTGTCTGCCCCATCCCTGGAAGTGTTCAAGACCAGATTAGATGGAGCCCTGAGCAACCTGGTCTAGTGGGAGGTGTCCCTGCCCATGGCAGGGGTTTGGAACTAGATAGTCTTTATGGTCACTACCAACCCAAAACATTCTATGATTCTTTGATGATTATATTTTTTTCCCAAAATTTACTTATACATGTACTGTGATATTGTTCACCCAAGCAATTATTTTCTAGTTTAAAATGGAATATAGAGGGAAAAATTCAGAGAGATCAGCTGTAATTATTTCTCTTGGGTGATTTTATGATGCTACTCTACTCCCTGGTGGTCTGTCTTATGTCCACAAATGGTTGCTGCAGCTTCGAGGTGGGGACCCCAAGATGGAGCAAGCGAAGGACTCATCTCTGTGAGCAGTGGCAAGAACAGTGTGTAATAACCTGACTGTAACCCCCATTCCCTCTCTTCCTGAGCCTCTGGAGGCAGGAGGTAGAGCTTACAAAGAGGGAGAAGTGGTGGGAAGGTGTTTTTAATATTTGGCTTAATTTTCATTATCCTGCTCTGAATTTGTTGATAATAAATTCAATTAATATCCTCAGTTAGAGTCTGTTTCACCCCTGACAGTAACTGGTGAGTGAACTCTCCCTGTCCCTCACTCATTTTGTTATATTTTCTCTCCCCTGTGCAGATGTGGAGGGCAGTGATAGAGTGGCTTTGGTGGACGCCTGATGTACAGCCAGAGTCAAACCACCACATTTCCCAACATAATAATCAAAGAACCATGGGCTGCAATGAGCTAGGAGATGAGTGTGGCTGCAGTAGTGGCATGGGCCATTCTGCCACCACCTGCCCTGAGCAAGGGTTGGTGACAGAGAGCAGGGTCTCCCCACAGCCATGTGGTGACCACAAGGTGAGATGATCCAGCCAGACAAGAGAGGGAGTGAGCCAGGTCTTCCTGTGAGGCCAAACCCAAAACAGGGCTCTTGTTTTCGTGGGACTGGGGCATGAAGGTGGTCTCAGATTTGTCCCAGGGCAATTCAGGATTGCTTGTGCCCTCACAGATCTGATATTGACTGATGTACACATTTCTGCTACCTGTTTGAAGTAACCCTTATAGAAGTATATATCATTCTCTCTGTATATAAATGTAGTTGTAAGAAATTGTTAAATATTATTCTTGTGTGCTCTGAATCATATTTTATGTAATTTATATGGGTATGCCCCCTTATAAGATTTGTTGGAAGTTTTTCTGCCTATAGCTTATGATAGAGATATCAGTTCAGAAAAATATTAAAAACAGTAAACAATGACAGTCACTGAGAAATAAAGAATATAATTTTGGAAAATGCATTGAATTACAGGTACATTCATGGTACTTTATCTCTCTTGGATTTATGAATATACAATAATATGGCAACAGTCTTACACTATATAGTGGATGAATTTCTGTACTCCCATTTATTGTACAGTTGAGTACTCTATCCATTTTACAAGTGGTTTCTGTAGTTTAGAGGTTCCTTTGGATGGGTTCACTCTTTATTAAAGAATTACCATGTATTCCCACTGCTAGTAGTAGAAACTAAAAAAAGAATTCCCATTGGAGACATCCCTATTGTCATTAAAGGAATACTAACCCTGGGTTAAAATGTTACATTTTAACTTGCAGATATTTTGCAAAACACATGGCGAGCAGTATTGAAATGCATTAGATTATTAGATACTGTTAATGTGAGGAAATATAGGCTAGTAGGAGTTTGTTTTCCAGAAAAACAAATTCCTTTCAGTGAAGAATATTTATGAAGCAATCCATGATGAAATTTAAAAAAGAAACAATTGCAATACAGATAAATGATGTTAAGTTGCATTAGTTGTCATGTATGAAGTTAATGTTTATCAAACTATGTCTCAACCTAAGAAAAACTATTTCAGATTTTTGCAAAAATATAGAAAAAAATAGAAACATTATGGGTGAGTAGGACATTGAGAAGTATCTTCTAGCATTTGAAAAAGATGTCGTAAACTATTTCTTATAAGAATATAACAAGAGAGTTTAAAACAGGAATAGAAATATTCTAAAATGCGTTAACTTTAGATGAAACGTTTTATTTAAGAAATGTAGAATAATAAATCTAACCCTGAAAAATTTGGATTACAATAGTAACCATAGTGGTAAAATCTATGTAATTTAATAAAAACTGCTAATACTGCATTGACTGTACCTGTTACTAGTACATTACAATATAACATTATGATTATTTGAAGAACAAAGTGCAAAGCTTCCTTCATTAGACTTTTGGAAGAACTGATGACATTGAACTGCCCGGAGCTATTACAGTACTATGAACTGTTTTCTTCTTATTTTCCCTTTCCAGAATTCTACAAAAGTAATTTCTGAATCATATAAATTTTTCTCCTGAAGGACTTTAGTATTTATCAAAATACGCAAAGTTTTTAGCATTTATCAAAAATATTTTACTACCTTTTTTTTTTGTCATAGAGATGTCATCAACTTTTACAAAGTTGATCAACATGAAAATTTACAGCAACAGTGCTCAGTTCCACATCTTTTACTCATAAGGGATCCAGCTTCACATGAACAGATTCAAGTCTATTGATATAAATTTTGCTGAAGTCTGAGATTTAATTAATGCCCTTAATGTACTAATAGGAATTCAAATCAAACTCTAGCAAATAATGTCCTTCCTATAATTTTTTAGTTAAGGAAGTTCAATTAAAATTTTACAGTCAAAAGAGAATTCAGGCTGAGGTTTTTAAGTGATAATAAACATTAGAATAGGAGAGTTTTAGGCAGTGTGGAAGGCAGATATTTGAATGATATATAGAATTGCTGTTTGGGATTAATTTTTAATATCTTTTTGCTGAAGATAAATCTGAGACTTTATCAGCTTCATAGAAATAACATATCAAGGGACATACTGGAAGAAGGTGGCAAATATTTGGTAAATTAATTCAAAACCACCATTCCCTTTTCCCAGAAGAAGCTAGAGTAATAAAGAAACTACAAAAGTTCCAATTTTGATTGACTGAAAGAACTGAAGAGCAAGTTTCAAATGTATTTATATAAATGTGTGTAATGAGAGTATTCCACACTAGAAGCTGTCTTTAAATCAGTTCTGTTAAAACTATATCACAACCTTGTTTGCCTCAAGATCCAATAGTGTACATAGACACACACTTTAAATTGCTGTACATAAACACATACTTTAAATATTCTCTCAGGTACTGATGTCTCTCATATATGTTCTGCAAAGGCCTTTATTCAAAAATATTGTAAAAGCAGCTTTATCAAATCTTCCTTAAATATAATTTCAAATACTGAGTTCCTCTTTCTTTGGTTGTCATATGGCAAATATACATTTTAAGAAAATACCCTGGTGATAAAAGGTTAGCTTGCATGTAACTACCAAGCTTAAGTTGAATGTTTTTAACAGTTTGTTATCTACATTTTTCACTTTATGTCAAAGACATCTCGAATGTAAGCTTTTTGCTTCTAGAATCAATTTTTTAAAAAATAGCTACATTTTTTATCTCTCTAACCAAAGTTGCCTCAAGGTAGGAAATCTGTGATAGCAGCAAATAACATTCTTTTGTCTTTACAAAGACAAAATAATTATCAATATCAATATTGATTGACATTTATTCCACCTTTCTAGGGCTTTGCATAATGGTTAGGTTAATATTAACATTAATAAAACATCTTTTAACAACCAATCAATACTTGGATCACCACACTATCCTTCAACTCTCTAAAATTTATTTTATTAGATCTGTCATTTTTGCTCTTACCTATATTTTACTATTTAATAATTAATGGCAATTATCAGTTATTTGATTTTACAATTCCTTAAAAACATAAAAATGTCCTTGTGCTATGAACACAAAATATTATCATTATTTGAAAAAATGATAAGAATTTATGGATAAATATCTTTAACATCTTCACCTTCAAGACAGAGAATCAAGTAGAAATTATTTCTCTTCATTGGATAATTCCTTCATATCCATTTTAAACCTTTACCTCTGGAACCGTATTTGCACTACGGGGCATCTGTGTGGAATTCTACTGACTGGCACTATCAGCTCTCTAGTCACAACTTGTTGAACGGTACTTGTCAGTGGTAGAGACAGTTACAGGGGCAAAGTCAGAGGAAAGTCTTGCTGCACACTGCTATTGAGTTGAGAATTTAAAGACTGGTCAATATTTATCTATGATGAATTCAGCACTATTGAAAAAAGAAACTGATAAATTTGTGAAATGACTGGGGTTTTCTCTGAGTTTTTTCCACTCTTTTGGCAAAAAACCTATTTGGGAATGCAAAAATTTGGTGTGCCTTACTTTTGTCCAATATTAGAGTGGCTATTTTTTCCCAAGTGACTCATTGCCTTCTTTCTTCATGAACTGATGAAAGACCAGCATTCAAAAAACTGGCACGAATTAGTACCTCGGTAAAAACATACTAATTTATTTCTAAACGCAGGGAGTGATAAAATAAACTCTTTTTTCAAATCAATACCAAATAACCATGTAAACATGCTGTGTGTTTTAGCTCTGTGACTGTACATAGTACTGGAAGAATCCAGATGCCAAATGTAAAGAATGACTGAGAACAGGGTGTCTCCAGGGACTCTGAGGAACAGAGAGATCTTGCACAAGACTAAATAAGACCAAAGAAATCTCACTGGATAGATTCATTACTACTTAAAAGCATAGTTTAAGGTACATTTCAGAATAGATGTATACTCTTAAACAAAGGTGCATGCACACCCATTCTACCCATGGTTTCCTTTACTGGCAAAGCATGGTTGCTTTTGTTCACACATGTTTATGTGACAGATACATGTTCAAACCTCATGTGACCCTTGTTGGTACTTGACCTTTCTCAAATTTCAAAAAGGAAAGAGATCCTTGGAATATTTTCATATCACATTTCATAAGTTTTTCTCTCTCCTGTTCTTATACTCTTCATTTAAATACGAGGGCATAAAATCTTTTTGTTTTCCTAACCATTACAAAAAAATTAAATGAACACAAAAAAGTCCAGTGTGATGGTACAACAAAGAAACAATTTTCTACTGAACTGAACTTGTCTGTGAACTGCAAGACACTCTTTAAAATTCCACTAAAAAGAGCTATTTTGTATGAAAGCTATCACCTTAAGTCACCCCATTTTCCCTTGGGGTCGATTTATTTTTGGATGTTACTAGTTTTCTTGGGGATTTTTGTTTTGATTTGGCTTTTTGGTGGTTTTTTTTTTGGTTTTTTTTTTTTTTTTGCTGATTGGTTGGTTGGTTTGCATCCTCACATTCTAACTCTGTGTTATTACTACGTGGTTTTGCATTGATTAGAGGATTTCCTTGTAGTATGATTCATCAATGTTTTAAATGGGATCAGGAATGACACATTTGGGAAAATTGTGAAGATTTCTATGAATTCACTTCCCCATGGCAACTTCTTTTTAATAATTAGAAATCTTGGTATTAAAATCAATAGCTGCACAAAGTAATAACAAAATAGAATCTCCAAAACATGCTAAGGTATTTTCTGTAGTTTATTCATATATGGGCAAAAGTTTTCCTCAGACTTCTTTGAGACTGTAAAAAGAAGAATCTGGGCACCAAGAAAGCTCTTTCCTTGATGCCAGATGTTTAGGTGTTGAGAGCTCACACAAATAAATAAACTGCATATCTATGTGTACATGTATATGTGTTTGCGCAGCTTCTGGCCTTTGTTTTAAGTGCAGCTGGAACTCCAGAAGCAGAAAAAACCTGTTGCAATACTGCATATAAAATCTAGGTGCTGCTGAGGGATTACACATCTGATTTTTAGATTTGGAAAGCATTGGTTATGATTCTTGCAGTGGGTTGACCCTCTGTCTAAGGGCGTTCTGCCTTTTCTTTATGTAACTAGCTTAAAATTATTGACTGTTTGCACTAATGCTTCTGTTTCAAACAGAGCAAATGAACCAACACAAAATAGGTTTTGAATGTAATAGTCTGAAAAAAGGAATATAAACAGAATCAGTTTTCAAAATATTTGGACCTAAGTTAGATGCAAGTAGACTAAAATTGCTGAATCCGGGAATCATTAAAATGGTTACTCAAATAAATATGCAGATATTGCTTTGCTCAACTAGATAATTAACCAGACATTATAAATCAGAAATTTCATCAAAGTTTTGTACAGCAAAGGTTGAAGAAAGATGTAACATTAAAGATTGCTAGACCACATTTGTTATGGAGGTGCAAAACTGTACAGTGAATATGTGCAGAAAGCTGCTTCTGAAATGTGATCCACTCTACCTATAATAAAAATTGTCAATTTCTTGACATTTTCCATCACAAATGGATTTCCCATCCCCTCCATTCCCACAAAAAAAAGGTTGTTATTCTTTTTAAACTGAAAGAAATATGGACTATTCCAATCAAGATGAGCACTGATATTTGAAAGTGATTTGAAATAAAGTATGTCCCTTGATAAACTGATAGATGTAGACTATGACTATGATGATAATTCTGATAATTTCTATTTTGTACAAACAACTTGCAAACAAAGGGGCATATACAGGTGAATAAAGCAGCTGTGAAACTGCCACTGCCTGCTAACTGGCACACCTACCTCTGTAACTCAAGTTGAAAAATGAGTTTTCATCTAGAGACCCTGGATGCAGTCCTCATCAGAGAGTATCTCAGCTGAATGCTTCATTCAGAGTCAAACAACATTGTATTTGAAATAAAGTTTTTAAATATACAACACTTCTTGGCAAAAGGTTGTTTTGACATTTTCCCTCCAACCTTTTAGGATGTGACCTTTTGCCACTGAAATACACAAGACTTATTGCAATGAAGAATCCTTTCATTCTGGAAGCTTAATATCAGTGGGTTTGGAACTATATGACCTTTAAGGTCCTTTCCAATGCAAAACATTCCATGATTTTCTGATTGATTCCTTTTCCTTCTAGTATTTCTAAGTATCTAGTATAATTTATTGGAAATTAGAAAAAAACCCCAAAGCTTGAAATCTATACAACTATTAAAAAGTAGGTATAGATGTTGATTCTTCTTTTAAAATGTTGTTACTAGGTGTATACTATTATCTTAATTTTAGTGGCAGGTGTTTGATGCCACATAAAAGAAATTACCAAGTTAACTTCAAAAAGACTAGTAATAGTTTCAAAAATTGCTTCTCAGTGAAGACAAATAATTATAAATTTTAGGAAACATCCTGTTGAATTGACACAGTTGTAATGACATCTCTGTAGGTGGTTCATATCTTGCACTGCTTTATAAGCTGCTTGGAGCATAATGACAGCATTTGCACAATAGGCCTACGCAAGGGTGAGGCAGCATAATTGCAGCAGCACTGAAGCATGAATACAGAGTAATTAACAAAATTGGAACTGCTACACTCATGCTCACATTTCATCTATCTTCTTTCATTTGCTTTTACATGCTTTTGTGGTCACAGAATTGCTGTGTTTGTTGTCTGAATATTGCAGATAATATTGTCCATTTGCTGCCTCCATCTTCCTGTTTTCTTGGAATGCATCAGTTGTACAAGCAAAACCCCATTTACTGAAGATTCTCTTCTAATCTTTTACTTAAAGTCATGCCATGGGCAGTCCATGCTCCCTTGCATATGCAGTATATATGTAGTAATGTACTAGGGCGACTTTACGGTGCTTGTATCCCCAATCATCTGTTCTGTTTATGCTGTATATTATATTCTGTGCCTTCAAGACTGGCTGAGAGTGAAGGCAAGGAGAAGAAGAAGAACAGAGTTTTGTTATCAGAGACTGCACTCACTCACTCCCCCACATTCTGCACTGGCCTGTGTTGTCTGGGCATGGATGGAGCAGAACAGAGTGCTCCTTTGCTTTTTAGTTAGTTTAGCTAGCTGAGGCAGAGAAGTTTTCCCTGGACTGTTTTTCTTTCCCTTTTCTTAGAATTGTGTGAGCCTGCTCCAAACTTGGGGAGCACCAAGTTTGCACTTTGTGGCCTACCAAGGCCTACTTGCCACCATGATATTGTATGAAAAATCCCCTCACCAGGATTTTTTTCTCCAATGAACCAATGTTCATTTCCTCCAGCTTCTCCATGTTTTGTTCCTTTGGAATGATATTTGGAGAATTGTTTACCCAGCATGTGAATTGTTTTTAATTAATGGCCAATCACAGACAGCTGTGTCGGATTCTGAGTCTGTCACAGGTTTTTATTATCATTCTTGTCTAGCCTTCTGATGTCTCCTTTCTCTTTCTTTAGTATAGTTTTAGTATCTCATTTCTTTTCATATAATACCATAAAATAATGAATCAGCCTTCTGGGAACTTGGAGTCCGATTCTCATCTCTCACCTCATCCTGGAGATCCTCACAACATTACCAAAAATTGGTGACCCTGAGTGAGAGACACCACAACACCTACTCTGGGAAGCCTTTCCCAGTGCCGGAGGGATTGATAACAGAGTGAGCACCCACAGGAGAGACTCTCTGAATTTGTCCTCTCTTCAGAGCAGCGAATGAGTTTTGTCATCTGGTGTTGTTCATTTTTTGTACTCGGGAGGGCTTTGCCTGTTATATAAACAGGTTTTTTCCACTTGTTGCCAAGGAAATTTTTCCCAAACTGCCTGCAAGAAAGATCAAGAGAGAAACTATTTACAAGAGCATATTTACAGGACAAGAGGGAGTGGCTACAAACTGAGAGAGAGCAGGTCGGGCGATCCGTCGGGTTCAGCCTCCCCCACAGCTAGGATTACAGGTATTATCAGGTATTTAGAACAACTTCTTCCCTGTGAGGTGGTAAGACAGGTTGCCCAGGTTGCCCAATTATTTGACCTGGCTAATTTTAGTTGCTTTACATAGGTTTTCTTGGTTGTTTTAGATGACAACCTGTAGATTCTCTCATTCTAGATTTCAATCACCATCTGTTCTCCTACCAGGGAGGTTTCCAAGTTGTGGATGCCCCATCCCTGGAGCTGTTCAAGGCCAGGTTGGATGGGGCTCTGAGCAAGCTGTAAAAGGTGCTCCTGCCCATAGTAGGAGGTTTAAAACTAGATGATCTTTATGGTCGCTTCCAACCTAAGCCATTTTATGATTCTATGATTATCCCTTTTCTGTGGTTTTCCATTGGCCTAAAGCTACTATAAAACCTATGTTTGTATGTGTATGTAGCCCCTCCTAAATCCTGTCCCCTTTTTTAGGGACTAAATGTTGTTGATGAAAATGAGTCTCAGAGAGCTGGTTTTGACCTTGATTGCCAGGGAGAATAAAGACAGAACAGGGGGCCTTGTACCCCCCTGATTCTTGGAGCTCTGGAATATGTTTTGTCTTTCTGCCCAGGGAAAAGGTAAAGTACTGGGAAAACTAGCTACAAATACACGAATAGGCTACAAAAATATGCAAAGAATACAGAGAATTTGTAAAAGAAAAAAGGCAAAAATCAATTCAGCATCACTTCAAATACTGTGTCATTGGATATGTCTAAACAAATACTGGTATAGGGAAAGAAAATTCCTTCCCAAAAGTGGGAAGCAGGTGGCATTTCTCACTGGAGGTACAAGGTAAAAGCATTCTCTTTAAATGAGTCCTTTATTTTTTAAACTGCTGAAATGACCGAGTTTAATTTGCACTGACTGAAGAAAAATAAAATGAAACATTGGAAGATGAACAAAAAGTGATCTTATATGGAAGATTAATTTCATAAATATGTTTAGTTTCTGTTGTATTTTCTCCAGCAGTAGGAAGAAATAGTCAGAACCTACCATCTTTGCATTAGTGATACTCATTAATCCAAGCAGAGCAACACTGTGTGCAACTACAAAAAGCATCTCTGAACAGCACCAAATATTCAGTTCAACTAACGGGATCATTATGCATGGTTTTACTCAGCTAATATTAACTGTTAATGATCACCCATAACATCTGGGAAAGAAGGGCAGTTGCACCACACTAAATGCTTCTGGCACTGCACTGCACATTGTCTTAGAGAAGAGACTTCTCTGAAGGGGCAGCCCTGGGTCAGCACAAAGGCATTACACAGTCACACTCGCTTCTATTTTCTGCCTCTTTGTTTGTCACAAGTCAAATTTTGCAGTCTTGATTTGCAGCATCTGTTTTTTCATGCTGTTTAACCCTGCTACTGGATTCTTCCTAGAACAAGATCACATTGCATCTTAAAGAACAGTGGAGGGCAAGTTTTAATTATTTGACCTCACTAATTTCAGTTGCTTTACGTAGGTTTTCTTGGTTTTTTAGAAGACAGCCTGTACATTCTCTCATTCTAGATTTCAATCACCATCTGTTCTCTGACCAGGCTTTCAATAATTCTGAGACCCCTAGATCATACCATTTTTTTCAATCTTGATCTTTTTTTATTTTTAGAATAAGCTTTTTCACATCTCAATTTTGTTGAATTCATTTTCTGTAATAAAAAGTACATACATTAAACATTACATTCTATGGTATCTTCCTACTGATATTATGAAAAATATGTTTAAAATCAGTTTTTCCTGAAAACAATGATTCTCTTCCTTTCTGCTATCAGCATTAGTCAATCAGCTGCTTACAGACAAAGTATGGAACTTCCTTTAAGCTTCGCTGCTAATCTATCATATTTTGAAATTATTTTGGCTGTTAAAAGCCTTTCTCTATTATTCCATTCTAGCCATGTTTCACTCAATAATTTATCCATGATAATCTATGTTCAGAATTCTCAGAGACAAGCATGAATAAGGTCCATCTCAATTAGTCATCAGTTGTGTGTGAGGATGAAGACAATTAAACTTTTGTAAATAATCAAACATTCAGTAGAAAAGAACTGAAAGTGTTTTTCCTCAATTGTACATAAACTAATTTTCAGGCAAACATTGAATGAATAAGAATGACTTTGTACCTGTAGTTAAGACAGTCCATGCAAATGCTTTAGAAAAAGTTAGTTATATGTGCTTGAACATAGGCTTAGGAGATATATATTGTCCATTTTATTATTTGCTGCATATGTATGTCTTAATGAAGATATAATTATTTCATTTCTTATATCTCTATCATGTTAATGTTGTTACTGTGTATTAAAAATACTTTGAAATTGTACCACAAAAATAAAAGAGAACAAATATTATTCTGGAAATATAAGGAAAAATAATGAATGAAATATATGGCTATTGGTCAGCAAAAAATGAATCAGACTTTTTAAAATCTCTAGTTCTACCATTCTTACTTTTACTGTTGTTATTTACAACACCAAAATTTTTGTTAATCTATCAATGATATTTCAGAAGCAAGTGGTACCAGTAAGATAGTATTTCCTTAACAGTAAATGCTAACTGATGCTGGATCATTTCAAACTTCAAAAATGAGCAATGGACAAGTGACTATATTACCTTTGAAATTCAAGGCAGTAGACTGAACTCCATGAGGACTGAATTTTTCTAAAACCCATTTAAAAAAAAAATTAATTTATTAAAAAAATTAAATATTTTTAAAATAATTTTATAATTATTTTTAATAATTTTAAAATTTTAGAAAAATATTTATTTTAAAAGAAATTTTTATTTCTTTTTGTTTTCCCTGTCATTGCTTACATTCAGTTAGTCTGGATAGCTGGAAAGAATACCTTTGGGCAGTGTGGCAGGTTGACCCAGCCAGCTACCAAGCACCACAGAGCTGCTCACTCACTTCTCTCTCCTGTGCAAACACAGAGAACTGGTTGACTGAGATAAAAACTGCTTAGTGAGTGGAGAAAAGGTGAAGAGGGGAGAAGTGATGCAAATGCAATTTCTCACAAGCAGAATGATATCCAGGCGGTCTCTGAGCAACAGCTGCCTCCCAGACCAGCCTCTCCCCACTGGACTCAATGATCCTGGTGGGTCCCTTCCAACTCAGAATATTCTGTAATTGTGTGATGTTTGGCATGGAATATCTCTTTGGTTCACCTGGGTATGTTGTCCAGGTGATGTCCTTTGCTCCACAGCCTTGTCCCAGGGAGTGAGGCAGGGTGAGGAACATCAGTGTGTAATCTACACTTTGGGTCACAAATCCAAAACATAACACTGTGCTGTCTGCTGGGGAGCAACTCCATCACTGTTGTACATACACAAACTAGCATTACACAAACTAGAGGAAAGGGGTTTCAATTATGGCCCTTTTCATGAGGATTACCTCTGTTGAAAATGCAAGGTACTTTTAAATCATGTATGGCTGTTTATAAAAATTCAAACCTCGCAGGTTTCTAGACAAACGATGCAATATGTTTTGAATTTCTGAAACAGTCACAAATATATTTTTCAAGAGTCTTTCTAAGGGTTTGTTCCTTACATCACTACTCCATTCTTGATTTTTAATTTTTATAGGTGAGAAAGTCTGAGTCAGAAGTACTTAATGATCTGTTTCCCATGTGCAGCAGCAGCAAGAGCAAAAGTGTGATGCAGAAATAACAAATTCTTATGGAACAATGAGCATTTTGCTGCATATGTACTTTTGGCAAACAGCGTGATAATTCTGTGCAGATTATCAGTGTAAATTGAAAAAAAAAAATCGGATTAATTTTCTCAGTACTCAATATATGCAAGCAATGAAACAGAAAATCAAAATGACACATAATCAATATCTGCATAGCATCATTCCCTCACCTAAGGATGTCATTTCCTAATCAGTAGAACAATCAAAATAAAAATGAAGACCAGTAAGGCAACAAGTTGTAATGAGCAAGATGAAACAAAACTACCCTTTCTGTGACAGAACTATCACAAGCACAGTGAAATGCAGAAGGACAATGGCAGACACACAAACCACAAGTGAAGACCTCCAAGGAAAAGGTACGATGTCTCAGAAAAACACTGAGACTCTCAAGAAGACAGAAGAATGACCAAGACAAGCATTTACCATCTACTTAATTGTCTGAAAAATCAAAAGTAAGGTGGGCAAAGATGAATCTTATTTCCTTTAATGAGAATCATGAAAGATTTATGTTTATGTTTATGAGTAAAATTCCTGTGACATTGAAGACATGCACAATTATCAACTCACTCAACTCACTTCCTTTGTATAGTAAAGGTTTGAACTAGATTACAGTCATCACCCAGAACCTGAACAAGGGCATATCTGTAAATAATAATCCAAGGGGCCATTTGAATCTGACAGGTCACAAAAACAGTCTGCAAGATGAGTAGGATCTTATTACTGGGGACAAGACATTAACTGAGATAGAAATCAGAGGTAAGGGATTTAATATCCCCAACAAAACAGAGTTATTTTATAAAGGAAGCAGTAATAGCAAAATAAAGTCTCCAGGCAAACTCTAATCTCTACTGAACTACATTATGTGAAGGTCAATGAGTAGGGAAGGAAGGAAATAGAAGTGTGGTCTATAGGGGCATAGAGATACAACTACAACAGCCTTGAAAAAAGCATCTGAAATTACTGTTAACTATTTAGGTCACGGCAGAAGAGAAAATCTTGACTTGAAGTATCAGCTATAACTCACAGTAAGGACCATAATGGATGAGGCACAGTTATTTAAAGAATCTACTGTTTGGATAAGCACTTTCCCAGCAGAAAAAGGGGTTAATTTTATATATATATATATATATATATTTATACATATGGAACAAATCTTCAGGAATAAACTCTTTAAAACTTTATAAATGATCAGTACCACAGGAATCAGCTGAGGAGAGGAACTTTAGCTCTATATATACACCTAACAATTATCAACCCAAAATTTTCCATTCATGACACAAATGTGAATGCTGTGTAACATTTCCCTTCAACTTAGGTGTTAAAACTGTATGACAACTACAAGAAAACATTAAAATTATCTGTATTTTCCCAATATATATCAGTATCTAGTTGACCAAATGTTTCATATATTTGTATAAATTATTTGTTGGTATAAACAGAATATCTCTCAAAGAACTACACATGACCACCAGAGGAGTGGAAAAGTAAGTGGAGACTTCTGATAGTGCCATTCATTAAATATATTCATTGCTTCTGTGATGTTCATTTTGACTTTGTTATTGTTTTTGTACACCATCTCTGACCATGTCCCAAACATCCCAGCTAAAGAGAGTATGGAAAAACAGGCCACTAGATGTAATACAAATATAATCAGCAAAAATAGCATTAACCTTTTAGTTGCAAAAGTTTCAAGCAAAAATTCAAATTTTAGAAAAGTTACAGCAATTTTGTACTTCATAAGTTTTACCAGTAAGTTACTCACTGTTCTTTCAACCCTTCATACATAATATATTGAATTTTCTATGTGGAGAACATTTCTCCTAAACAAACATCAAATATTTAATGCTAATGTTCTACATGACAAGGCAATAATCCCAAAATATATAATGTTAGTTTCTACTAGCCCTTTCCATCATGATATTTACAAAATAATTGTTTTTTCTCATGCCCCTGAAACCTTTTAATTATAAATGACTGACATCAAGGTGGGTGATTTTTAGAGAATTTGCATATGTTTTGAAAATATTAAAAAGACATTACTAAGGTATTGTGATCTTCTAAAGCCAAATATTCATTATATAATTTGCTTAGGCACCCCACAAATATTTTTGTCCGCAGTAAAGGTAACATTTCCAAATGAAATCACAACTCACAAACAATGCCACATATTTCCTTTTTTTCTTCTTAACATCATTTTCACATTGTTTTCATTTAATAAAACCTCTTTTAATTATCAAAGGGAGCTAGAGGCCTCACCATTAGTAAGGGTGCATCTTCCATGAAATATCAGGTACTTTGTGATGTACTGTCGTTACTTTCTTCAGTGTGTAGCAGTTTCTGTTCCACACACTGTGACAGTAAAAACAATAGCTAAATAAGTCAGAAAACATGAAGTATTGTCTCTCTCCTCCTTTTTAGTTGCCTTGTCACAATTGTTAAATTGTCTTTTGCTAGCACATTTGAGAAATCATCCCTTAGTGCCATTATGTAAGGCACTTTGGGATCTTTTGCAAACTAGGGTTCTATTTAGGCCTCTATTTTCAAGTGTGAATTATTAACAGGTCCCTAATATGGATTTTTAAAACTTGTTCTATTTTATATGAAGTCCTGTGTCAATTTAGGGATATAAAAGCACAAACTAGGTTACAAAAGAATAAAAAAAAAAGTCTTTGGAAAGAAGCCCTCCCAAAAACTCTTTCACTATAGGCACTGATCTCCAAAGTGCCTTAGACTGAAGCATTATCATAAGCTTCTATTCTTTCACTGTATACCACAGAGTACCAAACACCTGACAATATGATTGATTACCTTTCCTGCTCAGATACTGCATAACGAAATTAATAGTATAAGGAGAATAAAAAAAATTATGACAAAATGTATCTTTCACAGTCAAAGACATGAATAATAGAAATGGTGCTGGCTTCTTTTCCAATGATGATATGAGCATGTAATCTTGGTCATAAGAGAGTAAATATCAGCAAATCAAAATTAGCCATAAACTTAGTTAGTTCAAACTCTTTTTGTTTTAAAACAGAAGTCACTTTGTGACCTAATGAAAAGGTACACCAGTGATTTTCAGGTAGGGAGCAGCAGAAATGGTCTGTGAAGGGGCACCCTTGTGAAGAACAGCTCATTTTCAGAACAGGAAAGCAGGGGGAAGACAGACACCCACCCCATCCAGCCAGTCACTTACTCCCCTACCAATAAGACTGGGGAGAGAATCGTGAGGACAGAAATGAGAAAACACATGGAATGGGATAAAGACAGGTAAAACAAACATGACAGCTTAAATATGGTTCAGTAATGATTTATTTAGGAGAAGATACTAAAGCTTTCCAGACTACTGCCTTTGCTTTTGAAAATGTTTCTTTCTTACTGAGTTATGATGTAATTTCATTATCTTAAACCTATAAAGAATTTATTTTGAAACATTAGACTCCAGCATGCCATGTTCATAAAAATCTCACCAAGAAACCACTTAAAAAATATGACTTGCAGCCATAAAAATTCTAAATATGAGCTCTCTACTTTTATATTCTATGAGAACTGGAACAAAGACAAAACCTGTCACAAAACTATATTAAAACCCCTCACTTTTTAATATTCTTTCTCAGGTGAAAAAACTTTTTACAAGGGCCTGGAGTGACAGAACAAGAGGGAATGGCTGCAAACTGACTAAGAGTAGGTTTAGATTAGATATTAGGAAGAAATGTTTTACTGTGGGAATGATTAAGGCCTGGCACAGATTGTTCAGAGAAATTGTGGGTGTCCTGTCCCTGAAAATGTTCAAGGCCAGGTTGGATGGGGCTTGGAGCAACCTGGTCTAGGGGAAGGTGTTCCTGACCATGGCAGGAGATTGGAACATCATGGTGTTATGGTTCCTTCAAACCCAAACTTTTCCATGACTCTTGGTGCTGGGTAAACCTGCATTCAAGCATTTCAGACTTAAAGATATTTGTTATTGTTAGAAACACCAGGCTATGTTTTGCAACAAGGATGCATTGCATCACCCAAAACACTATGACACAACATGCCAAAATTTAAATATTTTTTACCTCACATACATTGCAATTTCTTTAAACACACATGCAAGAGAAAAAAAATAGTATCACTAGTTTAAAATTAAATGGCTTTCAGAAAAAAACAATGGATACTGAAATCCCTGAGGCTTTCATGTGTATGAATGTTTTTTCTTCTTTGAGGATGTGAGTGCCTTGAGAACATAAAGTTGGGCGGTTTCTCAGAAACTTTGTAACAGACATCATTTTCCCTGTAGTGCTAGTTTTGTCTACTGTACTGGAAGTCAGGGTTCTAAAGAGCATAAGAAAAATTCTTGGCACATTCAAAATCAGTTCTATGCAAAAGTGCTTGCTACAAAACATCAGTTTGTTCTCTGCTGATGATGCGTGAGATGTGAAGTCCTATGTTCCAGTCTGGCCATATTTCACAGTTTTAGTTGTATTCAATTCTTGAATGTTCATTTTGTTAAACTGGATTTTTTAAAGCAGATATAATTCTGATGCAATAATAGCTGTGAAAAATGCGTATTTTATGATTGGCTTTTCGCAAATATTAAAATGAATATTATATGTGTTATTTTAGAAAGTTCCGCTGTATTAATTTTTTAAGTAGTGTGTTAAATATAGTTTAGGTTATAACAAAATGTTAAAATAGAAACTATGCTATGTAAGATACTTTTTTAAAGAAAAGACTCACACCGAGATAGCAGCCACAGGACACCTAAATCTTTCAGAGAAAAAGAATTTATTGTTCTCTTATCAGAAGAAATGAACTTCTTCCCGCCTCGCTCAACCAGAACGATGCCATCAGGATTCAGAGAAAGAAGCTGACACTGACCAGACAGAATCCTTTATTTGAATGGAATTTATGAATCATGTATGAGGTGTATGAATATGCAACAGGCTGTTGCTTTTAAGGGTTAATCCTCTGTTAACAGGTGTCCTTTGTCGGGCTTATGTTGCCCAGAAAAAGCTACCCAGAAGTCTGTAACTCTTTGTTTCTATTGTCTCATATTGTCCTAATCCAAATTGTCCAAATAATATTACTCTAATTATATTGCTATTTCATAACCATTTTATTACTATTAAACTTTAAAAATTTTAAAAACAAGTGATTGGATTTTTCACAATAGCAGTAAACATATTTTTCTTATTCTGTTGTATTTAACATTTCCTACTGTCCCATCCTGCTCTAAAAGGGGAGTAGGAAAAGAGAGACAGAGAGAGATTTAATGCACCGTCCTTCCTTGAAACACATTGGTTTTTTTTTCTTATGCTTCTCTCCCCTTATTAAGGTTGTGGGTTTTGTTATTTTATACTCATTCTCACTCATTGAATTCCACATTCTCTTTCTTACTAGAGACACTTAGGTCTTGAAGTACTTTTACTGTTCTTTAATCAAATTTTGTATTAAAAATGTTATCATTAAAATTCAAGAAATGTCTAGGTTCTCCTGTATTGCCTTCTTGTTGAAATCTGTACCATTAAAAATCTTTCTTACCCCTCAAATTGTCTGCTTTAAAGGATTCTGAACACTTACCACAGTGACCAAATCTTCTTGATTTAATTTTTATCATGAATCATAGCAGTGTAGCAGCCAGTCAGTTTTCAAATTGTCCCCCAACAAACTTTGAATCACAAATGTTTTTGTAACTTTGATTTTAATAAAACTCTCTTCTCCACTTTTTGTCCTTCATCAAGCAGTGCTGCCCTTTAATTCTAGTCATGCTTTTATCCTGATAATTCAGTTGGGCAAACAGCAGTTTTGATGAAGTCCTAAACACAAGAAAAATACTTATGCTGTGTCTCACTCTTCCTGTCACCTCCCATCTCTTCCATCATCTTTTGGAGAAATGCACAAGTCAAGAGATGGAGGAAGGAGAGGGTCAGGCTCTTGAGCAATTGCTGGGGCTTTGCTTGAAGAAGTCCTTTAGCTGGGCATTATTTATGCAGAGACTTAGGACTGGGCTTGGAAAAAAAAGTCATAGTTATTTCTTTTGACTTTGTTGTTCACTGTGTCTTTGAATAAATGCTGAAGACTATAATAAATTCACATCGTATTTGCAGAACCTCTGTCTGAGACTGAAGGTCATTTGATAGGAGACTACCAACCATTTCCAGAAAGGAACTCTTTATCTCAGCTGTCTGAATGCCAATTAAACTGTAATTTATCAATTAGTTTATGTGGAATATGGATCCCTGCTAAACAAACATCAACTTTCTGATATATGGCTTTATGAAAGGATTCAGTTCACATTGCAGAAATATTTTTCACAGTTGACATTATGCCTTTCTTTGTTTTGCCATTGCATTAACCTCTTAGTCTTATCACTGAACATTAAAACTTTAGCATCCATTAATATCAAATAAAACCATTTGTCCTCCATTGTGAAGGAAATAATGCAGGATGACCTTGAATTCATGTACTGACTACCTTCTTACAACTCAGCCAGAAGTCTGGATTATTCATATATATACAGAAATGTACTTGTTTATGGAAACCTGATATGCTATCTGATGCTATGCTGCACTTCTAAAAGCTTTTATCTTGCCCTAATTTTAAGATATAATCCTTTATTGAAAGGATTGAAATGCCAAGGAAATACAACTCAGATCAAAGAAAAGAAAAGAAAAGAAAAGAAAAGAAAAGAAAAGAAAAGAAAAGAAAAGAAAAGAAAAATAATCTCTTAAAACATTAAGCAATTATAAAATAAAACTTTATTGCACTATGCAAAAGAATCCAAACAAACCCAGACATCCTAAGGCATATAGCATGTTCAACCACATCACTTACCCCTTAAAAAGAAAATCTAAAAAAGATTTCTAGAGGTATGGCATCTTCAGTGTTCACACATTCATCAATCTTCACACAAAACATTTCTCACTGGGCATGCATTAACCTTTTTTATTGGAAGTTCATAATTGCATGGTACTCCAGAGGTGAAATAAAGTAGATTTTTTAATTTTAGGCAGTGCATCTGGTGATTGCTAGACAGGCATGTGGGGTGTGATGTGAGATAGGAGAGAGGATTTTAATTGTTTTGGACGTAAGAACTGTAATCATTGTTATAGATGGATAATGAGATGATTGGCTCTCGCAATTAAAAGATAACTATTGTGTGAATGTTAAGAAAAGCTTTAGTGATGTATAGTTATGTTATTGTGGTTTAGATGTCCTCTGTTCTCCCCACAGTTCCCTTTCCCCCCTGTATTGCTGCCATCAGACAGCCGGGGCTGTCTAGGACAGGTACAAAGAAGGCTGCACATGTGTCCCTGGCATGGGGCAGTGGGGAATGGAAAAGCTCAGGGGGTTGCTCAGGGGGTGCAGCACAGCAACACCTGACCCCCAATCAAGTCACAAGAGAGCAATCTCCACTGATAAATGGCAAAGAAGAGCTGAGTGACAGACTCTGGGAGGGCGGGCTGGCTGATGCAACCCCCAGGGGTATAAAAGACTGAGCATCCATCCTGAAGATGAACTGGCCATGTGGTATCCATGAGGGGCAGTTCCCAGCACTGCAGCTTTTTCCTTTTATAGTCCTTTGTTGTATTTTTGTTAAGGTTTAATAAACCTGTTTAAATTTTCAAAGTGAGCAGTTGCTTCTCACCATCATGACCTTGGAGATCTCAATACTATATACAATCTTGGCATGAGGTTCTGGAAGGTGAGGGATACCACTTGGAAAGATCTATACATTATGACTCGTTCTGTGCATATTTTAAAAAAGTCACAGAGACACCGGTTCTTGCAGCTGGAATAGATGCTAATAAAGCCCAGGGTAAGGAAGCAAAAAGGGCCTTTGCATAGTATCCACAGATGTTTAATTCAGCCACACAGTGAGATATTCAGGGTCCCAGGCACACTCATGGGGAGATACCAGGTTTCTCCTTCCCCCCAGGTCAGGCTGAGCCAGGTGATACAAAGATCATGGCCAATGGGGGGCTAGGGAGGGAGTGGCTCAGGAACACAGGAACAAGGGGAGGAGCCAATGGGGTCCCAACAGCCCCTGAGGGAAGCTTCTTGTGTCTCCCAAACTCCGGGAATGCCCCTCAGGGTCCCCACAACCTGTAGCTGTTTTATAGCGCTGTTGAAAGTCAAATTTGTACACTGCTCTTGGATTGGTTCCCTTTAGAATTAGACATGGCCTGTATGCCTGTAGAACACTCTAAAATGCATTTACTACAAACAAAACACTGCTGAAAGGTTTTGACTCATTTCCATTCAGTATTGAAGGGCTGGAAATGAAAAAAAAAACAAGCAAACAAATAAATACAATTTAGTCATCTCTTATCAATTTACTTGCATATTGGTTTTAAGCACATGTCACACAGACACAGCATAGTTTGAATTGAAACCGAGCTTTCAAAGGTCACCTAAGCCAACTCCTCTGCAATGGCCAGGAACACCTTCAACTCAATCAGGTTCCTCAGGGTCCCTCTCCAACCTGACCTTCAGTGTTCCCAGGAATGGGCCAACTACCACCTCTCTGGGCAACTGGTTCCAAGTGTTTCACCACCCTCATTGTAGAAAATGTTTTCCTTACAGCCAATCCACATTAGTCATCGTTCAGTTTAAAGCCACCACTTCTTGTGCTATCAAGAACAGGCCCTGCTAAAAAGTTTGTCCCTCTCTTTCTTATAGGCTCACTTAAGGCACTAGAAGGCAACAAAAAGATGTCCCTGAAGCCTTCTGTTCTCCAGGCTGAACAACCCCAACACTCTCAGCCTCTCCTTATAGGAGAGGTGCTCCATCCTCTGTCTGACCCAATTCTGGACTATAACAGGTTGATGTCCTTCCTGTGTTCAGGACCTCGGGGCTGGATGTGGCACTGCTGGGAAACGGAAAATGCCTAAATACAATTATAAAAAAATAAATTCTGCTTATTAAGCCTACCTATGACTTTCCATTTAACTTTAACTTTTCATTCAACTATTGCAAAGAAGAATGTTTGGAAAACTTGTTATAACACAATTGTTAAACCAGGAACTTTTGTTTAAAAAATATAGCAAATATGTAAAAATTTCTATGATTTTCTGTATTTCCCTCACTCTGATATAATTTTCTAATAAATTTTAGAGTGTATTTCTTATTTTAAAATTTTTAAGCATTATTGGTACATGTACTTACAATTGCAGTATCAATATTTTTCTATGTAAAGTTGAAATTATGCATGAGATCTTCCAGCCCATTCATTTCTACCAGATCAGTCTTGACACATAAAACTTGAATAATGTTTCATATTAGAGGTAGCTCCAAAGACCAGCTAACCTTGCCACAAGGAGTATTTTCTCTTGGGATTTTTTTTCCTAAATTATTCTGGAACGTTTTCTTTGCGTCTTTGCTTTCATTTTGCTCAAAGGGTTTTTTGTTCCTGCTGAACATATTTCCACAGAAGTATCTTTCTTCTGGGAAAGAAAGAGGAGTAAGGGGAACTTTGGTTTTGGCTGTGGTGATGTATTGGTTTTTTTGGGTTTTTTTTTCCTTTTCAGTTTCCTCACATATGGAAAATAATAACATAGAAAAAAGAAAAGGTTTTGTTTATTCTTCTAACAAAAACAGCTTGTCCTCTCCACTGTAGCTCTAGTAAATAAATAAAGACCTAAAAAATAAACCTCAGGCAGCTTCAGTCAACACTTTTTCTAATTGAATTTTTGGCTCAATTGTTACATTTGCTGCAGCCTTCCTGAGCTTCTCAGCCTGTGAAAAGAGACTGTAAAAATCAGGAAAATTGAATCACTTAGGTGAGTGTTTCTGTTCATTCCATTAGTTGTTTTCTCTGGGAACAACCAACATACCTAGGATAACATAGGTAACACAGAATAATTTCACAAATAATATATTTTACACATATTCATAAATCACATGAATAAACCTGATGACAATCCAAAGGATTGATCCAGCACCGGAGACATGAAATGCATGTTTCAACTTTCTCCATGGCAGTATCTTTCTCATCTGTACCACTCTCAGTCCTATTAGAGGAGCTCCATCAGGGAGTTACTGAATATAGGAGTTCATTCTGTGGGGTCAAAATACAATGAACTGAAGTCTGAACAATTTATTTGAGTTGGCATTGCAATTTTAAAAAATAAAAAGGAATTTCTTCATTTTTTAAGGAAAAAATGAAAGTAATCAGATTGCTTTATTTTAAGGTAATAAAATAAGTAAATTACTTATAAGTCAACCAGACAATATTTTTGTTTCTTGTGTTTATTTGTGCTTGTTTATAATTTCAGACAAAAATTGGAGGTGGCTCCAAGCTGTCTCAAAACTGTAGCTATTTAATTTATGTTATTTCTCATGCCATTACCACTGGACTTTGAGTGAAAGCCTATTCTCAGCTTTTGACCTGGGGTTTTGAGGGGAGCCTTATGATGCTCGTATCCCCATTTGCCTGTTTAGCCCAGAAATAAGTTTTGCACCTACAGATTGGTTCTGAGAGCAAAGGCGGGAAGGGGAAAAAGAAGCACAGAGTTTGTTTTCAGTAACTGCACTCACTCCTCCACATTCCTGCTCCTGGACTGTGTTTTCTGTGGACAGACAGACAGCAGGACAGAGCTCTCATTTGCTTTTAGTTAGTTATTGTTAGCTAAGGCAGAGAAGTTCACTGGACTGTGTTTTTTCCTTTTCTTGGACCTGTTCAAACCTGCTCTGGACTGAACACCCATCAGAGCACCGGCAGCTCACACCTGTGGCCCACTGGGTTGGGTCTGAGCCATGGCATTTCCAGCACCAAAGGGACTGATAAGAGGCTGAGTGAGCTGAGCTACAGCCCACAAAAGGGACTTTCTGAGTCTGTCATCTCTTTTGGAGGGGCAAGAGGTTTTATGTTTAATATTGTTCATTTTTTGTGCTGGCGAATGCTTTGCCTGTTAAATAAACAGTTTTTTCCACTTTTCTCCAAGGGAATCTTTTTTCTGAACCAGCTGAGAGAGGGGCTGCTTGAATTCGCTTTCTAGAGGTTTTCTGCCAAATTTGCCCTGAACCAGGACAGGTTTTAAAAAGTCTGGTGAATAATAAAAATCAGAGAAGAAAAGTAAAAAATTAATATAAATGGAAAATTTTATTTGGGTCCCATAGGGAACTACGAGAATGCTTGACGATAAAAGTGTGTCTATTTGAAAATTCATATATATAGGTAATTTATTTCTAACCTTCTTTCTAAGTTTCCTGATTGAAATTCCACATGAAATTCATAATTCTACTTAATTCTTTTTCTGAGGGTAACTATAAGTAATTCTGGCACTGAGTTACAGCAATTGTATAAGCTTAAATAACACTTAAAGTATTACTGCTTGTATTTTTTTCTATGGGTCCTGTTTAATAAACCCTTCTAAAATAGTGGTGTTTTTAAATACATTTTCATGGAGATGTTCTTGGTAGAATAAGCAAAAAGTATATGGAAATATCTTTGTGCAGAGATTAATTTTAAGTTACCCAAACTCAAGGAGATTTCTATATTGAAACAGTTCCTAGGCAAGTGCTTAATGTATTTGTATTTAATGTTCTGGGTATTTGTGAAGGATATGTAAGAATTATCAGGAATGGCTGGCTACAAGAGAGGTTGAATGGATCACAAAAGGGCTGTGAAAGGGCAGATCAACCCAAGAATATACTGCATGAATTGCCATCACTATTCTAACAACTCTCCCAGTCAGCTGCCAGCTTTACCCTGAGTCAAGGGGTTTTATCCAGTCATCCATTATATGATTATTTTCACCTTAGCAGAGGACTGGAATTTTCTATTCTCAGCTTCTTTGATTCCTTCCATCACTCCAGTATAATATCAGATATTATCACACTATTTCTAGAAATTATCACGGGTTGTAAAGTTCTTTCCTTCTCTATGACTTTCTTTCACTGAGATTTTTTTCACTTGTCAACAAGAACAATAAAAAGATACATTTCAATCTTTTCAATTTTCCTCTAATTTCAATTAATTCAATTAGGGGAAAATAACTAAGTGTATATGAATTGGCCTATTTTAAAAAAAATTCAACAAAAAATAATTTCATTACTTAAATACATGTGTGCAATAGTTATTAGTTATCAACTTATATTCTTTGCAAGTTATAAATAGGAATACAAAATTTTGGGAAATAAGTAACTCTGCTGATTGATTACAGTTTAAAATTATTACTTTCATACACACAGCAATTTTTTGTTTCATTTGTACTTGAAAAAAAGAGCATGAATGTAGACTTGTTCACTGTATGGTAGCCAAATTTGTACAAGAGATTAGATTAATAGGTCTGGATATTTAGACCTACTGAATGTTATTATGGTACCTTACAAAAGGTGCTTCCTCGGCAATTTCCAGGGATCATTTTGTGGAAACCACAAGCTGATGAGTGATTCCCTGTACAGCTTGATATTCTGTTGCCAATTTGCTTCAGTTGCCTTTGTGAGCAGCATGTATCTGGGAGCTTGGGCTCATGAGGGGTCTCAGCCTAATTTCTGCAAAACAGATTTCTCCCAGCATCACAGAGAGGTCAGCAGAGAATATATGCATAGACTCCTGAATGAATTTTAAAGACAGTGTACGAGCAGGAAGCCTCTATTACATGAATCTTGTTATTGCAGCTTGAGTCAAGGAAAAATCCACTAAGGATCTTCTGCAGCACCCTCACCAAGAATATTTTGGCACATATTTATTGAATTCAGCAATAGATATTTTATTTAGGATTTTAACAGTGCATTACTGAGTTTTATTTTTGGACACTGACTAATGATTCTGATTTAATACATTGTGTCATATCTAATGCTTCATTTTGCTTTGACCTCAGCTGTCTTGCCACAAGGGGCAGTTTATAAATATTCCATGGCCCTCTATAACAAAATAGATCTGCATAATTTCTGAGACACTGAGCTACCTAGGATAATTTGAGACATTTATTAAAGAAAAGCTTCTCCCTTTATAGATGTTTTATAATTCATTTTTCTTCTTATGACAGAGGATTTCCTTATTTAAAACCCAATATGTTCCATAATTAAGGTTCCATTCAACACTGAAAAATCACCCTATGGCAAAGATAGGTCCCTAAGGTCAGGTCTCTTCCACAGATGTAGATCATTGTTTCTCATGAAAGAGAATGATTTCTAGAATTCTATTTGATTTTAGAAGTTAAAAATAAAACCCTCTGTGGTGTGTGTTTCAGTTTGCAGCCTTAAACATTTTAAATTAAAAAGAAGTATTATTTTCATAAACTCCAGAGAAAATCTTTGGCTTTCTTTTCAAAGGACACTGAGTTGTTATCATAGCTTCTGAGAGTAATCGAGGCATTCCCATATTCAGGTCCTGGTGAACCCAATTTTATGCCTTAATTTTAAAACATCTGTAGGTAATTTATGGGCAGCTACCAGAATCAGCAGCACAGTTTGTTTGCTTGTGCTCACCTGTGACACGAATAGTTGTAATTCCTACTTCAGAATCCTCAGAGATGTGGAGAAGGGAGGTATAAAGGAAGTAAGAGCAAGAAAACACATTCATAGATTTCTGAGAGTTGTTGAGCCTATTAAAGTGTTATTAAAACTTAATGAACATCACCATCACCTTCAACATATTTCTGCTTTGTTTTGTAACACCCTCAAATTTTTTACAAGAGTGAGAGGGTTTTACTTCTGACATAGATTTCTCGTAAGGTTCATAAGGCTCATAATATTGGAAACTCCAATATTGTAAAAGGGATTAAAAATTATAACAAAAAGACACAGTTCTGGCTCAAATGGCTCAATGTTGTACATTGAGATCCAATAAGCTTGATGCAGGGTTGCTGCATTTACGGTTTTGTGCATTTCTTTTTCTTATTATAAACCCAGTGAAAAGTTTATCAGTGGTGCTTGGTAGCTCTTTTATTTCCAAGATACTTAGATAACTACACTTATTTTATTAAAAATATATTTTAAAAAAAAACAACCCCTAAAAACAAATCAGGAAGAAGAAGCTATATAATAACTACTAAACATTAGAAAGTGAACTGTTGGTCTGTAACATGCATAGCACATTCTGACAACAAACAGCGTGAGTAAATATTTTCACATTCCCATATTCACCAAAGCAAAATCATTACCTTCATCTTCGTTGAGTTCAATTGCAAAAAATTAAAGAAAATGAGAGTGTTAGATTGGTCTAACTCCAAAATTTCTGCTGTTTTAGGTAACTGGCAAAAAGCAGGAAAAAGGAAAATGTGTGCTGATTTTCCCTGTTACCTGTATTGCCTTATATTTGCTAGGTGGAGCTTGGTAAAATCTGAAGCCCTAGGTTAAATTAGTATTGATTTTCTAAGCAAAGGACAGAGAGCTTTCATAGGCAGGAAAGCATCACCATTTTACTTCTAACTCAATAAACTGGAGACCAAGTTCAAAGAGGGTGAGAAATTGAACATTTAATTTATTGTGTATAATGAATAAGAAAGATTGGTGAGACTACTTGCTAAAAACAACTACATGTGACATTGGAATAACAGCCTAAAAATTAAGTCTTTTTTATTTGCAAATTTTCATTGGTAATTTCTGACCTGTCCTGAGATTAATTTTTCCTCCATACATCCTTTTAAAGGAAAAATATGGATAAGTGCTCCCTGAGCACCACTCTCATCCCACTAAGACAAGAATGACCAAGGCCAAGCACCAATGTGGGACCAGTGAAGGCAAAGTCACAGTGTTCTGTGCCAGAGAAATCGATTGTCATTGGAGTTCAGAACAAAAGTGAGTGCCAATACCTTGTAGGAGGAGTGTTGGAACCCAGGATATTTCTCTGGCTGCCCTGGAGGACTCGAGACACTGGCAGGGGGCTCAGAGACCTTGGCACAGAGTCAAAAACACCTGTGCCTTCAATTTTAACCCATGGAGACAGTTACTAACTTTGTGCAAGGGTTACAAGCCACAAGAGTTTGAGTAGAATGGCAGTGAATTTATCACCAGGTGAAAATGTAGAATTTTGGAGCTTTTAGAATGGGGGTTCAAGAGGCAAGATGGAGGAATCAGGGCGTGTCCTGTCCTATTTCTTCTTCTTCTTGTCGTCCATCTTCTGCTGTGGTGGTGGCACTTTTGGATTGGTTTAGGATAGAGACAGACTGTCTAACATAGGTGATAGGTATTGGAAAATTATTGTAAATAAAGTACACGTAGTTCTTAGTATAAAAAGACAACACCACCCCAAGAGTGGTCAGTGTGCCACAAACCGACCTGCTGGACAGACCTCAGCAGGTCAGAGAAAGAATGTATTAGATAAGAGAAAATAAACAACCTTGAAAAGCAGAGCTGAGGAATCTCGTCTTCTTCCTCAAGCACAGGGCTGGGAAAAAAAGATTTTTTAATACCTCAGGAGCCGTTTCAGCAGCGACAAACCCGAGAGAGGAGGTCACTGTGCTTGCTTCAACACAGGTGGTCACCCATAGGTTTTAACAAGCCACAAGGCTGCAATCAAATTCTGACTGCTTCCAGACATTCAGAGCTCATATCCCAACAGTGCAGGATCTTGCTCTAGCATGGGCAGAACCACTTTCATGTCAAATGTGCAAAAGCACCTGTGAGAAGAAAAAATAAAGAGATTAACTTGTGCAAGCAGTGCAATATGTTTCAAAGCACAGTCAATCATCTACTATGAACAAAATCTTTAAATTAAAAATATTAATGCTGAAATCTAAAGAGAGGAGCTCAGCAGATGCTGGGTATCTGAGTCTTCCTAATAAACATGTACTTTAAAATAATATATGTTTTTTATTAATACGCATTTTTAAAATTTCCAATATGCCACTCTATTAATTTAGAGATATATAGCAAAGAATAAAGCTAGCAGGTGAAGAAATACTAAGCAGCTTCTGAAGGAACTTATACTAGTAGGTTTTTCCACAACATCAAATCATTGTACTGAAAAATCTCTTTCAAGTTAGGTGACCATTTTATATCATCTGCAGTACCCAAGTTCCAGCAATATATAAAAATGACAAAAAATTTTCTACAGGAAAATCATTTTGATCGAATTTGTAGCCTGACCCTTCTGGCAAATGACAAGAATGAAAAAAAAAAGTTTTATATGAGTATTAATTCTCATTTACTAATCAGTTGTTTTAAATAATTTTAAATTACTTTCTCTCCTGTATAGTCTTCCTCTTCTTTTAAAAAATTCTCCAACACTTCTTAAATTAGTTCACCCCTATTTAATTTTTGACAACACTTTCGATCATGATGAATGATATCTGTTTCCAAATACAACACTTTGCTTTGCATAGAATTCATGTTAAAAATACTCAGTTTTCCAACCTAACATCATATCTACTTGCTTCAGTATTCAGTTGAGGGTTTGTTTCTTCAGATGATCTGGCTCCTCTAAATCAGAACATAAATTCTTTCTAAAATTTGGGATGCTTAACTACTGCAATAAAATGTTGATCTAGGTAGTTCTTTCTACTCTGTGGAGATTGTTAAAACTTAAAATGGTTTTCCATATTTTACTTAAGAAAAAAAATCTAAAATATTTTGAATACAATGTTACAATATTATCAGAAAAAAAGAAAGTACTTCAGAACAAAGTCTATTCAGGACAAATGTGATTTTATGACTGTGTTTGGTTTTTTTTCCACAAAGACAAGTGTAAACAGTCAGTACTCTTAATTTTCCACTCTTGCCCTTCTGTGAGAAGGTAAGCATAAATCAAACCCCATTTTATAGTTTATGAATCTATCTCCATTTTGTTTAACATACCCTTCTGGCATCCCTTTTTGACTAGATTTCTGTTTGTGTAAGTATTTACTTAATGTGACCTATTACACATTTTGACATCCTGCATGCACCCCCTTTTGGTTGCAAAAGTGTTAACTAGAAATTCTTTCATGCTGAATTTTTGGCATGCTGGTATGAACAGGTGGGACTGATGTGAAGAAGTTTGGAGGTTAAAAGGATATTCTTTCCAACAGGAAAAAACCTCCTGTGGAGTTGAAGGCTGCCAAGTAACTGAAGTGGCATTTGTTGCCTAGTTAGCTGTCATATCACCTTGTGACTAGGAATAATGCCATCTAAGCAGATGCTTGTAATGCAAATTGATAGCCAATGTTTGTGTATTTACAACTACTGCTTGAAGAAGTTGAAGATTTCATATTTTAGCCAGGAGGATCCATCCATCCAATGCTTTGATGCATACGGATTAGGAGGATGAGGTTTCCCCTATGCTTCATCTCACAGCTACTCTGAACTACTCTGAATAAATCTCTTTTCCACCATGTCCTTCTTCACAGCCAATGTTTCTCAGTGCATTCCTGTTAAACACACCACATATCAATAAAATGTGTCTACTATATTCAGAAAAAAAACTGGCCTTCCCTGGAGTAATTATTTGAGTGATGGATGTAAGAGAGGTTATGAAAGGCAAATAAAATAATTGCTGTCCTGAGTTTGCTCACAAGGACCTTAGAGCCATGGGAGCAAGGCTAAATTGCCATTCTGTATGACTCAAGTCATCTCTGTGGGTCATGGTTTTGGAGAAAGAAACAAGGAATATACCCCTGGAAGTCCTTAATTTTGTTCTGTGTCTTTTTTAGGGGAAGTTGCCAGTACCAGCAAGTCATCTTTTTGATTGCTGTGGGGAACAGTGCCGGCTCTGTCCTTCCCCCACTGCCTCCTATCCCTTCCTGTCCCCTCAGGAAGAAAATCATTGCAAATGGCAAACACAGCTGAGCAGCTGCTGGGAATGAAGCAGCAGTGAGGAAGCCGAGCCCATGCTGAGTGGAGGAGAGCAGTGCCGGTGCTGGAAGCAGCCACACAGAGTCCAGTCCAGCATGTGAGAGATGATGTAATATTTTGCTGGAGCCAAAAGGTTATTAAGCGGAGAATGAAATTTGTTGGTTTTGGTCTCTATGTGTTGTTATCTATGGTCTGGATTTGTTTTAGTTCATTTGTTGAGTGTTGTTGTGAACTGGGAAAGGAGTGTGGTGACCAAAAAAGGAAATAAGATGAGAGGGGACGTGACAGAAAATTAGGCAGTGGGAAGAGAATGTAGGTTCTTGAGTACCCATCCAATGGGAAAGGGGACAGGGACCAGCCCTGGCCAGGAAAGGGTATAAAACACAGCCATTTTGTTGGAGGGTGTGTGTGTGTTCAGCTCTGAGGGGAGTTGGACACACCCAGCTCAGCTGAATCCTTACAAATAAACAGTTTTCTTTTGCTCTGAAGACTTTGTCCCCCATTTAATTGTATCTAAAAGTTTGTTCATTTCTAAGAAGAAGAGTGAGGGGAGCAGTACATACAGTGGTGCCACATGGAATTTGACCCAGCGGAGTAGAGAAGTCCAATGCAGTGCCATAGGACAGAATTGAACCAGCCTTGGAAGCCAAGCAGAATTAAGTCAAGGTGGTGAACACTTTTCATGTGTAAAGTACCTTTTCTTTTTGTATACTTTTGTTGTTAATATTGCTGTTATTACTACACATTTCTTATTCCATTGCTGTTTGGTTTCAGTCACTTGTTATCTCAAACCATAGATTTTGCTTTTGGCCCCCTCTGACTGGAGAGAGTGGGAGGAATGGAAGGGGCTTCTTTGCCGTTTAATTTCCAGGTGGTGTTAAACCATTACAGTGCTTCATCTTAGATTTCTGCAGGATTCTCACAAATTAAGCAAAAACACAGCCTATTCACAGAGAACATTCTAATGTAATGTGATCTGAATATACCGGAATGTCACAAGAACTGCAGCAGAAAGTAGCAACAATATAATCAGTCATGCATTAAAAAAGACCATGTTTTAAAGATGAGCTCATCTAATTTTTCTGACAAGTCTTGGTGATGCATGTCTGCTTGTACTAATATTCATTTTTATCTTATAACTGAGTCATAAACGAGTCCATGTTATTCAGAAAAATTTAAATATTAAAGGAAAGCTGCTGAAGACATAGACATCTGAAAGGCAGGTCCAGGAGCACATGGAATGGCTTTTGAACTTGACAGACCAATATAAATATTTTGTAATACATGAGAAGTTACTTTCTTTGGCAGCATACAGAAGCAAATATGACTAATGCTAGTGATATTTGAAGCAAAGGGAAGAAATATAAGAGGAAAATAAAATGTGGTCTAGAAAGTCATCATACTCTGTGTTTGCATTCAAGAGCATGCAAGAATATTAAAATGAAAAAAATATTAAAAACCCAGGAAAAACAGTTGTATAACTTAAAAAAAAAAACAAAACCAAACCCCTAAATTTAAAATTGTGGACAAGAGTGCCATTGGCATCATTGACATTGGATTCAATAAGTCCATTAATATTACTGGGATAAGCATCCAAAGGATCAAAACTAAAAAACATAGATCTACAATTTGTTAGCGGGGGGAAAAAGGAAGGAAATTTTAGGATTCTGTAGGCTTTCCTTACTTCAGTGAGGAAAGGAAAAAATGACAATATCTTGATGTTTTGTGTTTCCAAGACAAGAACAATTAAACATCACAGCAAAAAACAAAGGAATTCAATAAGATTTCAGAAGAAAATTAGATATGTTTTCCTTATGTTGGCTTTCTGGGACTCAGAGAAAGATACCGAAAACCAATAAAATATGAGATTGGACATGAGGAATATGAAAGATTGATAAATTTAATACTAGTATATTTAGAAGTGGAGTTGAAATTCACATAATCAGTAAGTCTCATTCAGGAAGGACTTGCAGAATTAAATGGGACAGTAAGGAATTGATATGAAGACAAAAAAGAACCAAAAAAAGACTTACTGATAAAACTCCAGAGAACACAGGATATGATTATGGAAAAACCTGTAATTTTATCAAAAATAAAGAAAATTAGAATTGATCATATTCTTAGAAGCCTGAGTGGAAATAAGCCAGTTGAGACACTGACAAGATAAATCTTGGTAACTTAAACAAGGAGATAAGTTTATCATCAAGCAGTGTCTACTTTATAATTAGCCAGAAATATCAGTAATCTCAGAACACACTTTTCCTTGACTTTTTTGTTTGGATTAATATTAGCTGTAAAAATGTAACAACATATTTTGAAACTATAGGTTATGTAGTTAAGTGATGTTTTAATTGTCCTAAAAAACAGAAAACAATATTAGCCAGAAGTAATTGAAAACACATCAGTAAATTAAAGGAAAAATGTAAGCAATTGAAATAAGTGAAATGCTTTTAGTGAGTAAGGCATGAGTGAACTCCCCTCAATTCCCTGTCTGGGGTGCAGTTAAACTTGTACTAAGGGAGAGGTCTAAAATGCATGTTTCAGGATAAAGCAAGAAGTACCAATGTCTCAAATGGATGAGATGGCCAAAATCTCTTTTAGGTCTAGAAGTGTTCAAGGAAGACCTGCAAAATTAAGTTTGCAGGATTCCCCAGTAAATATTTACAGATTTTTTTTTCCTCATCCCTCCCCTCTCCCCCCCCACCAAAAAAGGTGTTTGAAAACTTAAGGAATTAAAGTTTCAAATTAATCTGCCATACACATAAACTCTTTCATACTGTTAGTCTAGATTCTGCCACGAGGACACAAGATCAAAACAGCTTTTGCTTTCCTTTTTTTCCCTTTATTAAAAATTTGAGTAACCCATTTTATGCAAGTCACTTGGAAAAATCCCTTCAATTTTCATAATTTGTAAATATATCCATATTTAAGCATTTAAGGATTAAGAATTTTGCTTACATTTGTGGTGAAGAACTTAAATAAGAACTTTCAATTAAAAACTTGAAGTGTAAAATACTATTGCAATATAGTCATAATGCTCAGCACCAGTTACATACAGTGACAAAAAGATGACTTGTAGAGTGAGTCACACTGAAAAGAACAAGTTTTGTTCTCACTTTTTAGCAAGAAGTTAGAATGCTCAGCCTTGAAAGGTAAATGTGTCGCTTTTCCTTACATCCCTCTTGATTTCTGTTTTTAAAAACTCACTTGATACTGTCTCTGGAACTGGACAATATTTGTTTTCAGTTTCAGTATATTGGATCAACTGGTTAAACAATGGAAGTAAGCAGTTCTGAAGATACAGAATATAATATATATATTATAATATATATAATATATATATATTATATATAATATAATATATTAAAAAACAGTGCTGTATTATTTAACCAAGAATAATATATATAATATAGAAATATGAGGAAATAGATATAAAGAATTTACAGCACATACTGAGTTGATCAAACAGGGCTGAAAAGATACAGAGCAATAAAGGAAATAACTGAATAGCAAATATATAGATGAGGGAGGAGTTGTGGGGTGGTGCTTTGGGGGTTTTTAGTATTGTTTCAATAACCAGAGAAAGTGTAAGAAGAGATTTTTTTATTGTTTGTATTCAACTTTCCAGAAAACTTCCCATCATGAAACTGGCACTGAGTATCCCCACAGATGACCTTTTTTAAAAATTCTTATTAGTACTAATGTACTTTTATTCAGGATAGTTTTGATTTGATGATCACAGGACATCACAGAAAAACATGGAAAATGCAAGTCATGTGAGGAGATTTACAGAGAAATATTAAGGGAAACATAGAAAAGTCTCATTTGCACATGAAATTTATACCAACATTTCGGGAAATTCAGCTGGTCTGCAAGATTTGAAAGAGCAGAATATAATTCCTGACAGCATTCCCTCTCCCTCAAATTAATAAACAGAGAGAGGATGAGAATTGGCTATATAGGTTGGGCTTTTTTTGTTTGCTTCTTTGCTTCGAGGAAACATTAGAATTTTATCTTCATTAAGACTAATTTGAAGCCAGGAACATCTAAAAGGCAAGAGGAGAGAGACAGGATGAGAAACAACAAGGAGTGGAAAAAGACAAGGCAATACTAGAACCCATAATTCTTTAAAAAAAAAAGTCATTCCTCAGAGGAGACAAGAATGGCTGAGATTTACCTCATTTCATGAATTGGTTATTAAAATTCAGAAGAATTCTTGCTTCTGAAGCTGCTTAGGTTTTAAACTTGCATTTATCTGCTTGCAATATGGGCCATTTTTTCTTCTGACATATTTATGATTTTTTTTTATGACAAGTGAATATTATTTTTATTTACTTAGCACTGAAGCAATTATATTATGTGGGCTGATAAATAGTAAAAGAATATTTATCAAAACAGGAATGAAAGCTACTAGGTTTGCTTGTGTGTCAGCACAAATTATTTATTCTGTTTACAATAAATACTTTTTATCCTAGTCACCTGGGAAATCAGACCCAGCCACACATCAGTAGTCTCAATAGCAATTCTGAGAAGGAAGAATCTCCTTCTCTCTCTGTGATTAATAGCTGCCAAACAGAAAATAGACTGTTTTGGACCATATTAAAATCAAATCTTTCTTTGAAAATTTTGAATATGTACAGATACAACATTGTCCTTCAGAACAATTGTTTAAAAATTCTAGTTTACTTAAGGAATGTAGGTCTTGCTTCTCTTACAAACTGGACTAAGTATTGTTCCTCATAGAAAGATGACAGATGATCAGACACAGAAGTGGACTTAACACTTACTTTTCCTAGGGTGTGAATAGACAGTTTCTGGTTGTGTCTGAAAAAATGCTGTGGATTTCTGTAAGAAATTTTATTTTAATTAGATTTTGAAACTTCTTGACTTCACTCTTGTGACCTGTAACTGGATTTGAGGGAATGGCATGAAGCTGAGTCAGGGGAGGTTTGGGCTGGATATTGGGAAAGGTTCCTCACCCAGAGGGTGGTTGGGCACTGGAATAGATTCCCCAGGACTGTAGTCCCAACACCAAACCTCTCAGAGTTCAAGAAGCATTTGGATTTTTGGGCTATCCTGTGCAGGGCCAGAAGTTGGACTCAATGATCCCTGTGGGTCCCTTCCAACTCAGCTTATTCTGTGATTCTGTGATCTGTGATATCAAATGATATGAAGGGTTTTTTGATTTTTAGCACAGTAATTGACTCTGATTTAGTTATGTTAGGAGCAGTCAGTGACAACTGACACAATACAAGTAAATAATTTAAGAATTCCTAATGCACTAAGTCACAGTGACATTCTATGAAGATAAAATAAACAGAAAATTCTTATTTGTTATAAAGATTTTATTTATCAAAGAAGTGCAAAACTACTATTTAGTTAGCAGAAGACATGAAAATATTTTTCTAAACCCTTTTTAAGGGAAAAAAAATCCTACAAAAAAAAAAACTCTTTCTTTGCTTTTCACAAATCTAAGAGAAAATACTTAGACTTTGCTGCACAGGATAACTAAAGAAGCTGATCTCTACTGTGCTTTCAGGTTTTCACTCCATTAATTTGATGCTTCATGAGTGGGGCATTTAGAAATCTTTTCCTTTCCTTTTTAATTGAAATGAAAAGTATTATCTCATGCACTCTTAATAGGATTAAAGGATCCACCATTCCCTCCTGCCTAGCTGGGTAATTGTACAGATGTACGTTAATTAGCTTTGTGTCAGTGCTTGCATCTTCCACAGGTTCTGCTGTGCTTGCTTGGCTGGGTAATTTGTGTTTTGAGGTCTGAGGGGAGGAAATGTTTCACATGAAGTATTCAGATTTTTACTCTAAACCTTAGAAGTAAAAAACCCTCATGTTTTAAAGTATTCATAACTTTTAATTCATTCCTTTAATTCATACCTTTTAATTCATACCTTTTAATTCATACTTTTTCCTCATTTTCCTCAAATCAGTAATTCCTAGCCAGTAAACAAGACTTTATGCAATGTAAAGGTGCATTTTAATACATGGAAATAGAGAGAGATGGCTATGTAATATTTATGGTTTCATTGTTGCAGTTGGGATGGTGTAAGAACAGTCCGTCTGTTAAAGCAGGTCACTTTTCCATTTTAAGGGGTTTTTTTTCTCATATATCTACTCTTGTACATATATTAAGTTAGATCAAAGGCAACTGAAGAGGTAAATATGAGAATATACCTATATATCCATTCTTGAAAAGTAGCCATAAAAAGGCACAAAAAGAAGACAAAGATGAGACTGAACATGTATCATACTTCCACTTAGTACCTCTAAATTCCATATGGTTTTTCATTTGGAAGGATGTCCTGAGATAAGATGTTTCAGTTGGCACTGAAGTTTAAATTTCACAGATAAATTGGGGTCAGATTTCAGAATCAATTCAAAACCCAAATACATACTTGTAAACACTTCACATTTTTTATGAAGTTGCTATTTTGGATTGCTTATTTTATATTTATTTCATCATTTAAAATAGGATTTGGATGACAGAAAGCACTGAGCAACATGGTTGCATTTGTGAAAATAGTCAGGTAACTCTCCAGAAATAAAAAAAGTGATAGTCTGAATTATCTTTATGTTTGGGAACAGGTCACAGATGGAGTTCTCAGAGTTCATCTTTTGGGGGAATTCATTATTTACTTATCAAAACAAGAAATTTTTACCTGGAATTTTACGACTTTTTTTCAGTAATTTTTTGTGTTTGATAATACTGGAGCATTTGGTGAAAAAGAAAGAAATTAGGCATTTGAACTTATTCTGTATCAGCTTTAGAAAACTGTACTTCAAAAATCTTTCCTCAAAAGACTGGAATCACTGGGGATCAAGTCCTTGAAAGCTGGTCACATTCTTCTCACTTCTGCTTTTTTCTGCTTTCCCCATTTACATTATGTGCTTTCACCTCCTATTTTTCCCCAAGTTTTTTATTATTTTCATCCTGCTCCCACCTGTAACCAGCACTCAACATTTCACTATTCTGCTTTTGTAGAGGTGAGTTACATGTTTCATTTTATCCATAGTGAGCAACACTTTTGAACACAATGCTTGCAACATGAGTTTAGATTTCTGCAAGCTTTGTGGCTTGTATTATATACATAATATTACAGAAGATCTAGTCTGTACTTGGCAGGAAATTAATATCTGTTCAGCCTGAACCTGTACCTTCAGGAAGGAGTCTATCATGCATGTCAATCTAAAATCAGGAATATTTTTGTCCCAGTAAGGAATTGTTTTTGTAAGGATTTATTCTAACAAGTACCTCAGGAGAAAATAATGCAGAACAACATATAAAGAGAATAATTTATACTACATAAATTCACATGTGCATGACATGAATTCAGAATGAAAGTGTTCTTTGCCTAGTTTTGGTTAGATAATTTAGGAATGAATAATAATACTAGTATTAAAGACTGTCTTCCTGAAGAGGCAGAGAGAAGCGTAAGTTATTCTTACCCTATTCCAATTTCACATTAGACCCTGCTGTTAGAAACTGTTAGAATTAAATGGTTGTTGTAGATCCCTTCCAACTGAAACAGTCTATTCTAAACTGCACAGTCACAGCAGTGTGATATCTTGTCAGAGTCTTTTGTATCTGTCCCATCTCTGAACAATTATACATATAAAGATTTAAAAACATTCTAAAAAGGTAAAGGTGGTGAAAGTTGTTCAGTGGAGTAATATATATTCACAATGTCAAAAAGGAAAGACAGTTATAAAGTAGATAAAAAACCACAAAACAGTAGTAAGGTACTGAAATCTAATATTCATATTCACACAAATGCTATCTATAGCTTTATTCACTTGATATGAACAGCAGGTTGATGAGACAGGCCAATTTCAGTGTGTAGTATTGAAATGCTACACAGCTGAAAAATTCATAAGCAAGGGGACATTTTGGCCCAAACCCTTAAATAGTTCTCAAAAAGCGTAAGTAGGACCACTAAGGATGTATTTATACACTATGCATATCTTCAAGACCGGAATTTCTCCCTGTAAAGAATAAAAAAAGGGAAGACTTTTTTTTCTTTTATTGGTAGTATATGTGAAAAAAGGGAACCAAAAAACAGTGAGAAGAGTAGCTGAAAGGTGCTGATCTTTCACAAGTGACAACCTCATCAAAATAATTGTGTGACCAGAGGAAAGCAGTTGCTTTCAGTTTTTCTGCATCACAGCTGTACTGAGGTGAGGGACATTTCGCTAAAACACTGTTCTCTGGCAGGGGGATACAGCGGTCCAGATGAACGCAGGGTGCACAGTGGAGCCTCAGGTGCAGCAGGATGTAAAGAAAAGGCTGAAGAGCTGATGAGGACCAAGCACAGGGCTCTCTCCAGAAAGCCAGTTTGCCCTGATTGCTGTTGCCTACAACAACAAACTTGCATTACATGACTACACAGTTATCTCTGAACAAGCTGGTTTAAAGCTCATACACCAGTATGTAATGCAGCCATAGTGCATGGAAAGCCTATTCACACTTAAATGAGATAATAACTGAGAAAGATCAGTTTGCTGGAGTCTCTTTATCAGCAGATGCTGTTCCATATCCTGGAGATTGAAATCACACACACATCTATTCACGTAGATTAGTATTCAATAATGTTTTATTTAGAAAGGCATGAATACCAGAGTAAATGCGTTCAAATAATTAAAGAAATAATTTATTTGAGTCAAGATCAATGGATTCATTCTCTACATTAATTTCTGAACTGAGTTTTGAAGAAAAGGTCCTTCCTCCATGCCCTGAACCAGAAAAGATGACCTTTGGAAAAGAGAGTCAGTAAGTAATACAGCAATATATGATAAATGGTATGATGTGTGATCTGGGGCTTTAAAGCCTGCTAGTGCCCTCAGGCTGTGACTGAGTGATGTACCAGAGATTTTCCCATGTGCTTACTTTACTATGCCAGTTTTGCTGTTAAAGAAATTTGGATGGTTTAAAAAAATAAATTCAGCTACTCACCATTGCCTCACAGACACAGTTCTAATCCTGTTTGATCTGTGTAGTCTGCTAACTATATCTCTGAGCTATTTTTCCAATAGAAACATTAAATTTCTCATATGTACAATTACAGGCATGCAAGTCCCAATAGGATCAAAGCCTGTGGTCTGTTCATGATGTGGAGCTACATTTGCAGCAGATTTCCTATTTTGGTTTACTCACTGAATCTTTTTCCATGAAAAAAAAAATGCATTTACCTTGAATTCTACAAAAAAAAATGCTTAATTCATGTGTATAAATATGTCCCTTATAGGTATTAATTTGTTATATTAAAAGTTTATGTTGTTTTCATATATCTCTGAAATTCTATTTTTCTGAATTATTAGTGTTTCCTCAGGATCTTGCTCTCTCACCTCTCTGTGGTGTTTCTAGTAAAACTGACATCAGCTTCATTTAAGACAAAAAGAGAGGGATTTCAGGAGACTTCTGGATCTGTTCTGAACATGAGACAGTAGTTAAAGAAAGCAGAATCAGAAAAGTACAATTCATTTAGTTATCCCTCTATAAAATTCAACTTTTTCTGTCAAAATAGGATACCAAAAAGAATGACTGTGACAGAAAAAAGATTTTTAAAAAGGCAAAAAACAACAACAAAGCAGAAGTATTGTAATTGAACCATTAATGCCTGAATTAATGCCTGAAAAGTGACCACTTTTGAGTGTACTGCCGTGCTTATGCTGATTCTGTTCCAGACACATAACAATAGCAGTGACACACATTCTGCTGCAAACATTAGTCCATTCATCCAAGAAATTATATGAGTCAATGTCAAAGTCCATTATTTGTATATTTAGGGCTGTGATTCATATAAAGAATCACTTTATTTTCCTCTATTTCCTCAGTTTGCCAATCACTTCTAAATCAAGCTTCCACATGGCTAAATTAGATTACACTCAATCATCTTCTATTCTCTTACCAGTGCCTCATATCACAATAAAATCTGACCACACAGTTTGCAGCAATAAATGATAGAACCCTGCAACATGCAGTCTTGCAATTAATGGAAAATGGGAAAGAAAAGTAGAATATCTCTAAAAGCATAAGCATGGATGAGAGGAAAAGGAGAAGGAAGAAAGGAAGGAAATGTAGATCTAATAGAAATGTGCTATTTTTTCAAAGCAAGGAATGTAATATTAATATAATTATGCTCAAAAAAGAAAGAAGACAAATAAAAAATAAACCTATATGAGTGGTTTAACTTGACAGATTTTTCAGAAAAGTATATAAAACAAGGAAGTGTGAAGATGCAAGAACTGAAACCAATGAAATAGATTTCTAATATGCTTTATTATGTATGAAGAAATAACAAGATCTGATGTTATGATAGATAACTGTATAGAAGACAGTTACAGTATGAATTTGTTTCATCTACTTCCACATTTTCACTTGACCTAGGTTTGGCACGGAAGCTAAATCCATTTCTCTTATCTATAAGAATAATACATCACTTTTTCAGTATTACTATACAATTTTTAATTCTAATTTTAACAATAATTTGTGTTCAAGAAATTACCAAATTATAAATTTTTAATGCCTTGTATTTTAGTTTTACTAAGTATGTTCTTGGATCTTATTCTACTGGTGAGAAAGAACTATCAAGAGTAAGCAAATAAAATTACTCCACTGAGCTCCAGCCATTTGCCATCTCATTCTTTCATGGTAGTGATTTTTTAAAAAAACTGAATAGCTTCATCAGTGTGTTTTCATGCTTCAACCACACACTGCCACTGTTAATTGCCATTGACAATTCAGAGAAAATTACATATATAATTTCTGTGTTTGTTGTATTTTATCTAACAGCATTTCCTCCTTCTTTGAAGACAAACTAGCAACTTCACTCTGGTGAGCAGCCTACTGCATTAAGAATGATCCTGTTTTCATGGAATAGCCTATTGTGTCACTGAGTGGTTTCCTGAACCATTACTGTTAATTTGCAATTTAATATATTGCATGGGTTGTTGAAATTGTCTTGCACTGTGAGGTTACCTGCTACTTGATTAGTCCTGAATTTCATTAGCCCTTCACCTTGACAAATAATAAGTAAAGCAAGTCAAGATGTCTCAGAAAACACAGTGAAAAGTTTCACAGTGTAAGAATATGCTGTATAATATGAGTACAGCTACTTTCCTGGTATTAACCATAGTCTAATGATTGCTTTACAAGCATTTGCATCTACTGACCTATAAACACATTGGAACAATGAAGGGAAATCCATTGGCACTGAAAAACAAGGAAAGTAAACAATTGTTTCTGAGAAGGAACTGTCTGACTAAAACCATAACTCTCCTCTGTCCCTAGAATCAATGGGTATTTTCTTATTTAGAAAGCTTATCTTATCTGAGTAGTAGCAATACACACACAAGCACAAACACCTACAAATATATCACAGATGAGATTCACATTTGCTCTTAGAAATATGTCTAGACATACATTGTTGGCAGAGGTAGAATTGGGATGAATAATACCTGGGACATCTGGCCAGAACCTATTTGTGCAATTGGAGTTTAATGTGTGGTCTTTTATTATATGGGATTATTTCAGCTTTACAACAAAAGGACATATGTTTTTTAAAAGTTATATTTTCAGCTAGAAAAAAACAGATTTTTTCAATCAAGGTCCCAAGATATATATTTTTTTTACCCCTTAAATATTTTTACTGAATCAGTATGCTTTGATAACAGAGTGGTACAGACATAAAAATTATCATTAGTTAGTAAGTCAATTATTTCCCCTCTATTCTTTGTCTGAATTACAGCTGAAACAACTAAAGAACCCTGTTCAGTACACATTGTAGAACTTCCCTTTGAGTATGAGTATCCTGCAGACCTAGTGCAAGGGTCATGGTGCAAAAATTCTGAATGCACCCAAAAGAGACCTGGATTGTTCAATGAAATTAACAGAAAAGACTAAGATGTTGCAGGGGGAGTGGTGGGAGTGGTGGAGTGGTGGAGGTAAGCCAAAAAGTGAGACAGTGCAGCTAACAGCTTGAATTGAGGGAGCATTCCTTCTGCACAGGCCTTTCTCATATGTCCCATGACAATTCCCAGATTCTCACCAGCTGAGCACCTGAGACTTGCATCCTATATCTCAATTCTCACTCCCTCAGAGGATAATGAGTGCTCTCCACCTTCCTTCTTCTAGAAGTTATATTATCAAGGAGGAAGAAAAAAATTTCCTGAAGCCTGTAATGATGAAAACAAGCCTGGTGAGAAAACAGGGAGAAAAATTTTTTCTTTCACTTTAGGATCACAGACAAATGGATCATGGTAAAAGGAAAATCAGTTAATAACTTCTGTATTAAAATTTTCCTCCTTTGCTGTGTTTATATTCAAATGTATTTTACTGGTGGTGGAGAGAACTTGATTACTACATGGAATGATATTCAGCCACAAAGAGCAATTTAGTGCAATGTCATTCTTTCTCCAAATCATCATTAATTCAGAAAATCTTATCAGAAAAAGTATATTTTTTTTAAAAAAAGCAAGAGTTTAATAAATTCTTGAAGGAATATAGAGTTTTGATCATACATATATTTCACAACATATAAGCTTTGCAAAATAAGAGTGCCTAGTAAATTATACATTCTATAATAACTGTCAAATGACCCTAGTTCTTATTTTAAGTCTAAAGGGATGCACTAATGTTAAATATGTTTTTAGTTTTGACCAAATAATTCTTGGTTTCTGACAGAGTAATACAATTAGAATAATATGCCCCTGATGTCAAAGCTGCATCTAACTGAACACTGCTTATTACGGTCAAGGAAAGCAGAAGTCAAATACATATAATATTTTTGCTCTGTCATCTAACACAGCATGGAATACAAAGTTAGTGACTAATGTGGAAAATTTAAATCATGCTATAAATAGCTTTTAAAAAAGCGAACATAGTAAAATCAATTATGTATTGAACATGTACGAACTTGCATTACTACCACAATTCTGTTAACCAAATAAAAGATAATGTAATTACATGGAAATATGCCATTTACGGACTACAAACTTCAAATTAAAAAAGTTGAAGAAAGTTAAGAGACATACAAAGCAGGCATAACGAATTTATATGTCAAAATTGTCACCATAATCTATTTGTATATTAGTGCAATCATCCAAGTCCTAGCATCAATAAAAAATAAATCACCTTTCCATTGATTTTCTTTGAAGTAAGATTTCACAAGTGAAAATTTATTCTATCTGAACACAGTTGTATAGACTATTCCTGAAGAAGAAACCTGGCTTACCTAGTTACTCCTTCATCACCTGTAGCTGTACAGTTTTCTCTGAATCACAGAACAGTTGAGGTTGGGAGGGACTCATGTAGGTAAAAACTCCCTTCTGAAACAGGACCAGCTACAGCCACTTGCCCAGGACCATGTCCAGAAGGATTTTGAAGGACAAAGTCCCTCTAAGAAGGGAGGCTTTGCAACCTCCCTGGGCAATCTGTGCCAGTGTTCTGTCATTCTCAGACTGAAGTTCTCACACTTCACCTTGTGCCCATTGTTGCTGAGCACCACTGAAAGGAGCCAGGCTGCTCCTTCTTTGCACCCTATCTTTAGATGTTTACACACATTGATAAGATCCCTTCTGAGCCTTCTCTTCTCAAGGCTGAACTGTACCAGCTCTGTGAGATCTGAAACTATCAGCATCACAAAAAACCAGGAGTTGCAGTGAAGGTAAATGAACATCTTATTTCAACTTCTGGGGACTGAAGAATAAGACTTGGAAGAGCTGAAGAAGACCCTGGGGAAAGAGAAGCCCCTTCTGCAGCAGTGAGCCACGAGCTTCTCAATACTTACTCTGAGATAAAATTACCTATATTGGCTTTAGGTGAGCAGGAATCTCTCCTTTAGGAACCTCGAGCATGTGGGGCTGACATACATGTGCTCAGGTGTCTGGGGGGAAGGCAGACAATCTCTACCAATGTAGAAATTGCATGCCAGCCTTATTAATAAAGTCCAAATTTGCACCTAGATTTAGAATAAAGATGCTCTGGAATTCCTGCCAAACAATGTAAACTCACCTTCATTTTGAAAAATTTTTGAATGGTTTAAATTAAAATTGTTTTGTCACAGTATTTCTGACCAGCTCCAGTTATTTTTGTAAAATTAGCACACCCGTTTTTGACACTTTTAAGTTTCATATTCAGCTTTAAATACTAGCTTCTGAATATTCACAGATTATGCATTTAAGAAGTTTAATAGATATTTCTTTATGACATTGCTCATCACAATTATTGCTTTGCATTTGTAATTATATCTTATAAATGTGATTGCATGTATTTACACTAATTACACAATTATAGATAATTTCATGAATTATGGAAATACAAAAAGAGTGACTATACTGAAAGAAATAAGTAAATCAGCAAAATAAAAATGGCCTTAAGAAAGCATTGAGAAAGTGAAAGGATTCTACACAATGTTTCTCAAATAAAGCATTTCCTTCCAAAATAACTTCATCTAATCCAAGCTATATAAATGTATTGTCTGGCACACTGTTTAATTCCATGACAATTTCATTCAATTCTGCATCTATAGTCTGAATACATATATAGTAATCCTCATTATGAAAATCTACTGCTTCAAAACTTTAAAAGATACAGAATCTATAGTTGGAAAGCATAGAGCTTATCACATGTCTTGTAGTCATTCGAACCTTCTCATACCAACCCAGAAGAGGAAGAAAAGTGATCAAAATTATCATGATAATGCATCCTATGCAGTAAAAGTGACAGCAATGTCTATAGGGGAAAATATTGAAATTAAAGCTTCTAAACTGAAAAAGAATGGGTTTGCTGCTGTAACAAGAAAACACCAAATAATCAAATAATTTATGTCATTTTGGACTTAAGAAAATATCATCATGAATATTAGAGAAGACTCTTTTCTGAATCTCCAGTATTTCTTTTCATGCACTTGCCTTACACCAACAACAGAATTAATCAAAATTAAAAATCGTATAATGGCATAAGTGCAGTACGTACACCTACTCTTCTCCAGCTAGACTTAAGAATATAAATGGATGCAAATAAATTGATCCCAATGTTGAAAATATTTATGGATATGCTTAATTTTTTTATTTGTAACTTATATTATTGTATTTTTACCACAAGATATCCAACATAAGTGTTTAAATCTACTCCTGATAATAGTCTTCATTTTATGATACTGTAACATTCAAGTCTATATATTTTAATAATACAAATATCTCACATAAGTGTACTGGATATGATTAGAATTTCCAGATTTTTCATATGGGTTAAGCGAGCATGGATAGAGACATTATAGAAGCTCAGCAAAAAGCTTGTAATTAATTAAGCTATTACAGATTGTTCATACTTGATAATGTGCTCTGTGCAGCCCATAACTACATCAAAAGAAAGTGGTTTAAATTCATATAGAAATTTTATGTGCCACACCTGCAATGATTTTGATAGGGAGCAAATGTAGAATAATACACTAGTGAGCCAGACTCTATGTGTATATTATTTTTAATTTTAATGTTTTTAATGGGTTTTTATGGTGTTTCAAAACCAAAAAATGATAGCAGCATATTCCACATGCATGGTGCTACACAGTATGCAAAATAGCTTGAATCCTTTTTAAGATATTGGAGCACTGAGTGATTGCAAATGCTATGATCACAGAAAAACTAAAGACTGAAAACTTGTATTATAGTATTTTAACAAGATGTCACCACAATTCACAGCTTTCTGCATGGGAGAAGCAAGGTCAGGTCAGGAAAATAATACAGTTGTATTGAAACACACAAATAGCACCTGTAGGCAGTAGTACAAATAGTGCCATGGAAGGTTTAAAACTGGAAGGAGGAAAACGTTGTCGTTGAAGCAAGAAGTAAAGTCACAAGTGACTCAATATGCTAGCAAAAAAAATTATTTGCAGCAGGAGTGAATAGAAATTCAATGAAAGAAATAAAATGTTAATCTAGAAATAGAAAATAATTTTGGTGCTGACAGTTCATCTAAAGTTCAGATGCATGCCTAATCTACAAATGCACAGTCTCAAAGGATTCCGCTGTACCAATTACAGGAGTACAAAAATACAAAATAATACAAAATAATCTTGTCACCAAGTATGACCAGGTGCCTCTACTTCAGTTCCTTTATTCCATTCAATATTGCAGTTCAACATTGTACCTTAACTTAAATTGGCACTGCAGTAAACCCACACTGATTTAGCATTTCAAGAACCCTTGATTCTATACAATTCAATAAATTCAGTCAATATAGTAGCAAGATTGAGGAACAAACACATGTATCCTACTTTAAATAAGTCATCTTAATGGATTATATAGTATATACAATTAATTTATAATATTATATGTATTATTATATTTATATTCTGAAAATGAAATTAGTAGTTGGCAATAATTATCTTGCAAAGGAACATTTATTTAATTATTAGGAATTACAAATAAAAACTTTAATTAATATTTGGTCTTTGAGAGGTATCTTTGCTGTATTAACTCAGGAATATGGACTGTGACCCTGCAATAGCATTTCAAGAAGAGAGGGCATAAGATTACTCTGCAAGTCCTTAGACAGTTTACAGTTAGTCAGTGGAAAGCATATTTTCCTCATCTCACACTGAAATAAATGGCTATCTTGCTATCAACACTTATCTGAGGGTAATCAGTTTTGTAATTCCTGTGGCCAACAGTTTAGTTCTGAAGAAGAGTCCAAGTCTACTGGCACTGAAAAATAACAGGTTTAAGTTTTCATATGTGCTGACATAGTAGGAATTTACAAGTAGAGGCTAAGGAGATGGAGAATAACAGGACTCTGCTGAGCAAACAGAAAGGTTTTCAGAAGGGCTTAAAATCATCATCACAAACAAGCTCTCATTGGCCCTCAGAAGAGGTTGTGCAGAAGCCAAATAATGGTGTTCACCAGGGTATCATGGCATTTTCTTCAAGTTGAAGAAATTTACATTTACTGCAGGATATTAACATTTTGCTCAGTTCAAATTTAGCCTGACTTTAATAAATCATCAACACTGTTGGCTGGGAATTCTCTAATGAAGTATTTTTTTCCCTGTAAATTGTCTCTATTCTCTAAAACAGTCTTTTGCCATAGTGGATTGGCTTAAATTATCTTCTGACAGAGCAAGTAGGGTTTTGAGACAACACTGCCTATTAGATTTCCTCCCAAAACTGTTTTGCTTTCCTTCCAACTCTCAGCCCTGCATCTTCTGCCTTTACAACTGATGCTGACTGAGGAGTCCTGGGACTTCATAAGGCCACAACTTGAGTGAGACACATACTGAAATCAGCTCTAGGACAACAGTTATATACTGTTATATATATAAGCTCCTGGCTCATATGCAAATAAATAAGTAAAGTTCAGCTTAATGATCACACTAAGTGTATGACTGGACTGCCTCAGGCTTGCCCTTGTTTCACTTCAGATAATGAGCTGTGGCTGTTCTAAAAGGAAGTCTGAATTTTTTTTAAAAAACTGTAGTGGAGTCTCAGTTTCCTGGAAATATCTATTATGCCACTGTGATAGACAAAATGGAAAAAAGAAAGACAAAAAAGACTGCTAAAGTCTATCTACCACCTTCTCCATATATAGACAGGATTCCAATCCTGAAATGTATTAAAAAAAAAAACACTGAGGGGCAAGAAACTAGAAGTAATACTGCCAGATTCTGGGAACAGTGAAGATGTGTTTAAGACTCGTAGTTCAGTAGTTAAGAGGGCTCTGAAAGCTCAAATGTCCAGAGCACTACGGCTGCAGAATAGAGATCATCACTGAGCCAAGGGTTTTGGTTAGTGAGAACTGTGCCTGCCCATGGCAGGGGGGGTTGGGACTCAATGACCTTTGAGGTCCATTCCAACTCCTTAACATTCTATGATTCTATCTACTGCCACAAGCATCAAAATACTACTTCCTCAATCAAGAAGCTCAACACAAAGAAGGAAAATTTGCTCCTAGTGTAGCTCTTACTAGATATTTCATGCTTCAGGTACAGAAATGCAAACTGTCTAATGCTGTATTCATGTTATGTAAGCAGTCAGCCAAGTATTATGTAACTCAGTCTTTAAAGTCCATGCTTTTTGAGAGAGTTTCAGATGAACATGAGGCATAAAACCTCTTTCAGTTCCCCAGTATAAATGGGAAAGGGATAGTGATTCATTTGGACAAATGAAATGTAGTATTTTACTAAAGTGAATGCAATATGGCACAGCTGGAGGACCAGCTAAAGCTGTGATCTAAATGCTTGCTTGGTGAAGAACTGGCTGAATGACAGAGCTCAAGGGGCTGTAGAAAATAGGGCTACACCTGGCTGGCCACTGACCACCAGCAGAGTTCCACAGAGTTCAATTCTAGGGCCAGTTCTGTTCAGTGTATTTGTAAATTATCTCAATGCAAGAGTTAAATTCACCATTAGCAGGTTTGCTGTTTGATACCAAGCTGGGAGGTGCCATTGGGTCTCCTGAGAGATATGAGGCATTATCCCTCCTCTTATATCCATTTGCAGATAAAGTCCCTCCTCTTATCTCCATGTGCATCTCTCAGGGTGGTCTAGATAGATTTGAGTCAAAATCAACCGTCTTAGTTAGACTAACTTTCTGTTACTCTGCTCATTCTAATCCACCTTGAATTCATTCGTATACAAGCCCTGGTAAGGAGGAGGATAAGTATGGAAGTTCAGATTTGAGCATTGGGCAAACCTTAATGGGATGAAATCTAACAAGACAAAATGCTGGATCCTGTACCTGGGAGGGAGTAATGCTGGACACAAGTACAAACTGTGGGAGGAGTGGCTGGAGGGCAGCCCTGCAGAAAGGGATCTGGGAACGCTGGTTGGCAGCAGGCTCAGTGTGAGCCAGCCCTGTGTGCCCAGGCAGCCCTGAGGACAAACCTCATCCTGGGGGCATCAAACACATCCTGACATCAGCTGCCAAAGGAGGTGACTATCCTCCTGTATTCAGCCTTGGTGTGACTTTACCTTGAGTACCTGTGCAGTTCTGGGCCCTACAATTCAAGAGGCATGTGGAGTTCCTTGAATGCATCCAGAGGAGGACAACAAAGCTTGTGAAAGGGCTGGAAAGCATATCCAAAAAGGAGCACCTAAGGACTCTGGGCTCATTCAGTTTGGAGAGAAGGGTGGCCTTCACCCTCTGAGGGGTGTCCTCATTGCTTTCCACAGTTTCCTGAGGAGGGAAGTGGAGAGGGATGTGCTGACCTTTCCTCCTTTGGATCTAACGTTAGGATGCGTGGTAATGGTTCAGTGCTGTATCAGGGAAGTTCAGAACTGGACATTAGGAAGTATTTCTTTACTGAGAGGGTGGTCAAACACTGAAGAAGGCTTCACAGAGAGGTGGTCAAGGCCCCAAGCCTGTCAGTGTTTCAGAGGAAGTGACCACTCCCCTATGCTGGGCACTTGTGAGGCTGCACCTCAAATCCTGTGTTCAGTTCTGGGCACTTCACAGACATTGAGGTGGTGGAGATTTTCCAAAGAGCAGGGGAACTGAGGAAGGTTCTGGAGCACAAGTCCTCTGAGAAATGGCTCAGGTAGCTGGGAGTGTTTAGGCTGGAGAAAAAGACTCAGGGGAGACATTCTCACTATTACTGCTTGAAAAGAGGGTTTAGCTAAGTAGGGGTCAGGCTCTATTCCCAAGCAACAAAAGACAGGAAGAAATGTCCTCAAGATGCACTAGGGGACATCTAGATTGAATTTTAGGGAAAACTTCTTCACCAAAAGGGTTATCAAATACTGGAACAGGCTGTCCAGAGAAGTGGTGGAGTCACCATCCCTGAAGGTATTTCAAAGATATTTAGATGTGGTGTTTAAGAATATCTTTTAAAGGTTGACTTTGCACGGTTAGGTTTTTTGTTGGACTCAATTATCTTAGAGTTCTTTTCCAGCCTAAGTGATGCTATGATTCTATGAATAAGAAATTGAATTAAAGTTCACATATAAAAATTTAATCAGGAGATTAACAATAAACACTATTTCTCCATTTTAATTAAAAGCATTATTTCTCAGTGGTTTTTTACCAAGTGAAAGTTTGGTATTTCTGAAAATACTCTGAGTATATTTTTTAATTCTTTCTAATGCTAGGAAAGGAAGGTTTAATGACCTGATTACACTTTAATTGCAAGTATTCCTGTCAAGAAAATAATTTGATGCTGCCAAATGTAGTAGGCATACACTAACATATCAAGGATTCAGTGTAAGAGTTAAAAAGCAGAAGAAAAGAAAAATATCTCTAAAAAATGCCAGATTTTCAGAGACTGAACTGCTGAATTCAAAGACAGGTTGGTAATACACAGCCCATATTACAGTATTATGATACAAAAGGCACAAGTCAGGGAGAGAATCTGTCCAAAGCATAAGTGTGGGATCATCAGTAGCTGTTGGAAATTCTTTTGTCCTTTCCATTACAACAAAGACAACATATAATGAAAATGTAGACACCTGAAGCAGTACATTCTAAATATCAAAACTAGGTTGCAACATACACCAGGGAATTGGAAATATGACTCTCACCTCTTCCTACTAACATTAAAAGATTAGTAGAGACAATGAAAGTGATTCCCCCATTTAATATCCTCTGACAGAAACAAGAGCAAAACACTCTTCAACTGTGAAGTATGATTTGTGGCAAACACAAAAAGAAGTAAAAAAATATATTTGAAGGTTTGGCTATATATATTAGCAGTATTACAGAAAATATTGCAGTACACTGAGGGAGTGTTGCTTTGGCAATGATGGTCTAGCACTATGGGCAAGGAAAGGTTTTTCTGGAGAGGTAATTGCTTTCATTAGACCAGCTGCTATAATTGAAAAAAGCAGCATATGGGCTTGACAAGTTCTGTGCTGTTTCTAATCATGCCAGCTGGAATCTGATGAAAGAACCTGTCTCTCTCTACAGTCTTGGCTTGGGAAACTTAGTCCACCACCTACAGACACATGGAGAAATGCTTCTGAAACTTATATTCACTCATATGATGTTAGAGCTTGAGCTTATTGAAAAAATATTACTGCTAGGTATTGAATTGACTCAGTTCATTTCCCTGGGTAGATCAGAAACATGATAACTGGCTTTTTAGAAATGGAATTCCAGTATCTTTTGACACAGATTCCCAAAGTACAAAGGAAGGTATGCAAACAGTGTTTGATGAAAACATACATAGGGCAAGTTTTATCTGAATACACCAGTAGAAGTTCACTCTTTGCAAAGATCTTTAAACTCAGATAGAGAACAAATTTTTGCTGCTCACCTGCTTTAACTGTTTCATCACACTTATATTCAGAAGCAGGCATATTTAATAACAGGGGTGTTTGTTACCACAGAAACATATGTTATTGAAGCTGCTATGAAGCAGAAGCTGTAAAATATATTAGTAGATAAAGCAGATAAACCAAGCCTCAAAAATAATCTTAATTTATGCAGATCAGCAGTGAAATTACTTTTTAAAACTAAATGTGTGTTCTGGATCAATGCAAAAGAGAAGATGTGGTATTTTACAGGTTGAAAAAATAGGAAATAACCTATAGTCCTAAACTAGTCAAATATGTGCCAAAAATAGCATTATATGGTATTAACTGAAGTAGAACTAGGTCACTAAATTATCAAGCAAGCACAGAAATGGTTGCCTTGAAACAGACATCATGTAAAATAGCAGGCTGTCAATAGAAAATCTATGACAGCCTTTAGGGACATGGAAATAAAATGATAGCATGGCCCAAGCTCATTTATAATTGCCAAATTAAGTTATTCAATTATTGACGCAACAATGGTCAGTGTCAGATTGTTTTTCCCTTATCTGTCAGTCTCTTAACAGAAGTAAGGATCAGGGAGGTTGACCTCTCCATCTTTTTGACTCTTCATGCAGTAGGAAGATATTAGCGATGAATAATTACAACATTTTGTACAAATCATTCAAATAAGGAATCAAATATTTATGTTTGTTCTCCTTTGAAACCATACATCCAGGAAAATTTTACTGAGGAATTTCTTACAGCACCTTTCCTTACTGAGACAGAAAATACTGTTACAGTTCTAAACCTTTTAATATATTTTTCTGTTTTCTAAGATCAAACCATTGGTTAGGTATTTCAGGTTTATTTATTGTTTATAGTATCAGTGCCATAAAATATATACTTAACATCAATACAATTATACTTCTGCTGGCTTCAATTTGAAGTGCCAAGTTTATGCTAAGTGTGGGTAAAAAAATAACTTGATCAGAAACCAAGAGTTCCTTGCTTTTCTCATTTTTTAGCACTGTGATGTCCACATTTCAGATATTCCATGGAAAAAAGGAGCAGCAGGGGCAAAATATTCCCACTTATTTAAAATAGGTATCTACCTCATTCTCTATTTAAAACTTACAGTCTTCATACGTTGTTTAAATAATGTTAATCTGATAATTCTGTCCTTTTTAGGCAAACAGATCTTCACACCATTAAGACTCAGGCCCACTGTACCCAAAGATGACTTGGACACCGTCTCATAAAGCTTTTGAAATGAAGACTTTAAAAATGAAACACTGGTTTCAGTGACTTCTGTTCAGAATAGAAATGATCAATGACCCAATCAGGGAAGAAAGGATGCAGCAGAAGGACCAGTACCTATGATATTCACTGACTTGCTGGATCAATATTTGAACTGCGTGTTAAAGTCTAGTCCTGGTAGGTAGAAATGGCAAGTTATTGTAAGCTGAAAGCTATTTGATGAATGACATGGAGCTAATAGAAAATCTCAGTAGAGCCCAGTAGCTCTGTTACAAGTAACTGTATAACTAGAGCCATCATCACAATTGGTGTTTCTATGTCTAATCCAAGACAGACAGCTAAGAATGAAATATACAGATAATGAAGGCTTTTAAAGTCAGTGAACAGTTTTTCTTTTAAAATTTGTATGTCACTGTGATTAACATGGTTTCCTCCCTGATTAATCTAGTATAAAATTATTGATGATACATTAGCTACTACAATGTCTAAATCTACTTGTTCTTAATGCTTTGCTCTCACAAGATGATTCTTACACGAACAAAAAGAGAAATCAATCAGAGAGCATGGAAAATCACTAGGCATTTCCATCTGTGATGTAACTTCCCAGGGAGAAACCCTCCAACTTTAAGAGTAGTTTCTGAACATGAATAGCTCTTGCACAAGTTATACCATGCTCCTTCATTATGAAGGGTCTTAAGAAGCACATATGGAACTGAACCTAACACCAGTTATTTACTATAACAGTACAGAATGCACATTTCTTTTGTCACATAAAAATATTTTTACACCATGTGATTTTATTGCAGAGTGAACCATTGCCTGATTTCCATAAAATTAAAATATTGTAGGAGAAAAGCATTCACACTTTCCCCTACATACCTAGGGAATGGATAACAGCAATGACAGCCAACATGGTCAACACCCTATTATTTACCTGGGTTGAAGACTGTAAAATTTACAGGCATTTGCCTTTTAGTACATTAAAAATTTATGAGAATATATGCATCATTGTATTAAATAGTCCATATTCCAGTATATGAGAAACTATTTTATCCATAACCTGTGGTAGTATATACTTTCTTCTAATGCTCAGATATTCTGAAAACTGTAAATTTCTACAGTAGCTGCAAAAAGACTGGCTGTTATGAGCTGCTAGAATAGGTTTCATGTCATTGTAGGAAACCATGACACTCTGACACTTTTATGCTGGGTTACAAAGATTATAGCTGTGTACAGAGGGAAAAAAAAAAGAATTCCTACTGTGTGATATGTAACCAGTTGAAATATTGTTGGAAATACCAAATAAAATGACAGAGTAATAGAACTCCAGAATTGTTAAGGTTGGAAGAGTTTATTGAGCCCCACCAATTAACCTAGTACTGGCTTAATACATATCCACACATTTTCTTTAATGCTTCCAGGGATGGTGATTCCACCACTTCCCTGTGCAACTGTTCCAGTTCCTGGCCACCCTTTCAGTGAAAAAATTTTTTCCTAATAATCAATCTAAACCTCCCCTGGTGCAACATGAAGGCATCTCCTCTTGTCCTGTCACTTACTCCTTGGGAGAAGACCCTGACCTTCACCTGAACTAAAACCTCCTTTCAGGTGATTGTAGAGAGCAAGAAGGTCCTCCCTGAGCCTCCTTTTGTTCAGCATAAACACCCCCAGCTCACTCAGCCACTCCTCATCAACTTGTGTTCCTATCTCTGGACCCATTCCAGCCCCTCAATGTCTTTCTTGTACTGAGGGGCCCAGAAGTGATCCCAGGATTGGTGGTGTGGCCTCACCAGTGCCCAGCACAGTGGGACAATCCCTGCCCTGGTCCTGCTGCCACACCACTGCTGATCCAGGCCAGGTGCCATTGGCTGTGCTGCTCCCTTGGGCACCCCTGGGCTCATTTTCAGCTGCTCTTACCAGCACCTCCACATCCTTTTCCAGATTTCCAGCCACTCTGTCCCAAGTCTGTCTGTAGTACTGTCTGGGGTTGTTCTGAACCAAAACAGGACCTGGCACCTGGTCTTGTTGAACCTCATACAATTGGCCTCAACCAATCAATTCAGTTTGTCCCAATCCCTCTGCAGAGCCTTCCCACACTCCCACCCAATTTGATATCATCTGCAAACTTACTTAAGATTAATAAAAATGTTGAATTTGTCAAATCTGCAAGATTTCCTTGTGGATCTTCAAATTCAGAAACCTTTTAGCACAAGGTTGACATTGCCAAGGAGTGAGTGGTATGCAGAACAGCTTTGTATTAGCGTTTCTGTTCAGATCTTCAATCCAATTTGGGTACTAAAAACAAACAAACAAAATCACTAAAACAGACTTGAGAAGAAGCACACAGTTGAAGAACAATCACATGAGATGTGCAATAATAGATATAAATTCTGATGGTTTTAGTAGTTTCAAAAGGAAGGGAAATAAAAGTGGAACAAGAGCATGTGAATTTAAATTACAATAATATATTTGTAGCTATCATCAGTTAAATAGTTTTTGGCCATGTAATACAGTTTGGATGATGATTTTTGCTAAAAAATGTACAGATGTCTGTAACTCACACTCATATTTGTTTGTATGAGGTTAGATGGATGTGAGTGTAAAATACAGACTTGGTAATACCAAGGCTAAACTGAGATTATAAAGTGAGGTAACACAGAGGAAAAACTTAAATTTAAAAATACAGAAGATTTATGGACATCTAATATATTGCACTGTAAGTGTCAGAAGTGGCAAGTAAACAGCCTATATGTGTATTGCAAACTTTTGGAGAGATGTTCTTTATTATTTTAGATTTCAGAATTAAACACGATTCACATATGATCTTAATAAACCACATAGTTCTAGTATAACTTCTACACCTAAAAAGGAAATCACACAGGAAAGCCTCCCTTTTGTCCTTGTAAATCTCAACCATCATGAATATATCAGTCCAGAAGTACACAACTAGAGGCTCTGATGAGAAAATTAACAAAAAAAAAAAATTAAAAAATGTTCAGATGTGTTTTATTATTATTAGCCACCTTTTCCTCTGCTTCTGAATTGTTGGGGCACCCAACCCTGGTTAGCTAAGTCATGGATGATTTGCCGGTGGAATTTTTATTTGATAAAGTTATGGATAGGAATTAAATTGAACACTTTCACATTAAGTCTCTAAGCTGATAAAGCTGAAAAATATTATAGATGAGCTTGTAAACATCACTGTAGCAAATTCTGCAGTGTTCATTTCCATTTTAGCAGTTAATTATGTTTTCTGATTATACTGGTAATACTGTCTCCATGCTTTGCCAAAGTGTTTAGAAACTTTCTATGGCAAGTGTTGTTTCATGAAAACAAAACCAAAGTTGAACAAACAAAACACCTGCTAATCACCCCACAACAACAACAACAATCAGAGAAAGAACCAAAAAAACCCAAAAAAACCCAAGAAACAAAACCAAGAAATGTCACAATGCATATAATTCTGAAACAAAACATCATGGCACATGCAATTCTGAAGAACTCATCTTAGCAGAGCTTCCATATGATGTTTTGGCACAAAAGTGATTACTAAACTGCTTCTAAAATTTTATTATTTCTGGAATAACTCAAGTGGAATCTTTTCTTGAAGAGACAGAATGTTATCAGTTATTTTGTCTCTTTTCTTTTCCTACCAGTAAATCTACTTATAAGCAGAAAAAATATTTTAAAAAGTCCCAAAGAAAACTCCCAAAAAAACAAATGAAGAATAAAAAGTTCTGAACTTCAATGCCTTTTTTGCTTGCGAGAAGCAAGAAAGCATTTTTGAAAGCACTGAATTCAGATTAGTTGATTTTTAATTCCATGGAACAGAGAAATGGCAATTTTATGTTAGAGATATATTTCTGATAAATATGCAACACTAATGAAAACAAGGTGGTAATCTTCCTTTAACAGCACAATACAAATTATTCTGAAAAAGGTGAAATTTTAGTAAAATTAACCATGTACTGTGTCTGTAGGTGAATGTCTGCACTAAATATGAAACATTTGCAAGTAAATATGAACTCTTTCAACATTACTTTGCCACCAAGATTGATTAAACACAGATTTATTTTAAAGAGATGAAATATTAATTTGCATCACTATGTCATGAAAACCCATTATATTGGTTTGAAATTTCTTTGCCAATTATTTACAAATGTCTAACAACCAGAGGTTAAAGTTATGCTGGTATAATAATTTGCTGTCTTATTCCTGCAGAAGACAATTATTAATGACTGCCATTACTGCAGTTAAAATTCATACAGTTAATCTTATTTATGAATTTGAATGTACTCATTTTTCCATGTTTATCACATATAAAAGTGAGGAGTGATTTGGAATTTGCTAATAGAAATACACTTAGGAGTATTAGTATTTTAAATTGCAAGAGGATTATAATATTGCAGACACAATAGATGCTTTCTAAACATGTGCTTATTAAATTTTTTATCAATGTCTCATTAAACCAAATATGGGAGCACAGTGCTTTTTGTTTTGTTGGGTTGTTTTTTTTTATATACTGTTTGGTTGCTTTATGAGACTTTTCCAAGTTCTTCATCTTGAGCACCATGTCTATTACCTGACTGTGTTTTTCTGTAGTTATTAGAATCCTCAACACTACATATTCAATCACCACTCTAACAGCACACAAGCAACATTTTTTTTTCCAAATACAGGAAAAGAGTATATAGCATTCCCAGTTTAACTCCATCCTGTTTCAGTGGAACTGATCTTTACACATAAGAAAGAGAACTTTGCTGGCTGAATTCCTGATGTCAAGCAGCCTTTTTTTTTTTTTTTATTTTGCAGTGTGTCACAAAGACAATTGATTTGCTCAGTATTTGTCTGAAACAGATTTTAATGTTGTCTTTAATGGATCAATCCTGTTTCCAAACAGCTCTCAGATTCTTGGATTACTGAATTTTGGATCACTGGACTTTGGTCCCCAATATCTACCACCTTTTAAATTACATATATCTAGAGGTGGTGCAAAATTAACATGAATAATCTGTACTGTTTTCTGTGGTAGCTCTATAGTTTAGGTATTTCCATAAATGTTGTGGGAAGAAGAATTGACACATTTCTACACAACATGGAAACTGAAATCAAAATGAACACCAAGAAAGGTGTTTTTTCTTATTAAAGAGATTGATTTTTTAAAAAATGTATATGAAAATAAGAACTTTCCTAAATCTGATTTGATAGCTACTATTTTGTATTGTAAATTAAAATTCATATTCATGGTTCCTAGGAAAAGTGAGGAAAGATAATAGAAAGAGTTTATAACTCAATCTACTTTCAGAAAGTAATATAACACTGCTATTTTAAGTTTTGATTGTCCCAGGATACCTAAGAACTCATTGCAAACAAATGGATAGCCTTCAATCCCCATGTGTAAAGTGAATTCAGTCCTGTGTGTGAAACATAACAAATACATAGCAGGGTTTTTTATATTTCCTTCCCAGTATGACCTTATATTATTTAGTATATATGACTATTTTTAAACTAAATTTTTAAAAATGTTATTTTCAAAAACTATGTCAATGTCATCAATACATTTAAAATTATCACTTAACGATATTTAGTGTTGAACACCAAATAACCTCAAATATAAGTGAACCATGGAGCTCAGTTCTCCATTTATTTCTCATTAGAAATTGTTTTTCTCACTGTGTAAAACCAGAACATACACAGTGGCAAATATTGCATAGAACATTTTCCTTGTATTTAGCAGCCTGCCACATGTTTTGAACTTAAAAAACCCTGCTTTTTTAGAGATCTTGTCAAAATTTCTTTCTGTGAATCTATTGGTATTTTTTCATTTCACTTGCAAATAATTATGTCTGGAAAAAAAAAATCAAGTTAATAGCTTAAAAGAGCACCTTAAATCTATATTGATACTAATAAATAAGAGAAAGCTAGCTTCAAATACATTGCAAAAATTATTATTTCAATGGACATTTTTAATTAAGAACTCTACTACATGCATTTTACTGCTGTACATGTTTCTCAAGGTTATTTGAAAATGACTAGTTGTCATAGCAACTGAACTTTCAGAAACTGTCCTAATTTTCCATTAGGAGCATTAGTAGTCTAGCATGGAATTTGAGTAAGCTAAGAACAGTATCAGGGAATGTATCAGGTTCAAATTTCCAAACACGAAGGTCTGGATGCTCAGCAAACCTTTGACAAAGTTCAAAATGTGAGGTTTTGTCCTTTTAAAAATGTGATGCGAAAATAGCATTGCATTGCCTTGTCTTTTGATTTTGGTGTTATCACAGTCTGTTTGGAATCTTATTTCAGGAATTCTGTTGTTTTCTGCAACTAAAATATTGACTCAAGAACCCAAAACTTGAAAGGAAATAACACTGACAAATTGAAGAAGGTTCTATCCAAGGAAAACATGCATGTCTCTACCAGGATTAAAATAAACCTCACAGCATTTAATACAGAGGAAACCACAGTTGGTTATAACATCAGGGGTAGTGATACACTTGAATACATATCTCTCGACGGAAAGAAACAACTAAATATTAGATGATGATTCTTCTGCTGCCTGTATTTCTCTCCCTGTATTTAATGCCAGAGGGCCACTTCTCAAGGAGATGGCAATGGAGATATTTCATTACCTGGAATTTATAAAGGGGAACATTTTCACCACAAGAGCAGACAGTAGCTTATGATAAATGACAGAATTTTGCCTTTCCATAATACAATGTACTTCTTGTAAAACCTAGCTTGGTCTCTGTTATTTTCATCTATACACTTTTAAACAACTCACTTCTTTCCCTCACTTGCATTCAATTTTCTGTGAAGTCATCAAGGTTTTAGGGTGAATTCTTAAATTAGTTATTGCTTGATTTTACATTTGAGCAGTTTGCTGAAATTTTCCTCTCCCAAAGAACATTTAAGGAGTCACATTTTAAGTTCAACTCAGAACAACAAAGAAATAAAGGAATTAGATCAATATTTTAATAAGTAATATAATGCAGTGCTAAACCAGAAAACAACCTTAGAATCAATGAACAGAAGTCACAAGAAGTTTAAGTGCACAAAGATCAATAAATTTGTTTATGTGTTGCCTCTTTTTATAAGAAGCAGAGAATGAGTGGCTGCACTGTACAGCTAATATCATAACTGGCTCCTCAGGACGTGGAATTTCTGGAGCAAGTCCAGAGGAGGCTACCAAGTTGATAAGAGGACTGGAGCACCTCCCCTAGAGAGACAAGCTGAGCGAGTTCAGGCTGCTCTTCCTGGACAAAGAAAAGGTTGAGTGGAAAGTTCAGAGCAACCTTCCAGTATTCTAAGGGGCCTATAATGAAGCTGTCCCAGTGACAGGACAAGGGGAAATGGATTTACACTGAAAGATGGGAAATTTAGGTTACATGTACAGAAGAAAGAATTCTTCCCTGTGAAAGCAGTGAGGCACTGGCACAGAGAAGCTGTGGATGCTCTATCCCTAGAAGTGTTCAAGGCCAGGCTGGATGGGGCTCTGAGAAACCTGTTCTAGAGGAAGGGGTCCCCGTCCATGATAGGAACTAAATGATCTTTAAGATTCCTTCCAACCCAAATAATTTTGTGAAGCTATGAAGTGAAATTTAAAAAATATCCTCAAGTTACTGATTTCTGAGTCAAAATATTTAGTGATGAAATTATTCATCCTCAGTTGCATATCCAACTGAATTTTGGGTATACCCAAATTTGTTGTTTGAGTAAATCTAACTACTTCAACATAGACATATAAATCATTGCAGTAGTTAGAAATTTCATCAGATAGACAATTAATCAAACAGAATTCTAACTGACATTTCTCAAAAGATTATTCTAGGAGAATACAATGCACCTTTGGGGTTTTTAACTCAAAGAAATCAATATATTTTTTGAAAGTTCTCATGCAATTTTGATAGAAAAAAAGCTCTTTATTGCTCAGTATATACACTCTGTATCTCTCTTGACACATTAAAGGGAATAGAGGTGTAAGTCTGGTGGGTACACACTGATTACCTCAATCATGTACAAAGAGAAAAATCATGAAGAAGTAAAATATCAGAAATATTAGTTCCTGTGCATTTTTAAATACACAACTGATACAATCCTGAATGAGGAAAAAAATGGCTTGAAAATCACTGGAAGAATTGAAGTGCAGTACCACTTGAGTTCATCTATTATTTCATCTACTACATTGTCATTTGCTTTTTCTTTGACTCACAAGAAACAGGCCTTTTACAATGTCTTGGTTTAAAAGACAGGTGCCTGCCAAGCATTGTCGGAACCTTCCTGGGACAGAAAATATGAACCCCTTCCCTCCAAATTATTAGAACTTTGAAATTTCAGGGCTATCGGGCAAAGATATGGGAAAAGGAATAACAGTTCGTTACTAGTGTATATATGTATAGCAAGACAAACAAACAGCAGCAATGGCAGGAACAAGAAACTAACCCAGAAACCAAATACACAATAAAACAATAAACAATAAAACAATAAACAATAAAACCCCCTTCTCCCAGCTGTTGGGTGCAGTTCCGGTCATGGCCAGCAGGGGCGCTGGTGGCTCCCGGCCGGGCAGAGCAGGTGCGATGATTCCCCCGCGCCTGCAGGGGGCGCTGTGGGGCGCGCTCTGCCACCTCTGCGCATGGCAATGGCAGCTCCAGCAGAGGGAGAGCAAGGAAAGGGCCTTCCTTCCCAGGGAAAAGGGCCTTCCTTCCCAAGGAAAGGCACTTCCTTTGCAAACTGTCAGGCAGCAGTCAGTTTCAGGGCCACTCTGCGTGGCACAATGGACTATGGCAGAACCTCGGAGCAGCAGGCTGGAACAGGTGAGTGCACCCAGGGTGGCAAAACAAAGCCTAGCAAAGACTCCAAAGCTGTGACAGGAGCTGGGGGCTCTGGGAGGACATGGAGGACATGGAGTTTAAGTGTAGCAAAAGCCCAAAGCAGCAGCAGGAACAGCAGAGCTGGGCAATGGCAGACAGGCTTCCGCAAGCAGCTGGGAGACGCTTCCTCCAGAGAGGGGAAGGGAGCCAGGCCCTGTTCCCCATGAGGCCGCGTCTTGAAAAGTTCAGCTGCTGCTCCTGCAAGCAAAGGCTCACCCAGAAGAAGCAGTGAAGGACAAGAACTGCAGTAGCAGGGAATGCCCTGGGCAGCAAAACCACAACTGACTCCACTCCGATCCAGAGAGCCAAACAGGGAGAGGGGACTGAGCCCAGCCCCTGACCCCCAGCCAAAATCTGGTGGTATCTCTGCACTTTCCAAGGGAAAGTGCCCTTGCTAAGAGACAGCAGCAAACTGCACCCTTCCACCTTCACCCCATTCCAGCCACATCTTTTGTCTCTCTCTCATCATTCCATCACTTCTTCCTTTTTTAGGCAAAAAATAGAAGAAAAACTTCATGGGGGAAAGAAAGAAAAATAAAAGAAAGAAAAAAATCCTAAATTCCAAGAGGCAAGAAATAAGCAAACATTCTAAATTATTACATATTAGTAAAAAACCTGCTGCATTTTACCTGACTGGTAAATTATTAGAAGCAAAGGAAAACCTTGAGAAGTCTTACATATTATAGAGTAAATACACTGGTTTGCTGAACGACCAAATTGAGAAGACCACACGTCCTGGTGAATAGAACTGAACTCCACCAGATTTAAAATTTTAAACTCAAATAAACAGAGTATTTTATTTCATATGGTAATATAATATAGGTTGGACTCGCCTGCTAAATTTAAGATCATCTACAATATTCATTGGGGTTAAAAAAATGAGTAGAGCACATTCCCCAAGACTGTAATATGTGCAATTTTCCTTCTGACTGCATAATGGCCATCCATATGCAAGGCAACAATAAACATGGGAATATCCAATGACCTGCAGTGACCTTAGATGAGCATATACTTTTTCATTAACTAGATATATTCCTGGAAAAATACAGCTGCATGAAAACATTACTTATAACAGAAAATAACTACAAGTCAATAGCCTGTAGAGAAGCAGCAAGGCAAAAGATGGAAAGTAGAAAAAGAAACTTTTCAGGTAGTCTTTGAAGGGAACACATAAACTCATCATGAGGAGAAAATGTAGTGTAGGTCAGGGACATCAGATGAAAGGATCAAAATACATTAGAATATAAAGACAGCAGAATTTCCAACTTTTTTTCCAGTCAGGTGTTTTCAGAGAGTTTTTTTCCAAACAAAACATATTAGATGCCCAAATTAAACAATCACATGATGTACATAGCAAGTTAGAAACAGAAATTTTTAAATCACTTGTGATAGGTCATGAGTCAAGCCAGGATGTCAAATGTATACCTCTAGTTATACATTCAGAAACATCAAGGAGAGGCCTGAATGTCAGGTGTACCTGTCCATGAAATATGGCCGTGGCAATAGAAATTAGCAAATGCACTTTAATAAAAAGACTCATCAAATACTATGCCAAGCACCTACTAGTACAAAACACTTGTATAAACTGTTGAGCAAATATGGTCATATAACTAACATCACATTAAAAGTCACAGATTTATCTACAAGCAAAATGATGAACATATGAAGTTTGAGTGTCTCTTTTTAAAAAATTACTGTAGAAATTATTAACTTTCTGAAGAAACAACATCTGTTGATTGCTTGATGACATATGGAACAGCTAACAATTAAATGTGTATTGGGCTTGCCTGGCAAGGTTTGGGTAGTGGGAGGGCTACAGGGGTGGCTTCTGTGGGAAAGTGCCAGAAGCTTCTGCCATGTCCAACAGAGCCAGTGCCAGCTGGCTTCAGGGCAGATCCACCACTGGCCAAAGCTGAGCCCTGAGATGGTGTATTATAGAAGAAAAGATATTGCACAGGAGCAACTTCATCCAGAGAGCAGGACTGAGAATGTGTGAGAGGAACAGCCCTGCAGATACCCAGGCCAGTGCAGAAGGAGGGGCAGGAGGTGCTCCAGGAACCAGAGCTGAGATTCCCCTGTTGCCCATGGAGTGCCACAGGGGAGCAGAGATCCAAGTGCAGCCCCACATAATGGCTGGGAGATGCCAGAAGGAGGCTGTGAGCCCACAGGAAGCCCATGCTGGAGCAGCCTCCTGGCAGAACCTGGAGCAGGTTGCTCCTGAAGGACTGACCCACACTGCAGAGGTTTGTGAAGAACTGCAGCCCATGGGAAGAGCTTACACTGGAGAGGTTTATAAGGAGTGTCTCTCATGGCAGGGACACTATGCTGGAGCAGGGGAAGAGTGTGAGGAAGAAGTGGCAGAGACAAGGTGTGATGAACCAACTGCAGTCCCCATTTTCTGTCCCCCTGCACTACTGGACAGGAGGCAGAGAAAAACAGGTGAGAAACTGAGCCTAAGAGAAAAGGAGAAGTAGGGGGGAGGTGTTTTACGATTTAGCTTTTATTTTTCATTATGTTACTCTGATTTAATTGGTAATTATTTAACCTAATTTCCCAAGATCAAGCCTGTTTTGCCCATGATTGTAATTGGTCAGTATTCTTGAGTCAGAAGCCTTTTACTATAATTTCTCTCCCCTGTCCACTTGGGGAGGAGAGGCATGAAGTGATATTGGTGTCCAGTCAGCATTAATCCATCAAAATGTGTAAAAAAATAAATATAATAACTGTTCATAGAAAGAGAATTAAACAACATTTCCAAATTATAGGAAAAACATTGAAAATATCACTCACCTATGCACCTGTTGTGAATATTTTATATGGATTTTCATGGACTAACAAATTAATAATCTCCAACACTGCAGTTTCCTTTTATTCCACTCAGGAACAAATAATTTTTGGTGATATATTATCTAGTTGTATAATATGTAGTAAACATATAGTAATTGGATGAATATAAACTAGGTTTGGATTAATGTAAAATTAATATTTTTCCCTCAGTTTTTTTTTTCATAGGTCTTTTGGACAAGAAGTTGGATAGTTCAAATTGCTGAACTGTTCATTGTCTGAATGGACACTTATTTACAACTTCTTTCATCGTTGATGATAGTTTATAATGCCACCCAACATTGTCCCAGTGACAACTGGATAAAAGCAGATTCATTAGTATCTTTATGTCCAATCAACTAAGCATAGGGACTATAATCTTATTCCCAAGAATTTTGACTTCAGCTTTGACAGTTCACAGTGCAACTGCTGTACTCATGAATTCAGCCTGTTCATGCATGTGTGTAACTATTTAATCCTGATGTTACTTAGGCAGTAACTTTGGACATTATTTATACATAGCTTTGTATTCTTTTATGTTGCACTACAATAACATTTATACTCACTATTCTCAGTTCTGCTGACTTTTTTTTCATAATTTCTTAGAAAGGCTGTGACTGCCCTCCAATACGTATTTGTTTAATAGTACAAAAATGAATCCTATTGCATTTTTATTTGCTGGAATTGCTATATGGAAAAACTAGGAAGACAAAAAGGGGTTTTAAACAGGGACAAGCAAAGCAAAGCACTAGCTATTAAATATTCCCTCATAGCTGTAGGAGAAAAAGAGAGTTCCCTTGGTAAATCCAGTCTAAATGTGAGAACTCTTTAAATCTTCAGTGAGCAATTGTTATGGTAAGAACTTTGCATCAATAATTAAATCTATTTATGATTTACGAGGAGAAAAATCATCTGAATTTTAATGACTTGTGTATATATTTAACAATGGCTAATTGAGACAGATGTTAGGAGATAACAGATGCTAAATGATTCTCTTATTTTATAAGACATTTATACAAGATAAACAAAATTAAATGTCAAAATGATAGAGCTACTCTCAGTTCAGAGATACAAGCCTCCCTAAACTCATTAAGATGAAAACTATAGGAAGAACAGGTGTTCATATAAGTGGGATTTAAGTTTACCTTCATGAAAATAATAGCACTTTTCCACATACTCATACGTTTCAGTATGTCTGTTGATTCTGTCTTAAAATTGAAATATGTGTTACATTCTGTGGTTTATTTTATACTAGATCATTTTACCTAATCTGTAACAAGTTGAAACTCCAGCTTCTTATTTATCTTTTATTTAGATACTAAATTCAAAACTATGGATGTTCCAGCACTCTCCTCAGCCCAGTGGTAGGTAAGAAAATTATAAATTATATTGAGGAAAGGAAAACCAAGGTAATGCATCTACTCCTGACCCATGTAGTGCCATGGGTAGTGTAGTAGTGCCATAATCATGGTGATTGCACAGGCTGAACACAAATATATGTATGAGGGTAGACAAATTAGAAACTAAGTGAGTGAAAAGGGAGGTTAAGACCAAATAATTAATGGTAAGATTAATTTGTTTCATAATGTGACTTTTTTCCATTAGTAGTGATAAAAGGTATGGTGTCATCAAAGATTCAAAGAGATTTTAAGATTCCCATCTGTTCCATGGATTGCATTCTGTATTTTCAAGCACAAATACCTCATAAAATAAAACCTCTACCTTAGGGAATATGTAAGGGATCATCTGTCCTAACACTAAGCCATGACATACATAACTTTGTTATTGATTAAGTTCTTGTTATAGGAAAGGAAATTTTTCTAAACAGTATGTTGGCTATATATTTCAACATCTCAGCTAGATCTAACACCAAAGATTTCTTTTTCATGAAATAAAACATTTGTATTTAAATTACTTAGGTTAATATTAGAACACAAAATAGGCTTGTTGTTGCATGAGAATAAAAAAAAAATGCTGCACTAAGTAAAAGTTGAATTGAATAAACTGATTACACGAAGCACTGAGAAAAATTACTAGAGCTACTGAATCTACACTTAAAGGTCAATTTTTAGGTGATTAGTAGTATCATTTAAATTTGCCTTATAGATTAAATTGCAAAATAAATAAAATAAGGGAAAAAACCTTCAAAACACATTGGCTGCTGGAAACCAGGAAATATTATTAGAAATTACAGTAAAATCAATGTGATTTATGGTCAACAAAATATTAACATTTTTCTTGACCAAAAGGTTAGTTTTGATCAGAAATACTTACATAAAATACAATTTTAATTGGCATTTCATGTGCTAATTAAAATTGCAAAAGAGAAAAAAAAATGTTCTGCTATGAAGGAAATTATGGCACTCACCTATACTTGCAGAAATTGTTTTTAAAAATTTATTTTGATATTAAGTTTATAAAAATAAAATCATTTTCCACATTTCCTGGTAAGCCATGTGATGAACTCTTGCGAGTAAGCTTCTCTTATATTCATGAACTGTTCTATTTTGTTTAAATTAGGTAATATGAACTGGTCCTCATACTGGGCAGCTCTATAACTCAGTGATTTGAAGTTCATCAAGAACAGAGGAAACTTCATCTCAAGATATTGCTTTGTCAAGTCTCTCACATCTATACAGAGTACATGTTCACCCATTGAACAGTATTATCCTCTTTCTTGTACAAAAGAGGATTTCCTATATAGCTAAAAAACTTCTCTATGGTTTTTCTTCTCTAAACATTCTTTTCAACAAGGATGAACCCATTTATACCACCTTTCAGGCAAAGTTCTCGAGTTAGAATGCAGAAATCTGTAAATCTGTTAATACTTGTACAGTATTTGGATAAAACAAAGGACCTTAAATTTTCAAAAGCTCTCAGAGCACTTGGAAATCTGAGCCTGTTTTAAGGTTCAGGGGTCTTGGAACTTTGAAAAATTGGAGGGTGCTTATGACTGTGTAAAATGCATGGTCAATAAAGAGAGCTGTCATTTGAAAACAGGCCAAGGACAATAGATTTTCAGCAGTTCTTTGCCCTCTCACAGCTCATTGCTCATTCAGCACCTACAGGAATCTCTTTCAGTTTCAAAGACCAACACAAATGACACAAGGTCAGACCAAAAAAGCTATTTAGCAATTAATAAACATTTACATCTATATCATAAAGCCACCAACTATAAATTGTGGCAAAAGAGAAAGCAATTAATATGAACTAAAACAAAAAAAAAATCATTCTGTATTCAAAGGCAGTTGAGGATATATTAGAAAAAGCATGTGAAACGTGACAAGCTGGCTGCCTGACCACTCAATTAAAAATCTCTAGAAAGGAAGATGTGTGCAAATTCTGCATTGGATGAGAGAATAAAAGAATTTTAATTGCTTTTTATATTCCCTCAATTTTCATTGTTCCTGGTTTTAGTATTTACTACTCCAAAACAATCAAAGTATACATTAGACTGAGAAATTATGTAAATAAGAAAATCTATCCAAAATTTGCAAGCATTCTGCTTTAAAATGCTGCTTCTCATGAGTCTGAGATTTTTTGTGAGGTTTTTTTTCATAATTCTTTTTTCAAAATAATAATGAAGTGGAGGGGGAACTAGCAAGGTCAAATGTTCCATGCCTCATTTTTTTATGGACAGAAAGAAAATACCTCAACCTTCTTTTATGGGCTTGGCAGAAAGCCACAACACTCAGAAGTACACAACTATTTTAAAGCTTTTCAGTTAGATCTGCTGGAGTGAATTAAACCTTTCATCTTTCTTTTCCTTTGTGCATGTGTTTGTGCCAAAAGGAGCTGAAAATGTCACCTATGAAGCTACATATATTCCAAGAAAAGGATATACCATTTCTCACAGACATAAGCCTTTTTTTTTATTAGCTTCCAAATAATGCACTTCTATTTTTGTGGCTTCTCTTTCTTTGATCTTTTCTTTTAATAATAAAGTCCTTTAGGAATGGGAATTTGATTCCTGATGAAGTTTGATCAGGGATCCCAGCTCAGTGAGATCTGGGTAATAGTCAGGTATGTTTTGATGATAAACAACAATTATAAAATTCTGGTATTCCAAAATAATTTATAGTGTAATCAGTAATTTTAATGACTTTTGCTCAGGAGACAGGCTGTGTTCTTGCATGAGTGCAAAGCATATATGGAGCTCATTCCCCTCCCTCTGTAATGTGCAAGGAAGCCACAAGAAAAGGTAAGTTAAAATAGTAGCCAGCTGGGCCAGTGGTCCAATCCATCTATGATTCTTTTGAGAAACTGGCAACTTGTGGTATTGATTTATTTCTTTCTTCTAGGCATGAAATTCTGAGTCACGGCCTTGACCTTCCACTATTCTTTGAGTTTTGGTAACAAGTACTGTATAGAAAAGAGTAGTGAACTGATCTAGCCTGAAAAACTGGACTACTACTACTAGACTACTAGTTTTCTCTATAGTTTTACTCTGGATTAGTTCAGTGGTACAAATACCACATGGCCTTGCAAATGGAAATACTTTTTTCTGCCTCTGTAGAGAAAGCAGTGGTTTCTGCCTAACTGTAGATAAGGAATGTACAGTGCATATGACATACCTTCAGTTCAGTGAGGCTTCATGTACTGCAGTTCTCCTTTGGAATATGAAGTACAGACTAGAAGTTGCACTGGAATGTGGCTGGATCCCTGGGCTCGGTGACCTTAACCAAAGTCTCATGTTCAGCTGGCAGATGACAATGACCAGAGGACTCCAGGGGATGGTACAGAGTCCAACCATATTCAACATGTTCATCTATGATGTGGTTGTTTGCAATTCACCTGTAGACAGCACTGAATTATGGGGAAAAACTGAGAATAAGCAGCAGAGCTTCACTTCTTGGGCATCTTGATAAACTTGAGGTCTGAACTAATTTGATGAAATTCAGCAATGAGAAATACGGTTAGAAATTCAGCAATAAGAAATAAGGCTATACTTGAAACAGGTGCTATACCCAGCACCTGGGAACTGACAGGCTAAGATAAAAGGGGCATGGATATTACAGTGGATACCAGGCTGCACATGGGCCTGGTGTGATCTCCTTTCACAAACAGAGCAGACTGAATTCTGTGCTACACTACTACTACACAGCTAGCACTTCTAGGGGAAAATATGTTTTCCTCCTTTAAGGTACTGCTGAATCTGCCTTTATGACAGGGCTTTGAAACACCAGTAGTTCAAAAGGAATTTTGAGAAACTATTAGGAATCCTTCAGAGAGCTGTTGGGATTGCTAGAGTGGTTCAGCACATGTTCTACTGAGAAATCTGGGCTTGAACTAAGGGGCAATCTAGTGAAAGTCTACTCCTGCTGGTTTTAGAGAGAGGATGGAGACAAACTCTTCTCAGAAGAGAAAATGAAACAAGGGGAAATGGCCACAAACTGTGATTGAAGAGGTTCAGACTGGAAATTAGGGAAAGCATTTAACAATGAAGAAGGTAGTGTAATCCCGGAAGAAATTACCCTGTTGTAGTATTGGTGATAGTCCTGCTTCAGGCAGCAGGGTAGACTGGATGGTATCCAGAAACTTCTTCCAAACAAGATTTTTATAATTCAGAAGGTCTGCTGGCTTGAGCTTTAGCTTATTGTTGCAACTTCTGACTTTTATGACTCATAACTTGTCCATTATGTGAATGTACTTCTCTCCAAAATGCCTTGTCCCCAAAAATATTAAGGAAAATGCCCAAAATTGAAGGAAATGCTCAGCATTCATGTGGCAACAAAACGAAATCTAAAATATCTGCATTGTAGATATAGTTCTTTGAATGATTCAAGCACAAAACCTTATGAAGCAAAAAAGTAATTAGGGAAAATGAGAAAGGAAAAACATCACCCACAGAGACCTTTTCCATTGCAAAATAACAAACCATAGTTTGGACATATGCTTGAAGAAATACTTTCTCTAATATAGTTGAATTAAGGTGCTGTAAATATATAATGGAATTCTTATTAATGCACTGCTTTTGCATTTTCCTGAATGTATTTGTGAAGATTAAAATTTTAGTCATACAATTGTTATAAAAAATAGAAAAATCTGATATAAATTAATAAGGTTCCAAAATAAACAGGATACTTTAGGACTATGTACCGACAATTATTTAATAATTACTGTTTCTTGCTTAATGTATACTACATAACTGTCTGATTTTTTGTTAGAAACAATAATTTAATTCTGAATTTATAACTTATTTCAAGTTGAGATAAGGGTTGAGCAATTACATAATTCAATCATTTTTTATCTCAACAAGTTCTCACTAGTACATATAGAGAGTGTGGAATGTAAAAATAATTGTTTTCTAATCTAATGTAATGTTTACCAAATTTATGTAGGCTATAATTTCCTCATTTATTCTAAATTTCAGAATGCCCTCAAAAAGTAAAATAAAGCAACATTAAAAATGGCTACAGAGCTTAAGTTTCCCTATAATCTGTTTATATATTTTCTCACATCTTACAATATTCCTTTATGGACACATGTCTTGATTAATATCTAAAAAAAAGAATTGTAAAATTTAATTAAAGACTCTTCCAAACTGACACACATTTTGCTAATGTGACCAGAAATCAAAGGTCTAATTGTTCACCTGCCCACAGAAACCCTGGACAGAGTAGTTGCACAAGTGATACAACATGTATTTATGGCTTCATTTTCACCTAAAAAGTGGTTCCTGTGTAGAAGTCCCAGAAAAGAGAGAAGTGCACATTTAGAGAAGAAAGGTGCTCATGACAACTCTGCCAAAAGCATTTTACAGCTTCAATCCTGCATATTCATCTTGAGTTGCAAAGATTGTCCTGCCTCCAGGCATGGGAAGCAGAGTGAGTTTGAAGCAAAGGCAGAACCCTGAGGGCACTGCTGCCTTCCTGCCCTGTTCCTGAGTGCAGAAAATCATCCTAACACTTGCACCTTCCCCTTCCCCATCATGGGATCCAGGTGAACAGTGAGGTTTGGGGGTCACAGGCTGTGCAATGTGGCTTTTTTGGATCCCTTATGAACTTCTTGGCAATTCTTAGTGAAATTTCTTGCTTGTACTGCTACAGCTTTAACAAATCTCACTGGAATTGTATCAGAACTGTCCAGCTTTCAACAGAGCAATCCAGTCACCTGTGTTTATGTTTCTACCAGCACTAGTTTGGTACAACCAAAACTTGTTTTTCATTTAATATAGCTCAGTACATCTACTTGTGAGTATCTGTTGATATGTGCCTTATCCAGAATGTTCATATGTATCTGAAGCAGCTTGGTCCCTTGAAAACTCATATGAGACTTCAAGTGGAAGATTGTAGGTCTGAGCTTCCATCAGGATCATTTTTACTAGCGCTTCAGCTCTGAAAAGAGTGTGACATTTCCAGCTCACTCTTGGAACGGCTTTAGCTCTTTAACTAGGAAATTTGTTACAACTCCCACCTGAAGGTACCCAGCAATCCCCGTGATTTAAGGACATTATGGAGAAAGGAAGACCTTGGCTCAAAAGCCCCTTTACTGGGCATAAATCTGACAAAGTTAGATAAAATGAACACTTAAGGAAATGCGGGAGAGCTCCTTTGGGAACCGTGAGCTTTGTATGAATAATCAAGGGCACCTGAATCACTGTTTCCATAAATTACCATCCTTCAGCCTAAGATTTGGGACTCAGTTATACACTTCTTTCTGACAAAGGTGTAATAAATACAAGATGTAATACATACAAGATGTAATACATACATACATACAATACATACACCTTGTAGATACAAGGTGTAATAAATACAAACAGTTATACACTTTTTTCTGACAAAAAGTGTAATAAATATAAACAGCAAAGTTTCAATTGAAAGTAAATAGTTGAAATGGAATGAAAGAATTGTGGATGGTTTAAAACATCTTTCAATTCTTCATTATGCAACATTGAGACATACAGTGTTTTTTCATGATGTAAAACAGAAAATTGAGATATGGCACTGACACAGTACATGGTGATAGACACTTATAGAAAAAAATAGAAATCCTGCCAGTCAAAAATTAAAGTAAATCATCATGTTTCACAATGCTTAGGAGCTTATGAGCAATATGAACAACTGATTTTGGATTTAGTGACTGATTTGACATGAAAAGCAGAATATTCATAGGTTTCTAATACATTTAATTTTAATTTTTTAATTTGAATTTCAAAGACCAAAAGTTATTTTGAAATTCAAAGCCTCTATATTATTTTAGGAAATAGAAAAACTTTTAAAAAAGTTTCACGTATTTTCTCTGTGATCTGAAAAAGAAAGTTCAAACTCCCGCAGAATGTGAATCATATTAGACCACAGTTACATTTCCTAGAATTGTATAGCAGCTAATTTTTTAAAATTATGGTTTAAGGCTTATACTGGGTTAATTATACAGTTTACAGTGTCCTTGTATTCATGCATTTTTCAAATATTCTAGAAAGTGCAATAGTTGGTCTTCACTGGTTATTTAAATTATCTCATATCAACACAGTGTTGTGCTTTTCTTATAAAAAATATATTTTGGCATGTTTTATTTTTTCTTGGTTTCCTCTACCTTTATCTATTTACATAACTTTTCTATTTTCCACTCAAATTAAATTACTATCTTATGAGAAACAAGGCACAAGAAAGAAAACTCTACTCTTTATGACATTTTCTCTGCTAAAAACCTCAGACACTGATAATATCACTCATTATATTAATACTTGTGTCTTTCATAAGTTCTTTCACTCTCTTGAAGCAAAGCCCAAACAAGAAATAAGAATATGAGAAAGATGCTATATTCATCTAGTTCTTACAGAGATCGAGTTTCCCTATTTGATACTTTGTCTCCACTCCACTGAATTCACTCCCTGTGTATAACAGTTACATATTCTAGTTCATGTTGCAATACAGGTGTATTTTGTTACAGAAAATAAAGTTCCAATCCACAAATGAAGCTCTCAGTTTTCCAGAAATGAAGGAATTTTTTACTCTTAAAGGGTTTGGGGGGAGGGGGGGGGTTTAATGTATTTCAACACAATGAACACAGTGGAAATAAATATAAGTATACAAATATGGGAAAAATCAGAAGAATCATAGAATGGTTTGGGTTGGAAGGAACCTTGAGGATCACCTGGTTACAACCCCCTGCCATGGGCAGGGACACCTCCCATCAGACCAGTTGCTCAAGACTCCATCCAGAGATGGGAGTATTCAAGGCCAGGTTGGGAAGAACCTTGAGCAATAGCTCTTGTTAAATCTAGTAGTGGGCAAAGGAGGAGTTAGTCAGCAATCTAGGAGTCCAAAGAACATGATTCAACAAAGAGAAGACAATTCAGTCCATTAAGATCATAGATAAATCTTTCTCTTTAATGGTCTGCCCAGGGAGGTGGTGGAGTCGCCATCCCTGGATGTGTTTAAAAAAAGACTGGATGTGGCACTCTGTGCTGTGATTTAGTTGAGGTGTTAGGGAGTGGGTTGGACTTGATGGTCTTGAAGGTCTCTTCCAACCTTGTGATTCTGTGATTCTGTAATCATTCTGTCATCCTACTTAAACTTCTTTTGCTTCTCCAGTAAATATTGACATTTGATGGATTAAATTGTGAGATAGCTGTACTAACCTATGTTGAGTTGCTGCTGAAAAAGAACTCACGCTGTTTACAGTGATAGTAGTTCTAATAAATGTTGAAGATAGTAGGATAGCTTTAAAGTGTCTGAGTATTTAGAGTCCAGTGTAAAACTGCTACTGCTTGAACCTATAAATATCTACCTCTGGTCTAATTTGGATGTCATTCATAAAAATGTAGGATCCAATAATTCTAATTTTTTTATTAAATCCCCCCAAATCGATAAGGAAATGGAGACTTGTGATCTTTCTTTATTAGTCTGTCAGTGTGATATTGTGGTGGCCAGCCCTGAAGGGAAGCAACCAGGTATGCAGATACTCATGGTCAAAAAAGAACAAAAAAATTCAGGGAGTCCACAAAAAATGTATAAAAATATATTAGTAAATTATATGCAGTGGAAACTGGTATGTTAGTCCCTTATAGTATAAACTCTTGGTAGTGTATTTTGAATAAGGGGTAGAGTGAAAAAGAAGAGAGAGAGATTGAACAGAGGGAGGGAAAGAGATAAAGGAAGAAAAAAGGAAGAAAGGAAGGGAGTAAGGAAGGAAGGAAGCAAGGAAGGAAGGAAAGAACAAAAGGAAGAAGGAATGCTCACCAGTCCTGGCTCCAGCATTGTTCCAGATTATGGGGTGTCCAGAGCCCTGAGTTGCACACATGCCTGGATTTCATGTGGGAACATTTTACAGACCCTGCCCTGGAGCCAAGTTTCTCTTTCTCTACACAAATCAGTTGTCATGCACAGTCCACTCTTCCAGATCCTTCTGGAAATGGGTGGAAGGATTTCAAGAGTTTTTTGTGTAAAATTAATTTAAATGGGCATTTGCAAATAAAAAGAATACATTTAACTAAATCATTAGCACATTAATAATATTCAGAAATATTGTAAAAATTCAAGCTCCTAAATTCTAATGGCTAATTAAATGTTCAAAGAATCTACTGGTTTATTTCAAAACAGAATGTTGCATTTTTCGATACAGAGTGAAATATTTAGAAAAATTAATATTTAATATTGTATTAGCACTTTTAAGATTAGTACTGTTGTCTTTGTTCTCCCAGCAGCTAAAATACTCTAGAAGGCAACTAAGAAATGCTCTATAGAGATATGATATTATAAGTAATGTAACATTTTTGTCTGCAAAATTTACAATAATGGGTTTTTTTCTCATCTTAAGGATAAAGATTGTCTTGTTCTATATTAAAAAAACAACCCTGTTACCAAAGGAGGAAATAAAACAGTTTATTCTGTCTACTAATTACCTCAAACTTATTCTTTTAAAATAACAATAGCCCCACTGAAGGAATCTGAAATATGAACAGAATAATATCAACAAATTAAATTTTCAATAATTTGATTTTCATTCTCCCCAACTTGATCAACTTTTATCTTACATCAGAGATTGTTCATATACTCTAGCAATACTAATGCAAAATTACTTCTTTGTGGAAGTATTCAGATAAATAATTACTTTAAATAACCAATTTTGAGATATTTTTGCATAGAAGCATGATTGTGTTTTGCCTGTCCTCAGTTTCCACTGTTCACATAAGCTGTGTTTCCCAAGGAAGGAAGAAAGAAGATAGAAGTTTCCTTTGGTGTCTCATCATGCCACTTATATTTTTTTTTCCCTAGGAGACAGATTCCCTCTGCTTCTGCAAATTAGCAAGCCAGGCAGGGGGTCACAGTAAGACAACATGACAAGTAAGACAATTTCTTCCCAGGATACTATCGAAATTAATTTACTGAAGCTCACAAGGCAGATGGTTACAGACTTTGGTACAGAAGAGAAAAATAGCTCAGTTTCAGGGGTGATCCTCCTGTTACCCCTCCAGAGTGTGAGCAGGACCATATGCTGCTTTAAACCCTGCTATCTTTGGATCCATGCTGGGGCTGTCTGCGAACACAAGTCAGAAGCAGAAAATTTAAATCAATGGCAGCATTTTGGCTGCCATTCTCATCTCCTTCCCAATGAGAAGGCATAGGGGACACTGAATAATGAGCTTTAATGCAGAGTAGCTCAAAAAGGGGAAGGAAGGTCAAAGCCCTGCACCTGAGAAGGAACCACGTCATGCATGAATATATGCTGGGGACCACTCAGCTGTAAATGACCTTGGCAGAAAAGGAACTGGGCAGGGGCCTGGTGAACACCAGGTTGAACACAAGCCATAAGATTCCCTGGCCATAAACAGGGATAATGGTATACTGGACTAAACCAGGAGCAGTGTTTCCAGCAGGTAGAGGGAGGTGAGTCTTCTCTATTCAGATCTTTTGAGGCCACACCTGGAGCTTCAAATTCTGGGCTCTTCATTGCAAGAGAGACATGGACATTCTGCAGAGAATCCAGCAAAGGGCCACAGAAATTAGAAGAAACTGGAGCATATTTCCTGTGAAGAAAGGGTGAGAGAGCTGGCAGTGCTTAGTCTTAGCAGAGAAGGCTCTGGAATGGAGGAGCAAGTGTCTCTTACTAATGTCTATAAATACCAGAAAGGTGGGTGCCAAAAAGATGCAACCAGGCATTTTCATTTTCCAGCTGGAACTTTAAAGTGTGCACTTGTAACCAACTTTCATTCAGCTATTTTCATGACTGAAAAGATGCACATCAATTTTTCCAGGAGAAAAATGCAGTACAAGACATTTTTGGAAGTTCTTTGTATTATAAATAGTGCTAATTGAAGAAGAACTTCTGTTCAGAATAGTCACCATGTTGCAGGCTGCCTTTCCTATACATTTTTCCTTCATTTTCCTGTAATCTCTGCACCCCCTTCATAGTTTTCTGCAGATTGCTCAACCCTAAGGTTTATGAAACTACAGTAAAGTCACTATTTCTAAGGGTCTCAAGCTCATTTCTGCATCTATATTGATAGCAGCCAAATGCAAATCACTAGAGAGATAGAAGTCAATGAATTCTGCTTCTACACAAGTAAAATCAGATAATCTGCCTAGCAACAATAACAGCAGGTTATCATAGAAGTGTGTGAAAATTCCGTGTTCTCTAAATCTTTCAAACTTCTCTTTCTGGGAAGAGAAAAAAATCTAGTTATTGTCCTCTTTATCATATCTAGACTCAGGCTTCAAGGAGACAAATGACTGAAAGTGATTTTTACTTCTAAAGCCCTTCTACAATCATAGAATACCAAAAGATACTAAAATTTCTATTTTCACATCTGTCTTGACACTTTGGAGAGAGAAAATTCAAAGGCTCCATTTCCATAGGATTTTTTCAGTATTCCATTTATGAAATATTGGTGAAAGAAGAAATTTGTCTTACATATCAAATCATGCCTTAACTTCCAAATATAGATGGAAACATATTTACAAAAAATCAGTCTAAGAAAAAGTAATTTATAAATATAAATATATGTTTATGTAAATTTATTTATATAAACATAAATATGTATTTTTTTGAAAATCCTGTTCACTCTTGCTGTGCAAAACAACTTCACATTGAGACACAATCCTACACTAAGGATTTTTTTTTGCAGAGCTGCACATATAATGGCAAAAATATAATTTCAAGAAGAGATTTCTGATCTTCAGAAAATGAGACACAAGCTTTTCTTTTCTTTTCTTTTCTTTTCTTTTCTTTTCTTTTCTTTTCTTTTCTTTTCTTTTCTTTTCTTTTCTTTTCTTTTCTTTTCTTTTCTTTTCTCTTTTCCTTAAACCAAACAGAATGCAAACCCAACAGAATGCAAACCTCTCCCTCTTTTAGGAGACATAAGATAGATACTAAATCCCTTCACAGGGATCAGGGATCAAGACCAAAATTAATAGCAGGGATCAGAAAATGGGAGGCCAGATGCTCAGGCAGTCCTGAATTGGCCTGTCCAAAGTATGGGGCACCCGTAGTGTGGTATTGACATTTTGGGCTGAAGGATCACTGCTCTGTTCACCCAGTGCTACCTATCTGTAAGATAACTATTGTAAGAACACAGAATCACAGAATGGCCTGGGATGGAAGGGACCTTAAAGACCATCTAGCTCCAACCTCCTGCCATGGGCAGGGACACCTTCCACTAGACCAGGCTGCTCAGAGGCCCATCCAACCTGGCCTTGAACACTTCCAGGGATGGGGCAGCCACAGCTGCTCTGGGCAACCTGTTCTAGTACCTCACCACCCTCACAGTATAGAACTTTTTCCTGTAATTGAATTTAGACCTACTTCCTTTCAGTTTGAGGCCATTCCCCCTTGTCCTGTCACTACATTCTCTTGCAAGATGGTCAAACTCATCATCCTTGTCTCTTGCAATGACTTTCAGCTCTGAGGGAAATGGAAAAGCCCCCAGAGAAAGAGGAATAGCAAACCTGCTGTCACAGAAACTACTTGGTACAGAATTATTTTCACCACGTTTCTGTACCAGTAGTATAATTCAGCTGTATATATACTACATGAAGATTAAGTTCTGTAATTAATATAAATAATCACTGGCATTAAAGGAACAGAAATTACACATGCAGATAGAAGATAGAAAAAGGGAAATAAAAAACAACCCTTCCCACAACCACAAATTTTTCTTAGGCATTATTTAGTCCTTTGAAAGAGTACATTAAAAAAATGGATTTTCATTTCTTGTTCTGAGAACTATAGAAAAAAATTATGAATATTTTTATAATTTCATGTCATATATAGATTTGACTCTTAAATGTAACTGTGATTATGACTGCATTTTTCTTTCAATGCAGATCAGTATTAATACCGTAGATATACAGAGCACATACTGAGAGGATAATTTGCCCCTTAAATGTGCAAATCCTATTAGAATATTTGTCTAAATACTGGATTAATAGTTGGTAATTTTGCTAGCTCATTATAATTTTATCAGTTCATATACTTGACCTATGAGAATGTTAATGACACACATCAGGCACTTCATGTTTATAATGGAGTCCAATTACTTTAGATTATTCAAACATGTTGCAAATTTCAAAGACAGTTCCCATCTGACTACTGTCTTAATCTACTTTTAAAAAGAAAGTTTTAAAATGCTTAATAGGAAACCTTACCTTGTTTCATATGTTTCTAATTGCACCATAATTATTTTTCTTTCATTTTTTACATAAACTAACACTTTCTAAATACATTTCTTATAAAAAAGGGCTCTAAACCCATGTTGATTATTTTGATAATGAATTCCACTTTTTCAACTTTGCTCTGTGGATTAAAAAAGAACTCGCTCTACTAAGATAATTTTCTTGAAGATTCAGGATATGTTTTAGCACTGTATCACTGGATTTATTTACATATTTCATGTAAATATCTGTCTGTCATGTTTTCTATAACAGATAATAGGACTGATTCCTCTTTTGGGACAGTATCAGAGGAAAAGGCTTATCCAGTAAGTAAAAATCATTTTAGTGAAAAAATTCACAATCAGTGTGTAAAGTAGTTTCTGACATAACCACTTAATATGAATGCATAACACGAAAGGTATTCATTTGTACAAGTGACATTTGATATTACTGCAATTAATTTGGAGCTGAATATCTCATCTGGCACTGTCAATAATACAAAAACACTGGGACCCAGGGCAGAAGGTAAGTCCTGGTGCTGGGCAAACACATGACAGTACAGTACTGCATATGAGCAATTGGTCACAGTCCTTGGACTGAAGTTAACAGTAGTTTACAGTCCAGTAGCAGTGTCTTCACTACAATTTACTGCACATCATTACACACATGATGTTAAGACCCCCTTAACTCTCCTTTAAGTATTCTCCAATTAACAGCTCATTACTAAGCCAGATGGATGTGCATTGGCTGTTAACTCCCATCTGCTGGGAAGGCTCTTTCACATCGAGTCTGCCACGGTAATATATCTATGTAGCCTGCATCCAACTCACTCATTTCTCTGTATCCCTGTTTTGTGGTACAAGCATGTATCCTTTGGGGATGCTACATATTCACGCTACATAACAAATATGGATAGACCCACAGACCTCACTATTAATGCTTAGTTTGCTCATTTATAAATATGGTTGAAGTAAAGATAAATATATTTTTGTAATTATGACTTGACAGATTCTTGGCAAATGGTTTGGGGAGTAGAGACCAAATATTTAAATATTTATTACCAGAGTATTAAATTAAACCAGACACATTTCACTTAAAGCATAGAGCATGACAGTGATTTTGACATTGAGCAAAACTTTGTTATACAGTATTCACAAAAGCACTGCAAAAAGGACAATAACTTCTGAAAGCTGTGAGTGAAGGATACATGAATTTGATACATTCACTGAATAGCTGATAAAACTAGGATTAATGGGTATGAACTGAAAGAGGGTTCAATATTAGGAAGAATTTTTTTACTGTGAAGGTGGTGAGACAGGAGCAGGTTGCCCAGAGAGGTTGTGAATGCCCCAACCCTGGCACTGTTCAGATTGGATAGACTTTGTATAACCTGATCTTGTGGGAGGTGTTCCAGCCCATGGCAGGGGGTTTGGGAGTAGATGATCTTTAAGGTTCATTCCAACCCTTTAATATTCTGTGATTCTGTGATCTTAAGTTTCATGTGATGCTTTCTTTAATAATCAGAGTATTGGGACTCTCTCTATGGGTATAAGAGGAAAGGTTTGGTTTGTTGGTTTTTTTTTTTGTTTGATAGTAGTGGTTTTCTTGGAGAACAGTTTGGTTAGATAGTCATTGTCATGTAGAAATGTGAAGAAGTTGCTAAGTGGGAGGCATTAGAGTAGATGTATCACAGAGTGGAATGTTCATCCTCTCAATACTTCTGGCATTCCTGTGAGACTGTGTTCAGCATCTCCAAAAAAAACCCCATTAAAAATGCCAGGGAAATGGAATTTTACTATTTATGAGGAAAGCTTCTAAAGAAATATTTCAGCTAAGAGGTAGAAGAAATTAGTCTCTGCAAACATTTTAAGGCAGTTGATACTGATATGTAAACCAATAATTTATTCATTTAAAAATATTATCCTATATAATAAGCAATTAAAGAGTGTAAAGAAAAACTGGAAAAAAATGTAAAACCCTCCAACAAACAAACAAACCAACCTAACACTTACTGTCAAAATTGGAAAATGTCTGATGGACTGTATCTTTTCCCTCTTTCGGTGGGGCTGGCGCTATCACTAAAGGCTGTGACCCTCCATGAGAGATTCATCTTGTGGCTGACTTTCAACCTCTAGCTCACTCTGGGAAGAGGCATGGGAGCACTGCTGAAAACTCAGGCGAGTCTGCTGCCAGGGTCAAGTCCTGCTGAAGTGGAAGAAAAACCAAATTGGAATGTACACACCGCTACTCAGGACAATGAAGGCCTCTGCCAAGAGACCACGGCAGCCAGCAGAGGGCTGAAGCCCTGCCTGCATTTGCTTGCAAGGGATCAACCTCTCTCCAGTCCCGAGTTTTATTGCCAGACCTGAGAATGAGGTTCTATTAGTCTCGTGTTTAGTTTGAAAGGTTAATTATAATTTGATTGGACTGTTTAAGGACTAAAAGGCTGACTGATGAATGAGGATATATTTCTAAAAATAGTTAAGGAAAAATACCCAGAGAAACAGTTTCTTAGTTACACATATATTAGACTGATTAAAATTCTAGTCTGTGAAAGATGAAATCCCAGCATACTTCGATCTGTTTTGTTACTTCTAACAGTACAGAAGGATTTTATTGGCCCTTCCCATTGTCCATGTAGAATATGAGCATAGAAATCTTTAGAGGAGACATGAGATATAATAATTTCTGTGTCAGATATGTGTACTGATTCTCTGAAATGTGATTTCAATAGCTATTTACTGTCTATGGAACTGACAGTATGGTTAACGTATTCCAAATAAACTTGATATTTTTAAATATCAGCTTAGTATCAGCTTTATTTACTGGCTTGCTTCTGAGAAGAATTTTTAATTTTTTTTAAAGAAAAAGTATTTCAGTTATTTCAGTTACTTTCCCTGGATTGTATTTTCAGTAATCCTATCAAAGGCAGCTGAAACCAGTGAAGTGCTTACTCTCCGACTTCAGCATTTTTATATATAAAGAGAAGTGTTTGCTTGTTTACAGTATGCAAAAAAAAAAAAAATGGGAGCAGGGAAATGTTTGTCAGTACAATCCTCTGCATCTACTTTCCTTTATAGTATGCAGAAATTAACAGCAGCACTGATGGGTAAAACATTTTCTCTAGGGTTGTCATGTCTCTCTAGAGAACCATGTGCATTAAACAAACATGGTGCAAATTTATTCATCATTGCAGTGGTACAAAGGGCCTATCTCCAATCTGTGTTGTTGAAGCTTAAAAAATAATTAACAAGATTCAAATCTAACTTACCTGCAAATCTAACTATGCTGGGAGGGGAAGCCAAAACAAGCCTAGCTGCACATGCACAGAATTAAGCATGAAGTCATTGCCAGCTATTGATACATTAGTATTAGACTTTGTAACGATATTAAGCAAGTATTAATTTAATACTTCAATAATTTCTCCATCATTCACCATCCCATCTCCCATCTCATTCTCCAGAGTTCTAATTTCTTCCCTGATTAATTCTTACTTTGATAATAATGAAAAATCTTTTGAGCTACCAGTTCCATTTCTATCTATAACAATTCACATTCTTCCTTCTACTTATTTCATATAACCTTTGATTATGTTAGTTAGTAACTTCTAATTTTTAATTATGTTTACCTGCTTCAAAATTGACATTAATTGCCTTTTTTTTAGGTATATTCCCTTCTTTTAGTAATTATATATATAATTTTTAGGACTCCTACCCAAACATTTCCATTTATAAAAGAAATGCATGTATGAATTTTTGGCATTAAAAAAAAAACAAACACATGCACACTTTCCTCTGATTTATATTTAAGGAAAAATATGTTACCATATAATATTGCAAGAGCATCAACAGGCCTTTTTTCACTTTCCAAAGACATTTAAAAATCCAGTTCTTAGTTTTTAACTTGGGTACTGAATAATTCAGACTAAAGGTTATTCAAGTAAAAAGTTATGTTTTAAGGCATCCATTGAAAAAGTGTGTTAATTTTTAATTCTTTTATTAATTTTATATGTTAGGACTTATATTGCCTTTTTTTCTTCCCTCCCCATCCTGAAAGATTTTTTTAATAAACATTATTTTCATAAAATTATTATTTAAATGGAAAAGCAATTACTGTCACATTTTTATCACCAAAAGCATTTTTGCTGCTAGCTTTGCTATTCCTGCCTTAAATTATTTTAATTCTTTAACTATCTACTTTTAATTCTTTAAATGACCTCACTCCACAAGATATTGGGTAAAATGTGATCCTAAATCAATAGTAAAGGCCAAACAGATGAAAGCATTAATTCTCATGTCACTAAATGCATTTCAAGCAATAAATCAAATTATATAAATTTGTTAAAGCAGATCTTTCTCCTCACCCAGACATCCTTCTGTATCAAATAGTTATATCTGATGATATTATTACAGTTCCCCTGATCAATGGCAAGAGATTCTTGGAAGAAAAGGAATACAAGATCAGTGATTTTATCTCTTTGTTTTGGACACTGATTGTTTACAACTCTAAGTCTCCAATTTTTCTTAGCACACTGGGTAGAACAGATACATTAATTGCTTTGAACTGCTTGAATTATTAATATTATAGAATAAATCTACTTGTTTGATGTGACTTTGGGGTTTTTTCATATTTTATCTCTGGGTAAAATAATTGAGAGTGGTTTGTGTGTACTTTAACAGTATTCACAGCAATTGTTCCTTTGCTCACTCTAAACTTTTTAGGTTTTTTTCTTGATTTTCCTGCCTTTTACAATGGCAATCTCACCTCTCATCTCATGATGGAAACCAGCTTTGTATAAATTTGTGATTCTTGATTCTGATTTCTCATTACTGGTGCATTTACAAATGCACTTACCCATCTGTGTTCTCTGACTCTATTAAAAGATTCTCACTTGTCAGAGCTTTTTAGAGGGAACACCTACAAGGCTTCTTTCCTCTGCCTGACCACCTATTCTCATAAATTGTATAGGAAATCAGTTATTCCCAAGATTCTTATATCACAAAGACATACCTGAAAGAAGCTGATGAAAAAGCTAGGAGGGGGATAACCAGAAAAGGGGGATAAGCGTCTCCTCCAGTGGCAGGAGACACAGACAATATGACCACATGCACTTCATTTTCTAAAGCAATGAAGAGGAACAGCAGTAAGTGAATAAAAAAGCATCTGATACCTCAATCAAGTGTTTGAGTTATAGGACTTTGAACATAAATTCAACATTAATTAAGCAATAATTCTTATGTGTAGAATTGATATCACATATTTTCAGCTTTCTAATTTTTAATGTAACACTATAAGATCAAGAGAAATTCCATGTCTTTGTAATTTTTATTTCCCAATAGTCCAGACAGAGAATACACTTTGAATATCTCTTTTCCATGTGCAAATTCAGAATTCTTTCCAAACTGCTCTGTTCCATTTACAAAGATGAGAAACTTAATCTGACATCAGAAACAGAAAATTAACTAGATGATTGTTCTTTGGAAACATGGCTGAAAAATAATTTATTACGGTGTGATAAATTAAATGATCATTTGCTTTTCTCAGAAAGACATATGAATTTACTATGAATGTAAAGTCCTGGCATATGAATATACTATAAATTTTAGCATCTGTTGTAGTGGTCAGTAGCCAAAGGAACTATTAATAACTATGAACGATTCACAGCTTTGGTACCTACTAGTTGGAACAATCATTTATTTCTTCCTGCTTTTGAGGCCACATTATACCACTCAAAGTCAAAGTTCAAAGAAGTATTTTACCTAAAATGGTTCAGAAAAATAGGTACAGCGTTTATATGAACTAATCTCTCTATTCTAACTCTTCAATATGGCTGCAGGATTGCTGATACTTCTGCCTTCTATTTTATCTCCTGGAATGCAAAACATTACCTATTGGAAATATTTACCAACTTTTACAAGGACATGGATGTCATTCCCCAGAACACTCTCCATGCATAAAATTCTCTATTTTATCTGATTAGGTTTCAGCTATTTGCTTCTGTTTCCAGAAAAAAGTGTTTAACGGCAATGCTGTTTAACAAGCAATAAGCACAGAATGCAGTTAATTTTGATTTAGCAGTCAGGAAATTCTGTTTTCAATTAAAAATTAGTTCAAAATAGTTTATAAGGATACTATGTTTCTCCAATTTATTTTATAATTTTTAAATCTAAGTGTCTTAAAATACAACTTATTTTAGCTAGAGATTATTTTATCTTTCTAGAAGTCCTATTGCTCAATGCTCTTACTGAGCTTAGCCAAGTTGAAATTTGTGGTCTGTTTCAGACTGCTTTACCCAATCATTCAAATGAGAGCTCTTGAGAAAATGCTTTAGTGACAAATCTTAATTACAGGTTCTTAAGAGGTCTGAGACTGAGTTCATCAGCTGGGACAGCATGCTGGAGCTTTCATTCCTCCTGTGGATGAGCTTAAGCTGCAGCAGAATGTCCTTTACACTGAGCCACTGCAGCCTCACCCTTCTCCTTTGACTTGACGTCTTCCTGTCTCTCCTACCTCCTGCTGTCCCGTGGTTTTTCTATCATCCACATGCAACTACCAAATATCCTTCAGTAAAGTTCTGTTGTTAAAAAACTGTAAGATTTGGAGTAAGGTTATACATTGCTACAACCATCTTACAGACAGATGGAAAATTTCCAGGAAGAATTGTTACTTCCAGACATGTAGGAATGCCCCTACAGTACCACTGAGACAGCAGGTCTCATTTCTGTATCTTTGCCTCCTTCTTTACTAAGAAAAGGAAGGAGAAATAAGCTCCATGAGACTTATTATCTTGTTTAGGAAGACACTATGCTTGTCTTCCTGTTTAGTCCTTTCCAATCTTGCTTTACCTTGATATTGTCTAAGCTCTGCTGATACAATTTAAGGTGAACCTCACCTCCAAATAACCCAATTGCATAATGTGTTTCTATAAATAGAATTATTATAATGTTATCCTTTTGTTACAGCTGCAAGGACAAATTTATGACACACACAAAACTGAAAAAGACCTTTTCAACATCAGCTGTCACCCTCATTTTTTAAGATTTTCTAAGCCTTCTGATGTTTACATTCTTGTAATGAACTTTCTCACACATTTTCTGTAAATAACTTATTATTTTGCATTCTTTAATAAAAAGGGGAAATTTGATGGACTGTTGGTTTGTCCAGTGTCACTGCAGAGGTGGCACTTTCACCCTCCAATCCACTGTCACTTTTTGAAATCTATAAATGTTGGAGTCAGAAAATAAACTCCCCTTTTCTTACCTTGAGAACAGCAGTGTGTGCACATCGTGTTGTTTCGTGTCCTATAGTAACAATCAGCTTGGCAGGATATGCATTCTAGGATAGTTATTCCCTTTATACTGTAAGGCCAGCGTGCTGGGTGTCCTTTCCCCACCACTTTAACAGTGTTTGGACTGCCAAGTAAAGCAAAAAACACCAAGTATTTTATTGAGCTCCACATATCAAAATATCTTCTAGTACCTGAGTGTCAGGGACTGAAATGGTTCATGCTGTGTTATGAAAGAGTTTTGCCCATTGTAGCAAAAAATGCATAAAGAAGCTACAACCACAGAAGCCCGCCCACCCCTCCTTGAAGATTCCTGACTGGAACCTTGGACATGAGTTAAGCTGTGTAGATAAGATGAAGGCAACATTATGTTCAGTCATCTCAGGCTGAGGGCGAAGAATGTGTCCACAAGAAAGCCAAACCCAGCTGCTGTGCTGAGAACCATCCCTGGCTGGGTTTGGGGTGGGGGAGACCACAGCCCACAGAGGCCGGGTTTGCACAGACTCCCCCCTACCGAGGGGTGAGGAGGAGGTTTCGGATGTGTGGTGTAACCCCTGGTCAGAGGCAGTGAACACCCATCCTCCCTCACACAAACCAGCCCAGCTGTGAAACCCCCAACCCCACAGGCCACATCCACAGGGCATTCACATGGGAGGCAGCTGAGAGGGTGCCATAATCCATCAAAGATCCCCCAAAGCACTCTCCAGACTCATTTCTGAGCCCTTGCACCACAGCATTGCAGGTGATGCAAAGAGATGCAACAGATCCAGAGTCTGCTGAATGACACTGTGTCAAACTGTGCCCTTGCCCTGGGTGGGCAGGTACCTGGGCATTCCTACCTAGCCTAAGTTTATTCTAATCCAATGGATTCTATGCTTTTTGAGGGAACCTCCCCACCAAGAAGACCAGCTGGATAGGATCATCAGGATGTGTGTGGGATCCTTGAAGTGGTGATATTTTCGTGATATTTTCTTTATTCTGTCTCTCTCATTCTCTTTCTGTCCCCCTACTTATTTTCTATTTCTTTCTCTTCCTTCTTCTGTCTGTCTCTCTCTCTCTTATATTTACTATCAAATAAAACACATACTGTTGACTTTGGCATATGGTCTTGTTTTCACCTTAATTCAGGCAAAAGCATTTCTAGTAACTTTAAATACTGTACTGTAATACTGAGTCAGCATGTTTATCATTTGCTTGGACTTCTTCACCTTTTTGCATAGACAGCATTACAGGCAAATCCTTGGTCTCAGCTTCTGGGAACCATATCACCAGCTCAGTATCTCTTTTATAATAGCTTGCTTTTTTTCTTTCTTAAGAACATTAACAGTTATATCCTTCTATATTTGATCCACTATTATATCCCATTGACTGCTTCTGGGAACCTCCAATGCATCTCTTTATATGCACACTGTAATTTGGTAATTTACTTCAATTAGAACATTCAATAAAATATTCATGAAGGTGGCCTGTTGTTGAGATAGACCATCCGTTTACTTAAAGATAGGGCTGCAGCACTCACAGGCATAATCTATTATGGAAGCTAATTGACATTTTGACCAATAGATTTTCCATGACCTCTCCCCATGAATCCTGACAAAGGTTACTGGTCACAGTATCAATTCTCACACCTACCAGGTGACAACCACAAGTAAATTAAATGTATTTTTAATAGAACACTCTGTCTAAGTGACCCTAGCTCAATGAGTTGACACTGTCATGAATATTTATTTAATACTGCCTTTAATGGAACCTAATAATAGGGGCACTTACATTACAAAAATTCAAGCCCTATTAATTGTCCAAGCCACCACTTCTAATAGGTAACTGGGGAAAAATTTCCTACAGTTTACCAGATTCTTATCTATCACCTGATGATTTATTGTTATTAGCAAAATGAACTACATACCAATTTTCGTAGTACAAATACAAATTACATGCATGGCAAATTTCTTATCTGAGATCAGGTCTTGATTCAGCAAACTCTTCCTCCTCTGTTCATGAATGGTTATGAATATGCAGCCCCTGAAACAGCTCAGAGGAAATTAGGATAATGTCTGTATAGGTGTGGATCAGGAACTTGGATTGGAAAATGCAAAATCTTACCAGGGTATTTTGGCTGCACATTCCTAGGAATCATGACACAATTCATTTAATCAATTAGAGAGACAGTCACCCACATCCAGTGGAGTGCATAATCTTAAAAAATAAATTCTGTAAGTCTGAACTGGCTATATACCTGGCTTTCTTTGCCAAGAATAGAAGGATATAATTTCTGGACATATCTGGGAAAGAGTTTTTTGAAACTTTAATGACATATTTTCCTTATTGTTGCATATGTCTTCTATGCCAAATCACTACCTTTATCAAACACTTATACAGAATCTGGATATTTCTCCAGGGAATATTCTACAGGAAACTCTCTTGAATTAAATAGAAATTTCAAGATTAACTTAAGATCTCTTCCCATAAAGTTTGTTTTAAATGTAAACAGAAGTAAGAGCAAATATAAAAGAATAGTCTTTGTCAATCCTAAATTTTTGAGAGCAGTGCACTTTGTCATCACTCAGCATCATCATTCATTTGAAATTATGGTTAAAATACACACTTTCTCTGATTTAAACTGCCTACTGAAATATTACTACTTCTAGTTCATGCTTTATCTAGACTATCAGAATGTCTCTTTCTACGTGGCATTTCATTTCCCCATTTACAGTATCTTGACAACATTTCCACTGGAGATTTATTTCTCATCTGTTCTGATGGGATAATAGGGGCATGTGGGTGGTATTAATTCAATAAGTGTATACCATCCAGAAACAGAAAGAATAAATATGTATGTTATATGCATGGAAAAAAAAACCTTTTCCTATGTTTAATTACATGGACCATCAACTATTGAGCTGCTAATAATTCTTCATAAAAACAGTACAAAATTTTTCATTTTGTCCTAATTTTACTAAGGAATGTTAAGGGTATTTTTTATCCTTATAAAAAGAATCATGGAAAGTTCAGTACCTCTAAATTCACATCCATAATGAACTTCTCAAGCATGTGGCAGAAACACCAGTGGGTACTCTACAGGTCCTCTACAGCTCCGTTTTCCATGTTCCTATGTGAGAATGGGAAAAGGAATTCAGGTCTGAAAGCTTTAGCCTCGGAAGTTAGAAAAGGGGTTCACAGTTGGCAAAGGAACAAAAACCCTGAACTCCAGAAATGAGTAAAGAAGAAAGACCATGCTGGGATGCAACAAACAGGGCTCTAGAGAGAAGAGATAAGAGAAGAATAGACAGATGTGAAAGGAAAAAAATTAATTCCAGCTGATACTTAAAGTAATGGAATGATCTAATAGAATCTATCTAAAGAGCAAAATTTCAGGAAGACAGGAGCAAAAAAAATTTGACCAAGTTATTTGCTCTTCACAAAGCTCAATAAGATTTTAAGCATTTATCAAAAGTTTGAAGGTTGGGAGGTGTGGCATAGCACTGTTTTCCAGTATCCTGAATTTAATAAAAAACACTCATTAAAATAATTATAGTCTTAGAAGAAATCAACGCTTGCTTGTTTAGATTTTTTTATATGCACTGAAATAAATGAATGTTGGACAGTGAAATTCTGTTGTGGTACACTAATATGATCTAAACACAAACGTGCTTAAAACCACTTGCCAGGCCTTTGTAGAAGCTGCTGCTCCTCATAGACTTAACAAGCACATTTTTCTCATGCGACCATAAATACCAAGGATCACCTGCAGCCATAAATACCTTTGTGAGCATGTTTCAATTAAGTGGCCCAGAACACTGGGCTGCTAAGGCTGTGTGGGATGTGTCGGAGTGTCTGAGATAAAGAGCAAGAAGCATCTGCTATGCCATTTATTTGCATGATTGGTTAGTCTCCTAATCACTGGCTGTGTAGCTGATCCTAAAACTTGTACGCAGAAGGAACATATAAATACTTCTGTATAAATACATATAAAAGTATGTTTAATAAAGATGATTCTGCTAGATGACAAAGTGGTGGTCTGTTATCCTCAATCACTACAGCCATCATTGTGGTAAATGTTTAAACAGTAGAAAAGCAAGGTAAACTCTGCCTCCAGTTATTTAGAATTTAACTCTGTGGAATCTCTATTAGCCTCAGTGATTATTGTTTATTTGACTGGATTTCAGTAGGGTTAGCACAACATCATACAATGCTGTCTGTTGTCTACCAGACAATAGGACAATACCAGAAAATAGGTACTAGGGTACGGATGGATATTCCCTTAACTGGAATTTTCTGAAAAATACTTATTTTTTGTGAAAAATGCCCATCACTTGTTTTTAAATATTTAAAAGTTTAATAGTAATAAAATGGTTATAAAGATAGTAATAAACTTGGAGTAATAAAAATTTGGACAATTAGGATTAGGACAATATGAAACAAGACTGCCCCAAATTTACTGTGGGACACAGTGAGTTTGTCTCTATTCTGTCCCTGAACCACCCAATGCAATATGCTAAAGATCATGGCTGTTTTTTGGATGTTCTGTGGGGTTTTTTGCCCTGTGGTTTGGGTTCAGAAACCTCCACTTCAGATAACTGCAATATCAACCTCTAGAGTAATGAAGATAGCTGAAGTTTCTGTTAAATTGAAAATTTATTTACAACTGTTCACAGGTGTTACAGCACCTTTCTCCTTTTTTTTTCTTCATGCAAAAAATACAAAGTCCGGGAAGAAATACCCTGACTGCTCCACTTTTCTGAATATGTTGTCCACCTTGACTAGTTTCAAGGAGATGTGTGATGACCAGGATGATGACTGTCTATACTAGTACCTTCAGCATCAATTGTGTTTTACAGCCTGGTTTTATCCAAGGAACTATTAGATGTGAAGGAATAAGCTCTCCACAGAGAGAACAATGCCAGAATTACTTCCTTTGTCATCTCTGAAAGGGTGGCATATATACACTTAGGTTCTAGAAAACACACATACATTCTGCCAGAAAACCTCCCTGCTTCCTGCAAAACAAAAAGAAACAGCAAAGATGGATGGAAACCCAAAGTGATCTCCTTTTGTAGAGGCAATCTCCACATCTTTTCCAAGGAGCATTGAGACCAGTTACAGTCAGACTGCAATGGAGAGGTGCCTTAAAGCATGTGCAAACACAAAACACATGGTCTATACATCACATCCTAAATTGCTTTTGTAAAAGGTAATAGAGTAGAAAAAATTCCCCTTAATGTTAAAAAGTATTGAGCCACAGCAACTGTGTTATATATGGAAAGGAAGACTAACAGATGATAAAATCCTGATGATTAATAAAGGCAATTTGATTGAGAAAATTTTCAAGCTATTGCCACATTTTATCCATTTTATTCACATACTGAATCCAAAGCACAGCCCTGTAACATCTACTAAGAAAAAATTTACTCTATCCCAGTCAATACCCAGACAGAAATGCAACAAATGTAGATTACCCTCCTTTTAAAACCTACAAAGCAGGGCATTTCTGTACAAAATGTCTTCAACAGAAATTCCATTTTCGATTAGGGTAGACTAAACCTTTCGATTAAGCAGAACCCAAAAACAACATAAAATTAAAAAACTGAAAAATAAGGTTAACTTTTTTAATAGTTCTGAATGTGGCACAGTGAGAACTGCAGCTGCTGTGTTTGGCAGGTCTCTAACATGAATTTTTACATGAATAGAATTCAAATAAATTTAAATATGTCATCTGGGCAAATTCATGCCTTTTCAAAACACCACAATTCATGTCTTTTCAAACACCAACAAATCTCTGCCACAAAAGTACCATAAGACTTAATGGTTTGACTCCGGACCTGTTGGAGTTAATGGAAATTTTAAAAGTAGGGTAAACCAGCGGAAAACCTGGACAATTAATTAACTGTAAAGCATTTCAAAGTTTCCTAGAGAGATTCAACAGAAAACAGCTTTAAAAATGTACTTCGGATAATTTATGTTTCCTATTTGTCCTGGAAAAATGCACATTTAAGTAGAAAAAAAGCCCCAGAAAGAACTAAATTTAAAATGTAAGTGTGTTCTTAGGAGGGTCCTTATAATTTCATGAAATTTAAGTAGTTGACTGGACTCTTTTGTGATGGATATAAATTGTGGAACAGAAGATTTCCAAATAAACATTTCTCACTTAAACTGATTGAGAAAGAAACTGGATAAAGCCACACTGAAGTTGGCTCAAACAACAAGAAATCAAACAAAATTAATAATGCTAAACTGTCCCTATGAAGAACTTGTCAGGTATATGTTGATTGATGGCTATAAACTCATTCCAAGTTCAGAGCACAAGAAAGAAAGAGGGAAAAAAACCCAAAAAAAACAAACCAACCCAAACCAACCTACGTAGTTGGCAACTCTACAGATCAAAGAAAAAACTCATTGCTCATGAGACAATGATAGGAACTGATGTTGTATTTGACAGGTTCACCAGGGTCAGCTCGAGTAGGAGCACAGTTCAGCTATGATCATCAGCCAGGAAACTGCACTCCTGCCTCTTTGTAGTTCCTGCAGGCATAAAATGCAGGATGTGCCACAGGGCATGGGACAGACGGGTTTGGGGATGCCGCAGGCTATACATACTGCAGCTGACATGCTTCTATTCTCAAGTCATTTTCCCTTTGACTATTGTTTTTGGACAAAACTGAAAATCTAATAAAATATATTGGACCTCCAGGAAAAAAGTAACACAACAACAACAAAAAAAAAAACAGCACCAAATAATTATTCCAGCTAGAGTAAAAATTATCTGGGAAAGAATTCCAGCTGGTAAAAAATATTCAAATACAAAGTAATACATGACCTCAATAAACATTGTCATTTCAAGACAAGTATTTCAGTACAGGCATTAGTTTTGATATTGTCAAGATTTATAGGCTTCATGAAATAAAAGTTTCTAATTTATAAGGTGAATATTTTTCGAGATGCTTAAATAGCTTTTAAAGAGTGTTATTTTTATCTTTCTCTGTCAGTATTTGTTATTCATATAGTATCTTGCCATCTGCCAGAATCATTGGAAGCACGTAATAAACCAAAGGGAGTGAGGCTTACTAGTACTCTTGTTGACAGGCTCAGCAATAACACAAAAGGAAGAAGGAACAAAGATATGGAGCTGTAATTCTACTCTTTTAAGTAGTGGAAGACCAAAGCATATTTCTATCAGAATTGATAACACTTTTAAGAAATTAATCCCATGCAAGAGGTTTCCTCTTCCAAAATGAAAGAAATTTAAAAAAAAAAAAGTGCAAAATTTCATCATGTGTAAGTAACAATGCAGTAAGAAAGATTATTATATAAAGAGGTAACTTAATGCAAAGAAATATTTTGCTTATTATCAACACTTCAATTTTACAATTTTGCAGGCTGTGTTAAAAGCTGGACTGCAAAGATCTGGAAAAACCTCTTGACTTGTAAAAATTAGAGGTGCAGCTGAAAATTGGAGAAAACCTGCAAAGCAGATAAAGAGAGAGGTTTTTAACCAAATCAGCATTATGTTAACTTTTTTGGTGAAACACCCAACCTGTCTAAGACTGGTTTTCTACAAACAGAAATCTTATTTTTCCTGCAAGAAAGTCTGTTTCTCAAAAAGAGAATTGCATTAAGTTACTTTAAATTAGTGTGATCCATTGTTAAATTGTGTTTTCTGACTTGCTCATTGCAAGCTTCTACACCATTCACACACACATTTTTCATCTCCTTGCATTTGTTTGGTCTTTGAGTTCATAAGCAAGATATTAACTTGTTTTCTTGCTAAAACAAACCTTGTGTTGTTTTGTTGGTTTTGTTTGGTTTTTTATTACACTAGTGTCTTGTGTTGGTATAAAGTCAAAATTATGCTTTATTGAACACTATCCAGTACACAATTGAAGTATAATACTCCAAATTATACTGAAAATAATTTTACCTTTTCTCAGTGCTACAAAAATGGACATCAGTTGTTCCACTTATTGATCCACTTATTAAATACTTAAACAGGTAAACTACTTTCAAATAAAACCCTATTTTTGTTAAAATCTTACCTTTACGTATTCCTGTCAGTACTTTTGCTAGAATGCAGGCTCTCCTTTCAACATCTGCTTTGCTAAAAATGCCCCTTTACAGGCTGTTGAGTGCTGGTAGATCTGGAAGATCACTGAGTTTGAGGATTTTATCAGCTGATCTAGAAAAGTGGTCAGAATTTGTTGCATGATGTTGCTCTTAAGATTTAATAAAAATTGCACAAGAAATACCAGAAAATTTGTAGGTTTCAAAAGAGTGAAAACTTACTTTAAGAACACCACCAAAGGCAGGAGTACTAGAAAATTAAGTAAGAAAAGTACAAGGAAATGTAGATGTTTTGAACTAGCACATAAGTTAAAATTGAAGTGAAAAAGCAGCTATTGTGCATACTAACAATGTTGGTTTATTTCAAGTTATTACTTAGTTGTTACCATTTTAAGACTTTTTTTATCTTTGTACTCCAGTAACTATACTTTGCTTTGCTTCATAAAAAGTAATGAAGCCTAGAAATATAAAACCTCATTATAGATCTTTTCCATTAAAAGTTTGCTGAGATGTTAGAAGAAAACAGCCATTACTGTGTGCAGATTATGATGCCAATGGCTCAGAGAGGTTTTTCAATCCCAATGAGATATTGCATTGGCTACACCTAAAAACCTATGGTTGCATCATTTACATTGAGGAAAAAGATTAAGCTGAAACACTTTGTGAGAAAAGAAGTTAATATCAATAATAGAACATTTTGCTTTTTTACTTTTCTCTTGAAATTCCACATTTTCTTTTGTTTCTGTGGAGTTGTTTTCCTACCTTGTCTTTTTTCTTTTAAATTTGTAGTGGTTTTGGCTTGCTAATTTGAGATTTCTCGGCCAACACACTAATTGATGTGGTAGGTTCAATGCTAGGCCAGTGTACTTATTAGAATATACTTATTTCTTGTTGTGAGATAGGATTAGGAGGAAGGCAAAGCAGGCTCAAAACTTTAAAAGGGTATAAAGAGAACTTTATTGACAGTAACTAAAAGAAAGAATTATACGAATCCAAGTAAAACTTTTAGAACACTTCTCCTCCCTCTACAACTTTTCCTTTTCCACTAACTATGCATAGTAACAATTTAGTCAGTTTATCACCTTTAGAATAGTCTTTTTAGTTTACTTAGGGAGAGGAGTCTCTCTTGGTGTCCTATGGAAACTTCTCTGCAAGAAAACAGTTCCCTCATGGCTTTTAATGTTTAACAGCCCAGGTATCTGCAATCATGAAGTCTTTCTTATTTTTCACAGCTTTCCCACAGATGTGTTTATAGGCTATGTCAATTTATGGGGTACTATTTTAACGATGAGCTTTTAAAGAGCAAAGGTTCTCTTCATCCGTCTCTGAGATTATTTTTGGGAACAGAGGCTTTCTTCTTCCTTCCCTGGGGGCAGACGGTCTTCATCGCTCTTCCCTCTCTCTGTTTACATTTCTCATGGGATCACAGCTACTTTAACATCTCCTTGCTTTAGCATAGATGCCTTTGCTCATATCTACAATCTGAATGCTTGATTTCTCCATACTTTTGAATGAGTTACAAGGTAAGAGTCTGATGTATCAATTACATTTTTCTTCGTAGCTTTACAAGAGGATTTCAGCCCAAGATTAAGGCATCTCCACATTTTCCTTTCATCTGGGACTTGACTTTCTTTACTGACCTTGGTGTCTTCTTGGTGTCTTGTTCCTCTACGCATCTTCACTCTGTCTTTTTCTCTCACCTGAGGGAGGATTGAAGGTCTACAAGTCTTATCTGTTAAAAGATAAGAGTGAATAAGAAAGAGTTAATATCTCTCACAGGTCCTGTAGGTGGTTACATGATCCTTGCCTGGAAGTGGCCAAAGCAGTCACGATGATGGATTTTTAGGCTGCACTGGAGGCTGTGTCAGGATCAGCCGCAAGGCGGGTCTCCAGCCCCTGCTGCATTCAATTCTACCCAGAGGGCTGCTCTCTGGATGGGCTTCAGAGCCACCTCTGGCCTCAGCCACATGATCTCATGTGGTGGCCATTCTGGGGGGAGGGGAGGAACTCGGTGGCAAGATATTAACAACCGCAGCCCAGCTCCACCTCAGCCATGGCCCCGCAGCCCAGCTCCACCTCAGCCAGGGCCCCGCGGCCTGGTTCTGCCTCAGCCAGGGCCCTGCAGCCTGGTTCTGCCTCAGCCATGGCCCCATGGCCTGGTTCTGCCTCAGCCAGGGCCCCATGGTCTGGCCCCACCTCAGCCAGGACCCCATGGCCTGGTTCTGCCTCAGCCAGGGCCCCACGGCCTGGTTCTGCCTCAGCCATGGCCCCATGATCTGGCCCCACCTCAGCCAGGACCCCACGGCCTGGTTCTGCCTCAGCCAGGGCCCCATGGTCTGGCTTCACCTCAGCCAGGGCCCCGCGGCCTGGTTCTGCCCCAGCCAGGGCCCCATGGCCTGGTTCTGCCTCAGCCTGGGCCCCGCGGCCTGGTTCTGCCCCAGCCAGGGCCCCATGGCCTGGTTCTGCCTCAGCCAGGGCCCCATGGCCTGGTTCTGCCTCAGCCAGGGCCCCACGGCCTGGTTCTGCCCCAGCCAGGGCCCCATGGCCTGGTTCTGCCTCAGCCTGGGCCCCACGGCCTCCCCTCCCCCTGCCTGGCAGCCGCTGGAGCCAGGCCTGGCCGGGACTGGGCTCCCCACAAAGGAGCCTGGGCCTGCAGCAAAGCCCTCCTGGCCTGGCCCAGTTGAGACAGAGGGGGCCAGACCAGCCTTGTTACCTGTTCCCAGGCCAGAAGGAAAAAAGAGCATTCCCAGGGTTTGCTCATTTTAAAATGTGACTCTCAAAGAGGCAAATCTAGTTTTTAATTGGCTCATTAACATCTAGTTTTTAATTGGCTCATTAATTAGCCTATTCTCAAAGCTAGCGAGCAATTACTTTTGCTAGGCAGAGAAGAAGCTCTCAGCAGCTCCTCGCAGAAAAAAAAATTACTGCCGTGAGTGGCTCCAATGCAAAACCAGCACAAATGTTTTGGATGGTTCTTCAGAAGCTTTCAATCTTAATGAATATTTTAATTACACATTTTGCTTTAGCAAACATATTCATTCATCAGGCATCTTCTCCTACATACAGATAGCCTTAGTTCTAACTTTCTTCTTTCCTATAAAATTGTTCTGGTTCCTTGAAATCAAAATTATTCAATAAATTGTTATGTTTTCCCATATCAAAAGCTTATATACAGGTATATGACATTTTTTAGTCTTAAATTATCTTTTAGCTCTAACATCTCTTATGCTCTTTTGTCACCCATCATCCCTATTATAGGAACTTAATTTGTAAAATGAAACTGTGCAGTATTAAAAAGCACCACACATCTTCTGCTAGTCATTATTACTCAGGGTTTACAGATACAGTTTGAACAAACATAATTTTGAATGGCATTATATCTAATTAAATTAGAGATGAAGAAGATAATGCAGTCCTGTTTCTAAGAAAAAAAAAAAAGAGAAACTCAGAAACAATTCTCACTGAAGCTCAGTTTAATTCCCTAAGATAATGATCTTTGAGTGCTTGATGTTAAAAATTCACATTTAAACCAGAGTATAAACTTTCTTTTCTGCAAAAGAGTGTGCATTACTAGTGCAACTTTTCCTTCATTATAGGATGACATTTTGGCATTAGAAAAAACTTTATATCTCACTATGCCTAAAAAATTTAATTTCTAACAGTCAACTCACAAATGTTAAGTCCTTATATTAGAATGAAACACTAAAAAATCCTCTATTGGCCCTGCAACATTATTTCCAAATCCTTCACACTGTAGTGAAAATTTTTCCACACCAGTTAAACTACTGTAGTGTCTGTCTATCAGATCTTTGAGACTTTTGTTTCACTAATGGACATTTTCTGCTCAGAAAGTCCAGGAACATTCTTTTAATACATAATTCTTTTTTTAGTGTTTATTTTCCTGATGTTTACTGATATCTTTTTGATTTATCATAAGAACAATCTTTTAAAAAATTTCATATTTGGTTGATATAATGCACCTGAATAAGCCATCAGAACACTTCTAAGGAGGTATGAAATAAGTAATCTTTTTCCCTACTTCTGCTGAATCTTCCAAACAGAATCACAATTTTCACTTAGCCTTTTGGCTTCTTTTCTGCTGTAGATCCAGGTAACTAAAGCAGAAGTAAAAATTATTACATATCATAAGAAAATGGGTCAGGATGGAAAACTTCATCTACAGTTGTGAGCTAGGAAATATTTGAAATTACTTTTAGGTAATAGCTATGAACTATAATTTCAGTTTAAAATGAAATTATTTCATCGTAATTTATTGCTCCCCTATCAGAAGAAACGAACTTCTTCCTGCCTTGCTCAGCCCTGAAGATGCCATCCAGATTCAGAGGAAGAAGCTGACACTGACCAGACAGAATCCTTTTTTGAATGGAATTTATGCATCATGTATGAGGTGTATGAATATGCAACAGGCTATTGCTCTTAAGGGTTAATCCTCTGTTAATTTGTGTCCTTTTTTGGGCTCATTTTGCCCAGGAAAAGGTATCCGGACCATCCATAACTCTTTGTTTTAATTGTCTCATATTGTCCTAATCCTAATTGTCCAAATTTTTATTACTCTAAGTTTATTACTATCTTTATAGCCATTTTATTACTATTAAACTTTTAAAAATTTAAAAACAAGTGATGGACATTTTTCACAAAAAATAAGTATTTTTCAGAAAATTCCAGTTAAGGGAATATCCATCCATACCCTAGTACCTATTTTCTGGTATTGTCCTATTATCTGATAGACAACAGACAACGTTATATGATGTGATGCTGACCCTACTGAAATCCAGTCAAATAAACAATAATCACTGAGAAATTAATCAACACACACTAGTTCAAATGGCAATTATTGAGATTCTAACTTTTGGCTATTAAATTCAGATACCTCAAAAAAACCCACTGATGTACCAGCTTGTTCATAATGATGGACCAGTATTTTTATGAAATGTTTTGGGGGGTTTTTGCTATTGGCAATTTTTCCTTAGAATTTCCTTATTTTCTTGCTCCAGATGCTATATAGGTTTTCTACTAGTTCAAAAAAGTCCATCAGTCAAACTACCTCTAGAACTGAAAAATAGCTCTCTTTTCTTCTTTCTTATAAACTAGCATTCTGCAGCATCCAAGTAGAAATAACAGAAATTGAAATACTAAGAGTCCAATATATAATAAAATAATATATTAAAACAATTTTTTCAGGAGACATTTCATGGGCACAAAGCTAAAACATTCTGCTTGAACACAAATAATCAGCTAGCTAATATTTTTCATTAACCTACCTTTCAATTTTCTTTATATTAAATCTGATTCATCACATAACAAACCACAAAATGCACTGAATTACTATTTAATCCTTATGTCCTCATATCAAAGAACTGTTTCTGAATAATCTTACCTCCCAAATCAGACATGGATAATTGAAATGTTTTTTCATTAGCAAACTTTGAATTTTAGTTACACTTCCCTATTTAGCTTAATTTTTTTTTCCTTTAATTTTGCAACTTTTAACATATCATACTGGAAATGCAAACCTCTGTGGGAAACAAGGCTGCTTGAATCCATACAGGACACTGTTTTTCTTGACCACAGGTGAACATAATTTCATTTACTGAACTGTTTGTAAGATTTTGTCTTTCTCTGTGAAGAATGGAATAAAAAAAAGGAGCAAGCTTGCTACCCATACTGATAAAATTGTGCAGGGCCAGGTTATCAAAGCAAGAGTGTCGAGTATGTCAGGAATTAGATGGATGTGACTTGATTTTGCATCATGAGCATTTGCAAGGATGATTCAGAATGACAGATCAGTCTGTATCTCTTGTACTTAATACTTCAAACATGTGTACTGTCTAGTAGCTCTCCAAAAGTGTACATAAAATGAAAGCATATGAGAACAAAACAAAGGAAAGGTTTGGCATTTCTGCAGATAATGAGCTGCTTTATAAAATCAGCTACAAGCATGGAAACATCTGTTTTCTTTCTGTAAGAAATGAAGATTCAGGCTTTGTAGTAATCACCTAAAATTTAAAATTTAAAGAAGCAAAAAATTAGAGTTTTTATTGAAAAGACTTTTTAAACTGTTATTTAATATGTAACCATTATGATATTAAATCCAACAAGTATTTATCACTCTCTACTTAGGAACGACCTTCACTGGTATTACCAGAACAGAAGATGGTTAACAAGTCAAATCAGAGAGCAGCAAGTATGACTGGAATAAGAAAATATTTATCCTCCATATACATTCTGAAGGTGCTGTCTGCCAGTCCTGATCTGAGTAAGCTCCTACTGATCAGTCTTTACCTAAAAGATAAGCATACTCTATGACACTAAATGTTGCCTGTCTTTTTACTACACTTTGTTGGCATGAACAGCATTCTATTCAATTGTACCTGGATTTTGAAAAGAAAGTAAAAAACAAAGAAGGGAAGTTCCAGGAAGAAAAAGAAAAAGAAAAAGAAAAAGAAAAAGAAAAAGAAAAAGAAAAAGAAAAAAAGAAAAAGAAAACCTATCAAATTTCTGGCAAGGGTTCATAGGAGAGAATTTAGAAGTATGGCGCGCTTTTTTTGTTGTTTTGTAAAATTTCTTTCCAATCCTTCTCTCATTTCTGGTTGGATCATACTGTATTTTCTCATCTGCTCCCTTGTTTTTTGTCATTCCAGGAAAATTTGCCCTCGAAGGCTACTGTCTAATGGCAGACTTCTCAATTATCAGTGTAGAGATACAAATTAGCATGTAAATATTGTATGCTGCCAGCAAAAGCATCTTGGCTCTATTTTTCTTGAAGAAATCAGTGTGATTTCTGGCAGAAGCAACAGAGAATCAACAACTTTGCCCCGTGACTTCTGTTTTTGCCAAAATTACAAATAGAAAAGGGTAGTTTTACATTTTGTTTTGGAAATTTAGGGATTCAACAAAAGTAAGCAAGAAAGCAAAAGCCCTAAACAACACAGTAGCAAATGAAAAGCACTATCAAGAGCGTGACAAGATGTCTCTGCTGCTTATAATTCTTATTTGTAGGTTCATATCAGTGCAGTCTAGTTTTTTCCCATGGGAAATAGAACTTCATGAACTGTTTCAGCATGAGTCTTTTCCACAGGGTAACTCCTTCAGAGTGGATTGCTCCTGAAAGATTTTTCCACAGGCCACTGCTCCTGCCAGAAAGCCTGTCCTGCATGGTCTCCTCTCCACAGAGCACAGCTCCTGCCTGGAGCCTGATCCAGCACAGGTTCCTCACAGGCTGCATCTTCCTTTAGGGTGTGTTCATGCTCTGGTGTGGAGTCATTCTCCATGGGCTGCAGGTGGATACCTGTTCCACTGCTGTCCTCCACAGGCTGAAGGGTATCAACCTGCATCACCATGGTCTTCTCCACAGGCTGCAGGGGAATCTCCTCCAGCATCTGGATCACCTCCTCCCCATCCTTCTGCATTGTCCTTGCTGACTACATAGTTGTTTCACAAATTCTCACTCCACTTTCACTGCTGCTGCATGGTGTTTCTTACCCTTCCTTAAATATGTTATCACAGAGGTGCTACCAGTGCCAAAACTGATAGGCACGGTTTTGGCCAATGGTGGGTCTGCCCACCTGTGAACTAACTTTAGGAGTTTAATAGATACTTTGTTAAAGCAAATAAAATCTCAGCCTTTTCCTACTCATAAATTATTATCTATTGTGTGCAATGTTACTGTTTCTATGTGAGTCGCGTTTCATATCTATGCACATTTATGACATGTAAATCCCATTTTTATATATGAGCTGCACTAATATATCCAAAAATACTTTCTACCTTTAAATATTAAATACTTGAGTAACCACCATAAAATCAAAGGCTGAACCTTTGGCTCTTTCCCATTAGTTTTCTAATCCAAGTGAAGTCATGCATCCTATTTCAGTGATTGAATTAGAAATAAGTCTAATATGGGAACTCTTGGCCCTTTAACCATTAGGTGAAAATACCTATTTAGAAATTTTATGGTCATTTAACTGAGAGACAACAGTCTATTTGTTCTAGGCTGCAGACTTTTCACAGATAAAAGGATTGCTCTTAACCATTAAGCTAATAATTTCTGAATTTGATTCTTTCTAGAATGGTGTATTAGTTGCTACTGGCCTCACACCTAGCACCCTCTCAAAATGAAAAGTCACAATGCCAAAGAAAGTGGAAAATAAATGCCACTTTCCTGAAAACCTTTAGTTAAACAATTTAACTTAGTGACATTTGCTCCAAATGTTTATTTCCCCTTAAATTAATGTAACATTAAATTCTGAGGTGACCATACAGCTATTCACATGATGATCTATTAGTAATGTTAAAAATCTTCAAAAAATTAGACTCATTGATTCTTTATACTACTAGTAAAGGCAAAACAGCAAGTAAGATGAAATGAAGTTTCACAGAGAAATGGCCTCAGACAGATAAAAACCAGTGCACTTGAAGAGTTAATATTTTCAAAAACTTCAACACATTTCTCTGTTCTTTTAGAAAGTCAGTGGTTAACTCAGACTTCTTTTCAATGGATGGATAAACTCATCAACAGCCATAATAAATTTCAAGTATTTTGTACTAAGTAAAACAGAAGAAAAAAATAGATGTGCCCTTACGTATATCTTGACATTCAGTATTTTTTCCAGAAATTGCAAAATTTTTGGGCATGGACTTGTCCCATCATTTTAGAGGAAAATTTTCAGATCATTCAAAGGGGAGTTTCAATGGAAATTGGTTATTTTTTTTTAATATTTTCTTAACAAGATCTTATCAGAATTTCAAATGTAAGGAAAGCTGTTAAATAACTTAAACACTTCTCTGTAATACCAGAGCAGTGAGAGGTGCGTATACCTACAGAGGTTTTGCAGTTTTCCTTGTCCCCTTTGAGCTTTTTCATAAGCCAATGTTTTGACTATTTAGGGACTAATTCATCATTCTTGAATATGTTTAGAATTTTTCAAGCCCTTCAAATTTTTTTTCCTATTTTTATAACTAAATTAAGTACAATTAAATTATCTGGTATTTAATTACTAGGAATTTATAATGCAAAATAAATCCTGTTTCCATTAGAAAACCATATTGTTACCAAGTCTCAATTAAAAGAAAGGTAATTTAGTGTACCAGCTATCAAATCCCTTCAGGCCTGTTACATCCAGACAACTGATCGATTCAAAGTAGAAGATAATCAGTTACGGTCATATAATAGTAATTTTCCATTTCAGTTGCAAGAACCATGAATTTTATTTTGTTTTACTATGGTCCATTTCTTTGGTGCTACAAATATCATGGTCATGATTACTTAATGCCAAGCCTGCACAATAGTAAAGAGACATATATTGAAATATTTACTACAAGGACATTGACATGATGCATAATGAATTTCTAAACTGCATTATCATTTTATCTGATTATTCAGTTACTTAATTTTTCTGATTTTCTCATAATTTATGTCATGTTTTTAGCATGAAACCTGACAAAAAATCTGTTGGAATATACAGGTAGATTTTAAATATAAAGCAGACAAATTGCTGAACTGATATTCCCAATGTGGCTGGAAATACTCATAATTAGTTTTCATTAGTCTAATTGAAATTGTTGTAAGTTGGAATTTAATCACATATACCATAACTTTAAACAAAGAATTAGTTACAGACAGAAAAATTACATTTTTTTATGATCTTGAATTCCATAATGATTAAGACTAAAATAATTCTAAATATTAAACTGTTAAACTATTTTAATCTGATTTTATATATGGAATATTTACAAGATAGAAGAGAAGCACACTCCAAAAAATTCTAGAGTTTACTTTAATATGTCATGACAAGGCAATTAAGAGGTGAAAAAATCTACTAATTAGTAGTTTTCTATTTACAAATATTATTTCTCACTGGAATTTGAGTACATAGAAATGGGAAGGGAAAGATTAAAAAATAAATACATAAACCAGTCTTTTAACTCGATTGCTAGTTTATTTTCCATAATTTTTGTTGACCATAGGTTTAACTTTGACCATTATGCTATACAAAGCCTTTTCTACAATGAAAAGTGACCAGTGGTACTTTTTGTTTCCAAGATTTCTTGGAAGCATTCTGGGAAACCCACTCCAATTGTATTCATTAAGGAGGGAATTCACATATTACATGACCATTAAACCTACATTATAGAGCACTCTTTTTTTAAATCTCTTTTTCTGACATTGCAAGCAACCCATAGCTTATAGGATTCATTGAAAGCTAATAAAAATATACAAATAGAAATTGGAATTATTGTTTTATACAAGGCACTCTGGAGAACATCAAAGTATTTCCCATTGATGCAGTTAAAAGTTTCTTATTTCTCTTAGAATACAAAAATTAGCTAGTAAGAGGAAAAAGAACTCTTCCCATTTGAAAGAAAATGTCCAGATGAACAAGAGAAGATATTTAAAAAATATCTAATGTAAGTAAATTTAAAAAATTAGAGAGTAAACACAGTGTCTGTTGTCTGCCCAAGTAAAAGTGATTTTGAGCAGTGAGTTGAAACATGATGGCTGGGTGAAACAATCACTATCTTGTTTAGGTCTGCCTTGAAGAAAACTCAGGTGTGTAATTCCTTTTCCTGATCTGTCTACTCATCAAATCCGACTGCGAAAATGTTGTTTTCCATCTCCTCCATGGCCCTAATAGTCTCCCACAGTTTGGTCTCAGGTGCACATCTTAACAAATTCTAGTCATACTGAGAACAAGGTTCAGCTGCAGCGTTTCTGGGACAGCAAAATCCTCAGTAAAGTTTGATAATCTCAAGGAGTCTGTTTCACTGTCTCAGAAACTTCCTTATGGCGTATTAAACACTCAAAAAAAGAGCTGTACACCCTCCATAAATACTGCAGTAAAATGAGTTCTACTGTCTTTGTGCTTGTGACACATTTTAGAAAGGGATGACCAAAAAACTGTTGCTCTAGACCTGCAAGTAAAATGATTATCATCATCAAAGTAAAATCCTCATCAACCTCATTATTTAATGTATACTGAAATAGTTCCTAGTCCTGGACAAACAGTATTCTCATCTTGAGGTATCAAGGTATTTTTTGGGTGCGTATTAATGTGCTCTCCATTTATGAATTAAATAAACTATCTCAAATTTTGTACTAGATTGTAAATAAAAAGGAAAAAATCTCCAAAATCTTAAAATCTGGACTATATTCACCATGACCACTAGTTAACCTGATATGTTTGGGAAAACATTTTCTGTACAAGAAAACTAAAACAGAGAAGCTGAACTTCAAAGGAGAACACTAATACCAGGCAAATGCAACTTAAAAAAACCCCAAAACCCAAAAACTAACCCAAAACTGTTCTATAAAATGCACAGAAAACTTAATTTAGCTATTAGTGCTATTTTGGTCAATCCATAAATTATCCCCAGACCTCCCATTCTTCTATAAGTTTCACTTCAGCAAAGTTTCTTATAAGCAGGATTTATATTTCTATGTACTCTTCATTCTGACAGAAGGTAATCTTCAACATTATTTGTATTCAGACAAAATATATTAGTAGGAATGCTGGCTGCAGGTCAAGTGTACTATGGCCAAGTGTACTATTTTTAGTTACTTCTATTTGTAAAAACTCTTCTGTATTATAAATTAATTTTGTGTAGTCTGCAAGAAAATGTATTATTCTTGATTATATAGGTATAGAATTGTCACAGGCAATAAGCCAATTTCTCTGTAACTATTCTGAATGTAAATGGCCCCTAGCTGAAAGCTATTATCAGTCAGAATGCAGGAATTTATGTAAGCATTATACAATCATTATAAACACTGATTACACCATTTGATATATTCTGATGGACCACTGCTCTCAGAACCCTGCACCCATAGTCCCCAAAGTTGTCTCTGTTTTGGTCCCTGTTACTGTCCTGCAATCCCACTACAGGGAAGAGGCTAAACAGAACATAATGTAAACAATATGCTCATGCATTTTAACACAGTTTCCCATCAACATTTATCAGAATAACCTATTTCAAATTGCTAAAAATTTACAGCCCCATCTATTACTGTTAAGAGTAATAGATGGGGCTGTAAATGTTTATTTCTTCTAAAATAAGTAAGTAAATAACCTATATTTGTAGAGGGAGGCAGGGTAAGAGTTCACCATCAATGTTTCGAACATGCCTACACTTCCTATACATCAGCTGAAACTGAGAGGAACAACTCTTCATGATCAGTTGTATCGGGCTTGCATGCCAGGTTCTGCTAGCAGCACGGGATCTTCAGTGAGAAATTGCCAGAAGCTTCCCCCATGTCAAACAGAGCCAATGCCAGCCAGCTGCAGGATGGATCCACCACTGGCCAAGGCCAGGCCCATCAGCAGTAGTGGTAACATCTTGGGATGAACAGATTTAAGAAAGGGAAAAGTTCCTGTGCAGAAAGTAGGCAGAGATGAAGAATCTGTGTAAGAGTGCCAAAATATGCTTAAAAGAAAGGCTAAGATCAAGACCTGGGAAGCAGGAGACAATGAGACAAGGAAGCACAGATGAATGAAGGGGATGGTAGAGCTGCCAGACATGAGAGACTGGATTTAAACTGGATGGTTAAAAAGTATGGGGAATGTAGAGTGGCCGGAGGGGGGAAGTTGCACTGAAATATTAAAAAAGAAAGAAGCAGACTTGATTGATCGGAAGTCATCAAGGTCAATAATATATTATGGAAGTAACAGAGGAATAATCAGAAAGTGTCATAAGGATTGAGACAATAGACAGCTGATACACAGGAAGATCTGAATCTAGTCAAATTAAGAGTGGCAAAGAGAGCATAAAGAGCTGGTGAAACATGCAGACTTTGCCTTTTCTGGAGTGTACACCCTCAGGAACCAAGGCTGGCACTGGATCCTCCTCGCTCAGTTCCACCTCCAGCTGGTGGAGGAGACTTGGACAGGAGCATTCTACAGCCTCCAGGTGGTGACCCACTATGGAGTTTCCTTATTGAATCATATTCTCTTCTCAGAATCATTAAAAAACTGAGATAAATTTTCAGCAGAGAACCACATTCATAACCTAATGAATGATTTTATTAGTACAATTTCACCTAGCTGTCAGTTATGAGTGCAATGTGCTCTGTATTGATGTCTCCTACTTGCTGCTCCTCCAAGCCTCACCCTACAAAGAGTTATAGAAAAAAAGAGTGGAAAGTAACAACCTGTGAGAGCGTAATTATTGGGAGAAAACATGGTTATAGAGACGTGTTTCAAGGTAGAGAACAATGGACAATGAAAAAGCTGGATTTTAGAGCAGCTAGGAGAATATGGAGGATGCATATTGAAATGGAGTAAAAATTATAGATTCTTCTACAAATTTTGAAACAAAATCATTGTTTTGTGTAATTTGAATTGGGGAAAGAATATGTAATTTATTTGTTGTGGTTAAAAACACAGCCCAGTACAAGCTACCATAAAGAAAATTAACTATATCCCATACATAAGCAGCACATTCTTCCATCTTCTCCATTATAATATTTTTTAAAATTTCATTTCTACATCACACTAGTATCCAGCAGGGTTAGAAGAGTATTAAGAGAAAAAAAGGTGTTAAGCCAATTATTTTCCTGTATAAATGAAATTAAGGTATGCAGAATATGTTAATTAGTCAAAAGGACTCACAGGTTTGACTTAGGTTCATTTTTGGTAACTATTGAGAGGTGAAATGGGAAAATTTATAGAATATGGGACTGATTTAATTACAGATATTATAAAGTTGATGGGGAATGCTTAGACATGACTTCTGCATTCCATTTTTTTAATCACTTGAGTAACTAGAATATCCCTTCTAACAGATTTAAATATTTAAAAGTACCTCATATTTAAATATTTGTTCATAATAGAACATATAAAATGATGGCTTACTTTATATTCAAATATGAATTCTTGTCTTGTGAAAATTTTTTTAAATAAAACACTAACAAAATTCACTGCTAAAATTTCACTACCAGTGTTCTTCTCCATGAAAGAAGATTTTACACAATTTCTCAATTTTTTGCACATTCTCAGCTAAAAAAAAATCTCTTTTTATAAGCAGGATGATATATTAAAAAAACCCAAACCCATCAGCAGTGCCTTTAAATTTTTCCCATGGGGTTCTGTATTTCCTTATTTGAGCATCCTCAAGCCTGCAATGCACAGTTTAAGACTAATTAAGACTGAAACCAATGTAGTTTTATCCACAGCACCATTTTATCATTTGTGTGTGGCAGGAAATGTTCTTTTTGTTTTTTCCATGGCATTGTCTGTTGTGTGGGACATTCAGTCCAGTGCTGGACTCAGGATCCCCTCCAGCTCAGACTATTCTGTGATTCTGTGTAGCACAAACAAGGGCAGAGCGGAGAGGAAGAATGCCTTGTAAAAAGCTGACAGTCAGGTGACTTCACTACAAGTGAAGAGGATGTCCAGGATGAGTTGTCCATATTACTTATAAAAGAGGATGCAATACTAGCATAAACCCAAGCTGATTCTGACTTTTTCCCTTGAAACCAAAATAATTGTAGAGGGCTTTCACCAATATTTAAAATACAATAATTTTTCAGATGCACATTTGAAACTTAAGTGGTCCTAATTCTCTGATGATTTAACTTGGCATAATGAATGGCATAATGCCATTGTAGTCAATTGGCTGTTTGATTTACATCAGCAGAAGACCTGGCTCATTTATTGTCTCTCTCAGTTTAAGATCAATTTGCATATACTTGCAAGTAAAGTATCAAACACTGTTTATACCTTGTCAAGCCTGGCTGGAAGTTTACAAATGTTATCTGAGTTTATATACACATAAATGCATGCAGTTACAATTACCTCTGTCTTACCTGGGGTGAAAAAATCTCCAACAATTAGGAATTCAAGTTTCAGGAACAGAAGCAGTAAAACGAGGAGTCTATAAATTTTTTTCAGTTTTTATTCTCTTTGCTCTATGTCATATTACCTTTTCCTCCATTTCTTTCCATATTGGCTATACCTACAGTCAGCATGCAGGATCTTGACCTGTTTTTGCAAAGATCCTGCTATCGAGCAAAAAAGTGTGTATCTCTGACAGAAAATAAATGAAAATTATTAAAATCATTTAACAGAACATGGCAATGTAATATTCAAAAAGCTAAAATTATTTCCCTCTGCATTCTGCAGCTCTAGCAGTTCTCTCATGAGCAGCCGTTGTGTTCCTGCATCAGGCAGAGCAGCCAGGACTTTGTTGTCCCAGGTTTAATTTATGGTTAATCTTCCTTTCCCCAGAGGCATTTCCTTTGCTTTCAATTTGGTTAAACCCTCAGATTAGCCTCCCATCATAGACACCAGTTCAGAGAACAAGCAGTTGCTGCCACTGTGTTGCTCACTGTGTATCCATTAATTCATTGAGTAGTTCCTTTGTCTTTTGTTGTGGGGTTTTTTTCCATCTTGCAATACTATTGGACAGAGGCTGTTCATTACTGTGTATTCCTACGTCCAGCACATTGCTGCACACTGGTCCTTATGCACATGTGCAATAACTGTAATTTATTATCATATTTAGCATTGTAAAGTAATCGCCACACTTTGCTGGTTTTTTGTTTCCTAATTCTCCATTTTTCCTTCCAAGATACCATAAGCTCTTGCTTAAAACATATTGCTCATAACCAAAACCATAGAGAAAAAAAGTTAAACATTAATGTTCTCAAGAGTACACTTACATTATTTCACTGACTTTCATCAAATAAGCAATGTTCCAAGTAGTCTTTGGATCCATTGCTGAAGAGAAGTTACTTTTGTTTTCACTCTAGAAGAAACCAAACTGGTTAAATTAATCAAAACTCAACCATTTTGCTCTTTGAAAGTAAATAATCAGAAAATTAGGTATAAGAAGAATTTATAAGATGGATTTTCCCTCACAAGGACAGTATATTCGTAATTAATGACCTGTATTACACATGATTTGCTTTTTAACAGGAACAATATCCTCAAAGCATTTCTACACAAATAGGCAATAACTTATTGTATCTTATATTGAATTTCACAAGAGTCCTCTTCCCTTGGTACAAGAAAAACTTACAACTCTTGAGTGCTGTTACTGCTTCATTATAAGTACCTGTAAGATTCTACCAGATCCTTATTATATGAACAGATGTCTAACTATTAAATGATAGAATTACTTATATTACCCTCTGATAGATACATTCCAGACACAGAAAACTTCTACCTCTGGTATAAGGACCACATTAAATAGGTATAGGAAATTAGTGAATCCATAGCAAAAAACACTCCAAAGAGACTCAAAATATAAATCCTTTCTGGGTATAGCCATTGTAGATAATTTTATATATGTACATGATAAAAATACAAAAAAATTAATTTTCTTCATTACTTTTAAAGTAGTAAGAAGGCTGAGGATGGGGTTTTTTACCTTTTGCACCTAATTTTTAATAGACAAAATATGGAGAGATACTTGAGTGGTAAAATATTCCTGTGAAGATAGGCAGGCCAGTAGTTTAAAATATGAAAGAGCAAACAAAACTGAAAAGTGCATGAGCTAAGCAAATACTGGAAATGGAACTGAAATATAGCAGTAAAATAAAATTTTTAAAAAGTAAAATAAAATTTTAAAAAATTAAGAAAAACAAAACAAAGCAAAAAAAACCCCACCAAAACAAGTAGTAAACCTAAAAGTGAACCAAAATAATTAAAAAGGTGAGAAAAGCATTCCTTGTAAGAAAGAGATACTCATATTTGGAAATCTAAGAAAACCAGGATCTGCCAGAAATCAAAGTAGAATAAAGGCAAAGATCAAAAAAAAGCTTTTTGTTGTGGTTAAGAAAGAAAATATAAGCCTATGAATTTTTGAGAGATACTGAAACTTAGACGACAACACAAAAAATTCCAGCCATTGAGATTTTTTTTTGTCAAATAAGTCAGAAAAACCACATTTCACTATTTTTCTACAGTACATGGTTATATATAATTATTCAATATATGATATTCTTTTAGTTACAAAAATAAACAGAAAAAGTCCTCAAAAGTAGTTGTGAAAGAAATCAAAGCACAAAATATGCTGATATTTTTAGGTAGACTACTTCAGATCTTTCTTCTTTTTCAATTCAGTTTCATAAATTATTACTTTTATTAGATTTTTTTTTGAAAATAATTTTTTTATTTGGTTAACAATAATTTAGAAACTACTTTCACCAATTTGAGATAGGAAATTAGCTGAAATTGATTCTTCCCCATGAAGAGTTTCAATGACTCAGAAAATTTCACTAAGAGTTGTTAAGTCCTTATCAGCCCCCCTGCCAAACCTTAGCAGCAATGTTCTCATTTCATGTTAAACTATTGATTCTCTTGCATTGAAAGGCTGGTAATGACCCCTATAATTATGGAGAAAGACTATCATAGTATTTCTGCCCAATGAAAATATTAAAATAGAGAGAATAACCTCTCTTCTGTACAAATCATCATTATATTTGCGTGTATTCTGAATATATAATTTCTGAGAGTATAAAGAATGCTGCCTAGATTGCAAGAATAGATCAACTTTGAATTGAACATTACAAAGTGTATGCATAATTTTTATCATCTTTCTCATCTGAAGATAATGATGCTCTCACAACACTAAGGAATGAAAGTATCTTTAATTTGTTCAGTTGGTATGACTGAAGCATACTTGTTGGAGATTTTAAATTTTTTGGGCATAGCAGGATACAGTGTACTATGCCATGGAGAGAAAAAGACATAGGAACCTCAATAGCTCAATTAGATGACTCTCCTGTTCTAGATTAGTAACACAGATACTCTTGGCTAGAACAGTTATGGGGAAGACACAGTTCCCAGAGGTAAGCAGTGGGAAAAAAAAATTGAGGTTGATTTTGGTCAAGAACCAACCATGGTAGATGTGTTTCTGGAACGGAAGTTTTAACATTTTGGGGAAATAAAAAAAAAAAGAGGAAAAGAGACCTACAAATTAATATTAATGGAGTTTCTCTTCAATGAATAGGATTCCTACCCTAGTAGGGAATTAGGTGAAACATGTTCTAAATTCCAGCACAGTGTACAGATCATTCCTGGGGAAAAATAAAAATCAAACAATCTCGCAACAAAACTCAGCTTCACCAAAAGCATCTCACCACTCAATTTCTTTTACTGATTGCCAAAGTCAAATCCCATTTATGCATATTCCCTTTAATAAAATATAGTTAAACCAGAAGACACTGAAATCAAAAAACAGGTATCCATCAGCCTCAATAACTTGGAGTAAGATCTGTACACAATGAGTTGTCTATTTGCTATTTAACACCATTTCCAGTAGAATAAAGGGTTGTTTGGTTTTTTTTTTTCTTTTCAAGAAAAATAAATAATACTTTTCTGAAGAGAAGACATATGAAAGACAATCATAACAATATATTATCAAAGGTTTTTTGCTGTTGCTGAACAAAAGGTTCACAACTCTGGGATGTAGTAAACAGAATCTCAGGTATTAAATCATCTTGGTATGTTACTTCTGATGGAAATACTTTATGCATTTCTTTAGTCTATGAATATTTTTGTGCATTTTTTTCTCTTTGATAATGTGTTTTAGAACATTCTGTAAATATTATTTCAATAACATTTGGCTTAATGAAAACCCTGAGAGATGAAAATGTGTACAAAACATTAAATTATTTTATGCTTAAGAAAAGACAGGGAGGTCCTTTGCAAAAGCCACTAGGATTTTTTAGACTAGAGAAAGTTTATAGAGGTCATTCATTATGAATTCATAATGCATTTCAAGAGCAAAATATTTATTCAGCATTTCAAAAAACAAAAATATTTATTATCTTTATAATGTAAAATATTGTATCAATTCATGATCTTATAATTATTTGAGGCTCACTGTTGCTCTTACAAGAAAAATAACAATCAGTATTTGACACACTACCAAAGAGAGAAAGGAACGTATAAACATACCACCTAGTTGTCAAATAGATCAGAAGAGTGTCAGTTAAAGTTAGGAGTACTTACAAACCACTTTTATTATTCAATATTTTATTTTATTAGCAAAAATTAATTTAAAATTATTAAGCAGTATTATGGGTCTGAATTTATGTTGGGGAACAGAGAACAGGAAAATCCCCATGATAAGGTGAAAAAATTGAGACAAGCAGTAGGAACACTGACATTTCACACAGAAGACCTTCATGAAGATGATATTTTCTTTCTTTTGTAGCAAAGCTATAAGAATTTGAAATAATAAATACTCAAATATCATTTAAGATGCCAGAAATGCTTATTGGGATTTAAAGAGTGCTATCAATTTCATTAATAGTCCTTGAACAATAGCTATTGTGGAGACTGAGCTATTCTGTGACTTTGTTATAAATTACACCAGAAGAAAGGCATTGAGGGGATGGAGTGAGTCCAGAGAAAGGCAACAGAGCTGGGGGTGGGTTTGGAGCACAAGTCTGATGAAGAGGAGCTGAGGGAGCTGAGCATGTTTAGCCTGGAGAAAAAGAGGCTCAGAGGAGATCTTGTCACTCTCTAAAACTCCCTGACAGGAGGGTTTAGCCAGCTGGTGGTTGGGGTCTTCTGCCGAGGAGCAAGAGATAGGTCAGGAAAAAATGGCCTCAAGTTGCACCAGAAGAGATCTATTCCTAGATTGCATATTAGGAATGTTCATTAGGAATGTTTTTTCACTGAAAGGACTGTCGAGTCCTGGAACAGGCTGCCCAGAGAATGCTGTCATTGTTCCTGGAGGTATTTTAAAGACTTGTGGATGTGGCACTTGGTGACATGGTTTGCCAGTGCTGGTGGTATGGTTACCCCTGATGGTCTTAAGGGTCTTTTCCAACCTAAATCATTCTATGATAAGAAACAGGACTAGATCATCTTCTTTATCTATATATCAGCATATGTGTAGCTCTCTAAGATATCAAAGAAATTTAAGAGAGAAAGAGTGAGATGGAAGCAATGATGAACAAAGCAAAATTCCAAGGAAAATACAGGGTTTGACGTGGTACAGGAATTCCTGGATCTGGAATTTGCAAATTCCTGATTCTGGAGTTTGCCAAAAAAGAACCAGCCACAGTACAAGAAAGACACTCCAGATAATGGCAGCACAAATGCAGACGAAAAATTGTCAGTAAATATGGACAGAGTTTGCTTTAGCTGTGCCCCAGTGGAGATTTTACTTCAAGTACCAGTTTCACGGCAGCAGTTTCAGTATTTAATAACCCAGAGCCAAAAGGAGAAGGAAGCATATTAACCTTTCCTCAGCAATAAAAGCTGGAGTAAAAGAATGTGCAGGTGCAACTAATTTGTAGATTTAAAACTTTTGGCTGTTTTGGTTTTGGGTTTTTTTTCCTGAAAGAGAATATCAATATCTAGTGCCCAAAGCAAAATGATGTAAGTTCTAGTACTCTGTTTCAAATTATCAATATAGATGCTTTGATATTTTTCTAATATTTTAGATCTGAAAATCATGTTCATTTCTTTCTACCCCCAAAACAGTACAACAAACCCTTACAGACAGTTATTACACCCTGTTTCACAAAACCCCAAAAGCCAATTTTCAGTCTCTTTACAGGACAGTATCAAATCCTACCTGACAGCAACAGAGCTGGTTACTGTAAAACATCAAGATGGTCTTGACAAAAATGCACAACATATTACATTATTTTTATTCTAATTGTTGACTACCCTGAAATATTGCTATTAAATAATTACAGATATAAATAGCTGATATGAAAGTAAGGATGCTTCACGTTGCTCACAGGTTGACATGCAACCTGAAAAAAATCAAAGAGAATTTTTTCTTGTCAAGGACAGGATAATTGAATGTACAGCTAACAACACTAGACATAAATTCCAGTTCTTTACATTACAGTTTGCTCAGCTACATACTCTTCAACACAGTTGAAGTCACATAAAGTCACAGTCTATAAAAGTCACATCATGATGGCTCCTTGAAATTTTTAACCAATGAGTCCTTCATAGCTTATGCACATTTTTTAGAAGTGGAAAATATAGTAGTGTGATTATTTTTATAAAGCACCAATCTGGTTTGTAACAGAGCAGAACTGACTAACATGGATCCAGATTTCATTTTGAAACACACAGGAGGTCACCTCAACATTTAATTGATTCAGTTAAAGGAATCCATGAGTTAAAATCATAATGACTGTATCCATAATTTTCAAATTAGTTTTACATATATACATTTTGGATTATCATTTCCTGCAGACTTCCTCATCTTTTCATGGTGGAATTCACATAAATAGCCACTAATTTTATACAAGAATGGATAAAAAATACTTAGTTTAGAAAATAATTACAAGAATAAAAAAAAAGGTAATTCAAAAGAATCAGACATTATCTTTTAGGGTTTTTTTCTCTATCATTCTCATTCTGTATGTGTCAGAAATTTTATTCCAGATCTAGCCTTTGGTAGGTTGAGAGGAATCCCTAATAGTCTTGAACAAAGTTCAAGGAGGAAAGAAATATTTTGCAAATAACATATTCATATTAATCTCTATCAGTCAAATTTCTGTAAATTGCTGTTGTCAGCTGCAGCTGAAAATGCACATATCTGATTCACCTTTATTTTAGGTGATCACCTACAATCTTGACAGAATGAAAAATTTCCCCACATTCAAATTCCCCCAACATAAAAATCAATTCCATAACTCTAAGAACAATAGGAAATCTTTAGTCATACGAGGAGCTATTGAATTAATATCCTGGCCAGATTAAATAATTTATTTCAAGTTCTACTTGTCACTGTACTAATTACTTCCTTTTAATCATGGAGAGCAAAAGTAATACAGCTATAAATGTATCTGTGTTACGAAATATGAAGAATTTAATAAAAATCATAAACTTTCAAAGGAAGAAGAAGAAACTGCTTGACTTTCCACCTCAATTTTTTTGACAACGTAATTCATTTTATTATCATAAGCACAACTTGGCTTCAGTTACAGCAAGGATTTGAACACCATGTAACCTCTTCAATATAAGACAGGGAAAAACCAGTAATTTGGCAAATACTTTCCTTTTAAGTAGGGTTCTTTAAAAGTCATTAATTTATGAGGCAGAGAAAACAGAAGTTAAAGCTCTTGAAAGTACACAGTGCCCTAGTTTTGAAGCTTCTTTAAAAATCTTCACAAAATACTGTAGTCAAAGGAAAGGAATTACTGTGTATTGCATGCAATTTTATTTTTTTTTATTTCTTCATGATAGATTTTAATAATTTGGAAATAAAAATATGGTATTTCAAAAAGGTTTCAAGAAACACAAACTAGTACATTAGTCCATAATAGATTTCTTTTCTGTCAAAATAACTACACACCCACAAACACTTTATTGGAAAGCATCCTTGAAATCAGGATACACAGATCACCCTGAAATCTTATTCAAAATCAGCCCAATTATGTGCTCAAAGATATAACAACCTGCCAGAGATTGCTTTCAAAAAGGTGCCTGAGGATGGCAGTAAAAAATGGCAACTGAAGCAACCTCTGGCTCATTAAAACACCCATTTCCTACTTCTCATAGGAGTGAGGTGACATAATTTTTTGTTGAAACTGCAGCCAGTTCAAGACTCTTCTCATACATTTATGAAAAGCAGAAGTCAGTACTGTGATATATAAGCACACTTTATGACATAGGCCAAAAAATATTAAAATAGAAATATTTCTCTCTGCACTGGATAAATTTCTAGTATTTCCTGCAGCAAAGGAGCATTAACATTTCTGTTGTGCTTTGGTTAACAATTTAACTTTACTGTCTGTGATGAAACTACACTTCCTGCTTTGCAAGGGGTGTCTATTGGTTACTTAACCAAGTATTTTGCTTTGCATTTTTTGTATGAGAAGTGCAATTTTTAAGTAATGCAATAAAGTGACAACATTAGATTTATCTCTGTTCTCAACTCTAGCAAAAAATCCCTGAATATGTATTTTTCTTTGCCTTTCATCACAGTTTTCAGAGGTAAAGTTTTCAGGATTGCAGGTATTAGGTAAACATACAGAAACTGCACAAGAGAACACAAATGCAATGTATCTTTTCAGTCACTGTCTATTAAAATAGAATTTATTTACCTCCATAAACATATAGTATCTACGCAGTATTTTTTGCCTCAGTGTTCACTACAAAGTATCTTTACAGCATTTTCTTTCATGTTCATTGAATGATTATTATTTATTATTTATTTTAAGTGTGGAACAAATGACTGGAAAATTTGTTGACTGTAGAATGACTGTAGAATTCTAAGCTTTCTATAGTCTACAGTTAACAAACATGAGAGGCCTGTCCTTGCAATTTTGCCATTCAACCAGTGTTTAAACTCTGAATTTATCCTAAGAAATTAAAATTTGCAATGTGTTCAATAATAAATAGCATTTTTAATTCCTCAATATCCAACTTTGTTCCTAGTTTTAGCCTCATTTCACTCTATTTACCATAAATTATGTGGACGGACTATTTTCCAGTTTTATTTGCAAACATAAAAATTCTTCAAGTTAGATTATATTCATATACAGAAGCAAAGTTAAAATCAGCTTAGATATCAGTCCGAAAAAGCCAAGAATTTATATCAAGGATCTTGTGGGGAAAAGAAAATAGTAACAATTTTGTAGCTTCATTTCAAGATAACAAATGCAGAAGATTGGTAAAACAGTACTTTCCCATTTTATCTGCACATGAATTAAACTGTATGGATCCAAAGAAGCCAAGTAATAAAAACAGAAACTGTAAAAACCAAACAAGCACGCAGGATGTGCAATCAATTAAGTAAACTGCTATAAAACCAAAGGCCTTATAAGCAAGAAAAAGAGCACTTTTATTCCCCAAAGTATTCAGAAGTGATCACCTGCAGGAATAGTGTATCTCATCTCGTACTTGAGCTCGTGTAGCCTTAGGCCTAGGGCCATATCAAGTGCCAGTGTTTTAGAATTTTATTTCAAATATGATTAATTATATTTTAAAATGCTTCATTTGATCAGTTGGCATATTATCTCCTTTTCTGACTTCTTTGACAAGTATCTCTGTAAGCAAGAATGCTGACATTTGCAGCATAAATATTAATCAGAAAACAAGAAATTGTTTCTTTGAGCAACCTGTATCCCAAAGAAATTGTGTATTAGGATACATAGGCTTAAGGGAAAAGAGTTTTGCTGTGGAGTCTTGCTATGAAGAGCCAATTCACACCTATGAACATCTAAAGGGTAACAGCAGAAGATATTGGATCACTTAAAGAACACAGAGGCCAATCTCTGTCTTCACTGCTGCTGCCACAATCCCAAAAATGCCACCAGGCTTTAGGAAAGGCTTCTTTGGGCTATTACCAGTAGGATGTGGAATTTCTCCCTTCAGCTCATTGCTTCCCAAGGCATTCAAGATGTTGCTAAAACTCATATTCCACAAAACGTAAGGACTTTTCTGGCAGCACACATGTACAGGCTTGATAGACTGTCTCCTGCTCCAAGTGAGCTGCAGCTTACACCTTGTATTTCTGTGAGCAGCAGAGGAAGGAAAAGCTGAATACTACAACAGGATTTTTTTCACGCAGTTGGAGTAGACTGAGAGACTCTTGTCCCACCATTTTCTGTGCTACAGCTTTTCCAGGAAAGTGTGTGTGGATTGCAGAACCACTTTCCCAGAACACTGAATTTAATCAATTTTTTAGAGAAATAGGCAGAGAAGGAAAGGAAACAGATCTATAAAACAAAAGCAAGAAAATAAATAACTTCTAAATTAATTTTCCTACCTCAACTCCTTTCCTTTGTTTTCATTAATAAGTTGTTTAATTAAGCTTTTGCTTTGTTCTCTGCAAATTTGTTGCTAGGACTCTTTTAGAATTAAGATTCACTTTGGACAAGAGGCTAATGAGGCTGGAAGCAATATTGTAATTCTGTGTGGAAATCACAGAAGACATTGCTTCCACCATTAAACAGACCAAAATTCAATACCTGTTTACACAATCACTTTCATTACACATTCGAGAAATTTAGTTTCCTATGTCCATACGAACAAACCTCATCTTCTGGATATGGAGAAATTCAGTCCTCCCCAAAGAGTAGCTATCAGGTTCATCCATCCCCTGTTGAATTAAAGTGCTCACAGACAAGAGCAAAGTGTTAATAAAGGGAAGAAAGAGCTTTAGGGTAAAGGGAAAAACCTGTCCCTGTACTATTTTTTTTGGCAGAAATAAATAAAACCACTCAGGATATTGAAATACATCAATCATGTAGGCACAGACTTGGCAAACATCACTATGCTAAAAGGCCAATAAAACAAATAATTGGTTTGAAATCAGCCAGGACTTAGTCAGAGTCCTTAAAGTAAAAGATGTACTTAATTCTCTTATTCCATTAATAAACTGTGATCATATTTTTTTTAGTTTTCCTGCTCTATAAGAGGGGACACTACAGAACCATGGACATCTTCTGACAGGTGAGATTATCCCTACTGATTTATGTGAGTTATTGCAAAGCTATTTTTTTAATGCTAATATCCTTAACACATTCCAAAAAACAGTAGCATTAGGCTTAATTTTTTATCATTTTACCATTTTCAACCAAAGATGTTGTTTCATAGATTTCATCTTTGGACACAAAAATCAATCATCTATGTAGTATGTTAAAGGTTACATGCTGTTGCTTAGGTCAGTACAATTCTGACAACAATTAAGCAACAGTAATGTTGGCTTTGTCATTGCCTGTTATTTTTACTAAGTAGCATATTCAGAGGGCATTTATTACATTTAAATTCATTGGCCTAAAATACTCTCTAGAGACTGATTTTTGAAGTAATATGCATACTTCCCATGCACAATTGTAAAGAAACACTGCCCTCTTCTGCCAAACCAGGATGAATTTCCACAGAGACTTGCTTTGATCTGGAAAACCAAACTGGATTTGAACAGATTAAAAGTGCCATTTTTTATAGAAATAAGACTTTGTGATATGTTCAAATAATATGTATGAAAATATTAATTTCCTTTTTTTGTTCTTTCTACTCAATCAGTAAAATTTCTCTTTTCCCCAGTTCAAAAAGACATTTAAGAACCCCTAAAATATGGAGATATATTTCAACAGTTTTGTTTCATAAACAAGCACATCAAATTCTATAGTTACTTTCTTGTGTGATTAGATCTGCTTATGATAGAAATCTCACAAATCCAAGTTCTAATTTTTCCATCTTTAGAGATGTATGTATGGTGATTTCTGATTATTATTGTAGTGTTATTTTGGCACCTTTATCCATTTACATACATTTTTGAATATTTTGGTTTTTTTCAGAGTAAAAGAAGAGTACTTAATATCCTGTGCAAACCTAACAGCTTTACCAACATTTGAAAATTGAGCAATATTAATTTTTCAATAAGAAGCAATATTTAATTATTTAATTTTATTTTAATATTTAATAGCCTACCTTGAATACTCACTGTCTAGAGTGTGCTTCTGATATCAGAATAGAAAAAATACTCTGTGTGCCAACTAGATAATTTCACTAACATAGTTATCATCAAAGTGATCAACACAGAGAGTAAAAAACATCCTCACTGCTTTTGCCAAAGAAAATAAATTTACAAAATATCTTTATAAATAAAATTCTGTACCTAAGATACCTCTTAAAAATTGTGTAAAAGATAAGATATTAAGAAAAAAATCAGCCAAGTTTCACAAGCATTTATAAACTAAAATCTAAACCATCTTAAGGTATTTTAACATACAACATGTTCCTCTAAAGTGATTTCCTCACATTATTGAATTAAGATATTTTTGATGACATTTGTATCCCATTCTTTCAAAGACTTTGAATTTTACTTTACTTAGTAAAACCTTAGAGACATAATGCCTTGCTTTAAGATATTCAAGCAAAGCACCTCCAAAAGAGGGGGGTTTTGCCTCCAAAACAGTTATTTTCCATGGACTAGATCTTTCTGCTGAAGTGCACAAATATTGCCAACTTCAGGATAAAATTTTTAGATTTTGAATAAAATGTGACAAACACCAAGTTCTGTGCCAAAATATTTAAAAATTATATAAAATCATAATAATTAAAATTTTAAAATAAACTCCCCACACTAGATCATATTTTCAGTAATGGTTAATATTCATGCTGTAATTTTGAATTTGAACTCCTTTTCAAAAAATTATAAGCAAATTACATTAACTGAATGTCCATTTAAGTACATAGTTTCAAACTGGTCTAATATGAACCCACAGAAAAACTATTTCAAATGTGTTTGCCTTTTAGTGTTTGTCATGTTTACTTCCAGAAGTTTTTAGATATGTAATTTCAACCTACCTAAAGTATATGAAAAAAAGTGACCGCATTTTCCTCCTACATTTTTGTCTCCAGATAACACCAAAAAGCTGTATCTTTTGGTTACCTCCAAGCTCCCTTCAGATTGCAGATTACAGACTCTCAGACAATTCTACAGAGAATAAATATAGGACAAAGTGTGTCTTATTTTTCTCGTCTTTCTCTTGCTGTTCTCAGCAGGTAGGGGGACTGTATTTTACCTCTTGTAGTTTCATACTGGCATTTAATGCTGGATCTAAACACTCCTTCCCTCCTACTACATCATAGGATTGTAGTGTTACAGAGCATCATAAGGCTTTGGAAAATAATGCTGAAAATAATTGCATGTAATGTTTCAAGGTTTCTGAAGTAGAAAACCCAGAGTATTCCAGACAATATTCCTGGGGAACTAGTGCCATCTTTCACATAGTGCATTTCAGCATTTTTAAGCTTTAAAAAATTCTAGAATAGTAATTTTATGAAAAGTTATTCTTTTAAACGTACTCCTTGAGGAATATATTTGGACACGGAAGAAACAGGGGAGAAGAACAAAAAAATAAAAACTGGGAAGTCATATCAGAGAAAGGACAAATATACATCCTTTGATAATGCAAATTTTTTAGACAAGCTTTCATGAATAAAGAATGTGGAATTGTAATACTTGCTAGTAATAAGTAATAAAAAGAAATGGATTTGAAACAACCAGAAGTATGTATATGGTCAGAGAAATAGGGAAATCTAATTTTGAAACAGTGGAATGAGACAACTGCCAGTAAATTCATAAAGCCTTACACTCCAAGATGAAAACTTATTTAGATATTTGAGGGGTTACAGAACTAGAACACTTTCAATAAATAGTTGAGGATTAAAAAACAAACAAAAAAAACCCACCCAATACAAAACCAAACAGAGCTTCCAGGTTAAAAAAGCAAGCAAACAATGGTGTGTCTAAATTCTATTATTTAACCAAATCCTATTCATTGTAGGGAAGGCCAACAGGGTAAAAAAGTGTGTGAAAGTTAGGCAACAAAAAAAGAGAAAAAAACCCCAGAACAAAACAAAAAAAAAAACCCACAAACAAACAAAGAAAAAAACAAACCAAAAAAATCCAGATCAGAAAAAGAGATCATGCCCTTGTCAGATTTAATAAAATGCCTGCTCTGAGTCAGTAAAGTCGCTCTCCAGTGTGATAAGATTTGAGGGGTGATTGAAGTTTTTGTTGTTTCCTTGCTCATAAATGTCAGACTAAGGCAACAGAGAGGCCCACATCTGACAAACAGGCAAACTGGAAGGTAGATGGTTAGGCTGACAATGTAACAAGGGAGAGTTTGCAATTGCAGTCCTTTCTCATCAATTACAAGCCTTTACAAAGCACAACATTCAGCACAATGGCAGCATGCAAATGTAAATTCACTATTTTTAACAGGTCTCATTAGGTTATTGCATCAGAATGATCATCCTTTTGGTGCTTATTAAATATTGACTTGCAAAATAATTGAAATATTCATGTAAGTTTTTTTAATAACTTGAAGATACTGATACTAACTATGGATGATTTTCAACTATGTCATTTTTTTCTAGATTGCCACAGGACTGCATATTTTTTTCCCCACTGGAATTTCTAATCCAGAACTACATTATGGCAAATGCATACAGCATTTTGCTCAGGAAAGCTCCTAACCATTGAGAGTAACTAGCAAGACATTTCTTGGTCAATAACATGTTAAAAAAAATAGTACTTAGTCTGAAGGTTATACATAGAATAGCATACATTTAAAATGTCTGTTTATCTTGGTTTGATCAGTGTATGTTATTGTTGCCTAAATTGTTAAAGAGTTCAATTTTCCAGTTATAACCTGTAGCTTGAAAGACAGCTGTCTTTCAAGGAAGGTGGGAACCTCCCTTGGAATGAAAAATGCGACCCTCCCTTCCCTTCAAATTATTACAACTTACAGTTCTTTACAGAGATATATATAGATACACAAAACAAGGCAGAGAAACAGCAACAGCTACAGCAGCAGCAAACAAAACCCATAAAATCAGTACCAGCCATCTCTCGGCCGTCGAGCGCTTTCCCCTTGGGTGCAGTTCCGGTCACGGCCAGCAGGGGCGCTGGTGGCTCCCGGCCGGGCAGGGCGGGTGCGATGATTCCCCCGCGCCTGCAGGGGGCGCTGTGGCGTGAGCTTGGCCATTCCTCCATGTGGTACTGGAGGGCAGGCTGGCGGGAGAGAGAGGAAAGGGGATTCCTGTACAAACTCACGTCAGGAAGCCGATCCCTGTGCCCTTCCAGATGGCAAAATGGGCTGTAGCAGGAACCTTGGAGTGGTGGCTGGAACAGCAGAGGTGGGCACACACTGCGTGACAAAAAAGAATGCAGCTGAAACTCAGCAGCCTGGCAGGAGCCCTGGGGTGTCCCGGTGGACACGACTTGCTGGGTTAGAGTGTAGCAAAAAACCCCATACAGCAGCAGAAAAAAGTGAGTCTGGGCAGTGATGCCAGCAAGGGGAGCTATTTACAGACATGAACAAGACAGGGCTGCTGCTGAAAGCACCATGAGCTGTTTAATTTTTCAGTATCAGTCTCATTACATGATTATGACAAGGGGAAGATGCTAGCAGCTGACATTCCAGGCAGCAGGCAAAAAATCTTAATGTTACAACTTACTTCATAAGCTTCTTGACCAATCAGACGAAGCAAAAGCATATTGACAGTAGTTCTATCCAATCACCATAAGCACACATACCTTCGGTTAAAACAATGCTTGCTTATTTCGAGTACAGTACCTGCTTGTAAGCCTTAAAACACAGCACACAGAGCTCCATTATTAAGCTTTAACCTTCCTAGTATCTTGCTAGATAAACTTTCTGCAGCTTAAAGAGCTATTCAGACAAGGGTTAATACAAGACCACTGTTCTATTTGCCCTTGCTTTTCTACAGTTTAAATACTTTTTCTGCTGACCTATCTCATGGCTGCTGCTTTAGCTCTACTCACAGTTCTGCTGTATCTGAGGCCTGCATCTTGCAGCTTTCCCAGAACCCTCTGATTTTGTGAATTCCCACAGCACCCAGGCTTCCACAAATGGCCCAGACACACTCACTCTAAATGCAGGGAGGGCACTGGGGTCCTGGGTTTTCCCTTGGGGCACCCAAGGAGATGGTGAGTCATTTCCAGTGGGATTGGGTCTTCCATAAGGTCCCAGTTCAGTGGCTGCTCTCAGCAGCAAAGCCTCCCTCACAGTAGAAGGTGTAAAAGGTGGAATCCCATGATGGCAGCGAAATCTTCCCACATGAACTGCAGACTGGCCATCTCCCCCGTCTCTGATCCAAGAGCAAGAGAGAGCGAGGATCTGGGCCCAGCGCCCAGGACTGCCCAGCCAAAATCTCACAGTATCTCTGCCCTTCCCAAGGGAAACCCCCCAGCTGCACCCTTCCCTCTCCTCCTCCCCACAGAAACCACTTTTGTCTCTGAAGTATTGGTCATTCCCATCTCATAGGCAACAAATGGGACCAAATTCCCTGAGAGAAAGAAAAAAATAAAGGAAAAATCCTAACCTTCAACACAACTCTTCAAAGTTAATGATTATCAATATTTTCTCAGAAAAAAAAAGATCAGGTAATGGAAAGCCTCTGTATTAAATATATCAAATGTGATCAAAGTATTAATCATTAAATAACTTGCATATCTCATTCCAACTAGTTATACAGTATTGGACATATAACACTGAATCTTTTTAAATAAATGGCTTTTGTTTCAGAGCATTTCTTGATTTTGCTATTTTACTTCGCTACTCTCTCTTCCCCCAGCTGTATCTTTCAAAATGAATTTTTTACTAATAGCATAGCTGAAGAGAATCCAACATACGTGTTCCTTGGATTTTTTGTTCAGGGAAAATGAAAGTAATTCTTGTTTTCTTCACTGTTTGCTGAGACACTGTTGTATACAACCCTTACCCTCAAAGAAAGGTGATAAAAAAGTTAGGGAGAATAATTGCAAAAAGTAGGCAGTGCATGCACTGCAAATATATATGTAAAATAGCTAAGTTTTTTCTGCAAGATAAAAGTAATCACTCATAATCAATAGCTAAAATGTTAAACTTAAAAATATAACTTCAACCTCCTACTGAGATGGAAAGGTAGGAGGAAAGTATGTTTTTGATTAGACTGTTCTAAGTAAGTTGTTGCAATTTTCCTAATCTATACTTCATAGATTAAAATTATTTTTATGGCTTTTAGAAGCAGAGGCAATCTGAATATGATGTCTTAAAATACACATAATAAATCAATAAGAAATGGTTTATGCAACATTTGCTTGTTTACAATGTGTTCTTGTAATAGTTCCACTATTACTCACTAGAGTGAAGAAACACCAAACAGGCTCACAGAGACAAAATGTAGGGTTTGGGATCTGCTTTGTTCGTTACTCAGGTACCTTAAAAGAATGTATGTCCAGTCCTCTATGAGATTAGAGTATTGCCTATGCTGAAGCCTGATAGAGTAAAGCCTAAATTTTAATTTGAAATATTCCTGACCAAGAGGTCATACTCAACAGTCATTCCAGCCATACTCAACAGTCATTAAATACTTTTTATAGAAAAGCTTCATAACTTCATAAGTCTGTTCCTGTCTTTGATGATCAGGTTTTTCTCCTTAGAAAACTTGCAGAGCTCCCCATAGGAGGAACTGGACCACAGCAGCAGGTCACAGTGTCCTTGAGGCTCCCATCTGGAATGGGCATTTCCTGGTGACCCTCAAGTAGCACAAATTTTCTGGACTAAAATTTCATAAGTAAATATGCAGTTTGGGAATAAATAGAGCCTCTTTTCTCTTGTGCTGTGAAGGGTTGGCTGAAATGCCTTCTACTGTATTCAAAGCATTTTCTTGTCAAAGATGATGAATGATGCTAAAAAGAAAGTGAGACATGTCTCAGGTGTGACTGTGTCCTCCAGTTCCCTTTTGAGAGGGCTTTTTCTCACCAAGATGCCTTTTAGATCATCACAATTAGGTTTAAAAGCAATTTGAATGCATAAATTGAAAATATTACTTGAAATTAACTTCCAGAGGCACCATGGTGCAATCAACAGCTTACTAGACTGGGACACAGGGACCAGTTCAATTCTGGTTTTGCTCTTGGCCTAATGGGTAACCTTGAGCAAGAGACTTCACATCTGTGTTTTCCTGTTAATCTTTTAATCTATTTAAACTGTAAGGACTTGAGGAGGGCATTGTGCCTTGCTCTGTGTTTGTATGGTGTTTAGCACAGTAGGACCTGCTATGATCTGCTGTTGATGTAATTCATAAAACTAAACAGCTAATACAAAAAGCAAATAGATTGAGGAGGCCAGACCCAAAGGATTATCAGGTTTTATTATGACATGAGATTCAAGCCAGACATTTTATAGGCAAGATTAAAGCCATATGCAAATTAATTTACAAATATGCACTCTTCCAATGACCATACTATTAAGAAAATAAAAAATACAATAATAAAAAGCAGTGTGATGCCTGACCACTCCCCTTGTGTGTTCTTATCTAACAAACCAAGAGATTTGCTCTTCCTCATGGTTCAGCCATCAACCTTGAAAAATAAAAGTGAAACCTGAAGATCAAAGAGTATCAGTACAGTTAAGACTGTATTTTCAGCACACTTGCATGCAGTCTACCACTGGGAATCATGCTAGAAAATTGGGGTTCCTGCCGTAACAACCCTGTACTACTGATTGAGAGGATCAACCATTCCTTTGCATGCACTCACTGCATCTCTGCAAGGGTATGCAAGGAAAGCTGTTGGCCCACATGACAGAAATATATTGGCAGTGACGGGCTGCCAATTTTTGTATATAGGCAAGTCACTTTTCTCACATATCCACAGATAAAATTAGTGTGCTCAACACCATATAGCACAGGCTGAATGTCAATGGTTGCAGAGAAGTCCCTCAGGTTAGGCTTGCTTCAAGCAGAAAGCACACAAATCATTCCCAACATACCTTTAAAATCTGACTGTCTAATGGCAAGTATGAAGCCACACTGTGAAGCAAAGACAAGAAAACTGTATGTAGAACTATATAAATGTGTTTATTTACCACCAATTTTCTATTTTTGATATTTTTTCATCAGGGTACTGAAATGCTGCCAATTTGTTCAATGGTGCAGTCTTCTCTGAAAGATCTGTTCTTGCCCAAGACAACTAGTATTTCCACTCAATTTGTAACAAAACCAAAGATGAGCTTATCTGAACAGAGTGAATGGACCTACTGAATGAAAAAGTACTTACCGAAAAACAAAAGAACAAAAAGGATAAAAATTAGCATATTTCAGGATTACAAAATCCATTTCTGGCAATCCAACTCCTTTTCTGCAAAGCCACTTTTTAGTCACTTGGCCCCAGCATATACATGGAGCTGTTCTTTACAGTAGAGGAAACAAAACACATTAAGACATTTGTCATACATTAAATAAGTGTTCTGAATTTCTAATATATCTGATTTTAAAGCAGGTAGGTTCTGTTTTTTAAATGTAGCAAAATTACAGAATCACAGAGTATGCTGAGTTGGAAGGGACCCTCAAAGATCATCGATTCCATGTCCTGGTCCTGCACAGCACCATCCACAAGAATGCCCCATGTGCCTAAGAGCATTGTCCAAAGACTTCTTGGACTTCATCAGGCTGATGCTGTGACCACTGCCCTGGGGAGCTTGTTCCAGCGCCCAACCACCCTCTGGGTGAACCTTTTTCTAATACCTAACCTAAACCTCAAATTTTTGTGAATAGTATAAAAAGCTTTGTTGGTATCCACCTGGTGACAAATATGAGCAAACTTTGACAGCCAGAAGTAGAAAGCCTCATAGTAATCAAACTTCTATGAGATCCAAAGTGTCATTTTTTCCAGGACAGAAAAATTATTATCTTCACCATGCTGGATACTTTGGGGGCTGTTATCTGTTAGAGTTTTTAAATCCTTTTAGAGTTTCTAAAATGAATACCTACCATTCCATTATTGCCACTAGAAAACAGATTCTAAGTGTTGTTTTTACACAGCTGTAATGTTTTGAAATGGTAAGTTTCTATATTTCTTTCCTCTGGAGTTTCACATTTATCCAAAGACAGCTTCTTTCAGCTTCCCCATGATCATTACAGCAATACATAGTCACTTAATAAAGATAAGATTTGGTTTTTAGCCAAACAAATTATTTGTTATTGGTGGAAACTCTTCCCCAAAGGAACAAAATTGAAATGCAGCTTTCACTTATTTGCATGGCTAGTTTTGTGATTTTATTCATTCTCAAGCAGTAACTAATTGAAGGAATAAATGCTATTCTGCTAAACTTTCTCAAGTATTCCTCCTTTCTCACTGCAGGTATCTTGAAAGTTAAGACTGGGATATGTTTTATAAGTTTTATTTTAAATAATTTTGGATGCAAAACCTCTGCTTTAGGTAAGTTTTATATGTATAAACAATATACTTACTGAAAAACCTTATAGGAAGAGTATTAAAATACATTTTTCAACAGGGAAACAAGATCACACCCATGTAGAAGCACAACAACAGATCTATATTTCTGTACTCTAATTTCAATAAATATAAGGTCTGGCAAAAATAATTTTGGATTAAATTCTGATCTTATTAGGGTTTACACTTTTTTTTTCCCTGTGAAACTCAGATTTCATACATCAACTGCATGGACTTTATTTATTGCAGTAGATTTATGCATATACAAAATACTTTGAAGATCAGGCCATTGAGCAAGGATATACCACAACCTATTCAATTATTCAAGCTAGAAATTGATTCTGGTGCAATACTCTCAGCTTGTCGCTATTTTATATCAGGCAATTCAACTTGTGCAGGATCAGTATGAAATTGAAAGGGAAAAAACTCTCTGTTTAAACTTCAGTGATTCCAGATGTTTGAACAACAAGGAGCACAAACACTCTGAAGTATTATAAGTGTTATTATTGTGTAGCATATGATCATAACCCTAAGGAAAAAAGTCACAAAAAAAGCATATTCATGGTAAAAAAAAATGGCTACTCAGACTAAATTTTATTTTTTTGAACTTGGGCTAGAGTTTGAATTGAAAGCATTACAATACCACTATAAGTACTATACTTCCTGATAGGTAAATAATGAGTGCATCTTCAAATAAAAACAAAAACACATAACAACAACAAAAAAAAAAACCAACCAAACAAAAAAAAAAAAACACAAAACAACAACAACAACAAAAAAAGGTACTCTTTATGATAATAAAACAATTTTGCAAACCCAAAAATATTCCAAAAAGTCATGGGTAAACATCAGCATCTGAGCAGTTGGGTACCTATGCTCTCTAAGTATTTGACCTTTAACCTGTCATTAGTTTATTCCATCTTCCCCCACCATGGGAAACAGCAAGATGCCTATAAGAATTTCCATCAGCAGCACTGAAGTCATTCCCTTCCCCTCCACCTCCCTCATGACATCTCTGATTTAACAGCCATGGAAAGCTCCATAAGATCATTAAACCCCTGCAGTTCGTAGCATCCTTCATATGCCATTAGAAACCAAGATTCTATGGACCAGTAAAATAGTAACCCATTATCCTCAGCTTCTCTTCTAGTCACATCTTGCTTTTGACATTTCTAGGGTGATGGAAAATATTTTTCCTGCCCAAAATCGCCTTTTTGTACCTGTCACTGAAAGTTTTATGAAGCCATCCATTGCCATCAGCTCATGGCAGAGAAAGAGAACTAACTCAAATAATGTGATTTGGGTCATGAAACATCTGCAAAACAGTCACATTATTCCCACTTCATGTTCAGAATTACATCAGCTTAATTTTCTAAGGAATGGCAGGGAGTATTATTTGGTTGTTTTTACTACTATTACCTGTTTTGTGGAGACTATATAAACTTCAAACTGAACAACTATGCTATAAAATAGCAAATCCAGTTCTTTTTATAGGCAGAGCGGTGAAGGAGAACTTTGTTCAGACTCAACTAGATTGAGAATAATTCCAGTTGTATAGGAATAACATTTAACAGCTAAAACTGTACAATTTTGTCCCATCATCTCTGTATGATTACTTCCCATGACACTTCTTATAAGGGGAATATTGTAGAGCTAATATGAAATATTTTGCAAGGCATTTAGATCTGGAAGTTCTCTAGTACTAAGAGAGTTCCTTAGCCATTTCACATTTACCTTCTTTTAAGTGAGATTGAAGAAATCTAGAAATCATAACATGGAGCTCTATAACAATTCTCAGAAATATATATTCATATAGAAGAAAAATATATAAATTTTCCATATATATATATGTGTGTGTTTGTGTGTGCAGATGCAAAAATTCTCATTTTCATTGGTCTTGAAAATGCATACATGCAGTGAGCAGTTGCCTTTAAAGGGGTTATTGACATAAAAGTATCAAATTTAGACCCTGAAACAACAGGAACCCCCAGAACAGTTTTGCTCAGCATCATAGTGCTAAACATTATCTTAAGAATACACACAGAGAAAACATGAGAAGTGTCAAATATAGACTATCATTCTTCCTTTTAAAAGTGGACTTAAGCTGCAAAACCAGAAAGTAAACAATTTAATAACCTTCAAAATACTAGACATGAAAATGCAAGGGTTCATATGAACACAATCATATGAATGTTTTCTTAGGTGGGAAGATGAGACAGGCCTCATAAAACAGTGCTTTGTCAGTTATCCCTTTGATAACATTATTAAAGAAAGCATGGGGGTTTTCTTTAGTAAAAGAAAAAAAAAAAAAGCTCTTTTATCAATAAAACTTCAAGCAGTTGTCTTATTTCAGGAAAGAACAAAAATTTAGTACTAGATCAAAATATTTTAAAAAATAATAATTAGAGATCAGGAAAAAATATGTGTTACTGCTGCTACCTTGTACTGGAGACTTTTTTCCTCTCTTTTACAAGACCATCACCTTTGCTTTATCTTTCAGAAAATCAAAGAGGCAGCATGCACAAACACGTATGAGAAAGGTTTTGCAAACTACATAAAGTTATGCAAGTATCTTTAAAATGGTAGAAAAATTTAGAAAAAACATTGTTTTCTCATTCCTTGATTATGCCACACCAGTGTCCAATTCTCTCTGACCAGGTTCTTTGACATATTCTATGCAGAGAGGGTGTAACATTTAAAATCAAATTTACTTATTTGAAGATATTTGGTGTTCTATGAGATTTCTGGTTTAGCAGAGATATTCAAAAAAAAGAATACACAATACAAATATAAGTTACACAGAACAAAATATAGCAGTTCCAGCACACAGTTCAGTCAAATGCCAACATGATTCCCAATAATATGCTCATTTGACATGACACTGGGTGTTTCCAGTCTCCAGGAAGGAATAAGGGGGTTGAAGCCAGCTCATGTCTGTTACACTCTTCAAAATTATTTTGCTGGTTATCTAGTTTTGGAGAGATTTTCTTGTCTCCAAACATAATAAAAAAACCCATCAAAAACTGCATGGAGCTCTTTAGAGTAATAGGAAATACTGATCACAACCTTACATCTGAAAGCCAGATTTCCCTACAGAGTTTGTGAAGGACTGTGGAAGCCTAAGCCATATATTAAGAAAATAAATAGCTACACAGAGAAAGATAAGAGATTCAATACTGATGTAAAATAAGCTGGGTTTTGCTATCGATGCGTGTTGTTAATACATCCTCTTACACAGTTGACTGAAAGATTTTTCTATGATTTCTCTTTTCATAGACAGCTTCAAATCCCTGTTTATTTTTGCTGCATGTAGTTTCTGTCACTATTTCATGTTCTGACAGAAACACATTAAAAATTAATATTGAGCAGTATAATATTAAGAAGCTCTGTGATGGACTTGGGGTCCTGCTGGACAACAAGCTGTCCCTGAGCCAACAGTGCCCTGGGGACCAAGGAGGCCAGTGGGATCCTGGGATGCATTGGGAAGAACATTGCCAGCAGGTGGAGGGAGGTGATCCTGCTCCTCTATTCAGCCCTGGTGAGGCACATCTGGAGTGCTGTGTCCAGTTTTGGGCTCCTCAGGGCAAGAGAGACATGGAGCTCCTGGAGTGGGTCCAGTGCAGGTTACAGAGATGAGGAAGGGGCTGGAGTTTCTCTCTTGTGAGGAAAGGCAGAGGGAGCTGAGAAGTGTATCTACTATATACTATATATACTGAAGGCTATATACTCGAGGCTGTTCAGCCTCTAAAAGAGACAAGTGAGAGGGAACTTCATCAGTGTCTGTCAGTGCCTGCAGGGAGGGGTCAGAGCAGGGACCAGGCTCTGCTCAGTGCTGCCCAGCAATGGGACAAGAAGCAAGGGGCAGGAATTGATGCACAGGAAGTTTCATTTGAACATGAGAAAGAATTTTTTCCCTGTGCAGTGATCACACAGCGGAACAGATTGCCCAGAGAGGGTGTGGAGTCCTTCTCACTGGTGATATTGAACTTTCTGGAAACAATCCTGTGCCATGTGCTCTGTGATGACCCCATTTGAGCAGGGGATTAGGAGTGAATGACCCACTGTGGTCCTTTCCAACCTGACCCATTCTGAGACCCTGTGATTCAAATTTCCTGTTAGTACCTATTTGACCTTCTCTGATGGTCAGTACATTGGCAGAAGGTTTTATTCAGCCATATGAAACCATTCAGCCATATGAAACCATTTATTCAGCTATATGAAACCATCAAAATTTTCTGATAATAGATTGCAGACACTTTGTTAAATAGAAAGAAAAATGCTCAGGGCTAACTGGCATCTGAGATACTGACAGGTTTTCAGTGAACAAAACACAGTGAAATATTAAAATCAGTAAGAAAAACAAACCAAAACCAACCAAAAACCCTCACAAGCTGTGTAGCAATCTTATGTAAAAGTTTCTTATAAAAATAGGTAATCCTATGAAACTAGCCGCCAAATTGGAAATACAAAACTATTGAAAAGAAAATTAACATTTTCATTAATTCCTAGGAGCAACAGAGGATATTTAAGACCTTCAGAATTAACAGACTGAGAGAAAATGTTCATGTTATAGAGAAGTGTCAATGTGTAAATGACCTAGTGAAAGGCAAGAGACTGTATCCTGAATTCTCATCTTTCATTTCCATAAAAGTCTTGACATGCAGACAGATTTGCAAGATTGGTATAGTGACATAACAGCATATTTCTCATTAGAGCACTTGTTCACCACTTAGCTTTTGTAAGTCTCCCAAGATGTTTTGCACAGTGCACATAATAAGCTTTAAAGTGCTCATAATATCCATCATTTTTATTTTACATGATACAATGATGGTAGAACATTGTTGTTATGCATATTAAAGATTCAATATCATACTTGATATCTTTAATGTTAAAAGAAATAGAGGGAAAGGCTACTTTAGTGCAGCTTGGATAATAACTTTTTTTATTTCAAGTACTTAAATTTGACATCCCTATTCAAACACACATATCAGTCTCTCTTCCAATGGTGTAAGCTTCAGTTTGAATAGATTCTGCAACACAGATTATTTTTTACATTTGAGAACTAAAAATCTGACAGTGTTAAATTCAAATAAACTCAAATAACTCAAACCTCAGCCCTGTTTTTCCTATGCAAAATCTATCACCATGATACTATTAAAAAGGTATACGTTTCTGTGATATCACTAAATCCAGAAGTATATATGCCAGTGGTGAAGGCATGTATCTTATTGCATCAGCCTGCCAGTCATTTAACAATGGATAAATTATTAGTTACACTCTTCAGTGTGTTATTCCTTGGGGGCACTAAAAACACGTTGGCTTTTTACAATGGAAGAACATGTACAAAAAAAATCATACAAAATTTAAAAACACCCATTACACATCACTGTCTTGATATATCAAAAGCCTATTTATAGCAGAGCACTTTTGATGTATTCCTTTGTTACTCTGCAGTCTTAGTAATTCTGGCCTTTAAGCATCTTTACCTCTTCTCATACACCCACCTACTTTCTATTTTCAAAAAACATGGAAATATCCCTTTTTGTTCTCTTTATGGTGAACAAGGCAAATGTCAAGGCATTCTTTGTAAAGGAAATATGTAAATTCATCTTGTTCTTTTCCTCTCTTTCACATTTTTCCTGCTGTAGGACAGCAGTTACAGTGACAGCAGCCTGTATGGTTAAAATCAAAGTTCAAGGTGGCAAAGCTCCTTGTACTTATCAATGGAAGTTAATCTACCTCATCTCCATAGTGTTCACAAAACATGCTGTAACCAGCAAATACCTTTGTTGACATTCACTCAGCAATGCATTAAGATTATTGAACTGTTAGCTTTGAAGTTCAAACAAAAGATAGCACACGCCTGTCATGACCACATAACCTGCCCTCCACTAAGAATTCCTAAACGAGCAGCTACAGAACTGCAGTATATATCAATTAATATAGAAAACAAGCATTTTGTATGAACCAGTTCATCCAGGCCAAGATGATGATGATATTGCACTCCTCAGCTTCTGGCAAAAATCCCACTCCCTTCCTGCAGCTTCAAGGGCCATTTGTCTCCCTTTCTTCCAGTGATGTGATCTGACATGGTTGGCTGAGAAGACCATTTAGCCCCTCCAGTTTATTCAGAAGTACATCAGGCCAAGACAACCCTTCCTCTACATACACCAGTTTTTTTTCATTTTATGGAAGGAGTCCACCATTTTATGTCAGAGAGGTATTGTTTGTGGTAATAATCATAGTTCTGCTCCTTTGGCTCACAGCTTTCTTGATGCCATCATGCTCTCAGGCTCTCAGGCAGCCCCGTGCTGGACAGCAGGAAATGCTGCTGGTTCCAATGCCCCCAGAAGCACACCAGAAAGTGAAGCCCACTGTCATTACATACACAGTGGACCCTCCTTTTAAAAGAGCCATTCCTTGCAAGCTTTCATGCTGTGTTGTGACTGACTAACACAAATTTCTTGACACTGTCATATCCACATGTTCTCACAGGCAGTCCTGTGATTTACTGCCCCTTCCTTTGGACCAAGAAATATTCAATAAAGAAAATAGAATCATACAGTGAATCACAGAATTATTTGGGTGAAAGGGACATCTCGTTCCATTCCCCTGCCTTAGGCGGATACACCTTCCACTAGACCAGGTTCCTCCAAGCCCGGTCCAACCTGGCCTTGAACACTTCCAGGGATGATGCCAGAGACTGAAATGTTATGGTTAGTGTCTTAAAACTGCATTATGGCAAAACTGCATAAAGAAGCTGTGACTACAGAAGCCCACCTTAAGATGCTTGACTGCAACTTTGGACTGTGAGTTAAGCTGCCTAAGGGAACTTGAGATAAGAGAGAGGTGACACTTAGGTCAAAGGTTGAATTATCTCAGGTCTAGGGAGAAGTAAACAAGGCTAAGGGAGAAGAATGCATCCACTATAAAGCCAAACCCAGCATCTGTCCTGAAAATCATCCCTGGTTGTGTTTGTGGTGGGGGAAGGCTACAGCCCACAGGCTCATCTGCTGAAGGCAGGTTTGCAGGTTTGCATAGGTTCCCCCACAACCAAGGCAGGGGGAGGAGAGTTTTGGGTGTAAGGTGTAACCTGGTCAGAGAAAGTGAACACCCATCCTCCTTTATACAAACTGGCTTAGCTTTGAACCCCCTCACCCCAGGAAGGCCACATCCACAGGACTTTCACATGAGAGGCAGCTGAGGGGGTGCTATAATTCATCAAAGATCCCTGAAGCTCCCCCCAGATTTCTTCCTGAGGCCTTGCATAAGAGCACTGCATGTGTTGCAAGTAATGCAACAAATCCAGAGTTTGTTGCCAGACAGTGTCAAACTTGCTCACCCTCCAGAGGAGGCACCTGACTCAAATGTATATTAATCTGTGGGATTCTATATTTTTGGGGGGACCCTCACTACCAAGACCTGATGGATAGAATCAACAGGATGTCATTGGGATCCATGGAGTGGTGATATTTTCTCTTTCCCCACCTCTTTTCTATTTATTTTTCTCTTTTTCTTTCTCTATCTCTCTCTCTCTTATTTACTGTTAAATAAAATCCATTCTATTGACTTTGGTATATGATCTTATTTCTACCAAGCTCAGGCAGAGACATTGCTCTAAAAATTTTAATAAATTATTATGGTTTTATGTTGGTTTTTTTATATGTTTGTATTTTGGTTTTTTCTCTTGCTCAAAGGAGGATTGAAGTACTGAGAGGGTTAATTGTCACAATACAACATGAAATGAACAACACTCACAGGCTGAGATGTTCAAGGCAAAAATTATTTCCTGACCTCAATATTTATAGAATTCCATAGGTGACCATGGATTGGAAGATGAAATTGTCACCTCTCCAACCACACTGGTCAAACCAACAGTCCATCAATTCTCTCCTCCTCCAGAAAGGAATGCAAATCAATCATTATTTACATGAAAAGTACATTACAAAAATGTAAACATCAGAAGGCTTAGAAGAACTTAAGAAGAACAATTAATATGTTTTTTGGGTTTCTTAAATGGTTACCTGACTGGCCAGTTACTTGTGGTGTGAGTTGTGGTTGGGGTTGTGTTAGGACTGGTTTCATGGTTGGTTTTTGGGTTCTTTTGTGTTTAATTTTAGCTGTAGGGCCACTCTGCATGCATTTTAGGGGTTTTTTTTCTGGTTTTAGTTGTGTTGGGGGGAGGGTACTTGATGGTAAGATCTTAACAGTTGTGGTTGGTTCTGTTCTGGTTAGGGTTCTGTAGCTCTTCCTTCTTTCTTGCTTGGAAACTGTTGTGGTTTGGTTTAGTTGGAATGGGTTTTGGTGTCCCTGGAGAGGGGCTCGGCCCCCCATGGCAGAGCCTGCCTGGCCTGGTCCGGGATGGGGCTTGGTGGGCTTCCCGGAAAAGGGCTGGCCCCACAGCACTCCTTCTCTTGCCTGGTAGCCAATGGCTGGGAAAGAGGGAGGAAGTTCTTGGGTTTCTTTTGTCTTTAACGTGTGTTTTTCACAGAGGCGTGTCTAGTTTCTTAGTGGTTTCATAGATCGTTAGTTATATTAAAAGTTTCTGGTTTACTCCTCTAAATTTTTCTCATGTTAAACTTGTTAAATCATGTTAAATTTTCTCATGATGCCTGATTATAAAGGATAGGGCAACCACAGCTTCTCTGGGCAACCCATTCCAGTGCCTCAGCACCCTCATAGTAAAGAATTTCTTCCATATAGCTAGCCTTCATTTCCTGATAAAAATCTGTCTCTGGCCTCCCTGTAGACCCACTTCAGATATTGGAATGTTGCTGTGAGGTCTCCTTGCAGCCTTCTCTTCTCCAGGCTGAACAGGTCCAACTTTCTCTACCTGGCCCCAGTTTTTTTGTCCTGTATATAACACCTTATATATACACAGAGACATACAAAGATCTGTATGGAGGACTATACAAAGATGTATGAATTCATATTTTTCTCTTTTATAGATAGATACATTATTTTATCTATTAACATAACATCTGTAAAATATATATTTTTTACACTTTATAGGATGATTCATGTGTATAATTTATATAATACATAAATCCTTTAATCAGCACTACCCTGCTCCTGCACTTCATGGGTAGTCACAACTTTTGAAGGCAAATCTAATTTGCCTTAATGTTTCACCCCTCAAAAGGTTTCATAGCTGTACTAATTAATGACCTTGTTTTTAAGAGTGTGGTATCTCCATTCCCTGTGAATGGCCACAGCCTTGCCAGCACAGTCAGCACTTCTCTCACCACCCTCACAAGTCTTTGTCATAACCCAGCTGTCAGCCCTTTCACCACTGGGCTCCTGCTGACTACAGAACTCCGACAGAACTCCTCAGATAATAATCGTGGTCTTTCAAGAGCAATTCCCCATTGCTTTTATTGATGTTGTTATTTCTGCTTGAGGCACATTCAGCCTGTGCTCCAAAACCTGGGTCTGGCAGCTTTTGCAGCAATCAGGACAGTCTAACAGGACAGTCTTGATTTCACACTCTGCAGTTTACTTTCAGCATTGACCTAAGGATGAGGAAACATATAGCATCAGCCTGTGCCAACAGGCTTAAAGGTAGCTCTAAGATTCCCCCAAAAACATGAGAAAGTGAATCTTCCAGCCCTGAAATTATCCTTTCCCATTTAGAAAGAAAAAATCATTTTCATTCTGCTGAGAAGCTTTAAAGGGCTCTGTACAGAGTTCTCTACAGGTCAGTTCCCACCACCTGCTACAGGTAAATGTGTTTCATCATATATTTAGGTATACTTCATGAGAGTGCAGATACACTAATCAAACCCCAAAACTGAGCAGCACTCAACTTCTCTAAAGGACTATAGAAAAACAACAGACTGCCTGAATACTTACAATAGTCTTCCTGAATATTTCCAAGAAGTATTAAAAAATCTTGAGGTCTTCAAACAGCATTCAAATAAAAACCTCCAAACAGTAAAATTATCTGCACATTTTTAACTTCCCAGATGCCTCAGTATCACATTTCAAAGCCTTATACAAAAACCCTAAAGACATATGCAAAATAAGCCTAAAGAAATGAAAGGTAAAACTAAAGTTCTTTTGCAGCTACAAAAGCAGGGATAACCTTCCCCTAGCAGAAGTGATGAAACTACAGGACCTTGAAACTGCAGGACATATGAAGAGGCTTTTGAATGTATACATTGCTTGTACTCTGAAAAAAAACAGTGAAAGAAGAAAATAGACTGAGGGCCCATAATACTGTAGAAGCAGAGAATGCAATCAGCTGGCAGTTCTTTCCTCAAAAAACTGTTCAACAGCTCCAATGTATCCGCAATCAGATGTAAACTCTGGAATGTAACAAGAGCTCTTTCAAAGCCAGCAGACTTATTATATGATTCTTCTGAATCTCACAAGAACTCCCTCCTCCCAAAAACACCACTCATATTTTGTAGACAGAAAATCATAACTTGAGGAAAGACACAACATATTTTAAAAATCTGATTTAGTAAACTGTGGTCTCAAAAAGCAAGAGACAAGTATTTCCTTTGTCTTTTTTCATTACTGTTATTTGAGTGGGGCTTTTTCAATACTTTTGCAGTTTCACAAGAAATGTGAAATTCTTCCCAAATATTGTTTTGACAAATAAGTACACAGCATGCTTTCTTTAAAAGCTACTTATTTCTAGGGTGCTACAGCTATCACTTTTTTCAGGACTTTTCAAAGCATCCAATGCCAGCAGAGATAGCAATATCTAAGTCCTTACAAATACTGTACTGATGTTCCAGGTCACAGTGGCAATCAAGTCGATATAAAATTGCTGAGCTTACCATTTTGTCTTCTTTGCACAGTATATTTTGAACTCTGCAGTTTTGGGGTTAGTTTAGGGGGGTTTGAGTTTTCTTCCTCTCCCATCACTAATATGAAGAACTTTTCATATTGCTTTTACAAGGCTGTTCTGTATGACTGCAGCAATTCTATGGAGTGACATTCTTAATGAAAGCAGTAGCTTCAAAAAAAAGTTAGTTTCTAATCACATAATTTAGTCTGTGTGTTCTCTTTTGTTTATGAGAATACTTCTAATAATTGTGGAACAGTAACACCTTCTCTTTAATTAAGCATCTATTGGAAAAGCAGAAAAGAGACTTGGGTCCAAGCTTTGAGAGTGAGAAGGGAAGCAGAGGGAGGAGGAGAGGAGTTACATTCTTACAAAGACAGGTCATACCTGGGAATTCATTTCCTATACCAATAAATTTTGAAACATAACTTGCCTGCAGAATTCATCAGAACAAAAGCACAGTTGTTGTAACTAAGTGCTATAAAATTATTTTTCAATCAGTTATTTCAATTCCTTCTCGAATACCTTGCATCAAAAAGTAAAACAATTTAACCAAAACCACTTCCAAGGTCAAATACTTATGAGCAGGATCACTTTGCATCCAAATGTTGAAATTGACTTCTTTCAAGGAGGTTTTAATTGGTCTTACTGAAAAATTGACCTTTAACTTCTTTTTTATTCCCCACAAAACATAACACAACACTTTACTTGTCATACACTTTTTGCTGGATATTGGAGTCGCTTCTCTATAATGCCATATTCCAGCAAGCTTCTACCATCTGCAAGAGATTTTTTCAAGCATATTTTAGTCTTTGTTACTTTGGGGTGATTGGGTTGGATTCGAATATTCAAAAACCCTGGTAACTTAGTTAATTTGAAGATATCCACCAGTGGTCAGCTTCTTCCCCAGCACCTGTTTTTCCTCACCATTCACTACTTTCACACCAGCATTGCTGGTGAGTTACAGACCTGGTTGCAGGGAGCTGATCCTTTGCATATAATCCCCTGAAGGGCAGCAACAAAAACACAATTCAGTTCTCACCTTGTCTCAAGCTGTCAGCCTCAAAGTCTAAGTGAAAATACTGAAACTGGCATATAGAAGAAGTAAAATCCTTGCAATAATTGCTATCAACTCAAGATACCTCACATTCAAAATACTAGGGCAGAAGTACTTATATACAAAAATATGTAGCCTGTACTGGGCAGATTGGTTGACATTGGAAGATTCTTTATTTAGCAAGAGAAGATTTAAAGAATTGCATTAAAAATCAGAATGGGTCCACTAGACTGCCACACTTATTTTTGATCATGCATCTCTTCTGCTTGCATATTCAGGCCAGCCTACATGGTCACAAGTATTTTCTCAGTATAAAAAATTTGCTTCAATACAACTTCTAGAGAAGTGGGAAATGTCTAGAATCTGAAATTATTATTAGTGCTTAGTATGTTCTGCTGCAATAATGTAAGAGAGTCACAAGGTTTGAGGCTGTGAACTTCCAGGTTACTGTTCTCTCTCCTGGGACTGAAATTTCCTCAGTGGTCATTAAAACAATCAAGATATTACAATTGTATTCCATAAACCCAGTGTAATTGAACTATAGTATGAGCAATATGAGATGTAAACAAAAGTAACATTCTTATCCAAGTTATTCTTTAGGTTTCTATGTCTCTCCAACATACTCCCCCTCACCCCTTAAACTGAAGGTGGGAAAGATCTTGGGAGGGAACACGACCAGGACAGCTGACCCAAAACTGACCAAAGGTATTTCTCACACTATGCAACATTTACTCAGATATAAAAATCTAATTTAAAGGAGGAGGGGTGGCATTTGTTATTATGACATTTGTCTTCTGGAGAAATCAGTACATATACCGAAGCTCTGCTTCCCCGGAAGCGGCCAGACATTGCCTGTTGATGAGAAACAGAGAATAAATTCTCTGTTTTCCTTTGCTTTCATGTGCAAAATTCTTTCCTGCTGCTTTATTAAACTGCCCTTTTCTTGACAATTTTTTTTTCCCCACCTTATTTTCTCCACCCTGTGTCCTAATGAAGAGAAGAGAGATAGAGTGGCTTGGTGGCCAGCTGGCATCCAGTCAAGGTCAATCCACCACACTCTAAAGACACTATCTACCTCCTCTATTACCTCTCCTCCATTTTCTCAATACCTGGGTTTGATTACAAAGACAGTGTGAGAAAGAGCTTTTTTATCAGAGGAGAGCTAGTTCATTAACTTGGGGATTTCACTATTAATGGAAGATCAGGTAGATTAGTGAACATTTGAATGCATAGTTCAATAAAGAAAACAAAACAAAGTATACAGAAATAAACTATACATTTTGTTATCTGTGCTAAGACATGAATGATGGGTAGAAAGTAGACAAAAGTTTGTTATACATCAACAGTCTCTACTTGTTGATCACTGTGCCATAATGCAAAGTTCATCTGTAAGAAATACTGAGTCAGGCAATGAAAACTTCACTTAGGAGGTGTAGAAGCATCTCACCACAACTCTATTGATTCACCACTGTGCAAATAAAATCAAACACACCCATGAACCCTAAACCCCAAAGCCATCCTAAACCCTAAACCCCAAAGTCAGCCCCTCCAATTCTCCCCTCATCCATGCTCCCCAGCTACCCAAAACCTTGAAATAACCACTGGATATTAAGATAATGGTAACCACTGGATACTAACTATTTCCTGAATTTGTCTTGACAACTGTACAAACTAAATGAATTTTTGCTGATACTTTGTCATCATCAAATAAATCTTGATTTCACGCCCAGAGGCTGGGATTTATTTTCTAAAAAGAAACTTTGACACTAAAATCTTTTACACATAAGCCCCAAAAGACATTTAATTAATGATTCTGATAACTGATGAGGCAAACTATGAGCTCTGAAGCTAACTATCTTCTTCAGAATTTATGTAGGTGATTAGGAGAAAAACCCTATGGGCAGAGGTGTTGCCAGTATGACTGGTGATAGGCTATTCATCATAAGCCTGAACACTGCAGACTGTAACACATGGGAGTTTAAAAAACATATTGTGCAGGGATAAAGCTAGTACAGTTTAAGCATGAATTCAAGGAAGGAAAAACTTTCCAAAATGGAAAGAAATAACCATCACCACTCATGCTGGACAAAAACATGAGAAAGAATTCAATGTACTAAAAATGAGATTTTTGATGTGAATTTGCTGTAAAATTTATGTATTATACATTATTGAATTGTTATGATGTGAAAGATAACATAAATTATATTAAGCCAAAAAGGGGAAAAATGTTAGAAGGGAAGACAAAAATTCAACTTTCAGATGTATAGACAGAATTTCCTGTACAGAGCTGTTTATTTCTTTGAGCAATAAAAGCAGAAGATTTTTGAGAGTACTTAAAATAAGTTAACCAAGAATTAATGGCTTTTCAGGTAAAATTAGTTCAGATCTGTGAGCATATTCTGAAATAGCAGAGAATCATCCTATAAAAACACCATATGCAAGCTCCTTGCTGGTTGAAAATAATAGAAGTTTTTATAAAGCAAATCAGATCAAGTAACTAGATGCACATACACAATACACCTTTATCTATTTTTTTAAAGGAGGACATTTTTCCCCATCTGAAGTTTATAATGACCACACAAGTGAACATGCATATAAAAAAAGAAAAAATTCTAACTCATCAGACTTTGCTTTCCACGTGCTCTCTCTGGTAAAAGTAGAGGCATTCCCTGGAGGCATGCAATACACAAAGTACTGTTAGTTCTGCAAAGCATTCAAAGGGAAAAATAAAATATCTTGGTTTTAGTAAGGGTTTGGTCCCTGACTCCAAGCAAGACATTGATGTGTTGGAGTGTGTCCAGAGAAGGGCAGCAGAGCAGCGGAAGGGTCTGAAGCACAAGTCTGATGATAAGCAGCTCAGTGTAAGGCCCCAGCCCACTCAGCAGGTTTTTTAGAGGATTTATTGTGGGTGGTGCATTGGAGAAACACCAAAATTCCCAGTAGGTTAAATAACAAACAGCTTTTACTTACAAACTGCAGGACACCCAGATATAATAAAGCACTTTGCAAACTTCTACTTGTCAAACTTTAATAGATCCAAACAAAACAAGGCAAAACTGGTCTGGATTACAGGTATTTTTTGAAGAAGAAGGGGAAGACTCCCTCCTATACTGAGGGAGCTGGGAGTCTTCAGCCTGGAGAAAAGGACACTCAGGAAGGACCTTAATGCTGTCCACAATTCCCTGAACAGAGGACGTAGCCAGGTGAGAGTTGGTCTCTTCTCCCATCTAGCAAGTGAGAAAAAGAGGAAATGGTGTGAAGTTGTGCCAGTGGAGATTTAGATTTGATATTAGGAAAAATTTCATCACTGAAAAGATTGTCAAGCCCTGGAACAGATTTCTTAGGGCAGTGGCGGAGTCAACATCCCTGGAGGAATTTAAAAGATGTGTAGACATGGCCTTGGCTGGCTTAGTGGTTGGACTGGATCTTAGGGATACTTTTCAACCTGAATGATTGTACAGTTCTAATAAGAAATCAAAAAGCAGTTCTTTGACATAGCACTGTACTCAAGCTATAAAATTTAATTTGTCATTAAATACCCAGTAACTTTTTGCTATATTGGTGGACAAAATTGACACAAAAAGTGGTCATCAAAAACTTGCAGATTTTACAGCTATCAGCAGTGATTCCCTCCACAAACACCTTCAACACAAACAGTTAGATTTCAAGTGAAATCTAAGGAATATTTGGAGTTTTATAGAAATCAGCCTTTAATAAACCAGTTTATAACTTACTAAGACTACAAGAACATTGAAAGTCTTCCATTATTTCATATATGTGTGTTGCAAAACAGCTTTCCATACTCTCTATGTGAATAAAGAATTTTAGCTGGAGCATACTTTAGGAAGGATAATTTAAGGGGACATTTCTGAAGGGATAGGCTGAGTTACAACCAGTACCCATTGAAACAAAGGTAATGTGAAAGGGTAGCCATTATCTTACAAAGAAAGATCTTAATAGCTCACCTAGAGTTTTCTGTAGCCTTTACAATGTTCATAATTTATGAAGTGGCCTTACTGTAGCAGGTAGTGAAGATTCAGGGTTTGAAAAACAATTTGGGAATTAATTATATTGCTTTAACTTCCACACACATCTTTCAAAAATGTAAACACATCTAGTTAAATCAATTGTTCATTCTTCAATGCTGCACTGAGAGAATATTCATACATCAAACATTGGCACAAATAACAACCACGCTGTTTAGTGCTGGAGACACATTGCTACATTATAGGTCAATTATACTGATATGTATGCCCATGAGTTTCTCTCTCCAGAATCAATTGGCATTTCACAAGCATGCTGAAAGAAGGGTTTATATTCACAAATTTAAATACATTTCCACCAGCAAAACCCACATGAATAAAGATATTGATCACAATTAGACTGATAAAAACGCCCACAACGCATTTGTTTTTCTCAGTGGAGAAAGAGGTATTGATTCACTGTAAAAAGATGGGTTGCTTGGAATTTTTAAAATGCAGTGGAGCTTCCAAAGAATAATACAAAACTAAATTAATGTGCATATTTATTATCTACTACAATGAACTATTAAACAATGCTTTTACTGTGACTGAATGCTTCATATGAGGTGTCTGTTCTGGCTTCTAACATTAGGAAAGGTGAAAATTTTCATAGCATAAAATTTCACCTTAGCTTGTTAAGCTTACACATCTTCTCCCTGACCCCTATTCTGTCATTGTACAGGTATTTTGACACAAATACAGGATCTAATGAATCTCTTCAGTATCACAGAGCACAGGATCTCTTTTGATCTTTTAAACTGAAAGAGCCATGCTGTATGAAGATCTGAATCATAAAAATTTTAAACATACCTACCCTATGATGTGTAAAGAGGTTCCACATCAAGGAAGTGTTCTAATAACATGTTTTTATAAAGGGAGGCTTAATTTATACCTATCCTATCTCTCCATTGGCTAATTCCCATGAAAATAGAAAAAACCTCATTGTTAGGATATTTGGATTACATGGCAAACTAAGACGAGGTCTAAGACACAGTGATGTATGCAAAAATTATCCTCGTTGCTATTTAAGGAGATTGAAAATTGTGTTTGAATTGGTGAAATTTTATTCTTGTCTGGTTATTCAAGAACACATCTGTGGTATTTTAATGGTAATTCATACTCAATAAACAAATTCTAAAAAACTAATACAGTCAGGCTTATGCAATTGATGCAAAAACTTTTAATTAATTAATTATTAAAAACACTGTGTTATGAAGCACATCCTAAAAGCCCTTATAAATCTTTACCCAGATGAATTTTTTTTTTAATCTGTATTGATATAAAAATAAGCTCCTTGCATTGTAAAACTTTTCTTTGTTACTTGTCACAGAATTGTACATTTGGAACAGATAGAAAATCGACAGTAACAGATTAAGTTCTCTAGAGATATGTGGTATACTATCATCCTAAAGAACAGAGCAACAAATCCACTCTTCTCTGCTGTGTTTCTGCACTGGTAGCATCAGCTTTGTTCCAGGCTTCACACAACATGGCAATTGGCTGAAAAACAGAGATTTTGTTTTATTGCTGCTGCTGGTGAGAAATGGATATTTCAAGAGTGGGCTTACCCTAGACTGTTAAATTGCAATATTTAGAGCCTTAGCAGTCATTTGGAGACTCAGCTGTTTTGTTTAGCAGATACCAAAGCCAAAGTGCTGTCTGTTTGCCCTTCTGTCACCAAGCAGCAAGCTAGGAAAAGAACAGCTGATGAAGAAGTCGACATATTGATGAAAATATCAGCAAATGAAGAGAGAAAACAATTTATGACCCATGCTTGGAAGAATTCTACTGTAAGGAAATATGCACTGCGTGAAAGGCCTACTCAACTTTTCCTGCTACAGTTAGGGACCACTTGCTAAATACATATGATGTATAAATACATACATATGATGTATAAATACATACATATAAATACATACATATGATTTATAAATACATACAATGATGAACAAGTTTTCACAATCTAAAAGAGAAGAAAGACATGTCTTGAAACAACAGCAATTTAAGTAAAAGAAGCTCTTCTTTGTTTAGACAGCTGCAGTATTTTATCTTCATGCATAATTAGTCGCATTTTAATTGAAATAGAAAAGTTAGCACACACTAAGTATTTCACGGAAAATCCCAAATTGTGAAAGTTCACAATGTTTATTGCTACTATTTGCAATAGTTTGGTTTTAGTCAGTTTCTAAAGTATGACAACAAAAATTCTGTTCTCAAGTTATTATCTTTCAGTCTTTGATTACAATAGATGTGCTCCAACATTATACATTTTCTTTTCAACAATGTATGTAAAATTAGATGATATACATCACCTTCTGAGCTTTTCTAGTTGTAACATTGATTTAAATCTTTTGTAATATCTCCATGAAAAAGGCACCATATGGAAATAGACTGGTTGGAACTTTTTCAGCCCAAGGAAGAGATAAAATTTCTTTTAAAAGTGTTGAACTCATATTTCACTCCAATTTTTATTTCCTTTGCTTATATAGTGAGGATTTCTAAGATTTGGGGTGAGGGGGAGATTATTTGGTTTGGTTGGGTTTTTTTGGTTTGGAAATTCACTCAAGATTCTCTTGGGATAATGAACTGAAGATTTAGACAAACATAACATTTACTTGCTGGATTAATATTTGAACCTTTACTAATACAGAAACAAGAACATTTGAATTTTAATCTGTGAAAAAAGGCTTTATACATGCAAGAGAGTTAAGCTGAAATTTTCTTAATGCAGAGAAGGAAGACACTTCCATAGAAATATTTTTTTAATTACATACTTTCAAAAATGAGGGGTAATATTCTTTGTCCATAAAGCAACAATGAAATCCAGATATACTGTAATATACTGTGATATATTTTAATTTTTATAAGGCTATAACAACCTTGTACAGCCTTAAATGAAATTGCTGAATATTTTCAGTATCTTGGATAAGATAGTTCTTGTTCACCTAAAATAACATTAAAACATAGTGAATTTGAGAATAGACAGTCCCTTGTATCTCTTGCCTATATGAAAACCTAATTAGCATGCAACTTTTCTTGACAATCTCACAGAAAATGTCAAGTTATATTTTGAGCTATTTTGAATCTTTGTTCAATTCATCTCTTGGAAGACTGTCTTACAAGAGTTATTTTCTAATTGTATATTTACAAAATTTAACATTATTTTAGATTTTAGGTGACAAAAAGACTAGGACAAAAAAATCTTTTCCTTCTGTGTTGCTATTGTTATATGGGAATAGAAGCAGGAGGCAGCAACAGACAAAAACAACTTTATGTTATGAAAGACAGTCTACAATGCAAAGATGCTGGGTATTACCCTGGTCCATTAAACATGATGTTATTTAAGTCTGCTTGAGTTTGCTTGGCTTTTAAGTTCAATCACTCAACATTAAGTCATTCTCAAAGATAAAATGATTGGCTCTTGTTTATGAGTTGGAAGAGAAAGTGAATATCCTAGGTTCCCAGAAATTAGTACATCAGGTATGACAGGAAAGGAATTACAAGAGTGCTAATTAAAGACTTCTTTTTATTTAAAGTCCAACAAGCACAAAATTCTTTGCTACTCTTACCACTTACCTATTCCATGCCTAGGCTTTGAGGTCATATTTCAAAGGTTCAGAAAACAATATGAAATAAATAATTTATGTGAGAGCATATCTCTACACCATCATTTTAACATAAGACATCATATATTACTTACAATTTTGTATCATACTTTATCATGCAATGTAATTTCTGTCAAATTAAATACAAAGAATGCAGAGTAGGTGAACAAAATGCTTTACACTTTCAGCAACTACTATATTTTCTCCCAGAACACAATCACTCTTCCAAAGTTTTCAGAAATTTTTTATATTCCATAATAATAAAAAGACTTAATGGGACTTATGGTACTTTCAGTAATTAATTGATATTTACAGAGCAATGTGCAATTATACTCTTCAAGCATCATTTGCCTTAAAATTCTATAAATGCAGAACTTTCAGTTTCACTGTGATAAAATTTATATGCCATTGTGTTTTGATAGAAAGACTCTTAGGGAAAAATATTTATTTTGCTGCTTATCTCATGCACAGTTTTGATATCAGTTCATGGTCTACATAAGAATAAAAAATTCAGTCACACTGAAAAAGCTGGAAAGGATGAAATTTACTTAATGAATTGTAAAGAGTGACAAGGTGAGCCATGGAAAAGATTAGCTATGTAGAAATCACAGTCTCTACCTAGAAGCTAAGACATTAACCCAGTGGATTTACAGGTATCTATAATGATACCACTGAGGTAATCTTTCCCACAGGGTCCACACCAGGGTTTCTAGGTTCACATAATAAATACCAGACTGAAAGTGTCAATATACCATTTGATACTTCCATTATTATTCCAAAGATTAAAAGTGACAAGTTGTGGGGAAAGAAATATTACTGCCCTGTATGTGCTCTGAGAGGTAATCCCCACAACCCTGCCAATGTTTTCAAAGGATGTGATGCCACACCAAAAGCAAGGGCCTTCACAAGATTTGTTTTCCCAGAAACCTCTGCAGTTGAAGATGTTTGAACAGATCAGGTCAACTTAATTGGCATTTTAAAAGCAAAGCATCCTTTTTAAGACAGGAAGATCTTGTCTCAGACAAGTAGTCTGATAGTCTTCTATTGCATAATTTATTCCACATTGAACTACTCAGTTGCTGTAGAATCTTATGGGCTTTTGTTGAAGATAAAAGCAAATAGTCATCTAAAAAACATATACATCAACCACTCTCAATGTAAGTGGAAAGTGATGACAAACTTTTTTGTTTGAGTTACAGCTTGAACATTACAGAGAAAAATAATTATGGCTGAGAAGCCATGTTCATTTATTTCCATAATTACAGAAGACTCAAATAAAAAGTGAGGGGAAATTATTCATTTTTATCCAGTTTATAATGCACAAACCCTTTTCTGTAAGTCTAGATGTTAAAGATATGAGTATGAATAACAGGAAAAAAATAGGGATGTATCATATTTCAGATAGCAAATCAGTTACATGGCTGATGTAGTACTTAGTATTAGAGCAACAAGTACTTGATTTTTTTCCGCAGAAAATTAAGAAATGAGGAGTAATTGCATTCATTTACTGTGAAAGTGAACAATTTATGGCACTCTGTCACTCAAATGTAAGGTGCTGAGAAATTGTTATAGTCTGCTTTTTGATGTGGCAGCATATGCCCCTCTTTTCTTTCATTAGCAGGAGAAAACTTCCCATCAAACACATATTTCCACTAATAAAATGTTAATTTTCAGAATCAATCACACATAGGATAAAATTCCCAATACAGTGATGAGCATCATATAATCATCACAATCACACTTAACCAAATCTTTAAGCTGAAATCAACCTTGAATTACCTGACCACCTAATGAGGTCTGCTTTTCTCTCTCATTGCTGCTAGTCACAGGCAGAGGTTTGCAGGTATGGACACTCAGACATTCAGCAGGAACCTGACCTGTAATTCAGTTTTATTTTCAGGGATTAATTTGGCTATGCAGGGATAATCTGGTCTGGTTGTGCCTTTGACTTAAACACAGCTGCAAGTAACAGTCATCCCAGACAATAGAAGAGTAACCTTAAGACCCTGAGCTGCTTGACTTTTCTTTTGATTTTGGTGAGAAGACCTAAAAGAAGACCTAAAGCTGAAGTAAAAGCATGAGATGAGTCTGTCACAGAAGTGCACTTGCCTGATGTGGAAAAAGAACTAGTTATCCCCTCACTCAAAGCAGATTCCCAAAGGAAAACACCACCACCCATGGGAAGTTATGCTCACACTGCAGGTTCACTGCAGGAACCAAATGGTAAATTGTTATATGAAGTAAACCCCAAAGGCTTGACATATTTTTCTTTTGAAGTTATTTACACATTCAGGTCTTCATTGCATCATTAAAATTCTAAAGGGCCAAAGATTTTTTGTTTAAATATATTTAGGTGTTTAAATTTTATATTTTCAATTTGTTTTTAAATGAATTAAAGATATGAGCACTGAGTATACCGAGAAATAATCACGTCCTCGTATGTTTGGTAAGACTGAAAGATGATTTGAAGCTTTCACCATACAAGTGTTTTTACTTACCTGATTGCAATAGCAGCTTTAAATGTTTCTTTCTGTCTTTACCATAAAGGCATTGTAGTTTCAAGCTGAATGCACACATGAAATACATAAACTGATAAACTGATTCTGACAGGATATGTAAGAATTCTGTGGATCAGACCTTCAAGAGAAACACACAAAGTAAGAAAGGAATACAGAGAAATAAAAAGAAAATTAGCAAATGTTAATTAGGAGAAATTTTGGCGTCCTTCCATGAGCATACTGAAATTGGTTTCCTTAAAGCTGCAGTACAAAAACTTGCTCAGTGTTGAATTTCCTTCACCCAGCTGATCATTTCCACTCCAGGATCAAGGGAGGTGGAGAGAGGTTGAAGACAATGGTTTTTGAAGTATGAACAGCACAGCTGGAAGACACACACAGAAGACAAAACCCCCCAAATTTTCCATATTTTCTGTCCTGTTTTTCATATTTGTGCAATAGAAAAAAATGCAAGAGAATCCAATACGGTTTCTTTCCACCCAGAAAGAAACCTTATGGCCCAGTTGCCCATAACCATGTCCTGTCAGCTTTTGAATATGTCCAAGATAGCAGATTTTCTAATATTTTTGCCTTGGAATGTAAGCCCAGCTACCTTCAAATGAATGTTATCATTTTTTAAGTGGGTGTAAACCCCTCCATCCATAGGTGCTGATGATTTTGGTGGTGTTTATATTTTTATTCTCATGAAATTAATTCCTATATAAGTTATGTTATCTAACAAGACTAAGGTAGAATATCTAAGCAGTGAACATACACTTACAGTGAACAGCCACAAAACTGTCATGATTTCATGATTTTTTGCTCATGTCTTGCAACACAAGAATCCATTTCTAATTGCTTTATGCAATTTGCACCAAGAATTACTGTGCTGTATTTGTTAAACAAGAAGTCAGAAGAAACACTGGATAATAAAAATCTGAAACCTAAATTATATCTAACTTCTCAACAGTTATTGCTGAAAGTCAAAGGTCAGAATGGAATTGGCTTGCCTATCCTGAAGTTGTTCACTCAACAAGCTGTTTACATGTGAGAAGTTCTTGGTTTTAAATTATACTCCTCTGTCATGTGTACTGCAATGATTTTATGTGTAACAGCAGGTATTATCTTCAAAAATTTGAAAAAATATAATTACTGTATTATTGTCTACACACACTCATTTTTCTGTATTTTTTCTGATCTCTTTGAATAATTTTTCATAACATTTTTGTATCTGCATTATTAATTATTTTGGATTATTCTGCTCTCTTACTGAAAAATAAATCTTAAATAGTTATTAAAAGTTTTACTATACACATATCAGACAAACGAGGTACTCAGAAAAGACAGATCAGAATTACTTGCTTGACTTTGAAAAATGCCAGGAATCAAACCCTTGACCTTTATACCTGTATCAGACACTAGTAGAAAAGAAAATTCAATGTCTTACATGTATATATAGGTATAATATTTACATATCCCTCCCACAACTTACATAACTTTCATTTTTTAATAAGCATCCCTACAAAGTAATTTAATTTTTATTATTGCTAATTGTATTATTATTATTATTATTATTATTATTATTATTATTATTATTATTATTATATTGTTATTATTTTATTATTGCTTAATAATTTTTTCCTTTAAAAAAAAAAATCTGCATTAGTAAACATGCAACTACTTTTTTTCCTCCCTCAAAAGGCAAAGTCTTACAGTAATAGAGTATTAATTAAATGTGTAAAGGATCAACAGAGTTAATAGGAAATTCTGACTAGCCTTGGATTATTTTTTAAAGGTTTTAAATTGATGTTTAAAATTAAGTTACTAAGCAGCTACATGATTTAAAGAGGTTTTCTGAACAGCCCTGCACTAGAGAAATATTAATCACAGTTTTGTGATCAACTTGTTTGATATGTTTGCTATCTGAAATTTTATTACATTCACAAGACCTAAAATTTCCACTGGCTACATGCCACAGTACATTACCTCTTTCAACAATATTCAACAGATAATTTTAAGTTACTTCAAACAGACAGAAAACCTAATTTTTATTTTTTTTTATTTAGGTAGTGTGTCATTCAGTCAAGTACTTCTATTTCACATAATAATGTGATCGTGAGTCCCCATGTACCTTGGGGTTTTTTTGCAAGTTTTTTCCTTTAACAAATTCTCATAATTTTTTTTCATCTCCCCCTTATTTCCCTTATATTAAACACTTCTCCCCCTCTGTCATATGGAAATCTGAATCCTTCCTACAATTCCATTTTTTTATGGCATGAACATTTCAACAGTTTCTTGTGGCCAAAGTCTGGTTTGGTTTCCCTCGTGTCAAGTTATCCCTACCTGAAGTTTATTTGAGACCTGTCTGTTTTGGTTTTCCCCCTTGTTCTTTACCCGCTCAACAGTTCAATACATTCTATTTTGCAGCATCTTACTGAGGTCATGCATTCCAGAGACTTCCATTTAAATTCCAAGTCAAACAACATTTCACTGAGTAAAAAGATGCCAGAAAAACTAATGATGTTCAACATGCTATAACCAGTGTAAAACTTCAAGTAACAAACTGACAAGGTTTGGTATACAGCACTCTATGGACTGACAAGAGAAAAGAGGAAGTCCAAGAAGTATACTACAATGGAGAAGGAAGAAGAAACAACCAGTTTATATTTTTTAAACTTTTTATTTTAAAATCACATATTCAAGTTAAAGGAGGAAAATTTATATGTGCTGGATAAAAGGGTCAACATAATTTTCTTCACAAGGTAGAAAAATTTCAGCTAGAAAAATATGATCAAAATATGAACACTGTTTTTGAATAATACTTCCAAAACTTTTTGAGCTCAAAGTAGAAAGTATAAGATTTTACACATTCATAGCCTTCAGTGAGTACTGCAGCTCTTAATAAAGTTTAAAAACAAGTGACATTGAAACCACAGAATCTATTTCACACTTATAAGAATGAAAATTAGCATCTATATTCCACAAGAACCATTTAGTAGGAGCAACAGGTAAGGATCTAGGGAAGCCAGTCCCTAAAGACTCTGGTTTATTTAATAGGAGGTCTCTAAAAGCTCAGAAAAGTGGATATCTCTTTCACTTCTGAATAAATTCATTACCATTAATTAACATTTAGTGTTAATTAACAGTTCACTGCTCAGACAGTGCTTATATACAACTTTAGTAAATAAAAGGTTGCAAAAATAGTGGTAGTTTAATTTACAGTGAAGAATCAGATTTTAAAAATGGCATAGCTTATCAGTGTCAGTACTACAGGACTATGATTTTATTTATTCTAGGCAGCAAAGTACTAGCTCTGTTAAAAATAGAAAGACAGGTAATTTTGTTTCTCCATGGAATGCAAAGTAAGAAATGAGTAAATGAGTCTGTTATGGGAATGCAATTTGTCTTTCAGTAGGAAATGTTGTGGAGCAAGAGATGGGTGAGCAAATACTGTTTGCAGAAAGAAGCATCAAAATAAATTGCAATAATCAAAATTATGTACAATTAGTGCTACACACTTTGCCTAAACTCACAACCTCTAAGTAGCCATTAACAGCTCAGATCAGTCAGACTTGGAAAAATATTTTTTTCTTTCTTTCAATCAGAGACGAACACTGAATATGCAGGGATGAAAAAAAAAAAAGTTCCATAGGTGAAACATTTATTTTTACTTAATTTAATTTCTATTTTCATTTATCTCTATGAATGTCATACTGTTTTCACTGATACAGTAAAGTTTTCTAAAAATATCCCACCTCCACATGGAAGAAAATAATTTCTTTATGAGGAAGTGCTTTAGTAAATTAATGAGACTATGATGCCCCTGAACAATAGAATACTTTTCTCAAAAGTAGGAAGATTCATAGGTCAGAGATTACATAGATACACGAGGGCTTAACAGCAAATGTATCCAAGCTCTGCTTCTGATAAAAAGGAGAATGGACCTAGGAAGTGAAGACTTATTTCATGACAACTTACAGCCTTTTTAACCATTCATCAGTCAGTCATTAGTCAGTTTTGAAAGGGATACTTTGAATATCCAGGTCCTGAAATGACATGATTATTTGCTGCCAATATCTTTGTTCTGTGTGTTAGAAGTTGGTGTATATATATACTTATATAAAGTTATGCATGTTATAGATACGTGTATATATATACATATATATATATATATATATACACACACATAAAGATAGAAAGTATGTTTATACTTAACAAATTACAAATCTTTAAATATTTTTAAAAAACAAGCACAAGCCATCAGACAAGTGCTATCAAAAAAAGTAGAACTTTGGTTTTTCATGATCTTGAGCCAGCATAATTTATGAAAACATATGGCAAAAACATAAGGCCAAATTTTAAACTGGGTCACACAATGAAGCGCCACTTCAACTATCAAAGTTGCAAAGAGGTGTGGAATTTAGCCAGTGTGATGTCTAATTTTAGGGCAGGAATATAGAATGGGGGCAAGTGCATTTCTGAAGTAAAATACAAAAACAGATTTTTAGTGCATGTTCACAATAATCCCAAATTACTTTTAAAATAATTCTTGTGAATTTCATGATGAGCATCATATTTCACCTGCCATTCATTTTCCCCTCTCTGTTATCTATGGCCTAATTAGAGGCAGAATGCACTGGAGTGTGAAAAAACACAGATGGTAAATCAAGTACAACAAAAACTTGAAAGACTGCCCATGCAAAGCAAGCTGTATTAGCTCATGTTTACAAATTGTAACAGAGCAACTACATAAATAGTACTTTTCCCCCTACTGATATCTCCATAACTAACTCAGTAAAATGAAGTTCTATAAATATTCTAGACTATAAGTAAGAAAAGTTGAAGAATGTAAAAGAGGACTTATACAAAGACAAGATTTATAAGGCAAGTTCTTTCCATACAAGTGAATTCTTGAAAAGGTCCTGGAGAGTACTCAGAAGTAATAGAGTCCAAAAATTGTTTAATATTTGCTTTAGGAATCTATGGTTCAGTTCCAGTACAGACCAATGTAGCATATAAAATGCAGGTGGTTTTCTCTGGAGTTAGAGGAAAACAAAAAAGTTTTCACTAAGATATTATTTGCCAAAGTAGAACACTGTTTAAGAAAGGATACAGCTGGAAGCATTGAAAAGGACAATTCTGGCTCAAAGGCCAGCCTTCAACTCTAATAATATAGAGAAAAGTAGGCCGATATTTTTCAGTAGTGTTTAATTTTAGTAAAGGTCAGAGATGCTGCAAGGAGCCAAGAGGTTTCTGCAGCAACAGCACTGGACTCCACGAGTGATCTTTGTGCTAGGTATGGTTTTAGTTGTGAATGTCAGGAATGATGCCTAGACTTGACACATCTGAGATTTTTCTCTTGGTTATAAAAGAGAGTAGGCAAGTCCTTAGGTCCCTTTGAGAAAACAGAAAACTTAATCAGTGTATCCAAATCTGAGATGATGAAGTAGCAGAATTTTAATTAAATATCCTTTTATGATGTCAACTCAGTTTTTAATTCAGATTGCTATAGTTGAAATGAGTTTGCAAAAGTAAAAACTGACAAGATTAGAGGGAGGCTAAAATGTGTTTAGGAGTACCCAGTTCCTTGTAAGTTCTTCCACAGTAGTCTCTGTATACTGTAGGCTGTCACACAGACTTCAGCAGTTCATGAAAAACAGGACTGTAAAGAAATGTTGTAAAAGCTGGAGCTTTTTCAAAGCACAGGCACAATGTTTTCTGTTTCTACTCTTAAACCATGCATCTGTTTAGACTAATGCTCAGTGGAAGCAAAGATAAACTGGTTGTTCCATATCGACATGGTTGGTAGGATGCAAAAAGCTAAGAAAATTATGACCTCCATGACCTACAGGAAGCAAACAAAAGACATCCCACAAAAATAATTTTAATATGGTTTCCCTTAGGAATACATTCTAGTATTTGTTGAGATGGTATAAAAGCACATATAAACATGACAAAAAACTGACTAGATAATTAATGATTTTATATTTAATTATAACACAAAAATGACTTTTACACAAAGTCTTTCATATCCAATTTGTATGGCATAGGACAAGTTCATTAGCCCCTCAATTTTTTTAAGGATGACAAATTATGAACTTGCATTAATGATGGGAGCAAGAGACACTTCTGTAACTTTTTTTTTCATGTCCCTGAAGTGCCACATTTCTTCCTTGCTTAATGCATAGATTAGCCACTGATATTCATGTTATTTCTAAACATAACCTTCAAAGAGACTACAAGCTTTCATGGCCTAAATGTCACTGATTGTATTTAGTAGCTCTAGTGTGAGCTGCTTCCTCAGACAGATTTCAGTGAATAGAAATAAAGAATTTTACAGTCTCTGATGAAATTGCATTCATATTGTCAACACTTCTGCCTAACTGCTATTGCCATCAGCATTCCCTTATTCTGTACCAGGTCACTTATATCCCAACACAGAATGATCAGAAAACCGCTTCAGGAGTCACTTTCATCCACTGTATTTAATACAAGTTTTTAATGGTTAGCTCACCTTCAAGATAATAATGCAGTTTAGAATACTCATTGCATGAAGTTTTTATAAAAGAAAAGTAAATTAAGTCAGACCCTATGGAGGAGATTATGTACTTGTCAATATAAATTTTATCTACCTCATAGAAAAAAAATTGTGCCATCATACACTAGATGCAAAATATCAAGAAAATTAGTAACATCTTTTCCAAGTTAAAGGGTACAAAGTCAGAAGGATTGAGAGCTTAAACGTTTCATGTACCATAACCTAGGCTGCAGAATGTCATAGTTCTGTGACCAGAAGAGTCATAACACCAGAGAAAGTAGCAAATTTTATTAATCAATAGAGATTATACACCATAACATAAGCTTAATTCATCTAAATGCTTTTTAAAAATATGAGTTTTCACTCAAACTCCAGAAGGAAGTGCTGGGAGACAGGAAGGGGAACAGGTTGCCTGGGAGGCAGCAGGGATGGGGCCAAAACCATAATACCAATTTATCTACACACAACTTATAAAGTTATTCACATATCTACTCTACAGTATTTAAGAACACACAAACTGAACTGGAATCTTTTATGAACATTATGACAATATTCAAAATTATCATCTCATCCCCGTTTAAAAAAAATGGTTCAAAATCTGCATGGAATAAAATCAAAGGTTAAAGTAAAAAGAGTAGATATTTTCTAATCCAACTCTCAGGCTTCAAAATATTTAAATAACTGCAGGGGAGGAGAGAAGAATTGTTCAAAATTTCCTTTGCTGCATTCAAATCCTTATAAGAACACCCACATGCAGTTTAGAAGGATGCTGGTAAAAGTAGCAACCACTTATATGGCAGCTTAAGAAAGGAAAATTGTCCATACTACTCCCTCAGATTAAGGCAGAAGAAAAGACCTATTCCATTTTTAAAGCCATTCAAAAATTGTAAGCCTTCTTGCTAAAGTTTTGATCCCTCAATACAAGCTTGAAGGTCCTTTAAAAACTTGGATTTTCTTCTTGGTCTATAAATAAAACCATTTTCTATCTACACTTTTGTCATTTTCTTTCCTGAAGTAGGTAAACTCCATATTACATTAAAAAATCAGCATGATTTGTGACATTTTTAGTTTATTTATTACTTATTTGTCACTTGTAACACTTAGTGACAAGGGGACCCCAACGGCTGTCTGGGTTGGAAATAGGGAAATCTCAAGAGTGGACAAGTGGGAGAAGCAATTGTGGTCAGCTTGGAGGCACTGTGTCTCCTTGGTTACAGATTACACCATACTCACTGCACAGCTAGACTAAGATAGCTTAAAATTAAGGTTTTAGCTAGAAGACTCTTCTTTTTGGGGGAAAAAAAAATATCCAATGAAGCTAAAGAAACTGCTCTATGAAAAAGGTGTCAGAAATCTTGTCTAAACCGAGGCAGTTTAGCCTTCATTATGCAGAATTATGCTGTACTTGTGAAAAAACCACACCTGTGCATGCAAGCACAATCCCTTGAGCTGCTTTTTGAGGTGATTCACTTCAGTTTTGTTCTTGATGCACATGTGCTTACAATCGAGTTCTGAAATTAACTTGATGGTTTTATCAGTTTCCTAAACAAATGCTCCAAGGAAAACACAATTTATTTTTTTCAGCCACAAAACAGCTTTTAAATACTGCTAGGAATCTGTATATTTAAGAAGGTGTTTTGTTCCTTTACCAGTCCCAAAAAGCTGTTTGAATCCCACTATCAAACTTTCTGATAATAACTTTTACTATTTTAAATACTTAAGTTTTCAAAAGACTTTGAAAAGTGGGGTTTAATGCCAAAGGAAAGCATTTTTGTTTAATTGAAGGGAAGTGAATGTTTTCTCTACAATCATCTCATTTACTGTATATGTTACTATGCTCTTACTACATTATCTATTAAAAATATTAAATGAATACAGTGGAAATAAATAAATAGATAGATAAATAAATAAATAAATAAATTGATCGATAAATAAATAAATGTTCTCCATCAATCTTTGATAGTGTGTTGTGCCACACCAATAGAACATTCCTACTTCAGTGGTAAGATATTCCTAGACACTTTTGTTGTCAAATTCATCTTCCATAAAAGAACATTGACAGAAAGTCTTTCAGGAATGCACTGGTCCAAAAACAAAGCCAAGAACAGCATTTCAGCACTTGTATCTGACTTGAGAGGATCTTCTTTAACAGCTCCTTTGCTCACATCATTGAAGACATTTCAAGTTTCACTTTTCTTTAAATCTTCCAGGTTTGGAAGAGAAGCTGTAAAGTGAAGCCAAAAAAGCTGTTCTAGCAATAACAAAATGAGGGATTGGCAGAGAGTAGTAGGTTTTTCTTCTGTATCTGATTTCTTTCTAACCCCTTGTTTACTTTCATCTTCCCATACTCCTGGCACTTTTTTGCTCTACAATCACTTTTTTTAAACTCACTGTCTTCCCTTCAAAAAAGTAAAAAGAAAAACTCTGCATATATTTTGTCCATGTTTCTTAGCAAAATCATCTTAATATAAGTTGATATTTTCCTTTCTTTACTTGTAGAATACTTGGATTCAAAGGGCTGTTGGGTTGATCTGGAGGTTACCCTTAGCACTATGGCTATTCTCTCTTTTCCAGCAGTTCTCAACCCATCAGAATTAATCAAGCTCTGCCCTCATTGTATAATTTAAAGTTGTCTTCAAACTCTGAAATATCTGTCAAATGAGTATATTAAAGATTGGACTCCAGATATGTATAACTTAGATTAAGTTTTTCAATTACATTTTACAGATTTTATCTTCAGTTACTGATGCAGACATTAATGATATGAAGTTTGGAATACTGAAGGGTTTTAAGTAAGCTTTTAGGAAGTCAAAAGGAAGTTCAGAACCTCATGAAGTCTACACACTGAGAAATAAGGATACTAACCATTTTAAAACTAAATAATTTCTGATTTCTAATCCAAGGAAAGCCAGTAAGACACCAGAAGCCTCTGTGCTATTAATTTTTTTCAATATGTCATATTCTTTCCAAAGAATTTTCATCAGGCTTTTAGAAAATATTTCCTTGTGCATGCATTTTCAAAGCTCAGGCAATATATAGGCATTTTTAATTCATCAACAGTAACTGTTTGAAGACTGTTTAGTGACCATATTATATATCAGTACCAGCAGAAGTTCTCTGGATAAAACATACTTGAGATATGACAAAGCTAGCCATTAAGAGTGCATAAACCAGAACTTTCTCCTTGTTGTTGGATTTCTTATTTTTCTCCTTTGCCAGTACTTTCAGGCATCCAAGCCATTGTCACAGCTAGCTTTTGCATGTAATTTACTACTTACATGGATAAAGCAGTTGACAGCTAGAGGAATTAACAGAATTCTCTTTTACTGGGAGAAGTAAATATGCAGAATCTTCACTGTCATTCAACACACACCTGGACAAGATTGATTAGTCTTCCCATAAATACAGCTGCAAGTACCTTTAGATATAATAGCATAATTGCATGTTTAACAAGAGCAGAGGAAGCAAAACTATTGTGGTTTACCCTCCCGTCTATTTAGATTCATCAGCAATGTGCTCAGTCCCTGGGAGCATTAAGCAAGATCCACAAAACCACATTTTTTATTCCCTTGAGAAGTTGTTAGCAGTTCAGGGAGAAGTTGGTCTCAGATTGCTTATGTCAATGTTAACCTTATGAAAGATGCTGCCTTTTGCATATTGAGAATAGCCATCTCTAATGACTATTTAAATGTTGCATGCTCTTTTTTCTTGCTCTTATTTTATGACCAGAATACAAACAGAGATGTGCATGTGTATTCTTAGTGGGCTACTAAAAGCCAGCACAAGGTTTTATTCCTGGAAACAACTAATTACCAAGCTCACCAGAAATATTTGGAGATGTATGAGCAACTTTAATTATTTTCCAAACCAAAGAACTCTTTCCATTATTTACCATTACACTAAGATAACGGTGCCTCTAGAAACACATTAAATGTCAGCATTGAGAAAATTTTATTTTCACAGTCAATATTTTTGTGATTGTAGCAAAATTATTATATCATTTTCAAGATGAGCTCTGCTTAATCTGAATTTGTTTTATTGTTTGTTGTAATATCATAAAGTTATGTATTTATATTAAGGAATTGCAGTTGCATACCCTTGTCATCCATACACAACAAACGGAGGAATCTTTTGGAAAATCTGGGAAAACTGCTGATTTAAAATATTTATGCAGCAGACAGAGAACAATTCTTAGAACAAATTAAGTTCCCTGCCACAGCAGTCAGGTTGAACAAAATATACATATGAACATAAGGAAAATATCACTAACATAGCAATCCCAAATTACGGAGAAGGGAAAAAGTGTTCTGAGTGGTTTTGTGACAGTTTTGAGGGTGAGAGGAGAAAGTTGGAGTCAACTGTATAACACATAGAACAAAACAGAAACACTGAATCAATCACAGCACTATACTCCTGAGTGCAAAGTGACTGTCAAATTAAACCAGATACCAAGAGAAGGTCAAAGATTGCACTTTGGTTGCTAGAAAAAAATTAGAACTGTGCAGGGGGTGGTACAAAACTCTTCCCACAACAAAAAGAGTTCAATGAAACCACATCTATAGTAAATAAAGAGGACCAATTTACAAGTATAGATATGAAGGAATTCAAAATTAAAGTGTTGAAGAGGAACTTCAAAAGAGATGGAGGAGATGGAGGTGACATGCACTGTATGTAATGATCCCTTGCTGTGATAAATGCTCCAAGTACATCAGTGTGGAAATAGACAAGGGGTGGAGAAGAAACAATTATTCACCCACCTTTGCATCATTTTGCAAAGAATATTTCAGCTGCCCAATTATATTTTTAGAGGAAGTCTCCATCTTTTTGTAGATTTTTTCCCAATCTGTAAGTTTAATTGTTCTCTGCTTCAGGAAGTATTTATAGGTTTTGCACAAAAAAGTATTTGGACAAAAAATATGCAAATACTGAAAGGCTGGAAAACCTGCAATAGCTTTAGTTGATAACTGGAAAGACGATTCTCCATTGTAACAATCCTCATCCACAAGATGACATGCAAGCCCATGGTATGTGACACTATGGCTATTTTAGAAAATAGATTTGATTATTTTTAAGTAAGTACGAAGGAACATAAAAACTATTGCCATGATTTCTGGCTGCAGTTGAAGTAGGATGGTAAAAGATAAACTATATGCCCGTTCACTTTTTCCTGCTCGTCAATAGGACAAGAGAAGAAAACAAAATTAAGCTCGTGGACTGACACAAAGACAGGGAGATCATACACCAGTTATTGTCATGGGCAAAACAGACCCAGTTGTAAAACCTAATTTATTGCCAAGTAAGATACACTTGAATGGAAAGAAGACAGCCAAAACACCACCTTCCACCGGTCACCTTCTTCCCAGGCTCAACTTCACTCCCTCATCCCTCCCTCTCCTACCTCTGAGTGGTGCAGGTGGAATGGGGAATAGGCAGTCGGTCTGTAACTGTTCCTTTCTGCTGTTCTTCCCTTTGAACTCTTTTCCTTAAGGTCCAGTGAAGTTCCTTATCAGGAGCTGCAGTCCTTTAGAATAAGCCTGTTCCAACATGGACTGTCAAGTGTCCTGCTCATGCTCCAGCCTCAGCAGGTAGTTCTCCATGGGCTGCAGTGCTGCAATCTTGCCAAGGGCTACCAGTTCCAACATGATCTCCTGCACAGCAGAGAAATCCCTGCTGGGACACCTGGAGCATGTCCTTGCCTATTCCTCTTTGTCCCCTCACAGAATCACGGAATCAATTAGGCTGGAAAGACCTCTGAGATCATCGAGTCCAACCTGTGACTAATCACCACCTTGTCAACCAAACCATAGCACTGTGTGCCACATCTCTCCTTAAACACCTCCCTGGGCAGCCCAGTCCAATGTCTAATCATCTCAGTGATCTCAGGGCTGTCTCTCACACTGTTCCCCTCACCATGTGTTGTGGTTTGACACTGGCCAAATGCCAGGCACCCCCTGGCTGTTCATTGACCCTTCCCCTGCTGCAGCTGGACAGAGGAGAGAAAAATTTAATGAAAGGCACATGAGTTGAAATAAGGACCAGGAAAAACACTCCAAGGGAAAAACAAGCTCAATTTAGAGATACAAGGTGAGTTTATTACTAACAAAATCAGAGGAGTATAATGAAAAGCAAAATAAGCCTTTAAAAACACCTTTTCTTCACCCAACCCCTCCCTCCTTCCCACCCGCAGCACAGGGAGACAGGGGGGTGGGGTTTTACTCAGTTCATCACCCAAGGTTTTCTTCCACTTGGCTCAGGGAAAGGAATCCTTTCCTTGCTAAGACGTGGGCTTCCTTCCCACAGGAGATAGTTCTCTGTGAACTTCTCCAGTGTGGTTCCAATCTCATGTCCTCCCAAAACTGCTGCAGCATGGGTCACTCTTCCACAGGGTGCAGTCCTCCAAGGACAGGCTGCTCCAGCCTGGAAGGAGGGATCCCCTCTCTCCACCGAGGCTCCCACTGGATCACAGCCTCCTCCAGGCATCCACCTGCTCCAGCGTGGGCATCTCCCCCATGGGCTGGGAGGGATCTCTGCATCCTCCATGAATCCTCATGGCCTGCAGAGGAACAGCTGCTTCACCATGGTCTCACCATGGCCCGCAGAGGAACCTTGGCTCTGGCCCCTGGACCACTCCTCTCCCTCCTTCTCCACTGACCTTGGTGCCTCCATGTTGTTTCTCTCACGTTTTCACCTCCTCCTCTTCTCGAGCTCTAAATAAAACTGTGTGTCCCACTTTGTTTTGATTTTCTTCTTAGATATGTTATCACAGAGGCGTTACCATCATCTCTGATTGGCCCAGCCTTGGCCAGTGGCATGTCCATCTTCAGAGCCATGAGGGACTGGCTCTGCCAGACATCATGGAAGCTTCCAGCAGCTTCTCACAGAAGCCACCTCTGTGGCTCCCTGCTCCCAAAAACCAGGCAGTGCCAAACCAACACACCATGCTGCCCTCCCTCACCCCAGCTGTCCCCAGGGCATGTCCATCGTGGCTGTGGGGTTCAGCCCACGATGAGTCAGTCAGAGACAGCTGGAACCTGGTGAGTCTGGCACTGGGCACCCCTGGCTGATCCAAACCAGGGCTCCCCAGCAACACTGTCACAGCCAAAACTGGACACCTACACATAGTACAGGTAACCAACACCTTCACTGTCTGTAAAATGGAAATTGGAATGTCTACCTTCACTGAATTGGAGTGCAACAACAAATTGGTTTTTCATTCAGAGTGGAGAAGTACTGTGATTGGGCAACTTTTTTTACTATGTATCCATATCTTTGATATTAAGAGAAACTGAGAGAAAAAAAATTTTCCTAGTATGAATAGACCCAGTAAATGATTGGAGAATCCTTTTGTTTCCCTTTTTGTCTTCCTTCCTTTTAAGAGAGACATTGTATCTTATGAATATTATGAGAGTCATCAGCAGTTTCACCTTGGTTCTAAATTAATAATGTGATGCTTCCATTTTCAGAGTCATTGGGGCAACCTTATCTCCTGAAGGAAATGAAAATCCACCTTAAGTGATTAATTTTAAAAAGGACATTAAATGCTTCCTTATACTTCTGTTGTAATGAGTGAATAAAATTCTATAGTTTAGATGCTAATACACACAGCATCTTCAGAATCAGACATATGTGAAAAAAATAGTTGTAAAAGCTTTGGGAAGACACTTTGGCACTAGCTGAGAAAGACCTGAGTTCCAGCGAGCCCTTCTAAATTAAATAAAAGCTCATCAATTCAGAAGAGTCAAAAGACCAAAAAAGAATGCTGTTATTAAAACAGGATACAACAATATAAGTTATCTTTCACCTTAGGCTGGACAAGTTACTCAGACTACTAGAACAGGTCCAGATCTGCTATTTGAAGGTATAATGTAATTTCCAGACCTATGCTCTATTTTAATTTTTTATTTTTTGGTTTTAAAATTTACATTAAACCAATGTAATTTTTTATTTAAGAGGTTTAAGAGTGGGGAACCATTAATTCTCTTGTAGTGGGCTTTTTGGCACTGCAACTGGATTTTTTTCCTTCATGCGGTGAAGTTTTATGACCTCACTGCAATAATTTCTCTCTAGATGACTGTAACTGATACTCCTTTTATTTTTTCAATGTAATAAACTAAAAGTAACATGATGTTTTCCTTTTCTCCTTTCCACAAACCAAGAAAAATTCTAATTTATTTTACAATTTGCACACCTAAGAAAATATAAAATATGTTGGTCTGTTTAAAGTGATTTAGTATGTTTTTTAGCCATTTCCAGTCTTACAATTCCAGAGTCCTGTTCACTTCATGTGATTTTTTTTCTCTTCAGTAATTAGTTTTCCAAAGAAATAAGACAGAATTTTCTTTTCCAAATCCACCCATGTTAGATATCTCTCTCCTAATTTTTTTAAAGTTTTAGTGGAAAATTTCTATTACTTTGTTAGTGTTTATTATTCTTCTATCACATTTTTATTGGGAGATTATAAAAATGTTCAATTTAAAAGTAATGGAAAAATAAATCTTTCCACAGAGTAAAAAGCTCCAAAATTATGATAAAACTGAAATTTATTCAATGACTTAAAAGCAACATTCCTGCAGCTTTGTAGGTGGGAATAGCTAGCACATCATAAAAATTATTCTACATTTTCTGTTTTTACTCAGGAGGCTCAATCTGTAAAACCATAAAGTTCTCATCCCTCAGTTATTTAAGTTTCTACAGTACTTAATGTAATCTGATTCAAATGATATCATATTGTCTCATGGAAATTACAGATCCAATGAAACAGAAAAATAGAGGACTAGAAATTTACTATTATTTCATTGAGCTCATCATTTGATCATAAATGTCAGAATCAGTCTTCTAACTATTCAATTTCTTGTCCTAGAGATGCTTCTGAAAAAAAAAATCTTTTTTCTTCCAATTTCAGGTTTATTTTCAACAGTAAAGTTGGTCCATTTCTTTTTATGTCAATAATTTAACTGTGTTCTTATCTGCTAGATGAACTGCAATCCCATATATAAACTGCAATCACATCCTCCTCAGCTGAAATTATTTTGTGTAAAGGAAAGACATAAAGATGCCCAAACTGTGTCTGAGTTATCTGGAACATTTATACAGTATTATATGGAAAGATAGAACCATTGTGTCTGTGCTGGCACCATCTAACAATCAGCATAACCAGTCTTGCTTGTCATCAGAAAATAGAAATGTTAATAGATGTTAAATGTTAAATAGAAAGGGTACAAATGAATCTCACAGTCTGTGACATGTAACTACATCTCTTTCCTCCTGTCACTTTCAGAAAAAGAACACAGCACTGGACATGAAAAATTTGCAGTTTTGGTCTCTATGATTTCTACTTTATGGATTTTATTCCCTTCTTGCTGAATTTCTTCAATATATTTTTGTCATCTGCTAAATTCTTTTTCTCAGCTTGTGTGCCAGATTTTTAAATTAAAATATTAAGTATTATTCTCTGACTTTGATTTCTGGTTCAAGGTTTTTGATTAGGCCTTTTTTACCAATTTATGGAAATAGCATATCCTCTTCTTGTTTCTAAGAGTCTAGAATAGATTTTTCCTTCAAGATAAATATAAATAATCAAAAGCATTAAAATAATTTTTAAAACTCTTTAATTTATTAATTGTAAAAATGGTAACAGATTTCAGAATTCTTGAAGTCACTTTTTCAACTTATTATGTTTTGCATTAATTCAAATTGATGTGGACTAATTAGTGTTAAGAATACAAGAAGATTAATTTTCAGAATCAAATACTTTTTTCCAGAGAAGCAAAAATAGGAAGTGGATAACCAATCCTTCCAGTATGTTGTTGTGGGTTTTAAAAAAAATTTAATGTATTCTATCCACAATTATTTTTATCAATTCCTATAAGTTTACATACTAAAAAAAAAAAATCAGCACAGTGCAAATATAAGTGAAATTCAGCATTTTTTTCAGGGACTAGAAAAGCAGCTAAAGTTTTAGTTGCACTAAAAGCAGCAACTACCTGATCCTCACAAGCTTCATGTGAGACCTGTGTTTTGACACCTGGTATCTAGCTATACTATTTCAGAAGTTAAATTCCCTGCAGAGTTAGGTAGGTCATCCAATGTCACTGTCAGTCCTTACTGGCACCAAAGGCTACTCTGCCTTGTGGTGCTACAGCCATACTAGAAAGTTGGGTGATTAACTGTTTGAAACATTTCAGTTATCTGCTGTTCTTGGCACAAACCCAGACTCGTAAATCAAGAGGACATGAAAAAGTCTTTTTTTTTTTTTGGAAGTTTCTTTATCGTCCATGAATTTCAAAACTTTAAACATTTTTCTACTATTCTACATGAATAGCACACAGTGCAAAATAAAAATTCATCAAGATGCTGCTTTTATGGCCTTTGTGCTCCTACCAAAAGCTATTTCAAATAGTTCAGCATATTTTGAACAAATACATAATAAAGAAAAGCATCTGGGCATACATACTGAAAGATCTTGAAAAGATATAAGGAAAAGTAATTTCTTTTTCGAGTGATTGACAGTGAAATGTATTGCTTGCTTGTTTTTCTTGCAATCCAAAGAACTCAGCAGGGAAAAAAGGAATGAGAATTATACCCTACCCTTGTCCCACTTGGATTTGCTGCTTGATCAGAATGTTATTTCCATTTTGAAAGCTTGTAGGAATATGTCCAAGAAATCAGTAGCTCGTGTTGTAGGAGTGGAGCAATAGTTACAATACCAAAGAAAGGTCCAAGACTCCTGTTTTTCAGAACTGAATGCTACTCATTTCACTGCTGAAACTTTATGTCCAGCCACAAAATATCATGGGTCTTTACCTGGATATAGGACTCCTCTAAGGCTTAGTTATCTTTGTTCTAGATTTATCTATCAAATAAACAGAAAGGTAAGAATTTCATCATATAGACTGATATGATACATCACAGGGTTCTCTGCATTAAATTGAAAAAAAAAGTAAAGGGCATCTAGATCTTAACTTATTTTATCAGTCAGGTAATTATATTTAAAGCAGATTTGTCCATGTATCTCTTATAGCACATAAATGTTCATATTCCACAATTTTCAGCACTGTTATTGTTGGTATACTACAACATTATACTTTCTGCTGCAAGCAGATAAGATCTGAAGAGGTAACAGTAGCTTGCAGTACTTCATAAGGCACAGGAAAAACAGGTTTAAGGAACTGTCATTGAAAAACATATTGAGAAAATGATCAAAATTATGTTATCAGTAAGTTCTGGCTCTCACTGTTGCAAATCTAGTTAATGAAGGACACTGATATATTAAATTTCAGGAACTCCTAGTTCCTGTAAGTTAATATATCATTAAATTATAACATTTTTCTCCTTTATTCTTACAAATACAAAATTTCAGCTCAGATGAAGCCAACAAAGTTAAACAAACTTTCAGGAAAAATTGATATTTTCTTTCCATTTTCTCTGAAATGCAAAAGAGAAGTCAACCAGAATGGCCCTTGGGGTTTGTACATGCATCTGTGTGAAGGTAACTGGAAATTAAAAATTAGCTCATTAGGAAAGGTGAGTGCAGCTCTTTTCTTTCATCCAAAAGTTGTACAGCAAAAATTTGAAGTGAATGCTTCCATTTTGGGAGTTACTTAATTTCCTGGGAGATGTGAACTCTGGAAGGAATAATGGCCTAATGGCCATGATTTAGGGTACACTTAAGTGCAGCACTACCCATCAATCCTTCTGATGCTCTACAAATTATATAAATTAATAATCAAACCCTAAAGTAGTGGACAGATATCAGCATCCTATATCAAAAGGGTTTTTTTGGTTTTGTCACTGCAAGAAGATAGAAATCCATGAAGAATGGATTAATTCATGTGATTTCAAAAGGAAAGAAAAAGGGGCTTGAATTAGGACTTCAAAATTTTGTGTGTGACTAGCAAAAACAATGGGTAGAAAAATTCTCAATGTCACTTCAGAAAAAAAATAGGTCATAAATATCAAGCTTTTCTCACTTGGTCTACCTAGGCTACATTTCCTTTTAAGAATTCTTTGGAGCTTGAACTATTATGATGAGAATTATCAAACTGAAAAAACCCAACCCGTTTTGTTAAAATGCATCCTTCAAGTAAAAGAGTAGTTATTTGTAAAGGTGACCTTTAAGCAAAAACACTTCAAAGTGTTAAATGTCAGTAGCAACTTTATTTCTGCAATGAATTATGAAACATGAATTATGAATCATGATAAATTCTTGAGTTTTATGAGCTAAATAAATCTATTGCACATGAAAATTTAAGAGATGTAGGAGGCTGTTCAGGTGAAGAAGAAAGAATGCACTGTGCAATGCACCTGAGAAGTTCATCTACTTATCAAGGGCCCAAGCCTCTTGTTGAATCTACCAGGCAGGGCCCATCCCTATGGACATACACAGTAAGAGTCTCTCCACATCCTTAGTTTTAATCAGGGTGAAGTCCTACTTATGGGATTATTCATGGATAATTACTGGGGTTGTCCTTCTCAACATTAAAAAGCACTACATATTCCTATGCTTATTAGTGCTGCCAAAACCTACCAATGTATCCCTACTAATTACTAATATTCCCCAGTTTACTTTAGCCCATTAGATGGGCCAAAAGTGGCTAATCATGATCTAAACAGTGTTGTTAAATTTCCCAGAGTACTGTCATAAATTTATCCTTCCCATACATTCCTTGAAAGTAACTTACTAGGTTTTCATGTCCCCTGTTTCACAGGTCAAGAACTGCAGCATGAGATAAAGTTTCTGATTGCACCAATCTCCCTTATGAAAATCCCCTGAAGCAACCCCTCAAAAACCCTTTATCTCCAGTGAAAACATCTATCAACATCAAAGACAAATTTATGAAACAGGTCAGCATGTATTAGCCACCTAAAACTGCCTTTGAGGTGCAAAGCAAGAGAGCTAAATTATCACCTCCTCAAGCCAGAAGGCCACAACCTTCCCTTCTAGTTATTGCAATTGTTCCATGTTTGTCACTTTCTTAATTACCACATTTCTGACTGTTAATGGATTTCTTCATTTCATGGTGGGACAATTTTAATTGTATGCATATATTCCTTTAAGCCACAAATAAAGAAACTTATTCTAGTTTTTGGCACCACAGTTAAAGTTTTTTCAATCCAGGCAAACAAACAAAAGCTGCATTGGTAAACCAAGCCAAGCATGTTTTAATGAAAATAGAGAATTTCTAATGTCATGTATCTAAAGGAAATGTTCTCTCCTCAATGAAATAGTGTTTTAAGCTCATTAAAATAAAGAGAAATATTTCAAAAACACCAAAAAGCTGTGATGGCTTCTTAATAAACTGTTTAAAAATTTTCATTTTTTTATAACTGACATTATGACTTCCTGTCCTTGCTGAAAGCAAAACAAGTTTTGAAGTATAAGAATTTTTTACAGAGTGGCTATTCAGTTAATCAGTTAAGAATTTTTGTCTTTCTTTACATTATTGTCATATCAAAGGTAGCTAAGATAATCTCCACTGACATGAGATGCAGCTGTCATATCTTAGAAGGAGTCACAAACCATCAAAGACCCACAAAGTGCCCCCAGACTAATTTCTGGGGCCTTGCACAGGATCCACAGTATTGCAAAACATAGCATAAAACATCCCTCACCCACCCAGAGAAGTTACCTGGGCATTCCCATATAAACCTGAATGTGCATTAGCCCATTGAACTCTGTGTTTCATGGGACAATCACCACAAATTCTCTGTCACTCTCTCTTTCTTCCTCCACACCTTCCCTTCTTTCTCTTTCTCTTTCTCTTTCTCTTTCTCTTTCTCTTTCTCTTTCTCTTTCTCTTTCTCTTTCTCTTTCTCTTTCTCTTTCTCTTTCTTTTTTTCTTTTCTCTCTCTCTTTCTCCCTCAAACCTACCATTAAATAAAATCCATACAACTGACTTCAGCATATGGTCTTGTTTGCACCTTAATTCAGGCATAAGCATGACTATAACAAAAGGATTGTAATTTCATCCCCTTAAGTTACATGATGAGGGCTCAGAGCACTGGAAGGGTGAGATAAATCTGGACTGCTCATAATTTTTCTGACTAAACTGTTATGATGTCAGCTATGCTAAAAATAAATGCTTGGCTTTATGTATTGCATCTCCTTTTCATACATAATAATATTTTCAAGTTGAAAAGAGAAAAGAGCTGATTCAGTTGGCACTCAGGGTTTTGGAAAAGAGAAAAGACTCAGTCATTTTCCTGTATGGTAAAGTTTCAGGTTGCTCAGGGCCACCAGACACTAAAGTTCCATTAATTACAGCAGTAAAGTATCTTAAAATCTCTTATGATTTCCACTGCTAAATCAGTCAGTGTATTTACAGTAGTGAAAAGCATAAAGTGGAGAAGAATGAAGAAATGAGATATAATTTTTTCTCCTGTTACTAGTCCGAATTTGCAAAACAGGTTTAATCATTGTTTGAAGATTTGGGATAGGCATTCATTATTTGTTTAATTTTAAAATGTCAAAATATACTGTTAATTTCTATTTTTTTTTTTTTTGATGAAACAAAGTCCTTCATTGTTCTTCTTCTGTGTTTAATATTAGTATATTCAAATATATGTTAATGAAAAACAATAAAATAGAGTTTTAAAACTGTTTCAACAATTAGAATTGAAAACAAGCATAATTTTTAAAAGCTATAGAAAACTACAGATACATATTTTGGCAACTACCATAGCTATCCACTTTTTATCACCCACAGATTACAGCAAAATATTGTTGTTAAACTTATGCATTATTCATCCATATTAGTAGCCCAATATGATTAGTGTCTTGCACTTACAAGTAATAGCAGAAATCAAGTAGAAAAGTAAGACAGAGCAGTACAGAGATGTAAACTAAGAGAAAAGACTCACTTTTTATGAAATAGATATAATTATTCACCACTGAAAACAAGTGTTAAGAAAATAATTTGCACCCCTTGTGATAGGGGAGAATGAAACTGAATTGATTAATAAAAAAGACTATGATATAAAGTGCTTCAGCATTAGAATCTGTTTAACCAAGAGGAAGTGAGAAATTATGATGGCGGTTTGTGCTGTGTGTATGTTGAGTCACACATAACTTACTGCACAAGCCACTAGATCTGGTTTCAGCTTGTTTCACAGAACTTTTCCACAGGTGCTGGGCCTGACTCTGCTGTCATTTTCAGAAGTGGATGTGTGCATTTACAATCATTGTGTGGGAAAACACCCCAAAACAAATGCTGCACATATGACACTGAATATGCCCCATTTATGAGTTTGGAAATGGGTTCTTTCTACTGTCCTGTACCCAAGACTATATTTTGTATTAGAAACATTTAATAGTATTGTCCTCATGATTGCATGGCAATGTCTTGTCCTATCCTGTAGAGATAATTCATTGCTCACCAGAATGTTTTAGTGATTTTGTATATCACATATATACAGTCTCACTGTCATCACAGGTGGCTACCCTGAGTCAATTGATGCCAGTAGGTGTGTCTTTTAGGTCTTTTAGGATTTACAGGAAGTCATCCTTTTGGTGAGTGAGAGAGCAGTGGGAATACACCCTGAGAGTGATGAGATAGTTTAGAGGGAGGGGAGGGGTCAGGATTAGAGAATAAGACAGCGTATACAAGACTGGTGTACCACTGACAGCTTAAACAGGAAGAAGATGCAGATAAGACCTTCTGCAGATAACTGGAGGGAGTCTTGCATTTGCAGTCTCTTGTCATTATGCAGGACTTGAACCGCCTTAATATCTGCTGGTGGGGGAACTCAGCAGGGCATAAGAAAACAATGAGGTTTCAGGAGTATACTGATGAGAGCTTCTGGACTGGCACAGGTCATTAAGCAGCTCCTGAGGAGAGATGAGTTTCCAGAGTTTATAACAAGAAACAAGAAAGAAATGGCTGCGGTTTGAGGGTTAGGGTTGGCAGCCATGACTTCAGTGACGGTGGGATGGTAGTATTCAGGAGGGGAAAAAACCAAAAAGCATGATTTCCCTGGATTTGAGGAGATGGTTTTTGGTCTCCCTTTCAGATGGTCTATTATTCAGAGACACATTTGGAAAGACCCCATAGAATATGGTTCTGTAGAGAAGAGGGATCCAGGATAACCTCCTCCACACCCAAAGAGGGTCCAACTCCATGCAGAGCAAGACTAAGGTAGTAGAAAGCCTGTTTGAATAAACAAGGACACTCTCTGGGCACTTGAAGTTGAATGTAATAAGGGAAATATGCAGGTCAACAAGGGTCTTTACAGGTTTATCAGTAGCAAAAAAAAAGATTTGGATAATTGTGACCCCACTGCTGAATGGGGCAGGGGAACTGGCAACAAAAGATGCAGAAAATGTATTCAATACCTTATTTGTCTCAGTCTTTACTAGTAAGTAAAGAAATTCAGAAATCTTAGGTACAAGAAATCTTGGGTACCTTACACTCACAGGAAAGTCTTCAGTGAGGACACCTAGCTCTCAGTGGAAGATCAAGTTAAGGAACACCTCATCAGTCTGAATACTTAGTTCCTGGCATCAACAGAGTGCTGTGGGAGATGGGCACCAGCACTGTAAGGCCACTAGCAGCCATATTTGAAAGACCATGGTAACTGGAAAAAAGAAAGGGTCAGCTATGCCTTCAAGAATGTCAAGATGGAAGATCCAGAGAACTACAGGCCAGTCAGTCTCACACTGATCCCACAAGGAAATAATCCTGCAAACCATTCTCAAATGTAGGAAGGACAAAAAGTTGCCTGGGTATAGCCAGTATAGATTTATGAAGAGGAAATCATCCTAACCAAACTGATAATCTTCTACAATGAAAGAGGTAGCTTCCTGATAAGGAAGTGAATGCTGTTAATCTTGACTTGAATAAGGCTTTTGACAATGTTTCCCATAATATCCTCATAGACAAACTGACAAAATTTGTAGCAAATATTGTTCAATATATTTTTTGTGTTAAAATTGTATAGGCTTTGATGTAATTTAATTTGCAAGGAAAAATGGTTTCAAAATATTAGGAAGTTTATTACTTTTAGCTTTAATGCTTCATAGATCAATGGGCTGTTATTAATTCATTTTACAGAATGATCAAATAAAAAGAAACCAGGTAGAATATAATAGGATGCAAAATTTCAGTTATCTCAAAAGGGTTTTATCTAGCAATTTTCTTTTATAAAAATATTTAGTTCATCATTGAAATTAATAATGGAAATCAAAAACATCATAGCCCAGAAATACCTTATCTAATACCTTATCTAATTAGTTCTGCTGTTGTTGCTATTATGTATATGTAAGGAACTAAAACACAGGAAGACTGATTGTAAATTAATTAAGTAACAGAGAATGGGTTTCTAACTCACAGAAGAATAATCCTGTAATTTGGATCATGCTATTGATGATTCTTCAATGATTTCTTCATCACATTTTCTTTTTATACCCCTTAAAGACCATCTAAAGAGGTCCTTTCTATAGTTTTAGAAAAATTAATTGGTCCCTCTACTTGCCTCCTGAAAAAATTCTCAACAGCACATGTTCTGCTGACATTTTGGGACATTTTGTTCAATATCTAATTCTCATTAGGCACAAAAAGGTGGTATTTAAATCTTTGTACCCACAGAGTATATCAAAGTGCTGTTTCAGTGTAATTCCTTCTCAGTACAAGTTGACAACTTAGTTAACAATTCTAGTCCCAGCTTAATGAACTAGCAGGGCCATGGTATTTAAGAGGAATCTTTAACTTTTGCTGTCCTTCAGAACTCATCTTAGGCTTGACATTTCTATTTTAATGAGATATTCTACATTTCTGATTCCTGCTCTGAAGCTGAAGAAAGGTCTGATAAGTAATTGGAGGTTTATTTTATTCTTACTCCTAATCTAGACAAATTTCACAGGAAGAAAAAGACATTTGTTTTTCCTTATGATTGTTGACCATGGAAAACATTTGGTGGGTTGGTTTTTGTTGTGGTTTTTTATTTATTTCATGAGTTATTGCCATAAGAAAATCTTAAGGAGTGTCATAGATGCAAGGGAAAAACTTATGGCAATTAATATCTTGGATCACTCCACTTCTTGTCACCATATAGGGATCACATCTTCCTGTGTCTGAATACAACAGTCATCACTTACTCGCTTGTGTGAAAGACCAAGTAAATATAACAGAGTATAGGAAGACAAAGGCCAGCTGAAATCTTCTTAAACTCATGTCTTAGCTGTGCTTCCCCTTGAAGGCCATCCCTGGCCTAAACCTCTGCAGCAACACCCACATATTCTTAAGTCCAAGTTTAAGAAATATTTGAAAACTGTTTGTAAATCCATTGTAGAAAAAGAAAATAGTAAAAACTTCCCTGTGGTTCCTATGAAAATGCAATGACTGTTGATCATATGCAATACTTGGTATCCAAGCTCCATAAAAGACCAATGTCCCTTGTAACCTGGAATTTCAAAGCTGATGAAGAGATTTAGGGCTGTATGTTTCATTCTCATTTGGTAAAATATGCTCTCAACCACAATTCCCAGTTCATGTCAAGAAAAGGTTGGACACATAATTTTATTAAATGCTTGAAAATTGCCCATTTTGACTTTTAGTACCATCTTTCAATAACTGAAGGTCTTCAAACCCAGAGGGTTTGGATTCATAGGTTCACACAGTTTATTATAAACTATGAGACAGAAGCTTTGGAAGGCAGAAAAACCTTAATAAACATCATGAACAAATAATATCTCACAAGAAGTTGGCAAAATTTTCTCCCAGCTCTGTGTGACCCTTCTGAATTGTGCTCTCATCTACTTTTATCTTTTACTTTTATTTATAATTAATCACTGCACAAAAGCATATCTTAAATCATCTCCCATGTAATGTGCTAATTGAGATACAGACACCCAAAACAAAAGTATTGAGTGGCAATGAATATTTCATCAGTTTAAGATCCTTCTTTATTTCTTCTAAATGTTCCTGTGAAACTAGAGAGCATCTTTTCACAACATAACTGCAGGAGCACTAGCTGAGAAATGCAGAACAGATTTAAATTTTCTGGATAATAGTGCATATGTGTGATTAGGAAACACATTAAGACAGCAAAAATAAATTTAAAAAAAAAAATCACTCTTCATGGCATAAGACCTGAAAAGGCAGGTGCTCAGTAATCAATAATGTCATCATTTCATGTGACATTTCGGGGGATGTTAAAACATCCATTGCATGCTATGATGGGCTGGTCCCAGCTGGCAGCCGTGGCCCCACACAGTCACTTAGTGCCCATCCCCTCCTCCTTGGGATGAGGAAGAACATGAGGAAACATGAGAGTGAGAAATCTCTTGTGCTGAGATACAGACAGGAAGATCTCTTAATGGATACTCTTGCAGGCAAAACAGACTTGACTTGGGAGTACTAACCTGCAATATAAAACAAATAGAAAATTATTCTTTGGGGTATTCTTTTCTTTCTTTGGGGAAAGAAAAGCAACAACAAAAGAAGAAAATATTTACTTATTTGGGAAAATACATCCCTTCTCCTTCCCAAGGCTCAGCTCCCCTCCTGGACTCCAAACCCTTCTCCCCAGTACACATAAGAATATTGGTCATATACCAAGTGCTTTTCTAACAGAGTATTTTAGTACAGGAAACTTTATATTGTGCCTCAACAACTCCTATGTTTGCCAGTAATGAATTTACACTTTTCCATTTACCCTGTCATGAAGGGGCAAGGGGATAAATAACATCAAACAAACCTTTTCACAGACAAAACTGAGGAAAGAAGGGTCTTTATAATCTCATCATGTCAAGGAAAGACATGTCTGGAAGGTGCTTGATGGCTTCTTCCAGTTTATCTTTCTTTCTTTGAATAGATTTTTCATACAAATTCAATAAATTACCTTCGCAATACAACATTATAAAACAATATGGAGGAAAAAAAATGTGTGCATGTAAATAAATAATCATATAAAAGGTAAAAACAACCTAAATTTCAAAGGAGTAGAAAGAGGAAAGTAATAGGAGCAAGGAGGAACAGGAAAATGCATGAAGAAAAAAAGAGGAAAGAATATTGAGAAAAAAGATGTCTGTGACTCAGTTGAATAAGCATCAAATAAACCATAAAAAGTGCTGTGGGTGTACTTACTTTTTCCCTAAATGTTGTGGGCAAATATTCAAAACAAACAATGAGTTAAATGGCATAGTAAATAGGATTTCTCAGTTAAGATGTCTTTCAGCATAACAGTTCAGCAGAGAAAGTGATTGAGGTGGAATGTGTGCCTAAAGTAAGGTGGCAGTTGTAAGAAGAAAAAATAAAATACAGAGTTTACTGTGCAACGTGGCCACAGATATATGAAGACCCATATTGTCTGATTTTATGATTTTATATTGGATGTCATGGGTGCACCTAAATTCAGTTTCAGGTTCACTGAATCAATCAGCCTGACCAGATGGCTTTGCATTCGGGCATAGTGTCTGTAATTCCCTGAAACCATCCTGCTTTTTGTCTCAGGAAGCAGTTGTTCATGTGCTCTGCCCCACATGAAGATCCACTCAACACTTTGGCCCCAACTGTACTGTGGCACAAATTTCCAGTTTTCCCCCTGTGGGAAGGCTAACAGATCTATTTCAATGGGTCTGTACTGATTTGAGCAGTGTGATGGTTTTTTATACTACAGACATACACTGTCTAATAGCAATATCAAACAGAACCTACCCTCCAAAAAGTCTACGCTGATGCTACTCATGATGAGGAGTGGTGGATTGAGCAACTCAGTAACTACTACTTAGCTCTCAGCATTCCTATGGAATGTGGGGAAAAAATTGTTATAGATGCTATTGTTATGATGAGGCTGTCTTCTCCAGTAGGGCCCAGGTCAATTATCCTGCTCTCTCCACCATCCACAGGGTGATTCTTCATGACTTTTGTGATAACACTACCTCCCTTGGCATCTTTCTCCTTCCTTCTCCTCAATAATGTACCTTTCTCTGCTTCCTGGAACCAAAAAATATCTTTCCCATCCTTAAGTCTGGTACCTACAAAAATGGGGGCCATTTTTTGCGGGGGAGGGGACCCCATTTATGAGTAGTTCAAGAGAAAAGTCTGGACCCATCCCACTGTGAAAGTTCTTTCATGGGCATCCACATTTATTATATCACGTGTACCAGTCATCTTCTTTCTGAGAAAACAAAATTTCTTTGTATTATGTCCAGCATTTTCCTTTCTCTTTCATACTGTACAAAAGCCCTGAGGCTTCATTCCTTACCTGCACATTTGGCTAAAAAAATACAGATTTCGTATTTTAATCCCCCAGTTTATGAGCTTCTGCATATTGGCTATGATTTTTGAATACATATACGTTAGATATTTCACTAAAAAAAATCCCCAGGGTTTAAAAGATATGTAGGACATCCACCAAGATGGATCAAGCTCTGCTTAGTGGTGCCCAGCAATAGGACAAGAGGCCATGGGCAGAAACTTGTGCACAGGAAGTTCCACTTGAACATGGAGAAGAACATCTATGCTGAGCAGAGACCAACTAGGGAATGGATTGCCCGGAGACGTTGTGGAATCTCCATCACTGGAGATATTTCAGAACCATCTGGACACAATCTTGTGCCATGTGCTCAGAATGATCCTACTTGAGCAGGAAGGTTGGACAGATGACTGACTGTGGTCCCTTCCAACCTGACCCACTCTGGAATTCTGTGAATACCACCCCAATATCACCAGTCTGTAGGGCTAATCCAAGGCTTCCAGCCCTCTCAGAGACCCAGGCAGAACCGAGCAGGGCTGGATGCACTCCTTTTCCTGCCTGAAGCACTCATGACACAAATATTCCAAGCTTGTCATCCCATGCTGAGGACACCAGAATTGCCCAGGGATGTTCAGTGCCACACAGACAAAATGCTGCCTCACAGGCTCAGTCTCCCACCCCAGCCCTCCTCCTCCATTGACCACATCCATATGTCATTGCTTCCAAGGGCATAAATGCGTAATCACACCTGCCAGCAAGCAGGGTCTCCCCAACAGATTCTTACCCAAAAAGGCCTGTCAAGGCAAAGCACTCAGGTTCTGCAGACTGAAGCTATTCCTACCTTTACTTTTCATCTTCCTCACATTTCAGTGATTGGATCCAAACTTAGTAGCCACTGGATCCAAACTTTTCAACTATTGGAGCCAAAATTAATAAATAAATTTTCCTGATACTTTTAGATATTAATACTCCTTTAATGGCAATACAGGATATATAGAAGTATTTACATATAGATTTTTGAGCAGAAAAAAGAATATTTTAATTTCAAAATCAACCCCAAAGTATCAGTTTGGATAGGATTCAATTTATATAGAGAAATTACTAAAATTTAAGCACTTCAGAAAATCAAAGCATTCTCTTTCAATGTTTGTATTTGAACTCTTGAATTGTTAATGTTTTCAAAAGCTGTAGTTTACATTTCAACTGCTTTTACTTTCATTTTTCAGAGGGAACAAAAAATATTGTACTATCTACTCTCACACAGCTAAAAATTGTCTTTGTGCCAGAGTCTAAAACCAGTAATATAATTTTTACATAGGTAATGAATCAACATTGAAAGTGTTCTTCAATCATGCATTCTCTCCTTATTTCTTCTGTAGATTTTACACTTATTTGTAAACAAATTTACAAAGATGGCTGCTTACTAACCAACTATTCCTAGATGTGAGGACTCTGGCCTGGTAGTCACAAGGAATTCTTGAAAAGAAGCTGGAAGGAGGCTCATTGTTGTTCTTGCCCTACTCAGATACAGTGTAGAAACATCATCAAAGAAATGTATAGCCATACTGGATGATGTGTTAAAGCTGACCTTTAAAATAACAATTGGCCTTTAAATTATTCATTTAAAATAACAAAGGTTATCAGACAGACATAAACAATATCCTCATCAAAGGTTTGGAAAAAGTGAAAACACAAAATCAAAATTTAAAGAGGAATGAAAAAGAAGAAGGAATGTCTCAGAATATTTGAAAGTTGATCTAAGATTGATTATTACATGAAAATAAAAGGGAGACCTAGAAATATTGCACAGCAGCCTTGAAGTACTAGGAGTCCAATACCATAAATTAGATTTTATATCAAGCAACTGACTGAATGATAACAACCAGAATATTTATACAGAAACATACAAATTATTTTGAAATTATGCAAGGGTTGTGTAGGAAAAGTTACCTTGTAGATAATAGTTCCAATAGGTCCAACTATCAATGTTTTTTCTGGGTTATGATTGAGAAAAAAAATGTACTTGCTATTATTGTGGTGATCTGTGATCTACTGTATCCGAGGAAATTTTGGGCAGATGATGCTGTTCCTAAGTATGTGATTCATACAAAGGACTTGATGATAATGATTGATGTTTAACTGTTTTAACTTTTATTAGAAAAAGTACACAGCAGAACGGTCCCCAGAGAAAATTATCAAAATATAATCACTGCTTTTGTCTAAATAATCAAAAGCTAAACAAAAACTTACAGCAATATATGCTTAGAGGTAAAATTATAAAATCCAAGGCTCACAATTGTACACAGCAGCAAGGGATCAAGAACAACTAAACACTATCAAAGCGCTGAAAGTGCAAGAAAAACCAAGGAAAAGATTCAGACATCAATCACTCCAATGGAAAATAAAAGATAACCCCCAAAAAGCGAAAGTACTGATTCCTTATAAATCAGTCTTCACTAAAAAGGTCATCTACTGACATACAGCTAACATAGTTACCATCACTGACAGCATCAAGTGAAAAAAGGAAAGGTTACATAGTGTGCAGACAAGAAATATGTGTCACATATACAGCTGGACCTTGTCACAAAAGTGGCTGATGAAATCTTAGATTAAGACTAAATCTTACTTAGACTGCTTTTCAGCACAGAAAGACCTGAAAATGATCAGGAGCCCATAATGGTAGCTTTTATTTAGATGAAAGAGAGGAATCACATTCTGGGGAATTATTTAAATTCACAGAATATTTTTGTAAAAATAATAAATTTTTGGTTTTAAGCATAGAAGAAAATAGCATAGACTAATTAGAAATGTATCTGATTTGTGAGTCACTGTAGGTGACTCACTAACAAGTAGATGCTAAATTCATTGGTAAAGTACATTCAGAGAATAGTTATGGCTGGTTCACTATAAAAAAAGGAGGATGTTACCAAATACAGTTCTGATGTGATTTGTCTGCATTACCACTTCACTTTTCCCTTCTTAACTATCTGGAAGATTGTGTAGCTATGTTTTATATTTTTAAAACATAACGAAGTGGGAATTATTTTATGCTAGAAGGCAGGATTGGAGTTCAAAATTAGCTCAGCAAATTGGAAAATAAATTATCTGAATACATGACAAGAACAATTAATTAAATAAAATGCATATAGTAAAGGCTTGAAGACTCCAATTTGATTACAAAATGAGCAAGCAATAGAAAATGTTTCTGAACTACATACCCACCCTGAAATGTAAATCCATCATGAGCCACAGTCATATCCAAAACAGGTAAGGCCTTTTCTGGACTTTCATGTCAAGAAAGACCCATTTGCAAAGAATCTATAGAACAATTATGAGAACCTACAAACCTCTATAAAGATCAACTTCATAGAGCCTCAGTTTGAATAACTTTAAGCCTAGCATAGCATAACATTGCAGTGTAAAGCATTTATAGCTGCATCTGGCCAAAATCATGACATAATGGTGTAGAAAGAGTGGAATATACTGTAAATTTTTCTGAATAGAAAATTATGTCAATAGGAAATTACATCAATACAAAATATGCTTGCTTAGTAATTTTGCCATTAACATTTGCATTCTCAGAGGTCTAATCTGGTTTTATAATAATCAGCTGTTTGGAGATCTTTTTTAAGCTCTGAAACTTAATGTGTCAGGATTTATTAACACTGACAGGACAATAAAAAGGATAAAAAAAGAAAATAGAACATAAAAATCTTCAGCCATGACTGTTTCAGCAGAAGGTGTTATGAAAGATCAAAGTCAACATAAAATAATATTTTATATACTTATCCCTGCAAAAGATGGTGAAGTTCCACTTTCTATTTCATTTGGTTAGCCTGTCTCTCTCAAATAAATCTCTGCAAATCTCTGTCCTCTTCTTCATCATGTTGTTGCTCATGAAGAAACAAAAAGACCTATCAGAGTTAATTATTCTGACATTTTTATATCTTGTGGTTGATTCTTTTGATAACTAAGAGGGTCTCAGAGCTTTCCAGGGCTTCACTTTTGTCTGAGATTTTCTTCCATTTGGATCATTTCATATCTAATATGGTGAAAGCTCACACTGGGCCCTTGCTGAGTCTTTCCCCCTTACACATCCATTTATTTCATCACCCTTACAGGAATGTAATTACATTTGGGACTTCTTTTATTAAATCCAGTTCAGATTGATTTGATGGAGATCAGCTGTTATACACACAGAAAGTGAGACTACATAGAGTCTGCTTCTATAGAAAAATACCCTAAGACTTTTTATTTATATATATGTGTGTGTATGTGTGCATGTAAATGTTTATTTGAGCAATAAATGGTTTTTAGCCCAACTGTGGTCCCATCCCTTCAATTAAAGCAGCGATAATAATACCTGGATATTTTTGATTTGTCTCCCACTTGCTCTGTTCAAAGGAAAAGAATTTTGAGAACAGGCTTGGTAGCCTTAATCACAGCTTTGCCTTTGGCAGGTTTACCCACACCACACTAAGAAGCCATTCCTGGAGAGAATCCAGAGGTTACCATGCAATGGTCGATGTCTTGAACATAGATTTATATTCCCAAAATTTGACATAAACATGACAACATTAGGTCATCAGCTGTCATTACCAATCTCTATTTTGTCCCTTCACATCTAAAACTTTTGGAAATACTGTGGCTTGTGCAGCATCACAAAGACAGCACTGGACTATCGGTCCACATTTCTTTATCGGTCCTAAACCTTCCAACCGAGCTAGAGATATGTAATTGCAATGACAGAGTTCAAAATAGGTGTGAAAGAACAAACAGTCTAAGAAAGACAGAGTGACTTTTGGCATATCTACACATGGTAACTGCTGCAGCTGCAGTGTTAAGCCCTCCATGCTCCCTTACAGTGAATTTGTCCACACCAATGACCAATTCAGAGGCAGCTTAGGCTGCAGGCATCATGACATCACTTGGAAATGAGACAGAACAAGACTAGAGGGAAGAGATATAAGGGGAAAGAGGAGCAGGAACTGAAACCAGGCCTGTGAGTCCTTGTGGCAGTGCTAAAGTCATTGGCATGAGGTAGGCGGTAAATAGTCACCAGGCATTTCTGGAGGGGGCCTTCACAGGACCCACCATCAGGAAAACAGAAGTCTGTGGGAGATCTTTCCTTCAGACACTTTGAGTATCAAAGAATATTCCATATTTGAGGAATATTCCATATCTGGAGGAATATACACATTCCTCCAGGATGTGTATTTGGTAACATCCAAATGGAGTCAGTCACAAATCCCTGATAATTCTCATGGGTTACATTTAGGCAACACAGCATAAGCTGCTTTGGTTTGCAGACCCACTTCTACTGCACCACTCTGGGAAAATAATGTGGGTAGATCCCCAGTATCCTTCTGCCTCTCCAATTGCACTCTGACAGTTAGCACTAGTATATTTCTAGGAGAGAGCTCAATTCTAATGCAGCCATTTACAACACTCTGTCAATCATCCCTTAAGTAGAATTTAGATCCTTGCTATTAAAAGCTCGTATCTGCTTTGAATTTTCCTTTTTAAACCCAGTTGTACTTTTGCACTGCACAATATCTGGAGACAATATAATTGGCTTTATAAAATCACTTCTTGTAATCATTTTGAATAAAATATTCATCGTTTTCAATAATAATTCAACAATAAAGTGACCTACAATAATAATTAATAAAATGGGGGGGTGGCCTTTTTTGTAGGTTCAAAAGTGCTGACTTATTAAAAGCTGGGGGCTACCTTGCTATAACAAATCTTAATTTTCATTGATGTACAGCCAGCAAATGGAACAGCAAATACAATTTGCAAGTGTTGGTACAGTGACAATCATAGCTTTGTAAAGTAGTGAGTGGAGATTTTAACTGAGCACTTACCAAAAAACAAAAAACCAACCAACTAAACAAACAAGCAAACAAACAAAACCCAAAAAAACCCAACCAAAAAAAAAAAACCAAACCAAACCAAAGAGGAAGAAAGAAGACTGTTTTGCCACAATTGTGAAGACTAAATACATAATTTCCTTTCTTGTCATTTTGGATTAATACTAGAAAAATATCAGAACTACTAATAAAATGAATGCCTACTATATTTTTACATATTGACATAGACATTGTAAGTTCCAGAAGATTTGTTTAGCTTAGTTTACCACAAATTTTCTCATTCAGTTTATTAGTAATCACTGCTAGTAGTCATTAAAAAAAAAAATAAAAGCAGTCTGACTTCAGGGAAATTATTAAAAAATATTAAATGAAAATATCTCATGAATTCATTTGAAACTATCAACATTAAATATTCAACCTCAGCCAACAAAGAGTGTCCCAACCTAAGTAAAGTGCATCCTTTAACTAGCCTTATGGTTTTGCTCCAAAAGAACAGCATTATATCCTACTAGAAATCTCCAAAGGTTTTATTTTTAATGGATTCTAATGAATTCAACCTTCTTCATTAACAAAAATTTGCAAGCTTGATTTATTCAAAATTAATTAGACAGAATTAAAAACAGTCAGAGACCAGAATACAGAGGGAGGAAGAAGCAGCTGGGAGCTGTTGGAATGGAATGATGTGCTGATAACAGAAGGAAAAGAAAAAGGCATTAGGGAAGCTCTTGAAGCCAACAAAGTATTCACCCATTCCTGCTGATCATTCTAACTGAGCAAGACGGGGTAATTAGCAAAATACACAACTCAAAACACATGCCTGAAGTGTTCTCCTGTTTATTAATTTTTCAGAGAAAAATGCCTTATGCCTCACAACGAAAGAAATTATTCTCTTTTCCTTCTGTTTCTGGTGAAACCTGGCAGTTGCACAAGTGGCTCAAAGGGAAATGATTCTTAGCTGGTTTGCCTTTCTATGGATTCATGACATCCTTTCTCACTCCTTCATTTAATGCAAATAACAGCACAAATTTTTAACAATTCTTTTAGCTGATATTGCTAGTTAAAAATGGGTACTCAGACTGATGGGTAATATATATATATATATATATAAGATATATTATAATATATGTATCTTATATATATATAATATATATAATATATATAATATATATAATATATAAAATATATATAATATATAATATATATTATATTATATTATATATATTATATAATATATTTTTTATATTTTTATATATATATATATAATATATATATTATCCAACCCCTGAAAATATAAAATTTGCAGGGGTTGGATGATATTGAGGGCATCACAGGCAAATTTCATCTATCCAGTTTGATTCCCTAGAAATAGGGCTTCATCTTTTAAATGTGGGCTATAATAGCATACACAAAGATGCTTTTAAACAGGAAGTCATTTACACAAATAGTATGAAATGTTCTTGTTAAAAGGTGTACTAGGGCACAACAGGTTGAGTGGTTGGCAGGGTTAAATAAAATACCATTATCACCTCACTGTAAAGAAAAAGGAAACTTCATTGATTGATATCTAGCTGGTAGTGCCCACTCCCTTTTCACAAATATCATACCCAAATGATCTCTGCTGTAGTGATAAAACATCAGAAAAAAAAATTTTTCCCCAAATGAATTAACTACAGTTTTGATCTGAAAAAAGCTGTTTCAGGTAATTCTATGTTAGCTGTTCTCCAAACACCATATGAGATTTTTTTACATTTTTCACATTTTATCAAAATAATATTGAGGGCGGGTATTTCAGTTCTTTGCTTCTACATAGTTTTGGCAACCAGTAGTATGCAGTAAAACACCTTCCCCAAATGCCAAATCCTGCTCACAAATTATTTTTTTAGCTAGATTTATGATCACAGACACTTACTCTCCTTTCCTCTTTCCTTTTACTAGTGTCTGAATTGTATTGCAAGAACCAAAGAGGAAACAGAATGTTATTAACAACTTAGACCCTGGGCGGGAATGAGTAATAAAAATTTTATTAAGAAACAGTTAAAAACACAAAGCAAAAAGGGAGGCCACGCTGGGAGCTTGATGGGACTCCTGCCCACCAGAGGCTTGGCTCACAAAGTGGCATCTCCACCTTTTATATGCCTGAGATTGCACCAGCCTCATCAATATTTATGATAAATATTTAAATATTTATTTATATATAAAGAATTGGAACCTCCCATGGTCAGTCCATCAGCTCCTTTGGGTCCTTCCTTGGTGGAGCCCTTCTCCTACCTTGACTGGTGGTGTGATGTTACTGCGCCAAGCCTCCCAGCAACAAGTGCTCCCCAACCCTGCTGCCTCTGCTGCCACCCTTCTTCCCCCACGTTTTGACAGCTCTGTGGGCCAGAGCTGCCAGGCAGCAACCACCCAAGGGGAGGAGAGGGTTGAAGGGAGGCCAGAAAAGGGCCAACAAACTGAAAACAACAAAAGGACATGGATGGATCATGTAGGATGTGTCATGATTGAAGGATGGATCATGATACAAACAATGCAATGGGGAAGAAGGTAAGGTAGTTGAAGTCTTTTTTTAGGCTGATGGGGATTTTGAAGTTTATAATGAATTTTCATTCTCAGAAGGAGGTGTGGCTTTCTGTTCCAGAGTAGATGTAGATGGTTATGGGGATTAAGCTGATGAAGAAGGAGGTTTTGACTGTGTTTGTGTTGGGGGTGTTCTTGAGGTTGTTGGACAGAAGTGGAAATAGGATGGCAAAAGAACCCCAAACTTAAAGCAGAACTTTTCAACATAATTGATAACTTCCTCTCATTTGCATGAGCCAATTGCTACACCCCATGTATAACAAGAATGTGACATTTTTCTGATGGGATGAAAGCAAAACTGCCTTCTAAAACACTGGTTTTCACTTAGTGATGTTTTCTTACAAAACTTCTCAAAAATCTTTGGAAGAGTTATCTGAAACTTGAAAAGACTTATTTGCCCATTTAAGCAAATGGGCAATGGTTTAACAAGCTCTAGAAATAATGTTAGTTTCTGAGACAGAGCTTTTGATCTTAGTGTAGGTGCAAAGTGCTAATATCTAATGTGCTTGTGTTTTTCATTGGAGCATAACAGACTCTTTCAGCACCCTCTGCCTATTTTGTGCTAAACGTGCAGTGATTTTTTATTCACTTATGTATTTTAAATTCGAACCTAAAGAGCCTGGTGGCACAGTGGCACACAGCAGCAATATCAGTGCTTCACAGTTTTAAAGGTTTTCAATATGATTAAGAGGTATTGGCAAGGGTGCTTATGACCAGTATTCCATGGAAAATACCCATAGATTTGGTCATCAAAATTTGAGTGTCAAATTCAAATTCACATTGAATAATTGCCAGAAGAAGAGGATGCATGGATCTTTCCTAATGCTTTCAGAGTTGGTTATGTTATTAGTTGCCAAAATAACTGTCAAGATCTGAATAAGGATTATTTAAAAACTTTTTTTTAAGGCATTCTCCACATTTAATATTAGTATATACCCAAGTTAACATGAGTATGTCTTCTTAATTTTCAAGACTTGACTCAGTGGGTGCACACAATTATTTATTTTTGTCAAAACTATAAAATCATGGAATAATAGAAGAATTTGGGTTGGAAGGGACCTTAAAGATCTTCTAATTCCAAACCCCTTGCCATGAACAGGGACACTTTCCACCATGTTGGTAAGAACCCCATCTAACCTGGCCTTGAACACTTCCAGGGATGGGGCATCCATGCCTTCTCTGGGCCACCTGTGCCAGTGCCTCACCACCCCCACAGTTAAGAATTGTCGCATCATATCAGCGGTGTGAGATACATGATGAAGATAACTGTACAACTCAAAGGACTATATAATAATAAAAATATTCTTTAGTTTCAGGCTACCTGATCAATTTACACCAAGTATTATTTCCTAGTAACTGCTAAGCAGGAAGTGTTAAAGCAACTAAGGCAGTCAGTCAAAAACACTCAGCACATAGTGCTGCCCAAAATACAGTACAGACACAACACTGAGGTCAAAGACCTAACTGACTTTGCTTTTCATAAGGAAAATCCTTCTGATTTAATATTTTGAAGCTTTCAAGTTGTATTTTTTTCTGTGCTTATTTATCTATCCACCTAATAAATCCCAAGTGACTAATCTCTTGTGTGACTTCTACACTACAGAGTAAGAGGGAAAAAGTGAGATCCTGATTCATGTCAGTGTTCAGTTATTGAAGCCCACAGCACGACATAATGATGCTGGCAAGAACAGTACAGTTATCTGCTATTTATAGCACTGAAAAGGGCCCAAAAAGGAATTAAGGGGACCCCTTCAAGCTAGTGACTCCAGACATAACATGTTTGTGGCTGATATCTTACCTGAGTAATGTTTCAGAATATGAACATATCAGATTTGAAGAACTGCAGAATAACTGGAGCTGTTTTGGTTTTTTTTTTTTAATAAATACATAAATCAACATAAATTATGCTATTTAAGTAATACAATTATAAAATTTAAGTTTTCACCCAGGGAGTTATAGCCAGAGCGGCCTGCAAATAAAGGTTTTTTAAAATTTGGTTTAAAAACAATGCAGATTTTTGCAATCAGATCTTCATATTTGCTTTTTACTAGAATTTTGTTCTTCTTTTTATTTTCTAATGAAAAACATTGCACATCTGCTTCCAACACCAGAAATTTTGTTCAACATTCTAGAACCAAATTTCACTGTTGACAGATCTTTCACACTCTGAGGGTGAGAAAAAATGCATCAGGGTTTCAGAATGCAAACATGATACTCCAGGTAGCAGGACTCTCTCTTTGGAAAAAAATCTTTTGCTACAAGACACCATTTTGAAACTGGTCATAACAAACTAAATGTGCATTTCAGTGGGAAATATGGAGAAATAATAAGCAGGTCTCAGTACTCAGTGTATTTTTGATCTGGTAAAAAAACAGACTTTGTATGCAAATCAGGACAAAGCTAGAGACTGAAAATACCTGTAGGAAGTCTCAGTTCTTTCATATGGCCCATAAAAGAAACAAACAAACCAAAACATAATCCCAAAATACTTTATGCCCCCCAAAACCCCAAACAAATATCTACACCTGTATCCCGTTCCACCGTAAAAGCAGGAGTCAGACAGGATTCTTTGAATAGATTTTTTTGGAGAAAAATAAAGCGCCAATGAGGCAATATTATATCTGAGAACTGTTTATTGATTTAAAATAGAGGGGGGTAAGTGTTCCTACTGTTATAGATGAGTAATGTAATGGTTGGCTCTCACAATTAAGAGGTAAATATTATGTGTATGTTGAGATGTATAGTGATGTTATTGTAATATATTCTCTTTCCCCTCCCCCTTGTAATAGCCTCAGTAGTCAGGGCATTTAGAGAAGGCCGGCTTATTACCAAGCCAATAACTCTCCCTAAAAAAAAAAAAATAAAAGACTGTTCTAAAGTAGTAAATGAACTAAAAATACCAGATTTGTCTCTTTACATTGTCAGGGATAAAATGAAAGAAAAGTTTAATAAAAAGAGTGTTCTAAAGGTTTTTCTAATTTCTCTTTTTTTTTCTTTTTATACTGTTAATAAAGTTTTCTTTATACTCTTCAAAGTTTTGAACCTACTTTGCTCTCCTCCTAGATCCTATCTCACAGCAAGAAATAAGTAAATATTCTAATAATTATTCTAATAATTCACTAACCTTTAGCTAACAGGTTAATTTAAACCTTTTACAACAGGTTAAAGACCTTTTAATATCCTAATACCCTTAAAAATTTCTAATCTGCTTATTATTGCAGAAGATAATTTGAAGACAATGGAGTACAGTGGTGGTAGTGCTGGACAGTGTTTCTAGGATATTGTGAATAGAAATGTATAAGGAATTTTTGTTGGAATCTCTTGTACTAAGTGGTTCTTTGTGTCTTTCAAGAGCAGCACTGTCTTAGAAAAATAATGTCTGTGTCTCTGCTGGACCATACAGAAATGCAAAATGTGAATTGCTAGATTGAATTGCAAAAACCCTTTCCATTTTCCCCAGCTTTTAAATGGCTTTTAAAATGGATTACTTGTTCAGAGCTACACTAGTGACAAAACTATATAAAAATCTAACATTTAGGTGTCTTTGATGAAGTTTCAACTCTTGGATATAACAGGATGAATGCAAACTGATATTTCATGAGATCATCAATAAAATTCTTCTCTGAATGTCAAAAAAAACATGGCAAGCCTTATGATATGAATGTGGAGTTCTTTGTCATTTTACAACAGTATTGTATGTGACAGCAGACAGAAAAGACAGAGATTTCTTTGTTTCCACAGTGAGTCTAAAAATCCTACAGCCCAGGAAAAAATTTCTGGTTTGAATGAAAGCAGTTCCAAAGAAAAGCTACACCTTTGTGTGTGATTTCTGAGGGATTAATGGATTCACAGTACCCCAGCCTTTTGAATAACCTTCCATGGGTTTAATTTGCATATGCAAACTGAAACATTATAGTGTGATTTCTCCTTTCTATCATGTTTCATGCTCTGATTTTGCTATAGTGAAACATTTTTAATAACATTGAATAGTTACAAAGTAAGCCTTTAGTATTTTACAGCTTTGTGCATTATCAAAATGTTTTAGTACAAAGTTTACACAGAAAGGATATGAATGATTGAAAATATTGAACACTATCAGTAGAATGATTCTGGTTTAATTTCCCTCATTTACATTTTAATATTAAAATTTTAGACAGTGTATGCAAGTTTGTTTACACAGTATTTTTAAATGCTTCTAATTTTAAATAAATGTGTGTATTTTCACCTGTAGTGATAATCACTTCTAAAAGCTAATCACCAGCAAGGGTAATCACAAACTCGCAATTAAAGTGGCCAGTCACAATAATGATTTTCAAAAGATTAGTATGAAAAAATTGCTTTTGGAGGTTTATAAATAATCTTTTTCTGTTGGGAAAACCAAGCCAAAGCATTTTTGATTGATGATGCATTCATTATGCCCACGCTTGCAGAGCATAGCAACGCAGTTTACAAAGGGATATCTTTGCTCATGTGTGATACAGACAATCTACAAGTGAATTGTGAGAAGCTATTTCTGGTTCTGATAACAGCCTGGCCCTGGTAACAGGAAACAGGACAAGTAATCTTACCTTATCTGACTTTTCAAATCCTTATTTTTCACAAGAAATGGGATGAATCACTTCAGAGCCACTGTGGATTTGAAATTTGTTATGAAATTTTCCCAAAAAAATAAGTTCTCAAAGTGGACTGGGGTTCAATTATGAGACAATATTTGACTTCATAAGGATTTACAAATCCTCATTGGATTTACATCTATTTACAATCTGCAGGTCCATGCAACCAGTCTTAGACATGATTCTCGCTTTTTCCATGAGTACATCCAGAAATAACTTGAAAGTCTAGCTCCAGAAAGTAATGTCGTTTTATGATTTTCTGTCTTGAAAATGGCTACCACAAATTGTTTTTTGCCTATTCTGAAACTACATTGTACTATAGAAAATAGAATAATTTGGCTTTTCTTTAGCCTAAAACTTCAGTGATCCTTCCAGAAAGTAGTGGTTTTAAGAGAACATTCATTAAATCATTCTACTGCTTTTGAACAACCAATTCATATTTTAAGAACCTTATCCCAGCACAATTAAACATCAGAAAAATTGAAATTAATATCATTATATTTTTCACCCTGGTTCTCAAGTTAAAAATATTTTGAGGACACTATATAGCATAAGTTAGCTTTAGCTTATTCTTCCATTCACATTACTTGTTTTCTTCCATTGTTGAAGTCAACCTGCTAGAGTGACTCACTGAAATGAAGATAGTGCCAAAAACACTTGATAACTATGAAAAGCACTATGTATTTCAGAACAGAACTGTATTACTCCATTTTCTTCAAATCAATAGTAGATATCATTGTCTTACCTCACAAAGGATGAAAGTACAGTAAATTGTCTGCCCATGCAGACAATATTGAGATATGATGGCTTCTTCATCGTATAGAGAAAACTACTTAAAAAGAGACACAAAATCTTTCTGTAACAGTTACATTAAAAACAAAAATAATAATTATTTTTTGACAAGTGAAACATTCCTACATTCCTGCAGTGCCTGAAGTGTTGAAAGTTCTTCCAAGCCTGAGAACCCATACAGTTTTATAGTATTTATATCTGCATTGTTTTCTCTATACCATAAAAGAAAGGCCAATAAGACCTTAAAAATGTTTCTACTTTTAAAACATAATAATTGTTGTTCCACAAGAAAAAATTGTATTTAGTTTCCTGAAGTTAAAGGTAGAAGAATGAATTCTGATAATTCAAGAAAACAGTCATTCTAAGGATGCATAAATGAAAACAAACAACAAAAATCACCATAAGCTTATGAAAATAAAACCATCACCATAAGCCCAGGTATATTAAAAAAAAAGGAAAATTACAGACAAAAAGACAAACAGTTTCTGTTTCTCCCTTCTACTGCAATAGGCTTCACTTATGCACTCATTTAATTTCTGTGTTATGCTGGTCTCACAGAAGAAATTGCAAATGCACACACTTCTGTATGGACACAAGGTAACACTGGAATATGTAAGATTATAAGATTATCTATATGATTTAGGTAATATTTGTGTTTCAACACTTTCCCAAATTGAGGTCATCTTCTACAGAAGAATTCTCTATTTCACTAGTCTAGACAAACATTTTTAAAAAATAATAATATTTGACATACAAGCCTCTTTATAGGTAAATATTCTTGTGTGTGCATGTATATGAATTCCACAAGAACAAAGGAAGAAGATCTGTAAAAACCCATGGAAACACAGAACTGGGAGGCTTCCAGGTCTGTGTGGTTGGTGTGTTGTGTTATAAGACTACATTTACAAGTGTTATGGCCTTCATTTTGGAAATAATTTTGAATTTTTCTGTTATCTCCATGACCTTTGATTTTGACTGAATCTGCTCTTTCTAGATGTTTCCTTCTAGTGCCAAACAGAACTTAGTTGAAATGAGATTCTATCCATCTTTTTTTCTGCCAGCATGACTTTGATCTTCCTCTCTGGAGTGTGCATCTCATTCCCACCATGCCCCATTGGACGTATACAAAATAACCAAGATTCTCTGCAATGTAGTGGATTAATTAAAGAATGCCAGCCTATTCTTCTTTTATTGCATACACTATTCTTTCTCTTGCTGATCCTTGAAGCAATTTCTTGTTTCAGTAAGAGTTAATTATTCTTGAAAGCAGCCAATCAAAACTCTGCAGGGTTCAAAATTAGGTCAATCAATGCTTAATACAGTGGAATTTAAAATTCCCTCTCTCTGCTGAATACAACTCAAATGATACAACTTGTGCGTGCTTTTATCATGGAATTATTATTTTTCAGCAAGGACTCTATCTTTCATAGCTGTTATTTAATAGAGAAGCTACACTTTGTACAGTGTCCAATGCTATATAGTTCATGAAGAGAAATAAGCATGTTCTTTGGAAGGGAATCTTTTATCTAAACTTCAGAGCTCTAGCATTAAAGAGAAGACTTCAGAATCCAAAATACTGAGTATCTGAAGAGGCTTTATTGTAAACGATAAGATTTAAAGAAGTTTAAATTACATTTCAGATTCCTTATTCCCAATTTTACTTCCCAATTTTACTGGGACAGATTTAGGCTTTTGATTATCTCTTACTACAGACTAAAAAAATAATGGGCTCAAGACTAACCTCTGACATTTGATTCCACCAATATTTGCTACAGTTTCCATGACATTGTAGGAATGGCTTTCCTTACAAAGTTGACCTACAAAAGTCCTGTGTGAATCCCCAAGCCATATAGTTGTGGATGACAAATAAAATAGGTCTTTAAAAATATCACTAATTGTTTTCTCGATATTTCAACAGGGTAACTGCTGGCAAAAAAAAACCCCAAAACTATAAATTCATTGCTTGCTGAGTTTTGCACATTCTATTGGAGCTCTGTGATATCAAAGTGAAAATTAGTTTTTCTGTTCCTCACTTTCTTTTAAATAGACCATCTTTGTTTAACCCATGCAGACATCTCAGCCCTGTGCTTGTTCACCCACCACTGCTGCAGAAGTGGGATCAAGGAGAGAATCAGAAGGGCAGGAGTGTGAAAACTAGTGGATTGAGAAAAAGACAATTTAATAGGGAAATCAAAAGCCATGCACACAAGCACAGTGAAGCAAGGAATTAATTCACAAATTCCCATGGGCAGGCAGGTGTTCAGCATCTGGGAGGTGCTCACCCTGGGAGAGCAGGGCTCCATCACATAAAACTGTGACTTGGGAAGACAAACACCATAACTCCAGACCCTTCCTTCCTCCTTCCACCTGCTTTTTATGCTGAGCATGATGTCTTATGCTATGGAATATGCCTTTGGTCACTTGGGGCAGCTGTCCTGGCTGTGTCCCCTCCCAAATTCCTGCATACCACTCAGCCTACTCACCAGGGTGGTGTGAAAAGCAGAAAAGCCCTTGATTCTGTACTAGCTCCACTCAGCAACATCTAAAACCCCTTGTGTTACCAGCACTGTTTTAGTCACAGATCCAAAACACAGCACCATGTAAGAAGGAAAGAAAATTAACTCTTCCACAGTTAAAACCAGTACAGAGATCTGAAACTGCCAGTACTGGAGACATTTACATCCAGAAATCCCTCCCAAAGTACTCAATCTGACCATGTACTTACTTTGTGATTCTTTCTTTAATGAAGAACCTTTTAAAAGTCATGTGCAAGACACTTTTTGCCACACAGTGGCTTCAAGGAAGATTTGTTGTACAAATTTCCTAGGGGAAGTATAATTTCACCTAATTAGCAAATTGTATTTTCCAAGTCAGGTTCTTTGTGGCCAGAAGATGAGAATATTTTACTATAGCATCTGAGTGCATTAAACATTAATTCATTTACTGTGACATGAAAGCTTGGTGAGACTTCAAATACTATTGCTCTCAATTTAAAGTAGGGAACAATTCACTACTGTCCTTGTACAAAACAAATACATACTCTACTTCAAAAAACATGTAAGTCCACTTGGTGTTACCCACCTATTGAAGGCTCCATACACTAGGGAGTTTTGTTGGACTGTTGCTACTGAAAGGATTTGGTCACATAGACAAAGTTCAGGTTGGAGCACATTCCACCTTTCTGAGTCCGATGACCATGTCTGTGGTTCAAGAGGGAAAAATATGGTAACATGTGCTCAAAAAAATATAGTTCTAGTCAAATTCTTTTACATACAAACTGGAAGCCTTGGAAGTAAAGGAGAGGAACACTCCCCCACCAAGATTTCACAGTGACTGTGAAACAGATACAGCAGAGTACAAACTTACCCTCAACATTAAAATATATCTTGCTATTAGAGATAATACACATTCAATCATATATTTATGAATTTATAGCCTGAGTATGCTTCATGTTTTAATTTTTATTGTAGCACACCGTTATATGTCACAATAACATAGCCATGATGTCAACACAAAACTTAGATGCCCTCTGTACTGAAAGGGCAGGTTTAATGAGGAAAACATCATTATTATTTTCATATAACAACATCATTATTTAAAATGAACCCGAGGATACATTGAGGGAATTGTGAACAAGTCACCAGTGTCAGTAAATTGGTGGCAGATGTTATAAAGTATAGAAGCAACAATCACTTGGCTAAATAGGACTAGGGGAAAGTAAAAACAGCCTGAACAAAGGGTAGGGAGGTCACAAAATTCAGGGGGACATTGTCTTTGGAGGCTTCCACCAGCAAAGGTGCAAATGAGAGAGATGTCTGATATGGCAGGTCCCTACAAGCTCTTGGCAGCATCCCTCACCAAAACAAAACAGAGAGAAGAAAAGGAGGAGTGTCTTAATGTGGAAAAAGAGTAGGTAAAAAATGAAAACTCATGTTTTCCCAGAAGCAAGCAAACATTAGCATATCGTAGTCTTGCTCTCCTAAATCTTTGAGGGTTTGAAGAATGTTTATTTTCCCTTTGCAGAATCTCAATTGAAAATAGCAGGCAGGAATTTCCCAACAAAAATAGCAATATTTCTAGAGAGCTTGCAACTCCTATCCTCAAGGGGATATAAAAATTAAAATAATTTATTTGACTCAGAAATCAGAAATTTTTATTTGGCTGGACAAACTTATACAGATTAATCCATTTGGAATTAAAGACAGGCACCTCTGTGGAAGTATTGATAAACACTTCTATTCCTTTATTTTTCATTGCTGTCTAGCAGATACTACATTAGACTACTGTTTTAATTTAAAAATTTTTACCATGAGGAAAATATGTGCAGATTTAGAAATAAAAAATATTTAATTAAATTTGAAACACCTTTTACTTTTTATGTGATATTTTTCCCTGTTTTTCATTTTTTAATATTATGCAGTAACATTAAAAACAAGTTAACTGATATTTTTTCAACAAAACCACTAATGTTATGCATTTACATTTCCACTTTCCATAAACACTATTTACACAGTACAACTATATTGTATTAAAATTATGTACTTTGTTATGGATATGTTGATGGAAAGGGAGTTGCAGTTTAGCAAAGTAATTCAGTCTTTAGGTTTGATTATGTTGTATTTGATTTTTCCTATTTGTAGGATTTAGATCTAGATCAACATGAATGAGCTATTTTACAAATTACATCAATAAAACTAAATTTGCACAAATTCAGAAAACAGAAAAAAATTGTTTTCCTTTTGAATTGTGCTTTTATATATTGAGATGATAAGCATAGCAATTCATCATATGAGGGTAAAAAAAGCTTTGTCTGAGTGGATCATCAGACAGATTTGCACAGTTGGATATTTTTACAAATAGAAGAATTTTTCAAGAGAATGTATGTTTCGTGGATGTAATATTTTGACCTACACTTTCACATAATCTTTCTTTCTCCTAGCAAAGCCTTTTGTACCATTTCAGCTTAAAGAACATATAAATTAAAAAACTAACTGGCAAATTGCAATGTAATACTTTCAGTCCTTTGTCAGTTATTTCAACATCACTCAAGATTTTCATATTTTCACCTCTAAAATTGATTGAATAGAAAATGATGCCATATAGAAAACAGTAGAATGGTAAAACCTGTAGGTAAATTCATAGTAAGAACAGAGATCTAACATTAATATCTCATACTAATGTCACATTTACTATTTTATTTTTCTCTCTAAATTCTACCATAGTTCTGCCTGCGCCCTTGCATTTTCTCTTATGCCTTTAATTTTCAGATTGCAATGGTTTGTCTTGTCTGTTAATTTTAGGGTCAAAAAAGCTCTTTCAGAAAGAGTGCCAATAGTCATGTATGACACTTGACTTAATTTAAGCTCAGACTTGCTTGTTCCTGCAGCAGTCTCTTTTCAATGTCAGCATTCAAATTCACCTGTCTCCTCATACAGTTCATAAAAAAAGCAGTAATTGATATTTTGATAATTTTCTATCATAACCCTAGATCACCTGTAAAGAGATTGGAAAATTACTCTCAGCATAGTTTAACAGCTGCTGAAATAAAGGGAAAAAATAGGGTTTACTAAAACAATAAGTTTAACAGCATGGAAGAATATTTTCTCTCTGCAACAGGTGGCATATCTGAAAGAGAATTCACATCTTTGAACAGCCAACACCGCTCCCTCCCTCACAGAAAAAACCCCATCCAACAATACTGAGAATATTTCCTCAAAACAAATAAACCATAAAAACACCAGCATCCATGTGGTCACATTGGGTCTGTTATCCTGCCTGTATGCCTTCTGAAACTCTTTCACACCACCACCCTACTTGCTGTGAGGGCTGTTCAACAATCAACACCAGTGGGTTATTCACCATTGGTGTTTTAGTGCCAAACCAAAGACACAGCCCCAGTGAAGAAAATTAACTGCATTCTCAGGACTTTAGCTGGTCAGAGTGACCCCAAGACGCGTTCAAAAATCTCTTTTCCCAGCCCAGTGATCGAAGAAGGAGGCAGAGCTCCTCATTCCTTGGTCTCAAGATTGTTTATTGTTTATCCATAAAATTCTTTCTCCTGACCTGCCGAGGTCCACTCAGCAGGACAGTCTGAGGCACTCTGCCTGCCCCTGGGGTGGTGTTATCTTTTTATGCTAAAAACTACATGTACAATATTTACAATTACTTCCTAATACCTATCATCTATATTAGACAGTGAGCTTCTACTCTAAACCAATCTAAAAGTGCCAACATCACAGCAGAAGATGGAGGCTAAGAAGAAGAAGGAGAAAGGCTGGACACACCCAGTTCTCTCCATCTTGCCCCCTGAATCCCCATGCTAAAAACCCCAAAAATCTGTTTTTCACCCTGTGAAAAACTAATTATTATTCTACTTATACTCTCATGGCTTGCAGATCTTCATATAAGGTTGCTAACTTGCTCCATGGGTCATAATCAAAACCACAAGAATCTTGGGTTCTGTGCCAGGGTCTCTGAGCCCCCTGGCAGGGGTCCTGGCGTTCCAGGACAGCCAGAGGGATATCCTGAATTCTGACACTGCATCATGGACAAACCTGGTAGTATCCCCACCCCTTATTCTGTACCATTTATGTTGTGCTCTCTAGTGGGTTTTACACTACCCAATACACCCTCATTAGACACCCCCCTCATTAAACACCCCCCTCCTCATCTTTTGATATACAGACAGATATCAGTCCCTCAGTCTATGGGTCACCCCTGCAAAATATCCATAAATGTCCAGAGCCCCTTTAGCCCATGGTTTGGGTTCCATCTCTTATGGCAGGGGCTCGGGACAAGAAGAGATGGTGTGTAATTTTGAGTTATTGGATGACAAAATCAGCTCAGGTTTGGTCACTGCTGGACTTATCTGTCTTCTTGCAAGGCTCATCCTCCTGCTTTCCTACAGTTCAGATCATGGGTTAAACAACTTAAAGGTATATTCTTTTCAAATGAGTCCATATTTTCACACAGCTTCTTTATTTGTTGTTTCTTTTGCTGGTATTCATAGACTCTTTAGCCCCTTGTCCTCTCTTTCTAAAAATGAGTACGATTTCTCTAAAAAATGTCTCTATTTTTTATTTCTTTTCCTGGTTAGACAAGAGACTTATTAGTATGGTCTAACATAAATCCAGCATGATTTTGCTGTAAAGTTAATTTCTGACAGAGCTTGTTTTTACTAAAACAATTACACATAGTAAAAACAAGCAAATATATTCCTTTATTCAGGAAAAGCTGTTTAGCATGCTTTGAAATCATATGAAAACAATCAGGATAAGCTGTTCACATTTCTGTTGTTCTATATGAAATCTGTGTTGTTTGTGTCAGCTCCCAGCTCTGTTGTTGGTGCTGTCATTTGACACTTGACACCAAAACTCCTCAGATGTACTTCCTTGAACTTGTTTATATTTCTTGCCTTGTGATAGCAAAGGATATTCTTGTATATGATTCCCCTGCCCTCCAGTGAACTTGAGTTAGTAGGTGTCAAACACTGGAATAAATTTACATTGTATTTATATGGTGTCCTGTGTTATTCAAGGTCAATGAGGTATGAAATGAATCATATTATAGTGTTTCCTTACTTCAGGCAGTTATCCTTGAGAATAAAAGCATCTTTCTGTCTGCATCCAGAGGGCATGATAGACATAAATGTGGTTCAAAAGGAAATTCATTTAGAGTTCATGAGGTTTAAAGTTAGGGCTTGAGTTCTTATTTGTTCTTCTGGTTTCCTCCAGGGAAAAATTTGGGTTACCTTTTATTCAGGTTTCCAGCTCTCATTTTCTTTTGAAAAGTAACATATTTTCCTTTTGAAATTTCTCATTGTCACATTGCTGCTGGTCACAGTAACCCTCTATGAAGAGGAAAACCAGGTATGATTAAAATGTTCCTTAGTGGGCTTGATGAAGACAAGAGCACTTACTGAACACCTAAGTAGTTCTTAACTACTAGAAATTTTAATCCACCCTATCTAATTGTACACATTCCTATTAAGAAATGTTCTTAACAGCTGTTACAAAAAGCAATGTGTTATAGAAATGAATGCTGGAGCCTATGCAACACCATTAGGAAAAGTGCTAAATTATGGAGAGGTGGGGGAGAGGGGGCAGTCTGCTCTTGTAGAGACCATACCTGCAAAAACACATTTTTAAGCTTACATAGAAAATAAAGTAAAAATTTATTCAGAGCTTGTGCTAAAATAAATCTTATTACCTTTCAAAAATTGGACAGACACCAAATATAGGAGCTTTTAGTTGGTCAAATCATTTGATATAGTCATTTTCCATCAGTTATTATTCTATGTCTCTGAGGCATATCTAAGAGAAAAACTTGGTATTTATGTATTTTTAAAAAGAATTCCTCATTAGGTATCACATCTCAATTACAAACTGTATTATTCCTGTTATTTTTATTAATCCCCTGCAACAAGAACAGATCTGTCATAGTGTTGAAACAAAAGGCAGTGAAGAGAAGGGAGAGCAATAGTTCAGTAGTTAAACTCTTTTACGTTGAATGTGCTTTTTCATACATTGGCTCAAGTTTTATTTAAATGCATTCAAGCTCAAATTTTCCATTGACTTTTGTAGGAGCTAGATAAGAATTTCCAAGGGCAAAAGCTATTAAGTGCAACATGTTTTATTAATGTGTTTATGTCTCCTTTACCATATTTATTATAGGCGCATTAATGAAAATGCCATGAATATTAGGGCTGATTTATAAGAATGTGGTTCTGTTTACAGCCAAATTACTGCACACCGGAAATATTTTATTTAACTTAACTGCATGCATTTGCAATTTATTAAGACACTTTTATCCCTCCAAAGAAAAGTCTGTATTAATAAGATTGATGACTTACAGGTTTACAGTATTTTCTTTTTAATCTGGGTGTTGTAGGGAAAAAATTCTTCAAATATGTTTGAGAATCGATTTTTATGCTAGGAATTTTACCAAATAATACAAATGTACTCATAAGGTATGTCTTTAACCAATTTTGAGATAATGAAATAAAATTTAATGACACGACCATTATGCACGTAAGATGTGTAGAGGCCAAACCAGTGTTCTTGTAGCTACCACCTGATTTCTACATTCTGAAAACCATATATAGGAAACCACAACCTTGCATGGGTGCCAGGGATGTCTCAGGGCTTCATACATTTCTGACAGTCTGGATATGGGTTTGCTCACTCGAGCTATATAATAACACTTATGAGCACTGCTGTCTATTTGTTCATATCCACCACCCATCCACCATGGTCATATGTAGTTCATCCATCCATGCATGAAAAATAAGTATTTTACTTCCTTTTTACATTTTCATCTCATACTCTTAATGCAAAATCAACCAAATTTGAGCACAAGCCTAGATGTTTAAACAAACAAGGACACCATTCCACAAGATATACATATACATATAATAAATAATTTTGGATAGATAGATAGATAGATAGATAGATAGATAGATAGATGCATAAAAAACCCTCCAACTTGCTACAAAATAAGATGGAATTAAAGCTAAATTGGCAGCTAGAATAGATGATCATTTTCCCTTCAAGATGATCAAGGTCCCTTCCAACTGAAAATATTCCATTAAATTCTAGTCAAGTCTAGTTTGTCTAAGTACTACCATTAGACATATCACCTTCAGGAAACTTTGGTTTGCATCATAGAAGATACAGCTGAAACAGACATGGCCTCACAGAGTTATATTCAGATACAAGAAAATCAAATTACATTTCTGAGAATCCAGGACATGCCCATCATGTACTTTTAAAATAGTAACTGCAGTTGATACTGCAGTTAAAATCAATATAATTCCCCTTCTTTTTTTTTTTCCACCAGACATGACTGTAGAGACTTTTTACAGAAACAACCTTTGTTGGGGGCAAATCTGTTAACCCACATTTTATAGGATGTGTGTTCTATCCTACTATCCTGTATCCCTGATTTCTCCATAAAATATAATGCTTTACTATATTCAATTAAGTGGACACAGCTCTGGTAAAACCCCTACCCTCCAAGAACAAATGTTAGTGGATAATTAATAATTAAAGGTAAGGAAAACAGGACTGGATGATGAAAAACTACTGCAGGAGAGGGAATTTGCTTTATGAATTCCAGTAAAATGTGCATAACGAGCTATATTAATGAAAATGAAGAAACTTTGTATGCTTGATGGAGCATGGTACCTTCATGAGTGTACAGAGCAAAGGAGGAAATAATGAGCTCCAGATTGCTTAGTTGTCACAAGAAATGCTGAGACAAAATTTCTTGCAGATGGGGATTTCCAGAGATGATGTGTTTTTGTTAAAGGAGAGTCATAGATGGTCTGGAATGGTTTGAAATGAAGATAATGCCAAATTTTCTTTTCAATAAATTCTGTGAGAAAATTATCAGATTCACTCCAGACAAATGGACACCTTAAAGTGACATGAAGACCGAGGACAAGAGACACTGTCTCTGGTGGTACTGACTCAGTTTGTTAAATATACAATTTCCTAACTTATGCTGCAGAAGAGGGATAACACAGTACTTATGTGCAGATTAGTGTAATGCAACCCTTAAATGCAGCTGGAGAGAGCAGCAAACCAAAAATGAAGCTGCATCCACCTCCAGCAACAGATGATTATGAAAAGTAGAGGGAGGAAAAACACAACCATAGGACACCAACAAGGGATTTTCAAAAATAATCTGTAGCACCAATTTACTCAATTTAAACATCATTAACTGCAGTTATCAGGAACTCAAATTAATATAAGTTCTGTGCTGTTCTAAAAGTACATGCTATTATTAAAATAACTTAGGTTGTTGCTTTGTGTTTCTCAAGAGTAGCACAAAGTACTAGGAACATATCAGTGAAGGTGGCAAAGATTTATATTTAAAATACTGCCTTAACATTTTTTGTGTATTTAAAGCATCACAATATCTTCAGTTAAAATACACTTTTAATAAGTCTTTTTAAAACCTGCATTATGTCTTTAATAAAGAAAATAAAACTAAACAAAAGAAACCCTTACCATAACACAAATTAGCTAGAAATACAGTGGAAAGAGCATGGCAAGAATTAAGGAAATTACCACTACCCTTTTGATTTCTCTGAAGAAATACAACTCTACAAGCCATAAAAAGACTTGCAAGTTGATTCTCAAGATCAAAAGTTGACTATCTGCTCTATACAGCAGGGTCTCCTTTCTGTGACTAATTCCAAGAGCTGATCAAACTCATGCATGTGGCCAAAGAGTCAACACTGGAGCTACAGTAGCCCCAGAATAAATCTATTACTTCTGTGGACCATGAGAAAAGGTTCATAATTATTCTCTTGACTGGCAATGCCTGAACTGTAAAAAACTGAAGACAGTAGGTGTGGAGAGAGACATAAATGGGAAAACATAGGAGAGGAAAGTTTTGCTGGTTTTCCTTTGAGTGGGTTGTTACATTAATAAAAGTCAGTTGACCAATTCAGAAAACAAACTGAATGACTTATTGAAGGTAACAAAAGAGCACTGATGTAAAACACTCTACACCTGATACTTTACCACAGGGTTCATTGTGGCTCATACACACATAAATTCACATAAAGAATGGCTGCAATAAAATCTGCACAAATAATTGTTCTTTCTGAGATTTATGGAGACTTCAGGTCACTGCCATCAGTTTTGAAAGGAGGAAAATATGAATTGCCCCAAAAAATTAGTTAATAACTCATTTAAAGCAAAACAAGAATAACTGAAATCTAGATTTATTTTTTTACAGACATATAGAGAAACAGAAAATTTAAGTTTTGATATTAAAACATTTTTGATATGTATATTTTGTTTCTACTCAGATTACAGGAAAATAAAAAGAGGGTACAAGGGTGTCCCTTGTACTGTCAAGACAGTAAATTACTGCTGGGATTCAGGTTATTGACCGTAAACCACCCTTCTAAAACAGACTTTTCAGTCTTGGCTTATTCCTTTACCTTACTAGTCCAAATATTTACAACACTTCTTCACTACTGAAAGTTTGAGTTACAAAGTTCGCAGCTGTGAACACTTAGTTGAGACCAGTTACATATCTTGTCTTATAATTTAAATTTGTCGCGTGATTCAGATTCACTTTCTTCATGACAGTGAAAGGTCATTAGGAAATAACATTTTGAAAATCTCCCAGTGCAAAAAGTTTTTGGGGAAATTAATTTCAACATTATTACATATCAAGAAAGGAAATAAGTCTGAAAAATGTGTACCTTTCCATTTTAAAATTAACTGCCATTTTTATTTTAAGATAATATAGTACCTAGTTTTAGTTTTTTAAAACCCTTGAAAGTAGAAGTGTCATACATTGATAAAAGATGCAGCAGATTTGAAATGCAAATTAACAAAGAGTCCTAAACATATTTTGAAAGTGACCTCTGTGACTTAAAAAGTACATGTTCTGCGAGACTAGAAAATTGTTCTTCAAAAAAATCCCATACATTAAAGATGGTACCTTGTATAAAAGCCATCTAAAATTCTATCCTGTTTTTCTGCATAATTTCAGTCCTAAATCCTCTCTCTTTCCACTGAATTGGGGACTTATGTAATGCATTTGTAGGGGGTCTTTGAAAAAAAAAGGTCAGCTGTTACATGACTAATAACCTCCACACGAGACAAGATGTTGTGAGTCACTGAATTGAGTACCCTTGTTGTTATGCGTAAACAGCTTACACAGCCACCTATAGAATATATGGAGCTCTACCTTAAAACAGGTATTTTTCTGGCTGCTGACCCTTGTTTGAGTTTCTCTAGGCTGTTCCAGATCTTCACTTCACTGATTGCTAGAAATTTTCTTTGCTTTCCAAACTAAATTTATTCACTGAAAAGCTTCTCTCATTTCCAGTTGTGCCTCCAAGTTTTCTTTTCTTCAAACATTTGCCATAAAGATACTTCCACATAGATCAGTGATATTCCATTCAGCCTTTTTTTTTTGTCAGACAAGGCAAGTTAGATTTGTGTACTCCTCATTCATGCCAATCATTTTTATGATATTCTTGAAACCAAATGGCTGTAGTATTTCAACCTAAATTTCTTTTTCTTGTGGTAGATAACCAATCATTTATCAAAGCCAGTCATGTTCCAGACTGCATCCAGAGCCCCGTGGGCAGCAGGGCAGGGAGGGGATTCTGCCCCTCTGCCCCCTCTGCTGAGACCCCACCTGCAGGGCTGCATCAGCTCTGGGCTCCAGCACAGCAAGGACAGGGACCTGCTGGAGCCAGGCCAGAGCAGGCACCAAGGGGATCACAGGGATGGAGCAGCTCTGCTGGGAGGAAAGGCTGAGAGAACTGGGATTGTTCAAGTTGGAAAAGAGAAGGCTTTGGGATGCTTTTGGCCTTCCAGTACCTGGAGGGAGTCTATAGGACAGATGGAGAGAGAGACTATTTTTAAGGGCCTGGGGTGACAGAACAAGGGGAATGGGCTTCAAACTGAAAGAGTAGGTTTTGTTTGGATATTAAGAAAAAATTCTTTCCTTGATAGTGGTGAGGAACTGGCACAGGTGGCCCAGGGAAGTTGTAGATGCTCTATTCCTGGAAATGTTCAAGGCCAGGTTGGATGGAGCTCCAAGAAACTTGAAAGGTGTCCAAGTCCATGACAAGGGGGTTGGATTTAGATGATCTTTAAGGTCATCTTCATCCCAAACCATTCTATGATTCTGTGACTCTATATTTTGAATATAAACAAATCTCTACATATTGTTAATCCAGTCCAACTTGTAGTACAAATATCAGTACTACAAAGGGTAATAATTTAAAGGGTAAATATTTATATTTTTCAAAAATCCTTTAAAGGGTTTTAATATCCTTTAAATGGGAATGACAAAAGCAGGAGTATGCTCTTACATAAATACAGGTTTTCTTCCTACTTCTAACACATATTCGTTTTGCATGCAAGAAAGAAAAACAAACAAACAAAAAACCTGAAATGACCTTGTGTCATTCAGTTCTTTCAGGGTGATTATTGATTATTTTCTTACAATCTTTGAAGCTCTCTCTGCACTACATAAGATGGCACCAACTTTTACAATCATTTAGACTGTTTCTTATTTTAAGGCAATTGCTCATTCATTGTGGCATCATGAAAGAAAAGTTTCTCCTTTACTATAATATAGATAGAAAACACTCCAAAGCTAACTATTTTTTTTTTGTTAAATGGAGAGAGATTCCTGAATGGCAGTTATTTACACAACACAGGTTCTATGCAGGTTTGTGTTGCTGACTGTATGCAGTGATTCATGCATGGAAGGATGGGAGGTTTATATTCACAGAGATCAACTTGCCTTATACTTGCTGGCTAAAAAGCAACAACCAAAGTAATATACCTCAGTAACATAAAATCCAGCTGCCCTGAACTTAACCAGAACCAAAATGGAACAACATCTTCAGACCATGCAATATTTGAAACAGAATTGCGTAGTAAATATAATTTTTTGAAAAACTGTACTTCCACAAAAATATATATATTTTTAATGACAGTGCGTTTATGTGGGAACTCAGCAGATCGTTCCCGATGTCCAGAGATGCCAGGAGAACCTTTGGGGGTCTCGGAAATCCTGGAATGTTGCCAAGAGTGCTTGGTGGCTTGATTTTGATCCATCCACAGAAGTGACAGCACTTTGAGGACATGAGAATCACTTTAGAGTGAAAGGTGTAAAAGGGACACATTTAGAGGGTGAGATATAGACTTTAAGGTTTTTGGTACAGGGGGGTTATGGAGGGATCAGGGCGTGTCTCGTCCTTCTTCTTTCTTCTTCTTGTCCTCCATCTCCTGTGGTGATGTTGGCACTTAGAGATTGGTTTATGGTGAAGGTGCACTTGCCAACATGGGTGAAAAGCATTGGAAAATAAAGGTAAATATTATGTACGTAGATTTTAGTATAAAAAGACATGACCGCCCCATGGGTGGTCAGAGTGCCCTTGGCTGCCTTGCAGATGAGACCTCTGTTGGGCAGACAGAAAATTTTGTAGATAAGAAATAATAAACAACCTGAAGACCGAAAAGCTGAAGAGTCCAGACTCGTCCTTTGAAACGCGTGCCACCCAAGAACCACTCTACCCATGTCGGGGCAGAGACAGACAGCTGAACCCGACACGTTTATCCCACAATCTATGAAAAATAAATCAGGCTCTCTGCATTTCTCTCTGACTTTTCAAATGTGAAAAGATTTCAGCAGATTTCCACATGAAACCTTTGCATTGATTTGTGTTTATGAAGTTTAGAGGAAAACAGTTCTGAAAGGAAGAAAAGGAGGATGTGAAATCATTTGCCTCTGGTCTTTACATTCCTTTAATACCTGCTGGAATGGAAGAAATAGGAGACGCTGTGTCAGTGTCCATTATATCTTTCAGCAGAATGTTATTAAAATAAAAAAACCAAAACCAATAATATTGCCAAGGGAGCATCTGCAACACACTCTTACATTTTCATAAGGTAGTTTACATATTGCATCTGCTAGGTCTTGTTGATGCAAACCACAGATGATTCACTTTATGTGCTGGGTTTTGTTTCTTAATGCTTTTCAGACCTACAGTTTAAAAACTGTAATTCTAGCTTTGAATTCTCTGAAATGTGTCTCATATCATTCATCATCATTCACTAAACATGGGATTAAAACTAAAGACAAAGAAATACTTGTATGGGAATGTGTCCATATTTTACAAATAAGTAATTATATGACAAATTCCTAAAGATTTTACATGTGTGGGAGAATTTTATATACTCTGTGGCTAAAGAAAATAAAGACAGATTTCCAGTAAGGTTAGCTAGTTATCCTAGTTCATTTGGGAACAATGCATAACAGAATCCATGTCTGCTTAAATCTTTGCTGCTTTGTTCCAACATAAAATTATTTCCAGATTCATCAATTCATTTTTTTTTCATAAAAATACTTGAACAAAAAGAAAACACCTGTAGAAAAAGGGTATTTCAAATGGGCTTTGAAAGACACCTAGAGACAAATGAATTTTTTATAACCAATGACAAGTCTGGATACCTCTAGTGAAGATCTACAAACAGTTGTAGTGAGTGAAAACACGGACCCTGTTATAGTGCAACAGAATCACTTTATTAATCACAAGAGATTTTTTTATGTTTTGCTGTTTAAAATTTAGGATCAAAACTGTGCAGACAAGCAGGACACTAACCAACCTGCAAAGAAATGGCAGAGCAGGATGCTTCTGCTCTTATCACAAACCCACATCCCTCACACATCCATTCTCACATAAGTATTTATAGCTTGTTGCAGCCTGAGCTGCTGGTAATAAAGTCCAGAGTAAGGAAGCAAAAAAGGCCTTTGCATGATAACCACAAATGTTTAATTCAGCTGCCTGGAAATATGATCAGAGTCCCAGGTACACACACGTGGAGGGTCTAGGTTTCTAGGTTTCTCTCTCCCGAGTGACCCGGGGGTGACCCTGGTCTCGGGGTAGTACAAAGATAAGAAACAGTCAGGGAATAGGGAGGGAGTGGCTCAGGGACATAGGAACAGTGGAAGGAGCCAATGGTGTCTTAAAAGCTTTTTGAGGGAAGCTTCTTGTGTCTCCCTTGACCAGGGAATGCCCCCCAGGGTCTCCACAATGGCTTGGTCATGATCCTTTGGCGTGCGCTTTGTCATGCAGATATTAACGTTGAACTCACTTCCACACCAGTCATAAAAGATTAACTGAGGTAATAAAGATCACAGACAAGAACAGAAACAAATGTTGCCCTTGGAAATGCATGATGGTAAAAAGACCAAACAATGTGATTACATCAAGGAGGAAGGAGTTGTCACTTTCAACATTTCCTTTAGCAGTTCTCATCAAGATGGCCACAGCTCAAACAAACTCAAAGACATAGTTTATCCTGCCCTGAAAAAGTGATCTTTGCATTCTCTGTGCTTTGTCTCCCTCACATGTTCATGACATAGGGGCAGAATGCAAACACTCTGCATTTTAAAGAATATACTGGATACAAGTGTGCTCTCCAGACATTACTGATTCACAATTTGTGGGCTGATGAGTGGCCTTCAACTGGCCTAAACTCTCTCCTCTCTCATAGAAGGCACAGAAGACGAGGAGCTGAAATCCCTGAGTGTGAGAGCATGACTGAATATTTTTGCCATCTGCAGCTCCATAGAAGAAAAAGCTGTGACATGCTAGCCAGCATCAGTTCACCCCCTTCAGAGATGAAAGTTAGCTCAATAAGAGCTCCTGGTTAATGAACAGCAAAAAGCTGTTGACAGATGTAGGAGAATCAGCATGGTCATCTGGCATCTTACTATAAAACTTCAAACTTCAATCAGCATGAGCTGATTTCATTTCATACTTACATCTAAAGCAAAATGAAAGGACTCTACATTTGCTTATCAGCAAATCTTACAGAAGCTTTGCTCCAGAAAGAAAGATCAGAGTGAGTGGTAGAAGCATTTTTTAGAAAGCAACATTGTGTTCTGGTTTCTTTGTTTTTAACTAAACTCAAACCCACATGTTTATACACTGTTGGCATCTTATCAGTCAAAAAATTAGTTAAGAACTTTTTGAATGTAATGGGCAAAATGTGCATTTCTACCATAGTTATTCATAACTTTTTTCTCTTTCTGACACAAAAACAGAGTACAGTTTCACTGACTGGTGATTAGGTTTTGATATTTCTTACTCTTAAATGTCTTCTGAATAAACTATTCTCAAAAGGGTTTATTTGGGGTTTTTTTGTGAACTGTGACCAGAGTTGTCACCACTTCTTGCCCCTAACAGTACCCCAACTACCACAGTTAGGTTTTTAAGCTATACAGATGAAATTATTAGTGCTTTTACTAAGTCTAAAGTGGTAAAGTGGTTTTGCAAAATACTATTCTATTTTATTGCATTTAGAGGATTTATTATGCTAACCATGAAACTTCCCGATTATAAACCTGCCTTCTCCTGTTTCTGTGAACAAAGTTAGGAATTTTTAAATCTCATAAAAAGAGAAGTGACAAGCAATAGCACAAAGGAAATAAGTGTACTTTTTAGCTTATTCAGAAGAATGTCTCCTCTTTTCACAGTCAAAGGCAACATGCACAGCAACTGAAGAACATTTCATTTATTGCATACAAAACAGATTATGAGAAGGTCATATGGAATCACAGCAATTAAATAAACCATTTATTGTTATCTTCTACACCTACACTTTATTGTACTATAAAGCTGAACAGGCTATCCTAGGATCTTCTGTCCAGAAGACCAAAATATTGTATTTCCCAAGAATGCCTTGAATAACTCTTTAATCATCTTAAACCATTAAACCAAATAATAGACTTGTCTAGATAAGAGTGTACATTTTTATTTTGAAGATTATGTAGCATCCTTATATGTTACTCTCTTTCAAAAAAGCAGTCACCCTCTTCAGCTGTTCTACTTCACAAAATAAACTACCAGTATGAGATTTATACAGACGAGACAAAAAAACCTAAAAAAACCAACCAAACAAAAAAGAAACCCCAAATAAACCAAAAAAAAATGCACAGTGGTTATTCAAATTCCCTTATCTGTACAGAAGTTAGAGGGCTCCTTTTTTAGAAGGAAGAGAGTAGACAGATGGGATATGAGAGCACCCATGGCAGAATGTCTCAAAGCTGAGGGACTTTGCCATTAACTGCTTAATTCCCTCTACAGACTTTGCCCTTTGCTGTTCTTAAGAGACCTACCAGTACAAATTTATATGATGAAATATGCATGTGTTTAGCTGAGAAAGTCCCTGTTATTTGCTACTGAAGCTTTTCTAAAGTATCAGGTTCTTTATTCTTTTAAAGCTGCATCTTTATTTCATGTTAAGAATTCATTGAAAAAACAAACAAACAAGAAAAACCCACAAAACAACCACAAAACCCCAAACCAAACAACAAACAAAAACCAAAGCAAACAAACAAACAAAAACACAAACAAAACCAAAATCTGAAGGAGAAAGAACTATTCTGAATACTTTGTCTTTTAAAACTGTTACTATCCCTACAGGGATTATTGAGCAGCTTACCAGGCTTTTTGTTGCTTAGTGTGATCAAAGCACTGTAAAAGCAAATATATTTGAATTTTATTTTTCTTCAGAAAAAATTGTTTGTTCCAACTAACATTATTTAGAGTGGTTAAATTATAAGTCAGCACATGCCTTCAGTGCTTGGAATTAGACCTCTGTGTACATTTGAAGAAATTTTAAAGGCACAATGTGAAAAGTGGTGGTGTATGAAAGTTAAATGTTCAAGAAAGGACAAGACATATCAACTTCTCCTTACTTGATTGGAATATAAAGTAGAATATGTAACTCTGAGGAGATATTAACATTGGAAGAAAACCCTAGAAATATCTTCCACATTTAAAATGGAATGCTACAGAACATCATATCACAGTAGTGAAGTCATTTTTCATCCCTTCATGGCAAGTTCCCTCTGCTCTCTGGCAATACCATGTATTATTAAACAAACTGCCCCCCAAGTGAATAGTATTACTATGAGATCTCAAAAGTTTGGAAATTGCTATAAGTACCCACAATTATCCTAAAAATAAGAATATGCCTTCTTATTTCTAAATGTAGCCTGTTAATGTCAGCAACCACGGCAGCAGCAATCCTTTTCAAGAGGAAGGATCTTACCTGGCTGTTTGCTGGAGATGCCATCCTGTCCGAGCCTCCCACCACTGCTGTGCCTCTTCAGCATTGCCCTTCCTCTCCTCCATGTCTTGGTCTGCTCTTGGCATTGCAGCTCTCCCTTTTCTCACCTGCTTCCAGTTGTCTGACTTCTTGAGATATTTTTCTTTGAACTCGGTATTTTCTGTTTATTTAATTACATGGATCACTAACTGGCTTATTGCTTAATGAATAGATTAATTTATTGATCATTCACTTGGTGTGTCTACTACTAAACTAATTAGCTAATATATTCTGTGATTTATGCACTCTGAATTGCCTATTTTTTTACCTTGTCTTGGATTACATGATATTTAATTAATCCATTGTTTTATTGAGTCTCCTTTTTAATCACCATTTTAAAGTTAATTACACTGCTATTTTGCATAAATAATTATCTAATTTGGTATCTATTTCTTCAATCCTTTCTCATTTCTCAACTTTTTGCCCATGATATACAGCACCTGTCATACTTTCTCTGCAATGCATTCTGTTCCTTAACATCCATTCTCTGAATAGTTACTTTCCCCTCGTACCTTTCTATCAGCTTTCCTCAAACATAGCTTATCTGCATTTATCAATCAGGTGCCACCAAACTTTCATTAGCCCTCCAAGGGAAAGAGGACCAAAACAGTCAAAAATCACTGCAAAACCTCTCAGAAAATCTGAAGAAAAGATAGGACTGAAATTCTGTGGTACATTTTCACTGATGGATCTATATATATTCAAATCTGTCTTTTTAGCTTCTAATCTGTATTGTCTAACTTAATTCTTTATTTTACTTATGTCCTTTCCACATCTCTGTTCACTATCTCTCTGGAATTAAAAAAACCAAAATGAAACAGAATTTAGGCAATTGCATATGCTAGATTAGATCCTTGTAACTTGGCAAAGCTTTGACAATATTTGCAAATCTTCCACTGAGTTAATATGAAGCTTAACATTATTTTGTAAGACTTCTACTCTTTAGGCCTCAAAGGTATACTCTATATTGTACTCCTCTAAAGAGGCTGTAGACCCTGTCATCTTACCATCTGTAACAATTAGATGGCTGGAAATGGAGTTATCAAATCCAGAATTTTTAAATTGGAATCCCAAGTATCTGTATTGTTCTGAGGACTGATGGAGAAAATATTTCCAGCTATAGAAATGGAAGTCAGACACATGTAACTCTATTTATTCCTTTAAATGGAAATTATAAAAACATCAACCTAAGTCACAGACCAGTCCTGCCATGACTGTGGGAACCTCAGCTCACTTTCCATCTCCTAAATATCAGTCCACACCCTTCAAAACATTTCCAGGATACAGTCTGTTACGTGGAGTTGGTGGTTGGAGATAGAGACAACACAGCCCCCAGGATTCTCATGTGACAGCAGCCTGTTTTATTGTCTGCACCTTCCCTAAACAGGAAGATCTTGAAACTCCTGGACCAGACAGCTCATTGGTCTGGCTTAAACACCTCCCAGCTCTTGTGCAAGTGGGATGTCTGCAGCTAAGGGTGGAACATGATTGGGTGAAGTCCCTGTATGTATTCAAATTCATCCTATCATCGCTCAACCAGGGACTTTTTTGTGGAACCAAGCTGGGTTTCTTATTTATAGGCAAATTAATTGCCCAGTACAAACCAGCTTGTGCTATGACATTGTCTAACTCAAAACACAGACAGAAGTGAAAAGTCAAATTCAGCCCTCAACATTTTTAAGGGCTGAAGAATGGTGGCTTTTAAGGAACAAGATTATGAGCCACAGAGGTTCTCTTGAATAAACTTTGGACATAGTCTGTCAGAAAAAAAAAAAAAAAAAGGAATTCCAGGCCTCAGGTGTCTTCAGGAAAACACCAAGTATCATACAGAAAATGTCATATATCTGTTGTGTGTAAATGGAGTTTTCTGGTACACAGGTACTTGCCATAAACCTTAGATTCTCTAAGTGTCCTCTTTTAAAAAAGTAATTAAGTTATCTCTGTCTCAGTGACACAGTCTTATAATTCATGTTTAATTGTTGATGTCTCTCAGGGTATACGTGGAGTGGCTTCAAAGCATATGCCTTGTGTTCAGGGTGTAAATTTTAGAATGCATACCTCCCCTCAGAAAAGTTGAGTAATAAGGGACAATGGAGAAGAATTAATAATGCCAGCAGCCAGGGACGTGATTAATGCATTAGCAAAGGGATATCTAATGCACCCCATGGGAAATGATAAATCCACAGGGTTCTGTTTTAATGGTCTGAATCTTACTCTTTCAATAACTGGGAAGCACTGAATTTTTGTTTACTACAAAGCTACAAAATTACTTTGGCAGGCTTGTTATATGATAGAAAAACATGATCCAAGGTTTGGCTTTGCACTCATTAGTCTTGCAACTTACAGAAGAAAATTAGGAGAAAAGGAGAGAAACAAAGCAAAAAAAGTAACCAAAAAGCATTCAGTGTTGTTCCTTAACAAAAATGCTTCTCTCAGAGTAATTCTCAATGTTCCCTAGTAAGCAAATTGCACAAAACCAGTATGGTCCTGGAAGTGGTAATGCATTCTCAGAAGTAATGCATTAGTTACCACTGGCAAGGGTGTGAGCACTTCTGATCCTGTGAGTTTAGACAGAGATCACAAACCTTTTACTGTAACAACCATTTGGTGAGTGAATCTCATTCCTTTTACTTCATGCTTCATGAGCTAATCCATTTTAAAAAAACCCATCGTTCACAAAGTGATCCTAATTTTTGCAATTTTTCATGTTATTAGCAAGCACTGAGAGAGGTAGTAATTTTTTAACTCTCACCAGCTTGGAGAGACAAAACATTAAATCCTTGATTTAAGTGACTCTACTGATGTTTATTGAGTGACTATTTCTAGTAAATTAGTCTGTTTACATTTCTTGTAATATAGGTAATTTAAACTGCAAGTTTATCCTTTAGAGCAAAGCTAGAAAAGTGAAGTGAATGTGTTTTGGTTTTTGGTAACTTCACTTTTTCTAGTTCAAATGTCTTTGTTTAGTAGATTTTGTTTATTAGAAAGGGAATAAACTGAGCAGGAACATTTAGTGCTCTGCACTCTAAATAGCACCATCAATGTATGTTTTTTTGATCATTGCATTTTTTAAAGTACTATCCATTTCTATTTTAACATAGGCAGAAGTTCCTACTTATGTCTTTTTGTTCTATTCAATAAACTCTATCAATTATTTCTATCTGTCTTTTACCAGAAGAAATATATATTCAATATCAGGAGAGGTTACAAGTTATTTTAATTTGGTAGAAATTAGAACAAATTAGAAGTTAAGTAGCATTAGATCATTAGACATCTCAATACCTTCCTGGAGGAATCTAAATGCTTTTTTTGACTATTACTTCTTGTCCTTCAGGCATATTTGTTTCAGAAAACTATTTTCTGCATGTGATATATACTATCTCCTAAGTCAAATTCAAAATATTCACATCTCCAAATGAGGAGGCAGGATCTGTGATCTTGCATCACAGAATCAGAAGTGTACATTAAAATTATATTTCGTTCAGTAACTTAAAAACCAAAAAACGTTTGAAAGGTCAAAAATATAAAGTAGTAACTTGGTTTAGTAATTAGTAATATGTTGTTTTGTACCAAACATCTTACTTGTTTTCTGTCTGAGGAGCTAGGAGTGTTATTTCAGATTTTGTAAAGTCTTCTGTGATATTCTTAGTAGCTAACGTTTTTAGGAAATCAGAATACTTAGAGTGAATAACTTGTATTCTTTAACTGTCCCTCTATTTCCTCATATTTCTTTCTATCTCCATTTTCTTTCTGCTCCAAAGCGTTCAACCTTTAGTTTATTCCCTTTCTTTGAGGCAGTGTGCAAAGACTTGCAAATTGAAGGAGACAGATGAAATGTAACAGAAGTTCCTTGATATGAACGTGTCAACATAACTTCCATGCTTCAAAATCCAAAAAAGCCCAGCAGCCAGACACCACTAAATTGGGCTTTGCAAGTTCCTCCATTACAATCACAAAATTTCCAGAGGTAATATGTCCCCCCCACCAATACCTTTTGTTTCTTAGGTTATCAGGTCTTTGGATTCTGATGACTCTCACCCTAGAGGAAAGCAGCCTTAAAGTGATAAAAGTGATAAAAGCAATAGAAGTGATAAGAATGAAAATGACTGCTACCATCTGGGTTCCCACTTATTACTCTGTCATTGGAAAGATTTATCAGCTGATGCTTCCAGGTACATAATAAAGTGTGTTAATGCTATCTTGGCCAGTGGATTACTCCTCTGAACATCTTAGCTCTATTCATGCTTTCAATTGCATGTGTAATTTAGAGCAAATTACTGACAATCTCCCTGTTCCTCTCCACTGTAAAGCTAAAAGTGTGAATTCTCTCATTGTGCAGCACTTTAAAGCTTTATGGATTACAAATACTATGTACTCAATTATTGCTAGAAAGTTGGAATCATATGCACATTTATTGCATTTGTTTCCTTCCCTGTTAATTTCATAAAATAGTATTAAAATCCATGCATTAATTCCATTAATTTTAATAATTTTCCATTATTTTATATATAACAGATTGGGCAATTTTATGATATATATATAAGCAATCGATGAAATGGTACATATAAGCAATTTAATATTACTTATAAAATTATGGAAAATTATTAAATTTACACATTTAGTTGTCTTTCACCTGAAAATATTTAAACAATCATTGTTCATGTCATAATAATGACAGTGAGACTAATTCTTAAATTTTCCTTATGCCTTATAGTTTTAGCATCATATATACAGTAAAATAATTAGATCTTTAGAATATTTGGCACCATAGTTCACTGACCACATAGGATCAAATTACACGAAAAAAATATAGTTTGCAAATCTTTATAACACTGATTACAGAAAATTTGACCACATTTTTCCTGAAATCACTCTTCATAAACATGGGAGTGCTTGTGCTTTATGGACAAAACTGTGTGCAGAAACAGAAATTGGAAGAAACATTTATTAGTAACTATGGTAACCAAAGTTTCCTTCATATTATAGTCTCTCTAATAGAATTTCCAGACTCCCCCAGTCAGAGAACTGAAGCAACAACATAGGATGAAACTACCAATTTCAGCTTTGAGGGACATGAACTATTAATGAAGGGTTACAGAAGATTATTTTGAGGTCACTTCCTTGGAATTAAATAGCATTTATGACATAAAATGATACGCTTCCATGTATGCTACAAGTTAATAACATCTGACACAGATGTTCTCAAAGATGGAAAAATGTAATATACTTGTATATTTGGTTCCATTTCTTTTGAATAATATAGCCTCACAAGGAAAAATTTTGGTCTCTAAGCAGGAAATATCTCTAAACACAAAATCTTTCTTGGTCATCCATTTTCCTTAAGAACAACAAAATCATGCTTTCTGCCTTTTGCATAAGAAGGAATAGAACATAACTAACCTCAAATTACACTCCTATTTTCAAATGCATAATTCCACTCTTAAACCTATTCATTTTTCATAAAAAATGTGACCTACGAGTGAAGGAAAAAGTATTTTTATATGAAATGAAAATGGATTTGCCTTAATTCTAATGGCTGACTTCAGAGAAAATAAACTTTCCTGTATTTATTTCTTGCCTGAACATGTTATTCAACTTACCTATAAAAAAAAGCAGGATGCAAAGAGAATAGAGGATCTTCAGGTTCTGCAAGGCCTTTGATTAGCTACACATCCCTAAAATAACATCTGTAAAATATAGAACCAGCATGTTTTTTTCAGTGCTAATAGGCTTATATGGGCAATTTGTGAGATTAGGCACAACATTTCAACAAAAGCTGTTTTACATGTTGTCTGTGAGTGGAAATGTTAAGAAATCTTTATTCCTCTCAGCTTACAGTAAGGAAACAAAGCATAAGCAAAGCTATGGCCCTTTCCATTTGTTTTTTGTGCAATAGTCATGGTCAAAGTTCTATGCTTCTTTATTCAAAGTTGGTAACTCAATAACCAAGCAGGACAACAGGGAACAACTCTTTTTACTTTTCTATATTCTACTCTTTCTGGCACTGTCATTGCCATCAGTAATTCCACAAAAGCCGTAGTCCTGATTTGGCTTTGAAAGGGTTCACATTCTATGAATTTTCTGCCTAGCACTATCCAATTGACAACTAAATAATGTAATAAAAGTAGAAACATATCCTGAAAGCCCTAGGTATAATTGAATATTAGTTTAGGTTTTTTTCTCCTCAGTTATAGGGCAATAACATTAAAAAATTACCTTCAATTTCATTATACATTTCATCTGTTTAAATGTATTTAAGATAAACTTGCTATTATGTTATGCCGTATTTTTATGCTTCTGTGAGTAAGTGACAATATAGGGAATAACAGCTAGTGTTAAAGCATAATGAAAAGAGAATTATTACAATGTAAAGGATTTCACACCGCTTCTTTGCTAAGCATATACATTTGCCGAACTTTTAGGAGGTCTGAAATAGAAGGGTTGATTTGATTGCCTTTGTTATCCAAAATGGAAGCAAAATGAAAATCTATGTATGCATTAAAAAAAGAAAGTTAATCCTATAGTTATCTGAAATCAACTGATTATTTGAAAGATAAGTGATCTACCCAACCTTGCCTGTCTTCCTTAGGGACATGAAATAACGAGTGAAACAGTGTCTTTATAAAGGTATTTTATTTTTTACTATGAAAAAAAAATCCCTGACAAGATTCAGTCTATAATCTGGGGATGTTTTCAAGAATTGACTAAAATATAGCTTTTATTATTGAATACAATTTTAATGAAGATAGGAACCTAGGAGATAAGGAACCATGGTACATCATTGCAAACCATACCTGAAACTGTATGTTTCCAGAAAGTTTGGAATTTATTTGTGTATCCTTGCTGGAAAAAGTAAAAGAAACAAAGAACAAAATACAGCTTACATAATCAGGACATGACAATTAGTGGGGTTTTTTATTCCAGGAAGAAATTAGATCACATTTTCTGTTGCTTTCTGAGAGATTGAGTTTGATAGGCCAGGTAGTTGTGAAGAAAATTGATATAGCATACAAAAATAAGTGGGCTTTCTCTCTGATGCAGCTCCTAGCATGTTAACAAATTTTATTATTTTCATCATTCATTTTGGAATAATTGTTGCATAGTTTCATTTATATGCCCTTTTGTTTTCTTCCCTGTGTAATAATATAAAATTCTATCTTAGCGTTAAAATTTTCCGACAAAAGCTTTTTCCAAGATTAATTTTATTTCCTCCATGTTGGAGGGGGAGAGAGGGGAAATCAGCATATGATATGAAATTCTTTTCCAATAGTCCTATTGATATTGCTATATATTTCATCATCTTCAGATAACTTTGGGGAATTTTGTCACAGGTTTGTGTGTTTTTCAAAATAACACAGAAAAATGCCAAAACTTTATCAGAGAGATTTTAAATGGGTAAGATGGAACTCAATCTTCATATGGCCAGTATTGCAAATTTAAGGCTTATTTTTTTTCTAAAGGGAATATTTAAAGACATCTTAGATTACAAAGCCCTACAAAATTTTTATAATCTCACTGTGAAAGACGAGAACATATTAAACACCTAAAGGAGCAATCTCACCTGAAGCATTCAAGATTTAAGGGACAGAACTCCTGGAAATGCCAAAGGACAATTCTCAATCCATAATGCACATCCACAATTTACCAGGAAGTTGTGAATATTTTTTATAGTGATTAACTTGTGTTCTTTCAGGCTTCCACAGGAAGAAGAGCTTATCCTAATGCTATCCCCTGTCAACTTCTGGGAACTTGAAAACTTGAGAACTTGAAAAGGACAAACAAGCCCTTACTTTCTCAAACATAGAAATTTATAAAAATGCTCGAAATTTTTGTATATTATAAAGATATTTTATATTATTTTACAACTCGAAAAACAAAACATAATTGAGATTGGTGAGGGGTTTAGGTTTTGATTTCTTTACTCACTTCCTTCTTTTCCAACAGCAAATGTCCAGGGAGAGAAAAGACAAATACCTCTTTTTGGACTGCTCTACCATAACAGATTTTGGTTTACAGTGCACCCCCACACACTCTTCTCTCCCTCAATCTAATTTCTTTATGTGCTTAAGGACAAAACTGATATCCCAATCTTAATTCAGGAAGAAATTTCCCTCCTCTAAAACAGACCAAGTGATTTTTTTTTAAGGATTTTAATTCTCTCGTGCAGGATGGAATTTTAATCCAGGTCTGGAAGCTCCTTTGTAGCTTCTGCTACATTTAGGAGGCTGCATGAAGGACATGAATCTATATTTAAAATTTTATGCTTGAATCCGTAATTTCTTGAGCTGATTAGAAATTGAGACAGACATCTTTCTGATTACAGTGATATTAAAAAATTACTCAAGTTTCAGGTACATAAAGTAGAATTGTGAAATACAAATTTATTTCTCAGCATTCTGCATTAGCAGTAATCTTTCATAGTGGCTTTCTGAGAGTAAGTGACAAATAATGTCTTTGACCTCAAGTAAAAACAGATTAAATTCTTTGGCACCATGAACAGAAAATCTGTATGCCTGTGAATGTGTGGTCCTTAAACAATTTCATGAAAGTCCTTGAAAGAAAATGGATTTCTTTTCTCTGATTTTACACTTCTGTAAGATCTTTAAGACAAAAATACGCTGTAAACAACTCACATATCAATCTAAATTTCACTTTAGCTTTTGCATTTAAGAGCCTCTTTGTTCTGTGTTTCATTTTGGTGAGATAGCAGAGCTGTAATTTATTTTCAGCCACTTGGTATTTACAGGCATCATGAATAGCTTTTTAGAATGGGCCAGTAGAACTGATAAGAATGTATTGATCTATGTTTGATACTTGAGCTTACCACATGCAACTTTCCTATGAAAGTTTTATCTATGAGGAGAAGATGTTTCGGTACCACCCGTGCTGGTTCTGAGCTCCGAGCAGTCAGGTGGCAGGGAAAACACAGCAAGCAGCTCCTTCCCCCCTGAAGCTGGAAACCAGACTGACCAAAACCCCAGCCAAACCTCCGGGGTAGCCCCTCTCACCCTTTTTTTATGGCATTTTCACTTGCATTATCACCCACCCCTAGCCAAGGCCATTTCAATGGAATGTTGTGACACCTAGCTACATCTTTGTTTTTTTTAAGTATCCATAGTTATTGCTTGCTCGCAACAAATGGAACAAAATTCCATGAGAGAAAGAAACAAGAGGGAAAAAAACAATCTTAACTTCCAACAATGTTTGTATATCACTTGATTGCATGAACCAAACAGTTTAGTTTGATCTAAACACCATATCAGTGATTTGAATGAATTAAATCCTTCCCACTACAAAAACCTTGCCCTTTTCACCGCACTATGTTATGTTAGTAATGAAATTATACATTAGACATGTAAAATTTTACATGTTAGACATGTTAGACAGGACTTTAAATGCAAGTGCTACAACTGATGACATTTTTGTTGCAAGCAAGAGCTGCAATATGCAATCATTTCAGACTGCAATAAAACATGATGGGAATGAAACAGGGTCATCAGATACCACATGGCAAATGCTTGTAGTCATTTGGAAACTAGACTAATGAATGTATTAAAAGCTGATTAATTAACTGATTCAAATTGAAAGTGTGATGATCAAACTAAAAAAAAAAATCAACAAAAGATTTGAACAGGTAATTAATGATAGGTAAAATGTGATGGGTACACTTGATCCCAGGCTGTAGTTTGGTTGAGTCTGACTAAGGAGCAGCAGGTCTCATGTCCCATGATGACCCTATGAGCAGAAAAGCTCCTGACTCATGTAAATGGTACTGAAAGTGCCTCAGAAAAATATTTAGAAAGGCTAGATCAAAGTGGAACAAAGTACAGAACAGGACAGCAGAGCTAAAACAAAGAAATCTATCTTGTCTATGCTATTGACTGGCAACCAACTGCTTCACTCTATAAATGTTCTGATCAGGATGGCCCCAGTTTAAAATCTCCCTGAATTGAAGCTGGACTGTTCGCCAAGCACCTCCCCCCTGGAGCAGAGACTCCTGTCAAGGTCTGAGAGCACTTATCTGAGACAATGAAATCCTTCCTCGCCCAAAGTAGAGAGATCCTTTATTCATGACAAATCTTCAGTAAGTAATTGATAACATGCTAATTAACACTAATGAAACATCACTAATTCATGTTTAATTATTCAATATTAATAATTAAAAACTTTGTATAGATAATTCCTTTAGACATAAACTATTGTCTGAGACTAAGAGAGAACCAGGCTGCACCTAGGATCCACAAGAAGTTTAGGAAATAAGGGAAGTCCCTTCTGTACCTCATTACTTGATGAGAGGATTTTCCTTATCTTTTGCATTTCCAATCTCTTCATCAATCACCCTAAACACAGTTTTTCCTCGTACATTTCTGCCATGCATTAATTAATAAGGTGAGCCTTGACATCAAACTTATTGAACCATTGTAAATCACTGTTAAACTTAGTTAAATTCCATAAAAATTACTGAACTCTGCCAAATTATTACTGTACCCCAAGAAAACGTTTTACTGGTTATTTTTTTTGAGTGAGACTACACCACTACACTCATCAGCAACATTAAACAAATGATCATAAAATGAGAGTCAATTTAAATGTGATGCCTGTGAATAATTAGTCAATATAAGTTTCTTCCTGTCTTTATAAACTCCAAGGAGGGAGGACCATAATAAGAAAACAAACCCCATTGTTGTGCTCCACTGTGGGGAACTGTGAGTAGTTCTTTTAAAAATAGATGGTCCAGGATGAAATTAAGTCAAATGAGACAACGTCGTATCTGAGAACCATTTTATTGGGAATGAAAAAAAAAGAAAAAAACAAGAAAAAACCAAGAAAAAAGGTGTTGCCCTACTAAAGAGGACTAGACAGGACAGAAAAGAAGGAAAGAAAATGGCTTGGACTTCAGCCAGAGTGTCACCAAACACCCAAGCAAGAGGGTGAGTGAGGAGTGAGAGAGGGCAAGCAAGTGCCAGCAAGGGCAGGAGAGCCAAAAGGCAGGAGCCAGGACAAAAAGAAAAAAAAAAAAACAAGTGTAGCGGTTTGACCGCTGGCCAAACGCCAGTGCACTCACAAAAATCATCTATTCATCTTCCTCTGATTTACGTGGAGCAGAGGAGGGGGAAAAAAAACAGTTAAACTAAAGCTCATAGGGTTGAGATAAGGATTAGAAGAAAATGCTTTAAGGGTAAAAATGTCTCAAAGCTTAAAAATGTGTAAAGAAACTTTCAACAACAGAACTAAAAGGAGAATGATAATAACTAAAATAAACCTCTAGAACACCTTTCCTCCCCCTAGCATCTCTCTCCTTCCTACCAACAATGTAAAGAGACAAAACGTGGAATTTTGAGTCAGTTTTACCACTTCCAAAAATTAAATCCTTCTTCAGTTCACTTAGGTATAGGAGTCTCTCCTGCCATGCCACAGGAAACAGTTTCTCATGGTTTTAATTTTCACAAATAGCAGCCTGCCTGGAAATCCACAATTGCAACGTCCCTCCCATGTTTTGGCAGTCTTCCTACAACTACCCCTGTGGATCACTGTCTTATGGGGTGCAATTTTTTAAGGATGAGCTGTTCAAGTGTAGAAGCAAAAGTTTTCTTCTATCTCTGAAGGCAAATGTTGTCTTCTATTTCTGAAAGCAAATGTTCTCTCTCTCTGTTCAAGTCAGATCACAACTTCTTTCAACATCTTTATTCTCTCGTTCTCTTCTGAGCTGCAGATGAACACTGTATCCCTCCATGCGCTGTATGAATTACAGGAAAATAGGCTGGTGTATTATATTTTCACCTTGGCTTGCAAAAGGTTTTCAGTTCTAAAACCACAGTATCTCCTCTCCTTCTTTCCTCTGGGCTTCAGTCCCTCCTTCTTCTCTGACCTTGGTGTCACCCTGTGGTTTTCTCCATGTGCCTTCACTTTTCCTTTTCTCTGACTTGGGAGAAAATTGGCATTCATAGATTTATTTGTTCTCAGATGGAATTCTGCAGCACTGAAAAAGGTTACTCTTGCCCAGTCCTCTAGGGGGTGTCTTCCAAGCCAGACTCGACATACTTCACAGGCTGAAATGCATGTCCTGCAATTTTCCCTGGTGACAAGACAACCCTGAGTAGGTGCTTCTAAGGACTGGGGTAAATCCCTCTTGGGCTCCCAAAGGCAGTGGATATGGTTCAACATTTGTGAGTTTTGAAGAGGCAAGATTTGGGGCCACCTGTAACACCCAGATTTGGTGGTTAGTGGATCCAAAGGACCACTGTAGCCCCAAGTTGTCGAACCACATTCTCCCTTTCAAAACATCCAGTCCCAGTAAGCTTAGAGGAAACTTCCCCACTGCCATGATAACTGTGACTCTTGTTTCCTCACCTGGTAGTATCAGACTGACTGCAGCAGTCTCTGCTGACTGTGATACGCCCAATGCCTTTACTATAAGCAAGGACCATTCAGATGGGACAACTCCATGAGTGGCAGCATCCTGCTTCATCAGGGATGATATCTGAGCCCCAGTGTCAGCTAAACATTTTAGTAATTGTTTCTTAAGTCTGGCAGCTGCTGTTAGAAAAATGTCTCTGAGGCCTTTTCCAATAGGTCTGTGAGAGACCGTCCATCACCCATTTCAGGATTCCCTTCCACCCACTCTGCATCCAGATTAGTCTGTCTTGTGGGCAGGCAATCCCATCCACCCTGAATGGTTTGGCAGGGGGTGGGGGAATTCTGGATGATAGTCTTGGGCTGAGATGGGTATGCCTCACCCCACGAGTCTCTGATCTGCTCACAGCTACTTTTAAGGGATCATATTTTTGCCGAAAATTAAATAATTCTTGGGTGACATCTGTCCATGTCCAGACCTTGTCTCCCTGGGTTGGGGCATTCCCTGCAAGGGAAGAGGTAGTACCTCTCTGAGCAGCAGAAATCTTTTCTGAGGGTGCTAAAGTCTGTATCTTTCCCTGCAGTTGAATACTGACTGGTATTTTAGAGAGTTGGGAAGTCCATTAATTAGAGGAGTCATTCTCTCAGCATCTACTGAGATGGGGGATTCTTGGAAGGGGACTAGTTCACAGTTTGCCCTCTGGGTCTAAGACCACAAGTGTTCAGCAGTCTCCACTGGTGAGGAAAACACCAGGATCCCAGTAACTCTCTGCTTCATTCTCACTGAGCAAGATTTGGTCACCGCCACTTAAAGAAACACACCAACCATATTCAATTTTGGTTTTTTTTTGGGGGGGGGGGGGGGGGTGGCGACTGAATTCACTTTTCAGTTTAACAAGCTCCATAGCTGTAAAAGGCACCTCTTTAGTTGTTATAAGGGGGGCCTGATCCTGGTCATTTTCATATGCATGTTCAGTTTTTGTTAAGGGGCTGGATTGGAGAGGCGGGTGAGTGAGTGGGTGCTCAGGCAGGAGGTTCAGAACCTTGGACAGAGTCACGGCGGGGATTGCGACTATGGGCTGGATGGGAGAGGCAGGTGGCTCTGGCAGGAATGCGGGGATGAGGCAGGCAGGCAGGCCTCGGGCAGGAGCACAGGGAGGCAGGACAGGCAGTGGCTGGGACGGGCAAGGGGGTAGAGCAGGACATAGGCTACACACGGAGATCAGACAGTGTCCTGCCAAGTGCCCAGCCAGAGGGGGAGTGTGGAGTGAGTGAAGACAAGCAAGGGCCAGCGAAGGCAGAAGAACCAAAAAGCAAGTTATAGCCAGGGCAAAAAGGACAAGAAAGAAGCTAGGGCCAGGGCAAGAAGCCAACCTCAGAAGGCAGGAGCCAAAGCAAAAACATTAGACACAAAAAGACCCCCAAAAAGCCCTGACTCAAAAAAGCCCCAAAAAGCCAAGACTCAAAAAGCCAAAGCCAAAGAGCCCCAGAGCTTGTGAGACAGAAATCAAGATTAAATTGGCTCCTAACACCCATGCAGTACCAGCACAGGAATATTTTTTTTAAAACAACAGTAGGCAGAAGCATACAGAGATAACAGACAGAAAATACAACTGAAGTTCTAAATAGTCAAGTATCATTAGGAAAAAAAAAATCTAGTTTTCAATATACTACATCATTCAAAAACAATGAAATTTAACATTTTCTTTTCTTATAGTATTGCCTTCTTATCTCCTAGTAGGCATTAAAAACTCAGAGGAAACCAGTGTATGTGCATCAGCTGATAATCTCTTCCATAAGCCTTTACATAAAATTATCATATTTATTTGAGATAGTAAGTCTATCCAGATGCATAAGGTTCCTCACAAGAATTGCTTGAATGTGAAAATCAAAACCCCATGTGCTGAGGCACCCAGTACTGAACTTCTGAGTTTCTGTTATTAAAAATCTCAGCAAGAGAGAAAAACCATTTGAATATGAAATTGTTTTATAAAGGGGGTTTTCCCTGGCTTACAGAGGACTTCTTAATTATCTATTTTATGTCAAAGAATCATAGAATCATGGAATGGTTTGGATTGAAAGGGACTTTAAAGGTCTGGTTCCCACCCCCCTGCCCATGGCCATCCACTAGACCATGCTGCCCAGAGCTCCATCCAGCCTTGCTTTGAACACTTCCAAGGATGGAGCATATATAACTTCTCTAGGAAACCTGTTACAGTGCCTCATCATTTATTTTAAGTAATGGCTTTGTTCAAGTACCCTTTGTGTATTTTTGTAACTTTGACCCAGAAATATAGAACAGTTACATGATTGTTAAATTTCTTACAAATACTTTCCCTTTGTGGAACTCATTAACATACCTGGTTCTAGGATGTGATCCACATTTTCAAACTATTTGTTTACTCAAGTAACTGCCCTCTTGAGAACACTGTGTGTTTTGGCTTTTGTCAGACTGGATAGCAACAGAATTTTTCATCAAACTAAACCTAAAGCTGCACTGCAAAGAAAAAAGATTTATGGCTTTCTCTGGAGCCATGAAGACTTAAGGGACTAAGCAAGGTCTTGGTCATCCTGGTAAATTTGAAATCATTATTAATGGAGAGACAAGGTCCTTAATAACCCTCATGGTGCTGCTTATGATGTAGCTACATATATACTTTCTTCAAAAATATTACCTGTACTTCAAAAGTATTACCTGTATTGAACATGAAGAGGGAAAATATTTTTGACACCATATTTGACAGGTTAAATCATAAGCTAAAGACTTGCTATTTTAAGCTGTAGACTGTAAACATATTTTATGTTACAGAATATAGAAATAGCAAAATATCATACAAAATTAGAACTCTATGTTTGAGTATTATTGCTAATATTTATTCATAAAGATAGCACAAGCTTTATGTACAGTAGGGGAATCCCAAAATGGGATTGTGAACTGAAACACTAAACTGACACTTCTAACATTTTGGCTCTGCATCACTTGTACAGATTATTTCAGAAATGCATTTATCAGTTCATTTATGTTACAGGAAAAGGTGTTCAATTAAACTGAGTAAAACCATTTTCATGGATAAATTGGAGTGTCTTGCACAAAAGCTGTACTTCCATCACTTTGTAAACATAACTTGTAAAATTTCTTTATGTATATAAGATCAAAGAAAATAGAGGTGCAATAAACTGCCCCAGGATGAGTTCTACAGATGAAGTTGTCCTTACATTGCACCATAAGGGATTAATTTGCAAGAAATGTTGAGCCCAAATGATTCCAAGGGATCAGTCCAGCTGCAAAGAAGAGCTGGAGTTTCACAGACGAACCAGAGCTAAATGCAGACTGAGGGACTTCTCACCCTCTCCAGGTAGACCCAAAGTTAAATATGTAAGTGAAAGGACATCCATCATTGACAATACAACCTCCTCTGTTTTGGTAACTATATTTAGCATTTCATATTAATAAGTTTCTTTTTAATATGGAGAGTGATCTATTAGGAATTGTAATAAGATTAGCTGGTTTATCAGCATAGCCTTTCAGCCAACAGATTTAGAGAAAAAATCAAGAGCAAATAAGAATGGTAAACAATGTTGTTTCCCTCTTTAATCAGGTATTAGAGAGCAGACAATTGCAATGAAGTCATGGAGAAGTATGGATTACTTGTCTTTTACTCTATTTAGATAGTCAAGGGACTCGTCTTACACAGCTTCCAGGCAACTGGAAGCTTCTGCTTCTTTTCTGTTATGCTTTGAGATTACTGAATTTTTCCCTCTTCCTTTTGAGCATTGATAGTGCCCAAAAACCTGCCATCTCAAAAATCTAGTTTCTATTTGTTTTTACTATTGAAAACTGCATTGAATTAATGGAGGCAGTCTGAGGAAAAGCACTTTTTGTTTGCAACAATCAGCTGCCTTTATGAACCATTGGAGAACATTGAAATTGTAAATATCTAAAGTATTAGTACAGTTGGTCGATGGAATCTATTTAAAGACTCATATCTGAATAATAATTACTAACTTACATGTACCCAAATGAGTCAGTTGTAGAAAAGCAAATCAGAGAATTCCACCTATTAAACATTATCTGTAGATTTTTATATGGCTATTCTTAGACTTAAAAATCAGGCCCAAATTTTGTTTATCATCATATTTCAAAATACAGCTATGGACACATGAATTTCTACAAGTGTTAAATTATTGTTCATGCTTAGAAGGTCACATGTAATAATGAAGAAACTCAGACACAGGTTGTTGATGACACAGGTATTTGTCAAGCCAAGGAGTTCAAAGCACTTCTCAATTTTTGCATTGAAGGATAGCAGAGGCCAAGGGAAGTCATGTATAGAAAATAAATTAGGAGTTAGGCATACAAGTCAGCTCTCATGACTCCAAGCTGTATGTTTAACAGCTATGCTCTCCCTCTCCCTAGGCCTCTGAATTTGTTTAAATTCTTTGCACCCAACCACCTGAAAGAAATTCTGTCTGCATTGAAACGCAGCTGAACTCAGGCAGAATAAGAAAACGTCCATTACAACATGTTTCAGAGACTCAGCCCTCTGGCACATGAGTAAAATTAACTCTTACCAGCACTTTTGTTGCTGTAATTCCTTCTCCAGGCAGTATGAGGGGATACAAATTCTGCTCAATTGACCTGTGGGGTTCTTTTTTCACTCAATGTCTTGACTTCAATGTACAAAAATGAGCACCTAAACTTTGTCTTGTAGGCCAATCATGTTAATCAGCTTTTGTGAGGAGCAGTTGGGCATCTGTATTTAGAAAATGAGAACAACACTGTCTGCATTTGGAACAGAATGTGAGGAAATACTGGGGAAAGAGAAACTGTGGTATTTACAGACCTCCAGATACAAATGGAGTCTCTGGCACACCAAGGAGCAGCTCCAGTTGTACTGAAGGTGGTAAAAGCTAGTTATTTAGATTATGTTGGATAGTGGGATATAGTCTGGGAAATTTTACCTTTTTTCTGGTTACCAAAGTGGTCAGGACCTTCAAGCACTTCTACCTCCCTATCATATACTGTTCTCTATTTTTTTTACATTACTGGCAACTTTTCTTTGTTCTACTCATTAGAAACCTTTGATCTCCTCCTGTCTTGCAAAACTATGCAGCTTCTAAAATGGTCCTGTTTTCTAGACTTATATATTTCACCCAGATCTTCTCACTTTCTAGGCTATACTTAGCACTTGCTTCATATCTATCACAGATTTATCTTTAAATGAAGTAGTATTTTACCAACAAATATATATCAAAAATATAGGAGAGAAAAAAGGACTGCATTTTTAAAAGTTGATTCTGATCTCCTGTAATTCATTTTTATTGCATTAAATATAACATAGTGATGTTTTGCCAGTTAGTCTTCCTTCTATATAATTCTTGCTAATTGCAAAAGAAAAATTGTTAATTTTTTATTTCTGTTACATATTTTTGTAGCCTCCCCTTCTTTTCCTATGTTCTTTTCGTATTTTGTTTATTTTTACACAGAGCAAATACCAAGAATATTTTGTCAAAAGCATCCATTTGTGTCTCATGAGCTGTGAAATACAGTTTAGATAAAAGGAAGGAAATAAATAGTTTTCATTTATAACACACAGAAAATGGTTTGTTCTGCTCTGGTAACTGGAAAATCTAAAAAATACTCTAGTATAAATTCTGTGATCTTTTTAATAACAATAGTCATAAAAGAGGATGGCTGAGCTTGTATGACCTTCCTGTTATGCATCAAGTCAAATCCCATTAATGCTTTAATGTTATAGACACTTAACACTTAAAACTTGTCTTACATGTGGGATAAAATTGTCTGATATGCCCTCACCATGAAGCAAAGAATCAAAATTATCATAAGTTTATATGAACAGTTGCATGCTCTGTTTATCTTTCTGACTTTAAAGCATGTTCTGGTCATTCTGTAGAAAGATGCTATTATACACCAAGTACTAATTTCATCACTTCTGAAGCTTTTCCTGTCATCCACATGCTTCACACTCTCCATTTGTAAATTCTTCATCCCCTTGTTCATTAACATTCCTTAGTGCTCATGAATTTATATTCACAGTACTCTTCTAAGGACAAGGTAGTAACAGTCACTTTACAGATGAGGAAACAAAGCAAAGAATAATATAACTTGTTAGGAATAGAGATAAATCCATCTACTGTGTTGAAGTGTAGTGTCAAATTGTCATTTGAGACTATATCGGTAATATATTGAAAACAGAGATAGAAATGAGACATTATCCTTCATAGAGGGTTTAAAAAAAACCCCAAACCAACAAACACATGTAAAAAACCCTTTCTTCTTGTAATATACATATTTTCTGAAGTGGTTCGATTCCAAACTGGTTTTCCGAGTCTTGGAGTCTTGAAGATGTTATTAAAATCCTAGTTTATGATTTACTAAAGGTTACTCTAATTAAGAGTCAGGCACATTATAAACAGAATTATTAGCAATGTAAGTGGAATTGAGCTTGGATCAGTTAAATAAATTCCAGTTAGCTTTGCAAAGAAAATCTGTGGATGGAGCCCTCTTGGGAAAACTGGCACTTTCAGTATTTTAATATGTCTGGGGTGGGGAATGTTGAGAACTTTCATTTTTATTACATTAATATGGAATTTTTTGAGAAATATGCTGTTAAAAAACACTGGAGAGACAAAATTCCTCATCTGAGAAGGAAGTAAAAGTAAAAAGTCCCAACAGAAATTGTGTAATTCCACATCAGAGTAAGGAAAAGAATCAGAAATTCAAGCATAGGAATTCAAGCATAGGAAAATCATTCACTTGATCTTTTCAGTACAAGACACAGTGTCTTCTTCAGAAGGGGAAGACACAACGATTAATCTTGATTCTGTTCTGAAAAACTTAAGCAAATGATGTGTGAGAAAAATTCAAAGAACAAATTGAACCTGTGTTTTCTAGCTTCCTTTGAAGTACTCCCCTGTTTCAAAATAAAGCAGACTGAACAGGACAAGGCAGAGATAAGACCATGTTTAACAAGAAGCAGCATTTACCTCCAGCCAAGAAATTAGGAGAGAGTTAAATCAGAGCTTCCTGAGTATTTTAAATTCTTATATAAATAACAGCATTTAAAAAAAATTTTCCTGTCTATTGTTATAGAAAAATTATAATCAGAAAAACTGCCTTAAAGTGCATTGTCAGCTTAGAGTAGCTGTCAGAAAGCATCATAAATTACAATAACAGAATGTAAGAATTCAAACACTTTCCTATTAGAAGAGTCTTAACTATCTACAGATATAAGCCAGAGTTTTAAGTGTCGAAAAGTTGCAATAGGTAAGAATTAGTCATTCAGTAGTGTGCATGCATATATCCCAGTCTCAGTAACATTTTTAAGAGGTTGAAGCTAGTTAAGAAAAAAAAGAAAATTGACTGAGTATTGCTCAAAAGAACAACACCAACAACAGATTGACCACATCCTTCTAGACAGTACAGCACAGCAGAAAACACTGGTAATTTTACTTATTTGCAGAAAAAAATTCACAAAAGCTGCTTCAAGGTTCAAGCCCCAAAAAATGTAGACAAGTGTATAATTTATATTTAGCAAATTAGTATATTCCATCTTTCCTGTGGATGGGTGGCCAACAGTTTTCAATATTCAAACCTGGGAACAGTTTCATAAATATATTAGTACATAATTAATAAATTATATTAATATATAATATAATAATTATAAGGTTAATAAATTGCTACTAAATGTTTCTATTACATCAGTAATGTCTGAACCCATAAGAAGGACCTCCATTTCCATGTTCTTGTCACTGTAGAAACACACAGGAATTAAATACAATGAAAGGTCTTTCCAACAACCAGCTCATAGCATACCCAACAAAGCAGTCATCCCCAAGAGACATTTATGAAGACATGAAGGCTACAAAGCTTTCTTTACAATCAGAGAAAACACACAGTTGAGTAAAAGCTGCATTCTTTGGTCAGTGTTGCTTCCCTCTTCCTTTCAGTCCTATGAATTAAATCTAATGGCATCAATATATACATAACCCTAGACCAACAAGTAATATAAGCTGCCCAATTTAGTAAACATCTTAGAGGGACAGAAGTAATTTCACTGTGAGAAAACAATTACATAATACTACTGTACAGAACAGTGAGGAGACCAATAGGTGGCAAAAGGCAGCTGACTGCACAACTGCTCGTAGTAATCAAGATGCCAAATCCAGATTCAGTCAAATTCTCTCCACTTAGTCCTATAACAAACAATAAGTCACCTGTATTTAAGAACAGAAACTCATCTCAATAGGTTGAATGTTTTGATTATGTTTTATTTTTATAGTACCATTATTAATGTATTTCTAATTTAGGAAGTCACAGTAAGATCTGTATTGACTAAGGTTATAAGACAGCTGGTTAAATACATTCTAGTGCTTGAATTTTAACGTCCAGTACCCACTACTCAAAGACAGCTGATTACTGTCACATTTCCTGCTTGAGAAGCCCATATGTGAGCATGGTAAGAACTCTTAAGATAAACTAAATAAGCAGTTAAAACAAAGGGCATCAAAATTTCAGTGGCTAAACCTTTAAAACAATTGGTTTCATATAGTAAATTTATTTCTGAAGAGGCTAATGCAGAATCAAGTAGACTAAGTGCCACAGTGTTTAAGAAAGAAATCTGGTTGCTAACTGGATTATGTGCAGTTTTTACATGCAAATGAGAAATCCTATCTTAGTAACTGAAGACTACCTGAAATTATTTGAATAATTGCTGAAGGAGATATGACACATTTCCCAATTTCAAGTTATTCTAAAGTATTTTTTCACTACTACACAAAAAAATAGATTTTTTCTTATAATGTGAGAATAGACTTGTACAAACAATTACTATGGGTAAAAAGTATTGCAAAACATAAATTTTTTACTAGCAATTTCAAATAATAGTTTTGATATTTAGACTCAGAAAAACAAGTAACAGATGCCTCAGTTGGATTTGAAAACCTTTTTGTTATAAGGTTATTAATAAGAGTGAGGACAACCAGTGCCACAAAACTCAGCTTAAGATGAAAGACTAACACATCACCTTCTGTAGATAATTCTATTTCCAGATTGCCTTATTCATGCTTCCATATTTCAACAAATGCATAAGAAAAAATATATTTACAGTTATAAAATATATGTTATCCAGTTTGTTGCTTGATGTGAAAGCTCCATGGATGCTGACTGTGTTTTCAGAAACTCAATGAGAAGTTTTCCAATTACCTACAAAGCATTACATCAGGGAATATGGGAGATAAAGCTCTCTGTTTGTACAAATATGAATATGCACAAATACAGATATTATGACTTCAGTAATAATCCAAACAATCAGCAAATCTGATTGTTTAAAACTTAAACATTACCTTAAAAGATTAGTTTTCAATAGACTGAATCTGCTGATGGCAATACCAAAACCATATAATTTCTTGAAAGTCATATTCCGTGTCAATTCAAGGTTTGTGAACCATATAGGCAAAACTCAGTTTTGGTGGTGGAACAGATCAAGACAGTAAGACTACTTACATTGCTAATAATTCTGTTTCCTCTGGAGCAGGGTATGGGCTATAACAGATGGAAAAGCAGAGAGAAAATTTTGGGAGAACTGCAAATTTTCAAGAGAGACGAGAGTCTCTTAAAAGCCTAGGATGAAAATTTACTTTTCTTCCCTCCAAAGACCACCTGCCCTTCTAAAAACCTCCTTTTCTTTCTTCCTCCACAATTCCCATCTGTTAGTTGATATTTCTTCCTGGAAATCCCTGTCTCTGAAATCTTTTGTCATCACTGCCCATCCACAATTCCCTGTGTGCCTGCTCACACCTCTGGTGCTGGCACCATTTAGGCAGCAGGCATAAGCCTGTTTGTACCACTCATTCTTGTCTGGCACATAGAAAGGACACAGATTTCTGCCTGTTCTCTTTCTCAGCAATGCCTTGGGTGGGCTTAAGTTGAGGAGTTCAGATGCCTTGGCAGTTCATTCTGGTGGCAAAGGTGGTTAAGGATACACCTTCCAGGGTGGTAGAGCATGACAAGGACTTCCCTGTAGACCTCCAAAAGAATCTCTACTCCAAAAAAATAATCTCTATCTCCAAAAGAATCACTGTTACTGGCCTTAGACACCAAGAATAACTTTCTTCCCAATATAGGAAAGATGTTGCTCATACAAGGTGCTCAGGAGCCATAGCTAGGAAGACTGAGCAAATGCCCAGTTTCAAGGAAATAATCCATTCTACCAGGCAATTGTTTTTAAAAAAATTACAAATATTTTCAGAGAAGAGCTGTGTGTTATATACTAGCTCAGGTCTGCAGGCCCTTTCAGGAGGACTAGTTAACAAAGTTTTCTTCAAATTTGAAGTAGGATAAGTGAAAAAGTAAATAATTAATTGGTGAGCCACACTGCAGCAAGTAATGTCTCATCCCAATCACTGAGGAGCAAAAATGAAATTATCTTGTTTCTGGAAGCAGTTTGAAACTATCTTTAATTTCTTAAGTCCAATGCCAGAACCATTAGTCAAAAAAAAGTTACAAGAAGGTTAAATCAAAAAAGTAAATTTGGTAAGTTGAATTATATTTTTTCCTTAAAAAGAAATAATTTACAAGATCATATTAGCACAATTACACAATAAAAACAGGAACAAACTGAACAGGAACTGCTTAAGGAAAACAGAAGTGTTCTATGTCTGAGAAACAAGGCAGACAATATCCCACCCTCCTCTTCTCACAGCTATCCCATCTAGACAGAAATTTTTAAAAAGTGGGTAAACTGAGACCCCAGTGAATTCCTTCTCCTTCCTTGAGAAGAAAAATAATCCCCAAGATACATTTTTTATCTGGAAAAAGCATAAAGAAATATCACATTACATCTAACACAGAAAAGCACTACTACCAGAGGACAATGCTATCAGCCAGTGTTGTTGAACCATCCATCAGTGAGGAACAGCCTCCAGCCCAGTCTGAGCTACAGGGCCAGAAAATGTGGTCACTAGAGAAATCCCTGCATGGCAGAGAAAACTTAGAGCCTTCTTTGGGGCCACTCACCTGACACATCTGCATTATAGCTGAATCAAATTTTGATTCCCAGTTCTGATCCAAGACAAAAAATATAGTCTGAGTTACAAATTAAGTAGATTTTTGTTTTGTCACTGTTACAAGACAAAGAAATGCCGTTCGTCTTTACTCTTTTTTTTCATTAAAACATCAGACAGCTTGAATTAGTCAGATGTGATTGAAGGGACTGCTATGATTCCAGTAATTAGACCACAGCTAATTTCCAGACTTGAAAAATTTCTTACTTTGGAATCTACACTTGTGAAAGTGGCAAATATTTCAAAGGTAATTTCAGATGCATGTTACAGTGGTGGAATGCAGTCACATTCCTTCACAGTTGTAACATGTATTCAGAACCTTTGGAAGCCATAAGGCTACTGGAAAAAACTCAGCATCCTTGAGGAGGATAAGTGTTCATTATGCACCTGGCAGTGGCATCAGCCCAAAGGTGGTGTCACCACCAGATGGGTCACCAAATCACCAAGATGTTGTGGCTCATGCTCATGGAATATTTATATTTCATCCTATTTTCAGGTCCAGGCAAAACAGCTAATGGTCTCTAATTCCTTTCTTCTTTCTTTGTATAGCTCTTCCCCTGCTCCCACCAGCTGGCAGAAGTATCAGCAACATGTCAGCAAGAATCCTGGGAGTGTTACACACCCTCTGCCTAGATTCCCAATTGGGATCATCAGGACCCCAGGACACAACACAGCCTATGTTCTGTCCATATGCAACCTCACACCAAAACCAACCATCTACAATAATCAGAAAAAACACATAAATATACACACAGTATTTTGATATATAGATACACACAGTATTATGTACTTCCTAAAAACATTTCTCAGCACAGAATCACAAAATCCCAGAATGGGTCAGTTTGGAAGGGACCACAGTGGGTCATGTGGTCAACCCCTCTGCTCAAGCAGGGTCATCCCAGAGCACATGGCACAGGATTGCATCCAGATGGTTCTGGAACATCTCCGGTGACGAAGACTCCACACTCTCTCTGTGCAATCTTTTCCGCTGCGTGATCACTGCACAGGAAAGAAGTTATTCCTCATGATCAGGTGGAACTTCCCATGCATCTGTTTCTGCCCTTGTCCCATTGCTGGGCAGCACTGAGCAGAGCCTGGTCCCTGCTCTGACCCCTCCCTGCAGGCACTGACAGACACTGAGGGGATCCCGTGTCAGTCATCACATCTTGAGGCTGAACAGTCCCCACTCTCTCAGCCTTTCCATATCTCAAGAGAGAAGCTCCATCCCTTCATCATCTATGAAACCTCCACTGGAGCCACTCCAGGAGCTCCATGTCTCTCTTGTCCTGAGGAGCTCAGAACTGGACACAGCCCTCCAGATGTGCCTCACCAGGGCTGAGTAGAGGGGCTGGATCACCTCCCTCCACCTGCTGGCCAAGCTCTTCCTAATGCACCCCAGGATCCTATTTGCCTCCTTGACCAGGAATAGTATGTTGTCCACCAGGACCCCAGGTCCTTCTCTGCAGAGCTGCTCTCCAGCAGGTCAGCCCCCAGCCCATGCTGGTGCATCAGGAAACCTCTGCCATATGTTAAATGAGGTCTTGAAGCTCAAGCATCTCAGTCAATCACTAAAACTGCTGGTTCAGTTTGCTTGACAGATGATAATAGTTTTGCACTCTCTGTATGGTCACAGCAGTAGCACCAATGTGTATTGGCAGTTTACTTGTTTATGCTAGTGATGTGGCAAAAAGTAAATAGAAATTGTGTGACTATGGTCAAATCAGTATAAATGTGCGTGCATTTTGAATTTGTGAATAATGCATTGTACCTAAGCTGCTGCAAGATATATTTATGAAGTTCCTGTTCCTGAAAGGGATGGAAATATCTCCCCTGTTCTGATTGCTAATTTCTCAGTAATACAAGTTGTCTCCTCAATCAAGGGGGGAAAAATGTGCTTTACTAACTACAAATAAAACTAGGTCCTGAAAATTATGCAATAACTAGATTTGATCCTTGAGAAAAACAAAAAAAAGAATAATCCCCAGAAAAAGCACAGGAAGAAAAGAGCATGAAATCTGTTGGAACAGTGGAGTAATGAGCGCTTCTTATCCTTGTACATGATTATTAGTAAATGCCATGGTTGCATCACCAAAACCTATAGACAGAGCAGTTTAACAAAGCAGAGCGAGGTACACTCTCTGATCCGAAGGATACACAAGCTCAGCAGCGCAGTCTCCAGCGGGATCAAAGGAATATTTGACAGAGAAACCCCTCTTCTGACAATATTGTTTGATCTATGTCTCAAGGACAGAACAGAAATGTTATTTCCATTTCCAAGCTGACATACAGGAGATTGCTAGAAGGGCATTCTCATAAACAAAGTGCAGCAGACCATGCTGTCATCTAGCTTGTATATTATCCCAGATTTCACGGTAGGTGTAATTTATAATACAGAATATTTTTTGGTGAGACTAGGGTGTAGAGAAGTCCAGTAGTTATAAAACACATACAACTTTGGGAGATGCTCATCAGCTATAGCAACTTGTTAGTTCTGAAAAAGCAGAACATTATATATTTTAAAATGCCTGAAAAATATACAAATGTATCTATCTATGTCTTATTAGTTATGAGTGGACCAATCAAGTCTTTAATTTGTGATAATGAACTTTTTTGTTTTTTCTTTGATTAGCAGTGTGGTATTGGTAAGATGATTTTAACAACACTTTCAGGCATAGTTTAAGTGTTTTGGTTGTTATAAATACTACCAATGCCTTCCTGTTACAAAAGATAGGGTAAAATAAAAAAACTCCTTAACACCAATGTAGCATTAAGAAGCAAACATTCTTTATTCTGTCAGATGCATGGGAGGAATAGCTCATCCCAAAAGCCATGCATACAAAGTAAAGGAAATTTTCTGCTTATACAGTGGTTATTGCATACATATCCATTGATTGTCCCAGACTAAACATACGCATGATAATCATTTCCCCAAAATCATTACCATATTTCCCCTCCCCTTTATGCATGCATTCTTCTGTCCTGGGGGTCTCTCTGGTGGTCTCTGGTGGGAATAGACCCCAGTGTTCCAGGTGACCTGGTTGAGTTGTCAGGACACTGGGGCTGGTGAATTTCCAGTTCTCCTTCTTACTCAATGGGCATTGTGCAGTTCCATAGGCCAGTGGTTTTGGTAGAATGTGCGTTGTGTGAACTCACCAGGCATAGACAATTTGTTGTCTGGTAACATTCTTAGCCACCAAACCAGCCCAAAGCATTTGGATCATGCTTTAAGGCACATGGTGGAATTCTTTGGAATGGTCCTGCACAGAGCCAGGAGTTGGCCTCAAGGATCCTTGTGGGTCCCTTCTGAGTCAGCATATTTTGTGATTCTGTGATCCTGTGATATTTATATTTCATCATTTAAAGTTTATGGTCAGGCAGTGTATCATTAGATTTCAATGACGGAAGAAACACAGTCAGTCAAAATAGTAATTTCTGTTTAAAATTCAGTAGTCACCTCAGAGTAGTAAATCAACTGGTGGCTTTGACATGTGGAAGATTCTTGGGCAAAGTCCCTAATCTACAATGTTCAGACTCCATTTTCCCTTCTTCCTTTTTTCCCCTCTCTCTCTCTGATCACCTTTGTTGAATAAAAATTTTGTCCTGAACCTGAGAAGACCTTCGTATGAATTCTTTATCAGCATGACATTTTTCTGCATAAAACTGGTATTTTATTTCAGCAGCTGGTATTTTCCATGACAAAAGTGTTTTTCTGAAAAGTCCCAAGCAGCTATGAAACTGGATTTTGGTTAACCAAACTCTCTGATTTAGAATTATGCATATGAAATTAATCAGAGCTTAATAACAACTGTGCAGATGAACTGACAGAGCTGCTGGGTGAACAATTCAGGGCACACAGAGAGTCAATTAATTTAGCTCTTAATTGGTAGTAAATTATTCACTAAATAGTGTTGGGTTTAGACTTAGTTTTTTTCATTATTGAAAACTATGCAGTGGTTCAGTCATTAGAAATAGCAGTTTGCCATAAAGTTTTCTTGCAAGATATTGGTATTGCCTGTCATTGCCAGAAATAATGCTATGCCTTACCCACTTCCTGTTCTCTCTTTGCTTTCTTAGGAAATAAAAATATGCAAAATGACATAAAAATAGAGAAAGATGATTTGGGGGGAGCAGGGAGATTCTGCACTTCATGGAACAACACAGCTGAACATATAAATTTCTTATGGTCTGGGGATTACATTTCCTCTGTTGTCTCTTGTCTGTTTGTGCTTCTCCTTGTTGCCTTTCTTTCCTTTTTCTGTATACTGGGGCTTTGATTAGGTATGGTTTTGTGGGTCTTATCTTTTTGTATCTGTTCTGCAGTGCTATCCAGAAGACTTAGTTACAGGTAGAACAATTTATGAAACCAAAGTTTGTATAATGAAAGTTAAAGGCATATTTCAATGGAAATAAATTGCTCCCATTCTGTGTCACAGCGTCCAACTGTAGAATGAAGGCATGCAGAAGATTTTTGTTTAAAATTCAGTTTGAAAAAACTGTAGTGTATAGAAACACATTCCTAATAAAATAAATAATAAAATAACAACAGGGTGACAAACAGCATTTTCTGTATGACACAGTGAATATCACCATCTAGAGACGTACATGCTAATTAATGATTTTTCTTGGGATTCAAACCAAGTATTGACTCCTCACTGGTATTTCTGGAATAAGTTACTTCTGCCACGTGCAGTTTAATGAAACCTAAGGTACTTGCAAACCATCATGTATAAGCACATAAATGCAAGTGGCAGCTGCCTTGTATCTAAAACAGAAATCATGGCAAATTAATGGAAAAAATATTGGTTTTCACAGAAAGAAATCAGCAAAATAACATGTTCTGCAGAAAACATTAGGAAAAATATTTAGACAACAGGTAAAAAGATTACTGTACAGCAAACATCAAACTCTCTGTTTGGAAAACCAGAGAAGAATCCAGTTGTCAGACATTTGCTTCTGCTTATTTTATGAATGACCTAAATAAGTTTTGTCTACAAAAAGCAATTTGCTAATTGTTACAACAAAAACACAGGAAACCACAAATTTTGCCTGACAAGTGAAGCTGATTTTCAGTGCCACAGGAAAACTAAATCAAATCCTGAAATGCTTTTTGTGAATGTGAATGACTTTTTATTCTTTCCCCTTCTCTTAAGCTGCTTTCATCTGGTTTGGCTAGCAAGGTCAGCTACTGTTAATTGTCTTGTATAATTGCTTGTTTCTTCTTATAATCCTCCTAGAATATCTGTATTTGTCAACAGTAACTTAAATAGTATTATTCTACATCAATTCTATCACCAGAATTCCTTTGGCTGTATTTCAAAGGGAATTCTTGTAAATCATAACTAAGACTGTTGTAATTCTGTATGTAGAATTCTATTATCTCTCAGCAATTTAGAAACATTTTCTCCATCAGCAACAATTCTTGTCAACACAGACTCTAGTCCAAGATACATCAATACATGAGGACAGTGAGACATTTTTGACAAGAATCACAGGAACCTGTATCATGCCTCAGAGTTTAGCTATGATAATGAGGCATGTTGTGTTTCAATGTGACAAAAATGCTCTGGCATTCCACTGCAGGACAAACACAGAAAGCACAAGGAAGTTGTACCAGCAGCTCCACAGCTCTACTCAGAGAAGACAGAAGAACAGATAGAAGTGGGAGATTAAACTCACAGCTGCTTCTGCTCACAGTGATTTACTTGATTTATTAACTAATTAAACCCTTACCAATCCTGTGAAGCATTTATAATCATGTTATTCCTAGTAAAAGTGCAGGGGAAGGAAGAAATTTGCTCCAGGAATTTGTTTCTTAGAAGTGAAGGAAACACTAGCCTCTCTCCAGATGAACAGGAAAAGAAAATCACTGTTCAGCAATGGGTGCCTTGAGGACCCATCCTTTAGCTGAGAGAAAATAGAGAGAGTTATCACAGCACATGGCAAAATTCGTTTTGGTCAGTCTACGTAAGGTTTTTGGCTTGAGGGAAAGGAGGCAGGCGTACCCTCCTGTGTGACCTCCTCAAAAGAAATACTGCCCAGGCAAAAGACAGGGAATTCAAAGTGAAGGGCTTCTCTCTCCTTCTGTGTATCATGCAGGGAAATCTCTCCAGGGAGGTTTGCAGTGCTTATACTTGTGGGGTTTGCTCACCAGGCTGTGCCCACAGTGCCAAATATTCTACATTTACTGTGCAACAGCCGTGTAGTGTCCTCCTGAGCTAAATGCAAGGAAAGCTTTGACTTCCTGATGCCATCAGCCCTCACCTTGCTATCCATTCATAGTGATAGCAGGGTGGATGTAAACCAAGCCAGGCTTGTAGAAGGAAAAGACCCTCAAAATGAACCTTTCTGACATGTTTGTAAATTGACCTACAAAGTGCTGAAAGATAGCTGTGACTTATCGCGTGAGAGACAAGAGATGCTGATGTTTCTGCAGTACTTGGAACATCATGGGCTAAGGCTGCCATCTGTTGTCTCTGAGGCTGCAATTGTGCAGTCTTCCTGGGTTATTGTGAACAAGCTCACATTGCTCTGCAGCTAAAATCCAAGGAACAGAGCTCTTGGCATGCATGTTTTTTATTCAGTTTTCAGGATTTTCTGTAAAAAATAACAGACTAATGTACTGAGGCAGAGCACACTCTTGGTATCTCCAATATTTGTTAATTTTTAAACTCACACATTCTTTGTAAAACAAAGTCTTACAGGTATCTTTCTTCAGATGGAAGGTTTATTCCTGAACTATATAAATATACCAGCAAAGCATTGAAGTTAATTTATGTTTCAGTCAACTGTAAAACAGACATGAGGAAAACCATAACCAAGAATTATTCTTTCCCAGGGCATTAATAAGGGATTACATGTATCATCTGGATATCTTGAAATGAAACGTGAAAGCAACCAGCTCAAATTCCAAATAGCAATTAAACACGGCTTTAGGGGCAAGAACATTGCTGATAATTGAGCTTTGCAATATTCATTTCATGGACCATGATTTTGTCCTAAGGAATATTCAATGCAAGGGAAAAGATCACTAATACCCCTAAGATCTGATTTGTGGGGGACCATCTAGCTAAGCGACGGGAGAGATCTGGCACAGGAAGCTTGACCTGTGCTACTCCCTCTACAAGTACTTTATGGGTGGCTGAATTGCACCTACCACCTCAATGAGTGTGTTTTGGCAGGGAGTTTTCCCCAGAAAGAGAGCTCACACTGTGAGAGTGCCAGCCAGGACAAGAAGACCTCTCAGCTCTTGTACAAACTATTAATCTGAGTGGTTTTGTCTACCATATAGTTTAATGCACGTATTTCACAAAAGTGCCATGAGCTTGATATATCCTTCCTTCAAAATCAGGCAGTAGCATGAAACACTGCTTAACTGTGAAACAGGCATTTTTACATGACACAAGAATGTAGCATTTAGTGGAAACCATGTATCAGGTTCTTTATCAACATTCTTCTTCTGAAAACACTGGGTTTACCTACAATACCTGAGGAATTGTCTCAGTATTTTTGTGATCAAAAATAATGCCACTTATCCAACTGTGCTACATGTTGAATTAAATGTTGTCATACAGACTGTATATAAAGCTAAGCATGTGTATGGCCACCACATTGTGTGCAAGGCGAAAAAGTGGGTTTGTATGACAAGGACAGATAGCAATAAGTTTAATGTTGTCAATTCACTTTTACCTATAAAACAAGCACATACCAAGGATTAATTCTTGCATCTCCCCTATTATGTCAAAAATAGCTTCTGAAAGAAGAATAATTTATATGTTTTGCTTGAAAAAGTTCTTCCTCCATAACTTCCCAAGTTTTTGGCCAATCAGTGTCTAGCATTCAGTTTTATTCCCCTCATTATTTGTGCTCTGTAAAACAAAGCACAGCAATCATTAAGTATGGGTCAGGGTCCCAGTGTTGATTACAAAAAGGACAATTGTCATACACAACAACTGTGTACGAGATGAAAGATTACATGGAGATGCAAGAAATAAGCTGAGGGTAGTGCAAGAGCCTTCATAACAGTACCATTGGTGTAACTCTGGTCTTGGTGGGCTTGGGAAAAAAAAAAAAGCAGCACAGTCTCACTTTCTGCTCTTCTCTTGTAGTGTTAAGATTTTCAAATACTTAAAAAAGAGAATAACTTAGACCTTGTGGATTATCCCACTGTAATATACATGACTACATTAGTTGCTAGACTAATTTTTGGTCTTCATAATACCACAGCAAGAAGAAATGCAACACAAGAAAGAGAGTGTGCAGTGAGTGCAGGTGATTAGAAGAACAGAAGGGACCATTTTCTGAAATGTAATGATAGACACTGTGGTAAAATATATTGCATATGCAATACCAACACAAAACTTATTTTGGTAAAAAAGGGGTAAAAATCTTTTCTACCAGTATTATCAAGAGAATTTTAAGGTAATTAAGTTTTTATTTGTTATGTGGAATTAACATTAAACTTGGTGAAAACAGTGACATTATAATAAATACTTGTCAGTTTATAACTTTGTTATGGATGAATTTCTATTGCTGAAATTAATCTTTGTCTACAGTTTACTTTTTTGTCTATATTTTGGCAGTTAGAGCTAAACAATTCTGCCATTATCAGAAAATGTCTCTGCGTTTACAAAAATTTAGGTTGCTATGGCTGTGATGGCTTGATAAGAATTTTGTAGTGGACTCAATTGTGTAACTGGCTCTGATCTGGTGTTTGCCATTACAGTCCCTACAAAGAGTCCAAGTACTTTCCATCAGGGAACTGTAGAAAGAGAACAGGACTTTTCTTGCAACTTGATCCTACTGATTATTAAGATAAATATCAGACCAAGCACATCCCAGCATTCCTGTGCTCCTATTATGCCTCCTCTCTGCATTCAGTCAACATAAACAAAATCCTACAATGAAAAACATAGTCAGAAATTGGGCTGTGGGTCAGACTTATTCAGCTTGGATAAATTAGAAACATTTATTATTTGGGGGTTATTTTTGCTTGGTTTTGGTTTTACTCTGATTAGTCACTGTACAGTCCTTCTATAGATATTCACAGTTAATCCAGAAAAAATATGAGTTATAAATCATGATTGTTTTGTTAAACTCAAAAGTGCTTTTATCAATGCAGAAAAGGGATGAGTCACATTTGCTTTGCTTTGCACTTTTTGTGGTTTTAACTTAACATTTTAGTCTTTATGATAAATAAGAGCCTGAAGAAATGTCAAACACATGCACACAAAAATCCTTAAGTGGCCTTCTATTCTTTATTTTATCTACCTTAACCATATATTCACTCTCCAAACATTTGTGCCAATACAGTGAGCATCTAAGGATGTTTCATGAATGCAAAAATACTTAAATTACACTTACATCAAATCTATCTCAGCAGTTTTAACCCCTGTGACCATAGCTAAATTAGTATTACAGCCTGACCTTCCAAGTGGATTATAAAAATTCCTGGTTGGACAACAATGCTGATATCTTATCTACACATTTAAGCCAAACGTGTTCTTTTATTTTCATACTCTATTCCCCAAATAGCAATAATCTCTTCAGGGTAAAAAAAAAAAAAAAGGCTATATCTGAATTCATTTACTTATAGCAAACAGAGGAGTTTCTAATTAACTAGCATTCCTAAGCGTCTGGTTTTTTCCCTCTCTGCTTTTCTTCAAAACAAGTATCATTAATGTACCCAAGAAAAGGAGAAGAGAATCAATCTGGGACAGAGAAGAGGAAGATGAAGCAATTGAGCTGTGTAGCTCTTTCCTGGAGTGACAAGGTGAGGGCTGGATGTGAATCCATCTCAGTTCTCTTGGTTGGTCTATAATCACATTCAATAAAACATGAACATTTGAATGAGTTGACCTGCAGTCATTCAAGATTAAATGAAATGCAAATGGAAACAGAAGGTAGAAATAGTTTGCTTTCTGTGCAAAATTCCTTTTGTATATGTCTGGAAGACGCCTGACATGCACATAATACAAATCAGTATAACTTAATGGAATATTCTAATTTTCTATTTTTTAATACATTTTTGAATGAACCATCATACTTAATAAAGACTTCTAGAACCAATACTTTGATTTGAAAAATTACTTTTTCAGTCTGTAAAGCTATAGCATTATCATTTCCTTGACATTCATGTCACAAAGTCCCTGAAGAACAACTTTCATCCAAGATCCATTATGATCAGTTGTACATAAACCTACCATAAATGTCTCTGCTCAGAAGAGAATATACAACATTTGCAATTTAAGTGAGGCCCCTTTTGGACCAAAAATTCATATTTATTCTTTCTTGGTAGCATATTTTAGATTTCTTTTTGTCTCGGAAGAGTATTTTAAGCTACTACCCAAACGATATTTTAAGAATTTATTTGCTTTTAATCACTTTTAAAGTGCTCAGGACATTGGTGGCATCTATATTTTCTAATAACATATTTTAATGTAAAATTAATAATTTTATCACTGTTGGCTGAAATACTTGTTACAGTCCGTTTTTTTAGGTTATTAGAAATGCTTCTGCCCAAATAAGGGTGCAGACAAGACCATGTGCCAACGTCAAGAGTGTGGGTTTTATTTGACAGTAAATATGAGAATGAGATAAAGAAAAAGAGAAACAAAGGAAGAGAAAGAAATTGAAAAATAAATTGTGATCAGCCTATTGATAACATCTTTATTAAGAGTTAATGTTCTCTGCCAATAATAAAATCACCTTCCAGAGAAGCAGAACTTAATATAAATAAAATGTTTCTTTACAGGTTAATACTAATTTGATTTATTAGTTTAATTTGTTGCTACTCCAGTTTCATACCCTTTTTTTATGAATTTTGCCCTTCATAACATATAATTTTTAATTGCCAGTTAATGTCTAACTTAAGATCCTTCAGTATTTTTTACTCTGATTATTTTAATTAATTAATGATAAATTATGAAAATCTGGTTAATTAAGAATTTTAATGAATAAGTACAGTGGTGTGATTTATCATGCTCATGAGAGTATCCCATTGGGATCAGTGTAATACACATGTCCATACTATAAATAGTACAATTTTGTGACTCTGAGTCAAGTAATTTGGAAGAAAGAAGCAGTAAAGTTCTAATGGTTAGGGTAAGGTATTGTTTTTCACTAGAGGCAGGCATGTTTGCATTACAAATTGTGATTTCAGTGGGTGACCTTTTTTTTTTTAATTTATGCAAATCTGTGTTGTGTTTTACTCTCATCTCCCTGACATATTGAGCATCACTGCATCCATTGTCAAGGATGTATTTGGCATCACATTGCTGTGGTGATGATGTTACTTAATTGTCCCTAATGATTTCAAACCACATTCAAAGAGATGTATTGTGAAGTACTACTGGAGAGCATTGTCTATGTGAGTTGGAGAGGCTCTCAAAACACACTTCAGTAAATACACAGCTTTAAGCTGTACCTTGCAGAAAACAAAATATCACAATATTCAGTGAAATTTCAGTTCTGAGGTATTTAATAATCACATATCCCAGAAAATAAATATGTAGGTGCACACAAGATTAAAATAAAAGCATTTCCTATTGATATTTATGGCAGCCAAATCTATATTGTGTGTGTGTGTGTGTGTGCCATAAAATATGATAACTAGAACCAGCTCAATATAAACATAATAATAATAATTTAACTGTATTTCTGAAAGAAAATTTAATAACTAAGCCAAAAATTATGATTGAATTGAATTGATTTTTGGAATCAAGCTCTAATATTTACAAATAATTTATTTACTATTAGTCTTTCAAATGTTTATTCATTGCACAGTGAAAGGTGTGGGGGATGAGGGAATGAGGAAAGGAAGTGCATGTGGAGCTACAGCAGCTGCAGTTCATCCCAGAGATTTGGGAAAGAGGCACATGAAAAGCCCAATTTCACATTTGCTAATAGGAAAGAGGAGCTGTGCCAGGACTGATATTCCTGACGGGAAAAGCAGGGCCTCCCAGTGTCTGCTGCCCTTGTGCCTGTCAGAGGCTGGCTGTGTTAGCAGAAGGCCCCCTGCTCTTCCCTGCTTGGAGGGTGCCAGCAGGAACAGCTGCCTGGCTACACCTCGCCCTGGCACTGGGCTGCATCCCTTGCTGAGATCCTGCCAGCCCCCAGTGAGCAGCTCCTTCCTCTAAAGCAGGACACCATGGAACACCATGGACTGGCAAACACTGACCCTCCTCAGAGACTCCACAGACAGGAATTTGCCTTGGGGGATCCAGGAAAAACTGAGATTTGCTGTTTGTTGGGGTTATCTTCAACAAGCTGTACAATAAAAGGATTTTGGGAGAGGGGAAGGAAGGACGGAAACTATATTTCAATTTAATAGTAGCCTAGGGCATAATATAATTCCAGTCTAGATCAAATGAAAAATAAATTATTATATTCAGAGTTGGCTGTATTTTGAAGTAAAACAATCATTATGATTAAAATTTTGCAAAAATGTAATCATATGGTCAGATGCTTCGATACTTTTGCCATACTGAGCAGCATTTTAACACTCAACAACTCAAGGGAGGTAAGCATGGAATAATCAGTTTTCCAGGAATTTAGGTCTCTGTTACTTTTGGGTCTTTTAAATGTCCCATTAATTATTTCTCTTTGACAATTAAAGCATTGTGAGTACTGTGCACAAATGCTTAGCATTTTGTGTAATAACTTACACAAAACATTTCAGATTAAGATGATATAATATGGTTTTATCAAAATGTATTTGGGATTCTGCACCCCATCAGCAGTCAAAAAAAAAAAAAAAGAAAGGAAAAAAAAAGAAAACATAGCATCTTTTAATAATACAAATTTGAATGAAGTAGAAGAAAGAAAGGTCCCATAAGGTGAACATATTAATATTTTGGCTATCTTAGGGACACACTTGTATAGCCTTGCCAAATTTCAAGGGAATTCTAATAATACACTAGAAAAAAATCCATAGTAAAGAAGAGACTTTCAAGAGACTTACGGATCAAAGAGATCATCAATGCATTGAATATGTTTTTGTCTTTCAGAGAAAAAAGAATGTGCTTTTTTGCCACATTTTTTAGATTTCACTACCTCCAGAACTAGAAATCTTTCTTTCTTGTTTTACATCAGAAAGAAAATATTTCATATTTTCTTCCTTTCTCTTGCATGCACACACCCCCTGCTAGCAATCTTCTTCGTGTTATACATATGTGGTGGTTTTAACCCAGGCACCAGCTGTGCACACAGCTGTTCTTCTACTCCCATCCCCAGCAAGATGGGTGGGGAAAACAGGAAGTGTAAATGCAAGAAAACTCATGGGTCAAGACAAAGGCAGTTATGTTAAAAGAAGAGAGGTGGAATAAAAAAACAAAACCAAACAGCAGAAGGTACAAAACAGGCAAAGCAAATCAAATTGCTCACCATTCCCCACAGGCAAACCTCTACTTGTCCAGTGTTTATCAGCCAACCACCTTCAAACCCATCCTCCCACACTCTCTGTTCTCTACCATGGCTTTTATGGTAAATCACAAGATCTTATGGTACCGAATACCTTACACTTACTGCAGATTTAACTCCATCCCATTCAGGCTTTCATTGTAAATCACAAGGTCTGATGGTATCAAATACCTTACAGGTACTGCAGATTTAACTCCATCCCAGTCAGGCCAGCACAGGGCAACCATCACTGGCCAATCTGTGAGACAACAGGTATTACAGCTGTCCTGTGTCATGTAGATGTCATAGCACATTATATGAACCATTTAATGATTTTCAAGATGTTTCTAGAATGACAAGCAAGAAGAGGATGTTAAAGAATTAGTCCTAGATGTATTTACAAAGGCAGTAATAATGTACTTAACATTATGGTTTCTAGGCAACAAAGATGAAAATGAAAAGGTGCATTGAAACCATCTAAAAAACATCTACAAAAGTTATATTTTTTTCATTTTGTTATCCAATATTGGTTAATTATTTTACTCCTACTGTTAAAATTTCATTGGTCAAGTAGAAAATACACCATCTCTATGTTAGTAATGAAGCAGAATGATGCAAATTAATTTCCATAACATTGATAAAAGCTAAATGTTGTCTTCAGCAACCACACCACCTTGTGGATTGCAGGGAGCCAGATGACAAAATAAAATTACTAAATCTTCAGAGTGCATCAACAGCAGCTCCTCCTGAATGCAAAGCACCTCTCAGTGGTGTGCAGCACATTGGCAGAGAGAGCTTCAAAACTTCTTCCTCAAAATAGATGGATTCCTCCAATTCAATACATGGATTCACTGTGCATATATCTACTAATGTGAATGAGCCTTTAATGAGGGTCTAACCTATTCCCCTTAATAAATTCTGGACTTAATAACTAACTCTATGAAATTCTAGAGCTTTTCCCATGCAGCTGTTCAGATTAGACGCTCTAGTAATTCTTTGTACTTTAAAGAGGATTCCAGGTATGAGCTATGCCTTTACAATTGTTTGCTGAACTCAGCCCCCTCCACACTGCTTCAGCAAAATACATACCATAAAACCAACTGTTTCTGCTGACCAGCCCATCATTTTATTTGCTTTTGAACACATATATAGAGGAAAAGCTTTGTAGAGATACTACTTAGACCACTTGCAACTAAAATGCATTGAATGTTGTCAGTGAAGATCACAAGCAAGAAGAAAATCCAATTAATTCTCTGTTATGGTAGAAGCTTATCAAGTTTCAGAAAAGAACTTTCTATTTCTGATTGACCCCAAATGCTTTTGAACAAACTAACTGGAACATATTGCAACAGCATAAGCAATTTTTCTCAAAAAAATTTTCCCAGTTAGAGTCATACCAAAATCTGTCATTAATTGCACTGATTAGAAGGCTAAACTATTGCCTACAAAGTTAAAATATTTCCTGTACTCATTGCAGTGAGATATGTCTGCATTATTTGGAGTAAGCAGAAAAGTAAAAATCATGAGAAAATCTTTTCGGCCCAAAGACTGCATTGTATTACTTATAATTGGTTTTATGATGTATTTCTAATTGTGCTTTAGCTATTAATAAATATTTTTAATTAACCCATATGTCTTAGTGGACTGCTTACTCATATGAAAACCTACTTTTTGAACCCAGTTGAGAAGTGGGTTTGTGTGACCATTAGCATCTACTTCAGTTTGAAGGGATCTGAAGCTTTTATTTTCCTTATACTGTATGACTGCTTTGAAGACTCACAGTATTAGTTCTGTTTACTGGTTTGATGATCTAAGCTTCACTTCTCTGTAAATTATCCATAAACACTGAAGCTGTTCAATGATTCTGTCCTCCAAAATGTGAAAACAACATTTTTAATGGTTGAATACAGTCCCTCTGTTAATACACCTGTCTTCCATCAGCCTTTTTGTCTTGCTACAAGGCCCAGATTCCCCCCCAGAACAAAGAACAAAGCATGTCTGCTGAATGAATTAGCAGAATTTAGTTCCATGGCTGTTATACGTTTCCTCAGCATTCATATTGATATCAGTAAGAATATAGAACACATTTGACTTGATTTGTTGTTTGCTCATCAATGTGGCAGCTGTTCTGCCTTGTTGCAAAATTTCAGGCTCCCTTTTCTAAAATTGGTTTACTTTCAAAGCTAGAATTGCAAAGAACAATTGTCCTCTCTGTGATCTATTAAGCTGATGGGTAACAAAACATCTGTTGTGATTCCTTGGGAGGAGTGACCTGGAGCAGGAAAGTATTAGCTCTCTCTGTTGCTGAAGGATATTCCTGTGCCAGTTGTTCCAAAATAATGTACTCTTGCTATTTCCCCTGCTGTGAGAGCACTTCAAGCACAAATGCCTTACTCACATTCTAGAAGATCATGATGTGTAGCCACTCAACCATATGTTGGCTAGAACATCTTTAATCAAGAATACAGAGTTTTAACTTGAAGATACACACATATAATGACAGCCGTCCCAGGACCCCAACCAGTGAACATTTCATATTCCCTTAATCAACAAATCTTGGCCAAAAAATAAAGTTGGGACTGGGGAATTTTCACAGGGTGGTGTCAGGGGTGCTTCACCTTTTAGACTGTAGATTTATTTGTAGAAAAATATTTTTTCAGTAACTTCTAGGGTCCAAAAAAAGTGTAGGTGGAGGTCATTCCAGTCATAACAAGGTGTGTTCTTGCTATGTAATATCTTGGACTCTTATTAATCTAGATGAGACACCCCTATAAATATGAAAGAAATAAATCTTTTAGCCTGGCCCATGCTCGCTGCCTGCCATTGTCCTGGAGGAAAGAGTGTGTGTACACATGAAGTCTGATCCTGACATGCAAGCCAGAAACAGCAAGTGTGCAGATCCATTCTGAGAACAGCAAAGTGCTCCTGGGTTCTTCAATTTGTGCACACCCATGGTGCGCCAAATAGAGTCTGTTTACATGAGGGCACACTGTCAGCAGGGGTAAAGCTGTATTTCACTCTACTGTCTTTAAAAGCATTGCTTATTTTCACATTAAAAAAAAAAAAAAGGAAGAAAGCCTATCTAGCTTTAGCTTTAGTTCATATCTATGTGTGGTGTTCTGCTCTTTGGATAAACACTTTTCATCACACAGCAACACTCCTCAGTTCTCCTTTACCAAAGGTTCTGTACCCCAATCACACTTTCCTGTTTCTAGAAATGCCTTTTCAGACACAGCAGAGTCCTGGTTTATTTTTAACAATTGAGGGATACCGGAAATCTTTATGGGGCTGAACATGTAATGGAAATGCTTGTTCTTGCTCAAGGTCACACTGGTAGTCACAGGTAAATAAGTATTTTGAAACAACAGTTTTCTATTGTTTTAGTGTCCAGGGGAATAACTCATAAGGGAAGATCAGTGCCACAGACACATTGCTCCTTCTCTGTTATGCCAAGGGTAAAGCAAGATCTTTCTTTGCATACTGGATTCTAATTCACAGTGGAATCCTGTTATTATTCTGCACATTCTTTACATCTTTATCACAGTGACCTCAGCTGAGAGAGTTACCCAGATTGGATACTAAGTACAGGAAGGAATCTTGGTTAGGTAGATGAAGAGTCATATCTCTTCTTCATATCCCTCTTCACCTCTTCTTCATAACTTTCTTGCAAGGCAAAGGTAGATCTAACATCTGAGCCCAATTCCACACCGAAAACGGAAATTCGTTTTCTTTCAACTAGATCTTTAATCTCTCCCCTTTTGCAAACTCTTAACTGTGAATCAGCTGTCCTTCTCTTTCAAAGATCAGACTGAGGAGTTTGGCATATTTATTTCCCTTGGTGTTACGGGATTCTCCAGTGTATATCTAGTTACATCACCTATCAGTAGGTCCAAGGAGCTGAAACCCCAGAAAAAATGTAAAATATCATATAAATGAATTGCGACTACTCAAGCTAATTTTATCTGTGAACTCACTGGGTTGTTCCTTGCTTTCCTCTGCAGTTCAGTGCTGATGAGATCCTAAATATCAAGGAAGCTAAGAAAAGGCTGAAATCACCCAGGCAGAGGGCAGAGGTATCTGCAATGCCCAGGCACTGTGCAGAGGGATGGCTGTTAGGAGCATTCAAAGCATGCCTGAATGCAAATTGCCATCTAAGCCACATGAAGAAGGAATCAGTTGCAGTAAAGTAAATATTTATTTCAGCTCTGTGAGCTTGTGGACTTTTGGGCATCAGAAGGGCATCAACAGAAGTCACTTATTACCCTTTAGTGTTTGGAGACTTACTATTTTTCTACCTATGTGAAGCTATTTCTGCCTCATGAATAGTGCTTTCATTCTCAAGCACAGTTCCAGTTTGTCATCATCCTTCACTGTTCTGTGTGTGGAAGGGTCTGGAGACAGTACAGATTTCCTCCTAAAATTGTAAAGTATGAAATTCATGCTAGGCACAGCAGTATTTGTTCAACTTTTTTTCATCCAGACTCCTGCAATATCTACACCTGAGCCACAAAAGAGCAGAAAATGCAGAAGAAAATAGTTATGCTGTACCCCAGGATGTGCTGACTCTTCATGTGCAGAGATACTTAGCTGGTCTCTCTGAACAAAACTACAATCAGAGTCTTGCCCCAGACTTACATATTAATTATTTTTCAAACTTATATATTAATTATTTTTCATTAACACCATAGATACAAATAATTTTGAGCTTAAGCAAAATGTTTTCAATGTGTGAATAGCAATTTCGTTTCTTACGCACAGCTGTGCTACCATCATCTCTCTACAAATGAAGCCAGAAGGGCTTAGAAGGGTGGCACAAATATGCAAGGTGTGAGAGATTAGAGAAAATATCTGGTGGCTCAAAACAACTAAAGCAGGGGGCAGGAAGGGAGGTAACTTCTGAGAAGGTGAGATGGTCACTGCTCTAGCCTCCAACCCTTGAAGTCTCTAGTTCAGCCCAGAATGGGTCAAGCCACCATCACAACCAAAGCCCCACCTGGGGGGAAGAGCCCCAGGAGACCAGAACAGATAAAAGCAGTCACACAAACACACACGGGGTCACAGCCCAACGTTTTTGATTGTATAGTAGTTGGGATTGCACTAAAATTTAAGTGGTGAATATTAATCTTTCTCCGTATTTTTATTTCTCTCTCTCTTTTCCTCTCTCTCTCCTCCTAAATTCTTCTTAAAATCTGGGTATCTTAAAATTGGATGACTTACAGTTTCCTCAGTCAGTGCTTTGTGAAATGCCTTATTTTAAATGATTGTGGCTTTAAAATTTTGTCAACTATCTTTTTATACCTTAACGCTCTAAAATTTGTGAGTAAAGGTTTGTTATTGAACATCCTGAGAACGTTTCTCCTTTGTGCCTCCTCAGGGAATCAAAGTAAGTTAAGACCCTTCTGAAAAGCTCACCAAGACAGTTCAGGGCTTTGCCTGAGGAAGCCTGCATGGCAGCAGCTTTGGTGGAAATGCAAAATGAGCTGGATTGGTGTGAGCATCTCTGGAGGACGAGGCTGTGAAGAACCAGGCCAGTGCTACTGAACCCAGATTTTGCAGGACTGTGCTTCAGGACCTGAGCTGCTGCCAACTTCCAACACTAAGAACACTCCTTGTGACACTCAAGACATTTCAACAGCACATGGCAAGAAATAGAGAAGCCGATAGGTTCTCCTAGGAGCATGTCTGTTTCTGTGCAGCCTTCCAGTGAGTTGCTCCTTTGCTTCATGAAAGAAAATATGGTAACTAGGCACCCAATTTATTTCAGGAAATTCTCTGACACTGGTTCCTTGTGAAATCCCAACTCATCACAATCCAGAGGATTTTTGCTTTGAGTGATTAGGCCTGTCTATCATGCTGTTTTCTTTTATTTCCTCATAGAAGCATGTATTCAGAAAGGATGGTCTCTTACTTATCTGTTCATGCACTTGCTGTGTAGGTCTGCAAATGGAAAAGATTGCCCTTTCACAGATATTGCAATACCGCAGTGATTGAATTTGACTTCACATACATCAGACAACTTTTTTATTGCAATGGATCACATAAGAAAACCAGAAGCAGAAAAAGTTAACCTCTGGTAACTGATTAAACAGTGTTCAGCTTCATGTATACATAAGTCTTTGGCCAGCAAGAGGTGTCATGTCATGGAAAATATTAATCTATTCAGGAAACCCAGCTACTGCTGATCATGAACTTTTCATGCTCTATAGTACATTTCTTTTAGAAGTATTTCAGTGCTGTGAAATCTCTTTCAAAATTAAACTTGAGAAGACTGCTATTAGCCCTCAATCCCTCCAGAAGAGGGAAATCTGTGCTATCTGTATTTCAAAGCTTCAAAGCAACACTTTTCTCTTCATTTTTTTTATGTTTCATAATCACCTTTAAAATGTTTGGGGATTTTCATTTTTTCAGTTTAAAGTATTTTTTTCTTAAAAAGTGGGAAAATTTTATTTTTCAGTTAATATAGGAAACTATTTTCCAACAAGAGAAAATATTTATTTCAATTCTATAATCATTTAAGTTGGAAAAGACCCTTAAGAACATCTCGTCCAACTGTAAACACAATATTGTCAAACCCACCAAATGTTTCTTGAGACTGCAAGAACTGAGAGCCTAATTAAAATTGTAAAGCCCTTTCAGATAATTAGCTGAAAACATTCCAACCCAGAAAATTGTTGTTTATTAAAATTTAATTTGATAATGGAATAAGTTAAAACATTTAAACTAAAAAACTTTGAAAGGTTTGTCCCTAAAGCTGGAATGAGAGCTTCTATAAGAGGTTTTGCTCTCATGGGGTCACACAGCAGGATCAATGTCTTTCTGTGAGACTCAAAGTCCAAGCTAAAGTAAAAACATTTTTCCTCATATTGTTTACACCAAATTAATTAACTTTCAATGGGAAAGCCACCAAAGGTAGAGACAAATCTAGTAACTGGTGTGGAAAGACAAAAATCTTCAGGAAAATATTTTCAAATTCTCCCTTGAGTTTGAATAGGTGAACTAAATGATATCTAAATTGCTTTACCTGTGCTAGAAGCCATTTATGCATAATATATAGAGATATTTTATGAGTTTCTTTTAGGGTATGTTAATATAATCATTTCTGAAATTACATTGACATTGATAACATTGAAATTGACATTGATCATCAAGTAAAAGTGCTACAAAATGTTTCAATGGAAATACTTTCTTAAAGCATTTTTCCCCCATTTGTTCTCTATTTCTTAAATGGGTCACTTGCCCTCAGTCAACCAGCATAACTATAGAAATTTAAGTCACAGCATCTGTGGTCTACAGAATACTGCATCATCAGCCGTAAATAAAATCATACACAGGTTTAGAGATATACAAAAGAGAACTCAGATATCTGTTTTTAAAAGAAAATCAGTTGCATTATTTCCTATATCATTTTATTTGAGGACATTTCTCATTTCCCACAAAGACATCGGAGTAAGCATTTTATAAGGCTTTTAGGTAAAAAAGTTGCATTGTAATATCTCATAATCACATTGTCCAATACAAAATTATTAACAAATATTGATAAGTATTGACATAATGGATAGGTCACATAATAAGAGACCAGGTCATCTATCTGCATACCATTCTTTGATTTTTCACTTCAATAAAGGAAATTATTATAATTGGCCTCTGGAAAAAAAAATTGGAAACAGCTGCTGTTGAAACTGGCAGATGAAAAAAAATCATTCTGCTAAAGGGTGAGAGAGACTCAGGAGGTGACAAAGAAATTTGTGAGACCTTCATTCACAGGTTTAACTCAAGAGAGAAGCAAGGAGGAAAAAAAGGGTGGGGAAAAAATGAGAGAGTACCTTGAATACTGAGTGTATGGATTACTGAGACTAAAAGGATTCTGCATTTCAAAGGAAGTCAAAGTCATTGAAAAAAGCCCTTGTGTAAGTGTCTTGATGACCATGAATTCTTCTACAGGTTAGGGGGTAACAAAAATTGTTTTGTGCAATACAAAGATTTAGATTTTAAGAATGTTGCTTGATTAAAAAATAAAATTTAAAAATAAATAGAAAGAAAAAAACAAACAAACAACTAAAAAACCCCTCAAACAATCCCTACCAGCAGAAAATAAATTCCACAAAACCAAACAAACAAAAAAAAAATACACCACCCCCCCCCCCAACAACAAACCCCAAAAAACCCCCACAACTAAAAGCCAATGCTCTTGCTCTTTCCAATGGCTGTAAGCCCTACTAAAATTTGGAACACAAATTTAACTGCAAAGACAATTTCTTTGCCAAGTAGATACTTTCAGAGTAAATGCTACTCTTTTTGTGTCAGATAGAGAGAGAAGTACTGGCTGAAGACTGGAAGCCCAGTCTGGTAACCCATCTTCTCAGATTGATTTGAGGACAGAGTTCTAAGTCACAAGCATAATGTACCAAAGATGAGTCCTTGTAAAAGGATCAAAGCAACCTGAACTTTAAAAGGAAGAGCAGTGCTGTTGCACCATAACTAGGAGAGTACAAAATCACCTTGAAAGCAGTGAGGCTGGATATCCACTGAAGGAGGTATGGTAGTTTCATATGAAAAAAGAATATCCAAACATGAAATAAAGGCTCAGCAGGAAAGAAGAAATGAGTTCATAGATTCTGGTAGAAGTTCTTGACATAATGGTTTTGACAGGACAAAAACGTGAGAGAATCCTTTCATTTGACCTTGTGATTGCGAGGACTTGAATGCACTTACATGTCTCAAAAGACTGTCCCCATAAGATACTCTAGTTAAAATGTTCAAAGAATTTCTATCATGCATACTTCAAGTATGCATATCTAGACCCATAAAAAATGATGGAAATTTGTTGCTTCAAAGGCAGGAATCCATAGGAAGTGTACAGATATGTACGCCCTACTGGATCATATCAATAGTTCATCTGATCTATTTCCCTGTCTCCAGTGTTGCAATTACTAGATTACTCGATGGAATCACCAGAAAATGAAACAAGAGAAAGACAAATCTTCTACCTACACCAAAAAGCATTATTGTAACCTTGACAAGTAGCAAGGTTGGCATAATGAGTGAAATAATTGCAGATCCTCCAAAAATCTTCGCTTGGGTGTCTTTTTTTCTCGCATTGCTAATTCTGAATATCCTTGCTTGGTGAATATTTTCATCTCACTAGAAAAACACAGTGTACCTTCTCTTTGAATTACAAGTCACTGGTTTAAAGTGTGAGAAACATGCAGTAGTTTGAGCTCTTTCTCCCATACTGTAGCAGAATGATGAAATAGTGGTCCATATGTGTTCTTCTCTTTTTTCTCAGAAAGGAATGTACCTATTCCCCTATTTACTCTGCAGCCAGCATCAGACTAAAGAGTTAAACGCATTATTAGCACTCATCCTAGACAAAGGGAAATAAATCTTCTAAATCAGAACAGAAACAAATTTTGCACAGGTCAGTGTGGATAGCACCTACAAGCAAATACATCCATCTTCTACTCCAGATGTCAGCACCACAACATTTGACCCGATGACAATTATTACTTCAAGTTTTGCATCTGATGTTCCAGTTAAAGATATCTTTGTTTGATTGTGTTATTTGAAGTAAACCTAAAATATTCTAACGACTTTATAAAAGAAAATAGATGCCATCAAGATCATATGCATGTAATTATTCCAACTGTCCTAAGGAAAGAGCCTTATATATATGAATCATTTTTTCCACCAAAGATTGCTCCTTTGGAAAGAGTGTTAGAAGAACAAGGGAGCATTCTTGAAAATAAGCATTTTATTTGTTATTTGTAAGTGTCAGGGAGTTGAAGTGCTTGTTTCTGCAAAATCATGTTAAAGTGTTTCTTACTTCCAGCTAATCCCCTAAAAAGAATCCACCAAATTTAGCGAAAGGCAGCAAACCAGTCTATTCATGGTCTGTCTGTTTCAGCCCAGATCATTACTTGGTGCAACAAATATGTTGTGCTCCCACCTAAAGAAATTTTTATACAGCCTCATTGCAAAGTGCTTAAACTCAGCAAGGACATCACATGGTGCCATACTCCTGTTACATTTTATGATTCTTTTTCATGGTTTACCAATAAAGAAAGAAAGTTTTAGCTAGAGACAGTTACTTGTATAATATTAGAAGGAAGAAAAGCTAGCTTAAGACTTCCAAAATCATTTGAATGCATAAAAAAACTTTGATGCAATGGGTGAGGAGGGAAGAACAGTTTTTCCTATGACAATAGAAAGAATAATATATTACTCTCAAACTGAGATATCATCTTATATTGTCTTTATGTGTAGAGATAATTCTCCAGTGCTGTCACCTGGACATCAGTCAGTAAAATATTTCTTTTAACTTTGCTTCACAGGACTGTTTACAACTAATGAACTCTAAAGTATTCAAGAGGTAATGATTAGCTGAATGCCTACTCTCTCATTTTTAAGCACTACACAATTCTTTATTATGAATAGCAGTATATGGTCCTCAGAGAGAAAATGGTTAGAGAAAAAGAAAAGTATAATACATTAAAAACAAAATATTATAAAAATAATGTATGCCCATAAAACCCCTGGGATATACAGATATTCTGTTATGTTGCAGCTCTTGTGCTGTAAAATGAAAATCCATGACAGGTACTGCATTAAAACTGCTGTAAACCAAGTTTTAAGTACTAAAAGGAATCATCTACTGGCTCTTCAGTATAACTCTTCCTTTAAAAATTCTATAGCCACGACTAGGAGCAAGATCCTTAGGGCTTGTCTTAAACTATGACTTCTTAATGTAAAGAACTTGAGACATTCTAGAGCTTTTAATTCTTCATTAATCTCCAGTACGTGCCTGCTTTGGAATCCTCTTGGTAATTTAGAAAATGTATACAGTGTTTAAAGGCACTACTGTCTCTTGTCTTCCAGGGACAATGGGGAGTAAAGAAACACAGAATTCTTTTAATTCCTTGCTGGTTCAGTTATCTGCAAGGCATAATATAGGACATAAGATATGTAGAGAAATCTCTTTGTAGTTACTCCTCTTTTTCCCTTTGCACTAGAGGTGAAATAAAGAAACGACACTGAGAAACATGCAAAATATTACTTTCCTTGTACTGTGTCAGATACCAGAAATGAGTAAACATGCAGGGAGAAATCATTTGCTACTAGAAGTAATGCTCTCCCTGGAGTAAATAGACACTAAGTAAATGTACTGTGACCTCCATTGCTGTTTTTCACTGATTTTCTTCCAAGGCAGTACAGCAATATGCTACCCCTGGCTAATGAGGCATTCTGAAATATCTCTCTCACTATGTCTAAATGTGCATGTCTCAACAGCCAAAGGAAATTTTCTGAGTTTGGGTGGGGTAACCTGAAGGGAGAAAAACAACCAAACTAGTACATAAATGTTGTTATAAACATTAGAAGGTAGAATTTTCACTCAACTCACCTTAACTCCATAGAAGAACACAGATCCTAGAGTAAAAAACGAATTTATTTACTGTGGTTTTTTTCTGTCTTGAATACCACAACCATGGTATAAGCCTTTCCAAATGCAGTCCTCATCTCTGCATGAGCAAATTCTCACTTTTTCCTTAAATTAGGAAATAATATGATGGTATACTATTTTAATTTTAAGTAGCTCCAAATATTTTTTTCTCCTAATACTAGGTTCAAGATGCTGCAGTAAGTTTTTTGTTAAATATCTATTGATTTGAAAGGTAGATTTAACCACCCTGAACATATATTTCTCTCTCAAGTATCACTGCAAATAGCAGAGCTTTGATCTGTTATATTGGTCAAAGGAACACTGATTTTTCTTTAACTCTGAGGTTTTCTTGGACATTGTTGGACTTCACTATGCTCCCATCTAAGCAGTTTAGGCAAAATGTTAATACCTGTGAGAATACTGCTTTCAGCTGCATGGATTTGGCCTGAAGCCATTAATTTCCTCCTGTCCTCCCCCAAGAAACATAATGACCAAAAAATATATTGGGCATGAAGTGAACTGTAATTTTTCAAAATGTTTGAATTGGAGTCAACATTTAAAGAGAGCCTTTGAGTTTCTACTTACCAGATGTAATCAAATCCAATTAATTCTATTTTATGTTTTATGTGGACCTACCCCTGAATGACTAACCAGTCTGAATTACCAAGAGATTTCCCACTTGTATTCCTAGCACGAGACAAAATCCTCATCACATTGAAGAGAACAGGGGCAGTTTCAAAGGACTGTGATTTCATTTCACAGTATCTATTGGCACTATGCCCACAGCAAAATCATTGTTGAAGATACACAAAAATCATCAGTCTCGATCCATAATCACCAGTAAAAAGACAAAGGATAAATTCAGGAAGTATTTGTTAGCAATGTGAATAAAAATTTAGCAGTGCCATTATTTTAAAGAATCTTGCTTAGTTTTTCAATGCAGATCAATACCATAATGCATCATGATGGCTTTGCATAAAATTGTTACAGCGCTACTGAAACTTCACTCCTGCTCATCACTTACAGACTGCCCCCACTAATGTCTGCCTGGATTACTTGTCATCCTCTGTGCTAGTGCTAGAAACCATTTCCTGGAGAGAGTATGGCCATTTTTCTTTGTTATGCCAGCCACTACCAGGGTAGACTACAAAATGACACACTTCATCTTGCAAGTGACACACACTACTGTGTGTGCTAGAGAGGTGCCCAGGTGTCCTAATGGGATCAGATGTGAATTCTGTTCAGCATCATAGAGTCACAGTGACTCTGTGAAAAGCCATAAGCAGCTTACTAACTGTATAAACAAGAAGGAAAGAGGACAAAATTAGGGTCTATTTATTAGGAAATAGATGTACAGGAAGATGGAGAGACTGCACCATGGCCACACAGTATCTAAACAGCATTGAAAAAGCTGTAAATCAATCTTATTTGCATTCTGTTTGCTACTAGACCTGTATTGCTCATTCACTGCTTCGTGAACTGCTCTTAACCTACAAGACATTGGTAGGAATTCTACAAAATCAAGATAAAAAGAGTACTAGTGGGATTGCTTATGCATTCTTTATTAGAATAACAAGGGCAAAATAGAGCTTCAAAAAAGGAGCATTCAAATTTTAGCTTAATTTTGTCATTGATGAGATTCATGTCTTCCCATTAGTCAGGTAGTATCCTTCTCCTCCTAAAGAGTTTTGCAGCATGCCAAGACAACTAAAAAAAAAAAAAAAAAACAGTGAGCCCTCCTCATTTCTCCTAAACACATCCCTTTTACTAGTATTATTTTGTTGCACTGCAACCCTCAATAATATAAAAATTTTATTGGAGGTGCAAGAAAACCCACCCTCAATGGCAAAGCAATGCACCTGGCCCTTGGACTTGTTTACTAAAATGCTGATATGTGCCTGAGACTGGACAAGGGGCAAGAAATATTACCCCAGATTCTTTATAAAATCATGCTTAATGAAATGCAAATAACCTGTGTTTTACATTGTAGAAAATTAAATGGCATATTCTAATGACTGTGAGTAATTCTAAATGATCTTGCTTTGATTTACACTGCTTGAGACAATGCCCATGCCAGGCCCCTGACTGGAACACTTGTGAAAACTGCAGGGGCTGCTGCCTGTCTTAGCTTGACACTGATGCTCCTTAGAGAACCTCTCACTGTGGCACTGAGATGATCTGTACTTGTAAGGCACAAACAGAGGATCATAAGCCCTGTTTCCTCTAGGGCTGGAGTCACATCTTGGGTGCCCTCCCTGCTTTCTGCTGGTTGCAGTCTCCAGATAATTGCCCAGGCTCTGCTCCCATCCAGATCCAGACTCAAAATGCCCAATTCAGACATGAACACATGGCAAATATTCAGCTGCACTCACACAGGTGATTTTACAGGTTCTGTTCTTTCAAATAGCTGATCCTGGCTTTCCTGAAGTGAAGTAAAACATTAGTCACACAATATCTGTGCGGACCTTGAGAAGAGCTGGCGCTCTTCTTGGGGGTAGCTGAGATCTGGCTGCAAAGTTACAGACAGACCACACTATGATAAATTAAATACAGTGTCATTTAGGAATCTTATTATATTGTTTACTATTTATTGTATTATGTTATATATTATATGACATGATAATACATCATGCTATTATTTAGGAATTGTTTCAGAATAGACTTTAATTGTTGGTTTCTCACATGATGCCTTGTATTTTTTATTCTACCTGAGCAGCCCTGAAGGAAAGAACTTGGAGTGAAAGAAAAACTCAATATGACCCAGAAATATGTGCTTACAGCCCTGAAAGTCAAGCATAATCCTGGGCTGCACCAAATGCAGTGTGACAAGCAGGTTGAGGAATGTGTTTCTCCCCCTCTGGTCTGCTGTCATGATACCCATGTGGAGTACTGAGTCCAGATCTGAGGACCCCAACATAAGTACATGGATCTGCTGGAGGAAGTCCAGAGGGAGGCCAGAAAGACAACCAGAGGGCTGGAGCACCTGTCCTAGAAAGCATGAGACTTGAAGCTGTTCAGCCTGGAGAACAGAAGGCTCTGGAGAGACCTTCTAGAAGCTTTACAGTACCTGAAAGGGCTACAAGAGCTGGAGAACTTTTTCCAACAGCATGCAGTGAAAGGACAGGAGGTAATAATATTAAACTGAGAGAGGGTGGGTTAAGAATGGATATTAAGAAGAAATTCTTTACTTTGAGGGTGGGGAGACACTGAGCTGAATGGGGTATTGAGCAGTCTGATCCAGTGGAAGGAGTACTTGTCCATGGCAGGGGAGATGGAACTGGATGATATTTAAGCTCCTTTCTATGATTGCATAATAAAATCTACTGTATCTATAACCACTTGTGTGTTGTGGGTGTATTGTCCCTACCTCATGATAAAGAAATTCAGCTTCAAAAGGAGAGCACAACCCCATGGCAAGTGTTTTGAATGTCTGCGATGCACCAGATGCACAAGCACATTTCAATGTCATACCAAACAGAAGTCAAACACTGCTGAATATCTTTTCTGAATGTCTCTTTTCATTAAGATTGTTGCCTTCCTCCTGTATTTTTAATTTCTCTAGATAAAGAATACAGACTGCTATTTCTGTGGCAGACATTTCTTTTCTGAACCAGAGATATGAAATGGTCTTTCAGCTCACTTTAATATATCTTTTTAAAATATACAGGCATACTGTTCTTAAGGATTTTCTTCTCACAAAGCAAAATCCATAAATGACAAATCTGTTCTCTGAGGACTTTCAAATTTTACTGTTGGTGACTAGCCCTAGATATTTTGCACTGGTTGTAAATTTACCTTTTAAGTTGCTTCCACGCTATCAGATTTGACTCCTGACACATTTTGGATGATTGAGGTTCAAATCTTAACAGCTGCTGAAGGACCATGGAAATAATTGTGTTGAAGGTGAGTAAAACATGACATCTCTCAAGAGAGTGGTGCATTTCTGGTAGGATGAAGCAGATTATATAGTCAAAGTCTTTCTCGCTGCAGAAAAGGTAGAGAATATTTTATTTTAGCTTCTTTTTAGCTTATTTGTCTATCTATAGAAGACTGGGAGTGGCACAAATGCTCTCACCTGATTCATGAATCAGTCTTTTCTAACTATATTTCATAGTCATAGTTAGACTGTAACCACCAGACAAACCATCCAGTTGAAAGTTTGCCTAACTATCTCAATCCCGTATTTCAGTCATTTCTGCAGGGAAACAAATAAACAAACTAACAAAAAACCCAACCAAACAACAACAACAATAACAACAACACCGAAAAGCCAACTCCAGACTAAAAAAACAGCAAACAAACAACCTTATTTTTGTGACACTATCAATCATTTGCTACTACTTTTCTACACTTGACTAATGACACATCCAGTAATTAGTTTCTGTTGCCAAAAATTAAATATCACATTTATATTTTTATATACTCGAGTGTTGAAAATTAGAGTATGAAAAAAGGCAGAAATTAAAATGGTGAATGACACCCTTAGGATGCAGTACAAACAGGAAACAAGAACATGATTAAATCAAGATAAAAGCAAAATTTGACCATGTTGGATGGATTATAATGGTTTGTTATATTTTAATTTATATGCAGATATGCTATAATTTCAACATTAGAAGGAGTAAAGTACGTTTTGAGCTATTGTTATAAAATATTTAGGGAACATCTACCTCACTAAACAGCAAGGAGAGACCAGAGAAGAAAAACCCAGCAAACTAACAGTTTTATCAGGAATTTAGAGTGCAGCCATTTAGAGAACAAACTGAAGTTTCATTTCAAACTTTCTACCTCTCATCTTTACCTTTGTCTCATTCTAAAGTGTTATAAGCACTTCTGAATGTTATTTGTGATTGTTCACAATAGCCTGAGTTGTACTTTTTTGATAGGATTTTTTTCCTCCCTTACACAGTAGGGAAAATTTCCTAGTATAATCTAAATAAAAATTTTTCAAACCAAACTCTTTGGAAACCTTTACACATGAAATTTTTGACACCTACTCAATGCATATTAAAGAAAAATAAAAATCTATGTATTGCAACTCTTTGCAGGCATTTTAACCCTTTGTAAGAGCACACAGTAATAGCTAGATGCATTTTAAATACCTCACAGGAAATACTACTCTTCAATCTGTTTTGATTTGAAAGATAAGTATCTGTCAAGGAAGGCGGGAACCTCCCTTGGAAAGAATATGACCCCCTTCTCTCAAAATCATTATAACTTTGAAATTAAGGGGCTTTCAGGAAAACATATGGAAAAGGGAATAACAGTTCTTTACTATGTGTAGAAAACAAGGCAGAGAAACAGCAACAGCAGCAGCAACAGCAAACAAAACCCAGAAAATCAGTACCAGCCGTCTCTCAGCCATTGAGCTCTTTCCCCTCGGGTGCAGTTCTGGTCACGGCCAGCAGGGGCGCTGGTGGCTCCCGGCTGGGCAGGGCGGGTGCGATGATTCCCCCGCTCCTGCAGGGGGCGCTGTGGCGTGAGCTCGGTGATTTCTCTGCACGTGGACAATGGAGGGGGAAGGGGCTCAGAGGTCCTGGGGTTTCCCCTGAGGCACCTGAGCAGATGGTGAAGGGTCCCCTGCTTGGTGAGGTCGGGTGTCAATAAAGTCCTACTGCAACAGCCACGCTTACGAGCAGAGCTCCACTTGAAATAAGTGGGCAAGGAGACCTGCTCCATTTTGACGCCTTTATTGTGAAATCAGCTCTGGGTGGGGGCCCGAGGGGTCACACTCACCATCGCTGCTGCTCCCTTTGGTGACATGGAGGAGGAGGTTGGCAGCTTTGCTGTACAGCAGAGCTGGGGCGTCCATCCTCACCAGCGTGCCTAGGAAGACGCCTTTGGGTTCGTTGTCTCAGGTCCTCAGCCTGCTCCAGTTCTTGTCAGGTTATGGTGACAACCTGGAATTACGCCAATGGAATAGAAGGACAGTTCTCAAGCAGGTCACTTAGTCCCTTGAACTGCAGCTTGGCTTGTATTTTCTAGGGTGTTATTCCTTTGCATGATAGCGGGGGTCTCGCAATTTACATATATGTCTGTGACCTTACCTTCTTCATTATAGCTAGGGCCATTTTGGGAAGCAGCGGAGGCAATACTCAATGGATTAAAAAAAGGATACAGGTAAGGGACTGTTGGGTAGGTTGATTAACAATATTGGTAATTAACAGAATTGACTCATTCAACCTGGTGATCAACATTTAACAACCAACGAACACGGTAACTATTGATTAACTGAGTTAACCTATAAACTCGTTCACACCACACTCATGGCAGAAGAAAGCAGCAGGAGATGGAACCCCGCAGTGGTGGTGAATTTCGCCCACAGCAACTGCTGTTTCTCTCCCCTCTGAATGCTGAGAGCACAAGAGGGCTGGGAGCTGCACCCAACCCCTTTTCCCCAGCCCAAGTCTCATGGTATCTCTGCCCTCCCCAGGAGAATGTCCCTCAGCTGTGATGGTAAAGCCAGCTGCATTCCTCCCCCTTCTCTGTGGTTACTTCTTCTGTCTCTCTCAAGTACCATTCATTATTGTTTCTTATCAAAAAAATGGGAGAAATTTCCATAAGAGAAAGAAACAAAATGAAAAATCATAAACCCCAACACTTACATTTTAGAACATTTTCAGATTTTTTGCTTGAGTGAGGATAATAGGTATTGCTAAATTCACCACAGATACCTCACAAACATTTTACAGACAAATGGAGTCTATAAACCAGTGTGTCCTTTACTGCGGCAAAAAGGCACAAAGAACATCTCAAATTAACAATTTCAAAACTTGTACTGAGTTTCTTAGGAGTGAACAGGGAATTCTTAGCAGTAGATACATTAACACTGTTCTGGGTTCCTATTTCAAATACCACAGGTTCAACAGACTGAGTAGTAGTAGTACTTTATCATAGTTTAAATATTGAACAGGACCTGTTTCCAGAAATTACCTACCTCTCACTGTAATACAAAATAATTATTGTAGAGACCCTATTTCACATCTTATGAAAACATATTTGAAATGAAGTTCATTCTTTGAGTCAGCTTTGTGGCAGTCCAAGTAGACCCTAGCCAGAAAGCAAAGAAAAACAAGAGAAAGCTACAAAAAAAAAAGGAACTTTAAATATTTTTCATTATTGTAAGCACGTTGCTTTTTCCATACAAGTTCAGTGAGAAAAAGAGAAAGCTATAAATAAAGGGACTTTTGATCTTTTCCATTATTGAAAGCACATTGCTTTCTCCAGACAAATTCAGTAGGAAAGTACATCTGTTTTAGCACACTACTTGCTGATACTTATTTGGTTGGCTGGTTGTTTCCTTTTTCTTCTTGATGAAGTTTCCTCTCAGCATTCTCTTCTCAAGCCTGAACAATCCCAGCTCCCTCAGCCTTTAGTCATAAGAGAGATGCTCCAGGCCCTTCATCATGTCTGCAAACCTCCACTGGAGCTGCTCCAGGAGCCCCACATCTCTCTTGTCCTGAGGAGCCCAAAACTGGACGCAGCACTCCAGATGTTCTTCAGCAGGGCTGAGCAGAGGGGTAGGTTCATCTCCCTTGACCTGCTGGAAATACCCTTCAGAGTCTTTCCAGAAAAGCCAGAAAAGTTTCCCCCATTTCTGGACCAAAAGCAGACCTTAATTATTATATTTCCCTGAGACTACCATGTAGGAAATATAGAGAACAGGGCATAAGTGTAGATGTTGCTTTACTCTCCATCATTGCTTGCTGTTTAGTAAGTTCCAAAATTGCACAGAGACACTTTTGAAAGTCCTCAATGAAGAAGCAGTGTAAATATAGCACAATGCATCCAGAAGATCTACATCTGCACTGCAAATACTTCACAGACAGACCGAGACTAGAGATAAATGTGGAAACTTGAGATTATATCAACATCCCCCACTTACAAGTTTTCTAACATGGAGATCTAACTTTTAATAGAAAAAAATTCTCATTGAATGCATGAATACATGCATTTATTTATTTTGATCCAAATGCCCAAGGATAATCCATGAGGCCCTTTAAATATAGTAAGAATCTTTGATTTGAAGACTCTTATGAGAGATAAGAGACTAAACACTTCATCTATTTTTCCTGCCCACAGTTTCAAATATAACAGCTACTAACCATCTCAGCAAGAAGCAATTGCAGGAGTGTTTATTTTCATCAAATGACCTAGCAGAGCAATAAACAAGTTTATCAAAGGGTTTTAAGACACAAGAATGTGCTGCTTACTCCAAGTAAATAGATATGCATAAATGTGCAGAGTTTCATTCTGATTTCCCTGTGGTATTTTATAGGTAAAGACGGAATACATCTCAAATATCAAATTCTAAAATAGTTCTAAACAGTTATATACACAATTCTTCATCAAATTAAGTAACAAAACTAGAAGCAGAGTGCTGGGTTCAAGCTACTGGAAATTGTAAATATGTAACAAATGAAAGTTGCACAATACAGGATTACTTGTAAAAATATAAGTACACATAAATGTGACTGCTTGAATTTTAAAGGTCTTGTGATGAGCCATCTGGCCATAGGTGCACTAGCAAATAATTTCAGCTGAATCTGCTCCTTTTGCTTGTATGTTTTCTGTTACCAAAACAAGAGAGAATAAAAGCAAGATTCTCACATAAGGGCCATAGTGTTGGATTAAAAATGAGTGGAAAATATAAACTTATGTTCAAAATCAATTTGGTTCTGTCAAGAGCTCAATGCAAAGAAACAATCTGGCTAAGTCTGTTTCATTTCAATGACCTAAAATCTCAGCTCTTTCTAAATATATTTAGACTCTACTATAGTTTTGACTAACAAAAAAAAAAAAAAGAAAGAGTCCTTATAAATCTCAAAATGTTTATGAGATTGCAGTAGGTTAGCTCTGAGAGTGACCAAGATAAAAGCAGATACCATTTAGATCTGGGGAAAGTGTGACCTTTTAAAAAGTCTATGTCTAGCCAACACTAAAAAGCTGTGGTGTTCTGATCAATCCTCCTGTTAAGAAACTTAATTTGAACTTGACTCTGGCTAAAACTGAGTGTTCAGTACCACTAAATCAAGGAAATTTATCCAAGTTGGCCAGGAAGTTTTAGGCCAAACAATTTTTCTTTAAAAAATTATGTTATTAAAATGCACAATTTCATAGAAAATTATAAGAGATATTTTATTTTATTGAGTTCAGATTTATTGGAAGAAAAATTTTAGCTGAAAATCAATATGTAAATCAAATTTTTATGGATAACCACTGTTCATTTCAAAGCTACGTTTAGTAAAAATTATTAAAGAAAGACGATGTTGACATAAAAAATGTAGGTTTGTGATTATCTAAGTAAAATAATTTTATCTGCTCCCCACCAAAAATTTCTGTCTATAATTTTTTTACCATTTTTTACTTTTGACCCTATTTTTATGAGGGCATATAATGTATTTTTTACTAAATGTGCAGGAGATAAATCTTTATTTTCCTACCTTGTGTATTATTGAATCTCATGCGCTCTCCCTACTTAATTGATTAATACTTAGACAGTAAACCAATACTCATGTGAAGTTTGGTTGAGTACCAAACACATGGGACCAACAACTGCTGCAATTCATTTTTACACTCTTTACATGGTGGGTCAATTTAATACTATTTCTATCTATACTTCATATTTTTGATTCCTTTGAGTTGAAGATCTTTATGTGCTCTTCATGTCTATTATTTTCTCTCTGGATCCTTCTAATTAATTTTGCCTGCTTTCAATTTATTAACTGCCAAACTGGATTACATGTATTTGCAGAGCCATGATTTTTCTTTTGTTCTCTTTCTTTTATTTCAACCTCAAGGCTATATCTACAGTCCTCATTAGAATGGCTGAGGGACAATATTGTGGAGCCATAAGGCTTCATAAGGCATGGCACAGCTCACATCCATAAAATTGAAATCTCTTTTCTTCCTACCAAAGGCAGACTGTTAGAACTGCTATTGCAATGGTCATTAACATACACATTCTGGGACCAGAATGGAATAGAATAGAATAGAATAGAATAGAATAGAATAGAATAGAATAGATTTCACTCGCAAGAGACCTACAGCAATCACCCAGCCTAATTGCCTGACCACCTCAGGGCTGACCTAAAGTAAAAAACCATATTTTTAAAGACATTGTATAAATGCCTCTTTTAAATACTGACAGGCTTGGGGCATTGACTACCTCTCCAGGAAACCTGCTTCAGTATTTGACCACCTTCTCAGTAAAGAAATGATTCCTGATATCCAGTCTGAACCTTCACAGGAGCATCTTTGAACCATTATCATGTCCCATCACTGGATCTCAGGGCAAAGAGCTCAGCACTTTCCTTCTTCACTTCCCTCCTCGGGAAGCTGTAGAGAGTAATGAGATCACCACTCAGCCTCTTTGTCTCCAAACTAGACATGCCCAGACTCCTCAGACGCTCCTCACTGGATGCAATTCCTTACAGCTCTTTCACCAGCTTTGTTGCCCTCCTCTGGATGCATTCAAGGAACTCCACATTCTTCTTGAATTGCAGGGCCCAGAACTGCACACATATGGCTTTACCATACTCATGGTAAAGCCACACCAAGGCTGAATACAGGAGGATAGTCACCTCCTTTGGCAGCTGATGTCAGGATGTGTTTGATGCCCCCAGGATGAGGTTTGTCCTCAGGGCTGCCTGGGCACACAGGGCTGGCTCACACTGAGCCTGCTGCCAACCAGCATTCCCAGATCCCTTTCTGCAGGGCTGCCCTCCAGCCACTCCTCCCACAGTTTGTAATTGCACCTGGCAGTACTCTAGGGTGTACTCAATGATGATCTGCATCTACTTCCCAGATGCAGAATTTTGTCTCATTAAATTTAATTCCATTGATGTTTGCTCAACGCTCAAATCTATCTAGACCCCTCCGCAAGGCCTCTGGTCTCCCAGGAGACCCAAGAGCACCTCCCAGACTGGTATCAGACAGCAAACCTGCTAATGGTGAACTCAACTCTGGCATTGAGATAATTGATAAATAGATTGAGCAGAACTGCATCTAGAATTGGAGTCTGCCTATTGTCACCCATCAAATGTGCCAAGGGGAGCACTATTAATTTTATAGAAGGGACAGTCAGGAGTCAGCACTCAGGTCCAAGACCTCAGCCCCAAAGTCCAAGGTTATTTCTAAGGAGATACATGGAGTTGTTCTGTAAAGCAAAACTATGATTGAGGTAGCTCCTTTGTTATACAAGCATTCCAGAAAAAGTGGGTAGGCAGGAGTCAGTTCCCAAAACCTTGTAAACCACCAGCAATTTGGCATGTCAGTTAGTTGGGTGGACGTGTCCTGACACTTTCTGAACCTGAGAGTGTCCCCTGAACAGGGAAAGCACCAGTGACCATAACTCCAGTGCAGCACTTGCTCATTCCCAGGTATAAATGAGCAGCTGGATGTACCCAGCACTTTCAATCTATGAAGATAATGCATACACTATAAATATATATGTTTGATAAGATTTTAAATTAAAAACCTTGCAATTTAAAGGCAATGAGCAGAACTAAATGGGCAATTGTAACCTAACAGGGATACCAATAAACCTCTAAAATTTTTCAAGCCAAAGACAAGATCCAATTTTCCACCATCGCTACCACCACTGTGCAAAGTTCCAGAGCTCAAACACAGTTATTCAAACAATAAACCCCAGAGTCTTCTGCTCTGATGCAAATTACGCTATCCATAGAAGACCCTCGCTTTCACTGCTAAAATCACACCTAAGATGCTCACAAGAGCGGTAAAAATGCTTAACATGGGTAATTGATATTGATTTTAGCAGCAAATATTCACTTGAATGTGCAAGACACAAGCAGCGGCAGGATGAATTTCCTTTTTTCCTTAATGACTCTTCTTCTTATTTGTGGAATTCAGTTAATAGGGCAAGCATTACAATAATTTTATTCTATCTCCTTTGTGAAAGAAAATGCTTTCTAGAAGCATTCACATTGAAAACGTGGTGACTTTTAACATTTTGGAAGTACATGGCCATTACATAGAAGAAGATTCCTATCTGTATTCCTGTTCTTGAACTTCCTTGAGTGCCCCAGATGTCCTACTCTGCGTTGCATGCACAACAAATGCTTGGGGATACACTGGGAATAGCACATAGCTCAGTACCAGGCTGGACCTTTGACAGAAGCTGTAGGCTTGCAATTTCTTCAGCTGGAGAAATACAGAGTGGGAATGGGATACTACAGTACTTGAATAAATGCTCATCCTTATTCCATGAAGGACTGTACAGAACTTACACAAAGATAAACTAGTCTGATCTGACTGTAGATACTTAGAGGAATGTCTGAAAAATGCATTTTGTCAGTATTACATATGAGAGGGGAGCTTGAACAAGTCCTGCCTTTGAATCAGATTTCTGGCAGTAGCTCTGATTGAGGTGGACTCTGCCCCAGATTGCTCTCACTCACAAGTTCTTGATAATGGCTGATTAGTCTATTACAAAAAGAATTATTTATTGAATAGGCACAAAATTAACAGACATAAGACTTTAAACAGACTATTTACTACCCAGGAATAAAACAAAAATAATTACTAGTAGATAAAATACAGTGCACAATAAAGGCACCTATATTACAGCTGGCAAAGAAACAGTATAGATTAGGATTCAATGTAACTCACCACCAAATTGATGGTCCTACATGTTTCCAGGGTGTGTGGAGGAGGCCTTTGCCTCTGTGAAAGTTTGTGTAGCTCTTACAGTTTGTGAAGTAGTGTTTGTCTGTCGGGAATTCCAGTTTATCTCCCCACATCTGTTCTCATGCCCAGTTGTTTATTGGGAATTCTACCCCTCGCACCAGAGAGAAAAATTACTAACTTGTCAGGGAGGACTTACTAGTCAAATGAGCTGGCCTGGGTTATCTCATCAATTCATGGTGGGGGAAGAATGTCCAGAACTATCACACCACCTGATGGACAGTGCAGACAAGGTCTTCTGTGGTAGAGGGGATGTCCTGCCACAGTCAGAAAAGCTAAAACTTTTTAGAGTATTTATGCCTATATTTATTTTCTTCACCAACACTTCTCACTGGAGTAAGATTTACAAAATTTGGAGGACATTTGCGGAGCTAATGAAAGAAGGCACCTCATATCCCTGAGACTACAAATCTGAAATTTACAGGCTAAGCATACATGGGAATTTGTCATTAATCATTCCAATTTGGAGCTCCTCCTCTGACATATACATACACTTGGAGATTATTTGCCTTGGAAGAATAACCACTCTGACAGTCAAATTCAGCTTCTGTATGGTATAAGTGTAATAAGCCAAGGGGTGATTACCCTTCTTATAGGAAAAAAAACCCAATCAAGACTGGAGATATGTATATTGATATGTACAACTGATGCTTTTAAAGAACTGTTAGTCTCACCTGCAAGCATTTTTTAAATCATTTGAGTGGGTGTGGGGATTAAATATTTAATTGGCACAAAAAATGTAAGTAATTCTGAAAATATTTCAGCCACTATTAGCAAGAAAGGAAGAGTCTTATATCTTTGAACTCTATTTTATAGAAAGGATACAATTGTAGACTGAAAAGAACAAGAAACAGAGTTGTTTAAAAATTACTTCTGCATATAAGGAAACACAGCACACCAGCCTTCTATGGAGCCATGAATAGATGTCCTTTCTTCCTTTCTCTTCTTCCATCTCTTCCCTTTTGTCATGTTTTCTCAATCCACATAAATATAGTTGCATATCCTCTTAATACCAGTTTGAGGAAAGGAAGCACTGTTTCAATTTTTCAGAGACACTGAAGAGTAAATGTGAAGCCCTGGGTCACAGAGCAAGTCTGTGACTGAGCTGGGCAATGCAATATATTTTTCAGAGTTTCAGATCAGTCCTTTATTCACAAAATATTTCGGCCTTCTAATTAACTCGTCACCAATAAATGAAATGCTTTTGACAGTTGAATAAATATGTTTTCTTTCTTCACTTTATGGATGGCAGAAGGAGTCATAAAAAGTTTCCGGGACATGCATATGAAAGCTTGGTAATTACAATTTACGGAATAATATAAGCCTGTAAGCCACAAAGCAAGACAGTGGATAAAAAAAACCAAGAAAGAAGTCATGAGTTTCATTAAAACATTACACTGAGCATAAAACATCTGCCCAACTTGTTGACAAGATCTCAACTCATTTACAGCCATTTATGCTGGACAGCAGTTATGTTTTATATTCTGTGGTGGCAGAAAAGAGCTTAGTCCCAGGCAGCTTAGGCTACACTGATGTGGGTCCAGGCTTATCAGACACCAGCTGGAAAGCACTGCCACACGCTGCAGCTCTGGCTTATTCCAGCCACAGCACATGAGGGACCTTGGCACTGAGTAGGCTTCAAAGGAACAGAAAAGAGTCACAAATGCCTAACGGTTATTAATCATGTGAAAGCAGGAACTGGGAAAAAGTTGGTGTATACTAATGCAGATTCCTGTTTGGAAAGCTTTTTGGAAAGCAGAGGGCTGGCTAGCAATCTGGCTCCAAGGAGTAGCAAAAACTCACAAGGAGAAACATGCCAAAGAAAATGAATATGCATTTTGTACAGGAAAAAGAATACTTAATGTACTTTAAAGTCTTTTCATATACAAACTCAAATCCTCCTTCCACATACAGGCTACCAGAAGTATTGTCAGCAACAAAGAATGTAAAAAGTACAGGAAACCACAATATGTCCTATTTTTGTCCTGTATTAATAGTCAGTTTGGGTTTACTTTGTGCTGTATCGAAGCACTAAGATTTGAAAAATTGTAAGCACCTGCTTTCTTAACTGCCTTCAAATGTAGCTATAGGTGGTGCCCAAATTTCTTGGAACTCACTACTGTAGCTAAATAAAGAAAATTTATCCAGCTCTATATTCATTTGCTCTGTATGGGGAGCAGAGAATCTGGGAGCATGTAAGGGACAGATTGAAAACCCCAGTGGTATTATTTTAGAGTAAATCAATTAAGTTTTCAAAGTGTCTTCCAGGACCCAAGACAGGTCCTCCTCCACCTTTTCAGTCAGAGTAGTAGTCCTCTTTTCTTTCTGCTTATAAAAATAAACTAGTTGAGGCAAAACTGACCTAAATGAAATGCCTTTTAGTGCAGGTAGAGATTAGGAGAGCTACGCCATAAGCTTCTGAGATGTAATTTCCAGCACTAAAATTGCTACTTTAAAGCTCCTGGATTATATTTAACAGAGTACTAAATTTTAATCCTTAAGATTTTTGCAGTTCTGGGATTGATCTCTAGATTTTATGTAGGGCTTCCAAAAGACAAAGGATGTTGAACCTTACAAGCAGCTTTTTTTTCCTCTCCTGCTCCTGGGCTGGCTGAAGAAAAGATAAATTAAGTCTTTGTGAAAAATGGGTATTTTATAATTGGCTTTTCACAAATATTAAAATGAATATTATATGTGATATGTTAGGAAGTTATGCTGTATTAATTCTCTTAAGTAGCCCGCTAAATATAGTTTTAGGTTATAACAAAATGTTAAAATAGAAACTATGCTATGTAAGATACTTTTTTAAAGAAAGGACTCTCACTGAGATAGCAGCCACAGGACACCTAAATCTTTCAGAGAAAGAGAATTTATTGCCCCATTATCAGAAGAAATTAACTTCTTCCTGCCTCGCTCAGCTCTGAAGACGCCGTTAGGATTAGGAGGAAGAAGCTGACACTGACCAGACAGAATCCTGTGTTTGAATGGAATTTATGCATCATGTATGAGGTGTATGAATATGCAACAGGCTATTGCTTTTAAGGGTTAATCCTTTGTAAATGTGTGTGCTTTTTCCAGCTTATGTTGTCCAGAAAAACATACCCAGACCATCCGTAACTCTTTGTTTCTATTGTTTCATATTGTCCTAATTCAAATTGTCCAAACTATTATTACTCTAATTGTATTACTATTTTTATAACCATTTTATTACTATTAAACTCTTAAAATTTTAAAAACAAGTGATTGGCATTTTTCACAGTCTTGTTAATATTTACCTAATAATCAGAAATTTATTTCTAAATGCTTTTTAAGTTAGGTGACTGTCCTGGTTTTTTATGCATTTACAGAACTGATGCAAAGCATCACTTATTTTGCATTTACAGAAGTGATGCAAAGCTTCTAGCCACTGGAAAGCTGTACACGCCTGTGTGGAGAACACTTGTGAAAAGACGAAAGAAACGCGGGAACTTATTTTCTGTCCATCCTGGGAACAGGTATCAAGGCCTGGCCCAGCCTCTGTCTCAGCTGGGCTGGGCCCGGCAGGCTCTGCCAGGCCCCTTCCAGGGGCATCCGCTGTCTTCCCCACCATCGGCGGCCAGGCAGGGCAGGCAAGGCCTCGGAACCAATGCTGGGCTGGGCCGGGCCGTAGCGGCGATTCCAACACCTTGCAAAGCCCTGTGAAAAACGCCAATCACTTGTTTTTAAAATTTTAAAAGTTTAATAGTAATAAAATGGTTATAGAAATAGCAATACAATTAGAGTGATAAAAATTTTGGACAATTTGGATTAGGACAATATGAGACAATAGAAACAAAGAGTCACAGATACCTTTTTCTGGGCAGCATAAACCTGAAAAAGGACACCCGTTAACAGAGGATTAACCCTTAAAAACAACAGCCTCTTGCATATTCATACACCTCATACATGATGCATAAATTCCATTCAAACAAAGGATTCTGTCTGGTCAGTGTCAGCTTCTTCCTCCTAGGGGAGAAGAAGTTCATTTCTTCTGATAATGGAGCAATAAATTCTCTTTCTCTGAAAGATTTAGGTGTCCTGTGGCTGCTATCTCACTGTGAGTCCTTTATTAAAAAAAATATCTTACGTAGCATAGTTTCTATTTTAACATTTTGTTATAACCTAAAACTATATTTAGCAGGCTACTTAGGAAAATTAATACAGCCTAACTTTCTAACACAACACGTATAATTTCATTTTAATATTTGCGAAAAGCCAGTCATACAATACACATTTTTCACAGCCCTGTCCCCCTCCCCAGCCTGAGGCCCTTCCTGTGGGATGCAAGAGCAGCATCAGGCCGGGGCCAGAGGTTTGCTTGGAACCACCGGGCAGGGGAGAGGAAAAACCAACAATCAGCACCCAAGGCCCGCCCAGCCACAGTTCTGGCCACAGCTCTGGCCACAAACACCGAGCCCAGCCAGGATCAGGTGACCATATGCAAGCCCAAAGCAAGATATTAACTCTTTCAGTACTTCAACCCTCCTTTGAGAGAGAAAAAGGAACATGAAACAAGATACAAGCATGAAAAAGAGCAACATAAAGACATCAAAGTCAGTAAAGAAGAAGCAAGGTCCCAGATGGGAGGGAAGAGACACCTTGATCTAAAATCCCCTTGTAAAACTATAAAGAAAAAACTCTGTTTCCCTATAACACATAAAAGCAAGGGGAGATGAAATGTTCAAATTGATATCAAGCAAAGGCCTGCATACCAAAGTAAACAGATGTTAAAGTAGCTATGATCCTATGAGAAATTTAAACAGACAGAAGTGTAGCCCCATACCCCTGAGAAGAAAAATATCTGTTGCTAGAGATGAAGATGATTTTAGAGATAGATAATAACTTTTACCTTTAAACAACTCATCTTTAAAACAATACCCCATAAGTTAACATGACCCATAAACACAGCTGTGAGAAAAGCTTATAGAAAATGAGAGGGACTTCACGATTACAGATTTCCCTGGGCAGCTGCTATTCATGAAAAAAATTGAAAGCCATGAGAAAACTCTTTTCCTTATAGAAAAATGCTACAGTGGCAGCAGGGTGGAAAGCGTGCCATGACTCTCCTGAGAAGCATCCCAAGGATGCCTCACAAGCACAGGCACATCCTTCTTCCAGCCTGGCAAGCCATGGTCAGCTTCTGCTTCTTCCTCAGGGCGACACAGAGGAAGAGACAGGAGCCTTGTATGGCATTCCACAGTGATAGCCTTTATTAAGAGCAGGGCACTCTTGCGAAGAGTGCCAGGGACAAAAGCTCCAAGAAGCCAGGGCAAAACAGGGGTTTATATAGGGAAAGTAAGGTGAGACAAATCTTGGGGACCAATGGGGTAAGGGTGCAGGGGCGGAGTAAAGGGGAAGAGCAAATGGGTTATAAAGAATCAACATAGGGTCACAAAGGCTTCTGGGAGCTAACCCTAACCAAAAGTTTGTGGTTCAGGGGTTGGCCCTCCAGGGGCATGCCGCAAGCCTTTGCCTGGTTGGATCTCCAGACCACACAGAAAAATGTCCGTAACATTAGCAAGATTTCTCTCCCTAACTATACTAAAGAAAAACTATCCTAGAAGTGGTAAACTAACCGAAATTTTAGGGTTTGTTTCTTTACATTGCTAGTAAGGAAAAAGGAAAAAAAGGTTGTGAGGGGAAAAGAAGTATTCTGAAAGTTTGTTCTGATTCTTATTCCTCTTTCTTTTAGTTACTGTTAATAAATTTTTCTTTGTATCCTTTTAAAGTTTTGAGCTTACTTTACCCTTCTCCTAATCCTACCTCACAGCAGGAAGTGAGTGCACTAGTGATTAACACTAAACCACCGCAGTGATGTAAGAATTTCCTCAGTTCCAGCACAAAACAATTAATCAAATTTGTCTTTAATCTGAGAAATAGAGCAGGATATGCAGTTTATAAGTCATATATACAATTTTAACAGAAAGACCAGTTCATTTGTTCTATTAAAAATGCTCAACTTGTATCATGTAAGTCATATAATTCCTTTCTCCTTTAGCTAAACCATTGATGTGTCTATGCCATCTCAGTAACTAGAAAGTCTTCAGCAAATAAAGCCAAGAGAAATCTATTAGTTGAGAAATTGAGATCATCCATTCAGTTGTTTCATCTTGATAGCTTCATTTTGAACAAAAGCTGTATTCTCTCCTCTCCTCACCTCATAGTTATACCTGAAGGAAATTCTCCAGTCTAGTTTTCAAGGGGGAAAAAAGGCTGTGATGGCACAGAGAAATGTGACTGATATAAGCAAAACCAAAGAAAAAGACATCTGTGCTGGTCACAAAGGCATGGTTGAAGAGCAGAGTTTTGGATTCATGCATAGTCCCAGAGGACAAAAGTACTACATTAGCACCATCTTTCAAGAAACACAGGCCTCCAGGAAAACATTTCTGTTACACAAGGAAGTAAGAAGCAAGCTGTGCTACCCTTTTTGGGATGGGAAAAAATGCTTTTTTCATTCTGACTTGCCTTGTCTTTATGTTAATAGGAAAACAATCTTTGTTTCAGCCAGTGGTACTACATGCCAGAGAAAGAAACTATATTCAGTCCAGCCAGTGCAGCATATCATGTTACTGAATATTTTCTTCACTTTATTTTTTCAGTCCCAATAGCCTCACTGGCATAAGTAGCTTGCAAATTTTTCAGAGCATAAACCCATAAGGAAATGCAATATTGACACAACTACAGTTACATGGCTCATCAAAATATTCATACTGAATGTACAAAAGTAGAGCATAAATCTATATCTACAGCTAAAGCAAAAAGAGAAGATGGAGATAACAGAGTCCTAATTATGTATGGCTTGCTTTACACACAGTATAGTTGGAGATGAACATGTAAAATAAAAAAGCATATGGTCATGCTATACAAATCAGAAAAGCACCAAAAACTAACCAAAATATTTAGCATTCCCAAGGACACTTAAAACTGCTTGCTAACAATATTTTATACAAACATAAGGAAAAAACCAAAATAGGGCAAGTCTTTGGGAATTGTTTTGTTTCTTTTTTTTTTTTTTTAATTCTAAAGAAAATATAAGAAAACTCTGAATGGTAAGTTAATTAAACTTTAAATGGTGTTTGTCAGCAGAAATTACAGTACTGTTCAAAAGCATACCCAGGAATTCTACTGTGTTCATTATACACAGACACTGGTTGAAGCTTCATTTCAGGAAACAGAGGCTATATCTCTTTCACCTGAGACAAATCTCTTGGGTCCTTCAGCTTTCTCACCTGCAGAGGTGTGTTTATATCATTTTATGTGGTGGCTGAGGCAGTAATGAAAATAATACATGGAGGCAAAATGTTATTTTGAACATACAAAAAGTATGTGTTAAATATGAAATGCATTTGTCACTAAGGAACTTGTTGGGCACTATGATTCACATCCAGCAAGCTTATTTACAGAATCATAGAATGTTTTGGGTTGGAAAGGACCTTAAAAAATGATCTGGTTCCAGCCACCCTCCTATGGGCAGGGGCATTTCATGAGCTTCATGGCAAGAAAAATCTGACTCAATACCAAAATATTTGTAGGCAGCTACATAATACAGAAGAAGCAAATTTTCTATCAAATACGACTTTGATCAACTAATTGTAAACTGCTTATTGGAACTATTTAGAAATATGCTTATTTCATTTAAAAATTATTAGAAAATATAGGGTTAAGGAGAAGAATAGGACTTCACGATGATCTATTTAGTTCCTGGTAAGATTCAGATTTTCATTTCTGAAAGAAAAGTAGAGAATAAGCGTACTAAATTTACAAACTACTCCAAGATACAGTAATGCATGTACATCGGAGCTCAGGATAATAATTCGAATTGTTTCAATGGGATGGAGCTCTAGCCTGGAAAGTGGGGAATGCACTTCAGAATACTTTGAAGGATAGATAGAATCATAGAACTATAGAATAGTTCTATTGTGCAAGGCATTCCACCACATTTCTGTGACTGTCCAGGACTTCTCAGGCACTGTCACATGAGCTTCAGGGTCCTGGCATCTGCCTCAGCTCCTCCTGAGCTTTCCCTGGTTTGGGAAACTTCTTTTTATCTGCTGTTTCTTGAAGAAGTCTGGGTTTGGATGTTGCTTTTCAGGAAGATATGAATCAACTCTAGAAAGACCAAAGATGAGTTTAGAGAAACAGCAGAGGTCTGGAAAATCTGACTAATGAAGGCATATGAAAAACATCGAGGCAGGAGACACTGATCTGCAAATGTCGATTGTTTAGTTATAAGAAAGAGAATAAACCCTTTTTCTTGTCATTTGTGTGAAGAACAGACAATAGGCAGCTGAAAGGGAGGAAGGGAAATTGAGATTAAGCTCAACAAGGCACAGAACTATTGGAAATCAATGTCAATGAAATATATTCCATTTCAAGCCTTGCAACCTTAAAAACAAAAGAAACAAACCAAAAAAGTTCCCCTGATTTGATGCAACAAATCCCAGTTTTGTGTGGGTAATGGTCATCATGGCATGTTGAGGTATTTACTACACCTATTGTCTGTGATTGCTTTTCACTGCTCTGGTCCTGCTGGCCACACTACTGATGATACAATTCCAGGATATCCCCAGGTTTTTGCCTAGAGTAGTAGTGCTCTAGATATAAGCCTTGTTTTTATTGTAATTTTTGAAGAATTTTAGTCATTTTAGACAATGAGGCCAAGGAAAACATATTGTAGTTTCCTTATTGAGAAGTATGTGCTCACTCCACAACCACGACCAGAATTGTCTTTTTTTTTTTTCTTATTTTATTATCCAAAAGTTTCATCCTCTCATGAAGGACCAGAGACAATTACAACCAACTTTATCAGCTACTGTGTTATCTCAGGTGATAGAAATTTATATGGGGAACCAAAAGATTCAACAGTGCTGATGATTCATATGAATGTTAACATAATTAGGTAAATAAAATAAAATAATAAAAAGCAGAAAGTAAAACTGAAGAAATGTCACATATGCATGCATATACTCAGAAGATTTGAATTTAAAGAATATACTAAAACAGGTAAAATAAAATTATTTCACATGTTGGAAAAGTCAGAATGGTGACAATATTTGTAAATTTAATTCAGCCTCTCTTGTACATTAAAACCATATATTGGGGAAATTTTTACACTGAATGCCAGGAAAATAACCTCATCATGCAGAAGAGATCAGGTCTAAGGATGAACTATGGAATGAAACAAGATCTCCAACTATATTCATGGTAGGAAGCAGCAAACACATAGTGAGCACTGCTGGTGAAGCTCAGTCTAATTATATCTTCCTTATTTGCTGAGTGTTTGACTTAAAACATCTGCAGCCTACGTTGCAGAGTTGTTGTAAACTGATGGCTGCACATTAAGTCGATGTGAACCATGCAGAAATATGTGAATCCTATCCAGTGTTAGCAGCAGACAGGATAAATCCCATATGCACCAAATTACACAATGTAAAAGCAATAGTTCTTTACACAATAACCTCTCTGACTATCAGTTCCCATCTGTTTAGAACAGATTTTAAAAAGCCATTTATCATAGTGGTGTCAGAACACTGACATTACTGTTTATCAACCATTCATCTGTGAATATGATAAGTCCCAAAGAAAAATCCATGAGGAAAATCAATTTGGCGTCTGTGGAGGTAGAGGTTGTTGAGCCAAATGCTACAAAACCATGTTCACTAGAGCAGCTTTGTGAATTCTGCATAAACCCTGTGCTACAGACAACAGGGAAAACAACAAGATTAGAATGGGATCAGAATGCATAAGTAAAATGGAAAAAAATGAAGACAACCTCTATTCTTGATGCCTCAGGTTTTAGCTTTTATATTTTTCAGAGTCTGTGCTGCTTTAGTGTGTAGTTCTGAGCTTCATATTCGGGGATAGTAAGCTCTCTTCACAGAGTAGGGAGACAATTTCTTCTCTAGCTGGGGACCAAGGACAAATGATCCAAATTTCAGGCCCAAGAGCATAAACAATGGTGGACTGAAGAGAGAAAAACAAGAAGGATGGGACTTCATAATCTAAAGCTGTAATTGGACAATTAACTCCAATATGATAATGGACCAGAACTTATAAAAGTGTGGGACCTCGTGACCAGTGGTCCATTTTGTGACCATTTTGGGTCCATCTTGGGTGCAGCCCTGGCTGGGCTCTTGAACTGCCCAAGGTGAATCCATTGAGGCCCTTTAATAAATCCCTACTTTATTCTTTAACTGCTGCCTAGTCTCTGTTCCAGGTCAGCCTTCACAAGGCATCACTCTGATTCCAGCATTTCCTAAGTAATAGATTACTTAATTTACAATGTATCGGTGTTATTCTAATGTGGATTTATTTTCTATGTACCACCTATAATGGTATACATGAGAAATGTTCCTTATTTTTGAAATAATCTTTAAGGGCAGACTACTGTTGAAAGAAACTTATATTCCATTATCTTATGGCTCTGAAATGCATGAATCCTTCATGTATTTATAATGTGTGTCTCAGAGTAAGAGAACCAAAAAGTTTCCTAATTGTTAAATTAATCTAAATTATTCTGTTCTTAGCTGCTGATTCTTGTAATTTCACCAAACTTAATAATTTCAATGGGTGTTCCTTAGTCCACATAATTGCCTTTTTTTATGAAGTCCAAATAATTTTACTTGTTTTCCTGAAGAAAAAAAAGTTGAAGCATCTGTTCTTAGTGTCTAAAATGAAAAAAAATTATTCACAAGAGGAATAAAGGCCCAGTATAGCCCAACTGAATAGCTGCATTCTTGTCTCTAAGAACATTTACTCTGATTTTAGGCTTTGGTACTTTCCTTCATATTTCTGTGAATTTCTCGAATAAGATCTGTGTAAAGAATTAACATAATACAGATTGTGTCTAACAAGACACTATTTGCCACAGAGTCTTTAGTTCAACAGAGAATGCCCAAAATATGTTTGGTATGGCAGTTTGTTGGGTTCCTTCTTCCGTGTTTTTGTTCTCTTTTTTGTTCTTTGCTACTTCATCAAGTATGATTTAGCAAAAGCAAGTTAACATTTAGCAGTCCCAAGGACAAGGATCAGGTGCTTGTAAAGAAACATGGATTTTTATGTTATCACACATATTTTTATGTCTCCTGTAAAGTGTGTACTACTACAAAAAAAAAAAAAATAGAATCTCAGAGGCATTTTCAACTACTGAATACTCAGAAACAGTATGAAGATGGAGAGACACAATCTATGTTCATCAAAATGCATCTTTAAATCATGCATATAATCCAACAACATGAGCTCTGCAATCAAGTGCCCTTACCAAAGGAACACTCCCTGTGAGTCTGTTACAAAATTTCAACAAAAGCTTTTCTAGTTAAATAAACCACCTAACATATTTAAAAGAGTACTCAGATTGTGCTCTAAATCGTAGGAGGGTAAAAGTTATCCAGTGCTTTTTATGATTCCTATGGGGAGCAGTTATCCGCTAAGTCTTTGTTTTAAGGCAGTTTTTACAAATTTGAGTGACTAAATCACTTTCTTTCAATATTTTAATACAATGACTTTTTTTTTGGTGTGTTTTAACCTATCCAGACGCAGCCAGTGGTTGTAGAAATTCCTAACTAGCTTGAAGTGTTTCAGGGTGCAGTACTGACCCCTTCTTATGGCTCATTCAAAATTCCTTTTCAGTATCCTAAGGTGTGTTGCAAGGAGCCTGAAATGGACTAATAAATTACCTCTCACCCTCACTCCTGCCTCTTCTATTTTTAGATACTACAACTATTGCATTATCTCAAAATTCAAATGGATGTTATTGCAGGAATAGGCCATGACTTCCTGCAAAATCCAATTGCCTTCGTCCCTAAAAATAGTAATAGAAAATGTACTGAGAAAAGGGAAAATAATGTCTGTGCCATACATTGCTTCCACATACCTTCACTAACCCAAATTTCAAAGAAATTACTTTTAATTGGTTAGAGATGAAGAGAAGACATATTCTGGATGATAACAAAAATCTTTTGAGCTCAAAGTGAGGGCAGAAATGAAGACGGGAGAAGCTCAGCAACACCTAACCCAGGGCTGGACCCCAGAGCAATGGTCAAGTTCCTGTTTGCTCAAAAAACAAGGACCTATTGTTCCTAGAGGGAAGAAAGAGCAACAGATGGACCCGAGAGTCAACCCATCACTGCTTATTCCAGTCAGTTGCAGCTCTTCTACCACAAAGCCTGTGATCAGTCTTCGATAGAATTTGCTACCACAGAAAACCTTGAGCTCTCTAAAACTTCAGTTTTGAAATTAGTTAAATGTAGAAAGGGTCAGCATGATCAAACCAGAAACAATAAAACCCAATCCCATTAAGTGAAGAAATTTAATAAAAAAAGGAATCTATACACGTGTTTCTTTATACTGTAAAACAAGAAAGCATGTCATGTCCTTTAAAACAATGAAGCAGCAAAGGCACTACAGCACACAGCTGTTAACAAAATTCAATTTTAACCAAGTGATAAAGAGCAGAACTTCCTGGCTACAACTCAACATGCTGATGATTTTAGCATTAAAAAACTTAAAATAAAATGAAAGAGATAAGCAGTTTATGTTCAGGGAGGCAAAGGAGACTCCTGCCACTTCATTTATTATAAATATATTAGGAGCTAATTCAGTGGGCCAAAATTTCCAACAGCATCAAAATAATTTGCACTATTGCAACAAAATTACTATAAAACATAGCATGAGAATCAAAGAAGGTAAGGTGAAATAAATCTGCATATTTTATTCAATTTTCCTGCTAATAAACAGCTGCTGCACAATTTCAAATGCTTGGTTCAGTTTAATTTTATATGTCTGGACAGAGAGAAATTTTATCTATTTTCCTGAGATTGTAATCCTCTCCCTTACAAACTGTTGAGAGTCTTACTTTGACATTCAACCCATATCTCAGGACAGAGCAATGAAGCCTTGTCTTTCAAGGCTTTCCTTTCTTTACCCTTACTGCCCTGTGCCTGTTTACCCTAAGAAAAAGAGTCACCTATAAGGAGATTTCCAAAACCAAAGAGAAAAGGAAACAAAAGTCTTGATGATAGAAAAATAAATATTTTAATATTTTCATTTTCAAATATATTTTGAAATAGTAACATCTAACTTGTAAAGCAGTGCTTTGTGGTGTAAATGGGACACCTTTATGCTCTTGGGGATACAAGCATCATAACGTCACCCTAGGACAACACTGAAGGGAAATTAAGAACCAAAACAGAACAATTTTGTCAAACTCTGTAAAAATCAGGGATGGATCTTCATCTGATAATAAAGCTCTCTGTATGCCTTTACATGAGTGGAGCTCAGACATGTTATGGTCTGATGATTCAGACCATTAAGTTTAATATAGTTTTTTGAATGGGGCAGTCACTATTGATGAAGCATTAACATTTGTAGCATATTAATGCCTCTGAATGTGATTTTTACTGGAGTTTTCTTAGTACCTTTTAATTATTTTGCACTGTGAAAGGAACATTTTTAGATGAAAGTGTACAATAACGATGAACATGTATTTGCTCATGCTGGAATAAATATTTTGACAAGATAAGTTTCTGGAAAAAGCTCATAAGTCTGTGAAGATCATTACAATCCTTTTTTGATAATGGCCAGTCTCAAGTTCAGATATTCAAATTCCCTGCATTACAGCAATCTCGGAATATTCCAGAGACATCTTCCAGAGAGATCACAGAAGTAACATTCATAATTTAGGATTGCTAGAAAACCTGAGAAGAAAATATAATTTTCAACCTGTTAGAATTCAGGGTCTGTATAAATAGTTATAGAGGATCAAGTATCGCAGAGCTGAGGCTTCTGAATCTTTGACACCTTTTAGGTCATGTGGTAAAGGTAAGTCCATTAGCAATGGACACACACACAATCCTTTTTCTACTTTAATTTACTGAGCATTCACCTTCTACATAGCATTTTCCATTCACATAAGTAAAATCAACACATCACACACATGGAAATAAAGTCAACCAGATAAAAATAAAATAACTCACAGCTGTGTCACATACCTTTCTTACTTGAACATCTCAGCAGAAATCAAACTTTTCTGGCGATGTGTCTCATGGGGCTGGTGTGATAGGGAAATTTCTGACTGGAACTATAAATTGGCTATTGCTGTCTGCAACATAATGTAAGCAATGAGCTAGATATAAAATTTGCAGGAGTAATAGTTCCTTGATAAAGCCATTTGTATTCCAGAGTTTTTGGCAATATGACATTACATAATTGTTTGTTCTTGAGTCTGAAGCCCACCATATAGTACAAGCAATACAATACACTTTGTATACTCCACACAAAAAAAGATTACAGTATCAAAACTTTTCCAAGCTTTCAAAATATTGATAATCTCCTTAGTTGGAAATAGGCCAGATGACATGTGACATTACTCCTAAGTTACCATGTCAAAAATACTAATTAATTAGCATTTCATGTGTGGGGTCCTTGAGTTATGATCTACCTGAAGTATTGCTTTTGAGCATATTGCCACCTTTTTTTATCAACTCCTTCTCACATGCCAAAAATCTTCAGCCACCTCTCTTGAGTCTTTAACTAGTAAGCAGTGCATATTACATCAAAGTATTCCACCAGTTCTAGCCATAGGACTGCTCTGTGTCTAGTGTGCACTTTTGTAAACAGCAATGCCTTAGAAAATTATACCTCTGAAAACTAATGAAATTGTTTATTTTCATAGTCTTCAGTAGTAATGATGCAGTTCATATGCATTTTACACTACAATTTAAGGGCAATTAAAGCAGTTTAAAGCAGTTTCTATAGTATCAGGTTCGTTTTTTATGTATTTATAAGTTGTCTTGATAACCACAAATCTTTAATTTTTACAGATTTTAGATTTGATCCTCTATGCCACTAATTGCTATTTCCCAGGTCTTTGAAAATCTGTCGTGGAGTTGTAGAAAGTGATAAGTTTTCCCCAAGCCTCCTCTTCTCCGGGTTGGGCCCCCCTGGCTCCCTCAGCTGCTCCTCATAAAATGTATGCTCTAGCAAACAATAATGGTTTTGGCACAAAGCATCAAATGATGGTATATTCTCCCCTTCTGGTATTTCTGATAATTATGGGGCAAAAGAAGACTTCATCTTGTAAATACAGAGACATTTATGAGATGTTTTCTTCTTTTGCACACTACTGTTTTTGCAAACAACTATAAAACAGATTTCTTGGACTGGGCTGTAAGGCCCAGATAAGTATCTGGACTGAAGAGAAGATACAAGAACATAAAAGGACTCTGATATCATCTAAAAGCTTTAATCATGCTTCTAAAACATCTGAGATTAAAAAAAAAATTAGATGGGGAAAGAACTTGATTCACTTTCAAAAGATAATTTAAATAGTTCCTACAGTGGTTTAATGCTCGAATAGGGGTAGGTATCCTAAGAAATACCTACTTAAATTTAGTCATGATCCTTGGTAGACAAGAAAATGAGACAATTTCACACTGCTACCTCAAAAATATGATCACAATTGTCAATAGGAAATTAAATAGCAGGAAATTAGCAGCAGTTCTGAAAGGATTTAGGAAGCCAGTTTTATTTGGCTTTATAATATAGGTTTTTGTTTTGACTAAAAAAAAAGAATCTCTTTAATATGCTTGTAAAATAACAAAAGCTAAATTCTGCTCAAGGGAACATCTTTTGGCATAACAATATTTCTCACAGGCTTAGACATATCTATCATATCTACAAAGTAATTCATTTGAGTTTGCAATTGAAACATGAACAGAGTAGGAAAGTTTCTTTCTTTTTACACGCTGGAAGAAATAAAATCCCTTTTCTGTTTCTCATATGCATATCAGGGGTAACTGCACTGAAATCTCCTCACATTCAAAAGCCAGTAAAAGTAAAAGATATTACTGTCAGGTGAAAGCAGATGTTTAAGAGCCTGAGTTAAAAAGCAGTATATTTTTCCAATAATGGGTGCTAACAAAGAAAATAAAATAAAAGGACACGTTCAGAAAAAAATATGCATCACAGAATCATAGAATCACAGAATGGTAAGGGGATAAACTTTAAAAGATAATCTAGACCCAACCCACTTGACATGGGCAGGGACACCTTCCACTAGACCAGGTTACTCAGGGCCCCATCCAGCTTGGCTTTGAGCACTTCCAGGGATGGGGCATTGTGTTGATTTTTTGGCAGCAGGAGAGGGCCACAGAAGTGGCTTCTGTGAGAAGCTGCTAGAAGCTTCCACCATGTTTGATAAAGCAAATCTCTGATGGCTCTGAAGGTGGTCATGTAATCACAGAGGAGTTACCAACCCCTCATTTAGAGAGGCTGGTAACTCCTTTGTGATTACATATTTAAGAAGAAAATCAAAACAGTGCAAGCACAGGGGTTTTTTCCAGGAATGGCGAGGCGCTGCTGCCGGAGGCCATCCCTGGTGCAGCCTGCAGCAATGTGCCATGGCTGCTGCCACCCCAGCACGACCCACAGTAAGCCTTGCCTGCCTGGCCACCCCTGGCCAGCCCTGCTGGGGGCAGAAGGGCAGGGAGAGTGGCAGTGGCTTCTCTTTCCCAGCGCCCCACATGAGGAGAGGCATTAAACAGTGGCAGTGCTGCGGCGGCTGGCACTGCCCGCTCGGTGCTGGCACGGCTGCATGGCTGGTGGGGAAAATACGGTGAGAAATTCCCTGACAGAACCTAGACAAGATCAGACTCTCAGTGCTGCGGGATCCTGTAGAAATCTTTGAATTGGTGGAACTTGTTAGCAATGATGGTTATAAGCAGCAGTAGCACTTCTAGTCAGAGAAGAGGAAGTGAGGACGTGAGAGAAAACAACATCGCAGCACCAAGATCAGTGGAAGAAAAAAAAAAAAAAGGGGGGAAGAGGTGCTTCAAGCATTGGAGCTGAGATTTCTCTGCAAGCTGTGGTGAGAAGCATGGCAAAACAAGCTGTTCCCTGCTACTGCATGAAGTCCATGGGGGATGCAGAGATCCACTTGCTGCCTGTGGGAAAAGTGCTCATACCAGAGTAGGGGCATGCCAGAGAAAACTGTGACCCAGTGGGAGACCCTAATAGAGAGAGGGCCCCTGCTGCCAGACATAGATAGAGAGCCCTTGCTTCCAAACTAGAGTAGCCCATCCTTAAAAAACTGCACCCTGTGGATGAGCAACCCATGCCACAAAAGCTTTGGAATGACTCTTTGCCTGTGGAAGAGACCCTATGGCATAGCTGAGAATAAACTCCTTTCCCTGAGTGAACAGAAGATCTCAAGTGACAAACTGACCAAAACCCCCTCACTCTCTTTCCCTGTACTGTTAGTGAGAAAGAGGAAAGGGCTGTGGGGGGAAAAAGCTGTTTTAAAGGCTTATTTTATTTCTCATAATCCTCCTCTGACTCTGCTAATAATAAATTTCCCTTATACCTTTAAATTTGAACCTGTTTTTCCCTTAGAGTAGTTTTCTCCCAGTCCTTAACTCATGAGTCCTTCATTAATTTTTTTTTCCCTTCTCCTCTGCCCAACTACAGCAGAACAGAGTGAGTGAAAGACTTTTGTGGGTGCCTGGTGTTTTGCCAGTATCAAACCACAATAAGCATCCACAGCTTCCCTGGTCAACCTGTGCCAACACCTCACTACCCTCAGAATAAATGAAGAATTTCTTCATAATAGTTAATCTAGATTTCCTCTTTCAATTTCTATCCATCACTCCCTGTCCTGTCACTAGAGTTCCTGATAAAAGCCATTCTCCAGCTTCCCTGTAAGGCCCACTCAGATATGAGAATGTTACTATGAGTTTTCCGCACAATCTTCTCTTCTCCAGGCTGAATAGACCCAACTCTCTCAGTCTGTCTTCCTAGGGTAGGTGCTCCAGTCCTCTTACCATCTTCATGGCCTCCTTTGGACTTGCTCCAACAGTCCCCTGTCCTTCCTGTGCTGGGACCTCAGAGCTGGATGCAGAACTGCAGGTGGGTCCTCACCAGAGCAGACTAGAGAAGCAGAATCCCCTCTCTCCTCTGCTGGCCATGGGGCTTTGGATGCAGCCCAGGATTTTTTTTGGCTTTCTGGGCTATGAGCACTCACTGATGGCTCATGCTGGGTTTTCATCAACCAACACCCCCAAGTCCTTCTCCTCCGTGCTGTTCCCAATCACTTCTCCACCCAGCCTGTTGGTGTGTCTGGGAGTGCTCCATCCCAGGTGTAGGATTTTGCACTTGGTCTTGTTGAACTTCATGCAGTTCTCACCTCTCCAGCCTGTCCCAGCCTCTCTGGTTCCACCCCTTCTCTCCAGCATGTGACTGCACCACAGAGCTTGGTGTCATCAGTGACCCCACTGTCCACTGGCACCAGCAAAGCTGTTGAACAGAATCAGCCCCAACACTGACCTGAGGGACCCCATTCATCGCTGGTCCCTACATGGACAATGAGCCATTGGCCACAACTCTTGGTCTGAGGTCATCCAGCCAGTTTCTTATGCACCGAGTGGTCCATCCATCAAATCCGTGTCTCTCCGAGTTAAATCCTGGCTCTTGGTTTGAAATTTTTTTTGGTTTAAAATGCTTTTTGTTTTGGACAACAACAACAACAAAAAAAAAAAAAAAAAAAAAAAAAAAAAAAAAAAGCAAACAAAACCCAAAAAATCCCAAATGTGGAAGGGTGGTGTAGTGTCACTGGCAGGCAGGAAAAGGAAGGACCATGAACTTGCATGCCAAGCCATTTATGCAGCAACTTTTATCTCTTATGTTCCATAACAAGTGCACACACCAAGACTTTCAGAAACAGATTTCAAGACTGACTCAGGTTCAAAACAGCTCTTGCAAACAGGTCTGCCCAAGCACCTCACTCCTTTAAAGTATTGATGAGGAAGAAAGAAGATTTTACAAAGCATTTGCAGTGTCCTAGAGAACAAGACAGGCATATATATAAAAAAAAGGACTAAAAGAGACCTTGAGAAGCATATGTTAAAAAACAGAAAAAAAGATTAAAAGTGTCGGCAAAAGTGTAGGAGAAAGAATGTGCACAGGTGACAAGTATGATACATAAGGGAAAGAAAAAAAGAAAGAAAATCATTTTACCAGTCTAAATAGCTGCATTTTCACTTTATTTTATTCCTTACCTGTAGATAGTGCAGTAAGGTCATGAACCTATAAAATTACTTGTTCCTCATATTATCTCACCAGGTAATACCTCAGCTACATTGAAAGAAAGCCACTTGAACTTCAGTGGTTCCATCCAGTCAACACCTAGCTATAAATTTAGTTAACTGCACAATAAGCTGAAAATTACCTTTCTGTAGAAAAGAATCTGTTCTTCCCAAAGCTTCCACATTGCTATTGAAGTATTGGTGTTCAGGGAAAAAAAATCTAGGTTGTTTTTAAAGCATCTTTGACAACACATTTGGATGATATAGAGGCTCAATTCTAAATTTTTTTTTCAAATTTAATGTGTTCTCCCCACAATTCTGTCTGCAGGAGGCACAATACCACCTAAGATATAACAAAACTAAAAATGTTGGTTCAAACAGAATTTGCAGAGATAGTGTGGCAGTCACCAAAGATAAACATTTTGTTGCAGGTTTATTTGTAATACTAAATTTTACTTCTGGACAAATCAAACTTTTTTACCTACAAAATTCAATATTTATCATTTTGTTCTATAATCTAATCTTTTTCTCTAAAAAAAAAAAAGGAAACAAACACCAAAAAACCAAAACCAAACACTGCCTCCCAGCATATAGACTAATTTCAAGTTATAATATCACTTGGAAACAAAATGCTTTGACTTTCCAGAAATTGTAATTTGGAAAATGACAAATGACAAATGCAAATAGTAAGTTCTTCCCAGTGATCAGAATTATTTTTCAAATACAACTCAGAATTGTAAATAATCTTTAATTTTTTTTTTTTTTTTTTTTTTTTTTTTTGCCCATGGGGAATCAGTTGTTTATTTTCCCTTGCTCCACTCCCCCAAACAACCAAACTAACACTGTGTGTCATGATCATGACTAATATTTTTGAGGAAATGGTTGGCCATTGTCAGATCTTTAACATGGTCAGCAAAGCTCTGAAATTCTAAAGGTGAATCATTTATTAATCTAAGATTCATCTCTGCATAGGAAACATCATAGTGTTCAAGAAACAACTCAACAATACCTGTGCTTTGTAAGCACATTGCTGTTTTCTATTTATTGTGAAAAAAACCACTACTGCTTCTTTATTTTGAGTTCATTACAATCATATGCAAATTTCTATATGAGGCTATTCATATTTTGACATAGAATTTTTTCCTTACTAAAAGCCTATTTCATCATTTATACAAAATATTTTGCATTAACTTTTTTATTTGGATTACCACCATTGATGGACATACATATACACAGACACACAAACACAAAAATGCAACTGAGACAAAAAGTGGTTTAACCTCTGAGAGGTCACAGCTTGATAGTCTTTCAAGCCTTCTTTTTCCTTCTTACTTTTGCAATATTCAAAGGGTGTATTTTTCTGAAGCATTTAAGGACCTTTTTTTCAATTGTGGTTGTATCTTAAAGAAACAAAAAAAAAAAATTCCAGTCGCTTTTCAACATGAAATAAAAAGCAAAATCAAGGCAATGTTGCCTCCATGGTAGCATTGGATTGATTAGGCTTAGGCTTTCAAGCATTAGGCTTGAAATCCTCGTGAAACCTAATTTTCAAAAAGTGAAGTATTCTCTTTAAAAATCTTTTCATTTTAGGGTTAGCTGAGATTAGATGGTCACAATTGCTGGTCAATACAGACTTCCCAGTTTCATCCTGAACCAGGGGATAATTTTTTTTTTTTTTAATGAATTTACCATTTGAACTCGTGTTGAGGCCTGAGATTTCTCTTTATGCCGACAATTACTGATCTTCACGATGGCCTCATAACCAAAAATTTGTCCTACCATCCACAGTAAGACTTCACATAAGCTGCTGAAGCAAACTGAGCATACATTATGAATTATTCATAGTGACCACATATTTTGTCTGGTCCTGTTTTGAGTTGCTTGAGACCATTACACAGAGGCAGCTCAGTGATTTCACACTACCATGTAAAATAGACACAAAAATTGAGATTAAAGCATGATTTCCTAAAACAGATGCAATCAACCCCCTCCTAGAGCAACAAAACTGTCATAAAAGCAGCATGGTTAATGGATTTGTAATGTAGGTAGAAGGTTTTAGTCAAAGTGAGACAAAGATGTGATTGACAAGAACAATTGTACCTTTTAGTGATATTCTCAGAGCTGAAGGGATATAATGGAAACAGTTATTTAGCTAGTCCTGCCTCCCATTGTCTGCCTCTTTTCACCATTCTGCAGCAAAGGCTATATTTATCTAGATGGGTAATTTATATTTACTACTATTTCAGTACTTTGCACTTATTTTGATAGCTGTGGAATATTCCAGAACCACATTTTTCTGCAAGAATGCTGGAGCTGGAGGATGAGGTATAAAAGTAGCCAGTCAATTTTTCCACTGCCATTCAAGTCCAGCAAGGGTAAAACTCAGCAATGTGAGTTATGGAGGCCAGGGACAGGCAGCTCATCACAACATCTGCTTGGCAGAAACTTATCCTCAGAAGTTTTGTGGGCCAGGACTCCTCCCTTCTCACTGCATTTCCATCACCAACACACTTAATGGAAATATTGTCTCCAGGGATTTGGAAAGTGGTGGTTCCTACTGAGTCTAGTATAATCTGTAGAGTACAGAAGATTTTCCCCCTTAACTGGAGATTATTCATATCAAATACATCCAGAGAAGATGCTTAACAAAATAAATATATGGCTCTTCATGTAACCTCAGTTGATTTTTAAGTGTACTGCTTCCATATTTCTGAATAAACCAGAGCTTGAAGAACACTTTCGAAAAATATTTCTACTAGAAGCTCAGTAATTATGTCAACCTTTAAAAACAACAACCAAAAAAGAATATAGCATAGGTTAACAAGAATCAAATCAACTTTATACTTAACATCAACACATACTCACTGTTAAATTTTGTTTACAGGAAGGAAGCTAGATTAACTTTACTGATTTTAAAGTAATCTTAATGAGAATTTTCATATTTGTTTCAAAATAGCTAAAAGCCCATGGAAAGCAATGAGAAAACTGCCTAAAGTTCAACTGGTTAAATACTTTCCTGGACAATGCTGAAGCTGGTAAGACTTCACTCTTAGACTTTGAAGGATCTAAGTCCATGTAAGCATTTCATCAACCTGGGATGTGCTTAGGATCTCTTAGGAAAACACATTTACCTTACTGTGAAGATCCAACTTTGTAATCAGTTCATGTCACCTTACAATATACTCATACAGGTTCCCCTCTCCCACCCAGTTCAGGAATTATTTCCTTGGAGAAAGTGGAAAAAATAACTGTTTATTTTACAAGAGAAAAAGAAATTAACAATGTTAAATAGTAAAAACTCTTGTTGCTCTGAAGAGATGGTAGACTCGGAGTCCAAGGTCCTTTCTGTGGGTGTGGCTTGGTTCTCTTTTTCTTTCTCTTACTCTCTTTCTCTCTCTCTCCCCCCAGAGCTGGGATTCAGCATCCCTGGCCCAGGCCCCTCCAGGCTCTCAGTGGGAGTGGGTCCCTGGCAGATGGTGTTCCAGACCAGAGAAGACCTGAGCAGCTCCAGAAAAAGCCACTGTCCCAGGAAAAACTTTCTTGACTCAGCTCACAGACATGAAACTAGCTTAAAAAGCAAAGGAAAGCTGTCATGCCTCTACTTGTGCTGCAGACAATATGCCAAGAGAAAGGAATCCAGGGGAATGTAAGAGATGGTCCATAGTTTCCTTCATTTGATCATTGCAAGGACCCTGAAGACCCCCAACAGGAGCTCTGGCCTGGCTGAGCTGGATGTTTTCTGGATGTTATGCCAAGTGATTGTTTGCAGGTGTGCTCGCTGTGCCTTCACAGAGCCCTGCTTCAAACAGGTTCTGACAAGCGGTGGCTTGTCCTTACACGCCTGCACCTGCCTCACAAATTCAGACAAGCCGTGGCTTCTCCTTGCACGTTCGCACCTGCCTCACAGACCAAGGGGCCTCAACACAATGGCCCATGAATCTTCCCCACCTTTTAGCCAGATGCCACTTGCTTTAGATGGAGACTATATAAACTGTAACTTTTGAGACGACTTTGGTGAGCCCCCACGGCCATCAGCGAATCTATGTGGCTGGACCATGAGGATTCCATCTCGTTGGTAGCTATATTTCCCCTCCCCTCTTTTTCTCTCTATCCTTAATTTTCTTTTCTGATCCATCTATCGCATTGGCTGTTGGCCCTCAATAAAGATACATTTTTTGTGATTAAACTGACAGTCCCCTGCTGTTTGTTTTTTGCACTTTTGGGATCTGGAAACGAACCATCACGACTCGCTTGCCCTAGCGGATTGCGACAGGGAGGAAGTGAAGCTGCTGCACACACAAACTGCATGCCAAAAATCATTCCACTGCTTCTCTCCCCACTTTTGCACTTAAAGAAAAAAGATTTATATCTGGACAAAAAGACACATGATGGGTATGCCGGACCATACAGTCACTCTAGGACACCACTTTTATGTGGAAGGAATATACAAAAAGAGAGGTGGAGACAATACTATAGTGCCTCGGAGTGTCACCCAAGAGCAAATCTCTTGTTCAGACACTACACAAAAAGAGGATAAAAAGACATTCTATTTTTTTTTAAAGTGCATTTAATCTGAAGTAAGAGACAGACTGATAAAGAGAGAAGACAGAAAGAAATAAAAGTGAACAGTGATACAGCATTCATCAGGCAGGCAGAAAGGATTTGTGTGTAATGAATCACAGATATAAAAAAATGAAAGGCTAAGCTCAAAGACAGCTACACTTGAGGTAGCTGTCTTTAATACAATTCAGGAAAGCTCTTTTCCAAAAATAAGAACAGGCAAGAGGATAAGGCAGAAATATTTGACTGAAAATTAACAAATTGATGCTTGAATGTCTAGGTGATCAGTCAGTCCAGAGACCACAAAAAGTGAATAAATTAAGCCTTGAAAACAAAGGTAAGTGACTGAGAAATGGCAAGAGAGAGCTGAAAGACAGAGCAATGATTACAGGGTCAAATTCAGCAATGGGAGATGGTCTGGCTTGTATTCTTTAACCCTCAGATACAGATGGTAAACCACTAATGGAAGAGAAGTTATTTATTTAGCTCCTGTTGGCATAGAACCAGTACCAGCAAAATTAATAATTACCTATTTACTAGAGAAAAAAAAGGTCTTTATTTTTCTCTGATACTGTAGCCATACAAACTTCAAATGTTCCTAAAAATAACAAATACAGCAGCTAAGCACATTTAATTAGAGAAACTAAGGTCCACTTTCATAATGGAAAATAAGTTTGAGTAAATTTTTTATCATCTCAAATCTAAACTATAATTTAGAAGAAACTTAACCGTAGAATCATAGAATATCCTAAGTTGGTAGGGTCCCACAAGCATCATAAAATACCAAGGACCTTGAGAACTGTAAAATTTAAGAGATAGCACCTGTCTGTATCAAACAACAGGAAATACAGTTTCTGCTACAACTACAGGCATACACAGGAGAAAACCGCAGGATGCTGCTAACACATTCTGATTTGAAGTAGCAGATGAACTGATGTGATGCCTTATGTCAAGAATAAAAAATGCCCATGAGTAAAAGGCTGATATGGTAAACCCTGACAAGTGGAAGATTATATATTAGTTATTGTTTCATCACCCTCTCACAAAACAGCTACAGTACTTCACTACAATGTCTATATTTATACTATTGGAAGATTTCCCTCATGTCAGGGACTTTCTGTATTTAACAGGGGAGGACAGCAGAGCAGAAGAAATTGGGAACTACTGAATCAACAATGAAAATTGCTACTTGCACCTGTATTCATGGAATGTAGACATCTAAAATGTAGACATTTAGACATTTTAGACATTACAGCTGGTTTCTGCTCAGCTCAGAAAAGCCTATCAAACACTACATTTCCTTCTGCCATTCACTTCCTGCTTCATGCTACCCAGTAGCCATCATAACACTGATTATGAACTTTGCAACTGTAGTTCATCCAATATCACAGAGAAAATGACATGTCCCTCTCCCTCAAAATAAAATTACAGCATTCATGAATGATTAGTCAAGCACCTCTCTTGCTTGACTGAATACACTTTACCTGTATAGCTCTCTCATGGCAGCACCACTTAGTTTTGAAATGATGTGTTTATAGTACATACTGGAGGGCAGAGATTGCCAAACTAGAGCTAGTTAAGAGGAGGTGGAACAGGGCTTTTTAGACTGGCACAGTGCAAAATGCAGCTGTTTTCCTTCTAGGGTCATGCTATCTTTGCTGGGCAAAGACAGTAAAGGACATCAGACTGGAATGCAAGACTGTTGCAGAATAATACCTTGCAATAGTAAAAGATATTTTTAATTAAATCAATATATCATTATAGCATCATCAACCTCTACCCACCTCCTAGTAGGTAGGTAGCCTTAGTCACAGCTGAAATAATTGGACAACTTTGTAAAGTTTTAGAGGTCTTTCAGCATAGCTTCATTCTTTCAACAATGGGTAAGTTAATAATTTTGAAAGTATCACAAATGTTTTTCAGACAGAGAATGGAAAAAGAAGGAAATAAGATGAAGAAGAAAGATAAGAAAAATATGCAAAGAAATAAGAGGAAGGTAGGATATTTTTATGCAGCCTATGAACTGATAAAATATAACAATCTATTCTGAAGAACTACCAAAACAAATAAACTATTGTAATGTAATTTGTTTTAAGGCTTGGAAGAATTGAGAAAGTATATCTTGATCGTGCTACAGCAGGATTCCTTCTGTTCATTGCCATGTTGGTCATAATTAACAGAAAGACATTTTGCCAGTACTTCAATTTACATAAAACCTTGCAGGATTAGTCTTTTACGTGTGAAAATCACCAGAAATTTGAGGGGAGTTGATGAGCACTTTGATTAGACAAACGCATAATTCTCCCTGAGAGTGTTGCAAATCTGGACAATGATTCAAGAAAAGGAATATTTTGAACTGTGATATTCCCAGGTGAGTAAAATTTTTTCAGTGTTTTGAGATATGCTCTCCAACCGCTCACCATCCCAGAGTGTTCAAGGAATGACTGGATGTGTCATTTAGTGCTATGGTGTAGCTGACAAGGTGGTACCAGTCAAAGGTTAAATTCAGTGATCTTGGAGGTCTTTTCCAATCTTAATGATTCCATGATTCTAACTCTGCATGGAAAGGTTTGGGCTTTATCTGAGAGGAGATACGAAATACAAGAAAGTCAAACTCTTACCAGATTAAAAGTATCTTCCATCCAGTTCATTTGTAGCACTCTGGAGGATATGTATGTCACATTTGTGACATTTGGAAGTGACAAATCTCTCACTGCCTTTATAAAACCAGCTGGTTCATCTCCTGTGAACCTCTATTTCATAAGGGTGGAGAATCTGCAACAGATTTTAGTGGCAAGTTTTACCTCAAGAAAATAAATGCAGTATTTCCTGGTGGGTTATAATATTAATCCTCCTCTTATAGGTACAAAAAACCCCACACAACTATAACCAAAACCAAACAAAACAAAAAAAAAAAAAAACCCAAAATCAAATGCCAAATCAGAAAAATCTGACAAAAGATCTGACAACAGATATGTAAATAAACTTTCAGCCCCCAAAAAATCACAGAAGACAGCATATTCTGTTTCACAAAATAAAGTTAAATTACCTCTGTGATTATTCAGGGAAAGACCACATCTTTAAAACTTCAGTGACTTCAGTGAGCCTCCATGACTTCAACACTTAACATGCATAATTTTCCAGAATTAATCAGAAACTATCTGATTAAAGAAAAAGAAAGTTTTTCTTTGAAGAGCAAGAAAAGACAGAAGTACATTGAGCAAGTTGTGGATTGTGTATATATTCATTCCTGAACTAATCTACCACAGTTTATGTTGATGACAAGGAAGCAAATACAGGAAGCTCTTACTCATTACATTACAGAGCTATGGACAACACACCAGAGAATTACAATCTTTGAAGGTAAAAGACCTTACCCAGACACCTGCTTCTCTTAGCATGAATGCAGTGTCTACAAGGACCAACTTGAATAAGAATTATGATTGATACCATTCAAAAATTTAGAGGACAGAATGGAAGCATACAGAAAATAATTTATGTTTGATGAGTACCTATCATTACCTTCAAGAAAATAAAGAGAGGAAAAGAATCCAGGGGATACTCCTTCCAGCTGTTGATCCAGCTTTTAGGAATGAGTTAGGTCTGCCACCTGTAGACTTATCTGAAGTTTACAGAATAAACACCTGTTTGAAATAATTTACCTTTAAGAAGGGTATCTCCTATCACACTGTCAGAAGTTTTCAGTACATCTAAACTGGAAGAAGAACCAGTTATTCATCTTTATTGGACTGTAAACTTTTACCCCCTAGGCATCCTTCTGTTAATAAAAAAATGTAAACATTGTGCAAAACACAAGACAGCTTAGCTTAATGATGCTCAATGAAGTATTAGTGCAGCATAATTTGATTCGTTTGATGCTTTAATAATGCAAAACATAGTTTCTGCTTTATTACAGCTGTTAATGCAGAAATTACATGCTTAGAAAAGATTTACTATATTACTATTTGCATATAGGTTTGCTTAACAGATGAGTGTTTACTGCTCCTTTGAAATCAAAATATTTATTCAAGGCATTCTAGACTGAATAAAGACTGCCATCTTCTGCTGCAATTGCAGCACACAGAGGTACCCAGATTGGCCTCATAACATGGCCATATGTTACACTAGCATTTATCCAATAGGGAGTATCTCCTTTCCCAGTAGTGTAATAAGGGATGTGACTAGAGATATTTACAAAGTATTTGGGGGTTTTACAATATGCTTTTTCACGTGACATATCTTTATGCTTTTATTCCCTTTCTGAAAAACAGAGAGGGAGCAACCTGACAAAGGATTTAATTGAATCAAAGATTATCCTGAGTTGGAAGGAGCCCATAAGGATCATTGTTGAGGCCAGCTTGTAGGTCTGCACAACCACGTACCAGAGAGGGTTGTCCAAACAATTCTTGAGTTCTGCAAGGCTTGGTGCTGTGACAGCTTCCCCAGGGAGCCTGTTCCAGTGCCTGACCACCCTCTGAGTGAATTTTTTTTTTCCTGATACCCAGCTGATACCTCCCCTGACAAAACTTTATGCTATTCCCTCTGATCCTTTTACTGGCCATCAGATTTAATGGATTACAAAATGCATTAATCCATCCAATTATGAAAAACTAAAACAGATTATAACTTTACTGCCAGCCTTCTCTCTCTACCCTGGCAGCATAACTGCCATTACTGATGCCCATTCAAAATTAAAATTATTTAACTTAGCAACAGTTAATTTGTATGTGGTTCAAAAGCTTGTGCTGACTTTGCTCACCTTTCATATGTTCCAGGCATGACATGTGGAAGAGCAGGCCAGAACCCAAAGGGACAATTTAGAATTCTGAGAGGGTTTTTTTTCTGTTTTAGCCCATAATTTATCAGGTATCCTATGAACTCTAAGTAATTTTTTAAAATATATTTAAAAATAATTTTATATAAATATAAAGAGGACAAAGAAATAAAATCCCAAACTAAAGGAAGTTTCAACATTAATTTGTCATCTAATTCAAGAGATTAATGATAGTCCATGTGTCAGGGATTCAGCTGACTAACTTTTCTGAAGAAATTTTTTGTTAGAAAATATTCCTTTGTTCACACAGAAATACTTCTAATGAATGTATGACTTAGTTTCTGAAGGATAAAAATTCTTAAAATTAGTTCTTAAAATCAGATATTGAAGTGTTTGTGGGTCCTGGTTCAAATAGGCAAGGGGAGAAAACAGGCAAACATATCTCTGTCCCATGGTGGAAAAATTCACAAGTCAGAGCTGCTGGTGATGTCTCCTCGAAGTTAACCATGTCTGTAGCCAAATATGTGAGACACATTCTGAGATACACTTCTCCAGAAAGGACATTCATAGATTGAGAGTAAGAATTTAAATAGACTTTACATGTCTAAATCCAGACTCTGATCTACATATTTTTTTCCTTTTTTCATTCAGTGAATTATTACCTTTTACAAAACAGCATAGCTCCAGTGAGAGGCAAAAATATATTCATTACAGAACAACTATTTATTTAGGGTGTAAATACAGAGCCCAAGGAAATGTGCAAATTCCCTGTTATGGATTAGGAGCAAATTCCCTCTAATGGATTACGTAGAACAGCATTTTGAAAAAACCTAGATGTTGGAACATACCTAGAACATGGGTCCCTGATGTCAAAAGCAAGTGCCCTGATAAAAAAGCTACTGGATATTCTGGGAGTGGGGAAAGGTGATGAACATTGTTCTTCACCTTCCATTTCTTTTTTATTTCACTTTAACTGGATAGAAAGAAAAAAGATTTTGAAAAATCTCAACGCTTCCACAGAACAAATTTCTATATATAGAGATCTAACATTACTGACCCCTGTGATCTTTGGATACAAGTGATACAAGGAGGGCTGGGAATGATATCAAAATCAAGGAGAAAGGATACAAAAGAATACCACTGACATGAAGGAAGCAGGAGGGCACAAAGAAAGAAAAATTCCTTGACATTAAAGAGGAAGAGCTGAAACAAAACACAGGAGGGGAAAAAAAAGAAGCAACAACAAAAATCGCTATCACTTATTTGAGGCAGTGACAATTTCACATCAAAGAGATTCATAATTTCACTGACATTCCTGACATATGTCCCCCTGTTTACCTTAAAAGGCAGCTAAGTGCACTCCAGAGGAAAAAACCAAACTCATCTAACAGACTGAATGAGCTGTTTGCAGTGTCCTTAAGCATGTCCACAGCCAATATCTATTCATCTGACCATCTCTGCTCATTTTTCTCACCATATAAAGGGCTCTTCTTCACTAGACAACCATATTCTAGCAACTAATCAACTAATAAATAGCTGGCTTAAGAAGAAAGCATCACAGCCCTGAGAAACCACCAAAGGACACGGCAACCAAACTAACACTGACAGCTACTTCATTTGCTGGATTAACACCCAGCAGGCAACAGGCAATGCTATGAAGTATTTTTACCCTAAGAATACTGAACCCACCAATATTGTCCCTTGCAAGTGGCAAAAAAGAGAAGTTAGGAGCTGGAGAACATGTGCTTCCTCTCTTGTCACAGCCCAGCTGTAAGCACAGAATTTATTCTGTAACTTTTCTTTGAATTCCTCTCTAGCCAATTATTACCAAAAGAGGATTATTTGAGGAAGAGTAAGGTTTCTATAGGTTTGGGTTTGTTCTTTAATTTTATTCATCAGAACTACCTGCATGGAAGATACTTAATCTAAACATAAACCATACCTGAGACTTCCTTAAAAGATCCTATGTCCTACCCTTTAGTGCAAGGCTCTGTGCAAGCCTGGCAGTTGATAGCCCTGGGGCTGTGGTCTCTACCCTGAAGATATTAGGCTTGTGCTTTGTGAATGTCCCCATCCCTGAGTTATTACTTTATCTTATCTTCATCAGTGAATTGTGTAGGGCCTCTCAGAGTCCCATTCAGGGTGTGGTGGTATTCTCTGCAGCTTTTGTAATACAGTTTTCAAAGTCCTTCATGAAAATGTTTATGTCATAAACTACAATATTTCAGTCTCTGACAGGGGTTTGACCCTGGCCAAACACCAGACACCCATGAAAATTGCTCACTTACTTTCCCCTGCCACAGCTGGGCAGAGGAGAGAATAAAATTAGCAAAGGTGTCATGAGTTAAGGACTGGGAGAAAATACTCCAAGGGCAAAACAGGCTCGACTTAAAGGTAAAAAGTATATTTATTACTACCAGAATCAGAGGAGGATAATGAGAAGTAAAAACACCTTGAAACACCTTTTTCACCCACCTCCTCCCTCCTTCCCACTGACAGAGCAGGGAAACAGAGCGTAGGGATTTTGAACAGTTTGTCATCCAAGTTCATCTGCTGCTCAGGGAGAGGATTCCTTCCCCTGCTACACTATGGGGTCCTTACCATGGGATACAGCTTTCTGTGAACTTCTCCAATGTAGTTCCAATCTCATGAGCACCAGTCCTCCCAAAACTGCTGCAATGTGAGCATCTTCCATGGGCAAACATTCCTCCCAAAACTGCTGCAGCATGGGTCACTCTTCCATAGGGTGCAGTCCTCCAAGGACAGGCTGCTCCAGCCTGGAACCATGGGCTCCCTCTCTCCACTGGGTCTTCCACTGGATCACAGCCTCCTCCAGGAATCCACCTGCTCCAGTGTGGGCATCTCCCCCATGGGCTGTGGGTGGGTCTCTGCATCCCCCATGGATCCCCATGGCCTGCAGGGGCTCAGCTGCTTCCCCATGGACATCACCATGGGGGAGGAATCTTGGTTCCAGCATCTTAAGTACCTCTTCTCCCTCCTTCTCCACTGAGCTTGGTGTCTCCATGTTGTTTCTCTCACATGTCCTCACCTCCTCCTCTTCTCTGGCTGGAATTAACAGTGTGCTTCTTTGTTTTGATTTTCTTCTTATATATATTATCACAGAGGTGTTCCAACCTCTCTAGCTGGGCCACGCTTGGGCAGTGGCATGTCCATCTTCAGAGCCATCAAGGATTGGCTCTGCTGGACATGGTGGAAGCTTCCAGCAGCTTCTCACAAAAGCCACTTCTGTGCCCTGCTACCAAAAACTGGGCCGTGCAAAACCAACACAGATGTTTATTAGTTTGAACACAAATGTTCACATACATTTGTGCAGTAAAGTGTAAATAATTGTGTAAAGTGAGATACCTAGAAAACCTGTGGAAGAGGATCCAAGTATCTCCTTCAAGTTTAACTTTTTTACAGAAAACCTTTGGCCATAGCCAGATTTTCTGTCTGGTCAAAGAAAAACTCTATTGTTGTCATTATGGAGCCTTGGATCAGTTAAATAAAGAATATTAGCAACTACTTTTTGTCAGGATTTTTCTGAAGAAATTAGCCTTGTGAAAATCTACATTTTTATCACCCTGGAAGGAGGGAGCAAATCTGCAATTATGCTAGATGGCAGGGAGCAGGGCAGTGACAGCAGGGGAAAGAGGCAAACATCAAGGACAACAGGCTGCCAAAGTGCCAGAGGAAGCAGAGATTGGCCATCCCAGAACAGCAGCCAATGCAACCAGCACAGCTTCTCCCACACACTCTCTCCCGTCAAGTCCCATCTTGTTCTCTCCTTTCCCACACTAAAAAGAGATCTCCACTCTCATCCCTTCCCAACAGTCCATGAGACACAACGCTTGTGGCAGGGAAAGATGACATGAGAAAAGGAGATATCTCATGCCTTGGGTAAAAGAAATACTAAATATCCAATTACATGTATTCTTTAGCACTCGTGCACTACCACTGGATTAAAAATAAAACATCCCTTTCAGAGGGTTTTTTGTTATTCAGTAATAAACTGATGCACAGAAAGAGTGACCTCGCTGCTACTAGAAAGATTTCCTTTGTAAATCTCTTTTCTCTAGATATTTTTACACTGCTTTTAGATTTCAAAGTGTGCAGTGCTGGAGCACCTTTTTAGCACTGACAGGTGAAACAAAAGATGATTGATCTGGTTGTCCTCCCAAGCAATAAAAGACAGCTTGCTTTCCTGAGGTGCTACACTTGTAAAATAATGGTAGTTGTATTTCCCTCAGCTTGCTTGCTTCCAAGGAGAACTAGATTCCTAAATAGCCAGCAACCATCCCTCCCTGCCATCCAACAATCCAACCACCAGCAACCATCCAACCTTGCCCACTGACTCAAGGAGGCAGCTTCTTTGCTGATACAGGTGTAATAAATTTACACCCAACAAGTAAATCTAATCCACTGACAGGAAATTAAGGAGGGGAAGAGGCCCTGAAATTCCTGCCACAATGCATTTATTTCATCTGTTTACTCACAGTTGTAGCCAAACAGAATAGGTTGTGAGGCTTTGCCACACATAGTATTTCCCTTCTCTCAGTGAGATGGAAGCATAACCTATAATTCTAAATGGGAGATTTTAATGGCATGAGGTCATGGATGAGTTAATTTGTTTGTAAAAACAAGCTTATTTCCCCCCAGTTCTAAAATATCAATCTGTTTTACTTTCTTTTTGAGACTGAAAGGCTCCCAGCCTGGATTGCATGCATCATTATGAGTTTCAAGGCCTCCTGTGTAAAGGTTTAGCCTTACGGCATGTGTATCTATAAATTAACATAAATTGCCACGTGGAAAGCAGTTGTTCTGCTTAGTTAAGATTGATAATTGGCCTCTGAGCTATTCAGAAATTCATGAGTGAAGTATATTAAGCTAATCCCAAATATTATAAAAAGATTGGAAATCAAACTTTGACTTTTTTGTTAACTACTTATCACATATTTTGAATTAAACTCTGTCACCTTGTCTAAAAAAAGCCTATTACCATGCTGAAAGAAGTGTCAAGTCTCAGAAATCACATCTACAAAAAACCCTAACAAATAAACTTGTCTATAAGAAAGCATCTATGTTTTGACACAAAAAAACAAATCTTGGAAAACTGATTTCCTAGTTCATTTTAATACCCATGGATATTCTACAGAGTATTCTGGTTTTCCCTCAAAGCTTTAACTCACCTTTCTTTGCAGAAAAGATACCATTCTTATTCATTCATATGACAATCTTGTGGTTCGCCCTGAACTTGGAATCAACCAAGATCACAAACAGAGCAGAAAAGGTGGTGAATGCTTTTGCAAGATCACATATTTTGGAGTCTCTTGACACTGATGGAAATAGCTGAGTTAGCAAAGTGATTATTCAGGAAAAAATCTCCAGGTTATTTACAACCTATCACTATTTCATAAGATATTCCACATGCAAAGTGACTTTTGAGCTCTGATTTTGTTTTCTGCTTGTGAAAAATGCAAGATATTATTTTTGCTTCTTTCCTTCTATCCCAGAAGCAGCAAATATGAGTGTGTGTTCACTTCTGAGAGTTCATGTCACTCAGGGAACTGGAGAACAGACAAATTAATTAAGGGTCCTTGAAAGCTGAAATGTCAAAACCAGTTTGAGAAATGAGAAAACCATCAATTGTTTGAGTCAAAGACAAGCAAATGTTGTAAATGATAAGGACAATTAACGAATTCATTTTTCAAGGATTAGAATAATCGGAAGCTTCAGTTTCAGACAAGAAAACTGAGTGTTCTGCAAGTGAACAAAAGGAAAAGGTCTATTATGAGAAAAAAATTTATTGATAACATTGCACTTGCATGACAGGAGGCTTCAGGAGGCAGTACACCTATAAGTGGAGACAAAGCCAAATGATTTTTTTCTTACGAATGAATCTGATACATTTTCATTCTTTGTTACGCACTTTTTGCTTGGAGATATTAAAATTATCAACACTGAGTGTTCACAGTGTTTTCCTTATAGATCAGCTCTCTAAATGCAAGTTCTAGTCAGCTTGTTGACATTATACTCACTCTGTCCAGAAGAGAAAAAAACCATCAGTCAGAGGAAACTGGAGTGAGCAGAAAACTAAACAGTTTTACAGGAGCTGGTGGGTCCATTTCTACATGTTTTTCTTTAAATTATTTTTGAACCAATGTGCCTAAAAACAAACTAACAAAAAGTTGGAGTAAGAGATAAAGCATTCTCTGGTTTTTGCCCTTAAGTCAGACAGGGAAGAATAGGTTTGTCACTGTCATATTTTCTGAAAAATCCCTTCACCAGGATTTCTTCTCCTGGGAAGCTGAGAAGCCTCAGAGAAAAATGTAAATAATAATTATTTGATTCAGTTCTCCTGTGTTTGCTGCTTTGGAATGTGGTCTGGACATTGTTTACCAACAGGTGCATGTTTGATTGGTATCATGTGAATTGTTTTTACTTAATGACCAATCACCATCAGCTGTGTTGGACTCTGAGGAGTCAGTCACAAGTTTTTATAATCATTCTTGTTAAGCCTTCTGTCTGTATCCTTCTCTTTCTTTAGTATAGTTTCAGTTAGCATTTCTTTAATATAATGTGATATCATAAAATAATAAATCAGCTTTCTGAGAACATGGAGTCAGATTCTCATCTCTCACCTCATCCTGGGGACCCTCACAAATTCAACAGAGGTGAAAATTAGTCACCAACAAGGCTTTAAGGAAAGAAAGCAGAGTATGTGTTTTGGTTTGGGGTAGTTTTTTGCTTTGCTGTTTTTTTTCATTTTCTCACTATGTGTCAGTTTGAGTAACACTGTGACATGAGGTCTAGGACATTATGATCTAACACTTAGCGATGCTCTGTAACTTTAAGATTGCTCTGCTTTTAAAAACAGAATAAAGAATTTTACTGTACTTCACACTACTTACAGTGGAAACCTAAGAAAAGATAAATACATAAGCAGACCTCCCAGTCAATCCAGTCTTGTTTTTCTACTCATCCAACATTTGACTTGGGAGTCAGAAAGAGACAGCTAGCAAGGTCTTGCACACAAGCACCACTTTGGGTTTCTAGCAGTGCCAGAACCCTTTTCAGAGTGCATCTGCATCTCTAAGTGAGCTGCTTGCTTCAGAATGTGTTACTGGGACTTATTTTTACCTAATCTACATTCCTTCTCATAGTGCGTTTCAAAAGGGTAAATCTGCCTTGGAAACAGGGCCAATTACTGTGAGAACAAACAGAATAAAGGGGGATGCTGCATCTTAATCATTCAGCAGCATTCTTCTAAATCAAAGACCTATATCAAAAGATATAGGTCTTTGATTTAGAATGCTGACCCTTTTAGACTATTCACTCCAAAATGCCACCCTGTCTGTTCTGTCCATCTCCTACATGGAGAGTTGAAATAGATGGTCAAACATTTGAAAAATGACAGGATCAAAGATTCTTGAGGCTGTCAAAAAACCATCAGTTTTCCACATGAATGCAAAGTATGCAAAATAGCAGTATTATCAATCAGAAAATTCAACCATCAAAACCAGAAGAAAAGCAGCAGGTCTGGGTTCAGAAACTGTTCATTAATTTTTCCCAAGATCTTCCTCATTATGAGAAAAGGGACAACAAGACTCATGAAGGGGAAATACGCATAAAACAGAAACCCTATTACGTAAGAAATGTGTACCAAAGCAATTATTCCCAGAGGAAATAGCTTCATCACATAGTTCAGCTAAGTACAGATTATAATTCATCAGTATTTACATATATTGTGAAGAAAACAAGAAAAATCAAACTTAGGTCTTTGGGAAACAGAATGACATATTCCCCCTTTTCAGCATTGATTCTTTTCTGCCAAGTTTCAAACACTGCAAAAAAAGTTTTGAAACTAATAGTCCTTTAGAAAAAGTAATTTAGCAAGAATGAATTGTACCACACTGCCTTTCCCCTCTGAAACACATCTTTTTCTGGGCATTTACAAGTAAATAAGTCTGGTCATGGAAACCATTATTTTATAATTACGTATTATTTGCTGAAGAAGCAGTTTTAAAGCTGTATTCTGTGAGTTTTTTAAAGCAGAAAAATAATCTCACAAATATTGAAGTTCTGCAACGGTTTGTTCCAAGAGGAGACCAAAAGAACTTCTCTCCTCCTATCTAATAAAGTGTAGTTTGATAAGAGAGATAAGAGAGAGAGAAAGAATTCTCCATAAATGTACATGGAAGGAAAACACAAATCCCAACCAAAGTGTGTGGGCACTGGAAGCAAGTACTTTAAACCTCAGCAGAAGTTCAGGAGGGAAACAATCACTTTAATCTTATAAGATTACTTAAAGTATGAGGAACCTCCCAAAGGGCAAATACATTACTCTCTTTTCAGCAAAACTTAGTGGATTTAATGCCTCTGATGCCCCTGGAAGGAAAAGACAAAACGGTGTGAGCCAAGAAAACCCTTACAACCTGTTTGGCAATGTCTAGCTTTGCTGTTCTAAGAAATTTTGGTTTGGGAGTGTAATACAATTTATTTTGACCCCAAAATTCTGCTCTCCCCAAAAAGTTATTTCTCTATGTACCTACAGAGAATGGGTTTCCATGTGTTCTCTCCAACTGTACAATTTCTCTTAAAAAATAAACTATTGAGACAGCTTGGGGTGAAAGTATAGCGGCATAGAACCTTTAAATAATTCTTTAACTCTCAATAACAAAACTCATCTGAGATGAGGTGAAAGATAAATTTCCCACTTGTGTTCCCAAGGAATTCTAAATGCTTCTTTAAATCTCCATTACTTTTACCTAAAAAAAAAATAGTAAGCATAACAAAATAAACCAAAGTAATTCTTTCCCCTTCTTACATATCTTGGTGACCAAAACCTACTGTTCTTTTCCCACACACATTTTAAATACTACAAAAAAGCCTTTGTCACTAGTTTGATTTGTCACTAGTTTGATAGACAGAAACATATAAACTACTTGTTCATGGTGTACTACAGAATTAAAATTTCTAGCAAAAATATATAAATTCCTGTTGTAAAGCAGACAACCTTGGTCAAGCTACAAATGAAGTTTCAGAGGTTTCCTAAATATGTTTTCTAAACCCAAATTTCTGTCTTTCTTTTAATTATCAATAGAAACAAAAGTATTTTTGTGTTTCATGAAACTGCTAAAAAGCTTCAGGGGCTAATATTGATAAGGATTTTCCCACATTATTTTAGGATATACACTAAGATCAAGCTCCCATGCATCCCCAACCTCTTCACCAGAGTGGCAGTACAAAAAACAGTAAAGGTGTCAGATCTGTACAATCCCTGCTCAGCAATAACAAAAACATCTCTGTGTTATCAACCCCATGTTCAGCAGAAACCCAAAACACAGATCCACACCAGCCACTGTGAAGAAAATTAACTCTGCCACAACCAAAACAAGCAAAATCAACATGCACATTGTTAAAACACCTGCTCCTTCAATAAAACAACATTTTCTCAATTGTAACTCACTGTTCCCTTTGCTAGAAATATTCAGTCAGATATTTTTCATGGTCAATCTTAATCCAAAAATAGGAAACTCACATGGGAAAGTTGTAACTCTGGATATTGCATTGACATTTTTTATATGGACAGCTAAACAAATTTTCTTTGTATGTCAACTGACTAAGATAGGATCCATGACTTTGTTCTAAACTTGACTTGATTTACAGATTTTTCACATATATATAGATATATATATAGATATATATATATATAAATATATATATATATATATATATGTGAAAAATCTGTAAATCAAGTCAAGTTTTTACACACACAAGTGTGTGTGTGTGTATCCACAGGGAGAGCTATAACAAAGCAGCAGAACTCCTTTTAAACACCTGAATTCTGCATCTGCATTTGGCAAAGTTGATATAAGTTACAGCAGCACAAACCACTTTTATTTCACAAAGCACATTATATCCTCAATTCAACTATTCTTTCATGGGTTGTTTTATTGTGACTATGGTACATAAAACAGCCCATTCTAGTTCCACATTAAGTAGGCAATATACAACAAGCTCAACCAAATTACTAGTTCTCATAAAAGAAATAATGAATGACATCTGTCTTTATAAATACCATTCTATTAGTAAAAATGCAAATTAAGAACATTCAGCATCATACATTTCCATTGTACAGAAATCATTATATATTCTCCCAAGGAAAGCAAATACTAGGAGTTGTTTGCACCTTAACTACTTCAATATTTGCAGAAATATCTGTTGTGCAATTTTATCATCGTTCTGGATGCACTTCAGGTTCTAACAGAGCAGTCTGTTCTCACTTCTGGGCAACTGCTGATATAATATGACCACTGTTACATTTTTCACTGCTGTACACTGATAAAAATTTCTTTAATAAGCTTTAAAAATGGACATGTCATTGAATGCACCAGACTGTGAATTTACACTTGATAAGACAGAGTAAAAATCCAGAAATCATACTAACTGGCTTTCCAAAAACATCAGCTGTGCAATCCTGTCTAGATACCTCCTCTCATGATACACACAGTTTCAGAGGTGCAAAAAGGCAGCAAGTTGGTAAAAGAATTACAGATGTAGAACACTAATTATTCCATAAGACATCCTCTTCTATGTGAGGGGGGGTGAAAAAATAGACACCAAAACACAGAATCACACAGAATAATACTAAATCATTTAGACTGAAAAAGACCTCCAAGATCACAAAGTCCAACTTTGGATTGATCATCACCTTGTCAACCATGGCACAACCTTGGGCAGTGACTAAATTCATTCAAAAGTTTAACTCTTTCTGCCAAAAAATTCTTCCTGATGTCTAACCTGTACCTCCCCTGGCACAGCTGTGTCCTTTATCCTATCACTAGTTGCCCAACCCCATTTGGATACACTCTCAGGGAATTGTAAAGAGTGAGAAGGTTTTCCCTGAGCCTCCTTTGCTGAAGGCTAAATGCTCCCAGATCCCTCAGCCACTCCTCATAGCAGTTACCCTCTAGAGCCTTCCTCACCTCTGTTCTCTTCTCTGGACATGCTCTGGCACCTCAATGTCTTTCTGAGACAGAGTAGAAATTCTCCAGAGTAGAAATCCATTTTGATTTAGGTAAAATGTACATTTTTGAGTGTGTGGTTAGAAAACATAGCTATTTAGCCTGACTGCAAAAGCCTAGGCTCAGAGAAACTGCTCCAGTGAAGGACAGAGATAAGGGATGGGGGGGGAGAATAAAGAGAGACAGAGACTGCTGTGAGAGCAGGTCAACCTGACCTAGGAATTCTTTCTGATAAAGAAGAACTAGAGGCAAATGTCACACCCGAAATTCATAAAAATTAATATGTATGAACCTATTGTGAAATTGTATGCATATGTACTTGAGAGGGGGATAAAAAGGGACCTGAAGTTCCCAGAAGTACACATGTCTTTTAAGGAGAGTAATCTCCACACGCGTCCAGCGCTGTAATAAACATACCGGCTTTACAACTTTCACAAAATTGTGGAGTTTTTGCTTATCTCCGCAAAACATTTCTTGCAGGGAGGGGTCCAGAACTGGACACAGGACTTGAGGTGCGGCCTCACCAGTGCCCAGTACAGGGGGACAATCCCTGCCCTGGTCCTGCTGGCCACACTATTGCTGGTACAAGCCTATTGCCACTGGCCTTCTTGGCCACCTGGGCCCACAGAGGCTCCTGTTCAGCTGTAAGCAGCACCCCAGGTCCTTTTCCTCTGGGCGGTTTTCCAGACACTCTTCCCCCACCCTGTAGTCCTGCATGGGGAGCATGGGAAATGCCATTGGATACTGCCAGTGAAACTGAATTTTTTAACAATAAAATTTTTGTTCTGTTTGTGTGAAAATAAGCGATACTCCATGTAGCTTGGTTTACAAAATATCGTACTTTTGTGAGTTACTCTCCACAGTAATAAAGTGATCCATTTACACCTAAAAAATTAATGCAAAATTAACTATTAGTCTTTAATCAACCTTTGAATTCTTGTTCATCAATTTGTTATATAGCCTTCAATCTAGATAGAGTAAGATAATATCATCAGCATCTTTTAGGCCCTGGATAGCCATATTTGAAGCTGCTGCATGAAACAAAGCAAACAAGAAAGGTTTTGAGAGGCATCCTTTTTTTGTCCTCATCCATTAAAAATAAAAAAACTGAAATTGACTGATCTTTGCTCTCATAAACATCCCATGCTGTACCTATCTCAAAACTTTCATTAATCTGCATAGGAAATCATTTCACATGATTAAAGAATCCAGATGAACTAGCACAACAACAGCTGCACTGAGATAAATTGTGAATATTGTTCACATCTAGATTTTCTAAGAAGTAAAATGCACTTTTTGCAGAGACTTGTGACTAAAACCTTTAAGAATTATGTGTAACTAAGAACATGTGCATGACAGCACAAGAACAAATATCACAAATAAGGAACAAAGAAAGAACAAGTGTTGGATGGTGCTAAAATCACCAGGCCATCATACATTATCCCCACATGCAACTTTAAGATGCTCAGAGCAGAAAAACAAAAGGCAGACTACAACCAGAGAGGGAAACAATGCCTTTGAGTAGATCAGCAGAATTCCCTAGAGGAGGGACAGGAGGAAAGGGAAAAGGATAAAAATTGCCATCAGCTCCTTGAAGGCATAAGAGGCACGTGCAAAGTACAGGGACATGGTGGCTAAATGAAAACAGTGTGGCAGATGTGAGACAGACCCTTCATGGTCAGAGACCCTTTTTCTCTGTGCTGTCACAAGTAATCCCAGACCCCCTAGACAAACACTGTTACTGTAAGCACAAAGAAAGGAGCATAGGTATGAGTCAATATCCCCAGTTCTATTTAAAATAAACAAATTAAAACATTTCCTTCTTGTGCAGCCTGCAATGAGATTTGTTACACTAACTGTAATGCTGCTTTGCCTTTTAAACACCCACAGCTATTGGAAATTTATTGTATATTGTGTAGCAGCAAGTATTTAAAGAAAGTCATCAATTAACATCCTGCATCGCTAGGATTTATGATTATTTTGTACACAGTTGAAAATTCAGAAAGTGACAATATATTTTTCTTTTATTCTGTAAGTAAACACAATCAAAAGCTTATTTTTCCACCAGAAAACTATTTCCAAGACAGTCACACTTTTAATGATCTTTGTCTTACAGTGCAAATTCCTGTCTTTCTCTACAAGAAGCAGTGATGTTCCCAGAGCAAACCATAAATCTCCCTCGAGTTAAATTGCATATAAAAGTACTATAAGTGAGAAAATAAAAGTGCTTGCACATGTATTTCCTAAATTTAATGATATCATAGGGAATTTTCATGCATAGTCTTGGATTTTGGGGTTTTTTTTGACAATTCTTCAATTTCAGTATTAAAGAGACATCAAGTACCATTAAAAGTTATAAAGTTGGGGGTTGTTTTAAGTGAGGAGGTGTGCAAACAAACTCTTCTCACTATTCACCTCTCTTGTGTTGCTAAATTGAAGATAACTTGAAAGTGATATATTTGACAGAATATAGGTTAAAGATGCAGCTGAAGTAATGTATCTGAAATGAGAACAAAAACTCTTTGCTCTGATTTAACTCCACTGACAGTTCCGTACCATGCAGCTGCTCACTCACATCCCTCCCTTCCCTGTTGGATGTGACAAAAAAAAGAGATAAGAAAGGTTTAATATTTGAAACAAATTAAGCTATTATAAAAATGATGATAAGACTACTACTAATGATAATGTTATTAAAAAAGGAGAGGGGGATAGAGAGAAAGAAAACTCAAGAAAGACAAGTGATGCACAATAGAGTTTCTCGTCACCTGTTTACTGTGCCCAGCACATCCCCCAGCAGGGATTGGCTCCTCCTGGCCAACTGTCCCCATTTTTGTATTGGACATGACATTCTATGGTGTGGAATATCCCTTGGGCCAGTTCTGAACAGCTGTCCCAGCTGTGCTCCCTCCCAGCTTCTTGTGCCCACTGGCAGACCATGAAGTCCTTGACTTAGGGTAAAAAAACTTCTCAGCAACAGCCAAAACATCTGTGTATTATCAACATCATTCTCATATTGAATCCTAAACAAAGCACTATATAGCTACCAAGAAGAAAATCAACTCTATCCCAGCCAAAATATGGACACTGGTGTTTTTTTGAAAAATCCAAATCATTCCTATATGCTTTATATTCTATATGAACTGCCATCAAATAGCATTCCCTTTCTTGAACCCAAAAAAATATTTAGGGAAATTAAAAATAAGTGAAGGTATGAAATTTCAGTTTAAAACCACCACTGGCATGTATCTGAAAATATAACAAGGTATGGCAATGTATTATTTCCCTGGATAAGAAAAACAAACACCAAACCAAACAAACAAACAAACAAAAAAAAAAAAAACAAAAAAAAAAAAAAACCTTTGCAGTTGTTTGACATGCTAAGAAATAATTTGAAGTTTTATTCAGCCCATTAAAACAGGCCAAATATTGTTCATTATTTCGGTTCAGATACAATAGCAATTACACAAAGTAATTTATCTGCTTTCTATTCAAAATTATGCAGGCACAAGAGCAATGAGCTGATTGACACTTCAGTGAAAAGGCTTCATGCTGATTTTCATGCAGAAAGGCTGCTGGAATACTTTTGTCAGAGATACCTATAAACTGCAAAACAAAGATTAACAATCATGGCAAAATATTACAGTTCCCAAAAGTCATGGATATTGTGACTTCTTTGACAAATGGGACTTAACTCAGTTTTAAAAGACACTGAAGCATTGAAAACTTGAAAGCTTTGATTGCATCTTAATCTAGAAACAGAGCAGAGAGTTCTTTTATCTTATTGTAATGAACTTCCATTTAATAATTCATAACTTTTAATATTTTAATAGATTTCATGCTTTAGAGCCTACCCAAGCAAACTGTAAAACCACAGGGTATAGAACCATCCTCACTACAACACAACAGCAAAAAAGATTTCATAGTTTCCTGAGCAATGAAGTCTTGCTTCAGTAAAAATTTATGTAGCCTTTACCCTCACACATCAGGGAATTTGTATCAAGTAGTTATTCATTATGTACTCAGAGACTCTGTATCAGTTTAGCTTTGTATTTTTCTCTCTGGAGTTTCTAAATGCTTAAATCTACATGAAAATGTAAAAATTTGTCAGTGAACAGTGAGTAATAAAAAAGCCTTGGTCTAAAAAAGTCTAGGCAGTAAGAAGAAAATTAATCACAGTAGGGAAATCCAGTGTATTAAATAGTTAATTAAATAAAATGCACAGCTCTAATTATTTAGGAGAAAATATTTTTGTTTTAAATGTACAGAGTCACTGAAGTTAGTACAGTTGCACTCATGGGATTGCAAGATGGATTGCCAAGGATAGGCTTTCCAACGATGACATAAAACAGGTGTGTCCCTACATGTGTCCAGAAGTATAATGTAGCCAAAGGGATGGTGCTTTTATTTTCAGGATCTCCTTGTCTGCATGGTGACAGAGATCCAAAGTTGACAGCCAGACCTGCACTTTCAGCTAATAGGTTTTTACACCAGCAGATGCTCCAGTTCACCACTTCTGTTACAACAGTGGTAACCACAGGCAGATCTGCACTCAGGTGATTCAGCAAGATCATCCTACCTGTCTGGGCCCTCCTGAAAAATTCCTTATAAAATGATACTGATCATCATTACATCTGCATTCTCTTGGGATGCAGAGATAAGTCACAGGAAGTTTTTATATGTTCATCACCCTAATGACAAAGCTATGAGCAGTTCTGGATTTTCAGTGTTTCAGTTCTATCTTAATTCAGGACTTTTCATCTGTTCTCCAAGAATTTTTCTGTGACCTCTCACTTTCTTTTCTTCTTTCAGCCTTCATCTGTACAAAATATGATCTCTGAGATGCATTAATCAAAAAGTGCCTTTTAGTATTTCTGTTCCTATTTGTAGTGGGAAATTCACAGCCAGCTTGCTTCTGAGTGAATGAATAAAGCTGAAAGAAAGTACAAAGTGAAGAAGTGAAAAAACACTGGTTATCAAATAAAACAGAGTTGTAGATGGCAAAGTTTAACTCATTTCATTTTTACTAAGGTACTAGGGCCTAACAAAGAACTTCCTGGATTTCTGTATTTAGTGATTTTCACACATAAAATATGTCATTCTATTCACTGTTAGTCTTTTTAAGTGGATTGTAGAATTTATTCTGATAAGGCATTATAAAAGAAAACATGTAAAGCTTTCAGACTTTACTAAGAAGACAACATGTTTATGTAATTGACAAGAACAGACAGAATGGACATACGTGTCTCAAGAATGGAAAATCAAAGGGGTTTTTTTGTTTGAAAAAATATTCTAATATCTGTACCTTGGCAAAACCAAAATATTTTGTCTTCCATTTTGTCAGATGAGGAAAATTTGGAAAATTTTCCAAAATTTGGAAAATAGGTATTTGGAAAATAGGTCTGCTCATTTTTAGACATCAAATAGCACTTTTTCTTGTGAACATATACCAGAAAGTTTAGTAAAATTATTTCATTTACCCAATTCCAATAATAATGTAGAACAGGGTCTAGGAAGGGTGATCAGCAGCATGAGAACATGCATTAAGCATATATTACAGCAGTTTGCCTCCTATAAATCTCTAGGCATATAGGAACAAACCTAAGAACCTGAAGAAATAAGTCTACTGATAAAGGAATATTTAAGTTTGACTTGAAGTTTTCTAAATCTCTGGAGTTTATTTTTAAGTTTTGATAGATTAATGGTGGCAAGAAAAGAAAATTTTTTTGGAAGATATGTTTATGGAGAGGTTATAGAACATAATTGCTATTAGGTAATAAATTATGTTTTTCAGCTTGGAAGATCTCTTACAGTCCTCTTCCCTAGACCTTTGACTATACTTTATAGATCAAAAGAACTATTAACTTTTTCTCTTTTCTTTTCCACAATGACTATATTGTAGGAAAAAACAGTATCCAAAAGCCTGTTTACAGTCTAAAGAAAGGAAAAGTTCTATCAATAAACTTGAATGTAAAGGTTTTCATTTCCTGTAGAATTGCTACTTATTGCAAGATTTTTGACTACTTCTTATGTGGATAATATTTTCTTTCACAGTCACGCCATTCAGAAAATTTCCTGTGGCATCAATGCAGTAATGACACTAGCAGTGGGGAACAAAGTGACACAGACCCCCTTATGCATCTAAAGGAGATCACTCTATTATAAAAATCAGCCCCTTTTTATACCTTTAATCTCAACCTGACATAGCTGAAACCAACCTGAGACTTAGCAGAACTCAACAGAAAGAATGCAGGTGGTCTCCCTGGGCAGGTGCTGTCGGGGTGCCCACCCTCCCCAGAGCGTCTCCGCTGCCGTCCGCATGAACAGTTCCCGCAGCCCACCAGACACCCGAGCCCAGATGCTGTATTCAACGCCTCACCAGTGAACTGAGAGGACTCTTCGTATAGAGGATCCAACAGGGTATATTTAGGAACTGTAATATATTTTGGGAATTAATTCATGCTATAAAAGAATGTATTTTATAAAGATTGTGAAATCCAAATGAGTCTCTGACCACAAGCAGCCTGAGGGACAGATGTCTATTCAAACTCTGAAACTCCTGAAGGTGGCAGGATAACAATCGGCATTTAGCTTATGAATAGACACACCCAGCGCGATGATCACCACCATCCTGAGCCATCGGAAGACACCTAAGAGCAATCATTGCCCTGTTGATAACATCGATCAAGATAGCCAAAGTTGCCAGAAAGATACATGTGAATACGTGACTTCCCGGGATTCGATCAACGCTGGCTATCAACCAGGAAACAGCGATTGTCCAGCTCTGCACAGTGAAAGAACCAACTATGAATGTGAAGAGTTACAAAAGAAACTGGGACTCCTTCACCCTGGGCACAGTAAACTGTATAAAACATCTCCGCTAGAAGCAGCTCTCGTGAACGAGGAGGGGGATCCAATGCAATAGAGGTCGGATCCAGGGTCACCCAGCACTGAACCCAGGCTCAATGCTGTCTCTTTGGCTGTGGTGGTTTTGAGGACCATATTTGGTCATGGAAAAAGATAAATAAATCTTTTTGCATTTTTTTGATAATTTGGCTCTCGATTGATCATTTGTAACAGGAACCAAACGAGGGTCCAGAGAAAGTCCAGGTACTCAGGGTAAAGCAGGAAGACAAACACAGTTGAAAGGATCCAGGGACAAAGAGCCCCGAGCACATGAGGTCCAGGGTATATAACTGGGGCAGAGTAGGAGTGGTCAGGATATAGATACACCAACGGGAATAGGGACAGGAGGAGGGGTTAGAGTGGGGTGATACAGCTTTTGCCAATGAGGGAGCAGGGAGGGTGTAGTGTTCTGGGGAAGGCCAATGGGGAATCCAGGAATACAGAACATTCTAGAATGGGGGAATAAACTTTGAATGACAGGCAGAACTTCATTTACATCAAGGAGCAGGGAACCCTGGGAGAATGCTCCAACTTCTCACTCTAACCTAAAGTGGGGAGTTCTCCCAAGGCATCCCAGCCTTGACACTACCAATACCGTCTCCCACAAAAGAAGGCTGGCTCGGCTGCAATGCTGCTGTCCACAGGTCCTGTCACTCAATCAGCTTCCTGTTCATGTGCTGTCCTTGCATTCCTCCAGCGGATCACAATCTCACTTCCAGCTGTCACTCAACTGACTCTCTCCTCACTTATAATCACCTCTCACACTATAACCAACTTCCAGCCATCCAGCCTGTGCCTTTCCCACAGGACCTTCTGGTTAGCATAAGCCTTAACCACTTTAATAATTCTAACCCCATATCCTACATCATACAAGACCTGTAAATGCAATTTGGGTGCCAGCTTTCAGATCAAGTGTAGGAACCCAGGAAATTCCTCTGGCTGCCCTGGAGGGCCCAAGACCCTGCCCAGGGGACTCAGAGACCTTGTCACAGAGCCTAAGACCCCTGTGCCTTTGACTTAACCCTTGGAAAAAACAATTACCAACCTTTATAGGAAGGATTATAAACCACGAAGGTTTAAATAGAATCATAGTGAATTTATCGCGGGGTGAAAAAGTAGATTTTGGGGTTTTTAGAATAGGGGTTCAGGGGCCAAGATGGAGGGATCTGGGCATGTCCTGCCTTTCTCCTTCTTCTTCTTGGCCTCCATCTTCTGCTGTGATGTTGGCACTTTTAGATTGGTTTAGAGTAGAAGCTCACTGTCTAACATAGGTGATAGGTATTGGCAAGTAATTGTAAACATTGTATACATAGTTTTTAGTATAAAGACATAACACCACCCCCAAGGAGGCAGAGTGCCTCTGACTGTCTTGCTGAGCGGACCTCGGCTGGACAGGAGAAAAAATTTTATAGATAAGGAACAATAAAGAACCTTGAGACCGAGAAATGAAGAGCTCTGACTCCTTCTTCGACCGCCGGGCTTGGAAAAGAGACTTGTACGTATCTCGGGGTCACTCTGACCAGCAGAGATTCTGAAATCAAGTTAGAAATGAGCAGAAGGGCTGCACAGCTGCAGTTATGCTACAAAAAAAGAAGCAAATATGAGGAGCCCTGTCCTAGGTCATCCCTTTAGCAAATCTGTACCTCACTGGTCTCCAAACTGGGAGAGCAGGTCTTAGTGCTTAAGTTTCAAAACAGTCTCTGAGTATAGAGGTTTTATTAATATCCATCTTACATGCCGGAAAGAATGTGTTACAAAGCCAAGCAATGCATAGTCCCCAGGGAGGTGCAAGAGAGAGCCCTTTATTGCACAAACCAGACCTTTTTAAGCACTTAGGCCATTATCAATTACATTCCATTTAAGCACAACAAATGTAATACAACGAACCACCATAAACCACGATGTGAACACATAATGATTATATAACTTGTTTTTCTACCTCTAATGCAGTTGAGTCACTTTCCCATAGTCCTCTTCTACTTAGCCAAAGTAGCAGGCCTGAGCCATGATTTTACAAGGGCAGCAAGGTCCTTATTTTGTAGGGTTTTACCTATATGCAACAGTTAAGCAAGTATTTCAACAAGCACTACCAAAAAAGACTAGTTTTCCACTAGATTTCTATTCAATTTTGCAAGAAACATAGGAGAACCTTAATGTGAACTCACACACTAAAAAACATCAAAGAAGTAACATAAGAGATGTTTTGAGTGCTATAAAAGCTTCACATGCATTTATAATCTCTCCTACTCCAAAATGTTATGGTTATAGTGAAGTGATTTTTTCAGTAGCTAACAGTGGCTCATACCATCTGTCTATTTCCATGACATTCCATAAGTTCTTGAAATTTTTGCTGCTGTCTTTTCTATTTGAAAATAATAGAAGATGTTCAATGAGGAAAGAGAAGAAAGGAGGAAATAATTCACAAACTCAGCCTGTCTCTGAACAACTGAAACCTGTGGGAAGGACTCACATTAGAGAAGTTCACAGAGAACAGATTGTCCATTATTTTTCGTAGAAGATTTTCTCAGGAGACAATTCATCTGAATTAAAAAAAAAATAAATAAATAAAAATTTAACCAGAAAATTATTTCAAATTATTTATCTCAGGATAAGTATATTGCAGCTACAGACAGTTTTACACTTTTTGCATCTTATGTCTTCAATACAGGAGGGATAGAGAATTGTCACCTTAGAACATGCTCCTGTTTTACATGGTCTCATTGACCACATAACTTTGGCATGGAAGTCATTGCCCAGCAACTCTCAAGGTTCTCATCAGGGTGTCTTCACTGATCAAAATCCCTTGGGACTCAAGATTAGTCATCCAAGGACACTTTGGAGAAAAACTAAAAATACAAGGGCAAGATTTTTAATATAACAGTGAAGTGACAGTTAAAAGAGGAAAATTCTCCTGACATTTTATTATCATATAAAGAATAAGAACAAGCATTTCTGCCTGAATTCATGCTGCTTCAGTCGTTCCTCTTTTGTATCAAGGATCACCTCCTTCAGCAAGTATAACCCTATGTAAACAGTACTGCCTTAGGCCATTTCAATTGTACAAGTGTTCCATCCTTTCCCTTCAGTAAACATCTCCTAGTATTGTAGACATTTGTGAAGGTTTCCATTCAAGAGAAATACAGCTGAGATTCAGACTAAAGGGCCCAGTTCTCCTCTTGACTGGGGCCCAAAGATTTACACATCACAAGGTTCTTCCTTTCCTTAGTACGATCAGCAATGCATTTTGCTGCCTTGTTAAAGTCAGGGCACACATTCAACTTGTAGCACCAAACTGACACAGAAATAGGTTTTTATGACACCTTTAGTTTTCAAGAATAATTATCTCAGCTTAGCGAGTCAGGTTATAAAAATGTGCTACTTTCTAATTAACCCCTTCTGTTCACCTCCTGAAGACTGGAGTCTTTGTTCTGTCCCTGACTCAACAGTGACAGCTGGAAGTTCTCTCCAGCTGTAGAAGTGACTAAAAGATTTTTGTCTGGAGAACCACTGAAGGTTTTGGTTGAGTTAAAAAGGTTTTTGGTCTGAATCAGGACCCTGAAAATAGTATGCTAAGGAGACTGGAATGAATGAGTGTTACTATATATTTGACTCCCATCCCTGAGGCAGTCCAGATAATTTTAGATAGTAGAATTGTACTTGACATTGTTTCCCATCATGTCCACTGACCTTTTCTCTCCCCTTGAGTACAGGCTCTGGGAATCTCCTTGAAACTTGGTTGGTGGGAGGGATAAAGGTGGTAAATCTGGGACATGTGTATTTGTTTGGGTTGTGGGGATACCTGGATCTGTAAGATTGTAGACTCCAAAAGGCAAGGTGGCCTAAATTGAATTTGCCAAGCTATTTTGGAGCCCGACTTACAAGTCCAAAAAGTTTCAAAAATAGTTGTGTAAATTATCTAATGTTAGTGAAGACTAAATCTCATAGAAGGAAAGTGCTGTCTCCAGGAATACACCAGAAATCACCAGGAATACACCATGGACCAATCTGATGGACTCTGGGCGCTGAAAGACTGCTGCATGAACTCTCCCTCCCAGAACCTGATTGTTCTGTAATTTTTTGACTCATGGGATGGGGAAAGATGGGGGGAGTGGTTGTAGGTGTGTGTGTGTGAACTGTATATAAGGATATCAACTTAGATTTATGAATCATATATAATGATATGAGTTCCAGTATGCTTTTCTTTCCTTTTGGCTCTGTCTGCTAGACTGGACTAGGAGAGGAATGTACCCTCATTAGACACAAGAGGAAAGGTCCAGGATGGTGGTGCCAGTCAGTATTTTGAGACACAGAGACTGGATAACTATGATGTCTCAGCACATTTTGAAATGTTTTGGAATGCCCATGTGGATTTGGTGGCAGGGGCAGAGCAGGTCTTCCGAAAGCAACACAGAGAAATGCCCTACCCCCAGCCCAGAGCCACGGTCCCAGCCCTGGCCAAGCTGTCAATCAATCACGCACCAGGGCAGTGCTGACCCAGCCCCTGGTTGGCCAAATGACCAGAAGTCCTACCCAGGAGGGCATCCCATGGAGGGCCAAGGACTTAAAAGCCCCCAGTAGGGGAGCTACATGGGTCTGGAATGTGCCAGCTTCCTTGGAGTTCACGCTGGAGTCCTGGGAGTTGGTAGCTATGTGTGTGTATTTTGGTATCTCTTCTGTCTTTCTTTCTGTTGCTCTCTTTCTTCTTCTCCTAATCCTCTTTACATGTATTTTTTTGGGGGGGATAACTTAACATATTATGGATTTAACCATTTCTAGGTTGAATGGGCTATGTTTATGCTAAGCAAATAATAAGTTTCTGCTAAGTCAATACTACATAAATACTAAATAATGCTATAATAGGTGTTTTATATTGGATTTGGAGCTGTATTTACTCCTTTGCCAAAGTTTTCTAATTTTCTATACTTTTGCCAGTAAACTTTTGTGTGATTTTCACCTCTTGAAAATATCTGGTGGGGATTTCTCCTTCACATCAGTTACAGAAAGGGAACCTTGAGTTTAACCCCTGGATTTAAGTATCTGGGGTGTAACAGGTGCTTTCCTCATAAGCCCTGTAAAAATCATAAAGGCACTTTTTCTCATGAAGGCCATCTGCTCACATGGTGGGTTTGGTCATGAAGGCTATAAACCTTTTAAAGCTGCTTGCCTCCTAAACCTTGAAAACCTCATACAGGTGCATTCCACATAAAGGCGCTCTCTTCACAAACCCATTTCACATCATAAAGGTTCTCCCCTCATCAACCCCATTAAATTCATTAGAGACCATAAAGCTCATATAGGTGCTCTCCTGATAAACCTTATTAAACTCTTACTGGTGCTTTACCCATAAACCCCATAAACAATATCTCCTCATAAAAACCAGAAATTCTCTAAAAGGTCCCCTCTTAATAAACACCTTAAATCTCATAAGGGCACTCACCTCATAAACCCCAAAGTCCTCATAAAGGTGCTCACCTAATAAACCCCATAAACCTTAAAATATACTCTCGTAATTAAGGCGCTTTTCACAAAAACCTAATCAACCTCATAAAGGTGCAGTCCTCATAAAGCTCATAAAGACTCTCTCCTCAAAAGCTCCATGAACTTCATAAAGGCACTCCCTGCCTAAACCACAAATTTCATAGATGCAGTCTCCTCATCAAGACAATAAACCTTAGAAAAGTGCTTCCCTCATAATCAACTTCATAAAAGAGATCTCCTTGTAAATCCCATAAACATAAGGGCACATAAAGGTGCTCACCTCATGAAGGTGCTCTCCTCATAAACCCCATAATACTCATAAGGGCGCCTTTATGAGCATTATAGGGATTATGAGGAAAGCATGGTCTTGATGGTCTTGCTTATTACTATTCCTTTATGAGGTTTATGGGGTATATTAGGGGAGTGCCTTCATGAAGTTTATGAGGTTTATGTGGAGACTGCTTTTTTAATGAGGATGCTTTTATGAGATTTGTAGGGTTTATGAGGAGAGCATCATTATAAGGATTATGGGGGTTATGAAGACAAAGCCATTTTCAGGTGATTGTATATATTCTTTTATTTATGTATTTATGCTTTTATTTACAAGGACAGGGTCTCTATGAATTTTATGTTATTGAGGAGGAAAGCACCAATATGAGGTTTATGGAGTTTAGGAGGAGAGTGTCTTTATGACCTTTATGGACGTCATAGTAATAAAGGCCTTTCTGAATTTTATGGAATTGATGAGGAGAATATCTTTATGACAATAAGGGGGTTTATGAGGAGAGTGTCTTTAAGAGATTTATGGCCTTCATGAGGAGACAGTCTCCATGAGGGAAGTGCTTTTATGATATTTGTGGGGCTTATGAGAAGAGCACCTCTGAGGAAAGTGCCTTATGAGGTTTATTTGAATTATGAAGTTTGTGAGGAGAGTGCCTCTTCACATAAGCCCCAAAAACCTCATAAAACGTTCTCCTCATAGAGGCCCTCTCCTCAGAAACCACATAAACCTCATAAGGGTGGTGTTCTTAGAATCCCCATAATCCTCACAAAGGCACTCTCCTACTTAAGGCATCCACGTCATAAAACTCATAAAGGTACTGTCCTAATGCAGGTGCTCTCCTCATAAGCCCCATAAACTTCCTAAAGGAGATCTCCTCATAAACATCAGGAACACACAAAGGCACTCTCTTAATAAACCACCTATACCTCATAAAAGCACTCAACTTATAAGTGCCATAAACCTCACAAAGGTACTCAACTCATAAGCTCTATAAACATCAAAAAGGCCATAAAACTCATAAAGGCAATCTCCTCATAAAGATGCTCTCGTCATAAACAACATAAACACAATCTCCTAATAAAACCCAGAAATTTCATAAAGTTGTCATCTCATGAAGGTATCTCCTCCAGAAGATGCTCTTTTCATAAACGCTATAAAAATCATAAAGGCACTCTCTTCATTGAGGTGCTCTCTTCAAAAACCACATCAACTTCTTAAAAGTAGTTTTCTCATCAAGAGAAAAGCCTCAGAAATGGGCTTTTCTCATAATTCCCATAAACCTTCAAGGATGCTGTCTTCATAAACCCCTAAGTTTCATAAAGGAAATCTCCTCATGAACCCTGTAAATATCATAATGCTGCTTTCCTCATTGTGGGATTCACATTCTCTGAACCTGAGAGAAGCAGAGAAAAGAATGATCAAAACAATTCTTATCTCATTTTCTGTGCCTGTATTGTGCCAAAGTAGAATGCAATATGGAGATTGTTTACCCAAAGTGATGGTGTTTTTTTTCCTTGGCCTATCAGGGCCAAGCACGTGTCCAGAATGTCGGGCAGGAATCAGTCGCAAGATTTTGTTCAGTTGAGTTGTGTGCTCATGCAGTTTCAGTTCAGATGTAGTGTGATATAGTGTAATATAGTGTAGAATAATATAGTATAATAAAGTAATTAATTAGCCTTCTGATATCATGGAGTACTCCTCGTCATTTCTCCCTGCCACGGTGGTTGCCCCCGCTTTTACAATATCTCATGAAGGCCTTAAATCTTCTAAAGGCACTCCCTTTACAAACACTAAAACCTCATAAGGTATTCCCCTCCTGAAGGCATTCTCTTTATAAACCCCTCACAAAATTCATAAAGGCCATAAAGCTCATGGAGATACTCTTCTCTTAAATCATACAAATCTCTTGACGAACTCCATAAACATCAGAAAGGCAGCTTCTCAAGAACCCCATAAAACCAGTTAAGGAGCTTTCTCCACATAAATGCCAAGGAGCTCCTCCAAAAGGCATTCTTCTCTTGAGTTTCCTTACCACTCCTACATGTACATTCCTATATTTTCTGGATTGCTATAGATGTTCCTTGATGTGCTGGCTCTACCTCAAGCACTGGAGCCTACAATTCCCTTGCAACACGTTTAACTAAGCCCACTATGCATGAGAGTTTATGCTTAGAAAAATGATCCACTGAATTAGAATTGTACCAAATATAGGACAAGAAGGAGTCATGTTAAATGATCAATACCATTTGCCACAATGATTGTAATTACCTCTACTTTCTCCAGTGTGACAGAGGGGACCACAAATGTATGTCAGCAGTTGTAACTAAAGAAAGCCTGAAGTATCAAAGCCTTAACAGAAAATAAAGGAAGTATTTCCCCTTTAAATAGCACACCTGTTTCAGTATCCCAAGCACATAAGTCATGTAACTAAGGTGGATTTGAGAAAAGTAAAATCCCGTCCAAAAGAAAGAGGGCTCACACATTAATATACAAAATACATACCTGAAACTATCTGGGAGAAATAACCTTCATAGTACAAAACTTCTTACACTGCCTAATATGTAATGCTTATAACTATTCCTAAAATGCATGGCTTGGTTTGCTTCTGTAATCTTGAATGTACAAATTACTTTCCATTTTTTCTTCAATGACTCTGTTTACAGTATTTTTCTTCTTATGGAAGGTAAATCCCTACCCAGGAAATGTGGGTATGGAGAAGGAAAACAGGGAACAATAAATTGAACCACTAAAAATATTTACTAATAAAATGGCAATGCTGAGATTCACAAGATACAAAATACCTGCTATTACTCTTATTTTAAAAGTATTACTTATCTCATGCAGAGATAGATGGACAACTCCATTTTTCCAACTGCAGTTTCTGAAGACTGATTTTTCCTAGTTAACTACTACTTGTGTTATACTTCAGCTTTTCCCTTCTTTGCATTACACTGATTCAATAATAATGAAAAATGAAGTCCTTATTCTCTGATCAACACAAACCCTGTGGCATCAGTGGCAAAATCAAGTTTGTGTCCTATTTTGTCAACATATTTCTGTTCAGCACACCAAAATCTACATTATTAGTAAATAAAACTATTAACAATCTGAATTGACCACTTTCCTACATTACTCCCTGACATTCCACAAGACTACCAATATGCCAACATACTTGTGGCCACGCTCATTTTGCAAAAACAACTTCTGCCTGCTAGCAAGTTCCCTGAGACCATGGGTTGGTCAAACAGCAGCCACCTGCTACTCCTGTTCAGAGTTACTCTCTGCATTCACATCCCTGATTTCCTTTCTTGAGCTGGTGTTTTGCCAATTGACAGGGGGCAAGAGAATGGACATAGACATCAATAGAAAGAATGGTCTTAGTTTACTATTAATATTGAGGCAAAACAGAAGTAAAAGGATATATTTGATGAAACAATAAGCTTATTACTCACTCAGCTTCAGCAACAAGCTAACATAAGCAAGGTAATGCACCATCTATTCACTATTATACAAGGGAGAGGGAATAGAGTTTGAGAAAGATACATCACCAATTCCCTAAATATTTACCATCATCCAGAGTCTGCAATCGCTGGGGAGCCCCATTTTCACAGCAAGGACCTGGAGAACCCTTCCTGGCAACTGGGAAAATCCAGCCCAGTGTGACCATTCATGGATGAGGTCTCCAGTTCACCCAAAATAGGGGTCCAGCTTTTATAGGCTCCAATCATCAGAAAACATGTGGTTCTGATGGCCCATTTCCCCACCAGCCACGGCCAAGGCTTGGCCAGAGCCCAGGTCACAGTGAGAGGATTTTTGCCTAAAATATTCTACTAACAAGCCCGTAGAGTTATCAGCTGGGAGGGTTTCTCTTATTAACAAGGCTTTAGAGATATTGGTTGGAAGAATTTTTTAATATATCTTGTACCATGTTATACAAACATCTCTACAACAGCCGGTTTGGCATTAAGAACAACTAATATGAATGTTTTGATAATCTATTTTTAACTAAAGAACCTTGATGGTATTAATAGCATCATGCTCAAGATTCATCTTTTAAGTCAACTCAGGCTTAGGCCTGTAGTTCAAGCCTTGGCAAATTCAGTTGGAAATTCCAAATTCCTCAGACATTTTACCTTACTTTGTTTTATTTCCTATCAATTTAACACAAGTGAAGTTATGACAGAATCATTCTATAATGCATCCTAAATAGAGATTATGACAAAGACTGCCATATATCTGTAAATAGCATAATATGATGTCAACATTAAAATTACCAATACATGGTGCATGAACATGAACAATGACAGTGAATGTGCAAATAGCAGCCTACCCAGTCCCCACCATCTGTTACCTACCTCTTTCCACCAGGACCACTTGCAGAGGCAAGTGCACAGGCAACAGGAGAGGATGTTCAGTGGCTTCTGTGAGTCCCTCTGATTCCCCAGGCAGCCATAGCATGCAGGCAGCAAACAAGAAGGAATCAGGTTCAGTCCCCTACATTATTCTGGCAGTACACTCTTGCTCCTCCTTTTTGCTGCTGTTAGAACTGGTGGTTTTCAGCCCAGTTCCTTCTGCCAGCTTCTAAAAATGCAAGATAAACCACAAGCCTTTGAAAGCAAACTTAAAGAGGCTGGTTCCCAGAATCTCATATCTTCAATCTCATTTTGAAAAAAAATACGTAATAACATGTTTCACTTGAGTTAATTTAACCCTACCCCAGTTACCTTTTCCTGAGATTCTTTTGTTACTTAATGACAACACTCTGAGATTCTGAAGGGTTTTGCCCCAGGACAGGTGTTAGAAGTATCAAAAGATTTAGAGATCAGGCTTAAGAACAAAAACCTGCCCATTTATGAGCTTACATCCCACCATCCCTTTCAGCTAGATGCACACCCCTAAAACAAGCAGGTATCAATCCCTAATTTTTATACCCAGGAAAATCAGTGACAGTTGAAAAGGCCACATGCTGAGAATTTTAATATTTCTTTGCTTGCACAATCACCTGCATGCGTGACAGGCTGATGACACATTTCTCAAGAGAACACTTGCTGTAGTCTCTTGGTAGCAGAATCAGATGTTTTTTCATTGAACAAGAATATGAACGTTTCCTTCAAGCACCAATTAAGTCCCTGTAATCCAAAAGCTTGGTCAAACTGCTTTTAACTCCTCAAGAAGGACATGTTCATCATGTTTACCTATATAAATATTAACACATGTATTTTCCATTTTATTTTCAAACTTCTTACTCTCTCCCCTCTCTTTGTCTACATCCAAACTTTTGCGCTTGATTCGGCTTCCACCTTTCCTTGCTCTCCCATAGCAACATGTTTTGGTGAGGACCCACTTCATCCATAGCATCAAGGTTGACTGCTTTACAAGCATAATTTTTACTTGGCAACAATAGCAATCTATCAAAGATAGTACCAGTCTATCAAATGACAAGGCATTTTTTTTCAAATTCAGTTAGTATTGGGGTTTAATCTTACAACATTTTCTTTCTTTTGATACTTTCTTTAAATAAAATAAGTAAGATTACACTATTGGTGTTTGATCTGAACTTTTGTTCCTTCAGAAAGCAAGGAAAAGAAGTGTATTTGCTGTTGCCCCCTTAGTTTTTAGGATTTGTACTTGCAGTATTATTCAAAAATGTCAGGAAAAGCTAGTTATTACCCAATAGAAAGAAATTATGAGAAAAATTATCCCTAATGAGATAACTATACTTAATGAGAAGTCACCTGATATTTTAAAGCAACCTTGACCAACTATGAAAGTTGGAGGCCCTTGACACTTGAGGCTTCTCCCTTTCATCTCTAATATCTCATTTCAGCCCTCATGATGAGTATTTTGAAATACTTCCTACTTCACAAGACGAAACTTTCTCATATCTTTGTGATAGCTTTTCCTTGGTCTAGAAGAAACTTTATATAAAAATGTGAAGATGAGCTGCCAGTTACATGCCATTATTATATCTGGAAAACATGATTGCATTTTAAACATTATTATTCAGGAGTTAGAATCTTCACTTGATTTTGGAAAAGAAGGTATATGGATAGGATGAGAGGCAACAGAAAAGAAAGCAGTCACTGATAACTGTAGCAGACCAGACTTATTTTCCATTCAGCTCAAATATGATAACATTCACTTTCCATTCATTTTGTGGAAGGCTGTGTATGGAAGATATTTATGTATTTTTCATTCCTCCAGTATTTTATAGCTTCTCAGCCATAACTGTAAGCCAGATTAAAATTAACCATCTTCCAATTTGTCCTATCATGTAAATGCTTGATAGTTTTATTAACTGCGTTATATACAGTTTATATTGCCTTGGGAAACAGTTTACAGGGACTATAAAATAAGCCCTAGAATAGGCCATGAAAGTATTTTTTGCAAGTCAAGCTCCACTGCCTACTAGGAAATGCACTTGTAATGTACATTACATATATGCAGAAGATAGGAGCACAATTTCTACAAACTTTGATAGATTTCAAAACAAGATTAAGAATTTTTTTAATTCAAATGCAAGACAATGACCAGTTCATATTCATTCCTTTTTCTGACATTACTGTGGACTTTAAGTTCCATTATTCAAAAACTTTATTTCCTGCTGTTAGTTTTTATTTATCATATTTAAACTTGCCACTTTTACTTTTGCTTTAAAAATAAGTAGAGATAAGAATCAGCTTCTCCAGATTCAGATGATCCTCTTCCTGACTCTTGGGGAAAACACATGAAGTTACTTTTTTTTCTGGACTGAGAGATATTTAAGTTCTAGTTAAGAATCAAAAGTCAATTTCTTTATTATCTTCTCCCAATACAGATTTCTCACTATTTACATAAAGATGAATAAGAAGTGTGATTAATTATTCATATGTCTCCTCTAATCTGAACGGATTAGTTTACAAATACAGCTTACATGCCTTTTTCCTGTCATTTGATGTTTCAGACTTACCACCTTCTGACATTTGTCAAATGCAGTTTCCACTTGGGTCAGTCTGATTTTTTTTCAAGCTATCATGGCCTAAATAAGAGCCTCCAGTTCTAACTCTTTGGCTGTTTACTGGCATCTCTCTGAACTGAGAGTTAATATTTGGTGATTCAGATTCTCTTTGGGTTCCACCATGCACATGGCTAATACAAGTAATCTAAAAAAGACTTTTTTTTTCTCCATGAAATACTAAGCAGGATTAAAAAAATGGTATAATAATATAAAACAGCATGAAGATGAGTAATCTTCATCTCATTCTTGGTAATGAGAGCATATGTATGGTTAACACAAGCATTTTACATTCCTGCTGTTGCCTCATTTTCTATGTAAGACTGGTAAAATCCATTTCTATTGACTCTTGCAGGGATCAGCATATCACAAGAAGCCATTACCATCTAGGCTGGCTTTAAAAACATAAAATATATGCTCCTGTCTGCAAAGAATAGAATGCTCAGTGTATCTCAGTTTTGAGATAAATTTAAAAGAGGACACACTGCAATGAGCAGTCTCTTCTAAAGGGTTTCAACAATCCTCCTCCAATAATAGAAAATTAATACTAACAGAGGAAAGTTTTAAAAAAACAAAAATAAAAAACCTAAACAAACAAACAAAATCTCCACCCAACAGTTTATTAACAACAGAATGCCCACAAGGCAAGGAAAAACATAAATTGCTACTAAACACCAAACCATCAGAACTCCACAAGCCTGCCACATACACACACAGAAGAACAAAGACCCAAAAATGTCCCAAGAATGGGGCAAATGTTGGAGAAATACCCTTCCTGGCACGTGGTGTGAGATGGCACCACCTTTCACACTGAGGAAGGTGAAGATTCCACAAGAGTTCCAGCAGCAGGCGAAAACCACGGTGGCCCTGTGGCAATGAGCTCCTCTCCACAGCAGTCACAAGCAGCTGGGCTGGAGCCTTTTTGTGTTCTCTGTAACCATAACTCTTGGGGTTTTGGAACAAACCACTTTTCTGGATAGTAACTCCTCAATCTTATGAGCTCAGTCTCTCCTAATGGGAACACTGTGCATTTGTTTGTCTGAAAAACACCTTATTTTTTTCAGACATCCTTTTATAAAATGTATTTACATTCTCTCTTCTCATCAGTATATGTAATAAATATCAGCCTCCTTATTTGTGAACAACAGCGAGTAGGACCTGACCCAGGACTCATAAGTCACTATTTCGCTCTATTTCATGGTAGGCCCTTGTTTCTTGCTTTCTGTATATGATTTTCCTGCTGCCTTTAATATCATTTTTTTAGATGTTCTGCTTTCTTAAGTTGCTTTTAACCCCATCAAAGTTTGAGATGTGTCACCTCTGCAACTTTTCCTTCACTCCCATGAAGTCATACAGAAGACAGTATTTTACAGGATTTGCTTTTGAAAGTTTAGGTTTAAGTCTTATTTGCCTTCATCATTGCCTTAGTTACTTTCATACAGAAATAAAAATTTTTCCTTTAGCTGAGTTAAGCCTAAGAGTTTCCAGTTCCTTTTATTTTTGTTTTTCAAAGGTAAGCTATATATTTATCCTTTTCTGTGCTTTTCCTACTTCACCAGATTTACACAAGTTTTGAAAGGTCACAAGTAATGACTGCAATTCAATCAAACAGGTCTTTTCCATTTCATAGCATGTCATTCGTTTAATCCTGGGGATTTCAAAACATACAGTGACAGGACAAGAAGAACGGCTTTAAACTGAAATAAGGCAAGTTTAGAATAGATATGAGGAAGAAATCCCTGGGAGGGTGGTGATGCCCTGGCACAGGTTGCCCTCAGAAGCTGTGGCTGCCCCATCCCTGGAGGTGTTCAAGGCCAGGTTGGATGGGGCTCTGAGCAACCTTGTCTAGTGAAAGGTGTCCCTGCCCATTGCAGGGTATTGGAAGGGGATGTTCTTCAAGGTCCTTTCCAACCCTAGGCATTCTATGATTCTATAAAACTACAAACTTGACAGCAACTTGTAATCTAACACAAAAGTCTAGATAGGAATTATTTTGCAATTTTTAAATGTATCATTGCATTTCCTATAATAATGAAAAAATTGCTATATTTTGTCTAAAATGTAATGATCAAAGAAAACTCTTCATCTAAGAAATTATTTTTTCTTTAACCTGTGGACACATGAACTGGAAAGATATGAGTAATACATACTCAGAGGTATTTCAGAAACATATCAACTCAAAGTAGAAAACTTCAAATACTTAGAAGCTCATGAAGTGATCCAACACCTCCACATTGTCTACAAAACAAGTAATATTATTCAGGACATGGATTAGGAATTAAGTTGTTCAGTCAGGAGAATGAAAGACTCAAAAAAGATTAACTGCAGGACTAGACTTGGAACAAAAAGTACAAAACATAATGAATGCAAAAAAAACACCTTAAAATGGGCAACTAAAGAACGCATCACTAAAAGAAGCTTCAGAGCCTGCTGTCTCCTCCATACAAGAGGCATCACTTCATAACAAGCTCTGCTCTTCCCTACAGTCAGATATGCATAAGCAAATCCCAATGACCACCTATGCAGTATCCATAAGGGCACACCCCAACTGAGAGTCATGGTAGTGTCAACACACCTTCACATCAATCTAGTCCTAGTCAATATGTTTCAGTCTGCCTTATCCTGCAGACATAAGAGATAGAAGTTCTACTGGCAGCAGTAGAGATTTTGTCATACATATTAACATTGAAAACCACCAGACACTCTGGGACTCTTAGCTATTGAACAACATTGTCATGCATTCCAGGATCTTAGAAATGAAGTTACCAAAATTCACTGTGGAATTGTTCAATTTTTTTATTATTGTTAATAAAACTACTACCTACCCTGGAACACTATGAATTATCTTTCACTCAAAATATTTCTTGCCTTTCAAGCAAGAAAATACCCTCTATTTTAATAGAGGGTATGTAAGATCAATAAGTAGAGGTACAGGTTAAGATTGAACTGAACGATTTTAGCATTATTTTCATTCCATGCAGCCCAAAAATTTATGCAGACTAGACAGTATGTAAAATTCTAAATGTTTTAAGTTATTTCTATTGGTAAGCAGGATGGGAATTTGGAAACTTAACTTTCACGTTAACCTTTTCAAATTATATAGGAATGGTAGAAACTATTTTCTTCATGGAAACCCATGACTCCATCCACACTTTCAAGGCAGTCATTTGCTCAGCATATATATGCAAATTCACTGAGGTCATAATTTATCCCCAAAATTAGAGCATACCAGTTTGGTAAGTACTTTAGCAGGTTTGTCTTCTTCTGTGCATTGAGTCTTTCCACTGTAGCCACACTATGTAGTACAGATAAATGCATATAATCCTCCTAAAATGTTTCAGAGAAAAAGCAGACGCTTTAGCAACAAGTAAGGCGAGTTACTAAAATTTCCTGTAGTACAACTCTACAGCATCACATTCTGTTTTGCTAACATTCAAGTTTGTACAAAGATAATTCAGGGGCTCTGACCTTGTGCTAAGAAGTGCCACTTAAATATATATTTCCCCAGTATCTAGTAACTACTGAATCTTTGCATTTCTACCTTATGGATATAAATTTGTGAGGTCCAAAGTATTTTAATAAATGTCATACATTTAATAAAAAAACATACGTAATTTTTATTCAGTCACGTTTCTTCATTTGACCAGCTGTTGGTTTTGTAATTTTAGCCATGCTTTATTGTTCTTCCCACCATTCCTCTAGGTTTTGGGTTTTATTCTTTCCAAAGACATCATATTTTATCAATTGTAATAGTATCAAGAGTTTTCACAGTATGATTTACATTTGGATTTGGCACAAAATAGACAATTTCTAAGGCAACCTATAATTCCAATCCATTAGGCTAATATATTGCAGCTGCTGTGAACAGTGAGCATGTCATCTTTAGTATAATGATGTCTGGTACAGCACAGGTCAAACAAAATAAACCGATAAATTACTCTGCATCTAAACATCACAGTTATTTTCACTCTTTCCTCATCCCCATTCTCAACATAGTCTGTTGTATCTGTGGGTAATTTTTTGTGGGGTTTTAACTGTTTCTGTTTACAACTGGTAGAATCTTTTATTAAAAGAGTTCTAGTCAGATGCATAGAACTCATCTGTAATGTATATAAGTAATCACTATACAGTTGTTGTCACGTAGGGGTTTTTTGGAGAAAACACTAGAAATTGGCATCAGTTATTAAAACCACTTATTGGCATTGTTCAGCCTGAAAAAGAGAAGGCTCCAGAGTTACCTAACTATGACCTGAAGGGAGACAAGATGGAGGGAGACTATTTAATGAGGGCATGGACTGACAGGACAAGGGGAAAAGGCTTCAAACTGAAAGAGAGCAGGGTTAGATAAGGTATTAGAAAGAATTTCCTGTGAGGATGGTGAGGCCCTGGCACAGGTTTTCCAGGGAAGCTGTGGCTGCCCCAGCCCTAGAAATGTTCAAGGCCAGGTTGGATGGGGCTCTGAGCAACCTGGTCTAGTGGAAGGTGTCCCTGCCCATGGCAGGGGGTGGAATTGAATGATCTTTCAGGTACTTTCCAACCAAAACAGTTCTACAATTCTTAATTTCTACTTTAAAAAACTTCCATCATAAAATCTGCAACATTTCCTTTTGGCAGAAGATGGACCATTCATTAATTCGTTTGGATTAATTTTCACTCCTTTCTGCCAGAAGAGTCAATATCAACATTTTCTACTTTGTTAAAAAGTGCCTTTGCCAGACTATCAGGCTTTACATCTCCAAACTGTCTTGTTGATATTTATTTAAATGGTGTATTATATATTCTGAGAGATAGATTGAGAAGAAAAAAAAAAAAGGGTGCTTTCCTAATCTGTTAGGTAAGGTATCTTAACACTACAGGGTCTAGTCCCTACATTATTTCAGCAAGGAAAGGCACTAAGTCACACACAGACACAATGAGTACAGCATCAAGAACAGGAGAGTTCCTGATGAAGTAGGCAGTAAAAAAATCCAAATTCTGAGTATCCGCTGCTGTAACTCTGTGAACAATCATTCTTTTTTTGTGCCACTATCATAATTTATGCCAGCATCTGTGAATGCAATGGCAAGTCTGGATGCATTCTGTAAAGTGTTTCAAAGAGCCACTATAGACCTCCCTAATGAAGCCTTTCTGCTTGGTTATCTTATTTTGCTTCAAGATCTTGTACTCTGAAATGTGAACAATGATAATAGCCTGACAGCAGGGCATTCTTCTTCTTCACTAAATCTTTCACTGAGAAATTTTCAAACCTATACATTGAGGGGAGAAACAAGATTGTGAGAAAAGACTCCCTTTAGCTTTACTAAAAGACATTTGAGGAGGAATCTGGCTATAAAATAGGAGAATAGTTATAAAATATTTAGAAAAAAATGGCAACAATAAAAAATATTCATTTGAGCATATTAATTCAAGCCCTAGGACCTGGGCATTTACAATTTCAGCCACAAGAGAGTATTAAAGATGTATAAAGAGATGATTGGCTCTTGCAATTAAGGGATGACTATTGTGTGAACGTTAAGAAAAGCTTTAGTGGTGTGTAGTTATGTTATTGTAGTTTAGATGTCCTCTGTTCTCCCCACAGTTCCTTTTCCCCCCTGTATTGCTGCCATCAGACAGCCGGGGCTGTCTAGGACAGGTACAAAGAAGGCTGCACATGTGTCCCTGGCATGGGGCAGTGGGGAATGGAAAAGCTCAGGGGGTTGCTCAGGGGGTGCAGCACGGCAACACCTGACCCCCAATCAAGTCACAAGAGAGCAATCTCCACTGATAAATGGCAAAGAAGAGCTGAGTGACAGACTCTGGGAGGGCTGGGCTGGCTGATGCAACCCCCAGGGGTATAAAAGACTGAGCATCCATCCTGAAGATGAACTGGTAGACAACCACAAGGGCAGTTCTCAGTGCTGCAATGTTTCCTTATTTAGTCCTTTTGTTGTTTTTTTTTTAAGGCTTAATAAACCTTTTAAAATTTTTTAAGTGAGTGGTCGTTTCTTACAGGAGCTTCCCAGGGAAGCCAGAAGCACTGATAGCCTACAGCATGTGATGGTTCGTATAGGTTAGCTCTAATAACTTATTCTAAAATTTTAAAAGAAACCTGCATATTTTCCACTGTAAAATTATTTTATTACATTCTATTCTAATATCACCAGTTTTGACTTCAATGTAACTTCTTTTATCTTTCTCAAAAATTGTTGGAGGTATTGCAAGACAAACTTAATTTCTTGCATATTTATTTTAAATAAACTAATTCAGATTACCTCAGAATGAAGCTATGGAAGAAGCAGTTAATTTCTGTGTGATTATATTACAAATCTTTAATAAATTAGTTTTTTAGAAGAGAGTCTTCTAAGACATATTTAATCAGATTGCAATATAACCCCATGTATTACATTCCTAATTACATTGTATCATTGAGTTAATTTGCTTTGTACTTCAATTATTAAAGTTAATGATTTCTACTTATGAAATTAAAGTGCTGAAACACAGTTTTAGAAATAGTTTAAATAATTTTCTACTATCTGTCAGTGTGAAGCCATTCCCCCTCATCCTGTCACTCCAGGCCCCTGTCAGTAGTCTCTCTTCATCTTTCTTCTGGGCTCTCTTCAGGTACTGAAAGGCCACAGTAAGGTCACCCTAGAGCCATCTCTTTTCCAGGTGGAACAACCCCAATTCTTTCAGCCTTTCCTCACTAGAGGAGCTCTAATCATTTTTCAATAACATCTTCACAGAGGCAGGATAATCCTGAGCTATAAGACACATAAACTGCTAGCAAAGGTGCTAATGGGACAAGTTAGTGTGGGCTCTGATTACTACCAGGAGGACACGGGGCTCCACAGAGCAGGGACACACATAATAAGAGTTCCTTCTTCACTGCAGACTAGAGAATTGTTCTGTGAAATTAAGGGAAAAGGCATGTAGAATCATAGGAAAATTAGCTTGGAAGAGGCCTATAGATGTCATGTAATAAATCCCCCTCATTAAAATTGAGTTAACTTCTGTTAGATCAGATTGCCAAGAGCTTTGTTCAAAGAGCCTGATATAATTATATATATAATATATATAATTGTAGGTGCCTTCCTAGGAACCTGCCAGGGCAACCATTTCCAGTGATGCACTATTAACATCATGATATATTCATTCTTTAGGTCTGATTCAGATTTTTTTGGTTGCAACCCATGACTGTTGGCTCTCATCCTTTCAGTGGGCACCTCTGAGAAAAGCCAGGCTCCATCTGCTCCACTAAGTAGTTGCAGCCTGCTATCACATTCACCTGTAGCAGCCTCTTCTCCTCAGCATCTTCTCATGTGACATTCACCTAAAGCACCTCACTTCCATAGTGATCCTCCTCTGTGGTCTAACACATTCATCAATACCTTTCTTTCACTTCAAGGACATCAAAACTCAGGGGATTTTACCTGCTTCCTAACAGCAGATTGTTTGGCAGAGATTTAATAGGAATTTTTTAATTTATGATCACTTTCCATAATTATGTTCAGAACACTGGGGATGACCCACCAATAGATATACAAACCTAAACTCTGCTTGCATTTTCTGATGTGTTTCTGTGTAAGTATTCTGTAGTAAATGTTCATGTTATGCATAAAATATTCACTTTACTCCTATGAAAGCAATACACCCCTTCCTAGGGGCAAGGAAGCACAGAACTATGACAGAAGAACCCTGGTTCTGCTGTCTCAATTTAGGGATCAAAGAGAAGCACCCACAATAAAAGCATACCAGTTCTCAGTTCTGAGTATAAAGTAGAAAAGAATAGTCGTCTCTGAGGGAATCCATTTGTCAACATCTGGCTCATATCCTAGAAATTTGTGTCTTTGTCACAGAAGGGAAATACTGGTGTGTCTGAAGTTAGACATCTATTCAGAAGATGTGAGTGTTCTGAGAAAAGAAAAAAAATCTGAATTTTATAGTAGAATAATTGTTGGTAAATACACCTTTAGATCCACGCAAAACAAACAGTGCAGGTTACTACCCAGAAGAAAAACCACCTGTTGCCTGTATTCCACGTGATTTGAACATTACAAATATGTAGAAATGTTTGGAAATAAAAGTGTCTCTAAGCAGGTAAAATGCTGCAAAATTGCTCCTTGAGACATAGAGACTGGGTGCACACAAATGGGTCAGAAAAATTCTTGGTCAGACTCCGTGCTGGAGGGGAAGGAGGACACAAAGAGGTACATCAAAGTCGGGATCTGGAGCACAGGAAACTGGTACCATATTAAAAAACCCTTTCCTCAAGCAGGTTCCCTTATCACCTGCATCTTAAGCTTGACTGCGTCATGAAGTAACCGTGATGAATTTGAAAAGAAAGGGGGAAAAAAGGGAATACACTGGTATGATATGCCCCCAAAAATAAGGTTGAACCGTACTGAGTATTTTACTCACAGTGCAGATAATACAGAAAATATATGCTTTGCTTTAAGACTTGTATTAATAAATGTCAGCTTGTGCCAATGCACAAGTGACAACATCACTATAGTGCATGGTATGAATCTTTTATGATACTGAATCTCACTGCCTTTCAGTCAGAAGCCAGAATGTCAGTAGAACATGTAATATCATACAGGCCTCTGCTTTGATTGCTGATCGCTGCCAGAACACTGACTATTTTATTTGTGGGGCTCCCTAGACAGAGGAAGGAATGATGGATCTGACTCCATGTTCTTAGAAGGCTAATTTATTTTTTAAGATACTACATTATATAAAAGAATACTATACTAAACTATACTAAAGAATACAGAATGGATACTTACAGAAGGCTAAAAAGATAATAATGAAAATTTGTGACTCTTTCCAGGGCCTCGACACAGCTTGATCCTGATTGGTCAATAAGTCACATGAAACCAAGGAAACAACCACCTGTTGATAAACAATCTCCAAACACATTCCAAAGCCGCAAAACACAGGAGAAGCAAATCAGATAATTATTGTTTTCCTTTTTCTCTGAGGTTTCTCATCTTCTCAGGAGAAAAATCCTGGACAAAGGGATTTTTCCAGAAAATATGACTGGCACAACTGAGTTGAAACTGAAGGCCCTGGCTAACTAGGCACTAAAGTATTCTTCTGTCCACACCCACTTCAGCCTGAATTTCCACTTACAGCCCCTCAAAATAAATCTGGTGAATATGCATCCCTACAGTTACTGCAGAGCTTGAGGAATATCATGACATGAGGAATTATTTAACAAAGGCAAGGCAATTTTCTATTCTAGAAAATAAATGGTTTTCCCTAAAGCACATTTTTCTTCCTTGTACTAACAGTAATAGTTTACAACATATTTGCATGGATTTAGAGGTCACTGATGGGTGCTATTGCATATACAAACTAGCAATTTTTGCCCTTTTACATTAATAGAGCATTAAGACTAAAAAATATTTTCTTTTCTAAGGTATGCAGTGGAATATATGTCTCACACATCATCATATAGGTACAATTCTATATAACTGAAAGCAAAAACCAAAAAAATTAATGTTTTCTAGCTGTCTTTCCCTTTATTTCATAGATAGGGGATTTATTCTGACCATGGTAGCAGGTGATTTGTTATTTTGTTGCTGCAGAAAGAGAGCTGAAAAGGAGTTTTGAAATGGAAATTGTGACATTTACTGAGTGATAATCTCATACTGCCATTTATAGGAAGCAGGTGGTAGCTGTTTACTATTGGAGACAGATGGAAGTCCTGCATTGGAGGGTGGTGAGGTTTTTTTCTGTTAGATAGATTAGCTTAAATAATTCAAGCATTTTTCCCCTTGCCTGATTAGCTTTGTGCAAATTTAAGTATTTAAAGACTGGTTTACTATTGAGCAAAATTTTGCACAGCTCATGTAGTTTTTCCTCTTTGAGCCCCCATGAATCACATTTAGCTTTTATAAAGGATAAAACAACTATTTAATATCCCCAAAGGAAATGCTGCATGAGGGCAAGTAGCACCATGAAAAATTCCACTCATGTTAATCTGGAAAAAAGATTTTATTCCAACCGAGCACACTTCCAGAGAACTCTGCACCGAGTGCTACAGCCTGTGCATGGCAGCTGGGAGGATGGACCAGTGATACAACCAGACACACACTCTTTGCTGTCCCAACCCTATGCTTAGCATTTCCATGGATGAAGAATTTTAACCTCTCTGTTTAAACAAACAATTTTCAAAACCCAAATCCAGTATCTCCAAAGCTGCCATACAGCTTCTAGCAGACTGACTTTGTAAGACTACCTCTAATGTCTCCAATGTTTAGAAATATGTCTTATACTAAAAAACATTTTGTAAATCAGAAAACAATTTGTTTGGAGTTTTTTGTTTTTTGTTTTTTTTTCCTTGGTTACTGGTGGGATTCTTTTCCTTGCAGAAGGATATGAATGGAAGAGGGACAGAATGAGAAAGTAGAAATCACCTTGGAGTTCATGGAGTTCTACCCTGGAAAAGAAAAAATGAAAATAAAAAAGAAAGACAGAGGAAAAAGAGCAGGAAAAGAAAAAAGAAAAGGAAAAAAAAAAGGAAAATAAGAAAAAGGAAAAAACTTTTGGTTTTAAATTTAGTTATTTTAGCTGATCCATAATATTTCAAAAGGTGCATGGACTACAAACTTCATTAGTAAGCCAGATGTCAACAAAATACTACAACAGTAGTATTTATTATATTGAACTTGAAAACATGAAACTTATGAGTATTATGTGGGTTTCCAGGAATACTATAATAATTTGAGGTACTTAATGGCAATTACAAATATAGTGAATACTCAGTAGATTCAATAAATGTCTTCAGGTGATTGACAGATATAAACATCATCCAATTCTTTTCAGGCATCCAGTGGACCTTATTAATATGGTCAATTGCTTGACAATTTGGCATAAGTATCGATCTTGTCAGCACTGTTGTCATGAATTAAATCAAAGCCAAGGAACATGGTGAATTCCGTCAATAACTCTATCGCATGGGGAACAGCTGTGGATCCCAGCTTTAGCTGTGAAGCCAGTGCTAAAACTCCTCCTATTTTCCTCTTGAGGAATTCTATGGGAGCAGGACTTTATCCCATTATTATAAAAAGATCAGGTTAAAAGCTCTGCTAATTTTAACAAAGCTCCATTTCATTTTTATGAAGTTTGTAAAAGCTACAAGTCACAGATTAATCTAACATAGTAAATTTAATTGCTTTAAAATATGGAATACCATCATTAAACATAAGAGTAGGTACCTTAAACACCATCAAGACAAATTTAAATCCTACTTCGCAAACATGTTTGACCTTTCAGTGAGTGCTGATACCTATTTCATTTAAACCATTTGAAAAATCTCAATCTGGAGAATTAAACTAGGAGTATAATTCAAATGCTCAAGCATGTCCTTCACAGCTATCAATAGATTAGATTTTGCTTGACTTGCCTATCTGAGGTTTAAATTGTTTAAATTGAACAATTTAAACTTAAAGGGCCAATTAAAAAATCGTATTTCATCTAAAGAAATACAATAACTAAATGTTTATAAACCCCTGTCATTATGCTAGCACTGAAGAGCTCGGCTACCTAAGCTGACTGATTTCTGGGACTGATCCTCAGAAAATGAGTAACATCCTTACAACATGAAGGATTTCTGCTCTGTTTGGCAGACTTAAATTTTTTACCTTGGGGAAAAAGAAGACATTCCAATGCCTGTAAGCAAACCAAGATAAATCCTTAGCTGAATTGTACACTGATATATATACTGCATTTTCTCCAAATACTGTCTTAGAAAACATTTGTCATTTTAGGCTACATATGGCTTTTGAGAATATTACCTGTAAAAGACATTCTCAGGAACACCATTCTGAAACAAAGGAGTACTTATTAGAATCTCAGTAATGCCAGCTTAAAGTCAGCGTGTGGGGAAGAAGCCATAAACCCAAGATTCCATTTATTCTTCCAGAGTAATCAAGCCAGAAGGATCCATGTTCAACCTCTGCCTGTGACCCAATAGTCTAAGCAACAGTCAGGTAGCTGAAATATCTAGACAAGGAACCTGAAAGAATCAGACCAATAGTTTGAAATTATGAAAAAACAGAAAATGCAATAGAAGCACATTTCCTAGCAGAAACCATAAGTGACTTTATTACAATTTCAGAGCATAATTCTCAGATGAATTTATGTAAATGTATGCATATACTGGTAAATTGCTGGAGTTTTGTTAATTTTAGCAACACTTTGTTCGCCAAAGCTGTTAAGAAAATAATTTTTCACTATTCTAGAAATAACTCTGAAGATACATGACATATAGAACTATCTTGTCTGACTCTCCAGGAACAAACCAAAGACCTTTTTATTTTGGTTCATTCATCACAAAAGGAAAATAAAAATCAGTGATTGCTGTCCCGTGGTAGACATATACAGAACAACCCTAATCCTTTGATGAATGTGAAGTAAAAGAGACAAGAATAAAACTCAAAAAGCAACTATGAAAGCATTTTCCACTTGGTGCTTACTGATGCTATAGACCCTCACCTGTTCTGCTAAAGCACATGCAAAACTTCACAGCTGCTTCAGTGTAGCCAGTGTTACTCAAACCAGGGCTTCTGAAAATGCTATTGCTCGACTACTCACAATGAGACTTCTTATAAAAGGCCCTGACAACATACTGAACATATCTTCAAAATGCCTAAAAACATTTCAAAATATACTTCAAAGAGAAATAGCATTTTTAATAGCATTGAATTAACACTTCATTATGCATGCTTTTTCAGGCATTCAAACAAAAGTAATGGGCCTATATATAATTAATTTCCAATATAAATCTATGATCAGCATCAGTAAATTTAAAAATCAAAGTTGTCTGTCTGTGATCATTTAGTTGCATGGTACAACCTACCCATTATCCACAAGACGTCTTTAGCTTTTTTATGGGTCCATTTTTCATCTCTATGATAAGTTCTACTCAGTTTATGATTTTTCTGTAGTTTTTACACTGTGATACAAGTGAGTTACACTGTTTATACAAATGAGTTTGTTAAATGTAACAAAATTAAAAAGGGTCTCAAAAATGAGTGGAGAAAGTCTATGCAATTTTCGCAGAGGAAGAGAGGATGGTGACAATGAGCCAAAAAGAATCATTCCTTCCTGCATTCCATGCTTCCAGCCTCAGTCAAATCAATGATTTATGGAGGTAAGTGAAGGTGACCACCACTTCAGGTTTTCAGAATAAGGACACTAAGAGAGCCCTTACAGAAACAAACTCTGTGATGTTGATTGAAATAACTACTTTTAACACATTAAAAGGTCAAGAGAGAATCTGTTAAGAAAATCTGCTACAGTCTGGGCAACAGAACAGGCTTCTTTATTGTTTTGTTAGACTAAAATAAGAAGCTCAGCTAATTTACAGCCTGTACTTACATTTGGTACATGGCAACACTTGTCCTCCCTGATGGCATAATTTGGCATGCAATTTTGAACATGGAAGCACACAGTATTTGAAAACCATCAATTCTCATAATACCAAATGCATTTTATTTTCTGACCTGAACACTCATGTCCTGCAGTTAATGCTTATCAGCCTGCCACTTTATCTTACAGCATGGTGACACCTGAAACATCAAGGTCAGAATGGACTGACGAAAAGTGTCAGCAAGAAAACCTTCACATCACTGGTAATACAGCCATGAATTCTGCTCCTTTAGGATCAGAACCTGAAAGAAATTATTTTGAAACACAAGCATCTTGTAGACATGCACATTACTTGAGTAAATGTCTGTTTTTCTTGAGATAATACACAACTACATCACACTTCTCTATAACATGGATTTTGGGTCAAAGACAAAACAGGCACCAGGTTTGACTTCATCATTCTACTCTTTTTTAAATCACGATTGAAATTGTTGGGAAATGTTTTAATCTCTTAAAAATTAGCATTTTAGAGGATACTAAAATGTTACAGTCAGTCTCCACAGTAAATGCAATTGAATCAGAGACTCTGTTACATTAGGCATGCTCCACCTCCTGAAAATATTGTTCTGTGCTGAACTGAATAGGATCTTAATTCAGTGTTGTAGCATGAAGGACCAAAATTTGGTACTGAGAAAGCATTCAAGGCTTTGATATTCACATTTTGTAGTGAAAGAGCTACACCAAAAGTGTTTGCAGAAAAATAATTTCTGATGAGTTTTCGATATTTTGACTGAAAAATTATTCTCAGAACATTGGGCTTGCACATGAGAGGCCACCAATACTGAGCTGGCAGACTCTGCTCTGGAGAAGGCAAAGCATTGGCAAAGACAGAGTTAAATCCAGCCCGAAATACAAATAACTAACAAACCAAATACCTTCATGTAGGAAATGGATTTGTAGAGAATTCTCAAAGCCTGACAGAAGGCCCACACATCTGTGTGCAAACCTTGAGATAAGAAATGCTGACTTGGAAATGCCATGGAATAGGACAGACATTGTTGGGAGAGAAATGGAGCTAGAAACAAGTTTCAAAGGATGGCCTTGCAAATAAGACTAGATACTTTGGAGGAAGAGAACTATGAAAGATGCATTGTAGTAGGACCCACAAGGGGTAGTTTTAGATTATTGGCTTTAAGGCATCTACAGCATGGTGTGGCAAAAAGCTGATAGGCCAAGAAACACTTACAATGCATTGTAATTAGGAGATAATTGGCTTCTGATTGTGATGGCATGAATTATAGCATCTGTATTGTCTCACCCTTGTTATGAGACTGAAAATGGAATAAAAGTTTTTAAAATGCCTCTCAGTTGCCCCATCTCTGGGTCAGGAAAAGGGTATCATCCGATACCTTAAATTATTGCAATTTATAAGCTACTGTTGCTAAAAAAAATTTTAAATGCTTAGGAGTGCTTAGTAACTTCATTACCAAAGTGAAAGTTCATTTATTTATTAATCATTAAGTCTGCCACATCAAGGATCAAATTAGTAGTAAAACTACTAACTCTATAAGAAAATTTTACAGTTAACTGTAAGGACCTATTTCATTAAAAAGTTTTTACAAGTGGCCTACATTTTACAAAAGAGGGAAAATAAATATAGTGAAATATCAGCAGAATATACAGATCTGTGACAGGAGAGGTAATGAAGACTTCTATCCTGAGATTTTGCCTTACGTTTGTGTAATTCCATGAAAACACACAGTTCCCCTAACTAGAGCTTTTCTCCTGATTGAGCAACATTTGTCATGTTCTAGTACCTCATATTGCACCCATCTCATACTTTGTAGGGCACTGGTTTAGGTCTCTCTCCTTTGCTCAGTATAATATTATCAGAATAACCTGTTTGCTTTTAAACTTTCACCATTACATTTCCCTGGAATTAAGAAACCAGTTCCAAAATTATTTGTAGTAAAAGAAAATGCCAGTGTCATCATGTACATAAAATTCCTTAGGAAACCTGGATAAAAAAGCCATTGGGTTATTAAAGCATCTAATCAGCTTTCAGTTAAAAAAATAGAAAAATATACCAATGTGATGAATTTCTGATTATTTTAAATTTGTAATGTAGGGAAGGCAGCACTCTGGTACCTCAACCACCATCTGAATTTCCATTATTAAATACATTTTTTCCAGTTCACAATCAAAACAAAAAAAAACTCAAATACTATCTTAAGAATATTCTTCTCAAAATCCAGATATGACACTCTGGAAGGTGAGAGAAGGGCTGCCAGAGGTATAATGGACACCTTAAGCCATTAATCAGAGAGAGGAAACAAACAGGAGTTTAAGAACAAGCTGACTGCGCAGTGATTCCAAAACATATTTACCATAGGTACATGCCACGTTTTCAAGTTATTATGAGACTTCCCTGCTGCACAGCAGGACAGAATGTGTAAGATTGGGGTTTTGGGAGTTTTTTGCTGTGTTTTTTTTTTAACACTGCTATAATATTGTTTCTCTCTGGTTTATTTTAAATTTAGCAGTATTTGAATTTGCAGTCCATCAAAAAATCCAAAAAGACAAAAAAAAAAACAAACAACAAAAAAACCAAAAGCCAAAAAACCATCCAAATAAAAACCAAAACAAAACAAAAGAAAAAGGCAACAAAATAAATACCAGACAAGTCTCACAGCAGACTTTTAGTTCAGCTGTTTTGGATGAATGAAAGAAAGAAAGGTAGGTTGTCAAGTAAAGAAAAAAGTCTCCTCAATTAGCAACTTTCCTGATGTAAATTTAAACTCTTCTGAAAAACACATTTATATATCCTAAATAGGGTCATTGTATGAAGCCCCATAACTGTAATCACATGGGATTTATTGCACTTAGACCAGTGGGCTGAGAAGAGCCCTGTCCATAAACACAATTACATTTATGGGGCTTCAAGACATGGGCCCTTTGTCAGAAATTACTGTAAGTGGCCATGTCTGGTGTTTTAAAACAAAAGAAAATTCTGTATAAAACACTCTCTAATCTGTTGAAAGTAGGATCTCAGCAGTATGCACTGGAAAACAAACTCATTTTAGTTGATTAAATGTAGCTTAACAGATCATGTGCTTTTACTGGCAGCAATAAAAAATGTATAATTCTAAAACATATATAATACAAGAAAGCATAATTTTTCTAGACATTAAACCCTTGTTCATAAAGGCACCTTCTTATGAACCATGATATAAAAATAGAAATAATAGAAGTGATTTTACCAGTAAGGAGACAGTTCCCTTGTGGTGTTTGCAGCTTTTGTTTGGAAGAGATTTTATAGCAACAGTAAAAGATAAATACATTTCACATCCAAGTGAAACAATTAAAGCAACTAGGGATAGAATGGCAGTCTTCATTTAAATAATGCATAGGCTTTGTTAGCAAAATTGGTAGCTCATCTCAATTTAATACCCAGGTACCTGTTCACAAAATCCCAGATAATCAGATACACATTTGGATTTTTAAAATAAGCAGCCTTTGGTTTTGCCATTTTAGTCTCACTAGAGAAAAACACAATATTGTAAGATATATTTCAGCAGGACTCTTTAGAGCTCTCATTGCCTTCTCTTGGAGTCCACAGCCCTCTTTTCACTGAAAACAGCAACTGTGTGCCAGACCTTGCTGAGCAACAAGGCTCATTAGTGCTCTGTCTTCAGCACAAATGCATTGAATAGTCACTTTTGGCTAATATAATTGAAGACATTTTCTTACTGTAAATGCAAAAGAATCCAGAGTAAAGTTTCCTGCAAATATGCGAACTTGTCTCCCTCATTTTCATACATTGCCCAAACCCTTAAGTTTTTTACTCTTGCAAGTTTTTTTTCTTACCAGTCTTGCAAACATCCAGTGGTAAACAAAAGTCTCAAGCAGTTGTTAGTGTCTCAGTAACATTTTCACCAAAAAATGCACATCAAGTCTGCCAGCAAGACAGAAGAGTGAGCCAAAAACATGCTGCTGTCTTAGCTGAAGAAACTCAATTGAATTTAATACCACAATACAGTTGCAAAACTGTACTGTGGTATAAGTTCTATGAAATTTACAAGTGAATGAAAAATTCTATGAAACTTACAAGTGAATTAGACCCAGTAGTTTTCATTTAAAAGCAAAAACAGAAGTAAGACTCTGCATTTACTTTTAATATTCATCTAAGGATGAAAAACTTTGCCTTTCAATAACATCATGGAAATTGGTTTTAGGTCTACCTTTATTATGTTATACAAGAGCATTTTCTAAGCTCTGCAGCGATTATGAGAATTCAATTCTGCACTCTTTTTGGATGGGGCATTTTCTGAAGGAAAGACTTACTACTAACCAAGAATAGCATGCAGAGAATGAGCTCTGTGCCTCAAGAAACCACTTCTACTGGTGAGAGATAGGTTTGAAATATTTATGAGAAAATTTAAGGTAGAGGTGTTTCTCTTACGTATTAGTTTAAGCTGAAAACCCTTTTAATATTTATTGCAGAAACAGACAGGAGCTCCCCATTTTTTATTCCTCAAACACACTCTCTTTAAATGCAGAAGTGGAAGTTGATGATCTCCAGAGGTAATTGAAGTGTTCAGAACACCACTCTGAACAATGGCCTTCTCCTGAGAGCACAGTACAAAAACAGCACACGACCAAAATGTAGGTTCACTTGTGGTTTTTCACATACCACAAAAATTACAGACTTGGACAGAATTAGCATGACTCCAGCACAGTACAAAGACCTTTATAGTTATACTGTAGTCTAACACCATATATTAATTAGTTGTCACCATTATAGACTCTCTTCATTTAATCTGTTTATTTTAAATGCATTAGCAGCATCCCCTCTAGTTACCTCTAACTTAGAGCTGCTAATCAAAAAGGGATAATGCAGAATTCCATCACCTGTTTCTGTTCATACATTGGCTATGGAACAAATCCTAGTTTATTTGGACTGTCATGTCATCATCCTTTTCTTTTTCTGAGATAGATTTTACAGAACTGACTCATTCCATAAACCTCAATCCTGCAGTTGAGTATTAGCAACAGACTCATGAGCCAATGCACCCATTCAAAGTCAGCAGAACTCTGGCTTTCTTAGCCCCACACAAGTGCCTTTATTGCAGGTCAGGTCTGATGGCTGCAAGCTGTTGATCACAAATATCACACCATTTCTGTATTTCACTGCCTTTGAACACTTCCACTGCTGGGCCAATTGTTTCTGCTTCCAAGAATGAGCAAAATATCAGTGTGAATGGTTTCTGCATCAGCACTCACACAAACCTGCAAGGAAGCTTGAGAGATTTTTGCATCCACTTCAGGGACTAAATTAATCTGAATGAATGTATTTTCATTTGTGGAAGCGAGTATAAAATAATGGTGAATGTCACTGAACACAATTCAGCACTTAGCTGATTGTATATTTGTGAATATTTTAAACGGGCATTTTTTTTACTACATTTTTGCTACTCCTTCTGCATGAAAATGCAGAATTCTCAGAGAGACTTTCTTTCATAATGGCAAATTAAATTGTCTCTAGAGTTCACATTAGAAAGAAATACAGATGGTGCACATCTAATCTTTTTTCTAGTCCATCTCCAATATGCTCATTTTTTATTTTAATGAAATAGCACATAATAAAGAAAAATATGTTTATTACTTAAATTGTCCAAAGATTTCCCACATAGTTCTGAGCTGTAATATTTACTAGCTGCAAGGGCAGCCTAGCACATTGTAGGGATGGATTATATTTGCTCATTAAATGGCTTTGGAAAAATATTGCTTTGCCCATGTTCTGTAGAGACTAGTGTACACATGGTAGGTAAATGCAGTAGAATTCATATGCAGAGATCTTTCTCTGTATCATGCATGGTGGGTCAGAAAGTTTCCTAGAGTTACTTTTCCTTATTTCCAGAGCTGTGGTGTGACTGAACAGAAATAAAAAGCAAGGAGAATTACTATTTTTTTTCTTTTTTCCTTTTCCTTTCTTTTAATTATTGTCATATGAAAGCTATCTGCAAATGATAGAGATTCCAAATCGCATCTTGAATGAATTATAACAGCAGGAAGAACCATTAAACAGAAGAAAAAAATAAAGGCAGCAAGTCATGAACTTAAAGCTAAATGTAATTTTAATTGTTTTGCTGAATTGAATTCTAAGGTCTGTTGCACAGTCTTCACCTGAAGCATAGACAGAGCTTTTATTTCAAATACTCATAAGCTTTATTTAAATTAAATCTGCAGGATTCCAACAGCTTTTAAGAATGACTCACATCTCAAATAAAATGTTCTGATGAAAATTGAAGATAATGGTCTCATGCCATTAATGACATTAAAATGGCAACATTCACATAAGAAAAATAAAATTAATATCATCTTCAACAAAAAATTAATGCTTGGACAAAAAAATTAATTTCATTTATTTGCCAACTAGTATCCTAAAGGGTAATGTTCCATAAGATATTTGCATCTTACAGGAAGCCAAATGCAGATCCCTAAAAAGACAAAAGCTGTGTTTTAAGTTGGGTTCAGAAGAAAATTAGTATCTTGAATTTCAAAGTTGAACACTTTCTTTTTAACTGTTACAGATTTTTCCATGGCCTTGTAATTTCACAAATCAATTATTTACGTGACACTAATACAGTTGTTAGTTGTCCCTTATACACCAAAAAATATGAGACACAACAAAATGTTACAAAGTAGTTTGAGCTATGATACAAACTTTTGCTAAATTTCATTAAAATCTTGCATTTGAATTACAGTATATCTTACCAACAATATAGCAATTATCATAGACACTAAACACTTGTAAAGATTTGCGCCAAGACATTGTATGTCATGGGTCACTATAGCCTGTGCCCACTAAACACTGACTTCAGAGTGAAGAGTAAAAGTAATGATAAAAAGTAAAAGAGTAAAGTAATAGATATGCAGATTATACACAAACACATCTGCAAAACTGAAATATGGGCTTTTATGAGCTATATTTTGACTTTTTTTGAAATGCTATTTTCTACTTTTCCCTTTATTGTTTAAAGGAGAACTGTCAATATAAAGCTAAAAAATGCATTTCCCTACCTCAGTTCCTGTAACAACACTGTCATCTATTAAATATGACCATGACAGACACATCTTTTTACCTATCCTTATCTTTGCATCTGGGGGCAGGGCAAGAGGAAAGTGGGTTATTTCTGCTCTTTTATTTTAAGAAAAATTTCTTTTTTATGTGCTTGGATCCCATCAAGAAACCAAGGAAATAATCCAATCTGATGAAGCGCCAAACACATTCAAAAATCGCATTAAAATTTGAGGACAAAATCCTAGCTATGTAGAAGCTATATAGGGAAAAAAAATCACCTGGGCAGGAAATTGCTCACCCTTATTTCTTATTTACAAAATGCCATGGATTATGCTGAGCCATGATTAGGGGAGTGGATTTTCTCAGCAGGATACAGCAATACAGCCTGCCAGGAGACTCAAAAAATACTCACTCCTGCATGAATTCTGTAAGGTTGGAGTTTTCAACCTTCCACTCCATCTCTTGGCTTCATCTCAAGAATATAATTTCAATATCACAATTAATTATCTACTCCAAAGAGATACATGTGGCCATAAGGTGTCTTGACATGAATGAAGAAAGGCCAGCTGAAATCAAATAATTTCATGATAACAGCAAAATAATTTCAAATAACTTCATGATAGCAGCAAAAACATAGGTACAGTAACTCTCCAGCAGTATTTATAAATATTTATAAATGCATAATAAAATTCCTAAATTTATTTTTAGGATAGTAAATACATAGTAAGACAGAAGTCCATTTATTTTCTGCTACTGAGTGTGGAGAACCCAGCAGAGGCCATTCATTGCTGTCCAATAACCAACCAGTTGTATCATGGCATACATATCTGGGGAAAAATATATTCTTACAAGACTTCTTCAATAAAAAGGGAATACACAAGGTGAGCAGAAAGAAAAGAATTTAACTGATGCCAGCAGGCCATTACTGCATTATGTGGCACGTTCCTGCTCCTTCCCTCTCTCCCTGTAAATCACCACCATGGCCTAAATGACTTGGTTGTGCCAACACCAAGAGGGGACAAGGCTTTTTAGCACAGGAAGATCTGTGCTGTTATCTTAATGATTACCAATGCCTTGATAAAAAGCCCTACAAACCAAATATTCTGCATTTGAATTTTCATGATACACTTCTCTGTATTCTCAGCTAAAGGCATCTCAAAAGGTTTAGATGGCAGTGTTGCTCTGAAATGTTGGACATTCTTTTGTCAATTTCTAGGATAACCCTGAGCCAGAAAGTGTATTAAAACATATTTGCTATTCTGACACTTTATAGGTCCTGCAATACTAAGGGAGCAAAGAAGTCTTGGAGACTACAGATCAGAGACACAAACAACTGCCTTCTATTTATGCTTTGAGAAAATGAAGTTTTCTTCTGCAATGGCCTGAATCTGTGCTTCAGATTAGGATATATTAGAGGGAGAGAGGAAAATATTTCAAGCTCTCATTTAGCAATTGACCTCAGCAATCCAAAAAAAAAAGAAGGTAGGAATTTAGGGGTTTTTTCACATACCACTCTATTTTTTTAAAAAATGCACTGTTTCTACTGTGGAAAAATCTGGAAATATATAATGAGAATAGTGAAACTACATTGATAGAGGGCCTAACATAGTCCTTTGTTCTGAACTACCCTCAGGAGTAGTTCAGAGGGAGGAGGAGTAGTTCAGAAGGAGGAGCTTTCTTTCTGCAACAATTTAATGAGCCAATGAAAATTGGCTCCTAATTTAGCTGAAGTAAGAGCTGGGAATTAAACTGAGCATACTGGCCTCTGGTTTCTTTCTCATTCACATACAGCAGTGGATATATGTGGAAATGGCCCTGACATTTTCAGTAAAGGCTGGGTGCTCATATCACTAATGTTCTTTGAGATCAGGGATTCTGGACAGAGTCAGAAATAGCAAATCAGCAGACCTGGATGCCAAGTAAAAATTCAGCTCTTGAACCATACCTGTTTGTGACATGTCTGATCAAGCAGTAGTAGATGAGCCTAAAACATACTCTAGGGACTGCTGACATGATGAGAAAAATAGTCAGGTTTCACACTCCCACAATTCTTTTTTTCCTTACATCTTGAGTTCTAAATTAACTTTTGAGGTATTTTCACGATTCAATGGCTGAAATATTTTCTCACAATAATAATTATAATTTTTTTCAGTACTGAGAAAAAAAGATTTTGTTTCCTGAAAGTTCAATTTCTTTGCCAGATAAATGTTTTCATCCCTCAAACACTCAGATTGATTCTGAAGGAACACTAAGTGGTATGTTTTGTTTTGCTTTGCTTTCAGAGGCACTCGGCAAAGTTGGTGAAGGGATAGATGATGAAAGGGTGTCAGAATACACGCGTGAAGATTGCACGTGGTACACTCTGAAACTCACTTAATCTGAGTAGACTGAGATTGGACATGCCATGAAAACAACAATTCAAAGACATTCTCTTTACAATGTTTTGGTTTATATCCCTGCGAGTATATCGGTGCCCCTTTTGGATAGCGAAAGGAGCTGTAGCAGGAACCTCCGGAGAAGCAAGCTGGACCAGCTCTTTACAATTCTTTTGTTTGATATCCCGGCGAGTATATCGGTGCCCCTTTTGGATGGCGAAAGGAGCTGGAGCAGGAACCTCAGGAGCAGCAAGCTGGACCAGCAGGAGCTCCCGGCAGGCCGAGGGTGAAAAGCTGCAGCGTAGCACAAGCTCGGAGCGATGCTGGAGGTACGGTGGGGGTCAGGCAGCGGCAGTTCGGCTCCCGAAAGCAGTGAATGACTCTTCAGGATTCTCTCACCGGCTCTGGCTGGTCCTTCGGATCCGGAGGGTGTGTGGAGGGTGGGGGCAGCCCCCGGGCATGGAGCGAGGGCAGCGCCGGGTCCTGGCGGGGCACGCACCGGGTCTGGGCTGCCCGACAGCGGAGCGGCCAGAGGAGCGCAGCCGGCGAGCTCGGTCACAGTGCCGAAGCAAAAAAAAAAAAAAAAAAAGAAAAAGAAAAAGCCAAACTAAACCAAAATCGATAAAAAACTTTTAAAAATTTTTAAAAATAAAAACAAACAAACAAAAAAAAAAAAACCAAAAAAAACCCTAAAAAAATCACACCAAAAAAAAAAAAAAAAAAAAAAACACAAAAAGAAGCAAGCGAATCCCACAGAAACGGCAGGATCCCTGGTCAGAGGTACCAGCCGTATGTGTCTGGTCGAAGCGGCAGAGCAGAGAGAGCGAGCCTGCCCTGCCTCTCCTGCCTCTCGCCCCACCCCAGCTCCCCCTGGAAGCTGTGGCTCAGCTGCCCTCCATCGCCACAGCCCCGGAGCCAGGGAGGATGGATGGGGCGTGGGGCAGGGACAGCCACCGCCCCTGGGCACAAAACAAAACAGATCAAAGACCCCGAAAATGGGATAGGATAATAAACCATCCCCAAGACCAATGGAAAAAAAGGCGCTGGAGGCTGTGTGCAATTCGGCCATTTTCTTCTGTCATCTGCTTGCTGATTTTGTTCCAGGAACGATCACAGGTGATAAGTATCCTGCGAGAAGTGCTCACGCTTCCTTCCTGCTGTAACTATGATTTCAAGTGAATTAGCGGCCAGTATGACAAGCAGCCTCTCCTATTTTGTGTTTAAGAATGCACACACAGAGTCAGACTTACAGTTAGCATCATTAGCAAACATTTTCATTATTTCTAAAGCTTCTGAAGCAGTTTGGTTTTGCAAGGCTTCTCTTTTGTTCCTGCACCTTGTTGCTTGGCCATCATTTGTGCTAAATCTGCCTTTTAATTTATTTTACTGCAGCCTTTTGCAGAAGATCATTTATCAGGTAATCACTTGTCTGTTGAAAAGCCTAATTAGTCCATGTTTGTCAGAAAGAGGAAATAGTACTACATTTGAGTACTGAATGGGTTGCAAACTACTTTCCAGATGAGGGATATGAAAAATTTCAGAAGCTTTACTTATTGCCAGTTAAATGAAAATAGCTAAATGGACCTACACATTCAGGGTTAAAAACAGGCAAATGCTTTGATGCAAAAGGATGCAAAAGCATACAGTTTACAGTTCTTACAACTTTAATCCTAAAACAAATACATTTCATAATTTACGACTGCTGCAGTACTTTCTTCATGGACAATTAATGCCCTCTACTGGTGCTTCACGCACATACTCTGAATTTTTGGGTTTATAAAAGCTGCTCAGGACTCATTTTCTGCTCCTTTCCAGAGAAGGGAAAATAATTTAGCCATGATTGAGTTTTTCTATGGTTCACACCCACCAAACACATATCTGCAAGAAAGGAGCTTTTGTCTGGGGTTTTATCTCCAAGATACATTTGCCAAGTGCTGTTTTCTTTTCCAAATTCACAGCTGCCTTGGGAATTACTGGCTACAAAGAACTCATGCACTGATAACCTTTTTTAAAACCCTTTTTAAAACCTTTTTGTAAACGCTTGTCAATATTTGAAAGGAAAAGCATTCGGACTTTCATGAAAAATGACATGGAAACAAGCAGCAGGATGGTTAAAAATAAAGAGTTGTTTATAGCTAACGGTCTTATGAGGATTTTTATGACATCTGGCCTTAAGCTGCCTTAGCCCAAGAGGCCATCTCTATCAGTTTGTGTGATATTTGCCTTTATTTCTTCACATATTCTGAAAAATTATGCTGTATATCATACAATTCTCTTGGTACTGCATCTAATCTTTTGCTTGAGAGATAGTTTAATGAAAAACAAATTCGAAAATGCTTGTTCTCCCAACTTGCAAAGGAAATTAGGCACGTACAATCACTTAACTTTTAGGTCCTCAGACCCATATCTCCCAGAAGCCTTTGAAGCCACTGATCAATTTTCAATTTGACACAAGGGACAGGGGCTCAAGGACCTCAAGTCTGTCTAAAGACTAAGTAGCAGAGAGTGGACTCCCAAAGGAAGACAGCAGTCTCCCATCAATTCACACATTTAGATGGAAAATCAGCAGCCAAAGGCTGGTTGGTCAGGCAACATCCCAATGCCACAGAGTGACTATGCCTTGTAACAGGAAAATGGGAGTACTGTTGGCCAGAGAGCAAAGCAGGACACAAATCACAGAAAAATAGGAAGCCATACTCCTCTGGTTCTATGTCCCATAAAACCACGTGCTTTAAGATGACTGCCAGTTGCCTGGTAAAAGCTACCATTTGACCCTCTGGACATGAACCTTCCTTACCTGTATTTGTATATGGATGAAACTGCCTCCTCCACATGATCATCACTTCTTCTCTCCCAGGAAGAGCCATTCTCTCTGATCTGGCAGCTGAGCTGCCCATGTGAGTGGTTTCCCAGCTTTCTCATGTGAAATGGTCAAAGCTAGGTCAAGTACTTTGAAATAGTTGTTCATTGCTGATTTTGCTGTGTTTGTTCAGATTGAACTCAGTCCAACATTAATAATTACCTGTCTGTTCCAGCTGGACATGTTCTGAAGCACCAAAGTCAGTCATCTTTATCGCCAGCCGGGGGTTATGTACAAATCACAAATAGGACGGGGCTGCTGTGGAACATGCCTCCAGCTGTTTTATTTCAGCATCAGTCCATCAGTCTCATTACATGGTTATGACAATGGGAAGATGCCATCAGCTCACATCCCAGGCAGCAGACCAAGAACTTAATGTTACAACTCACTTTATAAGTTTTTTGCCCAATCACACAAAGCAAAAGCACATTGACAGTAGTTCCATCCAACCACTGTAAGCACACGTACCTTTGGTTAAAACAATGCTTGTTATTTCAAATACAATACCTGCTTCTAAGCCTTAAAACACAATGCACAGAGCTCCATTATTAAGCTTAGAAGTTCCTAATGTCTCACTAGATAAACTTTTCTATAGCTTATGGAGTTATTCTAGACAAGCATTAATACACAGACCATTGTTCTATTTGTCCTTACTTTTCTACTTTTTACATAATTTTTCTGCTGACCAATCTTATGACTACTGCTCAGCTCTAATCACAGTTCTGCTGTCCCTGAGGCCTGACTTTTGCAGCTTTCCCAAAACCCTCTGATTTCATGGATTCCCGCAATCTTGTCTACTCGTGAGAGCAGAACGGGAGCTGGATGCAGGCTGAGGGAAACACTAAAGGAGGCCAAACACACCAGAGTCTTGCTGGATGCTGACACTGATATGGGAAATGAGGCACTGCAGATCTGTGCAGCACCAGCTAGGGAGAGCGATTAGAGGCAGGAGCAGCCACTGGAATGTTTCACTGTGAGCAATGTTTCACTCAGAGTTCTGAGTGGGGTACTGAGCTGTAGGATCCAGGCTGGGGACACCCAAACACCATCGAATATTCAGAGACCTTTTTGGAACCACAGCTCTGCAATAACCAAGCTGAATAGCAATCTCCATAATCCACTGCAGTGTAGAGACACTTCCAGTGGTGGAATCCTCACTGGCATTACTGCAAATTATTAGGTCCACAGCCTGAAAAGCACATTAAGATATACAGCACTATACAGCAGCATATTAGAACTTTAGACAAAGTTCATTCCAAATACCAGCCCACAAATTTGGTCAATAACAGAAACTAATCTGAATAAGACAATGGAAACAATCAGTAACAATCAGATCTGCTTCCATCCAGGTACCATTTACAGTAGAATAGTTGAGGGAGGTGGGGAGGGGCTGGAACTGGACAAAGACCCATTGAGCTATACAGCTGCATTTTCTGTGAAGATATTATTATGTGACTTTTTAAATGGGCCACTCCATTAGAAACAAATGTCTCTTTTAGGAAGTAAGAATATTTTCCAGTAATATGAAAAAGATAAGATGCACAAATAACAGAAGTGAATATTACAAATGACAGGGAACGGATATGTGTAAATACATCTGTATCTTTAAGACTTTTTTTCTGCACACTGCAGGTAACCTGGCAGAGGAGGCATATATCTACAGTGCTCAAAATGTCATTTTAGGAACACATTTCTTTAGATAATTCTTTTTCCATGTAGAAGCCTAATTACTCAGTGGTTATTAGACAAGGAAAATGGAGTTCTGTTTAAATTTAGAACTGGAATCCAAGCCAAATTCCAGGGGAGGAAAAGAAACATGTTCCAGATGAAGATTTGTAATCTAACTGCATAGTTAGGTGATACAAATGTCCCAGAAGAGGAGAGAAAAGCACAATGTTGTGATTAAAGTCACCCAAACAAGAACTAAGAAATCTGAACCTGTCTGCAGACAAAACAGATTTGTCACAGTTGTGGAGAGACATTACATAACTACATAAGAAAATGTATTCTGAAACTAACATACACCCGTTTAGGTGTGACAACAACTAATACAAGGCAATATTTTTCACCAAAGCTTGGAATTCAGAATGACATTTCATACAAATTAAGTTTCTAGCAATATAACTACCACTAATATTAGCATAACCTGATCATTCTGACCATCCGAGCCAAGCAGGGTGGTTATGTACCAGTTGGTATAAAAACCCTTATGGATAATCCTTTAAAAATTGTAACCTATTTTTATGCCAGAACTCTTTTAGAAAAGTGATCAATTTCTTCAAAGTTATTAAAGTGATCAGTGTTGCAGATGAATGCTTAATGGGAATTTTTGATGGATAAACAGCTAGGTGCTTAGTTCCCATAGATTTCAACAAATCTGCTTTTATGTGCTTTGATTGCCTGAGTTTCAATGGTGTTGATCAGATTCCAGGCTCCATAAACATGCTAGTAGTTTTTGAAAGCAGGACAGTCAAGTACTTTTTACACTTCTTTTTTGCTCCTTGGATAGGCAGTCTGATCTGTCATATAGTTCACCCTCACTGATTCTATGTCAGTGTAGCACTGTATGTAAATTCTTTAATCTACTCTGCTTTGTCCTTTTATTAATGATTTCTTCCTTTTCTTCCTACCCCCACCAGTTGCTCCTGGTTGCAGAAAAATATGCTCTGGTAGGGATTATTCTAATTTTGACTGTTTACTTCTTCTTTTAGCACTGTCAAATGCTGTCAGTTTTCTATAGAATCAAGTGAAATTCTCTGGAAGATAATCTGGATGTAACATACAATTCTTTAACCTGAAAGACCAAAGTGTCAAGGACTAACATGACACTCATATCTTCATAGGAGACCATGCCATATCATTCCAGTTTCCCTGTTTAGCCCCCCACATTCATGGATGAAATAATTTCAGACAGGATATTTCATCAACTGGGATGAAAAATAATTCAAGACTTTTGATACCTGTGCTATTCAAGGGCACAGGTTTCAAGAGGGAGGGAAAGAAAGGTGAGGAGAAGGTGTGGACTCTCTTTCTGAATACCAGGTTGGAACTGCCTCCTTTTGCACAAGAATAAATTTCTTTGCAAATCCTTACTGTATGCTTTGACCACTGAAGCTGCATTTCTGGCTGCCTTGTACAAACATCAGAGAATATTGAGAGTCTCAGACAAGCAAGGAGAATTACAGAATCAGCCCAAGCCCCTGTCCAAAGCAGTTCCTCTCAAGGACCATGTTGTTCAGGGCTTCCTTCTTGAAACTTTGAAAGATGCAGCCTGCAAAACTTCACTGGGAAATCTGCTTCATTGCTTGGCTGTCTTCATGGAGAGATATTTTTCCCTCTATCTGTTAGAAGTCTCCCCTCTGTATTCCCATTGTCATCTTCTTGTCTTTCCACACACAGCTGCAAAAACTTGGCTGTGTCCCCCTGATGACTTCTCTGATGACTCTTCATCTGTCTCTTTTCCAAGCTGGTTCCTGTTTAGCTTCCTTGCATCAGTGTGCCCAAGTCCTTTTCCACAGAGCTGATCCTCAGCCAGTCAGTGGCATTCCAGAGGGTTATCCCATCTCTGGTATAGTACCTTGTGTTTGCTCTTGTTGAAATTCCTACTGGCTCGTTCCTTGCAGTGTGCAAGGCTCATTTTAAATGGTCAGTCTGCTTTTTGAGAATTTAGATAGCATCCTAGAAATTGCTATGACCCACAAACTTGACAAGGGCAATGGCATTGGTAAAGCCATTTAATGGGAGAGGCCCCAGGACAGATCTCTCAGGATCTGCACTCACAGCCAGTCTCGAGGTATAGGACCCCATAAGTGCTGCCTTAAGGCCAAAAGTCAACCAGTTTCCCACCTCTCAAGTAGTTTTATCATCTAGCCTGGCACATCCCAAACTGGCTAAAAGATGCTGTGGGCAGTAGAATATCAAGACAGACTCCACAGAACTCATAGCTGTTAAATTAGTCGTAATAATCTAATATTGGGAAGTACAAATCACTTTCTTCCATACATGTTTGCTGTGAAGAATTTTGACTAACAGCATGGGTAAGTGGAGAAAAACACAGCCAAAAAAATAGTTTAACTAGATTACAATATTTGTTTCCCTAAAGTCACACAATAATAAAAATTTCAAAATTTTTAAAATCTAACATACAGACTTTCTATTCAGAAAAAAAAAAAGAACAAGTTTTTAATTTTCTGCATTTATTGAGCAGAAAATTCTCACAGAATCACGTGTCATAAGAAAATTGTTAGCATATACCAGTGTGTCTTTGCCATTGACAAAATTAATTTGTATTATTTTCAGTAAAGGGAAATACTGTCATACATGAAGTAAACCCAATGTTGGGGATCTTTTTCCAACTTTTTACAAGAGCACCTGTAACCTAGACTGGCATGTAACAAACCACGCACATATATCAGCATCCAAACCAGCTGGAGCAAAGCAGACTGGGTGTCAAGGAGCTGGAAGTGCTGATGGTGGAATACATTGCTTGAAAAGTATGTGGTAACATTTCTTGACATAAACAGCATTAGTCTTTAACATTTTCATTAGCAATGATCACATATTTTTACCAATAACCCACAGAAATAGGCTCTTCTGTGAAGCAGAGAAGTATTTTTAATTCTTTATTGCACAGAAAATACAGTGTTTTAAGTGTATGTCAGTAAGGCAGTCAGGAATGTTTAAACAGGTAGGTTTTCAACACAGGGAGGTGCTGTTGACACTCAAATCTTTGGCACAGATCCAGTCATGCATCAAGACACAGACTGATGTATTTGCCAAAAAATTCTGAGATGAGCATTATTCCCCACATTCCAGGATGAAATCATGCCTCTGTGCAAGGGAGCTTGTGCTATGTTACAAAGTCCATAACCTTGAAGGATAGGCAAAGGTCTGTACTACATCGTGCACAAATGTGTTTCTGTAAGACATTTATTATCAGAATTCACCTTCAAGTTTCCAGTATTTATGAATGGCAGTCAAAAAGTCTGTGGGCAGCATTGCATGGACTAGTATTAATAGCCTAACAAGTACTGCAAGAGCAAGAAGCCTAAGAATTAAAGAGATTAAGCATTGATTCAGGCTTTTTTTTTTTTTTTTTTTTTGTAGGGAATATCCTATCACAGATATGCATTAATTTGATTCACTTACAGAGTATTTGAAAAATCAATTCATTATGGTGTAAACACAGAGCTTCCAGGCCATCCAGATTTTGTAAATACATTGAATCCAAACATTTGTTCTTAAAATCAGGCAGGTCTTCTGAGCAGGTTGGTGATACTGTCACATAATGGTTAGATAAAGCAGTAGGTAGAGCAAGTTTTCAGATGTCCATGACTGCCAAATCCATTCTATTATTTAGAAAAATTCTGAGAAAAACACATTTTGAATGTATACTGTAAGGGGTAAGTAGAGCCTCATTTTTACAGAGGAAATATTTTCTTTAAAAACAGAAAAAAAAAAAAAGACAATTTCTATAGGAAATGTTGACATTATACTTTCCTCAGGCTCCTGTTCCTCTCCAAAAATGGTCCATCATATTCAGAATATTCTTCCAGTGCTGGTTCCCATCTCCTATCATGAAAAGTGAAGGCAGTTAAACTACAGGAGCTCCTAGTCCCTGCTCTCCTTGGGAGATACAGTTAAGAGCATGACTTCTTGAAGTAAATGGCCTCTAGAATAAAAGAATTCACTAGCTTTTCAGTATTTGGTTTGTCCATGTTTGGGTTTTTTAATTAAATGTTTGCGTTAAGAAACGCACATTTTAAAAGTAGTATTGATATAATTTAGTCACCTTTTTAATTAGAAAAATTCAGTTGATATTGTAAAGTTGCTATATGCTCTAGTCTTTTGATCATACTGCTATGAAAAGTGTTTGAACAAGGGAATCTTTATGTTGCTTTAATCTGTCAGCTTCAGAAATTAAGCCCACTTAAGCCTTTCCACCCAAGAAGACAGAAATAATTTTTATTTTAAAATGGCAAGCAGGGTAGTGGAGTCTCTCTTCCACTTGTACATTATTGTTCTGTCCTTACCTTGCTCTGTTTGGGGGGAACATGAGCACATAAAGTCCAGAAAAACTTGATTGGGCACACTAGGATTCACAGTGGGATCCCACCTGAGGAGATTGAGCTCTTCCCTTCTCATGGTAAATTTCCCAATGGAATGTCCAGCTGAAGAAGGCAGTCTGTTCTACACACCAGTCTCAGGATCTTTTGGTTGCTCCGACCCCGAGAGATGTTAAAGTCTCTTTTCCCAGCCCAAGCACTTGAAGGAGTCAGAGCTCTTCAGTTCTCGGTCTCAAGGTTGTTTATTGCGCCTTTTCTATAAAAAATTTTCTCCTGCCCTGCTGAGGTCCCTCCAGCAGGACAGTTCCAGGCACTCTGCCTGCCCCTGGGGCGGGGTTATGTCATACTAAAAACTATGTATACAATATTCACAATTACTTTCCAATACCTATCACCTATGTTAGACAGTGAGCTTCTATTCTAAACCAATCTAGAAGTGCCACCATCACAGCAGAAGATGGAGGCCAAGAAGAAGAAGGAGAAAGGCTGGACATGCCCAGATTCCTCCATCTTGCCCCCTGAACCCCCATTCTAAAAACTCCAAAAATCTATTTTTCACCCCGTGATAACTTCACTATTATTCTACTTAAACTGTTGTGGCTTGCTGATCTTCATATAAGATTGGTAATTTGCTCCATGGGTCATAATCAAAACCACAGGTGTTTTGGGCTCTGTGCCAGGGCTTCTGAGCCCTCTGGCAGGGGTCTTGGCCATCCTGGACAGCCAGAGGGATGTCCTGGGTTCCCACACACCAGAAATTACATTAAAGGGGGGGAACACTGCTTCAGATCAGCACCTTTAGCATTTATGTAGTCAAATAATTTCAGACAGCCAATTTACTGGAACACAAATCTATCTCCAAAGCACCTCACTGAGGTCAAGACTCTCTATTGTCATTCAGCCAAGGACAGCTGTGTTCTGTGACACACTTGATGTCACCCACTAAGTCCTGAGCAGAACATTTTCTAATAGAGGGGGAAATGGATGAAAAGAGAAAGTGTTTGCCCTTGTTCTGACTCCAGCAGACCTTGCTGCCTTTCCACAGCTGAGGAGCGGCTGGTTTTTCTGTCTGCTCTGTATCTTGTCTCATGCAGCTTGGTTGTTTATGATAGATTAAAGCTCCTGGAACCATCAAGAATGTTCTTTTTAGCAAAACTTGACCTTTCAAATCAAGAGTATGTGGAGGGACTTTTGGATGACACATTAACTAATGTTATGGCTGAATCATTCATGGGCTTTTTTAGTAGTTTCTGAGCCTGTGCCTAACACTGCAGTAATGTATTTGGCACTACTAGAAAATATGTTTTTATCTCTTGTATGTTTTTATCCTTAAGGAAAATACTAGAATTTTCTACCTGTTTGTAGAAAATTCTGACAACTCTAGTATTTGGAGGACTAACACTAAAAGAGTTTAGTGTTTTTTGCAGAATGTCTTTATAAAGCGATCATAATTAATTTTAAACAGGAATCTCAACATTACATTTAAATGTAGTTCTTCCAGTTTCATTTAAAAGTGATGTTTTCTGGGGAGAAAACTCTCTTATCTTTTTCTGAGATTGAATGCTCACAGCTGAACTTTTTAGCTGCAGTCTTCTATCATTGACTATGTTATCATACATGTTAGGATGCTTGTTTCTTAACTCTTAGCATCTGAAATCACAAAGGCTTGGGAATCTTATTTTAGTTTTGTAAAGGGTCATTTTCACCTACTATCACTCTTCCAGAAAGTTGTAAATAGGAAATCAAAGTACTTAAATTAAAAAAAAAAAAAAAAAGAAAATGAGAACTTGAATTATTACTTTTTAAAATCTCATATTAAAACCAGTTTCATTACAGAGCACAAAAGGCATGGGGCTTGCCAGGTAAAACCCTTATGCCTTCATTTATTCTATGACACAGAATTTTCTGAATTTGCAAGAGAATACTTACAGTGTTGACCTTGCAGAAGTCCTGAAGAAGACATCTAACAGTCAGTGTAAGGAGGCATTTTTCTGTTGTGTTAGGATGAAACATTCCAGCCCACTGGCATTGCAGTCTTGCCCTGGACACCTTCAAGCCAAGGTTCCCACATCCTACAGTCACAAAGAGATGTCTGGAAAGGGGTGGGTGCAGTATAAGATCTAACAGTGTTTTAACATATTTGCCATTCTGAAATTGTTTATCGCATTAGATTCTACAAGGAAAACTCGCATCTAGGAAACAAACTCTGTTACAAAGAAATCTCAGACTAGCAAAACTAAACACTGCAACAATGTAAATAATAGCAACTTAATGACAAAAAGATCACGCTGACATGAAGCCATCAGTTGTGGGAAGGAAGGAGCAATACCTGTGACAAGGCCCAATACTGACAAAAACAAAAATGTCATAGGATTAGATACTTGCTTTGCCTGACTTCGTACTTCCAGAAACAGACTAATTGAGCAGGTGCTCACTGCTAAAGCAGGACCATCACATTTTTTAAAATAATACACTACTTTTTACCACATGTACGTAGGCAAAAAATATATAAATATACTTTAATTTTGGGAGATTATTTCAAGAGCATTAGATGTCTCATTCTTCTTAGATTTGTATTGGATGAGTTCATTTAAATAAAGTTATGAGGAAGCTGAGGTACTTGCAGGCAGAAGAAAGAGACAGCCTGGTTTGGAAAAGAAATACCTTTTTAGTTTGATGTAGCCTTTCAATCACTGTTTCTCACACAGGCTAGAGAGACAATCAGAAACATGAATGAGATACAGAGGCTTAATTTTTTTTTTTTTTCCTACAGAGTTAAATAACAATGTCTATTTCTTCATTGAACATGAAAAGTGGAATTTTGAGAAGAAAACATGTTTTCAAGATCTAATGAGGTTTTGAGGAATAGAAACATCCAAAGCCAATTACTTTTCTTTTAATGACAGTTAGTTAGAAGGAGCTAAAAAGGCTAGCACAGGTGAGGCCAGTGAAAGGAGGAAATTGGGGACATACATCTCCATAGTCAGCTTCCTGGAACAGCTCACCTAGTTATTTCAGATCAAAAATTTGAGAAGCAAAACAGGGTGTTTCAGCTCCCAAAAGCATACTTTTGATTACACAACAGAAACCTTACAATTAGCTGTTAGAATGGTACATCAGGAGAATTTGGCAGCTCTGAATCAATAAGCTGACCCTAGGATTTGTTTTTAATTTCCCTTCAGACTATCAGGAAAGGAAAATAATAGCATCCAAGGGGAGAAAAAGTACAGCAACATAAACCATCTGCACAGTATAAACAGAGCAATGGTGACACAGATTTTTCAATACTTTCTCTTGCTGCTCTTCCTCGACCTTTCTCCATCTTATTGCATTGCATTTAAAAAAACCAAAAACATTCCTGTGGTAAATCAAAGTCAAAAGTAAGTTATTTTTTGTTTCTGTCCATAGCAGGGAGTTGGAACTAGACGATCTCTAAGATCTCTTCTCATGCTGTCTGTGATTCTGTGATTTTTCATCTGTTTTCCGGTATCTTCTCACTGTGGTGATCTTCTAACTATAAATTCTTCTCTGTATGTATGTTCCAGGTTTTTTTTCTTTTTTTCGTTTTCTTCTCTAAACCAGCATGAGACTTGACTGAAATAAAGCTTAGCAGTTGCCTAGGTCCTATGGATCTTAGAGATTGTACCATTATCTCTCCACAGTTGTTCCTTTTCTGTCAGCACAGACTTCCAAACAAGCTGGGGGCTTTCCTGTGTGCCCCACAGCTTTAAAATGTAAAACTTATTCAACATTATGAAATTAAACAAAAAAATGCATCCAAAAGAGAAAATGTAGTTTTTTTCACTTTTCTTCCATCACTTCAGTTTCTCTTGGCTATAAGTAAATTAATCACATTCTGTGAAAGGCTTCTCTGTTCTCCTTCTAGTCCATCCAAGGCTAACAATTCATAACAGGGACAGCTAGGAAAGCAACTCAGGAATTAAAGTGAGGGTGTGTGCTAGAGCCACTAGAAAGTGATAGATGAAATACTGGGATGAAACACTGTAAAATCTGGGTAAAAACTGAGTATCAGAAGGCCCCTCTTTTCTCCACACCCCAAACAACACCCCAAAAACATGTGAAGGGACACCCACGCCAGGGGGGAGCACATGCCACAGGGTTTGGCTGGAGATGGCTGGGCAGGACACCTGGCCAGGAAGGAGGTTATGGCAACGTCAGGCTGTCCAAAATCCACACATCAAAGACTGCACCAGCAGCTGCTGTGTGAAGGCAGGGATTGCTGACAAGCAAAGAGCAGTAGGACACCTTCTCTCCTGAAAATGCTCTCTAAGGAATGTAGCTTTTATGTGATCAGATGAAAGTACAGACTTCCTAATTTGGAGACAAGGGCATCCAAGAGGATGTGAGAAAAAGCCAAGGCAAGCCTTGATCCTGAATGTTGGACCAGCCTCCAGCAAAAAGCTGCTCAGCCTTTGTGTGTACCAATAAGGACTCCAACTACAACTTCCTCATGAGGGGAAGAGGAGGGCAGACGCCGATCTCTTCTCTGTGATGCCCCTTCAGCACCTGAGGGAATGGCCTGAAGTTGTGTCAGGGAAAGTTGAGGTAGGATATCAAAAAAACTTCTTCACTCAGAGGGTGTTTGGACACTGGAACAGGTTCCCCAGGGCAGTGGTCACAACACCAAGCCTGACAGAGTTCAGAAAGCATTTGGACAATGGTCTCAGAAATATGGTGTGACTCTTGGGGATGATCCTGTGCAGGGCCAAGAGGTGGATTCAAAGGTTCCAGAGGGTGCCTTCCAAATTAGCTTATTCTGTGAATCTGGGATTCCGTGAATCTGTGAATGTATGGTAGGTTCTAACATATTTTGCTTACATCTCTAAGCTGTGTCCAATTGTTTGTCGCCCTCATTAAGTCCCAGCTTTGCCCTTTCATGATTCTCCAGTAAACTTCCCTGATCAGGGGAAGACAGGCATAGAATCTAGAGCCCTCCTTTCATAAGTGTGTGCTGAGAGGCATAAGAGAATTGACACAATGCACACCTGTAGAGCACAGCCAGGACGTGAACTAGCCTTCAAATGCCACCCCAGCAAACCAAGCAGCTCCTGGGTCTGATCCTGCACCAGCTCTGTGGAGCCACTGGCTGCAGCACACAGCCCACTCCACAAAAACTCCAACATCCACCAGCAGCCAAATGGGAATCTATATGCTCATGCTGCCTCATTGGTGCCTTGCAACCTCCAGCTGAATTATTAGCATTGCACCCAGGAGAGGAGAGAGATAAATACCATAAGTCATTCCTTTCTTAGGCCAGGAATTTCCTGTGGGCCATAGGGATTATTTTCTTTCTAATATAGTTTATTTTTAATTCAGTTTTCAAGTTTGAAGGTAGGCATGGGAGAATGTGTATTAAGGCCACAGAAGATTACCCTCTTGAGCTCATTTAGTGATAACATTGCTATTCAGCTCTCATGTGGCCGCAGCTCTCTGACCATAGAGAGCAAGGCACAACTTCCCCAGGCATTGTCCTGGAGAAGGCTGTGAGAAGATCCGAGAAAAAATGATAAACAATTCTTATCTGCACTTGCTGCACCTGTTGTTGTGAACATGTGGAATGTGTTGTGAAGATTTGTTTACCAAAGGGTGATTTCTTAATTGGCCAATGGTGATGGTGTTTGGATTCAAGGACCAATTTGGGATGCCTGTATCAGAATGTCAGTAAGGGCGATGAGTTTCTTAATAAGTATTTATCCTAGAACATATTGTATTCCAAAACAGTGGTTGAAATGCCAGTTGAATATATATCCATATATATATATCCATATATATATGGATAATTTTCATACATAATTTGGTCTTAAGTTGATAAAACAGTTTCTTTATTTGTTCTTCTACAATGTGTATATATACACATATACACACACCCACATACTGTGTTTTGACAGCATCTGAGAAACCAGCTGGATTACCATACGAGGTTGGATTAGCAGCATGCATTAGAATCTAGAATAAAATTTAGAATGTTAAACCCCTATTGAGAGCATTATCCTTTTCATGAATTCATAAACAATAAATAGATTAAAAAGTCAGTGGGCATTTGCTCACAAGTCAGGTTCAAACCAGATCAAACAGGATCTAAATAGACAAAAACAATTCAAATGGTTAAAACAAATTCCAGGAGCTCCCTAAGACCTGCTGTGCTCTTTTTCTTTATATTTCCACACAGATGGAGAAATGCTGTACTGTATCTGGAAGGTGAATGGGGCAGAGCACACAGCTCCATTTCCAAACACATGGACTACAAAAAAGAGGAAAGAAAAAAGTCAGAAGTATCAACTAAGCATATCCAGTCTCAGATTATAAAGGGGGTGTGACAGTGACATAGGTGGCAATAGCAATCAGTTGGAGGGAGGCAGTAACACACTGAGGAGAAAAGGTGCTGAGGTCTGAAAAGAAAGACAGAGACTGAAACATTATGTTTGTGATATGAAACAAGTTATTTCTCCTCTGTGGTTAGCTGAAGTTTTACTTCCTCTTTCCATTATAAAAGAATACATGAACATTTTGAGTTACCCACAAAGCTCAGACTCAAAAAAAACAAAAAAGCCTGAAGAGCTTGTGGGTTTTTTCCCAGATCCATAGATCAGCTCATCCCAAAAGAAAATGACAGAAACTCTCTGATACTGGATATTGGGGATACAGTCCAAACTCAAGATACCAGAGCAATGTCTCTCTCTTAACATTCTAGATTTGTACCAGAACTCAAATATTGACCCTAACTGAAGAGAAAGAGAAACTATTTTAAGTAATTTAGTAATTTTTTTTTGAAAGTACACTGAACAGAAACAAGAACAACTAGAAACTGTCATGCTCCTTTCCTTGAGAAAGGTGGAGAAAAGAGAAATTTCACACAGGAAGGTCAGCAGTGCCTCCAGAAAATGTTGTGCTACAGGTGGTATAAATGTAAATGAACACTTGGTAGTCTGGAACAGGAATTCAGTGTTTGAGGTTTTTTCTTTTCTTTCTTTGTTATCTTTTTTTTTTTTTTTTTTTTTTTTTTTTTATCTGTAGAGATTAATTTAGCATACTGAGACTGCTGTCTTTAGTTACAAATTTAAGGGTGCCTGGAAGGACACTCCACAGCAAATAGTTTCAGGAGGTTCAATATCTGCGATGGTTTCAGCAAGTTTAAAAGACTCCCTGTCAATTCCCACAGTGTTTCTCTCTCTGTCATCTCTCATGCTGTACATTCCCTGTTCTCTTCATCAGTCCCTAAGTCTCCAACAGGGACACATATTCCTAACTCCATACACGTTGTGTTTTCATCCCTGTTGGTGTCCATCCTGAAACCGATTCAAACTGTGATTCTCTGCTCAGAAAGAAAACTGCACCCTCCTCCTCTTCCCTCAGATGGTCCCCTTTTCTTCAGGTGTGTTCTTAACTTACACTCCAAGTGAAAGGGGAGCCATTGGTGTGATAAAAATCAGTGAGACTGATCACTCTTTGCTACTGTCTTTCTGAATCCTCATTTTTATAGGGAGTAATTTTTATGGTCTCAATCAACATTTTAATTTTCTACAGAGACATTCAAGCTATCTTGTCACCTTTATTTTTTCTGAAAAATCCCCTTGCCCAGCATTTCTCTCCTGGGAAGTTGAGAAGCCTCAGAGGAAAAGGAAAACAATATTATTTCATTTACCTCTCCTGTGTTTTGCTGCTTTGGAATGTGGTTTGGACATTGTTTACCAACAGGTGCTTGTTTCATTGGTTTCATGTGAATTGTTTTGACTTAATGACCAATCACAGTCAGATTGTGTCAGGACTCTGGAAGGATAACGAGTTTTCATTATCATTCTTTGTAGCCTTCTGTCTGTATCCTTTCTGTATTCTGTAGTATAGTTTGAGTATAGCATTCTTTAATATTATATAGATCATAAAATAATAAATTAGCCTTCTAAGAACATGGAGTCAGATTCATCATTCCTCCCAACAATGGGGGACTCAGGAAATACCACACTATCTCAAAACATTCAGGTCTCAAAACTGTAGCCCTCTTCCACTGCTAGGAAGTTGAATCAGTTCTGGAAAAGTGCCTATACAGCTATGTTACTTTTACACTAACTTTTTTTAGATCTTTGCCTTCCCTATATAAATTTCTGACTTGCAGGGAAAGGCAATTATGTACTGCACACTACAGTTCTGTGACTGTTTCCCAGATATCTCTAAATGGAGCCCTTCAATCAACTGCAGTTTGATTTTCCACTTGCTGAGAGTGTAAACTGCTCTCATCAGGTAATTTCTAAATGCATAATCAAGGTAGCATACACTCATGTCATGATATATCACTATAAATGTCTTCATTTACGTTTAAATTTGTTTAGCATAATCAAAATATAAAAGGCCATGCGTGGATTTTAGATAACTTTAAATGCTTCCATTTTGTAATACTTGCTTAATTTTTATAATTGCCACACATCTGTCCACTCCCTTTTAAGGACCAATCCCATAAAGCTATGATGCATTAGAATGCTGAGGTTGCTTGCATGTTGTGTGAGCAAAAGCCTTATGATAAATGAGATTAAATAATTATTTACTTCATCAGCTCTTCCACACATCTCTAGATTGCTTGCTAAAACTTTAGATCCTCTAGCATTACTTTTTTTCCATAAAATTCCCTCAGCACACACTGAAATCATGTTTACTAGCCATTCTTGGAATTGGCAATTCATAAAGGTCTAATTCAAAATTAAAAAAAAAACAAAAAAGAAATATGCAAGGATACACACACAAGGTGGTAAAACAACATAATTTGAAAGTAATTTTTTGAAAAATAAAACCACTGAAGTATGTTTTTATTCTACTATAGGATATCCTTAATGCACAATGATTCAGTTTTGGACTTAATTTAACAGCTGCTCTTTCATATGCTCACAAAACATGGTTCGTATCTCTCTTGCATTTCTTTCCTGGTAAGACTAAATGAGCCAACTGAAAAGCTCTGTCTTCTAAACTGTTAGCAGAGCAATTACCTTTTTTTTTTTTTTTAATAAAAGATGTCTTTGGGGTATACAATTTCTGTCTTCTAGTTGTATCAATTTTGAGCAGACAGCATTCCATATGCATTTCCTCATTTATTCAAGGATGATGCACATTATACATGGATTGCAGCAAAAATCAGAATTAATTAGTAGCAGGATGGAAGCTGCCAGTGTGATTGCACTTTTTAAATGCTTCACTTGAATTTATTTAAAGTTTCAGCTTCACTCATTCAGTTCCTGTTTTCTCTTTGCCCTTGGGACTACTGAAGCCACTGCTTTTCCTCATTATAGCACTGTACCTAACTGTAAAAAGATAGTTGTAATATTCCTTTGAAAAAACACTTCAAGAAAGTTAGCTGGGCTTTTCAAGGGACACTTATTCAGGTTATCAACCCCCTACACTGGCAGTAAGTCACTGACAAATAGGTCTTGTTGATCTACTAGCCACAATACTGTTTCATTTCTGCACCAAAAATAAATTCTGCATGCATTTGGTTCTCTAACCAATGAGAATTATTTTTATTGTTTCCTAAGTACAGGAAACACCAAGAAAAGAAGCAAGTGCTTCACAGAAAAAACTCACAAATACCAAAGCTGGTGGTTTCGTTTGCTTTTTTTCACGTTTTCTCTTTTAAATATTTCCAACCAAGACTTCCCATTCTCTTAACTCTTTCTAGGGGAGTTCGTCCTGCTTTAAATGTCCAAAAGACTTTTTTTCCTCACAGGAACACCCCAGGCCACTGAGGGGCCACAGAAATGCTGGCTATATTAAGGAAACTCAGGCTGAACAAATTCAAGGTAGCAAGGGGCAAGGCCAATGCCCCTCCTCCAAAAGGATCTAGAACCTGCTCTAGTTACCTTTTTGCATTGTGCCAGAAAACAGGGAACTTGAGCCCACAGTGAGCCACATGAGCCAGAGTTGTTATAAAGAAAATTACAAGCTCCAAAAAATGCTTGACCGCTACACCAGGAGCTCAGTTGATGACATAAGCTGCTCTTTGAGGCAGATCATCACACCTCACTGCACACACAGTTTTCATCCACTAACTCCTCCATCCTTCCAGTCTTCCTCCTGTTTGATGCTCAGCCCTTCCTTTTTTCCTTCCCACACAACTCATTTCATCACACATAACAACATTTGTCATGCCCTCTCTCTGTTATTCTGTGTTTTCTGCCTCCTGTGCCACTTCAAGCAGTGATTCACAAATTATTCTGTCATTACTTATATTTCTTTATGAAACTTCCAACAGATGGGTAATGGTCTTCCAAAGTAATAGTTAACTCCAGGCACACATATTGACAACATAAAACGAAATGCTTCTGTTTGTACCCTGTGCTCCTCTTTGTGATATGTGAAAAGTAACTTAAATTCTTTCTGAAAGTCTTTTTGACTCAGTTGCTGTTCCTCAGTGGAATCATTTTCCCATAGCCTTGTAGACCTTGCCTTCTGTAGTCTCCCCAGTCAAACCCTGGAAGCCAAAATTCAGTATTTCTGCTATTCTGTTTTCCTCTTAGAAACAGTCAGAAAACCCCTTTGTGACATATAAAAAATTTACTAAAAAATCTTGCACTACTCTAACTGCAAGCAGATAGCCATGAAAGACAGAAAAAAAGAGGACAGATTTGTAAACTAATGGGATAAAATTTAGTGTTTGGAAATAAGCTCCAAAAGACCAACAACAAATTAAAATGCTCCTACTTAAATGCTCCTACTTAATTAAAATACTTCTACTCATCACATATTTTTTCTGATTTTTTTTTCCTAAGCATATTCTAGGTCTAATGATCTCCTTTTCTCATATATGCCTTTGTTTTACATTAATACTTTGTGTCTATGTGAACCCAAAGGAAATAGAAAGGTAAACTCACTATAAATTCCCAAAAATATTCTACCATGATTAATGTCTTTCCCTTAGTTAGAATAAAATGCAAACACACACATTCCTTTTATAATTATTTTCTTGACTTGCCTGTTTTGAGTAACCATATCTCCCTCTAGGGCTAATTCAGACTTATGCAAGACTGATTTGGTGCTGAATAGAAACATCCCTGGACAAATTATAAGGATTAAACAAGAAATATTTTGTCAACTTGACTTGTGATAATATGGATGTTACTATAGTTACTCAGCAATTTTGTAGAACTCATCATTAAAATATCTCATAAGTTCATGTTCTACCACACAAGAATCTCAGAAAGGCAGTGTAACTTTCAAGGCTAGATTCCAGATATTTTTAGAGGGTAATGGATTTCAACTTGTTTTTGATGTAATGAACATGACTTTGAGGAAGAAAGACTCATCACCATTGCAATGAATGCAAAGGTTGCATATTTCTTTGATAATTTTTTTTTGTGCATCTCTTATTTTGAAAGTTACTAACTAAAAGTTTTGTTCAATCCATAATAAATCCAATAGCAACTCTTAATGAATCACATACTTACAGTGATGTCACACTTTTTTTTCCTGTGAGTATTCTCTTTGATGACTCCCTAAAATCTCAAAGAACAAGCATGGTTTTCCTAACAGATAAAGTTACAAAACATTAATTAAAATGTTGACATCATTCTAATATTTATTAAACCAGAAGGTTAGTAACCAATAAAACAGTTGCTAAATGCTTTTTATGGGGTATTTTATAACAGTTAAATTTCTCTTTTGAAAAAGAAGCATATAAACAAACCAAGCAGCAAGACTCATTTCTACCCTCCAGCAGTCCCCAAATCAGGTTGTTTTTTCAGCATATTAAACTGGCAAGTCACTGCAACACAATACCTTACACACCTGACTGCATAGTTCCCTATTCTTCCTTCCTGTTCTCTCATTTGGATTCTTTTTATTTGTTCTTTAACAATTCAGTGCTCACTTCTTTACAGAGTGTCAGTAAACTCACTATCAAAAGATACTGATCTGTAGATCTAGATAAGCATGGAAATTATCAGAACTTGGCTGTAAAAGAGTAAATCACAACCTTAGAAAACATCAAACTCTTCAGCAATTCCAAGAAAGTGCTAGGTATGCTCAGCCCCTGGCTTTAAAGAACAGTTCTTTGCTATTCAAAATATAGAAAGCAAGGACTTGATGACAGACCAACATGAAAGACTGTAATATAAAAAATATTTCAAAAATATTCCAGTTACAGGGATCACATAGAATAGACACTGAAACATACCGAGTTCTGGAAATCAAAGAATATATTTGTTGTCTTGTTTATTAAGATTAATTTAAATTTCTCAGCAGTAATCAGATTTCTAAGGATCTCATTGCAGAAATGAGGGTTGTGGCTGTGAGATATGTGTGTGGTGAAGGGATCCCCATGACACATGTCCTGAGATATGCAGTGAAGGGGTTTCCCTGGGTACAAAGGCGTGCTGATGGGGTAATAAGTTATCAGACCACTGTCACTGCCATTGGCCACTTGGAAGAGGGAGTGATACCAAAATGTCACAGTTCTATCCTGCCCCTACACAGGACTCACAATCTCTCTCGTTTTAGTAGTGATTTACATATGTAAATCACATTTACATTGTAAATCACATTTACATATGTAAATCACTACTACATAGTTCTACCCCCCCATTTATGACATCAGTAACAGGACATTTGACTACAGTCTCACCTCCATATCTCCCAAAAGTATAAACTGACATTTGAATTCCTCCATGATGGAGGAGGAGATTATCTGCAATCACCTTGCAGATAAGTCAAAATACTTGCTCCTCTCTCCCACCCAAAACAGGGACACCTCTACAGTAAGATTTGTGCCCTTTTAACTTGGGGACACTTCTCAGAGAGCTAAAGACTGATATTTTGCAGATCTAGTGCATTTATCACATTATCTAGATCCATTTATAAGAGTCTGTAATCTGTTGCTTGTAATAAACCACACTATTGGTGAATCTGTGATCATGAATGAGATCAGAGTGTAACCCACACTGTTGGTTCTTCTGGGATCTTATTAAATGCAACCATATTTATAGTGCCAAGTTTGGCTTTGGAAATTCAGCCCAGCTGCAGCGAGCACCTCTGAAATCTGAGGACCAGCTGTGAAGCAAGGGGGGTTATTTTCTGCCAAAGTTCAATCCTCCTACCACAGCACTCATTGGCACAGTTCTGGCTCACCACTGGATGTCTGAAGTTCCCAGGCTATAGGAATCACATTGCAGCATACAATAATAGCTTCTGAATATTATAATAAACACACTTCCAGAAAATATAAGATAATGAAAATGGTTGAGTGTGTTATACAATATCATCACAGAAAAAGCCAGGAACATAATGCACTGTACATAATTACTATTCTGGGATGTCACATTAATGACCATTCTGTACACTGAAAAATAACTTTTCCCAAGATTCATATCTGCATTCTGCCATTTTTTAATCCCTGGCAGGACTATTCACAGTGCATGTGTACTTAAAATTGACACATTCTGAACATTTGGTGCTCTTTAAATGGTGTTTGTTACATTCAGCAGAGTATAGGATTTCAGATTTAAAATATGTTTCCTACCTCATCCCACTATATAGAACAATGTATTGAGCCAGTCTAGTAGAAAGTTAGAGGCAGACACAGGAAAAAAAAAAGGTTTATTTTAAGATCAAACAAAAAAAAATGCATTCTATTTTCTTGTATAACTAACAATGAATAAACATTTATATAGTAGGTTACTTACCAAAGTACCAGCCCTTTTCCGTGTGTTCCAAAGGTACAGGGGAAGATGGCAAGGATGCTGACTAATGAGAAGAGAAAGTTTATTGACTCACAACAAATTTTCTGCTTAAAAAGAAAAACATACTGTCTAAATAAGGAATGCATCTAGCAGGCCAATGACAGACACTCTTCACAAAGGCACAAAATACTACTTTTTAGAGAAAGCAAGTTTTTTACTCCTAACAGGGAATACAGGAAGCTAATTTAAAGATTTTATATTTCTTTGTAGGGATATTGCAGCAGGCAATCAACTCCCCAAAGAGATTGAAGACAAATGTGCATTTCTGGAGATGCTTGTTTTGTCATATTTCACAGTTCTCAAGTAACTTTTTTTAATTCTTTTGAGATATCATCACAAGATAATGAGAATGCTTATTGTACACAGAATTTGTCTATCCTTTATTGGCTTTTTAAGTCATCCTTCTCCAAGGTTTCTCAAGAAAATTTATATGAAACATAGCAAAAAGAAATTAGTGTCAGAGGTAGAAGAACATGCTGTATATTATGGGTAGAAAGTAGAGGATATTGTGATTCACTATTGAATAACATAATGGATAGGAGAACAAATTCATAAATTCAAGCCAAGCTTGTTTCCTTATGTATCATAAAAACACATTCTTTTCTAAAGGGTGGATTTACTGTCCCTGGATTCAGACAGCCTGCCTTGCCAAAGAAAATTGTAACATTCTCTGAAGGATGCTTGATAGAAGTGGACCACAGAATTACTGCTACTGCTAATAATTCTAATAATAAGAATAGCAGAACATGAACACAAATTGAAAAACAATCTGAAAATATGATGTTGCTACAGACAGCATCAATAAAGAGATCAAGTTAAACCATGAGATAGGCAGAAAGACAAGTGTAATTAGCCCACTGTGCAATTTTAAAACTAGGCAGGTGAAAGACCTGTAATGTGGATTGTCCTGAGATTTTTGTCTTCATATGCCAAAACCACTTATAACTGAGGTAAATTTCTTTTTACCTGAATAATTAACTCTTACTATTTATTTTAGGAGTTGTTGAGGCACTCCAAACAAAACTGAAAAAACAGTCATAACTGACTATGTGATTTTATGTTACAATAGGTCCTTTTGAATTATTCCATTGTATAAGAGAGGCTACAAGGTAAAAAGAAACAGTCCAGAAGGAATTATACCCAGAGCTGTCAAATAAATAATATATTAGAGAGAAGTTAGAAAAAGTCTCCAAGAATGATATCCAGGGAAATAAGTGGAAATATAGAGAGAAGGGGGAAAAAAAGGAGTATGTCCTGGCCAGATAGTTACCTTGGCTTAGCAAAGCAGAAAAGATTAAATACTTGCAGATCTGGGAAAAGGGAAAAGAAAGGAGAAACTAAGAAGTTATCTGGACAGCACCCTTCCTCCAGCTGTGTAATAATCAGTGAGACCAAGCAGACAATCATTTAATGCTACAAAGAAGACAAGCCTGGCATTTGGCTAAGCCATTCTAACTCATCACAGGCTAGATCAGACTTTCTCTAAAAGCCAACGTCTTTTATTTCCAGTCAGACAGAAAGCCATGTATCCTTGCCTAAAATGTGTTCTATGCTCTGGAGACAAACAAATGGAGCCTATGGACCCTAAGGTACCATAAAAGCAAATATCAGATTTAAGCTGAAGGCAAATCCAAAGGGTAGAATCTAAAAGATTGATTAAGCTCTGGCAATGGAGAGAGAAAAGGGAAACAAAAAATAAACCACTGTTGAAAGGTAAGAAATGAGGTAAAAAGGAAGAGAGAAAGAATGAAGTAAAAAAGATTGTGGGAAAGGCCATCTGAAGGACTCTATCAAGAGTGGGGTGGGGATGAGGAAAGAGAGAGAGGTCTACATGGGAACATAGACGTCAGAGAAAGATAGAGTGACTGAACAAGTTGTTTGGACAGGTGCATAATTTAAGGGAAGCAGATTACAAGCACATATCTTCAAAGAAGTCTGCCTGAAATATTTCATAAAAATCTGTAAGAAAAAAATCCCCACAGTTGTAAATCAGTCACCAGATAATTCACAAGTACTGAATAAAACCTTCCAAACACATCTGAACTTGTAACAAGACCTACTTAACTGTATTATGACACACAGCCCATCAAAAAGATAAAAGGTGCCACCAGAATAGGCAGCATCATCAAATCATTAAGGTTGGAAAAGGCCTCTGAGACAAAGGAGTCAACCATTAACTCAGTACTGCTAAGTCCACCACTATGCCATGTCCCTAAGCAGCATATCTACACTGGTTTTGAACACTCCCAGAGAACACTTCCACCCTCTGGGTGGAGCATCTCACAATGGGATGCTGTAATTTTTATCAGTCATGCAGTGACATTTGATAGCCCATTAACAGCAGATGTCTCCCTGGAGGGAGAATCGGCTTGTGGAAGAGACAAAGAAAACTGCCCAATTAACAGAAGATAAATGCCCCTCCTCTAACAGATGGCAAATAGAATACACCTTGCCTTGCAATCTAGGACACAATGGTCATCCAGGTCGTTAATAGGCAGAGCATTTGAGCAGGAGAACATTGAGCTGCTCTTTGAAGATTCCCATGAGCCAGGACAGCACATTCGCACATGGTAAAATGGCTGCTTTGGACAGGGACACACCCTCCCATCACATCTGAAGCTCTGCAGACCAGACTCACCAAAGCACAGCAATCAAGGTTGCCCTGGGAGGAAGACATGGCAGAAACTACAAGTAATCTCTTCTTCTCCTTGTGGCCCAAGAAATCTTGGTTTGCTGTACTGAGGTACACTGCCAATAAAAAGAGTAGAAGATTGCTGCTATGACTGCACTTCTAGGAAGTCATCTGAATTTTAATTCCTTCTAGGCAAGAAGAGAGACCAACATGTATTCTCTCACATTCTGCATTTATGATCTGTTCATCAAGCCTGCACCCTGCATGGCTTTTGCTCTTTTTGCATGTGTTGCCATGCTTTCCCAGGGGTGTCACTATACCATTTTGAGTTCTTTTAAGAAATCAAATACCTACATACTTAAATCACTTTTTGGCAACCAGTAAAGTATCATGGACTTAGCACAAAGGACTCTAGAAGCTGACATTTTAAAGATAGTGTCATTTTACTTCCCTCACTCCACATATTCTATATATTACTGCATAGGTCCGTGGAAGGTCTCAAGAGGACATAAAACAGAATTCTATATCCTTGTCTAAACCATCTCTTCATGTACAAAATCAATAACAAAACCACAAAAGTTTCCAGAAATAAGCAAATAAACTAATGGCAGTGCTTCAGCTTTAATTAGCACTAAGTATTTTCCAGACACCAATGCTATTTATCACTGTTGTCCTAACAGCACCTTTTTAAGAGCAGGAGGTTACTTTGTGCAGATTATGCAGAATCTGAGCCAAGAACAAAGGTTTTCATTCATGTTGCTGGACATCTCCAGCCATAAGATACTGGGGGTTTTATGTCACAGTAGTAAATCCTAACACATAGTCCACTGGGCATTTGTGTCAAATTGCTGGATGATATTTCTGTTAGATAGCATGTAATTGTAGGTACTCTCAGAGGACAAAGCAGGCATTTTCAGAAACCTGAGGTGACTAACATATAAGTGCAAGGAAGAATGTCTTATAAGGAAAATAATCAGCCACAGGCAAGCTTCGAGAGATGCATTTCTCCCATATTCTCTGTTGACTTCACTGTATATATGAGAACAAGCACAAGTGAGGGAACGAGAGGCAAAGGTAAATTGTGCCAGAGTAGCTTGGCTTCCCAGCCTCCTGCACCTTGATGTGCGCAGATGGAATTACTGGTGCACATGCAATGTGATTGATTCCACAATGCCCTTAGGCCAAGGAGACAAAAGCACAAAGCTGTGAAGCTGGAGAAAGATGAGTAGAGTCTTTAGTAAATAGCAGCATACAGGCATCTTATTTAATTCCTCAAATCACAATAGTTTGTCAAAGTTATTGTTGAGCAACTCAGGCTCAAATTACATTCAAATAAGGAATTTCCATGTACATAATAATTTAAACCTATTTTGCATGACTCAAAATGGAATATTAAAGAGTGAAACAGAGGAGGTAATTCCCCTCACATTCCTGCAGGTGTGTTGAAAATAAGTGAGTGAATCCAAACTCAGCAGGTACGTCTGCACGTCCTGTGTGAAAGCTGAACATAAAGGAAAATCCAATCTAAGGAAATGAAGTTTTGTAAATCACTGGCATCCATAAACACTTATGAAAAATATCTCAAGATTTTGACACACCTCTGCTCCCTATCCTACAGACTGCTTATGAATCCAAGCTTCTTAGACCAACAGCTAAAGATGCCAGGACCCAAACAGTTTAGCCCAGGTCATTTCAGTATCTGCACCTCTGCCCCATCTAACCCTTATGTCCCAGCAGCGCTGGGACTCCAATCAGAGTAAGGGTTTCAGACCTTCCCAACTCCTTCCCCTACTGATGGAAGCAAGGAAATCTTTAAAGTCATAGATATGTTTTCTATTTTTCAAATAGCAGAAGTTGAAGATTTTCAAAACCAACCCAAAAGTTTCTCCAGCTCTTTGCTCGCAAAGCAGGTTCCAGATGCTCTGCTGTACTGAAGTACAATGTAAGCATTTTCAGGGTGTCAGAATTTCCCCAGTAGAAAAATGCTGAGTTTTTAGTTGCTCTCCTGGCAACTCACTTTCAGATCAGATACATTTTTCTGTTGAAAGAGGCACATGCTTTCACAAATACACAGTTCACTTCTTCAGTTGGGGCAGTGAAATACAGCTAATGTACAGATACGCTGTGTTAAAACCAACAGCATATTTTTCTGAATACATTTTTACAAGAATAAATCTGAAGCTTTACTAATAACCCTAATGAACACTATTAATTTAAATACCCTGTAAAGAGGAGAGAGAATGGGCGTTATCTGTGTATGAATAGTCAGCAAGTCTTACAAACTGCAGAAGCCCTGAGGAAAATTCATATTCTAAATGAGTCGGTGTGTGATTGGAAGTGATGCATCAGGGAAGCATATTCCATTTTATGCTGTTCATGATGGATTATATTTTGTTTGCCAGCGATCCTGTGTTTTCATTGTTAGCAAGTATGCGTCTGCTGCTTCAGCACTCCAAGGTACTACCTTCAATTAATGTAAAATTAAGATATTTATGTCTACTATGCCAGTACAACGGGGAAAAAGGATAACATAGGTCAGTTCATATCTCAGTTAAATCAGAGGTATGGCTTTTAAAAAGAAAATAATTCTTTTATTAACACAAATATTACACACATATTGAAGTCATGTGTGTCTTTGGTTATGGTAGAGGCTAGGTACCAGGGGTACAATAGAATGTATTTATTCTGCTAAATTTTGTGCCAGACTTCCATTAATAAAAGGAATAACACTAAAATAAGACAGGTCATGTCTTCTCAGTTTTGGAGCTGCCATCATTTTTGCAGTTTTAGTCTTGAAGAGGCACTCAAGAGAAATCAAGAAGTGCTGTGCCTTGTCCACATACAGGCTTTTGTTTATGGAAGATCTTTTCCCCCTTCTTTTTTTCCAAGTTTTTGCTAGATTTTACTAGCTGATGAAATAATAGACAGTCTTGCCTTAAAATGTGTCTCTAGTCTGTACAATTCCTATCTGGGCTTATGTCACACAGACTTATGTCTAATGTCACCCAGACTTAGCTTCCCACTCCTTCCATTGCTCTTTCTTTCCCTCATCACACAGTCACAGACCCAAAGGACACCATCCTTAAACAAGTAGGGGAACAGGGAACAAACATCCACTCATCACCTCTAAATCTTTCCTTCAGACTTTCCTTCAGTCTGATATAAACAGACACTGCTTGTCAGTGAGCTTACTCTGTATGGATTGTTCTTTCAAGTCTGCATGATAAAACCTCAAACACTGAATGAGACATCATAGATGCATGAAAACAGTACATCCAATTTAATGCCCTGTCCTGGGTTGGCTGTGTGATGCTTGTATACCCAGTTGTCCATTCTGTTTATGCTGGGTAATAAGTTTTGCACCTTTAAGACTTGTCCCAAGAGCAAAGGGGGGAGAGAAGAAGCACAGAGTTTGTTATCAGAAGCTGCACTTGCTCCCCCCATCCTGCTCCTGGACTGTGCTCTCTGCAGAACAGACAAACAGGGGGACAGAGCTCTCCTTTGCTTTTAGTTCGTTTTTAGCTAGCTGAGGAAGAGAAGTTCCCTGGACTGTGGTTCTTCTTTTTCTTGGACCTGTTCAAACCTGCTCTGTACTGAACACCCAGCAGAGCACCGGCAGCTCAAACCAGTGGCCCACTGGGCCGGGCCTGGGCTGCAGCATTTCCAGCACCAGAGGGGCTGATAAGAGACTGAGTGAGCTGAGCTGCAACCCACTAAAAGGACTTTCTGAGTTTGTCATCTCTTCAGATTGGCAAGAGATTTTATTGTTTAATATTGTCAATTTTTTGTGTTGGTGAATGCTTTGCCTGTTAAAGAAACAGGTTTTTTCCACTTTTTTCCAAGGAAAAGTTTTCCCGAACCAGCCACTTGGGTCTGCTTTCTAGAGGAACCCCTTTGGAGGTTTTTCTCCCCAGTTTGCACTAAACCAGGACACACCCTCATGGAAAATTCCTTACATCTCTTTTGCTTCCTCAAAATGAGGTTTAACACATATTCAAACACACATTTCAGAATGATATCTCAGGTTCATGTATAATCCCTCATTGAAATCTTTCCCAGAAAAGGATGGAAAAATCCTGGAGTTATACATACGCTACTATTAACATCATTATCAGTAACAGTACAGTTACCATAGCTGTCAGTACACAGGGCACACAGTTTGCTAAACCGTATGATTGAAGAAACCTTGAAGAGAAATTGCTAGAAAAGAAAAGCTAAACTTGGAAAAGAGCATAACTTGGGTTGTCATTTAGCACATTAGAAGCTGATACAGGTAAGTTCATAAAATAGGTGACTCTATCCAGTTTTCTGACTCACCAGCCCATCATAAGATAGTCATATTTTTACTGCTCTCATTTAAAAAAATCTTTTTAAGTGGTTGGAAATAATTTGACTTCCTCTGCATTCAGCATGATACTGGTTTTGTTGTCTCTCCTCAGCTTCAAATACTACTAACTACCTCTAAGTACTTCTATTGGAAGGAATAACTATGCATCACAGATTGAGCCTGTCATCAAGGAACACCAGAATCAGGGATCTGATCAAGAATGAGGATTCTCAAGAAATTTCTCTCTTAAGATTTAAACATGATGAGTGTTGAGCAGCTCATACACTCATCAGTACCTAATGTAGTCAGAAGCACGTCTAGCATAATGTTGCCCATAGGATCTCTCTTATCTCACCAGAATTCAGCTCTTTTACATAAAAACCCTGCTGTCTCTTCATCTCCACTGCTACTTCAGAAAACCAGTGAAGAAATCATTAATAGGAACTATTTTCCTAAGACTAGCTGATAAGGGCAGGAAGTATGAAGAATGCAAACGTCACTCCAGAAGAGCTCTTAGGAGATATGCTCATCCAAGATCTACCTAAAGAGAATCTTAAGAGACCCTGAGCTTCTTTCAAATGACACTGTCAGCAGAATCCCAGAGGAGCAATCCATACAAAGCCCATGTCTAATACACTCTGGAGCTCCAGAGATGAAATTGCTAAAGCTCATATGCTAGTCCTGAAAAACAAGTGAGAAGACACATATCTTCTCTGCAACAGGCAGAATTGTACACATTTATCAATGGGTTGAAAAAAGCTCTCTGACTGCTGTGCGGGTGTTGCAAATTTCATAAAATGTGGCTTCTTAGCTAATCCTACTGCTGTGAACTATGGCGCAGTGGCTGAGCTAGTAAATGTTTCCACAAGAATAAGGGAAAGGAAAACAGTGCAAAAACTTTGGAGTCCTAACTAGATGAAAATAAATAATGTACAGCCTGTAGCAATCAGCAATCAGACTCCCATAACTGCAGCTGCCAGAAATGTATTTAGAAAGGGGGTATACTTTCTAGGGACATAACTGTGTAATGGTAGCAAGAGAATGTCAAAGGTGATTTCTCAGAGAAGGTACTAAATTTTCCCCAAGAGCTGGAAAATATACGAGGGAAGCGCCGAGTGCTGAAGTTGCTTGAATTTCTTTCTATATCTATTTAATGACTTACAACTTTTTTCAGAATTTAGGTTGTGTGCTTTAAGCAGACTTCAAAATACTTGCTGTGAGATACATGTAGTAATCATACCTGTTTTATAGATTTTACCTTAAATTTGTGTCTATTGCGTTCAACTCCATAGTAACATAATGGGACAGTGGATTATTGTTTGGTTTAATTTTGACTCTATGTGGTCACAAATTGCCTTCTTCTTTTAGTAATTATCTTCAGAGGTTATAATAAAAAAGATTTTTTAAGGGAAAGAAAATTATTATAGCTAAAAATGTTTCAATGTCCATTTGAGAGAGAGAGAGAGAGAAACAGAGAGAGGGAGAATGCAGAGTAACACTGCACATTCATTTTGGAGGGATGTGTATTACCACAAGGAAATGGCTCATTTTCATCTGTGCCATCCACTTTGGTTAAGGAATCATGTACCACAGACATGTTGCTTACTTTGGAGATTAACATCTCAGCAATCTCTCCATTCTAAATATTATTTTACCATAAACAGAAATACAACAGTTAGGAGATTTCCAGCATTTTTTTCCAAACTACCAAGCCAGAATCCCCTGCTGTTAAAGGCTGTTGGATGGAGAAAGATTGTGGAACAAGAAACATCCAGTACCCTGGCCTTAAAAGAGTCCAACATGAAAATCATCAGCAGTTGGTTTCTACAACTTTTCAGAGAGTAAACATTCTACCTATCGCCTCTAGCCCACAGAATACCAATGACTCACTGGTTTCCTTTGTTGGTCTTACACCTTCTAAAATTTATATAATTTCCACATATAATTTCCACCACAACTTTCATCTTCCTTGTTTCACAACCCATATAAACTTGGTCAAAACAGTCAGATAAAGATACAATAGAAGAACTTGTCTGTGATCCCGAAAGACACAAAAAATTATGGTGCCTGTCCTTTTTTCATATGCTGGCTATAATTAATTGTAGTAAGGAATACATTTAACATTAGATTTTAGAGGAAGTTATGTTTTGCAAATCTTCATATTTTATTTCCCATTATAGGAGACCAGGCATTTTTGAGGTGCTGTATACAACAGTCCTGTAAAAATAAATGTTCTTTGAGAAGAACATAGGGGTTTCAAGGAAGAAGCAGATAACTAATACTTCCAAGCAACTAATTCAATCAAAATCCACAGAAGCCTGAAAATGAGCATCTAAAATTTAAATGGCATATGAAGCTACTGAGGTAACATTCTCTTTATGATGTCATTGCCTTGTTCCCCTTTGAGCTGAAATAACAGGGGGAAAAATGAAGTGGCACAGTTTGAAAGATTTTCTTATATTACATTAGCAACTACCCTTTTCATTTAGCATTTTTCTTCTAAGTTGTTAATATTGATTTTATTTTACACACAACTCAGTACAACAATCACTTGAGGAAGGCTTTGTTCATAATTGCAATGACTTCTGTATTATACTAGAGAAGAAGAATATTGATGTCACTGCCTTGAAAATTTGTAATGTAATAAAACACTGCTATACAGCACAAGTTATTGTTCAGCAGCCTCACTCAGTTTGAACAATGCCTGTTAGAATACTTGAGCGATTTTCTTACTAGTAAATGGTATTTTTACAGGGATAGCATCACTCTGTAAGCACGTGTGTTCTTCTCTTTTGTGTCATATGAACAGGGACGTGAATGATTCTCTGCAGAAATAATTTTAGCTTTGCAGCATGCTGCAAACTAATACCACAGTAAATAGAGAAATATGTGGGAAAAGCCATTAAGCAACATGATTCTGGGATGTTTTTTGCACTTTCTGAGGTTTACAAGTGATAAGTGTTGGCTTTAATTACAATATTTAAGTTCAATAGAGACAAATATCTGAAGCAATTTAAAGAGATTATAACTTTGTATTATTAATTAATATTATTGTTACTTATACCGCAGCAAATTAATTACCCATCACAATACTGATGACAGAGGTAAGCTGAAAACATCAACTAAATCCCATGATTTTATGAATAGTGATCATTCAACTATATACCAAAAAATTTAAAAATCAACAGGTGTACAAGCAGTTTTTCATTTTCTTGATCAAGTTATGTGACTTGTTGTTTGTGGATGGTGAAGAATGTTGCGGATGCTAATCAGCTGCTCTTCAGGGAAACCATGGATAGAAAGGGAGGCAGAATCTAAAAGGACTTACTGAATCATTAGAACTGAAGATTGCAGACAAAGACTCTCTAACTAGTTAAAGGTAGAAAGTTAGAAAGTAGTATGTTTACTATGCTAGTGGGTGGCACGGGGGGGGATGTCGTCCCCAAAATGCGTGGCCACACCACACAAGGTTCTTTGCCTTCTGTTTATTTCCCAAAATAATATATGCATAACCCCAGCACCTTCCATCGCCACCTTGTATTAAAATGACGTAATTAGTCCTTCATGTGTGTGCAATTCTTCTCTTGAGTTGGGTTGGTGGTCTTGAATTGGGTCAGTGGTCCCAGGGATGAAGTCAGGAAGGTCTTCATCATGTCTCTGTGTCCCTCTGGCACCATCCAAGGCCCCCTGCTTCGTGATGAACTCAGAATCCAAGTATTGGGTATTGTTCTACTAGTTTTAATATGTTCCTATAATGGTTCAATTGCTCCACTTCTTTCTACAAATGAGCTCAGAATCTAACAATTAGCTTTACCTTAAGCATCTAATAATCATTAATTTATCATTGGTGTGATACTTCAATATGAATTGGTTCTAACCCTCAACTAAAATTTAAAATTTTTTAAATCATGATTCATTAGGCAAGCCAGCATTCTCACAGAAAATGGAGAGCTGGACACAAGAGGCACAAGGAAGAGGAAAGATCCTCTAATTTTCTCTTTCAGTCCAGTCTCATGCAGGAAACAGAGCAAGAGAAGTTTTGGACTTATAGGCTAACAAAAAAGTGGAGCTCCCAATCTATAACTACACATCGTGGTTTGAAGGAACCCCAGAATTTTTCATCACCCAGTCTGAAAATGTTGATTCCTCTCCTCCATTTCCTTTCTTTTCAGGTCTTGGGCAATTGCAGTCCCAGATGTTTAATATTAGATTATTTTTTCCATTATTCAGGGTGACTGTATGACTTGGGTTAGAATGCAAGATGTAACCAAGAGTATGTATTCTGTTACCATCTATATTAGATGTTCAAATAGGTGGGGCAGTGTTCTTTATCTTCTCCATGACTCAGCCCTGATAACACCCTCTGGGGAAGCAGCGGCTGCTTTGTGGGGGGCCATCTCCATAACAGGCCATCAAGGTCTCACTGCATGATTCATAGAATTACATCATCCCATTGTGACATGTCCCACCCTGAGAGGAAGAACCAAACATTATTACCTGTCTGTAATCTGAGAATTGGAACACCACAGTAGTGCTACCACTGGATTCTCAGAGGACAAGAGCTCGATAACCACCACTGGACCTCCACAGAAGGACCAGATCTTTCTCCAGGATCACTGCTTTGACAAAACCACATCCATCACTCCAACTCCAACAATGACTGTAGCCACCATTTAATTGGACTGTTAACACCAGACTGATCAACAGGGTGTCAGGTCATATTTTGACTTTGTCAGTTTCTGTACTATTACCTTTATTTTAATTTTCCTATTAAATTTTCATTCTGATTTGAAATCTCCCACTGGTTTGCTTTCAAGCTAGTACACTGCAGCAGAAAAAGCCAATGAAGAGGTAAAAGTCAGTTGTTTTGGAAAAACCATCTGGTATTCATGAAGCTGCCTTCTTAGATATTAACTACTCTCCCTCATACCAGTGAAAAGCATTCCACTTGCTTGACTTAAGCAATGACTTAAGCCCCAGAGTAACATCAAGTCCATGATCTTGTAATATTACATTTCCAAATCTGTAATCACTAAAAAACACAACAGATCATGCTATTCAAGCAGTTCTTGCCCCAAAACATCTCAGTTTATTAGATGTCTCAATTTATTTGGTCTTTCTTATATTATGTGCAGGAGCAGGTAAATTGCATGATTATTAGCAATTCCTATTATTCTGATTATTAGCAATTCCGATTATTTGCACTTAAGGTCTCCAGTTCTCGATTTATAATTGTTGGCCTTAAGGGCTGCATCAGCTCTGTCCTGTTACAGATGCAGTGAGAACACCCTCACAGTCACAGCTCCGACCGCCCATTCCTTCTGCATTCTGGATTACTAGAGGAACTTCCATGGGACACCCTCACCACACCAAGAGGGAAGTTACCCTATGGCTTTCTCAGGTGTCTACATACCTGGTATCTAAATGACAACTCTGAACTAATGCTTATCATGAAAAAAAATATTTACGTCAGAATATTATGTTTCAAATTAATCACAACATCATGAACACTACTACAGATGGGATTTAGGTTACAGGAGGTTTTGAGTGAGGGTTATGAATTTTCCTTGTAATTAGAGGCACAGGGGGTTTTGGGATGGATAGAGGTTATAAGAAAATATTCACTGATCAAGAAATAAATATTTTGGTCCAGCTGTACTCCCAAGTAACACAGTTAAAGCATTTCCCTGCTGGAAAAAAAAAAAAAACACCTAAAAAAATCTAAACCTTTGTTAATACCATACACTTCTGTACTAAATCTGAGCACAGAAAAGTAAACATTTCATTTCTCTTTAAAAAATGCTTCTAAATATGATCCTGTACCATACAGCTTATATATTCCTAATATGGAAAATGCAGGGTTTAATGTTAATGGTAAGGTTTTATCCCTCAGTATTATGCTCTGAAAATGCATACCTGAAAAATGTATGCCAATACATGTAAAGGTTTATGTGAACAACCCTTGTTAGATAATTGTTTCCTGTCATTATTGTGATGGAGTCCAACTCATCCATGAAACCTGATTTCTATTTTTTTCAGCAAAAGTTAAAGGGCAAAATGGTTTCTTGTCAGTCACCATGATATTTATTTCTAACAATGAAGACTGGAAAATTATGGTAATAACAATAGAGATATTTTTATGAATACCTAGGAAAAAAACATTTTTAATGAAAAGCCACAGATTTGTTCAATGGAAAACTGAGACAGAAGCTTCTCGCAATATGGTCCTTCTCATGAACTGTTTCCAGTTGTTTAATGAAAACTATTTTACAAGCTAGAGACCAAAGGGACAATAAATAAGTTGATGTCTAATATTTGGTTGTAACTGCAAAGATCACTTATATAGTTTTTATTTCATTTTATTTGCCTAACAAACAAGGGCTTATCTTCTTAATAGCTTGTGAAGGAGTCTGTTTCTTTTCTTTTCAAAGGTCAAATACAAATAAAATTATATGTTCAATTACTCATCCATACTCTTCTATGACATGGACAAATTCTTCAGTGCAACTAACAAACCATCTTAATTTATTTGGGAAAAAAACATCGTTTAGAGATTATTTTAAAATTAACCACTCTTACTGTTACTGCCTACTGTTCCCCAAAATATTCTCTCTTTTCAACATAAACAATGGCTCGGTATGATGGCCTTTTGGCTGTTCCATAGCTAAATTCACTCTTTCCAGCCTCTTTTTCCAAAGTAAAGCCCTGGGAATCCTCAGTCCAGAGGATGTGCACAGGCTAGACCAGCAGAGTGCAGTATTTTCAGACTTCCTATGGGAAGAAGACTTTTGAGTATAAAGGGGGTGTTACGGGAAGGTTGTCACTAAGTGTGACAGATTACAGGTGTGTCCTCTTTTTCCTGGAGATTTCGTTACTAGACACCACAGTTGGCATTGCCTTTCCCAAGCTTCATAAAAGACATAAAATATCTGAATTTTATCTCCCTATGTAACTTCATGTTTTTACAAACATTTCATTTGGTTTCATAAGCAAAGGCAGCAGAGAGAAACCTTGTATTTAGCATGAACTCCCATGAGTCTCCATAAGGATTAAGGATGTGCTGAGAGGAGTTGTTATTCAGCAGCTCCATATTTACTATTCCATTTAGTCAAATGGCACAAAAAGACTGTAATCTTTCAGAAAACTAAATTCAAATTGTTTTAAATTCTTCACACACACACACAAAAAAAAGATACATTGTAATTCTGGAGGCTTATCAAAGCATAACATGACAAACCAAGCATAAGGGAAGATGCAAAGAATAATGCTTGGTACATTATCCTGTTCAGTGATGGAAATAATTCCATTTTACAGTTAATGCTATATGGTTTTTTGTATGCATTTTGGGATTATAGCTACACTGCAGGCAGTAAAAGTATACATTATCTCTTTCTTCCTTCAAATTCTTAGTAAAATAACAAGTTCAAATACGTTCACAGATATTTGTGTTTCTAATTGGATTCCTTCTGGGCCACCTACTCCAAACAACACAATTGAGATGCCTGCAGCAACTACATCATGGGTTTATATTGCATAAATAGCTCTGGGAGTTCAGTAAAGAGCTGAAATACACAACAGGTTTCACAAACAGGAGCTTTCATTTGATAAAGGTGAAAAGGTCAATCCCCCAATTTCCAAACTAATTTTTCCTTTTGAAACACTAGAGGATAAGTGATTGAGATGAGGACAGAAGGGAGCAGGTCAATTTTTGCTTTTTCTTTAGTATTTATCTAGGTTTTAGTTCTAAAATATGCTAAATAAATGTAACAATACAAATTGCAGATGATTATATGCAACACTCACATTAAATAATACAAGATTACAACAGACAGCGGGTATAAAATGGACTAGAATGAGACCAAATGTACTGCTGCAGTAAAAAAAAGGTTCAGTACAGTGAGAAGTCTCAGAAATCAAAAGTCCTTTAATAGCATAATGTTGTTTGAACAGCTAAAATGGATTATGATCCCTCAGGGTAGGTGTGTATTTTAGCATCCCACATTATGTTAAAGAAGATAAAAATTCAAGAAGCAGCTGCCATCAAGAGAAAACCTTCAAACAGATTTTCTCTGCTGGCAAAATTACCACTTATATTTTCTACTTTATGAAGAAATACAAAGCTGTGGGTTTGTATTAGAATATATTACAATTCATGTGAAGAGAACTAGATAGCTAGATAAATAGATTGCAGTAGGCAAACACAAAAATTTTATGTACATGCACGTACCTTAGTTGTATCAAAGGTCAAAAAAAAAACTACCGTGTGAGGCCTCTAGCAGTTTATAAATGTAAAAGTTAAGATTTTCTGTCAAATTAGTTATGTGTTTGCCATAGGAAGTGGTGCTATCTGTAGGTGTTACACTGATTATCCTCACACTTTAAATTCTCTCCGGCCTCAGTTAAATAGGGCTTCCTCAGATGTTTCATGTTAGAGCAATTGCCTGATTTTCCATCTGGGAGGACTAGTCTGAGCTAGTTCATAGCTTCTCAGAAATATAAGTTTAATTTTGCTGACCCTCTCAAAACAAAAGCAGGATGCAGAGGGGCAGACAAATGAGTGAGGAGAGCAGGGTAAAAGACAAGGGAGGAGATAATTTAGGATCAAGATTTACAGATCCTTCAGTGTCACTCCATGAGGAGTGCTGCTAGCAAGGAGCTACCTCCTTTCCAGCCAGCAGCAGGAGCAACCAGCCTAGATAACACTAAGAGGAAGTAGATGTACTCAACCTGGCTTACCAGGTCTTTTTCCATGTACAGGGATCATCGTGTGTACTGCAAGGCTTTCCTAGTTATGCCTAATTTAATCAATCTCATTAATCAATTTAATGTCATCTCCTTTCCATAAAGAAAAGGCAAAGCCTTTATTCAGAAACAAGTCCCACGAGAGATGTTTCCAAACACAGAAGTGCCAGTTCATCTCAGTGAAACATTTAAGATCTTTTTAAAGGTCAAATGTACTTCCCCCTATTTACATTCTGGGAAATTGTCTAGCCATGCAGTTGTACCTCTTATACAAATAAAAGAATGACACTCTGCATGGGCATTTTTACAGAGAACATTTTAAGCTGTGAAAACTTCTAAGAAACTGAAAACAAGATCTTAATACAAAAAGAAAAAGTCAGATTTTAGATGCAGTCCCTGCCTACACATGCCATGGAGAGGGTGGGTGAGGGCTGGGGGTGAGAAATCACCCTGGCTTTGTCTTGCTGCTCAATGCCTGAGCAAAGGTTTTGCTCCAGGGAGTACTGAGTTGAGCTTTGTAAAGAACATCAGTATCTCCAACAGACAGCACAGCACTGCAGGGCAGATACATCAGGCTCCCTCCACCAGTCCACATCTTCTGAGGAGCACTGAGGAGGAAGGAGAAGGCAAGGATGTTTCTTTCACTCCAGTAGTTTCAGCAAATGGTAAGCTGCCAGTGTGCTTCTCGCATTGATGGTCTGCAGTAAAGGAACCGTATTTGTGCGTGTAAAATTACTTTTGCCTTTTGAGGGAAAAAACCTCCTAAAAATACCTGTATTTATACCTGCATTTATGAGTGGTATCCTTAGGATCCAAGGTGGATGGGCTCTGTTAGACAGAAGCACCGAGGCTACACAGACTCTTAGGATGTTACATGCGATGACATTTCTGCATTGGCTGCACCAGTCCACCCTTGCAAACATCTCATGCTTTTTTTCCTCTGCTTTATTAAGCAGTGTAATACATCCTTTTCTGCATTCTCTTTTAAAATTCATCTTATTCCTTGCTAATCCTTCTAATAAAAAAAAAAAAAAAAAAAAAAAAAAAGAACCCCATCATATTCCTTTCTCTTTCACCCAAGTGTGGTTTCCTTCTACTTCAGTTTTCATTCTTCTCTGCACCACCTACACAATCTTTCTATGCAGTCCATGAAAACAGACTGGACATATGCTGTCTGTCCTGCAGACAGCAGGACAGTGTCTGTCTCACACTGAGCAGAAGGATAGGGAGCATCCACAGCTGAAGGGGAAAGCCTGCTCCTGGAACCCAGGAGGGCTTATACACAGATTATTCAGTTGGACGTTGTGTGTATCCACATACACAGAGAAAAGCTGTGAAGTACTTAGAATACACTTAGGCAAGAAGACACACCAAATACTGAATTTTCCAGCTCTTAATAGAGTTCTGCTAGGTATTTGTACAATGGTAATCATCTAGGCTAATCATTTGGTCAAATGTGAGCCCATTTCCTAGAGATGGTGAAAATTGTTGATACTGAAGGATCCCTTCCTATTTTCAACAGTTCTTTAAATCACAGATATACTAGAGGTGCCTCATAAATAGCTGCTTATTATTTTTAAGTGTGCAGGGTTTTAAAGCTAATTTTGCTTTGCTGAAGCCTTCCAAAACTGTTTACACCTGTCAAATTGTGGGCAGCATTCCATATCGTCACTAGCTCTATGTGAGACTCTGATAGCTCTGCACCTGGTGCACTTTCCTTCAGTAGTACAAGATTATAGTAGTCTCATTAAATTGGTTAAGGAGCTGTTTGCATTTTTTTTTCCAAAATTCAAATGTGAGGAATAGATTGGGAGATTTTTTTCAGTTCATTATAAGTTTTTAACATCATGAACTTGATCAAAAAAGAAAAAGTTAATTTCCTAAGGAGTTGAAAATATTACAGAGATACAATTTATTTTCTAAATAAAGAAAATATTATGGATTTGGATGGCTCATTCTTCCATTAGTACAACACTTAAGCTTTTAATGTTACTATTGGATTTACTCTGGATTCTGGCATACATAGTAACAGACCTGAGACCTTTAAAATTACTTGCTGTTGAACTGAGTTGGCTTTTAAAACCATCAAAACTATGTAAATTGCAATGCAATTCCAGAAAACTAGAAAAATAGGATGGAAGTGCTGTGAAAAAAAACGACATTGTGCTCCTGCCATCTTGTGGCTGTGTTGCACAGAGTCCTAAGAACATAAATTCATTCATTTCTATACTTCAGCTAAGTTCCAGTATTAGCTTTCCTAATCCCTATGTGTGGCACAGGATTGCCAGTTATAGTTGTGTACACATGTACAGTTCAGATAAAGCATAGCCATGTATCAAAATATAAAACACCATGTATCAGGACATCATACCTGGAAAGGGAAAGAGAAAGAGATTCTTACTTTGTAGACCTCTCTCCTTCTCCTCTGGGCTCCAGCAATGCTTTTGCAAAGGAAAGAAAAATACGTTTTATTACATTTATAAAAATACAAGTATAACAGTTTTACAGTTTAAATGTTATATATATTTTTATATAACATATATATGTTATATATAAATTATATATATATTTATCTATATGTAAAAGTATTTTAATGTACTTTTCTCCTAAAAATACACACATTTGTACATATATGTACCATTCAAAATGTATGTATTTAAATATCTGTGATTCTTAGTTGGACCTGAAGATGCCAGAAGGTAAAGTATGGTCAGCCTTACTTATTTCAATTTCACTTCTTCCTAAGAAAATCAAGATATATGATTACTTTCCCCACAACTGCTGCTTCCAGGAGCTACTGCATCAACTCAGAAAATCTGACCTGAATGCAAACCATTTCAACCAGTTCAACAAACCACCATGTTTCCATTCAGATAGATTCAGTCTGAAATTAAATATTGAGCTTGTTTTCCCCATTGGAAAGCAAAACATTGCAACAAAATTGAAACCTAAGCACTGAAAACATGAATTTTGCAGACTTTGGTTTGTTCAGCTCATTGTGGTCACGCTCGGTTTACATTAGAAAGCCTTAATCAGATCTAAGCAAAAGCCACCAGCTGATCAATTCAGTATGAATGGAAACTGCTGGCTTAATTCATTGCTAGTTTTGCATCTCGGAAGTGATGTTTTGGGAGAGGCTGCTGGCAGTTTCCTCTGGGTCTGACAGGAAACCAGTCAGTGGCTGGTTTTGGGAATTGACAATCTGTTGAACCACTGGAAAGCTGTACACGCCTCTGTGAAAAACACATAGTAAAGACGAAAGAAACACAGAAATTCCCTCTTTTTCCTTCCTGTACCTGGAAAGAGAGGTTCTCCCCACCAGTCCCGGCCTGGTGGCCGGGAGAGGCCTCCAGCCAAGGTAGGGTTGGGCCATGATTGATAACATCTCGCTGACATTAATCCTGCCCCAGTGCCCGGCCCAGGCCGAGCTGGGGTCCGCAGGGCCCCAAGAGCAGCCCCAGGCCAGGCCAGCTCAGCCAAGATTCTGCCACCATTGAGATTCACCCACAACCACTGGGCCAGGGGGAGGAGAAGCCATCAGCCCTGGCATGCTGGCTGCTGAAATCCGAGCCACTTCCCCACCAGAGCCGCAGCTCCTGCCACAAGCTACTGAGCCCAGCGCGGCTCATGCGACCATCTGCAGGCCCCAAGTGAGATATTAATTCTTTCAGTGCTTCAATCCTCCCTCAAGTGAGAGAAAAGGACAAGTACAGGCATATACAGGAGTAACATGAAGACACCAAAGTCAGTGAAGAAGGAGTCAAGTCCCAGATGGGAGGGATGAGGAGATACCATGATCTTAGGGCTGAAATCCCCTTGTAAAGCTATAGAGAAGGATGTAATTGATACATCAGACTCTTTTTCCCTGTAACACATGCAAGTATGGGGAGATGACTTGTTTGAATTGTAGGCAAAGGCCTCCATGCTAAAGTAAGCAAATGCTGAAGTAGCTGTGATCTCATGAGAAGTTTGAACAGAGAAAGAGATAGGAGTGATGAGATCCTGTGCCCCCTGAGAGAGAAGATGTCTGTTCTCAGAGATGAGATAGATGAAGATAACCTTTTCTCTTGAATAGTTCATCTTTAAAATAGTACCCCATAAGCAGACATGGCCCATAGACACAGTTGTGGGAAAAACTGTGAAAAAACAGGAGGAACTTCACAATTGTAGATTTTTCTGAGCTGCTGCTATTCATGGAAATTGAGAGCCACAAGATAACTGCTTTCTTGTGGGGAAGTCTCAAGAACATTAACAAGAAGGACTTCTCTCCCTAAGTGACCTCAAGAAAGACTATTCTAGAGGTGGTAAAGTGCCTGAAAATTTTAGGGTTTGTCTCTGTACGTTGTCAGTAGGAAAGAAAAAGTTGTAGAAGGAAGTGTTCTGAAGGTTTTGTTCTGATTCTAATTACTCTTACTATTAGTTACTGTTAACAAATTTTTCTTTATACCCTTTTAAAGTTTTGAGTCTGCTTTTCCTTTCTTCTAATCCTATGTCACAGAAGGAGACGAGTAAGTACATTCTAGTGAGTGCACTAGTGATTGGCCAGCACTGAACCCACAACAATTCATTTTACCTTGGAGCCCAAACATAGAAACTAGCAATATTTCTCTCACCTGAGAACTTCAAGCCTGACCACATAAGATCAAGGCTTACATAGTTCATCTGCCACCAGTTCCATAGAGCTAATACACACCCCCACAAAAACCAGAAAGAAATTAGAGTGTGAGCAATGGGTGGCCATGTTCTTGGGGTCCCACAATGACTTCTTGAAAAGAAGAGGCCATGATATGGGAATTTAGCAGATAATACCCTACAAAGAAGATCCATGCAATTCCTACTGCAGAGAAGGAATTAGTGTTTACCATTGGAATGGTAACAAAGGAATGAAGGAATAAAGTGTTTACCATTGCATCCTGGCCATATCTTACAACAATATATTAAAGGCTCTTAATTTTTATGTGAAAGGATTGGCCCATTAGAGCACTGCCAAGACCACTCAGCTATAGATAGCCCTTTGTCTTTCTGATGGAAAAGGAAGACTATATTTGGAGAGAAAGGATTGAATCAGCATCTTCAGGAGACTGTAACTCATAATACCATTCAAGAATTTTTACCATGGTAAAGAAATTACAGGTGTTCACTGAGAGGATATTGCTGCTGGTTCACTGAATATTCTTTGGTGCCAAGTGGCACAAATACTTAGCAACTGTGACAATTGACACAGCTGGGATGAGTGGTTAAAGTGGAAATTGAAAAACCCATTTGAATCCTTGACTCTGTACGGGAGTGCTTTACCAGCTGTGAAAACAGTCCCAATACAGGGACTGTACTGACTCACATGATTGGAAAATACAGATCAGACTCCCATTCCATCATCATTTTAACAAAGCAGCTACTGGAAGACTTTACTCCCTTTTTATAATCACCATAATTGTGTTTCAAAGGTGTGCTATCCCAAAAAGTGATTGTGACATATGGCATCAGAAAACTGCTTTGCACTCAGAAGTGTTCAGTGTACAAGTGCTTCTCACTTTGATCACACAGAACTTTATCATAGAGGAGCATGTTTACTGTATTGTAACCCTAAGCACCAACAGATGATTGTTAGTACAAAAATATTGATGAGTCTTACTTTAAAAGTTTGTCTTGCCCAGGCAAAGAGACTTTTTCAGAGATTTTAGATCTGTGCAGTTTGTAAAAGAATTCTGGAGGCCTGCTCAAAGCAGGATGAACTCAGAGCCAGTTGCTTACTTGAATTATGGACATCTCCAAGGCTGGAGATTTCACAATCTCTTTAGAACATCTGCTCTATTACTTGATTAATCTTATTTAAAAAAAAAAATTTGAGTATCTCATTGGAGTTTCCTGTACTGCTCTTTATGCCCTCTATCTCTCAGCCCTTCACTGTTCAACTGAAATAAGACTCTGGCTCCATCCTCCTTATACTTGCTCATTCACTATGTGAAAACAGCAATTAAAATCCCCCCCATCTCAGCCTTTTTATCTCAACACAGAACAAAGACAGCACTTGGTACACCACATGTTCCAGCCCCCTCTTCCTTCCAGTTGCCCTCCAGGGAACTTTCTCCAGTATGCCCATGTCTTTCTTGTACTTTCTTTGGGGAAGCCCCAATCAGGCCACAGTAGTCCAGCCCAAATGCTAAACAGAAGGGAAAGATCACTTCTCTGAGCCTGCTGACTACATTTTTGCTAATACAGTGGATATGGGTGGTTCTTTTCTTCATTGCACTTAGATCATTCCTGTTCAACTTGTGAACCCCTTTTATGGTACTCAGAAACCCAGAGTCTGAATGAGGGCTCCATCATTTCACCAATCTGACTACCATAGCATACAGCAGATTCTGGTCAGTATCTAAGGGTCCTGAGGTTGAGGAATCAGAGTACAAACAATTTTTGTACAGCCTATCTGTTCCTAGAATATCAGTTCAGATAGGAATTACATCTTGAAACTTAATATTAATGCTATAAAATATTCTTTGCATATACTGAAAAAATAACTGATGATCATCAGAAAGATGCAGTTTTCAAGTCTTCGTTCAAAAATATTTAGAAGGTTAATATCTGGTGTCTTCAGGTTTCTGAAGAATAGCTCACCTAAAATATTTGACAGGTAATAACAAGCTCTACTGAAAGGGAGAGTTTTCAGCTGCTCTGAGAAACAGACTGATTTTTTCACAATCCAGTTATGTTTCCAGGCACTTTCATTCTTCTGAACAACTTCTTTCCAGCTGAAGTATTGTGTCCTCTTGTCCTGTTTATAAATTATTGCAGAAAATTGGAGGAGCATCAAGTGAGATATTGGTAAAAAGAAATTAACTTCTTCCATTATAGGAAAATAATTATAGTACTAGTAATAATAATAAAATATTATAATACTGATAGGATATTGCTGCCAATAATAAAATATTATAATCTTTTCCACCTTTATTTGGATCAAATATGCTGGAAGAAAAAAAGCTTTAACCATGAGCAAATACATTCTGCAGATGAGCTGGAACTGGAGGAGCTATGACAATTGAAAACTGAATATATAATACATTACAGGGTGCTAGATCTCCATGAAGCATACTTCATTAGTGGATGGCCATGCCTAATTTTCAGAAAGAAGAGTGAATATATGTGCTTAGCTGTATTGCAACAGCACATACCAGAATTGCAGCCCCCCCACCAGCAGCATGCACCATCACCAGAATCCTGCAGCGATTAGTACCACATACAACAGACAAAGACTGTCTCTGCCTCAAGCAAATAGTATCTAGGACCAGGACAAGAGAAAACAGAGAGAAATGCTAAAAAAATTCCAAGAGCATCAACATGAAAAAAATCCAAAATTAGTAACATATTAGAATACTCTAGGTCCTCTATCAGTGACTAAAATTTCCAGGGTCAAGTTCCTCTGATATTAGAAAGAAAGTGTGAAATCCACTGGCCAAAGGAAAGTTTTAGCACCACTTAAGTAGCAATACACAGAGAATAAGTGTCAGTTTTATCAGTTGCTTTTAACTTAAATGCCAGAAGTATGAGTTATTGATTTAAGAGTAGCAACTGGCCTCATAGTTGTATGTTGCTATAGGCCCTAATTTTCTTTCTTAACTCTTTGTCTTGTGATATAAGACCTTGAAAATTATGCATAGTTGTATAATTTTAAGTGACTGCTGTAAAATTAATTACACTAAAATTAAGAAATGTGAGGATTAAAGTGGTGTCTATCTCACGTATTTCATACTCCTGGTTGAATGCATTGTAAAGGTCTTAATCATACTATCACAAGTTGCGCAGATTTCTACCTCTCTCAGTGTAGAGTACAAATCATTTCTTGGAACACATCACTGCTTTGCAGCAAAATAAGCACTTGCTCATAACACCTTGGTTTGATTTGTCATTGACATGGGAGATGTAAGCTGAAATCAGAATCAAGATGGCCTCCTGAGTAAGACAGCTGAAATCTATCCCGCTGAATCACATTTTATCCCTGCCTCTGTCACAGAGACTCATCAGCTGATCAGAAAAGTTTTAAAATTTTCTCAGTGTCTACTAATTGTAAGTTTCTCATTAAATCCCTGGATAAAAATCAAGCTCTGGACAACCTGAAGTTGGCATTCAAAATTGAAACACTTTAGACCTACAATCATATTGTACCTCAGTTTCCCCTCTGTAAATAACAAGCTGATATTTTTATATCTCTAGACATGTAGTATACTAAACAAGTTTATCGTAGTTCAGTAATCAAGATCACGAGTTATTATTTTGTCTTCAAAGAAGGCAAATTTAAATAAATACTGCAGTGAATCACACTGTGATATTAATAAAATATCAAATAGCTTCTCACTAAATAAGCATAAATTTGAAACAATAAAAAATAAACAGAATACCTCAACAAATATATGCGTAAGGGTCTTGCTCAGCATAAGGTTTCACACACAAAGAAAACCTTAGTTTTTGCTTCTTTTATGCTCAAGATACTTGATCTTGCAGCAGGTTCCTTTTTACATAAGAGAGATTAGATTTTTAATATTTAAATTTCAGGTAATCCCCTTCAATCTAGTCACAAATACAGGATGATTTTGACAGTTTTGCAAGAATCAGCATATTTATTTGGTGATATTGCCATCAAATTGCAACCTTTTTTTCTTCAGCTTTAGAATAGGGCAAACTCACAATTGCAGCTTATCAGTAACACCTCATAACTACAAGAGTTCCAAATAAATAATTTCATTTGGTTCAACTTTTTTTTTGTCTCACAAGATTGTTACATTTTAAAGCTCCTATCACTGGGATAGACTACAGACATTAATCAGCAAAAAAATGAACTGTATGGCTTTGTTGTCATGGAAACTTGGCTGTTGCTAGTGTGTATTTAAGCAGACAAAAGTATTCACTCAGCTACAAAGATAATTGCAGCAGGTAAACCAAAGGTAGACATTTGTATTTACATGACCATGTCTGTGTTGAGCACCAGGACTGTAGCTTTGTGTACTAAGAAGACTAGAAGTTGATTTTTTGAGACTGAATTTTGATCAGCTTCTGAAAAAGGCAAAAGACTGTCAAGTTCAAAAATAATCTTTCATATACCAGAACTATATGTGGTGTGCTTTTTTGTGGTAGATTGGTTTCAATCCAGCTCCCCAAACTGCCGTAGTGATACTTATGATTAAGTCTTTACTCACTTATTGTACAGACAGTTTAACATTTAAAAGGAAATTTTATTGAAAACGTTGCTCCTGTGGTTGAGACACTTTTTTCTTTTTCCAAATTACTAATTACTGTAGGGGAAATCCTTCCTGCACTGATTACTGAACATTCAAAAGAACAGTGGAGGACTAACCAGAAATATCCATCTCATTCCAAAGTTAATCTAGCCCTATGATCCAAACATAAACTTTCAGACCAACTATCACAGGTTCAGCTCTTAAAGCTGTCCTCAAACACAACTGATGCATCTTCATGGCCACTTATTACCATAATTAACTAAAACAAAACTTTTGGATGGAAGATGACCAACATATAAAATTTTGGTTTTACTGATCATAGACTGATAGACAGGCAAAATGATAAGAAAATAAACTGAGGTTTTATGACTAAAATTGTGAGGATTTTTTTGATAATAGGTGATGACTTACTATATGGAACAAAACTGCCAACACAAAAAGTTTTTGCTAAAAAGGAGATCCCATTTTTAAATTGTGAAAAAGAAATCTTTTTCTACTTGAGGGATTTCTCAGTAAGAAAAATCATCAAAACTGAATCCATTTTAAAATTCTGGGGAGAGGATGTACCAGTGACTATAAACAGAGAATCATCTGAGCATGAAAATTCTGTTTTAATATCCAGACACTAAAGAGGAATGCTAAGCTTGGAAAGAAAAGGTACTGTTGAATTATTAAAGATGAGGAGGAAGATAAACCACAGTATATAGAAAGGAAGGACAATCCTAAGAGGGCTGCAAAGTGTCCCTTCACAAGCAAGAAGCAGCAGCTTCTGCTTTTTAAAAATTAAACTCTATGAGCAATCATTCTGATATTTTGGTACAGGGCTTTTCTCCCCAAAAAAATCCAAGCTGCCCCCAGATTATTATTCCTTAGTGTATGGAGCAGAGCTATGAGCATATGTGTAGTTCTGCAGGGGACTTTTATACTCAAAAAAGTTTTAATGCAATATAGCTAATGGTACTTAAAAAATTATCAGTAATATATACAGTTGAAAAGCACTAGTGATATCAGCACTGGAGAAAAAACAAGTGCTTTGGGTTTAGAGAATATAGGAATACTGAATATTAGGGATGCAGGCTACAGCATAACCAATTAGACTGTGCAGGAAATTGATTCACTGTGGTTACTAGATCTGAATGCATTGCTCACACCTTGTCATATGAGATGCAAGGTGCTTGGAAATCCCCAGTGGAAGCAGTTCATTTTGCAAATTCAAGAGACCTTCTTGTGCCTCCTTCAGCCAAGAGTTACTGCAGAAATGTGGATATCACACGTGTGACACCCCTGTCCACAGTTATAACAGTGGGCACTCAGCAGGGCCTGGCATCTTACTCAAGCTGCCTGATGGAAATGCATAGTAGGACCGAGTTTCTTTTTTAATTCTCTTTAAAGAGACAGGAAGAAATGCAAATTAAAAAATGCAAATTAAAAGTTATGCAGTAATAGCTGTCCAAGAGCCCAATGAGCATTTATTGATAGAAAATTTGTGTCATACGGTCACACCCACAGGGTAATTAATGGCATCTTAATATAGGTCTGTAAGAAAGTAAGGCTGAATCAACAGCTGGTAGGAACTATCTTTACCTATTATTTTTAGAAAAAAATCCCACATTAATAAATTAGGTTAAAAAAAGTCTTTATGCAACCAGATATCTGTTAGATAGCCATACCTGATGAAACCTAATATATTTCTTCACTGATCAGAACCCTCCCATCTGTTTGTTATTGTTACTCAGTGGTCAGCATCATCTTCTTGAACATCATTTCTACTGCTGTACTGAAATTTTATAGAACATTTTACAATTTTATTCTTTCTGTAATATCAAAAAAGTATCTGCAACCTTTTTACTATAAATGGATTGTAAATGAACAGTTTGCTACAAGAGGCAGAGCTCTGACAAGTGCCAGATGCTTCTTAATTCTGCACTTTTAGTCATTCCAGGATCATCAAAAATTCAAAAAACACGAATAAGTAGTTCAGCAATAAAACGTACCTGAAAATCCAAACATTGCCACTTTCTGTCTTGATTAAGATTGATATAACTTTCCTTGAAAAACCCTTAAAGACAGGTTTTTCCTAGTTTCTCCATTGTTTCCTCATTCTTTGAAGTAGAGCTGGTAAATCTCAAAGGGTTTGTTTTTCAATTCCTGTGAGTATTTGGTTTCTTTTACAGTCAGGAGGTTATAAGTGAAAAAAACCAAAACTTACAAAGAGGAGGAAAACAACTCAAGTAATATTTTCCAAGACTGACGTGGAAAGGGAACAGTTTGGTATAGAAAGGGTTAGGGTTTTTTCATAATTTCTGTTCCTAATTTCTTCAAGACTTCTTTAAAAAAATAAGTATACAAAAAATACATGTCTACTAAATGTCATTGTTAATTGTTTTAGTTTCAGCACAAACAAGATTTAAAGAGTGAAAAAATAGTAAGCATATACATCCAAGTTAAATAAGGACCTTGGAAAGTACTACACTAAAATTCACAATGCAACTACATTGTTTCATTTGTTATTTGCAGTTTTTCTGCTTTCCCTCAGGAATTTAATGTCTGTGCTTTCAAATGCCAATTTAGGTGTCTCCCTTATATACGTAACCTGTTATTTAATCTTGTAGTTCAAAGTTTTTCACTTTGTCTGTACTACCAAGGTTATGCATAACAGAAGTGAAAAATATGATTAATACTACTATCAAGAGTCTGCACTAATATCTTCTATCCAGAGAAGTCATAGGTTATTTCCAAGCTGATGTCATTTGTAGAAAAAAAAGCATTTTTGAGGTCCTGACATGATTGGGAAATTTATAATCTAAAATACATCCTCCGTGTTAAGATTTTTATTCTGTGTCCCCTTTTGCCACCTTCATTTTGTGAAATACTTCAGGAGCCTCATGATAGGCACGGCATAAGCAAAAGGTCAAATTGTCACATAAAAATGAGTACTTCAGAGGTTTACACTTAGGAGAGGTGAATCAAAACCACATTGCCTGTCTAAACAGAAATTATTGCTGACCTGATATTCATCCACAGTACTTATTTGTGCTATGAAACATTTGCTTTCCACAGCATGGGGTCCCCAGCTCAGGGGGCTCTGTAGAGAGGCCAAGGCAAGGCTGCACCTGAGCTGAGGATCCCAGCTCAGCCAGGGAGAGAAGGCTTGGGGCTGATCTTATACAGAGCTCCTGGAACCACCAGTGTGGTTGGAAGCCCCAGGTGAGGCTGGTCAGGGGGTTTATGGCTTATTAGTGTACATAGGGGCCTGGTAATGGAGAGTCAGAAGGACACAGCCATGCCAGACTACAGGTTCCTGGTTTTACCAGTACATAAATACAAGCTAAATGTTGGCATGATTGTCCCCAACCAGAACAAGACAGAAACAGTCATTTCTAACCAAAGAGACACAGGAAGCACAAAACCAGTTCTTAAATTCAAGACTAATACTTCTATAAGCAGCAACTTTTGATTTGTCTATCAAAAGCTGTATCACAGAACCACAGAAACCAGGAGAGGAATAGGTTGAAAGACACCATCTAGTATATTCACCTGTTCCAAATGCTGTAGAACTCCTCCTGTTCCTAAAAGCTGATCTGAAAAATCTCAAATAATGGCTTTACACAAGGCATAAGCCTAAGATACATGCCCTGTTGGAAATTATTTAGGGTTTTGTGTAGGTTTCTTAACTCAAAGAGTTTACATCAGAGTCTGTTATTTCTTCAACCTCAGAGTCTGTTATTTCTTATCCTAACAATCAAGAACACAGAGAACAGATTATTTTTTTCCTCTTTCTTCTGGTTTTCAAAACTGATTAATTGCTACCTCTCTCATTTTCTTCCTGACTAAACAACTCCAGATCCTTCAAGATTTCCTTATAGGTCACATGTTTTAGGAGGTCAATTATTGTTGCTGTTCATTTTTAAATCTTCTCTAATTGTTTTGTATTCTTGTGTAGCATGAGGATTGAAAGAAATACTCTGGTTGATGAACACATGGTAAATATACCAGAAAGTTGACCTTCAAGGCACAACCTGGCATTTGTCTTTATTGAATAGCACCTTTTTTGAATTTTCTTTTGGAAATTTACCAGGAACACTTTGAATTTTAATGCCGTCTTCTAGTTTCATTCACGTCGTCTCTAAATATAAGTCATGCTCCCTGTTACTTCATCATGGACACTAATGAAAATTTATTCTCCTCTTCTGGTGAAGAATCATTAATTGATACTCTGTAAGAACAGTTTTCCAACCAGTTTTGCACTCTACAGCAGTTTCATCTAGATATTTTTTCTACAGTTTACTTATGGAAATGTCATGTAAGAAAGCGCAAAAAGATGTAAAATCAAGCATCTTTCCTAGCACAAAACCAAGTTCACCTTCATGAATGAAACTGCTTGACTCAATTTGTCTTTAATTAATCTAAACTTGTAGGGGTTTATAAATTACTTGTTTTATTATTTGTCTTGGTATTTTTTGGTAATAAAAGATAAGTGTCTATAACTCCCTAGATTCCCTTTGTGATGTGCCTACCCTCCTGCAAACTTTTTTAATATCACCTGTTTTCTAAAGGTTTACAAAGAGAACTGTGGATGATTTTAAGACCACATCAAGCTTGCTCTGTCATTTCAAATATCTGCCCCAGGCACAAATCAGATCCAACAAAACCTGCCTGTAAACCCCATCACTCCCTTTTGTCACCATTTGCACTTTCAGGGGTGTGGAGTAGGAGGTGACCCCCTGCATGACTGTCCTGTAGACCGCATGCTGACATTTTCCCAGATACTAAATCCCATGGATAGCTGACAGAAGACGAAGGCAACACTTCCTAAAGAACAGGGCCCTTAAAGAAGCTGTGCTTGTTCTTACAAAAGTTAAGTATTTTGTGTGTTATTGTCTCATTTCTTTTAGACTCTTTTCCAACACAGCTGAGTGTGGCAGATCTAGCAGATGCTGCCAGAAGTATCTTATCCACTGTCTTCAAGTAAAAGTTAGAGGAAGTCAGTCATCTTTCTTATTGTATTCATTGAGATCACTGAAATATACTTTCCTTCCTGAAAGAAAAGCAATCTCTGCAGGGAATGAAAACAGCCTGCCTGAGGTAGCATGGGTTAAACCCATATGCTATATTTTAGATGTCCATTTTCTAGCCAAATATTTGGGTTTTTGGAGGAGCAAAATAAAGCAAATACATCTTTAGCAACAATAATCTAAACCAAAGTATTATCACCCATATATTATTATTATCACCTATACATAAGTCTTTTGAAAGCCAAGGACGCACAATTATGTCATTGTTTTTCCATTCCCAGCAGAGAGGTTAACATGCCTACCCATGCTCTAGATGGAAAAAAGTAAAAAATTTCTCAAGACAAACTGAGAAACTTGATGCTAATCTTCTTGCTATAACCTGGAATGTCATCAACAGATTTCCATTTCCATGGGCCTGGTCATCCAGACAGTTTTTAACTCAGTGAAGAATACACCTGTCCAAGCCATATGCAGCCAGTTCCTCCAGGAGAATGCTGTGGGAAATGGTGGCAAAGGCTTTATTACAGTCCAGGTAAGACAACACCCTCATCCTTTCCTTCATTTACTAATCAGGTCACCTTGTTTCTCATGGAAGGCCATTGGATTGGTCAGGCAGGACCTGCCTTTCACAAACAGTGCTGCTGGGTCTGATCTGCTGGCTGTCCTACACATGCTGTGTGGCTGCACTCAGGATGGCCTGCTCCATCACCTTCCCCAGCACTGAGGTCAGGATGACAACCCTGTAGCTCCCCCTATACGCCTTCCAGCCCTTCTTATAGATAAATGACATATTTGCCAATTTCCAGTCAACTGAGACCTTTCTGGGTTAACCAGGACTGCTGGTAAATGACTGAAAGTGTCTTGGTTAAAAAACTCAAGAAGCCAAGACAGTGAGATCGAAAAGAGTTTTTCTTTATTGTTTCTGATGAAAACTTTTGGAAAAGGAAAAGAAGGCACAGACAAGGAGGAAAACAGTATGAAAGTAAGAAGTCAACTCTCACATGGAAATGGTACCATGCCCCTCCACTGCACAGTTCAGTGCCCCTCCAGATTTAGGTAGAGGGAACGTGAGTGTCAGAGTGAACACATCAGCAGATGCACATGTAGGATGATAAAGTCCTGATCTTCACAACAGGGCTGAAATCAGAAATCTGCTGAGATGCAGAAATTCACTTTCAACCACTCTTGTAGAATTACCCTTGTTCAGTGGGAATCCCCATTCAATGTATAAAATCAACTGAGAATTGCCGGGATGAATCATAGCTGTGGTTCAACCTGCCCTAGCCAAAGCCAGAGATGTTGTTCCAGACACCTTGGGCTTAAAATCACTAAAAAATATGTTGCTTTTTTAAGTCAAAGCTTTCATTTGCTATTATTTCTGTAGGTATTTTAAGTCAGCTCTGCATAAGCCATGTTGCTTCATTGTAGCTCTAAGACTGTGGTAATAGCAAAGGGATACATTTATTCATAAATATATACCAAATTAATAATTCTTTTTAAATTGTTGCCTGTAGTTTGGTGGCAAAATGATTTAGGGTTTTTTTTTTTTTCTCTTTGTGGCAAAAGCATGAAGATCTGCAAAAATTAACATAAGCAGATTTCAAGAGATGAAAACATTTAATGGTCAGAATGATCACTGAACAGTATTCATATGTATCACACAGTAAAACAACTCCACCCTGGGATGCAAGAAAAAGCTGGAATTATAAGGGAACTTAATGGCATATAGTTATCCAAAGGAAATAATAGTCATCTCACTGCCTTCCCTCTCCATCCGTGATTTAGAGGCCTTAAAATACAAAAAAAAAATTACTCATTGCAGGTGCAGGTCCCAAGAAGGAAGCAGATGACCAGCCAAAAATGAGATGTAAATGTTCTTTGGGTAATAACCTTTCTCAAGGGTTTGTTACAAGGGATCTAAAAAAATCATTTCACTGTCTTCTCATCTGCATCATGGTGAATCTCCATGGATCCTGCAGAAATTCAGGTTCTGATCCTACAAACAGATTTATTCTACCTTGAACTTTTGAATAGTCCCATTAGGTTTGCTGGAATTCCTCTTTCACATGAAGTCAAGTGCTGTTATCAGGATTTCTGTGACTACAGGAAAGTTTCCAAAGCTCATTAAAATATTTTTCAAAGAAGCAGGGTTGCTGAGTAGGCCACTAGGAGGGAAAGTGAGGTGTAGGACACTTCATGTCAACCTAAGGAGAATTCAACACACACTGAATATTGCTGAAATACCTGAAAATTGCTGAGCATATTTTATCTGAACATGCTCGTGGAATAAAAGAATTTGAAGTGTATTCAAGAAATTAATAGTGAACTAATAAAAAAATCAGTAGTGAGAACAGGTATCATTACATTCATGCTTCACAAAAAGAAAATAGATGTACTGTCTTCTGACATGTTGAACAGAGTAGTTCTCACTTCTGTGTGCACAACCACTATAGTGGGCCTGTAGAACAGGAGAAATGAAGGGAAGGCATCACTTCATCCTCTCTGAGAGCAGAAGACAAGTTTGGGAGCAAACTTCCCCTATGGCTGGTAAGAACCGTGAGTAATTTCCTATTAAAACACAAAGTTTCAGCATGAAAAGTGTAAAAGCGAGAGGTTTTAGATTTTCCCTATAACATTCCTAAAAGAACTGTAAAACCATCCCCACACTAGTGAGATTCTCAGCTTAAAATAACCACAGGCCACTACAAAAATCCGATTCATTTCTTGAAAAGAAACATGAAGAAGTGATACTTGTGTAAGACTCCAAATTCTTTCAGTTTCAACTAGGTTTTAATTCTGGGACCTGGTTTTTAATTTTGAATAAACGATAGTATTGAGTTCCAAAATTAATTAAAATTTTTAAAAAATCCCAGATGAGATTTTCTTCTTCAAATAGAGAAATCTGTCCCCACATCATTTTTCTAGCTGTTGAGACATTGGAAAATAAAAAATAAGTAACAGTTGCATGTGACAAAAAATAAGATTACACAAGATTTTCTATTTAGTTTAACAGCATGTTTTCAGTGTCTCTGAGTAAGTGCATATATATAAACTCTTTATTCTTAGAAATAGTTCACATTTTCTGTCTTCATATATTTGGATCCAGCTTTTTCCAAATTCACAGTGAAGCAAGTGAGAGTCTTCAACAGACACAACATTATGATATATATGTAGGAACAGCATGAATAAATCCATTCATTCTCTCAAGTCAATCTTTATTAATTTTACATAATATTCAGACAAAATGAAACCTGCAATTCTTATGGTATATGTCCCATGGGCTTCAGTATTAAGATCACAAGGAACTAGTTAGCATGGGTTTGAATAACCAGCTATTTTTAGGAATCCATTCAACTAATGAGTAACCACTGTTCGTTGTTAATACCCTGCAAGAAAATTGGCTTCCTACTCCATCAGTGTTAAATTTAACTATATATTCCAGATGATAACACATTTATTTCTATTTAGCTTTATTTTATAGTTTCTTAGCAAATCTGTTCCAAAGGAAAAGTCTGGAAAACTCATACTGCTTTTAGAAAATAAGTAGGAACATGTATGCCAATGCAAAAGTTTTATTGCTGTGGTTTTAAATTAAATATCACTCATGTGTTTGATATTTAATGGACAAATTACCTTTCTTAGTAGCCTATCTCCCAGAAGGAACTGAGAATCCCAGATTTCCATTGATGTAAATGACTGGAATGAAGCATCTTTTCCAAGTCCTTCTAGGTCACCCTACTCCACAAGTTAATCTCTTCACTCTCGTGACCAGTGGCAGAACTCAAAGAAATGGCTGGAGTTGAGTCAGGGAAGGTTTAGGTTGGATATGAGGAAAAGGTTCTTCACCCAGAGGGTGGTTGGGCACTGGAGCTGGTTCCTAAGGGAAATGGTCACAGCACCAAACCTGACAAAGCTCCAGAAGTGTTCGGACAGCACATGGTGGGATACTTGGGGTAACCTGTGCAGAGCCAGGAGTTGGACTCCATGATCCTGATGGGCCCCTTCTAACTCAGAATATTCTATGATTCTTTGATTTTAACTTTGGCTGAAATCCAAGTTAGAGTCTTCTTTAAAAAATAATTACTTTTTTCCCCCTGTGCATGTGCATGTCTCAGAAGTCAGTCAGAATATAGTCATTTTGTTTCATAGGGAAAATGTTGTGGCTAAAACACAGTCCTGTTTTTAAAAATCTGATAAAATTGAGTGGCATTTCCTGTTTGAAAGAGGGGAGCAGCAGAGTCTTTCAGGAGCGTGCAATGCCAGAAACACTCAAGTGGTGCAACTGCTTTCATAGCCAGTGCTCTGAGCTGTGGAGTAACCTTTGTTTACAGCTCAGAATGTAAGGAAAAGCATTCCCTGCACTCAATACCCATGTGTATTGTCTTACCTATTTCACCAGGTGGTAGGAGTGCAACATCAGAGGAGGTCCTTAGTGTCACATTTAAATAAAGGTATAATGTGTACTTCTGCAAAGCTATGAGTAAATTCCTTCCTATCCACCTTTTTATGGCTGTGGTATTGCTAGAATTATGGCAATGCCATAGGGTTCTGATTAGGTCTAGATTATGGATCCAGTCTACTAACTCCAAACAAATCCGATCATCTGAATATGACAAGCCTTTAAGGGCTCAAATATGGGTATCATAATTTGGACTTCTGCATATAAGCATCCACAGAAAGTTTTGATGTTTAGATCAAGATAAGTGTTCTTGCATTGCACTCCATAAATAAGAAACTAATCAGTTAACTGCAATCACTGCCTGTTGAGAAAGCCCTCACTGTGCCGGAAGATTCCCAGCCTCTCTCCTTATTTACAGCCTTTGGCAAATAGAGGTCATTACAGGCACATTTACTCAGATGATGTTTTTGAGCCAGCTGTAGATAAAACCATAAATTGATAAAGTCCATGTAGTAGCTTTCATAAATGGATTTCAGACATTTTCTGTACTTTTTAACTGTGGAATCTTGGAGACTTATTTGGATCATGTTACAGCAAATGCATGTATTCATCTGCCACATCATATGTTTAAAATAAATCAATTTTGTTAATACACACCTGAAATATTTTCGAATAACTCTACAAAAAGTTTGGAATTGTGTTCATGTTGCTAAAGTTGGTAATCAATATTTCATCTCAATTACTATACCTATATAACCCCCTGCTTCAGGAGGATGCTGAGATTAGTGCACTTCCTTGGGTTCTTCTGTTTAATCTATGACTTTGCCTGGGCTCCAGGAATTTGTCTGAAAAAATGTAGTGTCTAGCATAAGTAGACCTGAGTATCTGAGGTAAATGTATAGGTTTTCTGAGTAGTCATGGAGATAAATAGGTCTTCTAGATTACAAGTCATCTCCATCTAAAGTAGAAATCTAAACCAGGCCAGATGAAGTGTGTCCAAAAAAGTATGTTTCTTCCCACTTACAGACTGTACAGAGAATCTAGCACATACACAGATATCAATATCATTAAAGTCCATCTCATGAGATTAATCCCTTTTTAATGACCGAAACCTGCTTGCATTCAAGCCCAAAGGGACTTCAGAATCACCCTGCTCCTGTACAAAGTCCCAATTCCATTAAAATTATTGTCCCTGGAACATCACTGGCAACAAAGGACTCCATAAACCTCCTTGTTCACCTGCCTATGCAGTAAATCTTGAGCAAGAACTGACCTTTTCCATGCATCCAGACCTGCTTGGTTCTAGTTTTCATATGAAATAGTTAAACTCTGCCCTAGTTATCTCTTACTGGGATTTTGAAATATCCAGTAGCCTGTGTTGGCAAACATCTGGAAATCTGTGAGGTCACCATGTGCAAAAGATCAAATTAATTACTATACAAATGACTATCAATTGCTTGAACCAGTAAAATTAGGACAGTAAATGTAAAATAAAGCCATATACCTCTAGTATGACATACAGGAGACAAAAATACATGTATCTGGACAAGCTAGTTTTTAGAGTTCATTTTTAAGTGTCTGGTTTCTTCAAAAATAAAGCATCCAGGCAATATATGTTATGCACAAAAGTCCATGCAATATGATAAATGGTGTGTCTGTAAGTAAATGAACACACATCCTTATACAGGATTAAAATAAAATCTAAAACAAGAATGAGTATGTAAGTTTATGAATAAGTGAAAGTACACAAAGTTAGGCATATGTAAACTTATCTTGTGTTATATGAATCATTCTTGACATATGACTGTAACGGCAGCCTTCGTTAGAAAGGGGAACAGCAAAAACTTCTAAGAAATTAAGTAGGAATGCTTCCTAACGTTCAGTGGTTTGGCATTCTTTGTTTAAGAAGGTGAAGAAGTCATAAACAGAGCCTGCATACATTTCATGAGTCACTTCAGAAATTCAAATTTTGTGCATGAAGCTATGTCACTTTGAAAATAGTATATCTACATGGGGGGCAAGAAAATACTAGACACACTTCTTGTTATTAGTTTTGGACTGTCCTTTATAAATATTCATCTTTCAAAGGCTGAAATTTCAGAGAAATATGTAACATTTAATACCTGAAGGTTTTCTTTTTATGCTAGAGTGTAGGTACACCCTATAGAAAGGGATTATAAGATCTGGGGCAAGAAGTGTATGTGCATGTGTGTCAGTGAGTTGTAACCTTGTTTTCTGGAATCATAAATTAATTTACAGATCTACTGATCCTCCATCTGATGTTGTCTTATTTTTTCTGAAAATCATTCATCAACACATTTAGCATTCTGAGAAGTGCCCACAGTCATCTGAGGACCTACACCAAAGACCACCATGGTCTGGGGTGGAGACGAAAGAGATAAATCCATGTTAATGCACACACTTACAATGATTACATTCAACCTCCAAGGGCAGACTGAGCAAGGTCCTTACATGTCCTAGGAGGAATGGACTTTTGCTTGCAACCAGTTTCTTCATTTCAAACTATCTTCCCTTGGGTTAAGGGGTTTTACAGCTACTGATCTGTCTCATCTCTCCCAACAGATCATCCCTGTCCATCTCAACAGCTCTGCCTTGGCAGCAAACTTTCTGGCCACATAAATGTTCTTTTGCATGCTGAAAACTGGAAATTCATACCAATTTATCTCTTTGTGTCACCCAATGCACAGCAACACAGTTGTCTGATGTTTTGAATCATTAGAAGGGACTGTGTCCCACAAAGTTTCACTTGTGCTTAGTAGCTGATAGCTGCTGCATGGAGCTGAAATGACAGAGGTAAATGTCCTGGCTGATACCAGATCTTCCTTGTTCTACTCTGACACCTGTTTTTCCTGCAGGATATGAGAATGCAGGGTAAAGGAGCACAAGCTAAAAGAATGAGGTTCTGTTGTGGCTACATTTCACTGGGCAGAGAACAACACTGAAGTTGTGGGTTATTGGGTGTTTTCCTCTGCAAACTCAGACTCAAGAATTCTGTAATAACATCATAGTTCCAGTTTTCATTCAGGGAAGCTTGCAAGCCCTCATGGCTGCACACAAAGAAAGTGGAAAAAATATCCTAAAATGGAGAATACATGAAGGAACAGGAAAAAAAAAGGTTTAACACTTCTAAATGAATATGCTGGCATTTTGCTTCTGACCAAAGTTTCACACCTGGAGACATCACATACAGTTGGTCAAGAATCCAGAAACATAGTGCAATTCTTTGATGACCATAGGCCTCATGGAAACATTTCTGTTTCAAAAAACTTTTACTAAGTAGGGAGCAGCATTTCCCCTGGTTTCCTGCACCTCATCTCTCCCAGTGAGCTCTGCTCACTGAGGCTTCTGGCTCCAGACTATTACTTCCCTTCCACTAGGACTGCCTCAGGACCAAGCTGCCCTAAATTAAAGCCTCAGGCCCAAACTGCCCTAAATTAAATTAGGACTTTTAAGATGCCTTGGCAAAAACTCCAGCAGTTCTGGAGGAGCTGGAACCTCGGTCCCTGCTGTGCCCCACTATGCAGGGTTTTATGGAGTCTCTTCTGAAGCCAGCCATTCTCCTGGGCTTTGCACTTCATACCAGGGATCAACCACTCCTGTGTGCCAGAGATTCTCTGGATTGGAATTTATACCTGCCCACAATTTGATGGCTGCTTCTAGCAGCCACTGATTTGCCCAGACCTCCAACTGCATCACATTTGAGGAATCTCACTTCGTTTTCATGCAGTGACCTATGTCCAGGTTAGCCATTCTCAGGCTGAGGCAACTTGAAATACTGGAATAGTCATATAACTACAACCTACATGGAAATAGATAGATAGATAGATAGATAGATAGATAGATAGATAGATAGATAGATAGATAGACTCTGCTACACTGTCACACTGTCAGCCAGTTTATTAGGTATAATGCTACTTCTCGCTCATATGTGTTGAGGAAAGCTCTGGTCTGTGGTATTGTAATTTGTTTTTCTGTAGTTCCAGAAATGTAAATGATCCAGATCCTACTATTAACAGACACAAGTGTTTAACCCCACACATGGCTGGCTTTGTAAGGAAGGACTCTCATCTCACAGTCCTCAGTGCTACCATGTCCTTTTTTAGAGAGAACATGCTGGTACATGCAGCTGTAACTTTTCTCAGGGTTTTGTTGCTCTCTTTCTAACAAGGGGTTTTGTTGCTCTCTTTCTAACAAGACAGACATATTACTTCATCCCTCCCTCCAACAGAGAAGCAATCTTTTGAGGCTGTGACTCAAAATAAAAGTGATGGCCCCACTGAAGACCACTGCCTCTCCTTTGAAGGCCATGTTAGGTGTGATGTAATAACATGATTTTTAGGTACATAATTACTAGTTGGTTTCCCAAGACAACCTGATGCTGGCACCACATGCTGTTATACCTCAAGGCTTGATTATTCTAGTTCTGCCACTGCCACTTAGAGAAGGCTGTGATTAGGAGCCCTAGAGCTCCTCATGGCATTGAAACACCCTGTCCTCCCTGCAGCCATGAGCTCCCAGGATGCCAGCCCAGGAAAGGTAGACCCCATTTTTCCATTCTTCTAAAAAGCTAAATAGAAGTGAAGTTATAGTGATATTGGTTATAGTGACATCTTCCCTACCCAATGAGTTCCTGCTCCCAGCTACGACTTTGTGACACTCTCCTGCCTAAAAACCTTCCTCAGAGGTGTGTTACCTCCCTGAAAGCCCTCTCCATTTGTTTATGTGTTGCTTTTGTTTTACTTACCTATTCACCCATTTCTTAAATGCAGAGTGCTTGTATCTAATGAAAATTTTTAATGACTATGATTCAGCAAATGAGTTAAATTATTTAAATTATTTGTTGTTGTTCTTACTCTATTGCTACTGCTACTTTATTAATAAATTTATTAATACACCTTACTAACATTTAAAGAGAAAATACAATTGTGGAACAATTTATAAAGTTATTCCATTTTCCTAGGAACACAGAAAAGCATAGAATACATCTAAACATGTAATTTTTTATTCAACATCCCTCTCTGACACAAAAATACTTACTACCATATTACCAGGCAATCTCTTTTCTTTCATTAATCTCATGTCTCTGTAGTACCAACCAATGTTGTCATTAAGGGTATCCTGGGGAGGAAATATTCATCATGGAGAAAAAAAGCACAAAATCCCATGTACTTTACAGAAGGAAAAATCATTGATTGAAGACTGACTTCTTCAGAAATTTTTGAACTTTGTAGAGCTTGTAAAAATTCCCCACCCACATTACTGTCTTTGAAGACCTCACAGAGCTGCTCCTTCTTGCCATAAAACTGTCAGCTGAGTGTTTCACAGTGTGATACAGCTCTCTATCGTACAGGAAGTTGACCTAAGTCATTTTCCTGTGAGTATGAAAGAAGGAAATAAACTCCATTAACCCTTTCAGAACACGTTATATTTACACACTTGTAACCTTGCATGTCTTACAACAAAGAAAAACAATCTCAGTGGGAAGCAGCAGTGGCTGGGAGGGAGGGTTTTTTTCTTTATGAACTTTTTGTTCTACTCATTGGGTAATTTATTTATCCACAGAAAACATTTATGGGTGTTTTCATGTTCTTTACAACAATGTTTTTTCTAACTGCTACAAAATATTTTTCTCATACAAAACTTTAGCATAGTCTCTCAGCATAGAAAATTAACATCTGTTTTTCTTCTTGATTTGGCAGCCTAGTATGTTCTAGTATGTTGTTGAAACAGAGATGTGCCATGAGCTCAGACCCAGCTCTAAATTACCAACTCATGATAGATATTTCTGATTTAGTTCTTGCTGAAGGCTTTTGCTGGATGATTAGAGATGGGCAGACTGCAAGAGATTAGGAGCTGTGAATAAAACAATGCAAATTCATAATCCTTACCTAAATTTTCCTAGACATCTAGACAAAGAAAAATTCTGGAGCTGTAAGGATACCTTGCACTGTGGAATTCTTAATGATTCCTAATGTTCTGCAGATAATGGCTTATAAAAGTAGACACTCACTTAGAAGTATCCTAATATTCCATATGGATAAAATTTGTGGTACAAAGGGGAGAAGACAGGACAGAGGTCCTTAGCTTACACCATAACAAGAGGTGAGCAGTGATCATAAACTCAAGATTCAAAACCCAAAATATGTACCATTAACTTCATCTTCTGTCAGAATGTTTTGTCTACTACCTGTGAGTTTTCATTCTTTTCCAAGAAATTCTTTATCTGTGCCATATTCTACCTGAATTCTCCTGAACCACTGAATAACACCAGGCTGGAAGGAAATTCAATTACAAGATCAACCTAATCTCACTGCATCTGACCACAGGGCAAAGTGACTAAACACAACCACCAAAGAGAACACAGATGCAGCTCAGGAAGGAGCAACATGCAAATCATCTTTAAAGGCAAAATAGTTCTTATTTCAGGGAAAGGATTTTTGACTTTCCAGCAGCACTCAGAAAAACCTGCAGATAGCCCCTAAAATATTGCCAACTCTTCTCTTGTGAGGAAACAAGAGGCTTGCCATTCTTTTGCTTTGTATTCAGTCTTATATTCTCATAACTTCTGAACTGCTGTTCTACTGCCCACATTTTGCTGAGGGTATGTGGCCATGTACTTTTGGAATTTAATAATAATATTTCAGTAAGTTCAAACAGTTAGTGATTATTTTTGAAGGCAGATGTCCCTTGGTCCAATTTCACATCTAAAACTACTTATTTGGGGAAAAGTGGGAACAAGAGAATACAGCATTTCTTTCACAGCACTAACCTGGCTTATGCAAAAAAAGCCCACAATTACAACCCTCAGTAATAAAATAAAACTTCTGAGAAAATAAATTCCACAGACTTGTCATTTTCTTCAGCTTAATGATCAATAATCTATGGACATGTTCTTCTGATTCCCAAAAATTTAACTCTGACTTTTCAGAAGGAAGTGAGAACTGAAGGATTTGATACCTGGTCTGCCCCTGGGGGCATTTACCTGTGACCGGCACATTTTTCTGTGTAACTTGTATAAAAATCATACAACTATTGTTCTGACTACTCAGGGTACTTATTCTCAAGTGCCACACAAGGAAGGCACACAGTAGTAAATGGCCTACAGATAGAAGGAGGTTCCACAGCAGTGAAGGCAGTCAGAGTTTCCCCTTCTTATGGCTGCATTGAGAAGGCCCCGACGAGGGAGGAATGAGGAATGATGCATCTGACTCCATCTTATCAGAAGGGCAATTAATTACTTTATTATACTGTAACATTCTATACTATATTACATTACATCTAAACTGAATCTGCCAAGCACTCCACTCTGCACACAGCACTGAATCTCGTGACTATCAGCTGACAGTCCTGACACACACACACGCTTGGCCCTGATAGGCCAAGGAAACAAAACACCATCACTTTGGGTAAACAATCTCCACAGTGCATTCTACTTTGGCACAACACAGGCACGGCAAATGAGATAAGAATATTCTTGGGAAGAATTGTGCCTTGATTTTCTCTGTGAAGAGAAATGTGGCTACACCTTCTCTGTGAAAATACACGTGCAACAGTTGGGCTAGGATGAGAGAAAAAATTCTCTTTTAGTTTTGGGTTGAAGCTTAGCTGTGATTCCCTACTAAGACACATACCAGATGATTTAGCTTAGTGAGGGACCTAAGGGGTTTGTGAAGGTCATTTCTCCAAGATGGTGTCATGTTGTTCCATGCCTACCAACACCAAGGGTAAAAAAAGCAATAGAAACATAAAACATCCCTGCTTAAGGTTACAGACATATTTTTGTGGTCCCAGCTTGGACTAAACACATTTTTGGGGTGATTAATTTCCTCAGGCCTATTTTCAATGCCTAATGCAATTGTAGACTACATTATACAGCTGAACAGGAAAGCTCGAATAATACTTCATGAGGAGATGTGGAAATTCAACCTTTCTGCACTCTACTACAAAAGCATCTTTTGCTATTTCATTACACAGGTAGCACTTCCCTCTCCTTGCTCCTTTTTCCTCCTGCCAAGCCCAGCAGTGATTTCTCTTCTACCTGTCCTACATTGTCCCTTCCTTCCTAGAAACCAAGTGGAAAAAGCATGGATGATAAACATAATGAAAAATAAAGGACTGCGTCAGAGTCTGCTAGAAATTAAAATTACTGAAAGCCTGGTTCTCCTTTAAGAATGAAAGGCTGTAATAAAGAAAACATCCAGAAACTATGCAAGCTCCAACTGTAAGTTGAGGACTCTGTTAGGAAAAACAACATTAGGATATAAATGCAAACATTATTCTTTGATGTCTGGATGCAATTCCAAGCACTTAAAAATTACACAGAGTAATTCAGCATTAAAAAACATCTTTTTAACTATACCTGAATTATATTCAGTCACATTTAGACTTATCCAGGATGCATTAAAATGTGTATTCTATGACTATAGCCCATTCTGCCATGTAAAGTTAATCTCAAAAGCAATTCACATTAATATCCATTTCCTTCTTGTATTAAAAAAACCTGCTTACTAGTTCCAGTTTCCATTGCTTTCTGAGACTGAGTCTTTTCTTTAAAGAAGTAGAAGAAATCTGTTTTCCATAGTGATAGTGGGGACCTGGGAAAGTCTTAAAATAGACTCTGAAATGTTAGGCTTTGTGTTGCACCTCCATAAGCAGTATGATAAAGGATATAATTGTTAGATGTTTGTTTAGTAACTAAATATAATTATTGTATAATCATAAGAAGAATCATAAGAAACTATGTTAGAAATTTAAGGGGGAACGATGAGAATCCATGCTTGACTGAAATCTATGTATACAATAGAACAATATAAGTTTAATAATTAACATGAAAGTTATATAACGATAGAATATAAAAACATGTTCATCTCGGATGTATGGTCGGAGTCAGATTTGAGTTGAATACTCCTGACACCCAGAGCTCTTAATAAAAGCACCAACAGATGATCATTTTCATGGTTGTATGTTTCTGAAGGCTAACAATAGGATCCAGCTTTTCAAGCAGTTTTCTCCATCACTGCTGTGTCTTTCCAGGGCTTGGCCATGGGGACTTTGGAGTTCATGTTCAAATTCTGATGTCCAGTTTTCCACTGGAACACCTTCCAAGCTGCACTCCACCATCTGCACCACCTACCTATTGCTCTGGTACGTGCTCCTGGATTCCTCACTGTCCATTTTGACATGAATGGAGGAGGACCACAAGGTTTTCCTGAGCCTGCTCATCTCCTGGGGCACTGGATCTAGGTCTAGGTCCTCAGAAAAGACAAGTTCCAAGGAGGTCCTGCAGAGCAGCTTGCTTTTGTGGGGGATTTAGAAAGCAGCATCTCCATTGCAAGCACAAGAAGATGGACAAGAAAGAGAAGGCACTGTTCATCAGTTTTAAAGCTCCACCAGTAAAGGATGATAGATCTGAGCAATCACATTCTGTCTTCTCTTTGACTCATCAGTACAATTTCATTATCACAGTAGAAGGCACTTAAAAAGTAACTTGGGCAGAATTTTGGTGTCCACAAGAAAAACATATTTTCCTGTAAAAGCAATACATTTTTCTTTAAGTCCCAGGATTGCACAACTTGAAGTACCAGAAACTGCGGCAAAAGAATACAGGAGAAGGGGGAGAGATGATTTTAAAAAGCTTCAAACATCCATCTCAAATGTTTTAGACTACACAGTGTGTCAAGAACTGATTAAAACATATGGAACAGTTTTGCTAACTGAAATGGTAACATTTATGGAACTTTTGTTCAAAAATATCTTGTCGAATAAATGTCAAAATTTCCATGAAAATATTAAAAGGGTACTGAAAATCAAAATTTACAGGCAGCTTCTATTGCAAAGACAAGTTTTAGCAATTTTGAAATTTTCAATGGAAAAAGCCTCATTAAGGAACAAAACTTATTTCAAAAGGGAGAAGATAAGTCTGGACAGTCTGAAAAAAATTGCAGCTAATAAAAAGGGAACCTTGTTACTTGTAGATTTTTGTTACCTTTCCCAGTGACCTATATTTTAAAGCTCTGCAGTTACTCATGAAGAAACCCTGTTTGAAAATAGTACTTCTGTCTTTAAGCAACTTAAATTAAACCTAGCATTTCCACCTCCTCCATTGTCTATTTTCTAATAGACCCCAAATTGTGGTTTGCTCCTGTCTCTGGTAAGTTATTTTGAGCCTTAACTGATACCTCAAGTGAAGTCAGTGCTGAGTGTTATGGGTCTGACTAGTGTCATACTCAGCTCAAACTCACTTTGAATCCCATAAGTTTTGGACTAGAGTCGATTCCTTGTATGAATACATTGCTCATAGAAGACAGGAAACCTAAGCATCTTTGCCTTGTCGTCCAGGAGATTTATGTTTCTATGGAAGCTGGACAACAATAAAGACTCCAGGGCTTTACTACATTCCTGCAAGGTGATATTGCTTTGGGCCTCAGAGTAGCCACTGGAATCATATGAAAACAACTGAAAATACAAATTTTGTTTATCCTAATCTCCCTGGAAATTATGCTGCGCCATACTCAAGTGCAGAACCATGTTAATAATTGCTGAAAGGTGCAAAATAGAGTTTAGGGAGGGAAACCCAGAGGAGCAGGAAGAGAGCTTGGGACAGCCTCAGCAGCACCCCAGACCACAGGAATGCCACCAGACCACCTCACAGCATCCGTGGCCTGAGCATTTGGAGCTGCTTTTCTACCTGCCTTCAAACAAATGCATGTACAGAACCCTAAACACTCTAACCCTAAGTAGGCATCAATACCTAGCTGACAGTTATCCTGCTAAATTACCTGTGCATATTGTTCTTAGCAACATTAGGATTTTATATGTTGTTTAACCCAACATTATGTATCAATCAATGTACCAAGTGGTGGTTTCATGCATTTAAAATAATCCCTTACAAACTTGGTCATTTTTTGAGTGGCAAAATGAACAAAATCTTATTGCCTGTAGAACTGCAAAATTGTGATATTTAATAAGAGTTGAAATCCAATTCCCATCCTTGCCACAAAAGGGAATTTTAATAACAGCTTGTCTAATCTCCATATTTGTTGTAACAGAAATTATAGGAGCTTCATATCCTCAAAATGCCCCTTCATCATCAAATGTGTTCAAATTAATCCCTGATTTCAAGTTATTAGAGAGGAGACCAACAGATATGGTCACAGACATATAAAATAATTCCCTAAGTCTGATCTCCTTAGGAATATAGGTGTTCAATTTATACTGAAATCAAGGTAATCAAACAAGTTAAAAAAAAAAAAAAAAAGAATATGTGGTAAAAATTAAGAAATTGTCTTGTAATATGATCAGGTTGGAGACAATCTGAGTGTCTAATCTCACACTTCCTTCCCATAAAATCTGGCCCCAAGTTTTGGCCGTACATCAAGTATCACATGGGAGAAGATCACTGGGGAAGAGGACCAAGTAGCTCAGGATTTTTTTCCTTTTCCTCAGTAAGTGCCCAAGAGAAATCCAGCCTTGTTTCAAGGCACAGGTGCAGGAAGAGCACAGAGAGGTGTCTGCCATGGCCTCCCCACCTATCCAGAGGCATGAGCACCAGAGCTCAGCCCCACTGACCACCCTCCTCTCCTCCAGCAGTGCTCCCAAAGCAGGGGCCCTGGGAGACATAATTGTTTGTGTTTCCAAGAGCTGCTTTGCCTGGGATGTGTCAGGGAAACACCACTGCTCCAGCCACAGCTTCAAACTCGTCTCTATAACCACGGAAGTCAAACCCTATCCCATTGTTAATGAGCAATGAGGGTCTGGTGGAACCATGGAAGGGCAAACACCAGAAACTTATGTGGGCTTACTGGGGAAAATTAAGACATTTGTAATCACACACCTAAAACAAAGATAACAACAGTATGTTTAAGATGGGATTTGATGGAATTTTTTCCTTATATTTCAGTGGCTGGTAAATGGAACTATTGTATTTCAGCCATCTTAGTGAGATCTGAAAGAAAATATTATTAAAAGCATCATAGAACTTCCAAAGCTCAAGGCAAAAAGATCCTGTGTTCACAGTGAAAATGTATTAATTTTTTAAAAGATACAAACCTCAGTGTCTGAGAAAAATCAGGCAGTTGCAGCCACCATTTTTGCTGCTGGAAATTAAAATAAACAGGATTTTTCAGGGAATATGTTCAGAACCTCAGGACTCTATAATACTGTATCTCCTGTCCATTTAGACCAACCAAGATGTCTTTCCAGTCATCTGCAGTGGTCTTTCAATGGTGTTAAAAATGCTATATAATTTCAGTAACAGGTTTCCACAACCCACTGGTTTACAGTCCCCCACATACACCCTAATTTCACTAAATTATGTCCCTGGTTTTAGAGGTTTTGCAGCTGTTCCAGCTACAGCTGTCCAGTGTCTCTGATCATTTATTGAGTTTGGGGTTTTTTTGCCTAGATCTGCCAGGGTTAATTGTTACACAAAAATTCCATGCAGGACAGCCCTGGAAAGGAATATAGAGAAAAGTAGGAAACACCTCACCACAGTGAACTCCCTCTGCAGTCTGAAGATACTGGAGTGAACTCTCTCACACAACATACCCACAACCTGTTTAAGTGTACCAGCACCACTAAACAATCATTTTCATTTATTATTATGATTATTACTCAATTCAAAGGCTGATGTCAAGGTGTCTGAGGCAAGGAAAGTACATGGTGCATTTTTAAAAAGTCCTCAATTTGATTGGAGTTTTCTGTTTTCCTTGGGGTTTCTCTACTTTTTTTCTTCTTTTTTTTTTTTTTAAGCTCTGTTCTAAGAAAAGGAAAGCGGGGGATTTACTAAAAGCAAGGCGAGTCGGTTAGCTATGAGTCACCTTCATGACTTATAAAGGGTCTCAAGTTGTTTGGAGAGGCTTTCTCCACCTAACTCATGCTGACGGGATATCAGGAGCCAGCCAGACCAGCACATCTCTGAGGCAATTATTCCTGCCTCATTTTCCATTTACCTTCTTTCTCTGTCTCTCTCTTTCGCTCTCTCTCTCCTTAAAAAGGAAAAAAAAAAAAACAGCCAAGCTGAGTGATCATGGTTAACCTGTGAGATGGAACAAAGGAAGTCTGTGGCCTTCTTGCTGCATTGGTTTTGCTTGTATCTCTGTGTAAAGACACTGCCTCATAGCAGGTAGGTTTTTTTAGCTTGGTTCTTTGGTGTTTGTTTATTTTTGTATGCACTCCTTTTTTAAAAATGAGACGCTCGTGTGCTGAAGGAGACGGGACCAGGCCAAGGGAGGGGCAGGGCTTAGAGGACTCAAGAGTCAGGGAGTCTGAACCTCAAACTTTTGCACACATGCAGAAATACTCTAGCAGGCATCCTTATGGAATATGCCTCCAGCCATCCAGAGACTGCAAAGGCAGTTCCCTTGCTGGCTTTGAATTCACCTTCGAGGTGACCTCATTTATCTGGTGGGACAGCTCACACAGGAAAGGTGCCTGCATGCTGCTTGTTGGCTCATGCACTCCTCCTTTTGCTCTGAGGTCAATAGTTTAGGAGAACATGCAGCATGGAATAGAATTTCTACAGCATTTAGTTGCCTACTTGGAAGAGTTTCATGATGCATCTGCAGTTACTGTCTTGTCTACAGCTTGTCAGAGGCATTTTGAGGTGTGGAAAACTAACTGTGTGACTTTTTAAATTTTGATCAAAGAAGTAGTTTTGGATAATGCGTCAAGTTTTTGTCCTCATTTCATAAATAAGCAGCAGAGAAATGCCTTCTTTAAAATATACCCATTAGACTTACATCATTTACAATGGTTCGTTTAATTATTTTTTTAAATTAACATGATCCAAATACCAATATAAGAATTCAACATAGCTTTCTTGAAATCCCTAATCAGATCAACAAAACAGGATCTCCATGCTCATCATTAATACCTGTCTGGCGAAAACTCTAAGGTTTTATTTGATGATAAAAATTTGCTCTGGATTCAAATTTTGGCAGCAAATATCTGGGATCAATAATTTATTCTACTGGTTTTTCAATATGGCAGTTCTTAATTTACAAAGGAGTAAGCAAAGTAGCTGAAAGTTAGTATTGAAAAAACAGATTATCCAGCTACTGAGCCACTAAGTGGAGGTATGTTTTATTATACAGAAATGTTTTTGGCAGAGTAAAGCTTTTTCTATCTACATACATATCTTTGGAGCTCTTCCAGTATCTTAAAAACCTGAATTCAATATTTTTTTTAATGTTTTTAAAAGAATAGCTTTGCTTTCTGAGAAATTAGATGAGAAGACTTAAAAACCTCCTGAAAATGTAAACAGGATATCTGAAAATGGATGGTTGTATACTGCTTATATGTAACAGCCTTTCGTGGGTGATTAAAACATTCATAGAGTTTTTAATTGTATTAACTCTAATTCTCTTTCAGTCAAAGCTAGATTTCTGCTATTCAAAGCTAAAAACACCTCTGAAATTGGTACATTCCATTGTGGTCTTATTTTTTTACAAAACAATGTGTTTTTCCATGACTGCAGAGCAATAAAGATTCAAAAGACACTCTCTCACTACCAAAGCATCAGGCTTGGGGTCCATCACAGTCCAATTCTTCCAACAGGACTGTGAGTTTACATACTTATACATGAGTTTATATACTTATAACTGCAGATTTCTAGCCTTTGTGAACTACCTTTCCTCCCACCAGAAAAGGACTCAGTAGATGTGAGAGCACAACCCTAAGCATCAGCAGATAAGGCTTCCCAAAAGGCAATTTCTAAATTATTTTTGCTGTTTGGAGAACACCTTTTATCTTTCTAAACTGGCTACTGAATTTTGCAGCGTTGGCATTAATTTCCTAAGCTGCACATGCTTTTCATTAAAAAAAAAAAATATGTTGGGAAGTACTAGCAAAGCTTGCATGTCTTCTTCCTATCAAGCCAGGGACAAAAAGTTGAATTTTATTCCAGATTTGTGACAAAGAAGCCCCTCCAGTTGGGCAATAAGTAAATAAGAGTTTGGTCATTGGAACTGGAGAGGCAAAACTGGCTAAGATTCACATAACCTGACTAATGAGCTGGATGCTTCTAATCCTTCAGTGGACTACAGTGAGTCCCCTCAGAACCTTTAGGTACCATACAAAAATGTCCAAATGTACAGCTGGGGAAAGAAGCATTTGTCACAGTTCAACTAAGTACTTTGAACTATACTTTTGATGATACTTCTGAAGGGAATCTGACTTTTTAATTGGACAGCTTCCATGGAGGCAGTAGCAGGGAAAGCAGACATGAAGTCTGCAAATGAAAATAAAACACACACCTATCTGAAGTCACTGCAACAGGTGAAGGAACAGAGAAGCAGATGAGTGGATGGGACCTAATGACCAGAGGTCAGCAGATAAGATAGGAAGGATCCATGTTTTATTCCTGATTACAGAAGAAGAAAGACAGTGCTGGGAAAGAGAAGAGGAAAGTCAGACCAGATCCTATGAGCTTTTTCTTTATTAATGTTGCAAGGGGAATAACAGAGGATTTTATTTCATTATATTTAAACCTGAGGATCGCTGTTTCCACTGATGTCAAGGCCACATTTTTAGAGCTGTTTGAGAAGACAGCAGGGAGCAATACAGGTATTTGTTCATGTAAAAGAAACCTGACAGCTGTACAAAAGGCTGTTACAAAGGTTCAGCAAGAGGAAACACGTGTCATTTCTCACCACTTCCTCATAAAGCATGATTTGTATTTCTGCCTTTAGCACACAGAAGCCAGACAGTTTGCAGTGTTGGAGATGCTATGCAGCTTTTAAATCCAAGACTGAAATGCAAGTATAGCAGCCTAGGCAAAACTATTCCATTACATAAATCCAAGATCATGGAAGTAGTAAATCCCCAAAGTAAATTCTCATCTGTGGTTATGGCCTTGTGCTTTTGCCAGGAAGGGCTGGCTCTGGAATAAAGCTGCAGAGACCATGTGCTGCCCAAAGTCTCTCACTTCTATCACTGCTCAACAATACTGCCGGAAGTTGGCATGGGCAAGTCCAGCACTCATTCAGCTTCTAGAGAAACAATTATTAGATTATTTAAGTGATCTGTTTCAAAACTATCTCTTCTCCAAGTCTGAACACAGGCAGACTGAAGAGAAAAAAGAGCCATTTTGTCAATCACAAATGGCTGCTGCCAACCACAGATAAAAACTTTTGCTTTTTAGCAAAACCCATTTAAGACATTAAATAATTAAAATTTGGAAGCATGGTGTAAAGAATAGCAACCTGGAATGCATTTAAGAGAGTGCAAATTAACAAACATATTCTACAAATATTCTAGATGCAGTAGACTTGGAGGTGACAGAAGCTTTTGGTATGAAAGCTCTTGTCCTATTGCCTAAAGTGATCCTTATCCAAAGTTTAATGAAGACAAATGTAGTGTTTCCACAGAAGGAAGTGATGTTTTGCATTGAGCCCATCATACATACCTTTCCCCACTGGGTGACATCAAGTGAATAAGGACTTAGGGACATTAAAAGCACAATAATTGAATTCAAGAATAATTTAGGTTAAAAAGATTCTCTGCAGATCATCAAATTCAAAGCCCTGCTCAAAGAAGGTTCCATACAGAATGAATTTTGGTAAGACAGTAACCTTTAGTTGACAGAAATTACAGGTTTGCTTTCTTCCTTAAAAACAAACAAACAAACAAAAACTCAAACAAAAAACAAACAAACTAAAACCCCCCCAAAAATTAATCTCTTAACCTGGATCTTTTATCCCTATTCCCTGGCCTTTGTCCCTCATCCTACAAACACATACCACAAGCAGACACACAACATTTTATCACAGGTTTAAAAACTGTTCACTTCACTGCCCACAAATGCAAATCTTACACCACAGCTCTCTGTGCCCAGCTTTAGTGGGAGTTTACTCTGAACACTCAACAGAGCTCTGAATCATCACTTTAAACCTGAGGTTTGGAAATTTCTAAACCGCCTTTTTCTGCCTACCAAAAATTTTATATTCACCTTGGAATTTTTGCTTGACACTCACATAATGCAGCCATGTACGAGGCTGGTTTCATTTAGAGTGGCACAAAGTGAAAGGTAATTTCCCTAAAATCTCTAAATTAGATCACACTCTTACTATGACATTTTAACTTCCCCTTAAAACATGTGTTAGTAACAGTAAGGAAGTTATAAAAGTACATCAGTTTCTTAAAATTTACATACACAAAAAGATCTCCAAAGCTGCCTCATATATAATGCCTCATTTCTCATACAAGCTTTCTTGTTACTTTTTGATTAAACAACAAAAAAGTGGTTGTTTTTTGTTTTTTTTAAGCGGTTACTGGGAGACCAAAGAGAAAACAAACAAGATTCAACTATTTATGAACTCTGCACAGGAGCTGATACTTTATTTCAGAAGGATAGATAAAGAAAAATATATTTCAATCAAGACACACTTAGCAGAGAACTAAATGGGCATTGCATAGGCCTTTTTAGAACTGCTTGGAAAGACTGTCTCAACAATTCAACCCTTATTACCGATGTAAGTAACAGAAAATTGTAAAAATAAATCAGGTAGTTTAATATATAATGATGATTCTCTACCCTTGCTTTTACTGAGTGTATTTCTATTTCATGATGTGATTTCTTTGCAGATATTTGAAATTGCTGTTTTCTAAAACTGTATCTCCTTGTTTGTTTCCAGAGGAGAACTGATAATAGGCTGAAATAAGTAAAAAAAGTGTTCAACTTTGGTCAAAAAGATTCAGCACATTAATTTTATGGTCAAAGCATCAGTTAATGGACTGGTTAATATTATGGAGCAATTAGCAAATGGTACAGCATAGGCAATTATATTAATTCATCTCATTCTAATGTACTGGTTAGAGGTAGGTATGAGGGTGTAGGAGCCCTGCATATGGATTCTAGACATCTGTCCAAAAGGTTTTCTTTCTGCTTGCTCATTTATACCAGAATCCAAAGGAATATTTGTTGCCTAATCATCAACCTTGTATACTGATGAAAGTATGATTGTGTTTTAGCTCTGTTTCAAACATCCTGTTAAAGAGTCAGCTCTCCTGAGAGGCATTTTTTCTTAGTTAAATGAGAGTAGATCAAGTCATTTTTGGTTTTGTTTTTTGGGGAGTTTAAAACATTTTGAGGAACTGGGTTTATATTAGAAGTCTTCATTAACTGATACCTAAAGGGATACAAAATTAAGGAAGACCATGCTGCAATCTGTATTCTGCCTGCTCACAGCAAGCTCAGTGCACTCTGGTTCTCTCTCTCTAACTTAAACAATGGCAAGTTTGACTGGGTTTAAATGTACAGCAGATGGTTCCTGTGTATTTAACTGCAATAATTCCCTCTCTGATATTTCTCCATCCTCTGCCATAATTTCTTGATGTGTTTTTTTTTTCTTTTTTTTTCTTTTTTTTTTTCTTTAGGTATGTCAAGGGGAAAACCCAGTGCTTTGAGTTCTTTATGTCTCATACTCCAGTCTGTGGAGTTCTGCTGGCTGTATGTTGTTAATGCTAATCGTGATAGGGGTTTTTACCTATGACTGACTCCTACACATTAGCATTAACACTGTACCATGCCTCTTACCAGAATTCACACGGAACAAACTGGTACAGCTGTGGGAGGAGAACAGAAATCATGAATCAGTCAGTGTTATGCTGGGAAAAAACCTCTGCTCTACATGTAAAAAGAAAAGTTGTTCTGCATACAGGCATGCTTGCTGGGTATAGAGTCTGGAAAAGCAGTGAAAAAACAGCAGCTTTGTGTATTAGCAAATCCTTACTAGGATGTCAAACGTGTAACATTTTGAACACAACCTGTGTTTTACTTTATCAACTTTTAGCTCTTTTGGTTTTACTTCATACACAAATATTTCATATCTTCATTTTTATTAGGAAAGAAAAATGATGGATTAAACTTTTGGTGTGTACAACTTCTATTAATTTCTATAGAATTTAATTATACATAAGACAAAAACTGACAGAAAATGTTTCTTTGAGATTCCATTGTCAGTTCTTTAGGAGAAATGGGTCAATGGGTCATTAGGAGAAAATGAAAGTATCTTTAGTTTTCTTAAGGATTACCCGTGCATTACAAACTTCAAGAAGTCATAGAAAATTGTAGAGAAACAGGAAAGTATTGTTATATTTATTTTGTGGAAGGTCAAAATAGTTCCTGAATACTCACAGTCACAAAACCTGAGTGACAGAGCCAGTCCTTAAAACTCTGTCTTATCTCTACTTAAATCTGCTTGGGGAATAGTTTAACTATGAAACATTAATTTGATGGGAGAACAAAAGGGAAAACTAAAAAACTCAAAGTACTCACCATAAATTAAGAAATATGTTTAATGTTTGTCATGTATCAATATGAACACCTCTTTCTGTTAGCAGTGTTCTGCCTGTGAATCCCCAGTACAAAGGATGATCACAGAGCACTCCAGACCACAGAAACTTACAGAAATAAATGGTCTCATAAAAAAGTGTCCCATACAAAGAGTCTCACTGAATGTGATTTTTACACTCAGACAGAACTGCTGCAGGGCATAAATGTTTTCCAAATCAGTCTCTAGGTTAAGTGGCTCTCCCAGGATGCATACAGTTGGGGGGCCATAACCACCAAAAAAGGAAGAGCCACTTTTATCCCTTCCAAAGTCATAGCCATAACTCTGAGAGGGAACTCCCAAAGTGGTGCAGCATATTTCGGTAAAGAAAAGCATTTTGGTAAAGAAAAGCATACTCCTATTAAATTTCCAGAGAAAATGACTTTAAAAGCAGGAAGAATATTGTGGCAAAAGAGAGGAGAGTCCAGAGACAATCTCATTTCTTGTGTGACACTGAAGCTCAGTTTGATTTCCATGTCCATTTGAGGCCACATTCAGCAGAATTGGTTTGCTGAAGCAAAGATGATCCTAGAGCACCTATCCTGTATAGACACATGTCAAGAGAAGGTGTCCTAAGGAAGAAAACAGATCTTTCCCCTCACCATCCTGATTCTTATTCGTGCCATAAAAATCAAGTATTTGTTCACTCACATTTTGTCTCTTTAAAATGTGAGTAACTTGCAAACTTAATGAAATAGATAGCCATTATATATATGGTCAAATGTTAGATCAATTATGTGCACTCTTTCTGCACAGCTGGTTCCCCAGAAAAGTGGACATAGTTAGGTTGTGGATATTATATTAGCAGATAATAAAATAATAGGTTTTCTTTTCACTCTGAAAAAATGTTAATGCTGTCCATGACTGGGGTTAAGTCTTGTGAAAAACCACAGCATGATAGCATTACCATTTTCAGATGGTTGGTGTTCTTCAAGAAATACTCACTGTCAACTCTTCCCATCAAACACCTTTATGCTGCCACGTTCCTGTGTCTGTAAAAACTAATAAAATAAATGTAGCAAGTTCACTGGGTTCAAACATAACAAAGTACTGTGATGAGTGGAATAGTGCTAGATAAGTTATCAAAAAGCAGTAGAGGATTACTCCTTGACAGAAGTTAAAATTGAAAGGGAAACTTGTACTGGTTGCTGTCATGAAAGGACTTGATGTGTACTGATGATTGTTTTCATCACTTGCATGTGTTCAATTTCCCAGGGAAGGCCTTTACTTCCTGGTAAGGAAAAAAAACCCAACTCTTTCTGAGTATTTAACTACTTCTGTTATGAAATAAGTCATACTACATCCCCACTGCCTTTTCTATCTCCAAAATCCATGATAACATGAAATACAGAGTATTTCTTTGGAAAAAAATTTCTCAGTTGGTTATATGTGTCAGCTGATACTGCTCAACCTTCCTACTGCCACCTCTTAGGATCAAGACACCATGTAGCTTTAACCTTAATATAGGGTTTTCTTTTTTTTGGATAAAACCAGTAAAGAAAAGGGAAAAATTAAAAGTTTCAACTCTTTCAAACAAGACATAGAAGGAGCAACAACTTGAATGTGAGAAGCCATGAAACTACTGCTGAGATGTGCAACAAGGAAGAAGGCTTCAGGCCTTTTCCCCTGTCACTATAGAATTCTGGAGTGGGTTGGGTTCAAAGAGTCCTTAAAGATCAACCTGTTCCACACCCCCTGCCACAGGCAGGACACTTTCCACTAGATCAGGATGCACCAAGCTCCATCCAATCCATCCTCGAACACTTCCAAGGCTCAGGTACTCATAAGTTCTTTGAACAACACGTTCCAGTGTTGCACCACTTTCACCATAAAAAAAATTCTTATTTATTCCTTATCAGAATCTGGCCAGTATCAGCTTCTGCTCATGTATGTTGGCCTAAGTGACCCTGCCCTCCCCTTTCTCCACTTTGCAGCACTGTCCTCCTAGACACTTCCTTAATTTTAGCTGGTTCTGCAGTTCTTTTGCGGAGTAAAAATTGCCTCTTTACACACAGAAATTTAATAAAAAGAAATAGCCAAGAAGGGGACTTGGCTAAATTCTGCAGTCTCTTTTGCCCATCTATCCACCCCTAATCCCTGCAGTTTCCTATAGCATTCAGTATAGAAAATAACATCTACTTTCTTGTCTCTTTTTGAACTGATCAGTGATGGTGTCTTCTGACTATCTCCAGTGGAGAAGACTGGGCCAGGCCCCAGGGAGGGCAGGAGAGTGCACAAACATCCAGAATCCACACTCAGTCAGAGCTTTGCCATGCCCATTTTGGTATTTTAGATAACCCCATATCTTTAAGTTTGGTACACAGTGATAGTTGCAGGTGTGTGTCTGAGCACAGCCCCCAAGAGCCAGCCAGGCTGGAGTCACCCTGCAGTTCAGCTGAAGTTCAGAAAACCTAAGTCAAAAAGAGAAAGGAAGCATCACTCTGGCTCAGCTGCTGCTGAGCCTTCTCAGCAGACAATTTCAGCATTTTATGCACCAACAGCCAGTGCTAAAACAAATGGCCTAGAGCTCAGGGTTGTATCTCCCTGCTGCTCTGTGGCTGCCAGGGTCACTGAACACTGCTTCCATTTGTTCTCATGCTCATTTATGAAATGTTCAGGACTTTTCTAGCAGTGCCACCACTTAATACAGATCAGGCAGGGAGTGCTCAAAACACTACATGAGCCATCTCCCCCAGAAACCACAGATGTTCTTCTCTGCACATGTGGCTCTGAATCCCACATCGGCAGAGCAGACTTCAATCTGCATTCCAGTTTCAAAATGTGCTATGGTAAGAAAGAAATGAACATCTTTGCCCAGTTCTCTTAACTGTTGCTGTACTCTGTGAGGATCCTGGTGCTTTTCAAAGGCATCCTCCAGCTACATCTCTCCTGTCTTCCAGACCCCATGGAAGTCAAGGTGTGAGACAGCACAGAGTTGTATAGAAGTTTGAGCTTCCACCATTTTATGCACGACCTCCAGGGAAGGGTCTGCTACAGACATCAATGTTTTCAGTATTGTAGTCGCACACTTGCAAAAGTCCCTTTTGTGGGGATTCACCTGTGGGGTGACTCTCCTGCTGCTCCAACCAAAAAAACTCAAACCCCAAACATAACAAACAAAAAAAAACCCCTCTCCCCAGCCTCACGAAAAAGAACATGCCAGAAAAACTCTGAAATTCCAGACAGGGTTAAAAAAAGTATATTCCTAAGAGGTATATTCCATCTTACCTTCCTCTGCAGCTGGTGGAATACAGGAGGAATTTTGGATACCCAAAATAGCAAGCAAACATCAGGGGCTTGCTGGGTTGCAGTAAAGAAGCTTAGGATTCAAAACAGACCACCTGGATTGGATCCCAAAATTCAGATGGCAAAATTTCACCAGCCTTGGGTTAATCAAAGATGGCAAGTACTGAATTAAACAACAAACATAAACCAACCAAGCAAAACTAAAAGAAAACCACAACAAACCCAAGAAAACAACACAACAAATTTTTGTGTTTCTTAAGACGAGAAACAATGCCTGCTTCTTCAACAGCACCAGAACAACATGTTCAAAGCCAAAGTACACTCCAGCAAGTCCAATTTAATGAAAATATACAGAATGTGTAAATGCATATGTGTGCATTGAAGGTAAACTTTGAATCCACAATCTTATTTTAAAAAATAAGCATCTGATACCATTATAAACAATATTAATCAAGAGAAAAAAACCCCATCCATTTTCCAAGTATCCTGAGAAGACATGGGTTATACCTAAATGTATTTTACTGAACTACTACCCTGCTCTCACAAAACTGTGGTGTCAACCGATTAGGAACTATGTGATGCAGTTAATGGTAAAAATAATAATTGGGATGAAATTCAGAGAAGATATTTGCACTTCAAAAAGTAATAAAAATTTCCTCTGGTATAATGAGAACAGTTCTAATGAGTTAGGAATGAAAATACAAAACATTAGAAAACATCATCTAACAAAACCCCCTTGCAAAATTTAACTGAAGTTACCATATTTAAATATCAAACTAAGAAAATGCATAATAAATCTTAGTACACTAGGGATCCAAGTAATGAACTAAATTCTTGGTATTATTCTGGAAAATTAACAGCACTTGTGCAGCAGAAAGAAATCCTTAAACTCCAAGAACTTTCTGGCTTTTACATTCTACTATTTTTGTACTGGTAAAGCAGTGGCAATACCTTTACATACTTTTAAGGTTATCTTTTTAAGATACTATTTGTCTCAACTTTTGGTTGCAGTAGGCATCAACATATGGATGGACACATGCAATTACTGTTGCCAAGGTAAGGACAGGAGCAACTTGCAGGTTATTGCAGATAAAAAATTAACTTCCCTCCACCCACCCTTTTTGTCTATAAGGAAACCTTTAAAGGGGACTGAAACCTTTTGTGTATACTTGTGTCTATACTTATCTATTATTTACATCACAGAATTCAAATTAATTACCCAAGACATTTTTGTAAGAGGCACAAACCAGCCATGTAAAAATACAGGTTTTATTATGTACATTTAGAGGTTCAACTTAATTTAAATTGATACATGTTTTCCTTCTTCAGTTCCATCTTTTGCCTCAAGACATTGTGCTGCTGTTTCCAAATATTCTTCTTCAGTGACCTGCAGAAAGATATCAATTTTGTTATATTTTTAAAAATTATTTCACTCTCCTTGATCCTGAAAACCCTCCCTTCATACTGTCACTGTAACAAGAAAGGACAATCTACAAAGACTATTATCTCCAAAATTAAACAACCTGAAGAACAAGAATATTCAAACTAAGTTCAGGGAAGATGCCATGGGGCAGACTCAGAACATATACATGGCTAACAAGTTTCAGAAGACATGAAGTACCTTTTTTTCTGTCTCTTGCCAAACAAGTAAGTAAAATTGTTGATCAAAAGGCTCTACAACAGCTGCTCTTTAATTCTTACAAAGACTTCCTATGTTTAAATATGTCTTGATACTGGTTATTTGGTTATATGTGGGTTATAATATCTTATAGTTCCATTTACCTTGAAGTATTTTTTAATTGGATAAATCATATCAACCAAATAGTACATGTTTTTTAAATGGCACAATGCTTTTTAATAACAGACCTCAGAAACAGTGCTACCACATTCTCTAATAAACAAGCAGTTAGATTTCTATTTCCATTCACCTGTGAATATTTCCATTCCTAAAGATACGTTCTTGAGTATACTACCTACCTCTAATAATTTGAAGTGTCCTCTATCAGAGCATACACCTTTGTATTTGGTAACCTGTACTTCACCTCTAGTGAGACTTACCAGCCTCTTTGATCTTTCCAGCAGCTTGTGCCACACAGTGTGGTGAGCCTGTGTGAAATGACATTAAATGATGTTAGCAGAGGTAAAAAATAATCTTATCATAGAATAGATTTGACAAGTGTATAGAAATGACGGCACAAAACCATAAGAATGCCCAGTTCAAATGTTCCATTTTAACAACTTAAAATTTTGGTGTCCAATTTGCCCATATTCATGTGGGGGACTTGAATAAATGTCTACCCATCACATGCCCCATCCCTGAAGTGTTCATGGCCAGGTTGAATGGAGCTCTGAGCAACCCAGTCCATGGAAAGGGAATTGGAACTGTATGGTTCCCTTCTAACCCAAACCATTTTATGGTTCTATGATTCATTCACTGTGTGGAATCCTTGAGGAATTAACTGGGAAAAAAAGGGAATTATGCTTAGGAAGGGAACACAGAGATCAGCTGAGGAACCCTTGAAAACTTCCCCAACTAAGACAATAGTACATGTGCTAGATAACAAGGTCAAAATCATGTAAGTCAACACGAATGGGAATAAAGACTTCTGCCTCCACCTTCAGTTCTTTGCTTAAGACTCATTAGAGCTTGGACATTTTTTGTTGTTGCTACTTTTTACTTTGGTGCCATAAAATTCTTTGAATGGTATATTTATCATGAGTATAAACACAAAGTTCTGCTCTTTTAAGCACTGTCAGTGGCCTAGATGTCAGAAGACTGGCATGCACAACTTAGGCAAGCAGAATGAAATATCCATGCAGAAATTATACAGCCAAAACAACACCTTCCATACTAAAAAATAACATCATGGGCCCTCTCATGCAAACTTTTCTAGTTCTGACTGCACATTCACTACTGTTTCAGGAAAATGAACCCCAAATATCCAACACAGTCACCATCAGGGGCACTCCCTTTCTACAGCTCTCAACTATGAATTCCATTCAGCTACCAACATAGCACCTAACAAAATGGAAACACAGGTAAAATGCTCCAATTTAAAGAAGAAAAACCTGTGCAAAATGGATTACTTACCTTCAAATGGACTGGCAAGGACACACCCTGGAATCTCCTTATCAATTCAGATTGATCAGTCTGAAGATTATGGGCTGCTGTTATCTCATACTGGAAACAGAAACTTGTCCTTGGAATATGAGGACCTTCACTGACATCTACAAAGTCACCAAACCTGGGGAGAACAAAAAAAAACAAACCCAGTTTATATGCCAAATATATTTGGAGCAAAATACAAGGAGATTAGGTTTTATTTTTGATTAGTAAATTCCAATCAACAGAAAGAAAATCCACACAAATCCCAAACTAAATCTAAACAAATCTCCAGCTCAGCATTTTGAAGTTTCCTAAACCAAAAGTACAGGTCACACAATTTCCTTAAATTAACTTAGGAAATTTAAACCTCAAGTCTAGGAAAGTCTTTGATGCCATGTTGGCGCTAAAACTGGGATGTCATTCACCAGAAAAACATTTGTCTCCAAGATCACCAGTTTTACACAGTACAGTGTTTACAACCTGCACAGTTATTTCTCTTTCCAGTTCTTGGAAAACTGCAAATCAATTGAGAAAAGAGACACAGCATAGTACAGCCAATACTGAGAATGAACCTCTCCCAGAAAGCAATAGGTAAGCCCATTTTCCCCTTTATTGAGCAAATCTGAGTGGGAGGAAGGAAAGAATGACACAACATTGTTCTAAAATTTCAAGAACCACCACTGCAAAGACATCTGTTCCCTTAGATGGATGATGCTCCTTAAGGTAGAACAAAAACAAATTAGGAACTCTTAAGCCATCTACACAACTGAATATCCTACAACAGCCTAAGACAGAGAATGGCCTGAGATACAGACAATTATCCTGCCTCCAGACTAAGAACTCTGTATCTTACAATGTATCCCCAGGATGCTGTTCTATTCTCATCTCCACCACTACAAAACAGTGGATTGCAAGTTAGGAAGATCTTGACAACTTTGAAAGAAAAATCCATTATGCAATGCTAACTCTTGTTTTGAAACCAGTATTTGGGTTGTATTTTATTCAGTCTGTCAAGCTCTAGAGATTTGTTTAGTTTTCATGTAAAAGCACTGAAAACAGTAAGACTTCTCTGGCACTTACCACCCTTAACATAACAAGAAATAGAAACATAGTATCACAAAATAATAGTTACATTTAAAAACCAAGCAAACAAACCACACCAACTTAAGAAAGACCACAGACAGTAATGAATACAAATGATCTTTACATTTAAAACCATCCCAAGTAACTTGCTCTTCTCACTTGCAGAGAGTAGTTGCAATATACTTAAATGTTCCAGTGAATCATTACAGAATGGGAGCTCAGTTTTGCTTACCTATATAATGGTACAATTCCTTCCATATTCTCAGCAGCTTTTCTTTCTATCATCTCCATTTTGTACCTGGACAAGAAAAAAAATTATTTTAAAAATCCTCACCTTTAACACCTTGCTCTTATAAGAGCACTTCAGAAACTAATTTAATTCATTTAAAATTCCTAAAAAATCATGCTTCTATTTATGTGAGCTTTGAGACTGGTTTAAATTCCTAATGAGAACACATATTGACATGCTTCATTAACAGACCTGTTAGTTAACCTCAGTTCATGGAAAAATTACAGAGATTTTACTGAGCACAACTGAAAGGCACTTTAAAAATAGTGCAATCATCATGGCACAGCCAACATGGGATCCTGAGACAGGATGTTTGGGAATGGTTTAATGTTGCGCTGGGAGGTGGTTCAAACTGAACTCTAGGAAGCATTTCCTTAGGAGACAGTGTTCAAACACTGAACAGGCTTCTTGGAGAGGTAGTCAATGCCCCAAGCCTGTCACTGATTAAGAGGCATCTGGGCAATGCCTTTAATAACTTGCTGTAAGTTGTCAGCCCCACATCAGTCAGCCAGCTGAACTAGGGGGTTGTTGTAGGTCCCTTCCTATTGGAACATCTATTCCAGTCTATTCTGTGCATATTTTATAGGAGGGCTACACTCCCACACCAGTTTTATTCAGAAAGATACAATGAACCTACTCCTACAAATAAGAGTTTTTCAGGTCACCTGTAAGACTAGAAGACACCATGACACCAGCTGAACTGACCTGATGCAATGTGCAGCCATTAACAGCTGGCTGCCTGCAAGACAGGGAAGTGTTCTCTGGGCTTTCCATACACAAAATCTAAAGGGACCATCAAAAGTCAGCTCCCACCTGCTGTCAAGGCAGCCAACAAAGTGGAGATGATGATCCATATGTCACATTAAAACAACCTTCAGCATTAAGCTAAAACATTTGCTATTTTGCAACTTTAGCTTCACTGTAGTTTAATTTTGGTTCACAAAATGATAAATTATTTCTCATTTTCCCCTGCATCTCTCCATGATGAAAAAGCTGTGGACCAGAAACATGGCTGAGGTATTCTTTTCAGCAAAGAAGACAGGAGGTTTTGAACAAACCTTTTTTTTAAAGCACAGACCAAAGTATTTTACCCATTTTCCCCTGCACAATTCAAAAACTGCATTTCATTAAATCTTCATTTGAAGATACCAGGACATGAAAAATATACATCTCTTTAAATATGGAACTCCTTCAGAAAAGGCTACCATGTCAAGGCTAAGCACCAGAGTTTCAACTTAATAGTAGTGGAATCTTGAAGCTCACTAGTGAACAAAAGAAGTCTCAGTCTTTCAGTTTGTCACGAAAATACATCCAGTGAAGGTGCCTGGTGCTGGCCTCTGAAGAGAACAAGAGCTAAGTAAATTGGTGTGAGTAAGTTGGTGGGAAGAGAATGGAGACAAGCTCATTCAGAGCAGTGGGAGAAGCACCTTCTTACTTCACATCTTATTTTAGATTTATAAAACCAAGCAGAGATTTGACTTGATTTCTAATTGCCTCTTTGAAAGAAAGGCAAATTCAGACACTCACTTATTATGCTGAAACATTTCACGTGCTACTTTTGCTTCAACATGCAGTGTTTCAAATGGCAGGTCTTGATGGATTAGCTTTTTGGCATCCCTTGTAAGAGAACAGAAGTTGTCCTAATAAAAGAACATAAAAACTGTAACCACCTTTTCACAGCTGTAGTGAACAGATAAAGCACAACAAATACTAAAAATTAGTCAAAGCAACAAAGATCATCTACTTTAAACCCTAAACATAGCAATTTTACTGTAGGAGTGTCTTACTATTATCATAAGAGCACTATAGATCATCAGTTTTTTAATGAACAGACTCAATGCTCAGTCATTTCAATGAGAAATAGGCATTTTCCATCAAAAAAAGTATCTATTAATTAAACTGCCCATGTAGGCAGTTTAATAGTAGGTTTTCCCTACATGGCACTACATACACAGTCTTGCTACTGTTGAATACTCATCTATAACTCGTTTCCCAGAGTAGAGTCTTCACTTATAAATAAGCTCTATTATGATAGATCAAAGTGAAAAAAAGGTACTGAATATTTAATAAATAAAAATTTGTCACCTTGGACCAGAATCTGAGGTTCTGTGTAATTCAGATTTATTCATAAATAAGAAATGGTTATGAGGTGGAATTACATTTAAAATGTCATGTAGAAAATATTTCTAACCAAATTACTTCAGCCACAAGATCATATTGAAGAAAAATTCTGCATTGTACCAATATTGCTTTGCTAGCCATACACCCCTCTGCTGCTTTTTGGGCACAAGAACAAGAATGGGCCCCAGATGGGTAAAATATTTGTGATCACAAATGGTTCTGAGATTTAGAGCATTCAGATTATTAGATTTACTGCAGAGCATGAAACATAAGCAAGCTATTAAGGAAAGCTGCAGCTGAATGTGCTCACAGATTTTATTCAACAACAAACTGATTCTGCTGTAGATCACCAGAAAATATGCCTTATACACGCTTCTATTTTCAGAAACTCTACTCACAAAAATGCTGTGGCTGCATCCACATTACCAGGCAAGAGCAGCTGAGGGGGAACAGACCTGTACAGTAACAAATATGGCACTGAGGTCCCAACAGCCCCATCAACTGTTTCTGAACTTGTACTTCAGACTAGAATTTTCTCTAGCTCCACAGACCTAAAGCCTGAAAGCATGTGGATGACAGCACAAAGTTTATTTTTGTCTGAAAGGAAACGTCAGAGCACTCTGCCATAGCACCAGTGTGTGGCAAATGCAGAGATCAGCTCCCAAAGACTACTCCAAATGTGCACTAACAAAAAGGGAAACAAAGCTCTGTCTCTTCTCCCCTATCAAAAAAGTACAACTGGACAAGGACACAAACTCTAGAACTTCAGGGTTTATGCCTGCAAAGTGCTTACGTTTGTTGGTTTCCAGTCATTCAGTTTACTGTCCAAAACCACATCATAACAGAAAGCTCCAGAGATCACTGCAATTCCAATCCAGAGATAAAAATATTAATATTTGAAACAAAATATGCATTTCACCATCATACCATATTCTTACAACAAAATAAATTAGAAGAAAAACAGAATTACTTCTAGAAATTCATCACAAAAGTTTTCAGCTCTGACTATACTATAAAATGACAGATTGAACTTGTGTTATTTTAATTTCACTTCACTGAATGAAAAAGTAATTTGAAAGGAGTTTTAATGTAACATCAGTATAAGAGAATCCCAATAAAGAGCAGAAAAAATAAACTGCTTCACAAAACTGCATCTAACACTGCAAAAAAACCCAAAACCACTCACTTTAAAAATACTTCACTGTTTTTCCATTGTATGCCTGATACAATAAATGTGAGCTATTAAATTATAAAGAGGAATTTTTTGCATAGAGAAATCAGACAATATTAGAGCTGTTAATCCATGACACAAGCAATGCACAGATTTCTGGTAAAGGCAACTCAAATTTATCTGACAGTTCTTAGAACACTCTTTTGTGCATATTGAGTTATGGCTATTTAGAAATCCAATCTATGAACCCAGTAAGATCACACTATTTCTATATATGCCATATAATGATATAGCTAAGTATATCCAAGATTATTCCAAATTCTGGTAGAACTCAAATATTTACCTGTACTTATCAATCACAACAAATGCTAAAATTGCTAAAAAGAGAAGCAGTTATAGCACTCCGCGTGGCCAACAACCAACCTTCTCATACACTAAATGCATAATTATGCAGGTTTGGTTATTGAAACAATCTCTTCTATTGTGCATTTTCTCACTTTTCTAAATCTTTAATCAGATCACAGATGAGCAGAAGTTGTTACTAAGCTTGTTTGTACCTCAGTAATCTTCCAGTTTGGTGTAGACATTATCATTTTTAGAAACTCAAGTGATGGACAAGGTTATGCAATTATTAGAGCAAATTCCACAGAAACATGTCTCATCACATCCAGAAACCTTGCTCATGTCACTTCACAATACAGAGGTTTAGTTACTAATTTCAGCTATGAAATCCTGAGTGGTCTGAAACCCAGTGGCCACACTGACCTATTTTCTGAATATTGATAACAAAATTGTTTTCAGTGTGGTTATTATAAATTAAAGGCAATTACAACAGCATGTAATATACATATCAATGTGTACCATCAATCATTGGAAGTAATTTTTTTCTAGGTTTGGTTATTAAGCACTCACTTGAGAAGCAGCAAAAGATAATCAATATAAAACACTTTTATCACCTGGCACTTCTGGAGCTTTAACTAGGTTGACCGAGTATTCATCCTTGAATGCTCTCTTTAGCACACACGCCATGATCATGGCACAGGAATGCCAATATGCCTGCAAAGAGAATTTCAGAACAGGAATTTAACGCCTAGAAGCTAATTAGTCCAAAAAAATCTCCCAAAACTTAACTGGATGATGCACAAACCTAGCTGCCAACCCAAGCATTCCACCCCTGAAGTGTTCAAGGTCAGGCCGGACAGGGCTATGAGCAACCTGGTCTAATGGAAGGCATCCCTGCCCATGGCAGGGGGTGGAACTGGATGATCTTCTAATGTCCCTTCCAACCCAAGCTTTTCCATGATTCTATGATTACTTTCTTTAGCATTTAAACTTCTATTCAGAGATGATTCTCCAAACAGAATCGAATTTAAAAAAAAAACCTGCAATTAGAATGCAAGCCAGATGTAACCCTGGAGATATTTAAATCTGAAATCCCAGAATAATACAAGAGTTGAAAGGAAAGCCAATAACTCACCACCCAGCCCACACACTAGTCCAGCTAATGATAGCCATGGTGCACCATTAAAAAGACATTAAAAATGTCTGAACTCTAATGACAACAAAGTTCAAGAAAGCAGACAGGCATGGAGCTGAAAGGTGCACACAGAATCAAGAGGTCATAATTAGAGCTACGTGCAATGAGACAAGGTACAGAGAACCAGGGTCACCTACAATGGAACAAGATAATAACTTACCTTGTTTACTTCCTCTGGATCTTCATCTTTGAAGGTAAGGAACTGAATTTCACATGATTTGGTCAGGGGTCTGTACATGTCCCAGATTTCACCATCCACAAAAGCCAGAACAGAGTTCTTGCAATGCCATTCGCTTAAATCTAAAGAAAATTTTTAAATCCCCAAAGTATTAGTTAGTTAATAACCATATTTTTCAGGATCAGCAGTTCAGACTGCTGCATTTCTAACAACTGCAAGTTTCATATTTGTAAATGACCTGGAAGGATGAACTGTGAAATAAGCCTCCAAAAATTAACTGTTTCTATTTCAATTGGCAGCACTACCTTAACCATGAGGGGCTAGTTCAGAAGTGCATCCACTTACGCATGGCACAGTTATATGGCGTGGACAGAGCCTTGTTCATGACAAACACACTGCCAGGGTGCGGCTTCCCGGTGTATTTCACTTCAATCTTCTCAATCCGTGGGTGAAGAGACAATTGTCTCTCTTTCTCTTTGGTGAAGAGCTCATTTCGCATCCGAACCACCTCATCAGGCGTCAGCCGAGGAACAGCTGGGGTGGAGATGTACCCTGGGCACAGGAGAGACACTGAGTAAGCAATAATCCCACAGCAAGCAAGACTCACTCTGGGGTGAGTCCAGCAGAGCATCCCTGTAATGAGGAAAGCCTGAGGGAACTGGGGCTGTTCAGCCTCAAGAAGGGATGATTGAGGCGGGACCTCATCAGTGTCTGCCAGTGTCTGCAGGGAACGGTCACAGCATGGACCAAGCTCTGCCCAGCAGCAGGACAAGAAGCAAGGGGCAGAAACAGATGCACAGAAGTTCCACATGAACATGAAGAACTTTCCTGCACTGGAACAGACCAAGCACTGGAACAGATTGCCCAGAGAGGGTGTGGAGTCTCGCTAACTTGAAATATTTCAGAACCACCTGGATGCAGTCCTGTGCCATGTGCTCTGGGATGATCCTGCTTGAGCAGAGAGGTTGGACCAGATGACCCACTGTGGTCCATTTCCACCTCAACCATTCTGTGACCCATTCTGAGTTTTCAAAGCCTCTTTATAAGGTTTTGGGTTCTACAACACTACTGATCACCCACCTCAATATTGCAGGTCTCAGTATTTACAAGGTAGCACTTCTGCAGCTCCAGCAGGATGGGACCCTGCACTGCCTGCCCAAAGTCACAACAGGAGACTCTGAGGCAACAAAAGGGGTCAAAAAGATAATGAGGGGTCTCAAGCATCTCTCTTGTGAGGAGGGACTGTGGGATCTGGGCCTGTTTAGTTTGGAGAGGAGAAGACTGAAAGGAAATCTCATTAATGCACATAAATATCTCAAAGGTGGGTGCCAAGAGGTTGGTGCCAGACTCCTTTCAGTGGTGACCAGCAATAAGATGAGAAGCAACGGCCATAAACTAAAACACAAGAAATTTCACTTCAACATGAGGAAGAAATTCTTTCCATGGAGAGGGGCAGAGCACTGGAATAAGCTGCCCTGGGAGGGTGTGGAGTATCTCCCTGGAGACATTCCTGGAGACAAATCCACCTGGACATGTTCCTGTGTCACCTGCTCGTGGTGACCCTGCCCTGGCAGGACTGGATGATCTCCAGAAGTCTCTTCTAACCCTAACTACTTGGTCCTATGCAAAGGTTAATGTCGCTCCCCGGCTGCAAAGGCCCTTCCCTCACACAGGCCAACTCCCCCGCGGCCTAAAAAGGCCCCTTCAGCCCCTGAAAGCACGGCCACAGTACGAGTACGAGCCCGAGCTCGGCGCGGCCCCGCACTCCCGGCTCCCTCCCGCACTCCCGGCTCCCTCCGGCACTCACGCTTCCCGGCCCGCAGCCCGCGGGCAGCCCACGGCGCGGCCATGCTCCCGCAGCAGCCCCGGTGCCTCCTGCCCGGGCTCCGCCAGGAACACCGGCCGCAGCCGCGCCGTTCCGCCGCTGTGCCGAGCGCGGCCGCCGGGCGGCGGGAGCCTCCTGGTCCCGGTGCCACCGCCGCAACCCCGAGCCACAGAATGTATTCTGCCTCGGAAGGGCCCCGCAGCGATCATCGGACGATCTCATCCCGGTGGGTGAGAGGCTGGACATGCCCCAGCCATGGGCTCTGGGAGCCCCCCGTGTGCTGGGCTCATCCAGAGCCCCGTGGGCAGCAGGGCAGGGAGGGGATTCTGCCCCTCTGCCCCCTCTGCTGAGACCCCACCTGCAGGGCTGCATCAGCTCTGGGCTCCCAGCACAGCAAGGACAGGGACCTGCTGGAGCCAGGCCAGAGCAGGCACCAAGGGGATCGATCACAGGGATGGAGAACCTCCGCTTCCAGGAGGAAAGGCTGAAAGAACTGGGACTGTTCAGGCTGGAAAAGAGAAAGCTTTAGGGTGTCCTAGGTGTGGCCTTCCAGCACCTGAAGAAAACTTATAGAAAAGAGAGGCAAGACAATTTACCAGAGCTTGTAGTGACAGAAGAAGGAAAAATGGCCTGAATTGAAGGAGACTAGGTTTAGATTAGATATAAGGAAAACATTCTGCCCTGTGAGGGTGGTGAGGCCCTGGTACAGGTTGCTTAGAGAAGCTGTGGCTGCCTCATCCCTGGAATTGTTCATAGCCAGGTTGGATGGGGCTTGGAGCAACCTGGTTTAGTGAATGGTGTCCCTGTCCATGGCAAGGGTTTGAAACTAGATGACCTTCAAGGTCCTTTCCAACCCAAACCATTCTATGAATCTATGACTGTGATTGCAGTCCAGCTCCTGGCCCTGCACAGGACAATCCCAAGAATCCCACCACCATGTGCCTGAGACAGAGCTTGTGAATTCACACCATGTTTGCCCAGAGAAGGTCTCTCTCACTGGAGATATTCCACAACCATCTGCTGTGCCATGTGCTCTGGGATGACCTTGCTTAAGCGGGAGGTTGGACCAGGGAGATCTCCCAATTCCAGTCTGTGATTCTGAGAGCATTGTCCAAACACTGTGTGAGCTCTGACAGTCTGGGTGCTGTTTCCAGTGCTCTGGAGAGTAGTTCTGAGCATTACTCTAGGCAGCAACATGATCCCAGAATGTTGTACCTCCACTACTGGCTGTCTGCTCCCCTTCGCTAACACTGCCCACCTGCACTGGGTTTGCAGGGCTAGGCTTTGGGAAGATGGGGCACTTTCAGTTTGAAACCAGGCAGAAACACCAATTTCGTGTACTGGTTTTGGTTTGCTAATTTGAGATTTTTCGGCCAATTCACTAATTAGTGTGGTGGGTTCAGTGCTGGCCAATCACTAGTGTACTCACTAGAATGTACTTACTCGTCTCCTTCTGTGAGGTAGGATTAGAAGAAAGGCAAAGCGGGCTCAAAACTTTAAAAGGGTATAAAGAAAAATTTATTAACAGTAACTAAAAGAAAGAGTAATAAGAATCAGAACAAAACCTTCAGGACACTTCTCCTCCCCCTACAACCTTTTCTTTCCCACTGACACTGTAAAAAGACAAACTTAAAATTTTCAGTCAGTTTGCCACCTCTAGAGTATCCTTTCTTCAGTTCATTTAGGGAGAGAAGTCTCTGTTGTTAATGTTATGGAGACTTCTATACAAGAAAACAATTCTCTCATGGCTCTCAATTTCTATGAATAGCAGCTGCCCGGGGAAATCTGCAGTCATGAAATCACTCCCATGTTCCACAAGCTTTTCCTACAGCTGCATTTATGGGCCATGTCAACTTCTGGGGTACTGATTTAAAGGTGAGCTGTTCAAGAGCAAAGGCTCTCATTATCTATCTCTGAAATCATCTTCATCTCTAGAAACAGAGATCTTCTCCTGGGAGTGCAGGATCTTCATCACTATTCTCTCTTTCTCTGTTCAAACTTCTTATAGCATCACAGCTACTTTAACATCTACTTACTTTAGCATGGAGGCCTTTGCTTGATATCTACAATTTGAACCCTTTCATCTCCCCATACCTTCATGCATTATAGGGAAGAAAGAGTCCTTCTCCATAGTTTTACAAGAGGATTTCAGCTTAAAACTAAAGGCATCTCCTCATCCTTCCCATCTAGGACTTGACTCCTTCTTCACTGACATTGGTGTCTTCATGTTGTTTCTTTACGTGTCTGCACTTTGGTCTTGTTCTCTCACTTGAGGGAGGACTGAAGCACTGCAGGAGTTAATATCTTACCCAGGGCCTGTAGATGGTCACTAACCAGGCTGGGCTCAGTTGCTTGTGGCAGGAACTGTGGCTGGGGCTGGGGAGCGACTGCGATCTCAGCAGCCCACACACCTGGACTTCTCCTTTCCCCTGCCCGGCAGCCAAAAGCAGGGTCCCAGTGGGTGCCCCACTCTCAGAATCTCTGCTGGTCAGAGTGACCCCGAGATGCCTCTTCAACCTCCCCCTTAGAAAGTCTCTTTTCCCAGCCCAGCAGTCGAAGAAGGAGTCAGAACTCTTCTATTCTTGTTCTCAAGGTTGTTTATTGTTTCTTATCTATAACATTCTTTCTCCGACCCACTGAGGTCTGTCTGGCAGGTCGGGTTGAGGCACACTGACCGCCTTCAGGGTGGTGTTGTCTTTTTATACTAAAAACTACATGTACACTATTTACAATAACTTCCCAATACCTATCACCTATGTTAGACAGTGAGTTTCTACTCTAAACCAATCTAAAAATGCCAACATCACCCAGAAGATGGAGGCTAAGAAGAAGAAGGAAAAAGAACAAGGCACGCCCAAATTCCTCCATCTTGGGACCCCAAGCCCCCATTCTAAAAACCTCAAAAATCTATTTTTTACCCCGTGACAAACTAACCATTATTCTGCTTAAACTTTCTTGACTTGTAATTCTTCATATAAAAGTTGGTAATTGTTTTTTCCAAGGGCTAAATCAAAGGCACAGGGGTCTTGGGCTCTGTGCCAAGGTCTCTGAGCCCCCCCAGGCAAGGGCTTGAGCCCTCCAGGGCAGCCAGAGGAATTTCCTGGGTTCCAACACCCTGCAGCAGGGGCTGCCCAGCCCAGCCTGGCGAGACAAGGGCCGGGCCAGCCATGTCACCTCTTTGCTGGCTGGGAGAGAGAAGAGAAAGTTCACGGGTTTCTTTCATCTTTAACATGTGTTTGTCACAGGGGCATGTACAGCTTTCCAGTGGTTCAACAGTGTCAATTCCCAAAGTCAACCACTAGTTAATTTTCTATCAGACACGAAAGAAGCTGCTAGCAGCCTCTCCCAAAACATCACTTCCATGATGCAAAACCAACAGAGAAGCAGAGCAGGGGAGCTACAGTGGAGCACCCCTGTATTTTTATGTGAGAAGATACCAGAAGCTTTCCTGGTGTCCAACAGAGCCGGCTGGATCTAAGGCAGTCCCACTGCTGGCCAAAATTAAGTACCACATCAGTGATAGTGGTACTGCTCAGGGATAACAGATTTAAGGAGGGAAAAGAGTTACTCTTCAGCAGCAATTGTAGGCAGATAAGGAAGGACTGAGAATGTGTGAGAGGAACAGCCCTGTGGACATCAAGGACTCCCAGTGCCAGAGCAGAGGTTCCACTGCCCACCCTGGAAAAGTTTGGGTCCTCCTCATGAAGAGCAAGAAGCAGCAGAGACAATGTGTGACAGACTGACTGTAGCCCTCATTCCCCATCTTCCTGCACCACTGAGGAGGATAGGAGGTAAAGTTGGGAAATCAGGAGTAAAGTTGAACCCAAGGAAGAAGGGAGAGATGAGGGAAGATTTGTTTTTACTTCTCAGTTCCCACTCTGATTTGTCAATAAATTAAATGAACTTCCCTCAGTTTAGTCTGGTTTGCTGGTGATGGTCATTTGTGAGTGATCTCTCAACCCTCAAGCCTTTCACTATATTTTCTCTTCCCTATCCAGCTGGGGAGGGGAGTGATAGTGGTTTGGGAAGCACTTGGTGTCCAGCCAAGGCCAACCCCTCACACCTCCCAACTGTCCCTCCTCCCCAAAAGATTGAATGCCAGTAGCAACTAGCTGCTACCCAAGTAGGAAAACCATGGTTCACATTAAAAAAAAAATAAATTTATAAGATAACTGAAGAGTTCATTTTGGTGCTTTATAGTTTAGCTGATGATGGTCTTCATTGCAATCCTCAGCTGGCAATGATATAAGTAGCCATCATGAAGCCAATGTCAGACAGTGACACTGAATTAGTGTCATTAAGAGCTAAAGCATGTAATTAAACTCAGCATCAAAAAAAAAATAAAAGACATGGCATTTTCCACTGTAGAAACACATCTGTGGAGCAGTGGGACAGCTGGGTCCCCTTGGTTTGGTACCCGGCACTGGCTTCCCTCTTTACCTGGGCTCTCATCCATAAAACCAGGGGTGTGAGTAAGGTACCTATTTATGCCCTTGGCTACATTATTTGATAGGTTAAGAATTTCAGCAACTCAGTCATCTTGCTTCCTCATTTGTAAAATGAGTTAAATACAAGTTACATAGAATGTAACATAGAAGTTACACAGAATTGTGTAAATACAGCTCAACTACACCATTTCTCCTATTAACTCAAGGAATCATATGCAGTCAATGATCACATGACAAATAATTTTGGTTTAAATGGTTAAAAAACCATAAGCAAAACAAGATTACTAGAGTAGGGTATAAAAAGAACACTTTTATTCTAGAAGTAGATAATTCAGAATGTTCAGAGAATGAGAGACAGAACCAACTCTGTTCTGTAACTCTGAGGGAGTATTGACTGACAGGAGTAAAGTCCTACTTAATACTGCACACTTTATCATACATATCCATATTAAACTGGCACTTCCTAATCTCTAAACCTTCTTTTGTACAAGTATTTGCAACTTTTTATTCAGCTGAATCTTCAGAAAAAATGATTGTAGGATATCTGCTCTGTCCTTTTAGTTGTTTGGTGTAGCTCTGGAAGCACAATGTATATTTTAAAAAATCTGGGATTTGTAGCACACTGAAGACTACAGAGAGGAGCAAGGTTATCTGCCTTTTGGTAACCCTCAGCCAACAGAATGACAGTGCAAAGCTGCACCACCCAGAGAAAATCAAAATACGTCCAAAAGTGCTGGAAATTTCACCCAGGATTCATTGAGAGCAGCTTTGTGTAGAAGGACTTAGGGGTGATGATTGATGAAAAACTGAACATGAGCCAGTAGTGAGTGCTCATAGCCCAGAAAGCCAATTGTGTCCTGGGCTGCATCCAAAGGAGCCTGGGCAGCCCACCCTCAATGCCTAAAGAAAAACAAAGAAGAGATCACTCAACAGAACTCTCCAAGAATAATTACATTCTACCAGTCTTCATAAAGCCCTTTAAATTTCAGGAAAACCATGTCTATTATTTTATAATGGTCAGAAAGTATGAGGTTTCCCTCTGAAGCAACAGGAACCCTGCAATTGCTCTTATGCCGTGGTATGTGACCCAACAGAAGTGTGTAAGCAACAAACCATGACTGTTTGTCAGCTTCTTAGTCCCAAAGGCAGATCTGAGCTCACTTAAAATTACTTCAGAAGTAAAATTGGCTTAAAAATTCCTGAGCCTCCCTTTGCCATTCTTGGCTGTTTCTCTCTGCTCATCCTCTAGGTAAACAACTGTAGCAGCACTGTACAAGGCACTGAACGCAAGGTCGCTGAAGTGATACAATTTGCAGGATGAGTACTGCTGAGAGATAATGTTTTATTCATATGATTAACATTATTTCTTATACTAATTTTCATGCACAAGCAAAGTGAGAGCAGTAATCCATGGCCAGAAGCAGCAACAGCCTTGTAAGACAACATGCAGTGTAACTACATCTTAAGAGGTGTATTCTTCATAACACAATAGAATTATAGAATCATGGAATCACTGAAGTTGGAAAAGGCCTCCAAGACCATCAAGTCCAATCTTTAACTGAATACCACCACGTCTACTAAACTGTATGACAAAGTACCACATCTGCTTATTTTCTGAACACTTCCACCACTTCCCTGTGCAGCCTGTTTCAATGCTTTACAACCCTTTCTGTGACAAAATTTTTTGTAATATCCAACTTGAACCTCCCCTGGTATGACTTAAGACCATTTTCTCCTATCCTATCACTTGTTACCTGGGAGTAGAGACCAGCCTGGCTACACTGTCCTGGGAGGTAGCTGTAGGGAATGATAAGATCTCCCCTCAGCCTTCTTTTCTCCAGGCCAAACAACTCCAGGTTCCTCAGCCTCCCCTCATCAGACTTGAGCTCCAGATCCTTCCCCAGCTTCATTGCCCTTCTGGACATGGTCCAGCACATCAATGTCCTTCCTGAATTAAGGGGCCCAGAGCTGAACACAGGTTTTGAGATGTGGCCTCACCAGTGCTGAGTGCAGGGAATGGTTGCTGCCCTGGTCCCACTGGCCATACCTTTTCTGACACAAGCCAGGCGCCATTGGCTTTCTTGGCCACCAGGGCATGTGCTGCTGGCTCCATTCAGCTGCTGTAACCAGCACCCCCAGGTCCTTTTCCTGCTCTCCAGTCATTCTGCCCTAGCCTGTCCTGCAGGGTGTTGTTGTGGCCCAAGGGAAGAACCTGGCTGAACCTCAGACCAATGGCCTCAGCCCATTGATCTAGCCTGTCCTGCTTCCTCTTGCAGACCCTTCCTGCCCTCTAGAAAATCGACATTCCCACCCAATGGTGGGAATCTGCAAGTGACTGGGGATGCACTCGATCCCCTCGTCCAGATCATTACAAAGATATGAAACAGGGTTGTCCCCAATATTGAGCACTGGGGACACCCCTGGTGACCAACTGCCAACTGGATTTAACAGCACTCACCAGAACTCTGGGCTCTGCCATCCAGGCATTCTTTGACCTAGTGAGCAGTAAAGCATTATGAACAGTGTGGCAAAATAATTCTGAATTGTCCACCAGCAGCATTGTGGCTAAAGCATTGTCCACTGTTGTTTAGGCTGAATTGTGTCCAACAGGGCCATCCTATGTGATGGATCTTTTTTGGAAATGTACCTTTAATTGCTACTGAGCTGCCTACTCAGTGGCAGTAATCTTGCAAGTTCAGTTAAAAAAAAAAAAAAAAAAAAAAAAAAGAAAAAGGCATTGATTCTGTACTTTGCAAGTCCAAGATAAAATCATACAAGACATTCCAGAAAATGAAGGTGGGCTGTAGAAGGTTTCACTGAAAAACACTACTGAGAACAAGTAATTTGTATTGCTCTTTACTTGTTCTACCCTCACATTTTGTGGCCTTCTTGGTGGAAGTTTGGCAGTCCCATTAGGTATGAAATATTTTTACAGTCTAATAGCAATACAGTGTTCTATCACTACTCTAGTCCATTGCATTACAGCCAGGCAACTAATCCATGACATGCTCTGTCTTTAAACAGCCATCAATGACAGCTTGGGGAAAAAAAAAAAGTATCTGAAAATATTTTTTTACTTCTTGTCTCAAAAATATACTTGCTCAGTTTTTAGTTTCAAATTACAAAACAAGCAGATAATCTGTCAGATAAATCAGTTTTTTTCCCCCCAGATGTGAGTTAAAACAATTCACATGAAGCAGCTATAAAAAGTAATAAAAAGCCACTCAAAAGGAGACAAGGCCTTCTGTAACCAGGGGAGGGGACAGCCATTAAAGCAATACCCCAGGACATTGTAAAAAAAACAGTGTGGTGATAACTAAAATTGCAAAGGAAAAGAAGGGTCCCTTAAATTGGAAATATCAGCCTGTGATACACACTTACATATGGCTGCTGATTATTCTTTACACTAAAGGACCAGGCTCTCAAGCTGATGGATTCAATGTACTGCAGCTGGCAGTCAAAGCTGCACAAAAAATGCATAGCACATCAATCAATGGATTTTAGAAAAAATAATTTGTGATACAGATTGCAAAATATGCATATTGGCAATTAAGCTAAATTCAATGGAGTCTGTTTTAGCAGTTTTACAAAATAGTTTTCCATCAACTTGTCCCATAGCTATGCCTGGAATCACATCAGAATGGTCACTTCACAGCTGTGTGCTACTGTATTCAGCATTTATTAGAGCAAATTTATGTGACAACAACTTAGTGTGCTTGGAAAAAAGATGCATACAGAGATCTTATGCACAGGCTATGGCACCAAATTTCAAATGACATCTCTGACCATCTCAAAGATAACATTTCTCTTTTTAGAAATATGAAAAAATCTGTTTCTTCTTCGTTAAATATGGAAAAATATTCAAAGGTGTCTTCTTGATGAAAGCTTGAACCATGTGAGTTCCAATTACAGTAAGCTCTCAACTGTCCATATAAAGAATGATAGGCATGCTCATGCACAGGAACGCTTTTTTTTCTGTCTTTCATTTTCTCCCTTTGTGTCTCCATATTCTACATATTCCCCACTGCTTCTCATCATTATCAGGCACAGTTATCCCCAAACTTGCTGGGTCATCTTCTATTATAGATGAACCAAGAGACACTAAAACATTTAAAGAGCAATCATGGTAGGAAAGCACAGGAAGAAAAAGGAGAAGCAGCACAGAACTGCAATCCTTTATGCTTTGAGTGGCATTTCAGTCTGCAAATAAGAGAACAGCTACTCCCAGATCATCAGACATCTATACTACCTGCTTATCAACAGGATAAAAATATGTGCTTTCTTACATGGAATGAGGGTTGCATTATTTAATCTAATTAAATTCAATGAGTGAACTTGAGATATGCCTGAATGTGACTGACTAGGGAAACATTGTCTTTCATTAAACTTTTTTCTAAAGTTATTTTTAATGGCAGTGCAGGGATGAACATTCATTATCTCTCCTGCAACTATCTTCTAGTCTGGCGTAGGTAAGCCATAAAAGAGAAGAGATTCCATAGAAATTAGCATCTTACTCTTCGAGGTGCTAATTAAACAGCCAGTTCTCTTCATGTACTGCACAGCTTTTGCCCCTCTTCCATGCAGGTTTTCAAGAAGAGGAATCAGTCATCTTCCTTGTTAATGTATCTGTGATAGGTGTTTGAGTATCAACATTGCAACACCTTTGCAACCAAATTTAGCAGTTCTAATTTGTTATACTGATTTTTTGTTGTTGTTATTTTACATCAAAGCTACTCTAGAAATCAGCATGCAAATAAATCTTGGGAGATTTTGTTCCCCCTGCAAAATGAAATATATTTTGAGTGGAGAAATCACCAAAAAGAGGATTGTCTTCATATAACTTCATTTATCTTTATTCATTTTTAGCTTCCTACAGCTAGGAAAGATAAAATGTTTCCCAAGTGAAGAGCCAGAGGCTTATGGTCTTTCACAGAATTTTTACAAATTATTTTTCAAAACAGTTTTCCTGTTAGGTGAGGAGAACAGAACTCTTCGACAGCATGTCAGGGACTGAAGTGGTTCACACCTTAAACATTGTTCTGAAGGAGTTTTGCCCTGTATAGCAAAAACTGTATAAAGAAGCTACAACCACAGAAGCCCCTCCCTCCTTGAAGATGCCTGACTGGAACTTTGCACTGTGAGTTAAGCAGCCTAGATAAGATAAATGCAACATTATGTTCAATCATATCAAGTCTGGGGAGAAACAAACAAGGCTGAGGGAAATGAATTCATCCACAAGAAAGCCAAACCCAGCTGCTGTGCTGAGAACCATCCCTGGCTGGGTTTGGGCTGGGGGAGACCACAGCTCACAGAGGCTGGGTTTGCACAGAATCCCCCCAGCCGAGGGGTGAGGAGGAGGTTTCGGATGTGTGGTGTAACCTCTGGTCAGAGGCAGTGAACACCCATCCTCCCTCACACAAACCAGCCCAGCTGTGAAACCCCCAACCCCACAGGACACATCCACGGGGCATTCACATGGGAGGCAGCTGAGGGGGTGCCATAATCCATCAAAGATCCTGAAAGTGCATCCCAGAGGCCTGGCACCACCGGACTGCATGGATGCAAAATGATGCAACAGATCCAGAGTCTGCTGGAAGAGACTGCCTCCTTCCAGGGGAGGTACCTGGGCATTCTCAGCTGGCCTGGACTGGGTGTTCATTAATCCATTGGATTCTATGTTTTTCAGGGGGGACCTTCACCACCAAGAAGACCAGCTGGAGAGGATCAACAGAACATCATTGGGATTCACACAGTAGTGATATTTTCTTTCATCTGTGTCTGTCACTCTCTTTCTGTCCCCCCACCTCTTTTCTATTTCTTTCTTTCTCTCTCTCCTTCTCTCTCCTTCTCTCATATTTCTGATTAAATAAAACCCATATTATTGACTTTGGCATATGGTCTTGTTTGCACCTTAATTCAAGCAGAGGCCTCTCTAATAACTCTAAAAATTGGACCATAACACAGTGATGGTGCAATAATAAAAGAGGTAAACTCATTATTAGAACAGATTATCATCAGCACTTCACATTTGCAATAGAAAGTTTCATTAAAAAGAGGAAGAATACCATTGCAATGTAAGAATGTAGATTTATCTAAAATATTGCCTAATAAAATAAGGTCAGTCTTTCATTTTATTAATTCCTGGGATTGCTACAAAATATCCAAATCTTGAAATCATGTTGCAGTTACATTCAGTTTTTCAAGGCTTTTCTATACAAAGAACTTGTCTGGAACAGCTATCACAAAATAAGATAGCTATTCTTGACTTGCATTTTGTGTGTAGATGTTAATTATAGACTATTTTTATTAGTCTAAAAAGGAGTGTCTGTGGAAAGTTATCCAAGAATAACTGTTAAACTGAGCATCTCAAATTCTTCCATTTTGGGGTCTAGGCATTATTTAATGAAAACATTTCTACTCCAACTTTAAAAGGTAAAAAATATGGATAGCAGTCTTGTACCCTTCTAACAAAGTACTTAACAGTATTTTTAAGAATACAATTGTTGAGCAAAGTACATGGAGAAAAATTGTATATATTAAATGAACTATATGTATTACAACCACTTTTCCAGTAATTCTGTAAATGCCTTCAAAATACTAACATTTAGCTGCTGGTGTTTCCTGTAGTTGTATAAAGCAAGCGGAGAAACCATGATCTAGTTATTGCTGAAATAAAACAAGGGAATGGAAAGAAAATATGGCCTGTACTAGAAAAAGTCAGAGAAATGTGGAGGAAACACTAGGAATTTGCTTCACCTGCAAGAGAAATGAAATAGTGAACAGAGGAAAGGAACTTTAGGCTGACCTCATGCTTGTATAAAACCTTCTCATTTAAATGGATTTGCTATAGTATAAGAGCTGTGTTAATGAATAACAGAATTGCAGAAAGCTTTAGGTTGGAAGGGACCTTGAAGTCCATCTCATTCCACCCCCTGCCATGGGCAGGGACACCTTTCATTAGACCAGGTCACTCAGAGCCCCATCCAGCCTGGCCCTGAACACTTCCAGGGATGGGGCAGCCACAGCTGCTCTGGGCAATCCATGCCATCATGCTCACTGTAAAGAACTTCTTCCATATCTGTAAACTTAAGTTTTCCCTCTTTCAGTTTGAACCCATTATTCTTGTCCTGTCACTACATTTCCTGATGAAGAGTCCCTCTCCTGCCTCCCTTCAGATACTAGAGAGCTGCTGTGAGTTGTCCATGCAACCTTCTCTTTTCTAGGCTGAACAGCCCCAAATCTCTTGGCCTGTATTCACCAGGGAGGTTCTCCATCCCTCTGATCCCCTTGGTGCCTGCTCTGGCCTGGCTCCAGCAGGTCCCTGTCCTTGCTGTGCTGGAGCCCAGAGCTGATGCAGCCCTGCAGGTGGGGTCTCAGCAGAGGGGGCAGAGGGGCAGAATCCCCTCCCTGCCCTGCTGCCCACGGGGCTCTGGATGAGCCCAGCACACGGGGGAAAGGGGGGGTTTGGGCTTCCAGCACACACGGCCAGGGCATGTTAGTTTTTCATCAACCATCAGTATTAATAACATCCTATTGCCTATACTTTAATTTAATTCCATACTGCCATTTCTTAACATTCCCCATGTTTATAACTTTCCCACCAGACTCTTGCCATATTTAAATGTTATATCAAGGCAGCATTTCCATCACTGTCTGACTAAATAGTAAAACAGTCCTACCGAAATCAATGAACCTTTGTACTTGCCTAAAGCTATCATGTGTTGGGACACACAAAAAACTCTTCTGTTTTCAATGGGACAGTTTTGATTTTATTAAATGCATGTCATGATGCCAGTAATATATACTGGACATACATACATACATATATGCATGTAGATTTTTTAAAATAAATATTACTTGTGTTCTGTATACATTTTTTCCACGTGAAAAATAAACTAAGAAGATTTTGCCATGAAGAGCATTGTGGCATCCTAATTCCTTGCTCTCCATTAAAATAGCTGTTAGAGATTTTATTTATAAATGATCTTTCTTCATTTTGTTGCCCTCTAACAAAATATAGCCGACATTGCTGTTCTGATTACCAAAAAAACATACTTGTGATACTTTTCTTGTTATAGAACTGCTTTACATCAGTGGTAATGCATTTTTAAGATGTCATTGGGAACTACTTAGATGCACTATTAACAGTTAAGATGAGTAATTTTCCTTGATTCATAAATTTAAAGGACCATTACACCACTTGTGTATGTAACAAAAAACTCTCCTAGTCTGGTACAAAACAATAACATAATAACAATGTTTTGAAGGTCACCGTGTGACCCATCTCCTGCTGTAGGTGGGATTCTGTACAGAGAGGCACAAGGAGTCACTGAGACTTCTTTCGCCTTAAAACAGCGCCTCGCCTCGCCCTCACATGGCTTGTTTTTTTGTTAGCCGGAATATCCAAATGTTTGCTCCGTGATTTCACCCCGTTATCCCCACTTCCTCCTTGGGGGAAGCCGGAATATCCAAATGTTTGTTCCGTGATTTCACCCCGTTATCCCTACTTCCCTCCTGGGGAGGATTCTCCTGAGGGAAACGCACCAACAGGGACAACGCTCTTCTTTGAGCAATTAAATCTTTCCCTAACGAAAAGTTTATTCTGTTGCAACAAATGTCCTTGAGTTTATAAAGATGTCCCCGCTTAAAAATAAATAAATCAACGAAACGGGGAGAAGAACTGGATCCAACACAGCCCATCAGTGCCCGGGATGCGGGGGCGGCGGAGGAGAGGGATGCTCTCGGCACCGCAGCCCGCCGCGGCTCCCCGCTCCGGCCGGGCGGGCTGGCGGCCAGGGCACATCCCCGCCTCAAGCCCCGGCTCCTGCGCTCCGGGCGGGGAGACGCCTCCTCGGACACGTTAAAAGTTTGGGGCGGCCCCGGCTCCGGCTCCGGAGGAGGCAGAGCACGGCCGGGCGCTGCGAGAGCTCCGCGGGCGCCGAGCCCCCGGCCCCGGGCACCGCCCCACGCCGCCGCCGCCGCGGGAAGATGGCGAGCCGCAGCCTGCGCCTGCTGCTCCTGCTCTGCCTGCGGCTCCTGAGCTGTAAGTGTCCCTGTCCCGCGGGGATACCGCCGCCTCGGGGGGCTGCCCGACCCGCTGGGCTGCGGGGGGACGGTCCCCGCGGAATCTCTGTGTGTCTGTATTGAGGGGGATGGCTCCCAGAGGTGCCGCTTCCCTCCTCATCCCGGAGCGAGAGGAGCCAAGCCGCGTCTCCCAAGAACGAAACGCCAGCGAGCGCGTCCCCCGCCACAGCCGGGGCGGTGCGCGCTGATTCTTTCCATGTGTCTTTTTCCATGTTTTCGCGCAGATGTAACCTGTTTAAGGCCGGCCTGGCTAAGTGCGAGTCAGCGGCCGTCTGCCGCCGTGGAAACTTTAGGATGCGGGCAGTATAGTTTGTTTTTCTGGTGGTCTTTGCAAGGTGAATGAACAAGGGGCGGGAGGGCATTTTCTGTTGCCGGCACTGGGTGCTGCATCTTTGGAACAGACTTAAGTTTCCAGTATTTTTATGCTCCTAACTCCTTTAAAACAAAAGGGTACGGTTAGAATAAGTTGAGCAAAGATTCCCCAGCCGGAAAGCATGCATAAATAATAGGAAAAAGACATATGTGCAGCAGGTACCTGCAGAGAACCACTGAATTAACATTACTGTTAGTAGAGCCAGCTGTGATAAGGCTGTGACTTTCAGATCATGTCTTACTGTGCTTCTGTTCTATGCTTTTTGTGTCTCACTGATGTTTGGGGAAAGGGCAGTACATGAAAATAGTGTTTTGAAAAGACTATGTAGCACTGTTTTCCAATGAAATGACCACCTAGGACCAGCCCAGGGTGGGTTCTCAATCCATTGTAGATGTGGAACATTCATGGTACTGATGCTGGGTATATTTTAAGGTTTACCTTTCATTCCTCCTAACAGAACATTACCTACCAGAAAGCTCTGTGTATGTAAACTCCCTTTTTTTTCCCTGAGTCCTGTAGTCGAGATACTTGAAGTTATGCATGTCTGATAGGTCTTAGGCTTGGATTTTTTTTTTTTCCTCTCTTTTTTCTCCTACAAGACCTTATGGAAATGTTGGGCTGTTAAATGAATGGCTAGTGCAGAAATTCTCTTTCACATAGTAACTAATAATAATAATAAACATGGCTTTCTTTTTCTTTTTTAAACTTCATTTCTTCTTAATTGCATGATATATCTGAGCAGGTGAAGCTGCTGTGATTTTTTTTTGGCGACAGGTTTCAGTGTGTTCAGGCTGCTCAGCCTCCTGGTTAGTTGTCTGTTGGCAGTGCTGGCTTTGACTGCTAAGGAAATGATAGAGCATGCAATACAGTGCATCAAAGTCTGGTGCCTGCATTGTTATCAGACGTGGAGGTTTCTTCTTGGTGGGCTTTTTTTTCCCTTCCTGTCCCAATTCCAAAGAAACACTAGGTGGAAAGCAAGTTTACAAGCAAGGTGCTGATAAGGAGTCTTTTTGTGAAGAAAGTGATCGTAGGTGCATGGGTGTGCAAATGCCTATTGTTTGTGGGAGCCAGAGGAAACCCAGGAAGAAATCGAGGCAACCAGAAGTCTGCTGCTGCTCCTGTGGCTGGAGTGTGTTTACATGAGCAATAAGGCTGAGTAATTCAGGTGTCCAAGTCAGGCATATGGGCTGAGCAGTGTCCTATGTGTCTGCTCAGGTCTCTCTCCTGAGCAGACCCATGTGCTCTGGAGATGGTGGGGAATGGGCAGAAACCAGTGAGGGAAAGGAAGGAGTGGTCGATACCTCACAAGCAGCATAGGGGTTGGCCTCTTCTCCCAGGCAACCAGCAACATGGCAAGAGGACACAGCCTCAGGCTGAGTCAGAGGAGGACATCAGGAAGAACATGGAGAAGGTTGTTAAGCATTGGAATGGGCTCTCAGGGAGGTGGTAGGGTCACCATCCCTGGAAGTGTTCAAGAAACAACTGGACATGGCACTCAGTGCCCTGGTCTAGTTGTGAAGGTGGTGATTGGTCAAAGGTTGGACTCAATGATCTTAGAGATCTTTTCCAGCCTAAATGGTTCTGCAATTCTGTGGTTAAATTGTGGAGCAGGTATTGAGAACTTTCTTGGTAGCTGAGCTGCAGAGATCAAAAGCTGTCTAAGTTGATCACAGGGTATCAGCATAGCCAAGGCAGATGATGTTTGAATTGCTTTTCATTGAGGACTTGCTGAGAAATATTGATGACCTGCAGAAATTGTGGTTTCTGTGAGCTAATCTTCCCTTCCACCTTTAATTTAGGGAAAGTAAGGGAGCTGGGAGTCTTTAATCATGTTCTCTCTCAGCACAAGCTTCTGGAATTGACATCTCAAAGTTGTAAAAGGTGCCACAGCCTAAGACTTGTGAGCTCTGTTGGCAAGACAGAATAGGTACAGAAATTGTTATTAACCATCATGGCTCCATGGGAGGAGATAGTGTGTGCTGACCAAATGGCCTTTCTGAGAAGCATCTAGATGTGATTTTTCTTAATAGTAGTGCATATTGAAATTAGACTTCAGGTGGTAATGCTGGAAGCAAATGCAGTACAATATGTGTGTGTGAGGACAATGCAGAGGCAATAAATAGTAGTCTTACCTAAATATTTCATGGAGCTCACTGGGGTAGTTTGAGCAGTACGTAAGGTGATATTTTGTTTATTTGTTTCGGCTCAAGAAAACCCCGCTCCTTATTTCTCAGAAATCTTTCACTCAGATACAGAGATTCTAGACCAAAGAAGCCTTTGGTTTCTTTCCCCCCCACCCCCCCCCCCCCCCCAAGCCTGACAAAAAAATCATAAAGCATGACTGTGTTGCTGTAGGAATTGACAGTGGAAGTGTTTAAACTATGCTTTCTTCGTTATATGTGATACACAATGGATGTACTCAAAATTGAGGCTATTGTCAATCCTCAGCCTTTGGTTGAACCCTCTTTGTTTGCTGGATGAGCTTGGTAGGAACTGATTTCTAAATTAGGCCATATTCAGGTGAGATGGGATTTCTTAAATTTCTAAGACTGCGTAGTTCTCTAGTAATATCTGTTCAACATAATGCTATAAAGCAGACAGCTTGGTTTTGGAGGAGGAGTGGGGGAAGAGGCATCAACTGAATGTTCATTCTCTTGCTGGTTTAGGTGAGAAGCAGTATTTCTTTGCTAAAGGCTGCTCAAGGTTTAGAAGCATGCACAGACTCTTAGACACTACAACATAAGTTGTAGGAGGATAATAAACTGCTAATATATAAACAAACAAATAAGAAAACTAAGTACAAAAAGGCAATGTTTGTTTCTAGTCTTCAGCTTAACATTTTCCATTTATGACTGTGGTGAGACTGCACGAGATACCCATATGCTTCTAAAACTGACACAAATTGACATGGCAGGAAAGACTATTTCTATCTTTAAAAGGGATACATGCTTCTCGCTAGCTTATTTAATGACCTTTACAAAATTTCACCCTCTTGCTTAGATCCTCACGCTCAGAAGAAGCTGTCTGTGAGTTACTGGTATCTCTCTCAGAAATCATGGCTTTTGCTGCATTTCAAAACAGCAAGTCATGCTGTTTTCCTTAAACCTGGGTGTGCTGCTTAAAAGGGGCTCTGTATTCCTGAGACGGCTCAGCCACAAGTGCTGCTGTTCTGTCTCCCTCCTGTCTCTCTCCAGCAGAGAGGAGGCAGAGAGAGCTCCTCCTTGGTTGCCCCCATGGTATCATTCTTCTAGGCTGCTGGCCCCACAGACTGCTATTGAATGCCCAAAAGAGAAAATGAGGGTGGCTGTCTTCCCTCACTGTATGAAGGAGACAAGAAACATGCCTGGAAATGTTACATCAGGACAGTTGCAATTCCTTGTTTCTTTTTTAAGGTGGATGAATGCAAGAGGAGGATTTGCTTTTGTTATTGCTTGGCCTCTGAGGTCCTGTTTTCTCAGCTTTAAAGTTGCAACAATTCTTTGTTCATGTTGTAGGATACATATTTCTGGTAATTGTGAGTATCATAGGGCATCTGGCATTAATAAGGACAGATAAAGCTACCACTGTGATTCACAGACCTAATTGAGCCTGGATGAGGTCTTCCCATTGGCTATTTAACTGAATTACAGAAAGATATTTTTGTGATTATTTCCTGTATTGCACCTGTAATTCCTGCTGCAGCCTATTTTGGTAGCTGCCAGGTTCTGCTTCAGAAACTGGCTGATGCCAGTGCAAATGATTTGGTGAGAATACAGAAGTAGCTGAATTTTGACATCATCTTTTCAGTTGATTGATTTAACAGAACACCTGGTTTCATCTTTCATGACCTAGAGCAACCAAACTTGTCTGTGTTCACTGGCTAACTCCAAATGTTATTTGGGGTGTGTGGAGACCTGTTTTTAAAGAAGTGAACTAAAAACATTACAGCATTCACTTACCCTTCCTCCAAGGGTGCCCCAGGTGCTTTAATTTCTTCTCAGGTGCTGGTGGTCACTAGGAGGAAGTCTGTAAGACAGAAGTCCTCTTGTGAAGTATGGGAGAATCTTCTTGTACATCTGATATTAAGAAAATTAAGTTTCCTCATAAATTCACAGGAGTAAATAATAGTAGTATTTCTTCACTGAAGATAGACGGTGACATGCATGTGAACCTTCTGTAGTAGCAGGAAGCAAGCTTCCTTTGTTTGAGGGGGAAGAGATTTGGGTTGGTGGTGCTGTTAGAGAGCCAGGAACAGCTAGTAGTATAGTTCTGCAGCTGGCATGTAAAAGTTTCCATCTGGTATGATCTACTTAGAATCCATCAACACTCAAAATGTAATCCTTGTGCTGGAGCACTTCTGAAGATGACTGCTCCCTGCACATGGTGAACCCTTTTAGGAACCCTTTTCTTAAAGTAAGGCTTAGTGTCATATACTTTCCCTTAGAAATGCTAGAGGTGACTCCAGTACAAATGCTTATGTAAAGGAAGGTTACTTAGAAAATAAATATCTTGTCTATTAAAGCAATTGAAGCAAAGGCAGACATATGTATTTGTCCTTGCAGACTGTTTGACAGGGCCATATGGAATGGCTAAATTCCTTTGAAGTTATATAAGGATATCAGGAAAAACAAAATTTGCATAAAATAGTGTCCTTGGGGATGTGTACAATGAGCTGTCTTACTGCTGTTTTTTCTTGTTTTGCTGTTTCGGTTTTTTTTCTCCACCATGTTAACTTTGTGGCAGTTTTGTATATATGTGGGAAAAGAGATGGTTTACAAGTTCTTGCTGTCTAGTTCAGGGGCTAGTTTAGTTCTAGTTCAGTACCACGGGGAGAGCACTTTAATGGAAACTGAGGGAAAGGTTATGTGGAAGCTGTTAATTTTGTTTCAAGTCGTTCCTTCTGTTCTGGTTAGCTCACCCCCTCTCCCACCCCACTTTTGTTAAGCTAACTTTGTTACAGTTTTACTTTCTAGCACATCTTCTCCCATCCCCGGTACTTATGAAAGAGCCATCAAAACTCAGCAAAACATTTCTGCCTGTCACATCTTCCTCAAAGCACTGTGATTGTTCTGTAATTCAACTTCAGGAAGCTTAAAGCAAATATTATGGTGTCTTGTAATCAAGACAAATTATTTGTTTCCTTCATCTAAATGGTTGGGTTTTTTTAGAGAATGGAATATGAATTTCAAAGAATGAGACAGCAGATGAGGCTGGAGAAGCATTTGGATGACTGCCATTGCTTGTGCTCACCTGTATTTCCAAAGTCACTTTTTTTCCTGGAGGACTCCAACTGATTTTGTGACCTCTATGCTCACAATATATCATCAAGCACTCAAGTGCTTACATAAAATTTCTTTAACTGGGCAGAAAGTAAGCTTGGCAGCTGAACATCTGCTCCTGTTCATTTGTTGGTTTCTAACACAGTGGGAGGTGGAGGAGCTTTTGGAGAAAGAAGAAGGGGAAAATGGCAATTTCTGAAAAGAGAAAGTAATGTATCAGTCGTAGTTGTTGAACCTTAGTTGTAGTTGTTGTAAGTCGTCAACCTTTCTGGTTAATAAAAATTAAAGCAGGCATCCAATTTCTCCTAAAGATTATTTGCAAGGGAAACATGAAAAAAAAATCTGGCACTGAACCTTTTTTGAATTATTTCTTTTTAGAAGTTCAAAACTTAGCAGTTTTCAGTAAGAGATGGGAAAATAAAACTTGAATTTAAATAGCTACAATTTGATTCTGATTGTTTAAAGAGGTACAAAATGGTGAGATTTGAGCTGGAAAGAACATACCCTACAAGTATGAAGTTTCAATAGATAAATTTCATTGCTCTTAGATGGATTAACATCTTAAGGATTGAAAATGCTTTTGACCCCATCCAAACCACTGGATCAGATTCAAAGGGGAACAAAACATATTATTGTCTGGATGGATAAATGATGTATTATATGTTTTTTGGATACTAGATAATTTTAACAAAACAGGCTATATTTGTTGTTCAAATTTCTAATATATTACTTGGAGGTAATTTCTCAGGAAAATTCCTGAGAAATTACATTTGCTCAAATTAGTACTATATATAAGCCAAAATTATTGTATCTCAGCCTGAAGAAAGTGCCCAGTATGAACTGGGAGACAATCTTGGGGGTATTATGTGGACTTGTGTATGTTTGTTAGAGTTGGACAAGCATTTGTGTTTGGTGCATTTGTAAAAATATAAGGAAAATATATGCAGTGCGAGAAACAACCTCTCACTTTAAGATTTCAAAGGTTTAATAAACCTTAACAAATACAACAAATGACTGAACAAGGAGAAAGAGCAGTGCTGGGAGCATGGAACTAAACCACCACATGCTAACCCACAAAATGTCTGCTCCACCTTTTATACTCCCGGTGTTGCATCAGGTAACCCCAGCCCCTCCCAAAGTCCATCAGTCACTCTCCTTCTCTGTCCATTGGTGGAGACTCCTTTCTTGCAATTTGATTGAAGGTCAGGTGTTGCCATGCTGTGCCCCACAGCAACAAGCCTGCCCTCCCCCCAAATGCCCTGACTACCAAGGCCATCCTGTGACAACAATAAAATGGGAGGGGAAAGAGGAGTATGGGGAGAACGCATCACAATAACATAACTATACATCAATAAAACTTCTCTTAGCATACACATAATATTCATCCCTTAATTGTGGGAGCTAACCATTGCATTACCCATCTATAACATGCAGAAAAACAGCATTTTAATGCCTATTATGTGAGGCAGACAGCAGTTTGCCACTAGAATGCATAGACAGTACTTGTCTCTGGAGGCCCTGTCTCAGAACTGAAGCCTTCTAGTAGCTAGCAAAAATGAGTAAAAAAATGTTGGAAGTTAGGATTTTTTTTTTCTTCTTTCTCTCAGGGAATTTTCTTCCATTTGTTGCCTAAGAGATGATAATGATGATACTTATGAGACAAAAGATGTGGCTGAGAGGAGGAAGAGGGGGAGGGGAAAGGGTGAAGTTGGGTATTTGCAGAAGTTAATGTACTTGTCTCCTATAGCAGTTGTCTTCAGACTCTGTTTTGGGGGATAAAAAATCATCTGGGGAGGCTCTGTCAACAGGGAATTAGCAATATGTATAGAGACTGACTAAAGATTTTTTTCAGCTCTGCTTTTTCCCTGCCACTGCACACTGTTTCTTATTTCATTTATGTTCCAGTGGTATCTCTAGCTGGGTCGTCAAAACAGGAACAATCCACAAGCAGTTCCTACTCACTTTCCAGTTATGTTTAAATTCTTAGCCACCTTTCTAAGGGGTAAGAAGGGTGGGAAAACAGCGCTACAGAGGCTTTGCCCAGTTGCTGAAAGACAGTGGCTTTCTAGCATAAGTAGCTGTTGGGAGGACTGATTTTTGTGAGAGAAGAATGAAGTGATGCCTCTGTAAGCAATTGCATATATTTAAAGTTTATTCAAAGCTTTTGAAAGCTATGTGAACAGAGAAAGAGGAGGGGTACAGCCAGTTCTTTTGTAGGTATGGACTTTCAGGTGCAGAACATGTTTCCTGAGCTAGCTCTGTCACAAGGCACACTATTTAAATAGTATATTCAGTGTAGATATATTAGTAACTTAAGCACTCTCAGTTTTGGAATGGGGCTAATCAGTTTTGAAATGGGAAAAATTTTCTACTGCTTTGTGTTACTGTTAAAGTTTCAATCCTGCATGTGTATGCTGTGTTTGAATTGTTTGAATCCCCTGTGCCTTTCTTGCATGTAAAAAAAAATCTGGTAATTTTAAATTGCCAGTTTTGTTGACTGAAGGGTAGACAGTTCATTCTTAAGCTGCCTCTGCTGTGGGATGGGATACATATGCTGGGTGGACACATAATCTTCCAAGGAAGTTTTATGGCTAAATAGGACAAGAGGCTTTGTTATAAAATTAGACTGTTTAAGTAGAAGAAATGTGTAGACTTGGCTATGAGGAGTTGCATACAAAGAGTTGCATTACATATCTGTGAACTCTGAAGTGGATAATCTTTCCTGTATAAGGGTAATTAGTTTTGTCCTGTAAAGAACCTATTCTGTTTCTGCCCTAAAATAACACCTGATGCTCATAAACAATAAAAACTTACAGGCTTATTTTTCAAAGGTTTTTTCAGCAAAACTGTTGAACTTTGACTGAGTTGGCAATGGGTTTCTCTTTGGGTATTTCTTGGGTAGCAATGTATTATTCAACAAGCCATCTTGTTCCCTTTCTTGATTTCTTGGCCACTCTTAGAACTGCTGATGCTCTGTACCATCCCGGCTCATTGCAATAAGTTCAGCCCTGCAACAACAGTGGGAATAAATCTTTAAATGTGCCTAGATCCTGTTATAAAAACAAAACTGTTCTGTGAATTTAGAGCTGAACTCTGAAGACCTTATTTTGTAATCACAGTATTTATGCTGATGCCTGAATAAGTTTTTCCCAGTATAGTCCTTGGACTGTTCTTCAGTCAAAGTGGTATTATTTTGCCTTAATGTAATCAGGACCAGGGCAATCATTATCCTCCTGTCCTGGCCACCCCTCAAATCCTGTGTCCAGTTCTGGGCCCTCACTGCAAGAAAGACATGGAAGGGCTGGAGCATGTCCAGAGAAGGGCAACAGAGCTTGGGAAGGGTCTGGAGCACAAGTCTGATGAGGAGCAGCTGAGGGAGCTGGGAATTTCCAGCCTGGAGAAAAGGAGGCTAAGGGAACAACTTCTCAGTCTCCACAATTCCCTGAAAGGAAGGTGTAGCTGGGTGGTGCCATGCTCTTCTCCCAGGGAACAAGTGACAGGACAACAGGAAATGGCCTTGAGTTGTGTCAGGGAACATTCAGGTTGGACATTGGGAAGAAATTCTTCTTGGGAAGTGATCTCAAGCATTGGAATGGGGTGCCCAGGGAGGTGGTGGAGTCCCCACCCCTAGAGGTGTCCAGTGAATGGCTGGATGTGGCACTCAGTGCTCTGGTCTGAGAGACAAGATAGGGACTGGTCACAGGATGGACTTAAGGTTGGGGGTCTTCTCCAACCTTAATGATTCTGTGACTTGTAAAGGAAACTTTAAGCAATAATTGTGTCACCCAAGTTTCTAGAGCATCAATATGCCATGAGCAGTTGGTTATAAAGGGAATACAGGCAGAAGTAGGCAAAGTACATGACAAAACATTAGCTTAAAGCAGCATATATGCTTATATGGCAGGCATGGCTTAATAAAATATGTTGATCTATTGACTCTAACAGGTATTCTAGAAATGTAATGTTGATTTCTTCTAATCAACCTTCTCCTTCAAGTGTGAAAAACATCCTCTGTTTGTTCTAGCTTCTCTAGGCAAGTGTCAGCCTTAATTAGAGTGGCTTCAATCTTGTTCAAATGTGCCAGAAGAGGTTTCTATAAAATTTGGTATTAAACAACTAAATTTGATGATATTATATGTGTTATCGAGGTATTGCAGAAAGCCACTTTGACCACCAGACTTTTAAGCAGGGAAGTTGTGATGGAGATAGTAGTGATGCAGGGGGCAGAATCCTTAATTACATATGGTTTACTCTAAAAAAAATCATGGCTTTAAAAAATATTTTTATTGTCTTTTTACAGAATAGCAGGATTGCTGACTTTTTTTTTTTATTTTATTTTTGTCTCAGTTTGAGACAATTTAAAGGAGAACACTCTGGAATGAGTTGCCTCCTCTAAAAGGTTCCAACAATTCCTTTCCAGCAATAGAAAATGAATACTAATAGACGAAAATAAAAAAACCACACAACAGTTTATTAACAAACAGAATGCCCACAAGGAAGGAAAAAGTAAATAACTGCTAGATATCAAACTGTTAGATTTCACCCCCCACACCCTAGAACAAAGACCCAAAATGCCAGAGATTATCTGCTCTCAACATGCAATCCAGGATGGTGTCAGCTTCCATCTTGGGAAGGCAGAAGCTTTCAGGGAGCAGTTCCAGCAGCAGACGGAGGCCCAGTGGCTCATCTGTCACCAGCCTTCTCCCCAGGACAAAGTACAGCAGATCCCAGCAGGTAAAGCAGCTGGGCTGGGGCCTCTCAGTGTGTTTTCTTCCCAGCTCGGCGTGGTTCATGGAGTCTGGCTTGCATCGGAGTAGGGCAGCTCTACTCCTGCTGACACAATGTCCCTGTCCTGAGACCAGGAGCTGCTCAGTTCACCTTAAGGCAGCCCAAAGGCTGCTACTGCAGCATCTCTGAGCCAAGGAAAGGAAAAGCTTTTTGCCTGGGCCAAAAACCAAACCAGCCCAGCAAAACCCACACTGCACAGAGCCATGAAAATTCTGGGCAGGAGCTTTTAAAAATGCTCGTACAAAAGCAAAACTCTTCATCCCCCTGGTCCCCCACACACCAGGTCTTGGGCTAGAGGGTCTTAAGGATACAATACCCATTTTTGGGCACAGACCTGAGGATTGTGGAATACACTATCGTAATAAATCACTCTAAGACAATTTTTGTGACAGTGCAACAGCTTAGTGTAAGTACCTGCAGACAAGATCATCTAATCCCATTTTCATGAAGGAGCTAACCACTGAATTGTGAATATTGGCTCATGTACTGAGCTTTCCCTTCTTCTGATGCAAAGCCGCAAGTGTTTAATCAGGGAAACACTTCAGAGGATGTGGCTCCTAAAACATCTTTCCTGTGGAAAGCTGTGATGATCACTGAGTTAAAATTTATGCTTGATTTAAAAATAGATAAGGCATAGAGTTTGTTTATTCCTGCTTCCTGTGTAACTTTCCAGTGTTGTTCTAATGTCTTCTAATCTGAACCTGTATGTTGCTTTGATTGTGTAGATTTTACTGTGATGAAGACTGTAGTGTTTTGTAGTTGGGTTTTTTAATTTTCTTTGTCCCCTTTAAGGAAAACTTGGCATCTCTTATACTGTGACCTATTGTTCCTAGCTCTACCTTCCGGAGGATTTCTTCTAATCAACCTTCTCCTTAGAGTGTGAAAAACATCTTCTGTTTGCTGTAGCTTCTCTTGGTATGTGTTAGCCTTAATGGAATTAGAGTAGCTTGTCTTGTTCAAATATGCCAGAAGATGTTTCTATAAAATTTAGTATTAAACAACTAAATTATCTATTAAAGGCCTGTAGAATTAAAGTTAAAAATATGCATTCATACTGTAAGCTACAAAGTTGATTGAAGATACTGGTCATCAAACACAGCTGTTAGTTGCTTCTGCCAGGAAGGGACTATTGAGCAACCTTGGCAATGTAAAAGAACTTGTGCATGAAAATGGGATGAGCAATTTGGCCATTGCATTTGGATTTTAGGAAGGGTTCACAATATTCTTTTAGCTGTGAGAACTGGTAATCATTTTCCCTGCTCGTATTGGCAAAGAACCTGGTCTTTAGTCTGGAGGACAAAAAGCTTACAAACCAAGTTCAGTGCTGTCTAATAGGATGCAGTCCTAAAATTCATGGTTCAAGTGACATTTACACAAGTGAAACCACCACTCCCACCCCCAGTTACTGGAAACACCTCAGAAGTCCTAAACTCACAAAGCATTGCACAAGACCCTTGCTGAGTATTTAGAGAGCAGCCTACCAGTGTTAGAAGGACCCTTTTTTTTCTTTTAAATGGGCATGTTAAATAGAATGAAGTCACAGTAGTGTGTCCCAAAGTCAGAAAAATTGAATGAGATTTGAACAAGGCATATTTGAACAAGGGCATGTGTAACGCCCTTTTAAAAACTCACCTCAAGGAGTTACACACATTGCATATAGGAGTATATTCTAGGTCAGTGTTTGCTTCAGAGAGAATGGGGCTTTAAAAAATTTGAAATTATTTCAGATGTTTTATCTCCTTCATTGGTGGAACACAGTAGGATATAATGTGGCAATGCTGACTTGGTCATTGTACTTTGCTGCAAATGAGACATTTGTCTGTAGTTAGACAAATTAGCTATCCTGCCTGCTATTTGAGATGTTTGCTGTGCACAATTCTGGTTAGTTAGCTACTCCTATACCTTTAGAAGCCAGAACTTAATACAGTGTTGTATGTACTCATCCTCTTGTTATGTGTGTTTTGTAAAAATATTGAGATTAATCAAAAAGGTGTTGAGAAGTTCCATTTGAGAGGGACTGAGGATGGCAGACAGGTTGAAACTGGATGATCTTTAAGGTTTTTTCCAACCCAAATCATTATATGATTCTGTGATGCCCAAGAAATTTGGTTCCAGCTTAAATTAATTGGACTAACTACAGGATGAGACACCTCCTCACTTTACCAATGTATTTACTTAGAACAATTTTAAATTATACTGTCAAGGTGTTCCTCCTAAATATCTGGAAACATGCTCCAATAGTAAGGGAACTTGTCTGACTTCACTTGTTCTGAATGGGCAAGGACTCCAATTTCATATGGAGTATACTGGAATTGAAAGTAATACTGGTTGATACAGTTTGAAAGTAAACAAAATCTGTTTTCAGGATTTTAAGATAAATAATGGGGGTATTTATAGGTTTATAAATGAGGTGACTTCATGAAAGTGTTTATTCTTTCCACATTGTTTGGCAATTCCAGCAAAAGTCACTTAAAGGTTATAGGAGACTTCAGAGAACTTTATCGCAAATTGGGGGCCAGAATGGTTGTGTTCATTTGGGGAGTGGTGGGGTATTGTTTGTTTCTTCTGGTTTTCCAACTCTCTTGTGTTTCAGAGCTGATTTTGCTGTTGATGTAAATCAGTCTTGGTACTGTTGACTTCAGAGGAACACACTGGTTTGCAAGCTTTATTTTGCACATTTAATAACATTATGCAGTTTCACCAGGTGTTTGCACAGGGAAGTGTTTCTGCTGGATTGTTACCCCCTAGAAATGCAAAAGGAAATCTGTTTGTTCAGCTTCAGCTTTGCACTGTTTGATATGAGGGGGGTGGGACAGCAGTGGTAAGGGGCTTATACACCAGTGGCCTATTCACACAGTCTTTTGAAAAATGGTGGCACTAGACACATGTTCTCAGCATCTTGATGCATCTTAAAATAAGCAAGAGCTGAAGCAGCTATAGGCTCTCACTGCATTTACAAGCTGTCTTTGAGCTGCCAATGAGTTGCTGTGGAAACCATTGCTGGGCAGGACCAGGAGATGGCTGGAAAATAGGCCTTTTCTGAGAGCCTGACTAGTTTAAATCCCCATCCCCCATTTGCAGAAGCTCCCTCTGAATTGCCATGGAGACAAGAGGAGTACTGGTGTTTTGAGACTTGCAAAAGTGCAAGCTATAAATATTTATTTGGCTAACAGCATATGCTTTCTGTGGTGTCTCTCTGTTGGAATAAACTCCATGCTACATTGAACCTTTGCAAGTTGCGCATTCTGTGCATTCAAACCCTTCCTCTCTTCTGTGTGAGTAGAAAAGAAGGAAGCAATATAAACATTGAAGGGAATTAAATTTTACATTTTGATTATTAATTATAAAACATTAAATTATAATTTTTCCTCAGTATTTCCCCCTCTCATGCAGTACTCATTCAGTGTCGGGGACTACTGAAAGCACTCAGGAGGCTGTTGAGTTTATCTAAAATTGTTGTACCTCTGTGTTCAGTTTTTCAGAAAGGGTGACCTAAATAATCTCTTGCTTTCTTGCCCTGTGCCACTTGACTTTTTTTCCCTTCCACTTTCTTCTCTACAAGCACTTCAAGTTTTTTGTTTCCAGAGCCAACTGTCCTTGGGGGTCTGAAATGAAATTAACCTTAAATTCTTAGGACTCCCACTGATAACATCAGATAATTGGCTCTGAAAACTTCAAAAGTCTTAACAAAAGTCTTTTGTTAAGTTACTTTTACTTTAAAGTTTTTTTCCTTTTTTTTTTTTCCCTTAACTTGAAAACTAAGACACCATGACGGGTGTGCTGGCTTTCCAGATTTCACTTAACAGTCCCCACAAAGCTAAGGATTAAGGTAACTGAGTGACTGAAATTGAGTTTCTTTTGCCTATTTTCCCCCAAGTGATGGGGGATAACTTCCTCTAGCTCTTGTTCAAAATTTGAGGTCTTAATGCTGTGTTTATGTTGTTAACTTAATCACAGGGTTGCAGAATTGTTTGGATTGAAGGGACCTTGATGGAGACTGAAATGTTATGGTTTATGGCTTAAACAACTTTATGAAGGACTTTTGCCTATTACACCAAGGCAGGGAAGGAGGAGAGGTTTTGGGTGTGTGGCATGGCCTCTGGCCAGATGCAGTGAACACCCATCCTCCACCGGGCAGACTGGCCCAGCTCTGGGGCCTCCCACCCCTGGAAGGCCACATCTGTGTCAGGGACAGCTGAGGGGGTGTCATGGCTCAACAAAGGCCCCCCACCAAAGGGGTCCCCAGACCCTGCACTGCAGGTGATCCCACATGATGCAACAGATCTGCAGTCTTGCAAGGGACAGTGTCAAACTTGGCCCCCGCCGGGAGGGTACCTGTGTATTCCCACCTGCCCAAATGTATAATTATCCATTGGATTCTACACTTTTTGGTGGGGGACCCTCACCACCAAGGAGACCAGATGGAGAGAAGCAGTGAGATGTTCTGGGTCCCTCAGTTTGGGAAGGACCTTGAGATGCTTGAGCGTGTCCAGAGGAGGCAACGAGGCTGGTGAGGGGCTGGGAACACAAACCCTGTGAGGAGGGACTGAGGGAGCTGGGGGTGTTCAGCCTGGAGAAAAGGAGACTCAGGGGTGACCTTATCACTCTCTACAACTTCCTGAAAGGTGGCTGTAGCCAGGTGGGCTTGGTCTCTTTCTCCAGGCAGCAACTGACAGAACGAGAGGTCACAGTCTCAAGCTGCATCAAGGGAAGTATAGGTTGGCTATTAGGAAAACGTTTTTCACAGAAATAGTGATAAAGTACTGGAATGGCCTGCCTGGGGAGGTGGTGGAGTCACCATCCCTGGATGTGTTTTTAAACAAAGATTGGATGTGGCACTCAGTGCCATGGCTTAGTTGAGGTGTTGGGGCATGGGTTGGACTCGATGATCTTCAAGGTCTCTTCCAGCCTAGTCATTCTGTGAATCCTGTGAGGCATGGCAAGAAGGGAGCCAAAACAGGTGTGCTTAAATGGCATGACAATGGCAAAACTCCAGCTATCATCTGAGTGCCTTGTGGTGGGTGGTTCCATGGCTGAGAAGTTTGCATCAGCACCTAATCGTGTAGCTGAGGCTGATTTACCCTGAAGTGGTCACGTCTGAAGGATGCTAACACCAAACAGATGTCTGGTTTCTTATTCTCTTTCAGGGACTTCAGGAGGAGAATTGGCTTTATTCTTGAGATGCTGGACTTCCTAAATTTACAGTATCCTCAGAAACCCTTTGTTAAACTTTGCTTTAGACCACCTGTTGTTTAGAACTTGGCAAAACAAATGCAAGACTGTTTTTTCTCTTGTACTTATAACTTTGTTTTGATTCTGTTCTCATGTAATTTCTTCCAGGCACACTGTTTCATTTGATTTGACTAATATGTTTTTCCTTAATGATCCGTCTAGCTGGTAGTTTCAGTTTACAGTTGTGAGCCTTTATCAAGTGGAAAGTGTGTTTTTTTGGAGTTCACTTCTAAACAAACATAGCTACTGATATGTAAAAGCAGGTTTTTTTTTCTTTTTTTTTTTTTTCTGGTCTTTAAAAAGCAGCCTGGATAAAAGGTTTACTGGTACAGTAATATGTCATCTTTTCACTATAGCTCTTTATATGGTGAATTAAAATCCAAAGCTGAAGACTTGGATTCTGAATATTTGACACAGACATGTCTCAAAGGATGTCTGAGCGGAGAGATGCTCTAACTTTAAGGACCTGTCCTATCTTTCTGCTTGATCAGAATATATAATGGTTTTAATATGGTCAGCTGTCTCTGCACTGCCTTACATTACTGTTTGAACTCTACAGCTTCTTGAAAAGGGTTGTGTATATGTGTGGTTTGTGTATGTGAGGAGGAGGGCTGTGTGTATGTTGAATTTCTTTCTCTCCCTTTCTCCCCCTCTTTCTCATATTTTCTACTTAATTGTATTGTATAATAGAATCTTCGTGTATTCTATTAATCCCTTGATGTAAGGGTAAATATGGAGACTTTTTGCAGTTGCAAGCTCCCAATAAAAAGCATGCAAAGTAATTCTGTAATGACTTCCATAGTGGAAGGTAAATACCATGGTCCTGCCCCAGAAGTCATAAAATGTGTTTTCTTTTTGTGGCTTATTATTCTGTGAATATTTTGATCATGACAGTGAACTGCATGACACCTGTATTAATGAGGAGGAGAGAAATTTCTGGGCCCATGAAACAGAGAATGTAATACAGTGGTGAATTGCATGTACTAGAGCCATCAGAAGAGGCTGTTGAGACAATAATTTATGAATGGTTTTATCCACACACTGGACACCTAGAAAGGCTTCCTTTTGAGGTGTTATCAAGCGTTAGGTGCTGTCAGTCTCAGAATAAAATACTCCTCCCCATCATGAAGGAAGATGTTATTTCAATAGATAAATGTGATTGTTAACTATTGGCATCTAGAATATGGGGGAAGAGGGGGCAAGAAGGGTATTGTTCTAGAAATATGGTTTGGGTAAAAGTCACGTGGTTTTTTTTCCCATAAATCTAAATAGGACCTAATAGTTTAAAAAGAAAATTACTTACTGATTCCAGGCTATTCTAGACCCAGCCTGAACAAAAAATAAGGAGCTGGGCAATGTATGGACTTGCAGGAGAAATGATTGCTTTGGGAGGAGCTGGAGAAATGGTTTCCTGCTCTGGTTTCAACAGGGTGTGAGGGGGCTTATACAGAGGATTTTTAAAATTTCTTTCTTTAAAGTTCAGTAGGAAAGTTTTCTTTCTTGGAGGGATGGAAAAATTTCTAAGTGCTATTTGTAGTGCAAATATTTTTTTGCTATTTCAGTATTCTCAGAGTACATAAATGTCATTGCTAGAATTCTTCATGTCTTATTTATTTCAAATTATAAACTTCTGATTATAACTTTTGGGGTAACATAAAGTGGATAAAATTGAAACATATTGCAGACTATAAACAATTTGGGTCTTTTGGTCATGTGCACATGTGAAAGCTCACTTTACACTGTGAGGTGACGCTGTGTTCTTTTAGACACAAGAATTGTTGGACGTGCACTTGGAAGGGGATGTGAGATAGCAGGAAAGCACCACAGAGAATCCATGTTGGAGCAGGCTCCTGGCAGTAACTGTGACCTATAGAAAGCAGCCCATGCTGGAGTAGGGGAGAGCATGCAGAGGAGGGAGCAGCAGAGAAGAGCACATTCCCACAACTGCTGCATTTACTCTGTTTTAAACTGGCAGTAAATTTAATTCTTTTTTCCTAAATTTAGTCTGTTTTGCCTGTGATGGTAACTGCTAACTAAACTCCATGACTCCCTGTCTTTCTATTGACCCATGAGCTTTTTAATCTTATTTTCTCCCTGGTCATGTTGAGGAGGAGGAGTGAGAGAGCAGTTGTGTGGGTGTCCAGCAGCCACCCAAGGTCAAGCCACCACAATATACAGTGAATGAACTTCTTGCTACAGTGCCAGGGCCTCAGATACCATTTCTGAGTGTTTCTCCATGGCTCAGAGGCAATGGTTATAGATACCTGTAGAACTGTAATTTGTATTTTTAAAGGATGCTGAAAAAAACTCTAGAAAATTAAGGAGGAAAAAGGCCATAGGAACAGAATGAATGAAGATTCAATTCCCTGTGTTGTGTTGGAGTTAAACTGTAAGGAATGATCTTTAATTGAGAAGAAAGCTGTGATAGGGTACTCTGGTGTATGGGATCAGTGCTGTTTAATGTCTTCATTATTGACATAGACAAAGGGATCGAGTGCACCCTCAGTAGATTTGCTAATGACACCAAGATGAGTGGTGCTGTTGCTGCACTTGAAGGATTTGATTGTCATCCAGAAGGACCTGGATAGCTCCAGAAGTGGCCTGTGGGAATGTCATGAGGTTTAAAAAGACTGAGTTCAAGGTGCTCCACCTGGGTGAGGCCAACCTCTGGTATCAGTCTAGGCTGGGGGATGAACAGAGCAGCCCTGCAAGAAGGACTTGGGGGTGCTGGTGGGTGAGAGGCTGCACTGGGAGCCCAGGAACCCCCTGTGTGCTGGGCTGCCTCTAAAGCCCCATGGGCACCAGGGAAGAGAGGGATTCTGTCCCTCTGCCTGACTCTGGTGAGACCCCACCTGAAGTGCTGCATCCAGCTCTGGGCTCCCAGCATAGAAAGCACATGGACCTGTTGGAGCCAGTCCAGAGGGCCACTAAAATGATCATGGGGATATGGCATGCCTCCTGTGAAAATAGTCTGAGAAAATTTGGGTTGTTCACCCTGTGAAAGAGAAGGCTCTGGGAACACCTCATTGCAGCCTTTCAGCACTTACAGGAGACCTATAAGAAAGATGCAGACAAACTTCTTAGTAGGGCCTGTTGTGGGTTAGGACAAGGGGTACTGGCTTAAACTAAAAGAGGGTTGATTCAGACTAGATGTCAGGAAGAAAGGTTTTACAGTGAGAGTGGTGAAACACTGGCACACATTACCCGAAGACAGAGTGGATGCCCCATCCCTGGAAATACTCAGGGTCAGGCTGGACAGGGCTCTGAGCAACCTACTCATGTTGAAGATGTTCCTGCTCATTTGCAGGGAGCTTGAACTAGATGACCTTTAAAGATCCCTTCCAACACAAACCATTCTGAGATTCTATGATGGTATCTTAGAAACAAATCTTTGAGCACTGAAAGCCCAAATGGACTCACTCAAGGCATTAGTGAGGCACTAACTTCAACAAAAGTAATCATCTGTTAAAAGAAAGCCATAAGAATCAAGAGATTGTTAATTTGTTTGTGTCTTCAGGTCAAGACTAGATATTCATCTGCTCGGCTGGGGTGTGTGCAACTCTTCCCCCATTAAGCAGGGGAAAGAGAAATTTAAAATTTAGGGATGGACAAAGGGGGTCTTGTGTGCTTAAGAACATCTAATCTTGCTATTTTCCTGGTTTCTGTCAGTCAAAAGAAGATTATTTTTAACCAAGTCAGCTTTCTAAACATTGATGGAAACAGGTTCTCAGTTCTTGTCCATACCCACTATAGCAATTGTTCAGTTGGCTGATGCAGACAGAGGAAATAGACCACATTAGGAGTGTCTGTGCTGTCTTCAAAACTAGTACTTCAAAACCAAGAGAACTTGAGATGCTTTTGGGGAAAAAAAAAAAAAAAAACAACCAAAAAAGTAGCCCTGTGTAAAGAACTGTGTTCAGTTGCTGTTAAGCACTTGCTAACCTGACGTGGATTAATTGTAATACCTGTGCCCAACTCCTGGTAGCTAGGTGGGGGTTGGTGTAGGTCTAGTGGTTATTTCACTTGTTCTTTCTGGATTATTTAGTGTTCCCAACACATGAGTGTGAAGAATCAGTTAGATTTTGAGTTCTGTCTCAATATTGTTTGAAATTACCAGAGGTGTGTGGAGAGGGGCTGTACAAGTGCTACTTGCAGTGTTAGCATTCAGGAACACATAATCATGGAATGATTATATGCAGGTGCTTTTATTTAAGAGCTCTGAGTGTCAGGGGTACCCAGATCCAAATCTGACTCCAATATGGTTTCAAGCTGAACATGTTTTGTATTCTATCGTTATATAACTTACATATTAATTATTAAATTTACATTGTTCTATTGTATACATTGATTTCATCCAAGCATGGCTTTCTCGTGATCTCCCTCAAACCCTCAAACATAGTTTCTCATGACTCTTCTTATGATTAAATAATTACATCTAATTATTAAGTAATCATCGCATCTAACAATCATATCATTTATCATATATTGATTACAGAGGTGCAGTTTCACATGATTTAGCAAACACAAGGCCTGACATTTCCGAGGGCCTACCCTTAACATTTTCCCAGGGCCTACTAAGCCTAACTCTCTTTCTAGCTCCCCGACTTTTCTATGATTTTAAAATCTTTCACTACCAGCAGGAGGCAGCTAGGAGAAGATGGAAAGCCCTGTCTCCCAGGAGCCTTTGCCTGGCAGCCATCTCACATACAATGGGCAGTCAGTAGGAGGCCACCAAGGACACTGACCTCCAGAGAGGTTCTGCAATCAGATGGTGAAAGGACATTGGGCTGCAGTGGAATGTTGGACTGGGCCAATGATCTCCTCTCAGCATTGCAGACCTTGGGAGGAGCCAGAGGGTATAAAAGTAACTGTGTCACAACCTTCGGAGCTTTTCATCATTTAGCCCTGACTAGCTGGTTCTTTTGCCACCGTTTTTGCCTTCACTGGCCCTTCTTTACCCTCACTCTCTTGCTGTCCCCCTCCCTGGCTGGACACTTGCTGACCACTTTCTGTGTCCAGCCCTACCACTTGGTCTCTCTCATGTGCTCCAGCTGTCCTGCCTGCCTGCATTCCTGCCCCATGCCTGCCTTGTTCCCACCTGAGCCACCTGCTTCCAGCTCTGCGTCGCTGACCTAGCCTGTCGCCATGGTCTGCACCATGACCCTGCCCAGGCTTCTGCCCCTCCTGCTCCAGTGCCTGCTCACCTCATGTCTGGCTGCCTGTTTGTGCAGGAGCTGTGCCTTTGCTCCAGGAGCTGCAAAGGCTTCTCCCAACGGGACATGTGCCCACACCTCCTGCCAGCTGGACATCCACAGCCCACTCTGAGGTTCTGCTGCTGACACCCATTTTTTCCTCCCAGTTGCCCCCTCTCTCTTTCTCTGCCCATTCTTCTTCCTTCTCCATGCTCATTTTCTGTCTTTTCTATTATTCCTTAGTAAGGCAACATCCTTTTCACTACCAATAAATGGTTCTCAGATAGAATACTTGCCTCGTTTCACACAATTCCATCTTCAACCGTCTGTTTTAGAAGAACCCCCTGCAGCTCCCCCAACAATAAGATATCCAAGAGTGTATGGAGATTTTTTCTTTCTTTGAGTTAATAAATCTTCATTATCTTCCTTCCCATTTCAAGAAGAATTTGAGATAATTGCCAATTACTGTACTTTTACCCTGTAGAAACTGTAAGTGTTATTCATCAGAAAATATGCATGCCTTGTAATAAGAATGTTATGGAAAATACACTTATGGATTAATAGATGTCTCCCCAGTTATAAACAGACATTACCATAGCATAAAATGTTTACTGGTTATATAGAACTTCTTACATGTTAATATCATTATGGCATTGTAAAAAAGAATTAATTATATTTTACACATGCCAGAACCTGGAGAAAAAAGATGAACTGTTCAAGGCCAGCCCTGGTCTAGCTCATTGTTTGTACGCTTTCTTGTAGTGAATGTCTAACTTGTGCAGTGTGAGGAGGTCTCAAAAATGTTGCTTGTAGCAATGTGCTTTGTGTGAAATCACAAATGTTTATTGCTGAATTGTCTTTTTTTGCAGATCCTGATGTGTCTGGAATCTCCATTGAAACAGATAACAAAAATGTAAAAGCAGAGGAGTTTAAAGGTACAGTATGGGCAATGTTGTGATAATTTTTAATATATACACAATATATGCAAACTGTATATACAGAAGCTGTGCAGCTACTGAGGTTTTCTTCCTCTTTCCTGAGGGGTCTTGTGCCTACTCTCTCCACTGATTCTGTGTTATCTTGGTCTTGTCCCCATTTTCTCTTACTCAAGGTGGGGTTGACCTAGGTGCTTGCCAGAGATCCTCTCCAACCCCACCTGTTCTGTGGTTCTATGACTTGTTTGTCAGTCCTGTAACTTCTGCCTGCTTTCCTTCCATACAATATTATGGGAGCTGATGGAAAGGAGAAATATTAAATATCTTTATAAATAACAAGACAGAAAAGTGAAGGACTAGAAAGAACAGATATAAGTTACTTAATTGTAAGTAACAATAATTTAATGGCTATTTTTATTTGTCAGTAGCTGTAATGGCTATTTACAGAGTTATATATGTATATATATATATATATATATATATGTGTGTGTCATATATAAAACAGCAAATTACATCCAAAAATGTGGTGGAGAACTTACAGAGGCAAAGAGGAAAACCTCTTTGCTGGGTAGATGAGAAAGTAGTGTAGTGTGAGGTTTGTGGGTTATGTGGGTTTGTTTTTTATATTTGGTTAGAGTGGAGAGAGGTGGGAATTTGGGATCAAAAAAACTGTTCTCTGAGCTTTAAACATTATTCAGCATTTTGAGGTAATAATCAAATATTTTAGAGGTCTCTAAAACTGTCATCTGGACTTCTGTTAAGTATTCTTCTCTTGACAGAATGCATTTAGAGCTCAAGGCAGCCAAAACCAGAGAGAAATGCTTCAGCTAATATTACAGCTTGATTAGGTTCTGTCTTTTTATATGGTATATGGCTTGCATTTTTTCTTTTGTTATTTGTGCATTGAATGGAATCAGTTTAGCACAGCCCAGATGCCAAGCCAAGTTCTCCATGTGTAGCAGCACTAAGAGATGGCAGGGCCAATAGACAGCTATTCCACTGAGTGCAGCTGGTCTGAAATGCATTTTCCTTTTCTCCTCTAACTCCTCTGACTGTAGAGGAGGATGGTCAGGCACTGGGACAGGCTCCCCAGGGGAGTGGTCATGGTACCAAGCTCAAGGAGCATCTAGGTGACACTCCTAGTCATGGTTTTGTTTTAGGTATTTCTGCAAGGAGCAGGGGCTTGGGCTCACTCATTCTTGGCATTCCTTCCAACTTGAGATATTCTATAATTCTATCACCAATGATAGCCTCCAGACCAGATGTAAATCCAAATTAAATATTGTGCAGATCTCTCCAAGATTCCAGAGGGCTTTTGCAGGCCTAGCAGTACCAGTGCTGATGCACAGTATCCTGTGGACCTACTTTAATGCAAGTCTGGAAAATACCTCTCACTGACTCCATTATTATGGGAAAAAAAGTGGCAGAGGGGAGCTATAACTAGGGACAATTTTATTATCTCTCTGTTCTGTGCACACTCCCTTTCTTCCATGCATTCCTTTTCTCTGAATAAGATTAGTGGGTGGGCATCAGTGCTAGGGTTTTTTTTCTGAAACAAAAACATGTGGGATGCAAGAAAGGGGCAGCTCATTTGAGACAGAGGTGACTTGTTCAGCTGAGAACACTTCAGCTGAGCTGTCTCTGTGTCAGCTAAGAGAGACCAGCTCATTTGACAAGCCAGCTGACACTAGGCCAGTAGCAAAGGCAAGCTGAGCTTGAATGATGGTTTTTCTTTGTTAGAAGGATACAAAAAACAAAGTGGGAAGGAAACTAGCAAATCTTAAGATTCAGGAAGCCTCCACCCATACACTCAACCTGAAGTCAGGAACCTCAGACTTCCTGAGTGCACAGTATGTTTTTTTCAAAACAGCCAGTGCACGTGTAACATGTTTCTGGCAAGGAACACCCTCCTGCCTCAATTTTTCTTTCAAGTCTGGATATTTTTTTCCCCTGTGAGGTATCACCAAGGCTACCAGTCTGGGTTTTTCTTTTCAGAGCAGACCTAGGAAATCAGATTCTGAAGGGCAAGGAAGTAGATCTGTCTGTAGCTCCTAATTACCTTCCAGCCTCATTTGTTTAGACTGGAAAGGAGCATGATGGTTGATTATGTTTGAGCAGTCTGTGTTGGCATTATGAAAGCTAGACAGGCCTTGTCAAAACTATAAAGGCTTTTGCTCTGAATATTGTGGCCTGTATTGGAAAATTAGTAGCTTACAGGTAGCAAGGTCTATATTGCATTTGTTTCTTTAACCATCTTACTGCAATATTTTTCATCTCCATTAAATTATACATTTAAACCGAAAAGCTATTGATACTGAATTCAGAATGGTAACTCAAAAATATGTTTACAACAAAGCCAGAGTCCCCCTTTTTAGGGATGATCTGCACAGAATTGTTTAAACTAAAATGAGGGTAGTAATAAAAAATGTAATTGATAAAGTAGATATTCCCATGTTAGATGGGGAAAGTAATAAACCCTATCCAGCATGGGAATCCCCAGCATCTGAAGTTTGACCCAAAAGTCACTGAAGTATAAGAAAATTACTGGTTTCTTTTTCCCCACTGTGTTTGTGTAAATCTGGAGAAGCATCACTTTGAGAAGTAGATCTGGCCATTGCCGACTGTACAAGTTCTTTTGAAGGATGAACATGAATTTTATGGAGCCTGAATGTATATCAACACAATACTAAAATCTCTAATTTTCCCTTTTGTCTTTATTTTTTTTTCTTCTCTATAGAGGCTATTCTTAGTTGCAAACACAAATTTTCGAAAGGGATGAGTTTAAGAATAGAGTGGAAGAAAATCCAATCTCAAGGAGTCTCATTTGTCTACTACGATAGTGAATTTACAGGTACAGTACTGCAAAGGGATGGTTTAACATGTCATTCTCTAGCATAGCTATTGACTCTTTCTTGGGGAACAACACCAAGAATAAGACTGAACAAGAAGGCTCTTAACTGTTCATATAGAAGAGCTGTCGTTTTGAGAAAGAGAATCCTTCTCTGGGGAAAAAAAAGGCATTTCTTTCTAAAATCATCAATTATTAGTTACCTTTTAATTAAGTTAAATAGAATAAAATTAAAGACTAAAAAAAAATGGTACTGCAGATTTCTTGTGATTTTTCAACAATGAAATTACATGCAGATGTAAATTCCCCTAACTACTGCAGGCTCTGCACTCCTATCCTAAAAAGAGGTTTCTGAAGCCTCCTGTAAAGCAGGAGGCTTAGATATGAATAATTCAGCATTTTTATATACATAAAATATAAACTCAGCTGTATATTATAAATTATTTGTATTCTTTTCAGAAGAAGAATTTCTCTTTGTATGTTTTGAAAAGGACTTACTTAAGCTTTATGTGTTGGAGAACATATGGGTCTCTGTTACATTGAACACAATAAACGAAGGTTGAGAAGTAAAATAGAAGTACAGAGATTTTGTTAGTTAGTAGAGCTTGCAGATGTGTTGACCTTGATGAACTTGGGTTTTTTTCTGCATATATTTAATTTAGAGAAACACTGGAACTCATGCTTCTGTGTGTGCATGTAACTTTCATAATAAGCTGCACAATTACAAAAACTTCGTTATTGTTAGAAGTCTGATGACAGTATTTTTGCTAAATCCATCAAGTTTTTCTTGCCAAGTTAAAATGTCAAATACTCTGCTGTGGTCTCACTCACAACTTTAAGGTAATTAAGTTAGTGATTGCCATGTCTCCAGTGGAAAGGGATGTCTTTCAGTCACCTCACTACTGCTATACATATTTTCTTGAAACACCTGCAGAAAAATGCATTCCATCTTTGAAGTGGATAATGTATGGCAGATGGAGGTTTTATGAATTGAGGGTGGTTTTTTTGACTAAATAGAAGGTTCATATTGTTTTCAGAAGGGGATTACATATTGCTCTTTGCTGATAGGTAACTAACACTGAACAAATGAGCAATAGTTTCATGTACAATATGACGTAAAATATCAATAAATTGTACATGATTTCAGTATAAGCCAATGAGCCATAGATATTTGCTTCAGACTGAAAGAGGGGAAATTTAGGTTAGATATGCAGAGGAAATATACAAAGGAAGTTCTTCCCTGTGAGGATGGTGAGGCCCTGGCACAGGCTTGCCAGAGAAGCTGTGGCTGCCCCATCCCTGGAAATGTTCCAGACCAGGTTGGACGGAGCTCGGAACAACCTGGTCTAGTGGAAGGTGCCGCTGCCCATGGCAGTGGGGATGGAACAAGATGATCTTCAAGGTCCCTTCCAATCCAAACTCTGTGATTCTATGATTCTAAAAGCAAAGAGCAGAAACCTCTCTGTCTGTTCTCCCTGAAGGTGATCTTCGAGGCCGAGCAGAGATGCTGAATACAGGAATCCGAATTAGGAACGTGACTAGAAGGGATTCTGGGACTTACCGCTGTGAAATCAGTGCCGAGAGTGAAGAGGGGCAACGCCTGGGAGAGGCTACTATTACTCTCACAGTATTGGGTACAAACTTTACTACTTAGGCTTTTTAATGAAACTGGATGATGGGGTGTTGGGATGTTGAAGGTAGGGTTGCCCACTCAGTGTGTGGCTGCTGGGTTTTTGGGTCTTCTTCGGGCTGGGTTTATAAACACACTTGAACATTCTACAACATCACAAAACAGCTTGGCAAAAGTCACACCTGCATTAGAAAGGGACATAACTACGGTTTTATTAAATCAAAGTGAGTTTCAGTTCTCAAAACTGAAGCCGCTCAGTGACTGAGAATCTGGCTAAGATGATTATGGTGTTTGGCACTGGAAAGTCAGCATCTGTCAACACTTATCAAATATTCATAAGCAGAAGTTCGTTCCAAGATGCTACAGTCTCGTCCTGGTTTTGGAAGGAGAGAGTTTTTGTGCAATGCCAGCCTGAGAGCTGGCAATGAGTGGACTTTATTTACAGGAGAGATGGTGGTGCCTACTGGGAAGCACTTGTTCTTTGTGGGTCTTTGTTTTCTTTCCCAGTTAAGGAATTTATGGAAAAGTGAATACTGAGCACATTGTTCTCACCTTGGGTTTGGTATTTGTTGCACTGGATGAGTGGTAGAGGCCAGTAGTTTTCCTTTTTTACCTGTACAGGGACAAAAGAGAATACTTGCTTTTGTAGATTCTATATTTGTCCTATTAAAACTAATAATAATTGATCATTCAAAATTATACATAAAGTTCTTCATAAAAGATGATAAATGCATGAACTTCTGATTAGCATTAACAATGAGGTAACCCCAATTTCTTCTACTTTCTCGACAGCTTTCCTGTTTTAAATGTGGCTTCTTAATTTAAAGTTGAAGTCTTCAAGGTCAAAGGAGAAAGAGTGGGGGAAGATATGTGTGGCTTACAAACCTTTTTGAAAGTTAATGTGAATTAGTATTTCATTTGGTTTTCTTTATTTCTGCTTTTTATCTTAAAATCAACCAAGAAAAAACAATCAATACTAGTTAAGGTATCAGTTGTTCTTTTAATGTTCCACGGGTGCCTCTTCACCATTACTTTTCTTCTATATAATGTTAAGTACCAAAAAATAAAAAATTAAGTTTCTTTTCTGTTCACGTATTAAAAATCAAAAAAGAGATGTTCATCTTCATAGGTGAAGGAACAAACAGTTCTCCTGCATCTGTGTGGGTGAATGTTCGTTTTTAATTTAAACTAGCATGTAGTACCCAATTGGTTTTGGTCCTCAGACTGGGGTTTATAAAGTGCCTGTGATGACTGCCAGTATCTCAGTGAATCTTTCTGACATTCACGTCTCAAAAATTTACTCCTTTTAATACAAAAACTCTTTTTTCCTCTTCTTCACTTCTGTTTTTAAATACTAGGGTAGGGAAGGGGCCAATTGCTGAACTACAGATTCCAAGTTATCCCATCTCTGTCTGTGAACGAGGGGTTGCATACAAGAAACAAAGTGAAACAAACTCTCTGGGGTTGGATGAAAGTGAACAGATTGGAGAGAGGATGACACAGCATATGGTGGGGGGAGGCTGGCAGTAACCACCTCTTTCATTTTTAGCAACTCATAAATTTTACTGTGCTCTCAGTAGCAGGGTTGTGCCTTCCAGCCCTTCTCCTACACTTCATTTCATTGATGTAGTAGTTATCAAGTGCTCAGCTCCTCACAATGACTGTCAGCCTGCTCTCATGTTCTCATGATCCCATTAGTAAAGTTCTTAGAAATGCCCCTGCCCAAATCAAGGTGCAAACGAGACCAAATGCCAGTGACAATAGTATGGGGTTTATTTAATAGTAAATATATGAGAGAAGGAGAGAGAGAGAAATAAGAAATAGGTGGGAGGGACAGAGAGTAACAGGGACAGAATAAGGAAAATACCATCACTCCATGGATCCCAATGATGTTTCACTGATCCTCTCCAGCTGGTCTTCTTGGTGGTGAAGAAGAATCTGATTGGTTAATATATACTCAGGCTAGGTAGGAAAACCCAGACACCTCCCTTGGGAGGCAGGGGGAGTTTGCCACTGTCGCTTACAACAGACTCTGGGTTTGCTGCATCACGTGCAGTCCTGTGGTGCAAGGCTTCAGCAATGACACTGGGGAGCACTTTAGGGAGCCTTTGATGGATTAAGGCACCCCCTCAGCTGCCTCTCTCACGTGAATGTCCCGTGGATGTGGCCTTCCCAAGGCTGGGGATTCCATAGCCAATTTGTGTAAGGGAGGATGGGTTCCCTGCCCCTGAGCAGAGGTTACAACACACCAAAACTTCCTCCCCCACCTCGGCTGGGGGGAAAATCTGTGCAAACCTGCTCCCAACAAATGGGTCAGTGGGCTACTGTGACAGCTATAGCTGGTCTATGGCTGCACAGATAATTAGGCCATAGCAGATACCAACTCGACCAGCCTAGCTTGTTAGAGAATAAGGAGTAAATAAGGCCCCAGGTTTTAAGTTGATAGGCTGAATTCAAGTTCAAACAAGGGTACCCCAGCCAATCCCTTTGAACCAGGAATGCACCCATATCATTGGCCAGTGAGCTGGGCAGAGTTAAGACCTTTGACCAATAACATCTGTAAGAACAGGAAATTCAAAGCCCTCACAAAGAGGGCACACATCAATAAACTCTGGCTGTTGCTGTATGAACCTCGCTGTGTTCCAAATGTCACATTCCTGTCTCCACCATCAGTGACAGCCTCCCTCACCCAAAGCAAGCCTGAGATGATTCTTAGCATGGCTGCTGGGTATGGCTCACATTCTTTTCCTTGTTTACTTGCTTGTTTCAGGTGATTGAAGAATGAGTTTTCACTTTATTTAATCTCAGCACTTTGACTTTCAGTCCAAAGTCCCAGTCAGGTATCTTCAGGGAGGCTTCTTTGGTTGTAGCTTCTTTATACATTGTTATAATGGGCAAAACTTTATATCAATGTTTGAGGCATGAACTATTTCAGACTCTGACAGATGTGGACAGTATAAGTACATGTGTAACAAGTTCAATTTCACTGTCCAGTTGCTCCGACTACTCCAGTGTGTGAGGTACCCAGCTCCGCAATGACAGGAACGGTCGTGCAGATGAGTTGTAAGGAAACTGAGGGCTCCCCTCCATCTGAGTACCAGTGGTACAAGAATGGTGTTGCCTTGCTGGAGAAGACAGCAACAGGCAGTGCTAGAGCAGCAAACATAACTTACACCATGAATAAAAAGTCTGGCACTCTGGTAAGTGTAATAACCAACTCTGTCATAGACAGCTATCAAGGAGACCAAATTTACTGTTCAGTAAAATGATGCACAGGGGTCTAAATCCAAAAATTCACAAGGTCTTTGTTGGAGGTCAATGTCATGCTGAAATGTGCTGAGAGATGTAGAAGGAGGTTCTGCCTCAAACCAGTGACAAGCCATAGACATTGAATGATACACAAAGTGGGTGAGGTGCAAGGCTGCAGTAGTGATAACTGAGAATCTAGAAATGCATGACAAATTTTACCTTGTCAGCTGGTAAACTAGTGCCAGGTGAGAAAGAGGTTTTGGTATGGCAATAGATATATTTGACAGAACCTTAAAATTTGGAACAGTAGCTTCATACACTTCAAGGGGAGTGCAGCACTCAGGGCAGTACAGAATCTCTGCAATCCAGTGCCATTTACAAGTTCCCATCCAGGACCTGTGAAGTCACGGGGAATGAGTTGGGACATTTTAGTTGTAGTTTATTTTGTGGGTTGTGGTGTGAGGTTTTATTTTCCTTCAGAGCTGGCTGTCTCTGTCATTCTTCCCCCATTAGCTGATCCTTCAAAAGAACTTGATGCTACTTAGGGAGCTGAGATTTTTCAGAAGTAAAGAGTTGCTCTAGGAACACTACTCTTGGGCAAAATCAAACATGAAAACTGAAGTATGACTAAGCATTCGGATGTTCTGAATGCTCATCATGGAAATTAGGTGGACTACTAAAACTTACTAATCACTTCTGAAAATATCAAAGTATGGCATATATTAAAAAGAAACAGTTAAAAAGTCTAACAATTAAAACACTAGAAATACTGGAATTGACATGAGGTCAGTTTCTATCCATCTCTTTGTTACAGATCAAGTGAGAGCTTTAGAAAAGCCCTGCCTTAGGCTTAGATTTTTTGCAGCAGTTCTACTTAGGTGACCTGCACCTAAATCGCTCTGGCTCACAAGTTCTCAAGAGTGGACAGTTAGGTCTATTATAAAATGAGTTACTTATTGAATTGGCAGAAAGTAACAGACAAGAGTCCTTAAACAGTTATTTATTACACAGTGTAAAATAAAAGAACTACTAGTAGATTACATAAAACAGTGCATGACATTAAGGTACCTATATTACAGCTAGCAAGGAAATAGTGTAGGTTAGGAGTCAGTGTAACTTACCACGGAATTACTGATAGCCTACACAGAGTCCTTACACTCAGCCCCCAAGGAGAGAAACCACAAAGTGGGGTCCTGACTTTGGGGGGAGACCCCACACATTTCCAGGGAATGTGCAAAAGATTTCAGCTTTGTGAAAATATGGTGTAGCTTTTATAATTTGTAAAGTGAAGTGTATGTCAGAAATTCCAGCTTGTCTTTCCATATCTGCTTCCACAGCAAGATGTTCACTGTCAGCTGAAAGCATCAGTCCCATGGCGATGAAATAATTCACTACAAGATAAACTGTCCTGAGTGAGTTACTTCACCAAGGCTCCTGTGAGGCTCATGTGAGAGCAAGATGCTCTGAGTTATTGCACCAACTAACAAGTAACAGATAAGCTCTTCTGTAGGAGGGGGAGATGTCCTCCTGCTACACTCTCATTTTCATTTCATTTTTACAGTAGTAGTATTTGATAAATAGTATCATTTAGGATTTCTCTGTTGGAAGAAGACAAAGTGCATTTTTGGAGGGTTGAGAACCACCCAAACTCTTTACTTGTGAAAAATTTCAGTTAACAATGCATCGTAAGCAGTATGTGTCAAGTTTTTTGAAGGATCAGTTAATGGGGTTGTTGTTTTGATAAAATGAAGAAACTGTTTGATTTCAGCTATTGTAAAATTAGACCATATCTGAAAACGTGGATATTATTGGAAATTTCTGGTCCACTAAAAATTAATTTCCTTGTAGATACACTCCACTGAGTTAAATGTCATCTAAAGGAACCTCTTAGGCAACAAGCAGAAGTTGAAGGACCAGGGAATGTGACTAGGGAGCTGTTACAAGGTTGAAATGGACCAGAATTTCTTACTTGCCTTCAGGGTTTTTTGGGTTTCATTTGTTTAAAACAAACAAATCTACATTGACATGTCAAAATTTCTATCCTACAGGATTTTTTTCCCCTGTTCTGATAATGGTTTTGTACTCTTTCTTAACAGCTGTTTAATACAGTTACAAAGAATGACACTGGAGAGTATTTCTGTGAAGCCTCCAATGGGATTGGATTATCTCAAAAATGCTCAGTGAAGCGAATGCAAGTTGGTATGTGTTAAAGAAAATAATGGTGGAAGAAAGTCTTGCAGTAGGATTTATGTAATTGCATGGTATAACTAAGAATCTAAGACCAGATTGAATTAAATATTTTTATTTGATTGTGGCATTTGGGGGGAGGAGAAATAATAGGTTCCTCATCACAGTAATTAGCTTTTAGATTGCTAAACACTGAATTCACAGAAAAGCATCAGCCATATGAGAACTTTAATATTTCCAAATGCTTTTGTGGAAGGCTTACAGAAGAGTGTTCCAGTCTACTGGGGTGTTTTCTTCACATAAAGCCTCCCTTTTGGGATTCATTCATGGGAAATCTTAATGTAACAGTTTGTAATAACCCAAAATGTGTGAGGGGGTTTTTTTGCAAAATACACAACTGATTCTTGCAGATATCATACCAAAAAATGGTAGCAAATTCTAGTAACTACTGCAGGGAAGATCCTCTCCAAGTGTTCTGTAAAGCAGCACATGGAACTGCAAAGTTCCATATGGTGCTTTCATGGAACTTACCTGAAAATCACTGTGTCATGGGTTTTAATGCATTCTTGGTGGATTATGAGCAAATGTTCCTCAAGCTACTGAGATAGAATCACTTTGTGAAAATATGCACTAAGTCCTAAATTGCTGTCAGCCTAAATTGTACAAAAATTTGTTAGGTTTTGGGTAAAAATCTCAACCATATATTAAAAAATGCTTAAAGTTGGGATCCAAATAATTGGAAATATAACAAAAACCTATGAAAATGTTTCTGCTTCTTGATAATTTTGGTTTTCCTAAAATGAATGATAGTCTGAAGCTCTTAGTGAGTGTATCAGGATATGGGTGTGGTCTTTGTCATGGTTGAAGTCAAGGCATCACCTTCAAAATGAAAATGGCCAGATGTTTCAGTAGCCTGGTGTAGAGTTTAACTTCAGGCAACTCAGCTTTATTGTGTTGTATTTTTAAAGCGTTGCTATTTAAAAATTTTAAAATCACTGCGTTTAAAAAAACCCACTTGAAGAGTTCTTTAGAAGTGGAACTCAATTGCCATCAGCTGTTTCAGTTGTGTTAAGCAAATTAACTATGAAAAAACTTGCTTAACATTTACAAAAATGTCAAGATGTTTTTCCTCAGAGACATATGACTTGGGTAATACTTATCTGGGGTAGATATGATAAGGAATATGTATCCCTTGGCCCTTCTTATTCTTTTCTTACTTTTGACCCAAACTAAGCAGCTGATATGTACCAAGCACTTCTCTTGAAGTGGCTGTGGCACATTAGTGCTTTTTTACTGCTTAAATACATCTAACTGTTACTAATTAACTTATGCATCTTGGGCCAAAGCCCACCTATAGATACAAAAATGCCTGTGGTAATTAGGGAAAAATCCAGCCAGTGGAAATTTTTACAATTTAGAACATAGGACTTCTGCTTTATAATTACAGATGACCTTAATGTAAGCGGTATCATTGTGGCTGTAGTAATTGTGGCTCTGGTGATGGTACTGTGTGGCCTTGGAGTATTTTATGCCCAAAAAAAGGGCTACTTTGCAAGTAAGTAGAATAAAATCACTGCTTCCTTGAGTCAAAAAATGTCTTTGTTTAGCAGTGTTTCCATGACACTCTCTCTTGCCTAGAGAAGCTGTGGGTGCCCCATCCCTAGAAGTGTTCAAGGACAGGTTGGAGGGAGTCCTGAGGAACCAGATCTAGTGGAAGGTGTCCCTGCTTATGGCAGGGAGTTGGAACCAGATGATCTTTAAGGTCCCTTCCTACCTAAACCGTTCCATGATTTTATGATTCTGATGATGCCCTCCCTTCCATGAAGGGTCTAACTCCATGGTACTAAAGCTGGAGAGCATTAAAACAGCAATATTTTTTGCAGACATTTTTATTCTGCCAACATCAGCTGCAAAAGGTACTTTGCAAATGACATGGAGATGTTTGTGCAGTTGCTTAAGGCTACCAAACAACAACCTAGGGAAAGCAACGAGCCTGACTCCGGTTCTTGGAACCTCTCCATCCTAGTTTTGATAAGGAGTGTCTAAGAAAGGCAAAAGAAAAATTAAACCTGCTTTAGTCAACAGTGCCTGACCAACTAAGTTCTGATGAAAGGGAAACTAAATTAACTGTCTTCTTCCTCTGGGTCATGGAAAAAGTTTGCTTTTAGGGATTGCTGTATAAAGCTTGACATCCAGCAACCCTCTCTGTAGCCTTTACATTGGTACCTATAGGCTTGAGCACAGCAACAATAGATGCTAAACATTGGGATCTGAAAAGGTCAGCTGCCTGAAATTACCAGAGGCTACAGAGCTGCTCCTTAGAGTTCACTTGGAGCTTCATTTACCCTTGAAACCTAATCTTTCATCTGCCTAAACTCACTACACCAAAAAGAGACATTTGGTTCAGAAACTCCTTCTAGAAACTGAAGAGCTGAATATTATAGGAATAACTATTTCAAAGAACTTTAAAACAGCTTAGAAAACTGTTCTTGTGCTAATTCTTTTTTTTTCCTTTCTTTTTCAGAGGAAAGTTCTTCCCAGTAAGTATGCAAGCAGTACATAAATCACTGCAAACCTCATTTACATGATTTTTACAGCCTTTCTAATGTGATTTTTGTGCAATAGCTTTCTTGACACTGAGATATACCTGATCCTACACACTAGCTGGTTTCCTTAATAGAAACCAGTGTGCTGGTCAGAAAGTGAATCATTACATTACTGTGGTAAATACACAGAGATATGTCTTTTTACATAGTTACAGCTTACACTTCTAACTCAGCTATTTATGTGTCTCCTCTTCAAACTAGACAAAAGACAATCAGAACCAAATTGAACTGCTTTCATATCCATATCTCCAAGTTATTTCAGGAAGTGTATTGTAAAAATATAACTGGTAGAAACTTTCTGACAGTACCTGGTCTGTTCCTTTGATACAGATTTATTTCACTCAAATTTCTTAGTAGCAAGTCAGAATTCCCCAAGCTATTTTAGTTCTGGCCATGAGGTAGGCAAAAAATGTAACTGGAAGACTTGGAAAGACAAGCTAGAGAAGCTGTTTGGCCATGGTTTATGAGATGACTGATATCTAAAACCATTCAATGGATTTGTTATTGTAAGTTTTTTCTAAGAGTAGGGGAAAAATTCCTGAGGATTGCTGGAAATCTGGAAAAATGCATTCATTTATAAGGCTCCCAAAGGGGTAAACCCAACACCAGAAAAGTCACTTTTTAACCTGTATTCCTTTCCTGCTTTGTTAACAGAAAGAAGACAAACTATCAATCTACAAGTGAAAAGGCAAGTCTTTTGTGTTCACTAGTATGTTTTAAAAGCTTTAGATATTTTCAAAATTCCTTAGATCTGTAATGTCTTTCCACATGTACACAAACTCCTCACTCCTGCTGTGCCCGTCCCTGGCAACACTTTATCTGCATTTACAGCTTCCTATTGCACGGTCTTACGTGCAACGCAGGCTGCAGCTCTTTGCTCCATACTTTGCATCTTCTTGTACATATTGAATAACTAACTGAGACACAGTCCAAGACAGCAGTAAGAGAAAGATTGGGCCCTAACTCTTCTAAGAATAATGTGGGTCAAAAGATTTGACTAAATATGGAAGCTGAATTTACTACTTCCACCTCCCCTTCCTTGAGTCGGCTCAAAGGGCTTTAACTACATCTACATCGTTCCAGCTTTTCAGATTGGTGCAAAAGGAATAGAGTTCTAAGTAAAATTTCAACTAGGAGTGACTTAATATCACTATCTAGAGTTTAAGAACAAGAGGAGTTAAAGTAGCATGAGTAATACTGATGTAACCTTAAAAGATCCCTGAACACCACCCATTTTCTTAATCAAAACAGAACATACTAAATTGCATAAGCTTAATTCTTGACCTAGTATGTATATAAGAAATTTCCTTAAACCAACTGTTTGCTCTGAGTGAAAAAGATAAAGCTCTGAAGAGCTATGGTATCTGTTTATCATTGTTATTGCACTTAAAAATCAGATGCTCTGAACAGAGCTGTTTGATACCTGTGTTTATGAATAGGTTGCTACTTCTGTGTGGAGTGCATTTTGTAGACCTCCCATCTCAGAAAAGAATATTTACTAACAGTACATCAGACACATTTCTTGTCAAGCTCAGTGCCTAAGTTTCTTCTGAAATGTACACTAATATTAACCTGGTTAAAATCTTTGAACTATTATTTATTGTAACCTTGTTTGCTTCATTTAGGATTTCAAGCATACCAAGTCCTTTGTTATTTAGAAGATTTCAGCCTCTGTGAGGGACATCAAATTACTACTTGTTATACAAAAGTATCAATGTCCTGGTTTCAGCTGGGATCATTTTCTTCATAGTAGCTGTGTTTTGGATTTAATATGAGAATAAAGTTGATAACACACTGATGTTTTAGTTGCTGCTGAGTAGTGCTTACTCCAAGTCAAGGAGTCCTCAGATTCCCATGGTCTTCCAGTGAGGAGGTGCAAAAGAAGCAGGGACAGGGCACAGCTGGGACAGCTGATCTGAGTTGTCCAAAGGGATATGCATAGAATCCCAGAATCATCAAATAAGCTGAGTTGGAAGGGACCCGTCAGGATCATGAAGTCCAGCTCCTGGCCCTGCACAGGACACCCCAAGAATCACAACCATGTGCCTGTCACATTGTCCAAACACTTCTGGAACTCAAACAGGCTTGGTGCTTGGTGACTGCTTCCACGCCAGAACATCACTCCCAGTATTTAAACTGGGGAAGTTGGCCAGGAGGAGCCAACTGCTGCTGGGGGACAGGCTGGTCATCAGTCATTGGGTGGTGAGAAACTGTTGTGCATCACTTGCCTTTCTTGGGCTTTATTCCTCTCTCTCCTTTTCACTACAATTCCTATTATTGTTGTTTTTATTATGATTAGTATTAGTAGTATCTTATTTTACTTTGTTTCAATTATTAAACTGTTGTTTTCTCAACTCATCAGTTTTACTTTTTTTTCCCCAGTTCTCCCACTGGGCTGGAGTGGGGACAGTGAGCAAGCAGCCACATGGGGCTGAGCTGCTGGCCGTTTTTAGGCACCCAATGTGGGACTCAAAAGGTTGAGATAAAACCAGATCTGACTAGAGCATGTTAAAACAAGTTTGTTATAAGCCTTCATTGTATAGGTTCAATAGTTGCTGGTCATCATATTGATTCATTTGCTCTAGGCCTGGGCTAAGGTTATCACTGTGTTGTTCTATGTTATACTGGCTTGTGAAACGATAGAATGGCTGGTCATGAGCCTGTCTGGTCCTTTGGGAGCCATCTGCTGGAAACTATCCACAGTTACATCTACTGCCTTTTACCCTCAGAGAGCCAACCCATGGGAAAAACACCTTCCTTCCCCTCCAGGATGATTACAATAGCATTTGAGAATTTTAAAGACTTTGCATATCCTGTGACTACCCTTGGAACCAACCTGGTCGTTTTGGTAACAATCAGTGTGTTGTTGCATATGGTTCAGGCCTTCTTTAGGGTTAGGAAATGATCTGTGGCAACCAAAACCCCACTGACATGTACTGTATCTACACAAACTTCAGTAACAGGCCAACAAGAGACAACCACTCAATCCTTACTCCTGAGTGAGCTGCAAGATATACATAAATACTTCAGCTGTTGTCCTGATGCGCATACTACCACCTAGCTGTTCCAATGCTGGGATAATGGGACTAACAGGTTGGAATTAGAGGGAGGGAATCACTTTCTAAGAAAGCAAGCATTGACAAGGTGATTGCAGGAGAGACACAAGTACCCAGCCTCTGGAAGCGACTCCTGTCAAGCCTGAAGGAAAGGTATCCTTACAGGAATGATATTACATGTCACCATGCAAGTGGAAAGATATCCAATACTTGAGGGAATTAGCCATGCTAGAGATTTATTTTGACCTGGACAATACAAGGTTCCCCACAGATCCAGACCAAGTCCTTTGTGGTGGAAGTTTGTAGAGAGTACCAAGAGTATACACCAAACCAATAGCAATGTTAATCTGAAAAGACATCACACCACCATCTGCGGATACAGTGGCTTGCCATCTCTGGGAATATGAAGACGACCTCTCTTCCTCTCTCAACTGTGAAGAAACTATCAGATAAACTGTCCCAGGAGATTCAGCAGTTCAAAGACGTTATGTTCTGTTCCTCACCTCTACAGACCCATGCTAATGACAGTAAGCATTGGCCCAAGAGGGAGGATGTGGAAGGTTCACACCATGGGATACCCTGTGGGCTTAGCTGAGAGACCACAGAGGAGGCATGAAGAATTGGGATGGGAGACCTACCATGACCCTAGAGACATGAATTGTAAGGAAAACAATCCCAGATAGGGGTTCTTCCAGGAAAGCTGCTACTCCCATCTCCAGTGGATGGTTTCCCAGGCAGAGTGGAAGGGCCAAATTTACTCCTGATCCTATGGGACGAAATTCTAATCCATTTCTTCAAAAGGTAAGCTTAGATGTGGGTTTTTTGAAAATGTATATTCCTAACTAGTCTGATTGTAAGCCCTCTTTATCAAGTGATTCAGAAGAATGATTTTACATGGGCACCCAAGCAACACCTTTTCAACAGAATAAACTAGAAATACTTGGAAAACTCACAGATGCTTGGGCCAAGGAACATGGCATTTAGTGGGTATATTGTATCATGAACCAGCTGAGAAAACCACATGATCCAATGGACTGTTAGACTACACTGAAAGCAATGGCCAGGGGCAACCTTCAAACATTGGGATGCACATTGGCAAAGGCCACCTGGTGAGTCAGCACTAGATCTGCCAAATGGGCTGGCCCTCCCCAATCAAAACTTTTAATGTAGAAGAGAATAAAGTTCCTGTAGTGCACGTGAAAACTGTGCTGCAGAAGACAGTCTGGGTTATCCCTGCCTTGGGCAAAGGCAAACTCATCTGTGGGATTGTTTTTGCTCAAGGACTTGGGCATACTTGTTAAGATGGAAGGATGGGCAAGTCTGGGTTGTGCATTGATTTCATTGAATAGCCCGTGCATTGTCTGATGTTAATTGCTGTGAAATGCTGTGTATTAGCACTTCTATGTCAGCTGCATGTCCACAATTGCACTGGGCACCTCATGGTGCCTGTCTCCACCCCTCCAGCTTTGGGGATGTGAACCCAGCTCCCCTTCAACTGCCGTATTAAGAACGAACTCTGTTGTAACTGGACAAGCAGAGCAGTGACGGAATCAGAACTGGCTTCAATGTGCACCAATCCAACACCAGACACCCTCTTCCCTGCCCTGAGAGACTGTTCATGACACTCACAAGTCACAACTGTACAAGCAAAAAGTCATAGACTGAATTAATTCAATAGACTTCTACAGGGATTGTCTACAGATTAAGGAAATGGTATCTGTGTGTGCATCTATAAAAAGACGGGAAAGGTGCTGGTATATTGGGAAGTGTGGGATCTGGCATGACATAAATGGTATGGAGTAAGCAGCTGATACTTTTCTGGTTTCAGCTGGGAATTAATTTTCTTCCTAGTAGCTGATACAGAGCTGTTATTTTTAATTAATATTAGAATAATGTCCATAACACAATAATGTTTCAGTTGTTGCTCAGCAGTACTTACCCTGACTCAAAGACTTTTCAGTGTCTGATGCTCTGCCAGTGAGAAGGTGCTCAAGCCACAAGGGATCAGGGCCAGTACCCTGACCTGAACTGGGCAAAGGGATATAACATCATGCCCAGTATTTAAACTGGGGGGAAGTTGGCTGGGAGGAGCCATTTGCTGCTGGGGAACAGGCTGGGCATCAGTCAGTGAGTGGTGATGAGCACTTGTGCTCTGCATCACTTGTGCTTCTCAGGTTTTCTCTTTCTCTCTTTTTCCCATATTATTACTTTGGTTCAGTTATTTAAGTGCTTTATCTCAACCCATGAATTTTGTTTCTAATTCCCTTCCCTACAGTAGGGGGAAGGGACAGGGAGTGAGCCAGAGGCTATAGGATGCTTAGTTGCTGGCTGGGGTTAAAACCACAACATCAAGGGATCTTTTGGCCTCTGCTCTGTAAATATTGTTTCCATGTCTTACATGCTGAAAATAAAAACCACCAATATTTAGTCAACCTAGCTGTGATGGTATTTGAAAAAAAAAAAAAACCCCAAATAAACTTAAATTAACTCGTATATTCAATTTAGTTCTGTATGAAAGCTTCTCATTTTGTTCATATGTACATGCAGCAATACAAGATTCATTCTTGCAGCTTGGAACAATCTATTCAAATAACTTTCATAGATGATCTCACTGCTTGTGTCTCAACCATTGTCAAGAGCTCAATTTCTCCTGCAATTCTAATGTACTAGGACTTAAGAGATGACTTTGGCAAATCTGATACAATTTCAAAGCGTGTAGCAGTAAACTCTCTATGCTGACAAAATAAATCTTCCTGTAATAAAAGCTCAAGCAGTGTTTTAGTGTTTAATGTGGAAGTCTCTCTCTCTGTGACTGCGTATGTAGTTTCATTCTGAAGAAAAATCATGTCAATACAATTCAAACTGTAGTATGAAGACTCTGTCAAAGTGTTTATGTAGTTTCTCAGATATAATTATTATAAATAAATAGCTCCTCAGAAGCTAGAAGTGTTTGTGTCAATAGTTCAGTTGCAGAAATTCACACCTTACAACCTCTTTAGCAGATTTCCTTTTCTTCTGGAAGATTAACTTCATCACTTTTGTGTTCATTGATGCAGTGTAGAATTAGGGCTTTTGTGCCTATGCTTTTGACTGTGCACCTCCAACACTATTGTAGGGCTTTGCTACAGACTTAAGTTCATGGAGATTTTTTTTCTGCAGAAGCTTTTTTGATAAACTCACCAGAACAAATAGTTCCTTCCTGGTGTATCATTACAAGTGTTATAATATCTAAGCATTAAAACATAGCACACAAAGGAGTTTTGCAGTTAACACTGAGCAGCACTACTCAGCTGCCTCTGTCATGTAAGAGCTGATGATCACAGCTAGCTACACTCACCATGCAATTAAGAACTTCTTCACACCACTGAAATCAAACTGAAGTACTACATTTATTAAATTACAACCGGTGCCATGTTCAACAACTCCATGGCCGTACATTGCTGTTTGGTGTACAAGCTGCAGAGATCACTTTGGAGTCTCCTCAAACTTGGGCTCTACAGAAGGAATGGGAGAGAGAAAATTCCTATTAGTCTTTTTTTATTCCATCTTCAAACACCACAATTAATTTGTAATTCAAAGAAAACTATTACATTGGCAAGCTAAAGCAGTACATTGCAGTCTACACCCCCTCCTGACTGATTAAATGTGGGCAGCAGTAAACAATAAGTAGGCTGGAGACAGGTCTTTTTCACCTTGAAGGAGTTATGTATAAAGGCTAAGCCTCAGTAATATTCTGCCTGAACAGCTTTTAGTGACACCTGGGATAGGGGAGAAGACAGCAGAGAACCTGAAGAGGTCAACTAGAACGTTACTGGACAAGTATTTCCAACACAGCTCTAAGAACAAGTAATCTCTCTTCTCTCCCTTTCATTAGTGTACCATCAGAGTATATTAACAGAGAGGAGCACACAATTTCAACTCAACTCATCAAGATACTCTCCACGTGCAAACACTGACCAAGGAATTCTTGATGTGAAAGGTACAGGCTCACAAAGGTTAGGGCTTTGGGCACTTGGGCTCCTAATGCCTGCTGTCTTTAATACAAAGTCTGGGAGGCAAGGGTCAGCTTATAGTAAGCATCTCTAAGGTAAAAAAAATTGATGTTCCTACTCATATAATTACTCATATTAAGTATAATTTGAAACCTAATTGAAATTAGATCAAGAATAGGCAATAGTGGCAAAAGAACAAAGTCATGTTGTGTCTGTATTTTGCTCTGTTCCTATGGTCACACAAATTCTTTTTCCTTACAAAAACAAGTACAATTTTAATATGCATAGTTTCACATATGACACAAAAATAAAATTGAATGTAGAGAAACTACATCCCTAAAATTGTAGAAAAATAAAACAGAAAAACCATAGATCCTACTTTACAGGTACTCTTGTTTTATCTCTACCAGTAACAACCTCACACCAACTTTACCCAACTGAAATACTACCAAAACCCAAAATATTTTCAGGTGTGTTCCAAGTGTAAATTGGAATTCCCAGACAGTCTGATCAGAACTACAAGTTGCTGACTATGATTGCTTGGCCCTGGCTGGCTGCCAGATACCCACCAAGCGTCATGCTGTCTGCCCTTTCCCTTCCACACTAAAACAAACTTAGAGCAGTTAAACAGAAATCATATCCAAATAGCTGAAGAAAAAGGTTTAATATAATTTAGCCACAAAATACTCATAAGTAAGGAAGTTAAGTCCTATGTTAATTTTCTGAAATCAGTGGCTTTCCAGAGGAGCTTACAAAATCCAAAAAGTCACAGTTTGGATGATGTTAAGACTAACTGATATTCACATTACATTCTGCTGATCTTTTTGGCAAGATGAGAAAAATACAATCCCTAGGCTATTTCTAATTGACCTCTCTCTTTAGGGGGTCTGAAGGACAATCAAGATAGCCTGATCTGACTGCAAGTTTTGTAGTATAATGAAGACCACATCCCCGCTAGAAAAGGCAAATAATCAAAATAGGAGTCACACGGAAACAAATGTGAACTGTGCAAAAGCATAAGATTCCCAGAGGGCATTTTACACAAAATTAATGGTACAAATATAAACTAAAGGGGAATTTAAGAAACCCGTGTCTCTACTTGCAATTAGAATTCAGTGAGATTGTTAACTCACCCTCAAACTTAAATTCTGGAAACTTGGTGAGATCTCCCTCACCATACGCCCGTTGGAGTCTTGCAAGGGATTCATTCATATCTTTTTGAAACTCAGGTCCTGCATCAACAGGCCCTCCAGCTTGCCTAATAAACATTAAACGTTGTGATTAACAATTCAGTTCTAATATTTAACATGGAAAATTCTACATTTTCAAGCCCATTTATAAATTAAAACCTTTTTAACAGCCAGTCAAAGGAAATAATTTAAAATATTTCCAAAACTCAAGATATGACACCTTAGGGCCTCCTTACCTTACACACAAACAAGATTCTCAGGGTAAAGGTTTTCTGCTGTCAGTGAAGAAAATCCAATTATCAGGGATGAAAATCCAAGCCTTATGAGGCAAAACCACTGATGAGTATGGAGGCTCTCCTGGCTTATAGTTTTGTTTGTTTCAGGTGTGAATTCCTAACAAAACTGTGATTTGCACCTCTTCTGTCTTTGAACTAGTTTTCTCAGTTAGTAAAGCTTAACTGTTCTTGCCAAGAAAATGCATTTTAAACACTAAAGAAGCAAAAATCCCCTCTACAACAGGAGCTTCTTGGCATTCAAGCATCAGATAACTAAAATAGTAACTCCTTAGATTGCCAGCACTCAGTTGTACCAGCACAGGATCCATGCTTAGGATTGGTAAAACCACCAAATATCTGCCTCCCTACACAGATGAGTTAGTAGGTAGGGATAGACACATCTTCTATCACTTGAGCTAAGAAGCATCTTAATTCCTTCCCAGGAATACTTCCCAAGAATAAATTACACAGAATTACTATAGTTTTTGTTTCCTGGTCAGCAGTTCATCCAAACATTACAAGAAACTAAGATTCCATTTGAAGGAACTGCTTATTAACTTAAGCAGTTAAGTAAATGGACTATCCTGATAATTCCATTAATTCTTAATTGGTTTTGGAGGCTATTTCCATTCAGCTTCTGGAAACAAGACTGCAGGATAACTGTTTTCCCCAGCCAAAAAAAAACAACAAAAGAAAGGGTTTGTTTAGCTTTCCCCCCCCTTATTTATAGAGCACGTAGATGGGTAAAAATTAACATACCAGTACATTCATGCAGTGTGCAAGAGGCCTTAACTGTGTGGCTTAACTACCCAAGAAGAATGGCATCAGATTTTTTCTTTTTTAAGGGGAAAAAAACTGGTATCTTCTATTAGATATGCAAGAACAACCCTTCCCAATAGCAAAACGATAAGTGTTGCAGGAAAACACACCTGAAATATTTACGGACCAGCCTACAGAAGTATCAAACACTTCAGGTCTGATGTTTTTATGTCAAAACCAACAGATTTTCCCCTTAAGACAATTTCCTTTACTCACTTGCTCTTCGTGTTGTACTCTCTGATCTTGTCCACGAAGAGCTTCTGGACGGGGTCGAGCTCTTTTGCCTTGTTGAAGACAATGGCAGAGAGCCCAATGTTCCTGCGCAGGTGAACGGACACAGCGGAGTGGAAAAGGGAGGAAAGCCGCAAGATCTGCCGCAGGATCATGATGGCACTACTACTTTAACCATTAATAAAACACGAAAGGAAGAATAAAAAATTAGTCTCGGCGATATAATAAATGCATTTAAAAAGCAGGAAAAAAATAGCTTGGAGCTATTAAAATACAGAAAAGTATTTTTAAAATATGTCCTTTAAGATATTGTTAAGATAAATGCATAAGAAAAAAGAAAAATGTACTTTGGAGCTGAGCTTTAAAGCAGAGAAGTATTCAAAGGTTATTTAAAACAGCATAGGGGGGGAGGGAAAATTCCAGCAATCACTGAACCCGAGGGCACCGTGATCCCACGGCTGCAGCTCCGCGACCCGGTTCGGTACCGCGACAGAACAACCCAGACAAACCGTGAATTCCGCTCTTCGCGTTGTTTAAGTAGGAAAAAAAGAAGACACTGCCAACCCCAGAGTCACCTTGGCCGAGCCGCTGCCTCCGCTCGGCCCCGCCGCCCTCGCAGTGCGCGCCGGGAGCCACCACCCCCCCCCCCCCCCCGCCCCTTGCACCCGCACACCCGGGGCTGCCCCAGCCGCACACACCGCCCGGCCCCGCTTAGCGCCCGTGGGACCTGGCTAAGCACGGGAAGAGCCGCGGGAAGAGCCCTGGGAGAGCCCAGCACGCACCGTCCCCGTACAGAGCCGCCTCCAACTGAGGGAAAGGGGCTCAGGGCCTTCCGGAGCGGCGGGGGCTGCCGGGAGCCGTAGTTCGTGCGGGGGCGCGGCGGTGTCGCGCGTTTCCCCGCGCTGGGCCTGCGCGCCGCCCCGATTCTGGCGCAGCCCGCTCCTGGACCCGCTCCCGGAGCCGGTCCTGCACCCGGAGCTGGGGGAGTTCCTGGACGCAGACGGACGGCGGGACGTGTCGGTGCGCCGGGCGAGCGGACGGACGGACGGACGGACGGTGGCGGCGGCGGGTGAGCGCGGCCCGGCCCGTGTTTTGTTTCCGTTTCTCTCCCGGCGGCTCCGCGGTCCCATTTCCGTTTCGGGTTCAAACAACGACGCGGAGGCGCCGCGGGAAGCGGGGCCCACGGGGAGGTGGCGCCTTGGCGGCCGCGGGGAAGGGCCCCTGGGATCAGGGATCGAGGGCTCCCGCCGCGGGGATCGCGAGGCCTCCCCGGCGCCTGGAAACTTATCCCCGCTTGTAAAAACCCTGTTTTGGCTGAAAGCTTAACAGGATGTGTGGCGTCTTGTGGCTCTCCCCTTGCAGTGGTGAGAAGCCCCTCGAGTGATGTGTCCAGTTCTGGGCCAGTCTTTCCCAGAAAGACATTAAGGGGGCTGGAGGGAGTCGAGAGAAAAGCAGCGGAGTTGGGAAAGGGTCTGGAGCCCACGTCTGATCAGGAGGAGCTGGAGGGACTCACCCCGGGGAAAAGGAGGCCCGGGGAAGACCCTGTATCTCTTTACAATTCCCAGATAGGAGGTTGCAGCCAGGTGGGCTCTGCTCCTCCGCAAATCAGTAATAAAGGAGTCTTAGGCTGTGCCAGGGAAGGTTTAGGTTTGACAGTAAGAGCAATTTCTTCACTGAAGGGGTGATTAGACATTGGAACAGGCAGCCCAGGGAGGTGGTGGAACCACCATCCCTGGAGATGCTAAAGGAAAGACTGGATGTGGCACTTAGTGCCATGCTGTAGGTGACATGCTGCTCAGTTGATGTTCATGGCGTTCAGTCATGATGATTTTGAAGGTCTTTTCCAACCTAACTGATCCCATGATCTTGCGTAGTTTGCTTCCTAGTGTTTGGCCAGGTACATGCTGCACAGCCACAGCTCCCAGTTTGGCTTTATTTTCTCACTTCAGGCTGTTGGTAGGGAAGTTAAACGCATCAATTTGGTGTGATTTCCCCCCACCCTCTTCAGTGCTCCACTATCTCCATCATAAAACTGAACTGGCTCATGATTGTAAAAGCTGATCTGTAAAGGACAGGCTGTCTGCTTTGCTACCTGCTTTGTGTTGGTGTCTATAATTTGGATAATATGGATGGGTAGGAACCATGTGCTGTGCACACCAGAGCTTCTCTGGGGCACAGATAACTCCAGTGACTGGGCTTCAGTATCAGCTGATTATGTGCATGAGCTCCAGAGCTGGAGCCCATCTCACAATTACCTGCTGGGGTAGCAAACAATTCTGCTCATAGAGTTTGTGCCCATTTCACAGTGGGCTCATTCCTTGCTTAACTCCTCGTGTTCTAGGAAAAAGATAGATCTTAAAACAGAACAGGGGGACTACTCTCCTTACTGTAAAAGATACTGGAGTAACACTGGGCTGTCACAAGGGAAAAAGGCTCTGTTGACACATGCCTTCTTGTATGTTAGGGGAGGTGAGCTTTCTTCTTGGCTAACTGGTAAGTCTTAGGGCTTGTTCGGTTGAAAGAAAAAGTAGAAACAAGCAGAAATCAGTAGGCTGAGCCTTCCAGCAATCAACCACAGGTTTTATGTTCCTTTGAACAAGTACTGCTGTTGAAGTGTTCCTGCCACATGAACCCTCCATGCAAGCCAGGCTCTTTGAGCCTTCTTGTCTCTCAGCAGCCTTCAGGGAAGGGGCAGGCAGTTCAGTCCCATCTGAACCTATATTCACTTTAAAACTCTGCATCATCCTGTAGAAGCAAACTGCTAGACTTCATGTGAAATGTTTATATTGTAAGAAATCTCTTCATGCTAGTATAGGGAAGACTGAATAATTTTCCCCTTTAGGCTTCTGTGAACTTTAATGACTTTGTGTGTTTACATTATGTTGTTATTCTTCATACCCATCTCCCTTCTTTGTGTCTGTGCTCAGCAGAACCATCTTTCTTCCTCTTTGTGTGCCTGTTATTTGTGCACCTGCTTTTTGTGCCTGGGTTCCTCTTTCCTGTCCCTCCAGGGATCTGAAAGCCTGAGAGATTCAACCATGAACTGCCTTTGAAGAGGGAGTGAGCAGTTACTAGTCCCAGCTGCCAGTTTGGAGTCCAATCCACAGGGACTTCTAAATGCCTTAACTAAGTCTGTACTGCTGCTGTGGGCAGTAATATTTTCTCACTCTCATCACTCTGCATTTAGGTGTATTGAATAATTTCTGGCAGAAATCTATCAAGGTGGTGAGTTCTTTCTGTAAGTTTGCACTGTTTTCTCAGTAAATAACATATGAATATGTGAAAGAACAGAAATCCCAGCCTAAAGCCTTTGTGACCTTACTGGTAAACTCCCTTCATCACAAAAAAGACAATTTACCTTTGTTTTGTGTGTTTAATCTGATTGCTGTAGGGGGACACAGTATGGATAAATGAAGGTAATGTAGAATGTAATCTTATCCCCCAACGAGTTGCAACTGGAACCAATTACTAACGATTAGGAACAGGCCTGATCTTAACAGGCCACACCTGTAGCCAGTAAGAACAAATGGCATAAAAGAGTAGTTTAGGAGGAGGACTTAGAGGAGTCAGCTGGCTGCTGCAAGGACCAGGAACAGTCAGTGCTCAGAGGAGCTGCCTATGAGAAGGTAGGAAACTCTGAGGCTATGGAATCCTTGCACCAAAATGATAATAGAACTGTTGTAATAGATAAGACAACAGATTGCTAATGCAGAAAAGACATTCTCCCCTTTTTTATCGTATCAGTTTGCTTCTTTGGGAGTTTTCAGCAAGAGACATTGCTCAAATCTTGGGTTTGAAATATTTTTTTACAGTCTGGCAGATCACCTGTAACTATGTGGGTGTCATTGCATTCAGATATTTAAGCCTGTCTGCATTCTTCAGAAGCTGTGTTTCAGTCTTTCCCATTTATCATGAGAATAATACACAAGATTAAGTGATACAGGAATTGGATTCCTGGGGCCCTATTCAGTGGACTGGCCCTTTGGAGATTTTCACAGAGCCAGATCTGTGAACAGGTTCTGGGTTTGCTTCTTGTGGTGAGGTGTTCATAGGTGTTTTATTTACTTCCTAACCTTGGTAGTTTCTTACAGAATCAACCACATTGAGCACTTGATTTTTTGACAGCTAATCTTACAAAACAGTTTTTGAAGGAGATGATGAGTAGTTTGAATTTCTTTAGACAATTTACGTAGCAGCTGTAAAACATAGTTGGTTGCTACTGCTTCTGAGAAGTTTTAAAGATTAATGCATGTCCTTATTGTCTTGTTTTCAGTAGATACTCTTGCTAACAGTTGGTTTGGGATAGAGTAGTACCTGGGAAAGGATGATTCCAGGATGGAAATCTTGGTGACCTCTTCTATTTTGGCTATTTAAATAGTAGTAATGTTTTGCTTTTTCTCCAGTGTTTTGTTTTTTTTTCCTTCCAGTGTACTTCTAATTCCTACTTCTTTTAGTATGAATTCATGCTGTTATTTATTGTAAACTGTTAATATAATTTGGCTTGGTTTTTATCATATCTATTTCATAGTTATGGTGTATGGTTAGTGAAAAATAGTAATACCAGACTAACTATGTCTTACAGACCAAGTGCTGTAATTCTTTGTTTCCCACTTATGTTCCCAAGAGGTTCCAGTGTTCTACAGGGCATGAAAATCTGCAGTGTTAGTGAGAAAGTCGTCACAGAATAGCTTTTCATTTCATTACTAACATCCTGCTTTAGTTTAGGACTTCACAGGATACATTCATTGTGTTCATGTCACCAGCTGTTCACCTATGGGAGGCATGGGTGGAAAGATGAGATAGTCAACAAACACTTTGTTGTTGACTTTATTTGCCTATGAAGAAATCGTTCATCTTCTCCCTAACTGCCTTCTGCAGCATTTCATGTAAAATGCTGCTCAAATAAGCATCTTTCAGCCATGCTGGGAAGGTAGTTTGGATTTTCAGATGTGCTTTGCTGTAGGTGGCCTGTAGCAACAACAAAAAAAATCCATAAATTTGGGTGCCTCCAAGAGATGGAGGCTTTGGGCTCTGTGTAAATGTCTTAATAGTCCCATGTTTGCTTCTAGAACATTTATTTGAGAACAGGCATAGTAATATATTTTGTGAAATATGAATTAGGTTTTGGGTTTATTTTTGGCTTTCAAAGGCTATTCTGGTATTTGATTTAAAAAATGTGTGATAGGACACCAAATATTGTCTAGTCTTGTTGGTCTGTGACTTACACAAAAAAATCTTTTCTGTTCATAGCTCTGTTCTTAAGACGTTGCAGCCATGACTAAGAGAGAGGCAGAGGAGCTGATAGAAATTGAGATTGATGGAACTGAGAAACAGGAGTGCACTGAAGAAAGGTATGTACGGTCTTTGCTTTTTGGGATCCTTAGGCAGCAATTAATTGACTAATTTGTTTTTCTGTTTCTTGTCTAATTAAACAGTGGTTTTCCAGAAGTTGAGATGTAGCCACTATAGGAAATCAGTATAGTGCTGTCATGTTCTTCAGCCTTAATTATCTAAATCCCAAACTGTTTTGGTTATCTCTTGCTGTGTTATTAGTACTTTACTTTTCCTATTTTCATGTCTGTAGTAGTATGTTTGTGTGTGTGCTGCAAACCTTTCAGCTTCAGTGGATCCTTCTGTAATTGAGATGGACCTTTCTATGTCTCTAGTCCTTTGCTTTACTGTTATACAGGATTTGTGCAGGATGATTTGTTTTTAACAGGGCAGAAATGATGCTCGGTATCTCCTATACTGTTGTTAGGGCCATTGAAATTGTACATACTGAAGTAGGATACCCTCTGATTTAATTACTTCAACCTGGATTTTTAGTTTTGTATGCTTCCTTTCTAATTTTCACTACTGTGTTTGGAAGCTCAGAGCATCAGTTAATGTGTAAGATAGTGCTACATTCCGGTCTAAGCACAGAAGAGCAAAGAAAACAAATTCTCTCAGAATAAAACAGATCAAACACAGAAGGTATGAAATATAACCCAAAACATAATTAAAACCCAATGAGGTTAGATGCTGATACCAAAAAAATTGATATATTTTATTTAATACTGGAGAGAAAGAAAAAAAGCAATAGAGGTGGGAGGCAGGGTCAGGGAGAGTGACAAATATTAAGTGGAAGCATATCACCCTTCCAAGGGTCCCAATGATATCTTGTTGCTTCCCTCCATCTGGTCTCCTTGGTGGTGAGACAGAACTTTGGGAGGGGCTAAAGGGTTAAAAGGCAAAACATTCATTGTGTAGCTGAGCCAGCCCATGGTAGGAAAAATCCTGGTTCTGTAATATTTTCTGTATTCAGTCTTCTCTTGTATTTTTGATAAGGTTTTAATATACCTTTTAAAATTTTAGAAGTGAGTATCATTTATCACACTCTTGTGAATGTATTCTTTTCCCCCAGCCCAGACTTAGGTCACTTTATCTTCTCTCTATTAATTTGCCCTTGAGGGCCTCAAGTCAGGAGGCCCATTCAGGGTGCACTGGTGCAGTTCTGGTTACCCACTTTTGCTATAATAGGCAGAAATCCTTCATAAAGATGTTTAAGCCATATACCATAACATTTCAGTCTCCAACAGGTAGGTTGAGGAGGCTGGTTAGGTTAACTACTCTCTAAGAACCTGTTCTGGAGAACTGACTCAAAGCCACTTACTAGTTTCTTACTGTTCTAAGTTCCTTGTGTATTTTTGCCACTTACAGACTGTGTCTGTGTACATTCTGGTTTCTTTCTGTGTAAATGAAGAGACTGTGTAAGGTCATTGTTATAAATGTGTCCCATAACAATGACATTTCTGAATGCTTGTGCCAATACTGTCGTTGTAGTGTGGGACAACCATGTCATATGACTAATAGTTCCTTCAAGGCTCCATGTTGCTGTAGTTCCTTCTGGTTGCTCCTTTTATGTGTTAAGCTTATTATTCTTGTACTGACCAGTGAAAAGACATGGAAAGTTGCTCTGTATGGGTGTGAGCATTTTTTTCCTTCTATTTTCCCTGTCTGTGTTTCTGTGTTTGCTTTTAACTTGAATATCTTTTAAATACAGTCCAGGGAAAGCAAATGAAATTAGTTTACTCTACATGGAAGTTAACAACATGTGGTATGCAAACCATGCCTTACTGTCTTGAAAAATGTGATCTGAATCTTGGTATTTACCTGAGCCTTTTAGTGGTGACAGGGTAAAAGAGGAATTACACAACTGTAAAATTTAGTAGGTAACTAAATTTAGTAGGTAAACTAAAATTTAGTAGGTAACTCTACTCAAACAGGGAGTACTCAAACTAATACTACGTTGTCAGTTTTCACCTCATGGGGGATCAGTTTGGCTAGCTCTGGACCCCAGCAATGCCAACAAGGACAAAAGCAAAAGATGAGAGGCGGTCTTTCTGCTCGGGACCAAAGTTCCACAGCTTTAATGTAGAACAGCTCTGCGAGAGAAAACAGGGAGCCCGGGAGAGGAAAGAGACCGGGTACCTCGTGGTGGGAGATTTTAAACCCGGGGGAGGAAAGGAACTACAGCCGATGGGATACAGTGATGAGAGGGGGAGAAGGGAGGAACCAGCCTGGGGGGAAACAACACCACAGGACTTGGGAGGGTGTACAGAGCAAACCATGTGATACACAACAAACCACTCAGTGCAAAATAATAACTGAATAAACTACTCAGTGCAATGCAACACTGCATGCTATTAAGATTTCAGAGTCAGTATTACTACTTTTTATCTAGTTCACTTCCAACTTTTATTAAGCTGTCCTATACCTGCTCTATTAACATGTAAGTAATGATTTATTATATCAATTTGCTATTTAAGCATTGTCGAGCAAAGCTACACCACCGCAGAATTTGTGAGTCAGGCTATTGACATCAGTGAACCCATTGGAAATCTTAAGAAGTTGCTGGAACCCAGACTGCAGTGTTCCTTGGATGCACATGAGATTTGTCTGCAAGATATCCAGGTAAATTGAAAGGTTATGAAAGATTTAACTTTGTAATGGAAAAAGTTTTACTTACTTTTTCTCTTTTTTCCCTTGTCTGTAGAATTCATGCTTCATGTGGAGTATTTACTGCAGTTAAGAGTTTAATTTCATGTCAGGTTCATTATCATCAGACCATTTAATATATGCACACTAATTCAGTGTGAATACAATCAAAATATTCTTGGAGTTCCTGGTGTGAGGTTAAGAAAGCACCTTGCTAGTGTAAGAATGAGGGCGATGACCATACTACTTTCTCTTGAGGTAGCCCACATCATTTGTTGCTGCCAGAACTTCCATAATTCTAATCTTGTTTATAATCTAAATGAGAAGTTTTCTGTATTATTGAGGTATAGAGGTAGCAAAGCATTACTCAAGAAATCTCCCCCCCTCATTTTTGCAGGCATTGGCACATGTTAGACAGTGTAACTGTTTTGTGTTTTATTTGAAGTTACAATCAAACATCTGTGGCTTTTCCAGAAACAGCAGGAGAATATTGTTATAAAGATAAGAATTTTTATGAAGGTGTTAAAAACTCAGAGAAGGAACTGTAGATAGTTTTCAGGTAGTGGAGGTACCTCCTCCTATTGCATTACTTCTTTTAGGTAAAAAAATGTTCCTGTAGGCAAAAATATCTTAAACAGAACAGAGTGGCAAGTTTCAAATACGGTAAAATTTTTTCTGTTCTGTACTATGTCTAAGACAGTACTAAAAATATTTGCATGCTTCTTCAGAAAATTTGCTGCAGGCACCCAGTGTTTCTAAAATGTAAAGGAGAGCAAGTTTATTCTATCTATGAGACTAATACATATTTTTAATTTTTTAATTTTTAATGCTTTTATCTCAAGCTGGACCCAGATCGAAGCCTTTTTGATCAAGGAGTGAAAACAGATGGAACAGTGCAACTCAGTGTACAAGTAATATCTAGGCAAGGTAAGCAGTTACATTTGTCTGTTGTGCAGACAAACTAATATTGCACAAATACTTGTGAGCAAACCTAATCTCCTATTCCTAGCTGTAAAATTGAGAAAATAAATGAATGGTCACAGAGCTTCAGAATGTCTTTTTCATTGTGTACTGTAGTTCTAAGTAGTAAAATTGAAGTAAATGTCATGCACTGATGCTATTTGAAAGGTTTTTTAAAGGAATTTTGTATTGTTTTCATAACTACCAAAATTAAACCAAATCCAGAACCCAAACAACTCTTAGTCAAGTAGTATCAGTTACAGTATGAGGTTTTCCTCAGGGTTGAGTAGTTACTCATATCAGACCAAATATCAATGCAGGCAAAAGATTTTTGTGTAGGTAGGTGGCAGTTTCACCCGTGTGAGATGAGTGAGCTTTTGTGCTTTAGGAACAATTACATTGTGAAAGTAAATGTAGCTAACTGAAAATCCTTATCAAGGTCCATGATCACTGTCTACTGTCTGCTTTCTTTGGATGAGAAGTCAGAATCAACCATTGTGTAAGAGGAACCTTAACCAGTTGGATATGGATTTGTTAACGCACAGTTTTTATTTGTATTCTCTGGTATGACAGGATTTCTCTTTGTCAGATTTTCAGGAACTAGCAGCTTCATTGTTTTACTTTTTGTCATTATTTTACTTTTTGTCCTAGTTTTCTTCTTTGCCCCCTCCATATGTCTTGAGTGGAAGGACAGCCAAACAGCCACCAGTCTTTATAGACAATGTACATATTGGGCTGTGGCAACAGCTACAGGTGTTTATTTCTGTATTTTTAAACAGAGACAAGTTCATACAAGAGTAGATTAGTTATCTGGTTTGAGTTATATCAGCAAAGCAAATGAGCAAAATATGAGGTGCACTTTTTGTTTCCTTTTGGCTTCATTGTGGATTAAACAGAAGAAAACTTTTCTGCTTTGTATTAACAGTCTTCAGTAAGACAATTTGCATTTAATGCTGAGTGTCAGGTGACTAATGCTAGGTTGAGTCCTCAGTTTCCCATATGTAATGGGAAGTGTACTACCTTTCTACTTATAAAATAGAATAGAAATATCCTTCAGGGAACTAGAGTAACTGCTCTTAATTCATGCCCAGTAACTTCTAGTATTCAGTGCTCAGACTTCCCTTTTCAAAAGGATGTGAGCAATGAATGTCTTTACTATCATCTTTTGGGTTTGCCATGGTTTTGCATGGGAGACATTTAGAGAAGTGATGCAAAGCTTCCAGCCACCGGAAAGCTGGATATGCCTCTGTGAAAAACACATGTTAAAGACGAAAGAAGTGCAGGAACTTCCTCTTTCTCTTCTTCTTTGCAAAGAGGTAACGTGCCCTGGCACCCTGTCTCAGCCAGGCTGGGGTAGGGCAGGGCTGGACCCCTTCCCCATGGGGCCCCCACCATCGGCTGCCAGGCAGGGGAGGGAGTGCCATGGGCCGGGCCAGGCAGGCTCTGCCATGGGGTCAGGCCCCTCTCCGGGGGTCTGGGGGGCACCAGGCCCCGTCCTGCCCGGGCCAGGCCCCAGCACTGCCAGGCAGGAAGGCAGAGAAGCCTGTGGAGCCCTGGCTGGAGCAGGCCCGGCCATGGCTGTGGAGATCTTGCCACCAGGTCCCCTTCCCCCAGCACGGCCACTGCACAAGATCAAGCAGCTGAGAGCAGGGGCAGCCCTGCAGCCTGTGCAGAGTGGCCCTGCGGCTGGAATTGAATGCAGAGAAAACCAAAGAGCAGCCATGCAGCTGCTCCTGACACAGCCCCAGCCACAGTTCCCACCTCTGGCACCCAGTGACCATCTGCAGGCCCTGGGTGAGAGATTAACTCTTTCAGTGCTTCAGTCCTCCCTTGAGAGAGTGGAACAAGATGAAAGCATGTAAAGGAGCAACATGAAGACACCAATGTCAGTGAAAGAGTCAAGTCCCAGATGGGAGGGATGAGGAGATGCCTTGATCTTGGAGCTGGAATACTTATGTAAAGCTGTGGAGAAAAGACTCTATTTCCCTGTAACACATGAAAGCCATGGGGACATGAAGGGTGCAATTTGATATTGAGCAAAGGCTTCCATGCTAAAGTAAGCAGATGTTAAAGTAGCTGTGATCCCATGAGATGTTTGAACAGAAAAGGAGAGAAGAGTGGTCCTGTACCCCCAGGAGAAGACCTCTGTTCCCACAGATGAAGATGATTTTAGAGATAGATAATAAGAACTTTTGCCTTTGAACAGCTCATCTTTAAAACAATACCCCATAATTTGGCCCATAAACATGGCTGTGGGAAGGCTTATGGCAGTGGGAGGACTTCAAGATTGCAGATTTCCCTGGGTGGCTGCTATTTGTGACAAATTGAGAGCCGTGAGAGAACTGGATTTTTTTCCCCTGTGGAGAAGTCTCCATAACATTAATAAGAGGGACTTCTCTCCCTAAGTGAACTGAAGAAAAACTATTCTAGTGGTGGTAAACTGACTGAAATTTTAAGTTTTGTTTCTTTACATTGTCAGTGGGAAAGAAAAGGTTCTGGGGGAGGAGAAGTGTTCTGAAGGTTTTGTTCTGATTCTTGCTGCTCTTTCTTTTAGTTATTGTTAATAAATTTTTCTTTATACCCTTTTAAAATTTTGAACCTGCTTTGCCTTTCTTCTAATCCTATCTCACAGCAGGAAGTGAGTGCATTGGTGGTTGGCTGATGCTGAACCCATCACACTCCTCAATGTGCCACCTGGGAAATGTCAAAATTGGCGAAATCTCAAATTGGCGAACCAAAACCACTACATGAAATTGGTGTTTCCACCCAATTTCAAAACCACCACCCATGTTCTTCCTGTGTTTTGTTTTTTCCCTTTAATGTAAAACTGAGGTTCATGATCATATAACACAAGGAGCTTCTTGCTCCATGTCCCCATCACACCTTGTCTCTCTCTCCCCCTCCCTGCCTTCCATCTTAAAAGAAACACTTGAATATTAAGTACTTCTATTTCACTTTGGAATACTCCTCAGTGTTGTTTTTCAGGCCTTGATACTTTAATAACTCATAAGATACCTGTTTGTTAAAGGCATGTAAAATATGGCAGGGCAGAATATCAGAAAACAAATAGCATGCATATAAACAAAAGGAAGATACTTGGATCACTAACAGGAAAATGGACTTGTTACTCTTGACCATAGTCCCCCTTTGAGCCAGATGGCAAAAAACAGCTTCTTACTCCATCCTCATATTTTACCTGCATGAATGAGGTTTTGAGAGATTCTCAGTTCACTTATGTTTATTTTCCCCTCACTTATGTAATGTATAGAATTCAACTAAGAGTAATCAGTGATGCTAATCCTTGTGGTGGATTGGTCTCTCTTATTTCTTGAAAGAAAAGCTGCTATGTCAGTTCAAATGTTCTAGCAAATTTTGATGAGCTGGCTTTAAATTCAAAGACAACAGATGAAACATATTTCTTCTTCTTCTATAGTTGAACTTGAGTGTAGTTATTTTATTGCATTTCATTCTACAGCAGATGAAATACCATTCCTATTTTTTCATTTTACTAGTAAGACTCTTATGGCGCTCTGCCTTGCCCTAACTCGTTTGCTCTGGTTGGAGGAATGGGAATCTGGAACTGGTCATCTCTTATGGGAGGAGAGATGCAGGCAAACCCAGGCGATTAATGTTGTTCTGGTGTTGCAGTGAGTTAGATGGCAGATTGTTATTCCCATTTTTACTTACAAGATGTTTCCTCTACAGTGATTCATTGCGTGTAGTTTTATGACACACAGTGAATTATTTTGTTGAGCAATAATGAACTGTATCTCTTTTTTCTTTACTTTCTTTTTTGAGGACCAAAAATAGAATCTTAACCCTTAGTAGCTTCCCTTACCTGTTTTTGTATGATTTTGAAGGAAGCCTGCATTATGCATATTAATTTTTCAGGGCCTAGATAAAACACTCTCCGAAGTAAGGTATTTGTTTCCTTAGTCTTCCTTAGTCTTCATATTTGCTTCTTCATCTAATCAACCACTTAGTGGCTGTCATCTGTTTTCACCTCCTTGATTTCACATTGCTGAGTTTTGTACTCGAGGGTCTTTATAGTGCTTGTTCCCTTTCTAATATTTTTTCAAGCTGAATGCATATTAAAATCTAGAGGAATACTTGTCTGAAAAAGATTTGTTTTTTCTTACTTGTAATACAGGTACATACTCCATTTGTTTTCCATTACAAAGTCTGACTGGATTGTGGATTTAGCATTTAAGGCTGTTACCTGCAGAACCATCTCATGCTGTGCTTTAATATAGATTACACAGGAAGGACACAAAGTAATATCTGTACAATATAAGATACTGAAGTTACTCTGGCCACATGAGGTTCTGTGAATCTGACTTTCATCAGCCTAACCATAGTCAAGGTTTTCCAACTCATGATAAAATAGAATTGCAAGGATTCTTTTTTTATGTGAAAATAGGTTTGATAAAAATCTCTTAAAATAAGTGTGGTTGTTGGCATTATAATGAAAAATTGAAATAATTTTGAAAAATCTTCTGTACAATGTATGAAAATTAATGAGGCACCAGCTGGACAAAACACCTCGGAAGATAACAGAGAAGGTGGTGATACAAAGCATTAGTGAATGTCTTCTTTCTTGCTGCAGAATAGATACAGACATATCTTGTTAGCTCTGTGATCTAATACCTGAGATGACAGACAAAAAGCCAAAACATTAATACCTGATGAAGTCTAAGATGAGAAGAATTTTCTAGGTTTCTTTTAATTTGCTGTTTAACATACTGCCTGCTTCAGAGTACTGAAAGAAAGTGTTAACTGCTTTGTGTAGACTACAGAGATATCAGGGAAATATTGTAAATGCTGAAAGAAATGCCTTATGGTTGGAGTATAGCTGGATACTTGTCCTGGGTCCTTTTGGAGGTTGCTTTTTCTATCTGTTTTGGGGTTTTTTATATGGTATATTTCTTACAGACCAAAATACTGTACTTTATGCTCACATGCTGACCATTCTGTTCAAGATCTGTGAAATACATCACTTAAATAAAACAAGAAGCTGTAATAGAGTACGTCATTTTAATTTAGGACACTCAGAGATATTTGATTACACTCCTGTGTCCTGCTTCTTTCCTGAGTTTGCTAGCCCTACTAATCAGAAAGCTTTAAAACAACATTTTTGTCATATTTGCATTACTGTCTTTAAGTTTTGTGATGTTTCCATGCTTAGGGATAGAGCCTAAGCTGAACATCCTGGAAATCGTGAAGCCTGTGGAGACCGTGGAGGTTGTGATTGATCCAGATGCTCATCATGCAGAGGCTGAAGCTCACCTTGTTGAGGAAGCTCAAGTGATAACCTTGGATGGAACAAAACACATTGCAACGATTTCCGATGAAACGTCCGAGCAGGTGACGCGGTGGGCGGCAGCGCTGGAAGGCTACCGAAAGGAGCAGGAGCGCCTTGGAATTCCTTATGGTAACAGTGCACAGCTGTGGGTGCATTCAGCTGGGGGCTGGTCCCTTCTGTGCTGTGCGGGGTTGGTGCTCAAGGACCTCAGCAGAGGAAACCTGTGGTATGGGTTAGTTCAATGCAAATAATCTGCATAAGGGAATTGTAGAATCATGGAGTGGTTTGGCTTGGAAGGGACCTTAAAGTCATCTGGTTCCAATCCCCTGCCATTGACAGGGACAACTTCCACTAGGTGAGGTTGCTCCAAGTGCTGTCTAGCTCAGCCTCAAACACATCCAGGAATGGAGCAGCCAAGGCTTCTCTGGGCACTGTGCCAGGGCCTCACCCCTCTCACAGGGAAGAATTTTTTCCTACTCTAAAAACCAAGGAGAAGTAAAATGAATGCTCATAATAGTTTCATTAAATGAGTGCTTTTCTGCCATAACTACCTTGTCAATGTAGTTTTTAGAAAGTACTTTTCTTCCTGCCCTCCTTAAAATGTGTGTGGTAGTGATAAAGCACTTCAGGTGTGTGTGGAATTGAGCAGTATTGGGGCATTGCCTGTAGAGTTGCTAAAACAAATTGTTCATGGACTGGAGGATGCTGAATATTCTGTTAAATTAGATTTTGTATGAGAATCTGTGCTGGACTTCATCATACTGGAGGAAGAGGATTCAGAACTGAAAAGAAATATTTTTCTGGATGATCATCTTTTTTTGAGTTAATGTTGTTACTTAGCAGGTTGCTCTTTTAATGTTAGCTTTAAAAACATCTCTGCATGTCTGTTTAAGATTGAACTGGAACTGTGGGATGTTGACCTATATCATGTTTGGGAGATTGTCCAGCTGAATTGCTTCTTATGACTGGCAGAAATGTACTGTCAAGACATATTCAGGAAGTTGTTCCATATGAGCAGACCTGTAAAACTGGAATATATTTGGCTAGAGGGAAGTTTGGAAGGATTTAAGAATTCCAGTCAAGTCACTGGTCTTTGCAGACATGCAGCTTGCCAATATTTTGAGCATATTTTTGATAACTAAAGCAAATGCTTTTTCATGAGTTTTTAGCTTTCTCAATGGTAAGCACTTCAGAAACAATTTTTCTCATGTTATGTCTGTTGATAATCAGGGATTTGATGTCTAAGTTTGAACAAAAAAAATGTGAGGCGTTATCAGAAGCAGACTAATACTTTTCATCATGCTATCACATTAATATTAGAATAAAATTACTTAAACCAATGTTGTTATGTTGAATAATATTTTTAATAAACTTTAATAATGCTGATGCTTTGAGAAAACACTATAACCCACAACTGTGGCTTCAAAAGGTCAATGATTTTTGGGCCATAGTAGTGCAGATTTTTTAGGAAAATCATATTAGTTCATTATGACAGAGATCTGTAGATTGTGAAGAATAGTGTTCTCTTGATATCAAAAAAATGTGCTAAATTAAACTTCTAAAAAGAATAACATTTTAAATGTTTTCTGAGTAGACATTACAGGGACCTGGGTTGAAATAAGGTGCTCCTAGGTTCAACATTAAAATCCAAAATTATTTATTGAATCTTCAGAAGACAGAATGTGTTGATGTTAAGAGTCAAGACTAGTCAATAAATAATCATCCAGAAAAGTAGTAGTTCAATGTCTTCGTCCTTACAGGCTTCTCTGGTTTGCTGCAAATTGAAAACTAGCATTTAGCAGGTCTTTAAAATGTTGTTTTATATTTATGTTATGTTTTGGGTGGATTTTATAGAGATTATAAATATTTTTCTGTTACAAGTATTTCTGCTATTGGAATTCAAATATTTGGTACCTAGAAGGAAGGAAAATATTAATTGTTATGAGAAATAAATGCAGAAAATGGAGCAGCAGAAAGCTTGGAAACCACAGAAGTGGTTAGAGAAAGTAATGATTTTTGTTTCTTTGCAGATTGTGTTCTCTCAATGAGAACAAATTAGCAGCTTTTTGATGGAAGCTCACTGCTACTGATGTTTGGTAGATCAACCCTCTTGTGGTGTGTCTTTTGCCACAGGATTACATTGCATTGTTTTAGGTAGCATTAGTGAAAAATGATACCATGTAGCTGTTCTTTGTTAACCAAAATTAAATTTGTAGCTCCTAGATAAATGTTTATAGACTTAGGGTACTTTCCCTTCTCTAAATCTTAATTTGCTTAATTTTTCTTAATGCTTAATTTTATTTGTTTTAAATCTTAAAAAAATGTCAAGGTGACATCTGCTTGGGATATCAGAATTTAAAAATATCTCCGCAGCAATAATCACTCTGCTCCAGTGAAAAGTAGATGTCCCTACTTTAGTTTCTTGTCCTTACCTGTTGACATATTTTGATATGTTGGATCCAATGTTAACATCCCAAAACTTGATGGTCTGGCTGAAAAGGTCCTGCAGAAGGAATCACTCACCTCCAATAGGCCAATGCTCAGACAGGCTCTCTGCAAGGGATACTTGAAAAAAACCTGGTCCTCAGTTTTATTGCTCAGTATTCCCTGTAGTGTGGAATGTGCCTTTGGTCAATTGAGGTCAGCTGTCCCTCCTCAGTTTTGTGTGCACCCCCTGTCTACTCCCTGGGGTGGCTGAATGAGAAACAGAGAAGGCCTTGCATTGGAGTCCAATAGTCTGACAAGACAGTCTGTTCTTCTAGATATTCCATGTGTGCAGGGGGTAATACTGAATATCAGATTTACTTAAAAGTCATTGATGTCACATGGGATTTCTGGTTTAGTAGAGTGATACAAGGTACATTAAAACCCAGCACAGAGGTAAGATATTCTTGAAAGAATACAGCAGTTTCAGAACATTGCACAATCCCAATCCCTATCCCAACAGGATTCCTGGTACAGGTGTCCATAATACAGTCACCATCAAAAAGTTAGGTGTTCCTAATGGCCAGGAAGGAGAACATGGGTTGCAGCCAACTCAAGCCCATTTGGTCACCAGCCTAAAGTACATCACAATAGGGACTTCTGGGGAAAAAAATGAATCCATCCCAAACATAGCCAGTGGTGGTTTTTGTCAGCAGAAACTGAGATGATGTGAATGAGTTTACAATGCAGTATTTTGCCATAATCACAAACTGATCAATATTTTTGAAGGAGAGTATCCTTCTGTGAGAGAGGGTACTGTTCTCTTGAAGCTAAAGACCTGTGGAAGAAGAAAATTCTTTTTTTATGTTTGAGATATGTCAGGCATAGATCTGATGTAAAATCTTTCTCTAAAGAAAATCGTTCTTTCACCCTTTCCGTCACCCCACCAACCCACACCGTCCCATCACCATTTTAAGTGCAGTCACCAACTTTCCAGGTAGATTTGGTCTCAGTAACTCTGCTTCTTGATGTTGTGCCTTTACTCTTTGGAAGTTATTTCATAATAACCTTGCAGTGTATGATGAGGTGACTTGCAGTTTCATCTGTCTTTTCCAGACCCAGTTCAGTGGTCGACAGACCAGGTGCTCCACTGGGTGGTGTGGGTGATGAAGGAGTTCAGCATGACTGACATCGACCTCAACGCACTCAGCATTCCTGGGAGGGACCTCTGCAACCTCAGCCAAGAAGATTTCTTCCAGCGTGTCCCACGGGGAGAAATCCTCTGGAGCCACCTGGAACTTCTTCGAAAGTGTACGGGCTTTTTTTTCCCAGATTTTTTTCTTGAACTATGAAACCAATTACGAGCGGTCATTTTTCCTTTACTTGATGTTGATGGTAAAAACGAGGGTATCGGTACAAGATAAGAGAAGGTATTAGAATGTCTGCTGCCATGAAACATTGTCTGCATACTAAACGCTGCCTGTCTTTTATCAAACCTCATAACTGGTGGAAGGTAGTGAATGATTATTCCGCCTTTGTTTTTTATAAAGCTTCATAGTTTGTGCATCCACTGAATTTGCTAGTTCTATAATTAAATATTGATTTTGAGTTATTAAATGTACATTTCTGTGTCATATTGAAGTGGAGATTTTTAAGCACAGGAAGTGAAATCCTTAGATGGTACACAACACAGCTGCTAAGTGATGCAATGTATGTGCATATAATAAATATATGTGCATTTCAGATGTACCATGCTTGGAGGTGACTTGCCAGACTAATAACTAATTCTGTCTTCATTTACATAATATAGCAGAAGGTTTTTGGGGAGGGAGCTAGTGGAAATTTGCCATGTACACCCTTCTAAAAATGAGTGACAGATGTTAAATATCTCCACTTGTAAGACCATGAACTGTAAACTAATGTCTCTTGCAAACTAATACCAAATTTTTATTTCTTTCCTCTATGAAATAAGGTTTTTGATCTTCAGGTGACTTACTATTTGCAGGTTAAATATAAGCCTATTGTTTTTTTCTCCAATCTGTAGATGTGTTGGCTAGCCAAGAACACTCTGGAGAAATAGCAACTGTTACAATTGATCAGCGTAAGTACTTGTGTCAGCATTAATTCACACAATTCACTGTGTGCAGGTTTAGCACTGTACTGTGGTTCAGAAGTATGATAGTGCAACATTTAGAAAATCACTCGAGAGATTTTCCTTGGGAAAGAGAGGAGGACATATTTTAAACTTCAAAAGATAACGTTGAGTTTCTCTGTATTTTGTTACTGGCTGAAAGGTAGTATTTGACCTGAGCTATGGAAGTTTATAACTTTCATTTTGGATGGTAAATTTTTCACTTTCTTGAAATAAGCTGTCTAGGATACATATTTGAGGTTTTTAGTTGTTTCAGGGCTTTAGGTTATATATTGCATTAATGAATGGATCTATTTAAATATTAATTTCAAATAAAAAAGTGTTTCCAAAAACTGAAGGGTTCTGTGGAAGAGGTGACTTGCTTAGAAACCAATATTAGAAATAATACATTAAAGTAACTTTCCAGTTATTTGAAACTCATTCTTTCAGCTAAGCAGTGTCATCAATTATTGAAATGAATCAATTTTCAGATGATTTATAAGCATCTTATATGTTAAATAGACATACTGTTTATTACATCCTGTGGTTGTGTCTAGTTAAAGCCAGCTTGAGTGGGGCATCTATGTCCTCCTACACCATTGCAATAGAAGGTGTTTGCTGTTTGAATATCAGGTATGGAGCTTGTGCAGGGACTGTAGAGAAAAGGGCATTAGGGCAGATCATGTGGGAACAGCATGAAGACAAAACAAGGGCTTGAGAGAGTTTGTATTCCTTTTGTGGAAGCATGTAAACACATAATAAATTAAAACTGGTGTTTTATCTGTAATGTGACACTTCTGCAATGAGTCTAAAACTGCAATTTTCAAATAAGAGGTAAAAAGATCTTTAGATTATACTTAGCATTGTGACTTAATGCAGTGTGCCTTTTTAGCAAAGGAAAAAAATAGCTTCTAGATGTTATGCTAATACAGGTAATAAATAAAATATGCCTGTTTCAAACAATTTATAGTTGATGTTCTGCAACACTCTCTGCTCTACAGCTGTGCAGATTATACCAGCATCCGTACAGCCTGCTACCCCCACCACCATCAAAGTGATAAACAGCAGTGCAAAAGCAGCCAAAGTACAGAGAGCTCCAAGGATCTCCGGGGAAGATAGGAGTTCCCCTGGGAACAGAACAGGTATGGCCTCCATTATTTTACATGCTAATGCACTGAACACTGACCCATTCGTTTGAATTACAGTTTGGTGAGACATGACTTGGTAGCTCCAGATGAGAGGTTTGTAGGGTCTCTGTGAAGGGAGCCATGGGTTCAAAAATCTGTGGTAAGCACAGGCAGCCCTGGCAGGTTGGTCAGCTCACACATGATGCTGCGGTTTTTCCATCCTGCAGCAAATGAAATGGATATATTTCCCTATCACTTAACAATCTGTCCTCTCAAACCACTGCATAGCATTTATTCAAGCTTTGAACCTCCTTCTATTTGTAGAAAGGAAAGAAAATAAACTCTATGTTGTAAAATGTAGCCTAGCTGCTACTTGCACTGTCTGTTGTGCTCCTCCTCCATTCTTCCCCAGTCTGGTGACTTCAAAATTTATAAAATTTCATATTTCTTTTTTAGTTAAATGAATGTATGTCTGGAAAACTGCACACTAAATTTTCAGTTTAATACAGGAATTACTGTTATTTATACATACTCTTTGATTATTAATTTCTTTATTTTTTCTTACTGTCATTTTTGTTTTGCTTCCCTTTATGTTGTGAATTTTTCTGTTAAATCCTTCCTTCTCTTCATCCTTGAGTTTTTATTTGTTTTAGACTCCATAAAGGCCTCTAAGGATGTTATTCAGAATTTTAAGGCCAAGGTTTTATTGGCTGACATTAGTGAAGAATACTGTGTGTTTCTTTCTTCAGCCATCAGGTCTACTCTCTTTATCTCACTGAGAATTTAGGAATTTTACTGTGGCTTCTTGAGTTAGAAAAAAATCTTAACTGTTGGATGTGAAAGATGCAACATTGGTGTAAACTGAAATTTGGGGGTTTCTTTTGTGTTTCTCATATTTCATGTTGAAACTTTGAGACCAAACGTTTTTTTAAAAAACAGCTATTACACACATATGTGTATGTGAAGAGGAATTAGCAGCTCTTGATAAATCTGTTCTATTTTAAAGACAGATATGCTTCTAAATGGTTATGTTGGGGGAGTTGTGGTTTTTTTAAGTTCTAGGGGAAGATTCATGTGATTAATTTTGATTATTTTTTTTCCTGTATTCTTAATTTTTATTTTAAAAAATGGGTACTGATGACAAGAAAACGTTTGCAAAAGAATCATTAGGAGGGATTCATTAAGTGAAAGTTTTCCTTCCATCATATAGTCTATGCTGGTCTGCTTTAATATGTTGGTTGCAAGTTTTTAGCCATGAATGGAACATGAAAAGGACAATTTGAAGTGAAACTTGTTATTCCTGTTTTAACAGGGAACAACGGCCAGATCCAGCTGTGGCAGTTTTTGTTAGAACTTCTCACAGACAAAGATGCTCGGGACTGTATTTCTTGGGTTGGTGATGAAGGAGAGTTTAAATTGAACCAGCCCGAACTGGTTGCACAGAAATGGGGACAGCGCAAGAACAAGCCCACCATGAACTATGAGAAGCTTAGTCGGGCTTTGAGGTAAGAAACTTAAGGAACTCGTGGGGTATGATTTGCTTTCATTTGGCTACCTCTTCAATTAACATAATGCAAAACTTGCAGTGTTTTTAGTAAGGCAGATCTTCTGAAGCTGGTCCTTGCAATGAGATCCTGCTGATCTTAGGGCAGAGGTATTTGCTGGGCTTTTTGCCTTTGTTTTGAGATTTTGGGTTTTTTTTTCATTTTTAAAGAAGCTAGTAGAATAACCTTTTGAAAATAGATTTCCTTTTTTCAAGATCATTAATTTGGGTTGCTCACTTCCAGAAATATACCTGGTTTTTATTTATCTTCAATATTTATGCTTTTAGTAGCATGCCAAACAATATTGATTATTGATGAAAGATACAGAAATGTGAATTATCAACTTATTTTTATGTTCTACTGTCTGTGTTCTTCTTGCTCTTGTTATGGAATAAAGCAGATACTTCTCTATAATTGTTAGTCATTTTCTGTATGTAAGAACCTTTTCTGACTTCAAATATTCATTGTTTCATGTCATTGTTCTTATTGTGTGGATCTTAAATTGAAAAATACGGTTGACAGCTATGTTCCAACAGTTGCAATTCCAACATCACAATGATCTGAAGAAATGGAAGTGTTTCAGTATCTTCATTTCATTGAGATTTTTTAGTTTGACATTGATAAAAGGGACTTGTATTATTGATTCACTGTGGGTGAGGTACTTGAGGAGGGGGAAGAGTGCAAGTACCTGAATTTTAAACTGCTTTTCCCTGATTACTTTAGTCTCTGGAATCATTTGAAAATTCATCCACGTTCTTTGAAATCACTGAGAGTGAACTTCTGATTTCTTATTCTGATATTGTTAAATATATTTCTCTTGATTTGTTTTTGAGAAAGATGTTTTTTGCCTAATCCTGCAAATTATTCAAGCAGGTTTAGAATTTCTTTTTGTATGAGTGAAGTTCCATTTTGACTGAGGGCCTATGTTTTACTTACTAGCATTTTCACTTCTGGATACGTGCCGTTGCTTGATTGGTGTTTTTTGAAGTAAAGTCCTCTAGCATTATATAAAAATATCATCTCCTATTTGAAAATCCCTCTGTAAGAAATTATGGTAAAGTATCATATTCTGGCTTTCTTTACCCTTTTAGGGAGTGTTTAATTAGCATTTGACAGGCATGAGATACACAGCTAAACTATACCCTTTTGTTTGTCTTAGAACTTCTTTAGGCACAGCACTGAGGATGCCAGAATTATTTTATGTGTGACAGACGTGGAAAAATTAATGAAAAACAAATATTTTTAACCATATTAGGTATTGAAAGATGCAACTTATGAGAGTTCCTGAGGCTCAGGTCACTAAAAGCAAGGAGGAGCATTGGTAGATGCTTACTCTCATGCTTTTCCTTAGGTCTCTTGGGAGTCTGATTTCAGTCTCTTGGAGTCTGTTCCTGTTCTAGATAGATCTTTAGTCTGGTCTTGTATGGCTATTCTTGCATTATTTATATATTAATGAGAATGTTAATTTTTTCTCAGTATCACAGACTCTTGGGTTGGAGGGCTGGAGGAGTTTCTGGACCTTTCCAGTGCAGCTCTTCCCCAGCCTGTATTGTTCCAATACCATTCCCATGTTTCCAACCCGTGTATCTGTGAGTCTGTGTACTAAAGGCATATGTGAAAACCTTCTGATACATAAAAATTACGTAAACCATGCTGATGTTTTTGGGTTTCATCAACAAGCTCCACAGAAGATGCCAAAGGCAGCTGAAGAACTTTGGAATTATGCTCTTATCAGTGGGATATTAAACACCAGTTTGCATAAATCACTATTAGCAAAATTTTGCATTTATATTTTAATCACAGAATTACAGAAATCACAATTCTCAAAGTGGTGTCATTTTGGCAGCTGCATCAATATTGACATGTCTTCTAACAGTTGAATGTCTGAAGGGATATTTAATGACTCTTGCTGCTCCTGTGATAAACTCTGGTGCCAAGCTGAAGTTTAATAAATGATTATATGTTTTGTTTACTAATGTATTGAAATCACTGCATCAATCATTGATTAATACAGGAAATAATGTTGGTATTATTGAGAAATATGCTGGCTCTTCTGCCCAGCTTCAGGAAAAGCAGGCATATAGAAACTAGGGCTGAGGGGCAGAAAGGGAAGAGCAGCTTTTATTTGTTATACATATCTTGGTAAATGTTCTAAAAATCCTGTTTAAGTCTGTTTAGTTATCGAGTAGGAAGGTGAGACTTGAAGAAAAAAATTTCATCTTCTGTATTATTCTGAAACAAAGTTTCCATGTATCTTGGAATGTTCCAGTAACTTTGTGAACTTGCATGGGTATTTAATGTTATGTATTTTTAGCTTTCTATATTTTTGAGTAGGTAAATGCTGTAATCAGAAGTACATTGAACATGGTATTGAAAATATCCTCTCGCTACATTAACTGATTTTAACTTGAGCGTTTAGAGCATGAGATGTGGGAATCTTGCATGTTTTGGACCTTCATATAAACATGATCTAATATTCTGTGATTCTTTTCCTTTCTGATCCTATTAGTAATGTGGACTAAGTAATTCAAAGTATATTCAGTTTTATAAAACATTTTTCTACAGCATTTTTGATATAGGGATGATTATATGGGATTGTACAATAAATGGAAAGGCTTGTACTGCGTTAACAAACTTTAAAAAATGATCACCACTGCCATTTGACATATGCCATGGCTTCATATTGCAAACTTTGTTTTTCTGCTTCATAGTGCCCAAGTGAGCAGAGCTCAGTTTCTCTATGTCCTCTACCCTGTCATATTCAACAGTTTCCACACTGAGCCCAGTGTTCCCTTTCACACACAAGGGACTCACCAGGGTATTGCTCATCCTTCTCCAATTCTGCCCAGTACTACAAGACTCTGCTTCAAAGCTGAACACAAATTATGATCCCACCCTCGTGTTTACAGAGTTCATTCAACTCACTGCAACTAAACCTCAGGAAGAGGCTGAAAGTCCTGGACAGCATTACAGCAGTTCCTTCAGCTGATGCAGAGATGTTTTGGAGAACAGGGCTGGCATGGGAGAATTGCTGGGTGGAAGCTGTAGTGGCAGCCAAGAGTAAGCATAGAGATACAGAGAAGGAAATGGAGGAGTTGAGGGAGGCAGGTGGTGGTTTGAGGGGTAGAGTGAGGAGAAGGACTGGAAAGGAAGCTTTTTTATAATTTTATGCCATTCAGGAAAAAGCTGAAGGAGAGCTTTAGTAAACAAACCACACTGTCTTTACCCACAGAGCAATAATAAGCTACTCTGACTCTTCCTGTACTCCATGACAGACCTCTGTGGTTTCTTGTATGATCTCAGTAACCAACTGATTTACCAACATTGTTTTCTACACAGCCTGTCTCTCATCTGTCTTTGGTCCTGCTGCTTAGGTCCTGACCCTCAAAAGTAAGAAATTAAAAGACTTTTTTTTTTTCCAGAACTTGAGATGTGTGAAGAATTTGCTGGGATTCTTAGTCACTTACCTCTTTTCCACCAGAGCTAGGAGTCAGAAGTTTGTGTTTTAATTGACTTAATTTTGCTACTGAACAGGAATCATCTTTGCTTTATGAACATGTCACAGGATTGAGTTTTAGACAGTTAAGAAATCTGGGTTCATTTGTTCTATATTTGGGTGATGGTTTTGAGGAAATTACATTGTTTGAGTTGTGTTGGTTGAGTTTTTATTATTTTGCAATTTATCATAAGCTTTCAAGCTCATCAAATCCAAGTTACATCCCAGTCACTTAAGTTTCCTTAATGAGGAATGGTATACACATTCTATTAAAGCTTGTGGTGAGAGTAGAACAGCAAGAAAACTGCAAAATTCTAACTTGTGTTTTATTGGGGGGGGGGGGTCATATAGACCTTGTTATCTCACTATATTTCTGCCCAGACTGATAATTCTTGTGTCACATAATATAAAAGATACTTATAGTTAGAGACTTCCCTTTTTAGTTGTAAAGGCAAAGATGTAGTTTTAACAGCATATGAATTATAACAAAATAACCCCAACCCAACAAAAACCAAACCAAACAAAAAAACTAAACCAGCAAAACCCCACAAATCCAACCCATGCCTTTATAGTTTTATTTCCATTTTTGAAGACAGTATGGAGAGAATAGCTGCTTTCATAGCATGGAAACTGCTTGGCAATTTTCAACCCGTTTCCAGCATTAATTTTTTTCTTCAGAAAAGCAAAGCAAAGGACCATAATATGGGGAAAGACAGTATTTTCTTATTAAGGCAAAGCACTACCTATAAGACATCTTCCCTGACAAGCTGTTTTTTAACTGGTCTAGGACTTTCTCCTGAACTGATGCTTCCAGTAGCCTGTAAAATAATTACTGTGCTTTATTTCTCCTTAATATACCAAGGTACAGAGACAATTTTCAACACTTCCCTTTTCCCATATAAGAAAATGCCTAAGCAATATCTTGGAATATGAAATTATGAGAATCTCAGTGAGAAAAAGAATAATATTTTAGCCTCTGGTGACCTTAAGTAAGTAATGGATGCATATGAAAATTGCAGATGCTAAAATTCTCTGTTGCTGATTTCTGTTTTGCAGGTATTACTATGATGGAGACATGATCTGCAAGGTGCAGGGCAAGAGGTTTGTGTACAAATTTGTGTGCGACCTGAAGACTCTGATTGGGTACAGCGCAGCAGAGCTGAACCGCTTGGTCACGGAGTGCGAGCAGAAGAAACTGGCCAAGATGCAGCTCCATGGCATTGCACAGCCAGTTACAGCAGTGGCTCTGGCTACAGCATCCCTGCAAGCAGAGAAAGATAATTAAGCACTGGGACCTGTAAGTGGGAACCTGAGGCCTTTCCTCTATAACCAGAGCAGTTGGTGCTCTTACCTTGATCAGAATTGGAAACGTCTTTTGTTTCTTGATTGTACAATATAGAGCATGAATTTCTATAAAGAATTCAGACGTGCATAAATTTGGATCTTTTAACAGCATATATTTTAATGTAATTTAAGGGATCACCCCAACTTCTGCAGCTAGTGAGAGGTGGAGCCTGTGACCACAGCTGTGCAAAGTAATTTTTGCAACACTTTTAACAAAAATTAAGTCCCTGTAGTCCCCAGGCTGATCAGTTGTGTGAATGCAGCCTTTTCCAGTCTTTTGTTCTCTGCTGAACTACCAAATGGCATTTGATGCTTTCAAAGTTTACAATATATTCATTATTCTGTTAATCAAGTGGAGCTGAAAGACATGTTAAATGTTACAAAGCATCAAGTTCTTAAAATAGCTTCTGTGTTTAAAAGCAAAGGACACTTAAGACTAGACTTAACTGGAGATCAGTGCTGAAGAAGAAGATCCAGGTTTAGATATGGCTTAGGTGAAAAGCCAATTATGAGTATTTCATTATAGTATGCACATAATATACATATATGAGGGCAAATACCTGTTTTGAAATACATACTTGACATTAGCCATTTGGCAGAAAGCAAAGGTGAACTTCTTCCCCCCATGCCATTCCCCATCAGGTAATTCAAAAACTTGAAAAAACAGCCCTCACCCAAAGAGCGGATTGTTTTGGTGGGGAGTAGTAATGCTGTGTTCTGCAAGGTGCTTATACCTGCATGGTAGTCAACCTTAGTATCCAAAGACTTAAGTTAATCACAGTCAGTAGTCCCTGGTTAGGAACAGAAAGCAAATTGAAAATAGTTTTACAGAGAACTGTGGTTTAATTTCCCAATCATTGTACAGTCTAACGTATATTAACTACAAAGAGGTACTTTTTATTTAAAATTAAATTCTCTTTGAACTTCCAAGTGATATTTTTGAAGCTTCTTAAGCCAAATGCATGCTCCAGAGCTGGGTGCAATTTGAAGTCTGGATGATGAGTCAGAAATAGTTGGGATGTATCGTGAATTCTGAGCTACTCAGTGCTTCTTGCAAACTTACACATGCAGAGAAAAGTAGGCTTCAGCTTTTGAGTTTCCATACTGGTGTCTGTTAGACTGCTTCTTTTGATGTCTGAGAACGGTATGATTTGGGGGTTGCTTTTGCCTCTTCCTGCTAAAAAAAAGCATAATTACTATGTCAGCATTGATGTTCACCAACGTTTTAGAAATTAAACCCCCTCTGGTAACACTTTACAATTACAAGGGAAGACCTTTAATTCTGTTAGGGATCGAGCTGCTCTTAAACCTTAAATCTGAAGTCCTTGAACAGTGAGATTCTGAACAAAGTGTGTTTGTGCTGAGCAGTGAGAGCACTGCTGCTCTCAAGAGCACTGCTGCTCTTGAGCCGAGCAGGAATGGTTACACTTGCAGGCAGAAGGCAGAGAATACAAAGACTTGTGTGTATCCTCAAGATGTGTTGAGGACAAGTTTTTTTGTAGGTGGATGCTCATCTGCAAATAGGTTTTGCTTGATTAGAAGGTTTGCATATAGTTCTAATTTGTGTTTTTTCATCATTGACATGATTATAAAATCAAAGGTTTTTTGCTGGATTCTTTTGGTAACTCTTACTGTTGTTCTCATCCTTGAGTTCTTACAGTACTCCACCTGCTGAGCATGCTGATGTCATTTTGCTTGTAAAAAACATTGTAAGCCCTGAGCAAAAAATATAAATGTATCTGTCATGAAAGGTCAACATCACCCCTTTTCTTGCTGTTAGAGTTGGTGTCACTGATTGGCAAGTGTTGGAGGCATCTTGTGCAGGAGATGCAGGTCTGCTTAACCAAGAATTATGTGAAGTGGATGTTTGAGGGCAGCAGCTCTGCTTGTAACAACGTTCCGTGACTAAACACAAGTCCAGTACAAGTCACGGGTTCTAGATAGCAGAGTTTTAGAGAGGCATTTTTAGTTAAAATACAGGATAAAAAGAAAAGAAGCTTAAAATACCAGCTTTCTATATCAAACTGGACTGTGGGTAAGCACACAGCAAAATTGAAAAGCAGTATCAATACTTCATTCCCCTGCCTCTTCCTGTTACATGGTTAAGTCCGATGGGGGAAACTTCTGCTCCCATCCTTTGTTTGCGGTTACATCCTGTTGTTGCTTTGCAGCCTTTCAGTAGGAGTAAGGGTCCTTGGGTTCTTTGTTGTGGCTCCATCTGCTTTTCCACCATGTTCTAATTAGTAAAGAAAGAACCTTTCAAGTGGTATAAAATTATTATCACGATGTCTGTAGTTGAGGGAGAAATCTGTGACTAACTTGACGTCTTCAGTAAAACAAAAGATGTAGAATATATTGTCAAAGGATTTTCTGTTACTGCCGGAAGGAAAACATAGAATATTCCCAATTTTTGTAAAACAGAAGGGGTTTTGCATACTTTTTACTCTTTAAATAAAGACACTTATACTCTGCTAATTATTACAAATTTCTTTGTTTTGACTTTTTTTTTGTAATTTTCCATAAAACAATTATTTTCTATTTTTACTCTGATAAAGTATTTGTGGATAAAATGTCAATATAGTAAAATAAAAATGTTATACAGCTAATTTGCCTTCTTAATTTTTCAGACATTTGTAGTATCTTTCAGGGACAAGCAGTTCTGAGATGCATACTTGCCCTTTATTCTCTTTTCTCTTAAAGTCAGAAGCTCAGTACAGAAAGAAGGCAAACTCAGCTTATATTTCTGAAGATGCATCTTCTTTGAGTCAATATTTGGCTATGTGTTTCTACTTTTAAACTATAACTCAGTGTCCTTTATTTCTGTAGCAGCTTTCTTTAACATCTTAATTGTAAATCTCAGAATGGTGCTTAGATTAAACAAATGATGAAAACTCAGTAGTAGGACAGAATGGAGCCCTGTGAAATTATTCCATTTATGCTTTTATCAGTGATTAAGTCAGAATGGTTCACGTTGACCTGTAAATTTTGGACTTTTTCATTCCTGCAGATGGCCCCATTTACTTCATGTGGCTCTGCTAACAAAACTGCTAGTACTGTCCATGTTAAAAACAAGATAAAATTCTGTTTGTACTGCTCTTTATTTCTACTGAGGCACAATTTAATAATATTCTCATTATACTTTGAACTCCTCCATCTGGACTGCCAAATTCAAGACTGAAATATTTTGTCATGTTTATACCTACCACATCACTTGATTTTAAAATGTTTATGTTTAGCTTAGCAGCAACAACATGTAATTGACAGCAAATACTGGTTTTCAGACATTTCAGTAACTTGTTGGACCTGTTGACCTTAGAAGTCTTTTCCAACCAAAATTAATCTGTGATTTTAAAGTTCACTTACAAGTGCTCTGGTATCATATTAGTGGAGGACCTATTATTTGGGTTTATAGCTATTAGTATATTTATCCAGTGTGAGTTTCTTTTGGGATTCCTACCATACAGAAATTGTTATTGAAACAATGTAGGGAATTACAACTAACAGCTTGCAATGTCTTTCTTAATCAAGATAAGCTGACATGGAACTCTGCTGCCTGATCAAGAAACTGTTATGTGGTCCATTAACACAGGTTTGTGGGGAGTATTTGTACTGACTGGACTGGGGTGTCTTGTTCTTCGAGGTCATACATATTCTTTAAGGTTGTGAATTTAATATTGCTATGTCAGGGCTGTTAAAATATATTTGGGTTGATAATGTTTCTTTTTTTTCCTTCGGAAAAGTAATTCTTAATATGAATGATGCTAAACAAGAAATTAATTAAAGGACAGGAATTAATGATTGACTGGTTTTGAGGGTTGTAACATGGAACCCTGTGCATTAGATACATTCTTGCTCCATTACATTTTGCCTCATTATTTCATTATTGGAGCCCACAGAATCTAATCATGCACCAAACTGAAATTTTACCATCTTGCAGTTTTAGAGTATTGACATCTTACCCATTCATAACTTGAAATGAAGGTTAAAAAATACTGAAGAGGGAGAAACAAATACTGTCTGATATTTTGAAGGTCTAAGTTTAATTAAAATGGCCTTTTACTTGTGAAACTGGGCTTCTGAAAACCAAAATTAAATGCTTCTAGTGGCAGTTGTTGCACTTTTTTCCTTCCTTTTACTTATATGACCTTTGAAAGTCTTCAATGAAGTGGCAGTACAGCAGGCAAATTATTCCCTTTTCCTGACAGTGGTCCCAGGGAGCGTGCTAGCTCAGCACCTGCCTTTTTGCCAAGGGACATTGGTGCCAAAGTAAGTCCAGGAGTCACTCTCTCCTGGGAAGCTTGGCTTTTTGCTTTCTTCAAAAGGACATGCTGTGCATGCAGACTGGTTTTGAGGAGACATTTTCAACATCTTTTAAACTAGCTTGTGTCTGAAAAATGTGTTTTTTCCCCATGACCTTCAGGGCAATCAGTTTTCTATATGGAAAAGAGGCAATTTCCCTTTGCAAGGCTTAACTTAGACAATGAAAAAATGCCTGTCACTTGCTGGAACTGTAAATCTTTAGTCATTAAACAAAATCTTAATTGAAACCCTGGTTGTAGTGGTTCAGCAAACTAATAATAGGTGTAAGAGAAGCAAATATAGATATTACCAAGTAAGATCTCATACAGCTTCTTTCCCAAAAGATGAGCTCAGCTGTACCTATAGAGATTTTTGGCTAAAAAAAATTAATAGTCTCCTGCCCCAAGGAAAAGAAACCTTTTGTCAATGCTGATCTGAGTCTCTGAGAATTTTTTTACCTATCTTCCTGTTTGGGAAGGATTTCTCCACCCACACCTATCACACATTCAGAAACACATTATGCATTCTTGCTTGTCCAAGAAGAAATCCTGATATATTTCCCACTTGTCTGTGTATTCTAGAATTGTCCATGGTACTCTACAGCAATTCTGGATAGCTTTCAGAAATGCAATTGTGCTTTATGCCTTGATCATATGAAATCCATTAGGTTCTTGCATAGTAATACATGTGGGCAGCCTGTGACAACAATTATTATAAACATGTTGATGTAGTGTTGTGTTGTAACTGCTCTGCCTTTTAATGAGGAGCCTGTAGTCCTAATAGTAAATTAAAATACAATTATATCATCAGAAGGACCAGGAAAGAAACATTCTCAGCAGCCAGCCCTTCAGTATGACCGCTGTCACCTCTACCTGCCATAAGATCTGATGCTGAAGCTTCATTCCTGTGTGACTAAAAGAGGAAACTCCACTGTGCTGAGCTCTGTCCCTCAGCTGTGCTGCTGTGCCTCACTCTTTCTCATTTCATCTATGAAGAATTTACAGTGACAAGAAATAATTAAAATACAACTTCATTGTATATTAATCTTGGAAATGCTCTTGAAGAGGGAGGTCATTGCTTGCTTTTTCAGATTATGGAAAGTTACAATTTTCTTAGGATTTTTTGATTTCAGAAGAACTGAGGTGATTTTCTATGTACTATAGGGTGGAAAGTAACTTCTTAAAAAAGTCCTGCTCCGCTACCAGGATTTCCCAGCTGATGTCACTCTGACAATAGATTCAAGCACCCCAGAGGTCACCAGCACTCTTTATAAAATCTAGTGATGCTCCTGAACAGAGACAGCATGTCCCAGGGTTGCAGGAGGGAGATGCATTGGCACACACAGCAGAGCTGAAGGCTGAGCATCACTGCGAGGGGGCAGAACAGGTGTGGGCAGGGGGCTGGTGCAAGAACAAATCCCAGCATGAAACAGCAAGCCTGGGACCCCCAGTCTGAATTTGCAGTGAGTCTGGAACAACTGTGCTGAGACGTATCAATAGCTCATTTGTTTTTACTGGATTTTTGTAATGCCCCTTCACATTGTTTTGTCCCAAAGCCAAGTGCAGAGCTTCCCATTTGCTACTGCTGCACCTTCACCCTTCCAAAGCTGCCTGGTTGGGTTCCACTTTTCTGGCAAGTGAACATCTCTCCTCCTCCTTTCTACCACCTCCAGCTGCTGCTGGAAGCACAGAGATTTTGCCTTCCTTGTTGGAGGTATGATGGAGCAGCAGTTAGTGAATTAAATTAATCAGTTGAAAATGGCTCTTTTCAATCCAGGATTTTTCCAAGTATATGAAAATTACTCCCATCCTTCCCAAATAAGTACTTTGGTTGCCTGTTGCATTGCAAGCTGAACATGAATCCAGTTATAAATAACAAATGCAGCCCACCTCCACAAACCAGCCTTTGGGCTGACTGACAGAGGCTTGGACAAATAACAGCTCTCCTAAAACACAAGCATTTGACCGGTTAAGAGTCTGTGGGGCAACAGAGTTTAGACCAATGTCTGTGTAGCACCAGCAGTTTTTGAATTGCCTGTGAAAGGGTGTCTGATACAATAAATCAGGTCTGCTGATGACTAAGGTGAGTTTTGTCATGTATTATGTCTCTGACACACGAACATCACGGGTGTTATATTATTCATGGTGACCCCTGACATGAGGACAAGCAGTCCAAGGACCCGTGGAAATTGCAGAGAGAGATGGAGCAAAATGCTGGAAAAGAAAGAGGCCAGGAAGAGCCAAAAATAGGCAGCAAAGGCTGCAGGAGCTAGCTTTGAAACAAAGGTCACAGGAAATCCCAGCCAAAGGGTTGTGTGGAAAAGAAACCAGAGAAGTTGAAAAAGCTAAAAAGAGCACACTGGGGCCATATTTGGATCATACTGGGAGTGACTGGACTAACACTGGGAGCATCTGAGAGTGACTGGGAACATACCCTGCACATCATCCCCTATACTGGGCCTGACTGGGAGCAACTGGGAGCACATGGCATCATACTGGGACTGACTGGGCTGATCTAGGAAGCAACTGGAACCACGCTGGAGGCAGCTGGGACCATACTGGGAGAGATTGGAAGTAACTGGGATTATGCTGGGGAAACACTGGGAGGGCTGGCATGTGACTAGGATCAAACTGGAGCTTACTGGAATCATATTGGGGTTGAAAGGGAGTGACTGGGATCACACTTTGGGCTACTGGGAGCAACTGAGGAAAACTGGGATCATGCTGCAAGCAAACTGAAGCAACTGGGAAGGACTGGATGCCTGCTGGAGGCAACTGGGATATACTGGGCATGACGGGGGAATCATACTGGGAGAACTAACACCTTACTGGGGCCACTTGCAGTGTCTGGAAATGACTACAGACATGCCGGAGGCAACTGGGATATACTGGGAGTGTCTGTAACCATACTGGGATGACTGGAACCACACTGGGAACTACTGGGACCATGCTGTGGAGAACTGGGACCATGCTGGGGGCAACTGGGAGCGAGTGGAATCCTGCTGGGAGGGACTGGGATCATATGGGGAGTCACTGGGACTATAGCAGGGACAACTGGGTTCAACTGGGACCATACTGGGAGTGTCTGTAGCCATAGTGGAGTGATGGAAGCACACTGGGAACAGCTGGGCCCATGCTGGGAGCAACTGGGATCACTCTGAGGGTGACTGGAATCATGCTGGGATTCACTGGGGGCAACTGGAATGGTGCTGAAAGCAACTGGGAAGAGGTGGGAGTGAGTGGGAACAAGCTGGAAGCAACTGGGATAAACTGGGAGAGACAGGGACTTACTGGGATCATACTGGAGGCTACTGGGGTCATGCTGGCATTGACAGGGAGCAACTGGGATCACACTGAAGGCAATGGAATTGTACTCAGAGTGTCTGGGAGCAACTGGGATTAGACTGCAAGTGACTGGGATCATACTGGGAGTGGCTACAATCACACTGGGGTTAGAGTGGGTGTGATTGGATCCTGACTGGGGGTTACTGGGAGCTACCAGGCCCATGCTGGGAGCCAACTGGGGACATAATTAGAGGAACTGTGAGCAACTGGGATAAAACTGGGGGCAAGTGAACCATGTTGAGGTAACCGAGAGTGCCTGGCAACGGCTGCCAGAATGTTCAGGGCAACTGGGATATACTGGGAAGGTCTCAGACCATATGGGTGTGAGACTGGGAGCAACTGGGAATGTGCTGGGGGAACTGGGAACACGCTGGGGGCAAGTGGGAGTGACTGGGGCCCTGCTGGGAGAGACTGGGATCATACTGGGAGTGCCTTGGAGTATGCTAGGGACAACTGGGAGAACTGAGAACACACTGGATGAAAGTGGAAGGAACTGGGAGCAACTGGAACTGTGCTGGGAGCAATTCGCATCATCATAGGGAAGGACTGGGAGGGACTGACCTCGTCTTGGAGTGCCTGGGATCATGCAGGGAGGCGGGGGAAGTGACCAGGATTGTACTGGGAGTGCTAGGGCCCATACTGGGAGTGCCGAGGAAACTGAAAGCACACGGGGCAGCAACTGGGCTCATACTGGGAGGACACTGCCAGCTTCGAGACCCCCTGAGGGCCATCTGCGGCTTGGCTTTGGAGCCCTGCCAGCTGCAAACATCCCCCCCAAAAAACCCCAAACCCAGGCACCCCCCGGGATATTTGGGCTCAGCTCTCCCTGCCCGGGATGGGGGGCCATGTTCCCAGGGCTGGGGCAACTTCAGAGAGCGTCAGAGCCACGAAATTCTCCCCTTCCTCTTCTGCTGCGGCCGCTCGGCCTCTTCCTCTCTCCCTCCTCCCCCTCTTCCCGTTCCCAAAGGCCGGAACCGTGAGGGGAAAGGGGCTGAGGAAGGGGCGGGAACCGTGAGGGGAAAGGGGGCAGGGAAAGGGGCAGGCTCAGGCCAAGGCCGGACACTGTGAGGGGACACTCTGGGAGGCGGCACTCTGCAAACACAACTGCAACGGACTGAACATGAACGGGAAAAAAAGCAGTCAGTCTGAGACTTTTATTTGCTATCAAATACATCCCCCACACCCAGCCCCACACACTCCCCATCCCACCGCTCCAAATTGGGATCCCACTTCTCCCAGTCTCCTCCCAACCCCATCTTACTCTGGTGGCTGTGGAATCGAGTTCATTTGGTATGACACTGAGGTTTTTTGAGGTGGGTGTGAGCACTTCCAGGGTGGGATTGAGCTGTTTTCACTGGGATTTGAGTGGTTTTGAGGTGACAGATGTACCCATATTGGCTTTTGGAGTGCAAAGAGATGGAGAACAAAAAGAAATTAAGGTGAAACTAAAAGAAGCAGCAGCCAGGTGTGTTCCCAGCATGGATCACAGGGAATGTGAGTGACCAGGGCTGTGCTCAAAGTGCTTCCTCCAGTGGGGGATGGAGCTGGAGCAGCGCATGAAGCTCTTCCCACACTCGGGGCTCTCGCAGGGCTTCCCTTACCGGTGCCTCCGTTGGTGTTGGGTCAAGTAAGAGCTCTGTGAGAAGCTCTTCCCACACTGGGGACACTTGTAGGGCCTCTCTTCTGTGTGAATCCGATAGTGCAGGAGGAGACTGGAGCTGGTCAGAAACCTCTTGCTGCATTTATCACACCCATAGGGCCTCTCCCCAGTGTGGATGCGCCGGTGGGTGATGAGGGTGGAGTTCTGCCTGAATCCCTTCCCACATTCAGGGCATTGGAAGGGCCTCTCCTCCGTGTGAATCTGATAGTGCCGGAGGAGATGGGAGCTGATCTTAAACCTCTTCCCACACTTGGAACACTCGTAGGGCCTCTCCCCAGTGTGGGTCATCTGGTGCGTGATCAGGTGGGACCTCTGGCTGAAGCTCTGTCCACACTTGGAACACTCATAGGGCCTCTCCCCAGTGTGGATCCTCTGGTGGCTGATCAGGCTGGTGCCCAAGCTGAAGCTCTTCCCACACTCCCCACACTGGTAGGGCCTCTCCCCAGTGTGGGTCCTCTGGTGCTTGATCAGGCTGGAGCTCTCTCTGAAGCTCTTCCCACACTCCCCACACTCGTAGGGCCGTTCCCCAGTGTGAATCCTCTGATGGCTGATCAGGTCAGACCTCCACCTGAAGCTCTGTCCACATTCCCCGCACTCGTAGGGCCGTTCCCCAGTGTGGGTCCTCTGGTGGCTGGTCAGGTGGGAGCTCCGAATGAAACCCTTCCCACACGCCTCACATTTGTAGGGCCATTCCCTAGTGTGGATCACCTGGTGCTTGATCAGGTGAGAACTCTGGCTGAAGCTCTGTCCACACTCCCCACACTCATAGGGCCGTTCCCCAGTGTGGATCCTCTGGTGCAGGATCAGGCTGGAGCTCTGACTGAAGCTCTTCCCACATTCCCCACACTCATAGGGCTTCTCCCCCATGTGGGTCCTCTGGTGCAGGATCAGGTTGGAGCTCCACCTAAAGCTCTTCCCACACTCCCCACACTCATAGGGCTTTTCCCCGTTGTGTGTTCTCTGGTGCTGGATGAGGTGGGAGCTGCACCTGAAGCTCTTCCCACACTCCCCACACTCATAGGGCTTCTCCCCAGTGTGGGTCCTCTGGTGCTTGATCAGGTCGCAGTTCCACCTGAAGCTCTTCCCACACTCCACACACGTGTGGGGCTTCTCCCCATCATGGAGCTGCTCATGGAGCACCAGCTCCGAGCTCTGGCTCAATCTCTGGCTGCCTTCCCGGTCCAGGCTGGCTCTTTCCCCCTCAGATCCCCGCCATCTGCGTTTGCAGCCCCTCTTCGTGCGGGATCTCCGGGGCTTTTCCTCCCCGTTGGCTGCCTGCACTGTGGAGCCGCTCAAAACAGCCTCTTCCACCAGGTTCTGCCGCGGGGATTTGTCCTCCCTGCTCTCCATGCTCAGCTCCTGCTCTGGGGGAGGAAGGACAAGGAGAGGATGGGATTTGCCTCTGTGCCACAGGCAAGGGCAAGGAGATCCCCCCAGGGCTGTGCTGCAGCCAGGGCCCTGCTGGGCTGGGAGATGGAGCAGCACAGAGGGGGAAAGGGGCACTGACTTCCTCCTCACCTGCCTCAGTGTCCCGGGGCATCTTCCTCTTCCTCGCAGTCTCACAAGGGTTGGCAATGGGAAATCCTGGTTTGGGGAAAACAAGGGATGAGCACATTTGTAGGAGCATTGGGGGGTAGGATGGTCCGGACAGACAGAGACGAGAGATCTCTGAAGCCAGGTTGTGGAACTTGTGGTTTATTGCAAAGGGCCTGGGTGCAGGGCCCTGCTTGGAGCTGCCAGCCACAGCTCGGAGCAGGCCCGAGAGAAGAGAGGGGGAGAGAGGATGAGAGGGTAAGAGAGTAAGGGAGTAAAAAGGGTAAGAGAGTGAGGTTCCCATTACAATACAATAAATCTTCTTCTGTGTTGAATATTCTAATTCTCACTAACCGATCTAGTACAATATACAAATCCTATAGCATTTACATACAACCTATAAAAATCATTACATCACCATACTGTGTTACGTTTTAAACCCTAAAAACTACTCTTTGGACCCCTTCTGCTAAGCTAGTAGGGTCTGCTCTGACCCCTGGACCTGTCTGTAAGCAGAGGGAATTGTTTCATCAAAAGGGGATTACCTTCAGTCAGGCTACACCATTGTTTTCCAGTTGTTCAGTAACTAAGGTATCAAAAAGCTGGATTTAATTTCAATCTTGCTTCTGCTTTCCATATTCTCAAAATCTTTTGCCAGACAATCATATTTATAAGGCTTTCCTGTTCCATCTTCCCCAACACACATTTAGTTTGAAGGTCCCTCTGCCTGAGTCCATCTCTACAAGTCACCGGCCATCTGGGCTCCATAAAAACCTCCCTGTGGCGGTTTGACAGGAAATGTGTTTTTTGGGATGTTGTGTTTGGGCCAATGGATATTCAGACTTTAATATTGGCATCTAACCTGGCCATTAGGACATGGATCCGCCTCTGAGAACATGGGGTTAAAAGCAGGGCTCTCCCCTGAGAGGCTCCTCTTGGGTCTCCGGCGGGAAAGAGTTCAGGTCTCTCCCCCGGCCCAGCTGCTGGCTGGGCAGGGGGAGGGGAAAGCCATGTGGCCGGGAGAGGTAGGCCTGAGCCCCGGGGTGGAAGGGTGGAAGAGAGAGAGAGAGAGAGAGAGAGAGAGAGAGAGACACCGGGAGCCATCGGGCAGCCCCCCCTGAGAGACACAGAGCCGGTGCCTGAGACTGTAACCTTGAAGCTTGATAAACATGGGCCTGTGCCGGCAGCACGGCTGGGACGGAGAAGAAGGGGGGGTTCAGCCGGCCGCTTGTAGGAGCTTTTAACCCCTTTTCGGAGAATGAGAACTTTACAGATCATTGACCTCTCCTGGAAGATAGAGTGGAAGATGAGGAAGGAATGTGCAAGTGTGAGAGAGGTCTGGGCGAGTGAGAGATAGTGGAAGAGTAGAGAAGAATCCTAGTGGGAAGAGATGATGGAGTGGCTTTTGCTGGACTCTTTTTGTACAGCCATGGACAGATCCATGTTCCTTGTGATACAGAGACTGCATTCTAGGGGGAGGCAATGGCCTCAGAGCCAAGAGGGTTCAGTGTTGGTGCCCCTTGGCCCCAGGGGGTGAAAAAATATGGGGGGGACAGGTGTCCCAAAGGAGAGATTGTGGGGACAGGTGTCCCAAAGGAGAGACTGTGCCTTTTTTGGATCGGGACAAGGCATCCTTAAAAAGACAACCCTAAAAGCAGTTCTGGTCCGTGTTCAGTGGGGAGAGCACTGGACATGAAAGGAAGAGGTCACGATGGCAGATGTACTCCGGGCGGTGCCACGAGTGACACGGAAACACACGAGGCTTCAGCTGTGTTTCCAGGGGAAGCCCATGGTACCAGAAGGACTCCTCTCCTCTTGATGAACTGAGGATTGATTGTTTGAAGGGTGATTCTGGACTAAGAGTTGGTGATTTGGGGAATAGATGCATTGTATTGGAAATTTGATGGGGGGAGAAGGAAATGTATTTGTAAGGTTTTAATTTTCCCTGTGTGTGTTCCTTTTTATCCATAGTTGCAGTGTAGTTAATAAAGTTTTGTTTTCTTTCTTCCCTAAGTAGGAGCCTGCTTTGCTTATTCCTGGTCACATCTCACAGCAGAAACCAGGGAGAGGGTATCTTCATGGGGGCACTGGCATTGTGCCAGTGTCAAACCATGACACTCCCAAACACCAAGATTCAGCCCTGAAAAAGCCTCCCAGGAGTTCCCCGTCCCTGGTCCCTCTCCTCTGGTGTTCGGGGGTTCCCCCCTGTCCCAGCTGCTGGGGGTCACGCTTGGATTGGGGGTCCCCCTTCTCCTCGGTGCCCACCCTGCCCAGGCTGCTGGCAGTCCCAGCAATCCCAAAAGCTCCCCCTTCTTCGCTCTCCCTATTTCGGGATGCCGGGGCTTCTTGGGCTCCCGGGCTCCCTTCTCCCCTCATTCTCTGCTCTGGGCTGCAGCGGCTCCAAGGAGTCCCCCCTGCCCCTCTCTAGGCTCTTGAGGTTCCCGCCAATGGCGGCGCTCCCCCCTCTCTGGGCTCCCCACTTTGGGCTCCTGGGGGACACAGGGCTCTGCTCCTCCAGGCTGCCTCTGCCGGCAGGACGGCACCGGCACCCCCCGATGTCCCCCCAAGGGGCCTTTTCCGCTCAGCCTTGGACTTCTTCATTCTCCAAACATCCCCCCAAAAAACCCAACCCAGGGACCCCCCCGGATATCTGAGCCGAGCTCCCCCTCCCCACTCACCTGCGCGATGATCCCACACGTGGGGGCTGCGAATTCAGGCAGCGTTCGACCGCATGGCTGCTTCAGGTCAGCCTCGATCCGCCTTCGTCCCTCCTCTTCCTCTTCCTCCCGCTCCTCCTCTTCCATTGCCCCTCCTCCTCCTCTGTGTTATCTCCACCTCCTTCTCCTCTTCCATCCCTCCCCTTCCATCCCTTCGCTTCCTCCTCCTTCCAACGCTGCTCTCTCTCCGCCTTCATCCCTCCTCTTCCATCTCCCCTCCCCCTGCTCCTCCCCCCTTACCCCACCTCTTCTCCTCCTTCATCCCTCCCCTTCCCTCCCTCCTCCTCCTCCCCCAGCAGCAGCGACGCCCTCCCTCGGTGCCCGTTCCCGCAGCCCTCGCAGCCGCGGCAGGAGCGGGGATGGAGCCGGGACAGGTCGGGATGGGCAGCGCGGGGCTCTCGGCTGCTCCCAGCCGCTGCGGGCGGGGGGAACCCGGCCCGGGCCGAAGGAGAGGCAAACTGGGGGCTGCACATCCAAACTGGGACTTGCTGGGGACCCTGCCTGGGCACTGCCAGCCCTTGGGGCTCCTCTTGGCACATCCGCGAGGCGGGAACGCACAGCGGGCTGGGGGATCCCAGCAGTGGCAGCACTGCCAGGGACTGGGCTGGACTGGGATCGTACTGGGAGTGACTGGGACTGTACTGGCTTTGTACTGACATCATACTGGGATCATACTGCCATACCAGGGCAGACTGTGATCACACTGATGGAGACTGGGATCATACTGGGAGTGAATAGGAGCCTGCGGGTGGCACTTGAGACCATGTTAGGGGCATATGGGATATTCTGGGAGTGACTGGGATTATGCTGAGGATGACAGGGAGCAGCTGTGAGTAACTGGGATCACGGCAGGAGCAACTGGGAGTGACTGGGAGCATGCTGGGGATGATTGGAAACTGCTGGACTTATACTGGGATGAACTGGGATCATGCTGGAGGTGACTGGGATCATACTGGCAGTGAATGCCACTACACTGAGGCTGACTGGGAGTGCTTGTGAGCAAATGGGATCATACTGGAAGGAACTGGAAAGATGCTGGAGGGAACTGGGGTACACTGGGGGGTACTGGGAGTGACTGGAAGGAAAGTGGAGGTGAACGAGAGGAACTGGAACCATGTAGAGCAAAACTGGTTTATTCTGGCAGTGACTGGGAGCACTGGGGCCATATTTGGATCATACTGGGAGGGCCTGGACTAATACTGGGAGTATCTGAGAGTGACTGGGAACATACCCTGCACATCATCCCCTATACTGGGCCTGACTGGGAGCAACTGGGAGCACATGGCATCATACAGGGACTGACTGGGCTGATCTAGGAAGCAACTGGAACCACACTGGAGGCAGCTGGGACCATACTGGGAGAGACTGGAAGCAACTGGGATTATACTGGGACCATGCTGGGTGTGACTATTATTATGCCCGGGGAAACTGGGAGAACTGGGAACACACTGGATGAAACTGGGAGAAACTGGGATCTTCATGTCAGCGAATTGCATCATCAGAGGGAATGACTGGGAGGAACTGGGCCCGTACTGGGAGTGACTGGGATCTGGCAGGGAGTGACTAGGCTCATATTGGGAGTGACTGGGCTCATACTGGGAGTGCTGAGGAAAGTAGAAGCACACAGGGGGACCAACTGGGCTCATACTGGGAGGACATTGCCGGCACCCGGACCCCCCAAAAACACCTCCTGGGGACCCCCCCGCCATGTCCCCGCAATGTCCATCTGCGGCTCAGCTTTGGAGCCCTGCCAGCTGCAAACATCCCCCCCAAAAAACCCCAAACCCAGGCACCCCCCGGGATATTTGGGCTCAGCTCCGCCAACCCAGGCACCTGCAGGATGGGGGGCGATGCTCCAGGGGCTGTGGCAACTTCATGGAGCGCCAGGACCACAAAATTCTCCCTCTCCTCTTCTGCTGCAGCCGCTCGGCCTCTTCTTCCCTCCCTCCTCCTCCTCCCCCGTTCCCAAAGGCCGGAACCGTGATGAGAAAGAGGGTGAAGAAAGGGCGGGAACCGTGAGGGGAAAGGGGCGGGCTCAGGCCAAGGCCGGACACTGTGAGGGGACACTCTGGGAGGCGGCACTCTGCAAACACAACTGCAACGGACTGAACATGAACGGGAGAGAAAGCACTAAGTCTGAGACTTTTATTTGCTATCAAATACATCCCCCACACCCAGCCCCACACAATCCCCATCCCACCGCTCCAAATTGGGATCCCACTTCTCCCAGTCTCCTCCCAACCCCATCTTACTCTGGTGGCTGTGGAATCGAGTTAGTTTTATATGACATTGAGTTTGAGGTGGGTGTGAGCACTTCCAGGGTGGGATTGAGCTGTTTTCACTGGGATTTGAGTGGTTTTGAGGTGACAGATGTACCCATATTGGCTTTTGGAGTGCAAAGAGATGGAGAACAAAAAGAAATTAAGGTGAAACTAAAAGAAGCAGCAGCCAGGTGTGTTCCCAGCATGGATCACAGGGAATGTGAGTGACCAGGGCTGTGCCCAAAGTGCTTCCTCCAGTGGGGGATGAAGCTGGAGCAATGCATGAAGCTCTTCCCACACTCAGAGCACTCGCAGGGCTTCCCTTACCGGTGCCTCTGTTGGTGTTTGCTCAAGTTAGAGCTGCTGGAGAAGCTCTTCTCACACTGGGGACACTCGTAGGGCCTCTCCCCAGTGTGGATGCGCCGATGGATGATGAGTTGGGAGTTCTGCCTGAATCCCTTCCCGCAGTCGGAGCATTGGAATGGCCTCTCCTCTGTGTGAATCCAATAGTGTCGGAGGAGTTTGGAGCTGCTCGTAAAGCCCTTCCCACACTCAGAACACTCATAGGGCCTCTCCCCAGTGTGGCTCCTCTGGTGCCGGATCAGGGTGCAATGGTGGCTGAAGCTCTTCCCGCACTCCCCACACTTGTAGGGGCTCTCAGCACTGTGGGTCCTCTGGTGCTTGATCAAGTCAGAGCTCCAGCTGAAGCTCTTCCCACACTCAACACACTGGTAGGGCCTCTCCCCGGTGTGGATCACCTGGTGGCTGATCAGATGCGAGCTCAGTCTGAAGCTCTTCCCACATTCCCCACACTCGTAGGGCCTCTCCCCAGTGTGGATGCGCCGGTGTTGGATGAGGTTGGAGTTCTGCCTGAATCCCTTCCCGCAGTCGGGGCAGAGGAAGGGCTTCTCCTCTGTGTGAATCCGCTGGTGCAGGAGGAGACTGGAGGTGGTCTGAAACCTCTTCCCACACTGCCCACACTCATGTGGCCGTTCCCCAGTGTGGGTCAATTGGTGCTGGATCAGGCTGGAGCGCTGGGTGAAGCTTTTCCCACACTGCCCACACTCATAGGGCCGTTCCCCAGTGTGGGTCCTCTGGTGCTGGATCAGGCTCTCTCTTTGTCCAAAGCTCTTCCCACATTCCCCACACTCATAGGGTTTCTCCCCAGTGTGGGTCACCTGGTGCCTGATCAGATGGGTGCTCGACCTGAACCTCTTCCCACACTCCCCACATTCATACGGCCTCTCCCCAGTGTGGACCATCTGATGCTTGATCAGGTCGGAGCTCCACCTGAAGTTCTTCCCACACTCCCCACACTCGTAGGGTCGTTCCCCAGTGTGGATCACCTGATGTTGGATCAGGTGGCAGCTCCGGCTGAAGCTCTTCCCACACTCCCCACACTCATAGGGCTTCTCCCCAGTGTGGGTCCTCTGGTGCTTGATCAGGTCGCAGTTCCACCTGAAGCTCTTCCCACACTCCACGCACGTGTGGGGCTTCTCCCCATCACGGAGCTGCTCATGGAGCACCAGCTCCGAGCTCTGGCTCAATCTCTGGCCGCCTTCCCGGTCCAGGCTGGCTCTTTCCCCCTCAGATCCCCGCCATCTGCGTTTGCAGCCCCTCTTCGTGCGGGATCTCCAGGGCTTTTCCTCCCCGTTGGCTTCCTGCACCGTGGAGCCGTTCAAAACGGCCTCTTCCACCAGGTTCTGCCGCGGGGATTTGTCCTCCCTGCTCTCCATGCTCAGCTCCTGCTCTGGGGGAGGAAGGACAAGGAGAGGATGGGATTTGCCTCCGTGCCACAGGCAAGGGCAAGGAGATCCCCCCAGGGCGTTCCCGGCAGGACGGCACCGGCACCCCCCGATGTCCCCCCAAGGGGCCTTTTTCGCTCAGCCTTGGACTTTTTCATTCTCCTCGCAGCCCCCCAAAAAACCCAACCCAGGAACCCCCCCGGATATTCGAGCCAAGTTCCCCCTCCCCACTCACCTGCGCGATGCGGGGGGGGCGATGATCCCACACGTGGGGGCTGCGAATTCAGGCAGCGTTCGACCGCACGGCTGCTTCTGCTCAGCCTCGATCCGCCTTTGTCCCTCCTCTTCCTCCCGCTCCTCTGTGTTATCTCCACCTCCTTCTCCCCTTCCATCCCTTCTCCTCCTCCTCCTCCCTAACCCCACCTCCTTCTCCTCCTTCCATCGCTGCTCTCTCTCCGCCTTCATCCCTCCTCTTCCATCTCCCCTCCCCCTGTTCATCCCCCCTCACAGTCTGGAACCGTGAGGGGAAAGGGGCTGAGGAAAGGGCGGGAACCGTGAGGGGAAAGGGGGCAGGGAAAGGGGCGGGCTCAGGCCAAGGCCGGACACTGTGAGGGGACACTCTGGGAGGCGGCACTCTGCAAACAGAACTGCAACGGACTGAACATGAACGGGAGAGAGAGCAGTAAGTCTGAGACTTTTATTTGCTATCAAATACATCCCACACAATCCCCATCCCACCTCTCCAAATTGGGATCCCACTTCTCCCAGTCTCCTCCCAACCCCATCTCACTCTGGTGGCTGTGGAATCGAGTTAGTTTGTCACAAGCTAGAGTTTTTTTGAGCGGGGAAAAAGCCACTTTGATGTGGAGCTGAGCTCTTTTCCTTTAAGACTGAAGTGTTTTCACTGGTGTTTGAGTGGTTTTGAGGTGACAGATCCATCCCTTTAGGCTTTTGGAGTGCAGAGAGAGGGAGAAGATAAAAAAATTAAGGCCCAACCAAAAGGAGAAGCAGCCAGGTGTGTTTCCAACATGGATCACAGGGAATGTGGTTCCTCCAGTGGGGGATGGAGCTGGAGCAGCACACGAAGCTCTTCCTGCCTCGTTGCACTTGCAGGGCTTCCCTTACCGGTGGCTGCATCGGTGTCGGGTCAAGTGAGAGCTCTGTGAGAAGCTCTTACCACATTCCCCACACTCGTAGGGCCTCTCTCCGGTGTGGATTCGTTGGTGGATGATGAGTTGGGAGTTGTACTTGAATCCCTTCCCACAGTCGGGGCAGCAGAGGGGCCTCTCCTCTGTGTGACTCAGATTGTGCAGGACAAGATGAGAGTTGAACCGAAAGCTATTCCCACATTCAAAACACTTGTAAGGCCTCTCCCTAGTGTGGATCTTTTGGTGTCTGATCAGGGTGTCATGGTCCCTGAAGCTCTTCCCACACTCCCCACACTCATGGGGCCGTTCCCCAGTGTGGATTCTCTGGTGCTTGATCAGGTCAGAGCTTGATCTGAAGCTCTTCCCACACTCCCCACATCTGTATGGCCGTTCCCCAGTGTGGATCCTTTGGTGCTTGATGAGGTCAGAGCTCTGGCTGAAGCTCTTCCCACACTCCCCACACTCATAGGGCTGTTCCCCAGTGTGGGTCCTCTGGTGCTTTATGAGGCTGGAGTTGCAGCTGAAGCTCTTCCCACATTCCCCACACTCGTAGGGCCTTTCCCCAGTGTGGGTCCTCTGGTGGCTGGTCAGGTGGGAGCTGCAGCTGAAGCTCTTCCCACACTCCCCACACTCGTGGGGCCTCTCCCCAGTGTGGATCATCTGGTGCTTGACTAGGTCAGAGCTCCACCTGAAGGTCTTCCCACACTCCCCACACTCGTAGGGCTTCTCCCCCGTGTGGATCACCTGGTGCCGCATCAGGTTGGACTTCCGGCTGAAGCTCTGTCCACACTCTCCACACTTGTAGGGTCTCTCACCAGTGTGGGTCATCCGGTGGCTGATCAGGTGGGTGCTCGTCCTGAAGGTCTTCCCACACTCCCCACACTCGTGCGGCCGTTCCCCAGTGTGGATTTTCCGGTGCTTGATCAGGCTGGAACTGAAGCTGAAGCTCTTCCCACACTCCCCACACTCATAGGGCCGTTCTTCAGTGTGGATGATCTGATGCTCGATGAGCTTGGAGTTCCACCTGAAGCTCTTCCCACACTCCACACACGTGTGGGGCTTCTCCCCATCACGGAGCTGCTCATGGAGCACCAGCTCCGAGCTCTGGCCCGATCTCTGGCCGCCTTCCCGGCCCAGGCTGGCTCTTTCCCCCTCAGATCCCCGCCATCTGCGTTTGCAGCCCCTCTTCGTGCGGGATCTCCGGGGCTTTTCCTCCCCGTTGGCTGCCTGCACCGTGGAGCCGCTCAAAACGGCCTCTTCCACCAGGTTCTGCCGCGGGGATTTGTCCTCCCTGCTCTCCATGCTCAGCTCCTGCTCTGGGGGAGGAAGGACAAGGAGAGGATGGGATTTGCCTCCGTGCCACAGGGCAAGGGCAAAGAGATCCCCCCAGGGCGTCCCCGGGGACGCACTCCCCCCTCTTCGCTCTCCCCATTTCGGGATGCCGGGGCTTCTTGGGCTCCCGGGATCCCTTCTCCCCTCATTCTCTGCTTTGGGCTGCAGCGGCTCCAAGGAGTCCCCCCTGCCCCTCTCCACGCTCTTGAGGGTCCCGCCAATGGCGGCACTCCCCGGCACCCCCCGATGTCCCCCCAAGGGGCCCTTTCCGCTCAACTTTGGACTTCTTCATTCTCCAAACATCCCCCCCCCCCAAAAAAAAAAACCCCAACCGAGAGCCCCCCCGGGATATCTGAGCCGAGCTCTCCCTCGCCGCTCACCTGCGCGATGCGGGGGGCGATGATCCCACAGGCAGGGTTCCACCGCACGGCTGCTTCAGCTCAGCCCTGATCCCTCTTTGTCCCTCCTTTTCCTCTTCCTCTGCCTCCCGCTCCTCCTCTTCCATCCTCCCTGGTCGCCTCCTCCTCCTACTAAACCACACCTCCTCCTCTTCCAGCCCTCCTTTTCCCTCCCTCCTCCTCCTCTCTTTCCCCACCTCCTTCTCTTCCCTCCCTCCTTCTCTTCAATCCCTCCTCAAGGAAAGAGATGGAACCCTGAAAACCCCCCAGCACTCCCCCAAACCCCGAAGGACTCCCCCACATTCTCCCCAGGACATCCCAAGTCCCCCGCAGGATGCCCCCAAGGCCCCCAGGACTCCCCAAATTCTCCCCAGGACATACCAACTCCCCCTCAGGATGCCCCCAAGGCCCCTAGGTCTCCCCAAATCCCCCCAGACATCTCAAAACCCACCCAGCATGTTCCCAAGCCCCCCCAGGACATCCCAACTCCCCCCCTGGAAGCCCCAAACCCCTCCTGGTCTGCTCAAAACCTCCCCCAGGACTCCCCAAAATCCCCCAGGCCAGTTTTGGGGTGCAGCAGGTGCTTTATTACATTTGTACAACGGCGGCGCTGGGCCCCCCCCCCCCCCGGCTTTCTATCGCTTGTGCTGGGGGAAAGGGGGGGCCGGGACCCCAAAATTTGGGTTTTGGGGGAGTCAGGACCCCAAAATTGAGGTTTTGGGCAGGCCAGGACTCCAAACTCAGGTTTTGGGGGGAACCAGGACCCCAAAATTAAGGTTTTGGGGGTGGCCAAGAGTTATAAAACCGCAGAGGCTCGTTTTGGATTTAATAGGACTATTAAATACTGAACTACATGGGAAGGAAAACACACCAGATGAATTTTCGGGGGGAATGCGTGCCTTTCTAAGCCCAAAAGCATGTGGGGGAACACAATGGCCGGCCCTGCCGCCTCGCCTGGCCGAACTGCGCTGAATTACCTCCCTGCATCTGCTGGGGGGTAATTCAGTGCAGTAATTCAACTGCTCACAGGGTAATTCGGGGTAATTCAACTGCTCACAAGAGATCTGTGAAAAACGCCAATCACTTGGTTTTTTTTAAATTTTTAAAGTTTAATAGTAATAAAATGGTTATAAAATAGTAATATAATTGGAGTAATAAAAATTTGGGAAATTAGGATTTAGGACAATATGAGACAAGGAAAATAAAGAGTTACAGACAGTCCGGGTACCTCTTTCTAGGCAAAATAAGCCCGAAAAAGGACACCCGTTAACAGAGGATTAACCCTTAAAAACAACAGCCTGTTGCATATTCATACACCTCATACATGATGCATAAATTCCATTCAAACAAAGGATTCTGTCTGGTCAGTGTCAACTTCTTCCTCTGAATCCTGACGGCGTCTTCATGACTGAGCGAGGCGGGAAGAAGTTCGTTTCTTTTGATAATGGAGCAATAAATTCTCTTTCTCTGAAAGATTTAGGTGTCCTGTGGCTGCTATCTCGGTGCGGGTCCTCTCTTTAATAAAAGTATCTTACATAGCATTGTTTCTATTTTAACATTATGTTATAACCTAAAACTATATTTAACACACTACTTAAAAAAAATTAATACAGCACAACTTTCTAACATAACACATATAATATTAATTTTAATATTATAATTGCCTACCGCGGCAACGCGGGGGTGGGGCCCGAGGTGACGTCACTACAAATGCCCGGATGTTGGCTCTACGTCACACCCGGAAGCACACCGGAAGCAAGAAGCTCCAACATCATGATGGAGGGTCCCGGTACCGAGCCTAGCTATGGAGCTGCCACTGTCACACATGGAGCTGTCACACATGGAGCACTGTTACTGTCGCTGTCACTGTCACTCATGGAGCTGCCACTGTCACAGCACCGCGGCACCGACAGGCAAGGTCCAGCAGGCTGAGCAAGTCCCTACAGCCCTGCCAACAGGAGCTGCAGCCCCTTGGATGTTGCGAGCAGGAAACGCCCCCAGCTGAGGCTCAGTGACCTTCTGGATAGAGGCAAAACAGAAGGCTCCAGACTGTGGAGACACAGAAGGGGCTGAGCAGACTTCATCATCAGAGAGCTGGCAACAGGGCAGGGGAATGATTCCAGCATTCCCAGTGGTGTGAGGTAATGGGACAGTACCTGAAAAATACACAGCCTTTAATTGGCAAATCCTCTCAGAGCCACGCCAGCTAGCTGCTAAACACTGGCTGATGTTGTAAATATGCAAATATGCTTCGATTTATAACTACTGGTGAATTAACCCCATATGATGCGAAGCAGCTTGCAGAACTGCTTGGTACTCCCGTGCAATATATGATGTTCAATATATGTATAATGTTCAAATCGAGCAGGAGAACTTATGCAGAAGGTCAGGGACTAGAAAAATCAAGAGCTTCGCAGAAGGACCCATGTTTCATTCCATATTTCAAAAATTCTAAAAACTGATAACAAATGATGAAGGTAAAAATACTGAAAAGGTATCACATAAGAATTACAAAAATGTACAGTTGTTTGTTAAATATGCCTTAGAGTTCATAGTACAATATTTGTCACTGCTGTTTACATTTAATAAAATCAGAATTGTTAAGCCTATGGTATCTGATTTTACTGAAGTTATTAAGAAAGTATTACATTCCTGTCTCAGGCATGGGCTGCTGTGTATCAAAGAGATTATAGGATATATAATTTGTTAATAATATAGTAATAATTAGTAATTAATAATTATTTATATTAATAATTTGTCTCTTGGTATTCCTAATAGCCCTGCTTGCATTATTGCTAGATCAAACCTGAAGATTCAAAGAATATAACATCTTAACATTCTAGGTCCATTGACACATGCACAGAATATTAATTTACTAACTTCATAGCCAAATTTCAACCACAAAGTCTCTAACCAAGAATTTGCCACCTATCATCATTTTAAAGCCTAAAGTCACCTGTTAAAGTCAGTAACAAAATTTCTAACTCCTAACAAAAGGAAAAAAGTAGACTGCTTGCACTGTTATTCATGTTAACAAAATTTTCTTGCACTAGAATATTGTCCAAAACCAATGTTTTGTTCCTATTTTTATTTACTATGCAAAGAAAAAAGGGGGGAAGGTTGGGGTGAATGCATTCCCCCTTTTGAGTCTTAAGTAACATCATGTTCTCATGTTTCACAATGAATCATGTAACAGTACAATGATCCTGGTCACACTCAGACAAGGCATGGTGGCCACTCAGGAGGAAATCCTGCCATCCTCAATCTTGTGGAAAAGACAGTCCATGACAGCAGACATCAGGTATCTTCCTGCTATCAGGATTAATCTTGCACCCTTGACCCACAGTCCCTTGGAGATCTCTCTGCCCACACATGAACACAGTGAATGGATAAGCCAGCTCTGTGGTGCCCCTCGGGAGTCTCACCAGGAAAAACAAAACCAGAGATTTTTCAGGCATTAACCCTTGAAAGGGTGATGATGTGTGTACAAACTGATGTGAGCACCAGCACAGTGACAGGCAAAGGAAAAGGCACTGCAAGGCTTTCTAGAAGGGGTGATGTGTGAGTGAGACAGGGTTTGGTGGAGTCACTTGGCTCATGAAAGTGCCAGACTGTATGTGCACTCAAATTCTTTAGCCCTGAATGCTGGATTAACACTTCTGAAATAAACACTTTGAATTTAGGTTGTAATGAGTGTGGTAGGACATGTCCTTCCCCTCTACCACAGATAGCTGGTGCATAAAGGGATAACCTTGGCTGGAAGGCTCAGCAAGGGGTCATGTCTGGTACCAAAAGGGCTCAGACCCCAGCTAAGAATCAACACTTTAGTTTGGAGAGCAGATGTGGGAAGAGATACAAGAAATATTCTTGACTGAGTGACAGTTTTAAACTATAAAAGACAGACAAGTTATCAGAGAGACAGAAGTCTCTTACATCCTGACAAGCATTCAAGACTTCTTCCTGGAGTTTGGATGCAGATTCCATGGTTACTTTCCTGGGAATTGAGGGAAAGCATCTCGATGTGTGCCTCACCAACAATTAGATAAGAGAGATTGAATCCTAAATTATATTATTTCTTTGCTGGCTGTAAAATTAATAGGTACCTTTAACCTTATTTGCTTACTAGTAGTTTCTTTTTGTCTTTATTCCTGTTATTTTCTCTTAGTTTGATTTAAGTCTTTTCTCTGTTAGTTTTGTGTCTATTAAATAAATAATTCATCCTATAATGGACCAAACTAGTCATTATTAAAGAACTTGTGAACGAGAGTGGGTTTTGGGGTGCTGGCCACCTCAATGAAGCTACTGCCTGCTGCCAGAGACCTGGGAAAAAGGCAAGGACTTCTCTAGACCCACATCCATTAGTAACAACTGTAGCTTCACATTTCTCTTCACAGAGAAAAGCAAAGTACAATTTTCCCCAATAACGTTTCAGGGAATCACATTCTCTGAACCTCAGAGAAAGAAAACACAATTCTTATCATTTGCTGTGCCTGTGTTTGTGCCAAAGTAGAATGCAATATGGAGATTGTTTACCCAAAGTGATGGTGTTTTGCTTCCTTGGCTTATCAGGGCCAAACGCGTGTTTGTGTCTGGACTGTCGGCTGACAGTCACGAGATTCTGTGCAGGGTGTGCAGAGTGTGCAGGGTTGAGTGCTTGGCAGATTCAGTTTTAGATGTATAGAATAATATAGTATAATAAAGTAATTAATTAGCCTTCTGATATCCATGGAGTCAGATCCATCATTTTCTCCCCTCGTTGGGGCCATCCCAGCATTGCAATGAACAATGAGGACACGAGACACCTCAGGACCAAGTGCTTTGGTCAGTGCATCCACACTTATTACGTTGCATTAATTGCTAAGGTAGGCTGAGCCAGGTGTCACACCAGGTTTCTCTTCATCAAAAGCAGCAGCAGCATGAAGTTTCCAATGCATCTCAGCACTTATTCCTATCCAGAACAGCTTTTATATTTGATGGTTTCCCTGCTCCCCTGCTCTCTTTTCCAGCTGATTGAAGAGCTCTGTCTTATTCAGCCAGGAAAAAACTTGCTTTATTTTTTCAAAATTGAAACTCATGCACTTCCCAATTTCATGAAGTCCTGAGCTGGAAACAAAACAAAATGAGATTACAGATTTCAAGCTAATGAAGATCTTTGCTCACAGGCAGAGAAAAGGCTATCAATGCTTCTTGAGGTCTAATTATTTATTGTTGGAGAAGATCTGATTTTGAACCAGAGTTTCCTTCAGCTAAGTGCCATTAAAGTAGATTTTAAAAAAGCTGTTTTGGAAGAGTTTACAGTTGACATGGTCTACAGCCAGGTTGGAGGAATATAATCAGAGGAGAGTCATTAAAAAATGCATGGGTTTGTGTTAATGAAGCCAGAGTTTGTTCTTGAGTTGTGTAATAGTCTGCAACACTATAAAACTGAAGGAAACATCCATTACACATTAGCAAAATGTTGAAGACTTTATTGTGTGTATTACAAAATAGTTTAGTCAAACCATATGGAGCCATTTAAAATGCCATTTGCTAACACTGACTTACCTACACTGTGCATATATTTAGTGTTCATTATAATTTTAGAGTGAGACACATCTTTTTTTTAATAAGGTTGACTGTGAGATATAGGCCTATTTTTATAATGGCCTTTGACTTGCAACATTTCTTGAGTTCCGTAGTTAAATTTGAATTTTAAATATGAAAGTCCAAGGTAATGAGAATTTTGTGTCTTTTATAAAGCTCTATGGAGCTGCAGACCTCAAAGAGCTCTAAATTATTTAAAAATAGAAATAATAGCAACATTTTCCATCTTCACAAAAAACAAGAGAAATTGTTTGATTAGGTATTAACTGTGTTTGTGTTTTTACATACTGTAGGACTAAGACAGGGAATTTACTGGGGAAAAAGTGAATCTCTGTGATGCTTTCTGAGTCTAAAACCCTGATTTCTGTTGTCTTGGCTTCACACAAGCACCACATTTTGAACAAGTATGTATTTTAGGTATACCACATGCTGGGGAGGGTGGAGGTTGTAAGAAAATAACCTTTTTGAAAGGCAATAAAAGAAAAACAGTGGAAGTACAAGGCTGGGAACAAAATATTACCTCATCCATTCTCGTCTATTCCCCAACTCGTTCGCAGCTGCACCACCCCCCCAGCCCCTGTGCCAGCTCCAGCACAGTGAGCTCATAAGCTCTAATTTTTTTTGGAGACAAATACCATCTGGAGCCTGTGATAACTTTAAAAGTGGGGCCCCAAGAAGAAGAATTGGAATTTGTAATAGGCACAGGGGCAGAGAGAACCTGCCTGTTAAACATTCCAAAAGGTTACAGTGTGAGCAAACATATAGTGAAAGTAACAGGGGCAAAAAGAGAAAGTTTTACATTTCTGGTCATTAAAGATGTGGTAATTGAGAGAGGAAACTAAAATTTGGATGGGAGATGTCTTATTGGTCCCAGGGGCAGGTAGCAATTTATTGGGAAGAATCTTACAAGTGCAATTAAGAACAGGAGTTATATCAGAAAATGGGAAAACGACACCTAGAGTTTTAAAATTAGGCCAAGAGGATGAAGAAAAAAAAAATCAACAAAGATGTTTGGGCTGGAGAAGGAAATAGAAGAGGATTAAATATGGACCCCATAAGGGTTACGATTGAGAGAGAAGATTGTCCCATATCTGTACGTCAGTATCCTGTATCTTTAGAAGGACAGGAAGGTTTGGAGCCAGTAATAGAAGGACTAATAAAGGATGGGGCATTAGAACCTTGTATGTCTCCTCATAATATCCCTATTCCCCCAGTAAAGTCTGATGGGAGTTATAGACTAGTACAAGATTTAAGGGAGGTTAATAAAAGAACTCAGACTCACTACCCAGTGGTAAAATATCTTAGAAACTTAATAAATAAAAGTAGCTGGAAACCCAACCATGAGAAAATTGCAAGAATTTTATTCCTTCTCCCTCCCTCTTCAAAGAGGGAGATCAGAAAATTACCTAGATTATTGAAGTATTATAGATTATAGATTGAGGGGTACACACAGGTAGCAAAATTTGTGTATGAAAAAATTGACAGAAGGAGATGATATAAACAGACCAAAGAAGATATTGTTAAATTAAAAGAGTTAAGTTAAAACTAGCCTAAGTACCAGCTTTAAGCTTACCCTTGTTAGAAAAATCCTTTTTTATACATAAACACAGAAAATGGAGTAGCTCATAAAATTTTAATTCAGGAGTAAGGAAGAGTAAAAAAATATCTAGTAGCTTATATATCAAAGATGTTAGACTCATGTGTTACAACTGTTTTTATATTTCTTCCTTGTGTAATCCCCTGTTTTATTTTGCCAGCATAGTCCAGAAGATGCAAGTAGATAAGAAATATTGCTCAAGCCAAATGATTTACAAAGAATAAGAGGGGGAATTGTGAAAAATACATGTATTTTATGATTGGCTTTTCGCAAATATTAAAATGAATATTATATATGTTGTGTTAGAAAGTTGTGCTGTATTAATTTTTGTAAGTAGTGTGTTAAATATAGTTTTAGGTTATAACATAATGTTAAAATAGAAACGATGCTATGTAGGATACTTCTTTTAAAGAAAGGACTCGCAGCAAGATAGCAGCCACAGGACACCTAAATCTTTCAGAGAAAAAGAATTTATTGCTCCGTTTTCAGAAGAAATGAACTTCTTCCCGCCTCGAAGGCGCTGTTACGATTCAGAAGAAGTTGACGATGACCAGACAGAATCCTTTGTTTGAATGGAATTTATACATCATGTATGAGGTGTATGAATATGCAACAGGTTATTGTTTTTAAGGGTTAATCCTTTGTTAACGGGTGTCCTTTTTCGGGCTCGTGCTGCTGAGAAAAAGGTACCCGGACGTCCGTAACGCTTTGTATTTGTTGTGTCATATTGTCCAAATTCAAATTGTCCAAATTATTATTACTCCAATTGTATTACTATTTTTATAACCATGTTATTACTATTAAACTTTTAAAATTTTAAAAACAAGTGATTGGCGTTTTTCACAGTCAGAGTGACCTTGAGCAAGCCTCTTTTTCCCAGCCTGGCAGTTGAAGAAGGAGTTAAGAGTTTTTGTGTTCTCGTTCTCAAGGCTGTTTATTGTTTCTTATCTATAACATTATTTCTCTGACTCGCCGAGGGTGCAATCCCGTCCCGCGGTGCCCCGGGGCGGCCGCTGCTCGCCCGGGCCGGGCCGGGCGCGGTTCAAAGCGGCGCTGGCGGAGGCGCGGGCGGCCGAACCCAGTCCCGGCTCCGCGGCAGCGCTTCGGTGCCGGCCCCGTCCCGCCATGGCTTCCTTCAGTTCCCAGGGGGGTGGCACCAAGAAGGAGGAGGAGGGCAAGAACGTCCAGGTGGCGGTGCGGTGCAGGTAAGCGCGGCCGCCCTTCTCTGGCCGAGCGTTCGGGGCCGCTCCGCGGGAAGGCCCGGGAGGTGCCGCGTTGGTGCCTCCGGGCCTCGGGCGCAGACGTTCCGTGCTCGGGGCCCCGGACAGCCCGCGGGCCGGCGGGCCGAGGCCGCCGCCGTGCTGTTATGAATAAGAAGCTTGACTAGGCCAATATTCAAGCTGCAATCCATTTATTATTTAATATGATCAAGTATGAGCAATACACCGCTGGGTACAGTGGGGGAAGTTTCCCCTCCAACTGCACACCGATAGTTGAGGGTTACAGGTATTTATAGGGGTACTCATCAGCTTTTTCAGCAGTTTCTATTGCCAATTTTTTTACTCATCAACAATTTTTATTCCAAATTATTACATCACAATTCTATACACTATTGTGATCTTAGTTTCTCAGGATGTATCCCAGAAAAGGAGTATCCCAGATGGTGGCGGTCCAGTTTCCGAAAGAAGAAAGACAAATCCCATCTGATGGAGTCCAGCTCCCCAGATGTGTCCACCTTTTGATTGCAAGGACTATAAATCTAACAACAGTGATGTCCAGCTTCCTGTGGGATCTCAGCACATCGTTCCCGATGTCCAGAGATGCCAGGAGAACCCTTGGGAGTCTCGAAAATCCTGGAATGTTGCCAAGAGTGTTTGGTGGCTTGATTTTGATCCATCCACAGAAGTAGTTTGAGGACATGAGAATCACTTTAGAGTAAAAGGTGTAAAAGAGACACATTTAGAGGGTGAAATATAGACTTTAAGGTTTTTGGTACAGGGGGGTTATGGAGACAAGATGGAGGGATCAGGGCATGTCTCGTCCTTCTTCTTTCTTCTTCTTGTCCTCCATCTCCTGTGATGATGTTGGCACTTGGGGATTGGTTTATGGTGAAGGTGCACTTGCTAACATGGGTGAAAAGCATTGGGAAATAAAGATAAATATTATGTAGGTAGATTTTACTATAAAAAGACATGACCGCCCCATGGGTGGTCAGAGAGTGCCTGTGACTGCTTGCAGATCAGACCTCTGTTGGGCAGACAGAAAATTTTGTGGATAAGAAATAATAAACAATCTGAAGACCGAAAAGCTGAAGAGTCCAGACTCGTCCTTTGAAACGCGTGCCACCCAAGAACCACTCTACCCGTGTCAGGGCAGAGACAGACAGCCGGACCTGACAGCTTCCCTTTGGTCGAAACCATAAATCCTTGAGGTGATGTTCATCTTCCTTTCTCAAGCTGTTTTTCTCTGCTTCAATAAGGCATGAGATAAGCATATTTCCTTTATCTATATTCCAAAGCTATAGTTTCAAGGATACAAGTAATTCAAAAGGTTATTATTGCAGAGCTCTTTATGGATTAACTGCAAGCAAAAAGCAACATCCTTAACACCTTAATTCCAATGCTCTTAAATCAACCAGGGCTAATTGCAAACAAAAGATAGGTTCAAAGGCCTTTTTCCATGCTGTATTTTTCTCAGTTATTATTAGAATTCACAGCTTTCCCATTGTCGGCGTCCACACATTTCGCACTCACAAATACACACGTCGCCTGTTTGTACCCGACACGAAACACAGCTTTGAATTTCACGGTGCCACCGGCGCTGTGCAGCTCTGCCGGGCCGCTGTGTCCGGCGGCGGGAACCTCCTCCGGGGGATCGCTGCGTCCCCCCGGAGGGATGGCGGCCAGGGGAGCCCCCCGTACTCCTGAGGGGCCTGGGCACCGCTCTGGGAGCTGCCTGTCCCGGGCACCGCTCTGCGCCTGAGGCGGCCTCCTGTGCCTCCCGGGGAAGCGGCGCTTCCGCACAAGTAAGGCTGTTAGGAGCGATTTTTTAGAGCTTCAAAAGGCAAAAAGCTGCACTTTCCCATCTTCATTCAGCGCACACCCAGTAGGAAGCTGCGCTGCAAGCTTAAGAAGAGCTACGTACAATTAGTATCATATTCGAGACACACAAAACCCCAGGCTGACTTTTGCCCTTCTGTCAGCTCCTGTGGGAAGTCGCTAAGCTTTGACAGCTAAAAATGCTGCTACTTCCACTCTGGTATATCTGTCGCATAACTTCCTTGATGCAGACTTTACAGGGGACAAACAATGGGATGGGGGTATACTGCTGAAGTAAAAATGACCAAATGTCTTGCTTGATGAGATGAATTTGCTTTTTGGTATGAAATGATAAATTTCATCTACCATAAAATTAGGTTCTCTTTGTAATTCTGAGGTGGTTTTAAAGGATTGCTTACTAATACTAGATCTTAAATAATCTTAAAGCACTGCATATTAAAACTGTAATATTGGCAGTGCATTATGTATAGTGTTTAAATCACCTTTAGAAGTTGGGGTTTTTTTGAGCCAGACCTTCAAATATTAGTTTATGTATTATGTTTTAATGTCTTTTGTAGTCATAGTCTCAAGCTTACGAGTTCTGCTTTTACAGATGCACAATGAATATAGAAATTAAAATCAATTTAACCTTATGTTTGCAATGCAACTATAAAGCTTCTGAAAAAAATGTGGGATTGGTGAAAGTGTTGATGTACTCAAGGCTATTGCAAGAGAATGTTTATTGGAGCATTTGGATTTGAAATACTGTAAAGAGCAGCTGTTTTGTTTTTATCTCTCTTAATTGTTCTGGAATAGCTTTATCAAGTATTAATATTTATTTTAACTAAATATGATGCTCACTATGGAAGTAGCATTAGGACTGTCCACAGTGGAGTCTTCTGCTTTTGTTGTAGCTCACAGACTAATTGCTGTGTCAAGAGTTAGTTTCTAACCTCTTAAAAGTTCTTTGCCCATCCTTGCTCTTGCCCTTCGTGGAGTTTTTTGTTTTTTAATATCCTAAGTTTATTTGAGCTAGTAAATGTTTCTTCCACCTTTCTTCTGCGTCCAGTCAGATTGTCCTTATCTTATAGATACGAAGGTAGACGCAACTGTGTTCTTTGGTGTCCTGATTTGTTCCCAAAACCTGATGGGTCTGAGCATATAGCAAATCTTTTCAATCAGCATGCTTACTGAGCTTTGGTAAAACATGAATTTAGAATCTCAAAATGCATGCATTAGCGTTGTTAATATGCATCATGTGCTTCACACCTATGGGGATGAACTTGAGATCAAATGTCTCCATGGCACACCAGGCAGCTGCTTGTGTGGTGGTGATGCTGATGATCTGTACTCCTGCTCCAGCCCAGCTAAATTGCTCCCCTAATATCACAGCTGTGGGCTCTTGTGCCTCCTGCCATGGACTGGTTCAGTGTTTCATGGTTACACAGCAGAATGTGTTTCATTGTTCTGTTACTTTCAAAGTCACGAGCCCGAGGCTGTGACTTGCTCCTCTGCACAAGATTTTAGTGATCTTGTGTTGTCATCAGTCAATCTTGCACCCAAGTCCCATGGTCTGTTTAGAATCTGACACTTCAGCCTCAGTGATGCATTGAGGGAAAATGCTAGCCACAAGGTTCAGGAAACTCGAGGTGCCATGTGCTTGTGGTTTTCTTGTGTTTTGTTTTTCTTCTTTAACATGATAATTGAAAGAGTATCTGAAGTGTCTCGAGAGTCAAGATATTTTAAAAAGAGTTACAAGATTATATTTTCAAGCTGACTGCTCAGGTCACCTATATAGGTAGCATAGACATTTAGTGCAGTAGCACTACTAAATGAAGAATAAAATAGGATTTAATGCTTTTTAGGGCATTTCCATACGTTTCAGGAGAAATAGTGGCAAATGTCCCTTTAAGGAAAATAGTGTGCACCAAGTTTGAATTAACTTAGTGGTGAAACAAGATGCTCACCATAAAGTTCAAAATTTTTATTGTTGCTCTGTTAAATATTATACTATTACTTTTTACTAATCCACTTTAAATTAATGTGGATTCCCCTCCCCCCCCCCAAATCTGATGTTTTATTCAGGTGCATCAGTACCTGAAGGTTCTGGTATTGCTGCTTACTGTCCTGCAATTAGTAGGGTCTGTTGGTATTTTTGGTGCTTTAGAGTGTTTTGTTATCAGCATTTGATTCACTATTGCATTAACTTGCACATTTTAAGTGTTTTTTGGATTTTTTTTAAGGCTCTTATTTAGATAGTTGTTTGATCTGTTTAATCTTCTGCCCCCTGCAATTGAACATGTCCTGATGCCTGTTAGCTATGTGAGCATCTATATGATCTTGAAAGTGGTTCTAGGCCTGTTAAAAATATGTATATAACAAACAAAAAGCTGTGGATGCCTGAATTGTAAAACAGTGGAAAAAAGGAGAAACAGGGTAACAGATAAAGTTAAAAACTTTGGGGTTTTTTGCCCAGTTTTACTATTCTAGATTCTTAAACTGAGTGACATTACTGCTTCATCTGTTTGTGTTCCTGTTAGCAATGATTTCAATCTGATATTTCTGACTCCTGTCCTTTTAGGCCTTTTAATGCCTCAGAACTGAAAGTGAGCTCCTACGCTGTTGTGGACTGTGATCAGGCAAGAAAGGAAGTCAGTATCCGCACTGGAGGAGTGACAGATAAGTCATCAAGAAAGACATACACGTTTGATATGGTTAGTAACTGCTTGGGGACTTGCAGAAACAAGCTGGTACTTAGTGTGATGTTCTGCATTATTGTATGGCTGAATGGGATGTGTTGTCTTTGTGCCAATAAGTTTTTGGAGCTCAGGCAAAGCAGATTGATGTATACTGGGGTGTCGTGTGTCCCATTTTGGATGAAGTCATTATGGGCTACAACTGTACAGTGTTTGCGTAAGTAAACCAATAATTAGCATTAGGAAACTTTATTTGTATTTTGTTTTCTTGTTTACATTTTTATTTTTATTCTCACAGTTATGGCCAAACAGGTATTGACTGGTAAGACCTTTACACTGGAAGGGGAGCAGTCACCCAATGAAGAATATACTTGGGAAGAGGTATATTACCACTTCTGAGATTCCTCTTGTCTGTACTGTAGTTCAAAGTTGGAAACTGCAGAAAGCTAAAGAAAACCAAAAGCTGATGCCTTTCAAATTCTGAAGCTGACTTTCCTTAAATGTTTGTAGATTATCAAATAATCTCATTCCTTCCTATGAAAAGGACAATTTAACATCTTTAATGTATTGCACTCAACTCTTGGTGACCTTTATATGGAAGGTCATCTTTATTCTTATTTCTATCCAGTCAGACTGTTTAGTTGAAACTCTACACCCTAGCTCCAAATCTCTTTCAGTACATTTATAAATTAATTTTTTCTTTTTAATTTATAGGATCCACTAGCAGGTATCATATCCCGTACATTGCATCAGATATTTGAAAAACTCACAGAGAATGGGACTGAGTTTTCAGTGAAAGTCTCTCTTTTGGAAATCTGTAACGAGGAGCTTTTTGATCTTCTGAATCCTACTCCTGATGTTGGAGAAAGACTACAGCTGTTTGATGATCCTTGAAACAAGGTTAGTGCTACAAAATTTGTTGTCTTGAGGCTTTTAGGATTGTTGAGAGATGTATAATGAGCATGTATTAATTTCTGACAGAGGGGTGTAATTATTAAAGGCTTGGAACAAGTAACTGTACACAACAAAAATCAAGTTTACCAAATCCTGGAAAGGGGTGCAGCCAAAAGAATAACTGCAGCAACTTACATGAATGCATAGTCCAGGTAAAAGTCTTCCCCATTTCAGAAACCTTGTTTTGTTCTTTCTTAAAAAGAATCTTACTGAAGAAATAAGCAGATAGTGCAAACATGACATCATGTCTATCACAGTGTAGACTATCAAATGTGGGTTAGAAAGCCAGAGTTACAATATCTTCCTTACCACCTGCTGTGGGATGATTGCAATAGGTGTCTGAAGGGGTGCCATGGTTTAACCCCAGCCAGCTTCTGTAAAATTTGCAAATTAGGTTGTGGAAACTGGCGATGAGATTCTATGGCAATAAGGGCTGCTTCATATGGTTGCAGGTCATAGAATGTAATAGGAGCACCTGGGTCAGAAATAGCATTCTTTTTATTACTGCTTTCACATTCTTGAGCTGCAGATGTGAAATCTATATCACAAGTCGTACTAGAACAGTAAGGAATGTACCCTGTCTGTAGTATATTTTAATTTCAATATATACTGAGCATGTCTGTCTACTGGTGGAAGGAAATGGGTATTTTCTAGCACTGATTGGAACACAGAACTCATTTTGTCTGAGATTCCAGGGAATTTTTGAAATTAACGCGCCTCAGGTGTTGTTTTATGTATGGTCAAACTGGTGTAATTTGATATCTATGGCTTTCTATATATGGCAGCTTCCTGTAGTAAAAGCTTATTAAAGGAATAAACTCAACCTAAAATCATTATTACTATGAGAATGGTGAAACACTGGAGCATGTTGACAAGAGAAATTGTGGGTGCTCCATCCCTGGAAGTGTCCAAGGCCATGTTGGATGGGGCTTTGAGCAGCCTGGTCTAGTGGAAGGTGTCCTTGCCCATGGTAGCGGGATTGGAGCTAGATGCAACCATTCCATGATTCTATGATCTTAAACTGTATTACTAATTTTGATTGAAAAATTAATTGAACTTCTAAATTTTTAATATTGGAGTCAACTAGTTGGCTGAATTTTCTTAGCCTGCATAAGGAAAGTTATGTTCCTTAATCTCACATTCTGTGAAACTGTTCTTAGGGTAAGGATTGAAAAAAAAAATCTGCAAATCAGTTTTCCTGTGATGCTTGTGAGTTGAGAATACTCAAATGTAGGCAAAACCAAGGCATTTCTCTTGCTTTCCCTTGAAATAAGAGAAAATCTATAGGATTGAAGAAGTCAGATGTCAGCCAGTTGCCTCATCACTGGTTTTAAATACATATTCATATACGCACACACAAAATTATACTTAGCAGAATAACTTTGTGTATTGCAAATGTAATTTGTAGTTCATGGGCTAAATGTATTCTCTATAAAGAGCACAGAACTTGCAGCAGTCATATAACTACTAGATATTTGGCTTTAATGGAACATCTGAAACTGGTTTCTTTTGCAGCCGTTCCCACTCTGTGTTTTCAATCACCATCCATATGAAAGAAACAACAGTAGATGGAGAAGAACTTGTTAAAGTTGGAAAGCTAAACTTGGTAAGTATTTGAACTAAGTGTCATTGATTAACAGATTGTTGGAATTTTTAGCCATGTACTAGAATTTATTAGAGTTTTTTTCCTGATAAAGGAAAAAATTATTGTTCTCATAAAGTGGAGTATGTTTGTCACTCTGAAAAATATCAGTCCCATTTGTCACCCCAGTGTCTCCTGAAAAACTAGTAAGCTCTTTTATTTGTTCTGCAAGACTTTGGGGCAAGCATTCTTCAGGGTGATTGAGACTGAAGTGTAACCTGCCTTTCAGGTTGATCTTGCAGGAAGTGAAAACATTGGTCGATCTGGGGCTGTTGGCAAAAGAGCTCGTGAAGCTGGAAATATCAACCAATCTCTGCTGACACTTGGAAGAGTTATTACTGCTCTAGTGGAAAGAGCCCCTCATATTCCATACAGGGACTCTAAAGTCACAAGAATCCTTCAAGACTCTCTTGGAGGACAGACAAAAACATCAATAATTGCCACAATTTCACCTGCATCTGTAAATCTTGAGGTAAATTTAAAGTCTGAAAATCTATTCCTAAAATAAGTAATGATACAAAAATAGGAGTTAATTCATCAGCTTGACCTAGTGTTACATCTTTCACAAGGAAACATTGAGTACACTGGAATATGCCCATAGAGCAAAGAACATCATGAACAAGCCTGAAGTTAATCAGAAGCTAACAAAAAAAGCTCTTATTGAGGTAACTAGATATATGTCTTAAAAAATGAAGTTACAGGTTAGGCATGACTTCTTGTTAATGTAATCTTTGCTGTACAGGAGTTATGAGTAGGGGAGAAACTGTAACTAGTAGCTGTCTTTCTCTGAAATTATTTTAATTAATGAACTGATGCTTTTAAACTAAAGCTGCACTTACATAGCCACGGTCCCTGCAGATACTGGCACTGTTAATAAGACTGAAGGTGAACAGAGGGCTGTTGCTACTAGCTATGACTGTGGGGATTATATGTTTGCAATTTTGCACTTTCCCTAGAAAGTGCCTGAGTTAAAGGGAACTTGTCAGTAAGTACAAGTGAAGAGCCAGTGTAAAGTAGCTCTGCCCCTAAGGAAGCTGGGATTCCCTTTGTAAGCTGCTAAATGCAACCAAGTATGACCTTCAAATGGAAAGTTTCAGTGCTCTACATACAGCCAATGATGTGAATTTAAATGGTGCTATATTGAACTTAGAACAGATGTGTAGTGCTATGCTCTTGTGCTTATGCAAAACTACCTTTGTGAAGTATCTGTTAAGCTGAATATCAAAACCAAAATAGAAATGTTCATGTTTACATGTGGTTGTTTCTTTATGCAGGAATACACTGAAGAGATTGAGCGTCTGAAGTGAGACCTTGCTGCTGCTCGAGAGAAAAATGGAGTCCATATTTCTATTGAAACCTACGAATATGTCTGTAAAATTTTTATAAAATAATTAGCAGCAAATCTCAGATACTGATACCTATACTTATACAGAAATACTTTCAGATATATTTTTAATCCAAGAAGTTCAAGATAGTTAGGAAAACTGAACTGTTTGGTCAACTTGTTCTTTCAAAATTAATGGTTATACAGGTAAAATCTAAAAGGCTTGCAGTGAGAAATTTTTGTATGTGTGGAACTTACCATAAGCATTAGCCAGCATGCAGATTTACACATGCAGCCTTTTTTTTTCAGTGGAAGCTAATACAGGAAAGTAAACTTGATATACTTCACTTTTAATAGGGCTAGTTTGCACAGAAAGTTTACAATGGAAAATTGCCTTCAATCTTCTCTGCCTTAAGTGAAAATCACTTGCTATTCATATAGAATTTTCCAAAATTACTGAAAATGTAGTGTAAATCTTGAAACTACCTCTTACTTGACTAATTTGTTCATTTATTTTAATCCTTGCTTGAGAGCCCTTAATGGAAAGCTGACAGTCCAGGAAGAACAAATTACGGAGTATATTGCCAAATCAGTGTCATGGAGGAAGAAGTGAAAAGGGTAAGTGATATTTTTCAACTGTGGCTTAAATCTGCCAAAAAATGGAAGAAATTCATTCCTCCTGTCAAAAGGAGGAAAAAAGTTTGAAGAAAGAACAGTCAGAAGATTGTTTTTGTTGGTGGTGGTCTTAAAGTTCCCCAATTAGTCAAGAATGGAAGCTTCCTAGTCCTTGAAGTTAGGAATTTGAAATAATGTATGTGAAATTGCATGTTGCAGTACTTATTTTTAAAGCTGTTTTCATGTCTACTACTATATTTTTTTGCTGATTTTTCAGCACAAAATCTGCTTGAAAAATGGTATCATCTCAGCTGACAGGTATCTATCAGGTATCTATCTCCTTAGGAACAAAGAATAAGGGGAGAGAGGTCATGAGCTTCCTTTTAACAAATTACACAAAAATTGGAGCTCCTTGTTTAAGAGAAATGTAGATATGAATTTGCTGGTATATGTAACTCCTCCATGTAATCAGCTTTACTGGCTCTTCTCAGTCTATCTGGTTATGTGTGTTCAGTGGGATTCTTTTCCTTGTGCTGTAATGGTAGTTTGCTCTTAGGTTTTGAGAGGAGAAGCAAGCAATTATTACAGTGAGAATGGTGTTGGCTTGATATTTTCAGTGATTACAAAGACTATACAAACCTGTAGTTTAGGTTTAAGACCAGCTGAAGTTACATTGCTAGATGACAATTTGCCTCCTGTTATTGTAATGTAATGTGAGGGATGTGAAATGAGACTGTCACATTCATAAAAAGTGGTGTTACCTTTTTGATTATTGTCTTCCTGTTTAGGTCACGGAACTATTCAGAGTCAGTAAAAATGAACTTGAACAGTGTAAAACAGATTTGCAGATCAAGGAGAAAGAACTGGAAGAAACACAGAAAGATCTGCAAGAAACCAAGGTTCAGCTGGCGGAAGAAGAATATGTGGTTTCAGTTTTGGAAAATACTGAACAAGAGCTTCATGGCACAGCTAGCCAGGTTGTCACAGTTCTTGTACCTAATGTAAAACATTCCTATTTTTGGGAATTTGGTGGGCTATTGTTGCTAAAACATGATGTGAGTGAGACATGACCTGAATTTAAGATGGAAAACTAGGATTCGATTGCAGGACTTTCTCTGTGGTAGTATTGGCAGCTGACTGCTAAGCACTCTGTTTGGTCTGGAACTAACTTTCCCTCAGGCCAGTTTGTCATGGGAGTTCCAGTGCTTTGCAGTGTCTATTATCATGAGCTTTTTTGCAGAATAAGTAGTTTTCTTTAAAAATCTTGTGACTGCTCCTGCAAAACAGTAAGTCATACATACCTGAAGGACCTGGTCTAGTGGAGCATGTCCCTGCCCATGGTAGGAGGTTTGGAACTAAATGCTCTTTAATGTCCCTACCAACCCAAACCATTCTATGAACTGGGGTAGGAAAATAGCAAAAAGCTTTGAATAATGTTGTCCTGTCACCTCTGTGTTTTAGGGTATGGCTTTGATGTGTTTGTAGTTTAGTCATAATTATCAAAACACTTGAGGTAGGGAGAGAGTGTGTCCTGCTATTTAAACTGCCAGGTGATGAAACTTGTATCTTCAGGCACCATGACAATTTCTTTCTATTTGGATTCCTGTAAGATTAGGAGGGAATGCCTGGTTTTTACATGTGGCTTGTGGAGTGTTTGAGACAAATAGGTGCAGAAATTACTTATGCTCACTACAAACCAGGACTTCACTATTTTTATGAATTCTAAATTGTTTATCACAGGACTAGTACTAAAACCCTCTTGTTTTAATTCTATATTAAAGAATATATTTACTGTCAGATTGTTCAGAAAAAAGTTGAAGTGCTCAGGTGTTTTTCAGTTACTCTTCTGGGATAAATGATACCTTTATTCCTTAAATATTGGGGAAGTCATTATTAATGCTTTGATTTTAAAGCAGAAGAAATGGTCTCTAGTAGGTAACTTTTTCCCATGTTCTAAAAGCAGAAATGACATAACACCAGGGTCCAGAACAGTTGTAATTTGATGGTGTAAAGGGAAATACCTGTTTTCCTAGAGACATAACTTCTTAAACTCAGAACTGTTGTTGCCTTTCCTTATAAAATATATGCTTGACTTCTTGTTTAAAGACTTACTGAAATAACTTTTAAAATTCTAGTTACTAAGTACAGTTGAAGAAACGACAAGAGATGTGTCTGGGCTCCATGGGAAACTGGACCGTAAGAGGGCTGTTGATCAGCACAATGCTGTTGTCCAAAATACCTTTGCAGGACAAATGAATGCTTCATTCAGCAAAATACAAGATTCAATTACTGAAAACAGTTTGAAGCAGCAACAGATGCTGACATATTGCACAAATTTTATAGGTAAGTGTAATACCTGTATTAGTAGTCATCCTGTAGTAATCTCAAAGACTACTTCCTAAAATGTATCTGTTTTAGGAAAGAAATGGCTTTATTTAAGTGACATAATGATTACAGTTGCACCAGTAATGATGTGTCTGGGATGATCCACAGCCTTCCTGTTAGGGGCAATAAAGTGATGAGTAATAAAAAGAGTTCTATCTTACAGGGGAATTTTTAAAAAGTTTGTAATTCTGGATTTCTTTTGCAGGTGACCTCCTGTCTACCAGTTCTTCTAGAGCAGATATTCTTGCATCAGTTGTATCAGCATCTTTTGCCTCTCTTAAAGAATTGGTGTCTACTGAAGTTTCTCACATGTCTGAAAAAATAACACAGCATGAGAATCTATCACTTGATTGTAAAGCAGAGCTGCTGAGATTAATTGTTAGTACAGTTGCATACTCCTACTTAAATATTTGAAACCGGTTTTGATCAAAAGGGGGTCTGTAAATGCTATGCATTTTTTCTGATGCTCTTACCTGTATCTGCTTCACCACCTGACCATGACTGTCTGTCCCATGTCACCCCCACAAGCTGTAATGTACTAAATAGCATATACTGCCATAATAGAGCACATGGATTTGTACATAGTAACTTCTTACAAATGTAGATGAAGGAATAGCCATGTTCTGGTTTAATTTTTTTTCCGTCTTCCTAGGAAGAGCATGAAGCTGGATTAGGAAGAGCAGTAAATAGCTTGACACCAATGGTAGAATTCGTCTTGGGGTTAAATTGTCATTTCCAGAGTAACATGAAGATATATTCAGCTGTGGCTGACCAGGTAATGCACATGGCCTGCCTCTTTGCCTTGTGCTCTTCTCTTCTTTATTTAATTTACAGATAACATGTTCTTTGTTTTTCTGCAGTGTGTCAGAGTGTTTCCACTTCTTGTCTGGCCTTTTCCCCTTTATCTTGTCCTATGAGTTCTGTCTTTTAACTTTCTTTCAGACTTTTTTCCTCTCCTGGGTGTGGTAAATTTGCTTGTTGTCTATATTGGCACAACCACTTGCCTAAGTGCCGCAGTAGAATGGCAAAACACGGATGCTTAAATCTTTATGTAACAAATATTTGATGATACATTTAATATACTCTCCCCCTGTATTTCAGAAATCTAAAAAAAAAAAAAAGTCAACTTAGACAAGTCCTATCACTCCAAAAATCTTCTGCCTCCATACAAAACTTTTTCTATAGTCCCTTTGGTTCCTGTGGAATGTGATGCTTTATCTTGTTAACAACCATAAGTGCAAACAATACTGCACTTATTGAAGCCCTTTGCTTCAAGTTAGGGTTCTAGTCTATCTCATTATGCTAGGGAAAAATATCAGTTTCTTATAGTTACATTTTTATATCTTGATTTAAGTAAAACTTTTGTTTTTTTAAGATGGAGGACCATAAAAAGGAAATGGATACCTTCTTTGGAGATCTTTTTCTCACTCTGAAAAAAATACAGCAACCAACAGCCAGCCAGTGGCTTTGCTCAGCTCCAGCATAATTGTGACAGCTTAAAAGAAGAAGTGGAAATGACGAGGTTGGCACATAGAAAGGTATCCTTAGAGTAAGAAAACATCCTAACACCAAGGGTGATTGCTTGCTTTGATTTAAAATCTGATGTGGTAGTAAACCATTGTACTTGCTTCAGAAAAAATGTTAGGAGGACAGTAACTTGATCCTAATTCTATTCAGCTTTTGTTAGGCTTCTGTAAGTAGTTTATGTAGGAATGTAGCAAAAACCCCCTTCCCCTTGCTGTATATCAGTATATGTGCATTTACATATGTCTCCAAAAAGAAAATCTCTGTATCTTCACTCCACAAAAATTGTACCTTCTGCTTTAGAATTGCAAAACCCTGCCTTTTCTGCATTTTTAATTCAGGTATTCAAGTCTACTTTAAGACTGTTAACAAGTGCAGAATTAACAGCGAAACTTGTGATAATATTCTCGATGGAGTGCAGCTGAATGGATGTCTTCACTGCAAAGCCAGCTCGACCTGTTTGCTCAGGAGACTCAGAAGAACCTAACTGATGTACTCACAAGAAATGGAAGCCTGAAGACCACCATCGCTGCTGTGCAAGAAAATGTTCACCTGTAAGGGGCACATTCTCTTTGCTGTACACTTACACAAGATAAACTGTATATGAAGAGAACTTCAAAATTGGATGCTCTCCATCTTGATGTGCTTATAAAGCCTGCTGGGCATGGCCTGCGTGTTAGAGCTGGGTTCTGCCATAGAGTGTAGCTCACAGTTGGCCTTTCTCCAGAGTAAACAGTAGTTCTAGAAGGCTTGCCCTTGAACTTGTCTCCTGAGCATGTTGAGATAAGAAAGTACCATCTTGGGAGCAATATGCTAAGGAGTGTCCCTCAGTGTCTGACTTCAGAACATATTATAAAGGTTTAGCTTGAAGCATAAGAATGTATCTGTTGCGATATGTTTCATTCAGTTGCAGACTGTATAGCTGAGGTCTTGCTGAAGCTGTTTTTAGTTTGTGGTTAGGGTCTTTCTGTTCTCTTCTGGGTTTTTTTGGTTGGTGGGGGTTTTGTTTGTTTTTTTAGCAAACCTGCTGCAAGTGTTGTGAATTTACTAAGTAGAACAAAAATTTTATAATTAACTGGCTTGATAGAACTGTGCTATTTTGCTGGCTCTGGTTTCATATTTCTAAAAGTATACTGCGTTAAAATCTACCTTTCAAAGTCTCTAAACTCTTACAAATACGTTGTTGCAGGAAAACTACAGACTTAGTCAGCAGTACAAATTCCAATCACAGCAAATTTACTGCATCTCTGGATAATTTCTCTCAAGAGCTCAGGAGCATAAATGCTGAAAACAAGGCAATGCTGGAAGAATCCAGTGACCACTGTCAACATCTTCTCACCAATCTCAAAAATGTGTCTCAGCATACCAATACATGGGGTGAATTTACAACTGCTCAGATGGTCAACTTTACTAATCAGCACCTGTTGTCATTCGAGGATGAGAAACAGCAATTTCAGTGTTTACAAAAGGTTCTTATAGTCATTTGTAGTCTAATGGAACATCCTGAGACAAACTTTACTGCAGAATTTGTTAAGGGGAGAAGAAAGTTCTAGTCAAAACAAAACTATGATTTTTTTTTGATAGCAGACTCATGTTACTGAGCTTGAGAGGATGTAATTAGAGGAAATCAAAAGCCTAAATTAAGAGGAAGACTTTGAACTTCAAGTGCCCATAACCTCAAAATATGGTGTCATGGCTCATGCCATACAACTGACTTGTACATGCAGTCTGATGTTCTACATCATTTTGGTGGTGTTTAATTCTAAAGCTTTATCTACAGTACTGTCCTTGGGAGATGCACAGTGATCAAATGCAGGCTATTTTCTGGAGGATGCAAATGACTTTATTGGTCAGATTGAATCAATATGGGAGAAAGTATTCCTTTTAAGTATATACAGATTCTGGCCTCTTATCTAAAAGTTTCTCTCTCGTATTTTTGGGGTTTTTTTTTCATTTCCATCACAAATTTCACATCCACCCTGGTTTTATTATTGTAATAGGCAATAAAATAGGCAAATCCAATATTTTGCAAACTTTCAGAAGGAAAAACTCAACTAGAAACTTCCTTCACACAGAATATTCTGAGTTGAATCTCCAAGGATCAAGTCCAACTCTAAACTAAAAACATTTGTGGTCTCAAGACTGCTCTGTATCTGTTGCACCTGCTGAACACTTCAGGAGTTTCATTTCAACAGGAGTGGCTGAAAACACAATTGCCTTTTCTCCTACAAAGGCATAAAAGGTTCTAGTACTTGTAGGATGTTCATGTTCAGGTGAATATCCCAATTCTGTGCAGGGTTTGTGCACAGAAGCATGAGGAGTCTGGTCTGAGCCAGATGGCATCATCTTTATTCTTGTGACTAGCTTTCTAAAGTGATCATACTTTCTAAGAAACTGACTCTTCTGAAGATAGCTCTCAAAATGAGAGTGTAAAACTGGCACTGAAACTTCTCAATTTGAGCTCTCGGTTGTTTATGTCACTAACCATGCACCACATCTTAGAAAAGAGGCCATAGTCTTACCTTTCCTGTTAACTTGGTGTTTTTAGTTGGGTTGTTTTTTTGTTTCATTTTCAGAAAAATGAAGAAAACTGTGATAAAGCAATAGCAGAAATTGCTGACCACATTGGCAGCCAAAAGGCTGCTGAGGCGAAGGTGCGAAATGGCCTTCTGGATCAGATAAAGGTGGATCAGGGGAAACTTGTGGAGCAGAAGCTGGCACTTAAGGAAGAAGTACAGCATGGACTAACTCAGGTTAATGGTTTCCTGCAAGAGGATCTCAAAGTGGATGTTCCAGCAGGTATTTAATCAGGTCAGGGGCAGAATGGTCTTAAAGAAAACAACCTGAGCTCCAGAATTCATAAGTGAAGGTTGATGGGGACATAAGCTGGCAGCCTTACACCTTTAAAGATGTATGCAAAGAATGGTGTGTGAACATGGCATGATTTCTGTAGTGAGTTGATGTAAAATTGAGGATCTGAAATTAAAGCAAACACTGAAAAGTGTATCATCTTCATTAAAGGGACAGCTCCACAGAGAAAAGACTACTTCTATCCTGTCACCCTTGTGAGAACACAGCTCCGGCAGCTACTTCTGGAGCAACTGAGGCAAAAGCAACCAAATCTTGATGCTATGCTAAGCAGTGTGGGAAAGGAGATGGAGGATAATGCAAGAAAGGTATGTATACAAATGGCAAATGAGGCTCTTGAGTGAATATTTCACATCTTTGAGGTTTTTCTGGGCCCTTTTGGAGAGTTGACTGAAACCCCAGGGCTGTTACAGCCTTTGTGTTTTACAGTGTACTTGGACTCAAAAGTGCTGAGCTTTTGACAAAAAACATCTCTTAAAAAATAAGCAATGAAATTAATAATTTAGATTTCTTTCTTGTTTTTCAAAAATAGAAGTTCCATGTCTTTTATAGAACTGATCATTCTCAATACATTCCTTAAGGAAATTCAGACATTAAATACATCTTTCTGGAAAACTTCTGTTTTACGACCTGTTGGAAGAGGAAGGAGCGTTGCAAGAACCCTGTGAAAGCCTTGCTTGTGACAAATACTTAATGGATACAAATGTATATTGTCACACAAATGGTGGCATTCCTTTTTTCCAGGTAACTTCCTCAGATAAGCAAAAGAGATGTGTATTTGAGAAGAAATATTTCTGATCCATAACAGTGCTGTAGTTTCAAGTCACTTCTTACATTTCTGGGTAGTCTCACAACTTTTTCAAATCCTGTAGATAATGCTTTGTTAGGCTTGTGCTAAAGTAACAGCAGATTCTGATAGCAGTTAATAGTGGATAAAATAATGCAGATTTCTGACAAGCTGAAAACTCATCAGCAAATAATCTTCCATAAAGAAAATTGTCATAATTTGCTAGACGTGTGTTAGTGGAAAAGTTGAAAGTATAGGAGGATTTTCTTAGAGGCCTGACAGAAATACTGGCATTCTTAAGTCTTCATGGGGTTGAGTTAGCATTTTATGTATTAATTAGCTGTAAATAAGTGTTCTGCTTTTATACCTTCTTTTTATTCCAGCTCCTCTGTTTTTACTGTAATACTTCAACTAAATTAATACGTGGAAAACAAATGTACAAGCACCTTGCTCAGAGTAAAACTTACCTAATTTTCTTATGGTGCCAGGTCTAATTTAGCTAAAATATCAGCTATGTCATCAGTCTTGTGCTGTCAGAAGAGGATGGTTCTCTCCCTTGTTTCACAAAAGACAATAGTTTTATTTCAGTGCCTCTTCATTCTGTGAAGTCTTACTGCTGGGTCTTGGGCTTTTTGTTTGTTTTAACCCCACTGTTCTTCCTCTTAACTTGCAGATGCAAATTTTGGCGCCTAAAACTTAATGGGCTTGATTCTCCAATCTCTAGGTTCCATTTTCTTGCACTCTATGCCTGTTAACACTGACTAGATATTAACATAATCTTCCACAGTGGTTCAATAAATCCTTGATTAACTAAAAATCAGCCCCAAAAGTTGATCCCATAGCTGTATTGAGTAGCCTAAGCCAAGTGGGAGGGGTTTGCACAAGCCTTTCACCCTACTACATTTTCCCTGTGGAGTTGACAGGATTAGTATGAACCAACAAACTGGAATAGTCAGTGACAGCAGGCTTGCATCCACGAAATCATGCCATATTTTGTGTTCCCTGTCTTGATCCTCTTTGAAACTCTCTGCCTTGACTGTTTGGTTCCTGCTGCATGGGGACAGCCTGCTTTCCTTAGCAGCTGTATGAATTTCAGGGGCTGCTTCACATTTTCTCTTTTTCTAAAGCAGCCCTCAAAGTCGTGTTGTCCTTTGTTTGCAATGCTGGCAGCGATCTGCTGATCATTGTTCCACTGGCCCAGGTGTCTGGAGGCCACACCAAAGCCGAATAGGATGAAAAATCCTGATGCAGAACATGTCCTGGCCTCCCTGTCCGTGCCTCCTCTCCCACTAGATGGCCCCAGCACTAAAGGTTGGTCTGAGCTCAGGTGCCGGCTGCTAAACAGGACTTGGAGACGCAGCTTTTGCCAAGCTTTTCCTCAAGCATCTGTCAAAAAAAAAGGTTTCAAAATCTAATATTGAATTTATGCTTCCATATGTAGAATTCTATACTCGAGCTTCAGTAGGGGCTTGCTTTATGAGGAGCTACATTGGTGTAAAAGATGATCTAGTGCATGTCTGCATTACTGCAGGGCCACTAGACTGTCCTGGTGACCAAATTCTTGTCCTGGCCTGCTCTCTGCTCCCCACCACATGGGCATTGCCCAAAGCAGAAAGCAGCAATAATTTGCTTTGCTGTATTGTATGGTGTATGACAAGGAGAAAAGAAGGGTAAGAAAAACAAAGCAACACTTGTTTCTTGTGTGTACTCATTGTAATCACAGATCTTACCCAAAGGGAAGAAATGGCACTGTCCAGACTAATTTACTGGTAGTTTGATTTTATTCTGTGGGTACAAGAAGGGTACAAAGCCATTTCCACAGAACAATTTGCCAGGTCACACCCACACTGCCTCAAGCCAGCTGAGTGTGAGGGAGAGTTGTAGTGACTGGGGCTCTCGTGGATGGGCATGTTCTAATTAATCTAATGAGTACTGTTTGGGTTCTAGATTAATGGTTAAGTGAGACAGCTCTTGATTTAACAACAAACTTAGATGCAATGTGGGGAAGTGAAATAAGGAAAAATAAGTTTAAATGCATGTGAAATACAGGCAACAGTAAGAGGGCCACAAGAAGCACAGACAATTGAGAGTCACCAGCTTCCTCTTCAAGTGAAAAATGAGTGGTCAGGAGGAAAGTGAGGAAAGGGAAAGGAAACATCCTGCTTCCTCCTGGAATTCAGGGAGCTGCTGCATCAGATTTGTTGGGGGATGCAATGTTTATTTGAAGAGAGAAAAGAAGACTGAGCTGACTGGCTGCTATCGATGACTGCCTTTTATTTTGGGTATCAAACAATTGCATGGGGCTAGAGAGGAGTGAGGAGAAGGTGCAGGGTTGCTAGACTGCTTTTCTTTTTTTCTGTTAGGTGTCAGTCAGCATTGCAATTAGCTGTTAAAAGGGTAGAGGAAACAAGAGGAAGCCTTTAACTCTTTAGAGTGATAAAAGAAAAAAATTAATCCAGGAAGAACTGGAAAAATAAAGTTAACATTCTTTTTTCATCAAAAAGAGATTTAGGGGGAAAAAAGAAAATTCTAATGTTTGAGAGCATTAAAAACAGGAAAACAAGTATATTAGCTAACTATGTATTTTAAAATTTATGCATTTTAAACAAGTGTTTACAACCATTTGACTATTTTTTTTTCATTCCCTGTTACAAACTACTTTTTATGGTAGAGGGCAATGCTCCATAAACTGCATGCCCACCCATGCAGTTACTGTATAAAGTGATCTTCAGACAGATAAAAAGGAACAAATGCTTGGCCTAGCAGTCTCCCATCAGGGAAGAGGTTAGAAATAAGCTGCCTCTTTTATATTAGGTCTGAAAATTGTACCATTTTTCCAGCCTTTTACAGCTTTATGAGATAATTGTCAGGTTCCATGTGGCATAAAGTTAAATTTTGTAAAATAATGAAAGTTAACTGGATTGCTTTCTTTTTTTCCAAAATATTAAACCTATATAAATATTCCTTTGAATTCCTTAGTTATACTTGAAATGCTTTTGTTACTCTTGACCTGTTTATAACCTAATCATTGTACTTCAGAGAATGAAGTACAATGACCAAAACTTTGAACTTGAAAAGTGCATTTCCTTCATTAAAAATTATTAAATAAAGGAATGAAATAAACAGAAATATCACATAAAAGTACACTCAATTTTTTTCAGAGCTTCTCAGTTCTTGTCAACATATACATATATATATTAAAAAAAATAATATAATATAATATAATATAATATAATATAATATAATATAATATAATATAATATAATATAATATAATATATATAACATATATTAATATAACATTTTATTCTGAGAATGTCCAGAGCACTAAAGCTACTTTTTTATGTCATAAAGGATTTTCTTTTTATTGCCAGAGGTTAATTTAAAGATTTTTTCCCCTAATTAACATGGAAGTTTTGTGAAACAAAATAGAACAACTAGCAGGAACTAATATATACTTTTTTAGCATTTTTAGAACAGATTAAATACACTGTAAGATACTTCTCTTCCTTCATTCAAGCAATAATAATGACTGGTTCTTCTCCAAGGGCTGATTTCCCACTGTACAAGTCCAGTCTTGCTAATTCTGCTGCAATCACTTGACCTACAGTAAAGTAGTAAGATGAAGGATCAGAATCTCCATTTTCCAAAGCATACATTGAGAGTGAAAATGATGTCTAAAAAGCCACAGAAAATGAAAGGCCCAGTTAGGTCTCCATGGCCAAAAGATTCCATGGCATTTGGAAGGGTTTGTCTGGGCAAGGGAGGAAGTAGTTTTCATGCCTAGTTCTGGGTGCTCTGTCACAGGTGCTTCAAGCATACCTGCTTTGCCTACTTTGAATTACTGTGCAGCAGCTGAGCTTCACAGGAACAAGCTGTGCCTCTTTGAGGATGGAGCACTAAGCTCTGGGTTGAAGTGCAGCTGCCTCTTCCCAGCTCCTGTGTGTCCCCTGTGTGTCTGCTGAGGATACTACTCAGACACCTATTTACATCTTTGCCTATTAGTTTTGCTGTAAGGTTTTAAAGTAAACAAACAGAATATGGTTAGAGATCAAGATTCCAATTAGTATTTGTATCAGGTTTGACTCTGGTGTCATGGTTTGACTTCAAGAGAACATCTGGGCTATGGTTTAGATTCTACTCAACACTAAAACCTTCTATGTCTACACCTACAGCTTCCAACCCCAGTAATGAGATGAGGTAAATTTATGAGATGGACAAACTAAGGAAGGATTAAGAAAGAGCAGCTCTTCCAAAAAGTTAGTCAAGTCCAATGCTTAAAGTATTTGGAAGGTACTGTAATGTTTTGAATACAGATTATAGATATATACAGATTTTATACTGGCATATTTATTTTCATGTCAAGCATAACTTATTTTTTCTTTGCTTTTAGGAGAAGTAGTATAAGAAGTGGAAGTTGTGTTGTCTAACTCTCCTGACACCTGTGGCATGAACGAGCAGTGTCATTGAAATGATGAGGTCTCTGCACTCAGAGACTCGAGGCTGGCTGCTGTCTGTGACTGATGCTGCTGTGTTTTGCCAGTTGATTCTGGGCTAAGCAGTTTCCCCTGCAGGGAGACCTCAGGGGCAGGAGCAAGAAGGGGAGACATCTGCCTCAGGGAAAAATTATTCTTCCTTTCCTTTCTGCTACTTGATGAGATATTTTCATGTGCAACCATCGAGGCAGATTCTCTCAGTCTGTTATGAAAAATAAATTATTTGCCTATGAATATCATCAGCTTCAATGGACTCCAAATCCACTGCACGCGTTCTGAATTTTTCTCTAAGGTAATTCCTCCAGCTTTCTAGAGCCAATTCCACCCAAGTATTTTGGCTTCTACCTGTGAAAATGAAGCCTTTTGAAGAGTTTGTTCCCCTGAGAGTCTAACAATCCATTTTTCACGTGAGGACAGATTTCAGATCCATCCTTCTAAGCCCACTGTTAAACAACCATTAATAGTTAGCTAGATGGTTATTGTAAGCTTCTGTATTTGACTATTAACAGCAACTGCATGTGTGTGTCTGCTCCATATAGAACAAACAAATCTAGGGATTGATTTTATGATGTCAAAATGATAGAGTTTGCTAAAAAATGTAGAGTGAATGTGTAAGCTCTGGAAAACATTAACAAAAATAACTAAGTAACACTCCTTATTCATACCTAATTCCTACTGACATCAAATTTAACTGTGTGTGCTTTGGACTCACTGGAACTGTTACCGTGAAAAATCTTGCTGCACAAGTCCTCTTTGAAACATATAATATTTGTGTTCTGATTGTGCTGTTAAAAAAAAAAAATTGTCATCACCATAGTTTAGGCAGATTCTCCATTGTCTGGTGTCTTGTTATAGTCATTTATACCAACACAGAGTGGGTGTACAGTAGCCAGCAGTCTGTGTTAGCAGCATTTTAGATTCAGTTTGCACTTCCGTAAATGATTGTGCAAGATGTGAGAGGCAATCTAGCCCCTGGGAATTACAGATGGTTTTGGGCATAATCTTTATGTGTGTAGCCAACACATAAAAATATAGAGAAGTTTTAACACGTTACTGTTGCCATCACCCCAAATAAATAGAATTAAACAAGCAGCTTTCAGTCGCACTTATAGGCAGGATCCAGAATAGCTCATGTTTTGGGTGGCAGATCTATAGGAAATATGAGCCTATAAGGAACAATATATTGCTTTGTTTTTCAGAGCATTTTTCACCACATTCTCATAATGGTCAGATAAGAAAGTTTCTAACCCAAGGAAGGGTTAGAAAAGTGCATTTCAAAAAGTATTACAATTTATGTAGTTTAATAGGATGCCTCTTTGCAATTCTGAAAAAAAATTAAAATAAACTGCTCTCTTTTTTTCATAAAGCAGGTTGAGGAACAAGGCTGTTGAAAAGAAAATAAACCCCACTTCCTCAGTATTTATTTGGTTTAGGTTTGTGAGAAACAAAGCCCACTACTCTGTTAAAAGTTAAAGAAAATTTAATAAAGGACAAGAGGGGTCAAAGTCAATAAGGGAAAAAGAGCAGTGCTGGGTGCTTAGCCACAGCCAGAGGCACACCAGTGAACACAGCAACCCCCCCATACACCCTGGGCATTGCATCAGCCAACTACATATTTATACAATGGTCACACGTATTCAAACATTTTAACATGGGTCCTCCTCTGTCCTGCCTTTTTGGAGCATGTGCAGTGGCCTCAGTCAGGGTCATTTGTTACTTTTCAATACATTCAACAAGTTTCAGTTGCTTCATTGGTTAAATGTTAACAATCCAACGACGCTTCACCAACGCTGCTATTACAACACAACATTCACATTAAAAGAACTCGAAACTTTAGCAGGACTTCTTTTACAAAAGTCAGCATTATAAAACACATAGTATTCACTCTAATGAAAGCCAACACTGTAAGATATTTATCACAGGTTTGGGGTTTTTTTCTTCTCAAGGGACTCTAAAAGTCAAATGAAGGCTCTGGAGCTCAGTTGCCTTCCAGGCAGGGACCGCTGCTCGAGTTTGCTCTCATCCCGTGCAGTAGCTGGAGGGATGCAGACCTTTCTTCATAAATCCTTCTTAGAGGAACAACATATGGGGTAAATAGGATTTTGCCTGTTTCTTCCAAGCCCTCTCATCCTAATGAAATGGAAAAAAAAGATCCTGTGCTTGAAACACAGCCAGAGCTACAGCCTAAAGTAGTGTTTAGACACAGATGGAGTTGGTGTGGGACTCAAAATAACCATAATTACCACAACCTGTTTTGGACCAGCAGCAGTGTCACAGCTATTTCAAGTATCTGCTTCCTGCAGGTGCTGGTCAGCCCCTGCTGACGTGTGTCTGCCCTGTTCCAGCTAGTTTTCTTCCTCTGTCTCTCTCTTTCATTTATTTATTAATTAGCAATGTTTTAAAAGACCAATTGTCTTGGTTTTGGAGACAAATTTCTGGAGAAAAGTCCCAGGAATGAGCATTTCCTCTAAAGAGAAAAGAGCTTCAAAAACTCCCTCCCTTTTCTTCTGCCAATGAGAGAAATTGATACCAATGGGTGAAAGTGAAAAAAAAAACCCCCTAAATAAGTTTATTAACAAAAAAATAAAGGTGGGGGGAGGCGAGGGGCATGTGCCCACAATGCACAGAAAAGGATTGAATAAATGCTAGGTATGAACTCCCAGAATGCTAGATATATACTCTCCACCCAGCCACCCACACATCCCCACATCAGAACAACAACAAAAAAAAACCCCAAAAATGCCCAGGGAAGAAAATTACTTGGCCTGACCATGTGGCCTGGAAAACAAAATGACAACTGGTCCCTTTTTTCTCCAGGAAGGGGAAGAGGAGTTCATGTAGCAGCTCAGAGCGAAGCAAATGGGAAATCTGTTGAATTTCTGGTGTGGGTCCCCCCCTCACAGCAGCCAAAGTTAGTGGATTTTAATGTTCTTTCTCCTGTTGCTTCAGGTCCTCCTAGGTCTTGGGTTCAGGGCTGTCCTGCTGGCTCCCCGGACAGGCCAAAAAGGAAAACAAGCCAAGCCAAAAAGAGTTCAAGGGAACAAAAACCCAAAAAGCTGCTGGGAGGATTCCCAGTACAGCCTCCAGGCCAGGGAAAGTGTAGGGAAGAAGCTTCTTGCTTTAAGCAAGCAAAAAGCCCAATCCAACAGAAGTAACAATGCAGCGTCCCTGGTCCGCTCTGCCTGGGGAACACCAGAGAGATTGAACAGGGCCATGCCCTGCATTCCCAGGCTTCATCTTAAAGATACCCCAGCCATTTCTGGGCATAAAGCAGATGATTAGGGAATGAAGTACCATCATAAAATCACCCCAAGACACCAATCACCCTTTGACCTAGGTTGTATTCTTTCTGAAACTGCTTGGATGTTTTTCTGGAACGATCTTCCTTAGAGAAACTAGGTTACAAACACAGAACCATGGAACTGTCAGGGTTGGAAGGGACCTCTGGAGATCATCCAGTTTAACCTCCCTGGAGCAGGTGACACAGAAATGTGTCCAGGTGGGTTTGGAATATCTCCAGAGAGGGAGGACCCAGGACCTCCCTGGGCAGCCTGTTCTAGTGCTCTGCCACTTTCCATGGAAAGAAGCTCCTCCTCATGTTCAGGTGGATCTTCTTGTGTTTTAGTTTATTGCTATTACTCCTCATCTTGTCATGGAGCACCACTGAAAAGTCTGCCATGGTCTTCCTAAAGACCTAATTTGAGGTATTTTTATGTACTGATGAGATCCCCTCTCAGTCTTCTCCAGACTAAACAAGCCCAGCTCCCATGGGGTCTCCTCACAACTGATGCTGAAGACCATACATGGGAGGCACTAGTTAGGGAGACTTGCTTTCTAATTCAGTGTCCAATTTCAGCTTTAACTAAGAATCCTATTAAAGCCAGAATATTTAATTACTTCAATATAGATCTCAATACTTCTATTGGGAACCTTGAAAGATTTTGCTGTATAGTCAGCCAAATAAATTTTGCAGGACTGTAGAAAGCTGTGGGGAATATTCAGTGCTTGCTTCTTGTAGGAAGGAGGAGGAATAGATAATTGGTGGGAAGCAATGAGAGAAAAGAGCCATTGTAGCTTCACTTAATTGAGCCACTCATTTTCAAGTGATGGAAAAAGTGCAGAGAAATAGAAGCAGACAGTGTTATTTGTAACCTGTTCTTATGTGTCATTAGGCTGTTTTTATGCACGCTGCCTGGAGGCACTTGAACAGCAGCTTGCCTACTGCCCACAAAATCCATTCCTTTAAACAATAAAAATGAGCCATTTGGCCACACAGTGAAGGCCCTCAAAAATTGCTTTGGTAAATGCAGATACAATGAGGATGGAGACTTTGGAGCTGTGCAAATATCACAAGAGACCTAAAGGAAAATACAGCTGCTGTGAGGTGCTGTCTGCAGTGGCAACACAAAGCCTTGTTTGCTTTTCCTAGATAACCATGTAGTCAGAGAAACCCAGCACCATCAAGGCTGGAAAGACACCCTCAAGGTCATTTGTACAACTCTCAACCCAGCACCACCATAATCACCCCTAAACCCTGTCCCCAGCTGTTGGCTCTCCAGTCTGAGTTGGAGGCAGACACTGAGTGCAGAGCACGGCACATTTTATGGTGGCTCCACCACAATGTGCCTAAACATGTCTGAAGCTTCACCCTGCACCTGGGACTCATTAACCTGAGCAAGCCAACACAAGCCAGCCAAAGCCAGACCTCCAGCACACCCCAAGGGCTGGGGAGGCTTGGGCTGGCTCCCATCCCTGCTGGCACCACTCTCCCTTGCCAGGGACCACCACCCTCACCTCTGCTGATGAGCCTGCAGTGCAAACACTCTCTGTGTTCTGTTGAAATGGACAGGCTAGAAAACTTCTTCCATGTAACAGATCAACTCAACAGACAGGGATATTTTTATTTTATTTATTCCCCCACCCCTCCAAGAGTAATTTCCTCAGGGCTGGAGAACAGCATTTTGTTTCCAGCCCATGGCTGCATCCAGTGGCCCTGCCTGGTTTATTGCTGAGGAGGGTGATACCAAATCAATCCCACACTTAGAAGCAAGGCATGATTAGAAGCAAATCAATCAATCAATACCAAATCAATTTCACACTTAGAAGCAAGGCACTCAGCTACTGTCCTCAGTGAGCTTTTCTACTTTGTGTTTGTTCATACCTAATATAATCTTTCCACAATAAGGAGCTTGCATGGCTAGAGATAGGCAGGATGCTGCCACTTTTACCTGGGAACATCAGCTTCCAGAGTTGGAGCAGTTGTGGGAGCATTTCTCTTGAAGTTTTGGGAACTTTGTTCACACCTTGTGCTTTCCATGCATGGCACGGTGTGCATTTATTGCCTTTCTTTCAGGAGAGTGTGTGTGGAGGGAATCATAAAACCTGATCACCTAATCAGTGCATTAAACAGCAATTTATTAACAGCTCATGCACAAGTAGCAAGAGCAGCACCAGCATCTCACTGGACACATCACCCCACACCAGGAGGCTTGATTGTCTGGGAATTGGTGTTCAGAGCAATTGCATTTTTCTATAACTGAGATTGCATGGGATTATGGTATTATAAATGAAATTTGCTCTAAAGGCCACTGGTTCTCTGTATCTTATGGATTACTCCAGCTTCCTCTCAAAGGAATTTTGATAATCCCTCTTTAATGAGACTGGGCTAAATTGAATTACATCCTGCCTTCCCCCAGAAGTGGGATCATCTTCTATGACACTGGACATGTGCACAGAAGACAGTCTTATGTGTTCCTTTCTAGGTGGTACGTGTGACCTATATAACAAGACCTACACAAATAGACATAAGCTTAAACCTAAATAGTTGTAGAAGAATTTTTTTTAAGCAGCTTGGGGCCTGAAAGCCTCTGCTTATCATCACACATTATTCTGGCCCAGCCAGTTCAGTTTTAAAACTGGAGAAGGTAAATCCTCTGGGGCTATTTTGTAAGTTTTTTGTAACACACTGGTACTCCAAGGCCTGCAAATAACACCAACCACTTCCAGTGTTCTGATCCCTTGAGATGAATTCCCTTGACACAGTAGAGATGGAAGAGCAAAAGGAATAAACACTTGGTTGGTAACAGGCAATGGGAAGCTCTGAAGTTTTTCCCACTACTGATTCCAAGTAGTAGGTGCCACCCCATCATCCTGAATCCCCAGAGATGGCTTCTGAAACTCCCTGACCTGGCTGTTCCCTCCCAGGGAACATCCCTCCTGGCCAGTGTGACAGCATGGCTGTGTTCCAGGCCAGCAGGTGAATTACCTGAACAGGTGAGGTTTTGTGTAAGATCATGCATGGATGGGGAAGGACTAGTGAGTAATAGGACTGGAAACTATTATTTTCTCCTAGTTGAAGTTGGGAGTGACTCAGCCATTTGCCTGAGCTGTGCAGCTGCTCTGCAGCCAAGCCTCATCTTGCTTGCTGAGACAAAACCTGCCAGTGATGCTGAAGAAGAGGCTGCTGTGGCTTGCACACAAACTGAGTTACAAGAGGCTTTCCCTGAAGAGATCATGCTGTCTTTATTTGCTCCTAGATCTTCCTTCAGTCCTGCTTTATCTAACCCATTCACTGTAGAGAAACAGAAATTCACTTTCTTTCTCACAAATCTCACAAACACACCCCTCCAGTTTTATTCCAGAACCCATTTCCCAGTTTGAACAGAGAAGTCCTTATTTTGGACTGGGTATAAAACCTATCTTGAAGATCCCCAGGTCCACTCACCCTCTGTGGTCTCATCTCTCTTGGCAGGAGAGCCCTGTGGAGAGTTACTGTGCTCTCCCTGTGCCACAGGAGTGCTCCTGGAGGGTCAGGAGCTGAAGGAAGCTCTCAGGCAATGGAGAGAACATGCTGGGCTGGGGGTTATGTATCCCAGCTCACCAATGGCTTTGCCTTCTTCCTGCAGAAAAAAATTCCTGGTGCTGCTGTTCAACCCTCCTGGGCACTTGCTGTGAGGCAGCAGAACCAAGCTGGGTGCACTCTGGGAGGCTCCTCCTCGCCTTCACCAGCATATGGCACATTGCAAGGCACAGATCTTGCCAGAAAGCCAGCAGAGGTGTGGGGAGGAGAGGGAAGATCTTGCTGTTAAGTCATGCCAGGGGATGGCCAGGAAAGTGGGAGGTGGGTTAAGCATCCATGTCATGCTCCTCTGCATGAGCAAGGGTGGCTGGTTGGCACAGAAACGCACTACCACAACAGGGCTCCTCCAGGAATGTATTTATTTACATTAAAACACTGTTATACAAACTGAAAGTAAAAGAAAAGGAAAAAAGGAAAAGACATCTCAGAGGGTAGCTGTGCCAAAGATGGCACTTCCCACTTCCTGCCCTGTCTCACTGCTGCCTTCCTTCTGCTCCAGTCCTACTGTCAGTGCCGCAATCTCTGTAGGATCCCAGCTCTCTCTCAGGGTGAACACCCTCATATTCTGTTTAAATGGCTTTCAGAACTCTTGTTTTCTGCCTCCAAAGAAAACTCTTGCCCACACATTCTTTTCTTAATTTATTTATGTAACACAGTGTAGAAAGCTATCAATTCAATAAGCAATGGCTCTGTACAATCATCCTGCAGAGGACCCCTGTTAACTTTTGGCCAGCAGGCACTTCGTCCCCCAGAAGTGCTCACAATTAACAGGGACTCTTTTTAATAATTTTTGTAAGATCAAAAAGATACATGGAAAAGAAAATAAAGTTTACCTTTCAATGCCTAAAGTGTGCACATAAAACAGGCACAACAAAACAAATGTGTATTCTCATGATTTCTACATCACTAATACAGCAGGAGCAACAATTCGTACAATAAAATGCAGTTGCAGAGAAAAAGAATTTCAATAACTCGTCTGAAATACTTTTAAAAAATGTTGGTTTACTTTAAAATGCATAGTGATCAGAAAAAAATGCTCAGCAAAGAGAAGCAGCTAAACCCCACAGACACAGAAAGCATCCCCCATCAATTCTTAAAGCATGTTTCAACTAGGACCTAATTTTTGTCACAAATCACAAGAATAATATACAACTGGCTAAGGAGCTACATGATAAATAATTGGGAAAGAGAATCTATCCATGCACTAGTTAAATACAGCTAACCTCTTTACAGTACACAAAAAACATTCATTAATAATGTAGTGTAAAGACTGAAATGTAAAGAGAAAGAGAGAGAAAATACATTACCGATTTTATTAATTCAAGTTCAGGCATCTACTTGTGTTACAGCACAGCTGTCAAAAGGCGAGAATGAGTAAATAATAAAGCAGAGTGTTTTTCTTTCTTTCCACATTATAACTGAACACCAATGGGCAGTGAAGCAATTATTCTTCCATTCAACTCATGAGGCTGCTATGATGTCCTAGTTCTGCATCTGTTCAAAGAACTTGTATGTGGGATTTTCGTAGCCATTTTGCTGCATCTTGGAAAGGTGGCGCTCCTCTGGTGTCACTGCAGCATCGACCTGTCAGGAGAGGGGACAACTGGGGTCACATTCCTGCTTCATTCACAGCATACCCTGTGTCTTAATTTTCCTATTAAGTTGTAGTTTGTTGCTGTTGTTTTTTTTTAATTTATACATACTAGTAAGGAACTGTTATTCCTATCCTCAATATCTTTGCCTGAGAGCTCCTTAACTTCAAAATTACAGTAATTCAGAGGGAGGGGGTTTACATTTTCCTTTCTGCCTTCCTTAGCAGACACCTGTCTTTCAAACCAAGACATCCTGCAATAATGGCATGTCTACATTCAATGTCTGATCTGGGGCTTGGCCTAACAAGGTTCCTGTTTTTTCCATTATTACTAAATTCACCCGAAGGAGAGTCTCTGGTGGCACAACTGTTGGCAGCAGATATCCAGATATCCACCAGCTTGGTGGATTAATACTAAAATCTGCTTCAATTTTCTACAAAATGTAGATAGCTGAAAGCTATCACATCAAAAGCTAAAGCTGAGATTCCTGTTTGCTATTTTCTGCCTCTTGGTCCAAAATTCTGCACAGGTTGCTATCTGTGCAAATCACCCCACACTGTGGGTGATCTCCTGACCAAGTCTCTTTGGAAAGTTTCAAACCACATGGATAACCACAGTGTGGACACAAGGATGCACAAGCATAGGCTTAAGACAAAGGTTTACATAAATAATTCTTAAGACCCTTTGTAATCCCAGACAGTGGAATAAATCATGTGTGTCTCCAGCAAGAACAAAGCAAGGTTCATTTGACTCAAGATTAAATCAACATAAACTATGGACTTGATCAAGACTTCAATTTCAGTCAAAAATGTAAAATTCCAATTCTAAAAGGCAAAAATAAACAAATGTCTCAATTGCTTACTAATACAAGTACTGTCTGCAAACCAGACACTTGCACAGCAAACTAAACAGGAAGGAAAAGAGTTACATGAACCTCTTCCAGTTCTCATAATGAAGTCTTTCTACTTACAGAGATCTTATCGTAAAGCCAAGAAATAGATAAAATATTTTAAATTACTGTAAATTGACCACAAACCTCCTTGGCAGAGAAGAGAGACAGATTTTCATCTTGAAAATCTTATATAAGAGTCTTACATACTATTTGTTTCTCAAAATGATGAGTTTCAGATTAGCCATAAATCCAAAACTGTTTGTGGCAACAAAAAAATCTTGTTTAGAGAACAGAGAACAACAAAATCCTTCTCTAGGGAAAATCCTTGCAGTGCATAGCACAAGCTATGGGAGGGCCAGTCTAAACATTACAGCTAAATAAAAAAATTGGTGTATGATTTCCCAACAGTAAAACCAGATTTTTCCTCTTGCACAGTATCTTCTCATTGGCTACTGTCAAATTTCTTATAAAATGAACTTTCACATTATCAATTGATTGGTCTGAAATAGTTGCAGAAGAAAGTTTTGTGGTTTTACACCCACTTTAACATGGTTTACATTGTGCTTGCATTTACTAAATAAAGCAAATTGATTCCACACTGCTGGATGTAACAATGCCAACATAGCTAAAACCACAATTTCTTCCTTCATAAATTAATATTTATGCAGGGTGTTGACTGTGTTGCACAGGTGACACCAGTTGTGCTTGGAAGTCTTTTCTTACCTCCACAACCCCATGATGAATAGATGTGTACTGCTTCTTCTTCAGCATCACCAAAGTAATGACAATCACTGTTGCTATGACAACACCTCCCACCATTAGTCCAATGACAGCACCTTTATTTGAGCCCACATCTTCAGCAAAGAACACCTACAAAAGAAATATAAAGGAAGATAGCTACTGAAAAGCTCACTGAACATTTGACTAACCTGCCAAGCTGCCACAGCAGTATAAAGGCTGTTGAAGCATCAGTAATTAAATGGCATTGCTTCTCTTGGGAATTACTCAAACCTGGACCGCTGTGCCACAAAGCTCTGAAAGCTGGAGAGGAGCAATCTGGGACATGTATGGCCTGTGGTGCTGTGCTCAAAGGGGGACTCAGCTCCATGTTCAGCTTCACACAGGTCTTAGACAGTAGCTCCCTTTTTCCCTTGAGTAAGCAAGTCAAGCTGATTGCACGAGCGATAAGCTTGAGTGGAGCAACCCAGGAGCACACACATTTCTTTATTTTCAGAATGCTAATCATGAGTGGGGTCATACATTTACATCTGTGTGGCCTGTTTGGACTATGATGCATTTTTTCTATGAGAGTAGTGAAGGACCTGTGAACTAAGTGAAACCTGCACACACCCAGCTGGGAGAAGATCCTCACACCAAAGGAGATGAGCCAACAAAAGCTATCACTGATTTAAGTGACCACAAAGGAGTGCTTCAAGATCTTGCAGGGTAAAGAGAATAAGCTGTATCTGCATGATGTACTTCTGTGAGACCTAGGAGGTTATAGCTCTGTGAAAACCAGAGAAAATTCACTTGAATTTTATGCACTGATAAGGCAAAACAGAGGACAGCAAGATGCTTTACTGTGCATGTAATAAATCTGGCTTTTATAAGCAGGAGCAGGTATGAAGAATGGGTGATTGCCTTCATTGCCTTGTTCCATATTCAAAGGATACATAGGATTATTTCACATATGAGCATACATTACAATTCTTTTGTCTGCAGACCAATAGCAGGCTATTTTAATTACTATAATTATTATTAATATTATTGTTGTTGGTGGTGGTGTTATTATTATTATTTTAAACCAAAATGGGCAAAAATAACCGGAGAATAAATTACATTCACAGAATTGTATGACTATCACATGCTGAAAGAATAAATACTTTGACAAGTATTTAACAAAAACGTAGAGGGAAGCAAGAAACCAGCTGAGAATTATACTGAGCTGTGTAACATTTGCACTCTTTAATAAACACAACCTTTGTCAGAAAGGTATTAAAGCATGCAGCATAAATATTTATATTGTTCCTAGTCAAAAGCAAGAAATGTGTTATAACAAAGTTAAAAATTTACTAGAAAGTACAAACAATGGATAGTGTTGGCATAAACCAGTGAAAAGTAGTAATTTCTTCCATGAGTTTTACCTGCCTAGGACTGAAATTCTGTTACTGTACTATTTCAGGAGCACTGAAATGCCCCAGCTAGTATACATCTGCAAGAGAGGAAGGCCTTAAGCACTTCAAGCCATGAAAATCAACTTAATGTACAGTTCAAACATGGACCTCCATAAAGGAGAAAATAAATGCAATTTCAACCCAATTCAGAGGTCTGCATGTAAAATACAATGTGCAGCTGAATTCAAAGCAGTATCTTTAGGAGACTGTTTCAGGAAATTCTGCCATGGCATAGAATGGATGCACAGATCAAAGTGTTGTCTGCTCCCTGCTTTTGAATGAATGCTAAATGTAGAGGGGCATTGGGCAGGACATGGTGTGTGGCAGGGAAGCAAGGCCTTGTCAGCATCAGTCCAGTGTTTGCTCAGCAATACCAGAATCCCTGCTCAGCCTCAATTGAAAAGATAACCTAGAAGACAGCTGACTAATTTTTAAATAGTGGTTGTAAAGTATGTAAGAAGTATGGCAAAAACACTGTGAAAAGCCAGAAAGGTCCCATTTTAAGCATGACAGAGATTACCATGTGCAGGGACTGCAATGCCCTCCCCATCAGCCACCATGGAATGGGGAGTTCCCAGCACCAAATTCCCTGAGATGGTGTCAAACCACTTCCACACTAAAGGCTGCTGCTGAAAACTATGACAGCCAGTAACTACTGTGTCTAGCCCATGTTCCTGCAAATTCCTTCCCTTCTGCACCCTGCACAGGTTTGCTCCATTGGCATGTTTCACCCATCTGAGCTAAGCAAGTCAGACTTTCCCAAATTAGTGCTAATGCATTTTGGATTAACTCATCAAATTGGTAATTGTCAGTTCTTGGCATCAAAGGGATGGCAGAATATCCTTTCACACAGTGACTGTCTAGTTCAAATGCAAATTTGAGTCCCGTGCTAATTTTGGTTTTCAGCACTACTTAGCTTTAAAAATATATTAAGGAAAAAAAGCTTTCAACTTTAATATCAGGATATTGAAAGCCATGGAACTGAAACCTCATCACATAATATACCCTTACAAAGAAGAAACAGAACAGGATTATAGTCAACATTGCTGTCTGGGTTCTTCATTGCTTATTAAGCGACCAAAAAAAGCTTTTAGAAGATGTTTTTCTTACCTACAGTGCTTTTGGTTGTCATTTTTATGCTCTTAAGAAGCACAGTTCAAATGGGGAACAATATTTTGCTCCTACCTGCCTTTCCCCTGTTAATAATAATTTCATACACCTTAAAGAACAAAACACACAGATATAGTCAAACACAAACTAAAATTAAGGCCAGTGGGGAATCTCCTTTCATCCCAAGGAGCCATTCTTGTGAAAGGTTATGCTCCATACATACACCATTGCCATCTGTTTTGATGGGAAAGGACTATATTCCTGAAATGGTATCATTTTATTTCTTGCTGAACCATGCTATGTGTCTCAAACTCTTTTTCTTTTCTTTAAACTCAGCATTTTCCATCCTCTGTATCCCTTGTATAATACAGAGAGACTATGAGACAGATGGACTGTGGGACAAGTATTCTCCATATAAGCACATCCAGTGGCATGGCAGTGTGTCACTGTCATATTTTCTGGAAAAATCCCTTCACCAGGATTTCTTCACCTGGGAAACTGAGAAGCCTCAGAGAAAAATGAAAGCAATGATTATCTGATTGCTTCTCCTGTGTTTTGCTGCTTTGGAATGTGGTTGGAGATTGTTATCCAACAGGTGGTTGCTTGATTGGTTTCATGTGAATTGTTTTCACTTAATGACCAATCTCCATCAGGTTGTGTTGGACTCTGAGGAGTCAGTCACAAGTTTTTAATTAGTATCTTGTTAAGCCTTCTGTCTGTATCCTTTCTCTATTTAGTATAGCTTTAGTATAGTATTCTTTAACATAAAATAATAAATTAGCCTTCTAAGAACATGGAGACATGTTCATCAATTCCTCCTTCATCCTGGGGATGCCAAAAATACCACAGTAGTGCAAGGACAGGAGCTGTCAGAATTTCCTCTCATGTGAGGCTCAATGACTTTCCATCCTCTCTGCTGACATTGTTCCAGGCTTACTCTCATCGAACAGAGACGCAGAAAAATCATAATCTTTTCACATGCTAACTTTTTGTTGGTACTTTCAGTGTCCACATCACTCAAGCAAAACATGGCCATAAGTGACTCAATAGGTCAGGATTGAATCAGCATCTCAAAATGCATGCATGGAAAGCACTGCTTGGTCACTCACCAGCTTTTGATGATGAACTTCGTATCCTGAGTCATGCCGGAACTCCGCATCCATCTTCACCTCAGATATCTCTTCTGTCTTAACATTGGTCAACCCAGAACCTGCATTGCACCATAAGGACAATTCATTAAATTCAGGATTCAGATTCAGGAAGGTTCTGCTTAACCCCATTGCTGGAGAGCAGGAGGCAGCAGTGCCATTCACACGGAGGAGGTGTGATGCAATGTGAAAAGGAACTGGGAGCAAAGTGAGGTACATCTGGTGTTTCAGTCCCACTGAGGTGACACAGAATGAGGTAGTAAAGTTTCTCCTATGTTAAATGATCCTTAGTCCTCAGCAGCTATATCAGTACAGGCATTAAAGGCTTCCAGCATGAAACACTGCATGAACAAAGCTGTGAGGGACCAACAGAGGCCTCCTGAATTGGCTCACAGGCTGCACACAGATCTGCTCTGGCAGCCTCTTTAGCAATGTCATGAAAATTTGTTGTTTAGGCCAAAATCCTCCTCCTCCCTCAGCTCAGGCTGCTGTGAGGAAAAAACAAAATACTCATGGTGTGCATTAGAGAACTCCAAATATCTTATTTTCTTGCTTCCTGCGAGTCTGTACCTTTTCCACAAACATGCACAAGTTACTAAAATGTTTGTGGCGTTTACAGAGTTTTCAGATTTCATACTGCTCAGAATTAATGACTCTTCTTGTCTTCAAAGATAACTGTCTCTCTGTTAGAAACATCCAGAAAAGCAAGTGACTACAGCTAGCAATATTTTAATTGTACAGTTTACAGTCCTGCTCTCTTACAGGTGAGAAGGGGAGATGCTGCACTCATCTAGCTGGAAAGAAGGCCAAAATTTCCTCCTGGAAAATAGCATTAGGAGAATGAGTGGTGAATCCTGTATATGTCTATGAATCCTGAAGAGCTGGCTCTGGCTTAGAGAGACTGTATGGATATTCATGGAGCTGATTGTTTTCCTTCTCAGTTCCATGTACTTGACATTTGTAATTTTCGGAGGTAAAACACTGCAGAAGAATGGTGTTTATGAGATGTAATTTCCTCCCTTTACTGAATATAGTAAGAACAAACTAGTTCATATTCCTTGTTTGTGTTTATTTCAGCATTTTCTCACTCCCAATTCCTCTCTCCAAGGCTAAATTCTTAGAATCTTGCACTGAACTTAAGTTTTGATTCAGAGGAAGAACCTCTTTTAAAATTCTCAACACTACTGACTGCTCCTGTGCTCCACTGTCTCGCTGGACTCTCAATAATAATTCCTTAAGAATTCCATGTGCCAATGAGCTCCACAGCCTAAAATAGCACTCAATCCAAGAATTATTTTTTATTGCCTTCAAATGTGCAATTTCTTTTTTCATTAAGTGGTGGTTTATTTTTGAATTATGAACCAGGAAGAATATATCTTCCTTCTCTGGACTGTACAGATTATCAACTCTTTATTTTCATAGGAAAACATGCAAAGGAAAGAACAAGAATCATCCTCAGGCTGTAAAGAATTTATGGTTATTTTTTTGAAGAGTCTGACTGCCCCATAAATTTTACCTTACTTTTTTTCTTTTTAAGGAATCAAGCACTTCAACCCCTCTAATCTATTAAATTCCTGATTTTTGATGCTACACAACAGTACACAAATATATTATGACATTTATGGGAGACATTTTTAAATGTAAGAATTGTAAACTACCTAAGGAATTGCAGTCTGAAAACAATGATAGTCTGTCAAAGAAATGCAGGAGGAAGTGGAGCTGCAAGAAATAAAGCTCACGTGGTAGCTGAAAACAAGTTTAACTTTCTATCCTTGAAGTAGCTGTGGCTAGTTTTCCAAATTAAGAGCACAATTTACTCTCTTTTGTGCATCATCTCAAAGTACCCCCTACACCTGCACCAATGGGAAATGAGGAAAAGTATGTTGGAGACTGAAATGTTACGGTTTATGGCTTAAATATTTTTACAAAGGACTACCGCCTATCTTAGCAAAACCGTGTAACAAAAACTGCACCAGAGACTCCTGACTGAGGCCCTGTGCTGTAAATTGCTTTGAAGTAAGATAAAGTGACACTGTTCTCAGGTCTGGGAAGAATTTGGGAAGAATACTTTTACAGGAGGATTAAGCCCAGCACCTTCAGGGGTGGAGGCTATAGCGCCAGGCTTATCTGCTGCCAGGCTTGTGCAGACCCCTCCATCAAAGGGATGAGGAGGAGAGGTTTCCTGTGTATGGGGAAAAACCCTCTGCTTAGAGGCAGTGAACCCCCATCCTCCACTGGGCAGACTGGCCCAGCTGCAGGGCCTCTCACCCCTGGAAAGCCACATCTATGGGACATTCACAGGGGGCACAGCTGAGGGGGTGTCATGGCCCATGGGTCCCCAGACCCTGCACCAGAGCACTGCACATGATCCTGCATGATGCAACAGATCCACAGTCTTACCAGTGTCCAACTGGCCCCCCTCAGGGAGGTACCTGTGTGCTCCCACCTGCCCAAAAGTGTACTCATCTATTGGATTCTATACTTTTTGGCAGGGGACCCTCACCAGCAAGACCAAATGGAGAGAAACAAGGAGATGTCATTGGTGGTCTGCTTCTACTTAATCTGTCTCTGTCATTCTCCCTGTCCTCCCTCCTCCTACCCCCCATTTCTATTTCTTTCTCTCTTTTCTTTTCCCTTTCTTTCTCTTTGCCTCTCTTACTTTAAATGAAAGATATAATTTTTTTTTCTGTATCAACATCTAACTCCTTTTGGTTTTAATTGCATTTTGGGGATTATTGAAACATCCAGGTTTGTTCCATTTAATTCAGAGAGTTAGTTCTCTTTGCTCCTCTATGATTAGAGCAGATTGCAACAAAGGAGAACAAGGAAGCAAGGAAGCTCGACCTGTCAACCCCTTGTGCCTTTTTGGTTTTAGGATTAAAAGGGAAGGGGGGAAATTACAGTAGTGGAGTACCAGTGCAGTAGCTGGGGGGAAAGGGCTTTCCCAGGACTTTTTACTGTCCTTGGCTGCAGAGCTGAAGAGGTGGCTGCTCCCAGCTGCTCACTGCTGTCCATGGCCACACTCGCTGCCCTTGCAGATACCCTGGCAAAAGCACCACATGGAGATTCCACCAAGGCAAAGGCCTGAGGAACTGTACAACTTGACTGCTACAGCTGGCAAATCCACTGAAGCCATAAATATTGATTAGAACATATCCACACACACGTAAGATAAATCAGTGAAGAATCTGCTTGTCTTTTGTTGAGGGAAGTCCTACCTCCCAAACTCATAGAAGTCACTGGAAGAGTTAGGGATCACATGGGAAACAGGGATTCTGGTTAGAGTGAACCTGGATTTCCAAAAAGCTTTTGAGAAGGTCCCTGATCAAAGCTCTGGCACAAGCTAAGAACCAAGGATTAGAAGGGAAAGTCCTACATTACTTTCCATAACTAAGAAAAAGGAAATGAAGTGCAAATACACATCTGTTTTTCACAATGAAGGAATATTACCCGTGGGTCCCAAAAGAATCCGTGCTGTGCTGTTTGCAAAGTGATCTGGATAGGAGAGTGAATAGTGACATGACAAAGTTAACTGACAAAAAATTCAAGAAAAAAAGAGGATAGTTAAAGTAAAACCAGGTGCAAAGAACTGCAGAAGGATCTTACATATTCCAAGAGCACAATAAAAGGGAAATTATATTTTGTGTTGATATAATGCAAAGTGGTGCTTGTGGGGCTACACAGCCCTAACTACACATATAAAGACTCTAATTTAGCTCTGTTCTACCTGGGACAGAGACCTTGCAGTCACAGTGGTAACTCTATGGCACTTGGTTCAGTAGCAGTGAAAAAGGCAAAGAGAAAGGTAGGAGCAATGATGAGAAAATAGAAAACATTGTTACACCACTTGATGCATCCTCATTTTGAATCTGGCTATTTGCTCTGGTCACCTCACCTCACCCAAAGGCAGAAGAACTACAAAAGATATAATGCAGGGAGACACAGATGATCACAGGTATGCAATGGCTTTTGTACCTGAAGGACTGAAATCGTGAGTCTTCACACTAGAAGAGGCAAATGAGGTGAAACACAACAGAGTGTGTGACTGTGAATGACAAGGGGAAAGTCTACAGGAAATGGTCATTCATTCATTACTTCTCCTAAGAAATACAGGACACTAACATGGCTATGATACAGCAGATGGAAAAGTAACACAAGAAAGTGTGTGCACATATATATATATATATATATATATATATATATATATATATAAAAAATTCAGTACAATGCAAAATTGGACTGTGGAACTCACCAGCACAAATCACGACGATGTTCAAAATACAAATGAACAAATGCAAAGAAGAAAGGTTCCTTCAGGGTTATTAAACACAATGGTGAAAATACAGTTTTCAGTCCTGGAACCTATCAAATGCTAGCTGCCAAATGCTCAATAGATGTGCTGGGATATAAGGCAGAGGTGAAATCTGTACATATTCTGTTTGTACCACTGCTAGAGGTAGGAAAATGGACATGAGCACTTCTGCTTTTGACAATTCCAATCAAACAGTAGCATGGGAGCCATGCTTTCAGCATATAGCAGGGTAAAACAATGGCTTTTTGCCTTGGGATTAGGCAGAAATCTTTTTGTTTGAGCCCAGTGACCAAGACCCCACAAAAATGCCATGGAATCTGAACACAAAGTAGGACCTGATATTAGGAAGTTAATGATGCTAAGACTTACTTAAACTTATTTTTGGCAACTTGCACCAGAAAAAAGTTAGAAACAGAGAAATTTTTTTTTTTTTTAGCTGTTGCACTAACAAACCCGATAGCAACTTTTTCCTTCCTTTTAACTCCCTTAGAAGTGAGGAAAAAGACTTCAACTAGGGTAACTTCTCATCTTCTGCAAATAACTGTTATATAGTAAGGAGAAGTATGACATTGCACTGGAATCAATTAAATACCTGGTATGAGATATAAATACACCTAGGGTTACACACACCTTTCCACAATGTTATAGAATTGAGACTTTTTGTTGAAGAGATTCTCTATATTACTAGTTCATTCACTTTACTGTCCTAGTGACCACACATTTAGACTTGCATGCTAAAATCAAAGATATACTGTTCAAGGGTAGTAACTGCAGCAGGAAAAACTTCAGGGTCTTTCTCAAACTTTGATCAGAGGTGAGATGCAAACAGACAAGGGATTCCTAATACCTCTTCACCCTTGCACCGAAGACAAGCACACAAAGAACAGTTCTCTCTCTGACAAGAACTTTAATCCTGACCTCGGACAAAATAATGTTTTTTCCATTACTAATTCTAAAACACACAAGCCAAACATAAAAGCCAATATACAAGATGAAAAGTGAGAGCAACAGCCTCATTACAAATTCACAAATTATGATAATTGCTACCAGTTTTCTTTTGAATTATATACCATCTTTAGGGAGCTGCAATCCTAATCACTTCAATTTAAAAATGCTTCAATTCAGCTGAAAAATACATTAACTCACAGCTCCTTAGAAAAACTGACAAAACTCTTTTGTTATAAAAACCATGGGCTTTTTATTGATATTGCTTTTACTTAACAATATTAACTGCTTTTATATATACATGTGTACACATGCATGTCTGCACACATACATTTCCAAACATCAAAAAATGGAGAGTATGAAACTCCAATTTTTCCTTGTCCTAATGGGAAAAAAAAAATCATATGGAGTGAAAAACTACTCATATGAAATAAAAACCAAGTAGCTACTTTGAAGAACACTCTTCACTAACACTGATGAGCTCCTGTGTTTGTGTAAATATATTTCTGCTTTCAGAAGACTAAAAAAAGAGGTTACAGTGAATCCCACCAAGGATATAATGAGATGCACATCATCTACCAAATGCTTGCAATTACTTTGTCTACTGGTTACATAAACAGCTAGAAAGGTTTTGTGATATTGTTCTGCACAGACAGAAGAGTGTTAGCTGTGCCTGAGGTTACATCCAGAGTTAAAAATTAAATCTCCAAGTGAAGCACTGCTGAAACAACTAGACCTGGGTGTTCTCTACACAGAGAAAATCAAAGTAGCAGTTTGAGTGACTACAGTACTGACTGCATTCAGGAAAACATTCAGCTCCATGTCCATGAACTGTGCTTCAGTCATGACAAGAACAAGAAGAGAGTTGTTGAATCAAAGCCTGTTACACATGTGGCAGACAGCTTTATCTGGGTTAATCTTCATCAAAGATAAAAAGGGTGGAAGGGAAGGAATGCAGTCTTCGAACAAACCCCTGGAGTAGAGAGCTGCCTGTTGTAATTAGAAGTTCAACTGTTGCTTCCATATGACTCTGTTTGTAAACTAATTTTGATGAGTTTTCATATTGTAAACTCATAAAGATGAAAATGAAGACTATATACCCTTTTTTGTATGGTTAACTCAAACATCTTTGAGGGATATGCACTTTTAAGACTGCACGGAGATAAAACTTTCTGGTCTCTCCTAAGATGTCAGTGAACTGCTGGTTTACTTTTACTTCATGGATGATTATGGGGATCTCAGATTGAAAAAATCAGAAAATAAGTGCAATAAAAGTGTTATCTTTTTTACAAAAGAATCTTATTGGAATGAAGTATAAAATAATTATTTCTCAGAATACATGTGTGTAGAAATGTATAATTAAAACAAGTAAAATCTGGTTTGATAATCTTTCTGGCATGTCAATCCAGATGCTGTGCCTATGTACCTATAATTGCATTCACAGTTAGCAACGATGTCATAAAACAAACCAAAACAATCTAATGGAAAAAAATTATTATTTTTATTTTGTTTAAAGCAACTGTATTGAACTAACATCACAAAGACAGGAAAAAAAAATGTTGGCAGTTTCTGACAAGAAAATCATAAATAACTGAGCTGCTCTATGCCCTCACCTCATACAGACCACAGCATATGTGTCAATGATTCTGCAGAACAGCCATTAGGCTTATAGAGCCTCTGCATGAGGGAAAAACCCCTCAGTTATAATGTAATGTAATGAAGATAGACATGTCAGGATTTATTAGCAGAAGGGCCGAAGACACAGAAGCAGCTTTATGTGCAATGTTTCCCCAAAATAATTCAGTGTTTGCAAAAATGATCCACTGACAAAGAGCTGGAATAACACAAGAACTACCAAGTCCAAACTGTACTACATGGAACAAAGTAACATACTTAATAGCAAAAATCCTTGCATTGTGAACTATGGGCATCCTGTAAGTGATGTATTTACAGCTGTGAGTGTATAATTACAACTGCAACTCTGTAAGATATGAAAATATGATCTGTCCTGAACAGAGCATTTGCTGTTTATCACTTTGAATTACAGAAAATATGCTAATACTAAGCAATGTCCCTTCTGATAGCACATTTTTTAATCTTCACTCAATTTCCACAAATCAAAGCAGCTGAATTAATGTTAAGTAAAAGGTGCTTGCTCATGATCATCTAGAGATGTTTTTATATGTATTTTTATGTGCATTTGTCTCCGTATGTACATGTGCACACACACACACAAAGAAAAAATTACTAATAAACAGATACCCAAAATTCAGTTGCAAGAAATTAAGTGCTCATCATAAAAAAGTGACTGCTGGAGCACAGGAGAGAAGGAAACACTACTGAATAAGTTGTTACAGTGAGGTTATCAAGAAAAGAGGTACTTGTTCTATCTGAAGTTATTTGTATGGAAGTTCTCAGGCTGGACTGCAGCCTTCTAACATCTAACATCTCCTTGTATAAAGCAATTTATAAATAGCAAGAAATATGTCATAAATCTGTTATAATTTTGTGCTGTATTAAAAATAGTGCATTGATGACTACTTAATATATCTAGATATTTTTCTTCCCTCTGACCTTTTACCATCTCATTTACTTCCTTTTTTAGGAAGAAGATGATAAGAAACAGTTTTAGGCATAATTTTTATGTTTGTTTGCCCATTGTGAATTAGGAAGGGGAAGGACAGTAAGTTAAGGCAGTAGAGTCCTTGTTTAATGCCCCTGTGAATTACACACATGTTTTATCCATACTAGAAAATGGCATTCATCCAGACAATATTATTTTCCTAGGACTGATGTAGATCAGATTCCAATTCAAGCTTTAATTGTAGACAGTCAAGGTGGAGCACAACAGAGGTGGGGGTTTAGACAACTGGCATAAATTTCAACAAATGCTTTAAACTTGGTCCTTACTCATAAACTTTTCTACCCTATGAACTGGACAACTTCTGACTATTTCTGGCTTGGCTCACAGACTTCATATTTTGAAAGAGGATGATGTGGTGAAGGAAAAAGATCCCAGGTATATATAAATACAAATACTACTACCATCTAAAGACTTGTTGGACCAGATGGTCGTTGAGGTGCCCTTTCAAGCCAGTACTCTGTGAGTCTGTGACTCTGTTCTGTACTGTGACCAAATGATCTCTTGTAAGAAAATGACAAAGATGATCTGCATGATTTTGATCTGCCTGTAAGAAAAACATACTGATCATTATATGAATGATGTGTGAGCAAGAAGTAAATAAAATGGAAAAGAGAAAAAAAGGGCACATGTTTGCATGTTTGTCTTAGTCCTTTCAGAGCTCATTTTCTTCAAGAAATTCAAACAGCTACAAAACATTCATTTGTTCTACTTCAGGCTTGGAGTGTTACAGACTGACATGACACCAGTATTTCCATCCTGAAGAAGCAGGTCCCTTGAGCCAAGCAGGTAGAAGCATCAACTGGCAAGTCAGGCCCACAGAAAGGGCAAATCTTTCAGGAAACCAACAAGAAATTGGGCAATTAAAACAAAAAGTCACAAGCAGCTGGATGCATTAATCTGCAGGTCTTTCATTAATACTTTTTCACTCTACAGTAATCTACTATATTTTTAGATTTTTTTCTTCAATAATAGCCCCGAATTGTAAAAACAGACTAATCCCAGAAGGATAGTTACTGCACAAAAGGTAATCATTTTCCTTTTTCAACCTCCAATACAGAAGTTTTGTTTGTAATTAGCAAGTAAAACTGTTTTAAAGCACACACTTTTAAACTATCAGAATCCCTTCTGTACTTCACAGTCAAAATAAGCATCTATTTGCTTTCCTCTATTCCTAGTTCATGAAGATATTCAGATTGGAATAATTTCTCTGTTAAAGTGCAATTTTGTCACACAATTTGCTTTTGAATGATGATGAAAAAACACATGGACATTTATAGACAGAATCTGTATGACTAAGAAAAATTTTTTAAACCTATAAATGGTGATTAAAGACATAGGAAAGTTAAGCACAACTTTGCACTTTAGCAGAACATTGAGGAAATATCCCATGCAATTTTCACAGTAGAAAAGTTACAGCATCTGCCATCTGCCAAATTTCAAGCCACAATGGTCAGATGCTGAAATATTTTTGACCTATCCTTAGTAGTCTATTGCACACATTCACCAAGATGACTCATGATGTCATGAGGCTTATAGACTTCAGTACTACTTGCATCAACACAACCAACAAAGCACTCTAATGCACTTGACTAAAACATACAGTAATGCACTTGACTGCCACAGACACATTTAATGAAAAATCCTTTCCTTAGGATTTTTTCTCCTGAGAAGCTGAGAGGCCTCAGGAACAAAATGTAAACAATGATTATCTGCTGCTGTGGAATGCAACAGGTGCATCTTTGATTGGTCTCATGTGGTTGTTTTTAAATAAAGGCCAATCACAGTCCAGCTGTCTTGGACTCTCTGGTCAGTCACAAGATGTTATTATCGTTCCATTTTTTTTTTTTCCTTGCTAGCCTTCTGATGAAATCTTTTCTTCTATTCTTTTAGTATAGTTTTAATATAATATATATATATATCATAAAATAATAAATCAAGCCTTCTGAAACATGGAGTCAGATCCTCATCTCTTCCCTCTTCCTGGGACCCCTGTGAACACCACCACACTTGACTAAAACACACAGTTTCATTCTGAAACAAGAGAGTGGCATTGAGAGAAAATATTTTTTCTAGAGAAGGGACACTAAGGATTTCTGAGATGTGTGTCTATGTGTGAGGGAACAGAAGGGAGGAAAGAATAACCTGTGGTAATAAATATGGGCCTCGTAACAGGAAATATTTCAAGAGGACTGAAATTAAAATTGCAAATAATAATAGATTTTTAAGAAAACTGCTAGACTGAAATAGCATTACAAAATTTGGATTAAACCATATGCATGTTTCATCTGTGATATTTCTACTGCTCCTGGGGAAGAAGGTAGATAATGCAGTACTGAAGGGATTTTTTCCTGATCTCAAGATTTCTGGCATTGTAGCTCTGTACCAGTTTCCAGGATCTCTTCATGGATTGAATTAAGACTCTAAACATAAGTAAAGATGGCAGACTCCTAAAACAGTGCTAGAAGCACACTACCTTGCCAGTTCTGACACATGTCCCAGTTGCTGCAACATATGAGCTTATTTTACCTCCCACAGTAGCAATTCCTGTAGTTGCCAAACACGGGTGAGTTAAGATTTTAAAAAATTAGGAAGATGTTGTCCACAAATGCTATCTAATGGATTTTTGGAAGACAAGGTAAAGGGGAAAAGGACACAGATCAATCATTTTAATATGATCTGAAGGAAGAAAACACAATTATGATGTGACACTGAAATAATCCTGACCCTAAAATATATTCTCACTACATCAAAGAGTCAGAGAGTAGCCTCTTCTGAAATAAAAGGCTGTTTCCTCTTTTCCTCTCAATGGCTTTAACAGTTTCAGATAATTCTAAAAAAAAACCAGAGGAAAAATAACCCCAAAAGCAAAAAAAAAAAAAAAAAAAAAAGTATGAAAAGCTAAAATAATTTTTCCTTTTGGAAACTAGATTGTCCCATTTTAACTTCTCCAAACATTTGCAGCCTGACTCAACCTAGTGATCTGCTACTGCTCTGAAATCAATACAAAGACAGAGGTACCTACAGAGTAGAAACAATTACCCTGCTCTGTCCTAGAATGAAATGAATAGTTGTGTCCTCAGGCATCCTCAGGGAATCCAGAGGGATAATACCAATTTTTAGGTATTTGGAGGTAAGAAAGATAAGTACCACAGCCAAAAATATCAATTCCCCCCTGCAGTTCTGAAACTGTACGCGTTAATTCTTCATTAGTCCTGCTCACTCTACATAAAGGATTTGACATTTCTACTGTACATGGCCAAATTAGAAGTAGTGTCTGTACAGGGTACCAAGTTTACCATCTCCTGCACCTGCTGAAGTGTTATTTCTGGAAAGGATGAGACCTTTGATACAAACCAGTTCTGGGTCTGGGACCCATTCCCACTGCAGGCACACATCCCAAACACCCTCAATATGGACAGCACTCAGATGGGGATTATTTGTGAGGGAATGATGCTTCCACCATTCAGGGAATAGTATTAAATTTTGTGAGCAGGGTACAACAACAAAGCAAAGGTAAATCATTTCAGCACCAGCAGACCATATGCATGCCAGAAAAAAATACAGGTTAGGTAAAAGCCATGCAAGTCATATACCTGGTCGTGTGGTGAGTCCTCTGTCTGCAGCTGGGCGGGCATCAACGGGCTCAACTAGGCACGTGCAGAAAAGAAACAAAAAAGCAAACAAAAATAAACAAAATCCCCATAAATCACAAAGTCAAGGGCTCTTCTGTTGGGACAGTGCAGGAGAGACATACTGCATTAATAGTTACCAAAGCAACAACTAGAAAATATCCGCCTTCAGTTAATCCTGAAAGTAAAAGGAAGGGATGGGTAAGACTTCACAAGGAAAGCTTCAGCGTTGAGGCAGCATCATTTTTACATCATATTACTGCTTCAAGTCAGAAACCAGTAAGACTAAATAATTTCTGTCAATAGAACAAAACCATATTCATTACATGCAAACTTTTCCCCATTATCTGATCAAAACTGGCAGCCAGAATGGACATGATGAGTTCTTCCTGCTGCTGCTCTTTATCAATATTGACTTAAAAGCCTCCTGAATCCCTCCTTTTTCCTTTCAACAGGGATTCTTTACAGCACCATCTATAATGCTTAAAAAAAATAAAGTGCATTTTGAAAACACAATCTATATTCCTATATGTTCTGATTTGTGAACTACATATTTATCTTCCAGTTTTTGGAAGGGAAAGAAAGAAGAAACACAAATTTCTATCCAAATGTATGTCATATACAGTTCTATAAAACTCTTTTATTACCCTACTAAGGTTTTATCAGCTGAAACCTAAGTTGAAGTAGCTCACTGACACTAATAGAAAAACAGCATTTGCAAAACTTAGAGCTATTTAAGTCACTGCCAACTGCCTCAGAAAGTTCAAACATACTGGAAATGTTTATTAAAAGATTCAAATTTTTTTGGTTGTTTCTCTCTTTTGCTCCAATTGTGTTGCTTTCCTTATCTACTCAGTCTTTGACAGTGTCAAAAGAACCTAAATTCAGAAATGAAGTGTTATATTGTTCCTTAGAATTCAGAATTTTTAACATATCTTCGTATTCATTTGAATGTCTGGATTCAGCTATGAGCCTTTATCAGCAGTAAGTGAGATAACACAGGAACACAGGAAATCTGATAGACCCACAGTTTTCAATCAAGAAGAACTGCTCATCAGAAAATCACACAAGCCTGATGATACTGTTGATATGAGAAATGGAACTGCCCATCTTCTCAGGAAGCCTGTGTCACTGGCTTAGTGTTCCTGTGGGTTGGACAAACAACCCACCATGCTTGCAAGTGGGAGCCTAGGTGGCTCCCATGTCCTTTGCACATGAGATGACTGCATGAGCTCCTGTCTCTGAATAAAACCCAGTCACTCAGCTTTACACTAGCTGCAAACTAAAAGCACATCAGCACATCTGACTCACTTGTGTCTCCAGAAAGGCAGACTTTCACTGAGCTTGCAAGTCTGGTGCTGCAGAGGCACCTTCCTTCACAGCAGTTCAGAGTGGCACTAGCATAGCACGTAATTGTTTTCCTTACATGGCTCTTCCTGTGGGAAGGACTCCATAGTGTAGCAGGGGAGACTCCTCTCCCAGAGTGAACTGAAGAAAGATTCTTTTTAGAAGTGATAAACTGACTGAGAATCCCAGGTTTTGTCTCTTTGCATTGTCAGTGGGAAGGAAAGAGGGGCTGGGGGGAGGAAAGGTGTGCTAAAGGTTTATTTTAGTTCTTACCATTCTCCTTTTATGGTTTTAATAAAGTTTTCTTTATACCTTTTGAAGTTTTAAGCCTGTCTTGCCCTAAAGTCTCTTCTAAAGCTTATCTCAACCTCATGAGCTTTATTTTAACTGATTTTTTTTCTCCTCCTCTGCTCAGTTACAGCAGAGGAAGATGAGTAGATGATTTTTGTGAGTGCACTGGCGTTTGGCCTGCGGTCAAACCACTACACCTCACTGGACCACATCATCACAACAGCTAATGAAGAGGGGAAAAATTTAAACCTACCACAGCATTTATCAACAATCAAAACTCAAACATGTACTCTATGTTATTATACAAAGTACATTCATTTTGAAGCTCCAGAATTGTATTTCTCTTGAATACGCTTCCATGTGCACAGAAGTAAGACTGAAAATGCATTGTCCAAATAGACTCATGAAACTAAACTGGTAAATGTTTATTTACACTGACTGCTCAGGCTTCATGGAGGCCACACATTCCCACCTTTTCCTAATCCTAACAGATCTCAGAAAAGCAAGAGAGAACTGGTTTACTTCTCTTTTCAAAAGTAAAAGTAAAGTACATCAAAAGCTGGTACAGACCAGCAGGAGAGCAGTGCTATGTGATGCTCACCTATCAAGAACATTGTTGAAGGGAGTAACTGAACAAATCATAAGGATAACACAGTACATTTACAGGAATCTCGCTTTAGAGAAATACTAGATACAGACATTAAGGCTCCCTGTAACCTGCAAGCTAAAACACAAGGAGTACACCACAAAACCCAGTTGGTCACTGGCAAAATGCACAGAGGGCTTGGCAGTGTCAGAGCTTCACAGCTGGGGTGGGTTTGTTGGGGGTCACCTCTGAAGATGCATTTTGCATTGGTGAAGTAACAGTTTCCTGACATTTTTCATGTCCCTCTGTACAGTTCTCAGAAAATGTTTTCTTTGTTAACCTAATTTGTGTTGCAGCATGCTGGACATCTCTACAGTATATTATGTGCTGCTTCAGATCAACTCCTGTCAACATTTCCAGGGAAACTGCTTCACGGTAAAACAAGTGAGAACATACTTGCAGAAAATACTGAGTCATGTTAGACTTTCAAAGTCTATTTATTTTTAGACTGTTTTTCACTTACTAGTCAGTAAAAGCAATTCTAGGAAAATGAACTATTTGCATAAAACCTGTTCTTAAAAACATGCAGTTTACATTGGGAAAATTTCAAATGGAGTTATGAAACCTTAAGATTACATGGCAAGATATCAATCCAAAACATTATTAATATCTGTGGGTGAAACCTGGGATTAAATCGTGGCCATGGAAGGAAACAGGCATGGGAACTAATAGTAACAAGAAATGTTAGGGGGAAGGGTTGTGGTATTTTAACTTCATCAGTTCATCAGAGGGAGAAAAAAAGGAGGAGAAAAGTATGTCAATTGTTATTAACTTTTTGCTACTTCCAAACCATTTTATAAGAAGACAGAAACATAATTTTGGAAGCAAGGTAGACAAGCCTGAAGTAACACCACTATCAAAGAAGAAAACAGGCATGGAAAGTGAAGACAAATGGCACAGTCAGTCCTGGGGTTCTGGAACAACGAGGTGGGAGACAAACACAAAGGAAATAAAGCTGTGAAATTCCTCTTTGATGCTATGGACAAAGGTATAGAAATGGCCTCTAAAGAAAGAAGGTATTCTTGGCATGTTCACATCAAGAACATTGTGGTTTGGGTAGAAGATAGAGAATTATAACGGGAAACAGAAAAGACTTGAAGAGGTTTAAGTCACCAAATGATTTCCACTTCTAACTGTGCATACTCAAACAATTATAATGGTTGGCCTAACTGAACTGACTGCTGCAATAAGTTCATGACAAGTACAATATAACCCTGGTATAAAAAACCAAAACTAAACCCCAACAACTTGGAGGCATGAAAGAATAAGTGCTGCAACAAACCACATACTGCATTGAAACACACAGACCTAATAATTAAGAATGGTATTCCAGGCAGGAGAATTTTATTTCTTATTTGCTGCCATACATTTTAAAAGGAGAACCATGCTCAGTATAGTTGCCTGTGGGAATTCAGTGTCACTTTGAAGTACCTTTCATTATTAGATCCTGAGCTTAGACAGGTTTCTGAAGGAAAAATACACTTGTGTGAATAAACTATGGGTATGTCTGGGGGTACCTGTCTACCTAATAACTTCTAAACCTGGTGACTGAAATCAATAGATTTTGGAAGCTAGGAGGAAAGACATCGAAAACAATTAATCCCCACCATGTTTTATGAAAGCAGGCAAAAGGTATAGAAAACTGAAGCCCTGGATGCCTCAGCTATGGAAAAAACTGGAGCAAGGGCTGCAATTGAAAATTCCTGCAGGACAGACGTGAGCTAGACTGCGACCTGCTCCTGGCAGACAGCCTTGATACATACACTAGGGTTAGAGCAAGCTGCAGCTCGTTCCCCAGGAAAATGAGGTTCAGCCTGGCAGCCTGTGAGCCATCTGTACCCCTTGCCAGTGCCTGACGTGCTCCAGCCAGCTGCTCTCACTGCCTGGCATGCCACCTGGCTGCAAGTGTCCTTCAGACACAGCTGGAGTCCTTGTCACAGTCTCCTGCCTTCTGGTTCTTCCTGCCAGCAGGTCTGTTGAGTTTGCTCTGCCTCTGCTCTTTTACTTGGTCCCTAACTCGCAGTGCTGACTCACTGGTACTCTGATTTTAGCCTTACTCCTGACCAGCCTCTCCTCTTCCTCTCAGATCTGCTAAGTATCTGCCTCACTGACCTTTGTGCAGGTCTTTTCTTTTGCCTGATGCTAGGCTTCTCTGACTCCTTGGGACAAACTTTAATTGTAAATCTATTTCTGATTCCACTCATTTCACCTGGCACCAACACCAGACCAGGCAAATCCATGTCCCACACACCCAACTGCTCACAGTCACTCACATACTGTGCTGCAATGAGACTAACTGCATAAGGATGATCTCAGAACTCATTCTGAGGGCAGGAACAGCCTAAGCCAGTGGTTTCAAAAGACTTGAGGAGGATGTTAATGTCTGTGCAGTTTAGCTACAAATCACAGATTTGCCTGAGAAGACTTCTGCAGTTCCAGGCTCTGTATGTACTGTGGCTTGGCAGTATCAAACTTACTGATGTGATTAACTTAGCACTAGAAACAGTGCTAAGTTAAAGAAAGGAAAACAAAGGCAAGAGGAGGAACTTGAACTGACATGACTGAAATCCCTCAGGTTTCTGATTTATTGGCTCCAACACTTAAGTGAATGACCAATTCCAGATGCTATATGGATTATTCAAGTAGCATGCAGTCACTTCATTGAAGTAGTCCATGAACAACATATAATATTCCTCAGGAAAAACATTTTCACTAGCCAAGTTGTACTGACATGCATGTAGGAGCATTTCTGCAGTACATTCCAGACAACCAGTGTAGGGAGTGAAATAACATTATCTGTCTGCTAGGATTATGCTGGAACTGTAATAATTTTCATGCCAGCAAATAAAAAGCTCTACCTTAAATAAAACACTCATTTCATCATGGCACAAATCTAACAGCTTATCTATCTATCTATCTATCTATCTATCTATCTATCTAATCTATCTCCATGCAGTCATTGAGTCATTGTCATGTATCTTTTAAGACTGTTACTCATAATCTCCTAGACTTTATTATGGTTTGTTTCTGAAGGCAAGTAAGCTCAACTCTGAAATTTATTGTGTGTCTAAATTAGAGATTTGAGTCAGGACTTTCTATTCCATCAAAGAGACACAACTGACACAGCAGACCAGTTCCAAATGTTCATTTCAGAACTTCTATCCCACTTACACTTACTTACAAGAAAAATATGAATTTTCAGGGAATAATGTGAACAGAAACCACAAAGCTCAGCTCAGAAAGATCTGTGGTTTCTCCCCCTATTGTACTTACCTTCATTTTCAGTATTGGCTGGAACAGAATCAACTCCAAAGGGATGCCATGGCTGAAGGTCATCTAGGCTGAAGTCTCCATCCACTGGAAGAAGTTCAACTGTGGTCTTTGTTTCCGTCAATGAAGGCATAAGAGCATCATTTCCGTAGCTGATTCTGGGCTCGCTGATCATATTGGCCAAAACATCATCAGAGTAGTTTTGTTCTTTCTGAAGTAATTCATCTGCAAGGAAATTTCAATGCAGAAACTATATGAAAGAGCCAGCATATCTAAGGACCTATTTTCAGTGCTACTCAAGTAAGAATTCACTGTTGTGAGATTCTGTTTTTCCTACAATAAATAAAAACAGTAAGGTTTGGAATAGTCAAAACCCCATGATAAGCACTGCAGCTAAGGCATTTTTTTGAAACATCAACCACAATTGCTCAATTCTATTTCCTACACACATTTCCACTACAAAACAGATCATAGGTCTGTGCTACTATATACATTCCTTGGCTCTTCCCAACCACTTTGAGAGGAGGCACAAAACAATTCCCTTCATCTCAACGTGCTTCTGTAAGTCAACTGGTGAGAGCTCCACAGGAAGGAATGTCTTTGTAATTTTTCCTTCTTCTTAAATGCTCACTGCCAAAGCTCATCACAACTCTTAAATCCTAAATCTACACAACAGTCACTGTATTAAATTGGGTTTACTATAACACATCAAATCTGAAGAAACATTTGATTTTTTAACATAACTTCATTATAACTGAAGCAGTTCTTTGTTAAAAAGCAGTAGTAGACATCTGGTGGTAGTAGTAGTAGTAGTAGCAGGCAAATTATTTCACAAGCTACCAGCACCTAAAGCTATGCAGTACTATCTATGCTGTGGAGTTTTTTTTTTTTTTTTTCTTGAAGCAAAGGTGAGAAAAATCAAAGCACTTTTCAGTTCCATCAGGTGTACAGGACAGACAGTTCAACTCCGTGTGAAAAATAAACCCAGAGGTTGCATGTGCGCATTTTTCCTACTCCCTTCTCACATCAAAGTTCCTCTACTCTCAGCACAGAAAGGACATGGACTTGTTGGAGTGAGTCCAGGGGGCCACAGAGTTGATCAGAAGGCTGAAGTACCTCTGCTATGAAGACAGGCTGAGACACCTGGGGCTGTTCAGCCTGAAGAAGATAAAGGTCCTAGAAGACCTTACTGTGATCTTTCAGTACTTAGAGGGGGCCTATAAGAAGGAAGGGCCAAACTTGTTATCAGGGCCTTTAGCAATAGGACATGAGGTGATGGTTTTTAACTGAAGGAGAGTAAATTTACATAAGATATAAGAAAGAAATTTTTTCCAAGGAGAGTGGTGGTAGATGCCCCATACCTGGCAGCATTCAAGGCCAGGCTGGACAGAGCTCTGATCAAGCTGTTCTAGTTGAAGATGTCCTTGCTCATTGCAGAGAGGGCTGGACTAGATGATCTTTAAAGGTCCCTTCCAACCAAAACTATTCTATAATTCCATTCTTCATCCACCCTGATTCACTGACATCTGTTTTTGTAGGAAAAATATACTATTTGCAAGTATTTTGAGGGAACCTGCTGCAAAGAGCATATTCAAGCAAGAAATTGCAATGCAGACCAATAATTGCTAATAAGGCACCAATAGTGAGCAAGTGCCACAGAGTTAAATAGTTCTTAATAGGAGACTGTAGCAAGTGCCCACATGAGAACACACATGGCAGCTGATGATACAACAGCTTTTATTAGGACTGTCTCTGTGCACTTCATTAAGGACCCCCTGACTGTCACTACTTCACACCCACATCTCTACCATGTAGCAAGTCAGGGACATGAATCACCAACCACTCTGCTGCTAAACCCTTTATGCCACTCCATAGGGGCTCACCCATTTCCCAGTAATATCAGTGATGAGGGGCATCTGAGTTTCTATACACACCACAGCTCTAGAAAACCTCAGCAGAATCTTCTGAATGTTGTGTTTCTCCCAGCTTTACACCATGAAGCTTCATACCACAGAAGTACAATGGAACCATGCAGCACCCTCAGAAAGGCCCCTGACCACCTCAGGAGCATTAGAGGTGCCACTGCTTCAGTGCCTCTGTCAGTGATGATGCAGTAGGGCTCTGCTCTGGAATTCATCTCTCAAAGGCCACCTTGAGATAGCTGACAAAATTCTCTGCCACCCTATTCCCATAACACGGAATTCAGATAATCAAAAATAAAAAGAATGTTGCAACCTCAGTTCTGGGGCAAACACGGGTTCTGAATCTTACAAAATAACGTTTTAAAATAAATTTTCCAGTTTAAACAGTAATTACTTGAGCAGATGGTAAGACTAATGTGAATACAAAATTTAATTCTGTGATTGAATTTGCCCATTAAAGTGACTTACTAGGACAATATAGAAAGCCTTTGTCAATTACACTGAATTGTTTTTCTTTTCATGTTCATTTTACTGAAACCAGTACTATTTTATGACACTTACTAATCTTCAGCATTGAAGTTAAATCTGATTTTGTCTCCAAACTGCACTTACACTACTCCTTTTTCAAATTAAACCACGTCCTTTCATCAGAAGAGACAGGTGAAGTACCTCGATATTCTGAGCAGACATTATCACATGACATGTTAATTTTCATTAGATATGGATGAAAAGACTTTACAAAAAAGAGCTGGATTTTAGTGGCCTGAGGGAGGAATCTGGTGTCCATGTACCTTGCAGGGTGCCACAGATGAGAACACTACTACCATATCATCATGCACCACATCAGAGTGTTACAGTATTGAGCATCTTTGTGACCACAGACCTTTTAAGACCTGGGCATTGGAATGGTTTTGGGGCACAGCTCCCCTTGTTCCCGCTGCTCTCCCCATCCCCAGAGGATGGTGTGGGGCAACTGTAGAGACCTGGAGCTCAGGCAGTAGTGGCAGGGGATGGAGGAGCTGTGCCCCAGCCACTCCTTTGCCCTGGGCAGTGACTGTCCTGTACAACTCCTGTCCATACTCTGCTGCTGACATACTCAGTGTCACCTGCAGACAGCTCCTGCCCTTGGAAAGGGACGAATGGTGCACAGAGGGGAAGGAAGGACCTGAGCTCTGGCAGTGCAGGAGCAGCATCAGGACTGGTACAGAACTCAGGAGAGGCCACGGTGCAGGCATGGCTGTGCCTGCCAGGCTGACAGAGAGGGGTTGCAAACTCCCATCACGATACCATCATTATACCCAAATTTCTGAGGGCTGGGAGTGATCACACACAAAGTCTCTCTCAAGGCTACCCAAGTGGGAGCACATCGTTGCCAGCTCCATTGTTTTCCACCCAGCTGTGGCAGACAGCATGGAAAGGAACTGACCTGCACAATAGCTCAAGTGAGGCAGACAGATATTACAACCAGCAGATTATGATCACATCCATTTTACAAACAGGGAAACAATGGCTACATGAGTCAAGCCCATCTGACAGGATGAATCAGACACTGAATGACAGTGAGAAATTGGAAGTGCCTGGCATAGAAACTGCTGGAATCCATCACACTGAGGCAGCTGTGTCTGCACTGAGTAAATGATTCACAAACAATTGCTTCAATCGTTAAACTGCTAAAAAAAGTTTGCCTTAGGATTTCCAGTTATTGATACTACTGGCAAAGTCCAAGATCAATTTTTCAGGGCTGATTTTGTTCCAAGTATCGATGGCTACTTGAACCATCAGTTACACTAATGGAAAGCCATACATCTTTTCATTGACACAATATTTCCTCCATCTGCAGCTGCCAACTCAACTCCCCCACCGTGCAAAAGACAAATCCCTAAATAAGCAGGGAGTACAGACACAGCTAGAGGCTAGGATGTGCATTCCACATTGTTTCAGGGGATTTATTTGTACTGTGTATATCTTATCATTAGGTGGTGAATATAGACAGATCCTAGGTTGCTCCTCAAAATTTCATCTCACATCAAACCAACAGGACAAAAACATTCTGAGGATCTTCCTATAATAAATGTTTTTTTGCTTGGGTTATTATCTCCTTGTAGCATTCTGCTGAGCCTTGCCATTGAGAAAAATAAAGAGGATGGCAAATCTTTCTGTCCCTCTGAGAGCATGTGCTCAAAAGCGACCATGACCTTAGGAAGGGACCACACTCAGCTGGGACCTCAGACCTCCCACTAGCTCTGAATTTGGTGTGAGGGCACACAATTGCTGCTTCTCCTCCAGACACTCAACATTCTCCTTAAGGCACCTAAACTACTTCTTTCTCAGGATGAGTGACAGGCTCACTTCTAGTATTTTAATAAGATGCTTCTTGGACTTCTCATAGCACCTAAGCAAGTTTCACTAATTTTTGGACTCACTGCAGGCCTCCTCATGGGTCAATAGTCCTCAACAACAGCATCTAGAAAAACTGAAGTCAAATACTTTTGAGGAACTGGATAAAAGTGTAATACCAACCCAAATTACTTTCAATACTATTCTCTTATCTCACAAAGAGGCAAACGGAGCTAAAAGCAAAGAAAGAGCTGAAGAAAAGAATAAAATTTACTACAAAATCTTCTGGTAGATACTGTATTGTTAGAAGCTATTTGTCTACAATGTCCCAGGACCACAGTTCTATTTGCAAATCTTTGCAGATAGCACTGTGCTAGAAAAGATATCATGACAAATCCCAAAAAAGTTGATGGAGTCTCTGAGTGGCAAACCCATGTTATGTTAAAACCTTATCTAATTTTACTGTCACACAACACTGTTTCCAATATTGAACTCTGGGATATCCTTCCCAGCCCTTAATTGGCCCAGCTACAATGACAAGAATTTCATATGGAACAGCTTCTCTTGCTGTCCTGGAGTGCCAACAATCCATCAGCTATCTTTCAAACCATAACTTTTACTTAGTTCATAGTTTGTTTAAAATTTCAAAAAATAATTATAACATTTGTTGTGTTTTCAAGGAGCCCACCTACTAGATGAAAAGCTCTGCAATCACTATTAAGTGCCAGAACGATAGAATTTAGTTGAAAAGCATCCTTAAAATCAGCAATTGTAATTGTGGAGTTCTAAGAAACAACTTCTTAAAACAGATTAGAAATGAAGTGTACACAAAACACCTCTAATTAGGACTAGTTAAAATACCACCAAATGACATGCCATAGTTTTGACCCAACATCTAACTTGCTTTGTAAAATGTCATTTACATGGTAGAACATATATTTGATCCAACAGAGATGGGCTTGGAATCAGCTCAAATAAACTCATACAAATGCAGAGTCTTATTGCCTCACTTATCATCAGTGACCACTCAGTCTGAACTGAACATGTGTTTTTCCCAAAGTTACTTGCTTTTGGGCATGTGCTTTCAAAATGACAAAATTAAAAAGTGTCAGCAACCTCCCTGTTCTTCTTAACAGCAGAAATTACAGAGCAACTGAGTCACAGCAACAGCTTCATCTGCACTGGCACACATAACTGCCTTAATCCAGTCTGAAGGCAATTTAAATCATGCACATGTTGGATGTCACAATTAAGATTCACTAAGAACACCAACACAATAATTTATTACAGCACATGTGGGAAGAGGTAACATGTTTAGCTGCAGATTTCAATCGTATGCTTACTTTATGGGCTAATTCAATGTTATTTTCTAAAGCAGTTGCATTGATGTAATGCAGTCAGGTTTGAACTAACTTTGAGTGTCTGTATCTTGTCAGCTGTATGAATCAAAACTCTCCCAAACTGGTAAATAGGAAACAAGGCCTCCTCTGCCTTACCACAAAGAGTGAAGCTCCTCTGAATTTCAAGTATTTTGTTATTTTTAGATGTTTTGCTGAATCAAACACTGAATGATCATGATGTTGCATACTGCCATGAGTCATAATAATAACATTATCAAGCTGCAAAACACAATTCTGTGGTATTCAGCGCTGAACTAATTCATTTGTATAGTACAAATCAAATGTAATGTAGAGAGACTGATGAGAATGTTACTGAAAGTGATCTGCCTGCTGGATGGTGGAGAAGTGCCTTTGTTGCCTGCATGCTTTGAGGATGATGAAAGAGGAGTGATGTGGTGGATCACTCTTGTGAAATACTGGAAATGAGCCCAACCTTCAGTGCTCAGATCCATACTGACAGAGAAATGTGACCATACCATCAAATCCAAGTTTTCTTCTCACCTCCTCGACAGCCTGTGGAATTATGCCACAGGTCTTTTTGTCTGGAAACTCTTTCAGTGCAATGTGTCTCTCCCTCACAGCTGAAGGGAGACAGAAAGAGCAGGAACCATGGAAAAAAGCATTTCATAGTTCTTATTTTCTGTCCTTCAGAGATACCACCACTAGGTATGAGCAAGTAGCAGCCAAAACACTCCACTTTTCAGAAATTTCCTATGTGTATGAAAACCTTGTTCAATAAGTTGGAAAGTTTGCCCTTTGTAAATTCTCAGAAAATGAACATTTAATGTATCGTGAAACAGTTGACCTAAAATATTTTTTCTAGAAGTTAATAAGAGAATAAGCATCCCATAACCTTAGACAACACCTTGATGGCTAAGAAAACCTAATTTTAGAAAAAAAGAAAACTAACTTTAGAAAAAATACACATTTGAACTTGAGAATAGCTGCAATAATTAGAACCATGCTAAAAAGAACACGCTTCTACTAAATTTTCAAAAAAATTCACAGCTTTAGCACTTCCATGTCTTTCCCATTTTTTGCTCCTTCTATTTCACCACATGTAGATTTTGCTGTTTCCTGAATCACATCATAAAAACAACCCAAGTGAGTTTCCTCCTGTCGGCTGGCACATGGAATAATGTTTCAGTTAAATCTACCTGGCAGACATTTTGTCTTATATCATTAAAACCCCAAAGATATTTAACTAATATACAGAGATATTGTCCTTGTGCAGGTACATCACAGGTTTTCTGGTACAGAAGAGTCTTTAAAGCTTGGGTAATCCAATTCAGGAAAATTCAGTCTTTAAAGCTTAGGATATAAACTTATCACCAAAGAATTGATTGATTTCAAAATGACCTCAGTGTCTTTTCCTTAGGGATGGACTTCAACGCAAATTTAGTTTTGTACGCAATTCCTGAGCACTCTGAGCAAAGGTTCATGACAATTTTCACACCACTTAATGAGCCTGCTATGAAACTCATGGTCTGAAACTTTGTCTAATTTTCCTAGAAGCCTGGTATGACATTCTTTGCCTTCAGTGACAGAAGCTTTAATTACTACAGACCCATAATTATCTGACAACTACACAAACTATCTATTAACTAAAATTAAATCTCAACACATGGCTATAGCTAAGTGGACATTAATAATTTTTTTGGTATTTAACAGCCAGTCATCTGATTAATAACTGCATTTCCGCCTCACTTCAAAGCAGAGAGTATTGAAGTTTGTATCACCTCTGGGAGTTATTAAAGAGAAATGAAAGACCCTGCTCTTCCCTTTCACAAGATGCCTTTTTGTCAATTTCTGTTGTCTCTTTCCCTTCTTCTCATCCCCTCCTCATTCAATTTGGTTAAATTAGACAAGTCTCTCCAAGTAAGACATGGAAACAATCCAGTATGAAGGTAGACAAGATAATATCAAAAAACACTTGGGGAAAAAATTTAATTTACACCATAATCCAGAACATATATTGTATATCATCATCCTGATCCACAGAAGGCACTGTGACAAACTCTCCAAGTTTAAATTTAACTCCACGTTTAATTCTGAATTAACATATCATTAAGTGCTTTAAAATAGGGTGAAGAATCTAAATTAAAACAAATAAACAGCCTGACCAATTGTCACTGATATTACAGTCAGATGAAGCAGCAATCATTATTCCTGCTCAGGCTTGTGTAAAGTAGAAAAAGCCAAGTACCTTCCCTCTTAAATACCTGAAAAGGCTTATAAGTGAAACTACTCTGCAAAAAGCATTTACATGAAATATTACTACAGAATTTTATTGTCTAATTTTCTGAAAATAATTATTTACTTTATTTATTAATTATTTTTTGGTCTAATTTACTGATGAAAATAATTACATTTACTTGCCAAACTTACAGTACACAATACAATTTAAAACTACAGTAGGACCTAAAACTACCACTTTCTGACACCTGAAACAAGTCAGTTACCTATCATTTTCTACAAACACTTCTCAAGGTCAGACTGTGACTACCACAACCATTTTTGCTGTGTCATCTTGGAAGCACTCAATAATCCATAAAAAATATAAAAATCTGAACATTAAGTTGTTGCACTGATGCTGTAAGATTTTAGCTTTTGTATTTTTCATATACTGTACTGCATTAGTGTATAACTCTGAAGTCCATACAGAGTGTTAGTTAATTCTCTTCATATTTTGGTCAGACAAAGCAATCATTTTAGGCCTGAGATCCAAGGACACTATCTGCCTCAAGCCCCAAAAAGTATAAACAAAAGTGAATTTGGGCCTCAAGCCCCAAAAAGTATAAACAGAAGTGAATTGGAGGAGAGGGGAGCAAACGGGGGGAATATGACTTCATTACCTGAAGCTGTAATTGGAGGATTAACACCTGATATGCTAATAGACCAAACTTGTATCTGTCTGAAAAACTTGTGACCATCATCCATTCTGGGTGTAGTCCCTTGGGGAGGCTTCATCTGCCCTTAATGTACCTGAAGGCCCTTCATTAAATATATCTCCTTTTCTCCTTTTAACTTTGTCTGGCCTCTGTTTCTAGGTAAGCCCAAAAGAGGCATCAGCAGTTGATACCCTTGGTCAAAAGATAATACTTTTCAATTTAAATCCAAATTTACAGAACTGAATTGTGCAGTGCTTGCTCCAGATAATAAGTATTTATTAACTGCAGTTTTAGTGTTTGATAGATCAGCTATATCCTAGGTTGCCAGAGTAATCTAAAGAGATGCATTTATTAAATTTACCAAATATATCTATGAAGTGGGATGTGGCCAGTTCTGATGCCTTTTATGCTCTTTTTCATACACATGATCTAAAAGGAGGAAGCAGAACAGAGCAAGAACTGGAACCCTGCCCAGGCACCATTATTCAGAAAAATGCATTTTTCAGTGAAGTTGGGTATATGAGAATCACAGGCAGGAGAAAGCTGCATTGATGAAAGATCATTTGTAATCCCACGTGCATGGGAACTGACAGAACATTACTGCAACATCTCCATCAACCCAGCAATTCTGTTAAATCACATATCCTCTGTAATTTTTTCCTTTTTCATCCCAACAGTAACAACTTTGCCAAAGAGGAACACCACAGATACTCTTGACCATAATAAACAGCTGTGTATTTTCCCTCTGCACTTCTGAAAAGCAAGCTATGCTTCACAACAAAATTTAGTACACCATTGGCATCAGAGGCTTATTTTGCCATCCCCCTCAGGATACCTGCCCATAGTGATGCAGTTCAGACTTTAGTGTCTAAATCCCTTTGGATAACAATTCTAGAGACTGACACACTAGCTCTGTAATATATTATATATAAAACTATATTACCTTGTGCTAATATAATCAGTCTGTAACTGGTTGTCAATGGAGACTTGCAATTTGCCAGCAGGTAAGAATTAGGATGATTCCTTTGTTTCTTTCACAGTCCAAGACCTCCTGCTAGGAATCTGATCTTAGGGTGAATCACAGAGAATGACACAACTGTGTTTCCAAAACATGTTAACTGGGAAAAGAAAATCCATCATTCAACAGCACAAATGAAGCAGAAGATGTTGGAGTGTTTGTGATCCCACAATTTTGGGCTGCTTCAGTAGTCGTGGACATTATGAACTTGATTTAGGATGACATATTTATGAAAAAAAGTACACATATATTCAGTGTATCAAAAAAATCTCCAATAGCTCAGTATAATGAGATTCCTGTAAGCAGGCAACATTTTATAAAGTCAGAGCCTCCCCTCTGACTGGAGCTATGCATTTGGAAAGTGACCTGCTCTCAAACCATATCTGAAAGCTGGACAAAAATGGAAAATGGGAAAAAAAAAGAAAAAAAAAGAAAGAAAAAAAAGAATGACATCTTAAATTGGGTATGTGATGAACAAACATATGAGCTCCTTAAAGCATAACACCAGAAGCAATTATCAGGAAATACTAATGAGAAAGAAGCAGAATAGCTTCTCAGCCTAAGACTAAAAGCAGACTTAAAAAAAAGTCTTTAAAAAGAACATGTTGGTTCAGGCTTTAAAGAGAACATGTTGGTATCACCACATGCTTTATCTGCATCATCTCAAAACTGAGTGCTTGGCTTTAGACATTCACTGAAGACACAAAAGAACAGGAAATAATTCAACTGGATGTTTATGAGAAAATCTGTAGCTATAAGGTAATCCTGACCTCTAATGCTTCTTAAAATCAAATATATCCAGTATGCCAATGTAAAATAATATACACAGTCCTTTAAATGCAACATTTTCATATAATTCTAACCCTACTCCCCACAGAAACAAGGCTCTCCAAGAGAGAGAATTTCCCAGTCTATTGTATTCATGACACCAGAAAATGGCTGGTGATTAAGGAGAAAATCCTGATCAAATCCACATGTATCCAATAAAATAAGAAAAAATAGGAAAGAATACAACCCATAACTGGACAATCATTCAAAGTCTAATGCATTTTTTCCATTGTGCACAAGGTGACTGTAGATTCCTCCAGAGGGGTATGAAAAGAAGTTGTTAAGTGGACACTGTATCAGCCTCAACCTGTTGCCACTGTGAGCCCAGAGTGGTCTCATGGTCACGAACTCCCTGTGGGATCTGTAGTGAGGATGGCAACTTTCTATTGAAAGAGAAATGTCTACAAAAAATTACTTCAGGCTAAAGTAATGGAAAGGTCACAGAAAAAGGTCGTCAAGAAGGATCTATCAATGCAGGGCAGAGTGCTCTCACCATCAGCTCCTGAAAAAAAACTAAGGCAACACCTTTAAACCCCTCCTTGTTTAGGAGCAAATAGATGAATTATTTAGAGTGAAAGATTTAAATACTCACTGAAACAGCAGATGCTCAGAAAATTTAAAAATTACTTTGTTTATAATTTACAAGTCCACAATTATTATCAGTTTTCAGTTCTAACATGTGGATCATGAGACCAGATTTTTTAAAGGTGCAAGTGAAACAGAACAGCATTATTCAAACCAAAGGAAAATATTCTCTCAATAAACTTAGTCACTTCTATTAACTTTTTATTCTGACTATATTTCTGAACTGGAAAACAAGATGTCCCATATCTTTCCTTTAAGAAAAAGCCACCTCAATCCAAAGCCACCTGAAGTAATTTATCCTTTTCCCAGTATCTGTGCACCCTGGAGGAAACTGGCTCTTTTACTCACTGAAGTCATGCTCACAATATTTATGAGATGGAAAGAGGGCTTGTGCACACAAAAATCAGGATTCATGTCTTTTCTGGAGAACATTAGTGCCCATGAGAGCACACAATAGCCCATTTAGCTATAAAAAGATGGGGAGGATAGAGTACACTGCTAATGAAAGCGCTTCAGAACATCAGCGTCAGTGATGTGCATTTATATCTATTTTAATCATCTACAATTCTCCACCATTTCTTTGACAGTTAAATAAATTTGACAAAAAATAAGAGATGCTTAGAGAAAGAAAATGTTGGATTTATTTCCAGGATTTTTTTCCTTCTCTCCTACGCTGAAGCAAAGGTCATGTCTTACTAGCAGACAGAGCTGAGTCTCTTAAAAATGCTTTTTCACTGTGAGAGTGACCAAACACTGGCAATTGGCTCTGGGTGGCATTGCTTTAGCAGAGAGAATGGAGCACATGTGCTCCAGAGGTTCTGTCCAACCTCAGGCACTCTGTGCATCTGTGACATTGGCTGATTCCCTACATAAATGCCATACATCACCCAGCTCCAACAAATGGCATCTTATTATTTATGGTATTTAAAGAATTGTAAGAATATTTTATAGAGATAACAAAGTGGCAAAATGGATAGCTTAGTCAAGGCCATAGGCTTGTGATGATTAAAGAAAAAAAACACCACTTGGGAAAAAGAAAAGCTTCAGAGTGTGTGTGTATATATATATGTATATATATACATATATATATATATGTATATATATATGTATATATATATGTATATATATGTGCATATATATATATATGCATATGTATATATATATGCATATGAATTAGTCAAATGCTTTAAGAGCAAATGTCCTTGGGTGGAAAAGGTCTTAACTGCTCATCAGGCTCTCCACCTGGGCCATATGTCAATATTTAAGCATACAAAATCTATCTCAATGTTGCTGTGGAAAGTTTAATACAGAATTCATTTGCTTTTGTGGAAGGACTCTGCTATTTTTAAACACTGATGCAACAATATATATTTTGCTAGAATCCTAACAAACCATCTTTTTGACTGAATGCTATAGGCCTTCAAGGGAGAATATTAAAGATCGATAACCACTTCACAGAAAATTAAAATTTTTCTTTGAAAAGCTGAGGTTACTGGATACACATAAATGTGTCAAATCAATATGGGGAGAAAACACAGGTGTAGTTAGTGCTGGAAGTCACTTCAGCATACCTGTGCAAATACACATTCTCTGAAGGCTGCTTTTGACTACTCGTTCCAGTTGCATTACACTTATGACACAAAGGGCAGAGCAGAAGGGCAGGAACACAGGCTTGTATGATACAGTCCAGACACATTAAACAGGCTATTTAAAACTAGAAGGCAGGTTTTACAGAACCTTTGGTAAGACCTACACACTATTGTCTTACTTCCACAAACTGTTTAAAGTTTGCTGAGAATTTTCTCTGTGGTGTAGATATCAACAAATCTCAACGGAATACTTGCTGTCACAGAAAAATGTGCTGGTTTTAAAGAGATGAGGGTGGAAATTCAATACTTCTGCTTTGGCAAAGATGATGTTTTGTTGTACCCAATATTGAACACTCCCCTACACAGTCCTAGCCAAAAGCCTGGGGCAATTTAAAAATGACAATTCCACTGATCTCCAGAATGGCAGAAAGTATAAAAACTGAACAGAAATTGTCCAACTTTCCCCAGGTTTTTGCAACTACTGCAAATGCTCACTCTATTTACAGTCTGGATGAAGCACATTTGTCAACTAGTGCAAAACCCAACTGCCCTGATGATGATGACTATTCTTTATTTTTCTCTATGCCAGTTCACTGAACATGGTCTGTCTCAGTGCAGATAAATCGTGGAGTGCTAATTCATTTGCCCATGCCTCAACAACATTGTTTTTCTTTACCAGAAAAAAAATATTAAGGCATTATAAGCACTCTAATGCATGACAACATAGCATCAATCAGATGCAACCAGTATTTTTGCTCTAGTTTTAGAGGAAGACTAGAACTGGTTCCTATTAAGCAGCCTAGAGCTGCCACCTCTACAAACAAAAAGCAATTTTAAGAATTTTCTGGTCTAACACTCTCAAATTGAGTTACAAGGTAATTGCTGTTCTTACTTGATATGAACTACACCATTCTGTATGATCCCATTATTATACTCTTGTAAACCTTTAAACAAGCTTTTGACACAGTCAATGTAAGTCAACTACCCTTAATTATTCTGATACCTTGATAGCACAACCCAGCTTCAAATAAAGCTTCAGAAATCCTAAGTATTGCTTCAACATCTTTAACATCTTTGAAGGTGGAATTCTTCCCATCAGATAAATTTTAAGACAGAATGATAAGGAAGAGTTACAGACAAAAAAGACACTGAGAAGTCCCATTGCAGTCTGACAGACATTACTAATTACATATTCAAAACAGCATTTTAAGGGAGGGGAAGAAGAAAACAATCACAAAAGGAACAGCACCAAACAAGACAAGACACAGAATTTGCTTTTGCAAAGCCTCCAAGAGCATGTTTTGGTTTTGCAGTATCAGTCCCCAGATCACTCTGGTTGTGGTTTTGAACTGTCAGCCTGTGGCAAGAAACTAATACCATTAAACCTCTTAAGAAGGATACCACAGAATGATAGGAAACAGCATCCTAATTCAACTAATGGCAAGAAATGCAAAAAGGCTGTGGATTGACTACAGGTCAAAATTACAAACTAGGAATAGAGAATCAAAAATCTGTCTAATAAATGCTGAAAGACCAGAACCAGCTGAGGTAGTGCTAACTTTGCCCTCCACTCAGATAGGTATTGGGCCAGATTATTAAAGAGGAAGTGTTAAAAGAAAGGAAGTCTTCAGACATCTTGAGTCTGCAGCTGCTTCTAAAAACACTTACAAAAATCTTCAAAGGAACTTGCAAGGCAAATGTCAAGAGGCAAATGTCTCTTGTTTCAAATTTTTTCATACTAAGTTGGAGGACACAAATGTTTAAAATAGCACCTGACCCACAGTACACTATATATATCTGAAAGCAGGCACTGATTTGGGGTCAGCCTGGGTTTGCCTTCTCTTCCAGACAAGTAATGTGCATGTGGCACCCAGAAAATGCTGCAGAACAACAGGACAGGCAGAGTGGAACAGAATAATAAAATAACAACAGTTTGATTTTATTTGTCAAGGGACAGTTGAAATAATATTCTTTTACTTATTGCTCATAACTGAATGTTTCTGAGCTTAGGTACAATACTGCTGTGGTATTACTACAATGCTTAATATTTCCTCAGTGGTGGGCTAGAAAAGTTGAATCTGAGGACATCAATTTGGAAACAAGAATTAAACTGCCTGCCCACATGACTGATGCACAAAGCTCTGACGTAGTTTCTGATTCAGAGGCTATGCCTGCTGTGCCACTCTCTGCAATAAATTGCCTTTTACATAGATGGATAAGCAATCTAATCAAATAAGGATTTAAAGCAGGACGCGCTTGAAGGAACTGCTGATTTTGCTTAAAGCCTACTATTGCTTTTTCTGGGTTTCAATACATGTTAAATAGTATATGAGATTTATCAGAGAGAAAAGGTGAGTACAAATACCTAGGCAGGCAAATAATGTGCTCAGATTTCTTTTTGTGCCACTCTCCTATTCGTGGGGCATACTCCTGCCCATAAGAAACTTCATTTATCACCAAGAACTACATCAATTGCCAAGAGCAAACTCTTTTTAACACATTTGCATCACTGTCCCTTGTGAAATCATTTGCAGCCAGAATGTCAGTCTCCTACCCAAATGACCTGCTTATTCTTTCCAAGCTTTTTCAGAACAACCATGGTCAGGTGACCTCTTTCTGGAACTCTCAGACTGGCTCCTTTTCCTCTGCCCCAGCATGAACAAGAGACAGCCAGCAATATCCTTTCTCACACATCCGGAATTTGCTGCTACATTACAGTGCCTGAAACCCTTATGGGGCATTTGCACATCACACATTGGTCAAATGCTTAGGATGAAAGCCCTCACTTAAATTAAGTGCTGTTTTCTACCCTCTGGAATGCTGTGAGTCTTCCAACTACCTATATGCTCCTATGACACCCACTGTTAAAGCTGGTGGACATCAGCTGGTGATGGACACCTGCAGGTAAGGACTAAAACTCAGTTAAATTTTACCCTAAATTCCTACCATCATCTTTGCTGGACTTACAAAAATAATAAGAAAAGGCTGCTCTTAAAAGGCATAAGAGCCTGTTTTAAACACAAAAGCTGGATTTTTTATTTTGGATTTTGCACATTATAACAATGGCTGTAAGCCTGCCTTTTAAGGTAGAAACTTCAATCATGGTCTGTATTTTAAGGAAACTCCAAATGTCCAACAGCTAGACTGTGATTTATCAGATTAACTGTGCAAAAATAGGTCATAATATTTTTAGCAATAGGAAAAATAGAGTGAAAAACAGCACCACATTATCTGTAAGAAGAATTAAACCCATGGGACAAATTCATAGCAAACTGGATCTCATTTGTATTGCTGCTTACAGAGCTACTTGTTTGATTCAGGGAAAATCTACCTTTGTCAGAGCTCTGTTATCTAAAGCAAAGATTAGCCATTCCTCAAGGTAGAAACTTTTCATGAAGAACTCTACAGCAGAGTGGAACTAGAAACTAAAACTATAATAAAGAACTCTACAGCAGAGTGGAACAAGAAACTAAAACTATAATCAAGAAAGAAAATTAACTAAAACTATTTTCAACCATGTCTCCTTAGATGTAGTTTATTAGTTAGACACTCTGTGTGAGATGTTCTTACCTCATTTATTTTTCAAATTTTCTACTGACTCAGACTTTCTAAGTCAATGGTTCCAACAAAAGGTATTTAATCAAACATCTGCCTTTTTACTGAGAGTTGTAGTATTTCTTGGGAATGCTACAAAGTGAAATTTTATTAGAAGTTTACTTTCCCACAGATTTTGCAGCTGTAAAAGATGTCCTTTTCCATGGGTTTAGGAAGAGTACAGAGACTAAGAAATTCAGTAATTTCAGAAGAGAATTTGAAACAGGCTGATCAGAGTGAGAAGGCTCAGAGCTAGGAGGATACTGTATTCTTGAACACATGGGAATGAGCTCTGCAAACTTCATTAAAACCAACATGCAAAACAAAGTTTAGAGACAGTATTATCAACAAGAAGAACATTGATACTGAAAGACATTGCATTATGGAAAACTATTTTATCTAGATCTAATATTTTACCCAGAAAAGATAGTACTTTAATTTGTGTTGCTTAGGAACTCCGAATTATGAGAACTTTAATTGCTTTAAACTTTGCAATGCATTGAACAGTTTTTAGCACAGCATAAACCACAAAAAGAAAAAAAAATCAAGGTAAGGAAAAGCTGCTCAAGAGACTGCAACAAACATTTTCATTGTGATTTCTTAGCTGCTCTCAACTTATTAGGAAAGAATACCTTAGTAATTTTAGGCTCTTTTTTGCCCCTAAAAATTAGTATTACATTTGAGATTAGAAGTCAGATTCTTGTAAACGACTCAGCAGTTACTAGACTTTTGGTCTCATGCCACTCCAAAGATTCTGGAATTCTTGTTCCACTTCAGTACATAGAAAGGAGAACAAAATTTACAAGAATACCCTCAGCAACAAGCATTAACATTACCAAGAATAGAAAGAAGAAATTGAAGTTTGAAGCAAAAACCCCAAGGGAATGGTAGCAGTGCAAAAAGAAAACTAACTGAGCATCTCAAAGACCTCACAGTACTGACATCTTCTTTCTACAGAAATGATATGCTTTCAAATTATCAGTAAGATGTTGTTCCTCCCTGAATGACTCTACATCCACAGACTGAGACCGTGGATTGTGCCTAATAATTGTGGAGCACAGAAACACACAGTTAAGGACAATTACTAACCAGTTATCTTCTGGCTGCCTCCCAGTCCCTTCCACTATTTCTTGATCTCATCTCCAGCCCTCTCAAGCAGAAGCATATCTCTGTCATAACTCATACTTTGGGCAAATGAATCCACCACTATTCCCTGCCCATCCCTCCCTGTGTCTTAAATGCATCCTAATCCTTACTGCAGTGACACACCTCCCTCCCTCATGTTTTGAAGAAATCAATGACTTATTTATTCAGCTGAACCTGATTACTAGTGAAATTAATACATTAACTGCTACTTACTGCTACAACTTGTGCAAAAATGACTGTCCCATCTCTGACCTTTACATTTAACCATGTGTTATTTTTTCTAAAGACAAACATTAGCAACATGATGTCCAAAACTGAGTGCAGCTGCCTTGCTGCAATAGCAGCAAACAGCAAAGTATGAGTGCTGTACTGGAGATCTCTGTGCTGCAGCACTGCCACAGCCAAGGGCAGGAATCTGGATGGAAGGAAAGGCCATTATCCCTCACAGCTGTCTGTCATTCCAGCTCTCAGGGAAGAGGCAAACATAGGTCTGTTGCTACTGGATTCATCCACAGTCCAGCTTGGATGCTGGAAAAAATGGGAGGAGCAGAGATATCAATTTGATAACTAACCAAGAACTAAAATGCATGACTACTAGGATACTGCCAACTTGATACTTACACTTTTCTCAGATCCTTGCTTCTGCAACCAATTTTTTAGCTGTGGGATTTCCAAATGGTCTATATCATGTAAATACTTACCAGGTAAACTAAATATCCAAAGGATAGGGTTTGCCTAAATCTCATTGTCAATTGTTGCATCCCTATAGCATGGAAGGCTCCAAATGTCAATTAACATATTTCAGGGAAGACATTTACAGCAGTATGATGATGCCACTGCACAGGATATACCAAGGGTTCATTATAATTTAATTCAAAATTTAAGAATGTTGCCAGGTTTACTCCTCTATTTTTCAGCTGAGGAGTGTATCAATAGGAAAAGTGAGATGATGTATTTTTGCTTTTGGTGGTAATTTCTCATCACAGAAATATATGTCTTTTTCTACATAAGTAGTTTGCATACCAACTTCATCCTGGATCTCCTCTGCCACAGCAGGCACATTGTAGAGGAAGGAGAGAGACTGGTTCATGCGTTCGTATATCACACGTAGATGCGTCATAACCTACGGAAACAAAAGTGTTCAAAGGAGGGCAATACTATGGATAATTTGACATTATCACAAATTTCACAGATTATAGGAAGCAAGACCATTTTCACTTGTGCAGGAATAAGATTTCAATATGCCCTACATATCAAAATTGTCAAAGCTATTACAAAACTCACCTCTCTCCTACAGCTGCTGAAAAATACCATTCTAGATGCTCTTCCATAGCCACCTGAAATCCCATGGAAATGCAGTAATTTAAAGTAAGGGTTTACATTTGCTGTGGGGCAGAACATGCACACAAGCAGCTGTTGTGGCAGAAATCCACAGCTTCATTCTTCTTTCAGCAAAGTTTACATTTGCCCCTACTCATAAGTTTTCACATAACATGTAAACCAAGTGAGGCACAGTGATTGCTGCATCAAAATGTTTCAGGTGTTTGGATTTATTTATTTATTTACTTCCTGATCCAAATACTGCGAAAAGAAACAGCTCTCCAAAGAAAAAGAAAAAAAAAAAGTAGCATTTACAAATTGCAAATATTTCAGCTGCAAACATAAATATTTCTACCCAGAAGGATTACTGTACCCTCTCATTTGATTACAGCTCTATTGCCTCAAGTGCCCTCACATTGTTATGGGTTGAGTTATGACATTGTATGATACGTGCTCCCCCAGGCTACTCTTCACAAGTATCACCTTTCTTCAGTGGAAGGAGAAATTGAGGTGCATCTTAGAAGACTGACAAGATAATTAGGCCTAACAAGTAAAAGGAGTTGCAGACAGCAATTTTAGTGAAATGGCAGCATGATTTCTTCAAATCTAAATATTTATGCTATTGAACTAAATATTTTGTCTTCCATTTTTCACTGAAAAACATTTCACTAACAGAACTCTCAGGCCACATTTCCCCAGCCATCTGACCAATTCTAGACACAGAGATGCTATATCAATACTCATTCCTACAATGACATGTTAGACAATACACTGCACTTCTTGTATTTATATATAAGTTTCTATTCTTCACTATTGCTGCCACACAACCTGCACTCTGCAAAATTTCACCGATTTTTGTCATTAAATAACCCAATGGGACTTGGAAAAAAAAGTTAGAATAGATGCTTAAGACAAGGCAAAGACAATAGTCACTGCAGAAGACTTTTAGAAGTGTGCATTTCTCACTCAAGCAATTTCAAGACAGCATGATCTCAATGTACACATTTGGCTGAAACAGATGTTTGAAACTCTAATCTGCTATCCAGGGAGGTACATGGTTTTGATTTTTCTTTTTGTGATGTCTGTCAGTCAGTTCAAAAACTGGCTGGAACAGTGCCTGCCACTGAATCCTACAGAGGGAACAGCGGCAGATTCCACAGATTCCAGCACACTGTTTTTACAGCTTATCCATTGCAACTCCAATAATTAATTGCTGTTTTGAAAGCCAAATACATCTTCAATCTTGGGTGTTTTCTTTCTGCTTTCTTGCCCTCTATGATTTATGAAGACAAGATAAAAGATGTTCCAAAACATATGCATTGAGGTCTATAGTAACATTCAGCAGTTAAATGCCATGAAGGACAGTGTCTGTTTTAAAAGAACACATTAAACTTGAGTGCATCACAGTAATCACATTTATAGACATTACAAGTTCCTCTGCAATGACTATAGAAAGGTTGGTCACAATCAGATGGCTACACCACTTCTGGTTCTGCCACTTCAGCTGAGAGGCATGAAGGCTCCTCAGAACATGTCCATGACTGACTCAAGGTCCAGACAGACAAAAACCCTGTATTCAGCTCTTCTCAGAAGAAAAATCATACTTCCATTACTCTATCACTTTGTCTTCTGATGAAAACAGATTGTTTATGATTGCATTTAAAGCTGTCCATGGAAAGGAGCTGGGTATTTTATAAAAAATAGTTCGACAGAAATTTCACAATAGCTATGAACTAACACAACCTCACTAACCATCAGTGGGGATTACCTGAGATCTGATTTGGGCAGCTTTCTTTGGGTCTACCATGCGGACATGTTCAAAGTGTTTGAGAGTGTGCTGTCTGTCCTTCTGCTCAGCACGCACATACTTCTTCAGCATGTTGAATACATGACGAGGCTACGGGGAAAGAAAAAGAACAAAAAAACATCAGTTTAGAATGACACATGTTTTCATTTTTCATTTCTTGCACTGGAGATGTTTCCCAAGCCAAAAGCCCTCGGTGCTATCTTCTGAAGACAACTCTGACTACTATAAGGAAGATCTTCTCAACTGAACACCATCAGGATGCACCATTAAATAGTAGTTGTAGGCAGTAGATAATGTTCCTGAGAAGGGTGTTCAGATTTCTATGTTTCTATGAATAACCAATCCCCAGACTTGACTGCAAAACTTAAGGAAAAAAAAACAACACAATGTTCCTGCCCTGTCACTATTGCTGCACCACCAGAGGAGAAAACAGAGGAAAAGAACTACAGAGTTGAGGTACAGAACATACACATCCAAAACACACAACTGACTGAAAACCCGTAAGAAAAAAGAGACATCTGCCCAGTTTTCTGAAGTTTCTCAGCTTACATGCCAGATTTTGCAAAAATATGAAGTCTATTGCAAATAATATTAATTAGTAAAACCTAATGGATATATGCCTTCAGGCATGTAACTGAATACAAAGAAAGAAAAAGAAAGGAAAGAAGTGGCGGAAGGAAGTGGCGGAAGGACGTGGCGGAAGGAAGGAAGGAAGTGGCATGAGGAAGTGGGGGAAGGGAAGGGAAGGGAAGGGAAGGGAAGGGAAGGGAAGGGAAGGGAAGGGAAGGGAAGGGAAGGGAAGGGAAGGGAAGGGAAGGGAAGGAAAGGAAAGGAAAGGAAAGGAAAGGAAAGGAAAGGAAAGGAAAGGAAAGGAAAGGAAAGGAAAGGAAAGGAAAGGAAAGGAAAGGAAAGGAAAGGAAAGGAAAGGAAAGGAAAGGAAAGGAAAGGAAAGGAAAGGAAAGGAAAGGAAAGGAAAGGAAAGGAAAGGAAAGGAAAGGAAAGGAAAGGAAAGGAAAGGAAAGGAAAGGAAAGGAAAGGAAAGGAAAGGAAAGGAAAGGAAAGGAAAGGAAAAGGAGCTGAAGGGAACTTGAAAATATACACAGTGATGGCAGAGCACTGAAGGCTAAGACATGTATTCTTATGTACTTTCCTGCACTGCATAATAATACAGTGCCAAAACAGGAAGTGATCTCCAGCATCCAGCTAGGACACCCATCTTTAACTCTGAGATTATATGGATTCTGGAAATGCAGTCCCCCTTCTCTCCATTCCCACTTGTGGTGCTGTGCTTGTGCATCCTACCTGAAGCTGCCAAGCAGTGAGAAGGAACAGAAAGATGACCTTACTGTGCAGCAGATTAAAGAACGAACAGAAGTGATAAAGAGCCTGTCTAGGCACTGAGAATGACACAGGGAAGAAGGTATGGAAGTGATAAAAAAAGTGTCAGAAGCTCTGTGCACAGCTTTCCAAAGCAGGAAGAACTGTGGGTGAAGGTGAAGTTTTAAGAAGATTTAGATTCATGGACAAATATAGAGCACAAACTGATTTAACATTTACACAAGAGATGAATACTAAGATATGGAGTCCAAAAATTTCAGAACCTCTTCAGTTTAAGAGAAGCAACAGATTCAAAAATGTCTGAGGAAAGCAAACCAAAGGTTATTTGAAGAAGATATGTCAGACAGAAATAGAGATGTGAAGCCATATCTTGCCAGAGAATTAAACTTAGTGTCTCCATTGCCTGAGAGAAATAACTCAAAGTCCCCAATGCCAAGTACTCTCAGATGAAGTTTCAAGAAACCCTGGACAAATGCTGGAAACCGAGTAATCCTCACAACCTTGTGGGAATGGCCAAACAACTGAAATGCCAACTGTAAAGCTCTATTGAAATGAAGGCTAGAAGACCAGGAAGTTTAATAACAAGAAGAAAATTTTGAAGACAGAAAATTTAACTACCTTTCCTGATAATTCAACTTTTCTTGCCCCCAAGACACGTCCAGATAACAGGCTAGGGTTATGTTGATTAGTTAGGAATAATATGGGTACTGTGTACTCCAAAACTCTGGACTGGCTGGCAAGAAGCTTAAATCCACAGTCTCATGGCACACACTATTCAGGCAAATGCAGCAAAAAAGACACACCTGATAAGATGTGAACCTACCAATTATTTTAAGCACACACTGTAACACCGTTTGCTCCCATCCAACTTATTCCAAAGCTCCCCCTTCTCAGAAGATTCAAACACCTGTTTTTATCTACAACTGACGTTGATCGTGGCCCTTCTTACAAGCTATTATAACCATCCAGCAGATGTGCTCATGTCTTTGGGTATTTAATAGTTGTTAGCTTAAAATCCCAATTATACTGGAGAATGTTGTTGAAGTATTATTTTATATAGCTTTCCTGAGTACCTGGGGACTTGCATGCATTCAATACCTGTGGATAGGTTCACAGACAATTTATCTGGGCTACACAGACTACCTAGGGTAACAATGCACCATTAAGAACTAATGTTCTGCCTAGAACTGTAGAGAATATGCCTTGTCTCTTATTTGAAAGATGAGTCATTCTGTGGTCTTGTATATTAGATCTAAAATGCCCATAATCCAGTTTCTAGCAAGTTATATATAAACATGCAGATGTCCCTATACTGATCCTAATCTGCTATTTCAGATTTTAAGGGAGTGATGAAACAGTGCAGTTTCATTGAGCTTGGAAAATGGAAACATCACATGTAGTTTGCACGGCTAAAATCTCTCCTCTTGGAAAAAAAATAATCTCTTCTTGTGGAAATCCAAAATATTTACTACAAAGAAACCACACTAAAACCATTAGAAAACAGGTCTGTGTATTGAAAATACAATTTCCTGGCTTTGTGCCATGGAACTTCCATGGGAAATTCTAAGCTGGCTTGTCATTTTGATCAAAATTCACTCTAAATCAAAGAGGAAACTTTCACAATGCTATTTAACCTTGTCTTTAGAGAAAAATCAATCATCAGTCCCTTCCAATTACTGCTCTTGCAATGTGCAACAATTGCTTCTTTTCATTCACTATTCTGAATACCTTGTGTATCATATTCAGTACATATTTCACTCACTACATTATTAACTTGCAGGTTTCATCATGGAGAAGTACTTCATTTTAGAAACATTCAAGGAAAGTTGAACTGAATGACTGCAAACACTTACTCATAGGCAAGACAAATAAATCCCCATCCAGATACCTATTCTTTGGAGTTAAAAATGCCTTCTCATAATTTCTACTAGTTTGCAACAAAACATGTTATCTCACACATCAAAATCACAGTGCTACAATGGTGCCCAAGACTTACATTTGCCTCCTCTCTCAAGGACTCCTCTGGTGACCAAATAAAATGAAAACCATTTGAATCAATCTCATTATTTGTTTTTCACTATTTCAACTTACTGAACTTCGACAAATTAAGACAAATTTTGTTTCTGCTCACTATTTTAAAACTCTTAATTCTAGATACAACAAACCTGCCAGGGTTTAAAATGACATTTTGGAAAATGGAATTAGCTGACCACCTTTCTTGAAATCTGACTTTGTATAAAAACAGAGCTGAAATCCATGCTATTTCATAAAAAACCTACAAAATTAAGTATATGTGAAGAATTCCACAGCTGGAAATTAATGGGTTTGGAGAAGCAGAGCTGAAGGGTAGAGTATTAGAGCTGGACTGCTGTTTCCTGCTGCACAGGAGGATTTTTATCACCAATTCAGCAGCAACACTTTGGCCTGCCTCCAGCTGCATACTTCCACAGCAACCTCCTTGGACTCAGGAAATGCTTTGAGCTTCCCAAACTCTGAGACACTGAGCATGGGCCCCCCTGCAGATTCCTCTTCCCTGTCCAAACAGCCAAACCAGACTATTTTCAGCCTGCCCTGTGCTCTCTCTGTGAACAGGCACTGCTCCCAAGAATAACAGGTACCAGAGTAAGTTTTGAAGAAAAAAAAAATGGGGAAAAAAAAATCAGATTGATTAATGTACATTACAGGGTTTATCTCAACAATCCTGGTCTTCTAAGCAAGAATTTCTATTTCAGTAAAATAGTGCTGAATTAGAGGAGAAGCATTTTAAACTGATTTTAAGGATTATATGCTCATTTTAATTTATGTGCAAAGTAAAGAGGTTAATTAATTATCTTTCAAAGTTTTCCTGTATGTTTCCCTCATCTAAAGCCCTTTATTTCATCAATTTTCTTTTCTGCTTGTCTTTGTCACCCACCACCACCTTCCCACAGATAATGTGCCTCTCTGACCATCAAAGATTAGAAAGGAATACATAAATCCACAAAAATTTGACATGCACATGAAAGAGGGAATAGAAGCAAATTACAGAATCAGTCTGCTCACAGAGAATGATGGATTTGAATTCCCCTTTTTAATGTAAAAAATTAAGGGGAAAATTTCCAAATATTTTAAAAACTAGAGGCATATTGCTTCCAGATGCCACTAATCCTCCTTTCCTGTAGTAAGCCCACCAAGGATGATGAAACAATATACTATTTTGACACTGGATACTGAACAGCTGCACCTCATTTTCAAAGGCAGCAAAGTACAACAGCACAGCTAAGCTGCATCAGGAATCAAGAATGAGGATCAAATTTTGAGTTTCTGGGGAGACTGCATGACAGTGCTTCTGAGAACAGAACAAGAGTATAAATATTTGGTTTTGCTTACTTTTGTTTTCTTGTACACCTTGAAACAATTTCATCTCTGTGTGCTCCCTCTCTCCCTTGCTGCCCTGAGTGGTACTCAGAGGCACACCTCTGAAACTGCACTGGGCAATCATCCATGTAACACATGAAAAAAACCTGCAGTTAGTTTTGGATCCAATACAGGAGCTATTCACAAAGGATTCATGGACTTTTGAACCCTCCTAACTGCATGCAGCACTTCCATAAAAAACTCTAACTTCTTTTTAACATTTCAATCCAAATTCTTCCTCACAACTTTAGAGAAAGAGAATCCATCACTTAAAATATTTAGAATCTATTTTTATAGTAAACATACTAATAGCAAACCATGTAACTTGAAGCAGGCAATGAAAGGGGTTCTTAAAAATAAGTTGAGAAGTCCAGAACTCCCCACTCCCACAATTTTTCTAATAGTACTTAACAAGTTATCAGTAGGGTTATGAATTACTCTCCCAAAGATAACACAACTGCATCAAATGCACTTTTAGTTTACTAGGAAACTGCCAGAGTGAAATACAGCTAAGGTATCAAAGTTGCATTTTCCATTAAGCCCATTTTCTCCTTGGCTAGGCAGCTGAAGTTTGGATTCAGAGTGTATTCAAACTTCTGGCTCCATATCCTGCAATGCAGTTAGTTAGGATTAACTCATTAGGTCATTCAGTTATCATCAATCACTCCCCAGGTTTCACCCTCACAGAACCACTAGGTTGGAAGAGATCTTTAAGGTCATCGAGTCCAACCCATGCCCTAATACCACCTCAACTAAACCATGGCACCGGGTGCCACATCCAGTCTTTTTTTAAACCCATCCAGGGATGGTGACTCCACCACCTCCCCAGGCAGGTCATTCCAGTACTTTATCACTCTTTCTGTAAAAAACTTTTTCCGAATATCCAGCCTAAATTTCCCTTAGCTCAGCTAAAGACTGTGTCCTCTCATTCTGTCATTTGTTGCCTGGCAAAAGAGATCAAACCCCACCTGGCTGCGGCCACCTTTCAGGAAGTTGTAGAGAGTGATAAGGTCACCCCTGAGTCTCCTTTTCTCCAGGCTGAACACCCCCAGCTCCCTCAGTCCCTCCTCACAGGGTTTGTGTTCCCAGCCCCTCACCAGCCTCGTTGCCTCCTCTGGATGTGCTCAAGCATCTCAAGGTCCTTCCCAAACTGAGGGGCCAGAACTGGACACAGCCCTCAGGGTGTGGCCCCACCAGTGCCAAGGGCAGGGGAAGGATGACCTCCCTGCTCCTGCTGGCCACACTGTCCCTGACACAGGCCAGGAGCCATTGGCCTTCTTGGCCACCAGGGCACACTGCTGGCTCATGCTCATGTCAGCCAGTGCCCCCAGGTCCCTTTCTGCCTGGGCACTGTCCAGCCACTCTGTCCCCAGCCTGTAATGCTGCAGGAGGTTATTGTGATAAAAATGCAGGACTCAGCACCTGGACTTATTAAACTCCATCCCATTGGACTCTGCCCATCCATCCAATTGATCCAGGTCTCTCTGCAGAGCCCTCCTTCCTTCCAACAGATCAACAGATGTGCTCAGCTTAGTGTCATCTGCAAATTTGCCAATGAAAGACTCAATCCCCTCATCCATGTCATCAATAAAGATATTGAACAGAGCTGGTCCCAGCACAGAGCCCTGAGGGACACCCCTGCTGGCTGCCCCCAGCTGGATGTGGCACCGTTCACCAGCACTCTCTGGGCCCGGCCATCCAGCCAGTTCCTAACCCAGCACAGAGTGCTCCTGTCCCAGCCCTGGGCTGCCAGCTTTTCCAGGAGTGTGCTGTGGGAGACAGCATCAAAGCCTTGCTGAAGTCCAGGTACACAACATCCACAGCCTTTCCTGCTTCCACCAGCTGGGTCACCTGGCCACAAAAGGAGACCAGGTTGGTCAAACATGACCTACCCCTCCTAAACCCCTGCTGGCTGGGTCTGAAACCCTGCCCATCCTGTAAGTGCTGCATGATGACACTCAGTACAAACTGTTCCATAACCTTACCAGGTACTGAGATCAGACTGACTGGCCTATAATTACCAGGATCCTCCTTTGTACCCTTCTTGTGAATGGGCATCACACTGGCCAGCTTCCATTCATCTGGAACCTCCCCAGTGAGCCAGGACTGTTGGTAAAAGATGGAGAGTGGTTTCACAAGCTCATCTGCCAGCTCCCTCATCACCTTGGGATGGATCCCATCCGGTCCCATAGATTTATGAACATCCAAGCAGCTCAGCAGTTCTCAGCCTGCTTCCTCCTGGATAACAGGGGGGCTGTTCTGCTCCCTGACACCATCTACCAGCCCAGGAAGACAGTTGTCCTGAGGACAAGCTGTCTTTCCACTGAAGACAGAGGCAAAGACGGTGTTAAACACCTCCACCTTCTTTCCGTCTGCAGTCACTAAATTCCCTCCCACATCCAGTGGAGAACTGAGGATGTTCTTACCCTTCCTTTTGTCATTAATATATTTGTAAAAACATTTTTTATTATCTTTTGTAAAAGTTGCCAAAATAAGTTCTAACTGAGCTTTGGTCTCTTTAATTTTTTTTCTACATGCCTATCCTGAGGTGACTTTATGATGCTGAATTACAATTTATCCCCATTCATCTGTTTAGCCCAGAAATAAGTTTTGCACCTTTAAGACTGGTTCTGAGAATGAAGAGGGAAGGGGAGAGAAGAAATGCACAGTTTGTTTTCAGACACTGCACTCACTCCTACACATTCCTGCTCCTGGACTGTGTTGTCTGTGGATGGACAGACAGCAGGACAGAGCTCTTCTTTGTTTTTTAGATAGTTTTTAGCTAGCTAAGGCAGAGGAGTTCCCTGGACTGTAGTTTTTCTTCTTCTTGGACCTGTTCAAACCTGCTCTGGACTGAACACCAGCAGAGCACCAGCAGCTCACACCTGTGGCCCACTGGGCTGAGTCTGAGCTGCAGCATTTCCAGCACCAAAGGGACTGATAAGAGACTGAGTGAGCTGAGCTACAGCCCATGGAGGGACTTTTTGAGTTTGTCATCTCTTTTGGAGCAGCAAGAGGTTTTATTGTTTAATATTGTTCATTTTTTTGTGCAGGTGAATACTTTGCCTGTTAAATAAACAGTCTTTTTCCACTTTTCTCCAAGGAAATCTTTTCCTGCACCAGTTGGGGAGGAGCCACTTGAATCTGCTTTCTAGAGGAACCCTTTCAGAAATTCTCTCCCAAATTTGTCCTAAACCAGGACAAAGACAATTTTTGGCACCCAAAGTGTGGCTTGAGAAAGTGGAAAAAAACCTGTACTGATTGCATTTTGGTTTTACTTACTCTGTATTGGGATAAAGCAGTCAGTAACCATGTTGCTTGAATTCACAATGTCTCTCTGGGCATAGGCCTTCATGCGTCTGTGGTCTCTAGGCATTCTTGAGGTTTTCGTACCTTTCTGGTCCCTAGGCTTATTTTCTTATCCAGAGATAGCTCCAGTATTGTCCCAAATATGTAGTTTTTACAGGAGAATGGCATGGATTACAATAGCTATTGTGCTGGTCTTGGTGATAATGATTTATAGGGAGTTTACAAAGGTACTGGAGTCTGTTCAAGATATGTATGGTATACAGTTTTTTCATCCTACCCTTCATCCTAGTTCTAGTTCCAGTTCCTAGTAGTTTTGGGGATTTATTAGTAATTGCACCCAGCTTGTTAGAGGAGGAGCAGGGGATAAGGCTTTTCAGCCTTTCCTTTCCTTCTTCCCCTTTGAATCTGTTAAGTCACTTTTTGAGAATGTTCAGTTTCCCCTGAATGTTAAAGATACCACTGTCCTGGTATTTAATCTGGTAAGCATCCTCTATATGGTCTGCAGCTTCTCTAGCATGAGGGCTGAGATGCCCAAAGGAGCTGATGAGACCCCTGACCCAGAAATAGACCCAGGTGTGGAAAATCTTGAGTGGTGTGGGAAATGGGAGGAGATGGGCCAAACCCTGAAGGAATTTTCTGACCCTACAGCCTGGCACTTGCCACATGAACAAATACTGAACCCAGCTGAGGTGGGGAAATACTTGGAAGAGAAGTGCCATGATGACTAAGGAGAAAAAGATCATTGCAGTAAGCTGGGCCCTGGCCTATGCTTATCACATGCTGCTAGATACTGTAGGGCAGCAGACAGAGGCAGGGGGGCAGGCAGATAAATCAGCAGCTACCCCAGTCACTCAGGCTGCACCTAACACCCCAGCTACTCAGGCTGCAGCTAAGGCAGACAGTAAACCTAAGCCCAGAGCTAAACCAGAAAGTGAGCCTGAACCAATGGCTGCTGCTGCTACCACAAGAAGCAAGAAACACACAACCAATACTGATCAGCCAGTGGATGATGATGATCCTAGGGAAGGACTCTCAACACCAATTACTGATGTAAAATCAGAAGTCACTGCTGAGTCCTTTTCCCTGAAGGCCCTTCGTGGCCTGAGAAAATGCCCTAGGAACCTGTCGCAGACACATTTTATGAAAAATCCTTTTGCTAGGATTTTTTCTTCTGAGAAGCTGAGAGGCCTCAGAAACAAAACATAAACAATAATTACCTGCTGCTGTGGAATGCAACAGGAGCATCTTTGATTGGTCTCATGTGGTTGTTTTTAATTAATGGCCAATCACAGTCCAACTGTCTTGGACTCTCTGGTCAGCCACAAGATTTTATTATCATTCTTTTCCATTCCTTTCTAATCCTTGCAAGCCTTCTGATGAAATCCTTTCTTCTATTCTTTTAGTATAGTTTTAATATATAATTTTCTTTTAATATAATATATACCATAGAATAATAAATCAGCCTTCTGAAACATGGAGTCAAGATTCTCATCTCTTCCCTCATCCTGGGACCCCTGCGAACACCACCAGAGGAACACCCTGAAATATTTCCTGGGATACCTGACCCTCCTTCCAAAGATGATACATCCTCTTTTTATTCCTAGGTTCCTTCAAAACCTCCTCCTCTCTTTCAATAGAACTAGACAATCATCCTGCTGAATTCAAGGTCAATGTTTTCAAGTGCTTTGGCATGCACCTGATCAGCAGTTCAACACCTCAACTGTCATCAGCTACAGGGCATATAACCAAAAAATGCTGAGGCAAGGACAAGACTATCTACAAGACTGAACAAGGACTTCTTTAAGGACATTATTTTTTGAATTTTTTGAAACTGTTTGTCCCTGTTATTTTGAGATGAGTCCCTGTCTGGTAGCACTTTCAGCTAATGTTACCTCCATGCTTGCTGCCTGCTCCTTTCGGAATTATTAGATTTTGTAGGACACATATAGGACATATACTCAATATAGGATGCACTTCAGTCTTTCAAACAATACCTTCAAAACTTATTTTTACTGGACTAATGTCACCTTTCAGGCCTGGTGCTCCCTCCCTGACACAGGAAATGCATCATTAATTTAAATGTCCTGAGAGCTGATTACAAGCTACACAAGCACAAAATGCAAGTTTTTCTGGTCCCAGAGTCACTTAACATTTTTTCCCCTTAGACAGTTCTGCAGCTGAAGTTCACTTTGTGTCCTCTGCATTTCACATTTTGTCACCTGTGGAGACCTTTCTGCTGTTATGTGTGGTCCCCATCATACCCTTCAACAACCACAGATACCTGAAGAACCAGGCTTCCAGCCTGACGCACACACGGCTTGAAATCAAATAATTTTACTGGGGTACTTTTCAGACAGGATTACATTTGTACAAGGCTGAATTTCAAAGCAGGAAAGCTTGGCTCCAAAGCCAAGTGTGGAACCCTACCTTTGGTGAACTACCCAAACCCATGGTACAAGAAAGCAAACATGACCTGCAGCCAGTCCATACACTTACCTCAGTTCTGAGCCAGACTCCAGCTACTTAAAGGAAGCCACATTCCAGTTTATAACTCACTAATCCATCTCCTAATGAGTTCAAGCCTTTCACTACCCTCACTGTGGTAAGAGGTTATAACATGCAACTCACACTCAGACCAAGTAACATTCTCTATCAATTTAACATCAACTAGCTTCATTTTCCACAAATTACTACTGCAAAATACACAGAAACTCTTCCCACAACTATCCTGAAGTCACCCCTCAACACTTTTACTTAAGTGAAAGATTTTAATTTTTTTAAATTTAATTTTTACTTGGCTGACATGGTAAAAGCAAGAGAGCTTTGTACCACAGGATGGAGAAAAAAAGTTCAATTATGACAACAATGATAAGGAACTAAAAGAATGATCACTTTTCCAAATACACAGGTTTCTCCTCAGAAGGAAATTCACTGAAAATATGAAATGCAATCATGTTAGTCATATTGGTATAACTCCCTTTAAGGTCAAATTCACTAAAAGACTCAGCAGTGTAACAATGTTTTTTTCCATCTAGGAAGTGTTCAAGAAGCCAGAGATACATAAAACTGCTTTCCCCCAGTCTTTTTGCAAATTCTCTTCCTCTGGGGGTCACTGACCAGCTATTGTGGTATTGAAACAAATATCAGAGATATAAAGTCATTAAATTCTACTCAATCTGCATTCTGAATGTACATGTTTACACCCATCAAAAGCAGACAACTTTGAATTGCTAGTGTGCTAACTTCATGCCATCCAACAATCCTCACAGGATCCTTCACTAAACACTTCAAAAGTTCAACAAACAAAACAAAAAATCACTACCATCCTATCTTTAAGCTCCATGTTGTCATGATCAAGTATCATAATGTGCATTACTTGGAGATTACTTGGAGGGGACACCATTCTCCTGCAAGATCTGCTGCAATCTGAACTGCTGCAATTTCTGACAACCAAATCACTTCCAAGTTATTTGCTGAAGTATCTTTACTATGCATCTATCCACCAACAGGTATTCACATGGGGAGCTTGTGCAGGCATTGAGGCAAACTGTCTGACTGCTGTCACAGCCCTTGCACAGTGAGCTCCCGGCTCCAAAGCTGGACTGCACCTGGGCACATCTACATTTCCCCCAGGACAACTGCAATGATTTTGCCACAGCTGGCAGAGCCTGTGTATCCCACTCACCCTGGGTGGGACAGTCTGCAGGGCTGTGATGTAGTTCTCCAGAGCAATGCGCCGGCGGTCATTCAGCATGGCTTCCACCCGTGCCATGTGAGTCTCCACGAGCTGCTGTCTTTCATTTGCTGCTTCCTGCTCCAGTGATTCCACTTTCTCCTGGAAATGCTGAAAAAACCATCAATCACAACAGAAACAGAGAAGACATCAGCATAGATGGGCAAAAAGAGTAGAGAATAACATGAAATCTCCATCAAGTAGATTATTAAATTTCATCACACCCAGCTGCCCTTGTATCTTAACTGGGGCTCCAGATGGTAAGGTTGTGGTTGCATTTTCCTTTACCTGGATGACAGCTTTCTTGTCGGCCTTTGGCAAGCTCTTTGCTTGGCGCTCTGCCTCTTCCCACTCTCTCATGACCTAATGAATAAAACAAAAAGTGTGACTTTGCTGTTTTCCTCTCATGTCCCATGGCTTAGCAGCAGCCAAGCACTGCAGCTCCAGGAGTCATATTTTTACATTCCTATCCCTCCTTTTATCTCTAAATAAAAAGGCAGTTACAACATTTTATGAAGGTAGGATCCTGTTATTAAATTAAAAAAAGACAGTACTTGTGTGTCTGAACACTGTGTCAAGCTCTCACAACTCCACTGTGAGGGAACACATTAACCAGTCCTCAAGCAAGGGAAGTGGAGATCTCCATGGGTAAACACACCAACCCTTTTTCATCTCAGACAGAAAGAAAACAGATTCCATTCTTTTTGTCCAAGGGTGTAAATTTCACACCTTGAACTCATTCCAATTGAATCATGCCACCTTTTTTGGCACAATGAAAGCTTTTCATTTACTGAGACTGCATCACTGGCCTGAGTAGGGCAGATCAAAAATTACACATAATTTGTGCTAGTCCAGCTATTTGTCCAGAAACGGGTTGTAGAAACACTTCCAAGAACTGAATATGTATCTCAAGTACAACACTGTCAGAAAAATAACACAGGAGATCTTTCAATGTCATTTCTTTCAGCAATGTGAGAAGCTTCCTCTTCTTGTAATACAGAGCAGTAGTATTTTGATAGTCAAGGAGTGGGTTAATTTGTTGTCCATGAGATCTGAAACCTTTCTGCCATCTGTAGGCATCTCTCATTTCACACCTAGACAGCAAACTCCTCAGATAATACATTTTATATAGGAACAATTGTTTCCACTGAATGAAGTGCACACAAAGAGGTGACTATTTATGTGCAGCATTAGCATGCTAAGAAACCTATAAGCAATTACTCACAAAGTGCATTTCCTTTCCTTCTCAATAAAACACACACTTTCACACCATTTAATAAAAATTGCCAAGATAATTTTTTAAAAAGCTCAGAGTCCACATGGACAACTGAAATTTTACCAAGACCAATACTAAAGGCATGAGAAAAAAGATCTGCTGTGTCTCATGCTTGCAAGTTGAGCCTCCAACACTCACCTCCTGTCTCAGGCTTCCCAGTTTTCCCACACACCACACAAGACATTGCTAATCAGGCCCTTTGATGAGCAGACTGGAAAGTGCTGGTGGTGCCTAAGGGTACCTGGTTGAGCCTGTGCCTTTGAGAAAAAACAACCCACACAAACCTGGGCTCAAAGGAGACTTTTACAAGTCCCAGGCCTTAAAATGTAGTATCTCTCAGTTCTATACAGGGTTGTAGGATTACCAAGCAGGTTGAAACCTGCACTCCAGAACAACTCAATGTATGGGATTTTGTTGCCAAGTTTTAATCTTCCTTTTAACCTCAAACCCTAGAGTGTATCTCAAGACAACAGTACATCAGTTATGGTAAAACCAGATCAACTCATTGTCAGCAAAATTATTTATCTGTAAGAGATGCTGGCCTCAATAACAGCCCAAAAGAATGGAGACTTAACTTTTGGGAAACTAATAGGGTGTTGTAAACTTAATATTTTTTTGGTGAAATTTGAGAAATTGTTTTGCCTGCTTTTTGGCTTTACCAGGGGCATGGTTAGGCAGCAGTTAAAAGCAGAAACCAGAAACTAAATAGTTAGAATCACAGTCTTTATCTCACCCCACTCTTTTACTGAAACCTAAGCTGAAATTTAAGTCCCAAGAACTGTACTCCAACCAATGTAACTGTCAGCCTAAAACTGCCTCTTCAGTTTACATTATCTTCTCATCAGACAATACCCATTGATGTTTAAATTGAAGCCAAGCTCTAAGGCAGCAGGAAAACAAAATTTACAAGGAGTTGTAGCAAGGAAGCAATGACAGAGAACATGACGGGTAGTGCACTGAAGTTACAGGTCACCCCTGCCCATGCTACTATTGCAATACTTTGGCACAGGAGCTTTCACTGATTCTCTGACAAAACAGAACTAGGTGACAATAACTGACACCACAATTTAGAGCACAGTGATGTGTTCTGGAAAAAAACCATGTTAATTCTCAGAGTGCTGCTGTGTATTCAGTGTGCATTAAGCACTCAGCTCTTAATTGTGCTTAGGCCATATGACTGTGGGGGCTGAGAAAATAATTTGTGTACATCTTTCCAGAGACCTGAGATGCCACTGATGGCAGGATGTGTCAGAGACTGAAATTTTATGGTTTTGTCTATTATAGCAAAAGTACATAACAAAAACTGCACAGAAAACCATCCAAGCCCACCCTGAATGGGCCTCCTGACTGAAACCCTGAACTGTGAGTTAAACCTCCTAAGGAACAGAGATAAGAAAAGTGACACTATTGTTCAAAGCATCTGGAAGAGCATCCACTGCAGGGCCCAGGCAAGCACCTTCAGGGGTGGAGGCCACAGCCCCAGGCTTATCTGCTGCCAGGCCTGCAGAGTCCCCCACCTAAGGGGGGGAGGAGGAGGGGTTTGGGTGTATGGAGAAAAAGTCTCTGGTGAGAGGCAGTGAATGCTCATCCTCCACTGTGCAGGAGAACCCAGGGGCCCCTTCACTCAGGAAAAGCTACATCCACGTGAAGGACAGCTGAGGGGTGTCATGGCCCATCAATGGCACCCCAAAGGGGTCCCCAGACCCTGCACCAGAGCACTGCAGCATGATGCAACAGATCCACAGTGTTGCAAGGGACAGTGTCAAAGCTATCACCCTTAGGGGAGGCACCTGGGCACTCCCACCTGGCCCAAACATTTATTAATCCTGTACTTTAATTAATCCTATAATTCTAAACTTTTTGGTGCCGCCACGGCAGGGGACCCTCACCACCAAAAAGATGGGATGGAAGAGAAGAACAAGATGTCATTGGGACCTCCAGAAGGGTGATATGTTTCTACCTAACCCCTGTCACTCTCTCCTGGTCCCCTCACCCCCCATGCACAACTCTTTTTCTATTTCTTTCTTTCATCTTTCTTTCTCTTTGCCTCTTTTACTATTAAATAAAATATATCAAGTTTTTTTGGAAACAACATCGAACCTCGTTTGGTTTTAATCACATTTTTTGGGTATATTTAAAACTGTCCTGGGTCCAATCCATTTTATTCACAGAGGCTTAGTTTGCTTTGGTCTCCTGTGTTATGCCAGATCATGACAAGCCCCAAAGGAGTCCCAAGACCCTGCACCAGAGCACTGCAGGTGATCCTACATGATGATGCAACAGATCCACAGTCTTGCAAGGGACAGTGTCTAACTGGCCCCCCCAGGGAGGTTCCTCTGTGTTCCCACCTGCCCAAATGTATATTAATCCATGGGACTCTATGCTTTTCAGCAGGGGACCTCACCTCCAAGACAATCAGATAGAGAGGAACAATGAGACATCACTGGGACCCATGGAGGGTGATATGCTTCTACTTCATTTCTGTCACTCTCCCTTGTCTGCCCCCCTCTTTCTTCTTTTCTTTTCTCTTTTCTTTCTTTTCTTTTCTCTTTTCTTTTCTTTTTTTTCTTTTCTCCTCTTTCAAATAAAATACATCAATTCTTTGGCATCAACATCTAACCACTTCTGGGTTTTATCCTGTTCTAGGGAATATTTGAACCAATATTTGAGTGAATATTCAGGGTTCTTTCTGTTTTATTCACAGAGTTAGTTCTCTTGGCTCCTCTGTGATTAGAGAGGATAGCAACAGGATGTGAATTTACAGAAGGCCCAGAAATTATGGCATTAAGCCAAGTCATAAACTACAATGATGTGCTCAAGCTTGAACATTGGCCTAGATTAACAACTTTATGATTTTCTTCTTCCTCTTCTCCCTTTCTGTCTTAAAATCACATCTCTGACATCTGCCTAATTTTTTTACTCTGAAAGAGCAGTTAGGGATTTTCAGAACAAGAGTTGCCTTGCCATCTTTATCCCCCAAACTAACCCTCTGCTAATCTGCATGACAAAAATAAGCACTGTGGGTAATGTGATTAAGAGGACCTTTGGCTACACCAGGTCTGTCTCTGTCCATTTTATTTCATTAAATCTTTTAAGGCTTGGAAGGCAGGATGATAAACTGACAGCCTATACCAGCTAGTTGGGAGGGATGTAAATTAGTGGCCTCAGACTTCAGCTCTGGTGCCACAAAACTGAAAGGTTTTGGAAAAGAACCAGAATGACATGGCTGTTTGCAGAAAGAATATTCCTGTAAAGACTGCTGTGACCTGAGTGACAGATTTTTGTAACTGAGAAGACTTCAATGCTTGAGAGCATCTGTATGTGTGTGCTAACCAACTGAAGGTACAGATATCCATGGTCCATGCTACCACCAAAGTTCATCACTTCAGGGATTTGTGAGTGAGAAATAAGCCACAGTGCTACAGAGAGCCCCAAAGAGCAAGGAGGAGAAAAAATTCCTAAGTTAAACAGGTGCAGAAGAAGGCTGAACTTGGCCTCTGCACTTACAAACCTATTCTCCTCTGTTTACAGCACAGACCTATGAAAAACATACAGATGTAGGGCTCTTCAAGGGTTGGAGGCTTTGCACAGGGAAAGTAACAGCTTCTGTTTGAGATATAGGCAGCAAGCCATTTCAAAGTCAATCTTCTTCAAAACTCAGGCCTTAGAGCCTGACAGATGCTTTTTGAAATTGGGCTTCAAGGGACAGTAAGAGAGAAAGAGGCAGTATGGAAAATGTCATTCATTATTAAGAGATGCTAAGTACAAAATGTCATTATGTATTGAAGCAGCAGAATTCACTCCCATTTTTTACACTAGGGCAAAAAAGCATATCTGCAAGAGAAGAATTTATGGCAGGCATTTGGGTAAGAACAATCAGGCCAGCAGAGGTACTTGCCTGAAGGCTGGCTTAGTGAGAATGGTCACAGACGTGCCAAAAGGGCGTATGTCTTTGTCAAGGGCTTTTTTTCCACACTTAAGTCTTGACCTTTGTTCTGATAATATCATTAAACCTCTCCAAAGAGTCCTGACTACAACTGGACAGTTTTAAGGAAGGGAACAGGCTTCCCACACACTGTAGTAGAGATGGTGGAATCTAGGGAATACATGAACAGGTATTATTTACATCTTTGTTGAGGACATGAGAGCAGGAATGAGAGCAATCTCAGTTAGGTGACAGCAAGGTCAGTGGTGTGATTGACACTCTACAGGGCAGGGATGTCATTCAGAGGGACCTCCTGGACAGGCTTGAGGGGCAGGCCTGGGAAAACCACAGGTTCAAGTTCAACAGGGTCATGTGTGGGCTCCTGCACCGGGGCTGGGGCAATCCCAAAATCAGTATGGGCTGGGCAATGAATGGACTGAGAGAAGCCCTGGGAAAAGAACTTGAGTGTCCTGGTGGATGAAAAACCAAATATGAGCTAGCCATGTGTGCTCAGAGCCCAGGAAGCCCAGTGTATCCTGTATCCAAAACACCATGGACCGCAGGCTGAGGAAGGCATTCTGTCCCTCTGCTCTGCTCTGGTGAGACCCCACCTGCAGTGCTGCATCCAGCTCTGGGGCCCAACACAAGATGCACATCAACCTGCTTGAGTGGGTCTAGAAGAGGACCATAAAGATGACAAAGGATTGGAGCATCTCCTCTGAGGCCAGGGGTGAGAGATTTGGGGTTCCTGAGTCTGGAGAAGATTTCAGGGAGACCTTATAGCAGCCCTACATTGTCTAAAGGGGGCCTTCATGAAGGCAGGAGAGGGGACTTCTCAAAGTGTGTAGTGATAGGGAAGAATGGTTTTAAACTGAAAGAAAGTAGATTTCAATTCAATATTAGGAATTCTTTACTCTGAGGGTGGTGAGACCCTGGGACAGGTTCCCCAGAGAAGTTGTGGATGCCCCATCCCTGGAAATGTTCAAGGCTAGATGGGATTTTAAGCAATCTGATGTATTGGAAGGTGCCCCTGCTCATTGAGTTGGAGGGACCTAAATGATCTTTAAGGTCCCTCCAACTCAAACCATTCTGTGATTCTACAGTGTCACTGGGACTAAAAATCAGCTGAAGATGTATCCAGGACGTTAGATAACTGGCATGCAATGATCAAAAAAAAAAAAAAAATCTTGAACAAACACCAGACCTGTTCAGGCTGGTTGAGAACTGCAGTATTTTTAGATGTTTGCTTTGGAAATAAACTTCCAAGAAGCAAAACTATTCTAGGACACAAGGTATCATTAAGTTGCTATCGTAAGTATTCTACGTGCTACAATTCCAAAAATATCATAGACAGCTAAAGGAAGAGCAAATTTAAGACATGAGGATGTCATAGGATGTCTTAGGAGAGAAATGTATAAATATACTGCTCCCTTGAGTAAAGTTTGGTATCTGGTTCATCAGGCTATTTAGCAGTGACTAATTAAGTAAGGGAGCTGTACAGCCATTAACAAAATGAAAAGAGAAAGAGAAAAAGGGGAATTGTTCCAAAACAAGAAACAAGAACCATGACACCTTGGAATCAGTTAACATAACCTCTCCCTGTTTTCTTTTCAAGAACAGCAAACATTTAAAGGTTACACATGCATCAATGATTGGCTACCCCTGTTTGCATGGGAATGCAGTTTTCCTGCTATTGAGGCTGCATTATTAATTCTTGGGAAAAACTTAAAATTTTGTATGAACATAATTCTCCTTACAGTACTTCTTGTAAAATAGGGAAGTTTATAAGCCTTGTTGCTTCAGGTGTGGTGCAGAAACTTTCAGGATCTGTAGTCTAAAGAGATGGACACTTTAGAGCACAAGAGACTGAAAGAGTCTGAACCAGAGGTGCATCAGGTCACCACAGAGTCAAACTTCCCTACTAAAAGTCTTTCATGAGCTGTGAACTATGATGTGACATAACCACTGACACAATCTTGGTCTCTGCTTGTGTGAACATCTTTATACAAGAGAAAAAGGAACACAAGTTGTCAGAATTTCATAGTCAATTAAGGGAAATCTCAGAAAAAGAATATGCAGAATATTTACATTTTCCCTGATGACATGTTTTAAAGTATTTCACTTCAAGTTTAGTGATAAACTTCCCTACTCCTTAGATGATTACATTTTTCATGTCAACTAGAATGCATCTGGTTTTTTTCTTAGTTAAATGACTGTTGCAAAATAAGGTGTGCACCAAACCCAATACTATTTTTAAACTAGACTTTCTATTAAATGAAACAAATTATCTGTGTTTTGTGAACAAATCAATCTATTTCAGATTATGACATTTATGAGGATTAAAGAATTACTTGATCATATTTTCTTTTTTTTATTAGAAGAAAAATGGGCGCTTCTGCTGCTTTCTAAGCCTCCACTTTTCAGCTTTGAAAGAACTGGACTTTGAATTAAAAAAAAAGTCTGGTGCAGCTGGAAGACTTGGCTAGTGACTCTCATTTGTTACCTCTTCTTTTTACCGAGAAAATCACTGACAGCAAAGATTAACTTATTCAGCATTATTTTTAACATAACAAGTAAGAGCTCCACATTAATTTTCAGCTACATATATATTTGGATTTTATATTAAGAACATACCTGATTTTAAATAAAATGTAAAAAGCCATTTTAAAATAAATTGCCAGAAGAGGAAACCAGTGGTATTGGACATAGATGTTTATGTGAGGAAACACAGAATGGTGAACTAGCTGGCTTTTCTACTAGCATCTATCATCTTTAAAACATTTGACATGTTAACATGGAGAGGCTAGTTCAATATTGTACAAATCATAACTTAAGTTTCTAAAAATTTCCCTTCTAGATCTTCCATGAAGATCTTTCTGATCTTTAAAGCTCTGCATAGGGTCTGTGTACTTCAAAACACGTGTCCTTTAAGATGTGATTTCATAAGCAGCTTAGGCAACTTAAAGATTAATTTTTTTTAATGTACCTATCATACTTCTTTTTACCAGGGCTGACATAGGTTGTTGAACTGGCCAGAGTGTTTGACTTGTTTTTGGAGGACTGACATTGCAGGAGGGGGCAGCTGAACGGCCTCACCCCCGGTGTGCCCAGTGAGGACAAGAAGAATGGCTGGAAATGTGCTAATGAGGGCCCCAGCTCCAGTTTCAGTCAAACCTCTGAATCACACCCATCAGTTGAGAGGGTCCTCCAAAAGCTCATGGTAAAACAGAAATACACAGTTCACCCAAATACTGCCCCTAATTATGCAGCTTAACCTTTACATACTGGGATTTTGGAGAAAAACATGGAACCCAGTGAGAATCTGAAGACTATGCCAAGGAAATCTGCACAGATTACCCTTTGCTTTCAAGAAACCCACCTCAACAGCATTTTTTACAAAAAGGATGTTTCAAGGGGAACGAATGATGGGGTGGTGACTGTATTATTCACCAACCCTCTGCATGCCTAGCTAAGGCAGGGTCACTACTCTGCTAGGCAGGCTATGTGCCTTTTTTTATTCTCCAGATTCTCTCTCCATTAAATTGTCTCTATTTTCTCTGTTTAAAGAGGAGACAGATTGTTTGTGCTTCAACACTTCCCAGGCAGATGAGGAGCACCTACCTTCCTATCTATGACATGTCATATTCTCAGTATGTGGCTTGCACCAACTGGATGAGTGCTTTAGGTAAGATGAGCTGCCCAATTTATTAGGGAAGTGCCAGGCACAGCTACGGTACCAATAGGCATGGATGTATAATAAGAGCTTAATTTAATTTCATTCGCAACATTTTATTTTCATTTTTGGAATAACATTTTAGCAGAGAACTAAAGGCTAGTAATGTATCAGTAACAGACAGACACACTGAAATCCCATCAAGGGAACAAAGTTATAATGAAAAAATACAGAAAATTAGCTGCGTGGGTATATGAAGTGCATCTGAATTATACTACATTCATTTTTTGTGGATTTTTCATTCTCAAAATATATGCTTTCCTTTAAACCTCTTATATTTTTCTTTGTTGTTATTAAAGCAGAACTATGACCATTTTTATTGGCATTGCTATTATAAACCCTGTTTCTGAGAGAGTGGGTAACTCATCTCTCACTGGATTAAAACATGGGTACAGTTTCAGGCTACACAAATCTCTTTGGTTGAAGGGAAAGAAAAGGGTTGATTCAATTTGGATTTTTAGTTCAAAAGCACCAGCTTTTCCTCTTTTCTTTGACTTTAGATGCATATCATGTTACCTTGAGGCTCAAAACCATTAGATGAACATATGTGATCTTACACTACCCCCCAGGGTAAACAGAGAAAACGCTCAACACAAAGCACCTTCCCTCAGCTGCTCCAAGGGAAGGACAATTAATAGAGAAACCAAGCTCTGTACTTTGAAACATGAATAATCTCACAAGACAAACATTTTCCCACAAAGATGAGAGACATTTTTACACGTTTTTTTTTTCTTTTAATCTTTCTAGTAACTGTAGTGACTTATGATCGCAGTGGTGACACAACCATAAATGTGTCAGACAGCTGAATTCTTAGACAAGAGTCAGAAAGGCAGTAAATGATGTGTTTACAGCATTGCAAACTGGCAGAGCACTGCAACCTGGATGAAGCCTTGGGAAATAAGAAGATGAAGGATCACTTATCACTTGACAGACAAACTCACACACTTAGGAATAAACAAATCTCCCCTTACCTGAGACATTCTTTCGCGATGTTTAGCTTCAAGCCTCTCCTTGGCCTTCTGGAAATGGGCATGTTCATTCTCATCTCCAGGTGTCTCCAAGTATTTGTCAACAGCATCAGGAGTGCTAGCAGCTGTGGTAGGGACTGACGTAAAATTTGAAGGTGGAGACAGGGAGGGGAGGAAGAAGAAAAGAAGAATTTCTACTTTAGTACGGGAAAATTTTAGATGGAATAATAAAGAAGCATCTGTTCTAATCTCCACTGGAATACAGCCATCTATTTAGCCTCAGAGGAAGACACAGAAACAGGGTTTAGATGAACATGTTACACAGAGCAAGTACATAAAAATGCATCAAGATTTCTTCCCCCTCTCTTACCCCATTTTATAAACCGTGAGAAGCTCTGCAGAGTGAACAAAACAATGTTCTTGAAACAGGTTAGAAACTGCTGCCAAAAGAAAAATTCCAAGTATGAAAAAAAGCCTGGTAATGAATAAAGTGTGTTAGCCACCAAAACACCCTTTGCAAAGTTACATGCTGTGTACATAAGTTTATTTTTAAAAGATAAATTGTAACATATAAACGTGAATGCAAATCCCTTTTAAAGCACTTATGGACCTCACAGTACCTAATGAAATACCTTAAATCCTTCCCTTAGCAACAGTGTGGCTTCACAGATAGTTACTTCATTTGTAATAACTTTGATTTAAAAAATCCCTACAAAGGCTGGAAATAATCAGCGAGCTTGCACTAAAAGCCAGCCTTCCTGTTGAGTAACTAGGAGGCAGCTGTGAGAAGTGGAAAGGTTTGCATTTAGGGTAATTCAAGCAAAGTGAGCAATAGTCCCCTCACTATGCAGTATATCCAACCCCTACTTTGCAAAGACTGATTCCGTTTTCCTTTAATATGTTAGAATTTAAGTAATTGGTATGGCATCAAACAACAGGCAGCTTGAAAGAGTTTAGTGAAATTCCTCAAAAACTCCTTGGAGAGAAAAAACCCACCCAACAAAACATATCATACTCTTATTGTTCCCAATCCATTATTTTAACTAAAGGTGCTACTTGCCATCTAAACTAGGTCTAAGTTGAGTTTTCTCATATAAAATCCTCCTGAGTAAGAACTTCAAGACACATTTCCTACCCATGCACAGCTAGAACTTGGCAATTAAACCTTCCATGAATACCCTCCTTTTCACCAACCCTGACAAATACAATTTTGCTTGGCTGATATCCATTCAACATTCATCCATTAATGGCTTGGATCACACGTCTCCAAGTTCTTTGATGCACTTCTTGATTAGAAGGAGGTCCCCAAAGCAAAACCTCCTCAAGTATCTTTGCAATACTCGAGTGCAAGGTCATTCTCTTTCAACTTCTCATAAGTTTAAATATTTATGAGAGGAAAAAAACCATTACATTCTTCACATGTGGTTCAAATGAGAACAAATACAAGACAAAAGTATTTTGTCTTGAACATGACTTCTGCCAGGGTTGTAAACAAGAGTCATCAAGTTCCACAGAGTAAAAAGAACCAAAACAAAAAATGCTGTGATTAGACTCAGCAAAACAAGTCACAGCAAACATTGCCCACAGCAATACCTTATACTAATTAAATTACTTGTGTTTGAAATTAGTAGTAGTCTAAGTTTTGAATATGAAAACGTTTGCATTATTTCCTTTTTGAATCCTAAACTTCACCCACTTATTAAAAGGTCTAGTACAACATCTGTGGTTCAAAGGTTAAATAAAAGTAAAAATTTATATAGATGAAGAAACTGTGGAAACAGAAATTAGTCACTTGCATCCACTAAAGGTCGTAGTCAAAATGAACAATTTATGATATTAGAAGTCACAGTTCTTTAATGCCTTAGACACTAGAAGTTGGCATGCAACTTCAGCTGCCAAAACATTTCACTTCTTGCTAACTAGGGAGATGTCAACATCCCAAACAAACAAACAACGGATAAAGGAAATGACTGACAACAGGAGTATCTTCTTGTAAGCTGCTGCTAGTAAAAGGTACAGATCTTTATTTGCAATACAGCTCTGAAGAAAAATTAAAGTGGACAGCATCTGCCCCTTAAAAATCACTGAGATTTAGCAAGTTTGAAAGTTCACAGTGTTTAGTCTAGAGAATAAATACTATTTTTACCTAAATTCACCCAAAAAACTGTGATACTGCTCTAAATGATCAAAAGTAAAACCACATGTGTCATCATTTAAACTTCCTACTAAGTTTCAGGGTTTATGCAAGGAAGTAGGGAACTGAAAACACTGAACCCTGTTGGTTCCCTCTGCTGTGAGCCACAGAAATTCAGTACTGTCATAAAATTTAAAAAGCCCATTTATAAAAGGTCATTTTAATGATAAAAATTTTCAAAAACTGACTGTGCCACCAGAGTTCAACTGACTCCCACTTTGAATGAGGAAGAAATGAAAAAAACAGTGAATTCACTGACATCAGGCTCTGACAGCTGCTGGAGCTGCTGAGAGAGCTGTCTGAGAAATGAAGTACATTTAGGAAAATGTATTTTCCCAGCTTTTAAGTTCCCAAGTTAAAAATTAAACATTAACATAATATCAAGACAGCACTCATTTAAAAAAATAGACTTCCCGTAACTTTAAGAATGTTTATAATTCAACAATTAACAGACAAGTAAAAAAATTCGTACAATAGATTACTTTTTAGTAAAGACAGAAATCTTTCCTTTGGTAACAGCAATATGTTCCCTTATTCTTGTCAATATATACTCATTCTAAGGCCATTTAATCCAAATTAAACACCTGACAGATTCTATGACTTCAAAGAAGCCACTATGGACAGCCACACAGTAGAAGTGTGAATCATTATATTGAATGGAAACCACAGACACTACTGAACATTCTTATTAAGAATCTGTAGAGACTGAGCAGGTAATCTGACAGGCTGAAGGAATTGGTAACACCAGCCTCAAAGCCTTCTATTTCTAAGGTAATTATGTATCAATTTCTATGGAGTTGAATGATAAATGAGAAAAAAAATGACACCAGTAGCTCCTACCCTAAAGATAAATCATTTCCATCAGACCTCAGAGCACCAGTCAAATTCACTCAATATGGAGGGTGGTTTAGGGCTTTGCATGACAGGACAGACCCACCTTTCCAGAGACTTAGCAAGAAGACAGAATAAAACATACTCTTTTAAACTTTTTTTTTTTTAAGAGAAGGTCTTCAGGATATTAGTATTGAGATTTCACAGTGTATGGGTATTTGTGACAACAGAACACCCTCACATTTTGGTTGAGTCCAATTCCAATTCATTACCAGAAAATCTGACTCACATCCCACACATCCCACACTTCCACCCTTTGCCCACTATACAAGAGAATCCTAATAGTGAATCCTATTCACTATTTCATATTACTCTGTAAAATCTTACTAGTTTATCCTGAAAAGCAAACTACAGCTAGACAAAGGAAAGATGTGCTTTACTATCCATCTTTCCTCCTGACTAAGAGAGGCTTGATTTTTATTTTGTTTTAATAGGACACAAAGGAGCAAGAACAATCTGAACTTTGGAGAGAAAAGAAAGAATGGAATAAATACATTAATAATAATGAAGTGGGGAGGAGAAGGCATAAAAATCAAATACAAAGACTAAATTAAGAGTGATGGTGGGAGGAAAAAAACGACAGGAGAGAACAGGAGTGGCCTTGATGAAAACTATTCTCCACTGTTTTTCTTTTCTTCTTTAAGATTCAGGTGAAAAATGGTGTCCGTTCTACCTCCTTCAGCAACATTAGATTAGTACTAAACACAAGACATCATTTCAGTGATGAAACTTATTATATTCAGCACTTCTAATTATTTTCATGACAATTTCTATTCTGCAAAAACATGAAGAATAAGGAGAAACAGCATGGTGAGACAGAAACAGTACATGAAACTAAAAGAAAAAGTTACTTCAGGAACAGAAAATACAGGTGTATAGATGACGGTATAGAATACACTGTCATAACATTAAAAGCCACAAATAAAAATATAACTGAAATAGCTTAGAAAGTGTACCCTCATAGACTCAACTGCTGTTTGAGAAATTTCTGAAGGAAAAAAAAGGCAGAATAAAACCCCTATGGGAGATAAAAAAATCAGTTTGAGTTGTGCAAATAGAGTAAAAGAAGCTCAAATACTAAACCGAACTCATTTGTCCTTAAAGAGAAAATTACTTAGACCAAAAAATTTTGACTTCCAGAATAAACCAAGAGAATAATGGAAATGATAATAGTCTTATTGTTTTATTGAAATGAATGTGAGGAAAAAACCACCCACAGCCAGACAACAACTTCCATGAGACAAAGCAGAATCTCCTGAGAAGAAGAGAAGATAATTTACCTTCCCAAAGAGAGGCTGCAATCAGAGACAAATCGTGTTTTGGACCTCTGGAAACACCTCACCTAACACAGGAATTAATGGTTCAAAATGTTCCTCTGTCAGTAAATGCATTAGACCTCAATCCAACCTCCTGCACGGATCTCTCCCTTCACTACATCTTCTGTCTGGTTGCAGGAGCTGATCACAGTTCACAAAGTATCCTCCTCACTCCCATCATGGCAGATTCCTCCCTGTCCCTTCCCTAGAGCTTTGCCATAAACAGCTCTAGAAGACCCTAAGATTTAGAAGACCCTAAAATGCTGCTGGAGCACCAGTTCAGCAATCCTGGCTCCAGGAGTGCTCTTGCTTCTGCTCCAACAAAATACAGGTCAGCTCCTGTGCTCCATGACACACATAGTACCCCTTCATTTGTTTGTGTGCATTTTTAACCCTTCTACTTACTGGAAATGCTCCTGAAAAGGCCAGGTTTGGAAAACCTTTTACTAAACGGAGCCCTGAGATGCTGTTTGTGTTCTGCTCCTCCATGTCCTGCGAGCAGACAGGGCAGTGAGACATGTAGTCACTCTTTAATGTCTCAGGTGTAAATGTCAGGTGATGCTCTCCCAGGAGTAGGTGCTTGCAAAGCAGACTGGGGGGAGAGTGTACAAGAGGCTCTCAAAACAGAACCCATCTGATTAAACTAGCACCTAATTTATCAGCTTCAATGGTGTATGGTAGAGAAAGCCACCACTCTCAAACAGTGCAAACACCATTTTTTCAGCAAAAACAGCCATTATAACATATGGTTGAGTTAAAGTAAGTGGGAGGTGATTCACATCCATGTTCACCACAGCCCTTAGGGAAACATAAAAAAATCAAATACCATTTCTCCCCTTTTCATTGCAAACGCACACGAAGAATTCAACCAAGTAAATCTGCAAATACACATTTGGGAAAAAAAAGGTCAGAAATACTTGAGAATACACTGTTAAAAATAGGAACTATTATTTTTAGACTTACCTGATGCTTCCCTAAAGTTAGTGTTTTTTTCCTGCACATGCATTGTAGGTGCACACAGACACATGAAACATCAGTACATTTTGACAGAGAATAGAGAGAACATGGGTGTGAAAGCTCTCACCCGAGGAGGTGTTAAAGCTCTCAGCCCCCAACTCAGAGGGCACCTACAGTGCCAAGAAGTCACCCAGGTTAGCAAGAGGCCGAAGGAGGAGCGAGTGGTGAGCAGAGGTGTGGACAGACCGCGGCTGGGGTTGGTTAGTGTGAGCCCAGCGAGGCGGGCGCCGCGGAGGGCACTTACTGATGCTGCCACAGACCGCCATGCAGTATTCCTCCGAGTCAAAGTTGTTCCGGTTCCCGCCACAGCCGCCGTAAAAGAAGGGCGCGCACTTTCCTTCAGCCAGGTCAAAGTACCAGCGGGAGATCATGGCGCGGCACGGCCCGGTCTCGGCTTGCTCAGAGCACACCTCTATTCACAGGAGACCCGGAGGAACCAAGTTTAGCGTGGAAATAGCTATGTCTCAGCTTCTTCATTAGGTGTTTCTCTGTGTCCAGGAAAGGACATGCACCAAGGTGGTGCTTTGGAAGGAGATGCACCAAGGTGGTGTTGTGAGGAATAGGAAACCTTTCCCCAGGGATAATGAAGGTAAATTTTGAACTGACACAGGTTCCTGCCACAAAGTCTCCTTAGCCTGCCTACATGTTATGTTTCTAGCAAGTTTATCTGCACATTAAGAAGTGCTTGCCCTGAAAGAAATGTGGAATTTCATCTGCTTCCAGGCCAGAGGGGTACAACCACCAGCTGACTGGGGGTTTTCACAATAGCCCTGGGTGGATTCCTGTCCAAGCAGCTTACTTGGTACCTAAAAGCAAACATCTGGAAGTAGGAGATACATTTTGTCTTGTTCTTTTTTAGCTCCATAAACCCTCCCTGACCAAATTATACAAAACCAACCAACCAACCAACCAACCAAACAACTGTTAATACATTATAGTGGAAAACAAATTCACTTCAGACACCTATTTAAATGTAGCAAGTGATGAAGAAATTCCCTTTTGCAAGCCATCCAGCAAAGAAAGGGCTTTTAATTGAGTTTGAGGGCTCACATATAAAAAATTACTGCTGTAGCTTGAACCATCCATGGGAGGAAATCTCACCCCCAGTAAATATACCTACAGGAAGAAAATTAAAATAATTTATGCTTGTGAACTGCTACACAGTCTCTGCCTACATTCTGCAACACGGGGAAATCTGAGGGAAGAACCAAACCACACAAATTAAAGGAAGACAAAGCAAATTCTGCCTGCAATTTGGAGTTCAGCCAATTACACATGTAAACATATACCCTTTTAGCAATAATGTTCCAAACAGACAAAAACGGTTTTATCTTTCAACGTGCTGCACAAGTCATTTCAAATACACATAATATTAAACTAATAAACCCCTCATTTACTTTCATCCCACACACTACCTGGCAAACAAACTGCTACATTCAACTAGAGCCTTTTAAATTCTCTGCATAAATTTGAATTTTGTGGAAATCACATTCCTAAGGGTTGAAAGGTAAAAAAAAAATATCACTGCACTAGCACTGAAAATCCCCTGCATGTTCATCACCTCTCAAAATGTTGGCTGCAAAGAATCCTGCTTTTCAAGTGTCTCTCCTGGTCCATCAGCTCACTATCCTCAGAAGCACCACTGCTTACAAACAGGTTTTTATTGTCCAATTGTCACTAGCAAAACAACCTACATTTCCTTAAATATACAATACAGGTACAATTTTACATGCATTTAACTTATTCACATATTCGAACTATAAATAATGTCAAGAATCAATTTCAGGAAGCATACATTTAGTGTGAGAGAGATCCGAGAGTGTGCAACCATCAAGGATGTGCTAAAAATGCTGCACTTCTGTATGAAGACATTAGGGGGAAAAGAATACTGAGTTTTTTACTTGAAGAAAAAACAAAATAAGTATCATTAATTGCACGGCACATGAACTACAATTAATTGTATATTACCATATGATTAATTATAGATAATTTTTAGTATACAAGTAGTTCTCTTGATTTATTTTAAAACCAAATCCAGCCACGCCACCTAATTATACAGTCAAACTTTGACAAAAAGATAGCTTTGCACAGTCTTGGAAAAGCTGTCACATGTAAACTAAAAATTAATAGCGACTTCTGATATAAAACAGGCATGTATAATCAAGAGAATTTTTACTGACAGGAAATGTAATTTCTGAAAATACAAAGGTCTCAACAATTCAGCCTTTCTTATTTAATGCTGATTGTGGGCTAGCCTGTAGCCACACAGTAAGCCCCTTCTACGTTTCCCTCAAAATATTTGTTTTGCTATACAGATTGATTGGTTTTGCACTGTTTTCTGGTTGGAAGCTGCTTACAGATTTAATCTGAAATTTCCTATACGTACCTCTCCCACAGAAATAGCAACAGAGATTTGAATGTGCAAAAGCAAAGGTAATTGTCCATCAGATTGACACTGGAATTGTCTCACTGTCTCACTTATACACACAAAGATGCACTTGAACAAGTGCTCAGTAAACCACAGAGTAACTAACATATGGAAAAGAGCAAGCCAGAAGCTTTGAAGCCCACTATTGTGGCTGTTGACAGGCCCCCTGACTGACCTGTCATCCCATCAGGGGAGGGACATCCTTCCCTCCAGCCTGCACTGCCAACCCTACGGCCCTTGGTGAGACCTGCATGGTACTTGGGTCACCACAGAGAGAAATGTTCTATTGTCTTCTAATGTTTATAACCTAAATGGAGAATAAACAAGAGAGGGGGAAGTGCTCTGGTTTACTGTTTCATGACTGCTCTTTTTGAGGGAAGTGTGATGCCAGTTCAGTCTAGGAAACGTGTCACTGCGGTCATTCATCCCTGTCTGCCATTTTCTGTAGAGCTCAGAGTAGCATTCCTTCACCCCTGCTTTGGGGCAAAGGTACATTTTTAAACCAGCTTCTATTACTGGGCAATGGTCCCATCACTCCTGTTTGTGGGCCAGATACTCCTCCTGTGCCCCCCTATATCCATCACTTGTCCTTACAAGAAAAAGCCACTGCATTTGGTTCTCATCTGCAACACCTCAGCTGAGAAGATAGGGAAATGAAGTGCTGAGATGCGAATTTTAACAGGTTTTCTTGGGCTATTAATCCAAACACCGCTTCCCCTTCCTTGTGCTGCTGCCAAGTATAGCAATTAATGTCTACAGGAGGTGAACTATGGTATTTTAGCAGATATTAGGAGCAGGTAGGCAGCATGCACTGCTGTAGTGGGTGGGTTTAGCTAAATGATTCATCAAAAAATTAAAAGCTGTCTTTGCTTCATATTTTAATTCTGCTGCTGAAAACTGAGGCAAAGATGAGTTACTTTTTGCAAACATGCAATTCAGTTTTACTTGATACCACCAATAATTTGTATGCAGTACAGCATCAACAATGAGCTTTGCTTTGTTTAAGGAACTTACTCACTCTTCCTGTTACATACAGATAGAGGTATTATAAAAGAAAGGCCTTATGGAATCAGGCCTTGCTCTGCTGAATTACCAGCTGGCCTGTTACTTCTTCTAAGTGCAGCTAGCTAAGTTCCCATGTGAAGAAATCTTAAGAATAAGAATCCGTTCACATAAAAACCTATACTTATAGAAAAAAAAAAATTGCACCTGCAATAAACAAGAAATCTGTCCCCTGAGAATCAGATAAGAAGATAAGTAAACAATCCAAAATTAGGGAGATTTGATAGGCAGAATGCCAGTTACTAACCAATGAATCGAGTGGCAAGAAGACTACTAGCCATTTGGAGTAAAAACATGAGGTCTGTGAAAACTGTATAAAAATGAGTTATGTGAATAAAGAATAGGCTTTTCTGCATAAAGAAACTGAGTCCCATCTGCTTACTAATGCAATGCTTCCCCCTCCAAAGACAAACTTTTGCCTTTAGCTTCAAGAAATTGGATACAATTAAAGAGGACAAGCCTTTGCAACAACTCAGGTTCATGAACAGTTCTTTTAGAGAGTTTTCAAACCATTCTACTCCAATAGTCAAATTTCTGTCATCCTGTGTTCTAAACCACAGATGTCAATATTTCTGTTCTCCAAAACCTTAGACATGAGAAATTACTTTCGAGATAATCAGGAAAATGTAAGTCAACTTTCCCCATTCCAAGCTTCTTGTACTTATTCCAGCATGTCAGGGCAAACCCAGTTGTTTCTAACCAAGCAAGCACCACTCCCTGAAGGACAGGGCTATGGCAAAGCTTGTTGATTTCCTTTTAAATTAAATAGTTGAATACTGAAAATGAACCAGTTATATTAAACATTGGCACAGACTGTCTTATTTTTTCTTTGAAAAGCACAGACTTCAGCACCCTAGGAAATACAGTCTTTAAGTATGTGGACATTGATTTATACTGACTTTGTACAAAGTACTTCCATAAGCACTCATTTACCAAAATGCTGTAAGTAGAGCTCATTAGAATTTATGTGCAAACATCTTAGATATTTTTGATTATTACTTTTTACAGAGGGAAATATAAAATATGGTTCTGAATGTCAGTTTAAAATTTTCATTACCATTTATTTCTACTGCTACTTGAAGAAAACCAATTTCAAATCAAAGTGAAATTATAATTTCTGTATTTCAAAATCTAACTCCATGCTTTTTTTTCCCTTATGGGACTTAAATTCTTAACAACATTTTCAATTGAGAAAATGGAAATAAAACATGGACTTCTAACAGGGAGAATAATTAAAGCTACATTTACATATTTCTATTACTGTAAATATCAAGTTTATTCAATATTTTTTCAGGATTTGAATTTATTTACATCATCATGAGAACTAAGCTTATTTAATACTGGCAGTCAGCCCCAAATCTTAAATCGGAAATTAAATTTGAAGAGATCTAAGAAAAAAGGGACCAACAGGAGGAGTTAGATTACTAACTCTGACCTGTCTTGGAAGTTGGTTTCCCATGTCTAGTTTACACCTCTGAGAAACCTATTTACCTTAATGCTACAGAAGAAGGGTACCATTATGCTGACTTATAAATACTGCAAGGTCTTGATAAATATAAATATAACCATGGTAATGGAAAATATATTGTATTGACGAGCCTTTCTGTACTACCAGCCCTGCAAGTTTGAAGCTGATATAATCAAATACACACAACAAAATCATACTGAGGGTCTGAATGAGCCCATTAGCACTGGTGTGTGTTCGCTGTCCATTCAAACTGTGTCCTGAACACCTCTTAAATGAGGACCTCAAACCGTTGTTTAAGTGTATGGGACCAAATCTTTTATTTTACCACTTATATCTCGCTAAAGAACAGAGTAAGTAACCGATAAATTCAAGAGAGGCCAATAAAGTAAACCTCTGAAATGTATATCATGAGGTATATGCTCCCCTTCTTCAGGCATTAGTATATAAAACATCACAATTGGAGTAATTTTGGCTCTCATATCTTCAGGAATTGAGCTATAGTTTGAAGATATTAATATATATGCCCCTATATTAGTTCTTTGTTTTTCAAACTAGCTGAGAAAAACTAGGCAAGAGCAAATGCACAGTTTTCCTTTCAGTTGTACTCTTTGTGTTCTAAAAAGGCACAATTGTTTTTACTCAATGAATCAATCAAAAGGGAATATGTGAAGATAATTTCACTGAAACAAAACTTCCTCATTCTGAATATATGGTTGGAAGAGGCAACCAAATTTTAATTTGCGTATTCAAAGACAAGAGCTAATTTCAGAAGAGGCTTTTGGAATTAGGAGAAGACAGCTGTGAAGCTGGCACATGCACTGGGCCTAAAGTTGGTGCACAAGCCACACAATTGCTAAAATGCTTTTTTACAGAGAGAAGTTAAAAAAACCAAATTATGACTTCTCAATGCAATACTGAGGACAGTTCCTCTAAAGCTGTTAAATACCCTTAATTGTAATTTCCATCCTGTGTAATCAAGATGAAATTCTCTCTATAATGTTTATTCTTAAGCTACTGCAAGGGCATATTTAGAATATTAAAAAAAATTAATGGTATACTTGGCTAGAATACAAAGCCTTATAGTTCTGAAGCGGAACAAATATGTGAAAATATATTTTTTATTTCTTGTGCACAACAGAACTATATTTGGAACTAAAGTGCCATAAAGTTACCACTGATGGCCAGAAAGCAAACAAAAAACCCAGCCTGACTTTAAATCTAGGCTAATACAGTTTAATGAATTTATGTGTTTTAGAAAAGGTAATCTTTCCACATAACATCACAATTCTGCTAACATGGCATGACAGTGGGTATTAGGATTAGCTTGGAAGTGCATTCCAGTCTTTTTACACAGCAAAATCTTCAGAAAAAAACCCCTGCAATTAGTTACTGCTTCAGTATAATAATATGACATCTTCTCTAGGGAAACAGATTCTTGGTAATTTTTTCTGGCAGGATATATTTCAAATGAAACTACTCTCCATCTTCCAATTTACATAAAATAACACTATTAGTGTATTTAGTATTTCAGTACTTTTGCCCTCGACCCAAAAAGGTAGTACTGTATTGATCTTGATCAACAAGATCAACAGATTACAAAAAATATTTTCTCCAATTACAACATATAATAAAGTATTATATTATGGGAGAATAGCTGTGCTTTAAATTAAAATGTCTAATTAAAAGCAATAAAATGCAAATCCATTAAGTTAATTTTATCAGCTCTCATTCCTAAATTACATTAGATGATCATTCTGAATGAAGATCTCATAGCAAAAAACCCCAGTGGATTTATATGAATGTGTACTATTTATACAGCAACCAATCATGTTTTCTTGACATGAAATGCAATCACACATCATCCCTCTCCAAATAAAGCACACTGCATAGCCTTGAAGGCAAGGAAGAAGAGCAGGGAACTACTACTGCACTACAAAGATGATAACTTTTCGAAGATGAAAAGTTGCTCTGGTAAGCTGTGGATGCCCCATCCCTCAGTGTTCAAGGGCAGGATGGGCAAGCCTTGGAGCAACCTGGTCTAGAGTGAGGCATCTCTGCCCATGGCAGGGGGCTGGAACTGGATTCCAAATATTTAAGGTTCTTTCTAAACCAGGCCATTCTATGATTCTGTAAAAGTGGGGCAAAACTATGGAGTGTGGAAAAAAAAACCCAACCCAGTTAATGTAGCATACACTACTAATATTGTCACCAAATTCCCAGCTGACAGGTCTGGCAATCAGGGTTAATCTCTCTTGATTTACAATATATAGGAGGAGTCACTGAATGGATTTTAAGTCTTTCAGTTAAAAATCTTCAGCAGAAAACCACTCATGATGGATCAATGACACTAAGACCTACCATACCAACATCAGGCCACTTTCCTCTTGCTAGGAAACTGGCATATGGTCTCTCACTTGTAACTCCAGACAGTAAATACAGTCAAAATGTCACACGAAGCAGCACTACTCAGATTGTTTCCTAACTACCTAAAGAAATCCAGCTGAACTAGAGAAAGCAAAACCAACTCATAAAGGGCAATATTACACTGCTGGAGGATGCAGATGAGGCTTATGCTGCTGATTCCCCCACGTCTGTTGGCAGGTGTGCAGAGAAGCTGCCGCATGTTTTGATCCAGGCTGCTGGGCTGACCCCACTGCTCTTCTGTAAAGGGATCTGACTGAATATGATGACAGGCCTTTGATGCTGTCTCCCCACAGCACACTCCTGGAAAAGCTGGCAGCCCAGGGCTTGGACAGGAGCACTGTGTGCTGGGTTAGGAACTGGCTGGATGGCCGGGCCCAGAGAGTGCTGGTGAACGGTGCCACATCCAGCTGGGGGCAGCCAGCAGGGGTGTCCCTCAGGGCTCTGTGCTGGGACCAGCTCTGTTCAATATCTTTATTGATGACGAGGGGATTGTGTCTTTCATTAGTAAATGTGCTGATGACACTAAGCTGGGAGTGTGTGTCAATCTGTTGGAAGGAAGGAGGGCTCTGCAGAGAGACCTGGATCAGTTGGATGGATGGGCAGAGTCCAATGGGATGAAGTTCAGTAAGTGCCAAGTCCTGCATTTTGGCCACAATAACCCCCTGCAGCATTACAGGCTGGGGACAGAGTGGCTGGACAGTGCCCAGGCAGAAAGGGACCTGGGGGCACTGGCTGACATGAACATGAGCCAGCAGTGTGCCCTGGTGTCCAAGAAGGCCAATGGCTCCTGGCCAGTGTCAGGAACAGTGTGGCCAGCAGGAGCAGGGAGGTCATCCTTCCCCTGCCCTTGGCACTGGTGGGGACACACCCTGAGTGCTGTGTCCAGTTCTGGCCCCTCAGTTTGGGAAGGACCTTGAGATGCTTGAGCGCATCCAGAGGAGGCAACGAGGCTGGTGAGGGGCTGGGAACACAAACCCTGTGAGGAGGGACTGAGGGAGCTGGGGGTGTTCAGCCTGGAGAAAAGGAGACTCAGGAGTGACCTTATCACTCTCTACAACTTCCTGAAAGGTGGCTGCAGTTGGGGGGGTGTTGGTCTCTTTTGCCAGGCAACAACTGACAGAATGAGAGGTCACAGTCTTTAGCTGAGCTAAGGGAAATTTAGGCTGGATGATAGGAAAAAGTTTTTTATGGGAAGAGTGATAAAGTATTGGAATGACCTGCCTGGGGAGGTGGTGGAGTCACCATCCCTGGATGTGTTTAAAAAAAGACTGGATGTGGAACTTGGTGCCATGGTTTAGTTGAGGTGTTAGGGCATGGGTTGGACTCGATGATCTTGAAGGTCTCTTCCAACCTTGTGATTCTGTGATTCTGATGGGAAGCACTAAGCCAAAACTGCTTATTCTTTGTTGTATGCCAAGAGAGATTGGTGTATGCCAAGACTGATTTTTCTTGTCACCTCCAGTGTCCTTCTGCTGTCCTGTGCAGAAGGACAGCAGAAACAAACACCCAAACAACTGCACATGATGGGGGAAGCAGTGCTCCTGCTTGCCTCCATCACATGCTAGAAAAATCACCGGGAACCTGGATCCTCGGGAGCAGCTCTGCGACACCCGTAACACCATGGCAATGACTGCAGAAATTAAACCACTCCCTTACCTAAATCCGGGCCATCAGAGTCACCTTCCTTGCTCCACATAGAGACAAAAATCAGGAGCAGGGCTTCATAAATGAGCCATATTTTCTTCATCACAAATTCAATGCTAACCTCTCCCCATGACCAGAGGTGAAAAATGTGTATTTCACACTAATTTCACCATCTGAATCCCTGTAACCTCAGACCCACAATCGTCCGGATTTAACATCTGAAGCCCAGCAAGAGCATACCCAAAAGTTTAAACTGGGTCTGCTGCTATACACCATATGAATTCAGAGTAAAGATCATCTCTCACAAAAGGTAGGAAAGTGAATAGTGGCAAATACTGCCCTATGGAAAGTTTATTAATATTTTTGAATAAACACATAGAAATGTGGTTGCTGCAGAATGAAAATACTATCCTCCTGCCAATGGACCTTTTTCATTCTCTAGGAAAGATTAATTTCCTTTTCACTGAAAATAAGTTTGTAAGTGGTTCTATTATTACTATTTTGGTCACAATTCATTAAAATATGCACAGAAATAAAACTGCCTGAAAAATTGATTCTACAATAGCTCAAGTATCTTTAAAGTATAAAACTGCATTTACGCTTTTTAATTATTTATGGCTGATGGCAGCCATTCCACTGAATTGGAAGAGAAAGGGCTCAGTACCAGCCCACAATTAGATCCTAAATTATGGCTTTACAACAGTTGTCCATTTGAAAAGCAGCTCCTCTTAAACTGTGTTCTTTAAAGCTAAAGACATAATATTAGTTACAGCTTCATAAAACTGGGTGTAAAGGGCTGTGAAGAACATCCTAGGATGTTTTATAACTAGTGCTTGGGCAAGGCAGCCTGGAACAGAGCTCATTCCACATCAATGAAGCTCTGACACTTCAATCCTTTTAGAGAGGCTTTCAGGGTATCTCCATAGTAAAGACCACTTTTTAATACATAAGTTCTCAACAAGGTCCCTCTGCCTCTTTCATTTACAATGACACTGCCATTTACAATGACACTTGCATCAGCAAGATGGCTCACCACACAAGTTCCTATGCTGGATCTGCTGCCTGCACCAGGAGGACAGGGACCCTGTAGGAAGCTTTCTCTTGTGTGTAGGAAGGGAAGCAAAAGCAAGAATCAAGGCTATGTCATTTGGACACTTTTACTTGAATAAATAAGCAAGCACAGATAGCACACACTCTCCAGGACAGTCCCTACACCATGTGTGCCCCAGCAAGGCTGAAGGTCAGGAAGCCCAAAGGCTTCTGGCAGAACTGTGCTGAAAACTTGTATTGGTAACAGATTGTCCTCATCACACTTGAACCAATGCATATTTTCCTCACAGTCACACAAGGTGGGAAATATTAGACTTGGGAAAAACAACATGTGATCATTTCATGATCAGCAAATATATACATTTCTAAAGGGCTTCTGAAAGGTTGTTTCAATAGCTTACCTCATCTTTTATATGTTATGTTTTATATTCAGGTGATTGTATGCTACTTTCCTGAAAGCTATAAATCTTAACCTCTTTGAAACATCACCCTCAGTAAAGAAACATTTCTACCAAATTTGTCCTCATTTCCACTCATCCCAAATCTCATTAAAGTCAAGTGTACTTTTTCTTTTTTCTTTCCCTTCAATATTCATTTACCAGTGAGAACACGGCATTTTATCCCCAGGGGGTAAAAGCTCACATATGGAAATATGTTTAATTGGTTTAAAGATATAAACTCCTCCTACCCCCTCCTCACTGAAAGGGCTCTCCAACAACTGAGCAAAACACTCAATAGCTATATAAGACAGAAACACACAAGACCAACTTGCCAGCCTTAGAAAGAAACATTTGCTGGTGATTTTAGCAAAGCTTTAGTGCTCCATGTAGACTGAACAGAGAAATATAAGCAAGTAACTCTGCTTTTCCCAAAGCATCCCCTGGGGATGCTTCTGTATCCTGGTGTGATAAACTGCAGCCAGCACACTCTCCTCTGACAAACACTGGAACCAAGGCTCAAGAGGAAGGGCCACTGCCACATGCAAAATGTGGGACTCCAATCCACTGGAGTCCCAAGAATACCCAGAGGCAGGGGATAGGGAAGCATGGGGAGACAGGCCAGATATTTTCTTACTCATTTCACAATAGCCCCAATTTCTATCATTTTCCCTCTGCCTCCTGCATTTCACAACTCCTTTCTTTTCAAATGTAGTCTTTAATCTCATTTTTAATACCATCTGCAGCATTTATCAGCAAAGATGTAAGCATTGTAGAAGAATTGGGATCTATTTGACTTAGATTTACACCACACTGAACTGCATTATTAAAATAGAAAAATAAGGATAATTAATTCCAATATGCATTGTAGGAGAAATGAGGCATTTTAAAAAACTATGTTGCTATGCTGACCATGAACTAGTGTAAAACTCAAATGTTAATATGCCTCTGTTAAGATTTTAAAATGCCTCTGTTAAGAACTAAAACATATAACGAGAATTCAATTTTAGAAAAGAAGAGCTCTTTCTCACTCCATGTATTCTATTTTTTCCTATTTCTTTCTTCCCCACACATTAAAACTCATTAGTTTAGGTTCATTTTTCTGCATAGTTATTTTAAATTTGTCTAACTTTACTGAATTACTAATTCATGGAGAAACATAACAAACAAGTATCTAACAGAATCACACAAAATGACCCATCACTGATGTTAATATGAGGGACCAAACCAGCTCATGATACCTCCTGCTTGGAACTGATACTTCATATCCTTCTGAAACTCATGTGCACGATAAATCATACACACTTTCCTGTCCTATTTGCTACATAGGACAGTTGAATTTTATTTAATGCTACTTTAAAATAAAATCAACTCTTCTGTTTCTGAACAAGAAATGTTGTGAACAACACACACAACAAACACAATTCAAGGACAGACATCCCTGTAGCATCTGCGCACCAGGAGGACTGGAGGTCAGAAAATCCAAAGGGTTGTGGCAGAACTAACCCCACAGAAAATTTGTAATGGGAAAGGGAAAGGTGAGGGGATTAAACACGTAAATTACAGGAGCCAAAAAGCACAACAACACTGCAGCTTTGGGTATTTTGCTGTTTGGAACATTTTTTTGTTGTAAAGTGCAAATATGCAAAGCAGCCCCAAGCCTGATGAACTTACCTCTGACAACCTCTTCCACAGACTCTGTAGTTGTGGTGGTAGTGGTTGCAATACTGGTAGTTCTTTCAGTTGCCTCCTCATACTCTTCTCCCGTCTCTTCAATTTCATCGCCATCATCATCGTCGTCATCAGCATCTTCATCTTCCACAACAGTTAGCTCCTCATCTTCCTCTGCTTGTTCTTCTGCTGCCTTATCATCGCTAAATTAAAAAAATTATCACATGTGTCAGCAACAAAATTACTTCAAGGTCATATGAGAGAACATTTTATTTGAAATCTCTGTAAGGAAAACAGTTACCCGTTTCTTAATCTCCCTCCCTTCCCTTTAAATAGAAAAGAAAAAACCTGGGACTCTGGAATGTCCCAAAAAGTAAGAAATACTTAAGAAATGTCTGAAGAAAAAAAAAAAAGGCCAACATTAGCATCCCATATTTTGATAGCTGAATAATACTGTAAACATGCTCACTCCATTATACCATCAACCAAATTTTATTTTGAAAGATCAACTTTGCACAAAATGCACTCAGTTGATGTGAAAGAAGCAAGAAAGTTCTTAGTTCCTCAGGAACTTTTCTTCCTCTCTCAGGAGACAGCTTATCTAGAGTTTCCCTGCATGCCTTTCATGAGGGCTACCAAGTGTTGAACTGACCTCGAATTACTGACTGCAGAGTTTCTCCTTCTGCTGTTACAAGTGCTATGTGAAAGGAAAGGACACTTCCACAGGACAACAGGAGGAAATACTGAAGTTGACTAGCCAATGCATTTGGTGGATTAAACGTCAAGAATCTTCTGGGATAATTTTTAGTTCTGTTCTGAGTGATACAGACAAACAGGTCAAAAAACATATGTTCAGCTACTGCTACTGTTGCCTTCAAAATATTTCTTGAACTTAACGCTCTGTTGTCACAAGGTTTCAGGTTTGTTTCTGATCTTCTACTTGAAATTTACTACTAATGAATAAATGATCTTTAAATAGGTAAATACGTAGTGACTTTCTGTCAACTTCGAGCACAAGTGGGTGTGAATCTTTCTCATGGCATCACATATGGTTGAACAGCCTTCTAGGTGAAGTTAACAACTTCTCCAACTCATTTCAGAGACCAAGCCTTTAATATTTCATTTTATATTATGCTGCCTACTACAACTTTGAAAGCGACCTTGGCAAAACAGAAGACAGTATGATTCCTTTTTAACAGGGCATTAAGAAGTTAAAACATGCTGATAAAGTTTTCATATGCCACAAACCTGACTCTACTAGGAGTTAAGCCTCTATACAAACAAAAATGATTTCCCTGTTTCCTTCTCCCCAAAATACCTGGCCTCCAGAAACACAAGAGAGACTTCAGATAATACTGCAGCATTCCCCTGGGGAAAATCCAGGTATGTTTTATGAATAGATGTGGTTAAAGCCACCTTGCAGAAGAGTCTGCATAAAAGATGACTTGTTTCCATTTACACAGGAGAAAAAGTTAAAAATGGCCACAAACCCACTTGGTTCCTCTTTAAATTTTTCTTGATTTCTAAAAACTGGCTTGGAAATTTCACCATCTCCACTGTATCATTCATCTGCAATGACATCATTGTGTGGAAGAATACGGCAATGGAAGTATTTGAGAAAGGAGACAGGATCATCCAGATTCTGCTGGAAGCCAGCTTTACCATTGAGAAGAGCAAAGTCAGGGGACCTGCTGCAAGATCCAGCTCCTGGGAGTAAAGTGGCAAGATGGATGGCGTCAGATTCCCACTGAAGTTATCAACAGGATCACCACAATGTCTCCACCAACCAGCAAGAAGGAAACACAAGCTTTCCTAGGCACCATAGGTTTTTCAGGAATGCACATTCCTGCGTATGGCCAAATCGTGAGCCCTCTCAACCTGGTTACCCACAAGAGGAATGATTTCCACTGGGGCCCTGAGCAGCAACAAGCCTTCGCCAAGGTGAAGCAAGAGATCGTTCATGCAGCTGCCCTTGGCCCAGTCAGGACAGGACCAGAGGTGAGGAATGTGCTTTACTCTGCAGCCAGGAACATGGCTGGTCCTGGAACCTTTGGCAGCAGGTGCCTGGGGAGACTCGAGGCTGACCACTGGGATTCTGGAGCTGAAGGTACAGAGGGTCCAAAGCCAACGACACTCCCACAGAGAAGGAAATCTTGGCTGCCTATGAAGGAGTTCAAGCTGCCTCGGAGGTGACTGGCACAGAAGCACAACTCCTCCTGGGATCCCAACTACTGGTGCTGGGGTGGATGTTTATAGGAAAGGTGCCCTCTACCCACCATGCCACATGGAGCAAATGGATTGCTCTTATCACTCAGCACTCCCATGTTAAAAACCCAAATTGCCCTGGGGTTTTGGAAATAATTACACACTGGCTGGAAGGTGAAAACGTTGGTCTTACTGATAAAGAAGAGCAGAAACAAGTGACACATGCTGAAAAAGCTCTACCAACTACTGTACAACCAACTACCAGCAGAAGAAAAACTCTTTTCCCTGACAGTTCCTGTTTCATCCTAGGGATGAACCAGAAGTGAAGAGCAGCCATATGGAGCCCCACACAACAGGTTGCACAAGCTACTGAAGGAGAGGGTGGATCAAGTCAACTTGCTGAACTCAAAGCTGTTCAGTTGGCCCTGGACATTGCTTAAAGAAAGTGGCCAAAGCTCTACCTTTATACCGATCCATGGATGGTAGCCAATGCTCTGTGGGGCTGCCTGGAAAGGTGGAAAAAAGCCACTACTGGCAGCATAGAAGAAAACCAATCTGGGCTGCTGATGAGTAAGAAGACATTGCCACTTGGATAGAGACTTACCACATTATTCACCTGCCACCTGTGAAAGTCTGTCATGTAGATGCCCATGTCCCCAGGAGTTGGGCTAATAAAGAATATTGAAATGACAAGCAGACAGACCAGGCTGTGAAAATAAAGGTGTCAAAGATAGATTTAGATTTGCAACACAAAGAAGAATTATTCCTAGCTTGATGGGCCCACGATGCCTCAGATCATCAGGGCAGAAATGTAATGAAATAAGTAGGCATGAGAGGGAAGAGAAGATCTAACCATAGACAATATTTCTTAGGTTATCCATGACTGTAAGACATGTGCTGCGATCAAGCAGGCCAAGCAGGTAAAACCTCTATGGTATGGTGGGCAGTGGTCCAAATGTAAGTATAGGAAGGCCTTGCAGATTGACTATATCACACTGCCTGAAACTTGCCAAAGGAAGCGCTGTGTGCTCACAATAGCAGAAACCACCGCTGGAGGGTTGGAAACCTACCCTGTGCCTCATGCCACTGTCTGGAGCACCATCCTGGGCCTTAAAAAGCAAATCCTTTGGAAGCATGGTACCCCTGAGAGAACTGAGTCTGACAACAGGACTTATATCAAGAATAGCCTTATAAACACCTAGAGAACATAGCATTATGTGGGTGTATCCTATTCCATGTCATGCACCAGTGGCTGGGAAAGTTGAACAATGAAATGAACTTATTAAAACCATCTTGAAGGCACTGAGTAAGAGGAGCCTCAAGGACTGGGAAATTAATTTAGCAAAGGCCACATGGTCAGTGAACACCTGAAGTTCCAACAACCAAGCAGGCCCTGTCCAATCTGTGCCCTTGCAAACAACAGATGGAGATAAAGTTCCAATGGTACACAAGGAGTACACTGAAAACAACTGTTTGGGTTAATTCTGCCTCCAGCAAGGACAATCCCATCCATGGAGCTGTCTTTGCTCATGGACCAGGTTGCACCTGGTGGGTGATGCAAAAGAATGGAGGGACCTGATGCATATCTTAAGAGGACCTTATTTTAAAGGTACTACCCATGACACTGTGCCTGTATCCATATCTGCTTATAGATACGTATACAACTAAGGTAGTGCACGTATGTATATAATTTGAAAGTTTAAATTTAATGTACCATGTTGGTACAGGAAAAAATTTGGGGTGGATAATGTTGAGGGGTTAGGTTTCTTTCCTTCTGTTGCTTTTTAAGTATAGATTTTTTCCTACAAATTGCTAAGAAACGCTAACAACAGAGTACTTAAAAAAAAACCAAAAAAAAAAAGAAGTGGCCTAACTTGGGAGAAGGCATCCGATGGCACTTCTCTTATCTGAGAGTTTCTCTCTGAGAGACAGAAGATGGGGCTAAGACAACTGCTACTTCTCGCTCTTGGCTTCAGAGGAGGATGGTTGGAGCTGCTGCTTGAAAAAGCAATTGCTGCTGCGGCCAGAGCCCAGCCTGGAGCTGGTTCTTCTGCCGTGGGGTGAGCTTCTACTCGTGAGAGCAGCCACTGAGACCTTATTATCACCTTCCTCACTAAAAGAGGGACCTATCACCATCTGCTCAGGTGCCTGTGATCCTGAGCTCGCCTCTCCCTGCCCGGCTGGGAGCCTGGCTGCCACCACCACACCCCTGCTGCTTCCTCAGCACTGCTCTGACTTTGATGCTGGTGTGTAGCCCCCCACCCCCTGCCTGACATCCTGCCGGCCCAGCTTGCTGCTTCTGAGTGTCCTGCTGAGGCACCGGCATCAGCTGCCCCAGGGAGTTGATGAAGCTCTTCCACAGCAGCCGCAGGGGAATCACCGCACCCGCCCTGCCCACCGGGAGCCAGCAGCACCCCTGCCAGCTCTGACCATCACTGCGCCAAAGAGCAAAGTGACTGCAGCTGAGAAGGCTGCTGCTGGGTTTCTGGTTCTGTTTGTTGTTAATGCTGTGGTTGTTATTGTTGTTTATTTGCTTTATTATACATACTAAAAAAACCCTGCTATTCCTATTCTCATATCTTTTCCTGAGAGCCTCCTTAATTTCAAAAATTCGGAGAGAAGGGGTTTACATTTTCCATTTCAAGGGAGGCTCCTGCCTTCCTTAGCAGATACCTGCCTTTCAAACCAAGACAACAGAGAAAACCTGGAAGTTTCCAGCTTGGCCATCACTCCTAAAGACGTTCAGTTTTGGACATCAAGGACACCAAGGCTTCCAGCTAGTTCCCACACACAGGCAGGAGGGCCACCAGGCTGTGCTGAGTTGCAAGAGCAGCCAGAGCTTGCAGGTCACTTGACTGAGCTGTAGCTATTCAGGGAGAGGGCTGCAGTTATACTGAAAGGCAGCACCTACATCTGACTGTCCCCCAGGCAGACTTCAAGGTAAATTTTAATTAAAGGTGATGATAGCAACAAGGAGCTCCACTGTTTAAAAATGCTTGTGACCTCTTTGTCAGAGTTAAAAACTATTTCAGGATGAGCATGACAAGACAATTTCAAAAGCACATGTGGATTCTGCCTCTTGGCCTCATGAATAAAATGGGTACATGTATCACCAAAATGTACCCTCCCACCTTCCTCCAAGTACTGCCAACAAGTCACATTCTTTTACATCCAGACCCAGGTGGTGGTCAGATATTGGGTGGGAAGGACACCCAACTATGAGGCACTGCAGCCCAAGCTACCTCCACATCCCCTCTAATAGTGTGGCTACAACATGCAGCTGAACTTTTCTTCCCCTTGTGGAGAAGAAAACACCCTTGACAAAGCAAAAAAAAAAAAAAAAAAAAAAAAAAAAAATATATATATATATATATATATATATATATATATATATATATATATATATATATATATACACACAGTGCCTCAGGGACAACTGTTGGAGGCGAAAACACAACAGTCTGAAAAAGGGCATTTATTAACTGAATGGCTGCAATGTGCTTCCCCTACACACTGAGAACCACAAATGCAAGTATTTTAAAATTTTAATCTGATAGCTTGGGATATAAAATCTCAAAACAGATCACCCACATTTGCTGGATTCTGCTCTGTCATAGTTTTGAGAAACAAGAATATAATCATCTGCTTTTCAGCTTGTCACCTCCACCTCAAACATGTCACCTTCACTCCTTCACTTTGACTTGGGAACCCATGTGAGGTGACAAATGTAGACTTGAGTAAGCACTTTAAACAGATGTGCTTTAATAGCAGAGAATATTGGCAATTTAGCATTAGCAAAGTGTTCTCCTACCTTACACTTCCTTTCTCCTTCACAATCAGTTTAAGACTAAGGCATATATGTATCAATAGCCACACAAACATATGCTCAGATATGAATAAATATACACACACAAAATATTTTAATTATCACATACTGCCATGTAAGATTTTTTAAAAATATATACATATATATAACTAAAATTCAAGAGTATTTCTAGCTGCAATACACACAGCTTAAATGTACTTGGCTTAAGAGGCAGCAAGAAATGGGTGAGTCATTCTAAAAGAACTACCAATTACTTGGCTCTTCATCTGCAGATGAAGGACAAGTGCCCCATAGAAGGGCACTTTCATTTTCCTTTTGCAAGCACTTCTGAGGGAGGGGAGGGTAAAAAGAAATCAGTATTCGCTTGGAATTTCAGAAATGGATTGAAACTCAATTACAGCTCCCATTCCTAGAGAAGACAAAGTTCATGAAATTATTCTTGAACTCATCTCTTCAGATATTAAACTGCCTTATGAGGAAGAAAACTGACTACAATAGTAAATTAAAATGTTCAGTGAAAAACACAAAGAAGACAGAAATACAGCAGATATCTGTCTTACAAACAAGTACTCTATACCCCTGTAAGCTCTTTTATTTAAAATATTTTGGCATCTTTGATCTTGTATGTATAAGACATGTACTTTATATATAGGTGTATAAATATAATAAATATGTTACCTATATATTTAATAGATATTTAAGATAGATGGATAGATCTTTCTTGTGTGAATATATTTTTATATAATGAAAAAACCAAACATTTCCATGAGAACAAAGTCTGCACTCATTTCTTAGGATAAGAGAACATTTAAACACCCAATCAAAATCTAAATTAAATATACAGAAATGACACAGCAAAAGCCCAAAAGCAGCTTTACAAATCCTACTGAAAGGGTTATAAATTGTGACACTGACAGTTGTTAGGACTACAAATCAGAAGAAAGTCCAAAGATATCAATATGGAATATGCAAAGTTCTTTGATGTAGGCTTTTGCACCAAACAGTCTGACCATTAACTCCTGTTTATGACAGAAAATTGGAAATTACCATTGGGAAGTATTTATTTTAAACTTATTCCATTATTCACAAAGGACTCTACCTTGCAGCACTTACCAATGCTTTGTCAGGAAAGATTTAGTTGCCCACCATTATATATGTTCTCATTATTCTAGGTCTTAATGACACCTAGAATTGCATCAAATTACAGCAATTCAGTCTCTGTCCTTCATCTCTGCACTGTTCTTTGAATTGTTTCCATCTAAATTATTAGCAAGTCCAAACATAACACAATTCAGACCTATAAACTTTCTGCATTATTCACATAATTTGGTCCCCATTTATTTTCTGGTTATTTCTTGAAACCACTTGCAATCAGCCCCATGTTTAAGATTTTGTGCATTATTTATACAAAAAAGAAGTAGAAGCACTGCACTAGCACAGTGTAAAGTGATGAAAGCCTGGGGAGCACAAACAGAATTTGAACATTGATCTTAGTTTATGAAGAAAGCCATCTTTGCAAGTTGCTGACATCCAGTTGCAAGGACATGACTTGTGGTACTCTGCTCTTCCAATTGCTGTCTGACATGCTCAGGAGAGTGATATGAAAAGGCTTTAACAGCATTAGACCACTCAGTTACCACTGAGTGTTACAACAGAGTTATAACCCATGTCTGGCTCAAAATTAACCTATGTGCACAGGGCATGGGAAGGGTAAGGACAGGGATGGTATCCTCTCACCCATCACTGCCTTGCAAAGGACACCTCCAGGTTCCTTCTCAACAGCAGCAAATTAACAAATCTGTCAAAGGCTAGATACTAAAGCACATTTTCTTTTAGATCATGTTTAGAAACTAATTGTCAGCAGAAAAATGTTCTTATATCAATAACAACATATAATATAATATATAATTAGCACACAGCTAATGCCTATTATGAATGAAGACATTTCAAGAACTCCACTGGTTACGTTGGCTGATAGCTGCTGCAGTACCCCAGACTGCACGTGAAGCATCTTAGGAGTACTCCATTTGTCATTTATTTGTCAAAAAATATGAATTTAGGCATTTTTGTTATAAATATGGCAATAATTCTCGCAGAAGAAATTATAAAGGCACTAAAAAGTGTGCCTTAAAAATGTATCTTTTAACAGTAACCTTTACTGTAGAAAGCTAAAAATAAAAAGAACACCGACGTTTTCAACCACTGTAAATGCAAGTTCATGTATAAGGTGCAAAGACTCCTCTATGCCAAGGTCTTTTAGACAGATTTTTGGCATCTTAATAACAAGTTGAAGGGTACAAAGTCACTGTACCTTCCATCTGCATAGTCTGCATCTGCACCTCCCCACCAGACATCTGAATCATCATCTTCAGCATCAGCTGAATCAAGATTGTCACTTTCCTCTGCTACGGAGCAGCAGACAAACTCCACACCACGAAACTTGTCAATTCCACAGGGCAGCAGCATGCCATAGTCGTGCAGATTCATGCTCTTCTCACTACAGGACTGCAGAAAAGAGGGGGAAAAAAACCAGCAACAATATTAGCACGGAGGAAAAAATCTCACAGACCTTGAGAAAATATGAAGGGACTACATACTGCCTTGGGAAGTCAAAGCTGGTGAACTGCATCATCTCTGAAATTTGAAAGACAATTCAGAAAGATCACACTTGCATTCACTACTTTACTGTAAGCAGCTCCCTACCCTACTGCAAGCAACAAGCTCTCCTATCAGTCTTTCTCAGAACAAAAGGCTTGTCTTCTCCTATATACATGAGAACTCCTAATTTTCCTGTATAAAATCTTCACAGGCTCTGCCTCAAAAACAAAAAATATGATGACAGAATAATTATTTGATGTGTTAATCCCAATCCTGATGCATTATGCTATTGAAAACTTCGCTTCAAGGTAAATCAACATTTGAAACACCTCTTACAGTAGAAACACACTGTGTCTGGTCTGACATCACTGCCAGTACAGTATCTCCTAGCTTTGTTTGCAAAACAGTCAGCTGGGCATAATCATACCTTAAAGATACAGTGATGTGTGACAGATGAAAAAAGGAAAATGGTTCAGTGTTGCACAGTGATGATGTCCTTCCAGGCCACTGCCATTTCAAGTTTGCAAATAGTCAAAATGAACTAGAATTCCTTTGTGGAAAGGCTGGTGCCTTACATGTTTTATTAAAGTATAATTCAAACAAGAACTGAAAATTTGAAAAGCTGCTGATCCCATTTCAAATTTCATCTCCAGAAGGTGGAATAACGTACAAGCTAAGAGGATCCAAAAAAAACAGCAATCAGAAATGCTGGAAATTCATCTCAGTTTTTATTCCTAAATCTCTCTGTGGAAATCTCTCTGTGTTTTGGAAAACTCCAAAACACATTAGCAATTGTAACACTAAGTTTATTTCTATTTTCAGTAAAGCACTGTTAAATTGTAAAATCTCTGTGCCTGCAAAATGCCTTTGGCTGGTCCTTGTTTGATCAGCTCTCCTACCCTTTTCTGCTGAATTTCACATAGTGCATTCCCTGAGGCCTGTTTGATCTCTGTGGGCATCTGGCATACCAGTATCCATGATAATTACTGGATAATATCCACCCAGGATAATTATTCAAAATAAATCCTAGGCATTTAGTTCCAGTGCTAACACAGGAAAGTGGAGGAAGTAGAAAACACAGTGAGTTTGTGAGTGATTGCGAAGAAAAAAATAATGCTATGAAAGAGGGTCAATGTTCAAAGGTCAGTGGTAAATATTCAGTCATGGTCTCTATTGTGCTCTGACTCCCATTTCCTACCTTATAAAAAAATCCCAAAATGCTCCTCACTCAAACATTTGAAAGTACTGGTTTTTGTTTTCCATGTTGCTGCTATATTTTAAATCATCCTCAGAAGAGTGACACAGCTTTAAAGAAGGAAGGTAGGAAATTTTAAGACAGATGAATGTACCTCTTTAGCAACAGTATGCCAATGCAGGTGAGTTTCACACACATCCATTCTTTCCTGGTGAAGGAACTTGCACTTGTCTGGCACCAGAAGGGCATCACTCACAAACTCGCCCACTGGAAGGGAAAAGAAAAGAAATTAACACCCAAGAAATATTACTTTTACTTCCAACATCTCATCCTGTTAAACCTCTAGCTACTCCTAGCAGCTTTTGTGAATGAGTGGCAAGTTTGCAGAGAATGGAACAGTTTCTAGATGGTGCTTCAAATTATGACCATCTTTCAACTCCCCATTGGAAAGGAGCTCCAGCCTTTGATCTCATATATATTTGTTTATTAAAACCTCAGCAGAATAAAACTTGCAGGACCCATTGCAGATAGGTGTGGTGCAACATGAAGTCAGGAGTTGGCAGGTCTAATTCCAGGAAGGGGACTACAGGGGCAGAGAGGGACAACTACATTTTGCTTCTTAATAGCAGTAAGGAAGGGTATGAAGTGTTCTGAAATACTTTGGTGTTCTACATAAAAGAAATGACACCACCATCTTGTTTCACAGCAATTGAGAATATTTCCATTGATATAGTGCTAACAGCAACACAGTCAACTCAGTTATTTTTGCTGCTGCAGCCTCTTCATTGCATCCTCATTTCATCAGCCAGATGAAATTCATGTTAGCCCAGAAGGCTGATAAGCAAGTAGAGCTTATCATCCAAGAAATAAGATGATTCATGATCACCAGAATATCTGGTCAGATCAAACTGGGTGAAGAGCCTTTTTTCTCAAGGACATAACTGACCAAAGAGATTGTGCCATCTTCAACAGCAGAACAAAAATTTATTTACATGCTTAGAAAATGAACACTGCTCACAGCACCAGTACTCAGAAACTCATGTGCTAAGTAACATGATTTATTTAAATCATTTATTAATGATTTAACTAAAATCATTGTAATTCTGTACAATTCTGATGTTGCAAATTAATAACCCCAAACCTTCTCAAAGATATTTTTTAAAGGGAAAATTACATAGTACTTTAGAGAAGTGTATATACTGAACATATACTAAATTGTGAAAGCACATGACTCAGCTGGCATAAATCAGCTCCCTAAAGCCCACTTGTCTGTCACCTACAAAAAACTACAGTCTGTGCTACAGGAAAGAATCAAGATGGTCCAATGGCTATTAGGATGCAATAACAGGTTAATTGATCAAAATTAAATGACTACAAGTTTACTGTTGAGTAGTCATCTCAGAGAGCTGATGAAGTGGCCGGCCCCTAAGGCTTACAATTAAAAAGTCAGTTTTAAAAATAATCAACACCAATACATAGGAAAAAAGCAGAATTCAACAAACAAACCTTTGTTATATGCCACAACAAGATGTGTATTTCACACTAAATTCCTCGCTCTATTTCAGTACCTTTGATCTGAAGCCCTAAAGTCAATTAGTCAACTAGGAAATAGCAACTAGTTTCTGTAACTTAGTTAACTAGGGGAAAAAAAGTTATTTTTATGCTTCCCTAGCACACTTTAATGCCTGCAAATTAACAGAAGCATTTTCTACAAGTGTCCAAAATTACCTTGCAAAATTGAGTAAGTACACTTTCTGGTAACCCTGAATACAAAATTTGCATTTTCATTTAACAAAGTCTCAGTTCCCAGCAGTGTCACACACAAATCCTGCAGTGAAAGTCGCACAAATTTGCAGCTTTTTGGAGACCAGTCTGGCATATACCTGAACTTTCCCAGGACATAAGTAATTGACAACTATTAAAGCTTTAATTTAGTCAAGTGCCTGAGCAGTGGACAAGCACACAGAGGCTTTGCTGAAGACTTAAGAGTATGATGATTTCATGCAGAACTGCATTGTGCTGCAGCTGGGGAGGAATAACCCTGGCCACCATCACAGGCTGGGGGCCAACCTACTGAAGAGCAGCTCTGCAGAGAAGCACCTCAGGGTCCTGCTGGACAACAAGCTGTCCCTGAGCCAACAGTGCCCTGGAGACCAAGAAGGCCAGTGGGATCCTGGGATGCATTGGGAAGAACATTGCCAGCAGGTGAGAGGAGGTGATCCTGCTCCTCTATTCAGCCCTGGTGAGGCACATCTGGAGTGCTGTGTTCAGTTTTGGGCTCCTCAGGGCAAGAGAGACATGGAGCTCCTGGAGTGGGTCCAGTGCAGGTTACAGAGATGAGGAAGGGGCTGGAGCTTCTCTCTTGTGAGGAAAGGCAGAGGGAGCTGGGGCTGTTCAGCCTCGAGAAGAGACAAGTGAGGGGGAACTTCATCAGTGTCTGTCAGTGCCTGCAGGGAGGGGTCAGAGCAGGGACCAGGCTCTGCTCAGTGCTGCCCAGCAATGGGACAAGAGGCCACAGGAAGAAACGGATGCACAGGAAGTTCCACCTGAACATGAGGAAGAGCTTCTTTCCTGTGCACTGACCAGGCACTGGAACAGATCACACAGAGGGTGTGCAATCTCCCTCACTAGAGATATTCCAGAACCACATGGATGCAATCCTGTGCCGTGTGCTCTGGGATGATCCTGTGCTTGAGCAGGGAGGTTGAAGCAGATGGCCCTCTGTGGTCCATTCTAAACTGACCCACTCCATGATTCTGTGAAAAGTAACACAATTGGATGTACCACCGAGTTACATCCACCAAATGGAAGATGGAAAGCTGTATGTCCAAAGTTCTGGGCAAGGCAGTTTGGGCTGCAGTGTCATTAAAAGTATGCATGAGTGTGCAATAATTTAAAATAAAGCACATTAATTTTTGAGCATCTAATTATATCAACCAACTCATAACAATAAACTACAGAAATAGTAGATGTTCAGATGTCAGTGAAGATACAGTGTTAGGTTTGACTAGCACACAGAAAATGTGCATTGCTTTATAGAATCATATTGCTTGAAAATAAGGCAACAGCATCCTCACAGTAACCCAAATTCTCATTTCAGATGAGGCTCCATGTTGCAAACAATTGCTGAATTTCACAGCATCCAACGGAACAAGCCCTCCTCTGTCTTTTCGAAGGAACAGAGGACGTGGGGAGAAGGATGGCTGCTCATGGTAATACTCCTTCAATATAAAGAATTATAGTAAATTAGGTGTGTGAAAATCTAGGCAATAGCAATCACTTGCAACTTTACATATGATTTCTATTGCCTTCAATTCTATTTTTATTACAAATAAAATTTAACTCTATCCATTATTTAGACATACACAGAGCTAATGTTCTAGAAACCTTTTTCATTCCTTTCATGATAATTACTACTGAAGTTTAAATGCAAAGCTTTAAACTTCTGTTCTATTTTTTTGTTGCTTTTTAAAATAAATTAATGTTCAAGTAGCAGTTTGACAAACTCAACTGAAGTAATTTGACAACTGCAATGTTTAATTTGCTTAGAGTAATCTAATAGAAACATAAATCCATCAGAAAGAAGCACTTCTAGCACTTTAGCCTTGCAGGCAAGCTTTAGCCTGTATTGTTCCTGTACTTGTTCAACTTTCAGTTATGCTGAGTCATAAGATTTCTAGGATTCTTTGCTTTTTTGAGTGAGTAACCCACAGATTACACTGGGAAAACAAGCACATATGAAGGGAGAGCAATCCTGCACATCTGAAGAGAGGGTCTAAAAATAAGTAAAAACTGCAATACTACTTTTCTTTGCCCGTGCATACCACGACAGAGAGAGCTATGCATTACACATTTCTTTGACCGATGGAGCAACCCTGACCAGTGCTGGTTGTAATTGCTACCATCAGCTGATGGAATTGCCAAATTCAACTCCAATTATTTTTAATTCCAACACAGCAATATACTGACTTTGCATCATATTGGGCTGGTCCTCAACACCCTGCTTGTTTTGCTTAAGCAGGATCAGCACTTCCCTAGGTGGCAGCGCTGCCTTAAAAGCCTCCCTGGCCTCAAGCTGTCCCCTTGTCCTTACCAGCACCTTGCCCCTGATCCCCCAGCAAGTCAGGGTAAACCCTGACCAGACCATGGATGGGGGGGGCTTGCAAAATTTGTACCAACCACAAAGCATTGGTATCATTACCACCAACACCACTACCTCTGCCTGCCTTATATTTATAACTATTTCACAGTACTTTTCTGCCTTCTTCAGCATCTCCTGTATTTTGATTACAGCTGGAAGTGTGTCCTGTGCAGAGGTACTCTAATAATAAACCATGATGGCACCATTTTTCTGTTGATGAGTTTATAAATCCATACATTCTCTCAGGTAATCCAACACACCAGTGTTACAGCTACTTCTGTTCCAGTAGCTGCTCACCCACTTTTGCAGGGAAGGGCTGGTTAAAGCCAGACCCTGCTGGCTAATGGGTGTCTGGCCATCTGGAGAAAACAGCCCTAAGGGTGAATTCTGAGCAGAGGTTGTGTTACCACATTAAAACTCACCATCATGTGCCCATCGCTCATTTAGCTGAAGGCTGCCAACATCCTGCAAAGTGGTTCTTGCTTAACTTTCCACTTTTAACTGCACATCACCACAATATGTATTGTGTCAACATGGTAAGTCACATTTTAATTTAGTTTTAGAAATATCATCTTTGCCCCCATAACGCCAGTAACCCCCCTCCTGATGTCCAGTTGTCCATTGTGTTTGTAGCAGGCTTCTTTTATTGCCCCATACTGGTGTATCACAACAGGTTACCAGCTCACATTGTTCAAAACCAGTTTTGCCGGATATTATAATGCTACATTTTAATATTAAGTAACTTTATTTCAATCAAGGACATTCTATCATCTGAAAAATACTCTTGGGACAACAATGGATATTTTGCTGTAAGACCAGAAGTTCTGGTCCAGAAATTTCATTTTTCAATACAGCAAATACTAAGAATATTATTAAGAATCAACCTCTAACAAAATAATTGGAATTATAGTTAAGGCTACCATTGACACAATCTTTAAAATCTTCTGTCTTGGTTTAAAAGACAGGTGTCTGCCAAGGAAGGCAGCTACATTCCTGGGATGGAAAATATGAACCCCTTCCCTCCAAATTATTGTAACTTTGAAATTTCAGGGCTATCGGGCAAAGATATGGGAAAAGGAGTAACAGTTCGTTACTAGTGTATATATGTATAGCAAGACAGACAAACAGCAGCAATGGCAGGAACAAGAAACTAACCCAGAAACCCAATAAACAATAAAACAATAAACATTAAAACAATAAACAATAAAACCCCCTTCTCCCAGCTGTCGGGTGCTTTCCCTTGGGTGCAGTTCCGGTCACGGCCAGCAGGGGCGCTGGTGGCTCCCGGCCGGGCAGGGCAGGTGCGATGATTCCCCCGCGCCTGCAGGGGGCGCTGTGGGGTGCGCTCCGCCACCTCTGCGCATGGCAATGGCAGCTCCAGCAGAGGGAGAGCAAGGAAAGGGCCTTCCTTTCCAGGGAAAAGGCCCTTCCTTTCCAGGGAAAAGGCCCTTCCTTCCCAGGGAAAAGGCCCTTCCTTTGCAAACTGTCAGGCAGCAGTCAGTTTCAGGGCCACTCTGCATGGCACAATGGACTATGGCAGAACCTCGGAGCAGCAGGCTGGAACAGCAGAGGTGAGCGCACCCAGGGTGGCAAAACAAAGTGTAGCAAAGACTCCAAAGCTGTGACAGGAGCTGGGGGCTCTGGGAGGACATGGAGGACATGGAGTTTAAGTGTAGCAAAAGCCCAAAGCTGCAGCAGGAACAGCAGAGCTGGGCAATGGCAGACAGGCTTCTGCAAGCAGCTGGGAGACGCTTCCTCCAGAGAGGGGGAGGGAGCCAGGCCCTGTTCCCTGTGAGGCCGCGTCTTGAAAAGGTCCCAGTTCAGCTGCTGCTCCTGCAAGCAAAGGCTCACCCAGAAGAAGTAGTGAAGGACAAAAACGGCAGTGGCAGTGAATGCCCTGGGCAGCAAAACCACAACTGACTCCACTCCGATCCAGAGAGCCAAACAGGGAGAGGGGACTGAGCCCGCCCAACCCCTGACCCCCAGCCAGAATCTCATGGTATCTCTGCACTTTCCAAGGGAAAGTCCCCCAGCTACCAAGCTCACTCCTCAGCTAAGAGACTGCAACCAACTGCACCTTCTATCCCATGGCCACATCTTTTTTCTCTTAAGTACTCATTGTTGCAATCTCTTAGGCAACAAATGGGAGAAAATTTCCGAGCGAAATAAAAGGAAAAAAATCCTGACCTCCAACATCTTCTCTAGGAAGAAAAAGGTTCAGCAAGTCCACATGCTCCTAACAAGATGATTGCCCTCTCTGTATAATGGAAGGTATCAAAGCAAAGTAGTACAAAATAAAAAGCACTGTGTGAGATATGGTCCTGATCAGCAGATTTTCCAGCCACTCCATAAACTAGATGAAAAGTGAAGATCCCACCAATACTGAAGAGGAAAAAAAGCAAAGATAAGATGATAAAGGTAATAAAAGAAAACCCAATACAAAACCAAACACCTTCTAGCAGATGGCTGGGCTCCAAACCAAAAATTAAGCATGTTCAGATAAGTACTTTCAAACAAAGCCTGTTTTAAATTTTGCATGAAGAGGCAGTGCACATGCTGAGGGTCTGGGGCTCAAGGCTTCATTTTCATGTCACCAATGAGAACAAAGGCCTTACTAAAACAAATTTACAAGCTCAAGTGCCTGCACAGTACATATTTGAGAACATTCAGAGAAATGTGTCTCTTCCCTGTGACTTTGTATAGATTATCCAGAGCCATCCCACACTTGGCATGATGCCAGCCAAGAAACAGATCAACCCTCTTCCTGTATTGCTGTCCTGGAGCTTTGCTCTGCCCTGCTCCCCAGCTCCATCACCTCTTGTGCTCACACAGCCACATTTCTTTGGTACGTATTATGTTATGCATATAGTACTACATCTATTTAAGCAGATACATAGCTTTGGGAATTTTTACTAAGTGTCATGTTTACCTAAATCTTTATGTTTTCTCATTTATAACATTGGTAATTAAAAGTAAGCTGGAATGAGAGAGCAAGCCAAATGCACTGGCCTGAAGTTCAAGGAAACAATGCTTTCTTGGAAATGATTTTTCTTCTCTTCAGAAGTCCAGAAAAGCAGAGAAGATGCAAAGCACCTAGATACTTTAAATTGTTTCAGTAAAATGGCTTAGCAAGCACAATTATCTAGCAATAAAATGAACCAGCCATAGTGCTCTTCACTGTATTAAACTCGGTACCTATAGATGAAGAGGCTGTGACAGTCAAAATGTGATTTGAAGGAGAGTTTGCTGCTGTGCCCAGCCCCCAGCATGGCTGTCCTCTGAACTTGGGCATGACACATGTTAAGGCATACACTTAAGGATCTTCATTCTAGTTTGAAGGATTTAAACAGCCTATAGTAAACAAAGGATTTGTAGAGTTCTTCAATTTCAAATTTATTTTTAAATGGAAGTTACAGGCCTCTCCACAAACCCATCCATCAGCCAACATGAATGCAAGGTAGTGCTGATAAAGTGTGCCTCTGCCCCAGCAGCCTGAAACAGCTGTATTTTTCTGATGAGAAGAGGCTTAACTCCTGCCCATAACACTGCCTCCAAAAACAGCTCTGTAGCAAAACTGCTCCCACTCCCTCATTTTATCTGTAGCCTGTAACATGAATTTCAGTTAGAGACCCACAGCAATGCAGACCCGAATTAGAAGGGCAGGAGCAGAAGTGACAGCATGACCTGCACATCCACCTCTGGTGCATAGAGTGGGAATATCTGCAACTCTTCTGTCTTCCAGGGGCTTGGCCAAAACTGTGGTGGTGAAACAGCAAGGCCAAAGGCCTACAAACAGAATCCTGACTCAAGCCATGAGAAAGCTGACAGCTCTTTGTGAGAAGAGAGTTCTGCAGCAGTGAAAAACAACTTGTTTTCCTTGAGAAAAACTTTAAGACTCTGGAAAACAACCTGCTTTCCTTGAGAAAGAGCTCTAGGGCTGTGATAAACACTAGCCATCTGTATAAACTCTTTCTACACTGTTAGATAGAAAAATGAAAACTATCTCTCACAAACAACTTTTTCTGCACACACACACTGTGAACAACTGAGTGAACAATTAATACAGGGTAACAACTTGTTACTGACCAACTGGGGATAGACAGGGGATGTTCTTTAAAAACCTTATAAATAGACACATGTGAAATAAACCAGGATCAATCTTTTTCTTCTTTGCACCATAAAAGCGTGTCCTGCATCTTTCATTATTGAGTACCACAGTGACACAAAACCAACACTAATCTCAATATTTACCCTTCATCCTTGAAGTACCAAGAATTTTTTTTTCCACAACTATAGTTAGAGGGTAGAGGGGAGTGCTATTGTTCTATTCCTTAGCAGGCATAGTACCAACCCATCACACATAGCAAAAAATACACTCTGATACAATGACTCTCAAGCAAAATACCTCCACTGTTCTAGGATACAAAAGGCAATTATTTGGGATTAGTAAAGCCCTCCTATTAGATTAAGAACTGACTGATAATTCTAATTGTACTATACGGTATCATCTTGACGCTCTTAGAATGGTGCTATGAAATCATGGCAATTAAGGTACTTTCCACAAACACTGAGATGGCACACAACATGCAACATGCTTAGGACACAAGATCAAGGTAAAGGGAACCCTTCTGGAATGGACTCATTGACATCTAAATATCTACATGTGCACCACAAGGAGCTTCAGTGTTGATATATCACATGATCTACTGTGATTTTTGGCAGCCCCAAATACCTCACACAACCCTAGAGTCAAAGGGCTAAAATCCTTTAGGTACAATCCATCAAAGTACATTTGACTGGACTAAAACAATGAACTATGTATGTAGAAATATACATATAACTAATTCGTGGTGCGTACTATGTCTTCATTTTCATAGGGTACCATACATTAAAAAAGGCTATTTCTCAAACCTTCTTCCTCCTTCCTCTGTAGTTCTTCCATCAGAGACATAAATGGAATTTCAGCTCATTTTGCTATTTTGCTGCCTGACTGAATTTTCTGATATAATTGTCTTACTTCCCAGATAGAACACAAGATCAGATTTGATGCATTATGCCACGAGCAGATATATGTGTTTACATGCAAGAAGATTCAAATGCACATGACCACACACTGGCATCTTTAGAAACAAAGCAAATAAACATTCTTCAAAAGTCCACAGCACCTCAACAGTTTATTGCAATTTTAAATTAATTTACTTCTCTCGTCGTTTTTACTTGTTTCCCAAATCTTTGAGGAACAATTTTGCTGTGAGTTCAGTAAGATGCCTTTTCTGTCCCTTTATTGCTCAGTAATGCAACATCAAAGAGCTGTGCTAAAGCCCATTACCATAGCATCATGCCACTTGGATTCCTGCTCCTGCCCCACCTTCCTTAAAGGCCTACAAAGTAAAAAACCACCATTCCAGAAGTTATCACTGTGACCAGCAACAAAGGTCACCTCAAAAAAGGCTTCCTGAGGGATTTTCCCTTCACTTTTCTTCCTCTAGGTAGCCACCGCTCATGCTAGCAAACTTGCTTGCTCAAATCAAGAGTTTGCCTCTCAAACACCATTTACCAAGAAACAGGCCCAGAAGCAGGCTGCAAAATTCACCTTGGGAAGATGACAAATTTCTGGACTGAGTTACTCTCCCTTCTAATTCCTTGGCACATGTTACATCTGCAAATGCTTGTCCCACAAATGAGAATCTGTTGCAAGCACAACCCCTTCCCCCACAATTACACAATCCTGCCTAATTTATTGGAATTCTTGAGTTAGAAAACAGCAGGAATAACGAAGTCTGGATGGCCTTACTCCATCCTGCCTCAGTCACAGAGCTTTTACATGATTCTGCCCAAGTAAAACCCTTTTATTCTCCTCCCACACTGCACTTAATTGCTTAATGCTTCTTCCCCTCTCTTTGTACAGCCCCAGCAGACTCTTCAGATCCACTTTTTCCTTTCCACTCCATTCTAGCAGTAATTCTGCCTGACAAATCTGTAAGAGAACATGCTCAGCTGCTCTGGAAGGCTGCTAAACACATCGGTGACTGAAGCATAGCTGCTTACAGTGGTAAAAAAGATTATAAAGTGAAGGATGCTGTGAGTGGATACTTGCTGCAGAGTAATAAATGGCAAGTTTTGGTGTTTTTTCAAGTAGGGAGGTTGGTTTTTTGAGATTCCAGGTCCCACCCTAAACTGACAGCAGCATGTCTGGCTAAAACAGGTCTACTGCAGTGCTATAAATAAAGCCAGCCATAAGAAGCTGGAAGGTGCTGAAAGCCAAGGTAAGTTAGAAAAGACTGCTTGATCCAGAATAAGAGGGAATTAACTGGGCTACTCAAATGGGAGGGCAGATTAACCAAATAACTACTGGAAATTATTTGATCTTCAGAAAAGTCAGTAAAATTCACATAAAAGAATAAGCCTGAAAAAAGAACAGTACCAGAAAACTCTAAGGAACAGATCTGAAACATTAAAGCAGTGACATGGGAAAACAAAAAACTGCTCTGGGGCTTTGCAAAGTTTACAAGCTATCAAATTGACAATTACCTGACAAAACAACACTTTGCTCTATGCAAAGCAAAGCCTTTACCCATCTCTTAGGAAGAATGACAGTGTGGTCTGGCAGCTCAGCCAGGATGGGACAGCTTGGGGGAAAGAGGAGAGCCTATTTGCACATGTAACTCAAGGAAGACAAAAGCAGTAGCCACGCAGACTGAATGCAATATCACAATCAGCATTCAGCCAGCAACACTTTTTAGAAAGAAAATACTATTTCCTAGAAACAGACAACTAATAAACACTGCCATTTCTTCATGTTAGGACAGTTCTGAATGATTAGTATTAGAGTATTTAAGTATTAGAGCAATAGAGAATTTGAAACTTGTCTATGGCTACCAGTTTTCAAAAAAACACCTTCATGGTTAGCAGTTTTAAGTTATCTGATTTATAAACCAGATTAAAATACAAGGTTTAAAGCCAAACCTGACTGATTTACATATTCTAAGACACAGAATCTGAGGGAGTTTTTCCTGATGCCTGGAAAATGCAGAAGCTGCAACCACATTGCAAGAAAGATGCTTTGGGGAATTACAGGCTGCCTCACTTCAGTTTCTGGGAAAATCATTAACCAAGTTCTACTGAAAGCCATTTCTGGGCACATGGGGATGATGATGATGATTAGCAACAGCCAAAACAGATCTAATCAAGGTAAATTGTGCTTGATCAACCTAACTTGCCTTCTAGGATGAAACAGCAAACTTGATGAGTTAAGAACAGAGCAGTAGATACCACCCAACTTAACTTTAGCAAGGTATGCAACACCATCTCCCTCTTGCAACATCTTTGTATCCAAGTTGGAATCTTATGGTTTTCATGGATGCAGTCCTAGTTGGGTAAATGTTGGGGTTGGGTTTTTTTCAGTTTTTTCCTTATTATTACTGTGTTGCTAAGAGGCACTGATGGCTGGGTACTTGAGATGGGCGGGGAGGGGAAACTCTTTTGGTTTTTGGGAGTTTCTCTCAGGGGGGCAGACATACCTCAAGAATGGGGGCAGGTTAAAAGAGATGGGGTTGGGGGCAACCAGAACTGCAACAAAGGGGAATGTGCCACAGCCAAAAAAGGCCGGGACTGGATTCCTGGTTCTGTTTGTTGATAATGCCGTAGTTGTTGTTGTTTATTTTATCATACATACTAGTAAAGATCTGTTATTCCTGTTCCCATATCTTTTTGCCTGAGAGCCCCTTAATTTCAAAATTCTAATCATTTGGAGGGAGGAGGTTTATATTCTCCATTCCAAGGGAGACTTTTCTGCCTTCCCTAGCAGACACCTGTCTTGTAAACCAAGACAGTGAAAAACTGTGCTCTGGAGCTCTATGTGTAATGGCTCCTGGCCGTACTGTACTCACAGCTATACTCTGCCTGGAAGGAAGTGAAAATACCACACCTCAAGGCTTCTTTTTGGCATTGGTTTTGTTTAGCATATTCCATCAATGAGGAGAAGACAGGCTGCCTAATGAGGAGGACAGTATATTCTGGGTATGCAAATTTTTGGACCCCCTCCAGGTATTAAAAAATAGTTTCTAAAAGAAGCACAATGTAAATACAACCTCTGGCTTCTATCATTAAACACAACAAGAGAGGAAAGGGGACTGGATTCTGTTCACCAGGACTCTAACTCTTCTATCTTCAAGGGTAGGATGTCAAAGTTATAACTGTTACTAATGATGGGGCTGAATTGCTCTGAATAACTAAGAAACAAAAGCTCTGTATTGTCACTAACCCTCCCATGAGTGCACTCAATAATACAGAAGTCCCTGTAACATACTTTCTGCATTCAAGGAAAGTCAGCAATTTCTGTGAATGTGCAATGCTACATAAATATTTTATATAAATATTACTATCTACAAAAAACTCACCCTCTTTATAATAAAACTGTTTCTCTCCAGTTCGCGTTGTAAGAATTAACTCAGTGAACACAACAGTAGTTATCAAGAGAAGATGTTACCTGGTAGAAGATGTTCATATTTTATCAAGTTATTAATTCCAACCTGTTTCATTTTTTTCTCTTTGCTGTAAATGAGTCATTATGGACAAAAGCCAAGTCAGAATTAACAGGTAAGATCATGTTCTGTTGAGAGCTGAATCCTGACCTTAATGAATCATATAAACAATATGTTCCATGCAAATACTGAGTGACATATAATAATATTTGCTACTTGCATGGAAATTATGCTCAGAAACACTTCATAGTGTCATAGTCTAATCCCCAGTATCAGAATGAAGTTTTTTTTTTTAAATTCAAGTATCTTGTATCACATCAACAGATAAAAAATAATTGAGAGAGTAAATAGATTTTAGAGTAAGGTGAGCAACAGTAAGGAATACATCAAACTCTACAAGAACACTAAATATATCATATTGTAGGCCTACAAAAAGGATGACTAAATAAGAGGAAATAAACCAAGGTAAACCACTGGAGTGGAACATTTTGTAATGTATCTAAAAGGTCTACAAAAACTTATTTTTATAATTAAATCCTTTGCAGATTTCTGCCCCTAGTCAAAAGGGTCTAGTTGAACCATCACTGAAAAAAATGTAATGCCAAAGCATCTATCCCAAATGCGTAATACAAAACAAGAATGATATTAAGGAAGATCAGAGCATTACATATTCTTACATACATATTTGACAATATGTATATGAGCTGAAATGTATCTTATGAGTTTCCACACAGAAAACATTAGGCTAACAGAAGTTAGCTGAAGTGGGCACTGCTCAGGAGAACCCAAATTCCATTTGGAGAGTTGCACACAACACAGGGAAACAAAGAGCTTTAAATAACAGGTTAGCAAATCAAGAGCAAAAACTTTTTAAAGAGCAGATGAAAATTGGCATTATGCTGTGCCATTCCTCTGACATCAGCAACAATGCAGCATTGCAGATAAGCCTCTAATGGCATTAATAACTGAAAGTGGAGAACAAATATTGCTGGCTGGGGCTTATGTACAAATTACCAACGGGACAGGACTGCTGTGGAACATGCCTTGAGCTGTTTTATTTTCCAGTATCAGTTTCATTATGTGGTTATGACAATGGGAAGATGCCAGCAGCTCACATCCCAGGCAGCAGACCGAGAATTCAATGTTACAACTTACTTTATACATTTTTTGACTCATCACACAAAGCAAAAGCACACTGACAGTAGTTCCATCCAACCACTATAGCACACGTACCTTTGGTTAAAACAACGCTTGCTTATTTCAAATACAATACCTGCTTGTAAGCCTTAAAACACAATGCACAGAGCTCCATTATTAAGCTTAGAACTTTTTAATATCTTGCTAGATAAACTTTTCTGTAGCTTAGAGAGTTATTCTAGACAAGCATTAATACACAGACCATTGTTCTATTTGTCCTTACTTTTCTACTTTTACGTAATTTTTCTGCTGACCTATCTCATGGCTACTGCTTAGCTCTAATCACAGTTCTGCTGTCTCTGATGCCTGCCTTTTTCAGCTTTCCCAAAACCCTCTGATTTTATGAATTCCCACAATCAGACACAAAATGTGCCCCACTGCAACATCTATTGGTGGTGCTGCCTCTTCCTCCCATGTGCCTCTGCCCTAATTGCCCAGGAAGCTGAACTACTCTCTCAATGCTCCTCTTAAAAGTCACGTAGAGGAGACACCTTGCCAACAAACTCATGCTCAAGCAAGACTGGCCCAACAGGACAGCAAGAAGCCTTGATTGCTTTTGAGGTCAAATTGCTACCATGAAAAACTTCACCTATTAAAGGTGATAAAGATGATGAGGGGACTGAAGCATCTTCCTTATGAGAACCCTCAGAAAGACTGAGGGATCTGGGACTGTTCAGCCTCATAAGGAGATGACTGAGAAGGGATCTCATCAGTGTCTGTCAGTGCCTGCAGGGAGGGGTCAGAGTAGGGACCAGGCTCTGCTCAGTGGTGCCCAGCAATGGGGCAAGAGGACACAGGAAGAAACAGATGCACAGGAAGTTCCACCTGAACATGAGGAAGAGCTTCTTTCCTGTGCAGTGACCAAGCACTGGAACAGATCACACAGAGAGGGTGTGGAGTCTCCCTCACTAGAGACATTCCAGAACCATCTGGATACAACCCTGTACAATGTACTCTGGCAAATGCCTGAGCTGGGAGGTTGGACCAGAGGATCCACTATAGTCCCTTTTAACCTCAACCAGTCTGTAATTCTGTATGTAGTATTTAATTATTTAAATAAGAAGTTTGTTTGGACTGTCATGGTTAAAAAGTCTTTTTAAAATATATTGCCTAAGCTTCAGACAACAGCTGCCAAAACAGATATTCAGGTACTTTATTGCAGCATAGCCCTTCCTGCTCAGAAAGAAATCTGAACTTGCCATGTCAGACAAGAGAGTCAAACAAATTGATGTTCCAGTTCAGCAAAACAAACACTTTCCCTTCTAGCAGTACTTAAAAAAAACCCTCTTTGCCAAATGAAAGGCCACACCAGTGAGTTCTTCAAGTTTTCACCAAAGGTGCTATTGTATCCCATTTCACCCTCAGCTACAGTTGTCATGTGATAAAAAAAAAATCTTGAGAATAAGGAAATTCTATGGCAGAGAGACAGATGGAAAAAAAGGGTAGTTCGAGATATCAGTACCACAATAAGGTACCATCTACCAAGACCCAAATTTTAAGAGGAATTTTTGGGCATTCCACATCTCCTAGAGTGGTACACAGGCCAAAACACAAATAAGACACTTCAGATTTTCTCTTGTTACATGCAGTTGACAACAACAGGATTTTTGGCCAATGAGCAGTATCATAGACACCTTCCTTACAAGCCATATTGCTGGAAGAAGGGAGAGGGACAAACAGGAAGAGGTGGCACCTCGAAGCACTTGGGATGACATGAAAGGCATCCTCCCAGTTCTCCAACATGGACACAATACAGTGCAGGCTATGTTAGTGAACATTTCACCTCAGAGCTGTAGCTCTGATAACATGCAAAATCCTGTTGTAAACTGGTTCTGTTTTAACAGACCAGATAACAAAACCATACACAAGCAATTGCTCATACATAATAAAATGGCATAAAAGCTTAATTTGAAATTACGCCTTCCATTCTTATTAGAATATAAAAGTTTATCTTGAAACAGCCTGACATAAGAGACATTTCGAGGGAAGTTACATTTGTGAAAAATTGATATAAAACACTACAGCTGCCTATCATTTCAGAGAATTTCACAAAAAAGAAAGATGCATGGGAATTCAGTATTACTCCTTTATGACATGTCAAATTAACTTAGGGTATCATTGTTACTTAATAAAGGAGAACAAATGAAGCAGTAAAAAGGTTCTGGATAGGCTACAGAAAAACATTAGATTAAGATTCAATTAGATATTCATTCTAAAATCCTTGCTTCCCAGACTAACTGAAACAAAGTAACATATAAAATGTTTCTTATTTACAGAATGGAGCACAAGGACATGTGGAGGGAAAGTTCACACTGTAACTAGAATGAAGTTTAACTTTTTTTTTTTGCCAAAATCTGAAACATGAAAGACTGGTTACTTCAGTTTTGTACACTAACAGTGCAACATTCGTCGTGATTTACACATGCTATGTCTTCTATATTCAAAATCAACCCTGGATTTCAGACATAAAATCCAAGAGAACTAGAGAAAATCCCACACTGTGTAGCCAAATATTTAATGGATCATTGATGAGCCTGGGAGCTTGCATTTTTGATTAACTGCGAAATAAATTTCAAAAGCTTCCTTTTCAGCCATAGGAAGCTGTGTCAGGGGAGGTTTAGGTCAGATACTGGGAAGTGGTTTTTCACCCAGAGGGCTGGGCCCTCAAATGGGCTCCCCAGGGCAGTTGTCACAGCACCAAGGTGACAGAGCTCAAGTGTTTTGTTGGGCACATGGTGGGATTGTTTGGGCTGTTTTGTGCAGGGTCAGGAATTGGACTCAGTGATCCTGATGGGCCCTTTCCAATTCAGGATATTTATGATTATAGGGCAACACATAAAATCTCTGTTGGGTGGATCCAGACAACTGTGGTTACAGGAGCTCATGATAAATAGTTAGTAATCTTCCAACGGATTAAGAGCATTCACATGCCAAAGATAATGACTTGACAAAACAACATATTCAGAAATCATGCCCTAGGTTAAACTATAATAAAAAGGAATAAAAACATATCACATGTAAGACCAACTCAATTAGGAACAGCTAAAACTAAATGAAAACCAGCCTCCTTCAAAGCATGGAGGCTCAAACTTCCTAAGAAGACACTGTTTATGTATTCACCTGAGTACCTTCTAGAAAAAGAAGTAAAAGCTAATATTACTACACAGCCAATATTATTTTACCAAAATTAACTTTGATATCAAGTAGTTAAGATTCAATTTTCTGTTGACCTAGTTGCAATGACCTAATAGAAAAACGGGGTAATTTAAATATTTTATACATCAAGAACTCACTAACAAAGCCACTGGGAGTTAAAGATCAAATACCATAATGCATAAAGTAAATTATTTACAATAATCATGACCTTCATTCATTATTCCTAATACGGTTTTTTGCTATTCTTCAGTATTTTAAACTGAACAATTATGAAACATTTTTAATGGCTGGGTTAAGTACATCAGCTTGGCTACAAAACTAAAAACTCTTAAAATACAACCCTTACCTATCAATTCTGTGGTTTTTAGGTACATTCAAACTCACTAGAAAAAAAACAACTGAAAGTCAGGAGGATAAGAAAAAAGATTACTACTAAAGTTGTTTTTCTTTTTTGAAGCACATTCATATGTTCTACTAAAACTGAAGGACTTTGTATTAGCTTAAGTTTCACATATTTAACTGGAACAAATTCCCCTTTAAGCTCCCTAAGTTATAATTAAGAAAGTTTCCATGTGATTCTGAACATACTGAAACACCCTAATATTACTTCTCAACTTGAAGGTCAGTAAGAAACTTCAAAAAGTCAGAATAAAGCTTAAATCAAAACAATGCAGAACTGCTTATACATGCATTAATATAGATGCAGTCGCTCATCAGGAAAGACTACACTGCCAACAGTAAAACAGCAATCCTTCAAAAGCTAACAGAGTATTAAAGCTATTGGGTTTATTTTGTTAACAAGGAGGCTCTGGGTATCATTAAAGGTATGAAACCTCACGTTGTCCATTCCCAGCACCAGCAGTATTCCTATGAAATGACAAGCTGGGATTCCAGGGCTGATATGATCTATGTATAAACAGATCAAATCTAGGAAGTTAAAAGCCAAGCTGGCTGTGGACAACTGCTCTGCAGAACCAGATTTTTCCTTTCCATCATTTTGTGACTCCCCTACACAGGCATTTTTCCTCCCCTTTAGCCCAATGAAGGCAGAAGTAGAGAAGAGCAGAGTACAGTCCTTTTCAAATAAACCAATGCAAGTCTTCTCATGGAGAATAAATAAATAAATGCAAGCATAGGATTAAACAAAACCACCCAAACATTGCCATCAAATGCTTGCTTTAGTAAATGAATGCATTCCCACGGCTGGGTACCACCACTGTTCTTTCTACAGCTTCCTGTGACAGTAGGGATGAGTAACCCACGGAACCTTGAGACACAGCCTGTGCTAACAGGCAAAGACTGGCAGGCAGATGATGGTGGTAGGAGGGAAACAAGAGCTTGCTCTGGAGGGGACAGAACAGCTACCCATCAGCAGTTCCCTACCTTCCTGGGGCCTAGCTGGTGGCTCCTTAGAACATCCACTTCCATCCCAACCACTTATCCCCTGCCTGACCTTCACACAGGTTTCCGAGCACAAAAATTTTACACACAGTCAAAATGGTTCCTTAAAAAACACACACTGCTGTTCCACTTGTTTTGGCAGAAGACCTGGACAGAGGGATGGTAGTGTTAGCGTTCAAAAACACAATCACATATGCAATTATATGTAGTGCTTTTTATTTAAGAGCTCTGGGAATCAGGGTAGTTTTCCACCCAAAATTTCTGACCATATATTCAAGGTGAATGTGTTTTATACTCTATTGTTATATAACTTTCATGTTAATTATTAAACTTATATTGTTCTATTGTATACACAGATTTCAGCTAAACATAGCCCCCCTTTAAATTTCCAACATAGTTTCTCATGATTCTTCTTATGGTTATATAATAATTATATTTAATTACTAAACAATCATCACATCTAACAATTATATCTTTTATCATACTGCTTACACAGGTGCAGTGATCTGAGAAAACACAAAGCCTAATATTTTCAAAGACTATTTTTAACATTTCCCAGGGCTTTACTATCAGTAGCTGTAAGTCTACTCAGCTCTCAGTTTTCAGTGCTGTTGGCAAACCACATGGCCAATTTTAAAGACCTTCAAGAGAAGTAAACTTAAAAAACCCAAAAAAAAAAAAAAAAAAAAAAAAAAAACCCAACAAAAAAAACCTCAACCCTGAAGAAATCACAGCCAAAAAAATGTTATTGAATGTATGAATTGATGGAATTTGGAATGGATAGAATTCTGTTTAAAAAAACCCAAAACACCAAATACACCTATTGTGTTTGCTGGGAATGTCCTGATGAAGGCAGGAATGATGAATCTGACTCCATGTTCTCAGAAGGCTCATTTATTATTTTATAATACTATATTATATTAAAGAATACTATACTATACTAAAGAATACAGAAAGGATACTTACTAAATGCAAAAAGATAATAATGAAAACTCGTGACTCTTTCCAGAGTCTTGACACAGCTTGGCCCCAATTGGCCAAAGAGTCAAAACAACTCACACCAGAATCCAATCAAACAATCACCTGTGGGTAAATAATCTCCAAACACATTCCAAATGAGCAAAACACAGGAGAATCAAATGAAATAAGAAATGTTTTCCTTTTGTCTGAGGCTTCTCAGCTTCCCAGGAGAAAAATCCTGGGCAAAGGGATTTTATCAGAGAATGTGAATGCCACATACACCTGCCTGAGAAAGTTCATGAGTTACTGTTGTTACTCATCCCATGACAAGAATATTAAAAATAAAGATTGTGCATAACCATTCTCAACTTATATTTTCCATTGCAGAAGGTTTTTGGAAGAAAGTTAGTGCCCACAGTTCAACACAAAATGCCTTCTTGCTACACAGCCATTCTTAGTATCAATCACAAGTGTAAACTTTCATGTAAAAGACAGAGGAACCTAAAGGGAATTTCTTATTGCACAACAAAGATGCCTGTGCTTGTGAGCAAGGGAGACTGGAAGTGTTGAAAGATGTTTGACCTTCAACTGCCAGTTCAACTTGCAAAGATTTTGGATGTTTACACAAGCATGAAGAATTCTTTCCCCAGGCACCACAATCTATCCAGCAGGAAGGTGGCTGATATTGTCTCATCACAGCCCTGCAGCCCTGGAATCCCAGCTTGTCATTTCATGGTTACACTGCTGAGTCTGCAACGGGCCAAAGTGAGGCCATTCCTCTTCTTCATCCTGACTATGTCAGTAATGGAGTCTGATGAATGAACGTGCTAGAACTAAGCGACTTCCAGTACTTGCAACACAGCCCTGTAATGCTGCCATTCTTCCCCTTGCCAGTATGGACAACTTATCCTTTGAGAGCAGATAAACACTGAGGCACTGCACTGTCACATCCCAAGTACCACCTTTATCTTTGCCTGAAGGGCAATGTGCCCTAAACGAGAAATCCTTGACTGAAAATTAACCAAGCTCTTTCCTACACTTACTGAAGGTCAAGGTTACAGGTGAGCTCTCTGACACAAACCTTCCCCAAAGCCCAGGCTATCCACCAAAGATGAGAACGCAAGAACATATTTATAAACAATAAACAGTCTCTCCAGCTCCTTAAGCACTTCCCCTGGGGTGCAGTTCCGGTGCCAGCCGGCAGGGGCGCTGGCAGGCTCCCGGTGGGTGGGCACGGCAGGTGCAGTGATTCCCTGCGGCTGCAGGGGGCGCTGCGGTGCGAGCCTGGAGAGCGCGCAGTTCATGGCGGCTTGGCCGGGACAAGGCGGGATGGGAAAAAGACTCGCTTTGCAGAGCCCCGGGGTGAGATGTAAACTTTAAGGAATTTAGGGATTTTAGAGGAGCTGAGGTTTTAGTTAGAGATAAGCTTTATTAGAGTTAATCAGAATAAATGGGTAGGCCTTGATGAAGTTAAGAGTTAGTAGTTAACTAACAACTGATTGCTTGTCAACATAACGTTTGGTTAGCTGGGTTTATAATGAAGAATATAGAAACTGATAAATAGTTTTTAGGAACATAAGACAATTACAGGCCTCCTCTGTTCTGAAACTAATTGAAGATGGGAATGGGAATTCTACCAAGGGTTCATTTGTCATATTTGCTTTGAAAAAGTAGAAAGGTCAGAATGAGGAAGACGACTTCATTTACTTCCTCATTTTGGGACCCCTCCCCATGAAGGGGACAACCGACCCATTTCAAGGAACAAACTACACATGCTTAATAGCTTTTGAAGGAATTACCATACGAAGCGGGGAATAGGATGTACCAAAGTTATGAATATGCATTTGTATTTTGGGTATTCAACACTTGTATAGATAAAAGAACTCTGTAATCACCTGTAAATTGCGGTGTGTATTTGGGAGGATCCCACGTGCTGCCCCACGTTGCAATAAACACACACTTTCTAACTATAAACTGTTAGAGTCTTTGTCTGTCACAGTTGGATATCAGTACTAGATCAATATCCATATTTTTAATAAATTAGGGGCATCTGATCGATGGCAGTGCTCCAGCATGACCCTTGGATCTAGCAAGCTGGAATGGCATGAATGAGCAAAATCTGAGGTGTATCAGAAAGTCCGGAGCTGTAGCTGGAACCACAGGGGCATCCCGGCAGGCAGGGTGTGCGGGGTCTACAGGGCAACAGAAAAACCCCAGCAGGGCTGAAGGAACAGCCCGGTTTCCCAAACACAGCAAAGAGAGGCTCCCTTGAGGAAGGGAGGTAGGGGGGAGAAGGGGCTTGGGGTCCTGGGGTTTCCTCTGAGGCACCCCAGCAGATGGTGAAGGGTCCCCTGTTTGGTGAGGTATGGTGTTGTGGGAATTCATAAAATTACAGGGGTTTGAGAAAGCTGCAAAAGGTCAGAGACAGTAGAACTGTGATTAGAGCTAAGTAGTAGCCATGAGATAGGTCAGTAGAAAAATTATTTTAAAAGTAGAAAAGTAAGGACAAATAGAATAATGGTTTGTGTATTAACGCTTGTCTAGCAAGCGCTGGTCTGCTGCCTGGGATGTGAGCTGATGGCATCTTCCCATTTTCATAACCATGTAATGAGACTGATGCTGGAAAATAAAACAGCTCAAAGCACATTCCACAGCAGCCCTGTCCTGTCTGTGATTTGCACATAGCCCCTGGCTGGCAACTGGTGTTAATAAGGTCCCAGTACAAGAGCTGCTCTTATGAGCAGAGCTCCACTCACCATAGAAGAAACCATGCTGGAACAGATTGATCTCATCACTTCCAGGAAGGATCATAGAGCCCTTATCTGCTTGCTCAGGTAGCATCAAGTGAGGTGTGAAATAAGATGACAATAGATGCATGGCAGAGCTGATGAAGAGCTGGGAAATGGACGCAAACAAAACTGGCTTGGATAGCAGATGCTGACAGGAAGAAGAGAATGTGCTGAGAGGAAAAGGCAGATGTCAAGGTAAGAAGAGGATTACTCAGAAGGAAAGGAGAGGTGAAGAAACATCGTTGCCTAGGAGACTTGAGTGGAATAGTGATGGTCAAGACACTGGCATCTGGTAAGCCGAAGAATAGACAAGGCTGGAAAATCTGGAGCAAGTGGCTCTGTAGGAAGAGCCAGACGGGGGCAGCACCCTCAGAGATAAAGAAAGGCAGGAGAGCAGCAGGTTAGAAGGGAAAGGAGTAACTAGTCTGATGGCAAGCACTTTGATATGGCAGAGGAAGCCACATAAGCGTGACAATGTCTATCTTAGTCCACGAAACATTTTAGCTCAAGTGGTCAAAAGCAGGTCAGCAGTGCATCACAAAAGGGCACAGGGTGTATGCAGAAGAGCATGCAGCAGTACTTCCCCAAGACCCTGTTTCACCACAACTTCTACAGACTCAAGACCAGGGTCCCTAACACCTTATGAGTCATCTTGTAATGAACTGCTGGGTTTTGAAACTTTATAGACTCTCAGCATCCAAAAGACACCGTGGTGGCAGATGAATGAGGAGCTTACATACACATTGTGCAACAAAATTTATAGCCTTTCAATTACTTGTTTTGCTTGAAACCTGAAGCCTGCAAGTTTTACTTGATAATCTGAGGTCTTCTCATGAAGTGCAGGGCGAATGACCATTCCTCATCCATCCTCTCCAAGCTACTCATGACTTTGCAAAGCGCTATCAGATCTTCCAGTCATCTTCTTTTCTAGAAAGGAAAGATCTAATCTACTGTGTCATTTCTTTTATGGGAGCCATGTTGTATGTACTTCAAGCACTCCTCATCACTCAACTCTTCAGCTTCCACTCTACACTTCTGAAAACAACCAGAACTGCACAGAACGTTCACAAGTACAAGAAAGTCCACAGCTGACACAGTGGTGCAGTTATGTTCTATGCCTTGTTCCCCATTCCTTTCCTAATAATCCCTATAACTGTTGGGTTTTGGCACTAATGAACATACTTTTCACAGAACTATTAATCCCCAAGGTCTCAATCCTGGGAAGTTTGAAGCTAATCACAGTCTCACCATATACACGAACATAAGATTATTGCATTTTGGGATTCTCCAAAGAACACTACCTTTTACTACATTAATTTTTGCTTCCATTTTACTTCCAGTCACTCTGTATCAAACACACTTCTGGAATTCCTCGTAATTTGCCTTTATTAACTCGACCTTGAATAACTTAGTATCCTCATCAGATGGGTCACTGAACAACTTACCCTTTTTTACATATCACACATACTTTGAACATCACTGGCACAGGAACTGATCCCTTGAGATTCTGTTGATGACCTTTCTCTAGTTTGAGAGTGGACCTTTAATTCCTGGCTTTTCTTATCTTTATTTAGCCATGAAGAGCTTTCTCTTTCATACCATGGTAGATTAAATTCTTTAATAGCTTTTGGTAGTGGACCTTGTTAAATATCTTCTAAAAAATCAAAGGAGGCACACTATCCATTTGTTTAGATACTCTTAAAAAAAAAAAAACAACACTCTTGCTCAGTTATCATACTCACTGACAAGTCCAATATTCCTGGATGTTCAGCATATCAAAAAAGCATCCCTTCCTCCCAGACAGGCTTACTGAACTGTATTTCCAGAATATTCCCTAGCACCTTTTAGAAATACCCAGTGAGTCCCATCACTGACTGTCCCTCTGCAGTTAACTGCATCAAATCTACTGGCAGCATTCTGTTCTACTCCAAAACCAGAATGTATTTAGCATGAGAATTTACAGCTACTTTCAGTTAGGTGAGAATTTTTTTAAAGATGCTACACATGTAGACCAATTTCATGACCAAATGGTAAGAGGGATGCTTCCTTTCTGTTCCTCTCCCCATCCTTCCTTCCTAAGATGCTAAAACAAACAACACACTAATTAGCAGGATGCTCCCACTACAAAATTAAGTTCTTTAGGTTGAAGGAAAGTACAAAAAAACCAAAAAAAAGGATCAGTCACCTGTGTGGCACTACAAAGATATTTGGATAAAAACTTCCTGCTCTGTTTCAAAACCTGGATGTGCACAATGAACAAGCACAGAACTTACACAGCAGGTTCATGCATGACTCACAGGCTCTGTGTGTGTGAATGCACCCATCTATGAAAACCAAAGGTACATGTTTCATAAAGACTCCTTGGGTACATACACTCACATACACACTGAGACTGTTTCAAGCATTTTACAATTTGGAGCCCAGCTATCAACAGATACTTATGGTTTTTAAGCTTCTCTCCAGCTTCCAAATAGAAATTAAGGATGACACCCCTCTCCCTTATGACATTTATGAAATGAAACCTATGATCTCTGAAGTGTTTGGGTAATATTAGGGAAACTTCAGAGAGGAAAATTAGTTCTTTGGGCAGGATCTGAGTGGTGAACAGTAACTTGGGCGTGGGAGAGGCTGGACCAGGAAAGAAACACAGAATAGCTCATTCAAGCACCCACAGTGGAACAGCGCAGGCAGACAGACCAGCCTCACAATCACAGCCTCCCTGGAACCCTCTGCACAGAAAGGGTCAAACTATGATCAGAGAGGCACCTTAACTTCCCCTTTTTCCCATTTTTTGAGCTCTTTTTAACCTTACTAATAGTCTTTTAGCACTAACTTTTTCAGGGTGACTGTTTTTATATAAAGCACTGCAGAAAAAGCAGGAACACCTGATTTAATCCCTGATACCTCATCCTGGGCAGAGTTACAAGTGACAGAAAACTCAGTCCAACTAGCTTTAGTCATCATTCAAGAAGGAAAACTGATTTTCCTTCTTAAGCTCCTTGTGATCACTTCCTGTTGCTGAAGTGTATACACTACTTGTTTTGGTTTCCTTAGTCCATTCTAAAGAGACAAATAAGCATATTGTTTTCAATCCTTACCTATAAGACATTATTCTCCTACTTTAGGAGTAGATCTGCAGAGCTGTGATGTTCGAGATTTCAAGACGTTTTTGTGTTGCGGCCTGTCCTTATTAAAACCTTACTGCAACCACCAAACAAATAAAACATATGTACAGCCCAAGAATGCACAGAAATACACATGTTCAAAATTCTTTCTTCTTCTGGTCTTACTAGACAAAACTTAGATATTTTACATTAGTCATATATAAAAGTACATTCTGATATTCAGCAGAACGTTGATTTTGTTTTTTCTCTGCACTTCAGTGTTTCTATGCCTTCAGCTACAATCTGGCTAACGCAACAGCTGAACCAATTTTTGGCTCAAGTGAAGAGGTGGAATTATCCAGAAACAGAGTTGTAACTGCCTGAGGAAGTTTTTGTGCTGCTGGAGGGTGATCTTATTCAGGATTTCTCTGCCAGCTCCCTACCTCATTGTCAAGCTGATAGGATTTTGTCCCCTGAAACATGCCAAAGGCCACTTTAAATGGTTTATACAGGCCTGCTTTGAAAAGAAAATACTTGAAATGACACAGTTATAAACCATGAGGCAATAGATCTTCTTAGAATTATAATAAAACAATAACAAATTTATTGGTTATGTGAGAAACTGCTCACTTTTAAAAATTTTAAAGGTTTATTAAACTTTAACAAAAAATATTACAAAAGACTGAAAAAGGAAAAACTGTAGCTCTGTGAGCCCTGCCCCCCATGACTATCAGCCTCCTGCTCCCCTACAAAATGGATGCTCTACCTTTTAAACTTCCCTAAGTTTTATCAGTCAACTCCTGCTCTGCTGTCTATTGGTGGAGATTTTATCAAAATATCTAAATGCCCTGACTACTGAGGCTGTTACAAGGGGGAGGGGAAAGGGGACTGTGGGGGACATATTACAATAACATCACTATACATCTTAACATACACATAATATCTATCTCTCTAATTGTGAGAGCCAACCATTACATTACTCATCTAGAACAGATTATCTGAATGATCAGTGACTCCTCTGCTTCCTGTCAGCTAGTGCTGCCAGAAAAACTAGACATGTTGTAGTTGTGTAGGCTGGAACTAAGGGAATTTTTTTTTTATTTTAGGAACAGTGTGGTGTGAGGCTTGTCTGCATCACTCACACGGCTGACTGAAGACTGAGGCAAGCTGGAGGTGAAAAGCTAAACTAACAGGGACAGAAAAATTCTGGGACAATTATTTAACGTCTTTCTGTTAATTTGGCACTGCATGGAAAAGCCAGTGCAAAGTGTTTCCAACTACTCAGAGGAGAATTTGTATTGCCAATGCAATGCAAACAGGTGCAATGTGAGTTCAGAGGGGGTAAAACCAGCAAGTTTTGCCATGTATACAAATATATACAGGCACTTCACATTCTTGTGTGAAAAAATTCCACCATTAAAACAGCAAGTAATTTTAGAAAAACTACCACTAGAAGAACTGCCAATTACATATATCTCTATTTAAATTATTCATTCCAGGCATCACCGTGGTGTTTTCTTTGATATAATTGGCTAGGCATGCATATCAAAACTTGAGTGTACCTTTTCTTCTGACATCAGGTTGAAGGTTAGGAGTTTTCCTTTTTTTGTCCTTTCTCTCAAGCAATGTAGCAATTTTGTCCCATTTGTTGCCTAAGAGACTATAAAGACCAGTACTTAAGAGGCAAAAGATGTGGTTGGGAAGGGGAGAAGGGGGGAAGAGTGCAGCTGGCCTTTCTCTTAGCTGGAGAAGGTTTTATCTTTGGAAGGGTAGATGTTATAGATGGATAATGAGATGACTGGCTCTCGCAATTAAAAGATAACTATTGTGTGAATATCAAGAGAAGCTTTAGTGATGTATAGTTATGTTATTGTAGTTTGGATGTCCTCTGTTCTCCCCACAGTTCCTTTTCCCCCCTGTATTGCTGCCATCAGACAGCCTGGGCTGTCTAGGACAGGTACAAAGAAGGCTGCACATGTGTCCCTGGCATGGGGCAGTGGGGAATGGAAAAGCTCAGGGGGTTGCTCAGGGGGTGCAGCACGGCAACACCTGACCCCCAATCAAGTCACAGGAGAGCAATCTCCACTGATAAATGGCAAAGAAGAGCTGAGTGACAGACTCTGGGAGGGCTGGGCTGGCTGATGCAACCCCCAGGGGTATAAAAGACTGAGCATCCATCCTGAAGATGAACTGGCCATGTGGTATCCACGAGGGGCAGTTCCCAGCACTGCAGCTTTTTCCTTATGTAGTCCTATGTTGTATTTTTGTTAAGGTTTAATAAACCTTTCTAAATTTTCAAAGTGAGCAGTTGTTTCTCACATAAAGATAATGTAAGATTTTGGCTGGGGGGGTCAGGTACTGGGCTCAAGCTCCTCGCTCTCTCGGGATCAGAAGGGAACAGTCAAGTTGTTGCTACCATGGGGAGAATTCGCTGCTACCGATGAGTCCAACTCTTTAGTGCTTCTTCCTTACCCTGGGTGAGCCTTTATTCCTAAGAGTGACTGTTGAACTGGGACCTTATTAACACCCCTTTTCGCACTGGAAAGGACCCTCATCATCTGCTCAGGGGAAAAACCGGGACTCCAAACCCTTTCCCAGAAGGCATCTCCCAGCTGCCTGTGGCGTTGCTTGCAAAAACCCAGCTGCAGCTGCCCAGCCCCACTGTTTTCTGCCACTGCCTCAGGCTTTTTTGCAACACGTTAAATCAACATCAGGTGCCCAACAGGACACCCCAGGGTTCTTGACAGGGCTGTGAGTTTCTGCTACATTTTGTTTGTCACCCATGTGTGCCCACCTCAGCCATTCCAGCTCCGAGGTTCCTGCTACTGCCCATTTTGCCATCTGGAAGGGCACAGGGATTGGCTTCCTGAGGTGAGTTTGTACAGGAATCCCCTTTCCTCTCTCTCCCTCCAGCCTGCCCTCCATTACCGCATGGAGGAGTGGCCGAGCTCACGCCACAGCGCCCCCTGCAGGCGCGGGGGAATCATCGCACCCGCCCTGCCCGGCCGGGAGCCACCAGCGCCCCTGCTGGCCGTGACCGGAACTGCAGCCAAGGGGAGAGCGCTCGACGGCCGAGAGACAACGGCTGGTACTGATTTTATGGGTTTTGTTTGCTGCTGCTGCTTGCTTGTTTGGCTTGTTATACATATGGATCTACACATAAGTAAAGAACTGCTATTTATTTTCCAATATCTTTGCCTGAAAGCCCCGTAACTTCAAAGTTATAATACTTTGGAGGGAAGGGGTTCATATTCCAAGGGAGGTTCCCACCTTCTTTGGCAGACACCTATCTTTCAAACCAAGATACTTCAACAAGATGATAACTTTACAAACTGCTAGAGTAATAAAGCATGAAAAGCTTAAAAATATTTTCAAAGACTTTTTTTTTAAAAAAAAAACAGGTGCAGAAGCCAGTTTTTCACTATATAACCAAGCAGCAACATGTACTTTTCATATAACCTAATGTGCTGAGGTGACTTTATGATGCTGGTATCCCCATTCACCTGTTTAGCCCAGAAATAAGTTTTGCACCTTTAAGATTGCTTCTGAGAGTGAAGAGGGGAGGAGGGAGAAGAGTGCACAGTTTGTTTTCAGAAATTGCACTCACTACTCCACATCCTGCTCCTCGACTGTGTTGTCTGTGGATGGACAGACAGCAGGACAGAGCTCTCCTTTACTCTTAATTAGTTTTTAGCTAACTGAGGCAGAGAAGTTCCCTGGACTGTGGTTTTTATTTTTATTTGGGCCTGTTCAAACCTGCTCTGGACTGAACACCAGCAGAGCACCAGCAGCTCACACCTGTGGCCCACTGGGCCAGGCCTTGGCCATGGCATTTCCAGCACCAGAGGGACTGATAAGAGACTGAGTGAGCTGAGCTACAGCCCACAAAAGGGACTTTCTGAGGCTGTCATCTCTTTTGGAGGGCAAGAGGTTTTATTGTTAAGTATTGTTCATTTTTTTGTGTTGGTAAATGCTGTCTTTGCTTGTTAAATTAACAGGTTTTTTTCCACTTTTCTCCAAGGAAATATTTTCCCAAACTAGTTGGGGGAAGGGCCACTTGAATCTGCTTTCTAGAGGAACCCCTTTGGAGGTTCTCTCCCAAATTTGCCCCAAACCAGGACACCTCATCTACTTGTTTATGAACCAACATTCTGACTGACAGAGGCTGTATACATAATGAGATTCCAACACACCTGGATCCTTCCAACACTGTGAATGCAGTGTTTAGCAGCATACATTAATGGGATAATGAGGCAGAGCCACTCCTGATCATGCACTTCACACAGCACAGTTAATCTGTAATTCCCCCCTCGCCACACCTTGCTATATCCTGTATGCCATGCCCACATAATAATCCACAAACACCCACATAACTGAGCTTCTCATCTCTATCCAGGGTTCAGGATGTATTCCACCAACACAAAATGAAATGTCATCTATTCAGAAACTCATAGCCACACATTTATCCAAGATATTAAAAGAATCACATCTCTGGGACAAGGATGCCTGCTCCCACACCCAGCAAGGAACATGGAGCGAACTGCTTCATTTCATGGGCCACACTGCACAAATTAACCAGCTGCTTTTCCTCAGCAACCAGTGAAGAGAGGAGACAGTGCAAACTAGAAATGCTTATTGCCCATACTGCCCCAACAGAAATCCTGTCCTCCTGCTGTGACCACCAGCAAGGCTCCCACCAACACTTACATGGCCAGGTTGGTGGCCATGGTGTTCTCCCAAAAACAGTTTCTGTAAAGCAAAGAAGAAATCATTGGTTTCTTGACACTGTCTGCAGCAACCCTGCAAGGTGTGCCACACAGCAAGCGGCGCAGGCACTAGGGTGGCACACACACCTCATACCAGGAGAAGGGAGTTCTGCAGATCTTCACTCTTCCACCAGCACATCCCACAGCTCCTCATCTTTGCTGTGTACCCACACACATTTGTGGCTCTATGTCAAGCACCACAGTCCTCACTTAAACAACGTAATTTAACTCTTGAAGATTAGATCCAATTAGAGCATTTTTAGGGAATATTTCTGTGGTCAATGCAAAGACACGTGGCTGACTCAAATAAGGGGCTTTCATTTTGTCTTGTTTAAACCACTGTTTTTATGCTTTAGTTGCATTCTCTTAAGAAAATATGAAGCTGTGTAACCTAGTAAATCTGATGGATGTTACTGCAATACACAGCTAATACAAAGAACTGCTGTAACTACTGCCCTGCACAAGTCTCAAAGAGAAAAAACTCCTGGAGCAAGCAAGGGCTGTAGTGAAATGGGGTCTACACATTTGAAAGCTTTGGCTGAAGATTATGATGCAAGCAGACTGTACATCAAAGATGATCTGGGCTGAAAGCAGCCAGATTTCTGTCACTTGCTGTTTCTCAACTGTGAAAAATACTGTCAAGATGGAAGAAATTACTGGGCTAGTAGGTATGCTCAGAGCAATGCAAAATTAAGACTCAACCCTGCAATCAGCTGCCCACTGACAAACTTTCTGTTGGTATCTTAATTCTTACCAGATGGATTTAACAGTGGTCTAGGGCAAAGGTCCATCTGCACTAAAATTACAGAGGAATGGGCACAGGCAATGCCCAACTTCTGACAACGTCCACTAACAGCTACCACACTAAGAATAGCTGAGGCACACACAGAGCTGACAAGCAAGATGCAGCTTTTCAGAAAATTAACTTTTCATACTGAAGAAGTACTAGGAGGAGAGAAAAAAATTTTAAAAGCTCTCTGGACTCCTTAGTTCTGTACAAAAACATGATTTAAGAGAAAGTATTCCAAGACAGACATAGTACACAACAAATAGAGGGCTGGTTGATGAAGAAATTGCAGATTATGGCTACTGCCACCATTTTCCTCCAGAGGAAGTAATTATGTATCCATCTATCCCCCAGCAGACCCTTGGGAACATCAGTATCTAAGATTTATTCTAGTCAGGGTCAAAAAATGAATGTCAGCATGTGAAAATCGTAACAAACACAATATGTCAGACACAACTAGATAAGCTTCAATTACAAGGAAATCAGAAAAAAATAGTGTATGTGGGGATTTTAAAATAAAAATAGAGGGCTAAGGGCTAATAATAATGAAGAGCTTAAACATCTTTAAAATTTTTGCAACTAAACCTTGCTACCTAAGATAGCAACCATACACCTTGCAATGATTTTTCTTTCAAAACTGCAACTCAGGGAAGGCACCTTAGAAGTCCAAGTCCAGTTCCTCACTCCTGCAAGGAGCTGCATATTGTCCTGTCCACAAATTTATGAGCTTCCTTCCATGTGATTAGACTTCTTACTCCTTAACCAGATGATTGTTAGAGCTCCTTATGCTTGCAGATACTTCCTTATAATTACAGACTACATGTATTCATAGCCAATTTATATTCATTTGCTCTTAAGATGACATTGTCATTTTGCTTAAATTAGGCTGTAAGACCTCCAGGGCTGTGACCAAATCTACATAAGGATAGAGAGTCCTGAACCTAAGAGTTCCCTTTCCTTAATTTAGAGCTTTGCTTGTGGTGACAATAAAATAAATAATAAAATTTAGTTTTTATAGTTCCACTAGCCTGATGTTCTTCGACTGTATCTCTAATTAGTGCAAGCACGCTCTCCTGGAGTCTGATGAAACATATTGTGATGTGTTCTATGTGAGACTGCAGCTCTGCCTCATCTCTGACAAGTTGCTCATCTGGCTTTAGACATACATTAAGACTACAAGCTGATATTTCTCTCCTGACTATAAAAAACTAAAGAAAACACAGCAACAAATGGGTAAAAGAGCACGTCCCTTTTAGCAGTAAAGCTTGTGGTGGAACCAACCAACTCAACTCATATCTGGAAAAAGACAGAAGCCAGCAGGTTCCTTCCCAGAGTCGGAATCTGTAATTCCTAGAGGCAGGTTCTTCTCCTCTCCAAAAGTCTTGAATTTGGGTTCTCCTGGAGGACTTTTGCTCAGAATAAACTAGTCCTGCAGAGCCTCAGTAGCATCAACAATGATATACTGCAGGTTTAGAAACACTGATTTTACATCTGTACAAACAAACATCAGATCTAGAAACTTTGCCAAGCAAAAAAATTTCCCTGATACTTATCACAGATTTTAGACATCTGCTGTTTTGGCACTTTTGACCACACAAGGTAGCATTTCTGCTAGTTCCTCTTCAGTCCCAGCTTTGCTAAGGGCAGATTGTGCCCTGTGTTTTACCTACTCTACACAAATGAACAAAATTTCTAGAAACATTGCATCTTTTAAAAAATTTCTTTCATTATTTGTTTCATGGAATAACTGGTCTGAGTTGGCTTCTATGCCTTTTAGCTGTCCTGGCTTACTAGAACAGCAAGTTCTAACTCTGAACTCCAGCATTTATCACAGTTCAAATGGCAATGGTAAAACAACATACTTAAATATGGAACAATATAAAGAAAATGTCGTGCCTAGAATGTTAATGAAAATGGCAAATCAACAATTCTGTTTCCTAACGCAGACAAAAGTAAAGGTTAGCAAAAAAAAAACGAGGGCCCAAACATCCCTTTTAATTGATTTAAAGCACCAAGGACATAGGAGAGAACAGCAAGCAACTGCTACAAAAATAACATTGAAGGATAAAATGGGGGAATGTATAAAGTATCTTTTGTTTTGCTTCAACAAATACAGATTCCCACAGTCTTTCATGATAAGAGTCCAAGTACTAGATATTCAAAAATTAACATGAAAAAATAAGGGTTTAATTAGGGAAGAGCAGAAGTACTTTCTTTCTAGATAATGCTGTTCCAAAGGACTGAACAACTGGACAAAACTCCCTTCAGAAAACACAATAATACTGAGGTATAGAAGGCATTTATGTAGGTTCTCTATCTTTCTCATGAAGAGACCGAAAACAATAGAGCAGGAAAAAACAGACTAAAACTGAGTCACTCACCCAGACATCTGTAGGGAACCACGATATGTGGATGACCATTGCACTGCTTCCATCCCCTCTTGCACCAGTTCTGTATTGTAACTGGCTGGTTGGCTTCCACAACATTGGTGATTTGCAATTCAGGGTACACCTAGCATTAAAATGGGAGAAAAAGACAAATGTTATCAGAAGTATGTACTCTGGGTCACTGTAACACATTTGTAACAGCACAATATTCATCTTCTCTCTTCTCCCTCTTCTGCTGTGTAAAATATTTATGTCATGGTATGACTGTGTGCATCTATCTGGAAAGCTAGTATGTCTGTTCATCAGTAAAAATATGCAGCTGCCAGTTCAGAAAAATTATGGTGGTAACTGCTGATTGTCAAAACTGCCAAAACTGCTGATTGTCAAAAAATTGCCCAGTTATATTTGACTAAGTTAAAGATCAGCTAATCATAGGTTAAATACCTTCTCCTCCATGTCTAGGCAAAACTCCATATACACGGCATATTCTCCATACAACTAAACTTAATAGTATGCATGCCTTTATGTTCATCTAAACCATTTTAACAAACATCATAATTCCTGCATGCTGCAGTCTGCCTAGTAATAAAAGTCTGTTGAAAAAGTTATTCATATTTGGGTCTACATTATCAATTTCTAAATTGCTGAGATCAAAATTCTCTCTGCTTTAACACCACAATACACTTCTACACCCACAACCATCACACCAGCAAATCTGTTGATGAATTTATTGGCAAACCACAACTTTGGCTTTTTATCCCACCCCCCCTTTTCTATGCTAACAAAGCCTATAGCCCTCACTTTACATTTTTCAAATTGGCAGTCTACCAGCCCTAACATGAAACTCAGAAGGTACTAATTTTCCTTTGCCTTTCCTCAAGCAGTCCTTACCAACTTCCAGCTGTGTGAGATCTGAGGATTTAAGTGCTCTGAAAACTACTGTCTACTCATATCTACCAATGGAAAAGAAAAACAGAAATAGGAACAAGTCTGAAGTAAACTGGAGATGGTCCAAAAACATCCTGCAGAGAAGTAACATAACTCCAAAAAAAGAAAACTAGGTTAAGATGGGGTAAATTCTGAGTCCAAAACTGGTGCTTGGAAAAGTACTCTAAGAATCTTGACAGCCCCGCCTCAAGTAAAAAAGATTTGTCTCAATCATGGATCTCCACTGAGGTCATGGCATCTGAGAGACAGCACCTCCTGGCACTCTCCTGATTGAAGGTTTAAAAGATAATGATGGCAAAAATGAAGAAAGCAGCTTGAGCTAAAGCCTTGAACTTTAAAAGATGCTAACAAATGACAGTACAGCCTTGTCAAATTTGAGATCAGTGGTCTTTAAATCAATGTGGCCTGGTCCATACACATGGGAACAACCAGAAAGCAATCAAAGCATAACTGGAAATACTTTCTTACTTTTAATTAAGAGACATGAAGGGGCTGTTACAATTTTAAACTTGAACTGTATTAACAGCTTAATGCACAAAACAAGGGCAGATGCAGTAACAATGCCACAGAAATGACTACAGAAAGAAACACTGCCTACTAAACAACGCACTTTATGCTAAAGAGCTTGAATATCAATCCTGCCTTCTATTCAAAAATAAAATTTATTAATCAGATACTTCTTTCCTTGTGCAAATCCTTCATAGAATACCATCACCACTAGGTCAGATGTGACATACACACACGTGATCAGGGTCCAAGAAGAAAAAAGTTTTTATTCTGCATGTTGTTCAGCTTATATACTCTTAACAAACCGTAATCTTAAGTCATTAACTACATCACAATAACTTATTCTATTCATTGGTGCAAAGCAATTAGCATCAATATAACTGGCAAAAGTTCCACAGAAATTTAATAAGGCACGTTTACACATCTACTTAGGCACGTAGTCTGGCTTACAAAAATTTTCATGTATCTTTTCTAATCTGTTCCCATGCTGGCAGCCTTATCTTCTTCCTTGCTATGGATACACTCGAAAATCATCAATTGTTATTTCTTCTATTAACTCAGCTTTGCTTGCAGGCCAGCAGTCAAGCCCCTCCATAGAACACATCTGTCAGATCTTTGCCAATTTCAACAGCACCCTCAGCTCACTACAACTGATGGCTGAAGAAATACAGAGGCTGAAGGTGCAGCCGGGGATGTTAACCCAGCACACAAGATACAGAGACCTCAAGAAAGCCCACAGGCAGAACTACAAAGTGTGAAAGTTTCCTACACTTTGAAGACTGAAGCTTTACTTTCTTTCTTTTGTCAGCAGGTGGCCAAGGCTGATGGTCATCATCCACATTACCTACACTGCCCATTTTCACACTGCTTGCATAAAGTGGCTCCAGAGGAACTTGCTGCTCCCCCTGCTCCATCAGTGCTTCAAATACTGAACTCTCCACTGAAACAGCAGGTTCAGGGAAAGCCTTTGCACATGCTCATGATCCCTGTAACAGCACTGCCAAAATGGATTAGTAGGAAACTTCACCCTTTAACTGCTGTGTAAATATTACCCTGCAAGGCTCCATAGCTGTCTCAAGACAGCTAACATGCATGATGCAAGAGGAAGATTTGTTCTTCTTTGGGTACTTCCATTAGCATTGCTATGCTGAACTCTTCCAGTTCATGCCTCTACAAATGTCACACTCATGTAATTAGAACCCATGGTTAGATAATACTGGGTGCTGTCACAAGCCATGTGCTTGATATATCAGTGTCCACTGACATGTTCTTATCAGGGACCCCAGGGTTAAGTGTCACCTGCCATTGGCAGTGGAAATAAATGCCTTAAATGAAGACAACTAAGGAAATTTCAAAATTGATAGACTGGAATGTTTAAAAAAGGAAATTAAGATGAAAAAGGCCATTTATTTACCCACATGAATGTGTACATAGCTTTAAAGTGACAGAAGATAGAATTCTGAGCCACAAGAACGAAGATACACTTAGTTGTTTTCCTGAGATGAATTTCTAAAGGGTAAGAGTGCATTATTACCATAGGGCCTCAATGAAAGAGTAATATTAGTTGGAAAAATAAGTTCATATATTATTTTTATTTTTACTATTACCCAAAACCACTATTTTAACTGCTAGTTAGTAAAGGGGACCAAATGCTAAGTAGTTAGCAGTATTTGTCAGAAGTACACAAGGACAATGAAATACAAACAAACCTCTTTTTTTGTTACTACATCAATTACTAAACTCCTAATTTCCACTGACAGCTCACACAAAGCCCAGTCCACCCTTTAGGAGAGAAAAGAGGCTTTGAATTTCATTAACAATGGGTTAATGCCAGTGTATGTGCCAAGGAGAACTCTCCTCACTAGACTTATATAATGCATTTGCTCTGAATTGAAGTGGGACCTACTTAGTGGCACAGAAAAATGAGCCTCATATTTATTTATAGTGTCCCTAATGAGCTCCTTCTACAGTGTCAGTGTAAAGCAGAGCTAGAAAGTTGCCAGATAACCAAACTTTCAACATTATAACTTGATATAGAGAAGTTCCATTAATTCATCTTAAAAGAAACAGTGGAGAAAACAGATGAATGTAATCTAGAAAATTTAACTGGCAATCAAGAGTTACAGCTACATCTTCATTTACTTCCATTTTCATTAGCAAGTCTCCTTATATACTAACTGCAGAAAAAAAAATCTAAAAAGCCACTCAGACTATTCAGAATTTAATATAATCTTGCTAAAACTCATGTTTACCATTACCAGCTTTGATGCCACATAGATTTAGGACTAAAATGTAGACATCCTTAATAAAAGGAGATAAAATGGGATGAGAAAGCTTTTGGGTTGAGATAAGAGAGAAAATATTTACCAATTACTATCATAGGCAAGAGAGATTCAACTTGGGGAAAATATTTTTAATTCCCAATTAAAAGAATTAAAAAGGAGACATAATGAGCCAAACACTGATCACTTCTCTCTGACCAGTAGGAACAGCATGAAGCTGAGTCAAGGAAGGTTTAGATTGGGTATTGGGAAAAATACATTGGGTATTCCCTGTCCACTTTAAGCACAACTACCCAGATGGTAGTTGGGCACTGAAACAGGCTATTTCTATTCCTTTCTAAAGTATACACAGAATCTAAAAAGTTTCTGCTTTCCAGAATTTTGCATTGATGAGCTGAAGAGCAGCAACAAGCAGACATGCTACATTCATTTCCAACTGTCTGCATATCCATGAAGAGGAAACAGGATAATAATTTCTGTATGTCCATGCAGTGTTTCTGCAAGCTTTCCAACCTACAACTTGGGAAGCAGCAACAATGCAGAGTCCCAAATTAGCAGCAGCAGGTGGGGTGTCACATGAGTAGCCATGACACAAGCACCATCAACCCTAAAAGAAAAGTCCTGTTCTCAGTCTTGCAGTCTGTGTCCAGAAAATAGACAGCTATAAGCAGAATAAAGTTACTAAATGTCTCATGTAGCATATCCTAATTTACTCCTGGTTTTTAAAACTATTCTACATTACAGTAGCTCCATGGCTTTCCCTGTGGCAGCCCCCTGCCCAGGAACCATCACCCCCTCTGATCCAGAGCACTCCCATCACCAGCAGAACACCTTTCCTTCTCTTCCACATCTCTGTGGCTTCAGCTGTGTCCTGTCACGTCTAACCAGACTCAGCCACTTGCTCCTGGCTTTTTCAGCCATCAGGCCCTTCTGCACACCAAAGGAAGGCTACAGGGGTAGCTGAAGCGGGCACCCAAACTTCTTCTGTCACTCTCTATAACCCAAGCAAAGCCTTCACTTGCTCAAAGAGAATTATGAGAGTCAAACCCAGCATTAGCAGCATTGGAGCCATTTTGAAATTCTCTGCCATGAGCCAACATGAGAAATAGCAAGGAAACCAAGAAGGAACAGCTCTGCCCCTGTACCACAAGTTCCAGGCATCTACTGCTGCAGGTTAATCAGTATAACATCTCAGGTATTTGCACTAATTTCTAGCAGCCACTTGGGAAGAGTGTATGCATACACCCTTTTAACCCCACAGTTTTAAAGAAAAAGTTTAACAGTAATCAATTCCTAAGCTAAAACCCACACCAAATTACTTAGGATAAATAAATAATCCCAGGTTGAATGTCTTCCAAACCAGCCAGGGAATTTTTCTATTAATTAAATCCTGAGGACAAATTTCCAGAGACACACTACTTTGTATCTTCAGCACATCAGCTTGTATCCATCCATAACATCATTTCAAGTTTAATAGCTCCAGCCTCTAGCTGGAGTCAATCCTCAGCCTCACCTAGAGGTTTCACATATTACTCTTTTAACTACTTCTTTAGGCCCATCTAATAAATCACCCTTCTTTCCAACATCTTAGCTGCTTCACTGTTACACACAGAGTCGCTCTTCAAGAGTTTCCTGCCACAAAACTCACCCAGATTTCAATTCCTTTCACCCCAACTCCTGCCTCTCCAGTCCACTCATCCTGGCATTTTTTCAATTCTCCTTTCAAATCCCTCTGCACACTCAGAGACTCTTAAGTTCCATGCTAAGACACAAAATGCTGTCCTCTTTTCTTTAGTCCTCTTCCTTTTTGTCTCTAGGCATGCAAAGTCGGCAAACATTTCAACACTCCAACTAGTTTCCTTCTTTACTGATCTTATCCTATGGAAAAGAAAGCAAAGCAAAACTAAACACGCAGGTGTGAGTGTATGGGTAAGAGTGAGATGGCAGATGATGAACCTTTGAGGCACTAGCCACAGATCAGGTAGAGATGGGATCAGAGATCAAAATGTTGCTGCAATTTTTACTCCTGGTCATGACAACAAGCACTTAGTGCTTTTCTCTGTGAGCAGAGTACATACAACATCCTGATACATCATTCCAACTGCCTTGGGTATTGAGAGTGCTAGAAACACGAGCTGGTTTTAGTGCAGTGACCAATTGGGTTGGTTCACCCAATAAAGCTTCCTACAGACATGATCTCTTCTCTTAAAATTCCCTAATGTGCTTTTACCTGGAATTTCATGCAAGACTGCCACTTCCCCTGTAATTCAAGTGTTCAGAAAGGCTGCCAGCCATGAGGCAGCTGGCTCAACCCTAATCCATGCACTGGACTCCATAAATTGAACCCTCTCAGTTGGCTTTCTCCCCACTTTTTTTTCTGCACATGGGGAAGGCAGAAGCCTATGAAAGCAGAAATAAGGATGCAAGGTCAAACATATCTGTCTCACTGCCTTTCAAGTACTTGATTTTATAGCACAAATGTCTCTGTGCAGTAAGAAAACCAAAACTTGAGCCTTGCCAAGAATTTTCTGTTTACCACATCAGGTTTTCTAAAGCCTCTCTTGTGTAATTGTAGAGGATATCCAGCTTTTCATACTGTAAAACCTCAGAGTAAACAGGGCTGGGCTTATAGTCTCTTCTAAGGTGCTTCCCTGTCCACTTTAAGCACAGCAAGCACTTCTACTTCTCCATAGGCAAAGTATTTTATTCACAGTCAACGAAGTCTACTTTGTCATGTCACAACTACCCTGTTCACACATTTGCTCTCCTTGGGTTGAAACCTCATCTGCCTCCTACTCTACAGCATCTACAGAAGCAACTAACAGTTTGGGGTTTGCGGCGTTGGTGGTTTTTTGCATTTTTTTTTGGTTCTGTGCTTCCAATTTTTAATAAAATTTCTGCATGAATAAGTTTAAATATTCGAGCAGCGAGACAGAATAATACCTAATCAAGCCAATTGGGTATTTTTATCTCTAATTAATATATTTTGTGCAAAGGACAAGGACTATTGTCCTCCCAGAAAGGGGATGGAGGGGAAGGAGGAAAAGCAGACAAAAGTAATTTAAAAACAATAATAAAAATCAACAATAATAAAAATCTCCTCATTTAGGCATGATACAATATTTTATCCATCCACTTCCCTCTCTAAGGGTGTGATAGGTTAATCTGGCTTTCAGCAGGGGTGAAGAAAAAACCACAGATGCTGCTTCTGGAGGAGAAGCTCCTCAAAAATTCTATTCTGTCCAGCAGAGCCAATCCCTAAAGGCTCTGACGACTGAGATATTGGCTGGCCCAATATGAACCACGTGACTAGCAGTGAGAGTCATGGGGAACAATTCCCCAGTGCAGAGCCCAGACAGGATCAACTTTTCAGTTCTGCAGAACTCTATAAAAACTTTTCAACTGATAGAACTTGAGAACAAACGAGCCTACAGACACCAATTCTCTCCTGATTCAGAGAAAAGGAAAAGGTGAAGACATGCGAGGAAATCAACATGGCAACGCTAAGGTCAGTGCAAAAGACAGAGGGGGAAGAGGAGGTGCTCTGAGCGTCAGAGCTGAAACTCTGCTGTAAGCCATGGTGAGGACTATAATACAACAAACTGTTTCCCTGTAATTCATGAAGTGCATGGGGGAATGCAAAATTCACTTACAGCCCATGAGAAAAAGGTGCTCACACTGGAGCGGGTGGAAGTTATGAAGCTGTGATCTGGTGAGAGTCTTGAACAGAGAGAGAGAAAGAACCTTCACTTCCAGAGATAGAGGAAGAGGACCTTTGCTTTTATACTAGAACAGCTCATCCCTGAGAGACTGCACCCCATGAACAAAATGGCTCACAAGAAAACAGTTGTAGGAAGACTGCTTTGCCCATGGGAAGGATCCACACTGCAGCTGGTTCAGGCAGGACTGCTACTTGTGAAAATTAAAGTTGGAAAACCACACTGGAAAAGTGTTGTCATCTTATTGCAAAAGTTCCATACCTTCTTGGTGAGTTCTCATGGGCAGCTCCTCACAGCACTGACTCCTCCTTCTTCACAGCACAGCCCACAAACTCCAACTCCCTTCTCACCCAGCTAACCCACTCTTTCATAGCACTCATTCTCAATGGACACAGCTGTGGCCTGTTATGGGCAGGCCTGTTCCTAATCTTAGGTAATTAGTACAGCTGCAACTCCTCAGGGGTGAGATTGATTATCTTGAGCACTAGCTTTATTTTCTTACATTCTATCTCCCCACAGAAAAGTTCACAAAGAACTGTGTCCCGTGGGAAGGACCCCATGGCATAGCAAAAGACATTCCTCTCCCTAAATGAAGATTTCTTTTTTTAGAAGTGACAAACTGACTAAAAACCCATATTTTGCCTCCCTCCGCTGAAAGTGAGAAGGAAAAAAGGGCTAGCAGAGGGAAAAGGTGTTCTAAAGGTGTACTTTAGTTCTCATTACTCTCTTTTAATTCCCTTTTTTTTTCCTTTATACCTTTTAAAGTTTAGAGGCTGTTTTGCCCTAAAGTGTTTCTTCCCAATGCTTACCTCAACTCATGAGCCCCTTTGATATTTTCTTTCCCCCTCAAAAAAATGAATAATTTTTTTATTAAAATAAATGAAAAAAAAAATTTATTCATTCTTCTTTGCTGCTCAACAACAGCAACGGAGAATGAATAAATTATTTTTTCATGAGTCCACTGGCGTTTGGCCAGCATCAAACCCATGACAAAGGGTTGCCTCAGGCACTGTGGCACCAAATCAAGGAAGGTGGGACAGTGTAAGCAGCCAGAGAGCCTGGGTCTGGTTTCCTGGCTCTCCTGCAGGCTGCCATCCCTCCAACAGCACACACAGTCTGTTGAAGGAAGGTGAGGCATAGTGCTCTCCTGACAGGAGCTCCTCAGTCACACATCAGTACAGGAAATGCCAGTGATCCACATAAGACAACGAATACACAAGGAAGATGCTTAAGCAAAATTATTTTGGTTATTGCACCAGCATCCTGGGGACTGCAATAAAGGCTCAGCTGCCTGATGCGGATCTGCAAAAGCAATGCTTACTATTCTTTGAAAAAAGCAAATATGAGAAGAAAAAAATAAAAAGAAGGGGGAAATAAACCCAAAAAAACTCCACAACAAACCCCCAAGGAGCTAAACAACATCTGACCTTTCTTTTTGTGGTATTATCATAATGAAGATGAAATGCTGCATTTCACCTTAAGCATGATACATTTCAAAAAGGGCTGGCAGGGAAAGAAGCAGATTTTATGCCAGCAGTTTCTGCATAAGGATGAGGTACCATTCTGGAGGCATGAAATAAAGAATGTAACCACTTTGTAAAAGTCACTACATGCACAAAGTTATTATTTCATTATCCCCAGCATTTCAAAGAAAACATTAATGAAAGTGGGCTATAATATGCATATTTTAAATCATCCAATTACCTACCTGAATTACTTTCACAAACCTTACTGAAAGGAACTTCCCACCTTTCTATAGAACAGAAAAAATATGTGGCTGAGTTGTTGATTATGTTTGTTGAGGAAATCACAGTCAAAATTAATCTAAGCTGTAGCAGAAAATCTGTGAAAATATACCAGGAAAAACCTAATTGCTCTCTATTGAAGTATTTCCAAATTCTACTTTTTACAAAATTATGTACTTGATGTCAAAGTTGTCTTTGAGGCCATGCAAAAACTGTCACAAAGCAAGAGGCCCATTATGATTTTTCATATTCTAATTAATTTATGCTTTCTTGAGTTAACTGCAAATATAGCCAAAGGGTAATTTATTAATCTAAGAATCTAGATCCATTTGTATGTATGCCCTAAGAGACAAACAAGGCTGTGATTTCCTTTTTCATGAAATCAACTTCAGGCTCTAGTACCAAAAATGTGAAGTGGTATTACAAAGTCATTTTCTAAAACAGTGGTTGTACCCCATCATCTAGGACAGAAGAAAACCATGCATGGTTTAGTCCAGCAGTGAAAGCTATACAGGAAAAGTTGGGGAAGTCTGCTAATTAAAATGCACTACCTAATATTCTGAAATATAAGTTGACCTCAAAAGGAGAAAAAAAAAAAAAAAAAGAAAAGAAAAAAAAAAAGAGGGAAAACTAGAAATGGAATGCAAGAATGAAGAACAGAGCTATAGGGAGTATTTCCATCATGTCCTTCAATCAAGATACCTACAAGCAGTTACCTGAGCAGCTGTAAGATGACACTGCATTTTTCTTTCTTTATAAATCAACCAGCAATGTTTTTTTCATGATTATTGCTCTTGTGAATGAGATACACATTATACAGACTATAGTTTTTACACTGAGAATATTTAGTGTCAGGAAAAAGATAAGATAAAAAATTTCCTTTCTAAAGAAAAAAAATCAATCCTTCCTTGACAAACATTTAGAAACATATTTTTCTCCAATTCTTTCTCATATTTTTTTTTTTTGTCCAGAATAATCAGAATTGCCTCACCATTGCCTTGCACAGATAACAATTCAGCCTGAAAACTGCCCTCTTAGGACACACACAAGCACAAGGTCTGTAATGGCAGACTGAGTAGGCCCTAAACCTGAAACAGAAGCACACATGAAGCATCTCCCAGGGCAATTATACTGTTTAACACTCACTACACACTCTTTTTTTGTGAAATACACTTTTTCTTTTTTCTGAATGGAAAACAAGCAGCAAAGTTCCCCTCTGTTGCTGCACTACTGCATCAGACCCACCCCCCTTGGTTTATTTTCCAGCAGTGAGAACAGGCTCACAGTTCACCTTTGCACTTTCTCAGCAATCCCCACTACTCACAGGGTCCAAGCTGTGCACAGAGCACAGCAGAAGTTAGGGGCCAAAGTTTTTGGGTCACTTTTTCCACTTACAGGTAAGAAACACTGCTGTAGAGATGGCTACTGAACTTAGTACACATAAGGAAGGAGAAAGGTTCTGACAGAAGCTCTCAACAACAAACTCACAAACATCAAGTCTTCTGTGCAATAAGTTGCCAGTCACTGGGCTGCCTATAGGCATCTTTGCACTTACCAGAAGCACCTCAGAAGCCTGCAAATCTAAGAACATCCTCTCTTAGTGCTCCATTCCCCACCAAAAAAGAAGCTGAACATTTTCTTGCCAGCTTTCTTCCTCCAGCAGTATGCTCCCACACAGATGGCAAAACGTTTTTTGAAACTTGGTACTGCATGCTCCACTGAAGTCAGTAGAAACCCTATGATGCCTTAGGATTTAGCTTTCATATTTTTCAGATCCTGTACTGCTTTAGTGTATAACTCTAAGACTCCATAGCCTATCAGCTACTGTTCTCCCATTTTATTCTGACAAAACAATTTCTCTCTAGGCCTGAAACTCAAGGACACCTTACTGTCTCAGGGCCAAAAAAAGTAACAACAGTGAATTTAGGGATGGAGTGGGGGCACAAACTTGGAGTAAATTACTTCATTATCCAAAGCTGTAATTGGAGAATTCACCCCTGATATATAAAATGGACCAAACTTTTATCTGTATGAAAAACTCGTGAACATCTTCCATCCTGGGCGTAACTTCTCAGAGGCTTCTGACTGCTCAAGTTGTACCTATTGAGGGCCTTTAATAAATACCCACTTTTATTCTCTTTATCTTGTCTAGCCTCTGTTCTAGGTAGCCACTCTAAGGCATCATCTGGTACCAATTTCTCTAACAGAAAGATTAAATACAACTCCAAGAAAACTTGAAATATGAAAAATTAGTTTCCTCCTTCCTCAAAAGGCCAGTCCCAAAAGGATTAGGATGGCTGCCAAATGGAGAAACCACTCCAGATTGCTCCCAGTGACTCAACTGACCACAGAGATGTCAATCCCAAGAGAACACTCTTGGGGTGCAACGAAGTCCAATCATATCCCACAAAACTTCAACACCAATATATTTAAGATATCATTCTCAGAAATGGGATATTAATTTCCAACTGCTCAAAGGCACAGTGAGCAAAGGAAATATCAGAATAAACTGAAATCCAAGTAAATTATGAATATTCTGAGATGTACTGATCCTGAATTTCAAAGGACAGAGTAAGGACTGTAACCCTGCATCTGCTTTCCAATATAAAACACTGTGAAGCTGCAACATCCCATGAACATGTCCATGCATCTTGCCAGTAGATATCCCAGCCTGCAGCTGGGATATCACAGCATCATCAACATGGCCATTTCCTCAAAATCCAGAGACAACTTTAATATTAAAAATAATTATGATAATTTATTGCATGTGTCTTTTTTTTTACTGGCAAGGCTGGCAAACAACACATTTAAATTCATATGATCTTTGGCACCCTTTCTCCAACAAGAATTAAGTTCACTGAATTGGACTGAAGTAAACATAAATAAATCAAATATGACCATTCAAATCAAGGACTCCTGGACTGAAAGGATTTAGAAATTGCTGAAAAAACCAGCCAAGAAATCCTTAACATTCCATACTGCTTTGGCTCATCCTGGGAGAGAAACTACTTCTTGCCTCTCAGAACTGCACCTACACTTCTCTTGAAACTTTCAGAAACAAACAAAAAAAGGCAGATCAAAATTTTAAATGCTCTTATCTTCAGGATTATGTTTTGATGCAATCTTTTACTGTGCTCAGTGGCTTAGCAGTTCCTGTTGTTTAGTTGGGTAACTGAGATAAGCTTTACTTTAGCACTTAGGAAAGTTAAACATTAACCTAGAATGAAATTCCTTCTCCAAAGATTAATCTAAGCAGCAAGTCAATGTAAGGATTGCAGAGATTTCTGTTTATAATTTCCAGCACAGTGCAAGCCTTTGGCACCACTCTGTTGCTGAAGCTGAGTGAAAAACACCAGGCTGATCCTTTGACAGTCTGACACCCCAATCAACCAGAAATCCTGCCACAGCTACACAACGTGATAAATTATTTTGCAAATATCAAATCCATTTGTGCTATGAAAAAGGCAGTATTTTAGTTTGCCAAGCAGCAACAAAGAATCCTTATCTTAGAAACCAGCAGGTGATACTGATGCTTCTCCTGTAACTCCAGCTGCCAAAACCCTGGCAGAAACCAAAGCTACAGCAAAATCAGCAGCAATTGGGATTCTGCATTTGGGATGGAGGGTCCATATGCTTTTTCTCCAAATCTTTATGGCAGGTCTGTGGAATCTGTGGAACTGTTCAGCAACTGACCCAAAAAAACTAAATTTCAGATCAGATAATCACTACAAGGATACTGAATCACATAAAATTTCTCAGTCTTTCATTCACCTTTCGATTCTCCTCTGTCCTTCCTGCTGTCATCACGCTGCCTAACACCAACCTTTTCCACATTTCTTTATTTTCACCTGCCTCTCATTTTCTGCACAGATTCTGGTATTTTTGAATACATTTGCTCTCTGCTTATGTTTTCTGCTGCTAAAATGAAACTGTGGATCCACATTTTCATCTCTGATTACCATGTAGTCTACTCTTCATTACAGACTTGATTTGATATCTGTCTTTTTCACCTAATAATATTGGGACTTTCTCTATTGCCTGAGAAAGCTTGCTGGCAGAATTCAGAGATAAACAGCATGTGTTCTTCTGAAAACACATAGAACCAAGTGGCAGAAAGATGTAGTGCTTTTAGAAATATCTAAAAAGGTTCTCTTCACAGGCTGTTCAAAGACCACAGCAAAGCCACCCTCTGGTCAGTTGTCATGAGAAGAAGTCCTGCCCTCACACCTCCTCCAACACTACCAATCCAGCTCATCTGAGGAGAGGATCAAAGAGGAAACTCATCCTTTTTCTGTTTGCTGGGGTTTGCTTTGTGCCATTTCAGCTCCCTAAACTTCCTTGCTGCAAGATCAGACATCTACTAAAATTTAGCGGAGAAGAAATGAGGAGGAAGGAGAGAAGAAAACTGACTGTTTCTTCAACAGCATGTACTGCTTAAGCTCAATGCTTGTGCCAAACCACTGTGTAGCATCTCTCCTGCTAAGAAACTCTTAAAATATCAGCTTGCAAAATCTGACCATCTCAGATCTGGCTACAGATCCTAAGCTACAACAGCTCAAAATGTACAAGCTGAAAGTCTGCAAAAGCAGGATTATTCAGGAATTTCAAGCCTGGCTGAAAATGGGAGACTCCTCAGTCCCCTATGTTACTCCAAACCAGAGCAATGTCTTGGTTAAAGGAACAAAATTGCTAGGAACACATCATACTCAAGAGTGGCTCCAAAATACTAGAAGTCATCTTCCAGATTTAAACAAGTAATTGTCTGTTAGCATATCCACAGATGTGCTGTCAGCAATAGCTTAAAATTAGCTTCTATGACAATCACCTCTAAAATACTTAAAAAAATACACGTTAACTTATATGGTATTACAAGTTTAGCTTTAATAAGACTATTCTAATCAAATCCTCTTAGAGTCCTTATTTAGAATAATAAATGCAATTCCTGTTTCTTAGCTGAAACTTTTTTTTTTCTTCTGTCCAGTGGAGTGTACAGACTGGTGAAATTGTGTGGGAACTTGGAAAAGCAACATTACCTGCAAAACTTTACAGATGTTTGAGGAAACACTCATCAAAATAATTTTTTTTTTAAGTTTGTAATTGGCTCAAACAAGGAAAGAAAAAAATATTAAAGGATCTTTAGAGTGCCTTAAAACCTTAGAATCTGGATTTACAAGAAAGCCATTTATTCACCACAGCTCTGGCAGAGATGTCTTCCCAGGCCAAGTGGAAACAAGTAATGAAGGGACAAATCAGATGTTTTATAAATGCCTAATTATTACTGTTCTTCAACAAAACATGGGACTTGGGATAAGAATTAAAAAAATAAATTGCACTGGCTTGGAAACATTGTGTGGTTTCTTCACACAGCTGGAATGGACATCTTAAATATCATTACATTCCCATGGGATTAGTACTTTCCAAACCTACAATCATACTTACAGAAAAACTATGTGGGTAAAACAAACATTACATTGGATAATATTGGATAATATTTCCTTACATCCAGCATTCATGTTTCAATATTCATGTCTGGGCAGAAGAAAAAAAATTAAACACAATATTGTCATTACTGCTCAAATAAGTGTTCTTATTTTCTGTTCATATATGCAACAGCTATTGGCACTCACAAAATACAAAGCTAATGTTTAAGAGATACTGTGATGCATCTTCTAAACACTACAGTGCCTTTCTAGTAGAAGCTCCTATCTCAGCTCAAGAGAAGGAAGAGTTTCCCTTTCCATACAAGAATTCAGAACAATTTGGAACAGTCTTAGGAACTTAAATGCAATGTTGGTTTTGGCTTCAGCACTAAGCCAGATACCTGTTGTGAGTTGATACCTGTTGTGGGTGCCTGGCATCTAGCCAGATGCCAGGCACCCACAAAAGCCACTCACTCACTCCCCTTGGCTGCTGCACAGAGGGAAGAAGTTTTAACAAAGGGTTCATGGGTTGAGATAAGGTCTGGGAGAGAGATCACTCATTAGATACCATCACAGGCAAAACAGGTTCAGCTTTGAGATAAAAGGTGAATTTATTACTAATGAAATCAGAGCAGGATAATAAGAAGTAAAATAAGCCCTTAAAAACACCTTCCCCCCTACTCCTCCCTCCTTCTACCCAGAAGGCAGGGAATAGGGGTTGTGGTCAATTCATCACCCATGGCTTTTCACACTGCTCTGGGAGAGGAGCTGTTCCCAAACTGCACCATGGGGTCCATCCCATGGGAGAGTTCTCCACTAACTTCTCCAATGTGAGTCCATCTCTCAAACAACAACTCTCTGTGAACTGCTGTAACGTGAGTCCATCCCATGGAAAGAGTCCTCCCAAAACTGCTGAGGTGTGGGTCACTCTTCCATGGGGTACAGTCCCTCAAGGACAGGCTGCTCTGGCATGGGAACAGGACCCCTCTCTCCAAGGGTCTCCCACAGTTTCACAGCCTCCTCCCAGGTATCCACCCGCTCCAGTGGGGGCTTCTCCATGGGCTGCATGGAATCTCTACATCCCCGTGGATCTCCAAGGGGAGACAGCTGTTCCACCATGATCCTCACCCCAGCCTGCAAAGGAATTTCAGCTCCAGCCCCTGAAGCACCTCCTCCCCATCCTTCTCCAGTGACCTTGGTGTCTGCACAGCTGTTTGTCTCACATATTCTCAACTCTGCTCTTCTCTGACTGGAATTAAAACTGTGCCACAAACTTTGTTTTCCTTTCTCCTTAAATAAGTTATAACAGAAGCATTATCACCACTGCTAATTGGCCCAGCAGCATGTCCATCTTTGGAATCATCAGGGATTGGCTCTGCCAGACATGGTAGAAGCTTCTTGCAGCGTCTCATGGAAGCCACCTCTGTGCCCCCACCCACTACCAAAAACCAGGCCATGCAAAACCAATGCAATGCCTGTTCCAGATGTTTGCAAGGCAAGATGTTTTCCATTACCATCTGTATGGCCGTTGTCTTTTGTCAAGTGGGCAGTTTGCCTTATGTCTCTGAGTGATCACAATCACTCTTCCCTTGGGAGGGGACATCTGCTGATAACAGACTATTGAATGTCACTGCATGACACTATATGAACTATAACATCCCACTGGGAGATGCTCTGCCCAGAGGGAGGGGCCAAGCATTCCTACCCAGATATAATCCAGAGGTTCTGAAACACCATCATGGCTTCTCCACTGGATTTCCCAGAGGAACAGCAACTGCCTCTTCCACTGGATCTTCAGAGGAAGAATACATCCTTTTCTACACGATCCCCTGCTCCAGCAGAATCACACCTGACACTCCAGGAGGACTGCAGCCACATTTCCCAACTGGACTGCTACCAACACCCTGACCCACAGTGTGTCAGGTTGGGTTCTGACTCTGTCAGTGTTGTTCTAGTGTACTGCATTGTTTTGTTTTATCCTTTTATTTTCTTCCCTATTACAGAACTGTTATTTCCTGCTCCCATATTTTTGCCTGAGAGCCCCTTAATTTAAAATTCATAGCAATTTGGAGGGGTGGGGAGGGTTTACATTCTCCACTTGAGGGGAGGCTCCTGCCTTCCTTAGCAGGCACCTATCTTTCAAAACCAAGACAATGCCTTAAGAATTCTAAAAAAATAATCTAAAAATCAAAAATCCTCACCTTTCAAACTTTTCTGTTAGTAATTTGAAGTAACATCCCTCCAGTGAAAACCTTGTCCCACTCAAGTAAAAAAAAAATGAACAGCTAAAATTCTGTTTAAACCATTAAAAACATCCTGTATACACTTATAAGGAGAAAAGGTGGATAAAAACATTATTAATTGGACAGATATTCTGAAACCTTTCCATGATTATAATTAATTCACCACTATCTAGAACAATTTTTTGTAAGGAACACACATCTATAAAAAAAGATTATCAGTGGGATTTTTTATTAGCCAGAGGCATACAGTATTTGGAAGGCACTCAGTACAGTGCTACATAATCATTTTAATTGGATAAAGGTTAACTGGATGATAATGCTGATGTATGAATTAGGAAATAGAAAGCAGCAGTTTAAAACTGCTTGGGAAAAAAAGGAATGTCCCAGAAATCAAGAAATACTTCCCCCATCCAACCTGGGGCCATTGCCCTGCTATGAATTCAAGCAAACATACTTCCTGACAGCTTCAAAGCTATGGAAGGAGAGAAATTATCTTTCCTTTTTTTTTTTTTTCGTTTGCCTGTAGAACCAGCAACAAACTCTGTGAGTTCTTCCTTGCCAAGAGACCTCTGAACACAAACCCATTTCATGATCCAATCAGTGCTCCTACTACAAGCTTCATACACTGGTATGAGGAAGCAATCACCACTGTAGCCAGTATTTTTTGATTTCCATATCTTTCAAAGTAGATGGACAACAGTGAAATGGGAAAGGAAAAAAAAAAAAAGAAAAAAAGAAGCTTGCCTCCACGAAAAACCCCAAAACCAAATCAGAAGCCAGTAACAACACTTCCACCACAAGAAAAAGCAAGGTAAGAAGATAATAACAAGGTAAAACAATAACGAGCTATAGCACAGGAAAGCTATAAAGCCACCCAAAAGGGATGGGGACAATAAAAAAAAATATGGAACATGACACAAAGTTTACTAGCTATTCATACACATACAATCATGGACAGAGATTTGTGGAAGACCAGAAGGAGGTGTAGCCCCTGTATACTCAAAACCAGTCAACCACCCAAACCCTGCAGGCAGGCTTCCAGGTCTCAGGAGCACCCTTCCCAGGAGGCATCACTCACCCATCTGCAGAGGTACACTTGCAGATGCTGGGGCTGTGGGTTCAGTGCCTTGAACTGGACACAAGTCTGACATTGCCAGGGCACAATTCCTGCATTATTCCCTCTCTTGCCCATTTACTGCTAAAATCTCTCCAAGAGTCACTTCTAGCAAAGAAGTTGGATCAAGGAACTGACCTATTTCTGAAAACATTCCCCTAAGAATAAAAACTGCATCACAGTGGAAAGTGCCAGGAGTTCAAGAGGACCCAGACTGATCTTGAATAAAAGTGGGATAGATCTGTGCCAGAATGAAGCATCCATGTAAACATGGTCTCAAAAGGTGGATGACAAAAATCACAGAATTGCCTGGGTTGGAAGGTACCTTAAAGATCATCTTGTTCCAACCTCACTGGCCTTGGACACATCCAGGGATGGGACAGTCACAGTTTCTCTGGGCAACCTGTGCCAGTGCCTCAGCACCCTCAGATGTCTAATATAAATTTACTCTGTCGGTTTGGAGCCACTCCCTCTTATCCTGTTACTACACACTCTTGCAAATCGTTTCTCTATCCTCTTCAAAATGGCTGAAACATAACAGCTGTATATTTATAATAGATTTTTCTTAGGGTAACCATCACACTTTATGCCTATTATGTCTTAGGTTTATTATTTATTAAAGGAACAGCTGCTACCAGTCCATCTCAGAGTTACTCAGTGAAAGACTGGGAGATGTGTGTGTAAAGAAAATGGCAGACCATATATGATGAGAAGTCTGTATGCAAGACAAAAAAAGAGAATGTGAAATGCAGCAGTAAATGTCAGCTGTGCTGTGCCCACCAGGATACCATGGATATGGGAAATGCAAAGTCTCTACAGACCACATCCAACACTACACAGCCCTCTCAGAAGCATCTCAGGTTCAGGAGTTGGGTCAGTTGAGCTTTGCTCCTTTGGCTGGGCATGCTGAGCATCTAGTGCAAGTGTGCCTGGTCTTTTTGTAACCTGAGGGAGCAAAGCAAAGCACAGAACACAGATTGCTGAGGATAATGAAGAGCTTTTTCTCAAGCACATGCCAAGTGATTGTCTGCTAGCTCAGCTATGAACCAAACAAGGTAAGACAAGACAGCTTCCCTGCATACAGCCATTGCATTTGAGTCTTTTAGAAGACAGAATAAACTACTCTACTCTTGGCACAAACATTATCCTGATGGAACCCATTGATTAATCTTGTCCATCATATCTGTGGAATTAAAAATTAATCTACAGGAAAATGCAGCATTGCAGTTTCATTAAATTCTGCAGTACATGCTTACCTAAAATATTTATTTATGCAGACAATCCTCATTCCTTTTCAACCTTTTCCCTCCCTCAGCCTCAAAGCAGAAGCAGTCTTTGAAATAGTATTTTTTTCATTTCATTTCTTTTTAAGACATACAAAAAAAAATCAGTACAGGGAAAAACAAGAGGGAAGATTTTTTTATTATCAGCAAAAGAAAGACAGGAATCATCTTGCAACATATGCTCCAAGTTTTATTAGTCACTTAATTTGAAATATATTTCCATGGTAGACTACAGTCAGGGCTAAAAATCCAAGCCTTCTTTCTCAAGTAGGTGAGTATACTAAGGTTTAACTGCAGGATAAATATACCATCAGTATAATCCTTTATTTCCAAGCAAGTCAAATTTAAGCACTGGCATAAAGTAAACTAGTTCAACCTTTGCTGTGGATGAAAAGTTAAATAAAACCTAAGACCTCAATAATCAATGCAAAAAGTGCTAAGATACCATTGAGTCAAACTTTTAGGCATGACTGTATACATATCAGAATGTATTTCAACACTCATTTCTGTTGAAAATGTCATTTGTTTTTAAGGACATTCTGTGCTGCCAAAAATCCGTGTTTCCCATTTCATTAAATGGATCATTTTCTTCAGAGCAAAATTTATGGACTCTTTAGACTGCTGAATTTCAAGTAGTGCAGGTTTAAAATTAATTTTCACCTTCAATACTGTGGCAATTTGCTTTGAGAAACTAGAAAGGGCACATTATGCAGCCTAGATAAAAACAACAATTTCTATTACAGTGAAAATGACAAGGTGGAGAGAAACCATTATCAAAGCAGTAAGACCATTGTCATTGTGTCTCAAATTTTCAATAAAAACCAGGCCAAACAATTTTTCTCTGTTCAAAAACCTTGTCATCCCTGGCAGTTTAACAAACTCTTTAGCAGGAAGACAAAGACTAGAGGGAGGGAATTGCTGCCATCAGTGCTGCCTGAAGTGGGCCCCAGGACAAGAAGCACAGTAGGATTATCAGATATGGTGACAAGAGGAAGCTAAGCAAGTAAATAAAAAAGAGATGGGCCAGACATTTGGTGGCCCATCTACAAAACAGGGGACATCTGGGGATTTTGGGGTGAGATAATGTCAAAGCTTTAGTATGGTCATACCCCAGCTTGTACTGGGCCTGCCAAAAGTGGTTTTTGGGTTTCACAAGTAACATACCTAAATACATGGCACAAAATGCCATGTATTTAGGTATGTTACTTGTGAAACCCAGGGGATTTGAGAAAATGACAAGATAACAATTTCTGGAAGCATTATGGTTAGAGATCAGAAATGTCAACAGTGTTCTGTCAACAGTTCTAATTAATTACCTATAACAGGAATTGACCCTACTATTTCCTGCTCCATGTTACACAAAGATAACAGTGAGGAATGTAGTAACATGTATTTATAATTTTGTTATTTCTGGGGAGGATTTTTGTAAGAAATACACACTGGCCACAAAATGGTCACGCATCCCAGTGATGTTTAAAAAAGAAAGTGGACACATGTAATGGCTTCACAAAAGAAATCAAGCAGTCATGAGATGCCAAGTGTAACACCTTCCAAAGCCAACATTCACTTTACATTTGAAAGCTGCTCTGGGCATCTAGCTAAAGATTGCAAAGCAAGCCAGCTGCTGATTACAAAATGCATTAGACCTCCAAACTCACAGGTTTTATTTCATCATCACAATATCTAGACCCAAACTTACTTTATTATAGTTGTGGTTTGGTCTTCCAGGAAAGGAAAAAAAACAAACAGTTACATGTATACTTAAAATGGAATTAGGCATCTCCAAATGAAACTAAGTGGGGGGAAAAAACATGCATTAGACAAAATAATTTTTTGCCAGCTGTGACTGTTTTACAATTCATTTTGGACAGGGAGTTCAACACAGATGGTAAAAAAATTTCAGTCCTTCAAACAACTCATGTATGCTAACTACTAGACATAAAATTCTGCACATAGTAGCTGCTCAAAACTGCTAATATAATAAACATACACCAGTATCTTCCATCTGAACACTCTTTCCCTTCAAACAGGGAATGAAGCACACCTAAATTAACTTCCTACTCTGCATATTCAGTAACTCTGAAAGCACCCTTTGGCAACGGGCAGGCTCCAGATGGGTTTCATGAACAGTCTGGAAGCCAGGAGCTGATTGACCTGCAAAAGCACCTTCCCATGACAATAACATGCAGATGGGGGCAAGGGTTTTCCCAAAATTCCCCTGAAACAGCTGGTACTACAGTGTCAGCAACAGGACTCACTGACCAGTGGCTTGATCTGAAGTATCATCTAGGTCACTCCACATCTTAAGGATTCTGGCACACAGAACTGTAAACCATCCAAATTTACATCAGTGCCCCATTGTTCTAGCATCTGCAGCACTTGCACTTCATAGCTGTTTGCAGATCAGGCCCATGCAGATTTACTTCCCAGTAACAGGTACAATCCATACAGCAGCATGCTAACTGGTTTGACATGAAAAGAAACCACTAATAAATTGCACTTATTTATACAGCATTTCATTCCACCCAAGAAAGTTTCATTTTGTGATACTTAAAAACAAACCAACAAGAGAATTCACCAGCTTACACTGAACACAAGAAAACATGGAAATATGCTTCCAGTACCACTTCCTATGAGTTCAGTGTTAAACTGAAGTCAAGGAAGCTTGGGAGGCAGCATTCAAGTATCTTCCACGTCCTTTCAAAATAAGCAATCTACTGTCTGAGCTTTGCCATATTTAAACTGTGTGATGTGTTGTCCAAATACGTATTCTGACAGATGCACTGAGCTCCCACTCAGAAAAAGTAAAGCAAAACCAAGCAACATTAATCTTTAAAACACGTAGGTGGTTCTGCTTATTCCCTGTTCTTCCCTTCCTGTTCTGCAATGCTCCTCTACTGCTAGTTCCTGCATCAAAACTTCAAAAGCCAAGCTGGCAGTGGACCACAAGAGGAAAGAATGAGAATCTCAAGGTTCACAGTACATTTCTGCAGGAGAAATACAAGTCCTTCTATAGTCTGTGCACCTCCTAGACCTGTGCTCTGCCCACTACTCAGACATCTAGCCTTGCATTGTCAAAAAAAGCTCTTTTTTTAAAAGAGTTAACAAGGAGGCAGAGGAACACATCTACTTGTAAGTATTGATGAAAGGAGAGGGTATTTTTTATTTTTTGAAAAATACCTTCAAGAGCCAGAGAATACATGAAGTATCTTTTTTTTTTTTTTATTAACAGTGAGTAGAGTTTCCTTATATATTAAATTTGTATTATTTTAGAGCCAAGGAGCCACAGAGCAAGATCACTGCACTTGCACATTGGGTTTCCACCCAAATAGCTCCTTTTGGTATGTCCCTTCTGGTCTTTCCCAGGCTGGAGGAAGAACTGGGTGCATGGGCTAACTCTACAGGTTTTACAGAGGAGTGCATCTCCCCTTACAGTGCAGTCATTATCACAATGCCTGGAACAGTGCTCACAAGAGATCTGCAACAAAAACCATATGGAAGGATTTCTCAATAGAAGAAAAATGGAAAATCCAAGTCTTCCCCTTGCTTGATGTGATTTCAAGGTTCTGTTTGGATCTGGGTAAAAACCCCAGTTCCTCAGCAGATGGTACAAAGAGCTGCTGCTACAGCAAGAGTGAAGAACCAAGAAAGCTGCCACAGAGCCAGGGAACATGAAGGCAGATGCAGGAAGAGTACCTGCCCACTGGATTAGCAGAGCATTATACTCAGCCTCTACCTAGAGCAAGAAGTAAAGCCCACAGGAAGAAGCAATCCTTCTTTGGGGGGACATAAATAGCATTAAAGGAGAGAAAAGAAAGGAAGGAAAAGATCGTATTTAGCAAAAGCAATCAAAAAGGAGATTTTTACTTGCGTACTATTCCAACACAAGAGGTACCACAACTCAACCTTGCTGCTTATTGCTTCCTGCTAATGGGAAAATGCAAATTTGTCCTATTCCCTGACAGCAAGTACCATCTTGCAGCCAAGCTAAACAGCAGAAAGCAAGGAAAATACTAGGTATATTTGGAATATCAACCACAATAACAAGGAGTTGCCCAAAGCTAAGAAGCCAGTTTGAGCTGCATTTACTAGCAATCTTCTACAAAGTAATTTCTTTGGTAGGAGCAGGTGCTGTTATCCAACTCTTCCGTTTCTCTTGTTAGGGTCATAGGCAAGTTTAATAGCAAACATTAAATAATATTTGCTATAAAATATTATTTAATATTTTAATAGAAAATATTAAATAATATTAAATAATAGCAAAGCATCAGTGCCATTCCCTAGCCAAAGCCCAACATGCCACAGAGCTGGTCAAAGGCGTGTGAGGAAGGAGAGAGGACCATGGGCAAGAGTTGTACAGAACAGGAAGCTTTTTTCCCATGCTGCTGAGTTGTATCAGCTTCCATGTGGCTTTTTGTTTTAAATTGCTGTCAGCAGATCTGAATTTCCTAATATTTGCTATCCATTTCTGAATTTATTACCAGCATTCAAAAACCTGGGGCTCACATGAATCCACCCTACCCCATAACACCTGCTGGCAGTGACCCCATTGCTGCCACATGCTCTTGCACCCCAGACCACCTTGTCCCTTCTCCATCAGCAGCCTGCAGCAGCTGCACTGTGCATCTCAAGGGGGTGTTTATGTGATTTTTAACCCAATCATTGTAGTGAAACATTATTAGCCTTCCTAAAATACCATATAAGCAGTTGTACTTCACAATAAATTCGGATTCTTTGACCATCACACCAAATCCCTGTGTCTCTCTCTCTTCATTGCCGATACTTGGCAAACAATTTTTTTCCTTAGGGAGTCAAAATTTTTCTTATTAGTCTCTTTGTCATTTAACAATCTATGTCTATTACCTTCTGACTGCTTTTGCTTACCTCTTCCCTTTACTTTTGAAAGGGCTTTTTTTTTAAATGCCACCCCAAATTTCAAAATCACCCAACAGTCAGTTGAGAGTCACACCCTGAAACCTTGTTCCAGAATCCTTCCCTGCCTGCAGCATTTGTGGTTGAATCCCCAACCTACTGAGATACTCATGCCTTAAAAGCTCCCAAACTTCCCAGTCTTACTTCCATAATTCACATATTAATTTCTGTAACTTCAGATAGACTTACTACCTCTTTAGTCACTGATGCATTTTTACTTACTGATGGTCTTTTCTTTTCTAATTCCTTTCCTCACCCTCAATCATTTCATTATGCATAAATCAACTTTCTTTAGATAACCAAAGAAGACAACAGAAAACCAGAGGAAATCTTTGAAACAGTAATAGTAGGATAGGTTACGGTAGGCTAGGTATTTTTGTTAGTGATAAACAAAAATATGAATTTCACAAAGCAATTTTCTTAGTAAAGAGTCAAAGCTACTGAAGAAGAATCCATTTCAATTGCCATTACAATATCACCCTTAAAGTGAATATTTTCCCCAAATGCAATAAAAACCGAATAAAACACTGCAAAACTTAGAAAGAACAATCAGTGAGTGAAAGGACGGGGATGAAGATGCCGAGAGAGCAAAGATCTGAAAAATAAAATGATCTTGCTTTCTAAAGAAATAGTTTCACAGGAACTGGTTTGACATTTAGGAAACAAAGCAGTTACTGCTATGGAAATATGCAATAGCCCTCACTTAAAAAAAAAAAAAAAAAAAGGAAAAAAAAAAGGTGGCATAGTAAATGTAAGAACTAAGGCAACTTAAAGCATGCCCTTTTGTTCCACTGCATGAAATAACACATTTTCTTTACAAATTGTCACACACTGCTACAAGGTTATTGTACTATCACATTGGGAGACAAAATAAAATTAGATCCAAATGTTCTTAGTATCTAAGCAAGTGGGTAAGAAGTTTCTGCTCTCAAATATGAAATCAGTGATTGTGACTTCATCTGTAGGGGAAGCTTTTCTATTAAGAAACTGTGAATGGTTCTGTGTGCAGCAGAGGCCATTAACTCTGGACTGCAAAAGTGCATTTCAGTATCATGGCAGAACAACAGAAGTCATGTTACAGCTGACCTTTCCAAATCAGCGCAAAAAGCCCAAGGGCATTTTAAATAATGAATTGCCACCTCAGCTTTATTCAAAACACTTTATAAGAAAGAAGTTTTTGCACACATACTATACAAAAACTATCCCCCAGGGGTAGAAGAGAGAGAAAATTTTCCAACAGTTCCAGTGACTCCCTCAGCAACCAATTCCTGAAGCTGTTTAAACAGGTGCTGGAGAGAATCTCTTCAGAAAGGACAAGAAGGCAATGGAGCAAAAGAGGGAAGATTCCCTACAGACTGAGCTCTCCAGCACATGGCTGCACTTATGCTTTTGAAAGAGCAAAAAAAATAACTACAGTAATTCCCGAGACAGCACTTACTTCCTGGCAGTACTGAAGAATTCCTTCTTTTGTCCCAATGCAGGTCTTGGTGCCAGAGGGGTCTGATTCCCACTTTCCATTCTGCACATTCATATGCATGTTGAGTTTGCCACAGAACATGGCAATCTGAGGTTCTGCCAGCAGCCCTGCATTTCCATCAGCAGGCACCTGGAAGGAGAAGAAAAGTTTTAATCTCACAGTTGACATTTCAGTCCAACCAAAGCAGCAACAGGTCAAGCAAGTCTGAGACAAACTCATTCATCTATTGCAGCAAAGACCAAAATTTTTTATTCAGGGAGATGTGAGAAATATAAATGGGGTATTCATAGAAATCCAGATCAGAACAGTATTAATTTTAAAGCTTAACTGTCACAATGGGCCCCTGGCCCAGTAATAATTAGCATTGACTCCATTATTCACAGAAGGCTGATCAATCTCTTTATTATATTATTATTAAGAAACCCAATGCTTTTGTAGACAGTTATGATACACCTAGACCTAATTGGTCCACCAATCCAAACACCATCACCATTGGCTAATTAAGAAACCACCCTTGGGTAAACAAATCTCTATAACGCATTCCACATTTTCACAATAACAGGTGCAGCAGGTGAAGATAAGAATTGTTCCTCATTCTTTTCTCTGATCTTCTCACAGCCTCTCCCAGAAACACCTGGGAAAGTTATGTGTTGCTCTCTGTGACCAGAGAGCTGCTGCCACACCTAACCAAACTGTTTTGTGGCCCAAAACTGTCTTACTAACTTGGGCTAAACATGGGACAATGAGCACAGTTGGAGCACAGTTACAGAAGTTTAATTTCCCAAATATAGCTGTTATAATGTGGGGGAGGGGTTTACTAGCAACTAATGGAAAAGTAAACATGACTTCTGTTTTAGCATGAGTTTCCTAAAAACCTCACAGTGCATCCTTTTCCAGGCCCCTTGGAAGCACACTGCCTCTATTTTATCATGTCTTATGAAGATGGCAGGTTAAAATCAGCTTCCACCAAAGCTTTTCTTGGATTGAACTTCAAAATGCAGAGGGGCTGGGGAGGTATCAAAATGGCTCTGCTGAAGGTTTAGCTGACAACCAAGAATTACAGAATACCACCTCCCCAACAAGCATTAAAATACCAGGCTCAAGACAGATGCTCCTCCTCTTGAACCACAGACACTGCCCATGACACCAAACCAAGCACTGCTGGGGCACACAGCCAGACATCAAAGGCACCCTCAGCACAGGTTTAAATCTCTCCCATGGTACCACAGCACTGAAGACAACCCCTGAAGGTATGAGGTGAAAGGACTAGCTTTTTGTTTTACATCTGAGGAACATGACACAAAGAGAAACCTCCTCTCTGGGTTAGGGACCTCAAGAGACAAGTCTACAGCTCTCCACTGCCCCTCACACTCCAAAGGCCATTTGGTTGTATTCAAGGTGCAGCAGAGTATTAATTTTTGTTTAAATATCTATTTTTACCCTTTAATCTCTTAGCTTGAAGGTTTCTCAAGAGGAAAATTAAAAGCATTTTAAAAATTCACAAGAAAGAAAAGAAACAGAATTATAGCATCATAGGAGATATGCAAACCCAGGATATTAGTTTGACTTTTTGTTTAAACACAAGAAAGATTTCATGAATTTTATATGCCTATAGCACTAAAAAAACCCCCGAAGTCCACATAAGAAACACTGTGAGAGTGATGATCTAACTATCCACTGGATTTGCACTGAAAGTGAAAATGTCAAAATCAAACCAAAGCTTTGTTTGGGGGTTTTTTAAGAGAAAAGAGAGAACATTTCTTGTCCTGTTTTCATAAGATGTTATGAATTGTTATTGCAATTCAGCTCAATTTCTCTTCTCCTGTGCAACAAGCACATTCTGTACAACTGAAGAGCCAACTATCACTGTTGTTCCACTGGGTAATTAGAGAATTTTCCAGTAAGTGGGATGACACCTTGTCTTGGCTTGCCTTAATCAGGAAAACTAATCACATGCTTACTCCTTCTAATACCTACAGAAACTTTGGAGAGCAACTCAAATGTAACACAACTATAACAATCTGCAAAATAGCCTCCAAGTTAATTATTTTATTTTTCTTTATACATGCAACATAACCCTATTAAAATTTCAATAAAAATAGACATGAGTCATTCTACAGGTGATGTATGGATGAGAACTCTACATTCCCAGTCTGCTCCCTTCAATTGAGATCTTTAGTAAATTAATCAAGCACACAGTAGTCCCACTGTGGCAGATTTTAGATTTTTTTACTCAAAATCATAAATCAAAACAAAAGTATTTAGATCGTAGAATCAAAGATTCATTTAGGCTGAATAAGACTTTAATATTGAGTCCAACTGTAAACCTAACACTGCCAAGTTTAACCAAAATAAAAGCCAAAAATGAAAGCTAAAATTTAGCTAACTAATTTCAAGGGATCTCTATATGGTGCAAGTTCCTGATAACATAAAATCTCATTAAATATTACTCATTTTAAGAAACATCAAACAGTGGTTTGATCACAAAGGGGACTGAACATTGGTATTTTGGGGGAAATGTAGCACTTTCTGTAAAACGCATACACTTATGAAGATTAAATACTCAAAAAAAAGCAGGAGACTAAAACATTAATAAAACTTACACAGTGATAAGTGATTTGTCCCACACATACTATCATAACATTTTAAATATGTGAATGAATTAATCACTGGTCACATCAAGGGTATATCCAGCTAAAATATGTGAGCTGGTGATGAATTTTATGCATCATTAAAGTTTTCTTCATAACCAATGGTTTAATTCATTTACATTCATTCCATCACAAGAAAAAAATATCAGCATTACAATGCAATTAAATAATCTAGAGCCGCCATCTACACTGATAAGCAGCTTCTATAGAAGAATGCTCAGTAACATAAAGCTACAGTCCAGTTTGTTACAACAACACCTGTAGTGGCAAATCTCTCCTTGACTAATCCTAGAGCTCTTAGGCAGACTAGTCTCCCAAAGAATAACTCATGGGACATAAACATAATTACATTAACAGCAACTATTTACTTTATTAGTATTCTGCAAAAGCAAAAACTCAAAGCACATTAATGGAACTGTAACACATCATATTTTTTCTTGTTTGCCTATGTCTGTGAGCTAGCAGTATGGCTTTTTTCCCTACTTCTTAGCAAATCATTAAATAACAGATCAATCAGCACAGCATCTCAAGGTAACTTCAAATGTTATGCTCAGGTCTTGTCAGTTTTCAAAGACCAAGTAAGAACACTACTCATCACTTCCACAAGACATCTGTAATATGATTTTTGTAATGTGAACTACATAAATTTGAAAAATGGCATGTACAGGACTCTGAAAAAATTATCTCAATTGATGGTACACTATTTAGATCTCTATATTAGTCTACTATGTCACAAGACATTCAAGCATCAGCTTTTTGATATAGAAAATAAAATTATTGATTTTTACAAGTGTGAGGGCACAAGTTCTGAAAGAAAGGTACCATGGCTGTGGTAATGCTCAATGCTCACAACAGGTTCTCTCTTATAGAATTCCAGCATATCAGAGGTCTTGTGTTTCAGTTTCAAGACTCATTTTACCTCCAGTTGAGTGCATGTCCTGGTTTAGGGCAAATGTGGGAGAAAACCTCCAAAAGGGGCCCCCCCAGAAAGCAAACCCACACGGCACCGCCCCCCCAAACCAGTTTGGGAAGAATTTCCTCAGAGAGAAGTGGAACAAACCTGTTTATATAAGAGGCAAAGCACTCCCCAGCACAAAAAGAACAATACCAGATGACAAAACTCATTCACTGCTCTGAAGAGAGGACAAATTCAGGAACTCTCTCCTGTGGGTGCTCACTCTGTTATCAATCCCTCTGGCACTGGGAAAGGCTGCTGCCCAGAGCAATCCCCACTGGTCACAAAGTGCAAGCTCTTGGTGCTCCCCAGCTCCCAGAGCAGGTTAGAACAGTTCCAAGAAAAGGGTAAGAAAAACAGTCCAAGGAAAACTTCTCTGCCTCAGCTAGCTAAACTAACTAAAAAACAGCAAAGCACCATGTTCTGCCCCATCTGTGCCCAGACACCACAGGGGAGGACTGAGAGCAGGTTGATAACAAACTCTGTGTTTCTTCTTCTCCCTGCTTTCACTCTCAGAGCCAGTCTTGAAGGCACAGAATATAATATCCAGCATAAACAGAACACACAAATGGGGATACAAGCATCATAACATCACCCTAGGACAGTGCACCTTCCTGCACCATCCTCTGACACATTTCCTTCTTACAAGCAGATAAGTTATGAAGTGCTTAAAATATTGTTTTAAAGAAAACAATTTCAAAATACCTTTCAAGGATAGGCTTTCAGTATTTTGCATACTCTCACGGGTGGGGATACTAGAGAAAAGCAAATCTAACCAACACTAAAGACTGAAATCAGAAGACAACGCCGTACAATGAAGCCCACTGGGTATGTAACTGCTTTGGATATGGAAAGAAGAGGGATATAATTCAACTGCTTTCTCCTCAGATTGGTCAACAACAAGGTCAGTCTTAGCAAGGCCACCTGAATGGCATCATTTAATTGCTGGAACCTGATGTCATAAAGTAGGTGTTTCATAGTATTTTTCCGTTTGTTTTTAGAGAAAATAGTAACTACATGTATTTATTTCATGTCAAAATGTTGAATGACATACAATACAGAAAAAAATAAGAAATCATGTAAGCATTAGGAGACTAAAATGTAGGGAATCTGTTTCCTTTCCATGCTAAGAGGTAGTAGAGATGCCTTTGCTTTCCTGTCTTTCAGGCCTGGCAATTTAACACATTTATTTGAGGAGAGATGCACATCCACATGGCATGCTGGATGCCATTTATACTATTTCTGAGACACTCAAACAGGATTTTGATAGCAGAGTACAGAGGACTGAAAGAAGTTTATGCAATTGCAAAACTATAAGGAATACATTATGTGTGGAGTTTTTTAGCTCACTGCCATTCCATCATAATATCAAAAAGCCTCTTCCTGTCAAACACTATCATTATTTAAGACAGAAAGCATAGCCCTCTCCCTGCCTCCACTCTCTCTGTCATTGCAGTTACCAAGACAATCAGTATATTTGTTAATTGCACTTCATAATCCCTACTTAACCAACAAGTGTCGGCTTCTTTCACAATTCAGATTATATTCAGAAAACACAGGCTGCAAGGTTTTACCCTCAAGAGGTTTTCCATCAACAAACCAAAGTAACACCACCTCAGATAGCTCTGCTATTAACTTATAATTAAGAACTACAAGAGAATATGGAAATAAGCCTCAGATCTTCTATGTGCTGTTATTAACCATTGAAACATCTAAAGCCATTCCCCAGAAGTCCCTCAGTCAGCTTCTGTGATTTATATTGCTTTATTCTGCAAATACTAACCTGAAGCCACTTTTATAAACATTCAAAGTGTACTTAATGTGCAATAAATACTTAATTTGCAGTTACTTTCAAGGAGAGGACATTCAGTAGCAACCTCCATAACTACAACTTGCTCAAGAACAACTGTCCTCCTTAGTTTATGAGATGACTAAAATAATCCCTCCCTAATTTTAATGTTTAATGCTAACACCAGTTCAAATCCCCAACCAAGAAGTCAGTGACTACAGTTTTAAGGTTTAACAACAGTAAAACTGGTTCAAATAATGTGGACAATTAAGCATATCCAATCATAACATATCACCCTTCCAACCCTTGGCTGTGCTTCCTCCAAACTTTTATACCATATTCGGGTTGAAACCTGAGGTTTCTCATTAACTAAAGCAGCACCAATTTGCATACATAGCAGTTTACTTCCTCTATGACAATTAACAAAAGAAAACAAATTTTGCTTTTGAAGTGAGGCCACTCATACCCTTTTTCCTATAAGGAACAGAAGTAAAAATAGAATGAAAGGACAAAAATAGAATAAAAGGATTCTCTGCTTGCCTTACACATTCAGTGAGCAAAACATAATACAGAGACTTGTTATTCCCAGTGGAAAGACCAGGGGTTTTTTTCACTGAACTGTCTGGTCTGCTGTACCCTACAAGTGAAGATTGTTGCTCAGCTCTTGAAGTCTATGGTTCAAACTGGGCAAATGCCATGCAAATCCAGGCTTATATCACTGGACACAAATCCATGCTTTCTTGCCCATCAGTTAGCCATCAACTTTGGCAGACTGTAATCTGTTACACTCTGCTCTAGACATCTTATTTAAGCCATAAAGTATTTCTCCTCCTGGCTTTGTTAAGGATTTTCTCAGAACACAAATACTTTAAAGACTATTTGTATTTAAAAACCTGCACATGTAGATTCACAATGAAGAAAATCTCCTTTCTTAAAAATGCAATCAGGACAAAAAGAAAAATTAAAAACTAAGCCACCTTAATTAGAAAAGGAGGAAATATCAAATTATTGTCTTGTCATAATTTTAGGATATCTGTCAAAACCAAGGAAAATTTTCCATCTCCTCACTTTTCTTTAGAGATGAAAAAGGCTAAGAGGTTGTCAAAATCAACATGAATAACCTAGAAACAGTGTTTTATTGTATAATGCTTGCATAGAAACAGCAGCAGCAATTACTGTTGTCAACAGTGTATAGAAATAGGTCAGAAAATCATTCTACTGATTATGCAGTCAAATTGCTCAGTACAGTTGCTCCAACTGGAAGACAAACATTTAGCACAAACAGTCACAGAAAGAACCACCTTCCTAACCTGCAAAAACCCTGTGAACATCCATATCTAATTTACAAAAAGCCATAATCCAAAATTTGGTTGAGAAACAGGCTCCATCAAAAAGCAGCTGGAAAAGAAGTTGATTTGGCCTGACTATAACCTATGTAACCCAACTGCAAATATCTGTCTGCCTGGCCTGCTTCATAAACAGTGATGTCAAAATGCATCATAACAGTGCAATACCCACATCTCCACAGCAGCTCAAGGATAACTAACTGCTCACCAAATCAATTAAAAGCAAGTTTTCCCTCATGCCTGCAGAAGAAAATATAATATTCTCAAAAGTATCTTCTGGCAGCCAACCATTCTCCTCACCCACACCCTTTACAAGGTCCTGAGAAATAGGTTGTATTTATTCCATACATATCAGTTTTAGTGCTTCCCTCAGGTCACATTCCATCCAAGTACTTGCAGAACAACACCCCAACCCAGCCCTGGGCATTTGTTTACCCTGAAATCAAGTATTAAAATCAAACCAAAGAACATATCAGGACTAAGCTCTAAGTTCACAAGGCTATCTTGTGGAGCAACAGTGAAGTGAGTGCTCCCCTCCCCAAAGATCTGAGTGAACCAGCAACCAAATGTATATGAGATATTCATAAGATTTGAGCAGAAGAGTCTGTATAAACAGCTGACCTCCATGTGCATGTGTGAACACACACAAGAGCAAAGGCATTTCCCTCCCTGGAATCACTAGGAAGCAATGAGGCAAATCCAAAGAGCAGCAGAAGCCTAGCACCTGTGCAGAACCTGTCTAGCATATCCTGCACACATTTCCAATGCTCCTGTGAGAGTGACTAAAAATTAAAATTTAGCTACAAAAATCAACATCTCTGAATGTCATCATAAATGTGAGGAGTTATCACAGGGGAGTATCCCACCAAATCAGAGAAGGTAGATCTTTGCATCAGCTACATAAACATAACAAAAACACATTCCTCTGTAAGTGCAGTGTCAAGAGCTTCTTACCTACCATCACCACTACCACCAACACGTCTGCTTCCAAAAAAAAACCCAAAAAACCACAAACTCTAAAAACCATACTTCCACAACCTCCAATTTGAGTGTCTTAATTTAAGAAGATGTGAAGGTGCTTGAATGCATCCAGAGGAGAGCAACACAGCTGATGAAAAGGCTTTAAAAAGGAATGACATCCCACAAGAAAAGCCCAGAGTCCTCAGGTTTATCTAGCTGGATGGAAGGAGGCTGAGGAGTAACCTTCTTGCTCCCCACCGCTGCCTGAGGAGGGAATCTTCTCTGTGGGATCCAGTCATGGCATGCATGAGAATGGTTCAACCCTGTGCCAGGCTCAGACTGGACATTAGGAAGCATTTTTAACCAATAAGATAGTCAAACACTGGAACAGGCTTCCTGGAGAGGTTAGCAATGCCACAAGACTGTCAGTAGCAACTGGGCAATGCCCTTAGTAACAGGCTGTAACTTGGTCAGGCAGCTGGACTAGATGACCACCATAGCTCCCTTCCAACTGAAACAGAGCATTCCATTCTAGCCTCTATACCACCATGGTCACAACCAGACCAGGAGTGCCAGCAGTTTGCTATGGGTGATGATGTGCACCACCATGGGCAGGAGGATAATGGGAGGAGCAGGGACAACCTTCACCCAAGCAGATCTTCTCTGGAGTTACCTTCAGAGTCCATACCAAAATTTACAGACTTTGAAGTTATCCATTGATAGAACAGGAACTGAAAACCCTCACAGCTAACAGGTATCCCCAGCCTGCAGGTACCAACACACAGTTTAGTCACAGTCTTTTATAAAAACTGCCATTTTGGGGGGAAGAAAAACTATAACATGTAGGCACACAGTTTGTGGAAATTGGGAGTGGGGCTGTGGCCAAGCCTCATCCCTAATGGGCCACAGCTGTGCAGGACAGGTGAGCAGTACTGAAGGTAATGAGACATGGAGTGCCAAGGTGCCCTGACCAACCACCAAAGGGTACAGGGGGCACACAGGTGTAATGCTCTGTAAGATGAAGGGTATAACAGGTTGTACTGAAGACCAATAAAGTGCTGATGCTTGAGGCCTTCTTTGGTATCAGTCATACCTCCACCTTCAATAACAAACAGCATGACCAAAATTACCCAAGACTAGAAAGAATTTCAGGAAGCATTAAATCTAGTGCAGCACCAACTAAACATTAACATAGGGTATGAGGAGGTAGAGGGAGTGGAATAACATCAAGATTTTATGAGCTGAATAAAAAGTGCATTAAGAAAGGCTTAAAAAAACAAACAACCTAATCTTGCTCCCAAGCTCTTCATTTAGATTTTGAAACAGTCTTTGGTCATTTACATGGCTATATGTGCTGACTAATAGCAGTAGGGTAAACAAGAAAAGGACAAATCCTGTCAAAATTAATGATCTTTTATTCATCTAGAAAAATAGGAAATAAAAAAAGATGAAATTCAGCAAGTGTGCAAGTTTGAAAAAGAAGTGTTTAATGATACCAATAAATATGACAAGTGTTATGGTTTCTTTTGGTACATCTACACATACAGGAATGCTAATGATACTGCATTTAAATTTCATCATCTGCAGGGTTTCACTATTCCAAAACAAACATAAGACTCTGCTTTACAGGGCAAATCAAAGTTTTGCACTGAAATAAATCACTATAAACCATCTAATTCCAGCATTGTGTTTTCTATTTCAATGTTCAAAGCCACTATCACTTAAATAAATATAGGAAGTAGAAGAAAAATAAGAGTGGATTCCACAGCAATGCAATAGATCACAGAAGTACTCCAAGCTCAGTAATAATTTCTAGGGTCCTATCATATCCATGAAACTCAGTGCTGTAAAACTAAAACTACAAGGTGAAAGCAAATACTTAAAAAAGACCTAACTTCTAGTTTGCATTTACATTAAAGCACTTTTTTTTGGTGGTGCAATTTTTATATTTTAAGCCTATTTCACTGCACATGTACCTTGGAAGGATGTGAAAAGGAAAATTACTATATGCAGTGTAGCAATGAGGGATAAAGACAGACAGACTCCTTTTTAGCAGTCATAAAGAGAAATTGTTTATTGCAAAAAACCAGGCTTTTTAATGCTCTGAAATTCAGCAAAACAAGCATGCATTGGCTGCCTGCCACTGCAGGTGTTGCTGCTCACATGACCTTCTAGCCAACCACCTTGTTGACCACCCAGTGTGTCCCCAAGCAATCACTGCCCCACGCACGAGGTGACCACACCCTAGTTATACAATTTGTTCTCTGGTAATAGAACCTGTTTCCTACCTCACTGTTAATTGAGCCTTTCCCAGAGTCCTTTCTGCTGAGCAAGAGTGAACAGAGGTGAACAGGATTTAACAATGGTGAAAAAGGCCTGTATTCTGTTAGGCTTTTCTCATCTCCCACAATGCAGAACCAAACTCAATAATATGGAACAATTCTGTCTGTCAATAATATGGAATATTCTGTCTGTCCAGTGAAAAATTGAAGAACAATCCTAGTTCAATTAACTTGATAGAGAGTTTAACATTTGAGCAATGTCAGCTTCTCAAACAAACTTTATCCCTCAAATGTCAATGCTCAGTAATTTATTGACTTGTTTTTCATTTGAAGTAGCTGATAACTGTAAGATAGCCTAGCATCTCGTTCATTACATTTCCACTTCTGTGCTGGTTTTGCATTGGAGCCATTCACGGAAGTGATGGAAGTGATGTTCTAAGAGAAGTTCCTGGCAGTTTCCTCGTGTCTGACAAAAAGACCAATCCATAATTAGCTTTGAGAATTGACAATCTGTTAATCACTGAGAAAGCTGAGCACGCCTCCATGCATACACATGTTGAAGATGGAAAAACCCCAGGGGAGGTATCTTTTCCTTCTGGCCTGGAAGCTTGTAACAAGCCCTGTCCTGGCGGGCCTGGGCTGGGCAGGCTCTGCCATGGGGCCAGGCCCCATCAGCTGCCGGGCAGGGGCCAGAGGGGTCACCGGCCCCCAGAGTGCTGCAGCTGAGCCCCAGCCTGGCTGCTGAGATCCTAGCCACCCCCCAGTGTAGCCACTGAAGAAACCTCCACTGTAAAACACTTCTGGCCTCGAGCTACGAGCCCAGCCAGGGTCACATGGCCATCTGCAGGCCCTGGGTGATATATTAATTCTTTCAGTGCACAGATGAGACTTGTAGACCTTCAAACATCCCTCAGGTGAGAGAAAAAGGCAAAGTGAAGATACGTAGAGGAACAACATAAAGACACCAGGGTCAGAGAAGAAAGAGTTAAGTCCCAGGTGGGAGGGATGAGGAGATGCCTTTTGTTTTGGGCTGAAATCCTCTTGTAAAGCTATGGAGAAGAATAATATTCCTACTGTAGGAAGACAACACTAGATGACTGAAGTAATTAAATCTACAGAATTATTACTGCAGTGCAGCAACTATACAATGCATTTGTAAGCTTCTCCAAGAAAGAATGGAAGCTGAAACCAACCTGCTCAGAGCATTTTTCCTGTGTTCCAATCTGGAAAAAAGCTTTCTCTACCTGAGCAAAATTCACCACAGTCAAAAGAGCTGTAATTTTCCTTGTGAAACAGAACCTCCACCCTGCATCAACTGGATTTCAAAGGAAGCTCTTAGATGGCTTTTTTATTCTCAGTATTACTTGCATACAGTTCTTTATGTGCCTTTGATACAGAGGCACCATCTACACTGCTAAAACAATTCTTCCACAGACTGCATCACTTATGTTATTCTCCAAATTATGCAGGCTAGAATCATTCTCTGCTGCCATTGGTCTGAGCCACAAACATCTGAACAAAGCCATGTGAGAAGTCTGATGTAATACACCAGTTTTAACATGAGGTGTTTCAGCTATTTTGCACTATGACTGCACTCCACGTGTATGCCAAAGGTCCCTCTCATCTTCCTTTTGATGTAGACTATTCTTTGCTCAAGTGGCAAGTCTGTGACTCAGTCTGCTCTGCAAGCCATCTGACTAGTTGGGTTACTAGAATTAATATTATATTTAGAAAAAAAAAATCATTTCCTAATTTCATTCCATAAACAATGTGAAGATGAATTAAGAAAATATTTCTGGCATTTGCTGACTTTAACCACCAAGTGTTTGGCATGATGAGGACTTGATGACTGCTACAACGAGGAACATTCCCAGAAGATCCTTCCTGAAATATTTATGCTGCTCAAGATGCCAAGACATCTCTAATTAGACAAACCTTTTTTTGGCACACAAAAATACCACTATAAGCAAGCCAGAAGGAACTAATCTGTCAACAGCAGGATTAAATAACATAACACATTACCTGGATTACTTTCAAGTCATATAAAAAAGCTGGACAGAGTCAAATAGATGGTTGACAGACTTAATTCATTTTGAGTTGAAGGTACAGTTCTTCAATCCTTCCTCTATAAAAATCTATGAATTTTATCTCTCCACAACAGAACTGTGATGAGGGAATGAATACAGCATTACCAGATACCCCATGCTGAAACAGATCCTGCCCTGTATCTGTTTCTAGGGTACTTAAATTACCTGTTACTAAAAAAAAAAACAAACAAAAAACCAAACAAAACCACCCCACCCAAACTTCACTGTCCCACTAGATGCAAGCTATTTTCATATCACTGTACACCCAGTTGCTGATTTTCGAGCAGCTACTCCATGTCCTTGAGGTTTTTCATAATAATAATTTCAAAAGAAAGTCTGGTCTTCAACCTCTGATGCTGTGCACTCTGTTATGGACTCCACTCCCAGGATCTCCAACATAAAGCCATTTCTCCATCTCTCTGCTTTCTTAGACAGCTTATTTATTTCATCCACCAAACCAAAGACAAGACCATCATTATTGCATACATAAAACATTAATAAACATTTAATAAAGAAAAACACCTTCAGAAGTGCTTAGCAGGAAAAGGCAGAAGATTCCTCAGTTTAGGGAAGAATAAAAATATTCCTTCTATCTTTCAATTGGGCATATTTCAGGTTTCAACTCTACAGTTTGAATTCTGCATGTTCTTTTACTGATTAAATGCTACTGTGCATGACATTCATACAACTGTGCTAATGCTCAAAACCAAGAACCTTTTCCTTTTCAAGATCTATGAACAAGAAACAAAAATAAGGAAAAAAACCAAGCAAATGAAGACACAGTGAAGCCCTCAGAAACAACCCAGCAGCTTCGTTCAGCAGACTGGGCAACAGTAACACACAACGAGCCCCAGCACCAATTCTCCCTTCGGCAGGGATCACACACCAGGTACGTGACGTACATACATACACAGCCCTCTGCACAATCATGATCAACTAACAAAAACATTATTACTAGAAACAATGAGCCAAAGAGGTACAGGTTTGACCATGTATTGACCAGTTATTCTATGGAACGCAACTCTTCAGCTCAAAAAGCTAAGCAAAAGTACTGAAAATTGGATGTGAAGGAATTCAGTCAGCCTCAAATAAAATAAACCTCTAATGACAACAATCAGAAAGATAGTTATGGCCTATATATTTCCAAAAATCCATTATTAAAGAGATTCAAGAAAACAACAGGGGAAAAAAAGCAACTAGTATCCAGGAAGCAGTATGGGACGAGATGAAAAAAATGTCCAAACCCCTCTTGCCAATACATGAAGGCCACCCTACAGAAGTACACTAATTTTTCCAATACATATATTTGAATTTTCAAACCCTACCTCTGGTATCTTACAGCAACTGCTCCCTTTAAAGACACAGCCTACATCTGAACTCTTCTGCAGATGGTCTTTAGCAAAAGCTTTACTGATTTCAATATTTGGAATGTTAACCAAATAGACAGTAGAGTACCCTGTATATGTTCTCACTCTTTCTTATTTAGAAGGTATACTCCCACCATGAGTTCTGGATTTCTGATCTTATTGAATGCTACGGAATACTCCAGCTGTTGGTTAGGTCTGGGAGCCAGGGAAACTAGAATCTGTCAATCCAAAAACTTTCTTCCACTGTGGTAGTCCTACAGTAATTTTCTAATAATACAGAAATAGGTACCACATGCAAGTTTAGTTATGCAAAACATTGAAACACAAGAAAAACTGTGCTTGAAAACTCTTGCTCATCTATGGGAAGACATGTTGTTATTATGGTTGCCAGAACCTTACACAAACACCTCTCATTCAGACAAGGATAGAGAAAGCAATTGATTGAAGAGGTGAACCTGAAGCCAAAAATTCAGAGTTTGAGTTTCTGGCTTTTTCAACTATACCAAGACCTCAGAGTCCTCTTCCAGGTCCACCCACTAACAGCAGCTCCTCTGTCTCTACAACAGTGATAGCAGAATAGACACATTCACACACATTTGGTTTGAAAGCTCATGAGAAGTACTGCATTCAAATGCAGCATCCTTAAAGACTATATTTCAAATTCACATTAATTGAATTTAACAGATTTTCATGAAAGAGACTAAGATGAGCTTGGAGGCAACTTTCAGATCTTCAAAAGATAAAGATAAATTAGATTATCCATTGTTAACTATTACAGCCAGGTCCAAATAAGATGACATAATAAAGATCAAGTGCTGTTGCCTTACCAGTAAGTACACACAGATCATTAAGCATAAAAAAAACACCAAAGCATTATCTCTCTGCTAAGGAGAAACCCTCCAGGTTTTTTAATCATGTTGGAACCTCATACTTGAAAAGTGAGCACTTTTTGTCTTAAATAGCTCCATTGTATTTAGAACATGTAAATCCTTCAAACAGTGAGTTACTTTGTTGGTTTTTTTTTTTTCATTTGTCTTTTAAATGAATGATCTGGAAGATTAAAACATCATCTTGCTTTTGACAGTTGTCAGCTAGAGCATCCTGATAAACCATCATCACAAAAGAGAAAACAGTACTATGGTTTTCCACCTCCCACTTGTTGCTTTATTGAGCTGTAATAAGAATGAATTATACCATGAAAGATGTCACACACGCTACGACAATGGAAGGAAAAAATTTTTATTTGGCTCCTGAGCCTGGTGCTCTACTACAGAAAATCCCACTGAACACTAATGATGCCTTGAGCAGAGAGTACAAGGAAGCCCTATTTCCAAACACTAATAGAGAAACAATGGCTGTCAACTTTTATTTAAGACTAGCTACGTAACAGTGTGCAGTGAAAGCAGAAATAACATGCATTTTATTTCACTTGATGCAACATCCAGGACTATAAGCAGGGATGCTGACCCCGACAGGGAATTTCACCAGAGTACTAAATGTAGAGCACAAACTCTCTACACAAGCTGCCCACAATCCAAACACCACAGAGCAGCAACATAACAGTTTATATCTCCTCCAATTCTCCACACAGATATGTCTGCAGATATTAAGAAGTACTTACAAACCACATTGGCAAAAGTTGCCCCAAGCTGCAACAAAGCCTCTTCTATGGATGTTTCTTCCTCTTCTGAAAGAATGTGCTCTCTGAAAGATGCCCACATTAATTTTCACACTCAGGGCAAGAAACTTTTAAACCCAAGATGTCTTACACAGCTAGGCTTCATTTCAGCTGTTGTACTGAGAGATTGAAAGACACAGTACCACTGAAAATATAGTGCCAAATACAGGCCACATCAGTAACTACCTTAATAACTGTTCTTATTCCATGTATTAGCTAAGGTAATCCAAGGCAACCAACACCTGCCTTCTATTCCCACCTTCACAAGACTCCCTTCATGTTCCACTTCCATTTACAACCCTTTTCTGCTGCTGAAAAAGCAGAAAAATGAGCAGCCATTCTCAGCAGCCACAATAACTTGGACAGGATTCCTTGAGGCACAGCAAAAGTAAGAAAATAGTAAAAAGATGGAAAAGATACCACAGAGATGAGAAGTCCATGTAGGGATGACTCCATCTTCATGGGAGCCTTGAGACCATCTCAAGCACTCCCTTCAAAACAGAAAGAGACTAGAAATTACTTAGCACTTTCAACCCAAGACAGGTGAAAAGGCCAGAGATCTACGCTGGAGCTTACATCGAGGTGGCAACAACCACCTTCCAGCAAGAGACAGACTTCTCAGTGAGCTATAAGCAGGCTGCCTTGCCCCAGCTGGTCCCTTCTTGTCCACAAGCTCATGAACGTGGTCACAGTTCCCAGCATTTGCCAAGATGTCAAGAGGGTTCAGCTTAAAACAGCACAGCAGCAGTGCTGGGCTCCAGAGGCTCTGGAAACCCTCAAGAGAAGATGAAGCAATTCCCTAATTTGTGCCTAGCCTAGGCTTAGCCAAGGTAAGTGTTCTTCATCACACAGTCTGGAGTGGTGAGGCTCTTCCACACAATGCAGAACCCCAAACTGAGATGTATTCAAAAGAAAGCAATTCTCAGTATTAGATTCACAGTGTATACCTCACATATCAAGGGGACTTTACTAATAGTGTACTTCCATATCAGCAAATCACTCACAACCATAATATTTTGAAAACTGAGTATTATTAAGAGTTCCTCAACTCATTCCAACTGGTAACAGAGTTCTTCCTTTTGATAACAGAGCCATAGGTCATCCTTACCCTCTGCAGTCAGCCAGTGTACATTATGTGGTTCTTCCTTTTGTTAACATAATAGGGAATACCATCCATTAACACCAGCACTCTTTTTGCTAGCATTGTAGAACCATAAGGAACCAAAGAGTATCATGAGAAACACACATACTTATTTTCTAGCTTTATGTAGCAACAGGAAATTAAGAAATTGCTGAAACTTAGTATCAAATCCATACTAACAATGAGCTCATCCCAGGCACCTAAAGAGTAAATTGTCACAAAGGCATTTTTCTTCCTCTAACCATCCCTTACTTTGGCAAACATCTGTTCACCTTACTAATTTACAAATGCAAACTACTGAGACAATTTTAGTACTATTCTGCAAGAATTCCTCAGCTTTTAACAGGGGAACACAGTTACTGTTTTTCTTTCACATTCACAGTGAATTAGATCCATACCCATGCTTTTCACCATGCTGGTAAATCTTCAGAATATGTTTGCCTGACAAGTTTAGAGTCTACAACATACATCTCTGGCAACATTATAGAGAAGAATAAATTAAATGCAGATTTGTTTTAAATGTCAAGCCATCAGTTTGTAGCCTTTTCAAACAAATGAGGGAGTGAAAGTATTTTTCCTAGTGCTTGCAAGGTTTCAAGGTGGTCATGTCATCAGACAGTTCAGCCTGTTCTCACAGGACTTGCAAAACTCTCTTCCTCACACAGATACTACATGCTGTCTCTAGCTCAGAGAACCTTCTGAGATATTAGCTATCTACCCACTGTGATTCAAAACATTTTATTAGAATCCATCAAATTTAATTAGCCTGATGTTGGGGTTTGGTTTTTTTTTTCTTTCTTCTGACTTGAGAATTTTTTTCCCACATAAGTTGCTAGGAAACTAACTACTGGGTACTTATGGATACTTAAGAAAGAGAAAAGAAAGTGACTGAAGTCTGGAGAGGAAAGTAAGCTTGTTAAAAATAACCAGAGCTTTTACCCAACATTGGCTTCACTTCACTCCAAACACACCACGGAGGAAGCTAGGAACTTTAGAGACTGAAAAATCTGAAGAAAACCAAACTTCTGTAGCTCTGTATTTGGGGATATGGAAGTATTGTTACTGTGCTATCTGTATATTAAGCTGCTTACAAAGTCCACCAGAAAAAAAAAAAAAAAAAAAAAATCAAAGTTATGATGCAATTTCCTATTACTAAAATTTGATGAGAGACTCATTTGAGAGTTAATAGCAAATTTTTAGAAAAGCAAACACCAAATCAACTCTGTTTACCAAATACCTTCTTCAGGCCACCATTGAGCACTCCTTCTCTCATTCTTTATTCTACTGAAAACAGCACATGGCTACAAAACCTGCACTGTCCCAGCTGCCATTCAGTCTTCCATGAATTGCAGATCTCCAGCACAATACAAAAACACTTAAGAATTTATTCTTGAAAAGGATCAGTGTTACATGCATAATGTTTTCACTCTGAGCCTGCACAGGCAATTTGTTTAGTACATTATAATGTAAAAAAATGGACACGTGCAAATGCAAGGTAACAAATTCTTCCTCTTCTTTTGCCCAGGACAGCTCACAAGGGATGGAAACCAGAGCCTTCTAACACAACAGGACATCTCTTTCCTTGACATTAGTAAAATGGGACAAGCTGTAACTGAAATACACCCTACAACAATAGGTCCCTTCAGAAGAAACTAATTCTGTTTTTTCTGAGAGAACAAATGCAGTAAAGAAGAGGGTGACAAGAATAAGGGGATGCCAAAGGAGGACAAGGACTCCCACCTCTTTCACCTATATTAGCCCACACCACCTGCAAACCTTACCCAGACAGTTCTGCTGACACTTGAAAGGTGGAAATATAAGATTAAAGCATCGCAGAAAACATTTGCTTCTACATTCAGTGAAAGCAGAAATAACATGCATTTTATTTCACTTGATGTGACATCCAAGCACTATAAGCTGGGACACTGACTCCTGACAGGGAATTTGACCAGAGTACTAAATGTAGAGCACAAACTCTACACAAGCTGCCCACAATCCAAACACCACAGAGCAGCTACATTCAGTTTTGGAAACTGAATACTACATTTGGTTTTGGAAAATATTTGCAAAGACAGTTCCAAAGTAAATGCCTACCAAGTTTCAAGGAACACAAAAACAAATTAAAGAATGCAAAGCAGTACTACACCAATAAAAATCAGTACTTAGGCTGTCTACAAAATCTATCTCTGAATTCTGAGCAAATGAGAAGTAAACAAAAGGAACCTTTTATTTTTCCTGCACAAAAAAAGACTGCAATACTGTATATTTGGTATACTCTGGTACAGCAATGACAACTCCATTTCATACACCAATTACATCCACTAGGGAATACAAACCTCTAAGCCAGTTTGCCAAGGACACAATTTAAATAGTAAAATAGAGATTTATTTTCTCACAAACAAAACACACAGTAAATTCAAGATAGTGTCTCGCAAAGACCCACAGGTGAAATGTGAAATGCTCCTCACCCAATTAGATCAAGGCACTGGAGAGGAACATCCTCACTTCCCCCAAGCAGAATGATGCTTCCCTGTGAAACCCATTACCACTGAAGCTACAGATACTGCTTATAAACCACAATACTCATAAGACAGACCAACACCAAGAGGATGTTCTGATGATTTCTTGTTTTGAAAAACAATGTAGATTACTAGAGAATCCCAGGGAATGTCAGTTTCTGAAAGTCAATACAGTGAAGAACTGGGCCACCAACCCAGGCTCAGAGCCTGGCCTTCCTTCTACCAGCACAGTGAAGGGCCAAGATAACGCTTGATAATTCAAGACAACCCAAGATAATTCTGAACTACCACATAAACCTAAATGAAACATAACTGAAGTGCACATGCATATGGATCACATAGGGTTTAATTTTTTAACAGAAATGTTAACCCTTTTTCTAATTCGCCATTCAGTTTATCACAAACAAATTACAAAAATCAGATAAATAAACTTGTGTATGGTCAGGAAAGCACCAAAACACTCAAGGTAAGCTACAGAATGTGAATGTAACAAGATCACAGAGTGCAACATTTGATCTGGGTCACATTGAGGCCAAATGGATTCAGAGGAATTCACAAGCACCCAAACTGGCAGCACATGACATTGAACAGCCCCAGCACAGGAACACACAGCAGGAGCCTGTGTGAAACCTGTTTGTCAGCAACAATGACAAACAGCCATGGTCTAATTATCACCAACTGGCAATGAGGACAATATGCAGGAGAAAAAAGTATGCACTGATTAATATGCACATTCCAAGTTTATTTTGCTACAGAAGAGGGGATGTGTGGAAAATCAATTAAATCCACCCATTTAATGTAAGGATAGGCTTCCAGACAGTAACAGAACTAACTGGCTGCAGCATCATCCCTTAACACACCGGCATAAGATGGAAGTGCTTATAGAATCTCAAAATCATTTAGGTTGGAAAAGTCCCTCAAAACCATTAAGTCCAACCATGCCCCCAGAACTGCCAAGTTTACCACTGAATTATGCCCCCAAGTGCTGCATCTACCTACATATGTTCTTGTTTCAGTCAGGACAGGATTTATTTTTTACAGTAGCCAGGAAGAGGGCATGGCCAGACTACTGTTATTTGATATCATCTCACATCCAGGAATAGTCTGGTACTGTTTCACTTTCCGCATAAATCATTTATCTTATACCTGTTGTTACTAATATTGCTGCTGTTACTGTTTATTTTTCTTATCTTATTGGTCTTTCCAGTAAACTGTTCTTCTCTCAACAGTGATTTTCACTTTTTTGTGCCTCCAACTCTCAACTCCAGCCCAGAACAAGAAGGCGGGGGAAGGTGGAGGTGGGGAGCCAGTGAACTGTGTCTGGTTTGGGAGAGCCTTGATGGGAACACTAAACTGGGGAATATAATTCCTAAAGCACAACAAAAGATCTTTTAAATCCTTCCAGGGATGGTGCCTCCACCACTGCCCTGAACAGTCTGTTCCAGTGCTTGGCAGCCCCTTCAGTGAAGAAATTTTCCTACATCCAATCTAAACATCCCCTGGTGCAACTTGAGGCCATTTTCTCACCCACCTTCATACATTTCCCCCTTGCTGAAGGTCCATTATCCATTAAGGTTTATTATACTTCTGAAAACATAGCTTGCTCTCTGCAAAAGTAAAGCCTGCTGTTCACATGTGAGCTGCCCTATCCAGCTGTTCCTCTTCATATCCTTAACTCTGAAACCTTTCCTTGCTTCTAAGGCCCTGACACACAGCAGAGCCCTGTCTTGTGACATCTCTGTCAGCCTGACTTATTTGCAATTACAGGTAAGCCAGAGTATCTCTTCCAGCTATTAAAATGACTGAGGACGACGTGGTGGCAATCAGTGCTGCAGTGGCTGGAGAAGTGCATGTACTGTACACAGTCACTGCTTCTCTAAGTACATTCAGCTTCCAGATATGCAAAATGCATAGTCAGCATAGTATTTGCTTCAATTATACATCGTTATTTATTTTATCTGCAGGACCAGATTTGTAACTGGCATTCATTTAATTTCACTGTTTTAAAATATACACCATTGGTTAACTCAATAGATAATCAGCAAAGAAATACTCTGCACTGAGAGAACAGTGTCCCACATAATGCACTTTTATTCCTTATTCCCAGCAGACTAAAAAGTGAAGCTCCCCAGGTAACCAAGAAAAAATGAGCATACCAGTGAAACATCAAACCAGGACTATCACCTATATGACAATAACTGACCACAGTTTTCTCTTTATGCATTGCATACCTTGATTATTTTTGCACTTCCAAGAATCACATTGGGAAATAGCTACAGCAGTAGCTGAAAGAAGACAATGCAGTTCTGTCTAAACCTCTCCTTCCAAGATTGTAAATTTTTTTATGTAATGCTAAAGAACACTTATAATACAGGGCCATAAGTGAGCTGCTCACTAAAAGTTTTTGAAATTACTGAAACTACAATAGTTATATTTCTTCTTAATTATTATTTTAATTAAACAAATCTAAGAGAAAATAATAGCTGCGAACTCTTAACAGACTGTTAAAGAAAAACATAAGAATAGTTGAGTAACATTTAAATTAGACTGATAAAAATTCTGAAAAATACATGATGCTAGGTCATTAGCCTTTCTGCAAGTCACCTGAGTATTTAACCATAAATTAATTATAAATAGGTGTTTCTGATAAAAAAATTATTAAGAACTACCTCAACTCAAGCATAACATCTGAACTCTGCTGCTAAACCTAACTGTATTATTCTTAGGAAGAAACAAAGGATGAAAGCTGAAAAATAATTCAGATGCTCAGTGAAGAAGAATGAACAGCATAGTACTGGATAATAAAGTAACTTATCAGCATTACAACTTTCAGCAAAAGAGCATGAAAATACAGATACATTCTTTGAAATCTTTACTGACCTATATACAAGTGTCAGAGTGGGTTCTATTTCTTTTCTAGTTGTGTAACATTGTAATTTTCTAGAGATGGTTTTGTTTGTTTGGTTTATCACCACGAGCTGGAGTGTTCAACCCTACACATGCACTGTCACTACTGTGATTTTGCCTGATGCCAGGGTGCTGACATCACACTTGCTTGTGCAGACACAACCAAAGAAAATAAAGTCAGAACTCAGTACTGCCCAACCTGCTACACTCCATCTTTCATTCTGTTACTCTAAACTTCAGCATAATATTAGTGGGATGAATTTAATATAATATTTATTAAAAGGGAAGACAACCCCAAGCTAATATTTTCTACCCAAGCAAATACAAATTCAGAGGTACTAATGAACCCTGTCCATCTGACTCTCTCCTCAGACAGGCACTATACAGCTAATCATAAGTAGCATTAGTTATCTTTAACATGCACACACAACACACAAGTACACACAATCTGCTACCTCAACAGCCTGCAATGCCAGTTCAGACTTGTATTTCACCTCTTTCATATTTACACTCTATGATCATTACCCCTTTTAGCAAGGGTCATTTTGACATCTATAAAGCTGTATCTTCACCAAAAACAAATCACACAAGAAAATTTGACCTACGCTCCATGTCTGAAGTAATAATTTCTCCGACTTTCATTAGATTCTAAGTACTCAGCACCTACGAATAAAAAAAACAAAACAAAAAAACAGAAACGAAAACCCAACCAAAATCACACACACAGGTTAGGCATCAATCTTTGCCAGCTATAGACTACATTCAACCATTGTACACAAACCACATCCTTAAAACACCACTTCACAGCCAGAACAGAATGCAATAAGTACCCCAAAACAGGCAACTGTTCTTTGTTCTTGCACTGCTCCTTTAAGCAACAGACAGTCTCAAAGGCCCTGAGGCTCAGAAAGGATGCCTGGGGAGCCTGGGTTCCACACACACTGCCCAGCTTAGCACATTTTGTTGGTTCGAACAGCAGATGTGACCATCCCAAATTACACAAAGGAGTCACTAAGTAAGAGATGTGGATTGCTTTAGTCAGTCTTCCCCAAATGGCTGCATACCATTCTCCCCTATAAAAAGGGGAGTGATGAAAAAAAACAAACCTGAAAATCAACACTCTCCTCAAGCTGAACTTCTTTGCAAACACTATTTATTTCCTCACCCCTTTATTTGGGGCCTTAGCACAAGGCCAGAGATGTCTAACCACAGGTTCTGACCATGGTGACAGCATACCCAGTGCCTTTATTGGACAGGTAACACTGAGAAACAGGAGAGCCAGCACCTCCTTACAATAACCAACCCATCAAAAAGAAATTTACAAAGGAGTTTGATACTCACATTTTTCTTTTAGCACTCACTGTAACATTTCTGACTACAGCGTTGCAGGTACACCACCTTAGAATCCCTACAAGCTGTCAAGCATTGGCCCTCCCACCACCTCTGCAGCTACAACTGCATTAGAAGTGGAGAGGACATGCAAAGCAGAACTATTTCCACCAGTCCTCAGTGAGCTTCATTTCCAATCAGGATTAGTCCAGTTATGTGCCATTGGCACCTGTGAGAGGGCAGCATGTTTTGGATGCATTCCTAGAGAACATTATCTAGTTGAGTTCCACTGTGGAAGATGTCATTCCAAGCATTCTGCAGTACAGCTAAAGCCCAGCACACCAGCCCAACAGCACCTTCTCCTCACACATGCTTGTGATTTGAATATAAGTGCCAGTATAGGCACAGCATAAAGCAACTAACTTTAATCAAAAGGAAACACCAAATCCTAGAATCATCAAAGTTCAACTACTGTCTGCACAGAACAACCCAAATAAGGCCATGTGCCTAAGAACATTATCCAAATGCTTCTTGAACTCTGGCACCCTTGGGGAAATGACCACTTTCTTGGCGAGTGTGTTCCAATGCCCAACCACGTCTGGGTGAAAAACCTTTTCTTAATATCCAAATGAAACTTCCCTTGAAACTCCATCCATTCCCTTGGGCCCTGTCACTGGTCACCGTAGAGAAGTGATCTTCTCCTCCTGAGGAAGCTGGTGACTGCAGTGAGGCCTCTGCTCAGTCTCTTCTTCTCCAGGCTGGCCAGATCAAGTGCCCTCAGCTGTTTCTCAAATGGTTTCCTCTCCAGGCCCCCCACCATCTTCACAGGCCTCCTTTAGATTCTCTCAAACAGCTTTAGATCTTTCTTATATTGGGGTGCCCAAAGCTGAACACAGAACTCAAGGCAAGACTGCAAGAGTTTCAAACCAAAGCACTGAACCAATCGTCCCCGTACCACAACATTGACCCATCTATCCTCTATGGTCACTGTGCTGTCTTCCCCTTTCAAGGCTTCGTTGTGATGTTTTCCCCTTCAAAGCTTAACAGGCTTTTTCACTGGTATTTATCAACTGATAGCAGCACATGCCACACAGCCAAACAAGGCTCAGCATGACTGCTTCCAGTTCACCTTCCAAGAGGTTCTAAAAACAGGTGTACAAAATGTACATCCTAGCCTAGAAAGGCTGTGCTTTTTTTAAGCGGGTCTTTTTTCCTCATTTACTTTGGCAGTTACTAGAAATAACCTATTAGTTACTAGAAATAACCACTGACCTATTGAACCTGCTGGCAGACTGATTATCACTGACTTGAAGCATTAACTCATTCAGAACGGGTATCAGTTCCAGGACAGAGGGGGGTATATCTCTCAAAGCCATAACTGTTCAAAACAAGTGCCTCACTTCATAAAGGTATGGGCAAAGCTGGCAAAAAGATGTGGTTAATAGGAGAACTGTAGTGACTTCCTGTCACCACAGGCCCCCAGCCAGGTAATAATTAGCATTGACTCCATGATTGCAGAAGGCTGATCAACTGCTTTATTCTATTATATTACACTATTCTATACTTATTAAGAGACTCATAACCCTTACAGACACTCTGATACAGCTTTGACCTAATTGGTCCATCCATCCAAACACCATCCAGTATCCAATTAAGAAATTATCCTTTGGTAAACAAATCAACATAACACATTCCACCTGTGCACAACAACAGGTGCAGCAAGTGGAGGTAAGAAATGTTTCTCATTCTTTTCTCTGATCTTCTCACAGCCTTCCCCAGGAAAATGTCTGGGAAAGTTATGTGTTGCTCTCTGTGGCCAGAGCTGCTGCCACAATTTCCCCAGGAGACAAGGGCATCAACACACACTTGCTCCCCCCCATTCTAAAAGATCATCTCAAGAGCTAAATTTCATTCAGAGAAAATGGTTTCCTTCTGACATCTCAGAAAAATCATCTGTGTAGGACCTTCTGTATGCTTGCACACTGAGAAAAGAAAACAACAACCCAGGTCAAAACACACCCACATGCAATTATAAACCAAAACTTAAAGGAGGATGGCAAACACCATCCAAGCAGAGGATTTGGAGGAGGTGCTTCTGGAAGAGAACCATCACATGTAGCTGAACCCTGTGTCTGGCACTGCAGCTTCAAGCATGAGTGAAGGAGGGTGGCAGAGACCAACATGCAGAGGTGGGGGGTACAGCAGTGATGGGGTAGAGGACTCACTAAGCACAAGACCAAATATGTGTCTGTAAGACTTTCCACCATCAAAGCCAATGGGGGCACTTAAGAAGCATCACCTTACCTGGGATTAATCATCGCAAGCAAAGCGTGTAATTTTAATTCACCTTTCTTATCGCCTCCCATCATTAACTGGGAAGAGAGAAATCCACACAGAGACATGGGTGTGTCTGCTAAGCCAACATTCATAAAGTATTTGATGTATGCATACCTTCAAGTACAACTGGGCTACATATTTCAAACAGTTTCAGGCAACCAAACCCATTTCCTAACTCACAATTAGTTCTGCAGATAACTCCAACTATTGAATGTGTCAGTGGCAGGAAGGTGTTAGGGATTCATGTAGTATATGGATCTAACAACCTACATGCAGAAAAACAAACAAATAAAAAAACCCCAGTAACCACCACCATTACACAAAAGCATATATTTTTATTAAAAAGAAATAAATCTGTATGTATACTAAATGTTTCTTCACACAAGTCATAATATACCTTGCATTAGCAAGGAAACCAACTACAAAACGAAAAGGTTTACTGAAAATTGAGGGGACACTGAGATGAAGCACTCTTATGCTAAATGACAATCTCTCTTTCGTTAACACTGCATTTTTAGCTATGTCAAAAAAAAAATTCAAACATTCCTGTGGTATGCTCTAAGTGAGCACTTTCCTAAGAACCACAGCTGTGTGTTGTGAGTGCCAGTGATCTAGCAATTATGGTAAGCATTTCTGAGTACCTAACAAAAACAACACAAGCTGCAGAACTGCATTATTGACTTCAAGCACAAATTTATAACCATATTGTACATAAACCTGCTAATACCTAAAGTAAAAAGACCAACGGTTACTATTCCAGGCACCAAAAAATGGGAGACTCAGTATGGGATGTTGTCATCTTATCACAAGCGTTCCATACTGTTGTCTCATATCACAAAAGTTCCATACCTTCTCAGTGTTTCTTGTGGGCTGCTCCTCAGAGCACTGACTCTTTCTTCTTCACAAGGCAGCCACTGACTCCAGTTCCCTTCTCACCCAGCCACCCCACTCTTTTACAGCACTCTTCTTCTCAATGGTTACAGCTGTGGCCTGTTAAAAGTCAGGCCTGTTCCTAATCTTTGATTATTGGCCCAGCTGCAACTCCTTAGGGGTAAGATTACTTACTACACTATCTTTATTCTCTTATATTCTATCCCCCTACATGGGAAGTTTCAAGAATACTTTTCAAGTATATTGAAGAGGGAGCTACCAAGGGTTCTGTAAAAATAAAAAGAGAAACATAAACACACACAAAACCACTCCAAAAAAAAACAAAAACCAAAAACAACCCAAGAACCACACCCACCCAAGAAAAAAAAAAAAAAAAAAGCCCACCAAAATTTCATGGTTGGTGGTTTTTTAATTAAGAAACTAAGCATCATTTGAGGTCTGAGACAATAAATAACAGAGGAAACAGAAAGTTTCCAAGCAGACTAAAACAAACCACCAGTACAAATCTGAACAATTATATTTAAAAAGACACGTATAATTTTAGTAGCTTAACTCTGCTTAGTTTAACTCCTATTTCACTTCTACATTCTTTTAATCTTCTGGCCTTGATACTCCCTTAATGACTAAAATGAAACCTTCTCTGAAAAGTGAAGACATACTGAAAGACATACTTGTGTAGTCAGAATTCCCCATATGGTGTTAGTGACACCCACCTCATCCCTACCTACAATTTAAATAAAGTCTACAAAGTAACACAGAAACAATAAACATTATTTTCAAGGAACAGCTCCAGAAAGCTGTGACCTCCCCAATTCCATAAAGGAAAAGATAAAATTCATACACAGCACAGCATCTCCTATAGACTTCAAGATCTACATCCAAGAAGGCAGGCAGGGCACTACTGCCTGCATGCTCTTCTTACCCCAGGTGCACCTTCTCCTTTCAAAGCACAAGCAGAACAACAAGGGGAATGTGGCCCACTAAATTCAAAGCTTTCTATGTTTTTGACACCATGCCAATTTAGATGCCATTAAGTGATCTGGCTGCAGAGGTCTGAAAATACTGAGACACTTTCCAGTGGAATTTTTACATGCTTTTTTATGATATGTTGTTAGATTGCAGGTAGGGGGGTGAGGGGCAAGGAGACAAAGACACAACTCACCCCCAGACGTCGGTGTGGCAACAGAGAGATTTCTTTTCCATGTCCCATCCCCTTATAAAAAGGGCATTTTAAAAGACCTGGTCTAGATATTCTCATTGGTCTGAACTCCACTCCTGCCCCCTCAGGACCTGGCCAGTGAAATGTTTGCAGCTCCAGAAGGGATCTGATTGGGAGAAGCCCCTGTCAGTCAATCCTGGGGCTTGGTATTTGATATCCACTAACAATATGTAATTGAGGTCACGGGAACAGTTGACTCAACATTCTCCCCCTTTCTTTTCTGAATACTTTGACTCAAAAAAAACCATACCAGTTTCTAGATTTCTGTACCACCTGACTTAGGAAGAAAACTTGGTATTCTATGACATATACTGTTCATCGAAATAAAGCCAAAGGATGAATCTGCAAGGTAGATATGCCCAAAATCTATAGGGTTTTTAATTAGGAAATGCTAAACCACATAAAGATTTATTTGTAATTATAGGGCTTTCTCTCTATTCTTCCCCTGGATTCCTACAAGAGAATCACTAGCTTTCCAAAGACACTCAGTAAGTCAGTAAGTTGTTTATTGCCCCTTCCCATCAACTTGGGAAAACTATTCAAATCTGGTTCTTACAACACCTGCCACAGAGCAGCAAGTAAAATCTACCATTTTCCTACCCTCAAAGAACACCTTCAGACAGACCAGCAATTTGACTCCTGACATGACCAAAAGCAGTCTCTGAGTGACAGAAAACAGAGTCAAGAGTCAAAAGTCACAAAAACCAGTGACACAATGTTTCTCAAAGATGGCTAGAGTGAGAAGTGTGGGTGGAAGTGGTGCTTCTTTGGGGTGTTGACGGGTGTTTTTGTTTTTTTTTTTTCTTAAGTGAACCTTATATTGCATTGCTGCTCCTTAAATAAGAATTACAACTGTTAGAGCACGATAAAAGAAGCTGAACACCAAAAAAGACAACACTGAAATGAAAACAAATCTCACAAGACTTATGAGTTTACTGACTGCACAATAAGTGAGAACAGGATTTTTCATTGGTGTAGAAGACACAAGCCCCTCTGGAGCTGGTTTGATGGATCCTGGCAACCCACCAGCCCAGAGAGGCAGGAGAATCTCAGGGGAGCAGCACCAGAACCACAGAGCTTGGCAATGGGACAGAGATCCTGGGAGGTCTCCCCACCCACACTTCTGCAAAGGGCAAAATAAAAGCAAGAATTCAAAGCAAATCTTAAGACTCTGGACAAGCACAATGCAAACAGAACAAATGATACTCTGATGGAGTGGTGCCGACACCCAATTACTTCTGTTTCCTTTCAGCCCCCCCGGACAAGCTTATACCTTGCCAGAAGCCTAATTCCAGGGAAAGAGTAGGGGCATCTCATGGCAGCCAAGGGAACGGTATCACACCAAAATTTAACTTGCAGATTTATCTGGAACTATTCTCTGGAATTAAAAAGTTTAAAAATTACTTAAAAGTAAGTAATGGATAAACATTAAGCCTGGGCTCCAGCTTAAACACTGTATTCCCCAAAGGCTCCTGTGGCCTTGTACACCAGCCTCAGCTGTCACAGGAACACAGGAGCTATTGCTCCTAACCACATTATTTCATGATCTTCCTCACAAGGGTTTTTTTTCTCTGCAGACTCAGTCATCAAAAAATGAGAAGATGCAAAAATGCATTAAATACTCCTCATCTCTCGATGTGAACCAATTTCTTTTCCTTCTTGAAAATTTCTGTTTTGAAGAGCCAAGGAGCAGGGCTGAATGCATGGAGCAAAGACAACCATAAGCAGATACAGTGCAAACTTGCTCAGCACTACCCAACAGCTTCCAGGATCTTTAGTTTTTCACCAGTCCTGCTGAAACAAAATCTTTCAAACGGTTCAAAAAACTTATCACTCACTTTTTATCACAATTCAACACCAAGAAAAAACACTTTCCAAGTGGCTCCTTTATTAGTTCTGCAAATTTGATTGCACTTTTATCTGTGAAATCCCAAACTACAATAACCAGTTTTTCAAAGAAAACACTTGATCACAACAGGCTTAAAAGATAAAACCATCAAGTTTAAGGCTTAATTATGTTTTGATAACAGCAAATCTCATATCCTGAAATCAATAACAAAATAATTTCTATTGTATTTGCAGCCAGTCTTTTTGTCTACAAAATATGGTATGACCACACACTAGTGTATTCCCCTCAGGGTGTGTGGTTAAGGCATTGAGAGTATTGGGAGTAGCCAGTGCAAAGAGAATTCAAATTCCATAATTAGAACAGAGAAATTTAATCTAACCCCTTTCACAGGTTATTATTACATTTCTCTTGTTTACAATGATGAAGCCATCTTGAATTTACTTCCTTGGAAAATTAGTTCTGCAGTCCTCACATCTGAAGGCAAAACAATCTATTTATCTTTTCAGCTTTTCCCAAGCCTCTACTGATAAAAACATGTCCCCAGTTTCCATCTGCAAAGCCTTTCAGATAGGATACTTGGCATGTCTTTCCTTGCCTGGTACTTCTTCTTTGAGGAGGCAAATAAGGCACTTTTCAGAGTCTTCATTTTGATAAATTAGATTGTTCTTCACACCTGGTTTAACCTCCAGAGTTGGAATTTTTTTTTTTTGGTTTTAAATGACTTCTATCCATCAGAGAACCAACTGCTGCACCAGCTCTCCCTTCCCTATACCCTTCTCAGAGAGGATGGCATACTCCCAACATAGGATCCAGGCCCCAACATCCCCTCTTAAAAAGGAGGCAGTCACTTGACTGATTATCAGACTCATGTCAAACACCAGTTTTACACCAACAACAGAAAACTCAAGGCTTCCATCCACTACTGTTGAGCCTCACAAGTCAACAGCACTTTGTAAGTCACATTTTCTCTCACAGCTCATAAAAGGAGTACATAACAGCTTTTTGTTACTTCAAAGTTTTCTTTCAAGTGACAGATTAACTAAAACTTTATTCATCTTATCAGTCAAGAGATACAATTTCCTTAAAACACATTACAAACATTTATGCATGCACTGATATTCAAGCATGTCCAGCCTCACTCAAATAAAAGTGGATGTTTCAGATGAGACAAGCAACCTAAGCCAGTCCCAGTTTTTACAGCCTGAGCGTTGACATCCAGTTTCTTGCCACTACCCACGGCAGTTCTGTACACAGTTTAGCGTTTGTATTACAGCTACTGCCTCAGTTTTGGAGACAAATTTCAGGAGAAAACGCCCTGGAATGAGCATTTCCTCTAAGGAGAAAGGGCATCAATAACTGATATCCATTTTCTTCTGACAATAAGAGAAATGGATATCAGGGGATGAAAGTGGAAAAAAAGTAGAACTGTTTATTAACAAAGCAAGATACCTGCAAAACACCGGGGGAAAAAAATAACTGAACCATACACTTCACCCATACCTCACTGCATGGCCAGAAGGCAAAGATGGCAGCTGCCCTTCTTCGCCTCCGGGGAGGGAGGAGAAAAAAAGAGTTTACACAGCAGCGGGGAACCTGTCAGATTTCTGGTGTGGGTCTTCTCCTCACAGCAGGCAAAGTTGGTGGAGTTTAATGTTCTTCATTAAACCTGTTGGTTCAGCTCCTCAGAGGTCTTGGGTTCAGGGTGGTCCCCTCACTGGCTACCCAGAGGGGCCGGAAAGAAAAGCCAAGCCAAAACCAGTTCAACCAAGCCAAAACCAGTTCAGAGAAAAAAAAACAAAAATACCCAAAATACAAATTAAAACAAACAAACAAACAAAAAAACCCCAAAACCAAACAAAAAAAAAAAAACCACACTGAGGGGACTTCCCAGTACAGCCTCCAGGCTGTCTGGAGCACACCAGAGAGAGAGAGAGCGATTGAACACAGCCTGTGCCTGCATTCCCACGCTCCAGCCCTGCCCCCAGTTCATCTCAGATACCACAGCCATTTCTGGGCATAAAGCAGATGATTAGGGAATAAGATACCATCATAAAATCATCCCAAGAAAGTTATGGATTAATCTAAAGGTGTTTGACTGTGGCGGTTTCAGTTCAAAACTGGGGAGAAACACCAATTTTGTGTAGTGGTTTTGGTTTGCCAATTTGAGATTTCCCAGCCAACGCACCAATTAATGTGGTGCTGGCCAAATGCCAATGCACCCACTAGCATATACTTACTCATTTCCTGGGGTGAGATAAGAAGGAGAAAGGAAAAGCAGGAAGAAGGCAAAGCAGGGTCAAAACTTAAAAGGACATAAAGAAAGCTTTATTAACAGTTACTAAAAAAAAAAAAAAAAAAAAAAAAAAAAAAAAAAAAAAAGAGAAACAGAAAAGAATTTTAAGAACACTTTGCCTCCCACTACAACCTTTTCTTTCCCACTCACAGTGCACAGAAACAATTCAGTCAGTTTATCACTTCTAGAATAGTCTTTCTGCGGTTCACTTACAGGAGAGGAGTCCCCTCCTCATCCCTCCCATCTGGGACTTGACTTCTTCACCAACCTCGGTGTCTTTATGTTGCTTCTCGACATGCCTGCACTTTGTCCTTTTCTCTCACTCGAGGGCGGATTGAAGCACTGAAAGAGTTGATATCTTGCCCAGGGCTTGCAGACGCTCAGGTGGCCCCGGCCAGGCACAGCGGCTTGCGGTGGGAGCTGTGCGGGCTGGGCTGGGCTGGGGCGATGCCTGGGATCTCAGCGGCCAGGCCAGGGCTCAGCACCAGGCCAGAGCTCAGCAGCCAGAGCTCAGCAGCCAGGCCAGGGCTCAGCAGCCAGAGCTCAGCAGTCAGAGCTCAGCAGCCAGGCCAGAGCTCAGCAGCCGAGCCAGGGCTCAGCAGCCAGAGCTCAGCACCAGGCCAGAGCTCAGCAGCCAGAGCTCAGCAGCCAGAGCTCAGCAGCCAGGGCTCAGCAGCCAGGCCAGAGCTCAGCAGCCAGAGCTCAGCAGCCAGAGCTCAGCAGCCAGGCCAGGGCTCAGCAGCCAGACCAGGGCTCAGCAGCCAGGGCTCAGCAGCCAGGCCAGAGCTCAGCAGCCGAGCCAGGGCTCAGCAGCCAGAGCTCAGCACCAGGCCAGAGCTCAGCAGCCAGAGCTCAGCAGCCAGAGCTCAGCAGCCAGAGCTCAGCAGCCAGGGCTCAGCAGCCAGGCCAGAGCTCAGCAGCCAGAGCTCAGCAGCCAGGCCAGGGCTCACCATCAGGCCAGGGCTCAGCAGCCAGGCCAGAGCTCAGCACCAGCCCAGAGTTCAGCACCAGCCCAGAGCTCAGCAGCCAGCCCCTGGGTAGGGGGACCGATGGCTTCTCCTCCCCTGCCTGGTGGCTGTGGGTGAACCCCAATGGCAGCAGAATCTTGGCCAAGCCGGCCGGGCCCTGTCTGCTCCTGGGGCCTGTTGGAGCCCGGCTCAGCGGCGGGCAGGGCTCAGCAGCAGCAGCAGCAGCAGCCCGGGGTCAGCAGCCACGGCACAGCCCAGCCTTGGTCCTGCGGCCTCCCCTGCCCTGCCCTGCCCTGCCCTGCCCGCCAGCCCATGGGCACAGCCAGCCCATGGGCACAGCCTGCCCGGGCCGAGCCGGCCCAGCCGAGACAGCAGGGCCGGGCTGGCCGAGTTACCTGCTCTCAGGCCAGAAAGACAAGGCTGAATTCCCAGGATTTTTCATTTTTAACATGGGAGTTCACAAAGGTGTATCAGCTTTCTCAGTGGTTTAACAGATTGTCAATTCTCAGAGCTAATTACTGATAGTTTTTTTTTTTTTTTGTCAGACATGGAGAAAACTGCTAGCAGCTTCTCTTTGCATCACCCCCATGAGTGTCTCCCATGTAAAACCACCACAATGACAAACCTAAGTCTCATTTAACTGTGTTTTTAGGAATAGTTTAGACTGATTTCAAAGTAAAATGCTCTGATTTAATTTATCCTGCTATTCATCAGCAATTACGCTTTTCTTTCCAAGCTCAGCTCTCCACTGGATTTTCTTGCAAACATTTTCAGAAAAGCATCAGTTCCTCTGACCAAATGAACACCTCCTGAACTGGATCAGGGATGTTTTGAAGACAGCCAGGGCAAGCCAGCAATCCTCCTTCCCTTACGGCACAACAGGAACGGCATCTGCCCCTCTCCCACTCACCCATCTAATCTTGGCCATTCACCAAAGAAAACCCATGCAGGCAAGTGCTGACTTTTGTCAGAAAGATTGCTTCAGCCTGGATTCCAAGGAGGCTGGCAGGGAAAGGTGAGTCAGTCACTCCACCTACACTGCTCAGAGACGTGACCACGACTAGGAAGAACACTTTGCACATGAAAAAGGAGAAAGTGGCTTTTCAGATGCTATGGCTGGCTGAAAAAAGGAAAAAAATCCTGACAACTTATATTACCACTGTGAGAATAAAAGAAGACTATGCCAAAGTAGAAACTAATCTGGACAAAAGTGAAAGAAATTGCCAGTGTTTAGGTCTCCTCAGAAGCCTTCACAATCCTCTCATTCATGTTTGTGTTTTGGGCCTCTTACTTGGTCTTTTAGGCTTTGTAATTCCCCTTCTAATCCTTCTGCATAAAATTTAAATATTAAATTTTAATTTGGGGTTTTTTTTGTTGTTTCATTTTGTTTTGTCTTTTGTTAAAATGAAGTAAAGCTGACATCCTCATGATAAATCTGCATGTTGGGATTACAAATTGTCCTCTGCAAATTGCTGGCAATCAAGCACTAGGAGAAAAGTAACACTGAAAGAAAGATAATTTGGAGTTCCAAAATTAGTTTAAAAAGCTTGTTTTTAAACAACTTCAGCATCATCATCCTTTTAAGACGTAATGGAACTCAGGACAAAATTGGCAAAAGAAAACAATGAAATCATGATACTGCAAGATGAGTCATTACAAGCAATTTTATTCCACTTCATAATTAAGAGAACTGGGCAGAGGACAGACAAGGCACACACAGCAGAACTGCAAAAAAGAATCAAACGAACTTCAAAACAACTCACCAGCTTAATGCATGTGACAAGTCCATATGCTCACTCATACTATGCATGTACAAACCCCACACGTTTGCATACTGGAAGCATTCAACAATTAGACAACAATCCATCAACATTTAGTACATTTAAGTTTACAACACCTTTAAAGAAAAACAAAAGAAAACACCCAAAATAATGAATGCTTTTTTAAAGCCACAACCTTTTTATTGTATTTTCTTTCCTTTCTCAGTTTACCTTCCCCTAATAATGTTGTATTTTCCACTGTTTATATAAACAAATATGTACACATTATATGGGATGTATACTAAAGAGAAGTTTTTCCAAGGAAAAAAACCAAAACAACTAGAAGCCATGACTTAGTTCATGAGGAGCTTTAAAAATAACTACTATGAAATCAAACCTTTAACAACAACAACTTAAAAAAAATCTACCTCCCCTTGTTTTCAGATAAGGCACAGAGATCAAATAACTTGTAGTTACATTTGAATGATGGGAAAGCAGAATGCAATAATTCTATCAGTTCAGGATTCTGTATTTCAGATCCAAAACTGCAGCTACAAATAAATTTATATAACTAAGCATAGACAAGAGAACAACTTAGCCATTAGTTGTTTGTCACAAAACTGTATTATGGTATCTGACCAGGGGGAAAAACTCTCCCCTTTCCAGAGACTGTAACTTGGAGAAAAATCTATTTAACAGGGTTAAATCTTCAGAACGAGCAATCTCTACTTTAAACTTGTGCTGATAAGGTAAGAGAAGGTTTGCTACAGGCACAAAGACAATGCAATAGTATGACATGGAGATTGGAAACAACTCCAGAATCCTGGCCCATCTCTATGTTTTTTTAATGTGTGTGTCCATTGGACACTAATTCTAACTGTTGGAGGTGGATGAGGCAGCAATTTTCACTTTCACCACAAGTTAACGGTATACTTCAACTCTACTGGAATCAATTAAATGTATTACCTAAATTTAAGCTGTATTCCTGTTTCATAGTTTCAGAAACCTTCAAGTCCAGTATTAACACAGTTCCACAAAAATATAAGAAATTTCCCAACCTCCCCCCATCTTGAACACCTATTAAACATGTGCTTTCTTTGATTAATTGTAATCCAAACAGATTTTGTAAATCACATAAACTGTCATACTGGATCACTGTGGTAGCCTCCTCTGAAAAGGAACCACTTCTAAACGTTTTTACGAACAGGCAAAACCAGTTTTGCCCCATTCCTGTCATATGTTACCTGCTGTGCTTGAATAGGTAAACTCTGCTCTGGGAAATTATGAGACCAGATGAAGAACAGAATGTTCCTATTTGGATTAACTCCAAATGGGTCAGTGGGAACTGAGTGGAGTCATCCATCCCTAAATGTACTTCCTTGGAGATTTCTGCCTTTTTGCAGTGACTTGACACTAAGCTTTAACAACCATACACTCAAGAGGAGTGATACATGAAAAAACTTTCATGCCCTGCTGCAAGTCACCAGAGGGAGGCAAAGGAGCCAACACCTTAATTAAATGTTATTGCACAAACTTCCATAAATGTGGTTTTGGAGGTTGCTCTCTTCCCCAAAGAAGCTGCCTGCTCTTTTAGATGAACCAGCCCGACTGCTTGTGGCCAGTTTCCAACTCAGGCCTCTGAAATGTCTGCTACAAGATTACCACCTACCAAAAAATGTCCACCTCATTCCTTTCAGCACAGCACAAATTGTAAAACCAGCCTAGAGAGGGGTCACAGAGCACCTACAGAGTGGTGGCCACTGGAGAAGCAGCTCTTTGCAGCCAGGTCCTGAGTGAGCTCAGTTGCCAACCAGTGGTAAATTACTGTCTGGAAAGAACAGCTAGACCGCAAAACCACAAAGCACCCTGGCCCATGAGCTCCTCTGTTTAAAGCCTGGCTGTCCCATGGTAGTTACATTTGAATGATATACAGATTCATACAGTAATGTTAAATGTAACACATTATATATGCAAATATGTTCAGGGGTTAAAAATATTTGCATACATTATCTTGATACATAAGGTGTTTTAATTCATGGAATGACATCACTTGGACAGAAGCTTTATTTCTTTTGGAAAGCCTCAATCTATACTTACTTAGCATTTAATATTCAATCCCCAAGAGAGGATGAAGTTCTCCTGAACGTGCTGGGAGGACTATCAAGAAAACAAAGCCACAAGTCCTGCTCCCCAGATGTACAAGTCAGAGCACTCACAAAGTTGTTAGACTGGGGTCTCCAGTAAAGAAACCAGCAACACCCACACCTACTGCTCAGCCCTGTTTCTGTTAATCAATGCAGGGCAAGAAACCTGCAGCACACAACCATAGAACAGTGGTGTCCTTACTGTCAGTAGCTGCTGTAAGGTTTTCCACCCTTCTAAAAAACGTGACTTATTTGAACATGTTTACTTTCACACTCCACAACATGCTTGTCACCTGGAAAGCATGTTTTGCAAGCTACTTCACTGATTACAACCTTAGAGCGTACTGGCACTTACACTAATTTCCCTCACATGAAATTTCTGGTTTGTAATTACCTGAATCATTGTTTTGCTAGAAAAGACAGAATCAAAACAATCCTATATCCTCCAAACAGCAAGGAGCTTGAGGTGAGGAATTCATATATATAGATACAGATATATGCAAACATACTAATTTGCTGTAATTCAAATTGATGTCCTTTAAGAGAGGCCATTATCCACATCTATTTTGTTTCTCTTTTGTTCTATGAGTAAACTGTCATGTGGAAAGATAGATAAATATTTTTGGTGACTGGAGACATCTGGAGAGCTTTGGAATCTACATCAAGATTTAATAATCAGGTAGCTCTCTAACAGTTTTTTGGTCCAAATGAAGAAAAAACCCCTAGGTTTCAGAAGCAATATCACATTAAAATCAAGGGCAGAAACGTGACTTATTTAGGGCTTAAGACTCAAAACCACACAGCCATTTCTTGCTGATATTCTCAGCTAGCTCATATCTCCAAAGAGGGCAGAAAATGTGTTTTCAAAACCTCAGCTATAGGTTGAAGGAGAATTAATGGAAGGCAGGCAGACTCCAGAACAGGTTGTGAGAATGAGGACTCATCAGACTGCATTCAGCTTTAAGCAAAAAACAGATCTGAGTAAAAGTTTAACTTCTCTTAAGAGTCCTTTGACTCCAAATTATTCCAGGCTCAAGCCTGCTATCAACATTGCTCCTGGCATTCCTCAGCCTGGCAGCAACTGTTGTAAACTCTCATCACAAGAGCACGTTCTAAGAGCTAGCCAAGCTTACATAAAGTCTTCATTCGGTACCTTTCAATTTGCTTTACGTTTAATCTTCTTATGCCACAGGAATTTTTTCAAAGTCCCCGGAATTTAAATCCAATAAAACACAGCTCTAGACTTACTTGTTAAAACCACACCAGACATCTCACCTAACAACTTCAATAAACCTATTATGATATATAAACCAAATTACATTTTTATCAGCAGCAGTCTTAATCTCTTAATTGCCTCGATGTAAGGAGGTATGTAAATGTCTGCTGGTTTAATACACTCTATGCACTAATAAAATACAGATGTATACATACAGTAATGTTAAATGTAACACATTATACATGCAAATACATTCAGGGGTTAAATTTATTTGCATACATTATCTTGATGCATAAGGAGCTTTAATGCATTATGTGTATGTGTTGGCAATGGAGAGAGACAGGGAAGGCTGATTTGGTGATCAGAATCCAATTTTATTGTGGAATACAAACACTTATATACTATTTCAGGGAGACTACTAACGTGTACTACAGTGATTAGGTTAAAATCACATACACAAACTTATGCATATCACAACATCTCCTGCTTGCAGAGTTTAATGAGATTTGCTTTTTCTGATAAACCGGTCTGATTGAATCTTCTTGCAATCTAGGTCTAATTTTCAAAGTTCCATTTGCTTTTGCCAAGGCATCCTGTTATCAAATCTCTTATGCTAACCAGGTCCAAAGATCATCATCTGTCTTGTGTCTCCTAATATCCCAACATCTCCCCCTTTCCTCTCAACCAAAAATACTCTTTCAACGGCCTTATTAATTAATCTCTGCATACACTGAAAGGTATCACGATTAATACAATTATTATCAAAATTACCGCATACATACCTATCCTAAAAATAATCTTTTAGTTAAAAACTCCAGCCACTAAAAGGTTCAGGCTTGATCTTTATAAACTAAAAACATTCCCAATGGCAGCTACATTACTGGATTTAGAAAGGCTGCCAAAAGTGTAATTGTACCAAAAGGTTTGATTCTCATACACAGGGTAAATAGGGGAAACATTTTATGACTGATTCCTTCCCATGAATTCAAAATTAACACAAAAATCCAATTTCACAGAACCCAAGAATTCTAATTTTTGGGGTTCCACCAAGGGTGCTTCAGGAGAGCAAGGGATACAATTTGATATGATGTGGTTTGCTTTCAAAAACTTTTAGTGTAAATATTAGTGTAAAATTATGGAGGAGATCTATTCCCCCTAATTTTTTGTGTAAATATCAGTGTAAAGTTCTGGAAGAGCTATATTCCCCCCTAATTTTTTGTTTTTTAATAACATGTGTGTGTTTCTTATTATGAACCTGAAGGTAACATAAGAGCATAACAATACATAATAAAACAATAAACTTATACTAAGTAAAAATAAATCAGATAATAGATACAATTAGTAGCATGTGAAAAATAAAATGGTGATTTAAAACAATTTAAATCAATTTCTTAGATATTGCATTATTACTTAGAGTCTGTAGTAATTGGCAAACTTTATTTTTTAAAATGAAGGTTTGGAAAATCATTTCCAGGTAAGATTTCCAAGTTCACCTTAAAAGGAGGTTTAGGTATTACAAGTCCAAATTTGGTAAGTCAAAATTACTTGAATATAATTTTGGTGCAGAAAATTTTTTCTACTAGTTAAGGCCAGGACGTGGCCAGGGTCCAGGCTTTTAACTGGAAGAGTTAAATATATTTTAGAAACCTCTTAGTAGTAGTAATTAGTTAGAATTCGTTAGAAATTACTTAGTAACTAGTTAGAAAACTAATATATGTCTTATAAATAGCTATACAACAGTAAGTGAAGGTTTGTAAAGTAAATGGCTTTCTCATTCATTGTTAGTTAGTCAATGGTACCATAGAGAAATAGCAAATGAATAAAGTAATGCTTGTTATAAAAAGCCAGTGAATTCACATCATAAGATTAACAACATAACCAAGGTTACTAATATATCAGTAGAAACTGTCTTAAGAAATTGAAGTATATTTTCCTAGACATTTATGCATATATAACAATAAAGTAAAAAAGTAAGCATTAAATAATTCATAACTAATAATGGTCATAATATGGAACTGTTTCTCATTCTTCAGTATTACTTATAAAAAATAAAATAGCAAAAAACGTTCTTATTTCTATAACAAAATTGCGTTATCTTGTAATTTAAATGAGCACATTTTGACAAAAATTCATTCAGACTTTACGTCATTCACTTGTATAGCAAAGGAATTATAACTCAAACAGGTATACTTCAACAAAACTTAAAATCAACTTCACTAAAGCTTAACCTTAATAAAGTACCTCTAAAAGAATTTAAAGTTAGCATCACTGAGACTAAAAAAAATCAATCTTAACAAGAATTAGCTTATTTAAAACCTATTATTACAAAACAGTTACTGAAAATTTGTCATATAACAGTTAAACAAAAATAAACAACATGCAAGTAAACAACTGTACTGAAATCTTTGCAATAGAATTACCTTGTTAGAACTATGGGTAAAAAGCAAGCACTTAATAAAGCTGACAGTGGAGTTAAGTCTCAAAAAACCACTACAGATAAAGTTCACAGTTTGTCTTGAATGCAAGCTAAAGAATCTTGAATTTAAAATTTATCTAATTCCTCTTAATGAACTATGTAGTTTTGCTATTTTACTAATATGTAAACAGACACCACCTGTATACCAAGACCTTTGAATTTTTCTAATAACAATCCTGTTAAAAATCACAAGTTACTAAAATTACAAGGTAAATCTCAACACTGGCTGGTGCCAGGCAGGGCCACAACCCCTGCAGCAGCTTTAAAGATTGCTTGTAGGACAGATTTAAGTTTGGCTTAGTAAGAGTAATGATATAAACACTGAAGGCTAAATCAAAAAAAGATTTAGTTTGATAGTACTAAATAGCTGTATATATGCTTTTGTTGTGAAAAATTCACAACAAAATATATTGTTACTAAAAGGCAAGTAACTGGAAAGTATAACCTGCTTGACCAGGGCTAGGTGTCCCTCAGGGCTTTAGATCTGTATCAAGTGACCCTTTGGTAGCTGCTGCTCCTTCCAATGCTTGAAAGCACCTGGGGCACTTCAGCCAGGGACCATTGTGGGGGTGTCGAGTGTCCCAAATGACTCCTGGACAAAATCTGAATGCATAAAAATTCCCCACTGTGTTAACAAATCCCTCCCCGACAAAACTAGGGGGACAGACAGCACCAAACGTTTAACTGTGGAGGATTTGCCCATCAGGCCCCGTTATTTGCAGCAAGTGTTGGCTTTGCCTGCTTTAGCTCCTTCCACCCATGGGGGTGAGTCCCTGAGTCGATAATGGTCAATCACTGGGCTATTGGCTCCTTGAGATAACAGTCACACCGGCTCCCTGATCAATGACTCCTCTTAGGAGCATCTCATCCTTTCAGACTCACTTTGCATTGGCATGTCCGATGCTCAGATGTAATACAGCTGTGTCCATAAAATCTGTGGAACACCTGCGGAACCAAAACCCCCATCCCCCTGTATCGGGCATGCAGACAGGGGTGCTACAGGAAAGGGTATAAGCTGAGCTATATTGCCCTGGCCAGGACTGCACAGGGCAGCTGGGGAATCCATGCTGTGAGTCAGAGTCAATAGCTCCAGGGAGAACAAACAAAGTATGCGTACGCTGTCCAGGTGGTCCGAAAACTCCTGTGGGAATCAAATGAACCGATGAATCAAGCAGCATTACTGTGTTGGAGGTTGCCAGGTCCATTCCTGCACTGGGGTGGCTGGTCAGTGATGGTCCTGCCAAGGCTGCCTGCGGTCTGGTGAAGGCTGCTTGCGGCGGCGGCTGGGCTGAGGTTTGCTGGGCTGAGGCTTGCGGTGGTACACTCTGAGGCTGGGGAATCTGTGTCTTCTCGTGGTGCCACTCCGTGCTTCTGCTCCGGTTTCCCGATATTGGACGACCTTCAAAATCATACTTGGACCGACACTGATTACGGCACAGAGGGCAAATACCCAGAGTTTTGGATCTGGCTTCCCCCTTTTCGAAACAATCCTTTTTCAAATGCCCAGATTTTCCACAAGTTTGGGAGTCCCCCTCCTTAAGGGCCTTTTTCTTTAGTTGCATCCATTTTTCACGAGAGTCAGGAGGGAATGGATCAGTCTCATAATCTGAGCCTATTGGCCCTGGATCGAAGGGCTTCCCCTCCGCGCTGCTAGAGTTGCAGTCAGCAGTCAGCGATATACACTGCTAAAGACCACTAGAAAGGATGCCTTCCTCTCTTTGCTCTGGGCAGAGGCGAGGTTGATGGCTGTGGCTGCTCTTCAGTATGAGAGGTATCAGTTTCAAGCGGGCAGGGAGAGTCAAAGTGAGGATAGTCAGAGCAGGGTAGGAGGCTGGCAGCATCCGGCCACTCTCGCTTTTTTAACATCTTAATAAGTATTCTCCAGGACAGGAGTAAAAGTGACTTAAGGTCCTCCGTTAGGATGGGAGAGTCATGCTCGTCCAGAAGGGCAAGCATGGTTTCATGTCAATGTGACAGCCTGGTCAGAGAGTGAGAAAACCAGATAAGGTTTTTCACAGCCAATTTGTGAGACTTTAGGGATTTGTAGAGAAACGATGCTAGCTTGTTATTATAAACAACCTGAAGGTGGTGTTTTCCTAATCTCTGTTTTCCTTTTTTCTCAAAGATTGTTTACAAGAAAGGTGTTTTTGTTAATTAGCCAATCAGGTGAAATGGATTGACTAATTGACCAATCTGTTCTGTCTGTATTGGAACAGTCTATAAAAAGAGAGAATTTTCCCAGTAAAGCTGCTGCTGTGCAAACCAGCCTTCCAGCGAGTCTGTGCCGTTTCCCACTCCACAGCGACAGTTTCATAGACATCTCTCTCTTTGGGCATTTCTTTCCCATTCCTTTAGTTCCCCTGGCTCACCTGTCAGTCACAGCACCCAGGAGATTGTGGGCCCAGATGCGATTCTCTCACTGTCACGATCAGTTCCAGGGACTCCCCAGCCAGGCTGGTTCATTCCCTCGCATGGAAGTACCAATTGTTGGCGATGGAGAGAGACAGGGAAGACTGATTCGGTGATCAGAATCCAATTTTATTGTGGGATACAAACAGGTATATACTATTTCAGGGAGACTACTAATGTGTACTACAGTGATTAGGCTAAAATCACATACACAAACTTATACATATCACAACATCTCTTGCTTGCAGAGTTTAATGGAATTTTCTTTTTCCAGTAAACCTGTCTGATTGGATCTTCTTGCAATCTAGGTCTAATTTTCAAAGTTTTGTTTGCTTTTGCCAAGGCATCCTGTTATCAAATCTCTTATGCTAACCAGGTCCAAAGTCCATTGTGTGTCTTGTGTCCCCTAATATTCCAACAAGTATACATACACGTGCATATATATAGATATATATATATATATGGACATTTGTGAAATATAATTTTTATTTATTAAACCAAAACACAAACTTTTCAGCTTTTGGTTATTGCATACCTTTTTTTGGAAGATGTCAAAATTACATCATTCAGAGTATTCAGGACTAAGGATGTCAGTTAAGCCTAGAGAATTCCAACACAGGTGAACCAACCAAACAGTGGATGGGGCAGGCTACCCAGAGAGGTGGCACAGGCTCTGTCCTTAGAGCTCCATTTTCAAGACTCACTGCAGAAAGCCCCATGCAGCCTGATCTGCTTTGGGCACAGGGTCAGACCAGAGACCTCCTTCAGGTGATGCTATCTACCAACTTCTTGGCCAAGCCTCCACACCCAACAGCTTGTGTTAATTATTTTACTGAGTCACTAAAAATAATTATTCTACTCAGAGAAACAGCTGTCAATTTCTCAAGCAATTAGAGAAGTTACTATACTCTTCAGCTATTTTGCTAAGCTTTGTTTTGGAAAAGAACTACTAATTAAAAGAAATTGTCATACCTTTTCTTCACAAAACTTATAGATCAAACTGTTTATTATCCTTCACAGTTTACTAAATTCGTGCAAATCTCAAGTCGTGAAGAACCAAAGGAGATCCATGCTTCTTGTGGATTTGCCCTAAAATTCAGCACTGATCAATTAAAAATGAGTAAGGGACATGGCTTACATCTGTCACACAAACAGCTCATGGGGGAAAAAAATTAAAATTTAAAAGCATGAAGATCTTGTCAGCTTCCTCAGGTTTTCATGCACGATTCGTGAAGAAGCGCAGCGGTTGATCGTGTTTTTTCCACAGAAAAGGCATCTGAAGATCATGCAAGCCTCAAAATTGTCTGTTAATCATTAATCAAACAAAAGACCAATGAGAAAGCAAAGGAGAAGCTTCCTTTCTTTACTCTCTCATTTGTTCACCTGACTGCCAAGGATCCTGATGATCCCCAGAGAGCCTGCTCTATGTACCCACTCAGCCACCCACCCCCTGTCAGCATCTTAAATAAAAGTGCAAAAGGGTTCCTGCAACAAATGCAAACTTTTGCCAGGGAAATTTGGGAACAGAATCGACAGAAAGAGGAACTGAAAGTCTGTAATAGAAGCAAAGTAAAGCCATTGCTCCCCCTCCCACATTTAAATGTCATTTCTTGAAAGATCTACTAGGAAACTAAACAATGAAGAAACAAATATTTGGAGTCTTCTCCTAAAAACAAACAGAAAAACCCCAAAATAACAAAAATAAGGGTAATAACATTACCCAGTTTAAAGAAAAACACTGTCAAGAAACATCCTTGTTGTCTTTTTTCTGAGGGTCAGCTTATGAGATACTGATACCTCAACAATTTCATTTCAGTCCGCTGGTAAAGGAGTCTTGCTTAGAAACAGGGAGTAAAATAGGCATAGCAGAAACCTCAGCGTGCTAACGAGAGGAAATTATTTATAAACTGAGATCATTGACACAAATTCATGAGGATAGTTACTGTCTGTTGCATTTTTCTACTAAAACCAGACAATTACTGAAAAAGATTAAATGCAAGAACAGCTACTGCAGAATATGGCAGTTTCACAAATCATGACAACTCTCAGCCAATGAGAATGATTCACATGAGGGTCAGAAAGTAATATGCTAAGCAACCATGGCATCACCAGGACATCACTACAGAATATTTTCTTTTAGGATGCTAAATCATTATTAATCTACCTGTAATTTTGGAAAGGAATTCTTCATGTGTAAAATAGAGAGAATTTGTTTTGGTCCTGTTTTCTCTTCCTCATACCACTTCCCAAAGCAAAAGTACACTACAAAGCAAAGTACAGATTCTTTGCTGCATTCCAGAAAATACTTGTTAAAATAGTAGGAAAAACATTTCATTTCAGAAAAGAGATCTAGAGAAAATCTAATTCAAACATAAAAATTTCATCCTTTAGCATAAAAAGGTAGTTCAAGAGCAGAACATGCACATAACACCATTTCTATTATATGAAATATTTAGTGTTATAAAAACAAGTGGCTTGCTAAAACAACAACCTTACAGAATCACGACTGACAAATACCTTACTACAAGATCACCAGATGTTAAAACCTACTTCCTCATCAAACATAAAGAAAAGGAATAAATGTCAAGCCTCAAACATTCACATGGAACGACAGAAGACAGAAAGCTTCTGCAGAAACATCAGTGCCCATTTCAGTAAATGTTTCCAGACAGAGGATGTCTCTCAAAATTCTGGCCATCACTAAGGCAGACACCATCACAGAAATCCCTGAGCATACACATTCAGTCCTCCTGAACAGTTCTGGTACAAAATTCAAGCCTCCTTTCTTCCAGCACCTTCGCAGTGCCAACACCTACACACCTATCATTAAGGTCAGGGCTACAAAGAGCCAACAGAAAAGTCCATCCTTCCATGGTCTATCTTGACGCATGGTGTCAATCATAAAATCTCATTTTTTACTTAAGCTACACACCCAAGGCAGACATTTCCTTCTGTTGCATTCAGACAAGAAATGGTTGAAAGAAGCTCCTTAACTCCAACGAGTGCTATAACTGGAAGCTTTAAACATCTGAGCATCTGCAGAACTGCTCAAATTGATACATCCTGCTCAATGTTGGCAAGATCATGCCTCCAAGCAAGAGCCTGTGGCTGGCAGCCCTGGCTGCAGGGACGGAGGGGACTGGTATGAAGCTGTCTCCTCTTATTCATGGCGTACTGGGGTCCCTCCCGGGAAGAGCACCAGAGCCATAGACCTGCATCCCCATGCCCTGGGGAAGCGGGGCGGGCACCGCGAGCATCCCTCTCTGCCATCAAGCTAAATATTGTGCACCACCTCACCCCACCCAGTCCTTGACCCCCCCCAGGAGAAGGGGAATTGACACAGGAGAAGGACAGAAGCCGAAGTCTTCAGGCCGAAGTATGGCAAGCCGGGAGCGAAGGAGACCTCGAGGTGACTCACCCCTCCCACACCTTCTTTTTTGAGATCTGCCGGGGGGAGGGGGGGGGCGGGAGAAGAACGACACCCAGTCGTGCTAACTCCTCCTCTGGGATCCAAGCTTTCAGCCGGCCCACCCCGCAGCCACTGCGGTGCGGCACACCCCCGGACGGGCGGGCCCGGGGGACCCCCAGCCCCCGCCCGACCCCGAGGGAGTGACCCGCGGAGGTGCCGCCCGGCCGGGGCGGGCGGAGCCACCCCGGGGAAGGAAGGAAAGAGGGCGGGCAGGGGCGGAGGGGCGCGGGCTGTCGGCGCCTCCTCTCTGCTGCACTGCAGAGGCGCCATCTTCCCGCGCCTCCGGCCCGCGGGGGGGCTCGGGCCGGCCCCGACCACCGCCCCCCCGGGCACCGCCTTCCCGCGGGGCCACTGCACCAGCCGCCGGGGAGCTCTGGCCGCCGTCCGCACACCTGCGCCGCCCAAGGCCCGGTCCCCCCCATGGGAGCATACCACCGGCTCCGCAGCCCGGTTTCGCTTCCCTCGCGGGGAGACGCCCTCGCTTCCCCCGCTCGCAGCCTGGCTGCTCGCCCTGGCCCCCGCCCCACCGGGGTACGCCACGGGGCCATCCGCCTGCGGCGTGCCTGCTCCTGGGGAAAGTTCCCCTTCCCGAGCCCCCGGCGGAGCCAACCCCAAGACAGAACCGGTGCCCCTGGCGTAGGGGGCAGCGCCCCGGCAGCCAGACACGCGCAGCGGGGCTGGGGGTGCCAGCCCCGGGAGCTCCCAGCCCCGCTCCCTCCCCGAGACCTCCACCACCCCCGGCTCGCCGCTCCTATTGTTCGGCGGCAGCTAGGGATGGAACACCCCTAGGAAAGCAACGCTCGCCTGCCCCGCCGCGGCCAAGCCCACGCCGCGGGGGCGGCTGCGGACAGACAAAGCTTCGGAGAAGGGGTAGAGGGTGGCGGGGAAGCCCCCGCCCGCTGCTTCCTGCCCCACTTACCTCTAGAGCCCGGGCGGCGCCGGCGGCCAGCAGCAGGACGGCTAAGTGGGGCAGCATCGCGGCGGCTGGGAGCGGGGAGGAAGGAGGGGAAGGAGGGATGCCGTCCGGCGAGACGCGACGGGGTCCGACTGTAAATCCTCGAGGCCGTGCCGCTGCCGAGGAAAACGACTGATGTGCGGCGGCTCCGGCAGCGGCGCGGCGGGGCCGGTCAGCTGATGGCCCGGCCCGCCCCCGAGCGGGCGGTGCGGCCGCCCGGCCTGCGGGGACCCCTGGCGGCGGCGCCCGGGCGGTGCGGCCGTGGCTCGGGGCGGGCGGACCGGCTCTACCTGCGCTCGGTGGGTCTCCGAGGCAGCTCCCGTGCCCTCCTCGGCCGCTCGGGTACCACCTGCCACCTTCCCCGCACTGCCTGTCCGCCGCCCGCGTCTGCAAGGGACCGGGAGGGCTCCATGCGCGGTCCCCCCTCGCTGAGACACTGCGTTCAGAAACGCAACCCCCACCTTTGCAAGGTGCTCAAAAAAACACTCAAATCTAAACGTGTTGTGTGGTTTAAAGGCTCTTTAACGCATTCTGCCTTTGCTAGCAAGGTTGCACACCAGGCCGGGATCTCCTGTTCCTGTCGAGGTGCAGGTGATGAGTCAGCACAGCCGTTTCACATATGACACACCACACACACCATTGATAACAAAGATATGCAGGAACATCAGAAGAGCTGGGACTTAGGGCAGATGAACAAGGAAGAAATCAAATTAAATTGTAGGACTTAATCAAATACCATCAAATCAGGAGGCCATCATAATCTCACCGTCTCACCCTCTGAACTGTTACGATTGGTATAATAAACCTTTAAGAAGAACTTGAAAGTGAATATTAGGAGCTTCATGTTGAAACAGCTGCTATTATAGCCAAAATTCAGTGTGACAGAGCCTGACCCATTCTGCCACTGATGTGTAAACTCTGTGGCAGGATTTCTGCTCCCACTAAGGCTCCCAAGACAGCAGCTGATAGATCCACCCAGTAACGGGGACCTGCAGCCAGGCCATGTGAGGGGCAGGTGATGGAAATCTGGAGCATGAGTCTGATGAGGAGCAGCTGGAGGAACCTGAGGTGTTCAGCCTTTAAAAAAAGGAGCTTCAGAAGAGATTTTCTCACTTTCTATAACTACCTAAGGGGAGGTTGCAGAGAGGTAGGGTCACTCTCTTCCCCCCATCATAAGTGATAGGATAAGGGGAAATGGCCTCAAATTGCAACAGAGGAGATCTAGGCTGGATCAGGCTTCCCAGGGAACTGATGGACTCATGAACCCTGGAGATTTTTAAAAGGGGTATGGCACCTTGTGACACTTTAGGGACGTGGTTCATTGATGGACTTGGTAGTGCTGGGTTATTGGTTGGACTTGATGATCTTAGGATTCTTTTCCAACCTAACTGATTCTGTGATCTGATTCTATGACACTCCCTTGGTGTATGGCTCACTACAGAAGCCCAGTGTTGTGCTCACTGCCTCTCACACTCATCTTCCCATGAAGTCACAACTGCAATCCACTGAGATTCTTGGACAAAGTTATGTTCCAGATGTGGAAGGATGCTTTGCAGGTGAATCCAGGTTGCCTGCCAGGTGGGCTGCAACATGCAGTGAGGGACTGGAGTGCATTTCACCCCTACAGCCAGGCCTTAGAAGAGTGTTCTCATACAAACATGAATCTTCTCACACAAGCTTATGAACTGGCAATGTATGGTGGCTTTTGGGAATTTCTTGAGTCACACTTGATGAATTTAACAGATCTCTGACAGGCAGATAACAGCTGAGCTTCTGGAACACACCAGTGACACAACTGTACATTGAAATTAGTTAAATGGCAGGCTTAGCTGTAATAATTTAACACCGTTTTCTGCATTTTAGGATAATGATCACATGGCTCTGAGGGGTTTCATAGGATTTGCTGTGCAGATTTTCTAACCAGTTGGCTTCTAAGCTCAGGCATTGGAAAAGCAACTCCATGGCTGCAAATAAGCAACATCCTGTTAAAGCTTATAGAGGTCAGTCAAAAACAATTCTTCCCTGAAACAATGGAGGCAGTCAGAAGGAAGCTCTTTGCAAGTTTCTGGGGAAAAAAAAAAAAAAGGGGACAGATGGAAAATTAAAATAGATTCATGTAGCTCTTTTATTATAGGCTAGCTTGGTACCTCTCTGTAATCACTTCCTCCTAGTTCTAAAATCAAAGACTATTTCAACTGCTGCTTCTCTGGATCAGCCAAGCCTGCTTTTTTTGTCACAATGGGAGTGCAGGAAGGCTGGAAGCTCCTGTTGCCTTTGGCTAGGAGTGAGGCAGACCCATGGGATTGCAAACATTCAAGGAAAGCAGAAAAGACTCAAGTGACAAGATGGGGAAAAGTCAAAGGGACCAGGAGACCTCTATGAAATAGGTATTTCCATTTAGAGCAACTAAACACCAGTGGAAATATCCAAAATACAGTGACAATGTTTGCTTAATATTTCATGAAATTACCCACTGAAAAGTCAGAGGTAAAGACATTTTTGAAAGCTGTTCATAAGGTCTACAAAATTTGGAGATGACCTGCTGATAGAGAAAAGAACAAGGACTGTGTCCTATTTTCCATTCTATCATTTTCAGGATCTGTACAGAAGGTCCAATACACTTTTTTCCATTCTTTCTCTACTTGTTATTTTAGTATAGAAATATATTCTTACCAGACCTCAGAAGCTGTCATAGCTGAAGTGCAACAAAGCCCACTACTGCCTCACAGCAGAGCCAACAATGGAAACCATCTTTCTGGAGAAGAAGGAAGCACAGGTTGGATCACAAAATGATAGGGTTTACATTTAAATTTAATACAATGCAAACAATTCCAAACTATACCCAGATGTGACTTTGCCTTTAACTCCTGAGCTTTTTTTTATTCAATCTTAATTTGCTAACTTTCCAGAGAGAAGCAAACATGCATGTCATGGTTTGGTTTTTTTTGGGTTTTTTTTTTTTTTTGGCCACTTCTGTGCTCTCCACTTCTGTGCTCTGCCTGTGTATTTTTTTTTTTTTTTCACAAATCATATCTAATATTATCTTACAGCCTTGTCATTTCAATATATTATGTATATGCAAACATTGTTCAGCCATTTCATTTCTCATTAAATACTCATGGAGCAAGTGGACCTTAACCACAGATGCTGATACTACTCTACAATAGGTAATAAACCACCTCAGACTGCTTCATAACCTAATGAATTAGAGAGCAGAACTTGTCTGTGATTTCTGAAGAGGGACAGGCAGTCTGTAGCTGGGACACAATTACAACATTGCCAGATATCTCTGAATATGAACAAGTAGTTCTACATAATGCCTGACATTTACCTGCCATTCATTGAATTTCTGATGCCCAAGGCTTGTTTCATTCACACCAACAAAACAGAAATTATTACTGCATTTGTCAGCTTTATATTGTTTGTATGAGAGATACTTCCTCAGATTATTTTGGAACAACGCTGCAGCTAGTGCTTTCATGGAGACGATGTCTCCATTTGTTCTCATCTCTGAGAAGAGGGCTCTGAGTTGGCAAACTTGATTTTTTGGTCCAGTCTTCAATGCTGACTCACTGTCTACTTCTGAAATTGTTTCACTTCAGTGCTCTCCATTTTCTTTGCAGGGGATAATACTGTTTGCCTGGTTTTTTGATACACATATAGAACAGATGAAAGAACTAGGGTTAATATTTCTGAATGAACCTATGGAAGCTAAGAAGTCAGATCCTTCTGAGCTGACCCCTTCTGTATTAGTCCCAGTTAAGGAATTTTTCTGTACTCTGAAAACTAGTACAGAAAAAATTACTGTGCTGGTTTGAAAGTAAACCAGAGGGAGAAATGAACCCCACACAATTACTTTGAGAGACATTTCAGGTTTGAGTTACAATTTAATAGAGAGATTATAATAAATGCAATGATACACAAAAACTGGCTTAAACCCACAAAGTCAGAGTAAACCTGGCACCCTGTTGGTCAGGGTGGTGGTCACAGCTCTATCAAGTGATGGATGCAGTCCTGTGGAAGTGATGGTTGCAGTTGAAAGCAGCCATCCTGTGGAAGTCCTGGTTTTTCTCTGGATCCATCCAGTGGTGGTGCTGATATCATCCCAAGTCCCCAATTATATATGATGAGGCTCAGGTGGGAATGTTCAGTACCTCCCCCAGGGTGGGGAAATTTACGATGGAATTATGTAATCATGTGAGTCAGAGGATATTTTTGTGAGTTCTTGATGTTCTAAGTCTTTAGAGTGCTGCCCTTTATGATGGTGCAGTTGAACCATCGTGGCTCATTAGTTGAGATGACCCCCTCAGGATGGATGTAACTATGCTGGTGCTTCCCTGGAGGGAGTTATCATGGCTGAGTCATTGAAGACAAAGAAACACTTCCCTGCCTCGAAGGGTTTGCCTCTTATTTAGCACCCAGCTTGTGGCTTGAGGGGTTGGAAATACAACCTGGGCAGGTGCTACAAACCAGCCATCATTAACAGTTTGTCAGAAATGGTGTAGTAATACAGAGTTTGGTTACACCCCACATTGACACTCTCCAGTAATGCAGAACAGTGACCAAATTTATTTCAGACAGCTCCAGGAGGAATTTGTGTTTTCAAATGCACAACACAAATTTTAATGGAAAATCATTTGGATTTATGCTACAACTTGAACCACTGCAGGTATAACTAATCTGTTCACTATCATGCAAGTGTCCTCTAGAGACACTTTTTTTTTCTTTGGAGTCAGCCTGCAGCCCTTAGCAAAAGACTGTCTAAATATTAATCCAAAATAAGAAAAGAAAGACTGTCTAAATATTAATCCAAAATAAGAAAAGAGAGATTGTACATAATCAACCCTACACAAGTACGTGCTGATAGCCACACCAATAGGTGCAGATATGATTTTAAATAGTGAACAGTTGGTCATTGTCTGAATTCTGCAAAGAATCTTAACCTTTGGCTTTTACAGATGCAGTACACAGTTAAGCAGCCAGTAGCCAGAGACCTTCTCAAATGCAGATGATTTGTTCTGTATAGCACAGTAGTATTAGGCATTGATGATATCTGCTGGAGCAGCTACAAATGGCAAAGCAAAGTGAATCATGAAATCACAGTCCAAATCCCAGGCATGTTCAGCCAAGTAAATGAAATGGACATGGGAACAACAGTAATTGCTCCAGTGATTAGGATGTGAATATACATGGGCATCACTCCATATCAATCAAATATGGTGCTATACTGGCTTCTCCTTCTGACATAAGCTATTGTGTTTGCTGATCGTGTCAATAAAGAGGAAATCTTTAGAGTATCTGCTTCTTCAATTGATTCTGAACACCTGATTTTATTTACCTAATTACTACATTATGCAAATATTATAGCAGAATCAGAGTTTAATATCTATTCCTTTTTTTTCCGCACTGCATGCACAGAATCTTCCTAGATATTTTTGGCCTCTGCTTGTGTGGTTTATTTACTAGTAAAGTACTGCAGGTGCAGGCTTTCTGCAGCTGTTTTAACTCAGCATCCTATATGCAAACCACTCAATACTAACATGCTTCTACCAGAAAATAAAAAAGCCACCCTACAGTAAACCAAGCCAATTTCTTTTCAAGCAAGTCATGTTTGGCATTGCTTACAGAAAAATGAGCATTTCTGAATTATTAAAGCAAATCTTGAGAGCATCTAACTCCAAGGGAACCCCAGAGCACATGACACTTAGACATTTGCTCTCATCTTGAGGAGGCTGGAAAACTGGCTGAGGAAAGGCTTGCTGCACTCCCTTGGAGGACCAGCCCCTAAAACCATCACCTCTGTAGCTGCGGTGAGCTAAAAGATTGCCCCCACAACGCTTTGCTTCTCTGTGTTGATTCTTTGTAACCCATTGGTCCTTCCCCTTGGCTCTGCCCCCATGCCCTCACCCTATTCCTTCCAGTGTTCGGCCCTGCCCCTCGCTATTCCTGTATAAACCCCTGTTTTCCCTCTGACTCTCGGAGCTCTTATCCCTGGCACCCTTCACAGAGTGCCCCTGCTCACAATAAAGGCTTGTTCTCTGTGGATCACCATACAAGGCTCTTGTCTCTTGCCTACGCATCTCCTGAGAGTGGATCTGCACTCATCACACGTGGGTTGTGCCTGTGCACCCCCAGGAGAGCGGGTTCTTTTCAGGACACTTCTCTCAAGGAAGGTTGGGGCACCCCCAAAGACTCTGCCTACTGTGACACCCTCTAATTGAAAGTCATGATGTGCTTTTTGCATTTGCAGTTATGGAAGCCACCAGATGAGACAATTACGGTCCTCTCGGCATCTTTCCAGCAGCCTGTTCTACTGTGATTTGTCTTCCCAGATAAAATAGTATTGCAGTTTCTGGTGTGAATATCCCAAATTAGTAACGCTTAACAAAAATAGAGGCAACCTACATTGTCTTTGATTTCTCTCAATATCTGAGTGCACTAGTAAGCTTTTTAATACTATTTAAAAATCATTAAGTAATTTTTTTTTACTATCAAAGATTTACTTTGTTGTTTTATCCTTTCTTGTGATTCCCGATGTTATAGATGAATAATGTGATGGTTAACTCTCACAATTAAGGGGTGAATATCACGTACATGTTGAGAGAAGTTTTGCAGATGTATGGTTATGTTTCCCCTCCCCCTTGCATTGTTATCAGGGGATGGCCTTAGTAATTGGGGCATCTGGGAAGGTCGGCTTGTTCCTATGGCAACACCTGACCTCCAATCAAGGTGTAAGAAAGTGATCTCCAGCACTGGACAGCGAGGAAGGAGTCAATTAACAAGACTTTGGGAGAGGTTAGAGGTATAGAAGGTGGAGCATCCATTTTGTAGACGAGCACATGGTGGTTGATTTGCTCCTGGCGCTGTATTTTTCCTTATTCAACCATCTGTTGTATTTTGATAAGGTCTTTAACCTTTTAAAATTTTAAAAGTGAGCATTGTTTCTCACACCGCAATACTTAACCCAACGTTCCACAGACACAGCTCTCAAGGTTTGTCCCAGTTGCCTCCAAGAGATCTAGCTCCTATGTAGCTTTGCTCAGAGCTGTCCTGCTGTCATCTGTCTTGCCCAGACCCCCAAACCAGGAATCCACAAATATTCCTCTCAGCTTTAGACTCTTGTCTTTAAATACTTTCATAGTCTGAGATAGAACCTGTTAATACACACCTAATTTTTCTTATAGACTTTGTACAAGAGTGCTGCCAATAAATTAACCAACTCTACTTGAAACCTGTAAAGTTATTAAAGGAAAATTTTGTTACTTTTGAATCAGCTTCCACCTCTTCTGGGCCTCAGAAGCCTTCCATGGATGCCTGAATAGACCTCAAGATAAAAAAGAGCTCTCTATCTGGCCAAAGGAAGCTGTCTGTACAAAGTCAGACACTGTACTTTGTTTCCACGCTGTCTTGGAACAGAAATAAAAATAAGGAAATTAATCAGATGGTTATGTATGTATACATATATAAACACAAAATATTTCTTAGATTCTGAGTTCAGTTTACTGAAGACACTTGTACAGAAGGAGAGAATATACTGCTATTTTGATTCTTTCAGCATCATATCTCAGACCATAAAACACCTGCTTAATTGCCAACACATCAGGTTGGGATGCTCAAAGACTAATCCTCTCACCTGTTCCTAGGAATACAATGCTTGACTCAATTTTGAAAGACCCAGCTAGATTGCAATAGACATTAAATAAATAAATTCAAAAACAGTAGCACCCCCTATATGATACAGAGAATCTGTTTGTCAAGGAACTTCAAGAAAGGCATTCCCATTCTTCAACCCCCCTACAGGACACTTATCACATGATTTAGCCTTTACTCAAATGTCTGTGAAGAAAAAACCAGTAGTTTTCTGAAGGCCATGAAAATCTGAAGTAGTCAACAGAGACTCTTCAGAGGAAGTAAGTCTGAGACCTTTACATTATGAAATGACAAATTCATCTGGAACACAACTCCACCAAAATTCAGCAGGTGACAAGAAGGTCTCTTGAGCCATAAGCCTGCTCTTCAAACGTGGACAAAAACCACCCAACTCAATAAATTGTTGCATGGGTTCAATTATTTCAGCAGCAGTGAGGTATGTAGGTGCCACAACTTTCTGTCTCTTCACTCCCAGTACAGCTGCTTGAATGACTATAGGCATTGCCTGAAAGCCTCTGGTTCCAGAGGAGTACAGTGGCAGCTATAAATGGTGATGCTGCTGTAGCCCCATGTGCTCACTCTGTACACAACTGAGGCTTTCACTCTGACAATTGCCATCACCCTCCACAGCAATGGTATGTCTGCATTCCCAGTGCTGAGCTGCAGCAGCATTTGAGGTGGGAGGAGCAGGAGGCAGAGGCTAAAGTGTGCATCTGTAACTCTCTTAGCATGCTGTTTGTAAAGTCACATTAGGAGACTGAAAGAGTGCCATGGGGCAGCCTGTGCAGTGTTTGTATATGTGAGGCTGTTATTAAAGGGCAAACAAAATGGAAAGAAAAATAATCCTCCCTTCATTTCTACTGCAAAATTCTGGTAGGTTTTTTCCAACTGAAGATCTACAGTTCAAGCCAAGTGGTAGACCTGAAAATAAAAGAAACATACTTGTTTTAAATTAAAAGTACTGCTTCTTGTTGGCTTTCTATATTTCAAAATGCTATAGAGATTGCAAATGCCTCGCATCATTATCAACCTGAAGCAAATTTATATTGCAAAACAAAATATAAGAAGGCAGAAGGAAGAGGAGGAGAAGGAAGCCTCAGAATATTGCAGCATTTGCTGAGTCCTATGGACCCTCCCCACAGCCATCATTAACATTTGCCAGGCGAGCTGACTCAGTGTACTCAGAAATTCACATGCAAATATGGAACATGAGGCATTTTCTCATCTTTAAGCTGGTGCTCAAAGAATGAGCTCAAAATAATGTGCCTGGCCTTATATATACACACATTAGAAAGTACAGATCAGATCACTTGGTGAGACAGTTGGTACTGTTCTTGGACAAGGACTCATATAATCTCATGGAACCCTCAAAAATGGGCTGTAGGGTAGCAATCAGGATTTTGGAATCATTGACTGTTACCCCAAAGAATAGTGCATAGTGCAGTAATGCAGATTAGGCGATCATCAAAATGTAAATGAGCTCTTCTAAGAGAATAATTTCTGTAGAGTCTCGTAGTAAGACTAAAACCATTGATGAGGACATGAGCATAGTAAAGAAGCTTCACAACAGCACAGGAACAGACATCTAGAAATCACAACCATCTTTTATAAAATACAGTATTAGAAGCAGGAAAGTTTGATCACAAGCACATAAATCAGTGACTGCAGAAGCTTTGTAATGGATGGTTTTGGATGGGAAAAAGGGGGATGGGAAGTAGCAATGAAGAACCACAGCCTGCTCTGTATACAAAAACAGTGCCATCCGTAGAGCCTCCATGTTTTGTAATCACCCTGCAATCTCTCTCAGCACAAGGGTTTTAAAATATTTGTTCAAGTTGATTTGGCATGCATCTGCCTCATTCTTTTACACAGAAAATAATTGGACATACTGTTTTCTGACTTACAGCAGAGACACAAAAATATACTGAAAGCAGGAGAGTAGGTGAAATTTCCTTCTTGCTTGGCAGGATTTGTGAGACAAATGGTAGGCACAAGGTTGGTTGCACCAAAAAAGGCTCTAAAACTAGACTCTGCATACTAGTAAGCTAAGGTCAGGCTCCTGTCATCAGATCTCCTGTCTGATGAGTGTGTACAGGGTGCAGAGGGCTTGTACACACTCTATGCTCAGCCTCAGTGGCCAACAGGGCAGGAGGGCTGCAAGCTGGGACACCACACCCAGCACCTGTGCAGCTCGAGGGGTGTTCCTTCAGGCACCCAGTAGTGGGAATGTCGAGATATTCATCATAACAGAGATGCTGACATTATTCTTTGCATTTTTAACAAGCTACTAGTGAAACATTATAAGTGATACAGTGTGGAGGCCCGTGAGCCTGCTGGGGAGAGGGGGATGGTGATGCCCTGGAGAGACGCAAGTTAGGCTCTGGGCATTCCTCAGAGCTCAGGGTGAGGAAAGAAGCTTCCCCCATGGTGTTCTGCAACACTGTGTTAGTTTGTCCCAGTTGCGTCCTGCCCACTGGCCCATTGGCCTTCCCTACCCCTTATATGTTCACACTCCAGTGAGTTTTCCTTTCCCTGTCTTGCCATTGGTTTGTATAACCCTGCCCATCCACCCTGGCACTCCCTATTGGTCCCTTCCCTGTGGTACCGCCCCTTTGCCCTCAGACCATTGGATCCCTGATGCTCTTCTCCACCCCCTCTTTTCCTGTATTTATACGCTGGACCCTGCTTTGTCTTTGGGCCCAGGCCTCCTTCAGCCTCAGCTGGAATAAGGCAGGTTGGAATTCCATGCCTGGACCCCCACGTGTCTTCACTGCCGAGCTGCTGCGGGTGTGTGTGTGCTGCTGCTCTCCTGGCCCCTACCTGTTGGTGCAAGACACTCTCAGGGAAGGTTGTGTCTAACACCACCACAGACCACAACCACGCAGCTGCTTTTACATCAGCACAGAATTATGCAGAGTTAATGAGGATCACTGTCATGTCAGACATTTCAAGAATCATCCACTTTTTCCAAAATATCAACATGGTGCTGTAGAGGGAACATATTCTGACGCCTGCTTATGAAAGCCTATTGCTGTACAAAACAGATTTCCCTGGCTCTAGGTGCAGTTTATCGTGAGCTACTGCACTACAGAATCACAGAGCAAGCCAGATCAAGCTGTAAAAGCCAACATCCACTTAAATCTCGCTAAGTTCTATTTTGAAAACCAATTTGTTTGAAGTTGACTTCATTTCATTTAAAGCCAACAGACTCTGAAATCACTAAGGTTATTTCAGATATATCACCTGATATATTTTGCATATGCATTCATTGCCCCAAGTTGAGTCTAAATTTTTTTTCAAATTTAAAAAAAACCCAAACTACCACGTTTTTGAAAATTGTCAGAAGGTTATATAGCACAACTGAGGTCACAAATATATCTGTCATTTTCTCATTTTGGAATATAGTAAATTCAAGAAAACAGTTTTTGAAAAAAAATGGAACAGACACATTCTTATGGCTGAGAAAATTAATGAAAAATTAGCAGCATCTCTAAGTATAATGTACAAATATTTCTAACATAATAGCTGTACATTATGCCTACTAAACTATGGCTATAAAACTAAATATATTAAAAACAATAGAAAGATATAAATACTGGTGTTCAGCCTCTAAAGTCTCAAAGGAAAAAAGAAAAAGATGGAAATTAGGCAGATAAATCCAGCATTAGTAGGTGCAATACCAAAGTTGTTCTATTTGACTTCTTATGCTTTTTACACCAAATGTAGTACAGCTGTTAGTGTCACACTGTTAAACTATTCCTTCCCCCTCCTCCTGGCACTTAAATATCATATCTATACCCAGAAATTATTTCTATACCTAACAATATGAAATATATATATATATCATATACACTTACATAAATATATATAGCATGATACACTCACTGTGGTGTATTTTATAGCTATGTAGCTCTGTTAAGGCAGTTATTGATGTCACTATATGTCTAGGTGAGAAAAACAACCTGGACTCCTATTAATCATGTGAGATGCTGGAAGCAAACTACTAGCATTGCACGGCACTGGTGAGATTCAAAACTGACTGAACCATCACTGACCTTATGAAAAAATTTAAGAAAGCAACTAATTTATTGCTCTTTTTACATGAACCCATGATGATCCATGTCTCATTGTGATCAACAAAAGCAGATACCACACAGGATTTGAAAGCAACAATTCTACAATCTCCAGTTCACATCAAGAAGTACTGAAGATATTCTGGTGCAGTTCCATAGCCATTTAAACCACCCAACATCTGCTCTGGTGAACTTTGTGCAATCATCTCAAACTATGCTTCAATTGCTCATTGTAGGCTCAACCTATGCTCAAATTATCATGGAACTCACTATTCACACCAGCAGTAGGAAAGAGATGTTAAAAACCAGTGTGCTTGAATTATAAAAATACATGTCTATGTACACATAGATATTGACATAGAATATAGATATATAGATATAAATGAGAATTACCATCATCATAAGGATGATTTTTCTGTTCTTGCATAACTGCATCATATACTGTTTCAGTCAGATGTTAAAAGTACCCTACTCAAACAAGAATTATCTAAATTGTTTCCAATTCCTGCTCTCAAAAAAAGAAAAGAGGAAAATTTTTTAAAAAAGAAAGGAGTTATGTATAGCAGCAAGGGTGTGAAAAGCTGGTATGTTTCCAGTGCATTTCAGGTAAACATGCCACAGCAGCAGCTTGAATTAAGCAGTGGTATCTATAGGAAGTATTTGATTTATTCTCTGTCTTTGTGCAAACATTAAGTAGAAAACAAAGACTGAAAATATGGTGACATTTTATAATAAATGTGTTGAATTAATTTCTTCAGGATTGTATCTGGGTAGCATTTAGTTAAAATGATGCTTAAATTGTGCTTTTCAAAACTGTTCAGGGTTGACATGGTTCTACTCCCAAGTAAAAATCAGTAGGAGTTTTACTGCTCACTTCTACAGAATATGAGCCAATGCTGAACATTCTGAAAATAGCTTTCCATCTGTATATCTATGTAAATGAATAGGCACTGTTAGTAGAAATAGGAATAGAAAAGATCAGGCTTTTAATTTTAAAAGTTGGAGTTAAATATAGTTACTCTACTAGAAAACAAAAACCCAAGAAAATCTCAGGCAAACTTTAATACTTTTTGCTTTCATTTGTGGCAGGAATGGATGGAAAACAGCTCCATTGCCTCAGGTGACACAGCTCCAGGTTTTCTAAGGTCATTAGACATCACCAACTCTTAAGTAATGGAATTTCACACTTCTAGTGTGCAGATGAGGACTGAGCCATCTCTGAGTTAGTCCCAGGCAGTCCACCACTGCTAAAAGAAATAAATTTATCAGCCAACACCATAAAAAACATAATGTTCTAAATTTAGTAGAAGTAGAAATCAACTTCCCATTTTCCCTAAGACAACCTTTTCTTCTCCCATTAAATGTGGTCCTTTCTTTGAAGGAACAACCCTTTGTGACAAGCAAACATCTGTTGGCTCTGAACCAACAGAACATTTACAGTAATCGATATTTAACACATGAATAATCGTACTGACTACAGGGAGGCTGCTGGTGTGCCTCAAACAGCCTTACTTTAGTACTTTGTACACTCACAGCCTGACTACTGCAGAAGTTAGCAAAGTTCATGGCAAGATCTGGGAATACTGCTTTTTGGTATTTTAAGCCTGCTCAGTTTTGGTTCCTTCAGGTGTTTCTGACCTCACTGCACTTCCAGAGGCCTTTAATTACTGAAGGATCATCTTGCATTCTTGCTCCATTGTGCACTCCTGTGGACAAGAGATCTAGGGGGCCAGAAGACAAGCTGATATAAAAGGTCAGGAGCCTTATCAGCTGCAAATTTAGCTCTTGGATTCTTGAAGGCTCAGTTTTGAGCAGCAGTGCAGTGTGGGAAGAAGGACTTATGTGACACTGCTCTTGGGAAGTAGGTAGAGATTTATTCAAACTTTCAAACTCATTAAAGTCTAGTATGTGTTAAGACTTTTTTTTTTTAGTTAGAGGTTTGAAATCTTTGATGTATTTTGTTATATTATCCAATTTAGATTTAAGTACATCCTTTATTGACCAAAGTGCCAACCAAAGTGGCACCTCCAGTGTTACTTGATTTTTCTTCTTTTCTTTAAATTGGTTTTTTTTTCATAGCTTATCTTCCTATGGCAGTCAGAACTTGATGACTGTACCTTCTGAGCATCTTGGGCTGTATTTATGTTCTCAGAAAATCAGTAAAGCTTATTCAAAAATCCAGGTCTTCAGAATAGAGCTAGTTTTGTAACAGGGATTTTTTTTTGCTTTGCTTTTTACATGTTGTAAAAAAACGTAAAAAAAAAATAGAGAGCCAATAATGCTGTTAGCTTATTGCTAGCAATTCTATCTAATACCAAAGTACAGAAAGTCTCACATCTAGCACTTCATGTGGAATATTTTCCCCTGTGATCAGTCTAAAGTTGACTTAAGTCAGATTGAAACTATCCTAGTTGAAACTCCAGAACAGACAACTTCTTCCAATGATAAGGAAATATGAGAGCAAGATATGAATATTGATGCAGTTTTGAGGCTGACTTTCCACAGAATATTTTGTCAAGTTCAAGAACTTGTCCTTTAACCCAGTATATCTTAAAAGTTACCTCAGTGCTCCTCAAGGCTGGAGTAGAACTCTGTGGTCCTGCTTCATTCTCAGAGCATTCTGCTGCATGAGCAACCCTGTGTTTAGGCAGGAGACACAGATCTCAGGGGCTGCTCTGAATTTGTTAATGGAGATTTTTCAGAGGATGGTAAGACTTTATTCCAAGTGCAAGGAGAATTTCTTTTACCCTGACTTCATTACTGTATAGCAACCAGTAGCTCATTCACACACAAAAATCATTCCTAAAATCCCCACAGTGCTTGCACGGTTTGCAGCTTGCAGAAATAATGACATTTTGTGTTTGTCATTTATCTAAAGGAAAATAGTATAAAAGAACAGCAGACGAGAAGAAAAAGGCATTTTTTACTAAAGGTTGGTTGTTTCCTCTCAGAAGTGTCACTGGAACAAGAAGGGGATGTGTTTCCTGACCCCTGATGACTAGGAAGTAGTGCTATGTAAAGCCTCTCCATCACAAATCAAGTAGTTTATCGATGCCTGACATTTCTGGCCATATCGTCAAGGGCTTTTCTGTCTTTTTCTGGGCATTCTTTCCTAATGTCTCCTATAATGTGCAGTAAGTTATGAGCAGAGATTGGAACTACTGCATAACTAGATCTACAATACAATCTTTTATTGAGTCAGGATGAAATTTAATAGAAGCTCTGTGCTTTCAATCTCTTGCCAAAAACTACAATTTAAGTAAATTGTGTTAGGAATTAAGTCATCATGTCATATAATAATTGAAAGTGGCTGATTATGTTTTGTACTATAAAGAGCTGTGGATCATCATAGCAGGAGATTCAAGATCTTTTTCAGAAATATAAAAAAACCCCAACACAATCCTGTCTGAAATACTGACTTCTAAACATAGCTTTTCAAGTAAGAAAATATTGGGGTATATCTTTATAGTCTCAAGTCCACATGAATCTCAATATTCAAAAAGAAAAGGAGTTTATGAACCTGATTAAACCTTTCCTTTTCCAGAACACCATATTTGAAGACCATCTTGTACCAAAATTTCCTAAAATTAAAAAAAAAAAAAAAAAATCCCCAAACCCCACATAAGACAACATAAATACAACAAGCAAAATATCCACTACCAAAAATTACCCAAGCACATACAGTTAAAATCAAAGAAAGTTAATGTTGGCATGAACCAGTCAATATCACAAAAAGATATGACAGATTCATGCCAATAAATTGGTTGTGACAAATGAATTTTATGGGCCCTGGCAGTTCTGTTGACCCAGACATTGTCGCAGGCATAACAAACTGAAGATATTATCTCTCACTGTTATTGAGATATCATGATTTAGGACAGACTGAGTTCACAGTGAAGCAAGTGCTGTGCTGAGCTAAATAACAGAAGTAAACAGAGAAACAGAATCAAGCTAAGAAGAGTGAATAGATTTCATAACTAATAAATCTTTTGAAATCAGTGCTTTGAACAGCTACTCACCTTCAGTCAGTTGTATCTAACTTTGGAAATAATATTTTGCTGGGACGATAAAAGTTGGACATCTAAAAATAAATAAAAAACAAACACTGTTCAGAAAAAGAATGAGGTTTTGTTAATACAAGTGAAAATGGCAACATAAAGCACTGTGGAATAACTTTGTTTTTCCACTTTTGGCATTTGTAGCCGCATCCAAAGATACGCTGCAACGTTTCTGGTTGTTGAGATACCACAGAGCAAATCATCACCAGTAATTTTGGTGTGGAAGACTGGAGAAAAATAGAAGATTGCCAAGTCAATCAAAAGAATATCATCTCAGGGTTTTGATTCAGGAAAGCATATAAGAAAGTGAATAACTCCATGCACTTGAGTAAACCCACTGAAAAGAACAGCATCTGCTCACAATCTGTGAGGAACCAATTTAATTTTGAAATAATAATGCTCAACATTGTTTAGTTTTATTTCTTGAACTGTCGGTTATGAATCTGGTATTTGATTTTGAATGGAAAAGTACCAGACGGGCTGCACATGCCTTGGCAGCAGCAGCACATGGCAGCACCTGCATGGAGAAGGGCTCTGTTGCCAGGCAACCCCTGCGGGAAATAGAGAAGGGATCCATCCCGGGGGGGATTGCACCGGCAGCCTATCAGCAGAGGGAGGATCTCCTCCTCCAATGGACTCTGAGCTACTTCCCCTAGAGGCGGGCTAACTCCTGCCGCTGGGGGAGGACCCTCCAGGTTACCCAATAATCTTCCTCTCTTCTTCTGGGGTGCAAATTGAACAGATAAAAATGAACCCCAGATATGAAACTGCCGAATAAATGTGCATGCAATGCATTATTACAGATATATATTGTTGTCTCCAATTCAAACCCAGGGTGCAATTACAGAGAGAAGAAAGAATACTATTGTTGTTCGAAGGGAATTTCCAGCCAAGGACCAAGTTTTCAATGACTCATGACTTCCTTTCACCAGTATTATGCTATTTCTCTTGGGACTGATTGTGCAAGGTATTGCTACTAAAATGTAGTTGTTTAATAGTCCCTTTTTGGTTTTGTTTAGCTGAGGCTAACCTTTCTTAGAAGAAAAAGGTACATTTCCACTCAATATTACAATCAAAGGTGAGGTGGTACATGTTTTTATACCTATACAGTAAATATTGTTTGTTAGGCAACAGAAACTTGTATTTTAGAGACTTCAGGCTTATGTTTCAGCTAGAGATAGATGCTTGTCCAAGCTTTCCAAAACAATCCCCAGCAATCTTTCATACCCACAAGCAGTATTTTAAAGAACAGATTGTTTATCTGTATGATGGATATGTTCTGCCCTTTGATGAGAACAAATCAATACCATTGCTAATCAATGATGATCTCCAGGGTACAGGTACTGATTTCTTTCTGCAGAGGTTTTTGTTGGCTCCATTGGCTTCTACGGAACAGAGCAGCTACGAGAGTTCTGCAAATCCATTTAGTTGGAAGATTCATTATAAAATAGCAATAGAAACGAAGAAATTTATTTCCTTCTTCTCTCCCAGCTCAATCAAAGAACAGCCAAAATACAGCAAACACTTTTGAGAAAATTAGATTATATCATTTCAGATCACTTTTCTCTATAAATCATCTTGAACCTCAATAGACATGGACATGAAAATCTTTCTGAATTTTCATGGACAATAAAGTGCTGCAAAGAAATTTTGTGCCCAATTTCAGCAGATCTGTTTCAGTTTTGTACAGATCATTCATCCTTATACACACAACTTTGGCTAAGTGACCATGTATGATTCTATCTTAGAAGTTTAATAGAGTTCCTGTTGCCGGAGCTTGGGAGATGCATCACAGTAATTTGCAAGGGTAGATGGACAGTGAGCTGAATCTGCTCAGAAACACTGATTCATTTTTGCACAAGCAAAACAAAGCCAAACTCCAGCCTCTTCTAAACATTGAGATGTCCTGGTGCATCCCAGCTCTCTGCCATGCAGCGTGGACAGGCACAGCACTGGCATCCCTGTAAAATACCTACCAACCAGAGGATGCTTTGGTTTTAAACCTTCCTTGGAGATTTTAAACCTTTCTCTCTGCCTGAGCAAGGACTGGTAGACATGATCTGGCAGATGTCTGCCAGCTCAGGCTCCTCCAGTGTACAGGACAAGCACAACAGCGATACTGCACACAGCTTCCCAGTCTCCTCTTAAACACAGCAATGCCACTGGAATGCTTGCAGAGCTGAATCCAGATGCTTTGGCAAAATCCCTCTGCCAAATGGAGATAACCTCATTAGCCAACCTGCTGGAGGGGTTTCTGCACTGGTTTGAGGCGGAATTAGACTGAAGCCCTTTTAGTTTTCAAAAAGAATAAGGTTCAAGTGCTCTGATAAGGTAAGGGAGAAGTGACCAATTAGTTCATCAGTTTTCCTTACAAAGTTCTGGACATTCAGTTTGTAAAATCATAGTCTAAAAGTACACATCAAGCAAGTTCAGTTCCTCTGTAGACAAAGCTGAAGCAGTAGGACATACAGGACATACTGAATCAGGCCTGTTCTGGGGTTTTACCTGAAATCACACACTTACTAGTCTGTTGTAGTAGGGAGAAATACGAAAGATTATTCACTGTCAACAAAGACTGGAAACAACCACTGTAAGAACAGTGCAGGTGGTTTGTAAGGGTTTATCAAGTAATGCTGTCTTATGTAAAAGTGTCCTCCAGCATCAGCAGGAAACTGTGGGATGTCTTTCTGCCTGGCTTGAAGGACTAGTTTTGTAGTACTATCCTGTGCTGGTGCTTTTAAATTTAAATCACATGCAAAGCTGAGTGCTCTCTGATGATTAAGAGAATTTCCTTTTGAGTTCATAAGTTCATTTCATTCCAGAACAGGAAGCTGTTCTATTTACTTGTTTAATACAACAGCAGCATGATGAGCAGAACAGCTTTCTAGCTAAAAATGGAAAGGTTCAGAGAATAGCACTTTTCCTGAATGCCTGATATGGCTCATATACCAAACAGCCCTGCACAGAGATGCTGGAGATGGTTCAGACCTTCAAACTGTAAAACTGTGTTAACTCAGATGAGTCTCAAATTTTATTACTACAGATAAAACATACAATTTAATTAAACATGCACCTATAAAATGTTAGCTTCAGTTAACCCTCAGCTTTATTTTAATACAACCTACCCAGGTAACTATTACAAAAAACATCGTGTAAAGAATTAATAGCTTTTAAGTCTTAAAACACCTTGGAGCTATGTAGTTTTCTCAATTTATAAAAGCTCCAATCTGGAGCTTAGTCTCTGCTAATATCATCACTTAACCCTTCATGTTCTATGCTCTTTGTCACTTGTCTATGCCATGTATGTTTAGACCCTCGATTAGATCTATTACCAGAGATGTTTTCTGTATAATAAATGGAAGTGAATTTCAACCTGTATGCCTCCAAACCCAAAAATCCAAACAAGGCTGGATTTTAAACAAGGGAGGTACAATATTTAAAGAACACACATCAAGTGTTACAGTCAGAACATTAAGAGCAATGAAGCCAATGAAAGTAAATATTAGTCTGGTTTTTGCATAGGTTAATATTTGAAAATCAAAGGAATTGAGCCACAGGACATTATTTTCCTGTGTGTAACTAGATGCCTCAAGGATTCATCTTTTACCTTGGAACCCAGTGATTTTTTTTAATTAATCAACAGAGTTGGAGTAGGGTGTTTTTCATCCTGATGCTGATATGACTTACCAGCTTTGTTGTCAAAATCTAAAGCATTGCTGTTTTGCAAACATATATTTGCATCCATTTAGCAAGGTCAAGAGACTTGATCTTAACCTAGGGTAAAAAAAAAGAAGAAAATGAAAATGCTACAGTTGTTTTGACTTAAATTAAGTGACTTGTCCAAGATACTATTCCAAGTACCTGTACTATTACCCATCTACCAAACACTGAAAGTACTTTTCCTGAAAACAAGAAGCATAGACTTCCTTTCTCCAAGACACTGGTTTTTTTGGATAGGGTAGTCTGAGACTATCCTCTTTCCAGATCCTCATTCTTCAGCTTTTTCTCCTCAAAAAAAACAATATTTAAATTACAATAAATAATATTGGAAGGTGGGGGGTTTTTTCAAGTAAACAAGTTAGTCCAAATAAGTGGTTTATGGCTTTTTTGCCAATGGAATAATGCTGATTGACTCAAAGGATACCTCATCAAATATTTTTCTCATCAGCAGTCCCTCAGACTTCCAGTTAATGAACATGTTTAATTAAGTTTATCAGAATCAGACAATACAGTTTATATGATAAGAGAGATTACTGCATTAATGAAAACATTTTAATTGGCATTTGACAGATATTAAAGGAAACTCATTCCAAGGCTGTGTTTCTGTCCCGTAGAAGGACCAGTCATTAAATTATCTGCCATCAATATGATAGCAAGAAAAATCTATATGTTTACAACACAGGAACTCATCATTTCTTAACCATTACCTTGAAGGCACATCACAGTTTTTTTCCCAATCAAAATAAATGGCCAATTTTGAAAGTCATGTCCAGAACAATTTAAAAAAAAATTAAAACCCCCCATTTTTTTTCACAAGCAAAAAAAAAAAAAAAAACAAAAAAAACAAAACCACCAAAACAACAAAAAAGAGGGTTTCCACTGAATTTTGGTTGGTGAAAAAATTTTTAGACAAAACCTGATTTCTTTCAGCATTTTATCAGTATTTAATTTCAAACTTGTGAAAACAGCTTTTATTGATTTACCTTCCCTCTGGTGTGCCTTACAAACCAATCATCCCCATCCAAGCACAGGGACACAATCGTAGGATTGGATAAAATCAGTGTTTTTCCTGCCCTCTGCTGCCATTTCACACCAGGCCCTCCTGATCCACCACTTTCCTAGGTGATGTGGGAATTAAAACTGGCTGGGATGAAGGGCAGATAGAGATTTTTCCACCCAAACAGAAAACAAATTGTTAGAATGATCCCAAAGGAGAAAAGAAATCCGTAAGAGAAGCAATTTTTTCTCCCTATGTGTTCCACATGGGGAAACAACATTTTCAGCCAGTTCAGTCCTGGCGTGTGTATATTTAGAAATAAACTCAGTTCTTAGAGACCACTGACCCTCAAGAGCTTCAGTTTTAGGCTAGAGAGGTAGTAAGACACATTACCTAGGGACAGGTAGAACCTGCAATGATCACAACCACTTTAATGAAAACAAATGTCTTATACTGCATTTAAATGGGCTGAAAGAGTTTTTACTCCTAAATTTGGCTTAGGCTTTGGTTTGAATATCAACAATATTCGAAAGTTATTTAATTATAACACAACTTAGCAATTTTGGTTTTTATAACTGCAGTTTGAAAATGAAAGACAGACTTATGCTTCATGTGTTTAGAGAAGGACTAACACTGAAGTCTTCTCCAAATCTTGCTTCTAGAAAAGGGCCAAACTTGTTCTGGGTTCCTGGTGTACATGGCTTGTGTCCATCCTTATTTATGCAACACCTGACTGACATTTTTTGTTTGTTTTGCAAAGAACAGACTAAATCCTATTTCCTTTTGGATGGAACAGAATCAGCAAGAGAGGGACTGCATTTTCTGAAAGCTATAGCATAAAATTCACAAAGTACTCCATAAAAAAATTTATTGTGATCTCAACAGCTCTGTATTTGCTGTAGAATTGTTTTTGCTTTTTCCTATTTTCATCTCCCTGCTTTCTCTTAGAAGAGTAACTAGGATGCTGCTTGAAGGCTATTATTTTTATCAAGATTTCCTAGAAGTCTGGCATTCACAGAAGCCCTAACAAGGTCATATTCAAAGAATCTTACCTCTCTCTGCTACCCCTTTTATATACGTATTTGGCATTTCATAGCATGAACAGACAGATCATCAGCAAGGTATTTTAAAACTTATTCTAAGAAAATGTCCAAGAATGTAAGACCTTTCTAGCAACATCTCTGTTTGGCTGTGCAAAACTAGTTTTATTTTCAGTTGGACAGTGGGAGCAGCAAAAAGTTGCATGCAGACATAAAGAAGATAAAATTTAAGAACTTGAAGTATTTTCTTTTTGGGAATGAAAATCTTCCACGGTACATTTCATTTCATTCAAAATATGCCACTTGACTCTGTTGGAATCCCTAGACATCCAAGCTTGTTACCACTGACTCTGTATTACCCAGAAGCACAGGGTTAGATAATTCAGAGGGAAATTTGTTGTACTGGAGGGAAAGGCAACACTACTATTCCCTTGAGGTCTGTTGACTTAGATCATTTTTCTATTTCTACCCTTCCCTCCTCCTACCCACCCTGAGCAAACTATTTTGATTTAACCATAATGCACAGCTCATTTGGGGTAACAAAAGACCAAGATTTCACCAAATATATTCTTCTCAGCATCTCCTGAAGAGAGTGCCCAAGAGGGGCCTCCAAAAAATGTGACGGCTTAACAGCTGGCCTGAAGGCCTCACAGACACAAGCAACCCCAACCTTAACTTGATCAGCCTGTACCCATGAAAGAAAAGAAGTGACTTCTTTGGGGAGAAGGGCACTGAAGGGCAGAGGGACTGAGCTGCAGAGAACAGACCTTGCCAATCTTTGGCGAGCACATATGCAGGCAGCTGTTGGTCAGTGAACTGCTGGTAACAGGTTACTTGCCAACAGGGATCAAGCAGGTGATTTTTGATAACCACATAAATGGGAGTTGTGAAAAATAAGGTTTTGCTGTCGCCACATGAACCTTGGAGTGTTGTGTCGTGCTGTTTGGGATTTTGAGCCTTTTTAAAATATTATGGTATTTGGGAAAAAAAAAATCCACTGTAAGAAGGGTTAACATCATGATAAAATAATTCTTTTTGGTGTTGTTTTATGGAATTCTTCTTCTCTTCAGCCTTATGAGCACTGCTGGAAAAGCTGAATTATGATTTTGTTATTTTCCAGTTCCTCAGTGTTTTCCCTTTTCCCCAGAGTCCTATTATTTGCAATCAATATCCATGAGAGAAAATCCTCAGTAAAGCTTACACTGAGAACATGCAGGTTTGACACCTGCAAGGCTTTCCACAGGTATCACTTCCTCCTGCTGAGCTAGGGACGGAGACATAGTCAGTGGAAAGATTAATGTTCCAAGAGATTTTTTTTTTAAAGGAATAAGGTAAGAGATTGGCACACATTTTGTATCTGTTTTGGTTTAATAGTTAAGGTAAACCAAACAAAGGCTTATGGCACCATATGCTAAAAATAAATAAATTAGCATTAACAAAACAATACAATTTCTACTGGAAAAGCATATCCATTGCTATCACTGCATTTTATGCATGCAGATACAGACAGATCTCATCAGTGGCTGAAGCCATGCTGTGTCAAAGACTAAAATATTTCTTTTGTTAGATTCCAGGGATGTAGCAAAGGCAAGTTTTTCTGGGAAGTTATTTTATAACATCTTATAATGAAGGTAAGAGGTTCCCTTTTCTGTGCTCCTACTAATAATGCTTTAGAAGGATTAAATCGTCTGTAACTCAAACACTGAGCTATGCTGTGAGTTTGATGGCGAACCTGGCTCCAAATGTGGTGGTTTTGTATCTCAATATGACAGGGTCATATTTGTAACTCTAGCTTTAGGATTTCACAGCATTGTCATTGTTCTGCCATTAAAGAGAAGCTGTGGGTTTCCAGATGTCTGACAGCCATTTGAAAGTCAATTTGCCATTGTTAATGCCTATTTCACTAGAGTTGCTCCTCACAGTATTTAGCAAAAGGGACAGCAACCAATGTGAGGCACAGCATTCTCAGTGGCCCATGAAAGGGAAGCGAAGGGGAGCTTCACAGGTTGTTACCAGCATTGTTATGTTATAATGTTATCCTGCATTTCCACTTGGCAGGATGTGGACACACACAGATGAATTCATTTGTATGTGGGGCAAAAATCACTGAGAGCTGGACTGGCTTAAGACTCCCTGGAAGAACATAAAAATAAATTGGTGCCCTTGATTTATCCCTAAGACTTATTTAGTTGTTTCACTTATTGTATTTCAACACTTCCACATTATTCTCCGTACTGGTGTTCAGCCACTCCCATCTACTACACTTTATCTTTTAGGGATGAATTGAAACAACATCTCTGCCTCTTGCCCTGCCAGTAAAATAAAACCACAAAGTAAAAAAAAATATTTAAAAGCAGTTATAACTGAGCTTTACCTATCATGTGCTTTCTGTTCTGCAAGAAGACACTGCCATTGCCAAGGCTGGGGTAACACCGTATTCACTTTCTTTTATGATAAGAATTCATGCTTGTAAAATTTACCACAAGATCCATTTTGCTTCTTGCCAAAGGAATACACTCCATTATACAAGCTGGCTTTTATTTTAGGCTCTATTTCTTGTTTACACAGTATGAAGTAAACTTAAAATGGAAAAGTATAACTGGATGTAATGATTCTGCTGAGCTTGGTAGAGAGGCCAAAAAAGGTCTACAGTAAGAAGCAAGGATTGACCAAGTCACTTCAGAAAGTCAAAGAGATGATTATGAACAAGTTATTCTAGTTTTAAATTGTCCTTCAGTCTCTTTCCAGGCCATGTTTGGCTATTCAGTGTTTGATTTTCACACACAACCAAGTGCATTATCTATATTTTGTGCCTTTTAACATCACCCACTCAGCCCATGTAGGACACCATGTAACACCAGCGCAGAAGAGAAGACAAGATAATTCTGCATCTCAAGAGAAGAATGTGGGAGACGAGAAATCCGGTTCACTCCTGCTCCCCAGAAGGCCCTCTGGGAAAGGTTCAGCTAACAGAGAGGTAAAAACCAGGTGATGTAGGCAGGGAACAGGTTGTATGGCTGGCACCTATTGCCCGGTGGGTGAGCCAGTGATTGGTTGAGGAGACTCACGGGCATCATGTGATCAGAGAGCTGATTGGGTAAAGGCACGCACAAACAGCGACACTGCAGCGCCAGGCAGCCAGTGAGTGCTTCTTTGGGTCACCTTTAGAACAGAAAAAGGCCCAGTTTGTTGCAACAAACGCTCTTTTTCAGAGCAAGGAAAGAGGTCCCTCTGGTTTTGTTCCCCATTCCTACAAAGACTGTCTCAAAGCAGTTCCACATCTGCAACAGGAGCAAGGAAGCTCTTGCAGGAGCATCTGGAAACTGAGCAGTGAGCTTTCTCCTGAGGAAAATGAGGATCCAGTTGTACAAATGGTAGAGAGCTGTATGCTGGGGAAACAGAAAGTTCTGCACAACCTGTGACTCAGACTGGCACTACCCAAAATCTGCATCACTGTTCCGACATCCACAACGGATGGGAAGCCAGCAAAAAACTACCACAGATGCTGTCTGTAGTCAGAGATGACAAACTGAATCATGATTTTAAAGGGTTAAGATTTTAGCTGAGGGTTAGAACAAATTCATCCTGAAGTTAGGTATACCAGTGATAGGTTAATGATTATTAGATGCTAAAGCTAATTGTTATATTATGAGCTTATTTCTAGAAAGAAGTGGAGCAAGTGAACCATTAGAGGAACATATTAAAACCAGTAGAACAATGGCCAACACCTGGACTCTGTGTTAATCCATCATGAAGCACAGGGCCTTGGATCATGCTAGAGGGTCACAGAGACCTGATGAAGACCTTCCTGACTTCATCCCTGGGACTACTGACCCAATTTGAGACCATCGGCCCAACTCAAGAGAAGAATTGCACAAACGTGAAGGACTAATAACTTCATTTTAATACAAAGTGGGGGTGGGAGGTGCTGGGGTTATGCATATGTATTATTTTGGGAAATAAATAGAAGGCAAAGAACCTTTGCCTTTGTGTGGTGAGGTGACACATTTTGGGGATGACATCCCCCCCGTGCCACCGGCTGGTGTAATAAACATAATTATTTTCTAACTTTAACTAGTTAGAGGGTCTTTGTCCACGATCCTCAGCTTTAGTGATTCAAAGTAAGATTAAAAAATTTAAATTTTGAATTAAACCTGTGGCTAGTTTGAAGAAAGATTCACATTTGTCTTCAATATTTTATAGAAGCGCTCATATCTCAAGAGGCCTTTGGGTTGTTTGAAGACTTTTCATTAATCTTTCTATAGCTTCTCCTGTTAAACATTAATAATCCCAGCTCTGGCTACATGTGAGCACAAGAATACCAACCTAGCCAACAAAAGATTTTCATGGGTAGGAGCTGCACTGACTGATTTTTTCTTACTGAAATTGGGATTTGGGGGCAAATGCTGGCTATAAGACTAAAAAAAATGCTGGATGTGTTTAGGAAATATGGTGTTTCATTTAACCATGAAACAGCCAAGAAAGAGCCAGTGTTATTTTACAGTACTTTATCCCAGAATTCACAGAAATGCAATGTTTAAGACTGATGCCTTCTGCTATATATGTGAAACCTTTTTCAGAAAAGAGGCCCAGTTATTTTAAAGAGACTGTACAAAGCAAAGACTGGCCATAAGAGCTCTCGGTTCCTTGGGCTCTTTGTTTAAAACAAGGTTTACAGTATAAAGCAAAAATACAAAAATGCCTATGTTTGGAGAACAACTTCAGGGAGGACAGGGAACAGCAGGATTACTTCTAATATTGTTCCTTCTTTATATGTCTCTTCAAAAATGTAGTAAATAAAATCTCTAGTAAAGATATCCTATATAATTTCTCTTTCTTAAGCAGCCAAAGGAACCATTTTGTGTCATCACTTCCCAGATTTTCAACATTCCTTGGTAAGTAAGTTGAGACAAGGAAAGATTCTTACCATGATCCTACTCTTTTGGGTTCCAAATAATTTATCACATAATCATTTCTGGCTGAAAAAAAAACCCCAAAAACTAGATGTTGAAATGAAATAATTTTGAATATAGCATGGTAAATATAAATACACACTTTGATCACTAGCTGACACAATGGATTGTCTCTCTGAGTATAATTTGGATATTAGACTTATTTATGCTCACTCACTCTCAGGCCTATAAGAAGTTAAGCGACTTAATATAATTAGCTTCCAAAATGGAATTTCCTGAATCAGACAAGACAGGAAAAAATGAGGAAACAAAGTTTTCTTTACTACTGAATACTACAAATCCTGTGTGTCATTTTGGCTACGAGAATCTGAGTTTTGTCTTGTTTTAATTTATGGCACAAAACAGAAGTCACATAAACACTGTCTTTCTCTTCAGATGACAGTTCAAGTGACAGAGTTTGAGCAGCTCAGGTTTAGATCTGGTTTATCGGAAAATATTTCACACAGTACATCAGCTCTACCACAGGCATTGTACAGAGACTGAAGGCTGTCAGAGTCAAGGTTCCTGAGCTGCTCTAACCAGGTCCATGTCCTCTGGATCCACAGAGATAAATCTGAGACCTGGCTTTTAGACCTGGTTTAGTGTGAGCCAGGATCTTGTTGTCTGCCTGCCTTTCCACAGAGGGGCCAAGAGCCTGGCTGTCCCTGTGTCCCCAAGAAAGCAATCTTCTCTTCACAAAAAGACTGACAAATTAAAGTGTAAGATTCAACTTGATGAAATTTCAGAGAGTCCAGACACAAAATTTTTTAATGTTAAGAAAGCTAAAAGTCTTTCCAGACTGATAATCAGAAGAAAAAAAACCCCAAAAAACAACAAAACAAGAAGAACATCATTAACTATAGCCACTTCCATTGGCAGCACTGCTATTAATTCATGTTGCCAAAACATGACACTGCAGTCATTAAAAAGCTGCAAACACAGCTTCAGTGCAGGCAGGCAATGCCCCATTCAGCTGAGTTTTTAGTGGTTTAACCTTCATGCAGCATAAACATACAACTGAACCATTAAGTGATGCTCAGGTTAATAAGGATCTAAAAGAGAAGGAAGAAGTTGGCTTCTTTCCTAGTTTTATGGGGAAGACAGCCTTTGGCATGGAAAGGATGGGGCAGACCTACACTGGGAAGTAATTTAGCTGTGGGGACATCAGCTGAGACACACAGGTCAGGGATGAGGAAGGACATTTTGTCTTCCTTTGAAGACAACAGATAAAACTAGCAGGAACACAAACTTTTGGAATCCCAGGAAAGAAAGATTTATGCAAATATAAGCCATGTTTTACTTAGAATTAAGCTTCTGTAGTTATTTACTCCCTGCTTAAACTGTATAAAGAATTATGCCAATTAAATAAAATCCACTGTAATGCAAAATTTTCCTGTCACAGTATTTTCTCTGGGGGCTGCTTGTGGCAGGAGCATTTCAGGTACTTGCACACTTAAAAAAAATTATTTATTCTTCATTCCTGTCTCAGCAATCTTCAGTTGAGGGCAAGTGGGAGGTCAAGGGTACATGGATGCATAATGATCACAAATTTCCAGGAAGGCATCACCTTTATTGCTTTTTCTGGGGAAGGCAGAAAACAACCCTTCATTTTTACCAAGCCAGATATAATTATTGCAGTTCTATTTGTACAGTTTTATTGGAAATTCTTATGAAAATCTCAGTAGGAAGGAGAAGAAAAGATGGCCTTTCACCAAAAGCTAGTAGAACCTGAAAAAAACTGCATAAAAAGGAATGCACTGTTCAAGAGAAGTCTGCAAGCTGGCCTCCCACCTCTTTGAGCCTAATTTGGTGGCAGAGAAACAGAAAAATAGTGGTCCTTGAAAACTCAAAAGAGTTCAGATGATGACACCAGTTCTGCCTACCTTCCACAATTTCAGACTTCTTGGTAAGAACATCCTCCTTGGAAATGATCTCCCATGGAATTTATGCCAACCTGCTTGGCCAAGTGACCTGCCTGTGGGTGGGACACATCTCAGCAGCATTACCTCCCTCCAACCTCTCCACCAACCAAAAACCAGGCCGTGCAAAACCAACACACAATCTTATGGAGAAATGCCATCCCTGCCAGGGAACTGAAGCTTGGCAAAGATTAGTTGTTGGAAATCACAGCTGTAGCAGAGTTATGAGCAAAGGCAAATCACATCCCAGGTGATTGCCCTATTCATTCAACTATCCTATTAACAATCATATATTTGGTGAGGAAAATGAGGGTAAAATATTGAGGGAAGGCGATAGTAATAGAAAGAAAGGGACCGTGGAAAAGAAAGATTTATCATCAATTTTACTGTGTAAAATTTTACTGATTTTACTGTGTAACCAGGCAATTGCTTTCCATTTTACCTGCTTGAAAGTCTCCCCTGATGCATAGCTAAATTGGCATTTGGTGCACATTTTCATAATTTATTACTGCTGCAGTAAATGGGAGTTATTTGGGAATGGGAAGTGCTACTTGATGAGGGAGAAACACCTGATACAGAGGACAGTGAGATAAAAACCTCTGGTTACTGGTTTGAAAACATGTCCTGTAAATAGGTTAAACACTGATCCCTGGGCAGCTGCTTCTGAACAGTGTGAGCATAGGTAGCTCCAGGCCCTGCTAAACTCAAACTGAGGCTCTGGGACTCAGATTTCTGTTCTAGGGAAACAGCTCACAGTTTCAGGCATGTAGGTTTCAAAAACTCAGGCCAACTCAAATAGAACACACGCACAAAAAAAACCAAAACAGAAAAGAGGAAAATAACTGGCCATCCTGCAAAGTGAACTAGAGCCACAGTCCCTTGTGTATCTCATAAATGGGGTTATCAACAGACACCTTTGAAACTCAAAAAAAAAAAAAAAAGCTGTGTTTAAATAGCTATATTAATTATACTTTTTATATATTTTTATATATATAATAACTAATTAGACTGTTCCTGCTCCCATTTTAACCAAGTTTTCTTTTGCAATAAACCCCAAAAATATAGACATTTAACTACCATCTTCCAAGACAACACTATTATAATATAGAAAAAGCAGATTTAGAGAGCTAATAATAATGTATAACCTATGCTTTCTTGAGCAAAAAGAATAACTTCATAGTATATTGCTCACAATAAAGAGTAAGTTTCCAATTTTGTGCTGCAGTATTAATTACTGAGGTGAGAGTATTAAAGCAATCATGTGAGATTAAGATTCTTCTGAATCACAGAGAAGATAGAACACATCTCCTGAATAAACAAATTATTTTACAGGCAGTAAAATGAGCAGGAAATCTTCAGTGATGCCTGCCTCTAACAGTTCTCCATATGACTCCTTGTGTGCAGGCCCAGGGGAGAACAACTGATGGCAGAATGATTATTTCAACTTCCCATTTTATTATTCTGCAGCCTTTCCTGGAGCAAGGGGATATTAACTATTCCATCTCTCCTCTGTGCTGCAGAGTAATTAGGCTTCACATCACCATGTAATACAAATGTAATTAATAATTTTTTATTGCAAAAGCGTATTTGATCTGAAATGCTGAGAAATTGTATGCTGAAGAGAAAGGACTTAGTGTTTTACTGCTGGGGGAATGATACATTTCAAATAATTGATATAAAATAATCATCAAGAAAGCAATGCAATAACCATGGGTTCTCATAGATGAAAGACCAAGGTGAGAGTATTTACACCAATTTTGGTGGATTGTGCCATTTTCCTGTGCAGATCAGGAGAGAGCCCTCAACAGGGTAGCACAAGCCAGTGTTCCCAGAGCTGGGCCATTCCGCTCTTTGGCTAACACTGCCATGTTTCTTTAACACAGAAACATTTTGCCCATAATGGAAACAGTTTGTGAAGGCCCTAGGCTCTGGAGGAATTTGCTGCAGGCTGCCTCAAGAAAGTTGTTTTCTCTGGGGTGGCAAAAAAATTCACGTCCATAGTGCTGACAGTCTTCATGTGCCTTCCCAAGCCCCTCCTGAAGCCACCAACAGCCCAGTAGTGACTCCACCTTCATGCCTTTGAATGCCTCAACCTTGACTTAATACTCTAGTCTGCTGAGGAGAGCAAGGAATGGATCAGAAATCCTCAGAGGGGTCATGTTGCTGAGGCATGATCTATGTAGGATGGGTAACCAGGAGAATTACTGGTCTTGGAGCAATGGCCCAGCACCAGGGTAAGAGCAGGTGGGAGAGATGAAGGAGCTCTCTGAGGATGGGGTGTGGGAGCAGAGACACCATCAGGAGTAGAAGCAGGCAGGCAGCCCCAGCTCTAATGCCAGAGAGAAGTGTTGATCCCAGAGCTATTGTGGATCAGGGCTAAGGAGATCATCACCACACTACCAGCCAACTCTCACACCAAAAACTTTTGTCCTTGTGGGTGTAGTCAAGGAAAGCTTCATTAGCAGTTTGTTTCTAAGAATCCCTGCTATCCTAGAAACATTACAAGGAATCAATATTTAAAAAAAATTTAAGAAGAAGGTTCTGAAATATTAACTTTCTCTTCAAAATGCAGAGAGGGGATAAAACTTCATGTTTACGTGGCATTTACAGAAATATCTCTCCTTTTCATTAGCTGAAGAACGCTTTGTTTTGCCAGGCTCTGCAGAGATCCTGAAAAGCACCATTATTCTTAGGTGACAAGAATAGGGTCAAGCATGAGAGAAACTCCTCATCCTCTGAATTTTAGAAGTGCTTTTTTTCAAGTCATGGAGCTAACTGTTCCTCCTAGAAAGATTAGTAAAATAAACACACTGGGTTTTTATTCAGATCTGGGAGGCAGACTGTGCTGTACAGCATCTGTTCCTTGTCCTGCAAAAGGCACTCTTTCCATTCCCTTGTGGTGAGCAAGGCCTGCCCGTGTCCTCTAAAAACACAGAGCTTCTGCTAGGAACTTCTGTTTAGCCCTGGTGTTTCTCCAAAGTTTCATACAACAGAGAAAAAGCTGCTGCCTAAAGGCAACGACACAAGATTTTGCTCTTTAGAAAACACCAGCTAATAAAAATGTAAGTACTCCTTGAAATATGTTAAGAGAACATTCTTGTTATTAAGAAAAATTGATATAAACTGTATTATAATTATATTTAAATCCTTATATTATGCTTGCTGTGGTGCCTTAACTTGTGTTTGGGGACAAGATCTCATCTGTCATATCAAATCAAAGCCACTGGAGGCTGAGCTGGCTCTGGAAGAAGAGATCATAGAATCAGAGAATAGCCTGGGTTGGAATGGACCTTAAAGATTATCTAGTTCAAATAGCCATGTGAATTTGAACTGCAAACAAGACACATACCTCTCCAGAGGAACATAGGGATCCTACCTACTCTGGTACTTGCCTTTTGCCCTGGCACCACTGACCCTCACCAACCTCCTCACAGCACTGGGAATGGGGAACTTACACACACAAAAAAAGCAGCAACAAATTGCTGTGACAACAAATACAGTCCTTTGTTTCTGAAATTCTGTGAGAGCTCCTAGTTATTTTTTCACTGTTTTCACTAGAAGAGCTAAACAATGTTTAAGGCAATGAATCATAGAATAACCTGGGTTGGAAGTGACGTTAAAGCTCATCTTGTTTCAATCCCCCTGCCATGGGCAGGGACACTTTCCACCAGACTAGGTTGCTCCTAATATCTGATCTAAACCTACTGTTTGTCAGTTTGAAGCTGTTCCCCCTTGCCTTGTCACCCCAGCCCTTGTAAATAATAGTGTCTCTCCATCTTCTTTTCAGCTCCCTTCAGGTACTGGAAGGCCACAATCAGGTCACCCCAAAGCCTTCTCTTCTCCAGGCTGAACAATCCAAATTCTCCCAGCCATTCTTCATACAAGAAGTGTTCCATCCCTCTGATCTGCCTGGTGGCCTCCTCTAGACTGGCTCCAACAGATTCATGTCCTTCCTATGCTAGGACCTCAAAGCTCTCCTTTGATTTATAACTGCTAGTGAATTAACACCCTATGATATGAAGCAATATGCTCCACATACTCCAGTGAAATATATATGAATATATGCTCCATACTCCATAGTCCAGTGCAATATATGATGTTTGAATCAGCCTGGAGGTCTTACACAGAAAACCAGGGACTGCAAAATTCAAGAGTTTTGCAGCAGGACCCATGTTTTGAGGCATGGATATGCATATGTTTCAACAGACACGGGAATGCATGAGGTACCTGCCAGATGTGTGTTATAGACAACTTAGGCAAATTAATTACACTGTCTCAAAAGTTTACCATCTAGAGATTGTAGAGCTGACCATTTTGATGTCCTAACAGTTCCCAAAGCTGGATGCAGATGCTCAGAGCTGTGTCCATTCCTTTCAGGCTCCACCTATGCTGTCACCTTACTCTGCAGGAGAGCAAGGACAGGCAGAGCTGCTGCTAAAGGTCGGCCTGCACTCCCCTTTCTTACCTGTGGGGCATTGAAGAAGCAAATGGCAGAGACTTAATTGCCTTTTTAAATTGCAAAGGTTGAAAATACCAGCTCATCAAATTGATATAAAATGAATAGGTATATTTCTGAAGATTTTTTTTATTCAGTAGATCCCACTTTGTTTAACCCAACTTCATCATGCTTGATTCTAGGCCAGAATTATTGTTTGGTTGCAGACATAACCAATCACAGTTGTCCTATTTCATTTATGAAAACTCTCACCAAGTATCATAACATATCTCTCACCGTAACTCTTGTCTGAAGTATCAAGATCAAAAAGACTCTTTATTACCCCTGGACAGAGAAGTGCTCTAAAACATCAGTGAATCTTGAGCTCCAACTAGTGGGATGCTTTGTTTTCTCTCATTTCCCATAAAGCCAAGATCTAAGCTCTCAATCAGCCTCTTTTATTTTCCTTATTTGTGTCAGAAGGAACCCCATCCCAGCTTACCACTCCTGAAGACCAGGCTTCAAAAGGAACTGGCTTCAGCAGCTAGAGAGAGAACAAACATAGGTTGGGCTCCTGATCTTTTTTAAATATTCATGACAGGTGTGGAAGGTATGGGAACATCAGGATGCACTCTTCTGGCTTCAAAGATAAGCATCAATAAACTTTCATGTGTATGTTGTGACTTTTCCCAGGATTCCTGATCAACGGGTCAATATTGACTTTCTGAAAGATTCCAATCCTTGGGACTCTCAGCATTCCCTCTCTGCATCACACCACCAGTCAGTTTGCCTGCAAGTTCACTCACAGAAGCTAACCAGAAATTAGGCTCAACTATGAACACCAGCAACCAAAGGGGAATGTGGATTTTAACTTTAGATTCTTCAGTGGCAGTCAGTATTGACTCTTGCCAACCCTGTCTCACTGTCCCCCATTCATTTTGCCATCCTATGGGTGCCACACACCAACCTAGCAGAACCAGGGAGCAGCCATTGGTACAGTGGGGAAGACTCATGGCTGGGGAGAGGGAGACCACTCCAGTAGGGAAGGCTTCCTCAACTGCCCTAGTTTGATTGTATCACATAGCAAGACCTGCTGAAAACTTCGTTTCATTCTCACAGTCTCCCAGATACATCAGGAACCATTTATAACTCACTACAGCCTCTTGAAGATGAAAGTGAATATACTGCAATGGCATAGCTGTGGCAGGTATCTTACACAAAGGTCCAGAATCTGTTGCTAAGAAGCCTCTTACGTTTTATCTCAAGGTTCATTATGTGCACACCGCTATCAGCTGATTTCCCAAGCGTGAATCAGAGGCCTGATACCCCAGCCTCCACTTCAGGGAAAGAGCATCACCAAACAAGGAACGATGCAGCACATATGTATGTAGGTTCATTACTAAACCTCAATAATTTAGCTCATAGGGTCTCAGATAAGGCTTAATAGTTGAGACTGCTCTACGACAGCACTTCTTTGATGAATGCCTGTGTCTTGGGGATGGTTTATTATCCTATCCCATTTTTGGGGTCTTTGATCTGTTTTGTTTTGTGCCCAGGGGCGGTGGCTGTCCCTGCCCCACGCCCCATCCATCCTCCCTGGCTCCAGGGCTGTGGCAATGGAGGGCAGCTGAGCCACAGCTTCCAGGGGGAGCTGGGGTGGGGCGAGAGGCAGGAGAGGCAGGGCAGGCTCGCTCTCTCTGCTCTGCCGCTTCGACCAGACTCATACAGCTGGTACCTCTGACCGGGGATCCTGCTGGTTCTGTGGGATTTGCCTGCTTCTTTTGGTTTGGTTTTGGTTGTTTTTGGTTTTTGTTTGCTTTGGCACTGTGACTCTGTGACTGAGCTTGCCAGCTGGGCTTCCTTTGCAAATCTGCTGTTGGGAAGCCCAGACCCAGTGCGTGCTCTGCCATGACCCTGCTCCAGTGTGGGGTTCCTCTCATAGGAGAAACTTCTCCAACTTGAGTTTTACCATGGGACACAGTTCTTAATCAACTGCTCCAGTGTGGGTCCCTGCTTAAGTATGAACATCCCATGGAGTCACAGCCACCTTCACAAATCCCCCTGCACAGGCATGGGATCCTCCAGGGGCTACAGGTGGATCTCCGCTCCATCATGGACTTCAGTGGTCTACAAAGGCACAGCTGCCTAACCATGGGCTCCAGGGGGATCTCAGCTCTGGTGCCTGGACACGAAAGCTGGCCCTTTTCTGTGGCAAACAAAATTCACCAGCTCAGGTTCCCAATAGCAGATTACAGGAGAGTTTTGGCACTGTCAAACCAGCTGAAGTTGGCACTGGTGCCAGCTTGGTTCTAGGAGGCATCCTGCACAATACGAAATTCCAGCAGGCAGCTGGCCACTCCGGGACACAGGCCCCTGAAAACCACTGCCAGCCAGTTTCCCAGGGAAACAAAACTCCCCATCCCAGGTTCCTGGTGTCAGTTTGCAGGAGGCACTTGGCACTATCAAAGCAGCTTCAGTTGGCACTGATGGCAGCTAGTGGAGGGGATGCCTCCTGCACAATGTGGAATTCCAGTAGGCAGCTGGCCACGATGGGCCACAGGATCCTGAACACCAGCGCTGGCCCTTTTCCCTGGGGAACAAATCTCACCAGCCCAGGTTCCTGGTGTCAGTTTGCAGAAGGCATTTGGCACTATCAAAGCAGCTCGAGTGGGCAGTGGTGGCAGCTGGGGTCTGGGAGACATCCTGCACATTGCAGAATTCCAGCACTCAGCCTGCCATTTTTGGCCACAGGCCCCTGAACACCAATGCCAGCCTTTTTCCCCGGGAAACAAAACAAGGCAGTAAATCCAGGCCTGGGATATGGCTGATTCCATGGAAAAAGCTGTGGAGGAAGCCATGTTGTTTTTTGAGGCAGTTTTTTGTTCCCCTCAGGACACATATTGCAGCTGCGGTGTGCCTGGAGCTCTGGGCTTTGTGGTTTTAAAAACCCCAATGCTAGGTGTAACCCTAAACCTTGGCAGTAAACGCAGCTTTGGGCAAAGGCTGTTTCCAAGGAAAAGGCTGCGGTGGAAGCCACATTGTGGCAGTTTTGCGTTGCCCTTGGGATACATTTTGCAGCTGCAGTGTGCCTGGAGCTCTGGGCTTTGTGGTTTTCAGTACCCTAGCAAACGATCGGCCACTCAGGGCCACAGACCCCTGAACAACAACACCCTTTTCCATGGGAAACAAAACTCAGCAGCCCAGGTTCCTGGTGTCTGGTTTTACTGTCCTGGATTTCTCCATTATAAAGCTGCCAGCATCTGACCCTAGCCACAATGGGTGACCCTAGCCACTCTGCTCCTAGAACTCTCAGCCTTCAGACCAGCAATGTCTTACCCAATCCACTCGGTTACCAATGGCCCTTTTCAAATGCATTCCACTGCAGTCCTAAAACTCCGCATTTTCATTGAGCATCCCCTCTGATCCTGACCATAACAATGCTCCAAAATATCCTGAAATAGTGTTGTCCTCTTACCTCAAAAGCTCCATACCTTCTCAGCGATTTCTCATGTGCAGCTCCTCACAGCACTGACTCCTTCTTCTTCACAGCACAGCCAACAAACTCCATCTCTCCTCACCCAGCTAACCCACTCTTTTGTAGCACTCTTCTTATTGGACACAGCTGTGGCCTATTAAGGGCAGGCCTGTTCCTAATCTTTGGTGATTAGTACAGCTGCAACTCCTCAGGTGGGAGACTACCTTCTGCACTATCTTTATTTTCTCACATTCTATCCATCCACAAAATAGCCTTTAAAAACCCCTTACAATACACTGAAAGGCCAAAAATGTCCTAAGAAACCTTCAAGAATCCCCTATATATATCCTTAAAAGTTGTGGAAAAAATCCTGAAAAAAAATTTGCTAAGTCTCCAAGCCCTACCTGTTGCTCTCTAACCCTCAGATGTCTTCCCTACCTTTTTGCAGTGGATCTTGTCCTCTGAGAGTTCTGTCGTTGTCCTGGTATGAGGATTGCTGTCTTGTCCCACCAGGAGGGTTCCTGTCTGGTCTCACTGTTAGGGTTGCTGTGTTGTGCTGCTCTTGGGGGAAAAGGCTGTTGTTAGGGTGGCTGGTTAGGGCTGGGCTAAGGGGTGGTGCAGCTGTACCATAACTTGCCTCCTAAGCTGTACCCTGTAGGCCTGATTTCCACTGGACTCTCCAGCCCTCAAGCCCTCTCCCTTTACCCCTCAGGCTCTGTCTGTCACCCTCAAGCCCCCACTATGCCCCTCAGCTCCTGTGTGTCACCCTTAGTCCCTCTCCTTTGCCCCTCAGTCCCCAGCTTCTCGGTGTCACCCTCCAGCTGCCGCTCCACCCTCAGCCTCTCTGTGTGTCACCCACTGTCCCCTTTCCCTGTTCCTCCCTCAGTTCCCAGCCTCTGCCACCCTCAAGCCCCCACAGTGCTCCTCAGCCTCTGTCGTGCCCTGAAAGGACCCTAAAAAAACCCCTATCAGTTCCCCCCAAAAGCTCTAGTTTTCAAAGTGTCCAAAACTCCCCACAAAAACCTAAAAATAGCCTCAGAATACACTAAAAATATCCTACTTTTAAAAAGCCCCTAAAACACCCCTAAAAATCCCCAAAGAACCTTTTAAAAAATCTCTAAATAGTCCTAAAAGAGCTCTAAGAATACCCCACAAATTTTTAAAATGCCCTGATAAGACCCTAAAAGAAACCCTCAAAAATTCCCTCAAAAACCTTAGAAATACCCTTGTCCTAAAAAAGTCTTCCATATACCCTCAATTCTCCTCAAAAATCCCTAAAAACTTTTAAGTAGTCCTAAAAAAGCCCCAAGAATACCCAAAAGCACCCCTAACAATTCTAATTAGTAGTAAGACAGCCCTTAAAACACCCTAAAAAAAAATTGTTTTAAAGCCCTGAAAAAACCCTGTAGGTATCCTAAACATTCCCAGAGACTTCCTAAAAAACTCCTGCAAAAAAAAAAAAACAACCCTAAAATACCTTTTTAAAGCCCTGAAAAAAAACCCTAAAAAACTCCTAAAAACCTGCTCAGCCCCCAGACCCTACCTGTAACTCCCTAGCTGACAAACATCATCCCTACCTTTTAATTGGAGTAACTGCCTGCAGCTGCTGGGAGGGTTCTGGGGCTGTCCCACATTAGGGTTGCACCTGTACTCTAACCCTACCTGGTATCCTGTGTCCTTTGTACCCCTAACCATCAGTGTCAGCTTTCCCCCTGTCAAGCCACTCTGTCTTTGCCCCTCAGCCCACAATGTCTGTGTGTCAACCAAAGCCTGTGTTTGAGATCCCACGTGCTGCTGCAGGGAGTCACTGGTGGGTGGTGGGGGCAGTAATAGACGGGGCAGGGGTGGGATGGAGAGGGGTGAAGGGCGGAGTGATGAATAGGGCAGGGGCGGCCTGGTTTTCAGAACCCTAGCAGAGGGCCAGCCACTTAGCACCATAGGCCCCTGAACACCAACGCTGGCCCTTTTCCCTAGGAAACAAACAAAACTCACCATCCCAGGTTCCTGATGGCAGATTGCAGGAGGCACTTGGCACTTTCAAACCAGCCCAAGTTAGCACTGGTGCCAGCTTGGCTCTGGGAGGCATCCTGCGCAATGCGGAATTGCAGCAGGCAGCCGGCCACTCCGAGCCACAGGGGGCTGCCCCAACCCTCCACACAGCCTGGATCCAAAGGACCAGCCAGTGCCATGAGAAAATCCTGGAGAGTCTTTTACTGCGTCCAGGGGGGCTAGGAGGAATGTTGAGTTCTGCTCTCCCGCCCTTCTTGGCAGGGCTCCTGGGATGGCTGGTTGCTGTGACAGCACTCCTTTTTCCTCTGTGTCAGATGCAGCAGTGGTGAGAGAGAAAAGCAAAACACAATCTAAAGCAGAGGTAAATCCTCCATTTCCACTAACTAATTGGTCTAATATTGATCAAAATTTAGAAGAAAATTTGGATTCAAATGAACAATTCCTTGCCTTATCTGTATGATATGATCATAATGATGTAAATCCACGATATTAAACTCTTTCTCACCATGATACACCCAAGCAAAACAACTTTCCAGCTAATTCAGTTATGTCTGTGCCATTTGGAACCTCAGGTCCTGAGGTCTTTTGGGTGCAATTTTTAGACCCCAACCAACCAGAACTGATTTGCAGCCTGACTCACTGTGGTAAAATGATTTACATTACAGGCATACCGGACACTGGTGTAGATGTCACAGTAATTTCTCACATGTTTTGGCCCAGTGATTGGGATTTGGTAGCTCCTGCAGGCTCCCTCACTGGGATTGGAAGTGCTACTGTGTGTTTGCAAAGTGCATCCATGATTAACATTACAGGTCCTGAAGGAAGGACAGCAATGGTACGTCCCTTTGTTGTTCAGAAGCCTCTCATTGTCTGGGGGAGACATCCTGTCCAAATGGGGAGCAAAACTGGAAGTGGGCCTGTGATGGAAACCACATCAAAAACCTACCACTTTAAAGCTGAACTGCAAAACTGATCATCCTGTATGGATTGATCAATGGCCTTTAACAGAGAAAAAATTAAATATCCTAAAAAGATGGGCAAAGGAGGAATTACAGCAAGGTCACATCACATCCACGAACAGTCCCTGGAATTCATCAGTGTTCATCATCCACAACCATAGCTGTCCAAAACCAGCTGCCTTTGCTGGCAGCAGGCCAACTCACCTCTGTGAAGGAACCAGCTCCATATGCAAGTTTCACCAAAAAAAAGACACTTTCTTCAGAACTGCTTGTCTTTGGCTTTCCTTTTGTTTCTGTTGGCTTTAGTCCCCTCTGAGTCATCATTGTGGTAGCAATGGCATCCAAAGCCTGCTCTCTTCTACTCTTCACTAATGACGTAAACACTAATGGTGCGTAGTATGGCAAGAAAAATAACTAATGTTTTCCATTTCCAGAGCTGTGTAAATATTGACTGCCTAATCTTCACAGACCAGACGGATAAATGTTTCTGCTCTAGTTATTGCCTCCAGAACCTTAAGTGACATGGTCCTGGAGCTGGAGCTCCCCAGATCCTTCTCTCAGCTATTTTCCATACTGCATGGCAGCTCTTTAACACACTTCCAGCTCATTGCTCCCTTCATACAGTGACAGTGAGCTGTCCTATGAAATTCATACAGAACAAGAAAAATCTTCACCGTTATATTTTTCTGCATTTCTTTTTCTCTTTTTGAAGTGATGGACCATCACATCTCTTTTTTTCAGTCCTCTGCTTGCTGTACACCAATGTCTCAACAGGGTGGGAACAGGATTTACAATGCGTGTACCACAAGTCAGGCTTGGGCAAGGGCTCTGCTTTTTGGATCTCATACATTGCTGCAATGTAAAAGCTACAACCACTTTGCTGGGTGTAATCATAGAAGCCACTTGATTTGAAGTCCTGGTCATTATTTTGTCAAGGTTTTTTGTCCAAACATTGATATCTTAGGGAAGCACAAGAAATAAATTAAACTTCCATTAATTCTTTGGTGCAATTTTTGCCTCAGGGTATTAGATGCTATTACTGTGTGCTGTTAAGTACCTGCTGTGTTTTATTCCATGGTCTCTAAAAAAATTATTTTTAGAGTTACTACAGCATTTGAAGAATTCCCATATGTCAGAGACTGAAATGTTTTAATTTATGGCTTAAACATCTTCATGAAGGACTTTTGTGTATTGTAGCAAAACTTCCCCATTTTCTCCTACATGCTCTTGTAAATACAAGTGCCACTCCAGCCTTGTTGCAGTACCTTTCAGGCACTGGAACACTTCCATTTTTTCAACTAAACTCAAATAATAGAACTTTACTATTGTCAAATGATTCCATTTGTTACACAGCAACTTTTTTGTTCTATTCTTTCAGTTTTATAAATCGCTTAGGCTCCATCCTGCTCTCCATTTCTCTCAGTTTTACTTCTTTTCAATGGAATCATCACCTCTTTTAGGCTACTCTATACTAATTTTGTCTGGTTTGCTGAAAGGGCAATACCTTTGTTTTATGCAATTATAGCAAGGAAAAGAGATGTGTTGTCCTTTGAGATTAAAATCACTGTCTGGTATGGAGATCTGCACAGCATTAACTAACATACGAAAATGAACATTCCCACTGCTGTTTTAATTAAAAACAATAGCTCTCAATCACTACTACATTCTCAACTTCTCATTTCCATAATATTCCCTGGAATAAGTAACCTAAACCTTGCAGGTACTTTGGTCACTATGTCCTTTATGTAACATCATCAGAGGAACCATGCAATCACAAAGCTGAAAAACAGAAAACTGTGATCAAAGACTTTTAGTCTTGGAAATTCCTTCTTATGCAAGAAATCTGTTCCCTAACTTGTTCTGACAAATGTCACGGGTGGAAAAATTCTTTCTCTAAGGGAAGATTTATGATCTATAGGATAGTTTCCTTTCTCTGTATTTTCCAGAAGACTGAATTACTCAAATACAAACCCCTCTTTGATTTGTGTGTCTTCATGTTCAGCACAAAGAAATGAAATACAGGAATGGGAAAGTGACAATACTCATTATCTATAGGTAACTTTTTGGCACCAAAATATTATTCAAAACTAGAAAGTATTGACGTACTAGCATAGAATGATGCAGCAGAAACAGGGTTCTCTGCAGGAAAAGCTATGTTTGATCTGTTCTTCATGCTGGTCACCATGTTGGCAGGCACATCAACACCCCAGCATATGGTTTTGAGTAGGGACTGCCAAAACACCACACACAGGGGGTTGCTCTTCATGGGAGGATTTCACCTGGGATCTCTTGACAGGTCAGGGTAACAGCTGAAATGCCACAGGACATACCCAGAGCAGAAGTAATTGTAACGATAAGCCAGCTCAGGACTTGTCACCTCTGAGCAGCAAAAGAGAAATGAGAATGCAACTCTCCTTTCTCAGAGAAGACTCCAAGGAGTAACCAAACAGCAACCAAACACCTGAGACGCAGCTCAGTTTTCCTCTGACTAGGTCACAAGTACCTTGGGGACTCAGTGTGGGCAATGGCCACAACACAGATCCTCTGAATTTACACTGGCAGGGACTGAGGCCATTTGCACTTTTAAGTGGAGTTTCAAGGGGGTAAGTTTAGTCAGCCTGGGAAGGATAAATACAACTGCAAAATCTGAGCAAGAACAGTCAGTAATGCCTTGTTTCAAGAATGCCTCTGAATAAATTTTATACTCAGTTAAATGTTGCTTCAGTTCTTCCCTGAATCAGGACTAAATACCAAAACCGCCAGACTTCAGGGATTATGAGAGGCTGATTTCACTGGGATACAGTAACTCCTTTTTTGCAAGTTGCTTTTTTATTTGTTACTACATCAATACACTTGAAGAGAAAGGCTACACTGGAGAACATTTAAATGCATTCTGATCTCTGTGAACCAGCAGTAACCTGCAGTTGATGCCACAGCTGTAGCATTCTCAAACTGCTCAGACATCCAACTCAAACCAAGAGCATTCAGCACTTTTAAATTTTTGAAGAGACCCACTCTTTGTGGTTTGCATATAGACCTGAGAAAAACAATAGTCTCAACACTGAAAGATGATGCTTTAGGTAATTGAATACGCTATTCTGAAGTCAAATAGCTGCTGCAGAGTTATAGTTACCTGCATAAGTACATGGAATATTTTAAATCATGAAGATCTGGACTGCATATAGTGGAGAATAATTAAGTTTGAACAGCATGCATGGCAAATGTAAAAATATTACTTGATGACCTACAGTTTTAAATTGCCCAAGACACATTCAAAAGTAATCAGATGCTCACAGTCTCCACCCTCATCTCTTTGCTAAGGCTGGATATCCTCATAAATGGTAAAAAAAATTTTTAAACCCTGGCTTTATCCAATTGAACTGATGTCAAATCTAGGACATTTTAATATTTGTTTTGCATTTTTTCTACCATTTGTGATTTCTGCTGGTTCAGTATTTTTATATGAAAATCAAAACATCATTTGCTGGTATAAAAGGCATTTTAGCATATTTTCAATGTATAGAGGTTTTAAGTCCATGTAAAAATAGATCAGCTATAAATTAGCGTATTTCACATACAAAACTTCTCCTTATGTTAACATTTCAGTTCATAAACTAGACACAAACTGCTTAAAAAGAGGCACTTAAAAAAAAATCTGCACTTGGCCAAAAATACTACCCATAATTTTTTAATTACTAGAAAACTCTACCAGCACTTCTCCTTGTAACATGGTTATCAGACCAATATGCAGTGATCATTGGGCATTATCAGCTGGAAGTAGAAACAGAAAACAGCTTCAATCTTTCTTGTTGCTTATTCCCCTCGTTTCAAGGAAGGGCATAGTGGTTACCTCAAGACAACAGTTGATGCTTTCCTCCAGAATAAGCCCAGCACCCTCTTGTGCTTTTGAAACATTTTGTTGAACTATTTGCACCACTTGCACATTCCTGTGTGGGAAAACCCCCACTCCCATGTGCTGCAGGTGAAGCTAAGAACTGGTGTTAAGCACTACTCATCAAACACTAACTTTTAGGAACTGTTTCTTTGGTCACATGTTGCTTAATCATGAAACATGATGGTCCAGAGTGGACAGTATTTTTATTCATCCTGAGCCTTGACAACCTTTCCAGTTTATTTCAACACCTGGCCACATGTGTTGATGCAAAACCCAATCCTATTTGTCCCTGAGCCAATAGCATTGTCCCAGCAGTGCTGGCTATTTCAAGAGGCAGTCAATATCCATGTGAAGCCATGTTAATTATTTCCCTGAATATCCAGGGTATGGAGGGGGTGGGGGATACTGTATCACAGTCTGTGGGGCTGGAGTATAACGTGGAGGTAGGTCAGCTGGGTGCTCCATTTCATGTTCATAACTGTATGGTGGTGGAGCCACTGAAATGGGAGAAAAAAGAACACAGAGTCAAAAAACTGTTTTTCAGATGCAGCCTTCAATTATTTTCTTGCTGATATCCAGACTTGCATGCAACTGATATAAAACCTCCTGGCAATTCGTTCATTTTTTTCCAGGCTGCCATTATACAGTCAATTTATATCAATGTGAGTCATTGTTTATTGCCCTTTACTTCCCTCCTTAGCTGTGTGCCTACCAATAGGCTGTGCCAGTAACAGGGTTTGAGTGCCTGTATGGCAGATGATACCAGGCAAACGTGGTAGAGCTAAACATTTTCAGGAGAGAAAGGCTGAGTTTATCAGATCCATTCCCTTCCACTTCCTTCAGCAGCAACAGGCATTTATGTCATGTCAAAATGAAACAGTCAGGGCTCTTGATCTCCACAGACACCTCAAACACCCTCTGGATCTCCAGGTGCCACACCATGGCAAACACAGCAGCATCACACTTCCCAGGGCAAGACATCTTAGCATAGCTTGGGCTGAGAAAGAGCAAAGCTTTCACCTTGTTCACACCAATGGGGACATCTGAGGAGAGCCGAGCATTCATAAACTGGATTAGGCATTTAGGAGGCAACAAAAATATTCAGAAGTAGCTGAAAACTTTTCCTCAATTACTTCTAATAATGTTAAAGAAAAAGGATTCATTCACTGACAAAAAAAAGACAGTGAATGCTGCAGAATGATAGGCAGAACTAAGGGCTCTGTGTCAGCATCCAAATGGAGTATTCTCTACAAATTTTAAGGTCCAGAGTCTGCTCATGTGTCCGTTTATGTCACCACAGATGCTCTCCTATCCCTTCTGTAGATGTCTCAGGCAGACTGGCAACAAAACAGTAGGAGCAAAGAGTGGAAACAGAAACCAAGGATGTTTGTGATGGGGGAAGAGACTCAAATCCCGCTGTGCCATGAAAAGCATGCTCTGCTCCCTTGAACACTACACCACCGCTGTGGCTGAGGCAGAAGCAAGAGCATCCTCACACTTGCTGTTCCTGTCCAAAGCAGGTAATGGCAGGGCAGTGTTGGCCACAAGCCACACAGCCAAACCAGGTCAGTCATTATTCCAGAAGTGTTCATGACAGCAGGGAACACAGAAAACATTTCCAAGCTTCCCTATCCTCCAAAACCTGCTGCTGCTGCTGAGAGGAAGAGCTGCTCAAACTGATGCTTGAACTAGAGGCCTTGAGGTGTAGAGTCAAACTGCCTGGAGATTGAGAGATAAGGGTGTGTCTGTCATTGCAGGAACAGACTTGGGGAGGAAAAGGTTACAGCCCTGGAGCTTTTTCATTTTGCTGTTGTTTTTACAGCTTGCAGCAACTATTTATTTTTGAAGTAGCTCTTCAGCAATTCATGGTTAATAATGCCATTTTCTTTCATACCCATCTCTGTACACAAAATAATGTTGAAATTATAAGGATGATTACAGATGCTTTCATTCTAAATGGAACCTAATGCTGTGAGGGAGAAAACAGACATTAGAGCTGGTACAATAAAGGAATACATAAAAAGTATTGCATAGCTTATTGGTAAGTATATATAATGCACCTCAGGTTCTCTGCAACCTTTGCAACAGGAGGGAATATAAAAGTAGGGATCTCTAGGAGTGGGATGACAAGACTTCATGCATGGAACACCTCTGCGTTTTATTACAATGAACTCCCAAAGTTATCCCAAGGCAATTGCTCCTGAATTTGTAATTAACAATGTCACTGAATTGCACAAACACCATTATGCTGCATCCAGGGTCTGCTTTTCTCTTCAACAATATGGCCATTTTCATATGGTAGATGTGGAATTGAGGCAAATATGCCTTGCAGACCCCAGCTGGCTTGGTGCCACCTCCTTTGGTGCTCCTAGAGTGGTGCAAGTTGACAAGTGCGGTGCAGTGGGTGACTCTACACCAAGCTGGCTCATACACAGCCGTAGGTACCAGCTCACACTTACTCTGGACACAACTGCACTGCCCCAGAGGCACAAGGGGTCCCTACTGTCCCCTGGGATGCTGCAGACCCTGTGCCTTCCTGCTGCTGCCTGCACCTCAAAAAAATTACATCAGAACAATTTTAACTCACAGAGAAACTTGCACTGAGCAGGTCCAACACTCAGCTAACTTTGACTAAGGCACAAACAGGTACCTCAGCACCATGTCCCCACCTGGGACTGGGGGGGGGTGGAACTAGGTGATCTCTAAGGTCCACCCTAACCCAGTGCATTCTATGATTTTATAACCATTGTCCAAATTTGTATTCCAAATTCCAGTTCAGGCATGATGCCAGATGGATGCAGAGATCGAGCACTGCATCCCGGCCAGCAGTCCCTCCTGCTGGGACATGCAGTACAGAACATCCTGCAGAGATGCCCATGTGCTTTTGTAGAATTCACCTGGGATCCTGCAGCACCCAGCAATGCTTGTGAGCTCTGGGCAAAAAACAGCTCAGGGTGCATTAGACTCCACACCACCACTCAAAGCCTTTGCACTATGGTCCACAGACCTTATTGCCCAGGTTCTCCCCCTTCTGTGATATGCCTGGCCTCCATTATATTGGCCAACGCAAGGAGCCAGCTGCACATGAACAAGAACAAATACAAACACCAGAACACTAAAGAAGAACAACTGATCTATAGCCAGAGAGCCTCTAGCACAGGGAAATGGTTTGTCCTGTAAAATGCAGCACTGCCCTGAGCAAGGGTTTGACACACTCCTGCAGGCACCATGAGCCACCCATCTGTGAAGTGTGTCACCTTGGCCAGATCTCCTTAGCCCACTCAGCAGCTGAATAAACCCTCCCAGACAGAGCTGTGCTGCCAGACACTGCATGCTGAGCTGTCCTGCCTTTCTCAGCAGGAGCTGTGCTGTTCCCCTCCAGACTGAGAAGAGCCTCTTGCTGTAGTCACATTCCCCATTTACTTTGTGTCAGAGACTGAAATAGTTCATGCCTCAAACACTGATATCAAAGAGTTTTGCCCATTATAACAAAAACTGTATAAAGAAGCTATAACCAAAGAAGCCCCCCTGAAGAAACCTGACTGAAACTTTAGACTGGAAGCTAAACCACCTAGATAAGATGCTATTGTTCAATCATCTCAGGCCTAGAGAAAAACAAACAAGGCTGAGAGAGTGTATGCACAAGAAAGCCAAACCCAGCATAGATTCTTCCCTGGCTGAATTTGGGGTGGGGGAGACCACAGCCCACAGAAGCCAGGTTTCCCCCCCCCAAAATGAGGAGGGGCAGGAGGTTTTGGGTGTAACCTCTGGTCAGAGGCAGTGAACACCCATCCTCCCTTACACAAGCCAGCTCAGCTGTGTGTAGTAAATCCCATGGACCTGGCTAAGGCCCCATGGAGAATCAAACAATAGGAACTGCTGAGACAGCAACATAAGTTCCCTGACCCCCGCCCCAAAGCTTATCTCTGTAACCCCATAGGCTATGTTACTTAACCCTTACTATTGGTCAAGTTTGGATTCCCTTTAACCCTATAAAAGGGGCCTACTTTAGCCCATTCGACAGAAGAGCTGCCGCTGGGACCCTTCACAGACTCCCCCAACAAAACCATCGCTGTGGAACACCAGGACCTCTCCTTCTCTCTCGCCTCTGCTGCAGCCTCAGCCAAGGGCACCCTACCCAGCAAGCAAGAGCTGAGATCCTAAGAGAGCTTGCAATCACTAAAGAGCTGATAATCACCAAGCTTGCTAGAGGGCAGCCCGCAGCGATCGGCCTCGAGCTAGCCCAGCTTTCGGGCACCCACTTTCTTCTTTAGTGTTCTGGTGTTTGTATTTGTTCTTGTTCATGTGCAGCTGGCTCCTTGCATTGGCCAGTCTCCCTGAGGACTGGGCTCCCAGGCTATCTTGCTCTGCTTGATAATAAGGCCAGATTAGAGGCTTTATTATAGCTGTGGAACCCCCAGCCCCACAGGTGACATCCATGGGACATGTGAGAGGTAGCTGAGGGAGTGCCATAATCCATCAAAGACCCTCTCCCCACCAAAGTGCCCCCCAGAGTCATTCCTGAAGCCTTGTACCACAGGACTGCATGTGATGCAATGAACCCAGAGTCTGTCGTATGGGATAATGGAAAACTCCCCCTGCCCCAGGAAAGTGCCTGGGTTTTCCTTCCTGGCCTGAGCCATATTATCCCATTGGGTTCTATACTTTCAGGGGGGACCATCACCACCAAGAAGACCAGCTGGAGAGCATCAATGGAACATCGCTGGGACCCCGAGAGTGATGATATTTTCCTTATTCTGTCTCTGTCACCTACCTTTCTGTCCCCCCACCTATTTTCTATTTCCTTCTCTCTCGTGTCAGACCAAACCCATACTATTGTCACTGGCATATGGTCTCGTTTGCATCTTAATTTGGGCAGAGGCATTTCTAAGAATTTTAATAACCAGATCACGAGTGTGGAGCTGTAACTATCCAAGGATAACGCTCCTGCCATGACCACAGGCACTCTTGCAAGGCTGTCCCTTTGCCTCCTTACCTGGGTACGTGTTGATGGTGTTGATGTGCGTTGCTCGGATGACCCCTACTCGAGTCTCACGGGTGCTTTTCACGCACATGCAGATACAGATGGCAATCCCAGCAAGCACTCCCATCATAAATACTATGCCAAAAACAATTCCAGCTATCGCTGTGCCTCTGCAAGGGGAATGGAGACATGCAGTCACACTCAGACAAATAACGTTTACAAAGCAAAATGATTTTCTCAAGAGCAGCCTCTATGTGGGAAAAAATGCATATTAATTATTGAAAATGGCTCAAATTTTGATCCATCAAGGCAACGTGAATATGAAAAATGAAAGACATCTGAAAAGAAAATGAGAAATTCTTTCAAAGTCACCTTTGCAATTGTGCCAGATCACTCGGCTGATTTATCATATATTAAATCCTCCTGTTTTAGGACCATCTAAATTTATCTACTTTTACTTACATTATGAGGAATAATTCTTTCCTTTTCCCCTCATCATGTAAGCTCTCTTTTTTTTCTGAAAAGCATTGGTGTGGTGTTGTGAGGTCCCCAGCACAAGGTGAGAGACGAGAATTTGACTCCATGTTCTCAGAAGGCTGATTTATTATTTTATGATATTATATTAAAAGAAATTACATCCTAAAACTATGCTAAAGAAAGAGAAAGGCTACATCAGAAGGCTAGAAAAGAATGATAATGAAAGCTCGTGACTGACTCCTCAGAGTCTGACACAACTGATGGTGATTGGTCATTAATTAAAAACAATCCACATGGAACCAAAGATGCACCTGTGGGTAAACAACCTCCAGACCACATATCCTGGCAAAGGGATTTTTCAGAAAATATCACAGTGACATATTGGTATGATTTTCTTTTGGAAAGAAAGCCTAAGTTATCCCCAGCAATATATTTCAGAAGCATCCATGTGCATGATATACTTTCACAGAATATTGTCATTGTTTTGTTCTAGGTCAAGAAGTCCTTCTGCTGTGCTTCTGAGCCCACAGAGTAAGGACAGCATCCTCTTCTCAAGGATTAGCAGCATAAAGCAAAGCAACACCACCATTTCACACATTTGCTGCTTTAGCCAGCACACATATTTGAGACTTAAACAATTTCTTTTAAAATGATCCAGAAGAAAGAATTTAACTCAGCTCCTGAAATAATGAATCAGAATTTCCTTGAAATTTTAATATAGAGAAAAGAAAGAAAGCTTTATTGTACTCACACGTTGGAGAAAAACCTTGGAAAACCACAAAAAAAAGAACCTTACTAAGACATACTGAAGAGCTTGCAATAATACTGAGAGCAAAATCAGACTTTTTGATGAACCCTACTTGCCTCAGGTTAGTTGCCAGCTACAGGCAGTTAAGCATGTTATATGAAAGATGGTATTTATAGCCTACCCTTTCATGAAAAAAGCCCAGTGACTTGACAGAAATATTCTTACTTTGTGCCTCTCCTCATCTTTCAGCAAAGACTCCAAATTGGAACCTTGCTGGCAACCTTTCTACTGAATATTTTAAGCAATCCAAATTCATAGTTTGTCAGCATGAACAAGCCTCATTAGGAACTATTGCAATGTAGAGAATATAACAGGCACTGCAATACCACAGATATCAAGAGGAGTCTAAACCATAGTTTAGATTCCCCTCAGAAGCATGGGAAAATATAGCAGGCCTGTTTTTCAAAATGCTGATTGTTTGCTCACCTCAAAAAACTCAGCAAGAATCAGGATGGACTCAATACTTGAAAATAAGATCATCTATTTGGGAATCTAAATATGAATTTAAGAGCTTGTTTTTAGGCCCCAGCTATTCAGGAACTTGGCCATGATTTGCAGTACAATCACTTAATTGTACAGCATAAGTAAACACAGAACATATGGTGTTGTAATAAATACACTGCCAGAGAGCTAAATTGTTTTCTGCTGTTCTGCAGCAATGAATGAAGAGTGTGCAGGGAGAACAAATCTGTTAATGCTTTGCAGAATGTATGAAGCCCTAATTAACAGAAGCCTAACTCATGACAGCAAACACCTGGCTGTAAAACCAGCAGCTGAAAATGCCGATGAGATCAAGTGCTTTGTATTAACCACCATGAATAACTGAGAAACACAACTAGCATAACTGGCATCTAAGAAAAAAGAAGTTTTTTCCTTTCAAAGATGCTCTTGGAAGATGTGACCAACATCATCACTGCCTTGACAGAAAGTGTCATAGGAGACAACAGATCGATTCAGAAGATGCTTTAAAACTTTACTCTCTTTATTCCAAAAGACTCTCTAATCATATCACAATTAAAAAACTATGGTACCCCTTTTACAAACAAGTGATTCCCTATTGCTTTTGCTACATTCACTTGGTGAGAGCACTGCATCAGAGTTGCAGGGAACTCCCTTAGGCAGAAATAATCCCCCTCCCAGCTGGATTCCCAGCAGCAGAACCAGTCACTGCTGACCACTGCCCTCCAGTCCTGCATTGCTTTGTTCATGGCCCACTGCTGCCCAGCTCCCACATCCCTGGTACACTCTGCCTGGCTGATCTGCTCAAACCCCAGAAACCACAACAGCTCCTGGTGCTTCCAACCAGCTGCACCCTGAGGAAAACTCAACCTCCATCCTAGAAGCATGTAACACACAGTACACATTAGCTTCCCAGTGCTAAATTAAAATTCCTGTATTAATAAAGCCCATTGTATAACACAGTTTAAATAGTTCACCTTCAATGTTTTCAAAGGCATCCCATTTACTCCAGAAATGTTCAGCCAGATTCCATACTCCATTTGTGCTGAGAAGTGGGCAGCACTCTTCATTAACATGACACAGCTGTAGAAAACCCCTCTGCATCTGCCTCCACCTGAAACTCAAAAAGGGCTGAAATCCTCTGTTGGAAAAGGCCTCTGAGCCTCAGCACAACTATATTGATTGAGAGGACTAAAGGAGATTTACTCTTTCAAATGTATTTAACAGAATACATGTAAGTCCATACCAGTAGCTAATGGTGAGTCAGAATGTGAACTCACTCTGACTCAGAGATCTGCCCTTAAAGCCCCTCACAATGGCCCCAGTGAAACCAGGAGCTCATTGCCTCCACTTACCAGGCTGCATCTTCTCAGCATCAAATCCTGGCAATAGAGTGGCAAGAGAAATGTTTGTTCTTTTTGTGGAAAGCCTATGACTAGAATACATGTGTTGGAAAATCCCAGCTTTACAGAGACAGGGCAACAGAAAGGCATTTTAAAAGATTTTATTCCAGTATCAGTCTTGTTGAAGGGTGAGACATAAGAGATGTAAAACTCAATGCCATTCTATCAGAAACCAACCTATTTCCTGGTTACAGTACCTTATAAATAATTTTCAGCCTATTAGCCTTTACCACACAATGCTGCTAATACTTCTAAGACCAATCACCTATTATTTACACCATGTGGTCTTGCTACAATGTATCTTTCACAGTTCTAATTCTCCAAAATATCTAGTCTTTTTGCAAGGCCATTATTCGAAACTTGTTTCTAGTTCAATCTCTCTCTCAACAATGTCATCTCTATTCCATGGCCTTTCTAAGTCAGCACACCTTATCTCAGAGTTTGCATGCAAATGTACAAAATGTACAACAGCTTTGTGAGCTTTCAGTGAGGTTCTGAGAATCCTTTACAACTCCATTTCTCACATATATGAAGAAAAATAAGCATGTATTTTTTCTGAAATGTTCAGGTTTCTCTTTGTCCTGTTACAGAATTTTTGAAAACAAATCTGCCTTTTTATTAAAACCTGCTTGCTTTCTCCCTCTTTCTCTCATTGATATTTTAGACTTCTGTATAGAGACACAGAGGGATACGGTGGGGTTTAGAGCTGTTCAAGGGAAAGTGCCCAAGAGAAAAGTGACACTTTCTGCAAAAGAAGACTAAAGCAAAAGAAGACTTGGAAACTACACAACAGAATCACAGAGCAACTAGGAAGCTTTAAAAAAAGGGAACATTTTGAAGAAAAACATTATGCAAAGTCCTGACAGAGAAGGTATAACTTACACTGAAGAAGGCTTCAAGCATCAGCTCTTTATAGTTCTTCAGTACAACTTTTTACACCCTTCATCCTACATGTATTACACCTGTGTGCCCCCTGTACCCTGTGGTGGTTGGTCAGGGCACCTTGGCACTCCATGTCTCATTACCTGCAATGCTGCTCACCTGTCCTGCACAGCTGTGGCCCATTAGGGATGAGGTTCAGCTGCAGCCCCACTCCCAATTTCCACAAACTGTGTGCCTACAAAGTCCTTCACAGAAACAAAGCCAATGAAGAGGAGAGGACTGCCACAGAAAAATAACACATGGGAAAGTAAAGACTGAGAGGGGAAAAGTAATTTTAAAGCTGTAGAAATGTCAAGAGACACTGTCAAGATAAAAATCAGCTATTTAAAGAAGAAGCTTTTCTCCTGTTTTTAGCAACATCCCACTGGAAAGAATATAAATCTCGTTCCTAGCTTAACATTTCTGTCCCAGACAGGTGGTTAATTTTTTACTGTATCACTTGATGGATTTCTTTTCTGCAAACCTGTCCAGCCTTGACCTAAGCTCAGGTAAATTTTAGGACCCACAGCCTCAGGTGGCAAAGAATTTCCTGGCTTAACTATAAAAGAGTCATATAGTCATAAAATGGTTTATGTTGGAAGGGACCTCAAAGACCATCTAGTTCCAACCTCCCTGCCATTGGTAGGGATGTCTCTTACTAGACCAGATAGCTCCAAGCCCATCCAAGCTGGCCTTGAACACCTCCAGGGATGGGACTTCTCTGGACAACTTATTCTATTACTTTGCCATCCTCTCAGTAAAGAATTTTTCCCTAACATCTAATCTAAGCCTGCCTTCTGTCAGTTTAAAGCCATTATGTGTCTGGCAAACTGTTCCCTGTGTGACTATTCTTAATTAAACGCCCAATAGCTTTCTCTGGGGATCCTAGCCCTCAGCTCATCACCTACCAGCTACCCCTTCCTTCTGCACTGCATGTGGTTTTACAGACATTTAGAATCGTGCCTGCCAGCCAACTCTTCCCCTGCAGAAACCTGGTCCCTCTTGGCTGGTCTGCCTACAGGGACTGCTTCATGCCTTGAAGCCCTGGCCACTCCTCACTGCATTTTTTCTCAACCTCCTTTGCTGTTTCCTGAGAACATGGTATTAGATTTGTTTTTTCTTGACTGTCAAACAGTCAGGAAATAAGGGTTTTTTGGCACTATTTACCATATTACCAAGTGTCATTTCTGAGAGTAAGGTCAGTCCAGAGCCCACCAAGCCCTCTGGGAGCTTGGGCTGTTTCTCCCTGGATGCACCATGGAGTGTTTATGGATTTTCTGCCTCAGTGTCTGGGCTCCTGTCCTCTGCTGCAGGACACAGGCTCAAGCACAGGTGAGCTTGAGCTACCAGTCTTGCCAAAGCCCAGCTCACTTTATAATACTGTATCAATTTAGAAATTCTCATTGCAGAAGGGACAGTGCTCTGCACCAGAAATGCATTTATACTGGCATAAAGGTCTTTTCATCCCATAATTGCTAACATTAGCAATTTTACAACAATTTGACCAAGTATGGAATGTTGTTAAAAACATGCAGGGATCAGTATTCTCACTCTGTCTTCACAATACTCATCACCATGTTACTGCAAGAAAGATGTGCCACTCTCAGACTTCGCTCAGCTGATCTCTTTCATCTCATCATCTTTCCCAATTCCAGTACTTTATTAGTTCTCCAATTAATTTATTGCCAACTCTCTGTATTTATGATTTGTTGGCACTGCATCTCTAGAATAAAATTAGTAACAATGCATGCAATACACTTTGAAAAACTACTGCTAATATTAATAAATGCCCTTTAATTTCTCACTCTTCAAGGCATTTGAAAAGAAGCACTGTGCCAGTATCTAACTGTGACAAAGCTGATAAGTGATTTTTTAAAACTCTCAGAGATAAAATAAAACAAAAAAAAAATCAATGATCTTTGGTACTTGGATCCAGATATTCTTGTTTGGAAAAAACACTCTTTGGACTCTTAATCAGACTCAATGTGATTCAGAGGGAGGCAGTGTTGGACTATTTATCCAATTTGGTTGGCAAACCCCTTGGTTACTTGGACTAATAAGAACTGCAGCAGCAGCACTGCTCAACTTTCACCCCTATAAGAATTAAAGCACAAGAGAAGTCAGGATGACAAAGTGGGCTTCCAAAAAGTTATTAAACCCCAGTTACAGATCACTTTTGGCAGCTGGGTTACGGAGTGTAGTCCCCTAGGAGAATCACAGGGCAATGGTATTTCTAGTAATTCTTAACATATTCTTTCTAACACTGATTGTAATTATAGTAGCTTCTACAAACTCCATGAGCTCAATGCAGGTGAATCCTGCTCTTGCTGGAGCAGCCTAAGTAACTATTCTGACTTCTGGACATATTACCAGTTAGATCCTGAATCTCTGACCTATTGGCAGTCAAACCTGCATTGTTTTACCCAGGAGAGTATCTTAGATGTTATTTTTGCCCAGCCTGAAGGCAAACCTGTAGAGTCACAGTTGCCAGAAAGAATGATAGTTCAGCACCTTCTGGCTTATCTGCTGCCTGCCTTATGCCTGTAACAAATCCCCAAAACAGCCACACATGACATGATTTTGGTGTGCCAGGGGACATTCTGCACCAAGACACAGTGAGACAGTGGTCAGTGAGACAACTGTGCAGACACAAAGAAAGGGTCAAGAGATGGAGCTTTTAACGCTTTCACCAAGGCAGGATGCAAATGACACACAGATTAACTGATTTTTTAAAAAGGAAGAATTCCAATTGCTGTAATAAAAAGTAGCAATTCCTCAAGATTTCCAAGTCAATGGGCTATACAAGAGAAGTCAACGCTAGATATGGAAACCAACAGAGAACTCTGCCATGCTTCAAGGCATCTTCAGAGATGCCCTTCATTATCTTGCTGTTTCAACAAGCAAGCTATCTTGTCTTCATTGTTTCACAGCTCTCTATCCATTCCAATCAACTTCAGCTGCAAAGTTTTGCCTAGCAAAGACTGGTCCTTCTTGTATTTCATTTTCTCCACATAAAACCAATTCCTTCACAGCCTTTTGCCATCCACCCACTACTGCAAGCATTGTGGCATGAGCTGTTGGTGCAGGTGATGCCACATAATTTTTGTCTTTTATATATTCTCTGTATTCTTTACACATGTATTTGTAGCTCTGTAATCTACTGTTGTATCCGTGGCTACTTTTCCCAGTACTTTTCCCTACCTTTTCCCTAGGCAGAAAGACAAAACATATTTCAGAGCTCCAAGCCCCAGGGGGTACAAGGCCCATATCCTATCTTGGTTCTTTCTGGGAACTAAGGCTGAAAACCAGCTCTTCAAGACACATTTTCATGAACAAAATTTAGTTTCCATTTGAGGGGGGAGGATTCAGAGAAGGTTGAACTGCGGGAAATTGCATCAGCACTTATGTCTCTAAGTGGTGATTTTTGTCAATTATCCTAATTTGCTAAACTTACAAAACTCTACTCACCCCATGTGGGGCTGGGCATTTTGTGGAAACTTCCATATCTGCCTCTGGAGGCCTCTAATAAAGACCAACCTTTGTATCACCTCCTATACTGATATTATCTCAAAAGTGTGTTGTTTTACTTCTAGGTTTGTTAAGTCATCACTGGCAGAGCTGAGAGTTAACCATCCTCTGCTGCCATATTTCCTTCACCTGGAACATCTTTGCTTCACTGGTTCCTTAGCCAATGAAAGGGAATTAAATGGCAGTTTGCAGAAAACCCTACAGCTCCTAACATGATAATCGTACCTATTTATTGCAGTTTCTGAAAAATAACACTAGGAAAAAAAAAAAAAAAGCAGCAGCACTCTTCTCTCAGTTTCATTTAGGGGGCAGAGTGAAAAAATCTAGACTTTACTCAGCTGTTTAGAGCTGGGACCTATTCCCCAAACAGGGCATCCCCCAGGCATTTCACAGAAGGGTCTGTGCTAGCACAGCAGAAGCCAGGGGACTCAAAAGTGCAGTGACACCTTAAGTTTTTAGCTTTTATATTTTTCAGATGCTGTATTGCATTAGTGTCTAACTCTGAACTTCATACAGAGTGTTAGTTGTCACAGTTTTGGAGACAGGCATGCAATAAGAACACAGTGAGCTAATGAAGCAGCAGCTGAGGTTTATTGTTGGGCGCCCCCTTTTATAGGGGCTTCAAATTTCCTGCGCTTAAACATCTGATTGGTTGGAGTCTTAGCACCGCCCAGCTCACTGGCCAATGATACGTCTGCGTTCAGGATTCAATGGGATTGGCTGAGGTCCCCTGTTTGAGTTTATTAACATTAATTGTCATATCCAGGGACTTGTTTACTTCCATTCTTTAATGAGCTAGGCTGGTTGAGTTGGTGTCTGTTATAGCCAATTTATGTGTGCAGCTACAGACCGGCTGTAGCTGTCACAGTTAGCAAGCTCTCATCATAGTTTGGTCAGGCAAAACAACCCTTCCAGGCCTGAGAACCAAGGTTATCATCACAGCCTCAGGCTTGAAAAGTATCAACAAAAGTAAATTGGGGGGAGCAAACTGGAGGAATGTGACTTAACGACCTGAAGCTGTAATTGGAAAATTAACCCCTGATATGAAAACAGACCAAACTTATATCTGCCTGAAAAATCTCATGACTGTCGTCCATCTTGGGTGTACGCTGTGGGAATCCTTAAAATCAGAGGTAAAATTGTATTTTAAGGCTTACAAGCAGGTATTGTATTCAAAATAAGCAAGCACTGTTTTAACCAAAGGTGTGCGTACTTAGAGTGGTTGGATAAAACTACTGTCAGCATGCTTTTTCTTTGTGTGATTGGTTAAAAAACTTCTAAAGTGAGTTGAAACATTGAGTTCTTCGGCTGCTGCCGAGGATGAGAGCTGCTGGCATCTTCCCACTGTCCTAACCATGTAATGAGACTGATGCTGGAAAATAAAACAGCTGGAGACGCGTTCCACAGCAGTCCTGTCCCGTTCGTGATTTTGCATATACGGTCACAGACGTATTTTATGAAACATCCTTTCGTTAGGATCTTTTCTCCTGAGAAGCTGAGAAGCTTCAGCTGCTTTGAAATGTGATTTGGAGAATTGTTTACCCAGCATGTGAAATTGTTTTTACTTGATGACCAATGACAGTCACCTGTGTCGAGGCTGGGAGCAGTCACAAGATTTTATTATTCATTCCTTTCCATTCCTTTTCTTTGCTAGCTTTCTGATGAAAACTTTTCTTCTATTCTTTTAGTGTAGTTTTAGTATATAATTTTCTTTTAATATAATATATATCAAAAAATAATAAATCAGACTTCTGAAACATGGAGTCAAGATTCGCATCTCTTCCCTCATCCTGGGACCCCTGCAAACACCACCACATTATACACCTGTATCATTGCCTCTGAGAGGCTCCTGCACTGCCCACATCACTGGAAAAGCAGTCCAGGAGTGTAACCAAACTGGAGGCTTTAGCTCATCTTGTACCTTCTGGAAAGACCAGCAATGCTCCTGTTCATTTTAATGGAATGTTGCGTGGAGACCAGCATGGTGAGGGAGGGAGCACAGGGACTCACTTGCTGAAGGAGTGTCAGGGCTGTTTCCAGTTCCCCGGTGGCAACACCTGCACGTGTGGAAAACAGCTTTGATTGCAAGGAGCCAAGCCATTTCCAATTCTACAAAGCAAAACACACATTGAGCTTTGCAGGAACTGGAATTCATGGTCCTTTCCTAACTCTTAGCATTGCTTCAGTTGGACTCTTTCATTGACATTTTAATGAGTGATAAATCACTCCTGAAAGATAAGCTTATTGACTTTTCTTCCATTTTTTTTTAAAGTTATTGGAGAATGAGGGAAGACAGAGAAGAGAATTTTGCCATTTAATGCAACAAAGGAGAGGAAAATTTTAACCAAAAATCCTTTTCACAACAACAAAGTGAAAAGAACATTGAATAAAATAAAGTAATAAAATATCTGAATACAAACAAGTAACACTACCTTAAGAACCAGAAAAAAATGCCTTTTGACCTTTTCATAAATCTGATTCTGAGAATATCTACTTTTACTCAAAAATGCATTAATTAAATGCATTTATTAAATTTCAACTCAGAAGATTTTACTGCTTTTAGAATTCTATGAGTTAGACAAATGAAAAATATTTAGTGCTTTTTTAAAAATAATTGAATAATGATTGAATAATCTGGAGTGGTTCTTGGATGATCTGGCAGAAAAAGTGTGAATTAGGACACTAAAAACCTAACATCATAAATTATTTTATTCCATTTTAAAATAATAAAATATGTGCATTGCTTGAGCAACCATGCAATAGCTTTTTAAAACTGCAGTGCTAGCTAGAAACATATATTTTGAGACTAAATAAATCTATCTGAGCTTTGAATTACCCAGGAAAAGGATTTTTCCCTCATATCTTCATATGAAAATAATAAGACACTGAGAGTTTAATTTTAGAAATTCTAAAGCAGATTAAATGAAAAAAAAGATTTTCATCTTGTCTTTTTCTAATGTACTTTAATACTCAAATCTTACCCCTGTGAAAGCAATAAAAGCCTCTGCTGCATTTTTTTCTTTCTGTCAGATTTACAGCACCCATTCCATTTTTCTTCCCCATTCCCTCTTCCCAGTTGCTGTGTCAGAGCTTATAAGGGGCACAAAGACCCACTGAGACTAAGCCAGAGGACATTCTGATTCTAAATCACCATTTGCAAAAACCTACAATGAACTTGAAAGTATTAACATAAGTCTTTTCAGGATTCAAACCTTATTACGAAGCATAAGCAAATTATGGTTTTAGTGGTTTGCAATATCCTCATTAAGCTTGCATGAAATGCCATTTACAAATGGAAAAGGTGCTAAGTGCTTGGGTATATGAATCATTTTATGCTTCTGGAGGACTATGAGTCAGAAAACTAAAAAAACCTGAAAATTAAACTATAGTTAGAGAAACATGCTGTGGCTCCTACAGGTTCCATAAAATGATGAAAGTTGCTTTATCTGAGTGCAGCTATGCTGAGGATGCAGAAGTCACCACGCGGTACAGACATCCACACACACATTAAGTAATGTTGAGCTAGGCTTGACCTCCTCCACTTCAGCTGATCAGTGGGGCCTGGAGAAGAGCCAGGTACTGATGAGTCAGCAATAACTTCCCTGGCAAATGCATGGAATCCTGGCTCAGCTACCTGCATGGAGGATACAGAAACCCCACGCAGTGGGGTAACGCAAACAGAGGATCCAAGCCCTTCCTCCCCTTTCCCAGGAGATGGGACACTCCTTACTCCTGTAGAGCTGTGCAGAAGAGACACCCCCTGCACCCTGGCTCCTTCCTCACAGTTTTGGTGACATGTTACCTTGCTTTTTATGCTAATGAGGTAAAGCCAAAAAGAAACGCTTTGTTCTCTCCTCATTGAAGCACAAGGAAGCCTGGCAGAAGGCTCTTACCACATCTGACAGTAGTTAAACACAACCAGGAACACCAAAGTGCAACCAACCTTCAGCTGCCCTTTGCCATCCTGTGTGCCCTAGTAAATCCATGCACTTCACCAGAGCTGGTGTTTCTCATGGGAAGAAACAATAGGATCCACAAGCCAGAAGACCTATCCATGAAAATATCTCTGGTAGCAGAACCAGATGAAGTGACAATCTGAGCTCTTTTGACAGAAAGATCTATAAATACAACATCTTGTGACGTTTCCCTTGAGGTAAATCCTGCTGTTATGTCACAACCTGTTACTAATCTAAACTTGACACCATTTTGCAACAGCATGAAGGAGGTGACTGAATGCCATTACATGGCTTGCAAAATATTCAAAACATCAAAAGCATCCACAACCACTAAACAACATATTAATACCGTTTTCATTAAGATATATGCTCAAGATGTCAAATTTTTTCCTCCAAGGATCACAGTCCATTATAGTCACTTCAGAAAAATGTGCAACTGTTGGAAAGAGCAGACAGGCTTGTCAACAGCACAGTCAAGTAACACAAAGCAATGTTTACCCAGGAAAGCAATTCTTTTCCTTCTATGTATGTGCAAACCACATATCCCACTGACTAAACAAGAGTTACACTTTTGAATCAAGAAATATACTTAAATGTACACAGTTAACTAATACAGTGGATGGGAATCACGGAATCACAGAATGTGATGAGTTGGAATGGATCCATCAGGGATCCATCTCATCAAGCCCAATTCCTGGCCCTGCACAGGACACCCCAAGAATCACATGTGATACATACATCAGATGTATACTCTGCCATGTAACAGCTCCCCAAAACAAACCCAGTCCACAATCCATCACTTAGAAAAGGGATGAAAAATGTTATTTCACAATTTCATATCAAAATGAAGGGTCAATTTAAAAAATATTACAAGAATTAGAAGACTTGCAGAAAAAGCTTGTGAAAGAAAATATTCTCGATGACCAGAAAAAGATGGCTCTGGAAGAGCTTTCCAGTAGATGCAGCAGTTGTGAGCTACTGAGAACTGTGAACATTGAGCTTGGCACATTTATGGGCTGCCTGTGATAGTGGGAGCCTGGTTGCACTGACCTACCAGTGCAATACAAGCAAAAATTCTGAATTCAGAGCTAAGCTGCAGTAGGTATGAAAAAAAAATACACAGACATCGAAAGGACTCGCGTCTCTCTGAGTCAGTGCTAAGTCACCAAAGCTCGGGGTGTGGGGAAAGGAAACAAAGAGCTTCTAGTAAAAAAGAAAGGACTATGCAGTCAAGGCAGGAGAGATGTAACAAGGTGTGTAACAAGTAGCAGAAGCATAGTAGTTTTGCAGAAGAAATTGTTATACAAGTGCTTGTCTTAGAGAAACAAAGCTGATGTTGCTCTTTAGGGAATCAACCATGTATATTATTGCTTACAGTCATCAGAATATTTATACTATTGGCTATCCAGACTCATGCTATTCTAGCCTGACAGTAAAAATATTATAAAAGCTATGTACACTTTTAATAAAGGTTTCCAGACACACCACATCTGGGGACTGTGCCTCACATGTTGCATCTGGGCTCACAGATTGAGAGAGGGATTAACAGCCTCCATTCCAAACTTCTCTAAATTTAAATTTTTTTTTCTTTTTTTTTTCAAAGCAACTGGATTAATTAACTAGTCCCACAGAAAACACAGGAACACTTTTAAGCAAATATTTACTCCAGTACAGATATTTTTGTCCCACCAGGACCAAGGGAGATGAGATAGTACCCTTAGACCTGTCTCATGGCATAGGAGTGGCATCCTTGGTGGTACCAGAAGCATGTCACAGATCAGGCAGTCTGAACTGCCAACTTAACGAAATTAATTGGACTGTACTGCAAATTTTCTGAGGTACAAAGTAGAATTATGCTTTCCCACTTTGGGGAAGGCAAGTGGTAAATGAAAGAATAGAGTGATGCGAAGCAAAAAGGCAAATGGTACAATAAGTACAAAGTAAAAAAGGGGAATCTAAGAGCAAGTACATTGAAGAACCAAAGAGGCTAATAAAAGAAAGAATTAATTGAGCCTCTCTGTGCTGCTGAAGATTTCTCCTTGTGCTTCTCAAACTTCAAAGCTAGTCACACTCAAAAGCCAAGCTGAATCCAAACGTCCTGATTCAACAAAACACATCATCACTAAGAGTGGAACTTGTTTAAATGTGGCATGGGGTCTCCAGCACTGTCTTGGGGTGCTTTTCTATTCCCTTACCATCTGCTCTATGGTTGCTGTAGCTTTAAGGTTGTTCTAGGGGAAGAAGGGAGCCTTGGGGGCTCCTGCACAGGCTTTTTCAAAGCCTCACTCCCCAAGTGGCCATGGTGCAGTGAGGACGGTGGTTACTTTGCTGCTTAGCTAGCTTGGGTTTTTGTTAACTTAGGCAAGAAGTTGGGTTTTTTCCCTTTCCCTGGCCTTGGAGACTATAGCAGCAATCCTTCCGTGGCCTTTGTTTTTGTTTTTTTTCCTGGACTGTTCAATCTGGGTTGGTCCAAGGCCAGAGGGAACTATCAACTATAACTTTGTTTTGATTTTCTTCTTATATATGTTATCACAGAGGCATTACCAGCCTCTCTAACTGGCCAAGTTTTGGCCAGCAGCATGTCCATCTTCAAAGCCATCAGGGATTGCCTCTGCTGGGCATGGTAGAAGTGTTCAACACCTTCTCATAGAAATCACCTCTGTGGCCATTCCACTACCAAAAACTAGGCTGTGCAAAACCAGTATAAGAGGAAACACTCATTCTAGAGTGATTTTCTCCTGAACTTGTCTCTAAACTGAGACAAGCACTTAAGGGGAACAAGGAAAGCAAGAAAAGAAAAATTAGTGATAGTATGTTGGACCTGGCAGAAGCAGCAGAACACCCTGAGTCTGGTTTGTGACATCAGCTGAAACAGAAGGAGCTGGGGAGAGAGGCAAGAATTAACAGGATTTTAGGAACCAACAGTCTAGATGACGCAATCAGGTCTAATCCTGATGTCAAGCTAATGAGGCTCACTGACATCTCTATAGCAATCAGAGTTTTATGAGCAGTGGTGCCCCACCTCTTGATTGTGCCTCAATTTTCAAGCAACAGCCTCACTGTTTCTCATCCTTTATATGGATAGTTGTCCTGGTTTAGGGCCAATGTGGAGGAAAACCTCTAAAGGGGTTTCCTCTAGAAAGCAAACTCAAGTGGTCCCTCTCCCTACTGGTTCGGGAAAAAGATTTCCTGGGAGAAAAGTGGAAAAAACTGTTTATTTAACAGGCAAAGCATTCACCTCCTCAAAAAAATGAACAATATTAAACAATAAAACCTCTTGCCACTCCAAAAGAGATGACAGACTCAGAAAGTCCTCTTTATGGGCTGTAGCTCAGCTCACTCAGTCTCTTATCAGTCCCTCTGGTGCTGGAAATGCCACAGCCCAGGTCCGTGAGCTGCCGGCGCTCTGCTGGGTTGTAATGTCACCATCTGCTCGTACAAGCGGGGGTCATGATGGTTTATTAACTGATCTCAGAGTGCAAAAACAACACAGAGGGGATTTCAGTATCAATCAAAATAAATGCACCTTTTATTGAGTGCCCACAGCAAATGTGATAGAAGGATTAAAAAGGAGATAAAGGATAGAGAGAGAGAGAAAGAGCGGGGGATGTAGCTACCAATGGAGAGACAAATCCTCGTGGTCCAGCCAACAGATCTGTCCTGTCACATTGGGGAGAATCTGAAAGTCTTTGGTTAACTCAGGGGTCTGTTATAGTCCTCCAGGGGAGGGGAACAGGTACAGGACAGTGGAGAATAAGTCCACTGAGAACAAGTACAGACAGTCCGGTTCTGAAACAGGACAAACCAGTCCCAGCAGTGAGCAGGACCCATTGTTTCAGGACTGGTTTCTATGGGAAACCAGTCTTGGTCCAGTGAGCACACCTGCAGGTAACACTTGGCAAACATCCTGCTTCAGCCAGCCCAGCACTGCTGTGTTAGAATTATGGGGGTCTCAGTCTCAGTCTTTGGGGGGGCTTCAATCTCCATCCTTGATGACGGTCGTGAGGCAAATGAGAGAAACTTCGGACCATCTCTTACATGGGTGTTCAGTGCAGAGCAAGTTTAAACAGTTCCAAGAAAAAGAAAAACCACAGTGCACGGAACTTCTCTGCCTCAGCTAGCTAAAACTAATTAAAGCAAAGGAGAGCTCTCTCTTGCTGTCTGTGCTGCAGACATCACAGTCCAGGAGAAGGATGTGGGGAGCAAGTGCAGTTTCTGATAACTGCACTTCTCTCCTCCCCTTGGCTCTCGGAACCATGCAAAACTTATTGAGGGGCTAAACAGACAAAAGTGCAAAATTTATTTCTGGGGCAGACAAATGGAGATGTAAGCATCATAAAGTCACCCTAGGACAACAGTTAACATTCCAAACAGGAAATTTGGGACAGGCACACTTTAGGAATAGGACAGCAATGTGGGGGTGATAGGAGTCAGTTCCAGACACCTGACATAAGAACATGCAGAATGTCATGGTTTGATCACCTGGCATACACATATTCCCACCACAGAATGATATCCCATTATGGGAAGCCACTATATTTTGGCCACATGACAAAAACACATCCAGGCAAAGACTGAAAAAGGACTGATGGAGAGTAGGAACACCAGCTGAGTAAGGTGTCAGCTGTATTAATTAGCAAATAAATCACTTGCATATATGAGGAATTATAATCATTGCACAAGAGCAAAGTACCACCAGGAACACTAAAAAAAATTTAAGACTTCAAAAGAATGGAGGAAAGCAAAACATTACCATGTATAATGAAGAAACTAGAGAAAACAGGGAAAACTATGAAAGTGTTTCATCATACAGTTCAATTTTTAAACTTCTTGTACAATTGGATCCAATGGACAGCCTACACTCTGAGTGGCTTTTTTTGCAGTTTTGTTATTACATATTTCAGCTACATTTGTCTGTCTGAACAAAAAACCCCATGATTTATCAGTCATGGAAAGGCATTTTTACCTGTTTCCAATGGCACCCTCTTGTTTACAGCACTGAATAGAAGGTAAAGTCGATACAAAACCCATAGAGAAAGAGAATAAAATGACTGGTGTAGATGGATTAATGGAGTAATTTAATGGATGTATTTCCTGTCATAAAAAGGCTCTTGCACGTTTCTTATGACTTGCCAGCTTGTGAGTAATGAAGTATGTGATCTTCTAGCTACTTAATTATTGTAATGTTTCTATAGTTGGGTTTTGCTTAGGAGTTATTTAATAATCCTTTTTGTCACATTCTATTTCAACCCTCCTTTATCACATAGATAATTAAAAAGAAAGAGATTTACCACTTCTCTTTTTCTGATCAGAGAACTCATTTGGATAAAGTAACATACATGCCTTCATGTTTTCTAAGCCCTTAATCTCAAACAACAAACATCAGTTTAGAAACTGAAGGTTATGCTAGACTCATTACCAGATTACGTGTGGTATGAAGAAAGACCCTGTTGTAAACAACAGCCTCTGAGATGCAGAGGAACAGATAAATGAAATCCTTCCATTTCAAAAGAGCAATTTAATGAAGTTCTTTTTCCTATTTTTATCCCTTCAAAAACAAGGTTCAGGAGATTTCAGAGGAAAAGGTTTTCATTAGTAATGAGCATCTTAGCAGAAAGCTCATAGATTTAAAGCAGAGGCCCTTTATTCCTATTTAATTGTCAAAGGAAACAACCATGTTTTATTTTTGCCTTTTCCTCATTTATTAATTGCACAGAGAGCTGTTTCATTTAGCATATTTAGTTCCTTACAGAATCAAACTCAACCAAATAAAAATGTAAATCCTGCTCAAGCTGTGACAGCTCAGAGTACTGGCAAACAGTTAAGTCTGAGTTTAAATTCATCTCCAACACAGAAGTCATGATCACATAATCTGCTTTTCCTAGCCTTATAGCTGTGCTGGATTTCTACAGAGGAACACCAAGGCTGCATTTTGGATTGCCTTTGGATTGCCACACTGGCATTCTGCACCGTGCTTCTGCTCAGCCTCAGTGGACACGGGCAGAGAAAGAGATGATCTCTTTCCCAGATTTCTAAAGAGCTTCACATCTTTTTAATTGATCAACACCACACATGTGTGACAACATTCACAATACAGAAAACAGCTTCTTCTTTCTTCCCAGAGGACAAAAAGTTGTTTTGGATCCCCAGCTGGCTTGAGAGAATGTAAGTCTATGAAAGCTGACAATTATCAACCCAGATATTTGCCAGACAAGGATCTCCCTTGGAGAGTTTCAAAATAATTTCTCCTCTCCATAGCATTCAAATGACACTTACTATACTTGGTCCATGTAAAACTCTGGTAAGTCAGAGAAGACATAATTTCTCCAACTCCTACAGATCATCTCCAGTACCAAGGAGATGATCACACTGCAACCCAGCACAGACTGAACCAAGGAAAAGTGTGAGGAGCAGTGCAGATGGGCTGTGATGGACTGACCATACCCACATTCCCCACTCCCTCTGCCACTCAGGGTGGGGAAGAAGAGGAGCTGGGGATGGAGGAGTGAAATTGAGCCTGGGATAAAGCCTGAGGGAGGAGGGGAGGGAAGGGGAAAGTTTTCAAAATGAGATGACATATTTAAAGAAGACATGTCCTCATCTGCTTTTAGGAAAAAAAAAATCTGTGACTTAGTCATGCAAAATTTCGGGTCAAAGGAATATAACAACTGCTGACTGATCTTCAAGTCTATGCATTGGAGTATTTAGCCATAAAAAGTCAGAATTATCAAATGTCTTCTTCAAGCTGTGTTGTGGCAAACAGCACTTGCAAGAGCCTCCTCTAGGATTCAAATCCACCCAGATACACACAAACCCTTCCAAATGTGTCAGAGCCACTCACACTTGGCTCTAATTCAATATCAATTTACATTTGTTAAACAAACATACCAAAGACAAGGTGCCAGCTTGGTGCTGAAGGCATGGTTACAGCATTTCAGCAGTCACTCTAAAGAACCCCCTGGTCAAGGCCTTCAGCAGGCCCTCTACATCAGGCTAGACAAATGCTAGTGAGCTATGCACTCACAGGAGTGAGAGATTAAATCCACTTGTTCTACTGGAAGCCTCCTTCTTACAATGTGATGTCCTATGCTCTTGTGTCCATCATTCCTAACTGCACGTGGTCTGGAACAAGGTACTCAGAATGAGAAACTCCTTTGATGCTTGTAAATGGAAAAAAACAATTTTGAAATGAAAAAATAGAAAAACAAGTCAAAGCAAACATTCACTCGGTGATCAGGAAAAAAAAAAATCACTTGTCATTCTACAACATCCATCTTAAATACATGCTTTGTCATTTCCAGATGAATTAAGGATTCTGGTGTTCTACCATAATTTTATTTACTTAAGCCCAGGAAGCATGTGATATGTTTTAAAAACTGTGGATCAATTCTGTATTAAAATACCATCACTCCGCCTACTCCTTCAAAGTGCTATAAAATATACTGATGGGAACACTGGAATATTCCCCAGGTACCATGGCTGAAACAAAACTTGCATCAGAGGAGTCATTCTAAAAAAAAAATAAACTATCACCTTCCCACTCAGTCTTCCCCAAGTACCAGGCAGTCCATATGCCACGTCATTTTTATCCTCTCTGGTTTTAGTCAAGAATATAAACCTGTGATAGATGAGTAATGCAATGATTGACTCTCACAATTAACAGACAAATATCATGTATATAGGTTAAGAAAAGTTTTATAGATTTATAGTTATGTTGTACCCCCTCACGTGGTTATCAAGGGACAGCTGGGGTTGGGACATCTGGGAGGGCTGGCTTGTCACTATGGTGACATCTGACCTCCAATCAGGGTCTGAGGAAGTGATCTCCACCACTGGACAGTGAAGAAGAGTCGATGAACAGAACCTTGGGAGGGGTTAAAGGGTTAAAGGCAAAACCTCCATTGTGTGGGCGAGCACATGGTGGGGAAAAATCCTTTGCTCCTGGCACTGAAATATTTTCTCTATTCAGTCTTCTGTTGTATTTTTGATAAGGTTTAATAAACCCTTCTAAAATTATTAAAAGTAAGTAGCCATTTCTCACAAACCAAAAATAAGTCACAGACTGTATGCTAAAGGCTATGGAAATTACTAGTGTAATTGATGCAACAGAAAATAAGATGCTCTATCATGAAGAACCACATTTTATCTTTCATTTAGGTTTGCCCTTGCACATGAATGTACAACTTGTGAGATATGATGTGAAAAATGCATGTATTTTATGATTGGCTTTTCACAAATATTAAAACAAATATTATATGTCTTGTGTTAGAAAGTAATGCTGTATTAATTCTCTTAAGTAGTGGGATAATATAGTTTTAGGTTATAAAAAAGTGTTAAAATAGAACTGTGCTATGTAGGGTATTTTTTTTCTAAAGAAAGGACTCGCAGGGAGATAGCAGCCACAGGACACCTAAATCTTTCAGAGAAAGAGAATTTATTGCCCCATTGTCAGGAGAAACGAACTTCTTCCCGCCTCGCTCGGGGTTAGGCTTATGAGGAAGAAGTTGACACTGACCAGACAGAATCCTGTGTTTGAATGGAATTTATGCATCATGTATGAGGTGTATGGATATGCAACAGGCTGTTGTTTTTAAGGGTTAATCCTCTGTTATCGTGTGTCCTTTTTCGGGCTTATGCTGCCCAGAAAAAGGTACCTGGACATCTGTAACTCTTTGTTCTTATTGTCTCATATTTTCCTAATTCAAATTGCCCAAATTATTATTACTCTAATTGTATTACCATTTTATTACCATTAAACTTTTAAAATTTTAAAAACAAGTGATTGGCGTTTTTCACACATGACTCAGACTATTCTCACCTAGAATCTGTTCAATAAATTCCACCAACAGCCAAAACATTATTTAACAAAAACAAACAAGTGAATAAAAGTGAAAATGAAAAAAAAAAGTACTCAAAGCAATATGAATTCCAAATCCAAGTAATTTGAATTACTACTCAGTCACTATCAACTCAGTGTGAGAAACCATTTCAACAAAACATACAAGATTTCTATTCACAGATCTTTTCAGCTCAAGCTTGAAACAAAGTTCTCACTATCTCTAAAGCTTAGCTTCAGAAATTATATTATTGTACACAAACTAAGGACAGAACCCACAATTTTAACAAGCTTTCTGGTATGTTTCAAAAATTCACGTAACATGAGACCTCAAAGAAATACCAAAGATTGTTACCAGGAAGGAAAAAAACAAACAAACCTGAAAACAACAAACCCAAACACTGCCTCAGTTTATTGCCAAAACATAGTTTTGCCACAGCAAATTTACACTGACTTCATGAACACAGCACACCTTTTTTTTAAAGTGCAAATATACTCACGAAAAGACATTCCCAATGTAGGCATAGTATGAACAGCAGTAGGGAGCAGTCCCATCACAGCAGTAAGCCTTGCAGTCATTATCACACTGAGCCAAACAATCTTCTGCTGAATAAAAACAACACTCATGATGTCAAACATCAAAATCTCATACAGCACAGCTTTGAAGAAAATGCAGTCTAACAGTTTCATACAATCACAGCACTGTCCTTGAGGTGTGATCTGACTCTGTAATCCTAATGGCAGCCCATTCCCACTCATTCTGCATTTCAGATTTAGGTGCTTTCCATGGAGTATTCTATAGCTGGCCATATCAGTTCCCCCTTATACTTAATCCTTTAAAGTGAAAAAGAACATTTTGAAATGCCAAGACACCACAGACCAACTTTTTCCATTCCAGCAAGGAGTCCAGAAGAAACCTGAGTCTGGACTGCTTTTCTTGTTGATCTGGAGGGTGGCAGGAGAGAATGAAGCTGTCTGAGAACAGGCTGTTTCTCCCAGTCCCTGCCCAGTCCCAGCCCGGGGATCCCTCATCCCTTGCCATGTGGCAGCAGCTCCCCTCACTGTGCTCCAGCACAGGGCCATGGCCAGGGTGGCAGGGCAGTGCCTGGCACAGGGGCCAGCAGCGCCCTCCCTGCCCCACTGAGGGCACTTGAGGCCACAAGTGCTCCCAGCCACAATGCTCTGCTGGACCGAGCAATCTGTGAAACAACAATAAGAGAGCTCTTTACAACTAAGAAACACAGAAGAGCAGCTATCTTTTTATTCCTACGAGAAGCTATTTTAACAGTATCTACCTCTTGTGCGGTCATGACATTTAGTGGTTTCAAAGCCCTAAGTCGGGTTCCCCCAAGAAGATGACACTGTACTGCCACTGCACTGTAAAAACATTCTTGGGGATCACTGTCCCCACAGTCAAGGCTTCAGCTGCACCCTGGATAAATTCAGAGAGACTCTGTGCCCCATACACCATCACCCTTGGTGACCTATTTGGTCACATACTGCAGTGGCAGAGACTTGAAATCAAAGATGGCAAACCATGCTTCTGCATTCCCAGTGCACTGTAGCTCCCCTTTCCCAGGCTGCAACTCACTGAGAGGTTCTAATTCTCCCACTGCCATTACTGCCTTTCATCTGTGCTGACCCTTTTGGTTGGTGTGCTGGGATCCGGGCAACCCTTCCTCATCTCGGCTTCTGCCATGCTCCCATTCCTGCCCCAAGCAGGTGAAAGTTCCCACCTTGCCCTGAGACTCCTTTGCTCACTGACTCATGCTGCTGACCAATCTCACAGCCTGACTGCTCACAGGATTTTAGCAGGTCAGCTCTCTGAACCTGCTCACACTCGGTCTTCACTTGAAAATGAGCACCAAGCGTGGGCTGAAGAGGGCTGTGCAACACAGCACATGGGGCAGCCCAGGCAGACACACCCTAACCCTGTGAGATGACCGCTGGATTAAAAAAACACATGAAAAAACCCAGAACAACCAACCCATCATCCTACTAACCAGCCCTGCCAGCAAGTCAATCGGGGCAGCCAGCAGGACACCCATCTCCAGAGGGAGAACAGCAGGCCATGGGTAGCACAGGCACTTCTATAGGAAGCAGCAATGCAGGATGACTGCCACACAGGACACCCCACACCATGGCTCTGGCAGGGCTGCCATCTCAGGACACCCCATACCAAGGCTTTGGCACAGCCCTGTGCCAGCAGCTCCAGGCTTTTGCAATGTCACCTCTTCCTGGCATGGGTACTCATGGCTCCAGCTATGCCATGCCAGGACACCTCCAGGCTCTGCCCTGGCAAAAGGGCAGAGGTGCCTTCACCCTTCACATCATGGGTCTATTCTACACGGGTGGGTTCACAGAATCACAGAACCATAGAATGGGTCAGGTGGGAAGGGACCACAGTAGATCATCTGGTCCAACCTGACTGCTCAAGCCGAATCCTCCTAGAGCACACGTGGCACGGAATTGCATCCAGACGGTTCCTGACTTATCTCTTTTCAGGGAAACTCCACAACCACTCTGGGCCATCTGTTCCATTGTGTGGACATCCTCATAGTCGAGTTCTTCCTCATGATCAGGTGTTACTTCCGTGCATCACCTTCTGCACGTTGCCCCCCCTCCCCGCTCCACTGCTCCGTACCACCGAGCCTCTGCTCCATCCTCTTGGCACACCCCCTTCAGATATTTACAGATATTTATACACGTTAATGAGGTCCTCCCTCAGCCCTGTCTCCTCGAGGTTCACTCTCCCTGCAGCCAGAGAGGGGCTCCCGCTCTGCTGGGACAGCCCGGGGACCCCCTTGCAACTCCCTATGCCAATTCAATCGGAAAAGCTTCCACATCGGAGCTAAACTTCGCCGGCCCCGCTCACACCCGCTGCCCGCAGCTCCGCGCCCGTCCCCCGCCCCACGCCCGTCCCGCTGACCTGCCAGAAGGAGGAGGAGGAGGAGGATAGGGGGAAACAACACCCCCAAGGCCGGGTACCTCTCCGTCCGGCCGCGCCGCCCCAGCCGCTCCATGCCGGCTGCTGCACGGAGCCGCCGTCCGCCTCATGGCGGGGGCGGGTCAGCCCCATGGCGGGGGATGAGGGCAGGCGGAGCCGGGCGGGGCCCCTCGTCCTCTGCGACCGCCCCCGAGCGGGGCCGGCGGCTCCTGGAGTGGTGGCGGCCTGTGTCTCACTCCGGTCGTCTCTTTTCTGCCTTCCCGCTGCCTTTGTCCTGCTCGGCCGCCGTGGGGTGACCCGGTACCGGTGTCACACCGGAGGGCTGAAAGGCGGCGCCGGTGTTGTTTGCGCCGCTTTGATCATGCGGTGTTCGAGGGGGGCTCCTGCCGTGATTTAAATCGAGATTGTCTTTAAAGTGGGATTGAAACTGTGGTTGTGTGAAAAACGCCTATCACTTGTTTTTAAAATTTTAAAAGTTTAATAATAATAAAATGGTTATAAAAATAGTAATACAATTAGAGTAATAATAATTTGGACTATTTGGATTAGGACAATATGAGACAACAGAAAAAAAGAGTTACGGACGGTCCGGGTACCTTTTTCTGGGCAGCATAAGCCCGAAAAAGGACACACATTAACAAAGGATTAACCCTTAAAAACAATAGCCTGTTGCATATTCATACACCTCATACATGATGCATAAATTCCATTCAAACAAAGGATTCTGTCTGGTCAGTGTCGACTTCTTCCTCTGAATCCTAACGGCGCCTTCGATCCTGAGCGAGGCAGGAAGAAGTCAGCTTCTTCTGATAATGGCGCAATAAATTCTTTCTCTGAAAGATTTAGGTGTCCTGTGGCTGCTATCTGGTGCGAGTACCTCATTCCTTTCTTTAGAAAAAAAAATATCCCACTTACATAGTTCCTATTTTAAATACAAAAGTTACCTTTTAACTACAAAACTACATTTATCATACTATTAAAATGTTAATACGGCTCTACTAATCAATACAACAAAATACATATAGTAAATATCTGCGTAGAGCCATATAATATGTACTTTTCACAGGTTGTTTGTGACCTGAGATCAGAGGCATGGCCTGTTTGTGCCTCAGTGTGTTCCCAAACCTCAGACAGCCTTGTCCGTGCTGCCCAGCAATGAATGTGTTCTGTGACCAGGCCAGAACAATGCTCCTAAGTGCTCTTCAGGAGTGATTTTTGATAACTATTTAAATGCTGCCAAAACTCGCCCCCGTGTAAAAATTTCCACAGATGGGGCCCAGAGGCCAAAAATATTTGCTTTGTGGTCTCACAAATCAGAAGAGTTAGCTCTGACTTCGCATGAACAGCTGCAGGTTGAAGAATGTGCTTTGGAAGGCTGAAATATGCACACAAAAAATGAAAAACATCCACAGGTTTTTTTTGCTCATTAAAGGTTTCCTGCTGTTGGCTGCTCTGAGGGGAAGGCTGACACAGAAACATACAATGAATCTTCTTTCCCAGATAGACCTGCCATCACTTCTTTCACTCTCATGTCTTTGTTGCAAGCATCCACTAGCTGCTCTAATTGAAAAAGGCTCTAGAAGTAAAAGCCAGGTGCAGGGCTGCACCTTTCACGTGCCCCACATAAACCACACCAACTCACCTGTCCTTGCCTTCTCCACTGCATTTACCATTGATCCTGGAGCCTAAAGGTAGGCACAATTGTTTCCACAGAGGGGTTGGAAGAGGCATAGGTAGCAGCACAAGTAGCTCTTGCTGAATTTTAATCCTTATGACTGCCAAGGTGAATTCGGTTGGTAGGCCTATGCCTTGGGTTTTAGCTTTTATATTTTTCAATTCTGTACTGCTTTAGTGTGTAGTTCTGAGCTTCTGAGCATAGTAGGAGTTAGGAAGCTCTCTTCATAGTGTAGGTAGACAAAACAATTCCTTCTCTAGCTGGGGACCAAGGACAAACAATCCAAATCTCAGGCCAAAGAGCAGTTACAAAAGTAGAAATATTCAGCAGCTGGTCCCACAGAAAGAAGTCCTAGAAGAAAATGAGCCGAGCTAGAATTCCCTTTTTTTTTGCAGCCTACCAGCTGCACAGCCAACAATAAAATGATTTGTTTTCCTTCCCAGCGCTATACCCGGTCATGTTCTTTCGGTCTCAAAGAGCCAGGATCCACAACAGAGATCTTACCCTAACTGCTCCCACACTAACGGGACAGAAAAACACTTGGCTTTTTCCTGGGCGCCATGAGCACTCATAAAAACAACCACATGATGACGCTGTCCACTTGAAAAGAAAACAAATTTTTCAAAGGACATTCACCTCGCCTAGCTCTAATCCACACCCAGTGCAGATCCAAGTTGCAAATGCCACTGCTCTCCAATCAACTTTGTCAGGACAAAAATATTTCGCTGATCTTCTCCTCCCAAGTGCAGACTCGTATTTGCACCACACTCAAAAGGCAACACAAACTCCTTTGTGCTAATAACTCTTTTCACTCTCAACAAGTCAGTTACAAACTTGAACATATCAGGCAAAAAACAGCTCACAAATATGTCAGCTGAAAAAGCTCTTGCCACCTACAACTTCAACCAAACCCATCCAACTGCATCCATCGAAGAGAAGAACTTCCCAAAGCCCTTCTCAAAAGAAGTGGCATACTCTCCTCCTAAACAGTCAGCCTCCTAAACAGTCAGCCTCCAGGGACTGATCCCATACGAAGGTGCCAGAGCACTTGTTACCAAGCATTCCCTGCCCCCAGGCCTGTATCAGCTGCATTCCAACACCGAGCATGCACAGTGCTTACCTTGGCCAAAGTAAGGGCAGTGCCAGAATTTCAGAAGACCACCTCTGAGGAATGGAAAGCACATCCCTATTTTGTACTAGAGGATGACCATCTATCCCCATTGGACAGTGTGAGGACCATTGTTCCTGCCTAGGTCTTTTAAATATTCCGCTGATCAAAATAAAATACAATAAAATACAATAAAATGAAATAAAATGAACTGAAATGAAATAAAATAAAATAAAGTAAAATAAAAATCACTACAAAACCACCATGAACATCTCTGAAGATGGAAGGGATAGGCAGTTCCAGACCAGCCACAGGCTGAAATTACACCTGCATTCACTTAAAAAAAAATTATTTTCATGTTCCAGTTAAATCTGATATCTTTTAAGGACAGTTTGCACACTTAAGGTTATTCCTGGCCTAGTGGCCAGAACACCTTAGCTGCAGTCTTGCTTCACACCATTGGGTGTCATCTTAAAACCACCAGTCCTGGACTCTATAGCTTTATCTAGGCTGTGTTTCAGTCTATTCTTGCTGTGCTCTCCAATAGGAATTTCTTGATAAAGGTGCTGTCCTCTTTTCCCTACTGCTATGAGTATCCTTGAAATTGCAAATGCAGGCAGAGGTCCAGCAGTCTGGGTTTGTACAGTATGGAGCATGGGAATAAGGAGGCTTGTAAGAAATGGAGGCAGAGATTTTATTTGACCTGCAGTAATAGAACAAGTGTGAATGGTTTTCAACTGCAAAAGGATATATTCAGACTAGACATGAGGAAGAAATTATTTCATTCTGAAGGTGGTGAGGCACTGGCACAGTTTACCCAGAGAATCTGTGGCTGTCCCATCCCTGGAAACATTTCAGGTCAAGTTGGCTGGGGCTCTGAGCACTCTGAACTAGTTAGAGGTGTCCCTGCTCATTGCAGGGGGGTTGGAACTGGGGGACCTTTAAAAGTCCCTTCCAACCCAAACCATTCTGTGATTCAGTGAAACTCACGGTAATGGCAGCAAAAGTCTGGAAATGGCTGCTGGGGAAAAGAGTGTGTTTGGGGCTTTTTTTTTTTTTTTTTTTTAATCCCAGATGAAGTTTGTTTTAAATAAACTTAGATCAGAGTGGCCAAGACAAGTCTGTTTTAATCCAGATTACTAGATGGTGGAAAATGGTCTACATGTGAATGTAAAAACCCTTCATGGGTGCCCTGTGCTGTCTGTACAGAATTCTCTGTACAGAATTCTTTCTGTAGCATTTTAGCACCTTGAGCAGAAAAGTTTGAAGCAGACTTATGGCCTTGCTTTGTAGCAGATGGACGCAATGAGAGCATGGATGTACTGTGGGAAAAAAGAGGGGTCAAAGCTGGTGTTTGATTACAGCCCAAATATTAAACATGGGTCGAGATTCCTTCCCAAAACCAAATCAAGTTCGCCTCTGGTTACATCTGTCTAAAGATACATAGAGGTAAACATGAGGGGTACATGGAGAGGAGGAAGGGTGGCTTTTGGGCCCCTAGGAGAAGCACTGAAGCTCCATCACCCAGATCCACTACAAATCTCACCTTGGTCAAAACTCTCAGCCTCATTACAGATGGGTCCTCACATGCAAAAAAGAGACTGTCACAGCAGCATGTAGGCATCTCGCAGAGAAGAGGATCTACAGCTCAACAGAGCCTCTTTCCTTGAAAAAAGCCTCAAGTTTATTTATCTTTATGATAGAGGTTTCATGATAATAAATCCCCTAACAGCTGAGGTGGGACAGGTCACAGGACAGAGAGAGAGGCAGGGAGGCATCTCAGAACATGGCATCTGCATTTGTTTTCATCAGCATCCCACTGACTTGGGAAGGAAGAGCCTCCAATTACATCTCACTGTTTCTTGTCATGGAAACAGCTGAACCAGGACCCTGAGCAGGCAGGTGAGGCAGTGCATGCTGGGCAGATGGGTATGTGTTGGACTGCTGTCCCTGGAAGGAGCAGATGGTTGGAAATACTCAAATACATATACAATTTCTCTTTTTCTCCCTCTCCTGGGGGAAAAAAAGAGAAAAAAAAATGGGATACTTCTCTACTTCTTTGACCCTTTGGCATTCAAGGAAAGCTCAGAAGTGCTCCATAGCAAAATGTGGATCTTCCAGTGCCATCCCTCAAACAGAGAGGATGCCCTGAGCATATCTACCTAGCAACAGTGATCAGAAAAAGGAAAAATGAAACAGGAAGATGAAACAGGAAGATCAGGGCATGTATTACCTCAAACTCCCCAAGTATTACTAGAAAAGCACTAGGCCAGCTCAAGGATGTTTGGAAGCCTTGGAGCAAGGATCCTCCTTGACTTTCTGCTTTCCCTCCCCTTCCTTCTCTTATTCTGTCACATTCAATGGTCCTCGTGACTGCCTGGATTTTGTAATGATGATTAATGAGGATATTTGCACTGTGGAAAGGCTGCACACCTTGTCCTTGTGCCTGTTGTCTGAGTCACCAGCCTCCTCCACAACAGGACATTTTTTGCCTGGTCCTCTCTTAAAGGTAATGACAGAGCAGGCTCTGGGCAAAGAGTAAACAACACAACTGGGTTTGGACAAAAGCATGTCCTTGTCCTTGAATGGAAAAATGCAACAGGGATCCTTCCCCTCTGGGGAAGAAAGCTGTACCATGTTTTGTGTCCCTTGTGAGCTGGCTCAGACCATGTTTGAGCAGATATCTGCCTCACAAGGACCCAAAGCTGCAAATCTTGGGCAAATCTGACAGACCTCCCATCCATCCAAAATCTCAGGAGCCTTGCAACCCAAAGGTACTTCACTGGTGATGCCCAAGTCTTTCCTTTCACTAACCAAGATGCCCTGGCAGGATGTGTGGAGCTGGCAAGGAAAGCAAGCAGATGTTGGTTTCTTGCAGCCAAGAGGTGATTTCTGGACCAAATACAGGATTCAAATTTGCAGGAAGGTGTTTTACCAGGGAATGCCAAGGGGAACATGCTGTGCTGTTGCAGCCCATCCTGATCAGTGCTGTGCCAGCCTGCTTCTCCCCAACCTCTCTAGCTGCATCCCAAGAGGTGCAGACAGGTGTCCTCTCATATTTAGTATCAGGTAAAATCCATACTATTGACTTTGGCGTATGGTCTCGTTTCCACCTTCATTTGGGCAAAGGCATTTCTAATAACTTTAATAACTGTATCGTAAGAGCTGTGTATCCTGTCTTGAAGGGATTTCTTTGGACATGAAAAAGATACTTTCTGCATCTCTGGTGTTAGCCTTTCTCTTGGGTCTCAGTCACGCCAAAGAGAAGGAACCTACCTACCAGTAATTTTCCCTCCCTTTCCCCCCCACTGTTTTTTTTTTTTTACTTTTGACAACTGTGAAGGGATTTAAATTTCTTAAGCAGCAGAACCTTTTAACTCTTTCTGAATAAGGTGGTGTCTTTTTTTCCTTGAAGAAAATACTTGCTCTCTTCTAAACAATTTTAGTGAATCATGTGCCCACCCAGTAGGCACCCCTCAGTGAAGTCACAGCACATCTCACCCTCGAGCTAAAGCCATAATTTTGTGGATCATTTATTTTGTGGTTCTCATCTGGCCAGCAATGACATTATGGAATATCTAGGACTTTATGTACCACATCAAAACCAGGCCAGCTCCTGCAATGCAAAAAACTTATTTTTTCCTCACAAAATCTCAGAATGGTTTGGGTTGGAAGGGGAACTTCAGGATCATCTCATTACAACCCCCTCCACAGTCCTTCTCCTAGCCTTGGCTAGCTCTGCTTTGATTTTCCCTTTAGTAAGTTTCCCTTAGGGCATTACCTCCTCTCCTGTCCAGATTATCCCTTCCTTTATGGTGCATGTGGTTTTTATCCCTTTATTTATAGAGTTGATCACTATTTCCTTCCATCTCCCTAACTTCTCCATATAAATTAAATATAAAATTTTATGGAGTCTAAATACAGAATGAGGAAAAAGATTAAGGCAGGGGGTGGTAGTTAGGACCTGCCCTCCATGTGAAGGTCTGTTACATATCCTGGTTATGGCACAGAACATCAGCATGGCCTAGGAAAACTTGCAATCATGTTTTGGGAATGGGCAGGGTGAGACACAGAGATTAAAAGGCTCCTTTCCCTGTGACTATCAAACCAGAGGGGCAAGGAAGGAGAGGGAAGAGCTCATAGGGGTGGCTGGGGTAGGTGGCTCCAAGTGCTGATGCAGCTGAGAGGGAATTTCCATCCTTCTTTAGCAGCTCTGTTTCACCAAGAATCTCCAGAGCTTTTCCAGTTCAGATCCCAGACTTTTGCCATAGCATTCCCTGCAAAAATCAAGAACATTGGGCAGAAACCAAGCTGTCTCTCTGCTGTTTTTTTCTACAGAGGAGGGAAAGATGCAGCCACGCAGTTGCCAAGAGGTTCAAGGATGCATGGGAGAACATACTGCCTCCTCCTCCTCACATGATGGGCATGACTGCAATTTTGGGACCTGTCTACAAAGGTCTTTTCAGCCACCAAATTACTGCATTACACTTTTTAAAAAGGTGGAGCTTGCACATCTGTTTAATCTCTGAGCTTGCACAGGCTGTTCGAATTGTACCCAGGAACAAGCACAGGTATCTCATATGTAAACATGAGTTTGGAAAGCAAATAGGGAAAAACCCATGACCTCCAATAGTTATTTAACCCACAAGTTCATCAATGTTTAAGCCCCATCCCAGGTACAGATTGCTCTCAGTTTTACTATGATGGGGAAGATAAATGGAATTGGTCTCAAATACACCCAGGAATCCTGAAGCACCTACACAGGGAAACCCACTGCGGAAGAGATGTGTGTGAGCATGTTTGGTAGCAGGGGTATGCTGAGAAATGACACAAGGGAAAAGAGACTGTTGATGGCATGTTTTCAAAGCCACTTGCTTTTACTTTGTTTATGACAAGTTTTTGTTGCTCATGTATTTGTTCTGGACAAGTAAAGGATATGGGGATAGTTTGCTAGTGCTCTCTGACAGCAAAATGAAACTAAAAGTGAGAGAGGCTTTGGTTTCTCATGCCACTAGTTCATCTAAGAGCAATATAAATTATTATTTTCTGGAATTATTATTTTCCTTCCAGAAAATTATTATTTTCCTTCCAGAAAATTATTATTTTCTGGAAGGAGATGATGAGGATGGACTAAATTCCATCCCCTCCCGGGCAGGGACCTACTGTGACCACCAGACCAGCCCTCTCAGGGGATCGCAAGGTAACCCAGGCTGATGGGTCTGGACTGGGTGGTCTTTAAGGTCCCTTCCAACCCAAACCATTCTATGATTGACTTGCATCTGCCTTCACCTGCAGGCAGTGTTTCTGCAGGGATGATTTCGAGAGAAACATTATGATTGAAACTAACTCTGTGGGAAATTGTATGAAAGAAATGGGATGGAAAGACAATGTTCATTGAGGTAAGTTGTGAGGTGAAAAAAATAAAGCATGGCACAGTTAAGAAATGGGATTTAAAAAAACACATATAAAATGTTATTAAATACCCTATATAAAATACCTTTAGAAAAACATATGTAATTTAAGATGAAGCTTAAATTGCTAAATCCAGCAAGGTAATTTGTCTGATGAGGAATGGCAGGTTTTACTAGAAGGGAAATCTTTCTAGATCTTTTGCCTGCCTAAACTCCCAGCCTAGATGGAGCCAAGAAGCTGTAATGGGAATGAATTACGACTTCCTTTTGCAGCCAGTTATGTGTCTGTCCATTCCCCATCTGACACTCATCTGCCCCCAGTCTCTGAGAGATGCGCTGAATTACAAATTCACAATGCAATCCCATCCAGAAGAGCCACGATAAATGAGGACAATTAGACAGTTATGTCAGCAGAACTGACCAACTACTTAAGCAGCTGACACAATCTGAATAGATTTACATTAGGAGATAGGGATGGAAAGGCCATGTGGTCCACAACCAAACCAGAGGGCTTGTGACATGAATTTCCACTCCAAATGAACAGGGTTATTCATAGTTGTTGCTGTAAAAAGACAAACCTTGTAAATACAGGCTCTTTGGGGAAATGTTTAGACACCACAATCCAGTTTCACCCTGACTTTCCAGCCACTGGGCGTGTGTTGGCATTCCCTTTCCATTTGCTCACTGTCTGACATTTACAAGATGTTGGATGCACAAACAAGTCACCAGCAGCTCCCAACTTGGGGTTGCCCCAAGGGCCAAGTTCACTTTTGGGAAAATCCTGCCCTGCTTTGTCATGTAATTTTTTTTCTGGAAAAATTTAGGTATTAGATTCTTGGTTTTCCCTAAGCCTCTGCTTGGTCAATGCTTCCCTTTTGCCTTCTCTTGTGGTGGTAGAAGCAACTCAGACTCTCCTTCAAAGGGAGAGGAAATCCAGACTATAAAAGCAATGACCATTTCAGTCATTAAAGCTGTGAGTGATTAACTTGCAAAAAGCATCATAAAGGTGTCAGCTGTGCTTGATAGCATTTGGATGGCTTTATGACTCTGTTCTGACACATCATCAATGAAATTACCCTAGAAATAAGCAGATGTGAGCAGAAGTGTCTCATGTGGTGAAGCACAGGCTCTGCTGCACTGATCCAGTGTTAACCTGTGGTCAATAGACCACTAGTGAGCTATAAAACCATGAGGTGTTTCACAGAGCAGAAACCACCTGTCTTGTGTAGTAATACATTGCTGAAGTCTGGAGACATCATCAACAGCTGGTCCTGACTATCATCAGTATCTGATAGCTAATGTAGCGTTGTACTAATTATCCTTATTTAATTATTTTTTAATAGTCATCACTGTATAATTGTGCTTTTCTATAGCAATAAGCTTATTTCCACCAAGGGGGACTATTCTGTTTCTTCTCCTCAAATTCATCCAGACTCTTTCATTGATTGCCAAACAGCAGACACAAAGTGCAGTGTATCTCCAAATTGCTTGGATGCTCTTAAGATTGAAAAGCATCTGGGAAATCTCTAATGCCCTTACAGAACATTTTGAACGAAGCACCTTCTTCCACCCAGCCTGAGTGTCACAGTCAGGACTTAAAAGAGGGATCAATAGGTGAGAGAAGCCAGTGGCATGAAGTCCACAAGCAATTTAGTTGTTGTGTCCAGAGGAAATGAGCCATGCATTTGGGATTCACAGTGGGCACAGTGGGAGTAGGACATGTCCATGGCACATGTCCCATCTCTGGAAGTATTCATGACCAGGTTGGTCAGGGCTAGGAGCAACCTGGTCTAATGGAAGGTGCTCCAGTCCATGGCAGTGACTGGAATGAGATCAACTGCCGTGTCCCTTCTCACCCAAACCTTTCTGTGATTCCATGGTTCCTTCAAAGATGGCATCTTAGAAGAATTTAGCTGCCAGGTTTCCCCACTGAGTGATGCAATCTTGTGGGTTTGCCCCAAGAATTTGCCAGTGTCATGCAAATTCAGATAGCTTTTCCCTGTGGAGACTAGTGGTTGTAGTTGCAAGATTTTAGTACTGAAATTAGAGCTGCACACTGAAATACTGATGTGCAAGGAAGAGAGAGGAAAGTGGCTCAGGAAATGGTGGTTGAAGTGTAAGGCAGTAAAACAGGGTGTTTTCCTTGCCTCTTCCTGGGGAATGGGTTAAACATTGGGTTGAAACCCTCAGCAAAAATAAAAACAATTAAAGGTCCTGGAAATCTCAGCTAAGGATTTAAATGTAAAAAATAAATAATGCCTTAAGAGAGGAGTAACTGAGAGCTCTTGGCTGGGTGCATGAGAACCCTGAGGAGTCAGGAAGGGCCAAATTTTGAGTATGTCAAGTTCTAAACAGCCCAGGGTTTTCATTCAAGCGTCTCTTTAAGCAAAGAAGAAGAAAAATCTCATAGTTGCAGAGAGTCTTGCTAATGGAAATATTCAATAACCATAATTTGAGCTTGGCTTTCTCATAAATTCAGAGCAATTTCCCCATAATATCAGGAGAATATATGGCCTTTCTTGAGGCAGCAGAAACACCAAATAAATCAAATTTTTAATTCACTTGAAAACATTTGCCAGCATTTCAGATTGAATTTGTCTGATGAGATGGAGTCAGATTGAAAACAGTGATGCAGGGAAGCAGGAAGAAAATCAGAGCACAAAACCAAGCAGATATTAGACCATGAACATGCATTAGTGAACCATAACAACAAAAAGGAAGGAATCACAACCCTAATACCCTGAGAAGCAGTCTACCCAGAACACAGTTTGAAGGACCAAATCTTTGACTTCTGTGGGTTTTCCCCAGAAATGTACATTTTAATAAATGGGTAATATATGACTACCTCTGAGCTTGTTGTTGTAAATGGGTTGAGAAATGCACAGAGGTCAGGTACGTGGTCACACAACATCCTTTCCCATCTCAGGGCTGGTCCAATTCACCTCTTGAGCATCCTAGGAAAAGGGTTCTTCCTAACTCTGCCAGCTGGGAGCTGAACCAGTGGGGAATGTTTCTGAAAGTGGCTCCTCTTCAAAACCCCTTTTCATACATGGGGAAACTGAGGCAGGCAGTAAGATGACTTTTCCAAAATTAAATTACAAACTGAGCAAGCCCTCTTGCAGACTTATAAAATTGCAGTTGAACCATGCCAGCAGTTTCTGTATTTGCTGACCACCCCCAGTAGCACCACTGGAGTAGAAAGTGCCTTTTTTTGGAATGGAAGCCAAGATCAAGCCAAAACTGAGCACCCAGCAGTCAGCAGGTCTGTGACATCTTGTGCTGAACACCCTGAGCCATAGAATCACAGAATGGTTTGGGTTGGAAGAGACCTTATAAAACATCTTCCACACTCCTGCCATGGGCAGGGACACCTTTCACTATTGGAATTACTTCAAGCCCCATCCAGTTTGGCCTGGAACACTTCCAGAGATGGGGCAGCCACAGTTCCTCTGGGAAATCTGTGCCAGGGCCTCACCACCATGACAGACAGGAATTTCTCCCCAGTATCCCACCTAACCCTGCCTTCTGTCAGTGTGAAGCCATTCCCCCTTGTCTTGTCACTCCATAGCCTTGTCCAAAGTGCTTCTCCAGGTCTCTTGGAGCCCCCTTAGGCCCTGGAAGGGCCTATAAGTTGTCCCCAGAGCCTCCTCTTCTCCAGGCTGAACAATTCCACCTCTCACAGTCCATCCCCAGAGTGGAGAGGCTCCAGTCCTCCTCATACTGTGTGCCTTGGGATGGCTCCTCTCCACACCCTACAGAAAACCCTTCAGCAGAACCTGTTTTGGGAATCTCCATGGGACTGTGGCACAGCTAGAGCTGGGGTCTGACCTCAGCACCTTCCCTCTCCGACCCACTGGCATCTCCTAGGACAGTGCATTTATTTGGAGAGGCACTGACCAAGAAATTCAGCCCAGGAGGGTTAAGGCTGAAGGTTCCTGAGTGGCAGCTCATACTGGGAGACACATGATGATGTCAGATCCACTGGTGGAAAGAGAAACTAAAAAATGGGAATGAATTACTCTTCCCAGAGTCTGTATTTTATTCCCTGCTGCTGCCTGTTCCTGGACAACTTGCTGTTGCTGCATTTCAATTTAAAAGACTTATTAAAAAATCACTGGAAAGGGGCAAAATTGACTGACTTTGCTTTGTTTTCAGCAGAAGCGGCGAGATTTATTTTTAATTTACCTGTGTCTACGCAATCATTACCTGCTTTCCACCTGTGTTGCTAATGAGTGTCAGGACCATCATTTTACTAATGGAGGAACTGAGGCACAGGCAGTGACTGTGAGATTCCCCAGGACATGGGTAGGATTATTCCTTGGGCCTGAAACCCCTTTAATCTAACCCTAACCCCAAGCCAGTCATATGGAAATTGCACTTCATAGATAGCAGTCTTACTGACTGCTTATGCACACTTCTCTGTATATGATTTTTCTTATGGGTAATTATTATGGAAAAACAATTGCAGAAGCAGGGGAGGGAGGTAATGGTCCATGTGGCAAATGAGCATGAGCAGCAGACCTCCAGGCTGACTGGTAAGGCAGAAAAACAGCATGGTTTAGATTGGTTTAGTAAGGAAGCGGGCTAAAAACTCCAGCCAACGTTTATGGATGCAGAAAACAGGAGGGTTTTCAGAAAAAAATAATCGCAAAATACATTTCCACATGTTGGAAACTGGAATCAGGGCTGCTTGAACAAGGGTGGCTGGTTTTGCATAGACTGAGTTGCAGTCCTGGACCTCTTTAGCATAAAAGAAACTACAAGAAAGATGGAGAGACACTATTTACAAGGCAGTGTAGTGACAGAACAAGGGGGAATGGTTTCACACTGACAGAGGGATGAGTTGGATGACATTGAGAAGAAATTCTTGGCTGTGAGGGTGGTGAGGCCCTGGCAGAGGTTTCCCAGAGAAGCTGTTGCTTGAAAGTGTTCCAGGCCGAAATGGATGGGGCTTGGAGCCACTTGGTCTAGTGGACAGAGTTGTAACAAGATCATTTTTAAGGTCCCCTTCAATCCTGGTCATTCTATGAATTTATGTTTCTAAAATCTTTCCAAATGGGTTCCGGGAAATTGTGCAGTCCTACCTCCATTAAGCAAAATCCATAAATTCCAGAAGGAATTTACCTTCCGAGCAGTGAGCTAGAAGAGGTATCAACTGCCACTTCAATCCTCTGTCAGTCATGTCATTGTCCTACAATGTATAGAGCCTAGGCTGTGGGCTGGCAGTGGCTCCTTGGTCAGGACTTACCAGCTGTGCTTATCCGGGAAGGTCCAGGTAAGGAAGGTTGGGGTAGGAAGGTAAGGCCAGGCTGGGAAGGTCCTCTCCACACAGCCATCCCAAAATGGGGGGCTTCTGGGAATCAGGGAGCACATAAACCTGCAAGGAGAATTGTTTCACTTCTTTAATGAAACTTGTTAGAGTAGGTGATGCTCAGGATAAGGTGGGTGGATGTGTGAACATGCTGAAGAGAAGTGGGGTTTTTCTCTCTTTCAAAAAAGAAAAGGAACTTGAAAATGTCACGTGATTTTAAGAGATACTCCTTTAGGTTGCAAATGCCTGTGTCTGAAATCTAAAAAAAGGCTAAGTTGATATTTAAGAGCTTATGCAACTATAGTTTTGCCAGTGGTGTGCCCAAGCCCAACACTTCAGTCACACTGCCTTCCCCACAATGCTTCTTTCTCATTTAATGCCCAGAAATTATTGGGGACAACCCAAGGCTCAGGGGAATTCCACAGGCTGATCATCCCAGCATCTCCATGCTTGGCTACAACATAAAAAACGTTGACTTAGCACCAAGCTTTCACTAACAAAACTAGAGAGCCAGCCAGTGACAGCGAGAGGCAGCAGAACATGGGTGCAAGGTGCTGCAGTGGTACATTATCATCATTCACAGGCAGCAGGGCGTGGGTTGTGCTGAGGTACTGCTGCTCTGCTCATCTCTGACAAATATTGATCTATTTAAACATATCCTGGACTAGAAAAACACAACCAGATGTTGCTGGCTCTTGGGTGACGGGATACCTGATAGCCATTCCCACTTGTGCAAGGACTGACATTTACCTTGTGACACCACCACATCTCCACCCCAGGGGCTTTTCAGAACAGACCATGCTCTCCACAGCATGTTTATTAACCACCTCTCCACCCTATGCTCCAGCTGCACCAGGGACGATGCTGCCTCTTGGAAACTGGACCCGCAGTGGGAGGCATGACAAACACAGGGTCTGGGGGAGGCATGGCAAACACAGGGTCTGGAGAAAACAAATCACCACTTGACCAGAAAGAAATAGACCCTGAACTCCCAATAAAAGTTCAAATCAGTGTGGTTTGGGGTAATCAGTGCCTTATGAGGAATAAAAGGCCTTTAAGATCCCCCTGTATTTGCCCATCTGAGGTTCTGTTTCATTTTGCTCAAAAGAAAGTATAGGTGTGCTGTGGGGCCAGGCTGGACTGGGCTTGGAGCAACCTGGTCTAGTGGAAGGTATGCCATGGCAGGGGCTAGGAATGAGATGAGCTTTAAGGTTTCTTTCAACCCAAACTATCCCATGATTCTATGATTCTCTTCCCCACCTTTTCTTCCCTATCTCTTCTACCTCCTTTCCACAGCAAGCCTCTGCTTAGTCTGTTCAGGAGCAGGAAGATGTTCACAACCAGATCTCCTCACAGACTGAGAATGAGGGAAACTTCCCAGAGCTCTGGCAGTTGGATTTGCAGTGGGTAGGCTGGAACCCAAACAAGTGCCTAGGCATGGCAGCTCTTTGTCACACCTACAGCAAACCAGCTCAGCAATACTATTCGCTGAACATTTGATATTTTTGTAGAAATTGAAAGAAATAGGATTAATCTGACAACATCCATCCAGCTCTATCCCCACTAACAAAAAAGGGGAAAACATAGGATCACAGAATTGTTTAGGTTGGAAAAGCCCCACTGAGACAAACTGTTCCATCCCCCAGCACTGCTAAGCACACCACTAACCTATGTCCCCAAGTGCCACATCCACAAAGCTTCTGAGTCCCTCCAGTAATGGGGACTCCACCACTGCCCATGACAGCCTGTGCCAGGGCTGTACAACCCTTTTGAGGAGTCATTTTCCCTCATATCCAACCTGAACCTCCCCTGGCACAACTAGCCACTTGCTTTAAGTCAGAAATCTCCCAAAATGGTCAGTCAGGCCTGTGAACTGTGAGCCAAGGCTGCAGAGCCAGACAGGAAAGAGCAGGTGGACAAAGCAAATTCCACCATAAAAAAGCATTGATGTGACTTGGGATGGGTACTCCAATGACCAGAAAACTTCTGTTTTCGATAAACAGTAGGATATGACAAAATCATTGAGCACTGACTTTATCCTGAGGCAAACAACCTTCCCAACTTGTACATTTGTGTATAAATTACTGCAATGAGGCAACACCACTGTCAACAGCTGTGCATTTATGCACGGAGAAGATGCACAGTTGTTGTGGTCGTAGACACACAGATCCATTTTAAACAGACTCCCTGCTATATAAAGGGTGGCTCAACAGTTCCCCTTGACAGGTGAAAGGAGGAAATATTCACTGTCAAGCAACACCCGAACAACTCACCAGGCAGAAATGGCTCCAGGTACTTTTTATTACAGTTTTAATGGATTTGTCAGTGCTGCCATGTGTGTAGGGTGAGAGGAGATGATGATGGGGTGGTATGTGGTGGGATACACAACTCTCTGATAGCCCTGACTTAAATATGGCAATTTATAAACCAATGAAAAAGAATACCTTTCCCTGCAATGTGACTTTAATTCATGAATTAATCTTTAGTCTGAATAGGCCAAGTCCTACAGGCTCCAGGGCATTTCTCCTCCAAGGGGTATTTGTCTGAGATTAAGTTTGTGGTCTTCACAGCAGACAGACACTAGTGTGAGTCAGGTGTCAAAGGCTGAAAACATTTCAGGCTGACAAAGATCACCAAATTCTGCAGTCATATCCCAGAGAGCCAGTCAGAGCACAGGTAATCCTGTGCCACCATCTCTCACCCCAGCGAGGCAGACAGCCAGCATCCCATCAGCAGTACAGCATAAACCATGGCTACAGCGAGGTGCTCCCAGGCCTTCAGCTGGCACTCATCATCCCCTGCTTGCTCGTGTAACCAGAGTGCACCGTGCTCTTTTCATGAGAAAAGGAAAACCATGACTCTATCAGGGAAAAACATTGGGACACATACTAGTTTTCATGGAGCAACCATGACTCCACCCAGGAATACAGTGCTGGTAACACTAGGAGAAGCACAGGCTCTTGGTGGGGGCAGGTCTTGGTGAAAAGGTTTCAAAGAATTTTGGAGAAGGCTAAGCCTACTCTTGGTGCAAAGAGGCACCAAGGAAGACGAGCCTTCAGACAGCATGGACAGAAGAGACTGGGAATTAATTCCCAGGTGCCACTCCCTCCTCAACCCAGTTTCCTGAGGATGGCTAACACCTTTTGCTGTGCTTTGCTGCAGGGTCATGGTTCTCTCCTCTCACCATTGCCATGATGACTCTGGGACTGCAGTGGCCACAGCAAGCTGCCGCCTTCCCGACCGTGCCCCTTTCCAGCCTGTTTGCCAACGCTGTGCTGAGGGCTCAGCACCTTCACCTCCTGGCTGCCGAGACATACAAGGAGTTTGTAAGTGCTGTGGTCTCTGGTCATCTCCTCTGCTTTAGTCTGATGGCTTCAGGACTGTGTAACAGACACCTTTCATCTACTGGTGTCTGCTTTGTCCTCTTTTGATGAGGAGACAGGGTGTAAACAGGATAGCACAGGTTATGTCCCATCAGACTGGACCCTGTTTCCTCCTCTTAGCCCTCTGCCCTCCTACTCTGATCCTGCTCATCCCCCCTTCCCAGGACTATGGCTGCACAAGATCAGCTGGGACATGGCACAGATATGTGACAAAAATTTCCTGCCTTGGTCACCTCTGGCCCTGGGAGAGTCTGAGTGCTTAAAACTATCTAGTTTCTTCTGCTGACAGGAGCTGGCATGAGCTGTCCTTTGGGATCATTTACTCCTTGGGAGAACCTAATTTAGATGTGGTTTCTGTTCACCTCAACATCTTGACATAGGAAGACCTTTAGGCCCAGTAGGTATCATGCCAACACAATATTCCTACCTGCCAAGCCTGTCCAAAGGCACCTCATAATTTATTTCTTGCAAAGAGTAACCATTCAGAACAGCTTGGGAAGTGTTGGAGATCTTCTTCAGAACATGGGCAATTGATCTGTGTGTATTTGGGATGTCTCCATAGGAACGCACCTATATTCCAGAGGACCAAAGACACACAAACAAGAATTCCCAGGTAGCATTTTGTTACTCGGAAACCATCCCTGCTCCCATGAAGAAGGATGATGCTCAGCAGAAATCAGTAAGTTTTTTTCACTCTCAGGACAAGCACAGGCCTGCCTGAAGAGCCCAGCTGTGCTTCACTGCAGGAACAGTGTTTTCATCTGTGAACACTAGAGTGTGCTTCATCCCTCTCCTCCCTTTTTGATTACTTGAACCCTGCATGAAGAAAGAAATCCTTTTCTGGGCTACACTGTAAATCACATTCCCACCCTAAGCATGAGAAAAACCATTGTCTGCACAGGACATAGGTCTGGGTGGTGCTCTTCAGCCAGAAAAATTTGTGTCTGCTGAAGCTGTAGGAGTGGTAGCCCATCTCCAGGTGTTCCAGAGGGAGCAGGACATGCTATCAAATACCCCTGCACAGCTCTGACCTTTTCTTGCCCAATTTCAGGACATGGAGCTTCTTCAGTTTTCCCTGGTTCTCATCCAGTCCTGGCTGACGCCGGTGCAGTACCTAAGCAAGATGTTCACAAACAATCTGGTTTTTGGCACCTCAGACAGAGTGTATGAAAAACTAAAGGACCTGGAAGAAGGGATCCAAGCTCTGATGAGGGTAAGTTGCAGCATGTAGCATGACTATAGAATTGCAGAGATCTCCTAGACAGAGGGCACTCAGCTCTCACACATCCTTGAGATATCTCACCACCTTCCACTCTGAAGACCAGTGGCATCCTTAGGACTTTGTTTACCTTTAGATAATGAGATCATGATACTGCACACTGGGTTTCATCACTAGGGAGGATAAGAAAACACCCATCACAAAGCACTACTGCTCAGGAATCAGAACAATTCACACATAAAGTCTTCCCAAACCCAGCAACAAAAAAATATTCAGTTGTACTAACAGCAAAATAATGTTTGCTACATCTCCATGTAAAATACTTCAAAATGTGGCAAATTTGGTGATGATACAATATTTTATAAAAACATCTGTGTACAGATGGAAACCTGCACCCTGGTGTTTCTCTCATACACCATTACAGCATCCAGAGAGCTGAAAGCTGTGGGGTGATCCTCTTCAAGGAAGAACTAGTCACAGATTCACAGAATGGTGTGGGGCTGGAAGGGACCTTAAAGCTGCCCCACACCATGGGCAGGGACACCTTGCACTAGACCAGATTGCTCCAAGCCATGTCCAACTTGGACTTGAACACTTCCAGGGATGGGGCAGCCGCAGCTTCTCTGGGCAGCCTGTGCCAGGGCCTCACCACCCTCATAGGGAAGAATTTCTTCCTAATACCTAATCTAAATCTCTCCTCTTTTTGTAAAAACCATTCCCCCGTGTCCTGTCTCTATCTGTCCATGTAAAAAGCCACTCTCTACCTTTGCCTTAAGTCCCCTTTATAATCTACTTCATTTTTGCTTTGTTGCTTTAAATGAAATTGTGTATTATCTGCCAGGACACCTTTTCAGTTATGTTTATTCTGTAATTAAGTTTATCTGGCAGGCTCACCCTGTAGCTAGAGCTCTGAGACCTGCAGCTGTGGAAAATGAGTCTGGAATATTGTTTGTATCTTCCAGCATTAAAATGACTCTGAAAGTCAGACTCAGAGAGTAAACAGACTTCTGTCCTGGCACTTCAGCAGGAGAAAGTAGGGATAGGTATCAGTACCACATCCAGATTTTTGTGTGGGTGAGAAATTCTTTACTGTGAGGGTGGTGAGGCCCTGGCACAGGTTGCCCAGAGAAGCTGTGGCTGCCCATCCCTAAAAGTGTTCAAGACCAGGTTAAATGGGGCTTGGAGCAACCTGGTCTAGTGGAAAGTGTTCTGGCCCATGGCAGGGAGGCTTCAAATGAGATGGTCTTTAAGGTCCCTTCCAACCCAAACCAGTTTGTGACTTCAGGATTCTATGATTTTGGTCCCCATTTGGGATGTGCTTGGGCGCATTAGAAAATGGTACACGGAAACCAGCCAAACTATCATATTTCACCCCTTTAAGGCTCCTTTTCCTTAACCAAAATTTTCCTGTTTGTGGCAGCTGGTGACCACAGCAGGGCAGGAGGAGTGCAGATCTCAGATCCAGATGTACATGGCTTGGGTCTGGGTTAGAGCTTTGTTTTCTGACAAAGGGGGAGAGAAGAGAGAATTATTTCCCTGGTTCTGTCTCCTTGACTGGAGGAGGTACAGAGAGACCCTGCAACTTACTCTTTATTTTAAAACCCCAAAGACACGCTCCTCCCTCCCTGCAGCCCTGTGCCCAGCTCCCTTCTCACTGTAGCATCACCCCTGCATCACTGCTCTTCCTGAAAACACATACACTCAAAAACATGTTTGAAATATTCTTTAAGACTGGAGGGAGAAACCCCTGTTCTCATTTAAAGTTCAGTGGGAACTGTGGCACTGGGCCTGTGGAAGATCACAGAATCACTGAGGTTGGAAAAGACCTCCAAGATCACCAAGTCCAAGACTGACCACTGCCTTGTCAACTAGACCAGAGGACTGAATGCCATGTCCAGCCATTCCATGAACACCCCCAGGGACAGTGACTTCACCACCTCCCTGTGCAGTCCTTTCCAATGTTTAACAATCCTTTCTGCAAAGAAATTCTTCCTGATGTTCAACCTGAAACACCTCTGGCACAGCTTGAGGTTGTGTCCTGTTGTCCTGTCACTTGTTCCCTGGGAGCAGAGCCTGATCCCCACCCGACTCCATGCTCCCATCAGGGAGTTACAGAGAGTGAGAAGGTCCACCCAGAGCTTCTCTTTGCTAGTCTGAGCCTCCCCAGCTACTTCAGCTGCTCCTGGTGGTCCAGAACCTTCCCCAGCTCTGTTCCCTTCCCTGGACATGCTCAAGCACCTCAGTGTCTCTCTTGCCAGGAGGGGCCCATAACTGCCCCCGGGACTGGAGGTACCCCAGCAGTGCCCAGGGCCGGGGGGCTGTTCCTGCCCTGGTCCTGCTGAACACACCATGACTAATGCCAGCCAGGTGCCATTGGCTCCTTGCCTACCTGGGCACACACAGGCTCATGTTCAGCCACTGGCAACCAGCACTCTCAGGGCCATTCCCAGCCACTCTGCCCCAGCCTGCATGAGGTTTTTGTGGCCCATGTCATTCCCAGGCCCCCAGCACCTCCCCCAGAACCTCGCAATCCTCTTGCAGGAGCTGCAGGACCGAAGCCCCCGGGGTCCCCAGATCCTCAAAGCCACGTATGAGAAATTTGACATCCACCTGCGCAGTGAGGACGCGCTACTGCAGAACTATGGCTTGCTCTCCTGCTTCAAGAAGGACCTGCACAAAGTGGAGACCTACCTGAAGGTGATGAAGTGCCGGCGCTATGGAGAGGGGAACTGCACCATTTGACACCGGTGACAGTTCCCTTCCTGCTCCAGCCTCTTGCTGACCATGGCTGTCCTATTCCTCTGAAAGAAAATTGGAGAATAAACCTGCTACTGCCAACATGTCTGCTTTTTGGGGTGGGACAGGCTTCTGTGAGGGGCTGGGAGGGAGGAGCATCCAACAGGAGAGGGTGGATTTGGGGCTTAGGATGTGTATTTGGGATTAAAGAAGCATATTTGGAGCTTTGGGGGATAGGGAAGCAGATTTAGGGATAGCTTTGTACTGGGGGTAGGTTTGGGACTCTGGGTAGATTTGGAGCTGGGGAGGAATTTGGGAGTAGATTTGGGGCTGAAGTGTGGATTTGAGTCTGAGGAGCGTGGATTTCGTACTAGGGAGTGCGGATTTTGAGCTGGGATATGGATTTGGTGCCGAGGATAGATTTAAGGAGGTGGATTTTGGGTTGGAAGGGATAAAGTTGGACCAAAACATGTGGAGCTGGTACTGATGGTTGGATTTAAGGCTTGAAGGAACAGAATGCAATAAAGAATAAAGTGCAAGAGAAGGAGGAATAGGCTTGTATCCCCAAAGATGAATTTCCAGAGACATTTCTTTGGAAAAGGTTCTGGGAAAAGGTCCTGGGAAAAGGTCCTGCTGTGTTTTATCTTTATTTTTCAATATGAAGGTGGTGAAGACCTGTCAAAGGTACTCAGAGAAGCTGTGATTGCCCCATCCCTGGAAGTGTTCACAGCCAGACTGGATGGGGCTTGGAGCAACCTGTTCTGGTGGAAGGTGTTCCTTCCCAAGGCAGGGGGGTGGAATTGCAAAATTCTTCTTAAGCCAGACCATTGTAGGATACTATGCTGTGGCTCTCTGAGTATGAAATAGTCTCTTGGTGATGGACATTCCATCCCCAGAGCCCCAGTCCTGCTCCAAGCCGTGACACATGAGCACTGCCACAGCAATGTCCCAACTCTGCCTCCTCTGTTACCAGGTGGCAACAGGCAGTCATTGTTTAGACCTGCTCACACATCCCATGTGTGTTCTGCTCCTTCTGGCTTTGCTACTGGCAGTGGACCTGTGCCCAAGGCACTCCTGGAAGCACTTCCAGCACTCCTGGTCTCCCCATGGCACCAGCTGCTGGACTGGTGCCATGCTGGCCTGACCACTGTGGATGGGATCATCTTGTGGGTACCCGCTGACTGGGATACAGATGATGGACTTTGGACCTGGTTAGCATAAGAGATGTGGTAAACAAAATGCCTTGGCAAGAACAGACAGCTTTCAAGATTGAAAGAAGATTAAATCAGACAGACTCACAAGAAAAGAAAAGGAAAGGTAAAAGAAAGGAAAGGTAAAAGAAAGGAAAGGAAAAAGAAAGGAAAAAGAAAAGAAAAAGAAAAGAAATTACATCAAGCTCTGCAAGCAAAAGATGTTGTAAAATGTATAAGTTTGTTTATGTGAGGATTAACCAAATCATTGTAGTAAAACATTACTAACCTTCCTAAAATAGTATATAAGCATTTGTACTCCACAATAAATTTGTATTCTTTAACCATCTCAAAGTCTTTGATGCACAGACAGATGACTCTTTAACTAATTAAAGTTGAAAAGAAGGGTATTTATTGCAGCATGCTGGACACGTGTGGAATCATTTCCAAATACCTGTGCAAGGAGTCGCAGACTCCTGCTCTCTTTTTATACAGAAAAGGTTTTACATATCCAAGCAGTTTCTAATGATAGTACATTATCATTACCTGCCTGCTTCTTATTATTATCAGCTGAATATCCATTATGCCTGCACAACTGTACTCCCTTAATTGGGTCAGTGGGATTTTGAAATAAGGGAGTGGGCGTATGGGAGGAAGAAAGCTGTCTTCCTCATGGTGAACTCTTCACCCATGGCCACTTGGCAGGACTTTTTGATCTGCTGGTCATGGTCCAAGCCTTCCTGTTTAATTATTCTTAATGCAAGGTATTTCTATGGTCTCTGCTCCTTCACAATTGTTACATCTATCCCTGTCACTCCTAGCTTCTCTTTCCTAATGCATTTGTTACTCTTTAACTGAGGTACTTGATTCTTGCCACCTATATTACTAACTTAGCTTCTTAACTAGTTTTAAAATCTTAACTAAAATATGCTATCTGCTACTATCCCAATTGTATTCCCAGCTGGCCCCTCGAGTCATCTACAGTTTTCAATTATCCTACATATATTTCCAGCTGACCCCTTGACTCATCTTCCCTGTCTCTCCAATCATCGATACCCACTGACCCAGAGAGCCCCTTCATATCCCTCTCCTTGGCTTGCTCTTGCTGGTAACTGCTTCTGGGACAGCCAGGAGAACCTGGCAGAAGACTTGAGCTGTTAGGCAATGTCAAAGCAGAGAAGAGCCCACACCAAAAGAAACCAAAGCTAAGCATGGTCTAAACAAAACTTGGATTTTCTCTCTAACCTGTTACTTAACAGCCGCAACACTGCAAAGAACATGGGAGAGCACACTGCTGAAAAAGAGCATTCCTCTCCCAAGTGCGTACTGGAAGCAACAAAAGGAAGAGTCCTCCTAGCTTCCTAGTAAAGCAGGTAGCTCCAACAGCCCAGATGGCATGCTGGCTCCAGAAGAGATCATCAAAGAGGTCATTGAAAATGTGGTTGATCATGACCTACCCTTGCTGGTGCCAGACATTTTGGATGTTCACTGCCCATGTGGCAAGAGTTCTGATGAAGTACAGCAGCCTGCCTGAACTCCACCTAGCCTGTGCAAAGATGATCTTGAAGACTAGGCTGCTTGTAAAGCCGCTCAGCCAAAGGCAAGAAAACCAGGGAGCCTCTGCTCTCGTGAACCAGTGTCTTCAGCAAGGAACATTTTCAATGGCATGACCTCGGACAAGGGCGGGGAACCCACAGGAGAAGCAGAAGAGATACTGGGCACAGCTTGATGTGTCCTTCTGGACAATGTGCAATGGAAGGAGGAAGTTTCTCTCCCTTCCTGATTTTCTTTCCTCTCCTCCTGGCAGAATCCAGAGCATCACCTCTCCATGTTGGTCAGAACAGCGGTGTGTTTCAGCTGCCTGATTCTGACGCGTTTGTTACCCCTGTAAGCCAATTACTCATTTGACAGCTGTCAGTCAAGCCTTGTAGCTGTTATGCCCAGTTGAAGAGCTCCTGGCTGCAACTGAGGATGCCTGTGAACATTCTGGGCAATATTTTGCTAACCCTGGAACTTGTGGCAACAACCCACAGCCCCAGCTCAGCAGGGTTTAGCCTGTTTGGAAGGAGCTTGTTATGGCATCTGTCCTGACTGCACCGCTCTGCTTTGCTCTCCTGCCTTCAGCCATGCAGCAATGATAACAGGAGAGCTCTGAGAATTCTGATCATTCCAAAGGCAGGGACAAGTAGGTAAATTGGGAAGGGAGGATGGACTCTCTGAAAACATCTTTGTCCAACCCACCCCATTCTATACAAAGAACCTTTTCGCCTCCCTTATTTTGCAGTTTGGCAAGACAAGGCTCATGTTTTAAGTCTCTCTCCTTCCCCAGATATGCTGTCCAGATGCTGCAGATGTTTTTCAGCCATAAAGCATGGGGAAATCATGGTGCTTTCCAAGGTTCTCGCGCAAAATGTTCAAGGATATCTCCTTCACTAGAAATGAAATTAATTTCGATTACTTGCTCTAATGGTCATGTGTCCAGGATAAATAATGGGAAGACCCAGGGAGCAGACATGCAAGAGGTTGAAGAAAGGAAAGAGAAATAAATGTAATGGCAGCAATACCAATACTTGTTCTCCAGTTCTTGTTCTGATATAGGAAATGTTGGGGCTTTCCTTGAATGCTACTTTCTTGACTGTCACTTCCTGTTGCTTCACAGAAACTCAGGCAATCAGCAAGAGTGAGGGTATGTGTGGTTCTCCTGTGGTCACAGAGCAGTGGAATACTAGCTAGCAAAGCTCCCTGAGTGACCAGGGGAACACATGAGAGAGGCTGCCCCTAAGCCTCTGCCGAGGCTTCTCAGGTGGCAGTGACTGCAGCGGTGTGGGTGACACTGCAGCAGGTCACCGTGAGGATACCGAGGCAAAGGATTGAAGGAGAGGACAGTTGTTTGCAGTCCAAGGAAAATTTATTCCCATGATGGGTCAGGGACCAGGGACAAAGAAAATGGGCCTGGCTAGGGTTCTTAAAGGGAGCCACTCTAAGGGGTGGGGACATCACACAACCAATGGGGAAACACTTGGGGAGCAGTATGGAACGTGACAAAACCAATGGAGTTAACACAGGGGAGGGGAGAAGTCTTAAGGACAAATCAGCTGTTAGAACCAGGGTGATTGCCATAGAACATTCTGGAATAAAATGGGTGGCTCTGGGTTGACAGACAGGAGAGGGGAGGCAGCACTACTTGGATTGACAGGGCCATACAAGGAGAGGAGAGGGAGATGGATACACTGAGTGACAAGCAGCGGGAAAACTTAGGAGTAAACAACTTGGGAGAAACCATCATGAGGGGATAAAACAGGGGTACATGGACTGAACCATTGTACTTAACCAACATTGAACCAACTTTTACAATAAAACAACTGCAAAACTTATAAAAACACACTACCACAGGTATATCACCACCCAAAGACAAGATGCCTTAGTCCAGTCACTCCACTGGACCATGAGGAGGATGCTATGAACAACCACATCCTGGGGACACAACCTTTGTATTTTCAGCCTTTTCATCATCCTTAGGGACAATGTATCCCCCTGCATCCAATTGTCCTGTTAGGGTTAGGGTTTTCCTGTGCTTGGTGAGAACATCCCCCATATCCGTCAGAGCCCTCATGGGCCTCACAGTCCCCATTGATCCAGGGTTTCTTCTCCTGGGGATTCCTCCTTGCTTTTGGAGGCTCTCACCCCAAGCTTTTATTTTGTTCTTGCACAATTAAATTATTTGAAGGATCCAGATGTCTGAGACTATGCTATGGGAAACCAGGGGTTGAGTTTCCAGTAAGGAAACCCAGTCTGACTGTGTGAGTGTAGAAGGTGGAGCTGCCGAGGGGCCTCGGTCCCAGCTCAGGTGGTGTGAGTGCCACAGTGGGTCCTGGATGGTCCAATATGGAAGTTTCCTCAACAATCTGCTGACTCACATAGGACCCTAGGCCACTACCTTTGGAGTCTCTTCTACCAGCATCTGACTCTCAGCATCACATGAGTTCACCTTGGAACTCTGGAGCATGAAGGAGCCAAAGTATCCATGTTAAAATTCCCTGAGCAGATTCCATCTGAATTCCAAATGTCTGCTACTATGTTTGTCTGGTGATTTTGGTCTCTCTGTTGGTGCAGTGGGTGAAATAGCTGGAGTGGGCTGAGTATGAGTGTGCAGCCTGATCAGTGTAAAGCAGACAGGAGCCCTCCCTAGGCCTGCAGGGCCTTGGATCCCCCAATAAGGCAGGCAGGGCTTTGGGGTCTCTTGCAAATCATTCAGGGGGCTGGGGTCCCCCATAAGGCTTGCAAGGGAGCCTTGCTGGTTTGGAGCCTCTTGTAAAGTATGCAGGGAGCACATCCATGGCAGGTCTGTGTGGTGAAGAGCCCGTGACCTGCCGTTGCTGTTGGGAGCATTGTGAAGTGATTTGAGGACTTAACTGAGAGAAAATATTAATAGGGGAAGTGTTTAAGTGTTTGAAACAATTAAGTGGAAAAATGTTTAGAATCCTGTGATATGCTGTGCATGATAGATAGGGTTTTAAGGTATGGTGATTAAAGAACAACAGCCTTGAAAGTGAGGCACTTTCAAATTTCTTTTGCAAGCATCAAATATGCAATTGATGCACAGATGGACCCTGACTCTGGAGACAACAAACTTCCACTGAAAGAACTGCTTATTCTGGGCTGCTACTATGTGCACTTGTTCAAGTTTTTACTTTTAAAAATAATGTTATTAATATTATCTTCCATTACTACCCTTATTGAAGCAAGAGCACCTATTTACAGGTCCATAAAGGTATAGACAGGAAAGACATTGACTTGTTGGAGCGAATCCAGAGGAGGCCACCAAGTTGATCAGAGAGATGGAGCACCTCTGTGAGGAAAGGTGGAGAGAGTTGGGATTGTTCAGTCTGAAGAAGGCTTAGAGATTACCTAATTGTGGCCGTCCACTACCTGAAGGGAGTCCACAGGAAAGATAGAGGGAGACTGTTTACAAGGGCTTGGAGTGACAGGACAAGGGAGAATGGCTTCCCATGGCTAGAGGGCGGGGTTACATTGGATATTAAGAGGAAATTCTTCCCTGTGAGCGTGGTGAGGCCCTGGCTCAGGCTTCCCAGAGAAGCTGTGGCTTCCCACATCCCTGGTAGTGTTCAAGGCCAGGTTGGACAGGGCTTGGAGCAACCTGGTTTAGTGAAAGATGTCCCTGCCCATGGCAGGGGGTGGAATTGGACAATCTTTAAGGCCCCTACCAACCTAGATTATTCTGTGATTCCTTGATTTTGTGACATATGAAGTTTTCTAAGGTTCTGACTCCAAAGTCTGTTTGGAAGAAGTGGTGAGCACTGTGAGGAGGGTGGATACATAAGGATCATCAAGTTCTTCCCATATCTCTTTGTAGTACACCTTTGGTTTAACCATTTCCTTGCATTTTTTACTGGGAAATCCAGCATATCATGTACATAATGTTACACAAATTGAGACAAATGCAAATGTTGCTGAAGTAATTATGAATAATTTGTGTGCATCTAGACTTAAGCAGGAAGCCCATTACTCACTCATTTCTAAGGTTGGGAATGTGCCATAGCTATAGTATCCAAATGCATGAAAGTAATTAAATGCTTTGTGATTTGGTTTTCTATTTGTAAACAAGCAAAAAAAAAAAAAAGTGTCTTGCTTTTTTACAGCATCAGAGTAGATCATATAATGTTGTGTTAACAGATGGAGCCCTGGCATTGTTTGGGGTTGGTGTGTATATGTATTAAATTTAGATGCAAAGAATTCACATTTTGCTATTGTAGCAAGGCTTTGTCCTCCCATTTTTTGTGCAATCCTTCATGCAATGCGTACTTCATGTGAGATGCTTCCAGACTTTTCTGTATGCTTCTCTGGGCCACAGGATGCCAACACTAGGGAGTTCAATTCCCTGGACATCAAACATCTAAATATAAATTTAAATATTTGAGATTATCATCTCCGGCTCAGTTCTCTGGGACATGATTCATGCAAGCTATTTTTACCATTTCCCTTAGGATGAGTTGTGTTGTTTCCTGGAAGTGCTTGTTTCTCTCTTTGGCTCTGAAGAAAGCTGGAGTGAACATCATGGGTGCTGTGGACTTGTGTACTTGGATAAATCCCTCCTTGCAATTTCCAACCCTCTGCCCTTCTCTTCTGCTGACAATCTCCCAGGTCACTGCTTGGTCACTACCTGGGCCTGCAGGGAAATCTGCCTCTCTTTCCACCTCCTTCTAGGCTGAGGCTGGACCAGTCATCTTTTCAGGATGTCCCCAGTCACTCTAATTACAAGTGAAGTTCAATAGAGGCATCTGTGGTAAACCGAGAAGAATCTGAATAAAATATGGCTCGGGTGATGCTTTCAGGTCCTGGTTGCCTTTATTCATGCGTACAACTATAGAACCATAGAAACAACTCTAGAACCATAGAATCACATAATTGTTTGGGTTGGCAGAGACCTTAAAGATCATCCTCTTCCAACCCCTGCCATGAGCAGGGATGCCTTCCACTAGACCAAGGTGCTCCAAGCCCCATCCAGACTGTTCTTGGACACTTCCAGGGATGGGGCAACCACAACTTCTCTGGGCAGCCTGTGCCCAGGCCTCACTATCCTGAAAATTAAGAGTACTTTGCTTGTGCCTTATAATTGCTTGTGCCTATTAAAATATTGCATGTGTGTATTTGACTTCTTAATCAACCCTTCCAAGGACACTGGAAGGGTCTGGCCCAATTCAGTTTGGTGCAGCAGTTGTGATCCTGAGAAAGTGTCTTCTCAAACCCTTGTTCCTCTTTGTAGTGGGTTGACTTTGGCTGGATGCCAGGTGCTCAGTAAGCCACTCTATCACTCCCCTTCCCAGCGGGCAGGAGAGGGAAAATAAGACAAAAAGACAATTATTAGGTTGAGATAAGGCAGTTTACTAAAGCAAAAAGAAAGCAATTTTTTTTGCATGCATAAGAACAGGGGAAGAAAGTTTAATGTCTACTTCCAATGCTCAGTCACTTCCCCAGAAGCAGGACTTTAGCATGCATAGCAGTTGCTCTGGAAAGCAAATGCTATAGGATAAGGAATGCCCACTGTTCTTCCTCCCTCCCTTAGCTTTTATATCTGAACTAACAGCATACAGTGTGGAATTTCCCTTTGGTTAATTGGATCTGCTGGCCTGGTTCTGCCCCCTTCCAGGATCTTGCCCACTCCCAGCCCCTTGATGGGGAATGGCAATATTAGAGAGATAGCACTGCTCAGAAGTAGCCAAAACACTTGTGTGTTATCAACACTTTTCTATCTACCAATGCAAAACACAGCATTGTGAAGGCTGCTATGGAAAAATGAACTCCATCTCAGCCAAATCAAATACACTCTTCCAAAAAAAGATTAAACAACTACCAACCTTGCCTCACAGGTATCCCTAGATCACCAGGACTGGAGCAGCTCTCCTGTCATTATGAATGAGGGTCATAAGCATCATTTACATCTCGTGATCCATTTTGGACCAGCTTGGGGAAATGTGCTGTTCAGGAAAGGTAAGTAATGGAATCCTGAGTGGTTTTGTAATCCTGAGATGTGTGAATAAAATTTTATGGCAAAGATGTTTGGATCTTTCTCTTTAAAGTAGTTCATCTGTGTGCTGCTTAGCTCTGAGACAAAGGTCATGAGTGAAAGTATTTCAGTGTTTCACATCTGTCCTGCTTTTGGCTGGGATAGGGATAATTTTGTTCTTAGGCTTTTGGTGTTCTCCACTATAAGGCAAAGTACAGATGGATCCATTCCTTTCTCTTCTAATCCAGACTCCAAACATGAGCATCTTCTCTGCTGTTCCAGCCTTCTCCTTCCCCCGAATCTTGTGGCTTATTTTGCACCAAAATACTATCTGGGGATAATACCTTCCAGCCCATCTCTGCTCCTTTACTGCAACACAGAAAAGCCATTTCAGGACAATGATTTCATTATACTTCTTTGATGTGGGATAAAATATTAAAGCAGATTCATACAAAATGAAAGACATTTTACACAGGAAAGAAGTCCTGACAGTAACCTAGATATGCCACAAAAATTGACTCCACCAGTAGGAAAACCTGCCCCTTGCCAGAGAAAAGTGGGGTAAATTATGAAAGATGCATAAGAGTAGAAGGAGAAATTAAGTGACTGGAATGGCAGAGCAGAAAATAAACACATCAGGGTAAAGGAAACAAAAGATAAAAGTCAGTGGAGGAAAGGGGGAGTGAATGGGGGTTAAATAATTCAAATTAGGATTTATAAGAGTCTTGACAAAACAAGGAACCATAAGTCATCTAGGAATCACTGGAGGAGGGGAGGGAACCAACCAAACTCAACATGATATTCATGGCATTAAAAAGAGCTATTGGATATTTTGTGCCTTGAAATTGAATTGCCCCAAATGAGGCCAAGAGATTTTTCTGAGACAAAGTCCAAGAAGTGGATATTTGCTTTATTCAGTGTGCCAGGTGTGCGGGGATGTCTCCCCTGAATACGCGCACATCGGTACACAGCAGATTACAATATATGGTTATAACTCATGCATATTCATTGTTTTCCTCAGAAAAGGTGTGGTTAGGCAAACTATTCCTTAGAACTCATCATTTTGTTAGCAGGTGTAGGACACCCTGGTGGTCGCACTGAGGAGGGCTCCACCTCTTCCTTGGTGTTCCTTTGATGAAGGCTGGACGTCTTCCTTGCCGTGCCCTTTCACCCTTCTCCTGTAGGCATGCGCCATCTCTTGTTAGCTGTTTCAGCGATTTCCTCACTGGTTTTTAGCAAGCTTTGCCCTCCATTTTTTTTCAAGTTTTGTTCCCTGTTTCTTGCCAAGTTTCATCTAGCTTCTATATTGGTTATAGTGTATCTTATTCTTGCCCAAGAATGCCTAGGCACAATGCTTTAACCCTTTAAAAATAAGGACTTTGTTTTACATAAACAAGCAGAAGAAATTAGCATAAGACAGGTGTGAAAAATGCGTATTTTATAACTGGCTTTTCACAAATATTAAAATGAATATTATGTGAGTTATGTTAGAAAGTTATTCTGTATTAATTTTCTTAAGTAGTGTGTTAAATATCGTTTTAGGTTATAACATAATGTTAAAATAAAAACAATGCTATGTAAGATACTTTTTCTAAAGAAAGGACTCGCACCGAGATAGCAGCCACAGGACACTTAAATCTTTCAGAGAAAGAGAATTTATTGCTCAATTATCAGAATAAACGAACTTCTTCTCACCTCGCTCAGCCCTGAACACGCCGTTGGGATTCAGAAGAAGTTGACACTGACCAGACAGAATTCTGTGTTTGAATGGAATTTATGCATCATGTATGAGGTGTATGAATATGCAACAGGCTGTTGCTTTTAAGGGTTAATCCTCTGTTAATGTGTGTCCTTTTTCGGGCTTATGCTGCCCAGAAAAAGGTATCCGGACTGTCCATAACTCTTTGTTTCTATTGTCTCATATTGTCCTAATCCAAATTGTCCAAATTATTATTACTCTAATTATATTGCCATTTTTTATAACCATTTTTTTACTATTAAACTTTTAAAATTTTAAAAAACAAGTGATTGGCGTTTTTCACAGTAAGTACTTAGCACAAGTATGCATAAGTGCTTAGCATAAGTTAGAATGAGAAAGCCTGGCAGACCTAGCTTGACATGACTGTGACTTGACAACAAGTTTTAGACTTAGTATACCAGAGTAGCTAACAGGCAAGTAGGAAATCACCCATGTGCAAGGAAGCAATAAGGAAGACTGGCTGCTTTAGGCTATGTAGATTTTGCATGGACAGCATGCGGACACTAACTTAAAGTATAGCAATCTGATGCAATGTATTTTTAATAGCTTGCTTATCAAATGCTAACCTTAGATGTGTATGGTATTTTTGATAAAATTTTTGTATAAACCCACTGAAATTTTTAAGTGTGGGAGAAGCACTTTGGTGTGGTGTGGGCCCCTGCTCTTCCAACAACTAAAATAAAAGTGCTTTTGCAGACAATCCATTTGTCTGTCAATCCCTCTGAATCGCCATTTGGACAGGCTTTGACTCGGGTAAATCAGCAAAAGAGTCAGTGTAGTTTTGGGTATTTGCACCTTATCAGGACTGTGAGGAAACAATTTAATTGTAGCTATGATATTTTCTGAAAAATCCTTTTTTTAGGATTTTTTCTCCTGAGAAGCTGAGAGGCCTCAGGAACAAAATGTAAACAATGGTTATCTGCTGCTCTGGAATGAAACAAGTGATTGGTCTCATGCAGTTGTTTTTAATTAATGGCCAATCACAGTCAGCTGGCTCGGACTCTCTGTCCGAGACACAAGCCTTTGTTATCATTCTTTCTTTTTCTATTCTTAGCTAGCTTTCTAGTGAAATCTTTTCTTCTATTATTTTAGTATAGTTTTAATATAATATATATCATAAAATAATAAATCAAGCCTTCTGAAACATGGAGTCAGATCCTCATCTCTTCCCTCATCCTAAGACCCCTGCGAACATCGTCACATTTAATTTTTATTTATGCCTTGACATTTTCTGGATTTTATGTTATAAACCCCATTTTCTGACATCAGGTGGAAGATTAGTGCATGGGCCGAGCCCCAACACGTGGCATGTGTAGAAGGTGTCTAACACGTGTGATCGGGGGTGGAGACTGCCAGCATTACTGTCCCTGTGCAGGCAGCCCCTGTACCATGTGGAGGGAAGCTCTGCCTCTGGGGTGGCTTCGCCTGACAGCCAACAGGGGAGAGAAAACTCCCACCACTGGCCTGCAAGCCATTTTCCCCGCAGGCAAAACCCTGCTGTCCAGCAAAAATTTCCCTGACTAGCCAATGGTCCTCCTCAAAAGACCATTCTATAGGAGGACCCTTAGCACATACAAGCTGTTAATCGCGCCATAATTAATTCCCGCCATCTCCGTTTCTTGGTGGGGAGGTTTGGCTCGTTTGGCCTGTGCTCGCCTTCTCCTTGCTGTCCTGCTTCTTCCCCGCCTGTCTCCCCTGTTCCGTCTACCCTCGCTTCGCTGCTTCCCCGCAGCAGCCGCACCAGCAGCGCGCCCGGAACCTGCCCGCCACCGCTGGGAACATCCCGCCGCTGCCCGAGCCTCTCCCGCCACCGCTGGGAACATCCCGCCGCTGCCCGAGCCTCTCCCGCCACCGCTGGGAACATCCCGCCGCTCCCCGAGCCTCTTCCGCCACCCCTGGGAACATCCCGCCGCTTCCCGAGCCTCTCCCGCCTCTTCCCGAGCCTCTCCCGCCGCAGCCGCTCCCGCCACTGCCCACCATCCCCTTGTGACGCTGTTCATGGTTCTGATGGCCGCCACGACCCCGCTGCAGCCTCTCGCGACGCTGCCGAGGGTTCTGCCCGCTGCCGCGGTGCTGCGGCTTGTCCCGCCCGCCACTCAGCCCGAGCGGCGACCCCGAGGGTGTCCCGCCGTCCGTCCGTGCGGCAGACCCGCTGTCTGCCGGCCGCCGGAGCCGCGGCTCTCGGGAGCGCCGCACGGACTCCCCCCGCAGGGAGTGCACAGACGCCGGCTGCCGATCGAAAGCCGGCGGTGCATCCCAGGATCCTGGTGGTACCGTCCCTGTCCTCCATGCTCTCTCTGTGTCGTTCTTTTCCCGTCTCTGCTTGATTTTCTGTCCTTCTCTGGTCAGGATACATACCACATACACGTCTTTATCAAGAAACAGTTCTCACGTGTAATATTTGGCCCGTTTGTGCTTGATTTCATCTGAGAAGTCTGGTAAAATGAACACCCCCATGGTTTCCCTTACAGCAGAACATGAGGACATAATCCATAAATCAGAAAGACAGACTGAACAATCCCAACAGTTTTGGTCACTTTACACCACAGATGCTGTTGGCCTCAAAGCCTAATTGAATCCTCCCTCACTTCTGCCCTGGTCTTTGATGGATCTGTCTGGAGGTCTCCTTAGCCACTGAACAACTTCAGTCACTGCCTCATTAAAAAGAGCAAGCCCCTAAATAAGGAGCTTTGCAGCATTAATCCCTGCCCATGCTGCCAGTGCTGCAGGTGACTAAAGCATCTTCAGTGTGAACTTTACACATCTCCTTATCCCTGGGCAATGCTATTCCCTGAAAAATCAGCAAATTTTCAAACTCAAAGCTGTGAGGCCTGGAACCTACAAAGGGTGAAATCCAGTCTGAAACACTCTCCCAAGCACTTTCTTCTCCTTTGTTTTTCAGTACTGTTGCTCCTCTTCTCTAGGGAATATGTACTCCCTGGACCAGTACTCTTACCCAGCTCCTGGATGGAGGAATAGAAAACTTTGCCCCCTTGCTTCTATCTGCCTCCATTGCATTAATGTCTGAGTTTGAAATACTACTTTTCTTTCATTGCTCTAATTTCTGGTCTCCTGTGTTGCTCTTATTTCAGCCTTGGCTTTTTTTGCCTGGGGGATTTCCTCCTTTCTCTCAGCCTTACACATTTACACCACTGCTGACACAAACCACAGCCAGAGCTGGAAGAACGTGCAACGTACATCACAGAGGAATTTTGCAGGCATGCAAAACTCAGCAGCATTGAATTTAGCATGCTGATGGGAGGATAATTCCTACTATCACATGCATTACAGTAATCCCTCAGGATAAGATCAAGATGAGCAGGTCACAAAATTAGGGAAACTCCCAACTGCAAAGACTTTGCAATCTAAAAGGAAAACCAAGGCAGGAAATAATCTATAATACATGGGATGAACAGTGCAGTTAGTAACTTGATTATTTTTGAGAGTAGGAGGAACCTGAGGAGAACACAATATGTAGGGAAAGAAAAGGTAATGGAACAAAAAGTGGAAGGAAGCAGGTGTCTGAGGATAGCAGCTGACACCAGGAGGGAGGGGAGAGAAATACTAGAAATGGAGAAATGATTAATTTTTCTAAATAAACTGTAAATATTGCAGCTTGTGGCAAAGTTAAAATTTTAAGGTGATAAGGAAGTGATGCTGGCCTGCATCCCCCCAGTGTGGGCAGCTGAGGAGAGGGGGAGACTCTACTCTATTCAAGAGCTCCCCACCTGCAGTGCTACCTGCAGCCCTGCTGTCCAACACTAGAATGACATGGAGCTACTAGAGCAAGTCCAGAGGAGGTCATGGAAATGCTCCAAGGAATAGAGCACTGGGAGACAGACTGAGAGAACTCGGTGTTCAGACTGGACAAGAGAAGGCTCTGGGGAGACCTTAGAGCCCCTGCCAGTACCTAAAGGGACCGAGAGAGCTGCAGAGGGACTTTGGACAAAGGACTGGAGTGACAGGACAAAGGGGAGTGGCTTCCCACTGCTGGAGGGCAGGGTTCCAAGGGACATTGGGAAGAAATTCTTGGCTGTGAGGGTGGTGAAGCCCTGAGACAGATTGCCCAGAGAAGCTGTGGATACCCCATGCCTGGAAGCATTCAAGGCCAGGTTGGACAGGGCTTAGAGCAACCTGGTCTAGTGGAATATGTCCCTGTTCATGGCAGGGGGGTGGAATGAGGTGGTCTGTAAGATCCCTTCCAACCCAAACCATTCTATGATCCTATGGTAAGTCAGAACACTGCAGTACTATATGAAATTAAATTAGAATTTTAATTTTGTTTTGTTTGTCTGAAATATTGTACCCAGTCTGGTGGAAAAAATATGTCACTATTTACACAAATGTTACACAAATGTTTTCTTCTGCCTTGATTTAGGTCAGCATTTAAATCAACTCTACTGCTTCAAAACCTACCTCTTGGAAATTTTACATTCTTACTTCAAACACATTTCCCTACATTTCCCACTGGTGCAATGAAAGCTGGTGGCCACTTGTTCCTGCTCTCATCTTCAGGGAACTGAAGAGGCAGACAAAATGTCAGTCTTCTGGTGCGTGTTTGGGTTGGATTTTCTGCCTCTCCAAGCCACTCCCAAAAATCAGACAGTGATGGAAGAACAAGCCTCTTTTTCTCAGGTTTTCCTCAGTGGATATCTGGGTCACTACCCTTGTGTATAGATAAGATCTTTTGCTAACTGGACACCAATAGCTCCAGGGAACTAGAGCAAAACCTCCTGCAGGCAACCACCATCTGGCACTCGACCTTTGGACTGGTCTCCTCTCTAATAATTGTGGAATCATGGTAATTTTCTACAAGAACATTTAATTACTTAATCATATGTAACAAGCATCCTTGAGCTGCTGAGTGAAGCACACACTCAGTGCAATTATTCATAGGCATGTAATCTCCATCCCTTTGTAGTGAATATTTAATTAGTTACTATTAGTTACTCTTGTCAGAGTAACTCCTCACAGGATGGCTTATCTCTTCTGCCTATCAGCTGGTGGGGTATCTCAGGGCATCTTCCCCCTCCCATGAATTTGCTATTTGGTGAGATAACTCAAGCTGGACATCTGTCTGGTAGTGAGTTATTTCTTGTGCCATTGAGGTGGCATTCCCAGCTGACAATAAACATCTTGCCCTGAGAGTGAGATTGAAGGAAGAGAAACTTGAATTTCTGACTGACTGACACTTCATTTTACAAGCTGTAAAAGTTACACAAAACTTTCAAAAAGCAGAAGTCTTCTGCACATTCTCTGGAAATGTGTAGGGCTTTTCCCTGAAGTCAGGACCACACTTTGTGGTGGTTACTCTTACATGGGTTGAGTGAAAGGATTCTATGTGGGATTGACTCATCATCAATTGGTGTAAATTACATTGACTCCTAATCTGTAATATTTCTTTGCTAGCTATAATACAGGCACATTTATGTTGTGCACTGTTTTATGGAAATCTATTAGTAGTTCTTTGTTTTAACCCGTGTAGTAAGTAACTCTGTTTAAGGCCTTTTGTCTGTTAATCTTCTGTCTGTTCATTCAGTAACTCATTTTATAGTAGACCTGATTGGCCATTCCTGAGAGATTGCAAGCCAGAGCTTTTTAGGTGTAGGCTGTCTAAGTAAAGCTTCTGCCAAAAATCTGAACCTAAGGCAGAGCTGGTCTAAAGGCTCTCACTTGATCTACAACAGGTTGTAGAAAACACAGTCGTGACAAATATTCCTCTGTATTTTATCCCTTTGACAAGGAGGTTCTTTCCAACCTTCCGGCTACCAAAGAGAACTCCCCTCAATGTGTACATTAGGAGGAGAAGGAGGAGAAGGACGAGGAGGAGGAGAACAAGGATGAGGACAAGGAGGATGAGAAGGAGGAGGAGGTATATAATGGACTTGCATTTTTCACTTTGAAATATGTGAATGACTTCTCCAACCCCAATGCAATTTTTGTATGAACTAGACCCAGCAAGCCAAACCTTCTGGATTTGGAGGGCTATGGAGCTGCCATGCTCCATGGAGTTCTCCCCACCTCCAGTGAAGTACCTGCTTTGCATAACTAATTTGTGAAGGAAGAGCAGCCTTTTGCCCAAAGTTAGCTCTAAGTGTTAGAACCCTTCAGCCTAAACCTAGAAATATTTATTGCAGTGTGCTGAGCCACTGCCTTGCTGGAATTGCAGTCTGGGGACTCCATGCCATCTGTACAGGACAGGCTGTAGAACTGGATTGCACCTCCCATTGTGGTGTTACATGCATCCTATAGGGATCATAAAGGTTGGAAAAGATGTCCAAGATCACCCAAGTCCAATCTTATGAACATATGGAACCTCACCCAGAAAATATGAACATACAGAACAACCATGAGTTGACCAAATTTTTCCTACATTTCCAATTGTGAACAACCTCACAATTTTTCAGTAAAACATTTTTTAGAAAATAAGCTGGGAAGAAACACTAATTTGCCAGCTTGATGTCTTGTCCAGCATTTGATAAGGACTCTAGAATACCTCCCTGAAGAAGACAGGCTGAGAAAGTCGGTGCTGTTCAGCCTGGAAAGCAGAAGGTTGCCTTTATACCTTGAGAAGGCTGACCTAGAGCAGAGGCTAGACAGAATTAAAGAATAAAGTAGGTATTTATTAAAAGGCCTTAATGGATACACCTTGGGCAGTGCAAGAGCCCAGCCGGGGCTACAACCAAGATGAACCCAAAATGGTCACAGAAATGGATGACCAGTCATGAGGTCTCTCACTTTTATAAGTTCTGGTCCATTTGCATATTGGGGTTAATTGTCCAATTACAGCTTCAGATTATGATGTCCCATCCTTCTTGTTTTCTCTCTTCAGACTACCATTGTTTATGCTCTTTGGCATGAAACTTGTAATGGTTGTCCTTGGTCCCAAGTAGAAAAGGAATTATTTTGTCTCCCTACTCTGTGAAGAGACCTTACCAACACTTAATATGATGCACACCTTGGCAGCACAGAATCTGAAAAATATAAAAGCTAAAACTTAAGGCATCACCTGGACACCTCAGAACATCTTCCAGTATCTGAAGGAGCCTATAAGGAAGACAGAGAGGAACTCTGCATCAGGAAATTTAGTGACAGGACAAGGGTTCAGACTGAAAGAAGGGAAATTTAGGTTAGATATCAGGAAGAAGTTCCCCCCGTGAGACTGGCAAGACCCTGGCACAGGTTGCCCAGAGAAGCTGTGGCTGCCTCTGTAAGAGTTGTAATGAGGGATGCAGGACTCCAAGTGGCTCTCCAAAATGCAGTTTATTGTATCCAAGATGTTACAGCAGTCCAGGGTCGTGGGTGACAGAGCCTGTGCCTACAGCTGTCAGCTCCAGCTGCAGGCAGGCCTGGACACCCTTTGGTTTTGGTTACAATGCATTAGATACTTTTCTTTGCTGAGCATCTTAATACAGAAGAACCAATCTATACCTTAACTTTTATCTATAGCCTATCATAACTACTATAATTACCATATTCATGTTACTATTCTCCCATCACTAAAAGTTAGTACATTACAGTTTAAGCTAGAAGTTGTTCTTCAGTTTTCTTGCAGTGGAGAATTCTGAGACCTTTTTTCTACTTGCAACATCGGCAGGCTTGTTTGCCTGTGGAATCTTTCTGCTTGGGAAAAACATCTTTTTGTTTGAGGTGGTTTTATCCTTTGCTTTAAGCCATAAAAACCCCTTCTAATGAATATACCCTTTGCCTCCTTGGTTATCCAGCAAAACTGGCTCAGCAATTCTTTTCTTCTATATCAAAACTTGCTTCCATCTCTATTTCATTCTCAGGTTCTACATTCAAAAGTCTTTTTTGCTGAGCATACACATCTGTGAGACTTTCTTGACTTTCTTTTCAAACTTTCATTCTTCCCAACATGCTTCATTCCTGGAAGTCTTAAAGGGCAAGTTGGATGGGGCTTGGAGCAACCTGGTCTAGTGAAATATGTCCTTCCCCATGGCAGGGCAGTGGAATTGAAAGATCTATTAAGGTCCCTTCCAACCCAAATAATTCTATTATTTGCTTTAAGTGATACCCAAATTGGCAATCAGTTGAATATTAACAGCCTCAGAAGAAGGTCTGAAATATTCGTGACTACAGCACAGTGACAAGGGGATCTGCCAGATGTTGCACAAGGTGTGTCTCACCTGGCACTATCCAAACACAAGTTCCTGACAGTGGTTAGGAATTTATAATATATTAAATCTTCCAAGGATTTTTGAAGAGAGTTGTCGTTTCTATCAACTAGGATTCTGGCATAATCTCTGAAATCCAGTATGATCCTTCCACAAGCTATGGATATCAATCTTTCTCTCTATTGCCCACATAAAATAGAGAGACCTTTAAAACCAGTGTTGCTTCCCATCTGTGAATAAAGGGAGAACTGGACCCATTTTTTTCTCTAACTTTACTATACATAAATCAAGGCACAGACATGCTAACTGCATCACACAATAACTTCAAAGTGCTTGAGAGACAACAGAAGTTGTCATTCAGCTCTCATAATCAGCTTTATTTTATGCCAGCCAGACAACACACATTTCATGCGAACTATACATTTGCTCCAGCTGATGTTTAGTCGAAGGTTCCTGACTTCATGTCAATTCTTCCTTCACTAAGGTACTTGGTTCTTGCTCTGTAGCACCAGTGTTTTTTTCAGGGCTCCTGGAAGCAGAAGAAAGAGCATCATTGCAAAGCTATCAGAGCAATCAGCTGACCCATGGAAACAAAATGCCACCCCTGAGGTGGGATTTGCCCTGTGACCGATGGCTCTGCAGTGTTCCCCAAGCAACCACACATTTGGTATGTCCTCAGGCTGGCTGGTAAGGGGTCCTGCTCCCTGCAAGGAACTGGTCCAAAACTCATGGATGTCCACAAAACATGTGAGGCCTTGGGCTGGACTTTTTGACCAGCTCTTGGTTTAACTGTGACCAGGATCATGTCCACCATCACTACAAAAAATACTTGCCAATTGATCATAACATGCATTGAACAAACACCTTGCTGTAAAATTGTCTCTCAAAGAAGCAGTTTGTTTCCCTCTAGATGGGTGGTAAAAGCCCTCACAGTGGAGCCGAGCTCTTGTGCCACTCAGGAAGGACCTGGAACCTGTTAAAAACAACCAAAGGAAAGTAAGCCCAGCTAACATATACTAGCCCCAATCTGAGAGCACCCCTTTTCTCTACGATACCCCCAGGAGACACCAGTAGGTGCTGGTGGCACCAAGGTACTGGATGACTGGTAGGGTCAGCTTTGTACCTGGATAGTCTTGGGTGGCAGCACAAAAGAACAAAGGTACTCTGGAGTTAGGGTAGATGCTGCCAGTAGAAGCTCTGGACACGTGTTGGAAGGAAGGCTGGGTCTTGAGAAAGCACAGAGGGAGGGATGGGGAAGGAAAGACCTGTAGGGAACAAGGGAATCAGTCTCCACTAGGAAAGAGGAGGGAGGATCTCTGGGGATGAGGAGAGACATGGATGGATGGGAACAGCTCTGGGAGGATGCAGAAAGGCAGAAGGCAGTTGATGAGGCATGAGAAACCAGCTAAGATTTAAAATGGGCATTTTTACATGGTGGTTGCATCAAGGGACTGTGGAGATCCCCATTTGTTCCCCAGTTCTGAATAATTTTTGTGCAGGGAGTGGTTCCAGGTTAGAGGAGGGAAGGAGGGGCTGACACCATGAGTGGCTGGTTACCATTTTCTTGGTCTATGAAATCAACCCAACCCAGACATGAGAAAACCCATTTCTGTGTGAGAGGCTCATGCAGCAGAACCATGTGAGGAGCCCTGGCAGGACACCTCTCTCTCAAATACTCACCCTCACCTTGCCCTTTTTGCTTACTATGAAGACACATTTGCTGCCAGAAGCTGTTGGCAGAGGCTGGTAGGAAATCTGCTGAGTTCTTTCAGCGCAGTAGGTCCTATGGGAATGAGGGGAGCCCAGCACCATAAATCAAAGGAAAATGCAGAGCAGCTTCTCTTTGGAAAGATGCCCCACTGTCAGGGTAGGCCAGGTCCATACTGCTGGTGCACAGGCATCTGCTAGGACAGGAGCCATTGCCTGGTCTCTGGAGAAGGCTGGAGAAGCCTGCACATCCTTGCCAGGGGAAATGGTGCCCAACAGCACCTGCACTTGTAGTTTGAAGGCCATCAGTAACTACTGCAGGTACCAAGCACATCTTCACACCTCATTTAGTGAGGGAGGATGCAGGAACGATGGGGCATGATCTCAGGTTGTCCTGTCCCAGTGTGTACATGATGATCCAGGTTCAACCCAGTCCAGGTAGATCAACACCAGAGCCATCTCACCTCTTCCTTGGTATCCAACCCTACTCTCACTGCTACCCTGCATTTCAGAGGAGATCTTTGAAAGTAAAAAAATCATCTCTCCCTGAAGCAACATGAACTGTTTTCAATCCACCGACATTTTCCTGAGCCCTTGCTCAGGGCCACCAGGGAAATTCTTCCATCTCAGCATCACTAGGGCAGTCCCTTCCTGTTGAGACAGTCAGAAAGCTGCTGCCTGCAGTGTGTGTTCTTCCTTTTAATCTACTGGCTCTTTTTCCATGACTGTGTGCATCCTTCAGCCATGGATTTCAGGCCTGAGGAGGAAAAAGAGACTGTGTCCCATCTGGCTTCCCCTTTGTTTGCATGAATATAGACAATTGTGTGATTGCCCATCCAAGCCTGTTTTAAACTGGAGGGAGTGTGAGTGGTAGGTAATTATGTTATTTTCCCCCAGAGCTGGTATTCAGAGACAACAGAGCAGGCACAGCAGAGACCAACCATGGCTGTTCCCTGCAGGGCTGCACAGCAAGGTCTAGCTCTAGGTACCAGCCTTGGGAACAATGAGCTGGCAGTGTGCAAATAGGAGGGTTGAAAGGAAAGCCTCATCCTGAAACGTAACAATCCCCAACACTCATGCAATAACATTTATACATGATCTTTGTTTAAGCCAAGCAAGGAAAGAGTTTGAAGATCTTTGCTGTCATGAGGGCTGCTGATGGCAAATTGTTGTGTGAGAAGGTGAGAAATGTAGAAGAGATGAATTGGAGATGACAGATTTCTCCTCTTGTTATGTCTGAGAGAGGTGCAGAAAGAGTATGAAATTCAGCAGGGGTTTGTTTCCCAGAGTCAGCACAAGGTGTCTGGAAATAACTAGGGGTGTTCATGGGCCACCATGAGCATGCATAGCACCATCTCCTCTTTATTGCTCCTGGTACAGCCACATGGAGCTGGGATTTTGTGACTTGGGCTCTAAACTTGCCTCTGACAGCTCCAGCAATATTATCCTGTTCCTCAGAGATGTGAAGGACCTGCTCACATCTCATCCCTCTTCCTCTATGAATTCACATCTTGATGTTTTGGTGGCCTCATATCAAAATGAGCTGATAACTTGTACTGTCTTCTGCAAAATTACTTTAATTTAAAGCAGTTTAGCTACTTGGGAGCTGTTATGAGTCAGTATAAGCACACAGAAAATTAAGAGTTGCCTTTAAGAGACCTAGAAGCAGCAGGAATCCTCTACCTGAATCAGTGGCTCAGGAACAGCAAACAGCCTCAGGCACAGAACTTGGGTGCTGAAGGAATGTTTTAAAGAAAAGAACCATGAGAAGTCTGTCCTTTCTTTCCCAGTGAATTCAGGTGAGGAGACAGCTCTTGTCTGTGGAGGAACCACCTTTTGGTTGGTGCCCTTATCCATCAGGGCATTGGCAGGTTCATGCTCCTCAAAAGATAGAAACTCATTGATTTCTGGGAAAATGCAATTCCCAGTTAGATTATGATCAGGTTATGACAAGTCACTTCTGTCTTCTGAATGCTGTGTTGCCCTTTGTGCACTGAAGCTTGTTGTCTTCACAAAACAGCAACAAAAATGCAAACTTTTTTGTACTGAGAAATGGCCTTAACATGGTACTTTATAATTGGTCTCAGTTGCATTCTTTGGAAAAGGCACATCAAGCAATAGATATAACACTGTGAATTGTATCAGGGAAGTGCAGAATTTTAGCCTTGTTCTATACCTCAGCAGGCAGAGGGGTTGCTGTCCTTGCAAAGGTGTGAGACCTGTAAACGTGCACCTGTTTGAGGCCAGCAAGGTCTGAAGAAGTGCCTGGCCTTGTGAAATCTGGCCTGATGTAGGTGTGGGATGAGCAACAAGGAACTCAGCCCTTCAGGGTTCAAACCACAGCAGCAGAGAGGCAAGCTCTCACAGAGCTCTGCTAGCAGAAATGTAGATGTTAGGAGACTTCTGCATACCTTCAAGTGAGATGAGCACCTGAGCAGCATGGATGAATCATGTCCTAAATACTAGTCAGACCCTAAAACTGCAGCTGAGATTTTTTTCAGTGCTTTTTTACTGGTGGAATCTACAGCTTGGAGGAGGAGGCAGCAGCACTGTGGAAGCAAGGAAAGTAGAAGTAAGTCATGCTGGCACATAGGAAAGGACACAGGATATCACCTACATCAAGGGATTGATCCTTTTTCCCAATGCTTCTTTCCAGCACCTACATCAAAATTCCTTCAGGCTGGAGATGTCAGGCATAACCCAGCTGCAAGTCTTGCTTGTCCTAGATGGCATTTCCAGGCTTCTCACTGAGGATTTGAGGTCCCCACACATTTCATCTCTTCTGTCTGTTCTTGCAGGCAGGACAGGACAGGAACAGGCACTGAAAGAAGCCCAGGGGACTGAGCACTGCTTGATCCCTCTCCCGTCCATGTCCACCAAACTGCTTCAGTTTTGCCTCTCTTTAGGTCCTCAGACCTAACTCCTGCAGAAGGCCCATGAAACCAGACTGGTGACCATGCTCTGAGCTCACTCAGCATGACCAGGAGGCTCCTTTGCTTTCTGGCAGGCTGCTGTCACACCACAGACAGTGAGGGTCACTGTAAGGGTGGAGGAACCAGGCTGCTCCTGCAACTTTCCATGTTTATAAGGAGCACCTGGGAAGAATCACCATCTCCATGTACACTAACAGCTCCAGCCAGCACCAACCAAACTAGCACTTTGAGGCAATAAATTAGGACAAGGAGGCAGCAAGGAGCCATCTGAGACTGAGTGACAACTGGGTCCTTGATGTACTCAGAGGTAGAAGGACAGGTTGAGTCCTCGCTTGGGATGAAGGAAGCTGATGTCCAGGGCACCTTCTCAGCCACAAGAAGCCTCCTGGGCATCCATCTCTGAAACATGCTAAGCCAGCTTTTGCTGATTCCCCTGAGAGATATATCTGCTTGGATTTCCACTGACACATCTCTGGCCACTGCTTCCTGTCACAGGGCAATGTTGTTCCTTTACCATCAGCTGCTTCTGCTCGGGGCTACAAGATTTCTCCTTCATTCTCCTTGGCTGCTGCCTTTGTTGAGCCACCTGGCAGCACAGGACGTCTCTGCAGGAAGCTGGAGAAAGGCCAACCTCTTTATCAGATGCACCAGAATGGCAAGGGCCAGAAGACCCTGCAGCTCTGAACGTGCCAGGCTCCTACACTGACAACAAAGCTTGTCCCTGTGGCTGTAAAAGAAAAGAAACAAAAGTACCAGAGGACAAAAGCATGAGCAGGGTCATCCTAAAAGCAGACAGATCTGCAGAAGCAAGACTGACTGCTTGACTGGCCACCAGGACAGACACACAAGGCACTTGCAGACACATCTAGTGAAGTCACACCAAGAAAGGAGAGAGAGAGAAGGGGCCATTGGTAGGTGAGTTATCATTTATTCAAGCAGTGAGTGATATCACACAGTACAGACAAAGAAAAAGGCTTACAGTCCAAGAGAGACAGGACATGAGACAGTATCTGAGGGAGGATGGGAAGGAGAAGGTCCTTGGTGGAGCTGGGGTGATGTGGAGAGGAAAGCTGTTGGAGGGGGAGAGGTGGGAGAAAGCAAAGGATTGGAGAAGCAGCTGTGGGACAGACACAGAAAAGCTGACAGAGAGATGGAGGGAAAATTCTTCTGAAGGCAAGAAGGAATGGTGGTGTGGTGGGCAAATGGGGTCAGGATGGGGAGGTGAGGGCATTGCAGACTGCAAGGGAAGGAGCCAACAGGGAGAGATCTCTGATCAGCAATGAACCTTGGGGAGAGGCAGGAGAGCAGGGGCAAGGGGGGCAAAGACATTCACTGTCCTGCAGCTCCAAAGCACTATCTGTTTCATTAAATTCAGGGTACACTGAGGACTTGTGCTGATAAATCACAGGATCACAGAATTATTTGGGTGGGAAAGATCTTGAAGATCCTCCTTGTTGTTCCAACCCCCCTGCCATGGACAGGGACACCTTCCACTAGACCAGGTTTCTCCAGCTCCAGTACAACACTTGCCTTGAACACTCCAGGGATGGGGCAGCCACAGCTTCTCTGGGCAAATCTCTTGGGTCCAAACAAGGTGGCCACAGCTGAACTTGTCCTCAGTTGGGTACTAAATCCTGAGCCAGGCCAAGGAGCAGGTCAGCCCAATGGCCAGGGACTGGATTTCCCTGCCTTGACCATCTGGTACTGGAACCATCAAGTGCTTATACGTGTTGTTAACTGATGAGAACAGGCCCATCTGCCACCCATCATGTGGTGAGATTCCCCCCACCATGTGCCATGCAGGGTGCTCCTCACTCTTTGCTGTGACCCAGTTCTCCAGACCTCTTTCAGAGCTAGAGAGGACACACCGGTTTCTCCAGCCCTGTTTGGGGACTTGGGGTTGTTGCATGCCACAGGCTAGGCTGGGGCAGGCAGAGGACAACAAGGAAGGTTCAGAAATGCTTTCCCCTTCCCATCTCTCACATTGAAACACATTGAAAGCAGTCAGGGCTCTCACAAATCACTAAGATCTGCCACTACCATCCATCATTTTTCTGGTGGCTGGTCCTTGTCTTTGGCTTCCATGGAGCAGACTTCCTTCCCCTGAATGGCAAGCTGGCATTTTAGAAAGCATAAAGATGCCTTCGATCCACTAGTAGGATTTTGTTTTATTCTTGCCTCACATGTCCTCCACCATGACAGTCAGGATTAGGGAGTTGTTCCCAAGGCACCCTGCAACAGAAATTAAGAGTCTTTACAAGCAATTCAGAGTTCATGACAGACCACCAGTCCTGAAGTACTCAGAGCTGTATTACCCCTTATCACCCACCCCTGAGCTTAGAAGTAGACCCAGTGGCATTAGTGGAATTGCTCCCGACCCAGAAAGCTCAGGTGAATAAGGGAAAATGGAAGTGAGGTGCCAATTCCCCAACTGAATCAAACTTACCATGACACTGTTGGAACAAGGCAGAGCAGAAGCCCATGTCTGAACACCACAATATTTTCCAAATGTGGAAAAGGTACTGTTCTTGGAGCTGAGCACATCCATATCATCATGTTTATACTAGGGAATTTCTCCTTCCTCTGTGGCTCCTCTTCTTGATCCGATGTCACTGTTGGTTGTTATTCCTTGGATGTTGGGAGGTACAAGCTATGTCAGAAGCATCTTCTTCAAAAGTCTCTTTCTCTCCTGCACTGGCACATCTCTAAATAAACCCTAAATCAAAAGAATATGATGACACACGAGGCTGCATTTGTATAACAGCTGATATGTCAGCTGGTGAAACATCCTTTTACCAGTCAGGGATGTAAAAATGATTATGGAGCTTTTCAAAGGGAGCTCAGTTCTGTGCCCAAGTTGGAGTGGAAGGATGGAGAGTGTCAAGGAAAAACTTCTTTATCCACCCATGCACAAGGATCCTAGATGAGTGGACACCATGTAGTTAAAAGCAGCTCAGTAAAATTGGAAGGGAGGCAACTCCTCATGAGACTGCTCATGGCAGTCAAAGCAACACCTCTGCAAAGCTTCTGATCACTCTCAGATCACAGAATTATTTAGGTGGGAAAAGACCTCTAAAACACTCTGTTATTAAGTATTTGAGAGGGAGACTCGACTTTCAAAATTCAGTTTATTTTTCACTTCACCCAGGCACTAACAGTGACAAATAAATGTCCAGCCAGTGCCTCAACATCTCCACACTGAATGCTCTTGTAAGGCAAAGCACTTCATTTTCAGTGAAGCCCTCCAGTACAGCCCTTTGAAGGAGGAGGGCAGTGCCAGTCACTAGTGACTTGGTGAAGATTAAGGAGTCAGTCAGTACCAGTGGGTTCAGACAGTGATGGTTAAAGACCAGGGATGGCTCCTACTGTTCCCCTGAAATGCATCCTGCACCCCTTTCTGCATTTGGGCTTTGCAAGGCTGAGCTCAGAGATCAACAGGGCAGTGAAGGTGTTTTCCAGCATTCACTTTGGGCAGCTGCAGGGAGGAGATGGATTACCTATGAAGACTGCAGCATGGAAAAGACCCTGTGCCTTTGTGTCATGGGAGAAGCACTTTGTTGCCCATTGTGGATTGTCACAGATAAGCCCCAGTAATAACCAATCCTTTAGAAATGAGCATTTTCTCCACTACCAGCTGTACAGAGTGAAATGGTAAATCCTGCAACCTACATTCCAGCTGAAACACTCCAAAAATCCTATAGATAGGTGTGATTCATGAATGGATGGAACTGGTGGGGAAGGGAGAAGGGAAGGCAGGGTGATACAGAGGATGTCAGAAAGCAGCACTGTTACTAGCATGTGGTCACAAATGGAATAAATTCAGAAAGTGATTTGTAAACAAGGCAGGGAAGCAAAATAGCATCCTTAGCAACAGGAAGGTAGAAAAGGTTTGGTGGCCCATGGATGTCAACAGAGAGGAGGAGGTGGAGGAGAGGTTTCAAAATCGTAGAATCATGGAATAGTTTGGATTGGAAGGGACCTTAAAGACCACCTTAAAGACCTTAAAGGCCCATGGATGTCAACAGAGAGGAGGAGGTGGAGGAGAGGTTTCAAAATCGTAGAATCATGGAATAGTTTGGATTGGAAGGGACCTTAAAGACCATCTAGTTCCAAACCCCCATGCATGGGAAGAGACACCTTCCAGTAGACCAAGTTTTCCAGGTTTGGTTTAGGGAGAAAATAAAAGCTGTAGGCAGTTGAAAAAAGTGTGATTAACATTGGTAAATACACATCATCCACCCTCCCTCCAGCTCTCAATGGGATTTGGTCTCTGCTCCCTGAGCCAGGACAAGGTGGACATGAGCAAGGCACTGGACGGACTCTCCACTGAAGATATTTTTTATAGAAAATAAAAGAAAACTTGGCCATCCACATGACTTCACTGTCCATCTTTGCATTTGCAAACACTTCCAGCTCATGCCAGACTGGTCTGAGATTAGCAGGCACCTAAAGGGAGTCAGATTGTGCCAGCCCAGCTGTCCCCACAGCAGGCATGGAAGTGGCAACTCTAAGCAACACAACCTCATTTTGGTTGGACAGACATTTCTTTCACTTAACTGTGCTTCTGATTGAGAAAACAAGATCAAGGAGGAGGTATTTGTCTTCAGCATTTATTTATCATTGGAAAAAGAACCCTTTGAGCAAGCAAAGATCACAAGCACATCACAATCAATTGGCGGTACATTAATGTGTGTGTGTGTGTGTGTGTGTGTGTGTGTGTGTGTGAGACTCTCATCAGAATATCAACAAGGAAAAAGCACCACAAGGAGGTGTGCTTAACATGTTTACAAGAGACAATTTGTGATACGCAACCAAACCCAGGCCACAAAATATTAATTAGACACTTCCTATCTGCCCCCCAAGAGGCAAGAGTTTGTGGAATGCATGGGCACCAGGTTTTGGCACCGGCTGTGCTGCAAATGAAGAAGCAAGTGATCAGTGTGCAAAGCAGTCAGAAAACAGGAGCTCAGTCAGCAATTAGCACCATTTTGCAGAAAGGAGTAACAATACAATACAGTGAAAATGTGAAAGCAAGCAATAGCACAGGAACTCTCACAGGGTAAAAAGCAAAACATTTCTTTTTTTCCTTTTTACAAGAAAAGTAAAACATATTACAAATCAGCAGTGGAACAGAATCAGCATTGTGGTAGCTGGAAACACAGAAGAGCAGAGCACTGTTTCCCGGTGGGATTGACAAGTTCAGAGCCCAAAGTGAATTTGAAATGGCAGAGATTTGGTCTCCTTTCTGATAAACCTGAGTGGGTTGGATGGGCATAGAGTCTGTGGAAGGTACAGCAATGCAGGATTTCACCCTGAGGCTTGCCTCTGCTGTAGTTTCTGGTATGGTATTCAGTGCAGTGCCAGCCCATGTGCTTGGATGTGTGTGTGCTTGGATGCGTGCTGCAGATGTGGTGCATATGGAACAAAAGCCAGGATTTCTATTCCTGTTTTGTTAATGTGAGAGGAAGGTATCCAGGCCTTACCAGTCTCCCAGGCTCTTTCTGCAAAGAAAACCTTTCAAGGACCATTCATCCCACCCAAAGAGAGGTGTCAAAAGCAGGCAGCTCAATGGTCCTTGGAAAGTTCCTTCACTATAGAGGGAATTAAAACCACTGGCTAGCACTTCATATCTAGCTTTGTAGTGAGCTCATGGAATAGCTTGGGTTGGAAGGGACCTTCTAGTTCCAAGCCCTCTGCCACCAAAAGACCTCATGTGTTATGGAAACAGAAAGCTACATTTTGACCACTCACTGTGTATGTTTCAAACACTGTGATAGATGCTCTTCATTAAGAAGAAACCATCCCGAGTTGGATAATCAGCAGTTCATCCAGAGCCATGGAGATGCTTGGATTAGGTAGTCTGAGCATCTTAGTGATGTTCCTTGGTAAAGTTTAGTTCACCTTGAAGTCAAGGACTAAATTCTCATTGAATTCCAGGTGAAAACGGTGGCAAGTGTGGTGGATCTTTAAATGTGAAACTCAGGGCTGAAAAATAATAGGAAGAACTGTTTTTCATGGTCTGTCCTTGTGTAAGATTGGTGTGTTGAGCCATTTGAACTGTCTAGTGCCTTCCTGATGTGTTCTGCCTGCTGTGACATATCATCTTCACAGCTTATGCTACATCCTGTAGGAAAGGACAGTGTGAAGATACATGAAGCATCTTAAAAGCCAAGGAATCACACCAAGTCTTGGGAGCTGCTCTTCTCTGGCCAGTTGTCCCTTATGTGACAGGTTGGAAGAGCTGTGAGCAGCATGGCAGCATGCCTCCCTGTGAGCTCAACACAAGCCTTGTGCCAAGCTGCTCTGGACACGGAGCTGAGCAGTGCTGCAGGGGCTTCTGAGCACTCAGAAAAGCAATGATCAATATGGACAGGTCAGCATCTCTATGAGGCATGCACATAAAAAAACAAAACAAAACAAACAAAAAAAAAAGGCAAAAAAAAAAAGCACTACATTCACAAAGATTTCCACAGTTTTACTTCCTGGAGGATTTTCCCTGGTTTCCTCCTAAACAGCAGAGGTTTTAAATATATATATATATTTCTATATATGAATATATATTTTCCACATACACAACCTGACTAGCTCATAGCACACAGTTCTAACACAGCTAAGCTGGGGATTACACCACTGAATTCAGAACACTACATTTACTGATACTCAAAGGTTTAGGCTGTTAGCGCAAGGCAAACAGGACACATCACATGATACACTGAACTTGGCATTTATTCATTACTAAGGCCAGCAAATGTCACTATCTGTATATCACAGAGCTTTCCTCCTCATTGGAAAATTTCACTCAACCTTGTAGTCCACCACTCATTTATGTTTCCAAAAGACTAATTCTAATGGGATGAAATCCCAAAAAAGGGACTCCTCACCCTCCCAACCCATCCATTTTTTCTGCTAGATAGCTTCACATCTCTAAAATACCCCTAGCAATAAGACTTTCCTTATTCCACCACCTCTACAGCAACACACCACCTCCCCACTCTACCTCCCATCTCTGTCTTCATGCTTCCCAATTGTCCACTGGAAATTTCAAGCTGGACTTCACATTAGGAGAGAAAATTTGGAGCTGCAAAAATAAGGAACAAGAACCCTGCATCTTAACTTGCAGCCACTCTGCTCTGGGAGAGTCCAACAGCTCAGTTTGGTGGGACAAAAATTAATCCCTATGCATTTACGACCCAATCCAGAAGTTAGGCACATAAATTTGGATTGGGACCACAACTCTCCCACTGATCCAGTGACCCAGATTCTCTGGCATGCAATGCCATCTGTTGGGCCAATTCATACTTGCTGACAAATGGTCCTGCTGTGTTTAGGGCTTCCAAACTGGTCCTGGGGATTTCTTAGTGTAAGAGCATGGTAAATATGACTGAAACCCTGAGATCTTGTCTGGAGGGAGTCTAGGGATCCCAGAAACTTTTTTATGGCCCTCTTGAGTTGCCCATTAGCCAACATGAACATAAACAGCTGGAAGAATAGACACAATGGGGGCTGACAGCTCTAGCCAATCTTGGTGACACATTTCTTTCTACTCCTTGGAAGGTCATGCCTGCAAACTAAACCACTTTTTGAAACCTAGCTCTGCCTATTGGCATCCCAGAAGTGAAGAAAGCAGATCAAGATTCAAAGCAAAACAGGAATAATTAATAAGATCCATAACTTAGGGGAAACAATAGGGAAGAACAACCTGCTGATAACCTAGTCTAACCTGCCATGTCACTGGAAAGTCTTCACTGCTCACTGCACCTTCCCTCACCAATTTTTATTTTTTTTAATCAAGGACTTCAAGTGGTATTGATGAGTGAAGTTGCCTTGATGCAGCTAGATGTACTCCCAACTACCCTTAGGGAGGATTTGGCCCTTTACTTCCATGGGATCTCCTTTGCTGTTGCTTCTTGGAGCAGAATTCCCATGAGTGTCAAAAGGGGAAATCATTCTTGGCCACATCATTGATTTTGGTGTATTTACAGCATGTCCATGGCACCATGAATTAATCTGATCCTCTCTGCCTCCAAACCCCTTTACCTGTTGACACCAGTGGGAGATGACACAATGGCCAACCCAAAAGGGCCTCATGGGATGAGAGCACAGCCCCTCCTTGGCTCAATGGGCACTTCCATGCTGTCAAAGCACTGAAGAACCAAGCCCAAGGAAAGGGGAAAGCTGTTGGATGTAATCACTGTTGATCCATCACCTTCATCTCTTAGGACCCTGCTTATACATTCTCACATCCCTCACTCTGTGCAGAGCCGTGCAGGCAAAGCAGAACAACCTGACCTCAGAAACAAGGATTTCCTAATCCTCCTTGGAAATAAAACAGAAAAGCTTCTAATACAATCAGAACAAAAAGCAGATTAGAAGCCTCTAATTAATTTTGTGGCCTTTATTTAATCAAAGGGAAAAAAATAAAAAAGGAAGGAAGAAAGAAAGAAAAGGAAAAAAATTGAGAAAGAAAGTGCAGTGACATTTACTCTTTTGCCTCAGCCAGTTTATTGTTCATCTCTTTACTTTTCTCCTTGTCTTCTGGCTTTGCAGTGTTGGAGGTCTCGGCGCTCTTTTTCTTGGCAGCCCGGCCAGATGCAATCTGCTTGTCTTTGGCCTTTTTCAAGGGTTTATGGCTTGTTGTGGTCTTTTTTGGTTTGGAAGGCTTTGTGCTAGGCTTTTCCACCTGCATGGAGAGCGACAGGCAAAACAACGACATAGAGATGGAGAAAGAGAGAGAGAGAGAGAAAGAGAGAAGGAGAGACACAAGGACAAGTGGAAAATAGGATTCAGATCTGAAACAGCACAAATGTTACTTATCTGCTCATCTCTGCCCTGCCACAAAGGCAGGGGACCAGCTGAGCTTATGCTGAGTGGCAAATGGCCAGCTCCTTTCAGGATGCCCTGAAGTCAGTGCCCCTGGAGCCAGCAGAGCCCATTGTATCCAGATCAGGATAGAGCAGGGTGAATAGGAGAGGGAATATTATCAGTAATTTTTTATCAATTTCTGCATCTTTCTCTGACTTCAGGAGGGGTTTTGCAAACCCACAGAGGATTGTCTCTCTGGAAGCAGAGAAATGATGCTCAGGGCAAAGAGGCTGCTATAAGTCTCCATCTTTCTTGCAGGAGAGGACTCCTCTGTTTGTTCCTCCCAAAACAGAGGAAAATTACCTTGGGATACCTGAGGTGCAGAACGCTAATTGGCACATGAGAAAATTCCACAACATCTTGTTTCTACACCCCCAAAATAGGAAGGACAATTACAAAAATTAAGGGAGAACAGAAGCCTTCATCTCCTACATGCTCACCCTACAATCCCTCTCAGTCCTCACAGATCTAAGCACTCATCAACTTAGGGAACAACTTATGGTCCTCTGTTTAAAACTTCACAGACTGACTCCTTTAATATGCAGATCCTCAGCTGGTTCTAGAAAACAAGGTTGGAAAACATTCCAGCTCAGGCCCTTCTTAACACATGTTCTCAATCTGATCCAAGCCAGAAGTGCATACTGTCAAAATCTGTGTAATGCTCCGAATTAACGACAGATGTCTGGCTCCCAGCATAAAATGCAATGTGGGGCTCCTAAAGTTTTGGAGGGAGGAAGAAAAAGCTGCCTGGATAATCACATAGGAAATGACAACAGAAAAACCCTTTTCATCTCAGCCCTACCCTCACTCGATGTAGGGCACTGTTGTCTCCAAAGTGCCTCAAGCTGTCCCAGGGCCCATAGAAGTGTAGAACATTTTCGGTTGGAAGAGTCCTTAAAGAGCATCTCATTCCCTACCCCCTGCATAGGCTGGGACATCTTCTACTACACTTGGTTGCTCCAAGCCCCTTCAAACCTGGCACTGGACACTTCCAGGCATGGGGCAGCCACGGGGCCTTACCACCCTCACAGCCAAGAATTTCTTTCTGATATCCCTTCTAGCCCTGCCCTCTGGCAGTGTGAAGCCACTCTCCATTGCTCTGTCCCTCCAGGCCCTCATCCAAAGTCCCTCTCCAGCTCTCCTGGAGTCCTGTTAAGCACTGACAGGGGCTCTGAAGTCCCACCAGAGCCTTCTCTTCTGCAGGCTAAACATCCTCAGCTCTCCCAGCCTGTCTCCGTAACAGAGGTGCTCCATTCTTGGAGCATCTCCATGGCCTCTTCTGGACTCAGTCCAACAGATCCATGTCCTTCCCATGCTGAGGACCCCAGAGTTGGAGGCAGCAGTGCAGGTGGGGGTCTCACAGAGCAGAGGGGCAGAATGGAACAGTGGGGCAGAATCCTCTCCCTGACCTCCCTGTCCATGCTGTGGGATCAGCCCAGGACCCTGTTGGCTTTCTGGGCTGGCAGCACACATGGCTGGGACGTGTTCAGCTTTTTATTCACCACCATCTCCAAGGTGGATCCCAAGGTGGACCTGCTGGCTGGAATGAGGATACCACATAAGGGGAGTGACAGCAAGCAGTGTCCAGCCCAGCCTGGGCTGTTTCTCACCTTTGGAGGTTCTTTGTAGGGTTCACAGTAGAGAGTGCGTATCCTTCTGCGTTCCAGGTATTTGTTATCAGCTGGAGAAGGCTTACTGGTTTCCCCCTTGAACTGAGCACTGTAACTGGTTTCATGGGTCATTTTCTCCTCTGGTGGCTTGTACTGGGGCTTTGCTTTTATCGCTTTCACGGGCTTGACATCTATCCAGGGTCTGAACTCATTTCTACAGATCAAAAAGGAAAAGGGTTCAGGAATTAAAACAACAGGAGAGCAATGATAACACGGGAATGGAGTCCTGCATTGATCAACCAAGTCTATTAAAATCAGTTAGTCCTGGACACCCCTTAGCCATGCCTGTAAGTAGAGATTGGTATGATTCCACATACATTGAACCTATTAGACAGAAAAGTTTTGTTAATTCCATACTAACAGATAAATAATTGGGACTAACAGATAATTAATTAACACAATACCAAGTAAGATGTAAACTCAAGCAGAGCAGGGAATGCAATTTATCAGCTATATGTTGAGCTGTGGCTTTCCTTTATTAACTGATAGTGAATTCCTGAATTGCAGGGAAAAAATAACACTGTCTTTCGTTTCTTTTGGACAGAGATGAAACTTCTGGTAGAAAAAAGCCCCAAACACAATTAAAAGTGTGGATCAGTGTGTTCTGGACACATTCTGCTTCCCATCCACAGCCTCCTTCTCTTCCATCTTGTAGTTCTTCCCAATACAACACCAACAGCCTTCCAGGCTTGAAGTGAAACATTTCAATTTCTCTCTAAAACTCAGCATTCACCTGAGAATGGGGAAAGAGAAACCCTAAAGCGATTGCTAACTTGGGGGATTGTGCTCAGACATAGACCAAGACAGTGTTTAGATCCTTAAAACTCCAGTGCAAGCCAGGATCTATCCCACCAGTGCTGATCCAAGCCCTCTGCAAAGGGGTAAACTTTCCTTGAAAATCACAGAGCTGCAGAATGGTTTGAATTGGCCAGGACCTTAAAGTTCATCTCATTCCAACCCCTTTCCATGGGCAGAGACACGTTCCACTAGACCAGGCTGCTCCAAGCTCTTGTCTTAATTTCAGGACTTCCAAGGAATTAACCCTCTAAGTTACAGATCCTGCCCCTCCTGCCTGTTTCACTTAACCACTTCTGGGTTGTACTACTCATTTTCAGCCTGTACTACTAGGTATGCTGGTTTAAAAGACAGGTGTGAAAAATGCGTATTATATGATTGGCTTTTCACGAATATTAAAATGAATATTATATGTGTTATCTTAGAAAGTTATGCTGTATTCATTTTTTAAAGTAGTGTGTTAAATACAGTTTTAGGTTATAACATAATGTTAAAAGAGAAACTATATATATGTGAGATATTTTTTTAAGAAAGGAATGAGGTACTCACACCAGATAGCAGCCACAGGACACCTAAATCTTTCAGAGAAAAAGAATTTATTGCTCCATTATCAGAAGAAACGAACTTCTTCCCACCTCCCACTCAGCCCTGGACACCATCAGGATTAAGAGGAAGAAGCTGACACTGACCAGACAGAATCCTGTGTTTGAATGGAATTTATGCATCATGTATGAGGTGTATGAATATGAGACAGACTATTGTTTTTAAGGGTTAATCCTCTGTTAATGTGTGTCCTTTTTCGGGCTTATTTTGCCAAGAAAAAGGTACTCGGACTGTTCATAACTCTTTGTTCCTATTGTCTCATATTGTCCTAATCTCAGTTGTCCAAATTATTATTACTCTAATTATATTGCCATTTTAATAACGATTTTATTACTATTAAACTTTTAAAATTTTAAAAAACAAGTGATTGGCATTTTTCACACAGGTGTCTACCAAGGAAGGCAGGAACCTTCCTGGAATGGAAAATATGATCCCCTCCTTACTATTGTAACTCCAAAATTATAGGGCTCTCAGGCAAAAACAAGGGAAAAGGAATAACAGTTCTTTACTAAAATAGATATATGTAAATATAAATATAAATATAAATATAAATACAAATATAAATATAAATACAAATATAAATATAAATATAAATATATAAATATATAAATATATATAAATATAAATATAAATATAAATATAAATATAAATATAAATATAAATACAAATATAAATATAAATATAAATATAAATATAAATATAAATATAAATATAACACGAGGCAGACGAACATCAGTGACAACATAGTTGTCAACAACAGCAAAAACAACAAAACAGAAAAAATTTCCCAAAATCAGCCTTTTCCAGCCCATCAAAATCAGCTTTTTCCATCATGCACCTTTGATGCAGTTATGATCCCAGCCGCCAGGGGTGCTGCTGGCTCCTGCTGGGGCAGAGAGGCTGCAGTGAGTCCCCCACGGCTGCGGGGGGCGCTGTTGGCTCAGGGTGAGGCAAGGGGAGGCCCAAGCCAGCGCTGAGCCGCCCCAGGGAGGAGAGAGAAGGTGGAGCACGAGGGGTGGTTCTGTGTTCCCCTGGCTCTCACATGTCCCAGAGGATCCAGTAAACAGCCATGAGGTGCTCTCTCCTGAGAGAGAGGAGATGGGAGCCCAGTTTTCCCCTGAGACACCCAGGTAGATGGTGTTATGAGTAGAAAAGTTGTCCATTTTTTTTAAAGGTTGCAGAGTTAACACGTTAAACCAATTGCTGCTAAGTTGGATTTTTAACTACTTGTTGTTAATAATTTCATGTTGTAGTCACCTGTTGTTAATACTTTTTCTTTAATTACCTGTTGTTGATGGTTAGAAATCCCTCTTTGTCGAGTATCACCTTGCTGCTTCCTGGAAAATGGCACCCGGGACTGTGAGGAGGAGGTGACACTGGGGCTGGTATGCAAATGAGGAAACACCTCACCAAATCCATCAGGAAAAACCCCTAAAACAACGAGCCACCATGGAATTAAGAGATCTAAGTGATGTCTAGAGGTGAGGAATGGAATTCAGTGTCTGCTAAGAGCCTGGATTCTGAGGACCTTGAATGTCAAACTGAAGAACCAGGAATCTCCTGGTGCTCTCATGAGGATGGAAGCCCCCACTCCGCCTGCAGACCAGCAGACACAGCTGCCCTCTTCCTTCTCCTCCAAGTTACTCCTGGGAGAAGTGGCGGCGTGGGCGCAACCCATCGGTTCTCCCCACCCGAGCTCATTTTTAATAAAGGCATTAAAAAAGAGAAAGATCTCCTGCCCCATTTATTTCAGATGGCGAGGAGCTTTCTCCCAGCAATGGCGGGTACTGAAAAGTCCCAGTCCAATATTCGCTCCTGAGGGCAGTGGCCCACCAAAGGCAAGGAGAAACAGGAAGGAAGGCTCATCGGTAGCAGGGAGTCCCCCTGGGCAGGATGAGAGGAATAGCGGATTTGTCTTTACAAACAAGCTGTGGGTCTGCTGGTGGATAAACCTAGCACTGGGAGATAAAAGAAACCATGGGAAGGATTCCACTGATTGATGAATGGGGAAAAAAAGAGTAAAATTTGCTTTTACAAATAATCTTTAGGTTTGCTGATAAATGAAATTAGACATTGTGAGATGAAAGAAACAATGGGGAAGAAAAACCTAAATTCCGTAAGAATTAAAAATTTAAAGGGAGGGTTATACATTAGAAGGAAATCTTCGAGATCAGGCGTTCCGGGAAGTCTGTACCTCTCAAGTACCTCAGCCAATGGGGAAAGAGAGAAGGGAAATTAGGATAAAAAGGGAGGCTGCAGTCCTCCAAAAATTCGAGAGATCCCAGGGCAATGCCCATGGCCTCTCCCTTTATTCGAATAAAGCCAGAAAGAACTCCTCTGTCTCCTTTTTGGACATAAACCTCTGTTGTTTTGTGTATTGATTTTCTTAACGAGGAGAAGTCCAGCACCAAACCCACAACCGGCAAACACGCACCACCTCCAGCTAAAGAAATTCCCAACCACCACACTGCTTCTCCTCCTCCCCCAGAGCCATTCCAGTGATATGCCAAGGCCCTGGCTGCATCTTTTGTCTTTTAAATCAAGGACCATTCACCATCTCTATGACAACAAATGGAGGAAAATTCCCTGAAGAAAAAAAAAAAACCTAACCCCCAACGCTCTGGAAATTAACTCTCTATAAGGGGGCTGCCAGTCAATCCCTTCCCGTAATACTTTTTGAACACCTTAATCAGCTTCAACCAAACTTGTCGAACGGGAATGAAGATAATTGCGTTTACTTCTATGAAAATAAGCGGCTGTATTGAGTTCAGAGGATCAGGAAAGCTTAAGAATGGACATGAGCATGTCATCAGAGGATGCTCAGGCCGGGATGCTAGGGCTGCGAAAGGTCATCTGAGGAAAGGTCCTGGCTGAGGACAGAAAACCCAGCCCGACCACCTTGCCTTGCGTGCCCTGTCTTCTCTTGCTGCAAGGAAGGCAAAGTCCTTCCAGAGTCCCAGTGCCTTGACCCAGAGAATACCAGTCGGAGCTCTCCTTGTCAGAGAGCAGAGCAGGGGGGTGGGGGGAAGACTGACACCACCTTTCCCTTTGTCCTTCGAATCACACGCTTGACTGCAGAGCACCATCTTTGTGGATGTGTGTGTGTGTGTGTGTGTGTGTGTGTATGTTTGTGTCTGTCTGTCTGTCTGTCTGAGTGTGCCTGTGTGTGTGTGTCGCCGGCACTTTCGGGTATCTTTTCGTTCTGGGGTCAGTCCATGAGATTTAGAAATTTTTAATTTGTGAAAAAGGCATATTTTATGATTGGCTTTTTGCAATATATATTTTTAATATTTGCAAATATTAAAATGAATATTATATGTGTTATGTTAGAAAGTTATGCTGTATGAACTTTTTAAAGTAGTGTGTTAAATATAGTTTTAGGTTATAACATAATGTTAAAAGAGAAACTATATATGTGAGATTTTTTTTAAAGAAAGGAATGAGGGACTCACACCAGACAGCAGCCACGGGACATCTAAATCTTTCAGAGAAAAAGAATTTATTGTTCCATTATCAGAAGAAGCTGACTTCTTCCTGCCTTGCTCAGCATCCAAGACGCTGTCAGGATTCAGAGGAAGAAGTTGACCCTGACCAGACAGAATCCTTTGTTTGAACGGAATTTATGCATCATGTATGAGGTGTATGAATATGCAACAGGCTGTTGCTTTTAAGGGTTAATCCTCTGTCCTTTTTCGGGCTTATTTTGCTCAGAAAGAGGTACTCGGACTGTCCATAACTCTTTGTCTCTATTGTCTCGTATTGTCCTAAATCTTACTTGTCCAAATGTTTATTACTCTAATTATATTACTATTTTTATAACCATTTTATTATTATTAAACTTTGAAAATTTTAAAAACAAGTGATTGGCGTTTTTCACAAATCTATTTGTTATTTTTGCCTGTTGCTGCTTGTTAGTAAACTGTTATTTTTTCAGTTATATACTCATCTTTGTTTCTTACTGGATTGTTAGAACCTATAAAGGGAGACAACTCATTCCAGAGCATTCTCCTTTAAATTGTCTCAAATCGAGCCAGAATGACAAAGTTCATCCTAAATTTCTCAGAAGAGGTTTCTTCACAGGATCCACTTTTGTTCCAAAGTAGACTATATATTTTCAATATGTGGAAATAAATAAAATGGTGGACTAATTCTCTCTGCCCATATCTAGCTGTCTCTCAGATTTCTTTCCTAGTGTTATAGATGAGTAATGCAATGGCTGGCACTCACAATTAAGAGATTAATATTATGTGTATGCTAAGAGAAGTTTTATTGATGTATAGTTATGTTATTGTGATGTGTTCTCCCCATACTCCTCTTTCCCCTCCCATTTTATTGTTCTCACAGGATGGCCTTGGTAGTCAGGGCATTTGGGGGGAGGGCAGGCTTGTTGCTGGGGGGCACAGCATGGCAACACCTGACCTTCAATCAAATTGCAAGAAAGGAGTCTCCACCAATGGACAGAGAAGGAGAGTGACTGACGGACTTTGGGAGGGGCTGGGGTTACCTGATGCAACACCGGGAGTATAAAAGGTGGAGCAGCCATTTTGTGGATGAGCACATGGCAGTTTAGTTCCATGCTCCTAGCACTGTAATTTTCTCTTATTCAGTGTTTTGCTGTATTTTTGTTAAGGTTTAATATAAACCTTTGAAATTTTAAAAGTGAGTGTCATTTCTCACACTAGCGACTTCAAAACCCATTAGCTATTTTCTGTTGTATTTGTGGCAGAAGTAGAAATCTCAAAGGTCAAAATCACAATAGCTTTCCTCAAGATCAGTGAATGGGCACATGGGGAGTATCCAAATGGTGTTCTGCAGCTGAGGGAAAGAGGTAGGGGTAAAGTTCATGTTTCTCACTCATTCTCAGGACAGCTGAACAACCAGTCCCCATGGATCACCAGGTCAACCAGCAAGACCAAGCACAGGTTGCGTCTACAGAACCAGAGACAAAGGACAAAGGCTGTTGTACTGTGGTTGTAGGGAGATGATTTTAAAGGTGAAACACAAACCAGGATTTATTCATTCTTCTGTTCATAGAATGCTGGTTTGGTTTATATAGAAGTGAGCTCTGAAACAGCATGACTGTATTTGTTACCACATTGCCTAGCAACTTCATTAACAGATATATTATGCAAACATAAACATGCAGGAAGTGACAGGCTTTTCCCCCAAACCCCTGTGATCTCTGCAGAAAAGGCACATAAAAGCCTTTTATTCCCTGTGGGCTGTCAGGGAATGTATTTCTGCAACAGAGCTGGGCTCTTAATGCAACAATCAGTTTCATTGGACTGTGAAAAATGAGACTGCTTGTCTCCATCCTTGCTTTGCTGGTCTGAAAGCAGATGTAACAATTCTGTGAGTACTCAGGTCCACTGTTCTTGGTGATTGGACTTCACCCTTCACTACTTTATGTCTTCCAAGATGAGCCTTTGCAGGCAGATTGTGACCATGTTCACAGGGGTCTGAGGATGAGCGAAGAGACGAGGATCTGACTCCATGTTTCAGAAGGCTTGATTTATTATTTTATGATTATATATTACATTAAAACTATACTAAAAGAATAGAAGAAAGGATTTCATCAGAAGGCTAGCTAAGAATAGAAAAAGAAGGAATGATAACAAAAGCTTGTGGCTTGGACTCTCTGTCCGAGCCAGCTCACTGTGATTGGCCATTAATTAGAAACAACCAACATGGGCCAATCAAAGATGCACCCGTTCCATTCCACAGCAGCAGATAATCAGCATTTTGCTCCTGAGGCCTCTCAGCTTCTCAGGAGGAAAAATCCTAAGGAAAGGATTTTTCATAAAAGATGTCTGTGACAGGCAGATAATAAAACAGCCATTCTTGGGTGTGTGCACATTGATGCACTGTGTCTACCAGCTCTGGAATAGCTCAGCCACAACCTCTGGAAATCAAGGATAGAAGGCTACTATCTAGAAATACCACACTTTGTTGACAAAGGAATTCTAAATACCAGTGTGTCCCATGTATTCAGTGCACATCTAGAAATAACAGGTTGCTCACAGAAGCTGTGACTGCCCCATCCCTGGAAGAATTTGAGACCAGGTTAGATGGGGCTTGGAGCAACCTGGCCTAGTGGAAGTTGTCCCTGCCCATGGCAGAGGGCTTGGAATAAGATGACCTTTAAAGGTCCTTTACAACCCTAACAATGCTGTCATTCTGTGTTCATATTCTAAATCTAAATCCACATCTAAATCCTTTTGAGGCAAATTTTTTAACATCACCAGCTATTACACTACAACTGGTCCCTTCAAGTATGTGAGAGAGCAGGGGCCACATTCATATGGAGCTCTACCACATCTGGGATGGACCAGCCATTGTACCACATCCACAGAATCAGACTGGTTTGATTTGAAAGGCACTTTTAAGTTCATGTCATTCCAACTGCCCTGCCATGGGTAGGGACAGTTCTGACTAGACCAGACTGCTACCAACACCCTGACCAACAGTGTCAGGCTGTATTCTGTCAGTAGGTTTTTTTTTGTTTGTATTATTACATTTGTATTTTTAGCTTTCCTAGTAAAGAACTGTTATTCCTATTCCACTATCTTTGCCTGAGAGCCTTTTAATTTCAAAATTATAATAATTCAGAGGGAGGAGGTTTCCATTTCATTTTCCATTTCAGGGGAGGCTCCTACCTTCCTTAAGCAGACACCTGTCTTTTCAAACCAAGACACTAGAATAGGCACACTCTGCTGGTTGCATCAGTGCCCAGAAACTCAGCATAGTTAATGAGAACTAATTCCTAAGTCTCTCCATCTCTACCACAGATGATTGAGGGAAAACAATCTGCTGGGAAGTGCCCTTGGAATATGCCAGTTCCTGAATCTAACCAGACAATTGCTTGGAAAAACATTAGTTACAACAGGCCAGAATTGCAGCCAAGAGTGTGCTAGCAACTTTGCAAACTGGATCACCATGTTTGAGTGTCAGGCACAGGGAATTTCCTAATGCAAAGTACGAAAGAGGAGGCAGGTGCCCTGCTTGGGGTCTGCATCTCTATTGCTTGTAGGGGTGAAGGGGATGTCTCTGGAAGGTAACCTAAATTCCCCTTCCAAGTCTGATGACTCTCAGAACTCTGTCTGATACTGTTCAATGTCACCATGACCTCACGTTGTCCAAACAGTGCATGGCACAGCTACACTCTCTTAAGGCAGTTGTACTGTACTTCCTGTGCAATGCCCTAGTGCTGGAAGTCTTCAAGGTCAGGTTGGACAGGACTTGGAGCAACCTGGTCTAATGGAAGGTGTCCCTGCCCATGGCAGGGGGTTGGAACTGGATGGTCTTTAAGGTCCTTTCAAACCCAAACCATTCTGTGATTCTGTCATCTGGAACTGGCCTGATTCTCCAGGATCTTTATGTCACTCAGAGATGTTGTGTTATACATTTAAATACTTCTTATATTCAGTGAAGAAATTGGAGGAAAATTAGTAGCTTTAAGAGTTAATTAAAAAAAAATATTCTGGGTATAGTAAAAAATATCTGTATTCTAAGGTACCATTGTTTGCTCCTGTAGCACTAAAACTTACGCTGGTTTGGAGAATGATCCTGTCATTCTGAGACTTCCCTCATTATTATTCAACATTACAAGGCAAATTTGTGGGGAAGGTACCCAAAAAGTTACAAATTCCTTCTGCAATCTGAAATGAGCCCTGAAAATGTTACTTTCCCCTTATTTTCAGAACAGCAGCTCATAGTGGTGTCTGGACCATTGAAGAATTTTGCACACCAAATTAGCTCTCAAAGTATTCAAGGGACATGCTAGAACCCATCCTGACAGAGGTCAGTCTCACAGCTCACCTGAACCTTTGCTCAAGTAGCAAGTATGAACCATGGACCAGCTCCAGTCTGGATGTAACCAACAGGCACAGCTTAGTCCAGCTCTCAAATTCTTTATCAAAGGGATTTTCAATGCTCTTAATTTTGCTGAGGAAGATTTTAAGAACTGCTCTTTTTGCGTGAAATGGGAGGTTGAACTGAAATAGCGGCCAATTAATTTTCCTAATTTTCTGCCTTGCTCTGGTCTCACCCTTACAAAGAATAATTAGAATTGACAGGGAACCCAGTGCTGACCTGAAATAAAATTCAGTGAAAAAGAGTATATCAGGTGTCAGGTGACCTTTTGCAAGCCACGTTCAACAGAAGAATTTCCCAGTGAGGTTAAAGAGAGTTTATGTATCTACAGAGCTGATGAGAACATAAGGCTGTACAGGACAGGGCAGATGCCTCACCAATGCATAGGCAGTAGATCTTATCAGATGACAGTAGCCTGGGGAGGTGGTGGCCTGATCCATATCCATTAAAGCCTAGCCTGCTCTCCACATGTACCAGTGAACACCACACTGCTCTTGCATGAGGCTTTGTCCACTCTGGTTATTTTAATTGCATTTTCCCTTTGACTGAGGATTGCTGAAGTTGGTGGCAAGATGAAGGTGACCTGAACACCCTTCTTCAGCCAAGCCAGGGCACACTGGGGTTAAAATGAGCTCCCAGTTGTCTCTGGAGATGCTTGTCAAGTCCTGCATAGGCACAGATTGCCTTTATCTACTGAGGTCAAAGGAAAGACAGAAGGGGGAAGGAAGGACAGAACAGGGCAAGGTTTAACCACTTCAAGCTTCCACCTTCTTTGAAGGACTTTCTAAAGAGAGGCTACATTTGCTCAGCAACAGCACAGGGTGTTCAATGTATTCTGCTGACAGCAGCTCTGCTGGCACTGAGCCAGGCCAATTCCCTCTTCTTGATGTACACGTACAAAATAATGAATAATGCAGAAAAAGGAGATGGGGGACTTCATGCTGGAGTCCTGCACAAGAGGGACATTTCTAGCTTCATCTGGAGAAGTACATCTTGGTGAAAAAAGAAAAATATTCAGATTTTTCACTGAAAAAAAAAGAAAACTTTATAAAATGTTAGGCCTGAAACATTTAATTAATTCTAAAATTAAACTTTAATTTTCTTTTTCAGTTTCTTTAATTCTTTCCCATCCTATTTTTTCCCCTTATTCTACTCAGGACAACGTCAAAAACTATGAATCCTCTTACGAAGCAAAGTGCTTCACAAGGAACATCAGATCTTCATTTCAGAACATCAGATTTCTCTTTAATGTTTCTCTAAACAAAACAGCAACAACAACAACAAAAAAGACACATTTGAGCCAAACTAAGCAGAAAATATGTCCAGGATTTTCAAATTATTTTTCCTTTCTGGAATGCAGTGTCACTTACTCTTAAGTATTCTCCTGCTCTTAAAACTGGAAAAGAGGAATTTGGTGAAATGAAGTAGTGGGAAACCCAAAATCCATAATAATGGCTGGTTGAACTCAATGCCAAAGGAGGACATTGAACTTCAGTATATAATGAGATTTATTTAAGTCACGGCTGTTTAGATGGATATCAAGGGTATTCAGAGTTGTCTTCAGCATTTAACTGCTCCTGAAAAACCATGAGCCAAAGCAGGAGTTATTCCATGATACAGGAATCTCCTCCAACCCCCCTCTGGATGTCTGGTTCTGGCTGTGATTGGCCAAAGATACTGGCCTAAATGGGTTCCAGGCAAATTCTGCTCAGAAAGGATTGCTCAGATGAGGAGCAGGCTTGTGTTTTGATCCTAAAGCTGTTCTCTTTTCTAAAGTGAACAAAAAGAAATACATTTGCACTCAGCATAAACAAGTGCATTCTCCTTCAAACACAACTGATTTTAAAGACAAGCCTGATCAATGGTTACTGCTCTGCAAGAGCCAAAACCTGCCTCCTAACCCATTTCCAGCCCCAGAGGAATTCTGCCCCATGCTGAGGTCCCTCATGCAATAGTAAACAGTGCAATGTGCTCTTGCCTTGTGGACAAATAAGCCTAAAATTCTGTGCCAGAATGATTTCTTGCTTCCTCTGACATTTTACTGCAACACAACATGTCCCCTGCACCCCAAAATACTGGAGCTATTAGAATGAGTTTGGAGGAGGCAACAGAGATGCTGCAAGGGCTAGAATCCCTCTGCTCTGGAGACAGGCTGGAGAGCTGGGGGTTTTCACCTGGAGAAGGCTCCAAGAGACCTTAGACACCCTGCCAGTTCCTAAAGAGGCTCCAAGTGAGCTGGAGAGGGACTTCAGACAAGGGACTGAAGTGACAGGACAAGGGGAATGGCTTCTCATGGACAGAGGGCACGGTTAGGTGGGACATTGGGCAGAAATTCTTCCCTGTGAGGGTGGTGAGGCTCTGGCACAGGTTGCCCAGGGAAGCTGTGACTGCCCATTCCCTGGAAGCGTTCAAGGTCAGGTTGGATGGGGCTCAGAGCAACCTGGTCTAGTGGAGGTGTCCCTGCCAATAGCAGGGGGCTGTAACAAGATGATCCTTAGTATCACTTCCAGCCCAAACCAGTCTGTGATTCTGTGATTCAGCCATTTAATTCCATTTTCCATCCCAGTCTTCTTTAGTTAAAAGGTCAATTTCAACCAATTTCTGTTTTCATTGGTCTTGTCAACATACAAATTTGCCATTGCAAGTGCAAGAACACATTTGTCACTGCCTGCTGCATCCAGTGGCCCATCTCCAGCTCCTACATGGAGGCTTAATGACAGATTTATCCTCTAATCCCTGTGCTATTCTCTTGAACACAGTAATTTACTGTAAAGCTTCTGTGAGATTGTAAAGGGTACAAAGAGGCTCCTGGTGGCCAAGAGTATTTTTTCCCAAACATTAATAATCAGCTTCTAAGACATGCACATACACACACACACAAACACATGTACAGAGAGCTAGTCTGTTTGGATAAGCCAATTGTGTACAAAGACTAAAACAATGTGAAATATAATAATGAATTAATTTGAAAGTTGGGCAATGGACAATGGGGAGTGAATGTGAGCAGGATGGGGAGGGATCAGTATCTCTAAACATCCCTGGTTAGGGCCCATCAAGCACAGCACTGGTACAAAAGAGGAGAAAAGTACTGAGCCTCCAAGGAGGTGACTTCAGCACTGGTTGAAGGAGATTATGATCAAGAATATGTACTGTAAAGGATGAAACCAAGTCATTTGGCACAGCAGAACCATGTTGCCATCCATTTATAAAAGCTGTTTGAGTCAGCAGCTCCCAAATCATGGATATTGCATTGCCTGAGCACCATGCAATGTGGGCTTTCAAGGAGGACGAATTATTGTGCAGGCTGTCATGATTAAAACGTCACAAAACCAGGACTGAAGGTGTCAGTGAACACTGCAGAGGGCCAAAGAGCTGAGTGAGACACATAGTTGTGGGTGAGTAACTCTAAGAGTAACATCCCAGCCACTGTGGAGAGGTGCATGTATGATGCAAAAGGGTGAGATAAATCCTCACACTCAGACTAGTAGCACATCTAGGCAGCTTTGTCACACAAAATTGACTTTGCAGACCTCAGGGTAAACACCGGCACCCCCAGGATTGTTTCCTTCTTTCCACTGCTTCCTTCAACTTAGATCTGCTCTCCAGCCTCCAGCCTGCACCCAGAGCCCTGTGCTCCCCAGCCACAGGGAGAATACAGTCTGAGCCTGATAAAGGATATCTATCAGCATCTCAACAGCCCGGGAGCCCAAAGCTATCCCTACGTCCTGGCAGCCAAACACCTGCCAAAGGGAACAGCATGGGTTCTGGGGAGCCTAACACTTGGAGATCCCACAGCAGAAATCACAGAAACCAGGAAAAGGTGTATCTGGGGATCTGGAGAGAGCTTACACCAAACAAATACTGACACCTCCTGGTGTGAATCACAACCCTGGGGAACTTTGCCAGTTTATACCACTTTGAATTTCCCTGTGTATTATAAACTTATGGGTTCTGCTAAGGAAGGGACACATGTTGGCCATTCCATATAGTAGTTTTCATGTTGTCTCCATACAGGCTCAAGGCTGTACAGATGATGAACTCAATGTTGCTGTCACCATGCAGCCTGCTGGAAAAGCTCCCAGTGTGATCACATCCTGAGCTTGCTTGCAGAAATAATCCATCTGTAAATGTCAAGTTCACCCCTGGAAAATGGGTCAGGATCAGGTCAAAGTTCTGCTAACACACCATTTAATTGCCTGTTCTCCACTTGGTTTGTCTAGGAGCAGCAACTCAGCCCCCTTGTCCTCCATAAGGACAGATGACTGTAAAATTTGCCACACAGTAAACAAACAAATCAGTTCATAGCATGGATGCTTTGACACAACAGCATCTTTATCGACAGAGTGCTGTAGGATTGGGAAAAGTGTTGCCACAGGCAGATCTGGATAGGCTGCAGGAACCAGGACATCATGAGAAGAGCCTGTAGCAGGACTTCTGCCCCTGCCACCAGAAAGCTTCTCTGTTGTTTGTTAGCTGGTGAAATAACTCAGGGAATCTGCTCTGAGTTAAGCACCACATAAGCCTTGGTGAAAGACAGTTTTGCCTTGTATTGAGTTATTTTGGTGCCACAGGATCGATGCTTTCAGCTGACAGTAAACATCTTGCTGTGGAAGCAGATCTGGGAAGATGAGCCAGAATTTCTGACTGACAGACAGTTCACTTTACAAACTATAAGAGCTACACCATATTTTCACAAAGCAGGAATCTTCTGCACATTCCTCAGAATGTGTGGAGTCTTCTCCCTGAAGTCAGGATGCCTTTCATGGTTACTCCCCTGGGGGTTGAGTGATCAAACTTTGGGTACTCCATCATCAGTTGGTGGCAAGTTACATTGACTCCTAATCTATACTGTTTCTTTGCTAGCTGTAATATAGATACATTTATATCATGCACTGTTTTATGTAATCTAGTAGTACTCTTTCGTTTTATCCTGTGTAGTAAGTAACTCTGTTTAAGGCCTTTCATCCATTAGGCTTCTGTCTTTTCAATAAATAACTATTTTATAATAGACCTGATTGGCCATTCTTAAGAACTTGCAAGCCAGAGCGATTTGGGTCACCTGAGTAAAGCTGCTGCCAAACATCTGAACCTAAGGCAGGGCTTGTCTAACACTCTCACTCAATGCATAATAGAGCCAAAGTGCTCTTTTGAGAGTTTGCTGGGCCAAAGAGCATCCCATATCTGACCCTCTGTTCAAGACAACACACACAAATGCACAGAAATACAGACATGTGAATTAAGTAGGCTCATCTATTAGGGTCCCAGGAATAAAAACCTTAAGAAGAAACCTTCATGTTAGGAAAGGTGGGAGAAATTGCAAAGACAAAATAGCATTGGAAATTCTTCTCTCCTCTAAGTGCAAAGATTTTTTTTAGTCCAATTCAGAGAAACTGGCAGCTACCTGCCTCTGCTCATCCCCATGCAAAAAGGACACAATGAATCACTGAATCTTTAAGAATGGAAAAGTCCTCTAAGATTATCAAGTCCAACCAGTCCCCCAGCACTGCCAAGCCCACCATTAACCCATGTTTCCAAGTGCTATAACCACCTGTCCCTGTTAAATCTGTGTTAAATCCCTCCAGGATGGGGACTGTACCACTGCCCTGGGCAGCCTGTGCCAAGGCTGAACAACCCTGATCTGATGGCCTTGTGAGCCTTTGGTTCTAGAGGGATTCTTGGCAGAGAGATGTTTTCAGGACCTCATTTAAAGTGTCTGAAGACACAATTTGCAGATGAACTAAAAATACATTATTTCAGTTCATCAGAAAACTTCAGCATATGCATAGTGGCCCTTAGCTGCTCCATAGAGGTAAATATGGACAAAAAAAATTTCCTGAATGAGAGTTTCGTACTGCAAAAGCTATGAATGAATCCATGTGAATCCATTATGTGACTTGTAAGAGGGCAATCTGGTGCAGCAAAATGTGCTAATGGACACCTGGGAGAATTAATCTTTTTAAGGTCAAATGAAGCCATTGCATTTCACAAACTCAGTGTCATCACTCCTTGAGGGAGATCCAGCAGCAGGATGAGGAGAGAAGCCAAAGGCATCAGCTTTCAGCAAAGACAGGACAGATGGTTGGTTAAAGAATTGAAGAGCTACTGCCCAAGGAGATAAAGGACAAGGGCATCCCACTACCTGGCACTGCTGACAACACCTCTGGTCCAAATTCACAGAATACCAGAATGGTTGAAGGGACCTTAAAATTCATGTCACTCCAATTGCACTGCCATAGGCAGGGACACCTTCCACTAAACGAGGTTGTCCCAAGTCCCACACAGCCTGGCCTTGAACACTTTCAGGAATGGGATAGCCTGGAATGGGATAGCAGCTTCCCTAGGAAACCTGCACCAGTGTCCATTCACACTGCTAGGAGGGAGTTCATTAAGTCCAATTACTCTCATAGTGCTGGGCAGGGATTGCTGGGGAAACCCTTCTTCCCAGACTTTATGGGAAGCTCTGCTGTGAAGCTGCTTGAGCCCATCACCAGCTCCTGTTTCCTAAATCCTGCCCCTTCTCCAGTAGGTGATACTGCAGTCCATTGCATAGGAACTGCAAGGTTTGCCCTTGAGGCAAAAGATGGAGATGGGTGGTGGATGGGACAAGTAAGATTTTGTCTGAATTTCTTCAATTATTATCCAAATCATGGGTACAGAAGGATGGGTCTTTCTGGAGAAAGGTCAGGACATCACTGTTGACAAGAAGTAGCCTTTCTGTCACAGCAATGTAATTCAACTTGCTGTATTTTGTTGCTCCCTGCAGGGAATCATTATTTCCCTTCTTCCTTAGTGTTTCTCTTAGATTTCATTTCTAGTCTGCATGACCGTGTAATTGCTCACATGGCGGGGTGGGAGGGCAGCTTTGGGCTCTTTGGCCATTTTTTTCAAAGCCTTACCAGCGAGGCATTCTATGACCCTTTGTGGTTTGGTTTTACTTGGCTAGCTTGGTTTTGTTGGCCCAGGCAAGAATCTTTTTCCTCCCCTGGCCGTGGAGAAGCAGCAGCAGCAATCTTTTAGCTGCCTTTGAGGTGAACTGAACAGTTGCTGGTCTGAGACCAGAGAAGCGCGACCGGCAGCAGTGGGAGATGGGTTGCTCCATTCCAGCCCCCAAACTTCAGGAAATTGAGACAGGGAGAGAAAGCACACCAAGAAGCTCCAGCCCAGCTGCTTCGTCTGCTATGGAGAGGCGTTTGATGCCAGAGAGTCACCAAATTTTCATCTGCTGCTCAAACTGCTGTGAGAAGCTCCTGTTTGTTTGGTTTTTTATCCTGAGGGAGAAGCCAGCACCATTTTGTACTGCATGTTGTAGCAGGTATTTTCCCTGGCATTTTGGGTTTTTGTTCCAGTGTGTGTGTGGGGGTGGGGGGGTAAGGTCTGACAATTTAATATTTAGCAGTTATTTACGTTTTTCCCCCTTGCCTTGTGGACATTCTGTCTATTAACAAAGTGTTGGGTTTGGTTTTTTTTCACTTTTATCTATTAATAATTATTTCCTATTGGTGGAAAGGGATTGTTGGAACCCTTTTAGAAGAGATAACTCATTAAATAGTGTTCTCTTCTAAATTTGTCTCAAAATTGAGGCATCACAATCTGAGTTTCATTAAATATATGAAAGAAATTCAAGTGGGCTTTCATAGAAGAACTAGTTCACCTGGTTTCAAATAGTTCACATGTCCAAGGTGGGAACAGGCAAATGCTGGGAAAAGGAAAGTTATGAATAGGGATCCCCATGAACATTCATGGAGGAGAACACTGAGGAACAAGGACCTTGACCACTAAGTAAAGAAGCAACAAACCAAGTCCCATGGCAAAGTTAATACCCAGAATATCAGTGTTGCATCCCAAGACATAGAAGAGGATGCTGAGGCAGGGATGCCTTGGGAAGAGGGACACAAAGTTAGGGGACACAAAGAGATGTTCTTCCACAGTTCCTTGTGCCTTTATGTTAATGAGCCAAGTTATGTCATCCCTTTTCCATCCCCAGTTCTAGAATGTTCCCTGCTCCCGTTTCCCCTGTTGGTCCCCATTCCTTGCAGCTCCTCCCCTGAATCCCAGTTAGTTGTTACCCTCTAATATTGCCTCTGTACCGCCCCTGTTCCCTCAACCCCCTGTCCCTCAGATCCAACATTCCGCCTCCCTCGTCCCGTATATAACCCTGGACCTGCCTTTGTTCTTTGTCCCTGGTTCCCTTCAGCGTGCTCTTAATAAACACCCCTGGAATGCCATACAAAGAACCCCTCCCTTCTGCTTTTCTCTCTGTCAACCTTCCAATAACATGGTGTGCTGAGTGTGCTCGGTGCACTGAGCTATCCCCTTCTCAAGCAGACGCTCTCGGGAAGGTGGTGGCTTTGGCAGCTCCTGCCCCACCGCCACATCACAGCATTGCAGAATGGTTTGGGTTGGAAGGGACATTAAAGACTGTCTTGTTCCAGCCCCCTGCCATGGGCAGAGACACCTTCAGCAAAGACCAGGTTGCTCCAAGCACCATTTAACCTGGCCTTGAATCCCTGATCCTTCCAGGCATGGGGCAGCCATAGCTTCTGAGGGCAACCTGTGCCAGGGCCTTACCAGCCTCACAGACAAGAATTTCTTCCCAATATCCCACCTAACCCTGCCTTCTGTCAGTATAAAGCAGTTACCCCTCATCCTGTCACTTTTTGTCCATTGTCCCTCTCTGTCTCTCTTGGAACCCTTTTAAGTACTAGAAGAGGTTCCAAGGTCTCCCCAGAGCCTTGGCCCTGCAGTAATTAAGTTTTCCTTGCACTGGTCTGGAGCAGCGATACACGTCTGAAAGTCCAATGCAAAGAGAATCTTGAATAGCACCTACTTCTTCTGTCCATAGTGCTCGTGGAAGGTAAATTTATCATCTAACTCTGCAGCTGCCTGGCATTATCCCTGTGTCCACCTTCAGTGGCCCTGCAGAGCTGAGGGAGATACTGATCTGAGGTCACAGCTCACAATGGATGCCTGTGGTGATGTTTGCAGGGGTCCCAGGACGAGGGAAGAGACAAGAATCTTGGCTCCATGTTTCAGAAAGCTGATTTATTATTTTATTGTATATACTATATTAAAAGAAAAATATATATATTAAAACTATACTAAAAGAATAGAAGAAAGGATTTCATCAGAAGGCTTGAAAGGAATGGAAAAGAATGATAATAAAATCTTGTGACTGACCAGAGAGTCCAAGACAGCTGGACTATGATTGGCCATTAATTAAAAACAACCACATGAGACCAATCAAAGATGCACCTGTTGCATTCCACAGCAGCAGATAATTATTGTTTACATTTTGTTTCCTGAGGCCTCTCGGCTTCTCAGGAGGAAAGATCCTAACAAAAGGATTCTTCATAAAATTTGTCCATGACAGATGCCTACAGAATAGACAAGCCTGCAGCTCAGCTCAGAGACCAAGTAGCCAGCTCTTGTTTTCTGTTCCATCACAGAACTTGGGGTTGTTGTAACAGCCAGGTACCACGTAAGTGATCTTGTGTTTTAACATCTTAGAGCCTCCAAGCCAAAAGTACCTCCTGTGAAAGCGAATCACACACACATGCTTAGGGTCCAAAGACCCAATTTTATCCCATTTTAGGGTATAAAGTCAAATACTGATATATAATCCAAACTTCTTGTATTTATATATGCTTTGTGTCCATAATATCTTATTCTTGGAAATGGAAGGAGAATTCAAATCCATGATGCTTTATCCATCCTCAAGGTATATCTTCTAGTGGTAGTCTCACTGTGCACAGGTTTAAAATCATAGATTCATGGAATAGTTTGTGTTGGAAGGGAAAGATCATATAGTTCACCTTCCCTGGAATGAGCAGGGATATTTTCAACTAGATCAGTTTGCCCAGATCAGGTAATTGTTTATATTTATTATACAAATAAAATAATAATTAAAACCCATAATACTAATAAAATACATACATTTTTATACATGCTATATAAATATTTACATATACTATATAAAATGCATAGTAATAAAAATATTGTTGCAGATATTTTTTGCATGAACTACTCCCCAGGAAACCCTTCAATCTGTCCACTTTGTCTAACAGGTCTAAGAAGATGACTATTCCACAGCAAACATTTCTGCAGCTTGATGAGCTGCATTTCCCCATTTCCAACCATGTCCCAAGTGTGTAACACATGTCAGGGACAGTGAGACAGGCTGCACACAACATAGGTAGTGTGACAACACCACAGCCTTGAATAATGCAATACAGATGTGGATGAATGCAGATTAACCTACATTTGGTCCAATCATCTGCCTCTGCCATGCTTACATGTGTGTATTTGAAGTTGTCCTATTTCTTCACAAAATTTTATATATATAATGAATCTAAAGTATTTTTTAACATTCAGAAGTGACAAGTCACTGATTCTGACTGAATTCTGCTTGTCAATTGATGCCTTCCTGTGCAATGCTGCCACTGAATGTTTCTGTAGTTGAAATTAAGAGGTTGTAATTCTTTTTAGCTGAAAAACCGTAACAGATCTGGGTGTGAACTAAGTAGATGAAAGAAGAGAGCTGAGACTTGAGCGAAGATTTTAAGATAAAGGATTACTGAGCTAAGAGAAAGGCTGAGTTGGAATTCCTCTCCCATCTTTACCCTTACATATTGTGTTATTTCAAAGGCTGCAAAATCCAGTTATAAAATTGGTTTGTGCTGTAGACATTAAGGTGCAGAGTTTGCATAGCATATGTGGAATTAGGAGAGGAAATGTGGATTATTCCATTGAAATTGCCCAGGGTGCTGTGAGGAAGGTTATTCTAAAAAGCACCATGAAAATCTAGGACAAGGCAGAAGGGGTTTAAACTGAAGGCAGGGTGATTTAGATTAGATATTAGGAAGAAATTCCTCCTTGTGAGGGTGGTGAGGGCCTGGCACAGGCTGCCCAGAGCTCCTGTTGCTGCCCCATCCCTGAAGCATCCAAGACCAAGCTGGATGGAGCTTGGAGTAACCTGGTCTAGTGGAAAGTATCCCTGTCCATGGCAGGGGTGGAACTGGGTGGTCTTTTAAGGTCCCTTCCAACCCAAACCTTTCTGTGACTCTGTGACTGAAGTGGGATGAGCAGACAGTTTCAGGGGACAGTGTGGGAGAACAAGGAGTTGGGAAAGCTTCTTTGGGAAGAGACAAAGCTTAGGATGCCCATGCATTTTTTTAGGAAACCATACAACACACCAACAAGTCACTGGGTCTGTGTTGGTGTAATGGAGAGCAGAATAAGGGCCAATAAAGTTGATCACTTTTAACAGTGTAATACTCAGTTCATTCCACTGCAGTTAACATATCTTTCTTTAGAAGCTATCCCTACCAGAGGAAGACACAAAACTAGATGAATTGCAGGAAATGAAAAAATGCTCTGCATTTTTCTACCCCAAGCTTGGGAAATTGCCAGGATCACTTAGAAATCAATAATGTAATGGGGAGGACTCACTGACTCCAGCTCTGTAACAACCTGATTAGTCCCACGGTACCAAATCTGTAAATACTGGGACCACCAAAGCTGCCTTGGGGGAGTATGGAGAAGAGACAGCAGAAGGCACTGGAATAGATGACTCTATTGTGAAATCTCCTCCTAACTGCTTGAAAACAAGGACTGATATGAGTTGATCAAAGTGATATGAGTGAACAAAGTTGATATGAGTGAACAAAGCAACTAGTGGTCTCTGCAGGTACCATGCAGTCCACACCAAAGCCATCACAGTGTAATAGAAAAGGGATAAGGATGACAGTAGGAAATCTTCATATGGAAAATGGTGAGAAAGCATCTTGTGGAAGAAAAGCTGTTTGATAATTAATTGGTTATTTTCAAGGGCTCCTCCAGTGTTTGCATAGAGTGTAAAGTTCTGAAAGGAAAGCTCAAACCAAATGAGTTGTGTCTTTATATCAAAGGTGCTCATGTCTAGAGGGCCCCACTGTGCTCCATCAAAAGCATCATGGTGAGCACACCAAACATAGCAGGGAGACACACCATTCACAGATACCTGAGAAAAAAAGTCCTGGGCTATGTGCACAGCTGCCTGTGCCAGCAAGGGTGCTCTAGAAATATTTTGTGCAACAGTCAAAGCCTGGAGAGCTGCACAGGCTGAGGGAAAACCACAGAAACACTCAAGAGACTCAGAGCCTATTCCCATTTTGGGGAGCATCTTGCATTGTCATGATTTGCAAAGCTGATGGGATGTTACCACTCAGGGATCTGATGTCCTGGGGTCTTTTGGCACCTCCAGGCCCAGCCTGAAACACCTGGAGGAGGTTGCAAATGGGCTGCTTGCTTAGAGACAGTGCTGCACTGATGCTCATGTGGCCAGAGACACCCGGACTAGATGATGGTGCCATGGTAATGTGGATGTAAATAGCCTTAAAAACATACCTGGATGATAGAAACCCACTTCCCAAGAAAGGTACCATTAATGTAGAACTGAATAAAAATATTCCTCCACTGTGCAGTCTCCACATGCAACACCCATGCCAGACCTACCTGCCAAACCCAGCTGCCAGCACACAAAAGTGTGCACAGCAATCCCTTTCTTAAAGATAAAAAAGCTCCCAGGAAGTAAATTTAAGAACTAAAAAATAGAAGCACCACCTTTATAAGTCTTCTGTGAAGAACTAGAAGGAGGATTTGTTGGTACAATGCACTTTTGTGCACACAGCAGATGTTTACAGCCTCTCCAAGCCATTTGTATCCTGCTGGGTAAATTATTGTCTCATTTGAAAATGAGGCAATCTACAAATACTTCTTCCTTTGGAGTTGTTCCAAACTTAATCAAAACCTAAAACATACTAGGGACAAATGCATTAAGCAGGTATTTAATTGAGAGAAGAGATGATGGGAAAAGGCAGAGTTCTTGTCTCCCAGGCAGAGCATGCAAGCTTTAAACACACTCTCAGATTGATTGCAACTGACAGAGCAGAAAGGCTCAGGAAAAGCACTCCTTCCCTTCCCTTCCCTTCCCATAAATAATTCACCTCCTGTAGCAGTTCATTAAATGTTTATATTAAGTAATAATTCAATTTTGCATTGCAAAAAGAAACCCCAAACATGCTAGCCAAGAAAAAAATCAACCCAAAGGGGGATGGGAAAATGATTGCTTGGAAGCTGTCATTGCTAAAGCAATTCAATGGGGTCATTCTTGGCTGTACTCTGTTCTGTTTGGTCAAATCCTGATCCTGCCCTGAATAGGGTTTTCCATTGATCTCTGCCACAGCCACATGAAGCCTGCTCTTGAGTCATAGAGTCATTTCTATTGGAAAATATTTCTGTGATCATCACGTTCAACCATTAACCCAGCACTGCCAGGCCCACTATTAACCCATGACCACAAGTGCCATATCCACACACTTTCTGAACACCATGAAGGGTTTTCCAGCCAGGCAGGGCAGGTTCAGTGGTCCCACATGAAGTTCTGCTGTCAAGCAATGACGCTTTTGATTTCAAGTCAACATGAATGTGAGGAGGCTGTGAGCCCACTAACAGGTTATTTGTCTTGGTTGCAAAAATACAAAGGCTCAACATGGGGCAAGACTCCAACAGCTGGACCCCAACATGGGATGGAAGACTGAGAGCATGGCAGGGAGGAAAGAGGGACAATAATTGATGATCAGCAGAAGCCATCAAAATAACAGAAATCAAATGTCACCACACATACACCCAGGCAGCTTTTATTAAAATTGTAATTGCTTGATCTAACCTATGCCCTGGGGAGCATAAAGAAAAGCTAGCAGGACCAAGGTCACTGCAGTCAAAAAAAATCAATGCAGAGAATGAGTGAGAATGATTTCTCTTCCTCCTAGATTCAGAGAGGGAGACTGTGGAGATATCCTCCTGGCATCTCCAGAGATGCACAATATCCCTTGAACTTCATCCAGCAATGCACTTAATACATTTTTAACTTTTGACATCCAAGTTTTGCTCCTGTTGGCTGTGACAACAGCAGATTTGAGCATCCTAACCCACTGTTACATTTCATAGGTGCAAAGATAATAATCCATTTCTCTCTTCCAAAACCATTCCATACTTTCCAACTTCCTGCAATGACCATGTCTGCTGCACTCCTGGCCTCTCTAATGGGTATCCTCAGAACCTTCTCTGGTCCATAACTGCTGAAGTACAAAACTAAAACCTGAACAAAAAAAAATCCACCTGAGTCTTGACTAATGTGGAAAGATGTCACATCCTCTCCATGTATCTCAGTCCATTACTTGCCCCAAAGTATTTAGTTTAGAGTGCTTTTGTTCTTAATTTATTGTTTTTTAAAATGAAGTAACCATTACTGACACGTGATTTCTGATTCCCTGCAGAATTGTTCCTCCACCAGCTGTTCCCATCTGCACCAGCACCACTGCTGATCCCTACCTCTACCTTGCCCTCCCCTCTCCTGAACTGCTGCTTCTTTGTTTCAAGTGAATTCTTCAATATGTCAAGATCTCTTTGAATTCCAATTCATGCAAAATTATTTAGCCAAACATAAGTGAAGGACTCAGCACGAGATTACATGGATGAAATACAACTCTGGACAGGCTCTGAAGTGGTAGGTTCCTAGTGCTACATTTTGCCCTTACAAATCTCTTACCTGTAATAAAGTCTCATGGTTTGGAATGGGAGGAAATTCAGGGAAGTGATGCAAAGTGTGAAAAATGCATATTATGATTGGCTCTTCACAAATATTAAAATTAATACTATATGTGTTATGTTGGAAAGTTATGCTGTATTAATTTTTTAGTAGTGCTGTATTAATCTTTTTAAGTAGCATGGTAAATATAGTTTTTAGGCTATAGCATAATATTAAAATAGAAACTATGTGATGTAAGATACTTTTTGTCACTAGCTCAAGGAATAGATAAGATAACCAAGAAATTCTTCACATAAAGAAAACAGCAACAAGACACCAGTATTTGAAAAGAAAAATTATTGCCTCCTTATCTGGACAATCCAGACTTCTTCCAGACTTCTAGGAGCCAAGAAATTGATTTACAAGATGATGGGGGGGAGCAGAAATTAAGCAGAAGACACCTTTGTTTGAAAAGAATTTTTGAATAATGGATGAGATATATGAATATGCAACAGGCTATTGTTTTTAAGGGTTAATCCTTTGTTAGCGAAGCGTGCTTTTGTAGCAGAGTGCAAAAAGCACATGAACGTCCCTAATTCTTTGCTTTTTATTGTCTTTTGTTGTCCTAACTTTGATTGTCCAAATTCTTATTGTCCTAATTTTTATTGCTATTTTATTACTATTAAACTTCTAAAATTTTAACACAAGTGATTGGCATTTTTCACACAAAGATGACCCTTTCAGTGCTTCAATCCTCCCTCGAGCGAGGGAAAGGAACAAGATGCAAGCGTGTAAAGGAACAACATGAAGACACCAACGCCAGTGAGGAAGTCAAGTCCCAGATGGGAGGGGTGAGGAGATGCCTTATTTTTGAAGCTGAAATCCTCTTGTAAGCTATGGAGAAAGGACTCTTTTCCCTATAATGCATGAAACTATGGGGAGATGAAAGTGTTCAAATTGATATTGAGCAAAGGCTTCCATGCTAAAGCAAGCAGATGTTGAAATGGCTGTGATCCCATGAGAAGTTTGAACAGAGAAAGAGAGAAGGGTAGTACTGTGCTTCCAGGAGAAGATCTCTGTTCTCAGGGATTAACATGATTTTAGAAATAGATAATGAGAACTTTTGCCTTTGAACAGCTCATCTTTAAAACAATACTCCATAAGTCGACATGGCCCATTGACAAGCTGTGGGAAGGCTTGTGGCAATGAGAAGGACTTCATGATTGCAGATTTCCCTGGGCAGCTGATATTCGAGAGGAAATTGAGAGCCATGAGAGGACTGTTTGCTTTCCTCTTGTGGAGAAGTCTCCATAACCTTAACAAGAGGGGCTTCTCTCCCTAAGTGAACTGAAGAAAGACTATTCTAGAGGTGGTAAATGGACTGGAAATTTTAGGTTTTGTTTCTTTACATTGTCAGTGGGAAAGAAAAGGTTGTGGGGGGAGGAAAATTGTTCTGAAGGGCTTGTTTTGATTCTTACTACCTTTTTCCTTTTAGCTACTTTTAATAAAATTTTCTGTATACCCTTTTGAAGTTTTGAGCCTGCTTTGCCTTTCTCCTAATCCTGTCTCACAGCAGGAAGTGAGTGCACTGGTGATTGGCCAACACTGAACCTGCCACACTCATCAGCACATTGGTTGGGGAAATCTCAAAACTGGGGAAATCTGAAATTGGCAAACCAAAACCACCACACAAGGTACCAGTTACAATTACAGGAGGAACATAGTGCTGCAAATGCAAATTGCCTGTTGGATATTTAAGGCATCCTGCACCTAAAGAGGCTCCAAGAGAGCGACTTTGGACAAGCGTCTGGAGGAACAGGACAAGGAAGAGCAGCTTCCCACTGCCAGAGGGCAGGGTTAGATGGAATATGGGGGAGAAATTCTTCCTTGTATGGTCCTGGCCACAGGTTGCCCAGAGCAGCTGTGGCTGCCCCATCCTTGGATGTGTTCAGCATCAGAGAGTCCTACTGATGAGCTATTCAAGGATGAATCTGAGATAAATGACCCCTAAGTAATATGAAAGACCCACACCAAACTGAATTTGTAGTCATCAGCTGAGAAAAATCCAAGGAATGACATAAGAACTCAAAAGCTGGTGTCCCTTAGGCTGTCCACCAGTGATCCTTGTCAGATCACCTGAACATGGACATCTCTCTACCTGCAGGGTGAGTGTAAATGAGTGAAATCAATGGAAAAAGAGGAAAAACCTAGTTTTTAATATATTTTATAAACAAGTATCTTCTCCCTCCACAAGATCCTGCACTGAACTTTATACAGTAATTTTCTATAATATTTCATAAGTAGAATATCCTTGATCATTTGTTCCTGTGGAAGCTTGAACACATTTCCAGCACCTGTGCAGCTTCCCATGGGATGTTTCCACACAGCAAAGAAGGATGCAGTGTGCACAGCAATTGAGGTCATGGTGATTCCCCTCATTTCCCCTTCTGCATGGCACATGAATGCAGTTTCTATGTCAGGTGCATCGCCCTGAACCTGGACACTGCCAGACTCTAGCACCCAGTAGTACTTCTATGGGCTGGAATGTGGTGTTTGCTGAAATCCAGACTGGGGACCAGGTTAAATTGGAACTGTTTTCAAGTGTTTGGAGACCTTAAAACAAAATACAGCCTCTATTTCAGTGCTTACAGCTCCCCTCGTTAGAGCAACATGGGTATGAAAGTGGGGTACAGCAGTGCACCCCCTTCACATCTTCACTCTTCCCAGGCCATAATTACAAGACAAGCCTCTGTTTCCTCCTATTTTGCATCATTTCCTAAGTCTGACATGAAAAGACCAATTTTTCACAATCATCCGGTTTGACTTTCCACCCAATTTCCATATCAAACATCAGTGTGACATAGTCCAAAGCCTGGTTAGTAGATCCCAGCATTAACTCCTTGGAGCAGCCCTACTGTCCAAGAGGGTGTGAGAAAGATGATGATATGTATGTCACCACTGATGGACTACTAGACATCAAGACCCAAGATTGAGATAGGAGGGGCTGGACAGACACACCTGGCTGCAACTCACAACCACAGTGTGTTAAATTTAAAGAAACATCTATCAGTTATTCACTGCCAGCTTTGGACATTGCACCACCCTGCAAGATCTTTGTTCTAGAGGAAGCTGAGGGCTTTCCCAAACCATTTAACTCAAAGAGCTGGGCTTTGCAAACACTTACCCAAAATACTGCCAAGACTTCAGTGACTAGAGGTACCAGCAGAAACCCAACTAGAAAACCATCCTCTAAGGCAACAGATATGCTTCCAATATTCAGAGCAGCCAGGGAGACAAACTGCAACTGGTCATAAAAGAGAAATCTCTCTTGGGAGGATGAAAATCCTCCATGTACAGGGATCAGCATGCCATGTTAGTATGCAGCCCTAGAACAAGCATGAAAGAGAATCTTGGGAGATGGGGCTGGGGAGAATCTCAAGAACACATTCAATTCATGCCATGCTCTGGGGTCAGGATCAAGCAACGGACCCTTGTATCTCCTATGAAAGCTGGCTGGCTTTCTGGAGATGCTGCAGACGGTCAATGGCTGAAACAACCTGTCCTGGGTCATCCCAGAATTCACATCAGCCAAATGCTGCAGACTCTCAGCTTTGTGTGTTACACAAAGCCATGGGAGAACTTCTATGAGATACCAGGAAATCACCTCTCCCTTCAAGCAAGTTGTGGCTGCCCCATCCCTGGAAGTGTTCAAGGCCAGGTTGGATGGGGCTCGGAGCAACCTGGTCTAGTGGAAATGTCCATGCCCATGGCAAGGGGGTGGAACTGGATGAGCCTAAAGATCCCTTTCTACCCAAACCATTCTGTGATTGTGTGATCCTGCTCTGAGCTTTGTTCCAGTGCTGCTGTGCTGTCAGAAGTTTTCCCCCCAAGGGAGGCTCAATCACTGCAACTTTCAATGCCACCTTCCCTGCTGTCTGCATGATGATGCTGCCAAAACCCATCCCAGTTCCCCAAAGGGAACACATGGGTTTTTTTGTGTCCTCCCTCCACTGGGCTGCTTGGCAACACATCTCTCTCTGGGAATCTTCTGTGTGAGTTGCCATAGCTGCTGACTGACACTGTTACAAAGCTCTGCTGCTTGGCTGAGACCCGTGCCTTTGTCAGCTGGATGCACAGGATACCTGGCTAGAGGCTGTCACCCAGACATGGCAAACCCAATCCAGGGCTTTCATACCTTCATAGGACCTTGCTTGGGCAACTTTCAATCCCACCTTTCTTCCCTCATCTCACATTTTCTTCATATCCATTTATATCCAAATAACAAGAGCATGAAACATGTTCAAAGTCCTGATCTGCAACCCAGCATGCTGGTGTCCACAAATCCAGCACACTGGAATAATCAGACCTTGTCGGCTAATTCCCTCCTTAGTTTTAGGAACTTCACTGTTTAGTCTGCTCTGATGCACTGATGGAAAAAGTGTGGCTCAGGCTGAAAAAGAGTTTGCAAGATACCCAGGGTCCTTTCAACTTCTTGCTGAGGCTCACAGTGATGGAACCACACAATCAAAATGGATGTGAGAAAGGAGAGGAGCCACCTGTGTGGTGAAATGGCATCCTGAAGGCATCTGCAGATTTTCCTTTAAAGTCTCATCCAATAACCCAACCAACAGCCCTGCTGCTGCCTCAGTCTGGGTATGGGCCAGTCAGGGTTCACATCCCTGCCTGTGATTCCAGCCCATCAGCATTTGATGCTGATTCCTTTCAGGCAAAGCTCCCTGCACAAGAGCCTCCTTCAAGGTGAAAGGCAAAGTGAAATTTGGGAGGAAGCCTGAAGCTCAGCAAGCAGGTCTGAAGAAAATCCTTCTCCTGCATCTGGATAGCCTCTCCTTTTCCCATTCATCCAGCACAAAGACACTATTAGCTCTCACAGGGTGTTCATCTACCCAACCTTGCAGATGCTGAATTAGAAAACAGAAAGAGATTTCTCACTGGAATACTTTGCAAGGTTGCTGTTGCCTGACTAATGGTGCTTGGCTGTTGTTCTTTTTTTCTTGTGTTTTAAAAGGGTTAAATATATGTGATGCTGTGCAGGTGCTTTGCTGCTCAGAAAGGGGAAAAAACAGAAGGTGGTGGTCTTAAGAAACTCTTAAAAAATGGCCTTCTGTAGTGAAGCTATATACTAACTAATCAAATTAATTAACCCCAGAATGTCTTGGAATGAGAGGGACCTTAAAAATCATCTTCTTATGTCCCTCTGCCATGGGCAGACACCTTCCACTAGACCAGGTTGCTCCAAGCCCTGTCCAACCTGACCTTGACCACTTCCAGAAATGGGGCAGTCACAGCTTCTGTGGGCAACCTGTGCCAGGGCCTCACCACCCTCACAAGGAGGAATTTCTTCCCCATATCCCACTTAAATTTCTTCTACCTAAATTTGAACTCATTGCACCTTATCTTGTAACTACTGTTCCTGATGAACAGTGCCCCTCTGGCACTATTCTGTCTTGTAGGCCCCTTCAGGCACTGCAAAGTGCTGTGTGGCCTCCACACAACATTCTCTTCTCCAGGTTGAATCACACCTCCACCACAAACAACTCCACCCCCCCACAAAAAACCCAAACAAAAAACTTCAAACAACTAAAAAACAGTTTAAAAATTAATATATATATATATATTAAAGTAAATCTTAAAAATGTAAAGTTTTATTTTTAACATTTAAAAAAATTCATAATTTTTCTTAAAGAACAACAGTCTCCCCACCTTCTCAGCACCAAAACCTCCTATTTTGTAGTGTTAACAGCAGAGCTTGCAGCCAACTCACCAAAGCACCGACAGCCTATCCATATACACACTGTGTGTGCAAAGTGCTGCAGGGTCCCCTCAGCTGGACACACTTTTTGATCAAAAAGAAATTACTAACTGAAAGGACACTTTGCTATATGTCTTGGTTTGAAAAGACAGGTGTCTGCTAAGGAAGGCAGGAGCCTCCCCTGAAATGGAAAATGTAAACCCCCTCCCTCTGAATTCTTATAATTTTGAAATGCAAGGGGCTCTCAGGCAAAACTGTGGGAGCAGGAATAACAGGGAAGAAAATATTAAAATTTATTAGGGAATAAAATATTTTTTTTTAAAAAGCAGTAATACAAAGCAACACTGACGGAGTCAGAATACGACCTGACACCCTGTGGGTCAGGGTGTTGGTAGCAGTCTGATTCAATGGTGGCTGCAGAGCTCCTGCAGTGTCAGGTGTGGTTCTGTTGGAGCAGTGATGCTGTAGAAGGGTGGAGTTTTCCTCTGAAGGTCCAGTGGTGGTGTGGATGGGCCTGGCCTTCCTCTGAAGATCCAGTGGAAAAGGGCTGCTCTTCTGGGAATCTAGTGGACAAGGCAGCTCTGGTGTCCCAAAGTCTCAGCTTATATCCAGGTAGGAATGCTTGGCTCCTCCCCCTGGGTGGAGCATCTCACAATGGGATGCTGTAATTTTATCAGTCATGCAGTGACACTCAATGGCCCATTAACAGAAGATGTCTCCCCAGAGGGAGGATTGGTTTGTGGAAGAGAAAAAGAAAACTGCCCAATTAACAGAAGATAATTGCCCCACCTCTAGTAGATGGCAAATAGAATACACACTTATCTTGCAATCCAGGATATCATATAATGAGCTATTAATCAAAATAAAGCAGTTATTAATAGAAAGCTAAATGTGCAAAATATGTTTGCAATAGAACACCTGCAATACTGGATTTGGGGAGAAGAAATGAGTTGGAGTCTAAAGGAGTAACTTGATGAACAGCCCAGTTTGTGTGTATAGTATTTCAATAATATATAAAAATAGATACACATAGATATAAACATAATATATAAAACATTAGTATATAAAATATATTAATATAGAGAAATAAATAATAAATAATTAAAATCATTATATATCCTTCCAATGTCCTTTTTATATGTATATATACATATACCATATATATATCTATATCTACATATATAAATAAAAAGGACATTGGGAGGATATCCAGAATATTGAGTTATACAACAAGAGAAATAAAAATTCTATTCCATAAAACTTTCCTAAAATGGCCCTTTCCCTCCTGGCTGGTGCTGACCACAATAGCAGAAGAGCATCCCTGCTCTTGCCCCAGTGGGGCAAGGCTTAGCCAAAGACACCATATGAATACACACACACACATACACACACAGAGACACACACACACATATATATATATATACAGATATATATATAAATACATTCAGATCAGAGCAAAGAACAGTGAGATTGATGCAAGATTCAGTGCAGAAGTACTTAGAAAGCTTGTTTAGCTGGCAGGAGACAGGAAAAGGAAAGGTCATGCTCTAAATGCAAGAGGAGACATATTTATAACATTATATGTCTTAGTGATTTATTTGAAAAAAGAAATGATGGGTAATCTAAATTAGTTGATCTCTCTCCTCTTTATTTACTTTGTGTTACAGTGGTGGCTTGAAGCCACCAAGTAAAAGTGGGATCTGGCCTCCAGCATCAGCTCCTGCATCCCAAAGAAGCTGGTGGTCTCACCAGACACAGAAGTGTGTGGAAGGGGAGGACAAGAGATGTTTGACATGTCCTTTGACACAATAACTGACTTAACAGACAAAATAAATGTGAAAATCTATTTGGTTTCAGCAAAGCATTTTATCCAGGGCCACGTGAGAAATTATTAATTAAGCCAGTGAACATGAACAGCAGCAGAATGGGAAACCAGGCAAGGGAAATGACAATGATGAATGTAGGAAGGCTGAGCTGCAGCCTGGAAGAAGGTTAGCAGTGTTTAACATTTTTTGAGGTTGACTTTGGCACTAAAAAAGTAGGGCAACGTTGATGACACCTCCTAATGACACAATGCAATTGGGAGCACCAATGTGTAGGAGGATTGGGAAATCACAGAGGAAGGAGGGGATTGACCTTGACTGCCATGTTCAAAATGGAATGAGAATTAGTAGTTAATTCTAGTCTTGGTACTAATCACCAGAATTGATTGCTACAGGGTGTAACTGCCTAAGAAGGAGAATAAGGAAACCCGTATGGACATCCTTGTTATCAAAGAGTAAATGAGGGATTCATAATGAATCCGTGATGCCCACAAACATGACTTGTGAGTCTTTAGTAGGAATGGGGACCTCATCTCCAAAGGTGAGTGGTGTCCATCTCTGTTTAAGAAAAAGAGAGTTCATCTAGGAAGAGCTAGAGAGACAAGGTTGATACCAGGAAGTAAAAATGTTTACTTCTTAGCTACAGAGCCAAATGATGTGGATACTGTACCTGGAGACACTGAGCAGTGACATTTGGACAGGGAAAAGTCAATAAGTATGCCAATAAAACAGAAAAAATGTAAGAGAGAAATTAACCAAATAAAACAGCAAACTACAGCCTGTCCATTGGCCCAGTCTGTAAACGAGTTGCAAATCATCAGAGACTGAGGTCTCAGCACCGACTTCCTGCTGGCATAATGCAACAAAAAATTCTGCATTTCTAAGACAGAGCCTTGGGTGTTACTCATAAAGACTAAATAACAAACCAGACAATTGGACTTCAAGGTTCAGAGGGTCCCATCCAGCTCCATGTGCCTGAAGGTCTCTCTGAGGTGACCCAGCTGAGCAGGAGCAGAGGAATAGTTGCTCAAGCATGTTGACTCCATCACCTGAATGCCACCTCCATCTCTTCCTCCTGCTCTACCATGTCCTAAGGCATGCACAGACCAGCTCCAGTCTGCACACAGTCAAAGCAGCAAAATTCAGTTGTACCTACACTGCTGAGCAGCTCCCCCTTGGCTTTTGGGGCTGGATGTTGTCCACCTTGAACTGATTGCAGGGAATACATTGCCACACACTCCAACTTGGATCTTGCAAGTGTCCCCAGGCTGGAGACACCACTGGTCTTTCCCAGCTGATGGACTACATCCAGAGGAGATCAAGAGTGTGACAGAACATCTCTCTGCCTGCATGTTGTGGTCTGACACTGGCCAGATGGCAGGCAACCACTACAGATGCTCGCTCACTCACCCTCCCCTGCTTCAACTGGGCAGAGGAGAGACAAAAAATTAAATGAAGGATTCATGAGTTGAGATAAGGACTTGGAGAAAACACTCCAAGGGCAAAACAGGCTCAACTTAGAAGTACAAAATGAATTTATGACTAACAAAGTCAGAGGAGGATAATGATAAGTAAAATGAGCCCTTAAAACACCTTTTACCCCAACTCCTTCCTCCTTCCCACCAACAGCTCAGGGAGACAGGGGGTGGGGGTTTTGGTCAGTTCATCACCTGAGATTTTCTTCCAGTGCTCAGGGAGAGAAATCCTTCCCCTGCTATGTCATGGGGTCCCTTCCCATAGGAGACAGTTTTTTGTGAACTTCTCCAGCACGGTTCCTATCTCACGAGCACCAGTCCTCCCAAAACTGCTGCAATGTGGAGCATCTTCCATGGGCAAACATTCCTCCCAAAACTGCTGCAGCATGGGTCACTCTTCCACAGGGTGCAGTCCTCCAAGGACAGGCTGCTCCAGCCTGGGAGCAGGGGCTTCCTCTCTCCACCGAGGCTCCCACTGGATCACAGCCTCCAGTGGGAGGGCTGTGGGTGGGTCTCTGCATCCCCCATGGATCCCCATGGGCTGCAGGGGCACAGCTGCTTCACCGTGCTCCTCACCATGGCCTGCAGAGGAATCTTGGCTCTGACATCTGGAGCACCTCCTTCCCCACTGCCCTTGGTGTCTCCATGTCATTTCCCTCACATGTTCTCACCTCTTCCTTTTCTCTGGCTACAAAAACACTGTACCCCACTTTGTTTTTATTTTCTTCTTAAATGTGTTATCACAAAGGCATTACCAACATCTCTAATTGTCCCAGGCCTTACCAGCAGCATGTCCATCTTCAGAGCCACCAGGGCATGGCTCTGCCAGACATGGTGGAAGCTTCCAGCAGCTTCTCACAGAAGCCACCCCCCGTGGCCACCCTGCACTCCCAAAAACCAGGCTGTGCAAAACCAACAAAGCCTGTATCATCCATCTCCATGCTCTGTGTCTTAATAAACACTAGGCCATTAGTCATTAGTTACTCATACAACCCATCCCTGTGGTATCAGCAGACATTGTGTCTCCTCCTGCTACTGAAGGTATGTATCAAGTGACCCCTGAGACAGAGCTCAGCCTTTGCCAGGGCTGCCAAACACCTCTCTGAACAGCCTTATCTGGATGGAAGAAAACATCCTGCCCCTTCCCTTCCACCTGAGAAAACTGGATCCATCTGCCTACACGGTTACTTTAATAAACACTCTCATAGCTGAAACAACAAGGATTTGGAGAATGGTATCTGCCTAGGAATGTTCTCCAGCAGTGGAGTCTGGGATACCCCTCACTCATCCTATTAAACCTCTTTAACCTCTAAAACCAAGGTGGTTGCATCCAAACTGATTGTAGGGATAAGTTTTTGGCTTGGGAGTGTGTGCTACCAAACTCAGTGTGAGAAGAGGGCTAGGGACAGTTCTAGGAACTGGAGTTTACATCATGTTTCCACACCCAGGAACATGTTCTGGGACTCTTTAATTTACTAGTACAGACGTAGCTATGGATCTGATCAGATATTTCAGAAGGCAATGGAAAATTTCCCATCTTACAGCATAAGCAGTGTTATTAGCATTTTCACCAAGATAGGAGATGTCCTCCAGTGGAGATTTTCAGGAATTAGTTAGATAAAATCACGGAAACACAGAATGGCTTGGGTTGGAACGGACCTCAAAGCTTATCTTGTTCCACTCCCCTGCCATGGGCAGGGACACCTTCCACTAGACCAGGTTGCTCCAAGCCTCATCCAACCTGGCCTTGGTCCCTTCCAAGGATGAGGCAACCACAGCTTCTCTGGGTACCTGTGCCAGGGCCTCGCCACCCTCACAGCCAAGAATTTCTCCCTGGTACCCCATCTAACCCGGCCCTCTGACAGTGGGATCCCATTCCCCCTTGTTCTGCCTCTCCAGATCCTTGCTCAAAGTCCCTCTCTGGCTCTTGGAGCCCCTTTAGGCACTGGCAGGGGCTCTGAGGTCTCCCCAGAACCTTCTCCAGTCCAGTGTGAACACCCCCAGCTCTCCCAGCCTGTCTTCAGAACAAGGAGGAGTATGGATTTCCTGCCTTTTTGTATCTTGGTCCAGGCTTCCTGTGTGGACATCCCTCCCTAAATTATCTCTGCTGTGTCTCTGAAAACCAGGCAGCAAGTCTCCAGTGCTGACTCATTCATCTCTATAGCTACTACAAATTCTCATTTGCTCCACATCCTTAGTACCTCCAGGGTTTGAGATGAATGACAGAACATTAGCAACAGGCAATTCATTAGTACTAGAGGCAGTCCAAAATTTTCCATTGAAGCCTTTATTGTCTTGTTTCCTCTGCTAGGAAAGGAAGTTGGTGGGAGGGAAAAAATAATTGGTTTGGTAAAAAAAAAAATTAAATCCGGTTTCACAATATTACTTCTTGGGGGAAATTAATTTTCTTAGTACTCATTTTGATACCTTACAAAGGGAGTAAATGTTTCCTTTAAGTTTTGTATCTTTTTTTTCAGGGAATAAAGGTAACAAATGAAGCAGAATGCAAAACAAAGAAGAAGGGGGAAACAACACCCAAGAAACACCTGATTCTGTCATTTTCCCATAATTTCCAGATAAAAATGGAAAGCATTCATTCATTCCTTCTTTTTTTGCCAAATGTGCTTTTAATTGTTTCACATCCACCAGCAAACGCCACTGTGAGCACATTTTGTTGCTTGTTCCCTCTGATCCCAAACCCCCAGAGTCAAGTCCAGCCCACTCCATCCTTTGGTGCACCAGGGAGAAATGCTCTGCCCACCCCATCCAGACGTTCAGGAGGAGAAATCCCCTCACCCAATACAGAAAAAGCCCACACAGAACTGAACAAGAAACAGCTTCATCCACCACCAGCAGCTTTCCATGGGGCTTGTCACTGACCTGACTGAAGGATTTCCTGCTCCTTGGTCCTTCAGGGTCCACAGGCCACCCTGAGAAGCAGGACCAAAGAGAAGGGGGGGGGGGTTTTGAATGAGATGTAACCTGCCTTGGTTACCTATAAACTTGGGCAGCTCATGTGCTGGGGAGGGAAACTGAGGCAAGAAGCCCCTCAGTGCTGGAACCTTGCTTGACCATTGCACACCCAGTGAGAGCAGTGGGAATAAATAAATCCCATATATAACGGAATAGTTAATAAATTATAGTTAATAAATATATAAATATAAAAATATAAATAATGTAAATACTATGAATAAGATAAATAAATGCTAGAAATACTGGAAATAAATCCTATTTATTCTGTAGGATCCCTGGGCACAGGCAGTCTCTGGCAGACATCCACACTCCTGCCACGCTGGCCTCACTGAAGGCCTCTGGCTCAAATGCTGATACAAACAAATCCCTCATCCCTCTGGCTGGAAGGAACCTCCATCTTCCATGGACATCACCACCAGTTACCATCTCTGCTCTGTACCTCTGTGTGGAGCTGGGAGGAGGTCACAGGCACGTGGTCTCTGTGATACTCATCTGTCCAGGTACACAGAGGTTAAAAAAGAGAATTCTTCCCTTCAGCATGGACTTCCCCCATGACCTTGGGCTAGTTGCTGACTCTATCCCATACTCTCAGGTATTCCTCACATGGAAATAATGCCCAGTGGGACAGAGAAAGCTTAAAAACTCCTGCTGGTCTGCTCTTTGGTTTCACCAAGGAATTGTTTCCCAGCCTTGGAAACACTGATTTGCAGCAGTGTTTGCAGAGGACTGTAAGGAAATCTCCCCCTGACTCTCTGCTGATGGGGAGCCTTTATCTGTGCACAAGGAAGAAAAGCCCCATGTGAGCCACCCTTGCTGCTCTCTAGCAAGAGGTCACGAGGAGGTAATTTTTGGCTGCTGGGTGGCCCAAAATGTTGCCCCAATAGGCTGTGAGTCTCCATCCTTGGAGATGTACAATATCCACCCAGCATGTCAGCAGCCAGGCTCTTGGCAGCAATTAGGATTTGGAGATTTTGGTTTTTTATAAGAATCCAAACAATAAACAACACTTAGAAGATGCCTAATTTGAACAGAAAATGAGAACAATTAGCCAAAACATCACTTATGCATTAATGAAGAGGCGCTTGTGTTCTGTGGCTGAGCATCAGAGCAAACACTTCTGCAAGGAAGAAAAACATGGAAGTGGGAGAGCACTTTCCCAGGTGGAAAGAGAAGCCCTAAGAGTATTGTGAAAGCCAACAAGCAACACAAAGAAAGCTGAATCCTTCTAGTTCTTCTTAGGTTTAACATCCCTGCTGATCCAACCCCTTTCCTTTGGGAGGAACCCTAGCCCAGTGCCTTGGGAATTTGCTGGAGCAGACTGGAGGGGTAGGAAGGTGAGCAATCTGCATTTGAATATGCAAATAAGTCCAATTATCCTTTGTGGCAGTGGAAGAGAAGCAACACATCGGCTCTCCAGTTCCAGGAGAAAGCTTTCTGCTTTAGCCCTGCTATCTCCAGCACGAGCCCAGACCTTACAAGGTGAGTAGACAAAAAGCTGAGTCTCAGTTCACGGCAGATTTAAGGGCTGTGTCACTCCCAGAGACCCCTTTCCCAACAGTCTCCAATCCTGCAGAACAGAGGCCCCAAAAATCCCTGGCCACTTTCTCGTGTCTCAGCCAAGCACCACCATCACACATGGACGCACCTGAGCCTCCAGCATTACCCAGTGAGAGTTAAGAACTGATGCCAAATGACAGCAAAAATCAGGATCTCACTGCTTGAACTGTTTCCCACTTAGGGAGGGGGGAAAGCAGATGACTGTCAGCTTTGCTCACTGGGACAGAGGAGGCAAGTCCCAGCTTCATCTCAAATCTGCATGAAACCTGTTTGATGGCCAGGTGTCACCTCTAATCTCCCCAAGAAGGAAAATAAATCATTCAGAGGCATAAACACCTCAGCGTTCACACAGCTATAGGGAAAAGCAAAACAGCTGCAATCTCACTTTTTGTCCCCACAGCTTTGCTCTATGCCACTTCCACCCTGGCAGGGGTGGGCTCTGCCAAAGAAAGTGCTGGAAAACACAACTGCAGCAACCCCTCCTTGCAAACGTACACGCAGGGCAACCACCCCATCACTTGTTTTTGCATTCCCAACACATCGAACGCCCTGACACGGAGAGAAACAACAACAGCAGCTCACTGCGAGGAGTTTCACACTCAGAATCCCAAACAAGGTCTCTACTGCTGAAGTGAAATAAGGGCATCCATTCCTAGTTGGCTGGGGAGGTGCTGAGGGGGACAGAAGATGTGTCATCCCCTGCTGCGCTGCATTAAAACATGGCAGCATCTGAAGGCTGCCCCACCCAAGCGGCCTAGGATGCATGTCCCTCATCCTGGCGCATTCCCGGGATGCTTTGTCTTGAGCGGGGGCCAGCCTGAGACTCTTCCTGGGACGCTCCTGCCCCTGGCTGGGGCCCCCCATCCGTGCACGGCCCCCGGTGATACGGTCAGGCTGCCGGTCCTTTGGGTTGGCTGCAGCCTGACAGCCGGGGACGTGCTTGGGAAGGACCAGAGGTGACTTGCACATTCCATGGAGGTGACCCCAAACATTACCCCTATGGAAATCCAAGGCGGTGGGTGTCTTTGAATTTTGGAATGCACAGGATGGGGGGAACACAAAGACACTCAAACCTGCTGCCAAACCAAACAAACAGCCAACAATAAGCGTCCATGTATTCACTACCTGCACAATACCTACTGCTCCATCATCGATTCCCAGAGAGGTGGGGAATTTAAGGACACCCCCCGCGCAGGAAATCGGCAAGCCCCCCCGAGATGTTTCACAGCCTCACTCCCAGGGTGGGATGCTCCTCCAGTGAAGCGCACAGGGGGGCTGGATAAGAGCTGAGGAGGGGCCGGCAGGTTGGGGATCAAGATGGATAGCGGGGACGGGGGGGACGGAGGGGAACGGGGATATGTTTTCTCACCTGTAGGACGAGCTGACCCCCGCCGCCACCTCCTCTTTGATCTGCCTGTTGACAGCATCGGCAGCCGCCCGGCCTCTGCTCGGCTCCGCCGGCTGCCCGCCCGCCTCCTCCGCCTTCTTCCGACCCTTGTCTCTCCCATCCCCGGGCCGCGCTGTTTTGGGATGCTCATCCTCCACCTCGGGGTGTTCCTCCTTCTTCTCGGGAGCGATGTGCACCTTCCGCCGCTTCTCCTGAGCCGGTTTCTCCGGGGGAGCGCGGTCCAGGGCCAGGACGGGGGAAGGTCCCGGTTTGGGGATCCAGGGATGGTCGCCCCGCTTGGGGATAGGCCAGGCACGGAAATCCTTCTGGTACTGCGTCTCCTTCTCGAAGGGAGTGTCCGAGGGCTGGTACTCGCTCTTGGGCTTGCAGCTCGGCTCCGGCCGCTGCACCTTCCAAGGCTTGTAGTCGTGCCGCATCACCGAGTCGGCCGGGGGAGAGGCGTGCGGGGCCGGGCCGGGCCGGGCGGCACCGGGAGCCGGCTCAGCTCCCCCGGCCCCCGCAGCCGCCTCGCCGCCCGGCTGGGTCTCGATGGGCGCCGCGGGGCGCGGCGGGGGCGCGGCGGGATGCTCGGTGGCCTCCGAGTATTTGGTGAAAACGAGCGGGACGGCGATGTCCGCCTTGTCCAGCTGGTTCCAGAAGCGGGCGATGCAGCAGGCACGGGTGATGCAGGGCCACGCCATGGCGGCCCCGCGCCGGGAGCGACCGCTCCGCGCTCCGAGCCCCGCACCGCTCTCCGCCCCGAGCTCCGCGCTCCGCCCGCGCCGGGGAGGCGGGGACAGCGGGAGGGGCTTGCACGCACACGGGCAGGGCACGCACACGCGGGACACACCTGCACATCCACGCACGACACGCGGTGTGGTACATGGCCATGGGTGCGCCCACACTGCACGGCTGCGCAGCTCGCACGCATGTGAGGATGGCTCTGTGTGTGTGCCCACACCTGCACGGCTGCACACACTTGCAAACACATGTGAAACACACCCGTGCATGTGTGCACACACATGCTTGGTCATAGGCCTGCACACAAATGTACGAGGCACTCAGGCGTGCACTCGCTTGCATGCAGGGTCACAGAAACCTGCACGTGCACATTTTAAAAAGCCTGCATGACTGATCACACACATCCACACATATGTGCAAGGCGCCCATGTGTGCAAACACATGAACATGTGGTCACACACAGATCTGCACGCACACATGAGAGATGTGTGTGTTTGTGTGCATACATCTGCACAGGCACACACAGCTGCACACACATGTGGAGACATGCCCATGTATGCCTGCCTGTAACTGCAAGGACACACACCAGGGCACAAACATGGAGGAAATGCCCATGCATGTGTGCAGACACACAAATGCTTGGTCACATAGCTGCACACGTATGTGCAAGGTGCCCATGTGTTCATGCAGGTGCATGCATGGTCACTCACACCTGCACACACTCATGCACAGGAATGCGAACACATGTGCAAGACACTCTTGTGTGCACGCACCTGCACAGGCATGTGTGCACATGCACACACATGTGAGCTAACACACAAGCACACACACTTGCACACAGACACGTGGACATGCAGAACCACACAAATCACATTCACACGTGCAGGTTCTCATGTAAGTGTGTATGCACTGCACACTGACATTTGTACACACATATGTGCACACACATGCGTGTACACGCATGCAAACACATCCAAACACATGCATGTATACTCAAACCTGTACACATACACAGAATTCACAAAATTCACAGAATCACTAGGTTGGAAGAGACCTTCAGGATCATGGAGTCCAACCCATGCCCTAATACCACCTCAACTAAACCATGGCACCGAGTGCCACATCCAGTCTTTTTAAACACATCCAGGGATGGTGACTCCACCACCTCCCTGGGCAGGCTATTCCAGAACTTTATCACTCTTTCCATGAAAAACTTTTTCCTAATATCCAACCTCTATTTCCCTTCCCTACACTCACCCCTGTACACATGTGCACAAACATGCACATGAACAACTGAAAATGCACTCCCGTGCTCACACATGCACAACAGTATGCACGCCTGCACTCACATGTGCAAGCACATACATGCACACAGACATAAACGTGAACATGCACACACATCTGGACACACACACAGCTAGACATGTCTGTCCACTCACGTGCACATATGCTGCATATGCACATGTGTATGCACAAGCACATTCCTATATGCACATGTGCACATACACACAGATGCACACACATACATGTCCAGTATCACAAATGTGCACATGCTGTACACATGCATGTGAACACATGAACAGATGCACCCATGAGCAGACAGACAGACATAGACACAACATGTGTGTGCTCCTGTGTGCATGCACTCATGCACCACAGATACTTGCTCACATGTACACATATGGGAGCTGGCCCTCTGTGTGCACACGGATGTGCACACACACACACACACACACACATTTTATTATTTCCTTTTGCCTCTTTTGCAGTTGCAAATCCACACCAAAACACCCCCCAGCTATCTCCTGCTGACGCTTCTTCTGAAATCTGATTCCCAGCTCGAAATCCCACCCTCCTTTCTAGCTTTGCCTCCACCTTCACCCCACCCTTCATGCCAGCCCTCCAACCCTTCCGCCATCCCTCTGTTTCTCCATCCTGCCATCAGTCCCTCCACCCCTCCCTCCCTCTATTCCTCCCTCCTGTTTCTCCATCACTTCATTCCTCCATCACACTATTACTCCATACTTCCATATTTCCATTCATCCCTTCATTCCTCTCTATCTCCATCCCTTCATCCCTCCATCCCATTCTCCCACTGTCCCTCCATCACTCCCTCAACCCCTCCATTCTTCTCTGCATCTTTATTCCCTGGTGCCAATAAAGTCCATTTGCACCCAAATCACATCCACACTTGAAGCCCTCCAGCCTTTGTCAGCCTTGCGGCACTGCCAGCATTTCCACTGGGAGCAGAACGCAAATAAAACCAGGGAAATCCACACACTCAAATGCTGAATTACAAAGAGAAAAAGCAATTCCCACTCACAGTGACTGCAGCTGCTGGGAGTGCAGTGAAAAGCAGGATTATCCCTGTGGGGATTGTTTTTCTACTATAATGCTTTGTCTTCCCTTATTGATTCTCAGGCCTTGAGGATTTTGGGCTTGGGTTTGGTTTTTTTCTTCGCTTGTCTTTGCCTGGAATGGCTTAATTTCATTCTTACCTGCAGGCAAATTGTGGAAACTCATTTTATGCATGGTATTGGAGCACTCAGTGCTGGGGATGGATGGCTCAAAGAGCCGCCTTTGGAAAGAGAATAAATAAATAAATATCAACTAGAAATGTCCTTACACAGACATTACTTTGTCTTCCAGAACTGTATCACTCCTGCTATTACATCCAGTGCAATTAAAAGTGAGAATTGCAATTAAAGATTTAGGAAGCTCCTCAGTATTTCCCAAGCTGGGACCCAAGCCATGGTGCTCTGGGGCATCAATGCACTGTGCATCACCTTTGTAAGTGTGAGGTGTGCTCCTGTACATCCACAATAGTCGTGCTCATCTCTGCTTAGGCTGGGCTTTGAAACAGAATCACAGAATCATTAAGGTTGGAAAAGTCCCCTAAGATCACTGAGTCCAACCGTTCCATCAGCACTGCCAAGGCCACCACTAAATATGTCTGTGAAAAACTCATTCACTCTCATGTGAAAATTACAAAAGTTTCATAAAGGACAATAGGAGACAAGGACCATAGAGCAAAGGTTCTTATGGCTGGGTGCATCTTGGCACTCAGCCAAAACCACACTTATCTTTGGGGATACCCCTTAAATACCTTTTCCCTTACATCAGCCTGTTACATATTCATGGACCCTTATGCATAATAAACTTTTTCCCAAACTAATTTACATATTTTTACATGGGCCCTCCTTTGGTCCACCTTTTTAGAGCATGCATATCCCTTGGTTGTGATTTTAGTCCATTTTTAACACCATCTGCAGTTTTGGGCCTCAGTCCACACTGTCTTCAGAGGGTGAGTGCTGGTAGTTGGTGCATCTGTAGCAGGTGTCCCCATCCTATGTTCACTGGATATTATCCCATCCAAGCAGGCATCTTAACACAAGCATACTTATAACAGCTATTTCACTACTATGTCTAAGCTAATTAACAACAGAAATAAAAACTATATCTTTATAACAAAGTTACTTCAACATTACACGTATAGAATCCATTTTAATATTTGTGAAAAGCCAATATTATAATATGCATATATAACATGTTCCAAATGCCACATCTACATGGCTTTTAAATCCCTCCAGGGATAGGGACTTCAGCACTGCCCTGTGCAGTCTTTGCCACAGCTTGACAATCCCATCAATGAAAAATATCCAGTCTAAACCTCTCTTTATGCAACTTGGGACCATTTCTTCTTGTCCTGTTGCTTGTTACCTGGGAGCAGAGCCCAACCTCCACCTGGCTCCAGCCTGCCTCCAAGGAGTTATTATGAATGAAGATGAGCTTAGGACAAGTCCTGCCTTTGGCTCAGATTTCTGGCACTGCTCTGTTAGGGGCAGCCTGCACCCAGATTGCTCTTGTTCACAAGTTCTTAATAATGGCTGATTGGGTCTATTACAAAATGGATTATTTATTGAATAGACACAAAATTAACAGACATAAGACTTTGAACAGACTACTTACTACACAGGATAAAACAAAAGCAACTCCTAGTAGATAAAACACAGTGCACAATAAAAAGGTACCTATATTACAGCTAGCTAAGAGATAGTATAGATTAGGATTCAATGCAACTTACCACCACATTGATGATGGAGTACACATAGAATTCTTTCACTCAGTTTTTGGGAAAGTATCCACAGAATTTGCATCTAAACTCTGGGGAGAAGTCCTACACTTTTCCAAGGTGTGTGTAGGAGGCTTCTTCCTCTGTGAAAGTCTGCGTAGCTTTTATAGTTCATAAAGTGAAGGGTCTCTCAGTCAGCAATTCCAGTTTATCTCCCCACATCTTGTTCTCGAGGCCAGTTTTTTATTCGGAATTCCACCTGACAGAGAGAAATAACTCACCAGGTTGACAAGCTGGCCTGGGTTAGCTCATCAATTCATGAGGGCAGGGAGAATGTCTGGAGCTATGCACCATCTAATGGATAGAGCAGATAAGCTCTACTGCGGTGGGGGGAAGTCCTGCCCCAGGAGTTGAAGACAGTGAGAAGGTTCCCCATTTTCTCCAGGTTGAAAGGTGAAAAGGAGCCTTTTTTCTGCAGGTTGAACCCCCCATATCCCTCAGCCACTCCTCATGTTCCAGACCCTTCTCCAGCTCCATTCCCTTCTCTACATGGTCCAACTCCTCAATGTCCTTGTCAGAGTAAGGGGCCCAGAACTGGACCCAGGACTGGATGTGCCTCAGCAGGGCTCAGCAGAGTGGGATGGTCACTGCCCCGGTCCTTTTGGACACACCATTGCTGACACAGGTGAAGTGCCCTTGTTCTCCTGCCCATCTGGGCACACCTAGGATCATGTTTAGCCACTCTCAACCTGCACTCCTTGGTGGTTTTCAAGCAGCTGCAGGGGGGCTGCGGGGGCTCCACTGAATCATCATGAAACTGCTGTTGTCAGACCCCAGCTCTGTGTTTCCATGCACACTATAGGAAACAGCTTTTGCATTTGTTATAGATGAGTAATGAGATGATTGGCTCTCACAATTAAGGGATGAATATTGTGAGTATGTTAAGAGAAGCTTTATTGATGTATAGTTATGTTATTGTGGTTTGTTGTTCAGATGCCCTCTGTTCTCCCCACAGTCCCCTTCCACCCTGGTATTGTTGTCATCAGACAGCCTGGGTTGTCAGGGTTGTCCGAGACATGGAGGGAAGGCATGTACCTGTGTGAGAAACAACTGCTCACTTTGAAAATTTAAACGCGTTTATTAAACCTTAACAAAAATACAACATAGGACTACATAAGGAAAAAGCTGCAGTGCTGGGAACTGCCCCTCGTGGATACCACATGGCCAGTTCATCTTCAGGTTGGATGCTCAGTCTTTTATACCCCTGGGGGTTGCATCAGCCAGCCCAGCCCTCCCAGAGTCTGTCACTCAGCTCTTCTTTGCCATTTATCAGTGGAGATTGCTCTCTTGTGACTTGATTGGGGGTCAGGTGTTGCCGTGCTGCACCCCCTGAGCAACCCCCTGAGCTTTTCCATTCCCCACTGCCCCATGCCAGGGACACATGTGCAGCCTTCTTTGTACCTGTCCTAGACAGCCCAGGCTGTCTGATGGCAGCAATACAGGGGGGAAAGGGAACTGTGGGGAGAACAGGGGACATCTAAACCACAATAACATAACTATACATCACTAAAGCTTTTCTTAACATTCACACAATAGTTATCTTTTAATTGTGAGACCAAATCATCTCATTATCCATCTATAACATACCCAGCCCCTTGCATGGACAGTTGGGAATGGGGAAAGCTTGTTGCTGGGGGACACGGCATGACAACGCCTGACCTCCAATCAAGTTTCAAGAAAGTCTCCACCAAAGGAGGACAAAGACAAAGTTGCCTGGCAGACTTTGGGGGGGGGCAGGGTTGCCTAATGCAACCCCCAGGGCCATAAAAGGCGGAGCAGCCATTTTGTAGACGAGCACATGGCAGCTGGTCATGCGCTCCCGGCACGCTGCTATTTTTCCTGATTCAGACCTTTGCTGTATTTCGTTAAGGTTTAATAAACCTTTGAAAATTTTAAAAGTGAATGGTTGTTTCTCACACATTGAATGGACTATGGTATTACAAAAAATTAATATCTGTATATTATATGTATATAAAAAATTAATATATGAAACAGGAACAAGGAAAACTGGAAAAGAATGACCTTATGATGGTGACCCAAGGTCTGCAAGGAAGATGTGCAATCAAAGTATTGCAATGGGATCAAGCTTTCTGACTGGTGAAGTTCAAGACTGTGTTTATTTTTAAATAGTCTCAATAATTTCATTTATCTTAAAGCTGCCATGGTGATTTCGAAGAGTGTGAACCCAGTCTTGCTCTGAGAACTGCTGCCCACAGAGGCCCTGCGCATGTTTGTGGACATTCCTGCAGAAAACCTTGCAAAGTCTGTTGGGAAGGATGAAGGTTTGACAAGAAAGTCTCACAGATATGTATGCTTGGCAGAGAGATTTTTGAATGTAGAATCTGAAGAAGGAATAGAAATGAAAGAAAGTTTGATACAGAGGAAAAGAACTGCTGAGCCAGTTTTACTGGATAACCAAGAAGACAAAGGGTATGTTAGTTAGAAAGGGTTTTTATGACTTAGAGCAAAGGATAAAACCACCTCAAACAAAAAGATATTTTTACCAAGCAGAAAGATAGCGCAGGCAAACAAGTCTGCCGATGTTGTAAGTAGAAAAAAGGTCTCAGAATTCTCCACTGCAAGAAAACTGAAACACAACTTCTAGCTTAAACTGTAATGTACTAACTTTTAGTGATTGGAGAATAGTAACATGAATATGGTAATTACAGTAGTTATGATAGGCTATAGATAAAAGTTAAGGTATAGATTGGTTCTACTGTATTAAGATGCTCAGCAAAGAAAAGTATCTAATGCATTGTAACCAAAACCAAAGGGTGTCCAGGCCTGCCTGCAGCTGGAGCTCTGTCACCCACGACCCTGGACTGCTGTAACTCTTGGATGTAAATAACTGCATTTTGAAGAGCTGCCTGGAGTCCTGCATGCCTCATTCAGGCTCTTACAATGGTGCCCACGTTTTAGTTGGCAAACTCGAACTTACTGGCAGTGAGAGACCTCCCAGTGAACTCAGAATGAAGCAGCCACAAGGATCAGGCACCTGAAGGAGGGTGACCGGGGCCTGGAGAGGAGTTGCTGCTGGACAGTTCCTGGATCGGAGCCTCAGCGTGCAGCACTTGCTGCATAGCTGGACAGCAGGTGAGCACAGGAATAACGGTGCAGAATAGGTCTGTCACTCAGAAGGATGTGTATCAGCATTAAAATCTTTTATTAAATCCAGTCCAAGTAAATGACCAAAAAAACCACCTTACAAATCTTCTAGCATGCACTGTGAAAAATGTGTATTTTATGATTGGCTTTTCACGAATATTAAAATGAATATTATATGTGTTTTGTTAGAAAGTTATGCCGTAGTAATTTTCTTAAGTAGTGTGTTAAATATAGTTTTAGGTTATAACATAATGTTAAAAGAGAAACTATGCTATGTAAGATACTTTTACTAAAGAAAGGACCTGCAGTGAGATAGCAGCCACAGGACACCTAAATCTTTCAGAGAAAGAGAATTTATTGCCCCATTATCAGAATAAATGAACTTCTTCCCGCCTCGCTCAGCCCTGAAGACGCCGTTAGGATTAAGAGGAAGAAGCTGACACTGACCAGACAGAATCCTGTGTTTGAATGGAATTCATGCATCATGTATGAGGTGTATGAATATGCAACAGGCTGTTGTTTTTAAGGGTTAATCATCTGTTAACGTGTGTCCTTTTTCGGGCTTATTTTGCTCAGAAAAAGGTATCCGGACGTCCGTAACTCTTTGTTTCTATTGTCTCGTATTGTCCTAATCTCAATTGTTCAAATTTTTATTACTCTAATTATATTGCCATTTTAATAACGATTTTATTACTATTAAACTTTTAAAATTTTAAAAACAAGTGTCTGGCGTTTTTCACATGCACTGAGATCAAATTCACAAATGCCGATCCCAGTCTCTGGATACCAGAGACTACTGGGACTCCGCAGGGGTCAAATTATACAATGCTATGTCTCGCCGCGACAAAGCAGCAGCAGATTTAGTCCCCGCTTGCCGCACGCTTGTAGAAATCTTTTGCACCCTTTTCCCTGTGCCGTTCCACCTGAACCCTCCTCTCGGTTTCCAGCCTCGCCCAGCCTCTGCAGCCGCGGGCAGCGGGGGAAGGGACAGAAGGAAACAGCAACTGCGGCTGCGGTAGCGGAGGTAAAATAACCTGGAAACTGTTCTGCCGCAGGAGATGAGGCTGATCCTTTAAAATCCAAGACTAAGAAACCCCGAAAAACAACCAGATTTGTTTCAAAATGACCCCAGGGACTCCCCAGTTGCCTGGAGGAGAGCTTTCAACCCAAAAAGAAATGCCGAGCCCCGGTAATTCCCCGGCGCTGCTTCCCGGTTCTGAAGAATCCCCGCAGGGATCAGACTTCCAGCAGCCCGTCAGTCTCAGAACGGGGGATCTCACATCCCCTGAGGAAATCAAAGAGCCGGTTTCACACAAGGGCAGCCCCCACGGCTCGGGCACCGCCACCCGGCGGGCGCTGCGGGCGCTCGATGCACCCGAGGCGGGCGGGAAGGACCAGGACGGGGGCCGGGAGTGGCTCCGCAGGGACAGCAGGACCTGCCTCTCATCGCCGAGCAACTCGCCACTGTGAAAAATGCCTGTTTCATGACTGGCTTTTCGCAAATATTAAAATGAATATTATATGTGTTTTGTTAGAAAGTTATGCTGTATTAATTTTCTTAAGTAGTGGGTTAAATATAGTTTTAAGTTATAACATAAGGTTAAAATAGAAACCATGTATGTGGGATATTTTTTAAAGAAAGGAATTAGGTACTCACACCAGATAGCAGCCACAGGACACCTAAATCTTTCAGAGAAAGAGAATTTATTGCTCTCTTATCAGAAGAAATGAACTTCTTCCCGCCTCACTCAACCCTGAAGACACCATCAGGATTCAGAGGAAGAAGTTGACACTGACCAGACAGAATCCTTTTTGGATTCTGTTTGAGTGGAATTTATGCATCATGTATGAGGTGTATGAATATGCAACACACTATTGTTTTTAGGGGTTAATCCCCTGTTAATGGGTGTCCTTTTTTGGGCTTATGCTGCCCAGAAAAAGGTATCCGGACCATCTGTAACTCTTTGTTCCTATTGTCTTGTATTGTCCTAATCCAAATTGTCCAAATTTTTATTACTCTAATTATATTACTATTTTTATAACCATTTTATTACTATTACACTTTTAACATTTTAAAAACAAGTGATTGGCGTTTTTCACAGCCACCACCACCAAGAACCACTGAGGGAGCCAAAAAATCAGCCCCCAGATCTCCTACTCTTGAAGCTAGCAAGGCTTTACAGAAAATTACCAATGCTCTGCAAAATGGACAAACACATCTCTATGTTCCAGATAAACCTCTTGTCCTTGCAGTTTTAGGAGAAACGCTGAGACTGTATGACCTCATATTTCAATGGGACTCCTCTCAAAGTGATCCTTGTCAATAATTGAATGGGTTTGTCTTGCTTACAGGTCACCAAAGACAATCTTCACATCTTTAGAGATGATTTCTCAAATTAACATCAAAGAGCAAGGCTTCTTTCTATAGCAGGTCACAAATCTGCAATCATCCATTTACCTATGACTAAATCCTATTTTGATTGGGCAATGCAAAAATCAGAAGATTTGCTGTATGCCTTGTTAGATTTTCCAGGTGTTTGCTCCATTCATTATCTAGCACACAAAATGATCAAAGCTATATATTATGCTACAAAGAGAAACCCCTGATCAGTGAAGAGCCTTTAGATGCAGTTACTCTCTTCACTGATGGGTCAGGACAAGCACACAAAGCAGTAATTACATGGCAAAATAAAAATACTCAATCCTGGGAACAAGATGTTCAAAAAGTCGAAGGTTCTTCTCAGATTGTTGAATTGGCAGCAGTTATAAGAGCATTTCAGCTCTTCCCAGAACCTTTTAACCTAGTCACTGATTCAGCATATGTTGCTAACATTGTCAAGAGACTTGAAAGATCTCTTTTAAAAGATGTTAGCAACAACAAATTGTGTCTTTGGCTCACCTGTCTTTATCAAATTTTGTTAGACAGAACTAATCCTTATTTTGTTGCTCACGTCAGAGCTCACTCTGGTCTCCCAGGATTTATGGCAGAAGGGAATGCATGAGCTGATGCATTGGCATCAGCAGCGTGTGATGAGGGAGCTGCAGGAGACACTGAAGATGCCACTTTGGTGCTTCCTGCAGCTACCTTGTCTAACATTGGTGAACAAGCTAAATTGAGTCATGCCTTTTTTCACCAAAATGCACAGGCACTCAGACGAGATTTTCACATTTCCCTAGAGCAAGCACAAGCCATAGTAAGGGCTTGCCCTGACTGCCAGCTAGTCCAACCCATCCCTTCTACAGGAGTCACCAACCCAAGAGGGTTGGAAGGTTTGCAGAAATGGCAAACGGATGTCATAAAGTACCCTTCTTTTGGGAAGCTTAAAAATATCCATGTCTCTATTGACACATTTTCAAATGCAGTTTTTGCTTCTGTACATACAGGAGAAACATCTACGCATGTTTGCCAGCATTTTTCACAAGCATTTTCCTCATTAGGTGTCCCTCAAGAAATTAAAACTGATAATGGCCCTTCATATGCTTCACAAGAATTGGCCTCATTTTTAAATGACTGGGGTGTTTGCCATACAGTAGTGCATCTGTGTTTCTGTTTCAGGACTTGCTGCACTGAGAGCTGTTAGTGAAATGAGTTGTTCTTAATACAACAGGGAAGTTTTGTGGGAAGAAGGATGTGGACCTATTGGAATGAGTCCAGAGGAGGCGACTGAAATGATCACAGGGCTGAAGCCCATCTGTTCTGGAGACAGGCTGGGAGAGATGGAGGTGTTCAGACTGGACAAGAGAATCACAGAATCACAAGGTTGGAAGAGACCTTCAAGATTATTGGGTCCAACCCATGCCCTAAAACCTCAACTAAACCATGGCACTGAGTCCCACATCCAGTCTTTTTTTAAACACATCCAGGGATGGTGACTCCACCACCTCCCCAGGCAGGTCATTCCAGTACTTTATCACTCTTCCCGTAAAAAAACTTTTTCCTAATATCCAGCCTAAGTTTCCCTTGATGCAGCTTGAGACTGTGTCCTCTCATTCTGTCAGTTGTTGCCTGGCAAAAGAGACCAACCCCCACCTGGCTACAGCCACCTTTCAGGAAGTTGTAGAGTGATAAGGTCACCCCTGAGTCTCCTTTTCTCCAGGCTGAACACCCCCAGCTCCCTCAGTCCCTCCTCACAGGGTTTGTGTTCCCAGCCCCTCACCAGCCTCGTTGCCTCCTCTGGATGTGCTCAAGCATCTCAAGGTCCTTCCCAAACTGAGGGGCCAGAACTGGACACAGCACTCAGGGTGTGGCCCCACCAGTGCCAAGGGCAGGGGAAGGATGACCTCCCTGCTCCTGCTGGCCACACTGTTCCTGACACAGGCCAGGAGCCATTGGCCTTCTTGGCCACCAGGGCACACGGCTGGCTCATGCTCATGTCAGCCAGTGCCCCCAGGTCCCTTTCTGCCTGGGCACTGTCCAGCCACTCTGTCCCCAGCCTATAACATTGCAGGGGGTTATTGTGGCCAAAATGCAGGACTCAGCACCTGGACTTATTAAACTCCATCCCATTGAATTCTGCCCATCCATCCAACTGATCCAGGTCTCTCTGCAGAGCCCTCCTTCCTTCCAACAGATTGACACACACTCCCAGCTTCCCAGCTTAGTGTCATCTGCAAATTTGCCAATGAAAGACTCAATCCCCTCATCCATGTCATCAATAAAGACATTGAACAGAGCTGGTCCCAGCACAGAGCCCTGAGGGACACCCCTGCTGGCTGCCCCCAGCTGGATGTGGCACCGTTCACCAGCACTCTCTGGGCCCGGCCATCCAGCCAGTTCCTAACCCAGCACAGAGTGCTCCTGTCCCAGCCCTGGGCTGCCAGCTTTTCCAGGAGTGTGCTGTGGGAGACAGCATCAAAGCCTTGCTGAAGTCCAGGTACACAACATCCAGAGCCTTTCCTGCATCCACCAGCTGGGTCACCTGGCCACAAAAGGAGACCAGGTTGGTCAAACATGACCTACCCCTTCTAAACCCCTGCTGGCTGAGTCTGATACCCTGCCCATCCTGTAAGTGCTGCATGATGACACTCAGTACAAACTGTTCCATAACCTTACTGGGTACTGAGATCAGACTGACTGGCCTATAATTACCAGGATTCTCCTTCCCACCCTTTCTGCTAATGGACATCAGATTGGCCAACTTCCATTCATCTGGAACCTCCCCAGTGAGCCAGGACTGATGGTAAATGATGGAGAGTGGCTTTGCAAGCTCATCTGCCAGCTCCCTCATCACCCTGGGACGGATCCCATCTGGTCCCATAGATTTATGAACATCCAAGCAGCTCAGCAGTTCTCAGACTGCCTCCTCCTGGATAACAGGGGGACCATTAAGACTCTGGGAAGACTTTAGAGGCCCTGCCAGTCCCTAAAGAGACTCCAAGAGCTGGAGAGGGACTTTGGACAAGGGCCTGGAGGGACAGGACAAAGGGGAATGGCTTCCCACTGCCAGAGGGCAGGGTTAGAAGGGGTATCAGGGAGAAATTCTTGGCTGTGAGGGTGGGGAGGCCCTGGCACAAGTTTTCCAGAGAACCATTGACTCCCCATGCCTGGAAGTGTTCAAGACCAGGTTGGATGAGGCTTGGAGCAACTTGGTCTAGTGGAAAGTGTCCCCTCCCATGGCAGGGGACTGGAGAAATAGGATCTTTGATGTTACTTTCAGCCCAGACCATTCTGTGTTTCTGTTATTCCGAGATATTAATGTGTTCTGGAGGGTGCAAGTCTGTACAGATCCATTGCAACAGCTCCCACTCTGGAGCTAATCCATGTCCTAGATCTGCGTTCAGCAGTGCCATCACACAGGTATTTGCACAGCATCTTGCACCTACCTGGGGACTGGGGATTGGTATGTGCACGAAGGGCTTTTGAGCCTCTTCTGGAGAGTCCCTCTCCTGCAGCCAGCCTGGCCTCATGCCCCATGGAAACACTCAGTCATGCATTAATCATCTTTATTTATAACAAAACCATGGACAAACAGCCTGGTGAGGTTTTGCAGAATCAGGAGACTTTGCTGCTCTGCAGATACCATGCAGATCTAACAGGTGTTAGAAGCTGCAAAACTAAAAGAAATCACTTCACGTCTCAGAGAAATACATGGTTATACATCTCTATATCTATATCTGTATCTTGAAGCATGGCTGCTCATTCTTGTCAAGGTTTGAAAAGACAGGTGTCTGCTAAGGAAGGCAGGAGCCTCTCTTGAAATGGAAAATGTAAACCCTCTCCATCCAAATTATTATTTTTTGAAATTAAGGGGCTCTCAGGCAAAGGTATGGGAACAGGAATAACAGTTCTTTATTAGGAAAAGAAAACACAATTCAGAGCCCCAAGTAGTGGTTCCTTGTCAAACATCCCCTGTGCCACGATAACCAGGATGTTTTGGAAGCTGATTAATAGGGTACCTGATAAACCTTCTTCTCCTGGCATCCTCACATGAAGCCAGGGCACCTTTCAGTCAAACCTAAGCTAATGGAGACCATCCAGGGACATTTCTGATAGCTTCTCCTGCATTTTGTGATGGCATGAAGAGCAAGATGACTGGCAATGACCATGTGAGCAGATGTTTCTGTCTCTGCAGGATCTGATAACAAAGGTGGACTGGCTTCCTTTCCCAGACCACCAGCTGACATCTCATCACATGCTGTCTGTACACATTCTCCCCCACACCCAGTACACACATATCCACCAACTCTTTTAGGAAATCATGCTGTGGCATTGTGAGAACAGCACGGCAAAGCTCAGGGCAAGACCTTCGAGGAGTGCACCATGGGTTTATTTAGGGAAAACACACCCTACAGTGGTAGCCATCACAAAGGCAGGCACCTAACTCCCTGGTAATCTCTGACAAGAGTCAGAGGAAGGGGGTGGCAGCTCATCCCATTGCTCCCAGGAGATCACTGACAAGAGCTGGAATGAGGTGAGAATGAGGAATACAATCAGGTAGGAGCCCCACATCTTCTTAGGAGCCTTTTGCCTCCATTTTATAGGAATGGAGATGCCCTGGGCTAAAGGGAGGTGAGACTCCATCTCCAAAGCCAGAGCCAGACCACACTTGCAGCTCCCTCTGTGTAGAGTGTTCAGCTCCACACCACTGCCCCAGGGAGATGCAGGAAAGCTCCATTTACTCTGGCTCTTCCAGGCACTCCCTCTGCTTTGCAGGACATGTCCTGGCACCAATCCCTCCCATGCCTAACATCTATCACCAGGGACAAGAGAATATGACAACACTGCAGGTGACAATCTAGAGGGGAGTTTTAGTGGCCTCTCACATCCTAAATTATTTTATAATCATGCACAGCTTCTTCCTGGTGGGTTCACAAGGTTCAGCCTGGGGCGTTCTTGTTTTCCTTGCAAAATGTGCTTATGATTCATGTATGTTGTGAGAGTGTTTTGAGGCCAAATGGGACAGGAGCCAAAACAAATCCATATCAGAGTGCTGCATAAAGAGAATAATTGAAATGCATAAAAAAAAATGACCAATAAATCAAGTTCTCTAAAGGACATCAAATTCTTTTATGAAAATCACTGGCATAACACAGCCAGAATAAGAAGAAGTGATTTCATCACAGGTAGATGGGGGAGAAATATTTGAAAGAATTTATATTAAAACCCCCCAAAACCAAAAAAACCCACCAGGCAGAAGTCAGCTTCTCTCACATCCATGTCCTCACTCAGAGCTGGAGAGGGACAAAGACCAAACTTGGTGAAATGGTATCTCATAGGTTTGGGGTGGTGGAAAGGATGAGAACCTCCCAAGGGAGGAACACTTATAACTGAAGGAGTGATGGGTCAGAAAGGAATGGGACTTAGAGAATCCACTGTGCAACTACCAAGATGGTACATTCAGTTTCCTTCTGATAATTTTGTGCATTGGAGGGCAAATTAGCTCTAGGAGTACATATAAATGACTGAGAGGCTTTAAGGTAAATAAAAGGGGATGATCTATGATTGGAAGAGAGGATCAGTGATCTGAAGAATGCTTATAGATCTTCTGCTGTAGCACTAAGTTCCATAGGTCTGTATGTGATGAGCCTTCAACAAGGAACTCCACAGGTCCACTTCATGGCCAGCTCCTCCTGCCAGCTGTGCAGTATCCTGGCATCCTGCACCAGCCACGGCATTGTTCCATGCATTTCTTCCTGCAGATCCTCTGTGTTAGGCTTTCCCAGCCCTGATCCTGGATCCTGGCCAGTGTCCATGTGCAAGTCACGTGGGCATGTCTTACCATGCTGACTTGCAAAGCCCAGTGACTTGAAAAGCCCACACTTCCATGACTCTGGGCTTACCTTTATGAGGCTCCTCCTCATACTCTGAGAGGGACATTGCTCCACTGAGTAACAATGCCACCAACAGAGGTGTTACAGAAGATGACTTATTGAGAGATTAAAGGAGCTTAATTTTCCCAAACTAAATGCAAGCCATAGGAGATTGAACAAATGACTGTATATAACTGAAAAGGGAAAAGCCAAGGGGAATGTGTTTGGAGTTTTGTCATGGACCAAGGTGTGCAAATGCCTGAGTGGGTTAGGAAATAAGACTGATTAAGGTATCAGGATCTAAGATACAGAGCTCAGAGCTCAGTGTTTGGGCATGTCTGAATGGTTAGCGAGTTCAGAGACACAACTCTGCTCTTCCCTAAAACAGGAAGGAGGAAGCTGGAGGGGATGGACACCTTCTCACTCTATATAACTTCCTGACAGGAGGGGGGAGCCAGAAAAGGGTCAGTCTTCTCACAGGGAACAAGAGACAGGATCAGAGGAAAAGGCCTCGAGTTGTGCCACAGCCTGTTTAAATTGGAAATTAGGAAAAAATTATTTCCCAAAAGGGTTGTCAAGCCCTGGAACAGGCTGCCCAGGGCTGTGGCAGGGTCCCCATTACTGGAGGGATTTAACAGACATGTGGCTGTGGCACCTGGGGACATGGGTTAGTGGTGGCCTTGGGAGTGCTGGTGGAATGGTAGGACTCCCTGACCTTAGAGATCTTTTGCAACCAAATTATTTGGGTGATTCAGAGATTTTAAGTCACAACTTCTATTTTATCTATACTCAGCAAGGAGATGCATCTCTTTCAGTTCCTCCTGAGTGGAAATCTGTGATTTCTCTCTTAATTAAGCAGAAGTTTTTGAAGTCCTCCATAAGTATTTATTTTTCTCTCCTTAATTAAGAAAGTAGAAAGACAAAAAGGAAATGACATAACCACAGCAGGGTAGGACATAAATGTTTATTACCCAGCTGGGCATTGCTTAACTCCTTGGTCAGGTCTTCCATGGGCAACATGTTCCAGGGCTTGAAAACTGTTTTAGGAAAGGAATTTTCCCTAATAACCAATCTAACCCCTTCTTGGTCCCACCATTGACCATCCAGGAAGACCAGGAGCCCTGGGCCCACAGATCTCCCCACAGAATTTTGGAAATCACTGATGGTTTCTCATCAGAAAACATCATGTCTCCAGGTGACAGTGCTGAAAGAATTAAAAACCTCTTTTGCTTTCTTGAAGCAGTCAGGCTCCTGATATTTGCAGTAGATGACAAAAGATGGGGAGAGATTTGAGTGAAATCTAAACCAGTTTTAGCTCAATTAAAGCAACCAGTGCTTTTAAGAAGAGATCCCTTGGTGTTTCACCAGAGCCCTGTTATCCTAGTGATTTGGGAAAACAGAGTCTAACAGATGCCTCCTAGCCCAGCATCCTCCTAGGCCTGACAAAGGGGAGGGATTATTTTTCAGCTAACATCTCTGATTTGCTTCTGCCAAAGGTTGTTTTTAGTTTTATTCTGTAATTCTTGGCTGCAATGACCTTGGGATTTGAAATGCCCCTTAGACATGTGAGTGAAGCCTTTGTACATGGCCAGTCCTTTCACAGTGCTCATTGGTCAGTGCAATCTGTTCACAGTATTATTCTCTATCCTGATTACAATGAGACCTTTGGTTTTCCCAGCCCTCTGATGAGATGATTTTGTTGCTTACCTGAGGGGCTTGTCAGTTCCTTGAGGATTTTTTTCCCCCCAAATTCCTAATTTTTTTCCCACATAGTCAATTACATCTCTTTGCACTTGACAAAGCAGAGGCTCAGACTGTGCACCTGCTTGGAGATACAAATACAAATCAGGAGGAGTATTTCCTTTCTCTATATAAATGTGTGCAAGGATGCACATGGAAACTCATATGCCCCATCCATCCACCATCCATCCATGTCTTGGCAGAGGCATAAGGCTCATGTAGCCTGTGCTCAGCAGTGAAACACCCTTGTGTTATCTCCCCACCTCCTTGGCTGAGACTGAAACCCATCCGCATCACATCACTTGTGAACAAAAGTGGCCTGCCTGTGCTCATCCCTTCTGCTTGTTCCTTCCTGCTGTGCACAGGGTGATTTGTAGGGGAAGGGGGAAAATAAAACTGGCTTACAGGCATGAATGCCTCATTGTCTCTGCCAGATCCAAATATTGAAAAATTGGAAAGAGACAGAATCTTTTGAAAGCAGGATTGGGTCCTGAATGGAGTTTACTTCCCAGATTTGGGTGGAAGAAGCATGAAATTGTCACCATCTAACAATGTTGTGAGTCATGATGGTATAAAGTCCATGACACCTCCCTCCGCTCCCTGTATGGAATGGTGCTGAGTGCAGCCACCACTGTGAGGATGTTGCACAATCCCTTCTACTGTAACACTGGGTAGATATTGACTTTGCACTTTGCATTCACCACTTGCTTCCTTCTCTTTGCGAGACGTGCATGCAGAGGCCAAGATGAAAATTGAGTTTGCTCCGCGGTCTGTGCCGCTTCAGAGAAGGCTTCAGACAGCAGCAGTGGCTCAATGGGTCTGCAGCTTCCTGGGTCTAGGTAAGAGACATCTCTCTTTCCTTTTTCTCAGAAGCCAGAGAAGCTTTCCATAGAACTGCAGTATGGTTTGGGTTGGAAGGGACCTTAAAGATCATCCAGTTACAATCCCCTACATTTTTATGCAGCACTCTGATATGGATTTGTTTTGGCTCCTGTCCCATTTGGCCTCAAAACACTCTCACAACATACATGAATCATAAGCACATTTGGCAAGGAAAACAAGAACGCCCCAGCCTGAACCTTGTGAACCCACCAGGAAGAAGCTGTGCATGATTATAAAATAATTTAGGATGTGAGAGGCCACTAAAACTCCCCTCTAAATTGTCACCTGCAGTGTTGTCATATTCTCTTGTCCCTGGTGACAGATGTTAGGCATGGGAGGGATTGGTGCCAGGACATGTCCTGCAAAGCAGAGGGAGTGCCTGGAAGAGCCAGAGTAAATGGAGCTTTCCTGCATCTCCCTGGGGCAGTGGTGTGGAGCTGAACACTCTACACAGAGGGAGCTGCAAGTGTGGTCTGGCTCTGGCTTTGGAGATGCAGTCTCACCTCCCTTTAGCCCAGGGCGTCTCCATTCCTATAAAATGGAGGCAAAAGGCTCCTAAGAAGATGTGGGGCTCCTACCTGATTGTATTCCTCATTCTCACCTCATTCCAGCTTTTGTCAGTGATCTCCTGGGAGCAATGGGATGAGCTGCCATCCCCTTCCTCTGACTCTTGTCAGAAATTACCAAGGAGTTAGGTGCCTGCCTTTGTGATGGTTACCACTGTAGGGTGTGTTTTCCCTAAATAAACCCACGGTGCACTCCTCGAAGGTCTTGCCCTGAGCTTTGCCATGCTGTTCTCACAATGCCACAGCATGATTTCCTAAAAGAATTGGTGGATATGTGTGTACTGGGTGTGGGGGAGAATGTGTACAGACAGCATGTGATGAGATGTCAGCTGGTGGTGTGAGAAAAGAAGCCAGTCCACCTTTGTTATCAGATCCTGCAGAGACAGAAACATCTGCTCACATGGTCATTGCCAGTCATCTTGCTCTTCATGCCATCACAAAATGCAGGAGAAGCTATCAGAAATGTCCCTGGATGGTCTCCATTAGCTTAGGTTTGACTGAAAGTTGCCCTGGCTTCATGTGAGGATGCCAGGAGAAGAAGGTTTATCAGGTACCCTATTAATCAGCTTCCAAAGCATCGTGATTATCGTGGCACAGGGGGTGTTTGACAAGGAACCACTGCTTGGGGCTCTGCTCAAAGTCGGTGGTGATTTTGGGGGCTACAAAATACTGGTCTTGCTCTGGTTTGTACCACCCCTGGTGCCTTTAGCATGATCATACAATGACAGAGTGGTTTGGGTTGACAGAGACCTTAAAGATCATCCTGTTGCACCTACTGCCACGGGCAAGGACACCTTCCACTGGACTGGGTTGCTCCAAGTCCCATCCAACATGGCCTTGAACAGGGCCCCAGGAATGGAGCAGCCACAACTTCTTTGAGCAATCTGTGCCAGCATTTTTGGCTTCTTCTCAGCACCTGATCAGAGCAGGGTGGCACTAAGGAAGTGTATGGCTTATGGCTAATACATGGGGATATTTACAGGTCTTACGCAGCATCTAAACCAGGGTGGGATTTTCTGCTTCTCTTGCTCTGTAGGTTTAGAGTTTTCATGGTTTAAGCTGTTGCTCTGCTTGGTGTTAGAAATGAGAAATAGAATTATTGTGCTTGAGGAATGATACTGTAGCAGGAGTATTGGTGACTCTGCTTTTGTGGCCCTGGGAACAGACACTTCACTTTTTACAGATGCCCTTGCACATTCTAGAAGGTCATTTTTCCAAGAAAACCCAAACAGTTTGAGGAAAAGACACATCAGCAAATTGACATGCAGAAAAAGTCACTGTCTGGTGGAGGGCATCAGGTGCTGATGGAAATGGCACACATGCTATTTTGGATAGCATGCACAGGGAAATGATGATGGGAGACACAGAGGCACATTATCAGTGGAGTGGAAAAACTGCCTGGGGACATTTACAGCCCATCAGCCTGTAATATTGCAATGTTTCCTAGTTTTATGGAAATCAGAGGTAGGTTATCAATGTAAAATGTCTGGGGCCATTTACAGCCCATCAGGAGCCAAGCTGAAAGGTAACATCACAGAGCTTCCCATTGTTATGCCAATTGTGAATCTCAGATGGGATGTGTGTAAAGCTCCTCCTTTGCTGTGGCAAGACAGCTGCTGACTAGCCCAAAACACAGCAGATCTTTGTACACAAACATCTCCAGAACTACACCTGCACAGAAAGCCCCGGCTGTGCTTCAGACTCTCACTCCGTTTCTGAGATGGGCCCTTCCAAAATCTGCTACAGACCTGAGCCTGAATGGCCACCTTTGCACCAGTATCTGATGGACCAGAGGACTGGGCAATACTGGTCCAGACACCCTGCCTTTAGCTCTTTAAATGCTTCTTGGTGGAGGATTGGCTCATGCTGTGTCAGGAAAATTACTCCACAAACACCAGAGGTTTATGTCCAAAAAGGAGACAGAGGAGTCCTGTAACTTTATTCGAATAAAGGGAGGGGCCATGGGACAATTCCCCTGGGGTCTCTCAAATTTTTAAAGGACACAGCCTCCTTTTTATCCTAATTTCCTGGGCACATTTCCCTCTCTCTTTCCCCATTGGCTGAGGTACTTGAGAGGTACAGACTTCCTGAAATGCCTAATACTTAAGACACCCTTCTAATGTATTCTCCCCAGGCCCTTTTTTTTCCCTTGTATCAATCAGTGGAATTTCTAAAGAATTTATGATTTTTCCCATTGTTTCTTTCACCTCTCAGTATCCAATTTAATTTGTCAGCAGACCTACAGTTTATTTGTAAAGACAAATCTATCTCATTCCATTCATCAATCAGTGGAATCTTTCCCATTGTTTCTTTTAGCTCTCTCAGTGCTAGTTTTATCTACTAGCAGACCCACAGCTTGTTTGTAAAGACAAATCTTTCATTCCTTTCAATCTCTCCTGTTTTATTTTCTCAGTAATTGTCTTTACAAACTTTAGTTATAATTTACTTATTTTTCTGTTCCTGGATCTCTTTTGGTTTTGCAATTATTTGCAGCGACATAATTTTCTGTCCCTTTGTAGCCATTTCTGGATCAGTAGGCATGGCTACTACCTGCATCCCTTTTATCACATGTTGAATAAGTTGCACTAAGCAAGAGATCATGCCTGGTAACAAGATTAGAGTTGCTATAGCACAGAAGAGGAAAAAAGCATTTGGTTAACCCATAGTCCACCAGGTAACCACAAAGACATGTCCCATTCACATCCCTTCCACATTTGGACCAGTACATGAGCTAACTTTCTTATTCCTTTTGTTATTTGTTTCACCACTTTTCTATTTCTAAAAAGCAGTTTGAGTAATTTAATTTTCCACACACTGTCCCTTCTTCTGCTAACAGATAATCTAATACCATCTGATGTTGAAATACTGCATTCCTCATCTGAGTGGATTTGTCAGCAAGGTGGTCAAGAGCTGTAGCTGTCTGGTTGGTTATTATTTCAAAGACAGCTTGTAACCTAATTATCCAATTTAAATTATAAATAGGTTCTCTGGCATCTGATATTAATACATTAGGATTCCAGGTGTCTGCTCCATAGTGTTGCATGATTCGCTCAGGTGGCCATTCATCTTTTCCTGACTTTTGGGTGTCCTTCAGACAGGGATGCATCAATTGACTGCTTTTCTCTAATTAGATCATCATATACCTTGATTACTAACTGATTTCCCTTTTAAAAAGTTTTGCAAGAATTGCAAATAGTTGAGAATTAGGCATTTGAGTTGCTTTTATTTCAGTTTTATCTACTAGCAGACTCACCGCTTCTTTGTAAAGACAAATCCCTCATTCCTTTCATAAGTATCACTCTTCTGAACTACACCTTATCCCAGTTTGTGCAATTCAAGAGGCCAGGGGCCATTGTTGGTCACGAGGATGGATGAAACTGCCTTTTATTTTTGGAAGAGAAGCGCCAAACAGCCATCCTTGGTGCCATTGTGTACTTGTATTATAAACCCTGGGGGTCTCCCTGAGCAGAAGAGATCCCACCTGTGATCAACATTCTAATGAGGAAGAGATCCCACATGTGATCAACCTTCTGCCACCAGAGAACACCTGGCAGGAGGAGACACCAAGGCATCCTAGCAAGAGAGATGAAAGTCTGGCAAGAGCCATGCAGTCTTCGACACAGCTGGCCAGAATGGGACATTTTGGAGTGCTCCATGATTCCCTCTTTGTCCCTGCATCTGCATTTCCTTCCACAATCCATGATTCAGTTGGGATGTGGTAGAGATGTGGTCACAGTGTTAAGAGGTGCTCCAACAGCACATCCCCATTCTCAGCACGGATGCAGTTGGGGCTTATGGAGCTTCAACAATGTTTTCCAATAAAACAATTTGTACTTGAGGTTTTTCCCTTCTTGGTATTGGGAGCAAGCTGGCACTTGACTTTCCAGAGAAGGAAATAACTTCTAGAGCCAGCAGAATGACAGCAAATGGCTGGGAGGGAGGAATCCTCTGCAGTTGTAGGAGTTACTTGCAAACACAAACACAGGCTCTACCTTCTGCAGGGAAATGCAGTTTGCTCTGAATGAGGATGAGACCCAAACCCACTCCTCATCCCATGGCTGACCTTCAAGAGCTTATTGTCTTTCCCAGGAAGAACTTGATTTGTTGTTTGGGGTTTTTTGTGTGTTTTTGTCAGTTTTTGTTTGTTTGTTTGTTGGGGGTTTTGCATGTTTTCTTTGGTTTGATTTGTTTTGGGGTTTGGTTTGTGTTTCTTTTGGTGATACAATCTGAAACCAAAAGCAGTTAGGAAATGCTCTTTAAGAGGTGCATTAGAAAGGTGATAACAAAACCTTAGGAAGCAATTCCAGCTGGTTTGGTTCATTTTACAAAGTTTCTTTAAGCCTGGAGCTTTCCAACCAAAATATCCCAGTTTAACAACTGCATAAGCTAGATGCTGAGAGATACCCTTATTTTCATCCCATCAGCTGCCAAACACCCCTTGTTGCACTGTTATAATCCTCAGGCATGGAGCTCAGACTTTCTGTGGGCAGGATTTAGCTGTCGGCTGCTCCTTTGTTTGGGAGACAGGCTTGTGCTTCTGCTGCCAGAAGAGGGCTTCTGAAACACCCATCTGGCTGCTGCACTGCCCTTTGGCCAGAGATCCCAGCAGCCCTGACTGCAGGCAGCTGTTGCCATGGCTGTGCAAATGCATCCCCTGAGAAGCCAAGCACTGTGGGAGGGACTCATTTATCCCTGCAGGATGCTGGGTGAGGGCAGCAGCTTGGCCCCAGTGCCAGCAAGGAGCTCTGCTCCAGCATCCCTTGCAACAGGCAGGCATTGTCCATACTGCCGGTTTTCTTGAGGATGCTCCTGACAAAAGCATGGAGACAAAAGGTTTTATTTATTTCAGAGGCTGATAGCTGCTGGAGGAGGAGTGCAAGTTGTAAGAATGGGTTGCAGGGCATGGAGTGGACCCTATTGCCTTCCCAGTACATGATCTGACTACTGACCAGTGCCTCCTTGTAATGGAGTGGAACCAGGCTACTGCAGAAAACTGAAATCAGCAGGCTGGTGCCCAAGCCTACTGCACTGCTTCCTTCTGCCTCTCTCATTCCCACTCTCCACTGGGCATGGACACCCATCCAGACACACCATGCAGAGCTATGAGTGCAGAGCTGAACCATGGCAAACAAACCCAGCGCAGGGCCAGTAGATCTGGGCATGCTGCCTCTGCAGACCCAGCACACCACACCCAGACTTTGAACCTTGGAGTCATCAGGGTTGGCTCAAAGGGCATGTGGTACCAGCATGATCAGCTGGTACTTTCCTGGCAGCTGAATGTAGTCCACAGCCTGCCCACATCAGCCGTGCCCAAGGGTGCACTATCTGTGTAGGTGGCCACAATCAGGGATTCCAGGCTGGCACTGAGGACCTCAGCAATGTGCATCTTGGAAGCATGCAAAGCCAGTTTGGATGGGACTTTGAACAAACTGTTTTAGTGGGAGGTGTCCCTGCCCATGGCAGGGCAGTTGGAACTGGATGGTCTTTAAGATCCCTCTAACCCAACGCATTCTGTGATTCTGCAGTGATCTGGCAAGCCCTACTGGCAAGTGCAGTATGAATCTGACTCACTTTCGGGCTGCTGTGATAAAAATCTCTTTCTGTGGGCTGCAGTTTTCCCTATTTCAGGTTGAATGAACAAATTTTGGGTTAGGAGCACTTTGATGGGACATGGTCCCTGCTTAGACTTAGCCAGAGATGTTCTCCATGTGCTTTGAAACCCGTGGCTCCTTTGGAACCCATGGCTTACTTGGAGCCCATGGCATATTTGTGCTCTCCGTGATATGGCCATTTTCTTGTCCAGAGAGGGATTTACAGCTCACAGCAAAACTCAGGATAAGAGACCCACCACTTCGTTTGTGCTTCTTTGAAGCAAAGAAGCTATGAGCTTCTTTGAAGGAATCCAGCCCAGGAAACCAATTGACCTGTGGGAAAACAAACAAACAAACAAACCATCAAATACACATGGACGTGTCTTTGCTGAGTCTCATACAGCCATGGAGATGTGAGATGCTGGGTTCTAGACCATGAAAAGTTGCTGCACCCCTGCTCAACAGGTGCACTGCAGAGTCCAGGACCATCCTATGAATGCTTCATCCAGAGCCAAACCTCACTATGGACAACTATAGAGAAACCTTCCTGAATCTGGAGTCATCAGAAAGCGCAAGATGTAGGGTCTGCATATCACATTCCTTCTTGCCAGGAACCCTTTGGTTTTAGTTTTGGTTTGAAGCAGTCTCCACTTTCCAGGACAGTGTAGACAGTGCAGCAGCTAATCTCAGCCCAGAATTACCTATTTTCAGATAACAGAACTGGTGCATCTTTAATGACTTGCATGATACCCTTAACCCTGCTCTTACAGCCCTTGTCTGCCTTGAAAGAGCTCTATGTAAGGGCTTAAGACACTTTATAGCAATTTAGCATATGCCATTGGGCTATAGCACCCATAAATAGAGTCCAGATGTCAGCAATGGAGAGAGATGGGGAAGACTGATTGGGTGATCAGAATCCAAATTTGTGGTTGGATACAAACACTTATATACTATTTTAGGAGAGCCTAGTAATGTTTACTACAATGATTAGGTTAAAATCACGTACACAAACTTATGCATATCACAACATCTCTTGCTTGCAGAGTTTAATGAGATTTTCTTTTTTCCGGTAAAGCCATTTGATTTAATCTTCTTGCAGTCTAGGTCTAATTTTCAAAGTTCCCTTTAGCTTTTGCCAAGGCATCCTGTTATCAAGTCTCTTAGGTTAACCAGGTCCAAAGTCCATTATCTGTCTTGTGTCTCCCAACATCCCAACATCTCCCCCTTTCCTTTCAACCAAAACCACTCCTTTGATGACCTTAATAATTAATCTATGCACAGATTGAAAGGTATCATGATTAATACAACTATTATCAAAATTATCACATACAAACCTATCCTAAAAAGAATCATTTAGTTTAAAAACTCCAACCCTAAAGGCTCAGGCTTGATCTTTATAAACTAAAACATTCCTGATGGCAGCCGCAAGGGCAGAGGCATTACTGGATTTAGGAAGGCTGCCAGAAGTATAATTTGCAGCCAAAGGTTTGATTCTTTTACATGGGGTGATAGAGAGAAACATTTTTAGACTGATTCCTATCTGTACATTTAATATCAACACAAAAATCCAGTTTCACAGAACCCAAAAACTCTAATTCTTGGGGTTCCAAGAGTTTTTCAGGACGGTAAGGGATCAAATTTGATGTGATTTGAAATGCTTTCAAAATTTTTTGTGTAAATATTAGTGTAAAGTTCTGGAGGAGCTATATCCAGACGTGCAGAAGGAGGAGATAAGGATCATGTCTGTTTGCAACCTCAAACTTGTCTGCAACTCAAACCTGCCCATTTCTTCTGAGCAGTGGGACCAGTGATGGTGGACTTAGTCTGAGGACCTGACATGACTTTTGGAACACACTAATGGAGCTCTGTGGAAAATTTCCTGCCACTGGTGGCCCACAAAGTGTTGGTGTCCAGACAGTGGTATGGAGTTGTTCATCCTCACCAAATTACAGACCATAAATAATCAGGTGCCTGCCTAAGGCTGGAATTTGTTTGGATGCAGATATAACTGTACATTTTCTGGAGCCTTCCTGTCTCTTTGGTGCCATACACAGTAACTTTCAGACTGACAGTCCATTCTCAAACAGGAATGGGCCCCTTTCCCACAGAGCACCAAAAGGTTTCAAAAGGACAAAAAAATCCCAAATCTTGAAATTGAGTGAAGGTCACTGAGTGCAGATTTTGCTCTGGGGAAAACAAAAATTGATTTGCAAATGAATTGAGGAAGAAATTAATAATTATATAATTGTGAGATAAAGTGTGGATTTGATCCAGAACTACTCCTTCACTTTGCAGAATGTACTTTGAGCTTTGCACAGTATGATAAAAGGAGAATTAGGCACTGCAGTTTCATAGCAGACCTGATGACCAGGCTCCTAGGTATAGTAAAATTGTGTTTGTTTATCATGTGGACCCTGGAGCTGCAGCTCATGTTCTAAGCAGTTTTTGAGTTACAAAGTCTGTGTCTGTGGCATTTGAAAACGAAGCGTGAGCAGCAGGTTGAGGGAGGGATTCTCTTGCTCCATTCCACTTTTCTGAGACTCCAGTTGGAGCAGGTCCAGAGGAGGCCTTGGAGATGCTTCAAGGGCTGGAGCCCCTCTCTTCTGGAGTCAGGCTGGGAGAGTTGGAGGTGCTCAGCCTGGAGAAGGGAAGGCTCCCGGCAGACCTTAGAGACTCTTCCAGTGCTAAAGGGCCTCCAAGGGAGCTGGAGAGGGATTTTGGACAAGGGCCTGGAGGGATAGGACAAGGGGGAATGGCTTCCCACTGCCAGAGGGCAAGGGTTAGATGGGATACTGGGAAGAAATTCTTGGCTGTGATGGTGGTGAGGCCCTGGCACAGGTTGCCCAGAGAAACTGTGACTGGCACATCCTTGGAAGTGTCCAAGGCCAGATTTGAGGGGACTTTAATGATTCCATTAAAAGTGTGGCACCAGGTGTGAGCAGTGGTTCTTTCTGACCTGCATGATGCATTACAGGGTAGACCTGCTGCTTTGCCAAGACCTGCAGTTTTTTTTCCCACTGCAAAATTCTTAGTGCCTACCCAGGTGCTTGCTGCAGTGTCTCTACTTATAGGAAAACATGCAATCCCATTTCAGCTTTAAAGGGATTTAGGATCCTGTTAGATTATTGCACTTTTTTTTCCCCATAGGAATTATTGGTACCATCATGACAGTGTTCTAAAAAAGAGCAAGGATTGGCTTTTTCATGCAAAGCTTTGTAATCAGGTTGATTTATCACAATAAAAAATGCTACAAACATGATCTACTGATTTATCTTGAAGTGAAAGCAAACAGGAGGCATATGAAGGTCTTAGATGAGAGCATCCTATTCCATGTCTCTGACAGGCCTTCACTGAGAGGAGGTGGAGAGAGTAGGTATCAGGTGACTCCCAAAGGTGGAAAAGATGTCTAAGTGCCTGAGGGTGTGGATGCATCTATATCACAGCTGAAGCTGAAGCTGAGCAGGGCATCTCCATCCTCATATCTTCCAGCTCTGCGTGGAAGATCTGAAATGAAGACCCAAAGTAGAACAAAGTATACAAAACATTATGTAATCCATGAGCTGGGGAAGGCAAAGGACTTGGATGAATCTTTGGGTTGTCTTCAGCTCAGTCTTCCCCTTCAAAAGCAACACCAAGGGTTCCAGAGGGACAGATGGAGAGGACAGATGGAGAGGACACAGCTCTTCTCAGGTGCACATCTGCTTTTCCAGGTGGCAGCTTGGTGGCCATCATCACTTTCCAGTATCTGCAGACACACAGTGTTGGGCTTGCGTGGGAATTTATGTACCAAGTGATGTTGGTTTGCACAAATGCTTTTGTTCTCTTGTTTCTATGCCAAAACACAGGGTACAAGGGAGGTGGGAGGTAGAGGTCAAACCTGGCACTACTAACTGGTCCAAGTCACAAGTCATGGAAGTAATAGAGAATGAAATAGAGCATTCTTATATAATCCATTATGACACCAAGTTGAAAGAACTGAAAATCCTGTGGAATCCAAGATTAGAAGTGGAGGAAAGGGTCCAAAATCAATAATAAAAACTCACTAAAGAGTAAAATCTTATCTATGGGTATGAACACAATTAAAATGGGGAATCATTAGCTCAAGATAAAGCTGTTTGGGACTGAACAGACTGGACATAGGAACCTTTTTGCTGCCATTGCAAAATATCAGATGTCATCAGGGAGTATTAACAGGAGTTTTGGGGTAAAACAAGGCCATTATCATTGCAGAGATCAGTCTGATTTCAAGGAAAAGCAAGACAGCAAAAGGATAGAGAGCTGACCCATGAGAACACTGTGAATGGAGTGAGATTCATCAGCCTTTTGGGAAGAGAGGGACATGGTGGCCTTTGGAGAAACTGGTGGTTGCTACAAGGGAGGTGCTTGGTGTCTTTTCAGGTTCCTGGGGCAGATAGAAAAGAAACCACCTCTGCATCAGAGGTGCCTTCACACTGATAAATTCAGCAGCAAGCCCAGTGGAGGCTCCATCCCAGGACCATGCCTCTCCAAATGAACCATTCCTCCCAAAGCCCACCTAATCCAACTATCAAGTCACTGCTGGCTTTTCTTTCAGCACAGTGCTCTACTGCTGTCTTCATCGCCCTCTTCTTCACTCGTTTTTGGCTGGTCAGTGCCCTCTATGCTGCCTGGTGGTTCATAGACAGGGAGAAACCCAGCAAGGGTGGGCGGCGGATCCACGTCTTCCGGAACTGCATCGTTTGGAGGTACATGAGGGACTATTTCCCCGTCACAGTAAGTGCCACTGGTCCATTGGCTCTTCAGTGTTCCAGGGACCAGCTTTTTCCTTGGAGTCTGGGTACAGTCTGGGGCCAGCAGTCATGGCATGGGGTGCTGGGAGCTTGGTGTTGAAGGTTATAGCCTTCCCAGCTCCCAGATTACTCAAAGACACAGTAACAAATGGGGATTACCATTTTTACCAACCACATGCTTCAATCACCTGGCTTTTCCATACCTATTTAATCTTGCTGCATTCCAGCTGCTAGGGAAATCTCACCTTTGTTTTCCATGTCTATATTGCAACATTCCTCCCCTTCAGGTTGCTGAGAATTTACCCAGTGGGCATAGGGCAAGTTTTAACCAAAATCCAAGAGATCCTGGGTGGTCTGCAATGTCAGTATCCCGTTCTGCTGAGGAGGGGGATGGATGGGTAAAGCTGGGGGTGCACTGGGCAGTCTCAGAGAGCTGCTGCTCTCTTGAGAGGCACTTCTGTGACATTCCCTGATTTACTTAATGCATGTGGCTGGCCTTTGCCCTTACTCTTTTATCTGGTGTCCCCTTGGCATGGTATGGATGCATGGAGCAGCAGCAAGTCCTGCCTCAGAGCCATCACAAGTTGGTACAAATCTGAGCAATGCAGGAGAAGAGCTCATGGGTTGTGCAAGGAAGAGAGCTTCAAGGACACAGCAGACAATGGAAATTTCTAAGATAATTCCTTTAGGAATACATTGCCTGTTGAGAGAACTCAGATGGGATGCACCCAGCTGGTCAGACATCACCTGGAGTCAGAAGCTGAGTGCTGCAGGCCAGGATAAAGAAGTTGGGAGCCCAAAAAACCAAAGAACACACCAGCCTAAAGGAAAAAATAAGAACCCAGCCTGAGAGTCCATCCTGCATGGAGTAGGGCCTGGGATAAGGATTAGGGGGAGCCAGAGCAAAGTGAGGACTAGAGACAACATGCCCATCAGCTTTGCTGCTCAAGCAGAAATAACCCTCTTTTCTGTTCTCATAAGATCACACCTGGAATACTGTGCACTGTTCTGGAGCCCCATAATCATAAGAAGGTTAAATGGCACTTCTGGGGCAAGTCCAGAGGAGGCCACAAAGCCAGTGAGGGGACTGGAGCACCTGCCATATGGAGACAGCTGACAAAGTTGGGGCTGTTTATCCTGGAGAATGTTGTGATGATACCACACTGCACCTTCCAGTATCTGAGGAGGCCCTACAGGGAAGATGGAGAGACACTGTTCATCAGGAACTATAGTGATGAAACAAGGGGGAATGGTTACAGACTGTAAGGGGGGTAGATTTAGATGGGATATCGGGAAAAAATTCTTGGCTGTGAGGGTGGTGAGGCCATGGTACAGGTTACCCAGAGAAGTTTTGGCTTCCCCATCCCTGAAAGTGTCCAGGGCCAGGCTGGAGGGGGCTTGGAGCAACCCAGACTAGTAGAAGGTGTCCATTCCCATGGCAGGGAGTGGAATTTTAAGGTCCCTTTGATGCTGAAATCAGCCAGAAAATAAACTTTCTAATGCAATTTGAAGTGTTAGAAAGCAGGCATTCTTTATCTGTGCAGGACACATTGCAAGGATGTCTTGTTTAATCCAATGCGTGTGGTGAGGCTTTACAACATTATAATCATATATATTCATTAAAGTGTGTCTCCTACTTAATACATGAACATCACTTTTCCTAGAACTAATTTGCATGCAACTTCCTCCTACTGGAAATCATTTTATGATCCCGGAAGGTCCTCTAAAGGATCTCTGGTGGTCCTGTTCAGTGAATATTTCAATTTTAAAGGTGACCTTTCCTTGAACTTTTTCTTTGGGCATGTGCTGTTGCTTCTTGTTACCTAACTTGCAAAAAAAAATCACTGTAGCCCTCTTTATCTGTTCTTCCACTGGTAAGCAACATTTATCATCCAGTGTGCATACCTTTACATCCTTTTATCTTTGTTTGTAGTTAGTCTTTAAGCTCTATTCAGCAACTTATGAGGAACTGAAAATTTCTATTCTCTATGTTATTTATCACATTGCAACCCAAACCATAAAGTAATTAAATTATTCATGTGACTGCAGTATATATTCTGTAAATTATTTATGGCTGTAAGTCATCACTTGTGAAGTGTTGGACCAACCTCTCTGCTGAAATTTAGCTGCCAGCTCAGCCCAGCAATGACCCTTCTCCTGTTCCTTTCTAAAGAACATGGAACCCCACTCCTGAATGCCTCACTGTGTTCCGTGTCTGTCCTTTCTGGCAGGAGGACCACTAACACCGGTAGAGGGAGCATGGTATGGGGTTTGGCTGCAGCTCCCTGGGTGAGGGCCCAGAGGGCTCCATCGAGCCTTCCTCCCCACTTCTGGGGAGAAAACAGAGGAAGTAACACAAAAGGACAGCAGAAAAATTTAAAAGAGATTTAATATAGAGAGCATCATAGCCAAGCAATCATGTAATACTGTTTCTCAAAAATATTTTCTCAGTCACAGAATTATGGAATCACGAAATGCTTTGGGTTGGAAGAGACCTCAATAATCATGCAATTTTAACTAACATGGGCAGGGACACCTTCCACTAGACCAGGTTGCTCCAAACCCTGATCAACTTGGTCTTGAAAACTTCCAGGCATGGGGCAGCCACAGCTTCTCTGGGCATCCTGTGCCAGGGCTTCAGCTTCCTCACAGACAAAAATTTCTGCCCAATATCCCATCTAACCCTGTTCTCCATCAGTGGGAAGCCATTTCCCATTGTCCTGTTCCTTCAGGCCCTTGTCCAAAATCCCTCTCCAGCTCTCTTTGAGCCCCTTTACTATGGGGCTAAAGCCATTGGCAGGGACTCTAAGGTCTCACCTTTTCTTCCTCAGGCTGAACAACCTCACTTGCCCAAAGTCCCAGCATAAGGGACACAAGGAAGCGACATCTGGGGACACAGACTGGTTTGATATCCAGGACTCTGGACTGCATTTAGGCGTAGAGAGAGTTTGTTAAGCCCTGGAGAATTAGGCATTCTGGGAAGATTAAGTATGACTCCTAATCCTACCAGATCCCAGCAGCAAACTTAGCATGGTCAAGTGTTTGGAGACAGCAAGTGCTGCCTGCTGTCTTATTTTAGGAAACAGCTTTAAACACTGCTTTTAAGGGATCCCTGTGCATGTTTGCTGTCGTGGAAGCAAAGAGAGGTTGGGATGAGCATCTGTTTTCTGGGCAGTGTGAATTTGCAGTGTGCTGCAGTACATGGAGCCTGCCAGTGCTGAGCTGAGCCAGGCCACTGCGGTGTGTATGCACAGCACACCTCCTGCTGATACCACCCCTGCACAAGTATCACTTTGGTGCTGGATTTATCCCCCTTGGAACTGACTGCAATTTAATTAATGATTTGAGAATCAGAGATAGGCAGGACCCGAATGAACTTGAGTGTTTTGAAAAGTGGGATGAGTGAGAAATCATCAGGGTCCAAGGCATTGCCCAGGGAAGTGTTTCTGCTTAATTTCCCTGCATTTTAAACATATTCTAATCTGTTTATTTATTTATTTTTAAATATACCCTCATTATAGTCCTTCAAATGGCCTGGAATTGTTTCAAAATCATGTAGATGTGGCACTTGGGACCATGGTTAAGTGGTACCTTGGACCTTGGTACTGAGGTAATGGTTGGACTTGATGGTCTCAGAGAGCTTTTATATCCTAAATGAATCTATGATTCTTCAATTCCAAGACATGACCAAGCTCAGCTGCATTATAATGCTGTGGAAAATATACCAAAAGGTCTAACTAGAGTATGTCTGACCAGATAACCTATGATGCCTGCTGTGTTGATGTTGCCTACAGAGTGATTTTGGATGCTGTGGACTGCTTTGTCAATGCTATGTTCAAAAAGCAGTCAGAAATCTGTCTGCTGCTGCCCAAACCCTGTCTCTGTTTTCATAATCCCTTCCTCATCATTTATCAGTGAGTCTTTACAATAAAGGATACACACAACTTAAGAGAAAAAACAAATTCTGTCCCCATGCCAAGTGAATGGACATCACTGCTTTTTCTCCCCAGCCCCATCCTGTCATCCCTCATACATCCAGGGTGCTTTGGTAACCTCAGATGTGGAAGGTGAAATGGGGAAAGTGTGAGCATAAGCTTGACAATATCTATTTTTACCACGGTCCTCAAACAGAAGTCACCATCTTGCTGACTGAAAATTGGGGCTTGATGCTTGCCTTAGGCAAGACATCTCACATTTGGATCACACAACTTGGGCTATGAGTCCGTTCTAGCAAATTAAAGTCTCAGATAATTTTGAGGACTGTTGTGGTTATTTATGTTTCTCAGTGAATTTCTTCCCTTTGTTATCAGGGAGACACTGGAAGAGGTAGGGGGTGGCTTTTTGGGTGAATAGTTAGCAATCAAGACACACAAGGAAGTCTCCTGGCATTCCAGTGGAGTTTTTGTGGGGATGGGGAGTTTTTGGCTGGGGACGTGGGCTTTTCTGTTCAGCATTTTTCGGGAGTTGTGGTGTGATGCCGCCCACCACAAGCTGTGATCTGGGACCCGACACTTGCTACGAGTGGGTCCAACCTTCCTGCCCTCCTTCCATGAGGGCATTGAGGGACTGTGTGTCCTCGGCTCCAGGACTTTGCTACGCTGCAATTCGGCACTACGGTCAAATCTGCCTGCTTCCCCTGCTTCTGCCAGCTGCTCCTTGATAGTGCTGACACCAAACGCTGGCCCTGAGTTTGCAAAAGGAGCAATTTCCTTCCTTCCCTCCCTCCCGGCGGCGGCTCAGGGGATCATGGCTCCCTCTCTCGGCCTCTCTGGAGCGGGCACTGAACTGTTACTCCTTTTTCTACTTTTTTTTTTTTTTTTTTTTTTTCCTGCCTGAAAGCCATGTAATTTTCAAATTACAGTAATTTGGAAAGAGGGGTGTTTTCTTCCCATTCCAGGAAGGTTCCCACCTACCTTGGCAGACATTTGTCTTTTAAATCAAGAGAGGGTCATATTTTGTTTTCTACTACTGTCATCACTCAGAGCACCCCAGTAGGGATAATCATGCCAGCTTTATTCAGGGCAGCCTGGAAAGAACATGCTGTACAGGGAAGGTCCCTGTGGTCTTTGCCACGCTGTTTTCTCCTTGATATTTCTTACCGGCCTTGGGGTTATATCTAAGTGCCAGGTGGACCTTGTTGTCTGCAGAAACCTCTGTCATTGTGCTTGTGGTCTTGCTGGTGTTACTGGTTTTTGTTAGCATAACTGAAATGAGTTACTGGAGAATTCGTTAAACCCTTGAAGCTTTGGGAAGTAATTTGGGAAGACTTCATCCCATGATTCATTCATCCTCATCATGGTGCTAATAAATGAATACTCCAATTTAACAATTAAGGAAATTTATTAAATTATCAAGAGTATAAACTTGGAAAAAGCCACAAGCAAATTGACTCTGAGCCAGGCGATCAAGGTCAGGGAGACTTAGAACTTGGCCTCTATTGCACCACAATCCCTGTGGGTCTCCAAAATGTCATTTCAAAGGAGTCTGTTTTATACAGTCTTTTGGGCTCTGGTAGGGGGCTCTTCTTTAGCATATTTTAGCATATTATCGTAGTTTTTCTTTCTTGCTGCTGCGTTTCCCGGAACCGGAGGATAATTCCTGGAATCCTGTCAGGTGAAAACTTCCTGGCATGAACTTCTGATGCTGCCTATCAAATGCCTCCTGCTGGGATCTTGTCAGATGGAAAGAAATCCCTTGAAATATACATCCTGGTAGACAGTGTCCTCCTCATGTTTGAATCTCCATTCTTTATTTGCCAGACACTGGCTCGGTACATAAGATGCTGTGGTTTTAATTTCCTTTAGCACAAATTATTGTATAACATATATTACAATGGCACAAACGCTGACAGAGGTTATTTGTGTGTGTTGCAATTCTCGGGAATTGCAAGGCACTGTAGAGAGGACAGTTCCAGTCTATGTGAACCAATCCTTGCCAGGAATGTTTCCTTTCTTTTCACAGAAGAGTGGTACTATTTGTAACTGAGGACTTGTGCCATGGCCCATGACATCAAATACGATTTCTGACTCCAGCGGTCTTGACTGTTCCCTTTGCTTCCTTCTGTTGGCTGGAAGAGGGATTGTCAGGGAAAAAGAAAAGCATGGCCGAACGGCCCAAAGCCCCCATGCTATCCTTTTCTGAGGAACTTCTCGGTCCCATGTGTTGGCCCTCTCTTTTCTGTTCTGGAGTGTCCTTAAGAAGGGTGTCATAGTTTGACATGGGAGGAATTTGGGGACAGTCTGTTGAATCACTGAGAAGCTGGACACACCTCTGTGAAAAACATATGTTAAAGACCAAAGAAACCCAGGAACTTTCTCTTTCTTTCCTGGCTGGCAAGAAGGGGCACGCCCCGGGCCTGCCGGGCCCCGTCCCGGGCCAGGCCGGCCCTGCCGCGGGGCTGGGCCCCCTTTCCCCATTCCGCCTGCAGGCTCCCCATCTTCCCACATCGACTCCCGGGCAGGGAGAGAGGGGTGCTCCGGGGCTGGATGGAGCCGGCCTTGCTAACATCTGGCTGCTGGCTACACACCCACCTCAGCCCGGGTCCCAGCCGATCCCGCTGGGTCCCGGAGCAGCCCCGGGACAGTGCTGGGATTTTATCCCATAGGAGTTGTCTGCAACCATTGGGCAGGGGGAAGGAGAATCCCCCTGTTATAAATGACAAGCTCGACTAGGCCAATATTCAAGCAGCAATCAATTTATTAATTAATATGGAAAAGTATGAGCAATACAGTGCTGGTACAGTGGGGGAAGTTTCCCCTGCAACTGCACACCGATAGTTGAGGCTTACAGGTATTTATAGGGGTACTCATAAGTTTTCTCAGCAGTTTCTATTCCCAATTTTTACTCATCAGCAGTTTCTATTCCAAATTTTTACGTCACAATTCTATACACTATTGTGATTTAGTTTTTCTCAGGATGTATCACAGAAAGGAGTATTCCAGATGGTGGTGGTCCGGTTTCCAAAAGAAGGAAGAAGTATCCCAGCTGGTGAGGTCCAGCTCTCCAGATGTGGGTCCACCTTTTGATTGCAAGGACTATAAATCTCATAACAGTGATGTCCAGCTTCCCTTGGTCGAAAGTATTAGTCCTTGAGTTGATGTTCATCTTCCTTTCTCAAGCTGTTTTTCACTGTTATAGTCTCAGATGGGAGGGATGAGGACATGCCTTGGTCTTGGGGCTGAAATCCTCTTGTAAGACTCTTGGGAAAAAGACTCTTTGCATGAAACTATAGGGAGATGAAGGGTTCAAACTGATATTGAGCAAAGGCCTCCATGCTAAAGCAAGAAGATGTGAAAGTAGCTGTGATCCCATGAGAAGTCTGAACAGAGAGATAAGAGTAGTCTGGTGCCCCCAGGAAAAGAAGATCTCTGTTCTCAGGCATGAAGATGATTTTACAGATAGATAATGAGAACTTTTGCCTTTGAACAGCTCATCTTTAAAACAGTACCCCATAAGTCGACATGGCCCATAAACACGGCTGTGGGAAGGCTTATGGCAATGGGAAGGACTTCATGATTGCAGATTTCCCCGGGTGGCTGCTATTGGTGAGGAAATTGAGAGCCACAAGAGGACTATTTTCTTCCCTCTTGGGGAGAAGTCTCCATAACCTTAACAAGAAGGGCTTCTCTCCCTAAGTGAACTGAAGAAAGACTATTCTAGAGGTGGTAAACTGGCAGGGAATTTTAGGTTTTGTTTCTTTACATTGTCAGTGGGAAAGAAAAGGTTGTGGGGGGAGGAAAAGTGTTCTGAAAGGCTTGTTTTGATTCTTAGTATATTTTTCCTTTTAGTTACTTTTAATAAAATTTTCTGTATACCCTTTTGAAGTTTTGAGCCTGCTTTGCCTTTCTCCTAATCCTGTCTCACAGCAGGAAGTGAGTGCACTGGTGATTGGCCAGCACTGAACCTGCCACACTCATCAGTACATTGATTGGGGAAATCTCAAAATTGGAGAAATCTGAAATTGGTGAACCAAAACCACTACAAGGGGGGCAATGGCTGAGACCCATTGGAAGACTGTGTCCCACCATTTGCACTGCTAATCCACTGGATAGAGTAAGCCCTACAAGAGGAAGGGAGGACTTGAGCATTTTGGAGCTTCCAGCTTTGGGAGTGAGGGTAGTGAAGTCCTATCCAAACTCAATTTAAATCCACCTGGCTGGTCAGGTTCTCCAATATTTGCTGCAAAAGCAGCTCTGACCTGACACTGTGGCACCAGGAGAAAACCAGGAGAAAACCAGGAGAAAACACTGTGGCTCAAAGATCTTGCTGTTTCCAACTGTGCCTCTCAAACTCTCACCATTGCTGAGACCTGAAACCCATCCTCCTCAGCAGCTGCTGGCAGTACTCAGATACTTGCCCTTCCTTTGGTCTCTCATCCTGACACCCTTGGGTGGATGACCTGCTTCTTCTCAGTTTGGCACAATCTGTCCTTCTTCAGATCTGGTTTGGATTCCTGGATATCTTGTTGGGCTTCTTACAGAGAAACTGGCTGCATGTTCCATCCTGCAAGAGATGATTTTGGGAGGTGTCTATGGAGAGCTGCAGACATGAGGATTTTTTTAGTACAAAGTTGAGAGGTTTATCCTACTTAAGAACATATTACTGATTATGACATCCATGGAAACAAAGTTTGGGACCAGAGAAGGATAGAAAAGCATTAGAAGAGAGAAGGGTTGACCAGAGAAGGATAGAAAAGCAACTCATTTTGGGAGACATTAAATGCAGAAGCCAGGAGCTTGCTGATCAGGGCTCCTGTTTGGGATGTTAATGTGGATATGGCAGCTGGGGACATGGATTAGTGGTAGTTTTGGCAGTGCTGGGGGAGCATTTGGAACCCATGATCTTAGAGGGCTTTTCCGTCCTAAACAATTTTATTTATTAGGAAGGCCAAGATCACCCCACACCTGGGATCCAGAAGGCTTCCTGACACTTTTGAGAATGAATCATTACTGCTGTCAGCAGCCAAGGCATCAGCCAGCATCCTGACCATGCCAAAGGGAATCTCAAGGAAGTCAGCAAACCCATGGCTCAGCTTGGAGAGCACAACCCTGAGCTGCTAACAGCTGCTTCCAGACCACAGGTCATACACATTAACTTGGCATTTCTCAGACACCTCTGAGATGAGAAACTGCTCTTATTTCACCAGAAAACCCCTGGATTTTGTCATGCTCATGCACACACCAGCTTGGTTGGACTCTTAAGTACTTTGACAATTATTAAATGTTCAGTTCACTCGTAAAGACTGGAATGGTGAACGCTATCCAGAGGGTGTAGAAAAGACAACTCATTTGAGGCAGGATGGAGGACAGGCCCACTCCTTGGCACCTCAAACCCAGTTCCATTAGGCAGTTCGGATCGACAGCAGGAGGGGGAGGCTGTGCAGAGTCACATTATTAACCTTCCTGGAAGTTTGGGAATGGAGACTGACCTCTGCCAGGTGGAGGGGGAAGGAGTGAGACAGTGGGAACAATCCAGAAGGGAAGATGGAGTTTCTGTGTTGAAGAGTTTCCAGAGGGAAAAGGGTAGTGTAGAGTCTAGACCTACGGTATCTAGAGACTTTGACTAAGTCTCTCCTCTGCTACAGATTTCCTTCTCAGTCTTGTACAAGTTCTCTGGTTTCTCTGTGAGTTTTGGCCAAATCATCCAGATGTGAGCAGGCTCTGTGACAAAACAAGGACCTTCTTTCCTCAGGGCTACTGCAGGGGACAGCACTTGCAGAAACATTACCCTGATTCACCAAAACTTGAGGGACTCAGCTGCTACCCTCCAGCTGCCCATGGCTTAGAGCAGGGCATCACAAATCACAGATTCAAAGACTGGGTGACATTGGAAGAGAACTCTAGAGGTCAACATGCCCAACCCACTGCTCACCCAGAGCCAGTTGACCAGGACCATGTCTTACCACAGAATCACAAAATGGTTTGGGTTGGAAGAGGCCTTAAAATTGATCCTTGTTGGAACAAGGACACCTTCCACTAGACCAGGTTGCTCTAAGCCCCATCCACCCTGGTCATGAACACCTCCAGGAATGGGGAAGCCACAGCTTCTCCGGGCAACCTGTGCCAGGGCCTCACTATTCTTATAATAAAAAATTTCTTCCTCATAGGTAGTTTTAATCATCCCTCTCTTAGTTTAAAACCACTCTCCCTTGTCGTATCACTCCAAGCACTGTCCTTTGTTCTTTCCTTTCCTGTCCTCCCTCCTCTTTCATTGGGATGAGCACCGAGACAGCAGCTGGATGTTTCTTAGGGAGTGTTTTTACAGATGTGTGGTGTAAAAACATCTGCAAACACTGTGGTGGTGTAAACACTGTGTGTGGTGTAAAAACATCTGTAAACACTGTGGTGCACAGGCAAACTATCCCATAAGGCAGTTTGACCGCTCAGTGGCTGCCCTCTTGCATCACCCTTCCCCTTCAGAGCCAGAAATGTAGCAGTTTCTAACACGCCTGGACATCTTGCTTCCCTGCTTATAATTTGCTTGGAGATGAAGCGTTGTTTGGAAGCTGAGGATGAATGCAGGAAACATTGATGCAAGCTGAGATTACTCAAAAAAGAGCAAATGGTGGGCACTTAGTGATTCAGCCATCTGCCTCTCTTCCTGCCTAGAGACCTCTGCACCTGGGCAGTAGTGGGACTTGGTTTGTCCATTCCCCTCATTAGAAGCAGCTTGAATGGGCTCATGTACAGTCAACAGTGCTTGCAGACAGGTGGAAAATGAGTCACGATGGAAGAAAGTAAAATATACTCTCATGATTAACCTGCAGTTCTGGCAGCTTCTAGGAAAATACATGCACCATTAACTGCACCCTGAGTGCAGATGGAATCAGGGTACTTGGAGGGGTGACACTTAAATGCATAGGGCTTTGGTTGTTCTTGAGCACAAATGCCTTGGAGTTGTCTGGAAAGGCATGGTGGCTCTGTGATAACAGAATCACAGAATTGTTCAGGTTGGAAAAGTCCTCTAAGACCATTGAGTCCAACTGTTCCCCAGCACTATTGCAAATGCCACTTAATCATGTCCCCAAGTGCCACATCTACATATTTTTGAACAGTTTCAGGGATTGTGGTCCCACCACTTCCCTAGTCATCTTGTTTCAATGTCTGACCACCCTTTCAGTGATGAAATGATGTGATGACTAACCTTGGAAAGATTCATCCTTCCCTGCTGCTGTGAGTGTCCTCAGCATCCACAGAAATGGTGCAGAGATTCCAGCATTCAGTTTTGCCTGCTTCTGCCTGGGCTATGCACATGCTGGCTGGTGTTGGCATGGCAAGGTCTTCTTGGTGCCAGAGCTGGAGGGTGGGTTTGTCACACCAGCTCCTCTCCCCTGGGCAGTCCATAACAAGTGCAATGGAGATCAAATTCCAGTTGTCCCTTATCTCCCTTTAACCTCCCCTCTTGTTCTGTGGCACCCATTCTCCCTTGTAGTATATCCCAGGCTTGAATATCACTTTCAGATTGGCTGAGAATTTTAACAAGCTGCTTATCCATCCCTCAAGGGCTGGCCATGAGCTGCACTGTATCTGCAATCCATGCTGCCCATCCCTAAAATGCTGGGTATGGGAATTCTCTGTTCCCTCCTGCCAAAACTGCAGCAGCCTTGGGCAGACATCCACTGCTCTTTGATGGACCTGGGCACCCAACACAGGCACAAACAAACATCTGGCATCCTTCAAGCTTTCCTCAGTGGCAAGGAAACCATCAGCTTCTCTGTTAGATGTCTGGGAATTAGATTTCATTTTACCATCTGTGAAAACACCCTGGAATCACCTGGCACGTGCTTCGGGACAGGATAAACCTTTGATCCTCACAAAGTTGTTGGGTGGGATACATGCTTGTGCTGTGTAGTAGGTCTGCCAGAGTGATTATGTATTCCCTCTGTTGTTCTGGTTGTGAGATCAAGAGGTACTGTGTGGAAGAAATCACCCTTTTCTTGCTTTCCCCCCCATATTGGAAAATCTATTGGAGGACATTTAAACAAAATTGGTTCCCAATAGCACCTAGACCAGTTCAAGGCAACATAATGAACTGTGCCATTAGAAAAGTAATTTTAGGCCAATGGGTAGTAGGAGATGGAAATATGGGAAATTAAATATATCTCAGTGAAAAATGAGGGAGTTGTTCCAGTTAACCTTTTCCAATAGAAACGCATGTTGGGTTCAAGACACTCCCCTCCAGTAATACCTTATCTGCTCTTCATAGCCAGTGTTCCACCCTGCTGAGGTTACAGTACTAACTCCGACCACATTTTGGCTTCATCTCTGTGTCTAGTTGGTGAAGACAGCAGAGCTGGACCCTCGGCAGAACTACCTGGTGGGATTTCATCCCCACGGAGTCCTGGCAGCCGGAGCCTTTATCAATTTCTGCACAGAGGCATCTGGCTTTTCCACACTCTTCCCAGGCATCACCCCCCACCTGATGATGCTTTCCCTGTGGTTTCGCTTCCCGTTCTTCAGGGACTATGTGATGAGTGGAGGTAAGGAGCATGGGACAATGGCCAGCAGTAGTATGTGTGGGTGCTTTTTTGAGGAACATAGAGAGAAAATGCATGGGGAAGGCGACTCAAGGGTCTGTTTTCCCTCACCTGGGGCCAATTGGATCCCATTCATGGACACAGCTGTTTGAGATAGCAACCCAAAACCTCTGAAGTTAAAAATTGCCCTCCTTGCTGTTATCTCTGTTGTTCAACTCCATAAATGGTCTCTGTGCTCAGGGCATCACTGTGCAGGTGCTGTGGAACAGCAAAATGCAGAGCAAATTGTGAACAGAAATGCTGAGAGCTGCAGGCCAGGATGTTCCTGTACTTCTTTCCATAAAAATTATATTCAGGCTTGAAACTGTGAGGAAAAAGATGCTTTTTCTGAAGCAGGAAGCTTCCAGGGAAGCAGCATCCAGGGACAGAGGATGAAAATAGTAGCTCATGGTGCTGCAATGGAATGTGGCAGGGGGGAAGATGTAGTGAAAAGGAATAGGAAAAGGGACAGGTGAAAATTAAACTGAGAGAGGTGAAAGGGAGTTTTGAGAGATTTTTGGACACCGGCAGGACGACCTCCATCTCTCAGCAGTGGGCTTGGGAATGGTCACTTCTCCAGCTGAATGTGGGCAGAATTCAATAGGCTAAACATAGGCATTCAGTTCCATCTGATGTACCCCAGGGCATCCATTATCCTGTTTTCCTCATAAACTCTGGCTCCTGCTGCCAGAGTATTTACATGGAGAGTGAGAAATCCAGACAGTGAGATATATGAGACACTTATGACCCAGGTGAAGGAAGGTTTAGTCACTGTAATGTTGGAGTTGGGTGCATAACTAATTTTTAGGTCAATTGAATCCATTTCACAATGAGGTTTTAATGTGCAAATTATTTCAGCCCCTGAAACAAGGATGTTTTTTAATTAAAAAAATATTGTCAAAACAATGTTGCTTTCTCATTTCTGAGTTAAAGATTTCTATTTTATTCAAGTAAGCAACACCAGAAGACCAAATACCTTCATCAAATTCCACTTTCAATTAGCACCATCCACTGAAACCTGTGTGTGTTTTGACCTAAAGCAAATGTTTCTCTGACATCAGAATTATTCAGAATTGGACACAGTCTCACTTAACAACAAATTGAAACAGATTTTTTTTAGGACTCAAGTGCAGCTAGTTCCGGACTTATTTTTTTTCCTAAATTTTTCCCTCACTTCTCACTTCTGAGCCAGACAGCAGATAGATAATTGTGTACTCACCCAGCAGAGCTGTGTGCACATCTAGCACCTTTAAAGGGAGTTGACCTGAGGTTTTCAGCTCTGAAAATAAAATTGTTAGCACCTCTCCAGAGACGGATTATGGGGGGAAAAAGGTGCAGAGCAAACCACAGACAGGTGGGTTTTACTTTTAATTTCTCTCTGCTCTCCAGGCCTCATCCCCTCTGACAAGGAGAGTGCATCCTATGTGCTGCAGAAGCCAGAGGGTGGGAACTTGCTGGCCATCATTGTTGGTGGGGCACAGGAGGCTCTGGATGCCCGTCCAGGATCCTTCACCTTGCTGCTCAGGAACAGGAAGGGATTTGTGCGCCTGGCCATCCAGAATGGGTGAGGAAGGGGGTGGGCTCCAGGCTGCTGAGGGAGGGGTGCTCGGCTCTGTGGCTGGTCAATGGGGTGTTTCTGTTTTGGAGAAGAATGAAGGGGGTTTGGCATGGGCTTTGCTAATCATGACACCCTATTGGTTTTGATTCCCTGCAGCACCCCCCTGATCCCTGCCTTCTCCTTTGGGGAGAATGATGTCTTTGACCAGGTGAAGAATCCCCAGGGCTCCTGGCTGCGGAAGATTCAGCATTGTCTCCAGCAGATCATGGGCATCTCCCTTCCCCTCTTCCATGCACGAGGCATCTTCCAGTACAGCTTTGGGGTGATTCCCTACCGGCGGCCCATCTACACCGTGGGTGAGTCAATCCACAGAGCTCTGACATCGTGCCAGACACACTCAGGCTGGCCAAACTGGGGAAACAGGGACAGTCCCTGGGTTGTGTCATCCTCCTGCCCGGCTGGAGCCTCATGCCAGAGAGCACAAGCAGTGGTAGGCTAGAAATGTGCTGTAAAGCAGCGCTCCAAACTGTTCACGTGTCTCACTGTTTTGGCAGTCTGGTTTGATGTCATGACAGATCCCAGCCCATCTGGGCTGTGCTGTGAAAAGCCCCAGAGCAAATGTGGCCAAGCTCATCGCTCCTGTGAGATGCAGACAACCCCAACACCACAACACGGTGACAAAAAACACTGCAGTAGGGTTGAATTAAACATCTGCCAAGGCAGTTTTACAAACACAAGTAGGACCAGCAGGTCAAGGGAGAGGATTCTGCTCCTCTTCCCCACTCAGGTGAGAACCCCTGATGCAGTGCTGCCTCCAGTTCTAGGGCAAGAACATTAGAAGGATGGGGAGCTGCTGGAAACCACGGAGATGCTCCAAAGGCTTGGAACATCTGGGAGACAGGCTGGGAGAGCTGGGGATGTTCAGCCTGCAGAAGAGAAGGCTCTGAGGAGACCTTAGAGCCCCTGCCAGTGCCTAAAGGGCCTTCAAGAAAGGGGGAACTTGAAGGGCAAATTTGAAGGGAATTTGAAGGGGGATTTTGGAAAATGCATGGAGTAACTGGATGGCAGGGTTAAATGGATATTGAGAAGAAATTCTTGGCTGTGAGGCCCTGGCACAGGTTGCCCAGAGAAGCTGTGGCTGCCCTTCTTCTCTGGAAGTGTTCAAGGGCTGCTGGGACAGGGCTTAGAGCAACCTGGTCTAGTGGAGAGTGTCCCTATTCAAGGTAGGGGGGGGTGGAATGAGATGATCTTTATGTCCCTCCCAAACCAAACCATTCTGTGATTCTCCAAACACTCAAGTAGTTTGCAGCTTTGCTCACTGTCCTGTGCAGACACATCTGCAAATCCAAACCTATTTGCATGTGAGGAAGATGAACCATTTTGACCAGAGACCATGTCCGTGGGAGACCAAATTTCAAGAAAATCTTTGGTTTTGAATAATTTTTCCAATATCTCCATGCTTGGTCCACCAGTGTGGCTGATGCTTTGTGAATTAATTTAATTAAAAATGCTGTTTGGAATAGTTAGAGCTTACACCACTGATTAAGTTTGACAATGAGCAATTACTTCTAATTGTATTAGAACCTGTTTGGATTGTCTCAATGGTTTTATGAGCTGTGTAGTATCACATGGGCTGTTCACTAATTGGATGAAGAATAGCCTTATAACGTGTTGAAACCCTCTGTCACTTGACAAAAACAATTTGAGTAAGAGACCAGAGCAAAAGTACCTCATGGATCTTCACTCTCTCCTGCTCCTGGTAGCTCTGGGAGATGGAAAGGCTCTTCTGAAAGTAGGAACCAAAATAACTGGATTTGCTGTTGAATAAAATGTGATTTTTAAAAGATAAGTACTTGGTTCCTAATAAAAATCAGATATTTCACAGAATCTGAGCAAAGTGGAAGCACCTTCAATGCAAGTGTATTTAAATAGTGTGGGGCTCCCCTGCTCCTCACTTTCCCCATTTGCAATGCAGATTCCCAGTGCCACGTGGAAACAACTTGGAAAACCCAACCCAAATATTATCCTATCTTTACATTGTGTTTATCTGCAGCACATCTGAGATGTGAGAAGCAGCTCTTGTGAGTTCATTGGGATACAGCACTTCTTATTTCAAAAGGCTACACAGAGGGTCTTTGACATTAGCCAACTTTGCAGATGGGTAAACTGAGGCAAGGACCAGTGTGATCCTGGAGACCAAGAGCTTGGTCAGGACCTGAGCCACCATCCCTCCTTGGTTGTGCTGTCTCCCAGGCTCCAGGAAATACCTGGTCATAGTGACCTGTCCATCCTGGATAGGCTGATCTCAGCTCTGTGCTAGGGTGAGCAAAGTGTTCAGAGATGCCTGACACTGGCTCCTCCTAACTCCTGTACTTCTTTTCCAGTTGGGAAGCCAATTCCAGTGCAGAAGAAGCACAAACCCTCAGAGGAAGAAGTTGATCAACTCCATGAAAAATACCTAAATGAGTTGTCTGAGCTCTTTGAGAAGCACAAAGCTAAATACAATGTCCCAGAAGATAGCCACCTGGAATTTATATAGAGTGCCTTAAGCAAGGTGAAACCATGGGGATCAAGCTCCAAGTTTCCCCCTTCTCTGGAACTACTTCACAACCTCAACATAGTCACAGTTAACACACAGTCTCTATAGTGTTGGGAAAAGAGCTTGATTTTCCCAGTATTTGCATGGGTGTAGAGCCAGTTTTTTTCATTTTTTTTTCTCCATGTAGAAGACATAAAAGATATAAAAGAGAAGAAAAAAAAATCTCATCTGTGGACAGCACAATTGAAACTCCTCGGCACAAAAATAACAATTCCAGTCTGGCATGGATGCCACTTTATACAGATATTTCCAGGCAGTTCTGAATTATTGAAATTATTTCCTTTGCATTATTTTCATTTTGAAATGGGACAATGAGCCATATTTGTGATGAAGTCATATGGTTTTTAAAATACAATTCATCTAGATCAATAAATGAACATTGGGTTTTTGGTGCTCTTCATGTTTTTAATTGCTTTGGGCTCTTTTCTCACCACCTGAAGCAGAGTTTATCAGAAAGGTCCAGCATGATGCCAAGCCCCCTCAGCAGCATGATGCCATAGCCCACTCGTGCAAAAGAAATTAAATAAATTCCATTAGAAATGTGCATTGGAACTATAGAATATTTCTAATTATTATAAAGAAACCAGGAGCCACTCTGGCAGTCACACCCCCACCACCAGAGCTGGGATCGAGCCTTGGCAGCTCCACACTCCACACTCACACTGGGTTTCCTTGCTGGCTCAACCCCTGGTTTCCCACAGCACAGTCTCAGACATCTGGACCCTTCAAACAATTTAATCATAATACAAGAACAAAATGACAGCTTGGGGTGAGACCCTCCAGAAGGAATCTCCAAGAAAGGAAGCCCTTGGCTTATGTGCCCTTATTATCTGAGTGCGTGGGAAAGTCTGGGCTCTTCTTGCTGAGTCCTTGGCTCCTGCTGTGTCTTGGAGTGTCCCTGTGCCTGTCTGTGCCACAGGTCCCTGTGCCCTTTTGTTTTGCAAAGAGTCAGCAGTGGCCTCTTGCCTCCAGCTCTTACCACCAGAGCTCCATTTATACCTGGCACTGCCCCTCAGCTGCTTGCTGACTGCTCTGAATATGTTCTTTAATAATTAGTTTAGAAATATAAATGAGAAATAAATTTGTAATGTCTAGGGACTCATCCAAAGGGTTCACCATACCTGGGCTCTAGGAGTCCTGCTTCCAATTTGGTTAGTTTAGTCCCAGACATCCCTGCATAGGAACATGACCAGCTATGGTAGCAGGGTCACTGTGCATTTTGTTTTACAAATGAGACCATCTTCTTAGGAAAGAGGAGGATGACTAGGACATGGGGGAAAGGAAATGTGATTTGGGCTGGAAATATCCATTGGGGTTTGGGGGAGCCACGTTTGGCAGGTGATCAAGGCTCTAAATAGCAGCTTCTTTTTGATATCCAGAACTTCATTAAACTTTGCACTTAATGGGATTTTGCAGAGTGGAAGTTTCAGGTATGGCAGGAAACCATCTGCTCAGTTCACCCTTACAGAGCCCTGATACTTTAATCTTCTTCTTTCTCCCTCCCTTCATTTCTTTCTCTTCCTCACATCCTACTCCCCACTTGAGAGGAGCCACCAAAAATCCTGCAGATCACATGCACATCATTTTTGTTCTTGAAACTGCGAGAAGTGCATTTAACAAGAAAAACTTGTTAAAAAATTGAAAGCTCTGTCTCAACTGACAATACCAGGTCATCATTGGGGTTTATTTCCTTTTTCTGCCTCCTGTCCTGACCAAGGCTGCAAGGATTCCACCAGATTCTTAATCTGAATAACCCCCTGCAAATCCCTCCCATTCCTAGAAAACAAGCAGCAGCAAGGAAGAATTTAATGGAACCCTGCTCAACATTCTAAACACTCCTGTAATCCCACGCTTAATCCAGTCCAATAAAACTGGATGTTTTTTTATTATTAGGTCACATGCTATGATTTCTATTTTTCTTTTTCTTTTGTTCTTATTTAAGGACAGAGGTGCCCAAGCAGGAGGAAAATTTTCTGCACCAGAAATAAAAAGAAATGTATCTTTCACCCTTTTCTCTTGGAGTTCATCACCATCCAAGCTTTACCCTAGCCCCAGTTTTTTTTCTCTGTCCTTTCTTCTGCCTTTCCTTTTACATGGCCTTCCACCCAGAGATGTCAGGAATGTTGCCATGACCTTATGGAAACATCCCAGTGGAGATCAGTGCCGGAGGGAAGCGATGGGGATGTCTCAGAGTCACAGCATGGTGTGCTGTGGGGATGGGGGAGGTCCAGAGGTGAGGATGAGGAGCTGAAATCTCAATACAAGGGGAAAAGGAGCAAAGGTGTTGCTGTTGGGGTGGAAATCAGCACTGAGGGGAGGGAGAGGATTTGTGGAGATGTGGGGATATTTTGGGGTTGTAGGAAATGAAGAGGGGGAGATGCAAGGTCACAGACAAGGATGGCAGAAATTGGTACTGACAAGAGGGTTTGGTCAGTAGGGGAGACTTCTACCCCACTGAGTGTTCCCAGCTGTCCACAGAGGCCTCGATCCTGCCCTTTTGGGGCTGTCAAAGTGATGCCCCTTGTGCCAGAGACACACCTGCTTGAGAGGTGGGCTGGCCCATCACCTTCCTGGCTTGTGATACCATTCTGAAAGACAGAAACGGCAGAAAATGGGTGGCCAGGAAAAAATCTCAGGGAGGCATGGGAAGGAGCTGCCTGAAAGTTGTTGGCGTGGTCAGAGAGATCCAAAGGTGAAGAAAGACCACAGTGCTGGAGAGGAGGAGTCAGAGGAAAGTGTTGGCTGTACATAATTGGCTTCCTTCAAGGCCAGTTTTATCTCACAGACTGGAAAATACCCTTGATGCCTCAGGGACCTATATAACCCAGGAGGGAGAGGTCAGTGCCTGGGCTTGTGTTAAATATAACAATAAGAACAATGATTCATAGGCATCCTTGCAGCCAGGACTATTCAGGGAGCTCAGCACAATGAGAGGTCTCATCTCAAGAAGCCAGAACTGTCTCTGAGCAAAACACTGTAAGCCAAGAAGCTTTCCTACTATTTCAGCACAAAAAGGGGTGAATATTTCACACAGAGCTGTCTGGAGGATTAAAACTCCTTTGATGCTACAAAAGGCAGGAGAAGCCTAAGGAAGGAAAAGTGCTCAGATCAACCAAACCAAACAATGTTTAGATTTGACTCTTCAGCTTGAAACTGGCTTAATTGGAGTTGCCTCCAAGGCACCTTCAACTGAGGGACCTTCAAGCTGTCACACCAAATAAGGACCACTTAAAGCTAAAACAATGTATGTTTCCTTCCAGCATGTCCACTCCCTACTTACTCAGCTGGTTTCGATCTGAGAAACAAGCCCAAGGAGAAGAAATATATCCAATTGCCTTTCTTGCAGAAATGTCAAATGTTACCCTTTTTTGGACTTCTGTGGAAATTCTGAATTGGAAAATATAGTAAGAAATAAAAGTGTGGTGAATCGGTATTCCCCTCCTGCCTGTCTCTTCCTCCCACCTCTTCCCTCCTGATCTCTCCTGTATTTCTGTTGTGAGAGGCTCTAATCTGGATTTGCCTTACTTAGCAGGTTCAGATCATGAGGCTCAGAAGAAAACCTCTAATGACTGATGAATACAAAATATGGACTAATTCTCCAAGAGGAGGAAAGCCAAGCAAAAAATGCTTTTTTGCCCTTCTGCAGCTCTAGTGCTGCAAAGTTGTTTTACTGCCCTGAGAATGGGATTAAAAGATTGCCTGCTGTTTCAAACAAAATTAAAAGGTTTTCTGCTGTTGTTTTCTGCTCAGGGAAAGATTTGCCTCCTTTAGTTCAATAAAGTCCCAAAATGTGGTATGCTAAACATCCCTCCCTTATGGCATATCTTTCAATAAAGGAAATAAAATTGCAAGTGCATCTGAAACCCATCACTTTGCCTTAAAAGAAAATAAACAAAGAAAGAAACACAAAACCAAATCAAGAAATTATCTTTTTTTGTTTCCTTTTCAATTTAAACATTTGGAACAATAACATTTAAAACATATAGAAAGCACAGGTCTCCTCACAAATATTGACACTTATTTTTTGGGATAATCTGTTGGTTCTGTCTGACTTCTAACCAATGAACTCTCTTCTGCATCTCCCATCATGTGAGCTCACCTCTTGACACAACCTTTCTTGGAGGAAACATCTGATACGGGATTTTGGCAAATCACTCTATTCAGATTATAAAAACCCATCAATGAAGAAATAATCTACAATGACCAACAAGGCAGGAGGGTATATATTGGATTTAAGAAATTATTTGGTATGATTTACCCATTTTTCAAGCTTGTGCTTGGTTTTACTCCTACCCATTTCCTGACCCCAGCCCCCTTGGAGATGCTACGCCATTAAATTTGGGCTGGCAGCCTACTGAGCTACCACATCTCTGGGGCATAGGGGGTTTGTGTGTTTCAGGAAACATGTGACCTTCAAAACAGAGAATGCACTTATCAGGTGGGAAACCACCTATAAAATCAGATAGTTGTGAGCCAGCATCTTGGGTGTCAGGATACAAAATAATTCCTGTGAGCTAAAAGGATTCATATTTCATTAGGTTGTAAGAAGCCAACAAAATACAGCCCAAACATGATTTTAATGAGCAATTCAAGACACACAGAAAATTACATACAGAATGCACTTACAGGAAGCATTTGAAATCGCTTGGGTTTATGAAATGCTTGCAGAAAACTATGAATGCACAGAATATCGTGCATTCACAGAAAATTGTGCATGCACAGAAGAAAAATAATGTAAAGGAAAAGAATTCATGCTTTATTCTTGGTAAACAAAGTTTTCTGATCCCCTAGAATTGAAAGGGAACAAGTGCTAGCAAACAGTGCTTTTATTTTCACCACTGCCAGCAAGGACAGAACTTGGCTGCTCATTGCAAACAAAAGCTTCATAAGGTTCATGGACAAGGGTGCATGTGGATGCTGAGGAACTCACCCCCACATCACAGAGTACCTTGAACTGGGAGAGCAATGTTGCATTGTCAAGAGCACGTAAACAGGCTGTGAGGTCAGGATTTTCAGAATTATTTACAAAGGGCTTAGCTTGTACCTTCTGAGGGGGAGATCCTCTAAGATGCCATTTGGCAGGATCTCCTAGGAAGGCTAAGCACCTCATTTTGCTTATCAGCAACCTCAAAATCTGGAGATGCTCACTTGATAGAATCACTGTGTCCCTCAGAGGAAGGAATGAGCTGGGTGCCAGGTTTTTCCATGCTGTGTTTTTGACATTACAAACAAATCCCACAGTGTGCCTTGCTTCCAGGAACTGCCAAGCACTTTACAAGTAAATAGGATCCATAATCCCTGGAGAGGTAGAACAGGAGCTACTTTAACCCCTCTGTTGATGCTGGGCTACTGTCAGCCCAAGAACGTCACAAGGCCAGAGAGCAAAAATAAGCACGACCTGTGGCCCAGATTCCTAGATCATCTAGTTCCATGTGATTTGTGGCTGGTCAGAGGAAGACTATAGCAAAGTTGAGACCCAGATCCCCCTGAATCATAGAATAGCTCACCACCATCATTGTAAAAAAACTTCTTCTTTATATCTAATCTGAATTGATCCTCTTTTCTATGAATACTTATAGTTAAGCATAGAGGGGAAGAAAGAATAATATAATTCTAGGAAGAAAGAGGCCAGACAAGTTGAAATTACAATTATTTTAAAGAAAGCAAAGCAGAATGGCTAAATTATTATTTAAAAATTAGAAATAAAGAAGTGATAACCAGATTTGACAGGGTTTTTAGGTACAAAAATTATTCCCTTCCTTGGAAAGTCCAAATGACACAGGAAAAGTCCTCTCCACATTAGCCCCATGGCTCAGGAGTCCCTAAGCCCCACCTCCTCTTTCAGTGGCCATCTCTGTTAGTCTCTATTTCTCTTCTTCCTTCTTAGCCTGCTACTCTATTTGGTCTCAGTTCCCTTGTAGAAACTCTTGCAATCATGTTGCATCAGACCTCCTTGTGTCTGGGATGTCCACATCCTTTGGCCAGAGACAGAGATGGAATGGATTTCACATCTCACTGAGAGCCTGTGTGCAGCAGCACAGAGGTCAGTGCAGCCCTGGCACACCACACTGATGATAACATGATGTGCTGCTGGTTCTCCCTTGCCAAACTTTAGGGCTGGCCGTGGCTGGAGCAGCAGGAAAGGTTAATCTTTGTTGAAAGTTTTATTTGGGTAAGGAGGCCATCTACCACTTCACTTTCATTTGTATTGACCAGTGCAGAGCATTAGGAGTGTTAGAAGCATTAGAAGTAATGAAACCCAGTAACAAGCAAAGCCATTGGACACTGGTGTCTGTTAAGAACAAAGAAATATTCATCACATCCTAGCAGGTCATGCTAAAACTGGCCTCACGAAAGATCTTCCGAAGCCTATTAGCTAAGGCACATCCTGAGGGAAATCCTCTTAGAGCAGTGGAGGTGACAATGTAGCTGATATTACAGTTCCCAGGACTGCAGTCACAGAGAAACAGGGCTGGGAAGGGGTATTAAGAGGTCAGTGGGGGCATGCCCTTTATCTCAAGGAAGGATCAAGTCCATCCATGTCATATGTCACCAGGCAGACGTGGTGTTAATATGCTCTCGAACACTTTCTATGATAAAGATGCCACAACCTTCCCAGAGAATTTATACCTAATGCAAATTGTAATTCAAATTCTCAAGGATGTACTTTGGCTCATGGCTTTTTACTCCCATCCAGTATGTGAATGAAGATAAGGTTATTCCCCTCTCTGTCTGTCTTCATGTCATCACATGTCAGGTCTTCTCAATCCACAGTTTTTCAAGCTAAACCATGGCTAAACCACCTTTATTTGATGAGCTGGATCCACTAAAATCTCCATAGTAATAGCTGTCAGAATGGTTGCTTGAGTGTACACAGACTTGTATATTTTGATGATCATCTCAACTTCTGGAATTGGACAACACAGGGTTATGAGGACTTTCATGAGTCTGAAAGTACTCCAGCACAAAAGAGCTGATAGAAAATGACCTATGAAAGGAGGATTTCCCTTCTTCCCATTTATACCTCAAAGATGCTGATCTGGTTTTAGGTGTCCTCAAAACACTGGTCCATATTTGGCCAAGAAATTTCTCATGCAGCAGATCGCTGAAAAGACCTGCAACATGGTCGAGTTGAAAATGTCCCTGCCCATGGAAGAAGGGGGAGTTGGAATAGATGATATTTCAAGGTCCCTTCCAACCCAAACCATTCTCTGATTCTATAATGAACTTTTCTTACAACATTCCAGAAACACGAGATGAGATTAAGTGTCATTGAAAGGCTCTGTGGAGAATTAAGACAATCTCGGGTGATTAGGTTAGTTTTTTGTCCTTCAGCCCTTAGATGGCCCCAAGAAGTACCACTCTTATTCTGCACTTCCTGCAGCTGTGGAGTGCACAGGGAGCAGAAACAGTCTGGCTGCAGTCAGCGTGACTCCCTGCTGAATAAAGGCTTGCAAGATTGAGTCTGTCTGGTGCCTACAGCCCACATGCATGCGTGGAACAACTCTATTGGGATTTGCAGGAGTTGGGAAATAAACCTGGCATCTCTTCCTGCAGACTTTGTTAATTCTTAGTTTTTTATAATTTTATATTTGATTGTGATGCAACCCCCTAAATTTAACAACATGGTGCACTCAGGCAGCTCTAGTCCATCACACGTCATCTAGTCCATCACTCTACATCAATTCCTGCAGTAGGAGGGATGTAAAAATATTATAGAAATTATATGCTTTCCACATTTCAAGCTATTCTAACACAGTGGGGAGGCTCAGATTATTACTCAGATTGGCTGACCCAGGAGGAATTAAGATTCAGCCTACCTCAGGTTGTCCACAAACCCTTTCTGCCATGCAACATGCAAAGTGCAGTGGGGATGGTGTGTTAGCTGCCTTCCTGAGGGAAGGAAAGGAATTCCTATTGCAAGATCCTTTTTAATTTATAATGAGGAGGTATTTTCAACCATGAGTAGCTTCTAGAGATGTGCTTTGAAATTCAAGAGCCAGCATAGAATATCCAATCATGCATGAGTCAAAGACTCTGAGAAAAAGGTGTTTTGGCACCAGAGCCCTACCAATCAGGGTCTTTTGGGTTCTTTTAGTAGCAAGGGGTGCTGGAGGGTGTCCAGAGAAGGACAATGGAGCTGGGTAAGGAACTGGAGCACAAGGAGTGCATGGAGGACCTGGGGCGGCTCAGCCTGGAGAAAAGGAGGCTCAGGGGGAACCATCTCACTCTCTACAAGTCCCTGAAAGGAGGGTGGAGCCAGGTACAGGTTGGGCTCTTCTCCCATGGGACAAGCGACAGCACAAGAGAAAACAGTTTCAAGTTGTGGAGGTTTAGGTTGGATATCAGGGAAAATGTCTTCACCAAAAGGGCGGTCAGACATTGGAACAGGTGGTGGAATCATCATTCCTGAAACTGAAAAGTGTGTGGATGTGGCACTTGGGGACATGGTTTAGTGTTGCACTTGGCAGTGCCAGGGGATTGGTTTGACTCAATAATCTTAGAGGGCTTTTCCCACCTAAAGGATTCTATGACTCTATGACTTTAGGACTATAAGTGCCTAAGAAGAAACCAGGCTGCAGAAGGAACATCAGGAGAAAATCAGGTAGATCTTGACAATTTGCTCTAAGAGTTCTATGCCTTATCTCTTTGGATCTGCATTTCCAATTTTGTAATTGAACATTTAACTTTTTTTTCTGTGCTAAAATAGCCCTCCATTTTAATTGGTGTGGTGACTGGTGAGCGCACTTGCTCTAAAATAGCAAACTAAAGCATTGCAAACAAGCCCTAAAACTTTTCTCCATCCATTTCTGTAGCCTAAGAGATGCAGCTTTTTATAAATAGAGGTACTTCAAGGCAAGAGCATTTGTGCCTTTTGTGTGTCCCAGACCACTGACAGTGATGCTGTCCTGCATTCAGAGGCGAGAGCTCTGGGACACGGTAAAAGGAAGGAAAATAATCTTTGCAAGGCATAACTAGCAAGCAAGGGTTTCACTGCAGCTGTTCTCAAAGGTGAAGGCTTCTAAATGAGCATCTGCAGGAGATCTGGGGCCTCTTTTGAATGTCCTGCTATATTTCATATCATTATTACTAATTTGTGTTGCAAGAGCTTCTTATGTGTGGTCCAAGGAGTTTGATTTGGTATCACAATCCTGTCTTGTAGCTGGAAGTTGCAGCCAGACTTAGCCAAGGAGAGAAATCTGTGAAAACACAGGGGGGGAAAAGGTTCGATCTCTGGTACAAATGGTGAAATTAGACTTCCAACATGCCTGGGCAGGAAGAGCATTCTTGGAAAGGAGACTCACTGAGATTGAGACCCTCCTGAGTTCCTTTGTTTTGCTTCCAGCTGCTCATCAGCAGAAACCATTTTGTTCAAGACCTCAAAAGGCAGCTTGGACAGACTAATGTGGGGCTCTGCACCAGCCATAAAGCACAGGAAGGTGGGTGACAGTGTGTTCTCAAGCCTGTGGGCAGACCCACTCTCACACAATGGGGAAAATGGTGCAGCAGATGGCCATGTGTTTTTTCTCTTGCACCTTTCCCCAGCACAAAGCTCACAGAAGTTCTGGTCCTGCAGACCAAGGATGGGCCAGGGCAGCTCAGACTGGAAGAAGTTTTCAGCCTCAACATTTCAGGGCGGGGATCAAAGAATCATAGGATCACATAATAGTTAGGGTTGGAAGAGACTTTACATCTCATCTCATTCCATCCCCCTGATATGGGCAGGGACACCTTCCACTAGACCAGCTCCAAACCTCATCCAACCTGGCCTTGAACACTTCCAGGCATGGGGCAGCCACAGCTTCTGTGGGAAACGTTTGGTAGGGCCTCACCACTCTCACTGCCTAGAATTTCCTCCCAATATCCCGTCTAACCCTATCCTCTGGCGGCTGTGTCTTGGTTTACCAGACATGTATCTGCTAGGGAAGGCAGAAAGCCTTTCTTGAAATGGAGAATGTAAACCCCCTCCCTCCGAATTATTATAATTTTGTATAGTAGAGGAAATGTATTGTATTTGAATATTTGTATTTGAGTATCTGTATAGAGGGTTTGCCCCAGAGGTCCCGGTTGCCCTTGATGGGCTGCAGCTGTGACCAATGAAGATAACTGGGATAAAAGGGGGCGGGATAGCCAGTCAGGGAGAGCCTTTGAGGAGCCCTGACCTGAGAGAGAACAGCATGCAGAAGAAGGAGTCAGTGAAGATCTGCAGCTATGAGAATACACCAAAGAGGTATGGACTTTAGAAATCTGATAATATCATTATGGGACTCTAGAGAAATAGAACAACAACAATTTTGGAATTAAGAGGCTCTCAGGCAAAGATATGGGACAGGAACAGCAGTTCTTTACTAGTATGTGCAATAAAGCAAACAAACAAAAGCTCACAACAAACAGAACCTGAACCCAGTCCAGGCCGCGGTGCTTTCCCCTTGGGTGCAGTTCCGGTCACGGCCAGCAGGGGCGCTGGCGGCTCCCGGTGGGCGGGGCAGGGGCGGGGATACCCCCGGGCCTGCAGGGGGCGCTGCGGCAATGGCGGCTGGGCCCACACGGGCAGCGGCGGAGGAGAGGCTTTGATCCGCAAACCCTGGGGAAGGGCTGGAAGAGGGGATTTCATCTGCAAACCCTGGGGAAGGGCTGGAAGAGGGGATTTCATCTGCAAACCCTGGGGAAGGGCTGGAAGAGGGGATTTCATCTGCAAACCCTGGGGAAGGGCTGGAAGAGGGGATTTCATCTGCAAACCCTGGGGAAGGGCTGGAAGAGGGGATTTCATCCGCAAACCCTGGGGCAGCTGATCCTGGTGAGCCCCGCAGGACTCTGGGAAGCAGCGGGCTGGAATAGCAGGGATGAGTAGGAAATCCCGGGACAGTGGACAAAAATGTATCAGAAACTCCACGGCAAAGGGCTGGAGCCTGTGGGATGTCCTGGCAGGGCAGGGGGATGCGGGGCCCAGCAGCAGAAGAAAGGTTCCCCACTGGGTTATGGTGGTGGCCGTGAATTCCTCTCCCCAAGCAGCAGGTCTGACCACCGTCCTCCTCCGAAGCCCAGCAGAGAGAGAGCGTTCCCAAATTTCCAGCCCTCGTCTTTTTACCTGCCTCTCTCTATTCTAGCAGTATGTCTGTTTCTCTCCCCCACCCCGAGAGAAACTCCCAGAAAACCAAAGGAGTTCCCCCTCCCCGCAGCCTCAAGCACTCAGCCATCAGTGCTTCTTAGCAACTCAATGGGAAAAAAATTCCACAAGTAACGAGGAAAGAAAAGAAAAAACCCAACCCCCCACAAGTGGGAAGCCATTCCCTCTTGTCCTATCACTCCAAGCCCTTGGTCAAAGTCCCTCTCCAGCTCTCTTGGAGGTCCCCTTTAGTATTGGAAGAGCTCCCCTGTCCCTGTACTCTCATGCACATCCCCTCCCTCTTCTCCTTGGAGATCCACATGCTGGGGGTTGTCCATGTGCAGTCTCCACCTCCTCTCCTCCCACTGAAGCAAATCCCCAGATGTAGACGTGAACTTAATAACAAACCAATGTCTGTGTGAAAAATGCTTTTGTGATTCCTGTCAATTGGCAATGGAATCAGCAAATGCTTGTATCTGTATTGAAAATAGACGCAAAGAACGGTTTTGAAACTTTCTGACTGAATACCCAAATAAATCATGGAAATAAGAGAATTGTAGTAGAGTAAAAGGGATGAGGTAGCAAGACAACTGATGCTTAGAATAAAATAAGTTGTGGTCAAGCTAAGGGATATTGCAACAAAGCATCTAAATGCTTATGTAAAATAAAAAGCTTGATGCACTTGACATAATCATGTAGCAGACACCAGTGTAAGGCCTCCTTCCAGATGACCACAAGAAGGACAGGACCACATTGAAAGATTATGATATTGCTGATCCCAGTTTATTGATATTTGCTGATTTGGACTAACCAAGCACATTGGAAAATGCTCTGTAGGCTTAAAACCAGTATATATACTTTGGTGAACTTGTAGTGGTGTGTGCTGTGAGTGGAGCAGTGACTCCCCAGCCACCAGCGCTGCTAGCTTGCTTTCTTTACAATAAAAGATAAAGAAATAAAATTTGCTTTGGCTATTGAAATTTTATATCAGTCTGTTGCCTCCAAACTACATTGCCCAGTTTGCAGTCCTAAGGAACCCTTCCTAACATCTTAAAAAGGCCACAAGCATCCTCCCATAGGAGAGATTCATCCTCCCTTTCTAAAGACCTACATCTTTTCTTCAGTGAAGGGAAGAGACGAGCAGCTGAAAACATGGAGCAGAAATACTGAAGCTTAAGGGAGACAGTCTCCTAAGAAACAGCCCACAACCATTTCTCATGGAGCAGATGTATCCAAAAGATGTTATGCTACAGCCTTGAGAAACCAAGTGCCTGTGAGCAGTGGGGAACTTGTTTCTCTGCCATGTAGCAAGGTGGTCTCTTCTCACCAGTGTGAGAAACAACTGCTCACTTTGAAAATTTAAACAGGTTTATTAAACCTTAACAAAAGTACAACAAAGGAGTACATAAGGAAAAAGCTGCAGTGCTGGGAACTGCCCTTCATGGATACCACATGGCCAGTTCATCTTCAGGATGGATGCTCAGTCTTTTATACCCCTGGGGGTTGCATCAGCCAGCCCAGCCCTCCCAGAGTCTGTCACTCAGCTCTTCTTTGCCATTTATCAGTGGAGATTGCTCTCTTGTGACTTGATTGGGGGTCAGGTGTTGCCGTGCTGCACCCCCTGAGCAACCCCCTGAGCTTTTCCATTCCCCACTGCCCCATGCCAGGGACACATGTGCAGCCTTCTTTGTACCTGTCCTAGACAGCCCAGGCTGTCTGATGGCAGCAATACAGGGGGGAAAGGGAACTGTGGGGAGAACAGAGGGCATCTAAACTACAATAACATAACTGTACATCACTAAAGCTTTTCTTAAGGTTCACACAATAGTTATCTTTTAATTGTGAGACCCAATCATCTCATTATCCATCTATAACACCAGGCTGCTTTGCAAGGCTGGGGTGCATCTTTCCTTCTTCCCTGACCTAAGTCATCCTGTGCTCTGTGCACGGCTGGAACCTGCAGGGAGGATTGCAGGAATCTGGGGCAAAGGGAGGATTTCCCAGTCTCTGCTTTTCTCTGCAAAGGGTGCTGGTGCTGGAGGGGCCCCAAAGCTCTCAGGGAGGTTTTTCTGCAATTGGTAAAATCCTTGGAAGCTGGAAGGCACAGCATGTGCTAATTCCATGAGGCAATTCTTGGATATGTCCTTGCAAACTGCAAGTGATCTGTTGGCTAAATTTCTACTTTTTTAAATCCATTTTTTCTTTAGGATCTTGGGACTGATGGATCCTCCACAGGATTTGTGGCCACTTCTGTCATGCCCAGGGTGGTGAAGAGACCTTGAGAGGCCTGGCTGGCTGAAAGGTCAGTGGGGGAAGGACAACCTTGGCTAACAGCTTTAAGGCCTTGCTTATTGGCCCTTGCTGTGCCCAGGGGATGGAGGGTGTATGATGCTTTTGCTAGGAATTTGTCTGGCTGAGAGCTGGGATGGAGGCAGGGAGGTGCAGAGGAGCACTTGCCTTGGCTTCACCAGAAATGCATGGTCTGTGTGTGCCTGGTCACCTTTCCAAGATTTGTGCCTTGGTTTCCCCACCAGTGCTGTCCCATGGCTGTCTGGTTGCAAACACAGAAAAAAACACAGAGGCTTGTGGATTTCTCAGGGAGGGCTTTAGGAAAATGCAATCTTCATCATGGGCAAGAGCTGAAAATGCTCATTTTTAAAGAAGTATAGCAAGATGCTTCCTAAAAGATTATGAAAGTCTCCCACCCTTCAATAATAACTTTTTTTCTCTATTATATTCAACCACTTTCCAATGTCTCATTCTTCCACACCCCTCTTAGCAAAGAAAGCAAACCTATTTAAGAAAAACACTAAAATCACATTTTCTGGTCTGTGTGTGCCAATTCTTGTTTTACAAAACACCCTGCAATTGGATTAAAAGTGGGGCTGGTGAACTGTCTGTTAGTAATTCTCCACCTGGTCTCTCTCCTGTGCTGAAGTAGTGCTCATTCAGCACAGGGACCAAAGTTCTTTGGACATACAGTTAATTTTTAGGTGCTCTAATTTTAGACTGCAGCTAGGCAGCTCTACCATGACTTGCTGCCAACAGCCAAAATCTTTGCTCCCTGACTTGCATAAATCTTCCTATCTGTCTGCTGTGGAAAAATGAGGGTGAGACTTTAAAATAAAAAATAAATTAATGCCCTCTAACACAAAGCTCACTGTGAAGTGTCTCTCTTGCAGTTTTGGCCTGAAGTTTGCTTCCACTTGTGAAAAAGAGGAGGTGTAAGTGCAGCTTGGTGGGGGAAGAAATGGCTACATTTCAAAGCCTCTGTAAATGTTAAATAACTACCTGAACAAAAAATGCAAGTGCTATGAAAATAGCTGATGCCAGCTTTGGGCTCTGAAGTGGTTGTGCCATTAACCAGTGAGTTACAGAGGAAATGCTCTTTACTCCAATACTACAAAAATAGTGGCTGTGTACTCTGAGCATGGAGGTTTGCAGACAATACCTACCCCAGACAATACCTAATAGGCATCAGAAAGGATCCAGGCATCAGAAAGGATCCAGGACCAGTATCCAACAGGAGGACAGAAGAAATGTGGCATTGCCTCCTGTGCTGGGCACTGCCGAGGCACCTCCAGTCCTGGGGGTGTTCTGAGCCCCTCACTCCAACAAAGACATCGAGGGGCTGGAGTGTGCTCAGAGAGGGGAACAGAGCTGGGAAAGGGTCTGGAGCACCAGGAGCATCTGAGGGAGCTGGGGAGGCTCAGGGGGGACCTTTTCACTCTCCCCAACTCCCTGACAGGAGGATGGAGCCAGGTAGGGATCAGGCTCTGCTCCCAGGGAACAAGTGACAGGACAATAGAAAGCAGCTTCAATTTGCCCCAGGTGTTGTTTAGGTTGGATATAAGAGAAAATTTCTTCCCTGAGAGAGTTGTCTGGCATTATAATAGGCTGCCCAGAGAAGAGGTGGAATCACCATCTCTGGAAGTGTTTGAAAGGCATGTGGATGTGGCACAGGGAACAGGGTTTAGTGGCAGTGCTGGTTTAACAGTTGGATATGATGATCTTAGAGGGCTTCTTCATCCCAAATGATTCTGTGATTCCATGCTCATTGGGGTTTTACCTTCTGCTTGTCCCTTTCTTGCATCAGTGGTCTGCTCATCAGTCAAATTTGCTTTTAACACAATCTGGATAAATTCAGGCTTTGCCCCACCAGCTAAATAAATGCTTGTTCTTCCTTAGTTTCTTTCCTGGGGATGTCCCAGGATGCAGAAGTCCCAGGGATGTGTTGGTAGGGGTTTTGAACAACCTGTTCTAATGGAAAGTGTCTCTGCCCATGGCAGAGGGTTGGAACTGGCTGATCTTTAAGTTCACTTCCAACCTAAACCATTCTGTGATTTCATGTGTCAGTGTACTCTTAAGGTGCCCACAGCTGCAGAAATCCCTTTAGAAAACAGAGTCTGCAAAGCTCTGTCATGCAAACATCCCCTTCCAAGCAAACTCTTTGAACAGGAATGGTGTAAAGTGCAAATTGGCTGAAAATCAAGCCATGGGCTGGGGGCTTGAACAATTTTTTGGCCATATGACATGGATACTCCATATGCAAAGGTCAGCCAGTTCAGTGATCATGGTGGTGCTAGATGTCCACAGGTACCTCAGCATGGGCTCTGCTGAGGTCTCCTGGGGAGGGAGGCTTTGCTCCCTGCTCACTCAGCTCTTTCTGGCTCTGGACATGTAGTGGACATCTTTGCACCCTGGCAAAACATAAGCCAGTGTCACTGGACCATGCCAATGACATGGCCCAGAATGACTTCATGCATCTGTAACACGTTGCCCTGTGGTGCTCCCGTTAGAAAGTGTATGATGGCTTTAAACTGAAAAAGAACAGGTTTAGGGTAGAGATTAAGAAAAAATTCCTATGAGGCCTTGGCACATGCTGTCCAGAGAGGCTGTGGCTGCCCCATCCCTGGAGGTGTTTAAAGCCAGGTTGGATGGGGCTTGGAATAACCTAGGAAGTTGCCTCTCTTCATAGCAAGGGGGCTGGGACTAGAAGATCTTTAATGTCCCTTCTAACTCAAACCATTCTGTGCTTTTATGATCCTATAGTTCTATGATCAGTGGTTGTCATTTGTAAAGCAAAGAATGGCCATGCACAATTTGTTAATGGGTTCAGAGATACCCTGGTTGACACTTATTTTGCATGTCTGAAGTGTGGCTGGTTTCTGCTCATATGGCAGGTGTCACTGACATATTTTCTGAAAAATACCTTTGCTAGGATTTTTCTCCTGAGAAGCTGAGAGGCCTCAGAAACAAAATGTAAACAATAATTATCTGATTGCTTGGAATGTGGTTTGGAGGTTGCTTACCAACAGGTGCATCTTTGATTGGTCTCATGTGGATTGTTTGTACTTAATGACCAATCACAGGTCCAGCTGTGTTGGGACTCTGGTCAGTCACAAGATTTTATTATCATTCCTTTCCTTGCTAGACTTCTGATGTTTCCTTTCTCTCTTTCTTTAGTATTGTTTTAGTATATAATTTTCTTTTAATATAATATCATAAAATAATAAGTCAGCCTTCTGAAACATGGAGTCAAGATTCTTATCTCTTTTCTCACCCTCCCTGTGGTGGTGTTTGGGGACCCTCAAACACCACCACAGGCAGGCACTTCTCTGGTGATGGAGCATTGGAAAGTACCAGTCTGGTCTCCTAGAATCATAACACCTGCCTCAGGAGCATGGACAGGCGGTGTTGTGAACCTGGGGGGACAGAACACTTCCACCCACCCACAAGAACAAGGACTTGAAGGATCTTACCAGAAGCCACAGCCAGAAGCAGGAGAGACCAAGGGGAGCTTTGAAGCTCATGAATTCAAGACTAAAGAATGGGGTGAAGGACCAAGCGTGAAATTCCCACAACCAACTAAATCTGCATTGTTTCTTCAGCTTAGTTCCCCAGTAAGCTTGTCCTGATGAGCCAAGTACAGGAAGTTTCTTACGTACATCCAAGCCACTGGATGAAGACATGGAACATTGATTCTTTGAAAACAGAGCATTTTCTGCCTCAAAGTAGCTGCACAGGAATAAAGCTACAGAGCTGCAACCAAGTTCTGATTCAAAGTATTGCAAATCCACCCCACAACTTGCAAACGATTCCTGCAGTCTCTGAATAGAAGTGGGAAGGGAAAAATAAGAATGTTCTCAAAAGCTTAATTCAATAGGCATTGCCCTCAAAATTCAGTATATGTATTTAAAAAAGGAGTCTGAAACTATTGTGAATTGTTCTTGGCTGCAGAGAGCTGAAGGACTGGCTCCTATCTGTGTTTCTCTCTCCATAGCCCATGGTTGTCAGACTTATGTGAAGTAATAGTAGGGTATTTGAAAAGATGTTATTGTTCAAGAATAATCATGCCAGACACACAGGTTAATAACAGATAAAGTTGTGTATCTCCTGCATCAACCAAAACATCAAGAAAACATGTCCTGTATATTTCCAAAATCATTATAAAACCATCACCTGTTGTGTGGCTTCTTGTTGGGAAAAACATCCTTGTGGGAACACAGCCAAGATATTTCTAATCTGTTATTTAGGACTGTTTACTGATTTTTCAGTGAGTGGGATGGGAGAGGAAAAAAAGTTTCAGGACAAGTACACTTCTAAGAAGTGAGATACTGCACTGCTCTGATCAAGTAGTGGGAGTCAAAGAATCTGAGAATGGTTTGGGTTGGAAGGTTCCTTAAAGCCCATCTTGTTTCCATCCCCTGCCAAGGGCAGGGTCACCTTCCACTAGAGCAGGTTGATCCAAGCCCCATCCTACCTGCCCTTAAACACTTCCAGGCATGGGGCAGCCACCATGCTCTGGGCAACCTGTGCCAGAGCCTCACCACCCTCAGAGACAAGAATTCATTCTAGCCCTGCCCTCTCTCAGTTTAAAGAGATTCCCCTGATTGTGTCACTCCATGACCTTGTGAACCTAGAGGCTGTTCTGGGGCTCAGTTGCATCATGAGGTTGGGGCTTACATTTTCCTTCCTTACAAGAAACTTGGTGGCACAATTTACAACTTCAAGTCACAAAGCAGCTGCTGAGGCTGAGGCTGTCTATGGTGGTTGCATCTTTACTCCTGACAGTTGTAATAATCCATGAAGCACTAAAGAATATTATTATTATCATTTTATTTATTTAAATTTTAATGCATCCATCCAGGCTGGGATACCATTGCAGCATGTGGAGCAAGAAAAGCAGCCCAGAAATCCCCCGTGTCCTGGGCCTGGGGCTGATCCCACAACACGGGCAGCAGGTGATTCTGCTCCTCTGCCCCACTCAGGTGAGAGTGCTGCCTGCAGCATCAGAAGGATGTGGAGCTGCTGGAGACCTTAGAGCCCCTGCCAGTGCCTAAACGGGCTCCAAGAGAGCTGGAGAGAGACTTTGGACAGAGCCCAGGAGGTACAGGACGAAGGGAATGGCTTCCCACTGTCACAGGGCAGGGTTAGATGGGATATTGGGAGGAAATTCTTGTCTGTGATGGTGGTGAGGCCCTGGCACAGGTTGCCCACAGAAGCTGTGGCTGCCCCATGCCTGGAAGTGCTCAAGACCAAGTTGAACGCGGCCCAGAGCAACCGGCTGTAGAGGAAGGTGTCCCTGCCCACGGCAGGGTGTTGGAAATGGATGAGTCTTAACATCCGTGCTAATCCAAATCGTTCTGTGATTCTATAAAACAGGGCATGAAACAGCCTGTACAGGGGGCGAGCCTCTGCTTGTTCTCCCCGCTCCCTAAACCCTATCCCATGTAGAAATCTACACCGCCGGGACCAAGAGCTTCCCCTCACCCCCACGGCTGGGCTGAGAGACCCGGGAGCCCGGCCGGGTCCGCCCCTGCACCCTCCCTCGGTCTCCGCCTCCTCCTGCCGGGCTATATATGGATACACGGCCGGAGTCTGTCCGGCTCGCTGGCTGCGCCGGGGCTGCGGAGCGTGGGGGGCTCCTCCGTCCCATGGCCTTGCCCGAGCCCTGAGCGCGCCCCCCGCCATGAAGACCATCATCGCCGCCTACTCCGGCGTGCTCCGAGGTACCGGGGGAAGGGCTGGAGATGAGCCTTGTGCCCGGAGGGGATGCTGCGGTGCGGAGCAGCTTTCCGGTGCTTCAGGGGCTGGGGTGGGAGCAGCACCGAAACACTCGGCCTTATGAGATTCTTCCTTTTCTTTTTTTTGGCCGTAGGAACGTTGTTCACGGGGAGTAAGGAGAGGGAAGAGCGATGTGCAATGGCGGGGAGGGAGCTGTAGCTTTCCTTGGGTGGAGGATTACAGGTCTCTGCGCAGGTTCTGTGTTTTAGCAGCTCGGGGTGCGCTCCTGGGGCTGCTGGGAGCGGCTCTAGTTGGGTCTTGCACATTTTGCCGAGGAGCAAACTACAGTGAGTTTGTACCTTTGCAAAATGTGGGCGCGGGGCACTTGCGTGTAAACGAGTCCTCCCCTCCCCCCCACCCACCCCTTCCTTTTGTCGTGGTAGGAAGAGAAGTGTGGTCGCTTTATCGGATAAAGTTAATTCTCAACTTTCTATCCATAGAATTTCATTTAGCTTGGAAAAGGCCTCTTCAGCGAGTCCAACTGTTTCATAATGCTTTGTTCCCCACACCTTCATCAAGGGGAAAATGGCAACGTGTTGGTATTTTTGCTCTCTTCTAATGAGGAGGTGAAGATTCACTGTTGAGCAGGAGTTTGGTGGTAGCCAGTTCTGCCAGGTTTGCTTTAGCAGCCCTCTGTGCTGGTGAGTGACTTGTTGAGAGAAGCGGAACTGGTGTCAGCCACTGACACCCGTCGTGGACAGAGCTGCTGCAGACACCCAACACCTCCCTGCACGCCGGAACATGTTGGTTAAAGGCTGTGGAGAGAGTATAGGAAATCCCAAACCACAAGCTACTTTGCCTGCTTGTGAAGGCATCTCAAAGGATCTTCTAGGAATAAATTCAGCAAGTATAAATGTTTTGCTAGATAGAGTTTTGTATGCCTTCTGCAAGGGTGCTTGTCTGGAGAAAGGTCAGGATTTGCAAACGGGGGAGCTTTGCGTGACAATGCAGTTGGACAGCGATTTAACTTGTGATTTGTGGAGGGTCCTTGAGTGGTTGCTCTGTGTTGTGAAAGGCTTTTTGCCCTCAAAAAGCAAACTGCTAATACCTCCTGGATTGAAGAGACCTGTGAAATGTTTTATTGGTTAAACAAATCATTAGCAGAGCTGAAGGGACATGAACCTGGTGAATTAACCTCTGAAGTCTTGATTTTGCAATGGCCTGTCTGGTCCTGGGTGTAGAGCTGCTGGTGCTCATCTCAGCCAGGATATTAGATTGATTTGAAGGATTGGTTGTGAACTGACTGGGGAGAAGACCTGCACGTGTTTCCTGTGTTCAGATCTGTTTCTTAAAATAACTTCACTTGTTTCCATGACTAACAGAGGTCAAGTTATATTTTCAGTGGAGAGAGGTTATTTGAATTAGCATCATCTGAACTGTTATATTGAGAGTTAACTGCAAACTAAGTGCAGAGAATAAATAATTCAGGAAACCTATAAAATATGTAGGGTTGACCCGAGACCTCAGCAGCCACCTTGTTGGCACTGGCATGTTAATGATGGATCTAGGACACATGCATAATTCAAAATGGACTGTGGTTTAGGGACAGTGATTGGCCTCATCTCTAGATAATCCTGATTAGTGATGGAAAGCTGTCTTAACTCTCCTCAGGTCAGTTTTCCTCGGAGGCACCTCGTGGGGATCTTGCAGTGATATTTGTGCTTTTTAGCCTAATTTAACTTATTGCTGCCTGGGGAGACAAGGGATGTTGCCTTGGTGACTGCAACATCTACCAACCCCTTGCCAGTGCTGCAGCCTGCATGGGCAGGAAAGCACAGGACTGGCTTCAAAGCCGAATCCGGGTGCCTCCCAGAGGAGCTCTGACTCCCACTGGGTATGGAGATAGTGGTGTAGGACCCTGCAGTTCAAAGCTGGCAGAGGTGATGTGGTGTGGAGGTTCATTCATGAGACCTTATGCTTGATCATGTTGGATAACTTGTCTCATTACAGAAGGTGTGCAGAACAAGCCCCCTAGATTTTTTTTTTCCTATGTCCGTGAGTATTTTCTTCCAAGTATCATGCTTGTGCAAAGGGCTGACTTTGGGGCGAGCATCTGAATGGCTCATACTGTCCTTTAGTCTTTTTTTTTTTCTGGCATCTAATTTTGCTCTGGTGCTTGTAAATTTGGCTGAATTAAGTCTGATCCTATTTAAAAACAGGCCAAAAAGAAAAAAAAGGTGCAGGCATCTGCCTCTATATCCATCCCTGTATGTATGCAGAGGAATGTTCCTTGATATCAACCCATTACTGCAAAAATCAGAGAAGACCTTGAACCAATGCCTAGGGTTGGATGATGGTCTGAGACAACTGGTTGGGTAGGAGGGGTTGTGGGCTCCTCATCTTGACCTGCCCCACTTTGGCCATAGGAGGCCCAGGAGGTCTCCTCCTTGTGTTGGGTAGAGCAGCAAGGAGGTCTTGTCTCATGCTTCTCTGTTGAGCAAAGATGCTAGTGTGGCTGGAACCTTGAAAGGCTGTCCTGTGCTGAAATGTCTTTTCTAATGTTACTTCATCAGTAAGAAGTTCGGGATGAAGAAGATGATTTTTCTCAGCTTTACCTTGGAGTTAGTCTTACACTCACATGAGGGTTACCAGACCTGAGTTCTGCTCTGGGGTGGGCAGCCTGGGAGCTCCTGTTTTGGGAGAACAGGATCAGGCTGGCTGCAATGAGGTGCTGTCTCTTGACAAAGTTGCTTGGGAGATGAAGGTCTGGGCTTGCTTATATGAAAACCCCTCTTTCAGAGCTCTCATGTGCTCTGGACACAGTGATGAGCTGTAGGAGGATGGGTCATTTTCTCTTGTCCAGACCTGTTCAGTGTTGCTAAATTAAATCTAAGCTTGTTGGCTGCTCTGGGACAGTGGGGTTTTGTGGCTGCATCCCTTTAACACACATACTGCTGTGAGTGTGGAGGCTGAGGGCTGAGTTTAGTGCTGAGAGTAAATCCAGAGCTAACATAAGTAATCATGACAGATTTGTTTCCTGGGTCTGGAGAATCCCAGCTCCTTTCTAAAAGAGAGGATAGAAATTTTTATTTGCATGTCCCTGTTCAAAAATATTGTTGCTTTCCAGTCATAAACGCACCATACTGCAGATAACGTAATTGAGTAGCTTCCTGGGACAGGAGCAAACTGTTCTAAACTGTGTACAGGGCAGGATAACTATACTCTGCACTAATTACTCAGTATTTTCTTAAATTGTTTACTCTGTAGTGAATATACTTGTGCTTGGGGCACCCAAGTAAACCCAAGACACAAAAGAACTTGTGTTGCTCAAGGGGTTTTACAGGTGCTCCTGCAAGCTGTGTGGGCTCCTGCTCTTGCATGGGTGGCTAAGTCCTCCTGAATATTCTAGTACTGGTCTGTTTTTATTGTCTATCTTTGTTCCAGTTTTAGCTTCTCTGCAAAATACATGGCTCAAAATGTCCATTTGCAGTTTATGCTTTGATGGATCTAATACAGTTTTCTTCCAAATAAGCCGTGTGAAGCTGTTTAATTATTGGCCAAGAAATAGCATGCTAATTGTCTGGAAAAGGTGGCAGATGAAGCTTGGGTTTAACAAGGTTTCAGTGTATTTTTAATTATATGTAACACTTGTACTTCTTCTCAGTTAATTTCCTTTGCTGACATTTAATTAAGCCATGTCAGTTGGGTACCCACATGTGAAGTCCTGTTTACTTCCACTCTTGGGATCTTTGATTCTACTTCCCTGGCTAGATAAATGTTGTTTGTGTAATTTATCTGAAATAAACTGTGCTAGAAGAGCACCAGATGCTGAGTAGGTAATGCAGGAATCAAATGCTTGGTCAAACCATTTGCTGATTCCAGGATCTCCGTGGTAGCAACTCCTGTGTTTGATGTTAAATGGAACTAAATGATAAAAGTATGGTGAGCCCATCACCAGTTGCAGGATAGCTGGCTGATGTCCCTGAGCTCCCTTGGAAGGCTGCGGATGACTGCCATCTCTGAGCAGCACGGAGTTCTCCTGGAGAAGTTGTCACTCTGTCCATTGTGACAAGGAATGTCCTTGAGAGCCATGCCTGGCTTAGTGCAGGGAGTATCCCACCAGCACTCCAGGGAATGGGCTGCAGTGTGAGCTGGAGACCAGCTCATCTGAGCCCAGGAAAGCTGTTGGTAAAGTATATCTTGTGGAGATATGGTCTGCCAAGGGTGACCCCAAGAGTCATGGAATGGCTTGGGTTAGAAAGGATCTTAATGATCATCTAGTTAAGGCTCCCCAGTCAGGCTTTCCAGTTCTGGGACAGGTACCTGGAAAATGCTCCAGGGCCTGTGCAGCGTGGCCAGCTCAGGATCAGCTACTGTCGTCAGCGGCAGAAGATGGAGGTTTGGGTTTCTTCAGGATCCAGGATATTTCCTTGGGGAAAGACTGATAGGAATGTATACAAATTATAGTTATGTCTACTGGGCCCTTCTAAAGTAGGTTATAAGGATAATCTGTTCCCTGAAAGTTACAGAAAATGCCTTGGGTTTTAATATGTGAAAGGTACTTGGTGTGGGCCCACAGGTGAGCCATTAGGAGGAAGTATTTTCTCTAATGGACTGAACTCAAATGTCAATGTTGGGTTCTTCTTCTGTGGCTGAGTGCCACTCCCCCTTCCCCCTCATTTCTGTTGATTTGTCAAAGCTCTTCTGGTCTGTGTCACTAGTAACTGGCCTGGTTCTCCAGAGCGTGGAGGGTCTTACCAAAAATGCCTCCTGGCTACTGAAGCTGAAAGGAGATAAGGCTTGTCTGGGGGTTGAACACACAGTGTCAGTCAGACATGATGCAGACATGATGAATGAGAAGCTCAGGACTGTCTGGAAAAGATTGTCTTGGCACTTAAGTCTGTGAGTGCCTGGTTGATGAAATGGGTTGATCTGGAGTCCGCAGGTTTGGTGCAAAGGTAGACCTGATGAACTTGCCAGTTCAACTGACCGTTCCCATGGTCCTTTCCTTTGCTACTGGGCATCTTTCATTTCTTATCTGGGAATTAAATGCTAATATTCAGGCCATGGTAGCTACTGACTTTGCTGGTGTCTTGGTCTGAAAAGACAGGTGTCTGCTAAGGAAGGCAGGAGCCCCCCCTGAAATGGGAAATGTAAATCCCCTCCCCCTGCATTGTTATAAATTTCACATTAAGGGGGGGCTCTCAGGCAAAGGTATGGGAGCAGGAATAACAGTTCTTTATTAGAGAAGAGAATAAAAAAATAAAATAAACAATGCAGTAACACAAAACACTAACAGAGTCAGAATACGACCCGACACCCTGTGGGTCAGGGTGTTGGTAGCAGTCTGACTCAATGGTGGCTGCAGTGCTCCTGGAGTGTCAGGTGTGGTTCTGTTGGAGCAGTGATGCTGTAGAAGGGTGTAGTCTTCCTCTGAAGGTCCAGTGGAAGAGGCAGCTGTTCCTCTGGGAATCCAGTGGAAACGCTGTTCCAGTATCCCAAAATCTCAGCTTATATCCAGGTAGGAATGCTTAGCTCCTCCCCCTGGGCAGAGCATCTCACAATGTGATGCTGTAATTTTATCAGTCATGCAGTGACATTCAATGGCCCATTAACAGCAGATGTCTCCCCAGAGGGAGGATTGGCTTGTGGAAGAGATTAAGAAAACTGCCCAATTAACAGAAGATAACTGCTCCTTCTCTTACAGATGGCAAATAGAATACACACACTGTCTTGCAATCTAGGACACCTGGTGTGGAGAATATTGTTCTCTTTGAAGGATACCTTTGCTTTCAGCAAATAACTGACCCAGGACACTTGTGTAAGGGCAGGGGCTTAGAGCTGTCAGGCAAACCACTGCCTTCCCTCTGTCTGCAGGGGTTGAATGTGAGCTTTATGTGGTTCAAAAAACAAGCTGACAGGTTGACTTGTGCTACTCAATACTGGTCTATTTACTGGGCTGGCAATGCCTACAATATGTTCAAACATCTAGAAAATGCTGAAGTACAAATTCTCATCTAGAGGGATAAACAGCTGTTCTCTTTGGTAAGAGGATAGGGATTTAGCTGATCCAAGGCTGGAGTGTTTGGTTTATGAAGCCAAAGACGTTTGGTAGTGTAAATGCAGGTGCTGGAAGAAAAAAATTACGTGGGGCTGGGCTTTTATTGTGTCACAATCTCAAAGGCCTTTGGCTTCTTTTGGAGGACGTAGACGTAATGTCCAGTGACACTACTGTTGCTAAATGCTTTTTTTAAACTTGTGTTTGGTAATCCTCAGTCAATATCAAGATTGTCCACATGCAATTTTGTAAGGTTTTTGGGATAGCAAGTACCTGGCTGGAGCTGTGGCCCCTCAGCAAGAGTTGAGCAACCTGGTCTTGTGGAATGTATCCCTGCCCATGGCAGGGCACTGGATTGAGATGAGCTATAAAGGTCTCTTTGAATACAAATCATTCTAAACCCAAAGATTTCTTTTACCCTTAAGCAGGCAACTGGCTTTGTAAAAAATGGGGTGAAGTTTATCCCTCACTCCAAATTTGGGGATTTGCTACTAGATTTTACAGCATAGGATTTCTGAATCTCACTGCTTAGATACTCTAGTGTGGCAAACCAATGCACGGTGACAGTTTAACTCAACATATTCTCCTGTCTCACCTCAGAAGCAGGAGAACTACTTGCTGGATTCATTCTTAATACTGCACTATATTATCTTTTAAAGAACTGCCTACAGCTCTAGCTGTTGTTTCAACCTGGATTAGTGCTGTAGGTTTCAGTTCACTTGCAGTTGTACTGGTATGATCTATCCCAGCCTAAAACTTGGTCTGCTTAGAGTAATTAATGCCCAGTGCACTACTGGGATTATTCATGTAACATGGATTAAGCAGAACCAAGGGTCTGAACTGGGTGGTCTGGTTCTAAATTTAGACTGCAGCCTTTGTTGTGGCTCCCCCTTGAATGTTGCCAGGGATGAGGCATCTCTGGGTAACCTGTGCCAGTGTTTCACCACCCTCACAGAAAAAACTTCTTCCTTACCTAATCTAAATGGACCCTCATTCCTATGAAGCAGTTGCTTTACATATTTAAAGGATGCACCCGTGAGAGTATCTTTGTAGAAACTACCAAAAATCCTAGTGCCTGCTCATACCTAGAGAAACTATTTTCAATCACTTTCATTTGACTGATTGTGAACACTTGCTATGCTATTTCCACTAGCAGGTAATATCTTGTCAGCAAGAACTGAACCTATTCAGTGTAATAGCTTCTTTCATAGTCCTAATCACAGGCTGATCCTTAAATACAAAAAAAAATATGTAATTACACAAAGTGATTTGTATTTTGGTCAGTTTATTATGATGCTTGTAAATAAGGTAATGAAGAAACGTGAAGGAAAACCCACTTGCAAGTGCTTCTTTCTGGGGGCTGTGTATACTGTCAAAAGCTGCAGTGGGTGGTTCTTCATATAGAAAGCAAGTGTTTTCAGTGTTTTACCCACTTCTGGGTTTTTTCCCCGCTTGAATATCTTAAGCTTCTATAAGAGTGGCTTTCAGCTCCTTCCCTCTTATTTACTGCTTTAGGAATGCGGATAGTTTTCCTTACCCATAGAGCTGTGGATCCTCAGGGTTTTATGTTGAGGTGTTCAGCTAGCATTTGGGCTGTGCTGAGGGAGGCCAGAGCACAGAGCTTTCCTTGAACAGCACTGGGAGTTGTGCAACAGGCCTTGAGAAGGGAGAATAGCTCACACCAGAGCCAAGTGTCTGCTTGCCTGTGTTCTGAGGCAGCTGATCTTTATCTTACTGTGAGCTCATGGGGTTCCCTTTTACCAAACACCCCTCTGAGGAGCTGGCAGTGTGAGGTGAGAGTGTGTTAGGAGCATGGGTTAACATCCTCTGCACTTTTATGGTCAGGTTAACAGAGGCTTGCTTGGGTGGGTACTGATGATTACTCATTAATCCCCTCCAGTATTCTGAAAAAAGCTGAATGTTGGCACATGGCAGTCCTTCCTCTTCCAGGATGCCCAAACTCCATGGAAAATACTAGTTTTTAGCAAGGCTTGCTGTAAAAGCAAACTGCAGGTTTATCTGAAACCTCTTACTAAAATAAGCTGGACTTGATGACCCTTCCTTCTATGATTGTGTTTCAAAGGAAAAATATTGTTTCCTTTGCTCAGTGTGCAAACGTAACTTTATTTCTTTTATTTGTCTTTCTTTAGGCACGGGATCGAACATTCTTTCTGCTCTGCAGGATTTGTTCTGGCTATTGAAATCCAAAGTAGAGAAACAACTCCAAATCATCTCTGTGCTGCAATGGGTTCTCACTTTCCTTGTCATGGGTAACACATTTTGGCCTAAAGCAAAGGGGTTTTGGCTGTAATTCTGGAAGAATTTTAATGCAAAATGTTGACTTTTTCATAAGTGTTAATTACTAGATGCGTACTGCAGCAGTGTAGTTCCTGGGGTACATGGTTACTGTAAACCAGTTGCATTGATATTTTCAACTATAAATGCCTTTTCCTGGCTCTAGAAAATCATAAGAGCTATGGAAGGACTGACTGATGTTTGGCTTGTGGCAGTGTCTACTGTGCAAATGAGGCTGAAACAATTGGAAATGTCTTAGTTGGCTTGCTCATGGGAATATCCACAGAGATTTCTTAGAAGCAGCTGGTAACTGATGCAAGTGCAATGCCTTCCTCTTGGCTTGGTCTCCTTCCAGGAGGTATCAGCAATGAGCAAGAGTTGTTTGTGTTAGACCAGTAAAAGAGTAATATGTTTATTACCTGTTTATCCCTGGGTACTTGGATTATGTGAAACCTCAGGCTGCTCTGCTCCGTTGGATTGTTAATGATTAAACTGGAGAATGGCTGCTCTCAGCATCTGTCTCACTCTACCTTCCCAGTTCAGTTTGTGCAGAAATGACTGTGTCAGTTTTGGGTGGGATCCTTGGCACCCTCGTGGGATGGCTGATACAGAGCAGGTGTAACCTGTGGAAGATGTGTGTAGCTGTGGGGGAAAATCCCATTGGTGTGGGCCACAGAGAAATCTTCATGCTCATCAAGTCTGAGGAAGCAGCTGCCCTACCTGGAGATACAAGAGATGCCTGGAGGCACCATTAAGGGGAAGTTGAGGTTTTCCAGAGCTCTAGAGGAAGCTGCCTCAGCCCTACATAAGGGGCTTTTGACCAAATCCAGTTTATTTGAGGATTAATGACATCAGACTGAGACTAAGATTTCAGCATAGAAGAGTCAAAAGGCAGGGGATGTAAATAGAGACCAGAATGTGCTGCAACCTTGTTTTCTTCTTTCTTGCACCTCTCCAGGTATTGCTTGCACTTTAATCCTCATGTATATACTGTGCACAGATTGCTGGGCGATTGCTGCTCTGTATTTAGCCTGGCTGGTATTTGACTGGAATACACCAAAGAAAGGTAAATATTGCAGAAGAGATACTCGTTGTTCAAGTGTCCCTGTCTCCATATTTGGACAAAGAAGCACTTCCTTGTAATGGATGACTTCTCTTCTTAGTGGGACTTGGCTGAATCACTGACCAAATGCATTATTCAGTGTAGCATTTAAATGTCAGCCCTCAGCATGAACAGTGACTGCAGGTTTCATTGGTGCTGAGGGCAATACAAAATTAACATTCACTGCTATTATGCCGTTGCTGGCTTTTATTAACATATTTATAAGGCATAGGTTCTTTTCTTACTTCCGAAAGATCTGAATAGTCAAGACCTTTTTGTCCTGTGCAGCTCTTGCAAGGTGCAGATTCTGATGTGATTATCAAGGTGTGGCTCCTCTGTGGAGTCGGTGTTGCTACAGATTAAGCAGATTACTTTATTTCAGAAAAAAACTCCCAAACCTGTAGAAGCCAGCTCTGGGAACCAGCAGTGGTAACAAGCTTTGGCAACTGCTTTTATAGCCAGATGAGCACAGTTGTCCATTGCTTCAAGATGACTGAAACCATCTGAGATTTTGGCCTTTCCTAAAGGTTGAATTGGAGTGTTTCTAGTTTGAATTGTAGAGTTGTCTACCCTGTATTTGCAGTCAAGCCTTAATTTGTTTGAAGTACCTTGTATTCCAGAATGTACATTGATTTCAGTGAATGATGCAGGTCTCCCTGCATCAGGGAGGAATGAAAGTGTTGATTCCTCTGGTGAGAAACCAAACCCTGGAGTCCTTCAGGCTTTCTGATGGACAGCCATGTGGAAAGAGCTTTAAAGACACGATTCCTTTTTTTCAACAGGGGGAAGAAGATCCCAGTGGGTGAGAAACTGGGCTATATGGAGGTACTTCAGGGATTATTTTCCAATAAGAGTAAGTAGAAGTTTAACTCTATACCCTGGAGTTTAACTGCTTTAGTGTCTTGTACTGGCCCTAGTCTGTCTATGGCACTGAACTGTAAGCAGGACATGGCCAGTTACTATTGCCACACTGCTGCTTGCGGCAGCTGTGGTTAGAAAATCTGAAATGTATTACCAATGGTGGCAATGTGATTGCCAGAAGCTGCTGTTTCTGGTGGTTTTACCAGATTGCTGGAGGCAGCGTGCAGTCCTTGTTCATCTCTCCAGCTTCTGGAGACATTGGCACAGGTTGTCCCAGCAAGTGGTGGCTGCCTCATCCCTCAAAATGTTCAAAGCCAGGCTGGATGGGGCTTGGAGTAGCCTGGTCTAGTGCAAGGTGTCCCTGCCCATGGGAGGGAATTGGATGATCTTTAAGATTCCTTCCAATGCAGATCACTCTGTGATTCTCTTCTGTGCTGCAGCGGTCCTGTGTAGTGCCTGACCCTAACACTGTTCCCCTCTCATAAATCATAAAATCTAGCTCAGTTTCTGCCTGTTTTGCAGTAACACTTCTGCTCTGGGATGTATTGGGCCAGAATATCTGGGACCTCTGTGCACCAAAAGTCAGCACTTCACAGGGGGCAGTGAAATTTGTCCTCAAATCTTTTCCCTTTGGAGAAGTGGATTTTCCAGCAGTGGGAATTGCTTCAGTTCTCCAGCTTGTAACTTGCTCACCACATACTTGTATTTTTCCTACTGGTTCAGACATGTTGCAGAAAGAGGACAAGGCTGCCAGGCTGCTCTGGGACAGCAGAATTAGCTGGATGACTTGGAAGGGAGCAGGGGTCAAATTCGGCTAGGAGGGAACTCGATCCTCTTTGGAAGGGCACACAGCTGAAAGGACTATTATGTAAGGTTGTTGGCAAGTTTTACTCAGCTTGACTATGAGGGAGGGACCTTGATACAGCTTTTGAGCTACGTATCCCCAAGATAGTCTAGCCTCAGAAAGGAACAGAGAATCCAGTTCCAGCAGAATGCCAAAGCGGCTTAGACTGGATTCTTCCCTTGCAAAATCACTTGAACTCTCAGGGTACCTGAACGTGCTGCTGGTGAACAAGCCTTTTGTTGTACTCTGAGAAGCACAGAACCATTTAGGTTGGAAAAGACCTTAAGAGCAAGTCTGACCATTAACCTAGGACTGCCAAGTTCACCATGAAACTTGCTGTTGTTAACAGGTAATTCTTGGCAACTCTAAGTGTACACAGAAAAATTCACTCTGCCTGCACAGGCTGGAAGTCAGCCTGGGTCTCATGACTGACAGAGAGCTGAGCAGGCTCTGCTGTTGAGGATGGGTCTCAGATGTGTTGTGTTCTAGTACCAAGTCCTTAGTGCTGCACTAAACACTGCTGCCTTGGATGTTGCTGAAATGGGCTCTGTTATGCTGGGGACTTGGTTCCAAAGGGTCACCTGCAGTGCTGGTTCTGCTGTTCCATCATTCCTTTGATGCACATTTATCCTTGTCTTCATGGAAATATGCTCTGCAGAAGCCCTGCAGGTCAGATTCACTGTGGATGTTGAAAGTTTGTCAAAGAGCTGGGTTGTTTAGGTAGGTTTAGAGATGACATGGGTAAACTAAACTTTGCAGCAGTTTTTATTTAAATACTTGCTAGCTCACATATCCATTCGTGAGAACTCCTTACGGGTGTAATTCCTTTGCTGCTAAGGGGGAGGAATTGTGCAAGGTTTATGGAGCTGACTGGTATTTCACATGCAAAGGGCAGAACAGGAGTGCTGACAGCTGGGAGATGACTCCTGCACGTGTTTTGGGGGAACAGCCAGCTGGCTGCAGGGCTGGGAAAAGCTGCTGCAGGGATCTTAGGGCAGAGAGGTGTTCGAAGTGCTTTTCTGCAGTTACAGGACTGATGCATGAACAATGAATAATGTCTGGATATTAAGAATGGTACCAAGAACCAGAATGCCTTGGGCTTGCTGAGAGCATGGCAACTCATGGGTAAAACTAGTTACCTGTTCTTTCCCAAGAGGGAGATGGGTCTACAGAGGATCACTTGTTTAAATGTTCTCTCTGCAAAAATAATTTTTACTGGATTCTGATCTGTGTAATGGCTCAGGAGGACTTGGTTTGTGAACCGGGCTTATGGTTTGTCAGGACAGTCCTCTGCTGCATCTCCTCCTGTGCCATGTGTCTGCTGAGCACTGCAAGGACAGATCACACCAGTGACAGTCACACTGGTGGCACTTGTAATGCTGAAATTGCCTCCAGCAAAGTCTGCATATAGAGCTGTGGTAGCTGCCTCCATACCTGCACAGGTACCAGCTGTGCTGGGCTATCAGCTCAGATTTAATTCATAGAATCATGGTACAGTTGGAAGGGACCTTAAAGCTTGTTTCCTCCCCTCTGCCATGGTCAGGGACATCTTCCATTAGACCAGGTTGCTTCAACCAGGCTGTGTAGCCTGGCCTTGAACACTTCCAGGGATGGGGCAGCTCTAGCTTCTTTGGCAGCCTGTGCTGGGGCCTCACCACCCTCACAGACAAGAACTCCTTCCTATTTGGCTTGCTGTATTAGAGGAGCTGCATGAGAATCAAGCTCTGCTCCAGTGTTTGTGCTGATTAGGCTGGTCTCACTAGAGTCAGCAGTGCCTCCCAGCCTGAAACACCAGGACTATTGTACCCCTACCTGGAGATATGAGGTCATGTTTTGTAATACCAGGTGGATTTGGAAAGCAGCCTGAATCTGTCTCAGTTACTCAGCATGAGCTGAGTTGGCCACATTCCCTGGAACTTCATGCAGCTGCTCTGACAATAAAAAGTTACTTTAGGGCACTAGAAACTTAAGTTTGTCTACTGGTTAATGGCTGGCCTTGCAAATAGTGCTTTAAGCTAAGCAGCACATGAAGTGGCTGAGGAATGTTCCAGAGAACTGAGTCCTGAACCTGAAGTGCAGGTGAAGCCCAAGCCCTTGCAGGTGTATGAATGGGGCTGGACTGAGCAGACATCATCTGCACTCACTGTCTCCATCTCATGCTTGATCCCAGCAGCCTCCTAAACACATGCTGATCTGAGAATGTCGTGCTGGCAGTGCCATGAGCTAAAGGTTTTGTTTAGGTAAAGAAGCTGTCACCTGGGCATGTGAACATCTCCACATGCAGTAGGACCCCAGGCAGTCAGGGCTTCAGATCTTTGGCTTACCTTTGTCAGACTGTGAGCACTTCAGGTGTGTGCAGGGAGACCTGCTCACTGCAGTGGAGGAGTTGGCATCTGGCCAGAGCAGGAATTGCTGCCAAAAGTGTCTTTTGTTTTTTTTCCCCTCAATTTGTCTTGTATTCTGTGTCTTGGCTTGCTTCCTGGCAAAGCTCCTCCTTAATCATTGTACATGATTTACAGAATGGAAATAGAAGGGTTTGATTGCTCTGTCATAACCTAGTGTAGTGGAAGGCCCATAACAGGGAGTTAGAACAAGCTGAGCTTTAATGTCCCTTCCAACTGAAGCCATTCTGTGAATTTGTGACATATATAAAACTGGGAGCCTGGTGATGGGTCGTCAGGTCCTGGCTTGCACTGCTGGGAAGAGAAGATAATTTCTTCCATTGTGTTGCTGGGTGTGATATGGCTAAGTACAGTTTTTGGGTTGTTTTGCAAGCTTACATGCTCATGAGACCTGCTGCTTGGATCCTGCAGGATAGGCTCTGGTTTTCTGCTCTCTGCATGCTGCCAGTCAGTGCTGCTCAGCTCCCACCCAGACAACTGATTTTTTTCCTGCTTTCTGGCTCCTGGTGCTGAGCAGCAGGGGTTCTGCAGTCCACTTTCTCCACTACTGAATGTGCCACTGTTGCTAAAAATAAAATTGGCAATGTGGTTCTTTAGCTGTATCTGGCACTCAAATATTAACACTCATTTTCTTTATGCTGTTGCACTGGCTTACTGCTTCTGTAGGCTGGCTTAGTTCTGTGTAAAGAAATCTGTTATTATTAGAAAGGTGCATGGACTTTGCTCCCAGAGAAACAGGTTTGCTCTCTAACAGCAGCTAGGAACAGGTGTGTTAGTGCAGTGGGGAGAAGGTTCATCTTCACTCCCAGTACTGATTGTCCAGCTGAGATGCAGCAGGGATGTGCTGACTCTGCCTCATCGTGGGAGCACCGAGGCTCCAAAGAGCTGTGGGGGAATGGACAAGACCTTGGAGGCAAAAGGAAAAACCAGCTGGAGGTTCACACTGGTGATGTTCAGTGACAGCCACAGCAATTCCTTGGGGCAGCCTGATAACACTGTTTGCTTCTCAAGGGGAGGGGAGTTCCAAGAAGCAGCAGTGAGTGATCAGCCTCCTGAAGAGAGGCATGGAATCATAGGATGGTTTGGACTGGAAGGGACCTTTAAAAGCATTCTAGTTCCAAACCCCCATCTTGTGCACTTCACTATTTTCACTCTTGCTTGAGTCTAGAAATACATGATTTACACTACTTCAAAAACTCCTGCTTCTAGATTAAATTTAGGGAGAGATGAAGGTATTGGCAGGTCATACCCTCCCTCCCTGGGCTGAGTTTGTGCATTAGCAGATTCAAGACCTCTGCTTGCAGAGAAGTGCCCAACCCTGTCTGATGTCTGTTGGTCTTAGGTTCCCTGGCTTGACTTGGGTGGAAGAACACATAGAATCACCAAGGTTGGAAAAGACCTTGAAGATTGAGTCCAACTATTCCAGTGCCTTTTGGGTAATTTTTCCCAATATGTGATCTGAACCTCCCTTGGTGCTACTTGAGGCTGTGTCCTCTTGTCCTGTCACTTCTCAGCTAGGAGAACAGGCTGAACCTCACCTGCACCCTCCATGTTTACCTTCTGTGAGCCTCTGTGCTGTGGGACAGGTGTAGAGGGCAGTGGCAGCCTGCATGGGACAAACAGGGGAAAAGCACACATGTATGAACATGAGGTGAAATCTCAGCACTCTCCCTTGCCTTTGTTTAGTTGGATCCCTGCACACCCCTTGCCCGGCTCCTGCAGTGCTGTGGCTGGTGGGTTGTCATGGGTATTGCCAACCCTATGGCTCCATAACGGGAGCTCTTGGAAAACAGCCACAGTGATAAGGCTGCAGCTTGGCTGGGGCTCCTGTGAGGTATCCAAGCAATGGCTCCACTGGGATCTGGGTGTCCTTGTATGTGGTGGAGGGGCTGGAGTAGAACAGTGTGTCTTCCATATGCATGGCTCTGCCAAGCTCAACATGCAGATGCCTCATGTTCCAGAAGGATGAGGACAAACCTCCTTTCAGCTGTGTTTCCTATTAAAGGAGATGTGCTTGGTGCAGGAGAGAGATGAGGCTTGGAAATCACTACCTTGCTCTGACAGGAGCTTTAAGGAAGGGGTGTCTGCTGCTTGTGCAGCCAAGCCTTGTGTCTGTATCTACCAGGCCTGTAGTCAAAAAGTCAGAATATTGTCTAGGCTGGAAAAGTTCCCCAAGATCATAAAGTCCAACCATTCTGCTAGAAGTGCCAAGGCCTCCACTAACCTGTGTGCCCAGCTGCCACATCCACAAAGCTCTTAACTCCCTCCAGGGATGTGGGGTCCACCACTGCCCTGGATAGCCTGTTAGAGAAGTCTCTTTACAGCTGAACAAGAATTGATAGATGGAGGGGTTGCTTACCATATCTCTACTTTTTTCCTGGAGATAGATGGGTTTTTGGTCTTTAATCTGTGATCTCTGTTTCTTGTAACTGATCAAGGGGGCAGCCCTTCTATCCTGGGAAGTGAAAGCAAAGTCATCTGCTAATTGGGAAAGAATAGGCAATGGGCTCTGCAGAGCTGTTGCAACCACAAGCCTCTATGCCTTCTTCCTGGAGTTCTACATGACCTCACAGCTAGAGGAAATTATGAAGAGGCCCAGTCACCTTGCAGAACCTCCTGCTGCATCATGCTTGTATCACAGCCACTGTTTTAAATAGCACAGGAGCTGTAGCTTCATCTGAGGACAAGGCTGAGGACAGGGAGAAGGGAATCAAGTTTCTGGGCATGCTGCTTTAGTGTGTTGCAATGGTACTTCATCTCCCTGTAGCATGATCCAACAGAAAGAACTTGCATAAACACTCCTTGTCCAAGGCAGTGGCACATGCTGGTGTGACATCTTGGAAATCTGTGGAGTTTTTTTTCCTATGGAAACTGATGCAGAGTGGCCTTTGCAAATATAGTTTGAGGGATGGGGTGCCAAAGCGTCAGCTTGTAGGTCTGAGAGCTACTGGGGTGTTGCAGTTGGCAAAAAGTGGCACTGTTGCAGCCTGAAAAAGAGGAGTTGTTTAGTTTAGATATTAGGAAGAGGTTATAGACTCTTAGGGTAGTGAGGTCCTGGCAAAGGTTGCCCACAGAAGCTGTGGCTGCTCCATCCCTGGAAGTGTTCAAGGCCAGGATGGACAAGGCTTGGAGCAACCTGGTCTAGAGAATGGTGTCTCTGCCTATGACAGGGGTTTGGAACTGGATGATCCTTAAGGTCTCTTCCAACACCAACTATTCTAACAGCTGGAAAAAATGAAATTTGGTCTCTATTTTTGTAGGATGATGCAGCAGCCCTGCTGTGTTTTATCCTGTGTGCTTCCTCAGACTGCACATGTACTGGCTGGGGAAGATGCTCTGACACATGGGATGCTGCTGCTACCTATAGCATCACAAAAGCCCCCTCTGGCAGTAGTGGTACCAGGGAATGGGTTAAGACAGCTAGCTAAGACAGCTGTGGAGAGTCCATGTTGTGCAAACAGAGGAGCAAATGGTTAAGAATATTGCACCGCGTGAAAACAATGTGATCACAACTCCTAGTGCATGCCCTGCAAGAATCAGAGATGGTTTGAGCTGTCTTGTTGACCCTTTGGCATGTAGGCCAGGGCAGAACCTCTTAAAAGGAGGGATAATTTCCAGTGGTTACCACCCTTCTGCACATTTTCCTACTTGGAAGGCAGCCAACAGGCCCATTAACTGGTTGGCTTTTTTTTCAGGCATTAGCTGAACTTGCTTCTGCTGTGAGACAGTGATGTTTATGTTGTTTCTGCCTCATACTGGGATGTGAGCCACTAATGTGCTGAGAGAGGGCCTGGAAGGAGGCAGCTGTGGCTACAGGACTGAAGAACTTGATTGGTTTGGGCAAGAGGTGTGTCAGAACACTTTAGGAAGGAGCGGAGAAGCAAAAGGCCCAGGCTGCAGCAATCCATGCCCTATTCCTACCTGGCTGGCTTCTTGTGTCTGAGATCAGCCTCTTTATCTTACTCCCTCTGCTTGGGAAACTGAACTCTAAATGGCTGCTCCTACCAGAGCCTCTGAAATCCAGGAGAGCCTTTACATGAGCTCTTAGGCTGTTCTCCCTGATGGGAAGAGAGACAAAACCTGGAGGATATGATTGCTTTTTTTGCTTCTCCCACTTTTATTTACTATCTGAAAATATCAGTCTTCAATTGAGCTCTTTTTTCTTTCCTAGCTGGTTAAAACCCACAATCTGCTGACCACCAGGAATTACATTTTTGGGTACCATCCACATGGCATCATGGGCTTGGGTGCCTTTTGCAACTTCAGCACAGAGGCCACGGGTGTTGGCCAGAAATTCCCTGGGATCCGACCATACCTTGCTACCCTGGCTGGGAACTTCAGGATGCCCATACTGAGGGACTACTTAATGTCTGGTGGTAAGCACAATCACACTGTGCCATTTCTGCTTTTGCTCTTTGCTCTGAGCTGTCTTCACCTCTGTCAAGTGAAAAGCTGTGTAGGAAGCTCATGTAACCACTTCCTGCCAGTAGCATCACCCAAACATTGTTTTCATATAGTTGTCAAGAGGAAGCTGTGTATAAATGTGAGAAATCCTGTCTAGTGGAAGGTGTCCCTGTCCTTGGCATAGGGTTGGAACTGGATGATCTTGAAGGTCCCTTCCAACCTAAACCATTCTGCGATTCTGTGAATATGACTAATTTGGGCTGCAGGGACTGCTGTTTCCTCTGTGTTCATCCTTAATTCTAGGATACTCTTGTCCAAAACCATAGTAAAGATACCTGACAACTGTGGATGGAACCAAGTTGCCCTAGTCATTGTGTGAAGGTACAGGAGGAAGTTGCACTGACTGAAAATACTGAGTAACCACGGCCAGCTTGGCTCCTGGGCTCACTACCACGTTACTTGTCACACACCTGTGTTTTGTAGTGGTGGTGGATGCTGTCTCCACGCAATTGCACTGCTGGGTGCCTTCCAGGGGTAAAGAGTGTGAAGTATTGCACGATACCAGCTGTTCACAGACCCCCTTCCCTGGGTGTGTTCCTATAGATGGATCCCACGGATTATGCAGTGATGTAAGTGTGCCAAATTCCATTAATAGGTCTGTTTTAATGGAGGCCAGGATTTTCATGCTGGAGGGCTTGTAAGTTATGACTGGGCAGAGGAAACAGTGTTTAAAATACCAATAAAATGTTCTTGCATGGCCTGGGCTTCCTTTTTTGGAGTGAGAGCACCTGTCATTTAGATAGAGGTGAGGGAGTAACGCTTAAAGTCTGTGAATTGAACAATCCAGTAACTTGTTTGCTGTTTCTGGAACTGATTCATCAATAAATTACTTTAAAACAGATATCCTAATAAGTCCCATGGCTTGGAAGACAAGAGGAGTAGCTGTACCTGACTCTGACTTGTTAGAATTGAGTATTTCTGAGATTACTGTCTTAATTGAGGGAGAGAAAAAATAACTGGCTCTGGTGCAGAGAAGGTGTTTGTCCCTATCTAGAAAGGGCATATCTCAAGCTGGTTTGTTTTTATTTTCCTGTACTGATGTTAGTTGCTGTGTGAAGCCCATAATTTGGGAATTCCCAGGACAGCAGTACATGAGAAGTTTGGATCTGTTTTCCAGTCTGTCATGTCTGTAAATTTAGTTGTGTTGCTTAAGTTTCCATGCAGCCTTTTTATACTTTTTTAAACCATCTTTAATCTGTTCAGTATGACTGGCAGACAAGTCTTGTGGCTAGCCAGAGCTGCTTTCTCCTTTTTGGAAGGAATGTGGGAGTAGGCATTAGCAACATCATTGCTGGCTTGGCTATCCCTGAGCATTGTGCTTAAACCAGAGGAAAACTGTGCTTCTTTGTTTCCTAGGATTTAAGCAAGTCTACAGGTGTCATGAAGTTAACCTTCTGAAAGCCATAATTTGTCTTCACTTTCCTATACCAGAACTTAAAGGGTGCTAATACAAAGGCTTTACATCAATTGGATAGTGCTGATAATTCCCTCAGTCCTGTTTTCTGTGGATGAACCACTTCCAGGTGAAATTATAGCAAATCCTAACACTGTACCAATACACACAGTTGGTTTACAACTAGTACAAATTCTTAATTTTACAGCCTACTAGAGGTTAAGGTACAGCAGGGACCCTACAAGGCATGAGGGCATGACCAAAAACCCTATATACTGTGTGAATGTGCTGAAGAGCAGAATTTTATCTATAGTCACTTGTTTCCACGTCTCATGGGGACTGGTGCTTTAGGGCAGAGATTGCTTACTAAAGGTGAAGGGAGGTCCTATTCTTTCCAGTGTGGAATGGAGGGAAAGACCTTCACAGACACTTTCCTCAGAGTATGGATTTATGTAACACTCTGTCCCATAAATTGAAAGAGCTTCATATTATTTCAGGTCTGTCTTAAAGGTTTGTCCACTTATTCTTTTTATATTGCTAAATCTATTGTACATCTATCCCACTACCTGATTTTGCTGAGGAATTGGTCAATATCAGGCTCTCATCCCTCAAAATAAAACAACTGATTTCTTCCTTTCTAAAGGTAAAACAAATCCTATTGTAAAGTTGACATGGAGGGAGGATGTTTGACAGTGACTTTGATATCACTAGATACAGAAAATCCTTGCTGAAGCCTTTTGATAAAGGAAAATTTTTGAGAGCTCATGTTTGTGGAGTTTATGAGCAAGTCTAGTGCTGCCAGGTCTGTGAACTGCTTGTTTAGTTGAGGAATAGGTTGCCTGCTAACACTGCCTGCTCTGACCAGAGGGAGGTTGGACAGCTCAACTTGCAATTGAGGCACAAACTTTGTGCTGTAAGAATGAGAAGATCCTGAAGTCCCCAGCCAATCCCGTAGCCTTGTGTCTGTGTCCTGAATGCAGGTATATGTCCTGTGAACCGTGACAGCATAGACTACATCTTGTCCAAGAATGGCAGTGGCAATGCCATCATCATCGTGGTCGGAGGGGCAGCAGAGTCCCTGAACTGCACCCCAGGGAAGAACTCCGTGACGCTGAAGAACCGGAAGGGATTTGTGAAACTGGCTCTGCGGCATGGGTAAGGGGCACCTCAGTGCTGGACCAGGACGGCTGCCATGGGGAAGGTGCTTTTATTTGAACAACCTGGTCTAGGTGAAGATGTCCCTGTTGAATGCAAGGGTCTAGGACTAGATGGCCTTTAAAGGTCGCCTCCAGCCCAAACCATTCTGTGATTCTGTTCCCTGAAGCAGCTGATACCTTGGAGGGGTTCTGTGGGTGTTTGCCCAGAGCATCAGACATGAGGGTCCTTTGCCTTCTACCCCTGAGCAAGGTGCAGGGCTAGGGGGATCCCTGGGACAGCAGGAGGCTTCCACAGCAAGGAGAGGCAGTGCCAGTATGGGGTGATGACCTGTGCAGTCCCCCGATCCCCATGTGTCTGAAAAGAGATGGCCATTAAAAACAGGAGTTGAGTATATATGGAAGCATGTCCCATACCTGACTGCACAATGTTCCACCAGCCCATTGTCAGTACAATTCTCTTGTATGCCTTCAAAGTCTATCTATTATGTCAGTACCCTGTGCTGCTGAGAGAGCTCTGAGCAATGGTACCAGCAGCTGTGCAGCCTGGCAGAACACACAGCAGCAAGTGTGGGGCTGTCATACGAGCTGCAGTCCCAGGGGTGGGGTCCTGACTCGTTCTGTCTTTCTAGAGCGGACTTGGTTCCTGTCTACTCCTTTGGGGAAAATGAAGTGTACAAGCAGGTGATCTTTGAAGAGGGTTCCTGGGGAAGATGGGTTCAGAAGAAGTTCCAGAAGCACATTGGCTTTGCTCCATGCATCTTTCATGGCCGTGGCCTCTTCTCCTCCAACACCTGGGGCTTGTTACCCTACTCCAAGCCCATCACTACTGTTGGTAAGGTTTTAGTATAAACATGCTGTGTGCCTCTCTAGGTAGCAGAATACTTGAGTCTGTGCTGTACACCTGCTGTAGTTTGGTCCTGGAGTCTTGACTATAGAATGGCTTTCCCTCCTCTATAAAAACCTTCCAGCAAAACTGAGAATGAGCTAGAAGAGTTTCAAGTTACAAGCCTTCAATCAATGTTCTGCAATTTCGCAAGAGGGCTCTTTTTTGGGGGAAAAGGCTGTAGTTATACTTTTTGGCCTTGAATACCTAAAGTCAGAAGCAGCCTGGCCCCCCCATATCCAGTGTGATGCATGTCTGACGGCTGAGTATATAAAGCCAACCCTAAAGCTTGCGTTTGAGTCTAACCCAAAGCAGCAGGGCTTTAAGGGAGGAGGGGAAAAAGGTCAGCTTTGCTTTTGTGGTGTGTATAGGGGAATATCCAAGAAGAACTGACTCTTGGCTCATGTTAATTGAGGAGGGATTTATCACTCTGCTGGAAACAGAAGGGGGACTTCCTAGCCACCCTGAACAGTAGATGCATTTGTGCAGCTAAAGCAGATCTGGTATTGCTGCAGATGTGGGGTGTGTCCTTTTGTGTGCTTCAGAGCCTGGTAAAGCTGTGGGGAATCAGGCAAACCTCTGCTGTAATGGCAAACTGTGCTATTCCAGAATGGGTGTGCTGAACCACCATAGCTGTGTCCATAGAGGACAAATACCTTAGGTTTAGGAGCACTTAAGCTAATGTGTATTTGTCCCTTTTTTATCAGTTGGAGAGCCCATCACCATCCCCAAAATTGATAATCCATCCCAGCAGGATGTGGACTTCTACCATAGCATGTATGTGGACTCCCTGATCAAACTCTTTGACAAATACAAGAGCAGATTTGGCCTGCCAGAGACTGAGGTCTTGGAAGTCAACTGAAGGCACTGGCTCAGCAGCACCTCCTCCTCTCAGAACCAACACATCGTTTCCAGGAGTCCAAGTTGTCACTGTGTACTTGAAAGCCTGTGTGGGTGTATGTATTCTTCAAGCAAGTGTTTAAAGTATTGCTAAACCACTTTAAAAATAATAAAGGCTTTGCTTTAGAGAAATCCCATTAAAACATCTTTTTATACAAAAAAAAAAAAAAGCACAACTCCCCATTGCTGTGAGGATTTGGATAAATGATTGCCTTTGTAATCTGCTGTATAATGCTGTTGGATCACCAGCAATGAATTAGAAAAATTCCTACAGCTACTGTACCCACTAGCACAAGCAGTTTTGGGAGAGTAGGATTCATCTGGTTTTTCAGTCTAAAAAGCAGCAGGTTCATTTGAGCAGCATGGCAGTTTTACAGGTGTGTTGCACAAGAGCCCTGTTGAGACATGCTCACGTAGTCCAAGGGTATTTCTGCTTTGGAAAAGCCCTTTCTGGAAGTACAGTTGGGCTGCCAACCCCCCTGATGTGGCATCTATGCTGGATGGTGCAGAGAGTCAGGTGAAGCTTGATCCATAGTGCAGTGGATGATTTTGTGGCTGTAAATTCACCACTGTATTAAAGATGTCAGTTCAGAAGCAGGTATGTCCCAGGTGCTGCTTGCACAGAGGCTTGTAGCAGGAAATACGAGACTTCTTCATAGCCACAAAACTCCAAGGATAAGCTGTAGGAGCAGTGGTATGGTGCAGTCATGTAGCCCTGGTGTTGCAGACTTTTAGGGTAGACCTTAGGGGGAAAATGCAGTGGGGTTATTGATGCAAGTGCTTTGGATCCCAGAAGTATTTGGGGAAATCTAGGAGTTAGTCCTGGCCTGAAGGTGGCTTCTAATTACTCCATCCAGTGAATGTAAAGGAGTAGCCTTTGCACACATAGGATCTAAAGTGAGCTACTTTTAAAAGTATTTATAAAATGTTTATGTGGATGTTAATGCTGCTTGTAGTGAGATTTCTTGGGAGTACAATTTGTTTATGTATAAACCCAAAACACTGCACTACTTGCATGTCTGACCTGCCTTTTCAACCGTTCAGTTGAGTGTATCTTGAGCTCTAAAATGTGCCTTTCTTCCATGCAAGAGGATGGTACTTCACATTCCTGGAATCTTGCCTCTAAAGACAAATGTTCATCTGTCATATTTGATAGATTATTGTATTACAGAGTATCAATTTTTGTACAAATTTCTAGAAATAAACTTGGGCAAAAATAGTGGGCTGCTTTGGTCCCTTCAGTGTTGCAGGTTTTGTGGCTGATATTACAGCAGTAATTTGTATGATTGTAGTTGTTCTTTTTTTCCTATGGGGAAAAAATGGTTTGTCTCTACAAAAGCAGACTCACACCAAAACCACCATCTCTGGAAGTGTGTAGTGGTAGACCTGGAAGTGTTAGGTTAAAGGGTTGGACTTGATCTTAAAAGTCTTTTCCAAGCTTAGTAATTCTGTTCTACCATCTGCATGCTCCCTGCATGGGGCAGCCAGGTTAGTTTAAGCAAATCTTTGTGGTTTAAAGTTGGGGTTTTGCTTGGGAGTGTACAAGGAGCTGAGGCAGCCTCCATCTGTGGACCTCCACTGAGCAGATACAGAAAGCACATTCCCTATTGCCCCTTACAGCTGATTTCTTTGGGTTTTGTTGCTGCCAAGAACAGAAAATGCTGGATTGCATCCCTGATCCTCAGGTGAAGAAATCCGTCCAGCCCCTTTCAGTACTTAAAAGGGAGCTTCATAAAAAAAGCGTGATGAGGGCCAAATATTAACTTCTATAAATAGGCAATAAACCTAATAGAGAAGAGATTCAGATTAGATATTGGGAAGAAATTCTTCCTAGTGAGGGTGGTGAGACCCTGGCACGGGCTGCCCAAAGAAGCTCTTGCTGCCTCATCCTTGGAAGTGTTCCAGGCCAGCATCCTGGTTTAGTGGAAGGTGTCCCTGCCCCATGGCAGGGGAGTTGGAATGAGATGAGCTTTAAGGTCACTTCCAAATCAAACCGCTCTGTGATTATTCTTGTCAGAGCCCCCAGACTTCTACTACTGGAGGTGCAAAGTGCTGCAGAAATAGCTCACAGTGCTGAAAAGTTCATGTGGGCTCTTGTAGTAACAAGGGAGGTTTTAACCTGTTGTTTTTGGGTTGGGTCTGGCCTGTGAACCATGGAAGTGATCAATCAGCGCTGGCTGACTTTCACAGCCTAACAGTGCTGTTCTCCAAGGTGAAAGCCAAACTTACTCTTTGCCCTTTTCAGGTGTGGCCAATGGAATTTTAGTCTCCTGCTCAGGAAGATAAACCTGATGTGTTGCTTGCTTCCCCTTTTCCTCACCCCTAGTAGGATTGATTTGTATCTCTGTGTTCTGCTAGCTGACATGAAGGTTGTGTTTCCAGTGACTTCTCTGGAAATGAGTAACAAGAAAAGCTCTTTATAGCTACTTGTGACATGTCACTGGAATCCACCTTGGAGGATTCCATAAACTAGAGGGGGTCAGTTCTTGCAGAGCTTTTTCCAAGCAGTGTTTTTGATTATCAAGTTTTAGATCAAAGCATAGCTGCAGACTGAAAATCCCCCTAAAACAGAGGAGGGAGAGAGTTATTTCAGTCAAGGCTCCATTGCAAAAAGGGAAATACTAATGAATATCCTGTGATTTTCTATGCTGCGAAGTTGGACCAGCTCTGCTGAATTCTTGGCTGTGCTAAGTGTGTAACAAGAGATTGACACTGAACGCTGTTCTTCTGCTATTACCAGTCTATGAAAGAGGAATTTTTGTCTGATCTCAGCTCATACCCATGTTGTCTCATACAGTAGTGTGCACAAGGCAAAATGCATCTTGGGCTGATCTTACAGTGTGGCAGCAGCTCAAGGGAGGTGACCTGGTCCCTTTGCTTGTGAGGCCCCACCTGCGCTGCTGCCTTCAGCTCTGGAGTCCCCACAAAGATACAGACCTGGCAAGTCCAGAGGAGACCACACAGAGGCTCTGAGGGCTGGAGCCTGTCTCTGCAGACAGACTGGGAAAGCTGAGGATGTTCAGCCTGGGAAAGAGAAGGCTTCAGGGAGACCTTAGAGCCCTGCCAGTGAATAAAGGGGCTCTCAAGAGTTGTAGAAGGACTTTGGGCAAAGGTATGGAGGGCTAGGACAAGGGGCAATGGCTTCACAGTGACAGAAGGGCAGGGTTAGAAGGGTTTTTAGGAAGAAGTTCTTCACTCTGAAACAGTGGCACAGGTTCCCCACAGAAGCTGTGGCTGCCCCATGCCTGGAAGTGATCAAGGTAAGGCTGGATGGGTCTTGGAGCAACTCAGTCTAGCGGAAGGTGTCTCTCCCATGGTAGGTGTGTGGAACTGGATGATCTTTAGGTCGTTTCCAATTCAAACCATTCTGTGCTTCTATGAGCTTAAGCACTAATAGGAGTTAAAATTATCACCTCTGACTTTGTAGTGATAGCCTTAGAACAGCCTACCCAGGGAAGTGGTAGAATCATGATCCCCAGAAGTGTTCTAAAAGTTTGTGGATGTGACTTGTGGACAGTGGGTTAGTGGTGGCAGTGCCAGGTTAATGGTTGGACTCAATGATCTTAGAGAGGACTTTTCCAGCCATGACAGTTCTGTGATTCTTTGGTTCTATGACTATGCTGTGTGTTGCTGGGACTGTGTCAGGATGGAATTGCTATGCTCTTGCTTATCTAGGTCGCTTCCCTTGGCTGAGATAGGCTGCTGTCCACTATAGAGCAGCCCTGATAAAGCTGTTCTTACAATCTCTGTTGAGAAATGAGCATCTTCGCTTTCCTGTGGACCTGCCTTGCCTTTAGCTCAGCAACTTCCCCTTCCTCTGCTTTTGTTTAGCTTGCTATATGAAGTACATTTGTACTTCTCTGGTTCTTTAAGATCTCCCTGTCCTCCTAACATTCCTCATTATACCTGCAAGAATCCTGATAAATCTGTCCCTCATTACAGGCTGGAAGAGGGGACTTTCCACTTTCACCAGTTGTTCCTCATGTGTTTATACATAGTTACTGTCCTATTTTGTCCTCTTTGCCTCAAATCAGAGCTCTCCCTCTGGCAAACAGAGCAAAAGGGTACATGACTCAGTTTATGGAAAAGGCATGGCAGCTGGATGCAGGCCACCTGCAGTGATTTATCTCTTCCTTGACTGCCAGCCAGGGGCATCCTGAGCACGTTACATGAATCCTGGGTTCAGTTTTGAGCCCTTCATGACAAGAAGGACATTGGGGGACAGAAGTATGTCCACAGAAGGGAATGCAGCTGGGGAAGGGGCTGGAGTGCCAGAAGTGGCTGAGGGAGCTGGTGGGGCTCAATGTGGAGGAAAGGAAACCTGGGGTAGAATTTGTCACTTTCTACAACTCCCTGACAGGAGAGTGAAGTGAGGTGAAGGTGGGCTCTGCTCCCAGGGGACAAGGGACAGGACAAGAGGAAACGGCCTTAAGTTGCACCAGGGACGGTTTACACAGTATATTAGGGAAAAATCTTCACTGAAAGGCAAGTCAGGCATCAGAACAGGCTGCCAAGGGCAGTGGCAGAGTCTCCATCCATGGAGGGATTTAGCAGAAGTGTAGATGTGGTATTTGGGGACACGGGTTCGTAGTGGGCTCAGTATGGAATGGTTGGACTCAATGGTCTTAGGGGGCTTTCCCAATCTTCCGATTCTGTGGGTTTGCTCAGCTGTTTTTTCCCTCTCTGTGAAGCAGGGCAGCATTATTTCCTACAGCACCAGCCATAAGGGTGGGATATCACCAGCTTGCTTTGAGCCCCTCATCAATTAGCATAGCATAAGCAGAATAATGCTGTTTGTAGTGTGTGTACACACTACTTTTTTTTTCTTTTTTTTTTTTTTTTTTTTTTTTTTTTTTTGATTCAATGTGGAAGCAGACCTGGGTCTAATGAAGGGAGGTTGAAAAAACAAACAGAGAGGACGTGCTGCCCCCATAAGGTGCCTGTCAGTAACTCCATGATAATGTAAGAAACCCGCTAAGCATTTTGGGGAAACGCCAAGTAGCAATGCTAAGAAATCACTCACCCAGACTAGAACAGCCTTCCTTTGAGGAGGAAGAGACCAGAAATGGATGCATTACCCTCTAAATGAACTTCTTGTCAATTTAGCCCAAGCAGCAGTACCACAAGGAATAACAAATTATTTTTCTACAGTGCACATTCTCAAAGCTTCCTACTGTAAAATGATCCCCTTGAAAATGGTTCTGTTTGGCAACAGCTGAGATAATTGAAGTTTTTCCATATAAAGAAAAATCCATACTATCACAAAAATAGGTATATTCTTGCCTGCTAATGCCAGGGATTCAAGGGACCACATTAGGCAGCTGAAAGGGCAGGAAAAAATGCTAATGTAGGGATTTCTCTATTTTGCTTTGTGGTTATCTTTTTTTCCTCTCAGATGGGGTTTGTGGAGTGAAGATGTTTTAACAGGTTGTAAAAGACATAATGTAAGCCTGGTGGGAATCTGAACTCCATCCATGGTCTGATTATTTACTGGTTCCCTGATTCCTCTTAGATCTGATCCACACTTCTAGCTAATCACATTGGGAGCTTTTCCCCCCAATAGTTTTTGGCTTTGCACTGTGCTTTCTGCTGTGCTTTGATCAAGGCAGCACAGTGCAGACAAGAGCACCCTCCTGCCACATTTGACTGAGCCAATCTTAGCCTCTGTGCCAAAATGTCATACTGCCATTGTGTGAGATCTTTGGAACGGATGAGCTTGATGATCTGAGAGGTCTTTTCTAACCTGAATGATTCTGTGATTCTGTACTTTTATGCAAATAGGCTGTATAGCATCAGCAACCATAGAACCCATCCATTCTTCTTTCTTAGCCACATCAGAAGGTCTGGATACCCCAAATTCTTTTTAAATAGATGTAAGTGTTTAATCATCAAAGAGTCAGTCAGGATATTATGACCTACAGATGAAACCTTACAAGTATCAAAGATAAGAAAGTTTTGGTGGTTTGGTATAATGGCCTTATATTGTCTGGGAGATGCTTATAGCCAATGAAAGTACAAAGTTTTGGTGCAAATACTGTCCTGGGGAGGTTAACAGCCAGTAGGCTCCAATTGAATGGGTATACTGATTTTTTCTCTTCTTATGTATATTTAGCTTTCATCAATGCTTTCATCCAGCAGAAACTTTTCATTCAAAGGGCCTTAAAGGTCTCTAAAATATTCCAAAGAAGGATTTACTTTTCCCATGGATTAAATGCAACCACTTCTGGAGTGGAAAGCACAACCATGACACATGAGATTAAGTGATAAAATCACATTACCACCTCTGCAAGATGAAAATGCAGGTGCAGTAAAGGGAGGGACTTTATTTCAAGCAGAATTCAGGAATAAATTTCCTTCAGGAACTTATGGTAATGTACCAGGAGATTTCATGACTGTACTTACATGGGAGCTTAGGAATTTTGCATCTTGTTTGGAAGACAGTTTTTGCAGTCCCAGTGCTTCTTTGTTATGTGGGGTCAGTGGTCAGAGACAGGGACAACACACACTTTCTGAGGTCCATGCAAGAACAACGAGTTTTATTGTTCAGATCCTCTTTATATAGGGGGTTTGAAACACCTTGGTCTAAACCAACTGGTCTGGTTTTAACACCACCCAGCTCTTTGACCAGCATGATGTCTGTGGCTTAGGATGGAACATGATTGGGTGAAGTCCCTGTTTGGGTTTAAATGTATCCCATCATTGCTCACTGAGGGACCAGTTTATGGAATTGGGCTGGGTTTCTTACTTATAGCTGAATTTAATTGCTGAGCCACAGACCAGCTGTGACACTTACTCAGTTGTGAACCACTAGCCTTTGGCCTTGATCTACCCACTGAAATCAGAAAGCATCTTCTGGTTCATTGACCTGGGCTTTTCATGTGGTCCCCAGTAGTAGCAACCACTTTGAGGTCAGGTGTGATGGACCCCATGTGCTGTTGTCCTTCATTTAATTGACTTCTCATTTAAAATATATTTCGTTTCGTAGAATTACAGAATCATTTAAGTTCTAAAGCCTTTGAGACCATTGAGCCCAACTATTCCCCCAGCACTACCCAGCCCACCACTAATTCATGTCTCCAAGTGCCACATCCACATGCACACATTCATTAAATCCCACCATGGATGTGGGCTCTACCACTGCCCTAGACAAGTTGTTCCAGGGCTGGATGACCATTTCCATGAAAAAATTTTCCCAATATCTAACCTAAACCTCCCCTCACACAACTTGAGGTAATTTCCTCTTGTCCTGTCCCTTCTTCCCTGGGAGAAGAACCTGACTCCCACCTGGCTCCACCGTCCTGTCAGGGAGTTGTAGAGAGGGAGAAGGGCCCACCTGAGCCTCCTTTTCTGCAGGCTGAGCCCCCCAGCTCTCTCAGGGGATGCTCCTTGTCACACTTGTGCTCCAGTCCTTTCACTGCTTTCCCTATCTCATTCACAATATATATTTAAAATACATGTTTGAGTCTGAGAAGAAAGTTTTTTTCCATGCAAATAATAGCCCTTCTAAGCACCAGGAGAGTAACAGATATTCTAAGCATCATTTGCCTTCCAAAGCACAAGGAGTCCTCTTCTGTGTCCTGTGTGGAAATCATCTAATGGTTATGAGCTGACTTGAAAATGTCTTCTACTGAAAGTGGATGTCCTCTGTGCACATAAGGTGACCTAAACAGCTTGATGGTGTGTCAAAACCACAATGAAGTGTCTCTGTCTGAGGTGGGGTTTATCTATAATGGGACACTCGGGAAACTTACAGTAAATTAATTTAATCAGTTTTAGTACCCCCATTTTTATGTAGCTGATGGTGATGGTAAAGTGCAAACAATGGCCAGTTGCAAAGTAATACAGTCCCCCTTGGAGTTTATTGCATTGAATATGTATTACTATTAATTTAAAACCAAGGGCCTCTACATTAAAAGATCTGACCTTTACTGTGCTTTTCACTGTGAGCTACTGATACATTGCATAGGGGTCACCAGAACACCTTAGGCATCTGCAAGTGTCTCACATAAGTTCAAAATAACCTCTGTGAAGGGAACAAACATATTCAGCTGCAACAAGAAATACAGATCCTAAGAAATACCTTGGACACAAACAGGTGCAAAGTTCAATGCCCACAAAACCAGTCTCTTGTTTTAGTCACTATTGCTTAAGATTGATCCCTCTCAAAGCAAAGCTAAACAAACTCTTTTAACCCCACATCTATAGCTGTAAAATACATTATTTAATACCCATTCAGTGCAGAATTTGTCCTTTTTTCTGTGTAAACAGTTTACAAACTTCAAGTATTTTGCTCTGCATTTGGAATGCTTCTACCCATCAGTGAAGTATGTTGTCTCACTGGAGAGATTTTGCAATGACCTCATACCCAATAAGAAGCATATCTGACCTGATCTATGGCAGAAGTAGGAATTATTATTAGCCACAGGTCATTTCTTCCCTTCCTAAAGGTGCTACCCTGCCAAAATTTGCAATGAAGTCTATTAAATATTATCTGTAATAACTTGCAGGTAGTATCTCTCCACTGTATGTCATTTTGGAGAACATGAGTCCCTGTATCTCAACTTCAGTGCAAAAAGACTACTGATAAAGTAGTGCTTCCAGAAATGGCAATTAAATATTCCAGTGTAATTGCTGGCAATTCCTCACTGGCACTTCATACAGCTTTTTCCAGAGCCTTCTCAAAAATACACTTAATTCTGCAGGAGTCTTTACCAGATTTTGTTAAAATTGCTTTTTGAAATTTTGTTAGTAGCAATTTTGATTATCTTCTTGCTTTGCTTTCCAAAAAAAAATGTCCAGAAGAAATGCCTTCTGGTATTCCATAATGCCAAAGTGAGGAGCTGCCAGTGTGAGTTTAGACAACACGTAAACACAAGACAGAGTCAGTAATCTGGTGATGTTTTTGATTGTTGAGTTCATCTGAAGAAAACTGAAGATCACAGAACCACAGACTGGCTTAGATTGAAACGGACCTTAAAGCTCATCTTGTTCCAGCCCTCTCCCATGTGCAAAGACATTTTCTGTATACCAGGTTGCTCTAAGCCCCATCCAAGGCTTAGAATACTTCCAGGGATGGGGCAGCCACAGCTTCTCTGGGCAACCTGTGCCAGGGCCTCACCATTCACAGGGAAAAATTTATTTAAAATATCCAATTTAACCTTGCCTTCTGTCAATGTCTTGTCACAGAATATTCTGAGCTGGAAAGGAGCCACTAGGATTATTCTGTCATTCCAGTCCCTCTCCAGCTCTCTTGCAGCTCCTTTAGGCACTGACAAGGGCTCTGAGGTCTCCAAGGAGCCTTCTCTTCTCTAGACTGGATATCCCCAGCTCTCCCAGCCTGTCTCCAGAGCAGAGGGGCTCCAGCCCTCAGAACATCTCTGTGGCCTCCTCTGAACTTGCTCCAGCAGCTCCATGCCCTTCTGATGTTGGGCTGGAGGCAGCTCTGCAGGGGGAGTCTCACGTAAGCAGGACAGAGGGGCAGAACCCCTTCCCCTACTGGCCTTGCTGTGGGATCAGTCCAGCACATGGGGGCTTCTGGGCTCTCAGCACACATAGTCAATCCTGCTGAACTTCTCACCTATCAATACTCTAAAATTCTTCTCCCCTGTGCATTCTTTGCCCAGCCTGTGTTTGTGCTTGGATTGCCCTGACCCACGTGCAGGGCCTTGTAGGAATACAGCTAGAAAGCTGAGCTGGGAGCACTGTCCAGCTCATGACAGAAATGGATATGTTAGCCTTTGTGGGCTGCAAGCCTTGGCAACAGAAAGTAGAACCTTGAAGAAGGAATGCAGAAGTTAGCAGTGTGCTTGGTAAGCAGAACTCTATGAGATAACACATACCTGCACGAGTTAGTAGGAGTCTCTGAATTAAGCAATGTTACCTAATAACATAAATGTTATAGTTGTGCTGTTTTTACTAATTGCTAGAAAGGTATATAAGCTCAGCTTTGTGAATCAATGAACGGCTTCATGTGTGCAAACCATGGAGTCCACGTCTCTTTCATCAATTGCCGTCAGGACCTTGGACATGGTCTGGTTGAACTTCACAAGGTTCACACAGACCCACTTCTCCAGCCTGTCCAGATCCCTCTTGACACCATCCCTTCCCTCTGCACAGCAGACACAGCACTCAGGCTGGGTGGATGGGCAGGTTATGGATGTGCGAGCACTGTGTGCATCTCCATCTGCCCATCCTGAGTGGTGTGTCCACTGTACTTGCTGCAGCTGCAGGAGCTTCATCTTTTGTGATAACACACTGCAGGAATGATACAGGCAGATAATGGCAACCTTTTGATTTGGTTAAAAGATTCATATGACAGTTTCCTAGGGCATCAGGAAATTACACAGGGTCCTGTGTAATGCCATATACATGGGTGAGTTGGGCAGTACTGCTCCAGCATTACTGCCTCCAGTGACTGCTCATAATTAGGGGCAAAAGAAACCACTCTCCAGCTGAAACTTGCAAATACTCTGCTTAAAACAATGCAACAATCCTAATTAATGAACAAATTGTTGTAAGCCCTATAATTCAGGAACAATCTGGGTTCTTAAATGGCTGTCACCATGTTGAATGGTCATTGTGGTGAACTATACAAGGCAAGTACTAAACTTCTCAAAACTCGTGAAAATCAGATGTAAATCTGAAACCTTATCCCTACAAACTTCTCATTTTATAATGCCCCTGGAAATGGTTCTTTTTCATGCTGACATAACAAAACCTAACAATAAATCTGAAATTTAGAATAAGGCCAAAGTTTGAGCTAGTGTGAGCTGGAAATCTGCCAGGACTTCTTTGGAGCTGTATGGGTTCCACAGCTACAAAATCAGCAATATATCCACATGGGTTTTGGGGTAATATTTGAATTTTTCTCTGAGCAATATTTTACTTTTTAGTCCCTGAATTGTGGGTTAGAGCTCTCAGTCTACATCAAGCAGCAAATGCAATCTCCATATACACAGCAGGTGAACTGCTATGCTAAATAAATAATTTGACTTTTCTAAACATCACTATTTTATCAGCACAGTCTGGTCCTGTCGAAAAGTAGGAAAATCCTGCTATGGTAATGACACATGGACTTAAAATTCAGCAAATTTCACTGTGTAAATCAGTGTCCTGGTGTTCTCTGGGATAGAGTTAATTTTCTCTCTAGTAGCTGGTATGTGATTGTGTTTTGGATTTAGGATGAGAATAATGTTAATAACATACTTTTTATAGAAGGAGAAGGTGAAGAAGTGGGGGAAAATCAGTCACAGAAACACAATGTTTCATCTGAGGATGGACTTTTTTTTTAAAGGATGTTTTGTTTTTTTATATTTTGGGCAAACAAGCAGTGGCATCTTCACAGTGCTTCCATAAATTGTTTTTAGTGATTTATCTCAGGAAAAACTATTCTTACAGCTGTGATATTCTTTGATTTTATATCTAAGTCTAAGCTAGAATTAGCTTTGCTCTCTGGAGGAAATATATCAAGAGTCTCAAAGGCAGAAAGAATTCTCAAAATTTCTTGATATGTAGGTAATTTTGTCATTCTAAATGCATTTTTCACACCTTGAGCAAAGAAATCCCACAGATTTCATCCTAAAAAATCAAGTTTCAGTCATCCAAGGTGAAGATGGAATGCTTAAAAGGAAGGAGTGTCTTGTACTGAATGAGAAATCGGGAGGTGAATCAAACTGATACAACAGGTCCAAAATTACTGTGTTTGAACTTCCTGATCTCAGCATGTCTCAGGGGTCTGGGTGCTTGAAAATAGAACACTAGCTATAGAAAATACTGAAATAGAAGGGTTTTTTTTTTTTTTATCAGAAGGAAAAAAAGAATGGAGACATGCTTTTTCCCAGAAGATCTTCCAAAAAAAGAGCCACTATTTTAAATTAATTTTCCTGATCAGAGACAGCAACATCCTCTACTCACACACGCCAGGCTCAACGATGTCCAAAACTTAAGCTTGAGGTATCTAACCTATTTGATGCCTACATGTAGAATCAAACAATTTGGGAAAAGAAGTCCATATAGATGTGTTACTATGGGATAAACCAGAGAATCACCCAGAAGAAAAGTTTAGCATCTCCATTTCAACTAGGAAGCATTTTGGAGAAAAGCAGACCATAGTGAGCAGCTGCAAGGGAAGGAGCAGGATAGAAGATGACTTCATGCTACAAGGATGGCCATCAAACCCCGGAAAACTTGACTTTCCATTCCAGTTTTTATTTTACTTCCTCTTTTTAACACTTTGGCTTTTGAGCCAAAGTGACCAAAATAAGTGCTGAAGACAACATTGTTACAACACCTCACTGCAGCATGGAATATTACAAACCAAGGAGTACTGCAGGTGAATGAAGGCTTGCTGGGCTTCCAGCAGGATGCTCTCCATGCTGTGGGAGGTGCATGGTGCTGAGGACAGGAGGACTGAAGGAGAGGAGGAGCAGAGGATGGGGTTTCCCAGCGCCGCACAGCACACTCAACCCTTTCAGAGCAGCATTTCCAGTGCTGTGAAATGCACTAGGGACAGGCATTCCCAGTGCCCCTGCAGGGATGGCAGGACTGGTGTTCTCAGGTGTTTTGGCTCAGTCCTGATGGTGCCTGTCAGTGCCATGGGGATGGGCATCTTGGGTACAACCACCTACACTAGGTAGGGATGGGCACAGGCACATGACTGGTGCTCCCAGAGCTGCACCCAACGTGGGGATGGTGCTGTTCCAGGTGGGCACGGTCTCCTCTGTTGAGGATGGATGTTGCCTGGGTGGGATGGGATGGGATAGAGGTAGGTGCGTTGGGCTTTGGTGTGTCTAGGCATCATGGCTGGTATGATGTAAGGCGAGTTGGCCTGATGTGGGATGGCTTGGCATGGAATGGGATGGGTCAATGTGCTGTGGGAAGGGTTTGTCTGATATGGGGCTGGTTGGCACAATGAGGGGCAGGTCCATCTGTTGTTGGGCAGGTTGGGGTGTTATGAGGCAGATTGGGGTGACATGGGGCAGGTAGATGTGCTGTGGAGAAGGCTGGTGTGATGCAAGGCAAGTGGATGTGATGTGGGGTAGGTTCATAGAATCATGGAATAAGCTGAGGTGGAAGAGACTCATCAGGATCATCAAATCCAGTTCCTGGCCCTGTGTAGGACACCACAACAATCCCACCCTGTGCCTGAAAGCATTGTCCAAATGCTTTTTGAGCTCTGTCAGATTTGATGCTGTGACTACTTTCCTGGGGAGCCTATTACAGCGCTCAACCACTCTCTGGATGAAGAACCTTTTTCTAATATCCAACTCAAACCTTTCCCAACTCAGCTTCAGGCCATTCCTTCAGCTCCTGTCACTGGTCACCAGAGTTAAGACACTGGTACATGCCCCTCTGCTTCTCCTACTGAGGACACTGAAGACCTCAATGAGGCCTGCTCTTGTTGTTCACTCTCTTCTCCAAGGCTGAACAAAAGAAGTGACCTCAGTTGCTCCTTACAAGGCTCTCCAGACCCTTCACCCTCCTTATGGCCCTCCTTTGTGTGAAAAACGCCAATCACTTGTTTTGAAAATTTTAAAAGTTTAATAGTAATAAAATGGTTATAAAAATAGTAATGCAATTAGAGTAATAATAATTTGGACAATTTGAATTAGGGCAATATGAGAGAATAGAGACAAAGCATTACGGATGTCCGGGTTCCTTTTTCTGGGCAGCATAAGCCTGAAAAAGGACACCCATTAACAGAGGATTAACCTTAAAAGCAACAGCCTGTTGCATATTCATACACCTCATACATGATGCATAAATTCCATGCAAATACAGGATTCTGTCTGGTCAGTGTCAACTTCTTCCTCTGAATCCTAACAGCACCTTTGAGGCGAGAAGAAGTTAGTTTCTTCTGATAATGGGGCAATAAATTCTTTCTCTCTGAAAGATTTAGGTGTCCTGTGGCTGCTATCTCAGTGCGAGTTCTTTCTTTAAAAAAAAGTATCTCATATAGCATAGTTTCTATTTTAACATTTTGTATAACCTAAAACTATATTTAACACACTACTTAAGAGCAATAATACAGCATTACTTTCTAACACAACATATATAATATTCATTTTAATATTTGTGAAAAGCCAATCATAAAATACATGCATTTTTCACATTTGGACTCTCTGCAAGAGCCTAAGGCCTCTTTTATATTGACATGACATAGATGGATGTGACACTGGGCAGGCGGGCCTCTTTTGGGGGAGGTGGATATGGTGTTGAGCAGGTCGGGGTGATGTGCAGGGGGTGCTGAGGGTGACATCACTCCCGATGCACAGCGCAGGGCCGGGCCCGGCCCGGCAACCCCTCAGGGTCGCCATGGCGACCGCCCCTCGGCCCCTCCGCCGAACTATTTTCCGTCCCCCCACGTGATGACAACAGCTCCCTCACACGTGACGGAGGGCGTGCTGTCAATCAAACTCCATCTCCTCCAATCATCGCCAGCAGTCGGGCGGCGTCCCGCCTTCCGGAAGCGGGCGCTCTAATCGGCGCCGGCGCGCGTTCCGGCGGTTTGACAGGGTCGGCGCAGCGGGGCATTGATTGGCGTCGGGCTGAGCCAGTCGCAACTCGAGAGAGCGCGCGGGGTCCCGCCCCTGCAGGGCGCGGGCCAATAGGCGCGCGGGAGGCGGAGCCCCGCCCACCCCCCGGCACTGCGGTAATATGGCTCCGTAGCGGGCGGCCGGCTTGGCATTGCTGCCGCCATTAACCCCTGCGCGCCCGGCGGCCTCGGGGGAGCGGAGCGGGGACCCTGCGTGAGGATGACCTCGGCTGCCGGTCCCGCTGCCTTGCCGCCCGGCTCCGCCACCCGCGCCCTGCATGTGGAGCTGCCTTCGCAGCAGGTACGGCGGGGCCTCGGGGCGGCGCTCGGAGGGGGCTGAGGAGGAGGAGGGTGTCCTGAGGTGAATCAGGGGTGTCCCCTGAAGTGTGGGGTGTTCTGAGGTGAAGAGGATGCGCTCTTCTGGGCGTGGGACGCCCTGAGGTGTACACAAGGGCGTGCTCACTGAGGTGTGGGTTGTTCTGGGGTGCAGGGAGACGTCTCCTGAACCGAGAGCAGCTCCCTGAGGTGTACAGGGGTTGCTCCCTCGGGTGGATGGGGGTGCTCCCTGCGGTAAAGGGGTAGACAGGTACTCCATGAGGTGCCAGTGGGGCTTCCCCGAGGTCTGGGGGTACCTGAGATACAATCCCCAAGCTGATGGAAGGGGAGTCCCTGAGGCCAGGGGCAGTTTGAGCACCTTTCTCCTAGGCTGGTAGGAAGGCCAGAGGAAGCATGGGGGCTGGCGTCTCTGCCTCTCTCCCGGGGGAGTCAGGTGCTGTTTCCTCTCCCAGAAAACTACTTCTGCGCCTACAAAACATCAGACTAAAGGTGAGAATTGCAGCAGGAATAACACCGTGAAAATCGGTGTTAAACTTGGGCACCTCGTGAGGCCGGAGCAGCTGGGGTGTCTCCTCCTCCTTCTCTTGGCAAGGTGGGGAGTAAGTGTGGATATAACATGAGGTGTATTCTGAAAAGTGCTGAAATGTTCTCTCCCCGTTGCGTCCTTCCTTGACCTAACTTTGTTTTTCCTGTTTGCTGATAGTTGGCTTTTGGCTTACTGGGCATTTGTCCCATGTTTTCATTTTGGAGAGCATTAATTTTAAGTGAGGAAGACTAAGTTCTGCCTGAGCATTGAGCAATCCCTATCAAACCGACTCTGTGCCCTTTCCCCTCTTGCATGTGGTCACTTTGATTGTACAGGAGCTGGAGCAGGACTGGTGAAGGCAGGAGTAATTAGCAAAAGTTTGCTCTTCTTTAGAAATAGTGTAAGATGTGAATGTTGTTTTGGCTCATTGACTCAGTGCAGTCGATGTTATTACGAGTTAGACACACAATCTGTTTTACTTGAGCTGTGTGTTACCAGGTGGGAATATAAAGAGTACCTAGAGAAAAAAATCAGCAGATGTTAATGAAGTGGATCTATAACTGCTCTTTTGATAAACAGGTTTTAGAAGACATCCACTTGGGGGCAAAGGAGGGAAATGGAGGTGGCTGTTGGCCACCTGACCCTAATTTGTGAGCAAGTGCTTACTCTGAAATGTGGGTCTGCTCTGTGTTAGTAAACATAAACATGAACGCTGCTCTGTACAAACAGGAAACCATGGATTGTCCATGAGATCAAGTATGGCCTTCTCCTTACTGAATTTTTGGTCTTATTCTTTCTCAGGCTTGTGCAAGGACCGAGTGAGTGCTGCAGGGAGAAACCTGAGATATTAGTCATTGAATTTCGTTTGTGAAAGTGAGACCAAAACACAGGCTTTTTCTCCTAGGAGCAGAAACTTTTATGGGAGTTCCTAGGAGCAGAAATTGACTCATCAATTATAGGCTGTTCCAGTTGAGTAAATGTTTAGTGAGGATGCTGCTTGTATGTTAATTGTGGCAAGTGTAAGGCTGGGACAGAGACTGAGCTATTCTGCTGTGTGCTCTGCCAGCACAAGGACCATGTGCTGAGGGATCTGTGCACTGTGTTTACTTGGAATCTAATTGAGAGGCTCAGATGAACACACTGATAGCAAATCACCCTCTTTCTTTGTATTCTCTGAGCTCAAAAGTCTGTTACTGAAGTGCAAGATACCTTGAAGGAGCTTTGTTGTGGTGTGATGTGGGCTCAGCTCACTGGAGCTATTTTACTGCAGAATTATGAAACAGGTAAGTCATTCCTAGTCTGTTGTACCACCTCTGTAATGCCATAGTCTGGCTGACCCAAGCTATGTGATGCTGTGTAAGGCAAGGTAATTGTTTGCTGTGTGCCAGCACAAAATCAGCTTGGTGATTTGTTTCAGTAGGCAGCTTTCTCTAGGACACCCAAAGCACATTTTTTTGACTATAAGATGTTATAGTGACTATAAGAATTGAGAGCAGGATGGTCTGAGTCATGGCTATAAATCTCTCCAAAGACAAATTCTCAACGGTGTATTCAAAGTGCTTTTAATGACTGAAGTGACTTTTTAGGGGCAGAAGTACTGACAGTGTGATTTGGATTTAGTCTAGCTTTAATTGTTCCAGTAACATTCACATTGATTAGAAAACAATGTTCCTGCTACTGACACTCTTGCAGGAGTGAAAAGTTAAGTCTGAAACCTTTTGCTACTATGATGGTACTTATGTCAAAACTGACTGACCTCTTCTGTAACTTGTTTGTGTGGCAGGATGACTGGGGCAAAGAATGCTTTTTGCTGTTGTATTCTGTACTTTAAGAAAGAAAAATAGAGGATATGGCTGTAAAGAAATGCATCTGATTAAGCATAAACTTCCCATTTGAATCCCTTAGTAATTGTGTCAGGATGTTGTTCTCTTTTGCTGTACAAGTGAGCACAACAGAACTGAAAATGTGAAATAGCTACGCTTCAGGAGCAGAGATTCTTTAGTAATATCTCTTTGCAGTTGCTCGACTTAAGAAAACTGGGAGTGTCATAATAACTTAAGGATTTCTGAATGCTCAAAACAAACTGTTCAATCCTGTCATTGTAAGCAGTTCAAAGCAGTGGAGGGGCTGGGGGACCCAAACCTTTCAGACTCTTCTATATCCTCAGTGGAAGGGGTTGGACAGAAAAACGCAGCCTGAATGTACAGAGGCAGTCATGCCACAGTCAAATGATCTGCTGAGTGCCACTGTGCTAATTGCTGGCCAAAACAGATTTCATGTGTGGTTGTCTAGTGGCAGGAAAGCACACACTCCAGAGCCAGTGCCTGGGAGGGTGTGTGTGAGGGAGGGAGGGGGATCTGTCTGCTGAGTTTGGAGGGAAGGGGTAAATTGTGCCATTGTGCACAGCCATGAGTAGTGTCAGACCAGGTGACCCAATATTTTCTGTATTTTTCAGTTCACAAATATCTCTTGACAGATTGTGAAAGTTTCTGTGGAGAGGAGCAGCAATGAGGTTTCAGCTGCAGGTGTCAGAAGTGTATTTTAGGGTAGAGCAAAACAGAGCAACCAGTTAGTGAAACTTCTCAAGGATACTCTGTGGCCTCCATTAACATTAAGGCTGGGGTTCCTAAAGCTCCAGTTGGAGTTTTATGCACTTGTATGAGTCCAAGAGCAGTGCTCATCATGCATGGCTCCTGTGGCTTCCATACCAGCATCTCTACCCTCAGGGTTTGACCGTCTAGCCCCTCCTTATCCATCTAACAGTCCATTCATCAAATCCATCTCTCCAATTTGGAGAAGGATGTTGTGGGGGATCATGTCAAAGATAAATGACATCTGTAACTCTTCCCTTGTCCCCTGATGTAGCCACCCCATCACAGAAGGCCACTGGGTTGGTCAGGCAGGACTTTGCTTTGGTGAGACCATGCTGGCTGTTGAATCACCTCCCAGTCTTGCATGTGCCTTAGCACAGCTCCTCAGAGGATCTGTTCTGTGATCTTCCCAGGCACAGAGGTGAGGCTGACAGGGTGGTAGCTCCCAGGGTCCTCCTTTCTGGCCTTTTTAAAGATGGCTACTATGCTTCCTCTTTTCCAATCACCTGGCACTTCACCCAACTTCCAACATCACTTCCAATATCATGGAGATTGGCTTGGCAACTAAATCAGCCAATTCCCTCAAGACTCCGTGGTGCATCTTATCAGGTCCCATGGACTTGTGGACATTCAGGTTCCTCAGGTGGCCATGAACCCAGTCTTAGAGCATGAGGAGCTTTGTTTCCCCAGTCCCCATCCTGCTGTCCATCCATTCAGGACGTGCAGGAAGAGAGGTTGTCATTGAAGACGGAGGCAAAAGAGTTGTTGAGTACCTCACCCTTCTCATCAGTTGTTACCAGTTTTCCAGCATTATTTTTCAGGGGGTAGCACCTTCTTTGGCTTCCTTTTTCTGGGTAGCATATGTGGAGAAGCCCTTCTTTTGCGTCCCCTGCCAGGTTCACTTCCAGATTCGACTTGGGTTTCTTTCTTTAAAGATGTGCATCACTCATACACAACATTTTGAGCAACATGGCAGAAAGGGATGATTCAAAGTGTGCTGGCAAATGTGTTTGAGGGGTCTTGTGTAGGAAAAGTGAAGAAAGTTACTGTATGGGCCCAGGGCGGCACATGAACAAGACTTTAAACTAAACAATGAGAAAATAATATCTTATTAAACATTTCTTTTTTATTACTCTTGTTATATATTCTCCTGAGTTATCTGAAAAAAAAAAAAGACTGATTCTTAAATATTTTACTTCCCCTTTCCTACAAATTGTGGGGGGAGGGGGGGCAATCAGAATAATGGATGGAAAGTGTTGTATTGGAATATTGCTTTCGCTTCTCTTTGACACACACTGTCTTTAAATGCTGAGTGGGAGGGAAGTGCTGCTCCAGTGAAAGGCCACAGTGTTGGTTGTGACCGCTGATCTTACTCAGTTGTATCCATACCCAGCTGTATCAATGTTTAGTGTTTGTTAGAGATAAATTAGGAGGAGTAGTTGTTAAAGTTACTGGAAAATTGTAATTTTAACCCAAAAACTGGCTGTTAAGCTGGGGCTGGAATTTTGCTATCTGCAGTGTACTTTCTGTAAGGGATACAGGAGTGTTTTGCAGACAAAATGATCTGTTGATAATGAAATGATCTGTTATGTCCAAAAACTGCACTAAATCCATTTTCATGCTTTATTTGGGATGTTTGTGGTGGGTTATGGAATGCTCTTAATTGAGCAGCTTGGTAGCTAAAGACTGAAGTGTCATTTATGAAGGGAAACTGACTTATTTGCTCTTGATTTATCATCCAGCAACAAGATAAGCATTAATATGCTTCAGGTTATTAATCATCATATGCTGCTTGCTTCTGCAACCCAGAGTGTCCTTTAGTGCTCTTTAAGGTCAAAATTGCCATTGTTTTGATTTTGTTGTTGTTTCTGTAAGGCCCTGTTTACTTTTTGGGTGCTTCCTTCTGAGTATCATCTTGATATTCCCCGGTTATTCCCACAGCAAATTTGGACTAATGCTCCCTTCCCCAAGGTCATGTTAAGAGGCTTAAGGGACTTCTCTCAACTGCTGCAGTGTTATTAACGAGATGGGACTTGCACCCTGATGTTCTTTTCTATCTGGTGGGTTAGTTCCCATGCTGTGTCAAAGAAGCAGCTGCAGTTGCAGTCTTTCATCTTGAGACTAAATACTTACTTAGACAAACTCAGAGAAAAGCATCAATAAGGAAAGATATTATTTCTAGCTACTTCTAAAAGGTTTTGGTTAAAGATGGAAAGACTGTCTAGTTTCCTGTTATTTGCATCTTATGTAAACACCTAGCAAGAAGAGCTTTATCTGGCCAGTGGGCAATATTTGTAAGGTTTTCTTAGCTATAGTTTGGAGCACTTTTTTAGGGTGTGCTGAGAGTTCTTACTCTTTGGAGCTGTGGTGTTTGCCAGCTTGCTGGATCTGTCACTCTTGATGTTATAGTGACCATAACCAAATACAGCTGTTGAAACAATACCCAGAAAGAACTTTATTTGCCCAAGACCCTGCATAGACACATGATTTGGCTTTTGAACCCTTCCTGCTAACGTTGTCTTTAAGCTAATTCTGTGTATTGAGTCTTGTTTTGCCACACCTAAACAGCTATCCTGTTTGTCTCCCAAGACTGAATCTGTCTTCTGTACCTGCCAATAGGTTTTAAACAAAAGCCTTTTACAGTCTTTCTGCAGAAATTAGCACCAAAGAAAAGATGCAGAAGATTAGTGAGTTGTGTGAACATCATGAGCTTACATCAGTTTTAGTCTTAGTTCTTTCATTCATTCTGGACTCTAAAGTAAGTGGTGTAGATTTTCTACATGTGATTGTGGAGTACAAAGAGAAGATTTGTTGTGCCAGGTGAACAGTTACCAGCTGTTTACATCATTTCGTGGGGGTAGAAGTTGAGTTTTGAGTTGCTCCTTAGTGTAAATGCAATTGCTTAGTGAGGAAATAGTTCAGAGGTTCAGCTAATAGGAGGGGGTGCAGGGAAGGATAGACCAGAGAACACAGCTGTCTTTCAAGAGTAATACATAGTATTAAGTTTGTTCAGTTACAGTATAGTCATCTGTTTCAATTACTTTCTGGTGTGACTGTTGCTTTAGTTAGTATTAAAGGAGCAGATAATGCCATAGACTAAGGTATTTTGCTAGATCTCACATTGACTTCAAATGTTGCATTCTTTAACTCCCTTTAACTCCATACTGACCTTGCAAAGGGCTGTTTTGCATTCAGATAGCTGGAAAATAATTATACTTCTGCATGGACCATGTCAAGTATTGAGGCAGTCCTTATTCTTCCTGTTTCACTTTCTCCTTGTGTGAATTAGGACAGACTTGATGTCTTTTGAACATCTTCCATTTGCTGAGTGTTCCTGGTGAAGCTCTCAGTGCAGTACAGAAGCAGGAGCAGCCATGGCATGGGGCATGGATGATTAGAAACTTGTATTGACCCTTGATGTGCTCACATGAAAGCTACATAGCTGTTTTCCTTCTTAAGGGAAACTTTCAAAAGCCTTTCAGATGCCCAGAAGTGTAAAGGAAAGGAGGCACTTTGATTTAAGGATCTGTAAACTAAAATTCACAATTGTGCATCTTGGAAAACTTTGAGCCCATGTTGATGAAATAGCTTTGATTTTTCTTGTGGTCATTTAGTCTGGGTAAATCATTCTGCACAGGTTCAATGTATCTGTTTCCTTGCATAAGATCTTTGGGAATGTGAGGTATGTGATGTATGTGAGTGTGTTGCACCTTCACAGGAAAAAAGTGTAGTTCTTTTCCTACAGTGCATGAACCAGTGTTGTCCTCAGTTCTGATTCCTAGTAGAAATTGTTTTCTTAAAGGCACTTGCAAGAAAGTATCTTAATCTTAGAAAGGGAAAGGAGTTCCTGGGTGGCTGTTGGTCACTTGACATGGGGAAATGGAGATAGGAAGGAGGTGCAGTCATAAGGAGAACTACAAGTGATTCATTGAACTAATTATGGCTGTATATGAACTAATTTTGACTATGTAACTTTGAGGGCCTTGCTGTCTTCAAGTGTGTGCTGGAAGACATTAAAATAGAATTCCTTAAAATTCCTTATGGTGTGTCCCGCAAAAATTGCATATTAAATGCTTCTGCTTTGCATCAGAAGTAGATCTGAAAGCCCATTTGATTCTCTTGACTCTGAACTGTGGAAAACTGTTAAATTGCAAACCTCATAAATCTTCCTAGCAAGTGTGTTAATTAGAGTACAAGCATTTTCTTGCCCTTCCTGTGGTTTTAAGTTACCATACATCTGAGTAATGCCTAAACTTCCCCAGTCCATTTCTTGGATATTAAAAGCTTTATGTTTTGCAGCAGAGGTGACCCAAACCTTCTGTGCGATATGCTCCACTTAAAAAAAAAAAAAAAAAAAAAGGAAAAAGGTGTTAGATTGGAAAACGAGGCAGCTTGAAAACTTAGGTAAAATTAATTATGAATTTTTGTCTACCATTTGACTTCTAAAAGATTGGATCATGTGATTGCTTCTTAGTATTCAAACTGGCATGAAGAAGTGAAAGCAAATAGTGAAAATCTGAGGAAGTTGGAAGGTGCCATATGGAGGTGTAGAGCTGTGCTGTGATAATAAATAATGCTCATGTTGACTAAATATAGATCATATTTTGGGAACCATTTTTTGTTTTAGGCCTGGAGGTTTTATGCTTTTTAAGAAAAAGACCCGGCTCAACCTGTCTGCTATGAGCCCCAAAGCACACAGAGCCCTGTGTTTTAATATGACTTAATTCTGACAAATATGCAGACATCTAAATGGCTGACATTGCAAGCTCAGGTCCATTCAGTTCAAAAACAGTGGATTTGCTGTAGTAACATTTGTGTTGCTAACTAATCTTGCCTTCTACTTTAATGCTAAAATAGTTGGAAGGATTTTGTTAAAATTCTTCTAGAGCTTCTGTGGGTCATAGAGCAAAGAAGCAAGCTATGAAATTCATGTGAAAGCCAGGTAAAAACAGAGTGTGTACCATGTCATACAGAGGTCAGAGCTGATCCTGATCTGAAAAGAATTCGGGGAATTTACTTCCTTGACAGAATTGTGAGGAAGGCACCAGTCTGAAAACAGAGATGGTGCCCAGAGATGAAGACTATCTTGGTGTGTCTTGATTAAAAGCTGTTTGAGAACTAGGGTACTCCATTAAAGGCTAAGGAAGTAGAACTAGTGCTGAAATTTTAGCCAGTGTTGAAAGTTCTTTGTTCTGGAAATACAATAATTGCTTTTCAGTTCATCAGGCTTCTGAGAGAGCCCTGAGTGATGATTAATTTTGGTGAGTTTAGGCTAAGTAATTTATGTAAACTTCTACTTTGCTTGTGCAAGATGATTTCCCAGCCTTCTTAATGCTGGTTTTACCATTGTATTTACATTTCAGGCAAAAGTAAGTTTCTGGTTACGTGGATTGTATGGAAAGTCATCAGGAATGGGATGAGTGGGGCAGCCTTTTTCAAATTCAGTCACAGATGTATAAAACTTTCTCCCTGGGCAATTGAATTTAAGCTTGATTCTGGAAAATGTATTTCTATTTATAAAATTCTTAAAAAATCTGCCTGGTGGAATTTTCGAAACTTGCTTATGGCCATGGGTGCAGTGAGCCCACTGTCACTTAGTAACATCTGGAAGTTTCCAGCCAAACCCTCCATTCACGGAGGGGGCTGTATGGTGGCATCTTGGACGGTTCTTGCTGGAAGAAAGCGAACTGCCTGCCTTGCTTAGGTTCAGATACTCCCTTGACACCTTTGCAAATTTACTTAGCATGTCAAAGGGCCTGCCGAGAGCAGAATTCATGAACAGTGTTGCTAAAAGAGCCAGTGCTAAAGAGGGGAGACCGTGCTGCTGGGAGAAGGCAGATGTGGGACAGGGAGGAAGAAGACAGACCTCCCCATTTGCCCAGCTGTGAGCCATTAGATCATCCCAGCTGCCGACAGCATGTGATTAGAATGGGCTTTGCTGTTGCCCATATTAGTGACCTGAGCTTCACAATTGATACTTGGAGCCAGAACTAGAGTCAGTGGGATGGCTGAGTACCAGAAATAGAAAATGATGTTTGGCTGTGTTCTCATCCAGCCTGGATATACTGACATTATTTTTTTTTTTTTTTCTGAGGGTCATCAGATTCTTGTAAAGGAATAATAAAGTGGTTAGGATGGAAGAGGAATCAGAACTCTCCATGCTTGCTTTTGCTACCCATTATATGACCTTGAACAAATAGTCCTGAAATTCCATGAATACTTGAGGCTGTTGTCCTGCCTGTTCTCCTGCCTTGAGCAGTGCAGACCTTGTGTTAACAACAGTGCACTTCTCTCTCATTTGACTTGCTCCCTTTTCTTACCTCCCTGCTGCATCACCTGTACAGTGATTTTTATTAATGATACCAGATTATTAGACAAAAACCAGTGACTAGCTTTATCTCTTCTGTTTCTCAGGCCTGGAGGAAAGCAAAGAGTGGCATCTGGATAAGCTTAAGCCATAAAGAAACTTAAGTGTTGAAGTCTGCCTCCTCTGTCCTCTTCTGTGGTGGGCACATCTGTGCAGCTGTAGGGAGCTGAATTGGAGGAATTTAGCCAGATGTTACCCTTACTTACCCAGTTAGTTACCCTTACTAACTTTTGGTTTTGGCAGCTTTACCTTGGTTTAATTTTTTGATCCTCACCACAAGACTGCACAAAACACATTGTGCAGGATGGGAACAAGCTGAAGGTGGCATTCTAGGCAGAGGTAGTGAAAGGTTATGGTATCTTAGTGTTGAGGGAATTGAAGCATGAAGGGACCAGACAGTTTCAGTCCTTTAGGTCTCAAAAGACGTGGTGGACTGTCTAGAATCATCTGATGAAAAAGCCATCTTACCAAATCTGATGAAAATACTTGATTGTGGAGCAGTGTGATTTGTTTAGTGTGAAGCTGGTAATCGCTGAGCAGGGATGGTATTGCTGTGCTCCACAGCAGCTCTGTTAAGATGCTCTTGTAGTATTCTGGGAAGGTGCTGTTCTGCCTCTGCAGGCATGAGGGATGAAACCTAAAGGTAGATTCTGCTTTTCAGATCTCTCCTACAGCTTTCCTGATCAGACTTGCTATGTATCTTTGGGATTGCTGTCTGCTTATGACCTGTGCTATCTTTAGATGCAGCAGTGTTTTTAAAATACAAGCTACTCAGGATTTCTCCTAATGGAAAATAAGCGTATCTCTTCTCCTGGTTTGTAGTCATTTATCTTCAACAGAGAAGGAAGCACTAATTTCTTTCATATGAATCAACATGTAGTTGCTATATAGCTGTTCCTTTTAATCAAATGCAACTCAGAATGGCAATTAAAAGCAAAGGATAACCAGGCCTGTAATGTAATTTCACTGCTCCATTGGCTTTCTTGGGAATTGCAAAGGTCTAGGACAATTGTAACCAAAATAACTTGTGTCACAGCTCCCTGAGAATGACCTGTTAGACCTGCTGTGCTACTATGCTAAGCACTGATCCAGATATGCCCCTGTTAAGGCGGCATGTGCTGAATTGAGAGCTCTTGGAAAGGTTAAACAACCTTTTCCGTGGTATTAATTCTGCAAAAAGAATGTTTTTTACTGTAGGATATCTCAATAAGATACTTGCTATAGATGCCTCTCTGAGGTCTTCAGTCCTGTATTGCTGGTAACCTGTAAACTCTTTGAGGAGATAGCAGTGAAAATTAGCTATACTCATTGCATATCTTACTGGTTTGTTTTTTTTTTTCATGAAAACAGGTCCTGCACTATCATCTTGCACTCATGCTGGCCTTTTTGAAGTTAAGTGACTCATGAGGCTGCCACGATGCTTAGATTGTTTATTAGCCCTTGTATTTTGAATTTTAAGGTGGGCTTTTAGAATGACTGTTGTGGCTGCAGAGCATCTTATCCTGGGGGAATCCTCCCTCATGATGAAGATTTCTTGACACTTTTACAAAAAGAGCAAAATAGCTGAAACTTGTCACTAAAAAAAGGGACCCTTTTCAGCACTTCACCTAGAAGGAGGAGGAAGTGAAAGAATTGTGTATTATCTGCAGTTGCTGCATTCAACAGAGAGGGTACTGGTTTATTCTCTAAAAAGAGTTGCTTTTGCAGTTTGAAATGCTCTGGTACCTCATTGTGCCCTGCCTTCCCCTTGGCTCGTGGCAGTGCCAGGCTCTGTTGCTCCAGGTACACTTCCAGCTGTGGTTTCATTCCAGCCATTCTCTGCCTTCAGCCTCTTGCTGCTGCCTTGTCCCCTCCTTGGTCTGCTCAGCTGCTTGTCCAGCCATGTGGTCCAGCCATACTGAGGAAGTGAGCTGGTGAAACTAACCCAGGAAAAGGGAGAGGTGCTTAGTTTCCATCCACACTGGTTCCCAGAAATGATTCTGTGAGCAGCTGCTGCGCAAGTGCTGATTTATGGTGTAACGAACAAGAAAGGGTGATGCAGTGCTGGGAGTTGGCAGTGTTTGGCTGATGCTGGTGCTAGCTGAGCTGCAACACAGTGGGGTTTTTGTTTCGTGTATTCCAATGTCTCCAGCACAAAATGATATGAAATGCATAGGAGGTAACACCAGATATTTAAAACTTCCCTCAAAATAATATTACTTTGTCACAAAACAAAGCCCTTGATGAGGAATTTTAGAACCTATTTCAGTTGTCTTTGGGTATGTCTTTGTAGCTGATAGTCTCCTGGTTTCAGCTAATTATCTTTGATCAGGAGAGGTTAATTAACTCTGAATGTTGCTGCTGTAGAGTTCTGAGGAAATTTGAATAATTCAGTATAATATCAGGGAACATAGTGAGCGAACGGGAAGATTTATTATCAAGTTTCAAGTCTCTCTGTCATCATGACTTTGCTAAAGGGGTAGGAGGAGAGTGCTGGCTAAGCTGGAGATTCAAATAGACATTCATTACCTGGTGCACACTGAGCTCTTAACTATGTTGTGGTCTCATAGCCCCACATTTAATTACCTTCTTCCAACAGGCTTGGGATAAATGAGACTTTAACCCCCAGATGCTGAAGGTTGCAAGGAAGTCACAAATCATGGAGATAAGGATTCATGTCTTGTTCAGAGGTGCAGGTGTAGGTTAGGACACTCCACAGTTTTTGGGTTTCTTTTCCAAACCTTGTTGGCCTCATTGTGTACTGTAAATGGTAAGAAACTTGTTTGACTTTGCTTGAGAACTAATCAATGAAACATATTACTTAAAGCAGGCGCACAAATTAGTTTGCAATCCTAAAGAGACCTGGAGAAAATTGCTGTCTTAGTTAGAATACAGGGTGGACTATTCTTTGTAAGAGATGGAAGGAAAAAAAGATACCAGAAATGAAGGGAATGAGCATGGTAGTTCATTGATTTCTCTGCTACTGATTTCTGTTGATGTTAATTAAAAGAGAGATGGCACATAAAATTCTTGAATCATTTTTATGGGTAACAAAATTCATGTGCAAAGCTGTTTCTTAAGGAGTGTTTCAGTTGCATATATAAACAGCCAGCGAAGCTATGCAACTCTGAGGTTAGATGTGAAAAAAATGCTAAAGGTCCATATGGCTTCTTTTAAGTGGGGCATAATATTTCTGTTGACATTTTTGATACCACTTTCTAAGAAAATAAGACCATGTAGTCTCACAAAATGTTTTTTGTTGGTTGGGATTTTTTGTTTTTAATTTTGTAGTCTTTGTATATACTAGAGGTACCTGGGCATCCCATCTCAGACTCTGAGTCATAAACTCTAAGTCATAAACAGACTTTGAATGGAATGACTCCATCAGTGATTTTTAGGCTGTCAAACAAAAATTGAATATTCCTCATACCTTTCCATAAAGGAAAACTAATATACTGCTGGAGTGGTGTTTAGTGATATCAAGTGTCATACTGTGATTCTAAAACAGATTACAGCCTTTCAACTCTTGTTAAAAGCCTTTTAAGACGAGCAACAAACAGGAAAATTGTCTTTTGGTTTCAAAAACTTTTAAAATATGCTTTTGGTCAATCAGCTTTTAAGGTGTATTCAGCCTTACAAATAAAGACACTTTTGGAAAAAAAGTGGTGTACGATGAACTCTGAGGTAAAAGTATGCACTAAGCAGTTGTTTGAGGCTTGTTGGTGTATTGTGGTGATCCACAAAGTATGTGGAACCATTTGTCAATGTCCCCATGGTAGTGGGTGAGACACTGGTGAGTCGAGAGATTGTTTGGGAAAATAAGCCACTGAAGGATTTGGTGAGAACTTTATGTATTTGAGTTGGCAGTTCACTGGGTGCTGCATTCCTGGGAGGCTGTTTGAAGCATGGGTCTTCAAAGTTACAACAGAAACAACAGCTAAGCAATGATTTAAGTGTGAAATTAAAATTGCTTTGTTAACTAGGTAAATTTTATAAGATGTTAATAATGTAAAATATTTATCAAAGATTAAGGGTGTGATGTGCCTTGAAGCTAAGACCTTAGCCACAGCTATTAAAGCTGCTGGGCACAGAGAGGAGATTGATTTGATCTGATGATTTCCATTCAAGGTGCAGTATTGTAGTAAAACCAAGATAATATTGGAGTTGGATAAAATCACTTAAACTAAATATTTTAGTGACATATCCTCCTGCATTCATTCCAATGGAAAAGTATTCTCTCATCACAGCAGCTGGTAACTGACAGTGAAAATCTCAAATTTCACTGTGCCCTTAATTTTCCCTGAAAATCTTGATATGTCTTACTGATGTATTTTACTTTTATTTAAGGTTGTTAGAGCAGTTTCCAGGATTACCATGAAATCAGGAAGCTTTGTTCAGCAGTTCCTTATAGCTCTGCATTAGGTGGTGATTTGTTTGAGCTATTTGTCCATTAATGCTTGTTGAAAATAGCTTTGGCTGGGAAGTGTTTCCAGTGAGATGATGTAAAACATCTGGTGATGCTGCTGCTGTGTTCGAAGCTGATAGTGTCACATTGCTTGGAACTGCTCCGAGTCAGGGTGATTTAGTCATGTGGGATAAAAATGTCATACAGGACGTGAATAAGAACAGCTTCTTTTGAATATCAGAGTTGCTGAATCCAAGCTTGCAGGTACTTGTTGCTTGTCCTGTGGCTTTGCCGAATCCTGGCTGTTTACACTTGCTGTCTGACAGAGAAAATTGAGTGTTTGGTGGGATTTTTCTTTTTACAACACTGGTTTGGGAATCATTAAAATGCTTTGAAAAAAGAGGAAGGGTTAATTATCAATCTAAGAAAATTCTTTGATTTTTTTTTCTTATTTTTAGCGCCGTCTTCGTCATCTTCGGAATATTGCTGCACGTAACATTATTAATAAGAATGGTCATCGCCTCTTGGATACGTACTTCACTCTTCACTTGTGTGATAACACCAAGATTTACAAAGGTAAACCAGGCTTGCTATCAACCTTTTTGCTAGTTAATCTTTGAGTTCTTATGATATGAATTCTCTTTCTTCCTTTTTTTTTTGGTCTTGACAACTTTGTGCCATTAGTTGCATCACCTTTGCTAACACTGCAAAAGAGCTCTTTAGTTTCCTCAATTTCATGAAAGTTTTCAGTGTTAGCAGCCAAGGAGGCAAAACAGATTACAGGTTTTGTAGTCTTTTAAATCAGCCTATTTTTGTCATTGTTCTTCCCTGAGTGATGATGTAAGGAATTGGGAACTTCCAAGGGCACATAAAAGTTAAAGCTTTTGGAGCTTCATTTGCCTTTTGTGGGGAAGAGTGTCCCACTCTGTGCATACCAGTTGTTTTAAAGAGCATACATCAGCACATACTGTTATCAAAGTTTTCAAAAGATAGAGTTGTCAGCCAATGACATGAAGCATCCAGGCACCTGTTCTAGTTTACATAACTGTGTTTGAACATTAGATCTCCTCTCTTTCTTGCTTTTCTTTCCCACTACGGTATATAGTTCATTGTGGAGAGATGTTATTAAAAATATGTTTTCATGCTCTTTTTGGTGTGATTGGAGATGAATTTTGATTTTCTCTTAATTTTTATTTTCATTGGGTGCAGTGACACATCTGGCATCTTGCCTTGCTTTTTTTACCAAGGTTGGTGTTTTAGAAGGATAAGAATACAAAACTTTAGCTTGCTGCCTGGATGTTGTTGTGGTGGTCGGTTGAACCTGTCACTGATGACTTTTTCTGCAGTGTTTGGTGTTAGGGACTCTTTTGCACTTCATTGAAGCTTTATGCCTGATCTCCACTGGGCTGGGGTATTGTACAAAATCTGTATTCCTGCCCCTAAGCTGTCTAAAGTCTTTTAAGCTCTTGCTTTGACTGGGAAAGCCAAGGTTCATGTGCCAGTAGTTGATGATTCCCATTTAAACACAGGGTTGTTGGCACCTTTGTCAGGTAACTTGGCTGTTTCCTCTCTGAGCACCTGGAACAGGTCACCATCACTCTGCAGGGAAGTGCTGTAATTAATTTATCCAAGCTCCTGTGTTCCAGGAAGAGGTTGTGTGGCAAACCACTCATTTTTGCAAATGTCATCCAAAATCTGTTAACTCCCTTGCCATGTTCTTTCCTCAGAAATCAAAGCCTTGTAAAACTTGAGGTGTACAATGGGTATAAAGATGAAATACTAAATTTAAATAATGACTTGTAATAAGTAAGTGTGAAGGAGTAATTTTAGTGCATTTCTAAGTCTGCTTTGTGAATTGGTTACTAATAAACTGGACCCACTAACATTTGTCTTTCTTGATTGTTACTTATTTTGGTTTTTTTCTGTTTCAAATACTAAGATTTGTATCAGTGTTGAAGCTAATCTAAAGATGTTTTTTTACTTATTTTTCTTCAGAATTTTATAAGAGTGAGGTGATCAAGAATTCTCTGGTAAGTTACTTTAATGTGGAAAAACTTTGTTTTAAAAATTGTGTATTTAGTGCAGTATATTGAGTTCTTTGCTGAATACCCTAACTGTTTAATGTGTCTTTACACTGTTTGGTTCTGTTAGGAGCATTGTGTTCTTCTCCTCCTTTTCAGATTGTTTTCATGAGGGTTAGAATAGGGAGCTGCTGAGTAGTCGAAATGCTGATTTCTATTAACATCTTCGAGTTGGGTAGGAAAACAGCAAGGAACATGTACCTGCCAGATATATACATGTATTCTTTGAAGAGCTGATAGCTGTAAGAAACTGAAGTTTAAAAACATGTTAGATTTTCTAAATTTTTCAGTTTAGATGAATGAAGGGGCCAGAACTAGACAGTTCATTTGTTATTACAAACGAGAAAGGGTAATAATGGAATAGGAGTAGGATGTTGCAAATGTTGGCTAAGGGAGTTTGAAAACCTGCTGAAGACTTTTTAATGCCTGCATTAACAAGGTAGAACTGCTCCATTTATAGCACCCTGGGTAAATGCTTTGAAACCCTCCTGAACGAAGGAAGAGCTGTCTGCTTACTCAAGGCTGCTAACTTCTCCAGTTTCTCTCTTAAATTCTTAGGATTTTTTTATTCTGTCTATTCTAAATCAGGAAAAGGAAAAACAAAAGGGAAATTAACTACAGGATATAAGAGATGGAATAACAAAAATCTAAATAAAAGATGTCTTGAGGACATCCTATATTATAACCTATGGGTATTTGAATGACCTGGTATTCTTGTGCCTGAATAGCTATGAAATATTCCTTCTTTTTTGGAGGACTTGATTAATGCATTCTTCTGTAATCCTTACTGGGTAACTTTGCCTCTCCCTTCTTTTCAGAGGCATCCTATTTCAAATTGACTCATTCCAGTTCAGGGATGCTAGGGCTTTTCCAAGCTGCTTCAGCACTAGAAGGGAAGGCGAGTTCTTTCTTGGGGTGGTGGGTTCCTACCTTTTGTTTTGCAGGAGCTACTGTTTCTGTGTTCAGCAGAGGAGGGAGAGAAATAAATATAAGTATTAGCACTTTCCCATTTCTGCTTTTGGACACCCCCTTGGCACTAGTAATGTTGGATTGACTTGGTTTTGTTACAGCTTGGGTCAGTTCTTTAGATGTTGTTAGAGATGAGTGGAAATTCTTGTAACACATCGTCTTTGCAAATCTGAGTTCTGGTGGAATTTGCAGTTTAGCTTAATATGTGCTAGTTCTGAAAAGCTCCAGGTGCAAGTCTGATCTTGTGGAGTAAAGATGAGCTTTTAGTGACAGCATTTGAGAATTGAGCATCAGTCAAGAGGAGAAGAATGTGAACAAATATGTCAGCAAGTTCTGCAAATTTAATTATTGGGGAATATATCAGCATTTAACTTTGGGAATATATGCTATACTCTGGTTTTCAGAAGCTGAATTGTAACTGTGAAAGGAACATTACTTCCTTTTTGAAAGTTCCTGATATGGTTAAACTGAATTAGTAATTTCTGAAGTAAATTTTTGATGTCTTGTAGTGGAAGGAAGCAAAACTCATTCAGTTTCTGAAGTACTTTACAGCATGTACCTTTTAAGAGAGGAATTCTCTCTAGCAAACCATGTAAGGCAGCAGAAGAGCTTGAAATGGCTGTTGTTCCTAATTCTTAACATTTTAAAAAATCTTTGAGGTAGGCTTTGCTGCTTTCTGAATTGTAAATTTATGGACTAGTTTCAGCTTGTTTAAACTGTATTTATCCTTCTTTGAATACTTAGAATCCAACATGGAGGAGTCTGGACTTTGGAATAATGCCTGATCATCTTGATACCTCTGTCTCTTGTTTTGTTGTGAGGATCTGGGGTGGCAAGAAGGAGCACTTTCAGCTTTTGATTGAATGGAAGGTCAATTTAGATGGATTAAAGTACTTGGGCCAGCAGGTAATGTGAAAATATTTTTTCTCAACTTTTTTCTTCAGGAAACAGAACATCTGGATGAATTAATATATAGAATGCTGAGAAAGGAAATGAATGTGTTTAAAGATTGTACTTTAAAGTTTAATTACAGATATTCATGTTAGTTTACATCAGAGCTTTAAATCATAAAATTATATCGTGGTTGGGTTTGGAAGAAACCTTAAATATCATCCAGTTCCACCCCCCTACCATGGGTGGGGACACCTTCCACTAGACCAGGTTGCTCTAAGCCCCACCCATCATGGCCCCCATCCAGGCATGGGGCTGTCACATCTTCTGTGGGCAGCCTGTGCCAGGACCTCACCGCCCTTACAACCAAGAATCTCTTCCCAATATCCCATCTAATCCTGCCCTCTGGCAGTGAAAAGTCATTCCCCCTTGTCCAAAGTCCCTCTCCAGCTCCCTTGGAGCTCCTTGAGCCACTGGCAGGAGCTATAAGGTCTCCCTGGAGCCACACCAAACTCTTGAGTCTTATCTCTGTTTAGCTATCTTAATTTATTTTTGTCACCTGGAAATGAGTAATAGGAAAGATGCTCTGTCTGGTATTTCTGATTTCAAAGTAGAATGGCTGAACATGGTGACTATTGGTAAAGCTGTGAAGCAAACAGGTTTTCCATGTTAAATTCAGTTTTCTGTGAGCTTTTGCGTACTTCTAGAATTAGAGGTGATGAAAAACTGCTTTAGACTCTTGGAGCATTTGTGCTCATTTGTTGTGAAAATTTGCAGTAAGCTGGCTGTAAACTGAATTGTTTTCTTCCTTCCCTACAGATCCATGCAAGAAACCCAAATGAGATTATTTTTGGTCTCAATGATGGTTATTATGGAGCTTCATTTGAACAGAAGGTAAGGGTGTATTTGTTTTGATTTTTTGGTACTAGTGACAAACTGAAATTCAACCTGTGAGATTGATTTTTCACATTTGGCTGCTCAGAACATTAAAATGCTTTGCTTTGAGAAGGAATAGTTTTTTGACATGACCGATACAAACTAATATCTTGCCTTGGTTGCATGGGTATCTGTGATGTTTTGAAAATACTTGAAGTGTAGCATTTAGGGTCCAAAACCCCTCTGGTAACTGAAAATAAGCTTTGACTGTATTCTTTGAGGCAGACATTTCTTTCAGACATAGGACATATTGAAAGTGATGTGGTTGTTAAGACTCATTTTCATGGCATATATAAAACCACAAAGTTTTGGTTATCAGTCTGAAGCCTAGAGTTTGTAGGTCTTTAATGGGAAGCTATTTATTTGCTCTTGCTGCACCTGTTTTACCCCATGGGTTTTTTCCTCAAGGATCCACTGTAGTATTTGTGCCTCTCCATCCAATTTTGTCTCTGATTATTACCTCATTGGTGATGAAGAATTTTAAACTTACCTGTTGTAAGTAGTGCCTCTTGACAGTTTTTTTTTAAATCTCAAATTGTTGGTGGCAGTACTGTGGTACAGATAGGCTGCGTAAAGGAGTCCCTGGTTGGGGAGGAAATGACTCCTTGACACACACCTGCAGTTTCTGCATTTGGTTTTCCTGAAGCAGGATGCAGTTGTTTTTCAAGATTTCAGTTCTGACAGCCTGGGCATGAATTCAAAGATGGGAACATTGTCTTCTTTTTCTGTTTGTTGTCAGGACTTGTTCCCTAGCTCATAAGGTTTAAAGGCACTTCTTGGTTTTGGTATAGAATCATATCATAGAATCGTTTGGGTTGCAAGGGATCTTCAAGACCATCGCATTCCATCCCCCTGCCATGGGCAGGGACACCTCCCACTAGATCAGGTTGCTCCAAGCCCCATCCAACGTGGCCTTGGACACTTCCAAGAATAGGGTATGGTGATGATGGTAACTTGTGCATTTTCAGTTTTCCACCATCCTAGTTCTTTCAGACAGACATTAAGATATTTTTAATTTGGTATTTTTTTAATGGAGAGATGTCTGGATTTCAGCCTTTAGCATCCAGTGTCTTGGGTATGAAAATGAGGAGCTGAGAGAGCTGCTGGGATGGTGCCTCTGTAGCAATATGAATTGTACACAGTGTGTAGATCTCAGGATTATTTAGATGGAACCATATTTTTGGTGGGAAGGAATGTCTGCTGTGTGGCCTATGGTTAACACAGTTGTGTCAGGAGATGTTGACGTTTACCTCTGAATTTCAACATCTTCTCTATGGAGACAGACTCTTGTTGGGGCAGGAAGGACTCTTTAGGCAGGGATTGTGGTACTCAGAATCCCCCTCTATCTGTTGGAAGGCTGGCTGATCACAGGTACAAGATTGGGCTGCTTTATGCACTAAAGTAAGTGCCTTTTTTCCCCTACAATCCATAATCTTTCTGACAGTGCTGCTGGTGGCTTGACCTGCTTAAAATTTATTTTATCATGTAACGCAACACTTCTAAGTTTGCAACTTTTCTAGGACTGTGTGACTGTGTGTGACTTTTCTAGGATTGTGTGACTGTGCTTGATATGGAAAAGCTCAATATCTGACATTTGCAGCATAAGAAATTGCTGTTTCTCTCTTACTGTTTTGATACCTTTTGAGCAGAATGGATACTCTGGTCTCTTAAAAGAGCAACCTTACCTCACTCTTACTTTGTAACTTCCAGAAACTTGTTCACTCAAAACTAAGATTACTTTGATCTTTTAATGTGTTACAGCACGGATAAAGGATGCAGCTTTATCTCATGTTCATGTAATTCTTTTGCACATGACTGAGTGGGGTCTCAGGTCTGAAGCTGAAGAATGGCAGTGCTGTCAGTTGCACTTTTCAGTGTTTCTGTGCATAAAATTCAGACAGTTATGGATTATAAAGTTAAAGAAAACACACTATGTGCTAGAACGTAGACAAACTGATAGGTCTTTTGTACCTTTATAGGTAAGTGGTGTTATTGCTACCTTAAATTGTTTCTACCTACCATAGATAAAACATGTGTAAAGACAGATTTAAAATACATTAAATGCAAGATCATTTATTCTACTAAAAGTGTATGGTCTTACTCAAGGTGGTTTTTTTTTTATTTTTAAAGTAATATTCCTTCTTTTCCTCAAGGATCACTCAGGTACCCTGAAGAACAGTCTTCTCCAGGTGGATCAGAACTGTGTTCGTAACTCTTACGATGTCTTCTCTTTGCTTAGGTAAGGTTTTTGATAATATTTTGTGTAGCTATTGTAACTTCTGTAGTGTCTGTGTGGGAGGAATCTTTCCAGATATTAAAAAACCCCAACATTCTGGTATGGAATGTGCAAAGGAGATATCCAGGTTGTGCCAATATACTCATGTGGTGAGGAGCTGGGCTGTGGTGTATGTGTGTTCAGGAGTGGTCGCTGGGCTTCTGACGTGTAGATGCTCGAATGCTCTGAACTAGGACTGACTGTGGAGCTGGACATGCTTGTGAATGTCAAAATCATGGAGCTTCTTTCTTGGAAAGTTCTGTGGAAAGCCTCTACTCTGTTCTCAACAGTAATAAATTTTTTTTCAAATACATGAGAACACAGTCAAGACCCAGTTACTCAAACATAGATGTGGACTAAGAAAGGTACAGTGTATTTTTTGCTTTTGGGTGGGTAATTAAATGTCTGTGGTGATAAAAACCAGGAAGTGCTAGTATTAAGTTAAACAGGATGTCCTTTTTCAGATCCGCTTTAATTTTAATAGTTAAAAAATATTAGTTATGAAAAAGTATAATTGTGATCCACCAGTATCAATAAGTTGGTTTTGAGTAATCTCTATTCAAATGGCATTTTCCAAGACAGATTAATAACTTCAGTAAAGGCAGTAGATGTGCTATGAAGGAAACGCTTGAATAGGAAATGTTTAATATGCTTTCAAAAGTCTATGTAAACATTTGACTTTTAAAATCAGTTGTACACATTAAATCCATTTGACAGTGTTGACAGTAGGTGTCAGTGTTGCCTGTCTGAAGAGAGAGGAAAAGTCAGCTTAGGTTGCCTATTCAGATGTCCTTATTTCAGCTCTCTTAAAATTTCACTGTTCTCTTTCTGGATTCTGTAAAGCATATTTAAACTGAAGTCTGCTTTCTAAATGTTTGTTTTCTGTCCTTTTAGTGGGAAGCAACCAGGGGGCATATTCGGAAGTACTGATTACATTCTGGCACAGTCCACTAGAAGAGAACTTGTACTACCTAACATTAACTCTTTGTTAGACAGAAAAAGGAAAACATGTGCAGTGTACCCTGATTACTTCATTCAGGAGGGTTTTTCACATTTTGTGTACACGTCTGTGTAGTATGAGGCATGTTGCAGAAAAAAGACTCACTATGGTCATGAACTTGACCCCTGTCTAGCTCGTGTAATTGATCCATAATCCTTCTTCTGAACATGCCTGACTGTTTTTCCTCAGGCTGACAAGAAATTAAGATGTCAGCTGTGATAAGGTTCACCTTGTTGAATGACCAGTGCTGTTTTGAGCCCAGACTACTGGAGTTTCTCTCTGTTTTGGGGATGTGAGAGTCCGGGCTCAAGTCTCTCTCAGTGCCTAGGCATGCTGTTGGGTTTAATTTCTATTAAGTTTTGTCTCTGAGCTGAGACATTCTCCTATTTTGTCCCAAAAGGAACAGTGTTTTCCAAGCCTCAGAACCAGGCTTGCTGCTTATTGTATTTTAGTGGATTCTGCATACTGTATCAAGGGGTTTACATTGCATTGTTTAGTTCCAGCAGAAGTTAGAAGCTGTAGTTTGTGACTCTGCCTAGGTGTCATCTTTGTCTGATTTCATTGTAGTTAGGAAAGTTCATCAGGAGCTAAGGCAGAGTCAGTCCTCTGTGTAGTTTAGAATCCTTTCTATTCCCTCTCACATTAACTCTGCTTTTTTACAGATGTGTTTTCTATACTGCTGCTTAGCTTTGATATCAACCTGAAAAGCCTGGTGATAGTGTTTGCTTTAAAATAATCTCTAGTCACTTTTTGTTAGGTGTCCTTTTTCTCCTACCAAGCAGTTTGGTTTTGCCACCTCCTCCAGGACTCTATGCTTAAATAGCCAGCCCATGAACTCTTCCCAAAGATAGTTTGTATGAGAGTGTTCCTCTTTGAACAGAAGAGAGAGATGAGCATAATTTGAGTTATGATTCATTAGACAGGATGTGTCTAATGTCTTGGGAGGTGTTTTGGTTTGAAAAGACAAGTGTCTGCTAAGGAAGGCAGGAGCCTCCCTTGAAATAGAAAATGCAAACCTCCTCCCTCCAAATTATTATAATTTTGAAATTTAGGGGTTCTTAGGCAAAGATACGGGAGTAGAATAATGGTTATTTATTAGGAAAAAACTTAAAAATTAAAAGAAAAATATAAAATAAACAATGCAGTAACACAAAACACTGACAGAGTCAGAATATGACCTGACAGCCTGTTGGTCAGGGTGTTGGTAGCAGTCTGATTCAATGGTGGCTGCAGTGCTCCTGCAGTGTCAGGTGTGGTTCTGTTGGAGCAGTGATGCTGTAGAAGGGTGGAGTTTTCCTCTGAAGGTCCAGTGGTGGTGTAGATGGGCCTGGTCTTCCCCTGGGAATCCAGTGGAAAAAGGTTGCTTGGGGTGTTCCAAGTCTCAGATTATATCCAGGTAGGAATGCTTGGCTCCTCCTCCTGAGTGGAGCATCTCACAATAGGATGCTGTAATTTTATCAGTCATGCAGTGACACTCAATGGCCCATTAACAGAAGATGTCTCCCAGAGGGAGGATTGGTAGTGGAAGAGATAAAGACAAACTGTCCCACCTGGCTTTAACAACTGCCCCACGTCTAAGAGGTGGCAATAGAATACACACCCCAGCCACATCTTGCATTTGCAACCTTAGACAGGAGGAAATGAACTGCTCTCTTCCTTCTCCTGTCCATTGGCTGTAAAGAGAATACTGAGGTGTCCACACCATAAAGATTTGCATCTGGTCACATAAATCCCATGTTTTGAAGAGTTTCTCATGATATTTGTTTGTAATAAACATTCACAGGCTGCACATGTGGTTTCCTAATGTTTTCACAATAAATGTGGATATTAAGAACAGCTTGTTGTGGCTTTATTTAAACTTTTACAAAAGGAAGCAAATCCTGGTGACAGTGGGATCCCAGTCCCAGTTGTGGTGGTACTGTGCTGCCAGATGTTGGCAAAGCCACTGACAGCCAAAATGGAGAGAACTGGTTCTACCTCATCCCCTAACTCTTGGCTGCACAGTGAGAACTTCTGTGGTTGATCTGTGTTTCAAAACTGCTTTTAGGGGAAGAAGTGATGTAGTTTTTTTCCTCAGAAGTGAATAGCTAAAATTTATGAAGCTTGTGAGTTGAACTTAATGAAAAGTGCATGCTTGGCTCAAATTATCTTGATTAATAAAATTATATTGGGAATGACAGAATGTGTGAACAATTGAAATTTTTTTGTGCATTGGATTAAAGTAGTGCTTGTGTTCAGATGCTGAGTTATGTGGATTTATAAGTCAGTTAAACAGGAGGAAAAAGTTAAATGTTCAGCCAACTCCTCTTTACACAAAGAATGTTTCAGCACCTCTGCAGCTCATGACCCTTCTTGTTCTGGGACCAGGGACAATATCCTCAGGCAAACATGGTGCTGCTTGGAAGTTGTTCGTGCCATAAGAAAGTGACCAATGTTCTTCCAGCCATTTGCTTTAAAAGGGCTAACAAACAAAAATTCACCACATTAACTGGAAAGTGCAAATTCTCAGGTTTTTGTTTCTTGTCCTATTTCCTGAAAGAGATAATTTAAAGACTTTCTAAACATTATGTTGCTGGTAGTAATAGGTTATACAATAATACCTTTCACACAGCACTCAGGATGGGCCAAATTCATCTGAGGTCATGTTCTGGACATGTCTCAATAATCAAGTTCTGAGCACGTTTGCACCACTAATGGGAATAGGTTTATATTTAGTATTCTCTTGGTTTTCTAGCCTTTCTTTTCCTAAAGCTTTGAAAAATAGACATTTAAGTATGAAGTGGTGTTGGGAGGATGAGATATCACTAAAAAAAGGGATTAAAATGCTATGTAATAAAATTTTACTTCAATGTCTAAATACAAAAATTAATATAGTGTATTCTGCAACAGCTTTTTTGTGTTGTTGTGACACAGAGCAATTGGCTTATGCCTCTAAGTATGTGAATGCCTGAAATCCTCCTGTATTCTTCCTGGAGACAAAAAGGACTCTAAGAACTAGTGAAAATCTGCCCCTTTGAAGTTTTGCTTCCAGCAGTTTTTATTACTCCATTCAGAGCTGCTGTCTCTATGGTTTAACTGTTCTTCAGCAGATGGCATGGTGTGTTTGTGGTGTCTAATCAGCCAGTTAGTGCAGATTGAAGACATTTTGCTTTAAAACAGTGTTCTTTTACAACAAAACCAACAAAAGAATCTAACATTGGCATCATATGAGTGATGGGCTGGATAAAAAGACTAGCTGCTTAATATTGTTAGTGTCTAATCTGGCAGAATTTGATTTGAATTATACTTCTGGGTATTTATCTCTCATGGGACAAGGGTATGCTTCAAGTGACAGAGTTTGCTTCAGGGTTTGCCATTTGTAATATAACTGTTCATTTAAAGAAGAGTGCATGTCTCATGACTGAAGAGATATTATTTAAGAATACAAATGTTGGTAGTGTTTGTCTGTGATCTGAAACGGAGATATTCATAAAATCACCTTCTAGTGACCATGACTAAAACATGTTGACATGATATAAAATCAGCTTTTGTTTAGCTCTGCTTATTTTAGGGAAGATGTTTTTAAATAACTGTTTTGCTTTTGTTTAAAATCTTCCATCTTTATTAACAGTTTTATTGGACAAACAGAATTTGATCTTAGAAACTAGAAATTAAGACAAAGTATATGGTCACTGTAGGCTGCTGTGGAGCTGAAAAACTTATTAGTAGCTCCTCAGTGTAGTTTCTCTGAGACTACAGTCACTGGGATTGCATATGCCAAATCTATATGTAATAGCTTTGTGCAGCTATTTTTAACACATGGAAGTAATGCTGAAAGTGAAACTGTTTTTCATAAGCTCTGAGTAGGGAATGGTAGAGCAGCACAAGGGCTCCGTGGGCTTAGGCTACTCAGTGCTGTGGTGTATCTCAGGTACACTGACTTGTCTTGTGTAAACCAGCCCATCTTGAGCAGTGTCAGTGTCCTGTCTGACAGGAGCTCAGCCAGACTTTGCTATTGTATGGTTGATTTAAGTAGCAGTTCCAAACTTTAGGCTTCCAGTTGTTTAGTGGAGTGAAAAGGAGGGAAGGCAGGAAGAAGACATGTTCTCATCACCAGCGGTCTTACTTCAGAGAGTTGCACAGCATCTGATAAATCCAGATGTGAGCTATGTAAAGCTGTACTGCCTTTTGAACTTCCCTGAAGTTCCTCTATTTCTATCTTCATCTCCATGAAACAAGTGAACCCAATTGAGCAAGGAAGTAGATGGGACTACATGGAAAAGAGTTGCTTTTTGCTACTCTATTCTTTGTGGCATGGTGGTAGCTGCATAGAGATAAGCACAGGCAGAAAAGATCTAGTTAAATTTTAGAAGATGCACTGATAATAAAGTCTCCTGTTTCTAGCTTTTCTCTTTGCTGTCCTTTACTCAGAGAAGGGTCCCGACTCATGTCTGACCAAAAACTCTCTAAACATTGGAGTTACGGATGTTCACATGGTGGAACAGTCACCATCTTTCTGTAGCATGTGAATGGGTCAGGAAAGGTGATCACTAATAAATAACCTGATACTCTTTCAGTGCCTTGCTCTAGCTTTTTCTGAGAGTATCTTGGCAATCACATTGCAGACTTTTGGACTTCAATGTTGCTGCTGCTATCATCTTCTTCTGGTTGATGCAGAAATACACCATCTTAAGTGTGATAAAGGTTGTAGGATTCCTCTTACCTGCTCTTAAATCACCAAGTTTCTCTGATAAAACATCACTTTGCTAGTGATAAGCGTCGGGGGGGATTTTGTGATGGCCAGGTTTGATGTTTCTAAACAGGAAAGATTTGCACCTGGAAGACTTGGCACTTTGTACCCAATAGGCAGCCAAGACCAGGCAGGCATCCCCCCTTGGCTTTGGACAGGCAAATCCAGGTGGCCCAAGGCCAAGAGGAATAAATAGGAGCTGGAATCAGACCTCTAGCGTGCCTCTGTATGCTTAATTAAGCAGTGCTGAAATGGATGAACAGTTTAACAAGTGTCATCCTTCTTGGCCTGAAAACTTTGGGGGTTGGAATTGTGCTGTGGGGGCTTCCTGAGAAGTAGCGATAAAGATGAAAATCAGATCTGATTTTTTTTCTGAGAGGTTCCTTAGGGATTTTGTTGGTCGCATCAGACTTTTAGACAAGTCTCTTCCCATGCATTTTACCTCTATGGTGCTGAGCTGTACGGGAACTGAGGCTATTCAGTCATTACAACAATAAACTTGCAAGCCTGCCTTTTGCCAAAATCTGTAGCAGAGAGTAGCATGGGTCATAGCAAGTTCAAACAGTCCATGAAGCATAAGAGCAGCACGTGTTTGTTAAGTCTGCTGCTGCTCTGATCTTCAGTTTTCCTAATATGCCATATGCAATAAGCTACCCCTGCAGTGGCACATTTTTAGCTTTGATATATTGCTAGCTCTTCACCAAATTTTGTTTCAAAGCACTTTTGAGAGGAATTACACAAAGCTGTGCAGGGCTTAAAAAGTAGCTTTACTCTGCCTCTTTATTTGTGACAGTGTGTAAAAGATGGTTAATAATGAAGCAATACTGAGAAGTCAGAACCCAGTCCTCCTCCTTTTTCTGGCTCTATGAAATGGATGAAAACCAGCATGTTGTAGAATTGTACAATAGTTTGGGTTCAGAGGGACCTTTAAAGATCATCCAGTTCCCCCTGCCTGCCATGGCAGACCAGGTTACTCCAAGTCCCATCCAACCTAGCCTTGAACACTTCCCGGGATGGGGCACCTACTATCAACTTGTGCCAGTGTTTCACCATCCTCATTGCAGAAAATGTCTCCTTATCTTTAATCTAAATGGCAAAGTGTCACCAAAGGAGAATCTAAGTATTTACTGATTGATACCTGAAAGTTTTTAAGAAGGAGGACTATGTGAACATCAGGACTGTTTATTTTTTTACACCTTTGTCCTGGATATGGCCATGAGAATGGTGCTGTGAGTTGCTTTCTCTCTCAGCCTGGGCGAAGATTTTGGTGAATGCAATCACGTCTCTAAAATCCTCAGAACTATCCAACCACACCAGGGAAAGTCAAGGCAAAATTTTGACTGAGAACAAATTAAACAGATTAACAATCTTGTTGTGGGTAAAATGCTCTGATAAATTTGCTCATTAAAGCAGGGCAGGACAGGAAGTACATGGATGTCCAAGAAGCTGCAGAACTCTCTTGAGAGCATTATGACCATCCCTGTTAGGTGGGAGTTTTCACTACTATAGCTGCAGAATTCTGCTTCCCTTGGAAGAAGACTCAGCTTTGAATTTGGGGGTGGCTTCCAGGAGGAGAGTGAAGCAGTATGCAGCTTTGAAACATGAGTCACCTGAATATTGGCTAGTGTTCCACCTCCTTCCTGCACTCCATAAGCCTGTGCTCTGCTGTCACAAGCACTTTATCAGTTGTGTGGCCTTGAGTGGAAGAACACAATCAAGTGGGGAGCACCTGGTCTCTTTTTGGGTGGAACCTGGAACACATTCAGTCTGATTTTGTGCAGCTTCCTTTTCAGTTGCTCAGTGAATCACAGTCTTAGGCTTGCTCACTGTCTCAGAGTGAGAGTTGAAACTTCTATGAAGATTTGTAAGGAAATGCCTGTTGAATTATTCTGGTGTTACTGTCCACCTGGCAGCAGTCATCTTGACGTGTTTATCCACTTCAGAAATTTGATTTGCATCTAATTTATCTTTTTTACTAAATACAGTGTCTTGGATATGATTGTGTGCCCTGGCAGCAAGGTTTCTGTAATCACAAACTGAGAAAGAACAAAAAGAAGCCTCCTTTGTAATTTGCCGCATTTGTTTGTTGAATTAAAAAAACTAACCCATAAATCCATCCATTTAACTGGAGTTAAATCTGTGAATTGGAATTGGAACTAGAGACATCCCACATTTGTTGCTTAATTTCTCAAAAAAATTGAGTTTCACTTTATGGCTCTCCTCTTCCATTCATGCCCTGTGAGTATTGAAGGTGATGTACATCCTAGCTAGCTTCCTTAAGTATTCCTCAAACTGGAGGCTGGAACCTGCCCATTTGATAGACGTGTTTTTCCTTTTCTTCTCTGTTTCCAAATAGCTCAAAGCATTCGCTGTTGCAGTCCACACATCCACATGGACTTGATTATTTTAAAGCTTAATTTGAGTCTTAAGTGTGTAAGGCTTAAATGTAGACTCTCCACTGTAAACATTAGGCTTACATGTAAATGATTTACATTTGTAGGACTCAGAACTGTTTGAGTGAATGATGGAAAGTTATCTGTGCTGCATCACTCGCTTGTGTGAGTGTGAGAAACAATACTCAGTTTCAAAAACTTTAAAAGGTTTATTAAAACCTTATCAAAAATACAACAGAAGACTGAATAGAGAAAGTATTATGGCACCAGGAGCAGAGGATCTCTCCCACCATGTGCTCATCCACACAATGGAGGTTTCACCTTTTAACCCTTTAACCCCACCCAAAATTCAGTCCATAGGCTCCTCCTTTGCTGTCCAGTGGTGGAGTTCACTGCCTTAAATCTTGATTAGAGATCAGGTGCTGCCATAGTAACAAGCTGACCATCCCAAATGTCCCAAACCCAGGCCACCCCCGATAATAACACAAGGGGAGGTAAAACATAACTATAAATCTATAAAACTTCTCTTAATATATAGACATGATATTCGCCTTTTAATTGTGAGAGTCAACCATCATATTACTCATCTATCACATGAGTTTCTTACAGCATTGGCTCTTGTAGAGGTTTGCTGTCACAAATTATTAAGTCAGACTTGTATTTTATTGTTTTCTTACTCCCTACTGTCTTTTCTTGCCCTACATCTGCTTTTGATAAATTGTAGGTATAGGTGTCTTAAGAAATTGGAAAGGGAGTGTATGATTATAAATTAGGAATTTTTTCTTGTGGGAAAGCAGATGTAGCAAATGATGGTTTAAGAGGTTATGAAAAAAATCTTACAGCTGGCTGGCACCAAATAGGGATGCAGCTTGTGTTAGTCTTAGCTTACAATACACGGATTGCACTTTTAATGTATTCAACTGTTTTCTAAACTGTTCAAAGGAAGGGAGAGTGTTTTGTGTCTTCTTAATCTCTCCCATCTCGGAAAGCTGGTGCTGTAGGAATGGAGGTGGAACAGCAGCCTTGTGGATCTCCACCTTCAATCAGTCAGGATGCTCAAGAATTTAAATGTCTGCTTTGCTTTCCGGTCTCTCCCAGGCAGCAGCATGGAACTGGCCTGATGTTGGACAATTGCAGAACAGCTCTCAGGGCCCCAAGCAACAGCAGTAAATCTGTCAGTCATCATGTTCCAGTTGCTCTGCTTCTGGCTGACAATGGCTGTGAGATGCTGCAGACACTGAGTGACAACACTGTTGGCTAAACTATCCCTTTAAAAAGGCTGGAGTTTCTGCTGTAACTGGCTTGGCTTTCCCAGTTGCTGGAGGAAATTTGGTAGCAGGCCAGTGGCCTCTTCAAGTCCTCAATTCGCTTTTAAAGTGCTATGGAAGTGCTATTTTTAATAAAGTACTTAAAAAAATGAAGTCTTGGGCAACGTAGGAAGAATCCCAGGTTGGCTGATGGCATGTAGGTGATGTAATCAGTTGGCTTACTGTTGACAGTCATTAAACCAAGCAGGATTGTGCTCAAAGCACAGCTTGTGCTGACTAAGCTGTAGCATTGAACCTGCATTTAGCCTAGAAATGGAAACAAGATGTGGTCAGTCAGGGTTGAAGTTTCTCTCTGTTTATTCTCTGTATGTTTTAATCCAGATTTATGGCCTCAGCTTGCTGATCTCCATTGTGCAATCATAATTGCTTCCACCAAAGTCTACTTGTGCTGAAGTGATACACTTCAAATTTCCATGTTGCTATTCTTAATAGCTTAGTTTGTATTCCCCTTGTTGGATGACCAAAGATTTCCATGTTGAGGCTTTTTTTTTGGCTGAGAAAAAAAAATTCTGTTTATGGTTGCTGCTTTTGTGAGATGAAGTCCCTAAAATCTTAATCTTGTAAGATTTAACTTTGGATGTGGTCATGTTACCATGTTAAAGTTCTTAGAACAACAGTGGATGTACTGGAATTGAGTCAACCAATATCAGTAATTTTTCTGTCTTGCAGTGTAAATGGCCCTATTTGGCATCAAGGCAGCAAAGTTTAACTGTGCAAGGAATGAGTGGATGATGCTTGGCTTAAAAAGACATAAATTGCTTATTAAAACCAGATTTTATTGCTGAATCATTTTCTATAGCAGTTTCTATATATCAGAAATTTATATTTAGATACTGATTCACCAGTTGAACAAGTATTTGACTATATGTATTGTTTTGAGAAGTCAGTCTCTGTAAATGTTTGTTCCTTGTCCTTTGAGCATGCATAGGAGAACTTAGTTACTACACAACTGGTAGGTTGTTAATGAGTGTTAATCAAATCACTGTGAGGAACTCACATGGCAAATGACCTTTCTAATAATTTCTCCATTATGTAAGTACTCTTTGAATGAGTAGAACACATTCCAGGAGGTTTTGCTGCCTAAATAGAGTGCTGTGAAAACTTGTAAGACTGTCTTGTGATCACCTAATGGACTTAATCAAGAATGTTCTTCCAGTGTTAAAATACAGAAAGAGGAAGGGGAAATGTCATTCAGTTATTACTCTTTACCAAAAAGTTTTATCTTGGGTAAGGCTTTCTTATATGTAGAAGGGAAACACTCCAGACTTTTAGAAAGAGACAAGTTGGAAAGTGTGGAAGTGGATGACATGGCAGCAGAGCTCTGAGTGATGTTCAGGATGGTCAGCAAACCTTGGCTTTGACCTCTGTAACCACATGTTCCATAGCCAGCAGCCCTGGGTGCATTCACAGAGGTGGGAGGTTTAAGAAGTAGTTCCCAGTAGGATCAGGGTTTCCAGGAGGTCTCAGTTCTACATTAGGTGTGTTTAGACTGAGCCCTTGGGTGATGCAGGACTGTTGGTCTGAGCAGTCTCAGCCCCCCCATCCCCTCAGCAGCCAGCAGAGCAGTGTTTCTTCATATGGGATGGCCCCTGAACAGCTCTGCAGCTGCTGGTGCTGTGAGCAGTTTGAGAAACTCCAGAGAAACCAAAGAAATTACTTACACTTTTGCTTTAAATTATGCTATTATGGTGTTTAGGAGAAGCAACAGTGTGAAGGAACTAAAGGCATCTGGTGACTTAAGTGTATTCATTTAGAACTGTAACATGTAAAAGTTCTAAATCACAAGACCTTGTTTATTAATATTACTAGCACTGTTTGTGTCTATGTACAACTCTTCTTTTTCTTATAAATACAATAATTTCTACTTCGTGTTAATTTTAAGAAAGGTGTTAATGTCTCTCTTAGACCTGTTTTTGCCATCTTTTTCCTCTGCCTGGTTTTTTTTTTTCAATAAATATGGCAAATAATTGCTTTTCTCTCTTCACCCTGAAGCCAGGGCTAACAATCAGTAACACATCATCATAATCTTTTAATATTTTCAAACGTGATTCAATTAAGAAAGCTATGTTTTTGCTACAGAAGGACCCATGGCATAGTGGGAGATACTGAAGTATGTTTCATGTTCTTGGCTGGGTAGCTGTGCGTTAGCTAAAGGATACTTGCACTTTTAAAGATGGCCTGTGTTAACAATGCTTGTATGTATCTATTTTCAAGTTAATGGTGATTTAACTTAAATGAGATACCTGTAATTACCTGCTCTCTCACCTGCAGCCTGGTCTATCTGTTGAATTGAAAAATTGAAGAGGAGATTTTGATACTTGATTGAATTTAAAGCCTTGGCAGTTTTCTTCATAAACTGTGCAAGTTATCACAGAATGGTTTGGGGTTGTGGGACCTTAAAGCTCATCCAGTTTCAGCACCTTGCACTAGACCAAGTTGCTCCAAGCCCTGTCCAACCTGGCCTTGAGCGCTTCCCAGGATGGGGCAGCCACAGCTTCTCTGGGCAACCTGTGCCAGGGCCTCACCACTCTCACAGAGACCAATTTCTGCCCAATGTCCCATCTAAACCTGCCTTCCTTATGCTTCCTATTTGGTGTTTTGAAATGGAAGCTGACAGTCTGAGTTTGCATTCCTGTTGCTGTTTTTGAGGTGTTTGCATGTGTGGGGAGCCTTTATCACAGCTGTAACTTTCTCCTTGCAGGCTCCACAGAGCTCAGTGTGCAATTAAACAGACTCAGGTAACTGTTCAGAAAATAGGAAGGGAGATTGAAGAAAAGCTGAGATGTACATCTACAAGGAATGAACTGGTATGTTTGATTTATTAAAACCTTATTTTATGGGCTTGCTGAAGCATCTGACTGATGTCTTGACTGTAAGCTTTTTTTTTAACACTTGAACTTGGAATCTTTCTTTACACCTGTCATTTTAAATGGGAATTCATTTGAGAGCTGTGTAATATCATCAGTTTGAGTTGTGTGAGTTACTCAGATGGATTGATAAATCAGTTATCCAATTTTTACCTTTATTTTGTACAATCATGCTATCAAAGCATAAACATTGCACAGTGCACAGAAGAGATCTTTCAGGAAAAACAAGCTTCTAATGATTTATATGAAACTTGGCAGGAATCTGTGGTGGATTTAGAGTGAGGTGAATCTATTGGCTGTATCTTCTTGCACCCTTATTCCCTTTGGATGAACAGAGTTCATGCAAATGCTGTCATTCAAGTGACATATTCATTTTAAACAGAAATTGTACTAGATCTTACAATGGCTTTTGACATTTGGTTTTTCCTGGTCTCCTCCCCTCCCCTCCCCAGAGAAGTCTGTTGACATGAGTTTCTGCTTTCTGCCCAGGAAAGCTGATCTTGGTTCAAAGATGAGTTGACAGAACAGGAGTGGTTTGTGGTGACTTCATTATATTGGTACTCAGTGATATGTGTTTGGTGCCTTGTAAAGGACACATTTGCAGTGTGAAGTTAATTTATTGCTCTAAAGCAGATTCTGAGTTGAGAGTACTCAGCTGAGTTCCAAAAGTGTCAAACCTGGTTCAAGGATTTGACAAAATGGGAAAAATGGGAGCTTGTTTACCCTCTGTAATTACAGGGGTTACGTGGTAGATGAAGAGGTGAAGAAGTCACCTTCCATACGGGGCAATATAAAATCTCTTGTGAGTCTTTCCAACCCAGAGCTTCTTTTCCTTCTGGTATCTTGACTTCAACCATTACCCTTTCAGTTAGTCCTCCTTGCAAAGGCTTTTAATTTTTAAATATCTGAGAGCAAAACTATATCATACAGTACTAGTATGTTTTTGTTTGGAAGGAAGCTTAAAGCTTATCCAGTTCCAAACCCCTGCCATAGGCAGGCGTACCTTTCATTAGACTAGGCTGTTCCAAGCCCTGTCCAACCTGGCCTTGAGCACTTCCAGGCATGGGGCAGCCACAGTTTCTCTGGGCAACCTGTGCCAGGGCCTCCTCACCCTCACAGCCAAGAATTTCATTCCCAGCATCCCATCTAACACTGCTCTCTGGCAGTGGGAAGCCATTTCCCCTTGTCCTGTAATTTCAGGCCTTTGTTCAAACTCCCTCTCCAGCTCTCTTGGACAACTGGGGCTCTAAGGTCTCCCTGGAGCCTTTTCTGTTCTCCAGACTGAACACTCTCTCAGCTTTTTCTTTGTATCCTCTTATTCTCATTGTCCTGAATCTGGGAATTGAATCTAATAGTGCAGCTTGAAAATCTCCAGCCTTTTTCCAGCTCCTGCTTACACTTTGTATAGACTTTGTACTGCTCACCTTCCCTCTTGCTGGTGAGCCCTTTGCCAGGGAATGAACTCTCATCCTCCTGCTAGTGCTGTGCTGTCAGTTTTTATGTCCTGGTGAAGCACCGTACCTAATTTTTTTCTTAATCTGGGCTCAAGAGAGATGCATCCCACAGGAGGATCAAGCACTGTGACACACAGCTGCATTGCTTTCCTTCCAAAGCAGTAAAATTATCAGGTGCTAGTCTTGTCCTGGTTTTTAATTCTCTCCTACCACCTTTTTATGGAACTGCTTCTGTGCAGAGAAACTTTTTTTTTTTTTTAAATCTGTATTTCTTCCCATAGAAAAAGGAGAGTGAATGTTTACAGTTGAAGATCCTGGTGCTGCGTAATGAACTGGAGCGACAGAAGAAGGCCCTTGGTCAAGAAGTAGCCTTGTTGCACAAAAAGAAAAGTACTTTGCTTGACAGAGGTAAGTGTAGAAACCTTAGCTTAGTTTATGACCAGAATGAAAGTGTTGGTTTCTTTTCTATTTTCATTGTCTGGCTGTAGTGTGCTGCTTGTGTTTTTTCTTTATCTGAAATTTGCAACCAGGTGTAATTTCTTCACTCTGTGTTATACTGAGTTTTAGACAGCAGTTTCTGGTATCTTGTCTCTAAATAACTTCTTACTGTGACACCCCTCCACAGCAATCTTAAATCTGTGTTTAATTGACATTTTTTGAGAACATCAGAAGAACTGCAGTATAGTACAGTAAAAATTGCCATCATAAAGGAACTTCATGTCATGAGGGAAGTTGCTGTACCTGTGATTTGGATTCAGTTTTAAGTATTAGAAGGCAAAAATCCCTCTTAATATTTTAATATGTAAGTGACATATGAAATACTCATCTTGGTATCATCCTTTACCAGGCAAGTCTCCTATAGTGAAATGCTGTATCATTGTCTCTTTGGAGCTCACCAAGATCAAACTATACACATACTTGATTTTGTTGCAGGATTTTTTGTTTTCAATACTTAGTTGAGTCTAAAGTAATTAGTTACTACTAAAAAGGATGTTTTTTACCATGTACTTTGTTCTGGCTATGCATGTATTGTTTTTACCATATACTTTATTCTGGCTTTGCAAGTATTGAGATCCCATAATTGGATTTTACTGCACTGTGTGGTTGTGAGAGGAATAGGTATTAAAGGAAGATGAAATCTGATGGGTTGTGTTTGGCTGTTGAATGGTGTGTAGTGCATGAAGACAGATATTCTCCTGTGCTGTCTGACATTCTCTAGTTTGGGAGCATAATATGGAAAATGGGAAGGTAAGAATAAGTGGAGGATTATTGCCGATATTTTGTCAGTATCTATTTTTAAAAGTTTGGATAACTAAGAATTTTTTTTTTCCTGATTCCTCCTGTTGCTTAGAAAATGCATTTGGGACTGAATACCAGAAACTTGAAGAGCATAATGAATCTCTATATGAATCAAGAAAGGAATGCACTGCTAAGAGGTAAAAGGATCTATGTTTGTTCTGTAACTGGAAAAAAAAAGGTAAGCTTGAGAGCAAGCCATTGAAAATGGGACTTCTGGCACCAAATTCTTTCTCATGTTGCCCTAAAACTTCTGTTAAGATATCCCTGCTACAATTTGTAGATATCTAAAGTGATTACCAGTGGCAAGTCCAGAAGAGAAGAAAATTAATGCTTGGTTGTATGTGTAGACCCTGATAGGAATTTCTGCTGTGTTTTAGGGTAACACAGCTTTGTAATACCTGATTCTTGTAGTCAAAATATGTCTATAGTGTATGGTATGCATGAAAACAAAAATTAGCTTTGTATACTGTATTTTTTTTTGGGGTGGATTTACCTAACTTTTTGGAGGAGATGATAATTGGAAAGCTGCAGAAGGGATATGACAGCTTGACACCTTTATTTGGAGCTTTTGAAGAAAATAATAGTTTTGGAATCTCTTTCCCCAAAGAGAACAGTTTTTGAAGATAAATGCCCAGCAGACTATTCGATGCAAGCAGCTGCTGTCGGAGCTATCCTACATCTACCCTATTGATTTGGTATGTTTTCAACATCCTGACAATCTGCTCAATGTGAAATGTACTTTCTATTTATTACCTTGCAAACAAATATTATGCTTTACTTGTGACAGGATCTGCTCTTCACTCATTCTGTTTATTTCAGCTTTTTCTTACATTTGGTCTTCAGATTACAAACTTTTCTGGGAGGGAACTTAGGCCAGCACCTCTTACACAGTGTCCTCTATGAAAATAGAATAGCTATAATTTAATGGGTGTTTTCCATTTTGTGTACAATTGCATAAAGTAACCCTGACAGTAGGCTGAGTGCACAGAAACATGTTAAAATGCTGAGATTCAAAATCTTTTATATAATGAATTAATAAAAAGTTATTCACTCTTTAAAAAAGTTGCATTCATTTTCTGAACTATGTGAGATGTGGATTAAAATACTGTGTCAGTCGCTCTAAGTTTAGTTGAATATTTAGGTTTTTAATTTTTATTTTATTGTTTGTTAGCTTTGTTGTCATGTTTTATGCAGGTTTTGGTGTTCTGGATGTTACTGTTTAATGCTCACTTTCCACTGTTGCTGTTAAATTTACAGAACAACCAAAAGGATTACTTTGTTTGTGGAGTCAAGCTTCCTAATTCTGAAGACTTTCAAGGTAGCTGCATATTCTTAATGTAGTTGTTACAGTTAACACTGCTTCTAAACTTTGTAAAATTAAGAAAACTGGTAGCAATAGCTTGGGGTCCAAATTTTTGACCAGAAAGATATAGACTAGGAGAAAACTGACGACTTATTTGTTGGTACTTCCTAGCTAATGCAAAGGAGGTTCCTTTTGACTCTTAGTAAAGTACCTCTGTGTTCTAAGACTGCATATTGAGACACTGGAACAGGTTACCCAGAGAGGCAGCCAAGTCTCCATTCTTGGGGATGCTCAGAACCCAGCCGGACACAGTCCTGGGAAGAACCTGTTTTGAGCCAGGGGTGAAGTGCCTTCCAAACTCAGTGATTCTGGAAAATATTGGTGTCTGACCTAGAATTCCATTGGGGCTACTCTTAGTCCATAGGTCTCGGTGGGGCAACAGGCATGAATCCCCATTTGGTTTGCTGTAGTTGCTGGTGAACTTGACGAATAAATACCTTGCAAAAAAAGCCTTTGAACATCTCTGGCAGTATGGAGTACTTTACAAGTGACCTTCTACTTCAACTGTCAACCCTCATCCTATTCCAGAAGCAAATATATCATATGCCTGCCTGTATAGCAGTTGTACAGGTAACTGCATGCATTCATCTAAAAATGTTGGACGTGAACTGGAAATTCTTTAAAATCTCCTTGAGGATTTCTTGCCCTCTGTACCTGTTCACTCGGTTTCTTGAGCAAAAACCTCCATCAGTTGTCTGACTCTTTAAAGCTACCCCATAGTAATTAACTTGTATACATCCAATATGTATATTGGATGCTCGAATATTGGAGAAATAATCTTTAAAACAAATTAATTTGTCAATAGGATAAAAATCAGTCTATTGCTTTGTTTTCCTGATCACACTAAATGTGATAATGAACTCAGTTTGCTGATTCCTGGGTAATGAGTGGTATGCCATCTTCTGGCTCATTTGCACTTTCCTGGTATTAATTCATTGCAAAAGAATTACTAATTCTTTATCCAAGTCTTTAGAAGAATTGTATTGTGAGGAAGAAGTACTAAGCATTCAATTTAGTGAAATAAGCAGTTAATTTTGAAACCCAGCTGTCTGGCATGGATCTTATCTCAGACTCAGTAGATACGATCTTTTAAAAAACTAGGTGTCCAAAAAAAAATCCAGAAAACCAGTTTTGCTGCAAATTTTGAACCTTTTCTACAAAATCCATTTTGACAGGGGTGTAACTTAAATACATACGTCATGACAGGCTTTGATAGAGCTCAGTATGGTTGTTGAATATCATTATAAGCTTTGTTGAAGGTCCTCTGTTCTGCTGGTTTCATGGATACATCAGAAGGGACTATTGTGCTGTCTGTATCCCTTAAAAAGAATTAAAATAGAGAAAAGAGAAAGGAAAAGCCTTTATGTGGCTAGAAGATGTAGTTTCAATTGCAAGATCTATGTGTATTCCTAGCAGGTGAAGCTTAAAGGTTGAAACTTTAGCTGTCAAATTGAAAATGGTACTTTAAAACAATGGGTTAATCTAAGTTTTTCCAGCTATTGGCAGAGAACAGAGTTCATAGCATGGGGTCAGTGTCTCTCCAGCTGATCTCACTTGTGAATAAAGTTGAGGAGGAATGCAGCTTTCTCCTGATCCCACTCACATGTGTCAGCTCCATCTAGAGAATCGCAGAAATCTTAATAGTTGAGTTTTGTCTTGTGAATTTTGTTTCACTTTTCCCATCTCTTCTCCACCCTCCCCCATCCTGGCAGTGCTGCTTTGAAAGTAAAATCTGCAGGAGAACAAGCCATCACCAGTTTTCTGTGCCTCATTGCAAGAGGCAAACACAACACAGTGAAGTGCAAACAGTTGTAAAGCTCTCAAAAATGACACCAGGTCTCCTTCTGTCCTTGAGTTCTGACTTCTGAGAGCTGCAGTAATTGTTGTTCTGAGCAATATTGATGAATATTGTATTGAGCAATAAAGATGAATATTAGGATTCAATGGGTCCAATTAATAATAGAATCTTTTTGTCATTGACAGCAAAAGATGATGGAAGCATTGCTGTTGCCCTGGGCTATACTGCTCACCTAATTTCCATGATCTCCTTCTTCTTACAAGTGCCACTCAGGTATCCTATCATTCACAAGGGCTCCCGGTCTACAATCAAAGACAATATAAATGACAAGCTGACGGAAAAAGAGCGAGAGTGAGTATATTGTACATACACTGATCTACTGTCTTCAACAAATCAACACCAAAAAAATCCATCTTAAACACTTCTGGGCAGTCTGAGGTGATAAGGAATTTGAAGTTACTTGTTACTGCTTTCAGTAGCTGTGGAATAGTTGTTGAGTTTCTCTTGTTGGAATTTTGGGATACAATAGAGTAACTCAGCTTTGGTATTCTAGGTCTGTTGGCACATATATGGCTTTGATTTGTTACCCAGTAGTGCTAGAAAAAATTAGTGTTTCTTAGTGTTTCATGAGTTTTGGTTTCTATTTGGAAAACTTGCCTTTTATGTTTTGCTACTGGCTGTGGGAATAAACTGCAGATAGCAAGTGTAGTTTCACTGGGGAGCTGCTGCCAGTGCCCTAATAGTGGTTGATAAATGGGAGAAAACAAATTGCTTTGTTTTAACACAGTTTTTTTAATCAATTGATTAAAAAACAGTAATCTGCCACCTACTATAAATCAACTGAATATTCAATGTAGAGCTTTTCATTTGTTCTGTAATAATTGTCTTTGAACATGTAGCTACACTGTTACTGTTTTCCTTCTAGGAAACTGTCTTGCTGTCTTTAAGTTCACTCTCTGAATGTCTTCTCCTGTGTTTTGGAACTTTGTTTATTTTCCCACTGTCTTGACACCTGTGTGCTCTTACATTAAATTAGTGGCAATTACTGGTTAAGGTTCCCTTTGTAGCCGGAAACTACTGAGCTGCCAGGAATGCAACACTGACCATTGGTGGAAGGCCAACTGCTCTGTTCAGATTCTGGGCACTGGCAAAGTTTGCCCAAAGGCTTTATGGACTACCCATCCCTGGAAGTTTTCAAGGCCAGGTTCGATGGGGCTTGGAGCAACCTGGTCTAGCTGAAGGTGTCCCTGCCCTGGCAGGTGGTTGGAATGAGATGACCTTGAAGTCCCTTACAATTCAGGAATTCTGTGACCTTGTGTGTGTCTCTGGATGGGTGCAGTCAAGCTTGCAGCATCAAAAATTTCATATTCCCACAAAAGTTTGAAAAAGGAGCAAAGGAAATGACAGGGGAAATGAACTTGTGGAAAGTAGCTGACTCTCTTGACAGGAAGCTGTGAAAAAACAAATTCTTCTCTTTGGAAATATGCAGTCAAAGTACTGCAACAATTTAACACTAATTCCTCATAATTGAAATAAAGATGGAAGGGTTTTATTGTGCCTAGTTGACAGAATTTGGATGCTTTAAAGTGTCTGATTTCTCTTTGAAGGTTAGTGACTTTTGGCAGGACAGGCAAGGTAATTTGCCTTAAGATTTAAACTTGTCTTCCTGTTGTGACACCATAAAACACAACTATATAATTACATCTTGCAAAGTAATTTTGATACCATTTTAATAACTTATCCAAACACACTTCTGGGTACCTTAATAGAACATTGACCTGTTTTGCTTCAGTGTAGTTCTTGAAGCAGATGATCGTACTCCTTCCTGTACATCACTTTGAGAAGGGTTGCAAACTAGAACATTTGTATCTTGAAAATAAATTCCTGAGTAGTAGAGCTCCTTGTTTGTGGGTGTGTAAAGATTAATTCAGTTTCCTATTCTCTCATACTGATTAGAAGGTTTAGTCCTTCATGCTGCAGTCTTCCAAACTCTTGTGACTTAATACTTGATTTCACAACAGATTTCTGAAAAGGAGAGATTTTAGCTAAGTAAACTAATCCCTGCTGGGCTATTTACCTGTGTTGTGCAAGATTTTTTCAGAATTGGCTCCTGCTGGAGATCTTCTCTTCCCAGCTATTGGAGAAACAATCCTACCAACTCCAAGGTTTTATGTCAAATGTCTTAAATTGCAGTTTTCTTTCTAAACTAATAGATCATGTTTCTCCCTTGCTAATTGTGTTGAGCACAGCAGTTAACATACATTATTAGATTTTTTAAATTTCAGTTACCTGTCCTTTAGCAGCTTTTCAAACTCCAGCATAAATTGTTGAGTAATTGCAGTGATGTAATCCCTGTATTTGGTCTTTACTATAACACATAGTGTCTTCCTTATTGACTGGCTTATACTTACATATTTGGCTTTTTTCTTTTTTTTTTTTTTCATTGCAGGGTGTTGGAGGTTAGGATTTTTCCTTTTTTTTTTTTTTTCCTTTCTCAGGAGTTTTTTATCCCATTTCTTGTTTTAAGAAATGGGAACAACAGATACTTAAGGGAGACAAAAGATGTGGCCAGAGCTGGAGACGGGGCACAGTTTGCTTCTGTCTCTTAGTGGGGAGATTTTCTCATGGAAAATGCAGGGATACTGAGAGAATTGGCTGGGAATTAGGGGCTGGGCTCAGCTCTCACTCTCTCTCAAGAGCAGGCTTGTGCTGCCGGCTGTAGCCCTAACTACACCAAAGGGGAAAGTGCTCAATGGCCAAGAGAAGGCTGTGGTTGTGTCTCTGTTTTTATTTTGTTGTCGCTGCCGTTGTTGTTTGTTTGTCTTGTTATACACATATACACTAGTAAAGCCCTGTGTTCCTTTTCCCATATCTTTGCCTGAAAGCCTTGTAATTTCAAAGTTACAGTAATTTGGAGGGAAGGGATTCGTGTTTTCCATCCCAATAAGGTTCCCACCTTCCTTGGCAGGCACTTGTCCTTTAAACCAAGACAAAGGGTTTCTCTGACATCCTTATTAGGAGATTCTAGAAATTGTTTGTTGGGGGAAATAGCTGAGGTTTTCGCTCAAGAGCAAATTCATAAGTACAGGTGTTTGTTTTTAAAGTCATACTGTATAAAGATGTTACCACACTTTCAAGTTTCTTTACTGACTTTTCTAAGCCCTCCTGTTGAGCTGGTTAAATATTTTGAGAGCTTTCAAAATGTAAGTAACTTCTGGGAAATGCTTCATCTGCTTCTGATTGGTTTACTTGCATGATCCAGGTCACTTCTATGAGGACCTTGAGAATTTACAGTTTTTTTCTGTTACAATAACTGTTACATTGGGACTTTGAAGTAGGAGGTTGTGGTGAGAGCTTAGCTCTTGTCTGGCCATAGAATGAACTTAGAATGAAGTACAGAGTGACTACCAGTAGCATATAGTATGTGGTCAGCTTTGTAATTGTAGAGATATTAGTGTTTGTAATCTGCTTAATAACTGCTCCTTTCTTGTCTTCTAAAACGTGATTTTGATACTACCAAAAAGCTCCAAGTTTTCTCCTATGATGTCTACTTTTATGATGTTTTGAATTACCATGTTAAGGCAAGAATCTGATTTTGACAAAATTTCTCATTAATTCACTTCTTCAGTGATCCCTTTCAGCATCTCCAGAGTGCATGCAATATGTAGGAAGAAAGAATTCTCAGAAGTTCTGGAGTCTGAAAGATTTCAAAGCAAAGAGTGCACTTCGAGTCAGTTTGCAGAGTACGCCTGTAGGAGCGTCGGGGGGTAGGACGGACGGAGATGAGAGATCTCTGAAGCCAGGTCGTGGAACTTGTGGTTTATTGCAAAGGGCCTGGGTGCAGGGCCCTGCTTGGAGCTGCCAGCCACAGCTCGGAGCAGGCCCGAGAGAAGAGAGGGGGAGAGAGGATGAGAGGGTAAGAGAGTAAGGGAGTAAAAGGGTAAGAGAGCAAAAAGGGTAAGAGAGTGAGGTTCCTGTTACAATACAATAAATCTTCTTTTGTGCTGAATATTCTAATTCTCACTAACCAATCTAGTACAATATACAAATCCTATAGCATTTACATACAGCCTATAAGAATCATTACATTACCATACTGTGTTACATTTTAAACCCTTAAAATTACTCTTTGGACCCCTTCTGCCAAGCTAGTAGGGTCTGCTCTGACCCCTGGACCTGTCTGTAAGCAGAGGGAATTGTTTCATCAAAAGGAGATTACCTTCAGCCAGCCATACCATTGTTTTTTTCCAGTTGTTCAGTAACTAAGGTATCTCAAAGCTTGCTTTCATTTCAGTCTTGCTTATAGTTTCTATTCTCAAAATCTTTTGCCAGACAATCATATTTATAAGGCTTTCCTGTTCCATCTTCCCCAACAGACACCATATTTGGCAGGCGTGTTGGCCTGCTGGAGGGGGCAGGAAAACTCTGCAGAATGATCTGGACAGGCTGCATTGATGAGACAAGGCCAGTTGTATGAGGTTCAGCAAGGCCAAGGGTTGTATACTACCCCTGGGTCACCACAACCCCATGGAACGCTGCAGGCTTGGGGCAGAGTGGCTGGGAAGAGCCCTGGGGGTGCTGATCAGCCATGCCTGAACATAAGCCCAGGTGTGCCCAGGTAATCAGGAGGCCAATGGCACCTGGCCTGTACCAGTAATGATATGGCACAGGCCCAGGGCAGTGACTGTCCCCCTGTGCTGGGCACTGGTGAGGCACTTCCAATCCTCCTCCCTGTCTCTCTGCAAGACAGCAAGAGGAGCTGGAGCATGCCCAGAGATGGGGATGGAGTTGGGGAAGGGTCTGGAGCACCAGGAGAGAATGAAAGAGTTGTCAGAGCTCAGGCTGGAGAAGAAAAGGCTCAGGGGGACCTTTTCACTTTCTACAACTCCACAAGAGGGTGGAGCCACATGGGGGGGGGTTTCTGTTCCCAGGTAACAAGTGACAGGATGAGAGGAAGCAGCCTCAAATTGTGTCAGAGAAGTTTTAGGTTGGATATTAGGAAACATTTCTTCCCTGAAAATGTTGTCCAGCTCTGGTCCAGTCTGGTACAGTGGTGGAGTCAACATCCCTGGAGGGATTTAAAAGCCATGTGGATGTGGCACTTGAAATATGGGTTAGTGGTAGCCTTGGCAGTGCTGGGCAAGTGGTTGGATTTGGGATGTTCTTAAAGATCTAGGAACCTTAATGATTCTGTGATTCTATGGGCATGTAACTCCCAAATTAAAGCTACTTAGACAGCAGCATGTTCCTCCCTCCAGTGATGAACAAGTTTGCTTGCAGAATAAATCACCTAAATTCCTTGGCAGTGTTATGGTGGAACTGAAACCTAACACTTCATCACATGCTCAACAACAAGTGAGAATGTTAAGATGAAACTATTTGTGATATGTTCTGAGACTGTGTTTCTCAATCCCTGTATTTAATGCTTCTGTTAGTCTGCTCCCAGATTTTTAATAAAGAATGACTTCCAGCTTAGGGCAAAATAAGGATTGTTGTGGCTGGAGTGAGACATACATTGTGACATTCCCTGTGTTGGTGTTGCTGCTCATGTTATAGTATTTTTGGGTATAAACAGCTTGGAAAGATATATACTCCTCTAAGAGGAAAAATAGGGTTTTTTAAGTTTAATCACCTTTCTGGTTTGCTTTATATATCTGGACAAGTGAAATGCACATTCAGATGAATTATTTATGTTGAATTTTTGAGCTATCACTCCTACTCTGTCTCTTAAAGATTTTCAAGAGCTCTTACTTCCCTGCTAAGTAACTTGGAACTGGAAAGTATTGAAAGAAATAGTTTTACTTACATTATTTCTCTGTAATAATAGTACAGAGAAATGAAATAGTACACACAATCTGATGGATGCTACACCTTCTTCCCAACAAAATGTGTTAAGGAAGGACTAGTAGGAGCAGTAGGAAGTTGCCCCCTCAATGTCATACTTCAGGTTGGAGAAAAAATGAAGGGGTAGAAGATGGCATCAAATGCCTAAAAAGGTTTTACATTTAAAAGGTAGCAAGAACATTGTCATTTGCAAGCATAGCTGCTGGAGTTGTCTGATCTCCAAGAAGGGCTTTTTTTTGTTGTTGTTTTTGGTCATATGTTTAAATACTGAACTTGTTGGTATTCAGTGTTATAAAAGCCAAAAAATATATAAAATTTAAAGATAAACAAACAGGACCCAGGCAGTAATGGAAGAAACCTGATCTAGTCTGGTGCATTTTTTGCAGGAATATTTGGCATTAGTTGATCTGAGATAACAGTAAACAACTGTAAAGGTTTCCTTGGTATTTTGTAATTTAGAGAAAGACTAATTTTTTTCCTTCCACTGTGCATGGCAAATACAGACAGCAAAGGCCAAAGGATTCAAACAGCTACCATGCAAGTCTTGGACATGTACATTGAGGCATCTGACATCTTTGCAGTTGTTTTATGACGTTGATGTACCTCAGGTACCAAAAGGTGTATGAAATGGTGTAAGGGGGAGTGAAATTAAGGATACTACCATGGGTTATTTGTCCTGTCTAAATTCCTTTTGTTGTCATTAAAGTAGAAAACATCTGTCTATTGTAATACTGGGCCCTCACAGAAACAGGATCAAAATACAGGGAAATAATAATATAACTAAAAGGGATAGGTTTGTTCCTGAAGTAATTTCCTGGAAACTGTTTTTCTGAGCTGGAGTTACATCTCAAATGTGTCTTTTTATGCAGCTCACCTTGATCATTATTGAAAACCTCAAGCATGCCAGAAAATTGCAGTTATTAGTCAGTTTTTGTCTTGATGTTTGATTTTTCTAGATGCTGATACTTTGAAGACCAGTTTGAATTCATTGCTGTAGCCCTTGTGGGAAGGGCAAATGTATAAATAAAAAAAACAGGTCACCCTCCACTGGGATGGTGCAGACTTGTTGCAACTGAAGAGTGCATAAAGCATGAATCAGAGGTGCCCTTCTTGGGTCTTCAGAGTGGTTCTGGGTTCCTTAAGGATGCAAAGCATTGAGTAAGTTTATCTTAGTTGATGTGCAAGGTCTGCAGCACCTTTGCATGTGGAGAATGTTGATGTATCTTCACAGTTTGTTGACTGAACCTTGAACTCAAACCCCAGCAGACTGGATTAGTCCAGTTTGGGATGCTTTTCATTAGTTTAGGAAATGAAATTTCAGAGAAGATTAAGTAAATCAGACAGGACATATTTTGAATCTGCACATACTCAAGCAATTATTTTGGTGTATTGGTGCTGTATTTTAGATCTACTCATTTGCACTGCTCAGAAAAACTGGTATGTTGTGTGTGGTTCACGCTGTGTTAAATCATGGAAAGTGAGTTACTGACAGTGGAAGTTCTGATGTAAAAAAATTATTTTCAGGATAAAATATGAATAAAGCAAACATATGGGATTCCTTGCCAGTTCTGCTCCAAAAATGCTTCCAAATTATCTTTCTCAATGTATTATCTTTAACTTCTTTGAAGTGTGGCAAGCTGGATTTGCAAGTAAGTAGAGATACGTGTTGCTGAACTGGCCTATGGATAATTTTGGAGCATCTGCAATCCACTTGTTAAATGAGCATAATCTGTAAGTGATCCTCCTTATTGTGGCCTTACTCCAGTTTGGAAGAATGGGAAAATAAGGATTTCAGCTGCAGTAGACTTAGTACAACCCCACTGAAGTTGTTATTGCTTTGTGCCTGGTAACAGATAAGTCACTTGCAAACAGAGCAGTCTGAAAAATCGGAACACAAGCATGTGAAGAATAACTTTTCACTGACGTTAAGATTTTCCAACTCAATTGACACGTCTTTAATCATATTTGGTACTTCGGCTGAGGTAATGAAATGGCAGCTTTGGGAAGAAATCTTGGCAAACTTAGATGGAGGGACCTGGTTGCTTGAGAAATCTAATAGCTATCAAAGAAAAGTTGATTCTTTGGGGCAGATTGAGTGTGTGTTAAGGGTTCAACTGTATTGCTCAAAGAATGCTTTTTGCCATGAACTTATCTTGAACTGTATTTTTACATTCTACAATTCTTGAGGATATTTAGCTAGATTCCTGGCTTATTTGATTCTTGATTAGCAAAACAATACTTCTGCCTTCATTGAGTCAGCAGATATTGCTGTGTATAGATAAAGAATTAGATCAGGTGTTGTTTAATGAATTTAGATAATGTTAACACTGTTTCTGGGAACTAGAAGTTTTAACATGCTCCTGGCCAGTCTGAGAAAGCAGGTTTTGTTTACAGCAGTATATGAGACCACTGACCCCAGACATCTTAGACCAGCTGAGAAATGTTTCTGTGAAGACATACTAGTCTTAATTTACTCCCATTGGAACACTATACTCCTGTTGAGATTTTTTTTTTTCCAAAACATTAGTTCATTTTTTAAAATAAGCAGGGACTTGACCTGTATAGAGTGTCTTCTAGTTAAAAATGATTCTTCAGTGGTAGTGAGATTTAAAGTTCTGATAGCAAGGTTGTCTGCTCTGTCCTTACAGGTAGTCCATGTGTTGTGAAATTCATCATGGCTTGCATGGTGCAAGCCTTGAATCCAAGCTGAAATATGTCACAGAAATGCCCAATTTACAAAAAGCCATCAGTGCCACTGGCTCCATAGATTCTTTGCTGTGATTTTGAGGTGTTTGAAATAATTTGCTGAAGCAATAGAATGATACCCTCTGGTACAAAGTGGTGACTGTCTTGTCAGGAGCTGCCTAACTTTCATAATTTGGGTCTTGGCTTTTATTTTCTTTCCACAGTCTGTACATACTGAAGCTATTGTGCATTCCCCAAGAGCAAGGTCAGAGTGGTTACACTTAGCACAGAAAGATGCTTCTGGTTTTGATTATCATTATCTGAACAGTTCAGAAATGCATTTTGAAAATACATTTCATAAACTAAAGTTTTATTTCCTCAGTAAACTAATTCTTTATTTATTATATAAAGCTTGAATGGGAATATGCTTTTTCCTCATGGCAGTCTGTATTTTTGTCATCAAATTTGTTTTACAAGTGTAGCTTTTTTTTTGTTAAGTAGGAACTCAAAACCATATAGTAATCCAGTCTGAATTTGCTTGTGATTTGTAACACATATTTATGTCTTAATCTGTAATTACAAGCAAAATGCATGCTTGTAATCCTTTCTTCTGTCTTTTCATTTAATTTTGGATCTTCTGCAGGAGATCTGTGCAGTCTCTGCTCTGAAGCTGATAGAGTTGTGGTGCAGCTTATCTGAGAAGGAAACCAGTTTTAAAGGTGTGCAGCCAAAGCTTCTTGTGCCTTGATCTTCAGGTGGAGTGCTAAGATGTTAGGAATGCTGGATATTTTGGTGCTTGTGACTCTTGAGCAGTTTATTTGTCCTAGTATTTGATTTGAAGTGTCCTGAGAAATTGTGATTTCAAGTGAGCTGTCTGGACAGTGGTGGTCCTTCAGACTTTTAAAAGGCTTTCAGGGTTTAATTTCTTCTGGTTCAGAAAAGCCCCAGGGCTTTTAAATCACACAAGCTTCCTCCTCTGAATAGGACATTCCATTACAGTGAGCAAACAAGGTGTGGTTAGGTTGGAGGGAAAACACTAGTTCTTTCCTCCCCTGCCTGCCCCCCTTGCAGACCCTAAAAGGGGGTGAAGCTGACATAACTCAAACTTCAGTAAATATTTAAACCTTTTCTTCTACATTCCTCATACTTCAGACATATCAAACAAGAACTTGTGGCTTTTTCAAGCCATTATCTTACCTGGATTGTGCTATTCAGTCCTATCCTCATATAGACTATCCTATCCATGGTCTAAAGCTTAAAACTCATTTTTTTTCTTAACTGACCCATTTTTTGTAGCATTGTGTGAGGCACAATTGTTCCACCAGATTTGGTAGATGATTCTGCTATGACACGAGTGACTTACAGTCATATAAATGACATCAGTTCTTTATCTGTGTGGTAATGAATAACTGGGTTTCAGCTGCATTCTGCCAAGTCTGTGCTGCAGCCACCCCTCTGCAGTCATTCTGCTTACTGTCCTTGAAAATGAGAAGTGAAAGAAAAAGCCAGGTTGAGTTCATTCTCTGATAAATTTGACACAGTAGGGCAGGAAGTATCAAAGATAGTGTAAATACAGTCATGTGAAAGTGCAGTGGTGTCAGCTTCATTTAATCTTTGGATTAAGATTCCAGTCTGCACTTAACTACTGGGTAATGTCTTGATGTCAGAATGGACAGCAGTGATGACTGGTGTTCTCGTGACTTGGAATGGTGACCAGCACTGTTTATCTTCTAAGCCAATGGCATGGACAGTGAGATGGAGTTTCCAATGACACCAAGCTGCGTGGTGCTAGAGGGAAGGGATGGCAGAAGGGCCTGGACAGGTTGAAGAGTTGGGCCTTGTGCCAGCCTTGTGAAGTCCAACTAAGCCAAGTGCATGGTGCTGCACTGGGATTGCAGCAATCCCAAGCACAAGTTCAGGCTGGGTAGAGAATGGATTGAGAGCAGCTCTGAGGCGAGAGACAGCTTGGGAAGGTGGCTGGATGGGAAGCTGGACATACCCTGGCCATGTGTGCTGGGCTGATCCCATGGAATGGGCAGCAGTGAAGGGGGAAATTCTGCCCCTCTGTCCTGCTCTGGCAGACCCCACCTGCAGAGCTGCCTCCAGCTCTGGGGTCTAACATCAGAAGGACATGGAGCTGCTGGAATGAATCCAGAGGAGGCTGCAGAGGAGCTCCAAGGGCTGGAGCCCCTCTGCTCTGGAGGCAGCCTCAAAAACAGAAGGCTCCAAGGAGACCTGAGAGCTCTTTCCAGTGCATAAAGGGGCTCCAAGAGAGCTACACAGAGGCATTTTAGTCAAGGGCCTGGAGATATGGGACAAGGGAGGATGGCTTCCCACTGCCAGATGGCAGAGGTAGATGGAATATTGGGAAGAAATTCTTCCCTTTGAGGGTGGGGAGGCCCTGGCAGAGGTTGCCCAGAGAAGCAGTGGTTGCCCCATCCCAGGAAATGTGCAGGGGCAGGTAACCTGGTCTAGTGGGAGGTGTCCCTGCCTGTGGTAGGAGGTTGGAACAAGATGGGTTTTCAGGTCTCTTCCAACACAAACCATTTTGTGATAATTAAGTGTTCTTAAAACATAAGTGTCCTAATTTGGCTTATAAAGCTGCAAATATTACTGGTCCTTAAAGGTCTGAATGACTTGGAAAGTTAAGGCTATGTAACATAATTCCAAACTAGATTTGGAATTTTACTTGGATTTGCCAAATGAGATGTAATATGATATTTAAATTGTGCCAGACTTCAGCCTGTGCAAGACAGTTGGATGTGATGTGTAAAAACCATTATTTTGCTGACTTCTTCCCTTAAGAGCTTTCTGAAGTACAGATTAAACTTTGAGACTTTAATATAATTTGGGATATGGCAGAGGTCTGAACCGAAGAGAGAATAAAAGATCTAAAACATATGGTCTGTTTCCAAAGTAGAAGCAGGTGAAAGCAGTTAAAAATGAAGCAAATTCATAAGCTTTAAAAATAGTTTGTGTTAAAGGCAGGTGGTTATAGACAATAAAAGTGGGCCATCAGTATATTGGTACATATGTGATATTTCTGGATGCAGAATTCATAAATCACAGAACACAACAGTAAATTTATTTGGACTTGAATTCATAAGAGATGCTTGAGGTCTGAAATAAATGTATGGAATAAGGATTCTTTCAACTTTTCCTAACATTTACCATCTGCCTGAGCCAGGAATCCTGTAGTGATTTACTTGAGTGTTCATCAAGCACCAAAGTGACTATTTAAAACAGCTAAAGATGAGCTAAAGGTATGAAATTAAATGAGATCTTGATGGCTGATGAGAACTTGTTGAGGGTCAGCTGGAAAAAGTAGGACAGTGAAGAGTTTTTAGTGACTAGAGTAGAACACTTAGCACAATTTATTTGAGTTGTAAGACTGGTCTAATGCTTAAAACAACACAAGTAGTCTGATCATTGTTGCAGCTTGGAAACAGGCCTCTGATTTTCCAGAGTAATATCTGTGGGTAGCTTTAAAAGATCTCTTTTTCTGTAGTCAGTTTTCTGTTTTTTAAATACATCAGTATTAGTGAGCAGTTTTGGTTAAGACACTCTATTAGCAAATTGTTGCCTATGCTCTTACCAAAGCTGGGGGTTTTAAAAGTCAGTAAGAGAAGGGGTGCAAGCCTTTCTTTTGTTAAGAAGTCAATAAGGAAAAAAACCTCACCAGAATAGATTATGGATATGAACTGCAGGCATCACACCTCAAACTCTAAACATGAAAATTAAAAATCCTTGCACGAGGCTTTGTCTGTGCCTGAAATTTCTTGGTTTTACTTTCAGCAGCACATGAGCACAGTCTTTGTTACATCTTGAATCATGGAAAAGACTTAAATTAACAGTGGAAAGTGACTTAAACAGCCTTCCTACCCCTAGGAAGGAGTTTTAGAGGAAACTGTTATGATAGCTGAGTGTACAGGGTGGTTTGAACTTGCCTTAGAGGTAATACATTAGGCTTCTTTGTGCCTGTAGCTTTATGATTACAGGATAATCTCCTTGTGTCTGGATGAACAGCAACACGGAGCAGTGGCTTGGGGCCTCATGGGGTGGGCTGCAGCCTCTGGATCAGATTCCTGCAGGGATCCCATAGAATTACAGAGCTGACTTCTAGCAGAAATGCCTTTAGGCCCCTAGACAAGCACAACTGGCAAAAGTGTTCATCTGAAATCATGTCTGCTGCTCCTGTACTGCCACCAGACCACGAATGTGTTTAGACATACTCAGGAATCCTCCTTGAACTGAAAATTGGAATTTGTTTCGGTTTGACACTGAGATTTCTGTTCAGCTGTTTGCATGTGCATGAGTCAACTGGAGTGGAAATGCTGACAACCAGCCACCATTGGTTTTTCATATTGACTGGAAACACATATACTGAGCTTATCTTTTTTTAATAGAAAGACTTTTAAACCAGAGTGGATAATTTAGTATCCTGTCTAGTCTTTGTAACCTTGATGTGATTTAATGTGATGAGATTATTACTATAGTTTGCTTTTAAGTTTCTTAGAGTTACATGTGTTTCTTTTGTCTACAGAGTGTTCTACTTGATTAAATGCCATGGTAGAATAAAGTCTAATTAGACTAAGCAAAGTTACAGCTCCCCAAAAGTCCTGTTGATGGTGTAGTTGGGTACATTTAAACTTGATACCTATCACTGATATTTTTTAATGCAAATATTCAAACTAACTATTTAAAAACGTAGCATTTGTGGAGTGTTGTGAGGTCCTTGAATTCAAAACTTAATTCCATTGTAGATGGTAATGTGCTGGTTTTGTAGTTTCAGTGTGGATTACAGGTAGACTTTCAGCCCTGTTTTTTGTTTAGAAGTCTGACTTGATGTTGAACCATTAGGGTAACTGTAAACCAAGCACGTAACCTCTGCCTTGCTTTTTCTTTTTCACAACTCTATTGAGCCTTGACCTGCTCACACTTGTTTCCTTACTCATTGCAGATCAGCAGATCCTCCATAGGTTTAAATATTTGAATACTAGATGATTTTGATAAAAAAACAAGTTTTAAGCTGAAGAATTCTTTATCCAGTAGTTGATGTCTGCTTAGGAAGTGTGGCAGGAATTAACAGGGAATGGATCGAAATAAAGCGGTAGAAAATGACTTGCTGAAATTAAGATTGCAGGTCGAGAGGGGGGGCTTATTCTTGGGGACCCTCCAAGCAGGAGAGATGGGAGAGAAGTCAAGTGGGTGAGAATGAGAGAGGTAAGGTTAGGGCATATCAATTGTCATCTGTATTTTAAGCTCCGCTAAAATCAAGTTATTCAGAGATGATTAAAAGTGTCTTTTATCTGCTTCTATTATTTTGAGTTTATTTTATTTAATTTTTTTTTTCATCATCTGTAAGAAATGACAATCAAAACCCCTTCTTCTGTGGGACTGGGAATGCTTGAGTCTTGAACAACATGGTGTTGGTTCACCAGGGGAGAAACTGTTCAGTCATGGTGACACCACCATAGAAAAACACAGGTTTTATCCAAAGTGATATGCCATGGAAGGGGACATGAGCTGTGTGCCTAAAAATGTCCTGCAAGTGTTTTGTGGTTAATTGTAGATACGTATTATGATGCAGCTGGGTAACACTGATCATCTGACTTGTATCCCAGTGAGCCCTATAAAACAGAACATGACTCAAAAAACATTAGTAAAAACTTAGTGTTTGTCACAGTCCTATAGGATTAAATAAGCAAAACATGAGACTCCCAAAACAAATGTAAGCTTTTAAGATTAAGAATTTTCTTTATGTTACCTTAAACCTTCAAAGCACATATTGACCATGTGGTTCAAATCAGTCCAGAGTGCAGTTTTGGATCACTCTAATCCAGAGTTCTCCACCTTCTGAATTCACAGTGGGGCTTGTTTAATTTCAGCATCTTTGGCACAATTCTCTGAGATCCTAAAGCCACCTTTATGCATGCCTGCTGGCTGATTATTCCCTTAATCACTCCTAGTTCTTGTTGCTTTTCCCCAGTACAGGCTCCTACCTTTGCTGACATGTCTTGAAGGCAATGGGAATACCAGGTACAGAAACAGCTCCAAATGGGGTGAACCTGTACAAGTTACTAAACATGGTGGATTTTTTCTTGCGTCAGGTTAATCTTCTCTAAACCAGGATCTTTTTTACAAATCACTATTAAAACTACTATTGCTGCATTGCCTGTCTCTTTATATACAGAAACAGATCATCTTCTGTAAACTCAGGGTGTGTTAGCACTGTATTTTAAGAACTCTACATGCTATTGAAATGTCATATTCCCTAGCTGTATGTAAATGACAACATATTTTTACAAAGGCACATGTTGACCCTCACTGAGCTGAAGCTGTTTTGTTCATAATTCCTGACTGTTCACATGGCAGACGCATGGTTTCCTAGAGTGTGTAAGTACTGCTCTTACCAGGAGGACCAGAGCTCAACTTCTGAGCTCTGTTCTGGACTGAGAACAAATTTCCAACACTTGATAACTTCTCTCAGATAATCTTTTCTGTTGATTGTAGAAAGGGTACCTATAGCTTGTGTTTTCTGATTCTTTCCACTAAACATATCACACTTGTTTAAATTTTTTATCTCAGAATAAGTGTCTGTGTTTTGCTTTAAAGGAGCTTAGTGATTTTTTCCCCCAAATATATCAGCAAGAATGGAAAGAAGGAAAGTGCACTTTGGAGTAGAATAGGTAGGCAGATGCCTTTTTGAATTTTATTATGCATTTTGTGATTATAAAAACACTAAAATAGTGTTTTTCAAAAGTATTTAGTATAACTAAATCCTTACACAGCAGACTCAGGTTTTTGCAGCATGCCAAAGGGAGGGATTGAGCTTACGGTCAATGCTTTTCTGTGGAGTGGACAAGAAGAACTTCACACAGGGAGGCAGCAGTTCAAGTTAGATTCAATTATACTCACTGAAGCACTGTATAAAATTATTGGGTTCCTTGAGTTTATTGCTTGTGATCAGGCTTAATGGGCAAGCAAGATAAAACACAAAGAGAGAAGCATAAAACCTAGTAATATTTTTCTCTTGAGTCATAAATGTGTATATGCAGAGACATCCGCTGGCAGTTCTCAAGACTTTAATTTAAGTGACTATGTTGTGAAAGCTGACCTGAGGATGTACGTGGTTTAAAGCTTTTCAAGATTAATTAGTGGAAGTTAGAGGATAAAAATCTGAATATTGGCAAAGAAGCAAGATCAATGTGATAAACAGAAAAGCCTGATTTTCCCTTTCAAAAGAATCTGTGTGTGGGAGATGTCAGTGAGCACCATAAACCAGTTTTTACCCCCTTTCTATACTGCATGGATCAAAGAGCTCTGTGTCTAAAAATAGAATGCATGGTTCCTGTTACCAGTGACTTCATGAAATGCTGCTTTCTAGGGAATCATGGTTTGTGTTGCTAATGGTGCTTTTATTGTAAAAAAATGGGTTAGTTGTAGACTGTTAATTGTAAAGTTATTCTTTAAATCTAACCCTTGCTCTGTTAGGGTAGTGTAATTGGAAATAGTGAAATGAATTCTTCTTGCTTTGGATTTTGCACTTAGAATAATGTGTTGCAGAATTTTTGTAGCATTTGGGAAAGTTTCATTTTCTTGCATGGGAAACTAGTTCGATTTATAGATCTATCAAGCAAGATTAGCTAGATATATAGTATTCACAGAGATTTTAATGTTCCTCGGCTTAAAGAGACTTAGCAAGTTTGAAAGTAGCAGAAAACCTGAAGCTGACAGTTTGATCTGCTGTGATTGTGACTTGTTAACCTTTAGCTTTCATGACACTGTATAATTCTTAAAATTACAAATGTAATCTACTGTGGGGCTGATGGATGATAAAATTCACTTTGCCTAATCACCTGTCCAGAATGTGTGTTGTTTCTAGTAGATATTGATCTCCTGTATTTGTTATCTTATATTTGAGGGAGACCTTAGTTTCTGCCGTAGGGTGGGGCTTATGTGGATAATTCATTCAGCATCTTGATTAGGAGCTGCAGGACATGGTTCATGAAAAGGCAAAAACTTGATTCATGCTGTAGTTCCCATAAGAACTGCTGAATTGACCATGATGACATCATGATGACCTCATAACCTCTGGTGCTGAGGAGGAGTCAAAAGACAATCCTTAGAAGCGCACTGTACAGCTCTTAAAGCTGTTTGAGAACTGCTTCACTTAAGCAGAGGTTCTTTAAGCAGATATACAGAACTATATTCTTTAATGCGTTTTAAAACTGTCAAAGCGTTTCCGTATTTAAGGGACTAATGTTTTAGTTCTCTTGTCTCATGCAGCAGTGCTATGCTATGTTCTTACAAGCTATTTGATACATTTGGGCATATCAAATGTAGTATCAAATTTATATTTAGAATGGTGAGCAATATTTATTATGTAGGAAAAATAAAGATCAGTAATGAAATGTTTGCAAGGGCTATAGTGATCTATGATGCTGTGACTCAAGCCTTTGGTGCATGTGTGAAGTTTGTTGAAAGGAATCACTTCTATTTTGAATGTTGTTCTGCTAAGTGAGCCTGCAAATTTCTTCTCTGTGTAAAGGGCTTTGTGCTCTGTCAATCACAGGATAATGATCAAAAAAGAACAACTTTTAAAAAATATTCTTTCTCTTTGGAAATGAGCTAACCAAGTGTGACTGAGTGAATGCAGAGGGATAACGTGGGATCTGGAATTGTGCTGTGTGCTTCTGAAATTACACTTTGATTGGTGAGAGGGATGTTGCAGCCCTGGGAGAATCATAAAGTGTCCTTTAAAAACCTCAAATACTTTAAAAAATGGAATTCCGTAGCTGAGTTTTGGCATCAGTTGTTAAATGCTGATTGACTGGAGTTGCAGGGGGTTCCTAAATACATCCTATGGAGGGGTTCCTGGGAGAAGTCAGAAAAGGAAGCTTTTTCAATTTTTACCTTCTCGGAAAAGGAATCTGGGGCTTTTTGATGTTTACATAAGCATCTGAATAATTTCACCTTAAATGCTTTCCCTCACCTCCCTTTTTTTTCCCGTCAGATTTCCTTTATATGCAAAAGGAGGGGAGAAGCTTCAATTTGAATATGGAGTTTATCTTCTCAACAAAAATATAGCACAGGTTGGTACACTTGAGATTACTTTTTATTATTATTTTTATGTATTCTCTGCTCAGTATGACGTGAATGTGCATATGCTGTCCTGTGATGCTGCTCTCTGTGGTAAAAACCTGTGAACTAAGAAAAATATCCTTGAAAACATAATTTTCTCCTATCTTCAGCTTTGTGCTTGAGATTTTCTTCTGTGGTGCTTAGAGAATGACTTGCCAGATAATAAAGAATCTTTTCCTTTTCAAATAGTACATTCTATGAGTCTATAGACTTCACACTGTTTTGAAAACTGTAAATATTCTCATTTTTTTTATTCTGTCGTACTTGAAGATCTATTCATGTAGTTCTTGCTCGTGTGTCTTTAATCTTGCTGTATTATTACTTCAACTAGTATTCTACCCTTACAAGAAAACACAATATATGTAAAATATGAAGTATTGCAAATGTGACTTTTATGTAAAAAGTTCTCTAATCAACCTTACTTCCTTGTTTTTAATGTATTAAAAAAAACAACATCTATTACTCTGAAAAATGGAAGAGACTGCATACTTGTATTTGAGGTGGCAGTAATACCTGCAGCTAACACATTTGGTATGGAATTCAGAGAATGTTAAGAAAGCTGGTCTTAAAGAGGCCTGGCTGTTTCAATTGGTATGTAGTCCTAGGACAGGGTCAACTGCTTTTATGCTGTCCCTGGTGATGTTCTGGTGAAGAAAAACTTGTGATATAAGTACTGCTTAGTTCCAGTGCTTGACTGTCTTGGCCACTAAAGACAGCTAATTTCTGACATTGGGTCCAAACCTGTCTTGCCTTTGTTTATATATTATAATTATCTGATCCATTTAAGTCTCTTCCATTTTGCAAACTTTTATGCATTGAAAAACCACTTTTCAACTCTTCTCTTGTCTCAGATTCTCCATCTGAATACACATTTTCTTGAAATGCAATGCCCAAAGCTGGATACAGTGAGCAACTGTTTCTTTCAAAACATTGAGTAGGATGGGAGAAATGCTTCCCAAATCTTGTTCTTTTATTTCCAGTTCATTGGGTTCTAATAGGTTTGTACTCTTAAAAGCCTAGCAGAGTAAATCTTATGATTCTGTGCAACCAACAGCCCCAGGTATCTCCTGCACAGCAACACAACAGTCCATTCTGAATTTGTGCAGGTTGTTACGTTTGTTGCAGTTCTGGAGACAGGAACAGGACTGAACACACCGAGTTCAAGTGACAACAGCCAACGTTTATTGATGGACAGCCCCTTTTATGAGGGTTTCAAATTTCCCATGCTTGAACACCTGAGTGGTCGAGGTCTCAGCACCACCCAGCTCACTGGCCAGCTGATGTCTGCATTCAGGATTGAATGGGATTGGCTGGACTCCCCTGTTGGAGATTGAATCCAACATTGTCTTCCTGGGGACTTGTTTACTTCTACTCTTTAATGAACTAGGCTGGTCGAGTTGGGGTTCTGTTATGGCCAAATTTATCTGTGCAGCTTCCGACCAGCTGCAGCTGTCACAGCAGGTGATTTGTTTAATTTACATTTTATATTCTGTACCTTGAATGTATTCTTAAAGAAGAACTGTCTTGTTCTTAATCATGTTTCTGCTTTGGTGGCAAAAAAAAAAAAAAAAAGCTGAGAACTCAGTCTCAGCTTTATGCTGGCTGTACCTGAGCCTATGCCCTATCCAGATTACCTAATAAAAATATTGGATAGGACTGGGGTTCTGTTATTCCAGGTGGAGTCCCATTTTGCCAGCACTTCAGTTGTAGTCATGAACCATTCTTTATTACACCCGAAGAGTACTTTCTCTGTATTCTCTTGTACTTCATCAATATACCATTTCTCCAGCATGCTTGTGAGCATATTATAGCAGAAAATGCCAAGAGATTTAAATTCCAAGAGAAATATGACATTTCTGTTTCTAACCTGTTTGAAATTACATTAGTCCTACAGGTTTATTCTTGAAAAATCTGACCTTTTTATGCTTAGTTTCTACTAGTCTTGTTTGTTTTTCCACTTTTCTCTTCCATCATTTTTTTTGCCATTCCTTATCCCAAACTGAAGTAAAGCTTCTGAGTCTTTCTGTGTTGTTTGTTTTTTAAGCTTGGATTGCATTTACCATTTTCCAGACTTGCCCATGCTTAGTGTATTTTGGACAATAACCTCTGAAATTACTTAAAGGCTAAAATATCTTAAGACAAAGTTAATCGAGTCCTACTAATCTTGGAAATTTGCTTTGCCAGGCTGTTAATGTATCTTAGACTATGCCTCCTTGTTGGTGGTATTGGTAATGGCAGCCAGCTGTTCACACTTGACCTCCAGAGGGATGATTAGTGAGAAAAAGGGATTAGTGTTTCCCTCAAATGCTTTGCTCTTCATTACTATCAAAACAATACTTTCCTTAATCTCTGCTTACTAGTTCATTCTGTAACTTGTGAGTGTGATGCTGCTTGCTTTGCCTTTCAGCCCTTCTTTGTCTTTACCTTATTCTGGAGTTTGCCATTCAGTTATGTGATGCAAGCAAGAAGCTCTGTCATTTTTTTCATTGAAATGATGAATTCTTCATTGAGGCCAGGGTGGTTGTCTTTCCTGTTTGTGTAGTTGGGTTATTTGACACTTGTGCCTGTAGTATTTTTTTATAGAAACTTTCACCACTTCACTTGTTTTCCTCTTTATCTCCTTGACTTATCACCTTTAAGATGTTACCACTCTTATACCTACTGAAACCTCTCATTCTGATTTTCTTGTCCTGTTTCTGAAGGACTCTGGGTGGTTGAACACACGGTCACTCACCCATGTGAGTGCCTTCCAATTCCTTGCAGTTGGTTTCTGAAATCACTGGCATATGTTTAAACTTATAAAAGTAAATGAAGGCTTTAAGTATGTAATGGTATAAAAAGAGTTTCCAGCTCTACTTGGGGTCATTGGTGCTGGTGCAAGCCAGTCAGTGGCCAAACTTCAAAGTGGTTAGTAGAACACTAGTGGTTCACATGTTAATGCTTGAGATTGTATGCTGTTGGATATAAAAACATAATAAAAGTAAATTGGAATTTCTGGGGGTCCTCCTACTACTTATTTAATCATGAAAGTGTTATAATGTCCACATAAACTGTTGTAGTCACCTTTGTTTTCATGTCCTTGGTCAAATATTGCTGCTTTATATAGTTCTGCCAAGGGGAAATTCCACTCTGAAAGCAGAGGAGGTAGGTAATGTGCAGAAATGCATCATAAAACCTCTGCTCTGGTGCTGGCTTGACCTAAAAACCCAAGATTGTCTGAGTTCTTGTATGTTTCTTGGGATGCTGAAACTGTTGAATTTACATAGCTTTTAGCAGACCTTATGGCTGCTTTCAGAAAAGTGTCCAGATATGCTTAGTTCTTGTGAACATGTGAAAAATTAAGTTTGGACAGAGAATGAGCAGCTGCCTCTCTCTTATCTCCAGACTATCACCCAAAGGTGTTTACCTTAATTCAGAGAACCAGTCCTCTTTGTCAGGAATAAATGTAAATCTGTTGCTTAATTCCCTCTGTGCTCTGGGAAGACTGGAGGTGCCTGGGAAGAATAGTGGTGACTTCGCTGGAGCATGAAAACAGGAGCCTGGGTCTCTGTCACCTCACTTGAATCATTCATGCAAGTTTTGAACACTGTGACAAAGAGCCCAGAAAAATTCAATCAACTTAAGAGATATTTTGAAGTTATTTGTGTAAGCTTCCCTGATTTCACAGATGTTTTTTTCCTTTTACAATTACCTAGAATGCTGGCAGCAAGAAGAAATGTGAGTGTGGCAGAAGTGAGATGGGATTGATATTAAATAAAATTACTGACATAAAAACTCTTCTAGAGATAAAGGGGTACTGTTTTGTAAAACAGCAGGATAATAACACTGGAAACCACATCTTGTACTCAGGAGAATTCAGCTGGAATTAGAAGCAGCCTAGTGCTGGCTTGGTAGAGTTTTTTTTGGAGAAACTTGCTTTGCTGTTACATTCCAAAGTTGAAACAATGTGTGTTAATTCTGAGTTCATAATAACTTCCATCTGTATGTGAGCACGAATTGTTTCAATACCCATATTTTCTGTTTGTAAAATTGCATCCCTCACAAAGTTCACAGAGGAGCTTTCTGAGTTGGATAACATTATCTAAGGCTGTAAATTTCCATTTAAGATTTCAGCTGTTTGACTCTCACTAGCATAGAAATGCAGGATTTTTTTCAAAGATAAATTAGTCATGTCTAATAATACCTACAAAAAAGATTCACTATAATTGTCAAAGGTGAAGTGCAATAAGGTTGCTAAAAATGGGAGTGAATTGCACAGCTCTCCAAAGCATTAGACACTGGGAGAGCATTCAGCAAGTACTAGCCCCACAAACCCTGTAGCTCCTAAGTTAGGGATGTATGTGGAGTATCTGAGGAAGCTGAGGCTTTAGTAGGAGAAAGACGTGAACTCTCATCCTGGTATTCACAGTGGAGTAATTGAGATTGCACCATGAAAACCTCTTGTTATGGTGGATGAATATTAGGAAATCCTTGGAGTTTGGTGAAGTTTTTTGTGGGTGATAAGTGAACAGAGAACAGGGTCAAAATGGCAGCTCTCAGAGTTGTCTTTGTTCTGAACAATGTGAATGGCACCCACTTCTGCTGGGGCAGAGACATGGACCTTGTGAATCTGAGCTCTCACAAGTGCTTGAGCAGTGGTCTTGCTGCTCTAGGTTTTTTCATCTCAATAATTTAATTAATTTTTTAAGCTTTGAAGTAGGGGTTATTGAGAGTGCAGTGGCTTTGAGTTTTGAGTCTCAGGTCTGTAAAAAGAAAGCATCTTTATTGCTGCTTTACTGGCCGCTTTGCTGTCTCTTTCCTTCATTCCCAGAGCCTTAATTGCTTCGGCCTGACTTCAGTGTAGGTTCTTCATTACATATGATGAGTTGATCTTAATTTACTGACCATCCTCCCTGAGGTGAGTGAGTCCCTAGTGAGCACACACATTGTTACTGTGGGAAAATAACTTGCTCAAAATTGTATACCCAGAAAGTTGAGGGTGGTGAGGCCCTGGCACAGGTTGCTCAGAGAAGCTGTGGCTGCCCGATCCCTGGAGGTGGCCACGGCCAGGTTGGATGGGCCTTGGAGCAGCCTGGTCTAGTAGAAGGTGTCGCTCCCATGGCAGGGGCTTGGAATTAGATGAGCTTGAAGGTCCCTTCCAACCCAAACAATTCTGTGATTCTATATTAAATTATTTCTGTCCTGTATTGGTCATTATGTGTAATGCATGCATTTATGATGTGTAGCCATTGAGGAGAGCATGTCATTCTTGTTCATCAAAGTTCCAATTTCTTTAGGTATTCCAGAGGTTGTCTCTTGCATAATACTTGACAAGCATTATTTCTTGTCCAGTTCCCAGATTGCTTGTAGAGGACATAATTTCAATAGAGCTGTAAAGCTGGTTTCTTTATGTACCAGTGAGAAGGGAGTTTACTGCAGCTATTTTCTTGCACGGGGCAGTGAAGTTATTTTCACTCTAAGTCTCACATGATTTGCTATTTCAGTCAGCCACTGAAGGACATCAAATTAATTTGCCTCTTAATCTTCTGGATATCTTATTCTAAGTCTTATCTCAGCTTTACCACAGAACCAGAGGGCATCTGTATGACTGTTGTGAGACCCCTTTTATTCTTTTGCTGTGACCTTGGTCACTATCTCCATCTGGCTTTATTTGACATGGCCTCAGGAGTGGTGGTATTCTGTCCTTGTCTAAATAATTTGGCTCTTGAAAAGTAGACTTGTAAAACCAGGTGTCAAATAATTTGGACCATTTGACAACTCTTTGTTTTCCTACAGCCAACCCAAGGAGTGAATGTGTCTAGTCTAACCTCAGTTCATAGAATCATACAACAGTTTGAGTTGGAAGGGAATTTGAAGACCATCTTGTTCATGGGCAGGGACACCTTCCCTAGACCAGCACCCTCCTTACATCAACCCTAGACCAGGTTGCTCCAAGCCCTGTCCAACCTAGCCTTGAACATTTCCAGGGATGGGGCAGCCACAGCTTCTCTGGGCAACCTGTGCCATGGCCTCACCACCTTCTGAGTAAGGAATTTATTTCTAGTATCTAATCTGAATCTCCCCTCTTTTAGTTTAAATCTCTTCCCCTTTTCCTATCCCTGTCTATCCATGTAAAAAGTTCATAGTTGTGTTTGTTAGCAGAGTCTCTGCATATGGTGTCAGACAGAGCATCACCTTCCAGGCATCACTTCCAAGTTTAGTGAAACCTTACACTGTATTAAATAAGGTCATTTTTTTCTTCTGTTCAGCTTGAATGCTGTGCTCAGGGTTGTTTCACAGGGAAGGCTTCTTTTCTCATCCTCATTTGTTTTGTCAGACCAATACTGTGTTGTGTTAGACTGATACTCCTATTCACATTGGCATCACTTGCTCAGCCCTGGCCAAAGAATAGCTCTGCTTTCATCTGACAGTCATTAGCAACACAGGAACTTTTTTGCTATTTGGTATGAAAAAAAAATAAATCACTCTCTTGTCAGCTCCCCCAAGGTTCTTTTTCTCATCAATAGAGTACAGATCCAGGTAAGTAACTAATGTCTGGCCCTCCTCTTGTGTGTCCATGGCCACCGTGTCCACATAGTGGCAGGTGGCATTTACATGCTTTGTGTAATCTGCTTGAGAAGCTGAGCAGCCAGTGCTGCTTTCCTGGGAGTGCTGCTTTGTGGGTGAGTTGCTTGTCTAATGCACAAAGTAACATTCACAGAACCACAGAAGAAAACCAAAATTCTTGCTATATCATAGGTGTAGTTCAAGTGCCTTCTTCCTAATACCTGCATGGAATTAAAGTTGAATGCTTATGTACTAGTGCCATATGTAAGAGGCTGAACTGAAACTCAGCTGTTAAACATGAAATGAGGCAAGAGGTTCAATTTCTGGTTCTATTAGACTATCAAACATGAGAGAAAATCAGCTCTATGACACAAACTAAAAGCTTTTCCATGGGAAGTTGAACAGCAGAAATGTTAGGTCTAGAAATTTGTTTTGTCAATAAACACTAAGGAGCAGAAGTGTCTTTAAAGAATTCTGTGAGTAGTGGTGTATATGCAGTGGTTATGGCCCTTTGAGTGCAGGATACTGTGACTTACACTCTACGTCTTTTATGAGGCCCCTAAACTAGGATCATAAAACACAGTTCAGAAAGAATGCACTGTCTGAATCCAAGGCCAGTTCAGCTATGTATGGAAAAGTGTTCTTGAAAGAGCATAGGTTGAAGCCAGAGTCTAGTCCTTGTCTTGTCAAGTGCCAGGCTTTCATTTCAAAATGTAGAGGAAGGGACTGCACCTGAAACACCACAAAGTACTTTCTCCAGCTGGGTAGAGCCAAAAGCTCTTAGGAGAGGTTTAATTCCTGAAACTTTCCTAGGGTAACACTGAGCTGATACTTAGCCAGATCATTTAGAATTGGGGAATTTATACATGTTTTGTGCAAACTTTTTGGAAAGGCTTTCTTTTTCCCTTTCCTATCACCCATGCCAAGAAAAAATGAGGCTGGATTAGCTGTAACTGAAGTCCTGGCTTTCATTCAGCTGAAAGCCTGCCTATCCCTTGTCTGTATGCAAAGACCAATATTAACTTCCTCTGTGAAGGAGCAGATCTTGAGAGTTCAACCTGTACAGATCCTGGCACCTTCAGCCTAAGCGTAGGCAGTGCTGGAGGCTCCTGCAGCTGTGGTGGGATGACCAGTGTGATTGGGTCACTGGAGAGATGAAGCACTTTTCATGTATGGACAGGCTGGGAGAGCTTGGGTTGCTCAGACTGGAGAAGAGACAGCTTTAGGAAGACCTCGGAGCCCCTTCCAATGCCTGAAGGGGCTCCAAGAGCTGAAGAGGGACTTTGGAGAAGAGCCTGGAGTTACAGGACAAGAGAGAATGGCTTCCCACTGCCAGAGGCAGGGTTAGATGTGATACTGGGCAGAAGTTCTTGGCTGTGAGAGTGATGAGGCCCTGGCACGGGCTGTTCACCGAAGCTGTGGCTGCCCCACCCCTGGAAGTGTTTTGAGGCCAGGCTGGACAGATCTTGAAGCAATCTGATCTAGTGGAAAGTATCTAGGCCCATGGTGGTGGAGTTAGGACTGGATGAGCTTAAAAGTCCTTTCTAACCCCAGCTGTTCTGGGTTTCTATGAATAGGAGAGGCGGCATCACCAGCTGTGCTTAGAGTCAGTCCTCCAAAATGATTTTGTGGGACCAGCCTTACAGGCATTTTATGTGTATTACATAGCGTTTGTACTGTGTAGCTGTCATCATCTCTGTGCATTAGTTCTTCAGACTAAAAAATTTCCTAAAAAAATGTTTTTAAAAGAGAACCAAAATTGAGTAATCAATAGGCAAATGAATTCTTGATATAATTAATCTGACATAAATACATGTTGTCTGCCAGGTTCAGCTGCTTTATAGTGTATATAAGTTCCATATTACAAAATTGAAAGAAATAAGGAGGTAGGAAATCTGTTATCAAGCCCTGGCACAATGTATGAGTGTAGGAAAAAGCTGCAGTTGTATAGTTTTTCTTAACAAGTCGGGTGTGTGCACTGGAGGCAAAGCTGGACATTCAAATATAAAGTGTTCACATCTGTGGATTTCCAGGTCCTGCTTGGTAAGCCTGTTTCTTCCTTCAGAGCCTTCTCTCTTTCTGCCATGTGGTCCATTTCTTAATAGGAAAGAGAAGTTATGGTAAAATGCACCTAATTTCTTAAAACTTCACTTGCTTTAATGCATAAAAACTCTTCTTATCTCTTATTTGCAAGCAAGTGACAATCTGTGACTTGTGGAGTTTAGATTTTTTTTTCCCCTGAGCTTCTGTTATTTTCACGTTTCTCCCCATATTCTGTGTTATTCTGTTGTATAGTTTAATATGTATGTTTTGTCTTCCTTGGTCAGGGTTGGTCTCATACTTCTGTGCATAAGATTTGGCACATCAGGGCACAAAACCTATTTTGAACACTTTTGGTATGTCAGCTAATCATCCATAAATGCCTTTCAGGTTTTTTATATACTGGGGTTGAAGTTTAGAGCAAGTTGCTCTCCAACAAATGGAATAACAGGCTCTGATGTGTATGGGCTCATTCACTTTTTGGTCAATCCAGAATGTTTGGAAATCCAGAACTTTAAAGTGTTTTGTTTTTCAAGAGACTGGAAATACTGAAGGGGTTATTTCATCTCTCTTTGCTGGCCTTGTGTGTAATTCATGAAGTTAATATTGTGTAATTAGGAAAAGAAACAAGCTCTGCTTCAATTTAGCAAGTATAAGTTGACATTTTCAGGAAGACCAGTGCTGAACTGTCCTTGATTTAATGCTCTCTGACCTCAGCTTTTAAGTTTGAAATATCATCCATCATATGGGAAACCATTTCCTGTGTTGGTGTGTCTTACTGCCAAGTGGAGTTCACTGAATGCTGGTGTTATCCTGATAGGAAGCAAGTTTTTCATAGGTTAAACTGTTCATTCTGTACTGCTCAAATGAGAGGGCTTCCCATTTGATTCACAATCTAATATTTTTTTAGAAGTCAGTCTGTTTTGTTCACTGACAGTAATGTAACAGATACCTGGAAAGCAGTTCAGCTGAAATGCAAGATGTGGCTTGGAGCAGAGAATCCCCAGATTCTTCTTCCATTTAAGCTCTGTGTCATGGGCTGAATCACTTGCTCTTTGAGTAAAGCTTTCTTGAAGCAAAAACCTTTTCACCTGAAAGAACAGGGTTCATAAACCTGGATGAATGAATGGCCAGAAGCTCAATTTCCCCCATTTTAAAACAAGGGCTTTCCCAACACAACATGAAAGAGCAAGTAGCTGAAAGATTTTACAACATCTAATGGAGCTCATTGTTTGCCCACTGAAATAATTCTGCAGGTTCCTTTCCTGTAACATCTTAAGGTAGAGGGTAGAGCTGGACTGATGTCATATGTGAAAATTACCTGGTTTTGGAGTGGATTTATTATGAAAGTAACAGAGAAGTGGAGGAGGAGTGTGTAGCACTATAACCCAAACTATACATTTTCTCTGATTTCCATCCAGGACAGGGTGGGAGAGTTCGCTGTACATACCATGGTATTCCCTGAGAATATTGCCCTTCTGATATTCACAGGTTCATATACAGGTAAAAAGCAAACTTCAGGTACGCAGATTACATTTGGGGAGTTAAGCACACAGACAAAATTTATTGTTTAAGATGGAGGCACAGAATTGTTTCTTATCTTTCCCCTTTTGACTTTTGCATGTCTGACCTCTTGTTCTGTGCCTGATGTAATGATTTTTAATACAAAAGCTCAGGATGAATGAAGTCATAGGAAATGAGGGTACCCATTTCCTATAAACAGTGAACATCAATTAGCAGTGAACATCAGTTAGTGATACTGAACCCTTTTGAGAAGCTCTGACCTGAATCTGTAAAGATTGTACTTTAGAGATTCAGGTCAGAAAATGTCCTCTATAGTTTCATCTCATCAAGCTATAAATGCAGCAAGACTGCAGTAAACATGGTTTTAGTTATTTGAGTGCTTCACTGGGAAGTAGGGGAAACTTTTTGGAGGCTGGTAACTGCTCTATCTTCTAAATTGCCTTTTTAAATGTTCTTTTATGAAACAGTCATGGCATATGAGGTGTACCTTTATGGGCATGGGGCCCCATATATGTTGGCTTTTGTAACAAGCCCAGTAACTGCTAAGTTTTACAGGAATACTTACATGAGTGGCTGTTTCTCCCTGCCTGTCTTTGACAGTGGTTCCCCTTACTGGACACCAGACTGAAATCATGAAGGTTAATGTTTGAGACCTCTCTAGAGGGTTGTTGTGTTCACTCTCAAGAAGAGTTTCATGTATAGCAGTGAGAGAGTTCTTGAGGAAATGCAGCTTTTTGGCTTATCTGAATGTTCAGTTCTACAGTGTGATCTACATGAACTCAAACACATACTCCTATTTCCTTATTTTCTTGAGGCATGGGCTGTTTATCTCCAATAAACACTATTGAAACCGAAAATCCAGTATTAAATATTGCTGAAGTTTTAAGAATAAGAAGAAAACTACTTCATAAATGTTTGGCACAATAGTACAAGTTGCTGTGCATTTAGAATTGAGGCTGCTGCTGTCTTTGAATAAAGATCAGACTTTGTGTTTTGGTGAATGCAAGAGGAAGAAGCAGCTTAATGTAATTCCAGGACAAATCAAAGAAGGTAAAAGGGAATTAGGTCTGTTATCAGATGAGAATATAGTTTCCCTGATCACTTCTGAACCATTCCTGTATGTAGACTTCATGCATGAATTTCCCCTGCCTTTCAGATGGAAGTGAATTAAAATTCTCCAGGCTGAGAGGAGAGGAAAGGAGACAGGCTGTTCTTGGGGCAGGAGGAACCAGTGGTGAGAAAAAGTTTCCATCTCAATTTGATGCAGTTTGTGAGAGCAGAATCAGCCAGAGCTCTGTGAGGACATTTTGCTCTAATGTAGAAATGAACTTTTCTGAGCTGTACTAGTGACTATCTTGGTCGAGGGACTGTGTAGCATCTCCAATGTTAGTTATCACTCTTACAGGTCAGAGTGAGAGAGTAAGGGGCCCTCAACATCACAAGGACATGGACTTGTTAGAGCAAGTCCAGTGGAAGCCACAGAGATGTTCCAAGGGCTGGAGTCCCTTTGCTCTGGAGACAGCCAGGAGAGTTGGGGGTTCAGCCTGGAGAAGGGAATGCTCCAGGGGGACCTTAAAGCCCCTTCCAGTGCCTAAAGGGGCTTCAAGAGACCAGGAGAGGGACTGGAATGACAGAACAAGGGAGAATGTCTTCCCACTGCCAGAGGGCAGGTTTAGATGGGATATTGGGCAGAAATTCTTGGCTGTGAGAGTGGTAAGGCCCTGGCACAGGTTGTCCAGAGAAGCTGTGGCTGCCCCATCCCTGGAAGTGTTTGAGGCCAGGCTGGACAGGTCTCAGAGCAGAGTGATTTAGTGGAAGGTATCTAGGCCCATGGTGGCATGATAAGGACTGGATGAGTTTAAAAGTTCTTTCCAACCCAAACCATTCTAGGATTTTGTGATTAAGTGGAAATTATCTTATTGATATCAGCATCTCCCTTGTAAATGTGGGACAAATCAGGTTAGTTCAGACTAAGCATGCTTTTAAAATTACTGATTGTAATTATCCTTCAATGGTATAGCATAAAATGCAGTTACCTCCTCTTACTGCTTTGGTTGCTGTTTGTGTGCCTTATTTGCTCTTGCTATATCAAAATTGTGGTGGGAGTCTTTTAAGATGGTTTTAGTGAAGGCTTTAGGCACACTGGGTTGGCTTGTGGAATTTGAAAGAGTATGCTCAATGAATTAATGAAGGACATGGGTCTTCAAGGATGTGGATGTAACTTGCTTTCTTGTTAGTTTAATACTCTTGAATGAGTTGCAAAGTAAACAGCTGCTTTTCAGGTGTAACTCTGGGAGATGGACACAGGCATATAAAGATAAGTCATAATATCTTTTGAAATAGCTGTTATATTTGAGCACTTCCTCTTGCTTGGGTGAGGGCTGTCACTACTGTAGCAGTCCTCCATTTGCTCCTTCTAGAAGCAAGATTGAGAAATTCAGACTTGTTATAATCACAGTGGTTATTTTTCTTTTTTCAGCTCCCACTTCCCCAAGAATCTTAAAAAAGTTTAAAAAACCCTTTTGTTTAAGTGTGAAAAATGAAAATGATTTTTAGATGCTTAGTTTGGAGGTACATTGTCTGAACAGCTGTTGATACCACAACATGTTTCAGTAATGTTGTAGCATAAGGGTTTTTCAGTAAACTCACATAGGCATTCAGAGCTAGAACAACTAGCCAGATTCAATAAAACAAAGGCAAGAAAAAAATTTTATAATTGCTCCCAAAAGATATAAACACACACAACTGTTTATATAGCAGCAGGCCTTATTTCAGTGATCCCCCATAGTTGTTTATATAGCAACAGGCATTATAACAACACTTCCCGTTTTCTTTATTGCAGTGCTTAGTAATCTGAATCTCTGCCAGTGTTCTATCCTACTCTGACAAAGTCACCCAGGATCTTGTAAAACAATTAACTATGTCATTTTATTAAAACTTCTAAAACTTAATATTTCTGTTTGACATTCTTAATATTTCGGTGTTTGACATTCTCTGAAAACCTTGTGCAAATGCTTGGCTTGTGACCAACTCTGCAAATTTGATTGAAACAATAGTTTTGGTTCTATTTTTCTCTGTAGGTTTTCACATTTGTGGAACAGATGTTTTTTTGAAATTCTTGATGTTATCAAGAGAAACTCCTCATATAGCTGAAAATAATTCAAAATTGTTTTTGACTGCCTTAATATTGCAAGATCTTTGCATAGTGTAATAGTGGGTTGAGTCCACCTGTTGTGTAGGTACAGGTACTGCTACAACATCAAGAACCAGTTGCCTGCAGTGGGGACTAAGGGAAGTCCAAAATACAGCAGATTTTGGCATAGACTTGAATATTATGCACAATATGTACTAAAGGGGCTGCTATTTTGAGCTTTAATAACATATTCTGGCTGTTAGACAGCTTCCACATGGCTTAGAACAAGATGAATATGGCTGGGGAAACAATATGAGAAATGATGAACAGATGAGGTTAGAATTGGAGTCATTCTGCACTCTCCCCCCCCCCCAAAAAAAAAAGATAATTGAGCCCAGGTACTCTGTGGTTTCTGGCTGGAAGTAAATGTATATGCTTGTATACCATTAGTTATGAAATAGTGCTGCAAGAATTAGGATAGGAAGTGGACAGTTGTTTTTTGCACATAAATGCAGGATATCATTGTTTTTCTTAAGAGCAGGCATAGAGTGGCAAACCTCCTCATTTTGATCTTGGGTGCAACCTGCAATTACCCAGCAATAGAAAGATAACTAAATGGTTTCTTTTAAAGCCAACTTGATTGAAAAACCTCAGTAGTCCTAGTACTTCTTATAGACTTTATAGGAAAGTAACTGAACTTTTGCAGATTTGTATTTTAGTTAGTTAACAAATGATGTATCTCTACTGGTAGATTTGATGAATGAACATTTTTGCTGTGGAATTGTTACCTTTAGGAAGGCAGTAAACTTTTCTGTTGTCTAACATGATTTTAGGTCATGATTTTTAAGTCTAACAGTCCAGTTGATGAAATGAATCCTTAGAAGCTGTTTGGTTGGCAGTGGAGTAGAGATGCTCAGATTGGAGCTGTTCACTGCTGGTTCACTCACTCACCTTCCAGTGTAAGTTCAGACCATTGCAGAGAAGGAAATACAGGTAGAAACTGGAGCAGCTGAATATTATTTTTTCTCATCCTAGAGTGTAAAATAATTATGCCTATTTTGTTACAATTTAACTTCAGTTTGTCATGCCTCACCTACAGCTAATGCTGTGGTTTTGTTGGTATTAGTTTTTAAAGGAAATTTAGTCTTTAAACACTTTCTTAGAAAGCTAATACAGGTTTTTTAAGAATAAATCTACCTTTTGCTCTGAGAACCACTGTTTTAAATGCAGCTTATTTTAACATTTATGGTTTTCTGTGATTTGGAATATATAGGTATAATAGAAAATACCCACTGGTATGATTAGCTGGTTTTCTATAGAGAAGTTTGCCTTAAAATGTATTGTCCTATTTCTTGAGATTTCTCTGTACAGATAATTCTTCAAATTCTTCTGCCTTGAACTGTTCACAAAATATGATGCATCTTGTCTCCTATATCTTGTGTCTGTGGAGTAAGTGTTGTTAGTAACAAACATGAGAGCAGCACTTGGGAAAACAAAGCTGTGCATAGGAGCTAAATATTGGTATAGAAATCAGAATTAATATTTTATCACTGGAACATCATTAATGATTTACTCAAAGTTCTGTGGAGAATACATGGTGTTCTATGTGAACACAAGTCTGGGACACCTCTTCAATTAAAACAGGCACATTATCTTTGGATGGCTGGGTCTGTAATATCCTGAAGAAACAATCAGATCTTTAAAATCTTGAATAAAATGCTGCTTTTGAAAATTATTGCAGTAGAAACTTAGTGTGGAGATGGGTGACTTTTAATAGCGACAATTGAAATTTGAACAATTTCTTATGAGAATCAAGACAGCACATGGTTACCTCTGTCTGCTCTTGTTTTCCTGCCCTCTTAATTCTTATGGGCAAAGCAGCTTCTCCCTGCATTTTTCTCTTCTTAAAATTGATTTTGATGTTAAGAAGTACTTGTGTGAATCCTACTGTAACAAGTCACAGGGAATCATAGAATGGTTTGAACTGGAACAGACCTTAAAGATCATCCAATTCCACCCTCCTGCCATGGGCAGGGAAACCCCCTCTAGATCAGGTTGCTCCAGGCCCTATCCAGCCTGGCCTTGAGGCCCCATCCTTCCAAACCTGAGGCAGCCCCAGCTTCTCTTGGCAACCTATGCCAGGGCCTTGCCATCCTCACAGCCAAGAATTTCTTCCCAGTATTCCATCTAACCCTGTCCTCTGTTAGTTTGAAGTCATTCCCCCTTGTCCTGTCATTTCAGGCCCTTGTCCAAAGTCCCTCTCCAGCTCTTGGAGCCCCTTTAGGCACTGGAAAGGGCTCGGAGGTCTCCCTAAAGCCTTCTCTACTCCAGGCTGGACACGCCCAGCTCTCCCAGCCTGTCTTCAGAACAGAGGTGCTCCAGCAACCCTTGATGTATCTCCATGGCCTCCTCTGGATTCAGACTTTATGACTGTTGTTCAGTGCCTTACTGTTTATTGGATGAGGTGGATTAACTAGCCCTGCATGTGTGGTGTTGGATGTTCAAAAAATTAAACTTAAGGGAAGGTGTATAAGAAATGCTTTATGAATTGGAGAAAAAAAACAGTCGTTACTAATATTTGTTATTTTACATTGTCAGTGGTTAAGGAGAGGAGGAAGAGGAATTCTGATCTTTTAAGTAAAAGAAGTTGTTTTTCAGCTCCCTCCACTCCTTGTTTGCATTTGTTTTGTGTTGTACCTGTAGTGGCCTGCACCATGCAGCAAAGCAGAGATTTCTTTGTCAGGATATGTGAGACCACTGCAGAATTATGCGAAGCAGGAGTTAACCTTTGCTGCATTCATGGAGTGATAATTTTGAATCCAGACTAAAACCCAATTCATCAGCTGATTTTTGAATGTTGTTTTCTCTTCCTAGAAGGCAGATAAGTTTTTCAGTGATTTCTGGGTTTGTAAATACATCAGCAGCAGCTTGTATTGAGGCAAACACAAGGCAGTATTACTTTGCTTTTAATTAATTACAAAGCTAAATAGTATGCAGTTTATGAAGTGAAATAATAACTTTTTCTAGGGGTTTAATGGAACTTGCATCCTAACTTTACTTAATATGCATCTCTACTATTGGAAATACGAAAATGTCTTTTAATAGAAGCAGTGGTTTTGCTCATGTTTGGATACTGGGGTCTCCCATGAATTCTTCTGATCTTGGCTGTTGGACAGATCCCTTAATCCACCTTATTTTCATGCTCTGAAACCTTAAAATGTAAGAATGACTATAAAAAGGGGTATTCCATGAACTTTTCATTGTTGGGGGAGAAACAAATGTAAAGTTTTTGAGTTGGTGGGTTTTTTCTTCTTTATTTCTTTTGCTCCAGGCTAATTCTCCAGTTAACAAATTCCACTGTAATCCCATCAGGAGAATGTGGTGATGGTTTTGTAATTTATATTGTATGGTTGTCTTAATCCAGGTTCTGTCATTGTAGCAGAAAATATGAACCCAAGCCCACCATATGATTTGGCTTTGTCCATATGGAAATAATAAACTGTAATAAATGGCCAGCTGTTGTACAATGCAGTACTGAGGGTGATTTTCTTCCAAAGTAATTATTCTTTCTGAAACTCAGACAAGCACAAAAATGATTCCCAATTTCAGGAGTCTTTTTCTCTGTAAAATGGATTGTTTGGGAGAAGTCAAAAATTTTTGAAACTTAGGATACTTTCCTGTATCTTGCTGTCAGGAATTGTGGAAACAGGTGTGTGATTCTAAACAAAAGAAATTTAACTTTGAGTGAGACTGTTCCATGTTTCAGCAAGTAGCTCTATCAGCACTAAATTTGTGCAGTTGCTGTGTGTGCCTGTGTTGGGAGTCCAGCAGAGACTTCTAAAGCGTGTTAATGTATGCTGAGAACTGCGTATTCAATTGGTAGTGCATCATTCCAGCAGCCTTAGAGATACTGTAATGTAGGCTGTTGGGGTCTTTTTTCATATTTTAACCACACAAGGGATCATTTCTCTGCAAAATTTCCCTGAAACTTTGAGATTCAAACTTGAAAGACAGACTTTTTCCCTTCCATGTGCTGTTTTCTTCAGAGGTATTTTTAATTTGGTGACTTGTTAAACATGGAATTTATAATTCTCACCAGTGACAGTTATGTCACATGGACGACGTAAGAACACCTTGTAGGAGTCAATATTCAGGTTAAAGTATGTCAGTGTTTAAAGCCTTTCCCTTCACTAAGTAGCATCTGATTTGGGTGCTGGATTTAATTATGATACTGATAACAGGTAAATAAATGCTGATATAAACTGTCTAAGGATCACAGATATTGATCAGTTGTGTGACAATATGTATTTTTACTCACTGATGTATCTATAATAATTCCATTACTGATTCCAGTTTACACTGATACACACAGACTGACAAGTACACACAAAAAATATTTGGAATTCATGAATACAGAACATTGTGACAGAATTTGGTGTCTTCCCATAAGGGCTGTGTTTTTATTAAGCTGTGAACCTGCTCTCCTGTTGCAGATAGTAAATGGAGAAAGTGTAAGGAGGTTTAAGAGTCAGGTTGACTGATTATTTTGTCCCTGTTCTTGGGTGAGTTTCCTAATACAAGTAGTAAATAGACCATTTTCTTAAGGGGAATAAATATCTTGGAACTGCTGGATAATCATCCTAAACTTTCTAAAAACCTAGTGACTTAACTGACCCTGATGTTGTATTCTTTGGGATTTGGAAAGCTGTGCTAATTTTAGGATTTTTTTTTCTGGTTTTTAGCTTAGATACCAGCATGGGCTGAGTACTCCAGATCTAAGGCAAACTCTTCCTAACCTGAAAAACTTCATGGAGCTTGGACTGATGGTTAGGTGGTAAGTATTTTTTGTAATTTATAAGAAAGAGGTGGGTACTACAAAAAAATTGAAGGTAAGGATTTGTCTCAGACAAGCAGCTCCTCTTCACAAGCTGAGAATGCTTGGTGAGATTATGACCTTCCGAAAATACAGACTCTCTAACTGTCCACAACATTCTACTGTTTTCTTATGCTCTTAGAAGCTCTTCCATATGATGGGCCCACAACCCTTCTCAGAGATTGATGTTGTAAGGGAATCCTGTTTGAAAAAACAATGTTCTTCACTAGAGGGAGGTGAATTAACTGTTGTCATAAGACTGTATTTAATGTTTGGTAGCAGGTGCACCTTCTGTACCAAACTGCTCAAGCAGAACAAGTTGTAGCCTGGGCAGTCCCTGACTGTGTAATTCAAGTGAGCTGCACAGGAATCTAAAAGATAAGCAACACAACCTCTCTGTAGTATAATTGCTGCTAATGAACATAGCTGTTGCATGTTCACTGTTGTTGCTAAATGAGGAGCTACATTAATAAATAACTGAAGGTTATAGCATCTTCCATGGGAATCCCGTGTACTTCTGTTCTGATTCACTCTGGAGGATTCAGACTCATCTTCTTCTTGATTGTCTGCAGAAAATCAAATCAGACAGGTTTCTGTGTTTTAAGGCTAAAGTTAGTTTAGGTTTATCTTGCAGCAGTTGTTTGAGCAGGAGGCTCAACCACTTCTCCTTAAACAGAGGTGAACTTCACTAAATGTGAAGAACAGTTTACTACCCAGTGGATTTCAACAAGTGATGGTTTGTAATCACATGGTTTTAATTTATGCTCTCTGAATTGCGTGCACTCATGCAGTCTCTTGCTTTAAGCAGTTATTTTGTCCTGCATTCTCATCTAATCACAGAATCATAGAATGGTTTTGTTTTCCTGCCTTCTTAACTCTCATGAGCAAAGCAGTTTCATCTCCCTACATTCTCCTCTTTTTAAAATTGATTTTGATGTTGAAAAGTACTTGTGTGAATCCTACTGTAACAGGTCACAGGAATCATAGAATGGTTTGGGCTGGAAAGACCTTAAAGATCATCCAGTGCCCACGCCTTGCCATGGGCAGGGACACCTCCCAGTAGATCAAGTTGCTCCAAGCTCCGTCCAGCCAAGCCTTGAACATATCCAGGGATGGGGCAGCCCCAGCTTCTCTGGCAACCTGTGCCAGGGCCTTGCCATCCTCACACAGAAGAATTTTTCCCAATATTCCACCTAACCCTTGCCTCTGGCAGTGGAAAGCCATTCCCTCTTGTCTTGTTGTTCTAGGCTCTTGTCCAAAGTCCATCTCCAGCTCACTTGGAGCCTCTTCAGGCATTGTCAGGGGCTTTAAGTTATCTGGAGCCTTCTCTTCTTCCAGCCTGAACACCCCCACCTCCAGGTTGCTGTTTGGAGCCTTGGCTAAGGAGAACAAATATAGGAGTAGGAAAAGTTTCCTCTTTCAGCAATACTGTAAAAAGTGTTGCCTGATGGAAATTCAGTTCAGCCAACAGAGGAAGTAAATGGGTCCTGAGAAAAGGAAGCTCAGCCCCTTGTGCAGCTTTATTCTGTAAGTAATTTCAGAAACAGCTGAAAAGATTCTCCCTGCTTATGTTTTTTCTCTAGCAAGATGCATAAAGAAAAGCCTTCTTCATTAGGAAAATACCACAGTGAGTTTTCATGTGGTATCCATCACAGTAGTGTAAAAATCCTCAGATGATGTGTGGTCCCCTCAGAAAATCTGAAAATGAAGGGCCAGACTGTGATGTCTGTAGCATTTCTCTCTGCTCATCAGTAGAGTGGGAGGGGTGCAGGTCATGGTTGTCTACTACAGTCTGGAATAAGCAGAAGTGGGTTGACACTGGAACATATGAAATAGGAATTATTTTCAGTGTGGATACCTGTTCTTCCATTTTGGCATGTGCTGTCTCTGAGGAACTGATCTGCAAACTTTAGTTATGCTTTGGAGATTTTGCCACCATACAATCCTGTTGTTGTTTTCTATAGGTGATGCACAATCATTAACAAAACAAAGCACTTTTATTTTTTTGGCTGGATAATATTTCCATATAGGAATATTAAGCATAGTTCTTCTGGAGTATCCCATTCCCTTCTCCTCATGGATGTCTATGCCTCATTTCCTTCTCATGTCCAGAAGTTGTATGAATAGTTGTTCATTTTAACTTATATTTTTTTTAAACTAATGATCCCAATCAATGCTTCTTAGTACTTCCTAAAAATATAAATGGAAATGAGGCTTTACAGGGAGTCTGTTTTGAGGGGAAAACTGGCTAGACTTTGATAATTGGATAGAATACAGATGTCCACTGTCCTGTGGATAATACCTGATTACTAACATGGAAACGAGCAGACAATCCACTAGCTGATAAAAGGAATATTTGAAGGAATTTTTGTTTTCAGGTTACTGTGAGTCATGTGATACCCTCTGACACAAACTGTAGTCAGTAAAATATTTCCAGGTTATTTGGTTATTTTTTGTTTGCAGGGTAAGAGCAGGGAGACAAGAGGTTTTCTTATCCACATACTCACTTGCACTGCCTGATTTGTTTGGTTCTCTTGCTGGTCTTCAGTTTCCTTTCTGAGCACTGTAGCTGGGTTTTTCTGAATTTAGGTTCTGTCACCACCATAATCATTACCATTTTAGATTAAAAGCAAACGCAAAAAAATCCTCCATGGCTTTTGTAGAAGAGCTCACTTGTTTCATTTATTCATTAGAGCAAATCTGGCTGTAAAGTGTCTGCTTCAATCTTCTGTGAGTTCTCCTGTTTTGCCTGGAGCTGTGGTCTAGCCTGTGGCCCTTTGGAAGGTCTGCAGAGTCCAGTGTTTGTCCATCAAGGTTTAGTGGCTGGTTCCCTGAGCCTGGTGAGATTTGTGTTGTCTTGGTTTCTCAGGCATTACACTTAAATGATTAATAAATGTTTTTCACATCCCAGCTTGTGTGATTTATTGCAGCAAGCTTGCAGATCTGCAATCTCTGCTTCCACCTTCATACCTCTCCTGGTACCAATATTCTGCTGTGTTAACTTTTGTCCCCCAAATCTTTTGTTTCCTTTTGGGAATACCTCTCTCTGTTTCTACTTTTTTAGTCTTGGAGTTTCATTGGCTTCCAGAAAAGTAGCTCAGTTTTTTAGGTTAGCTTTTGTGGGTGCAAAAGCCCTATGCAGATTTTGTCTTAAATACTTTTTCTTGTGAGCAGGCAGTTTATTTCAGCATTTGAGACTGAATCATAGAAATGTTTGGATTGGAAGGGACCTTAAAGGCATGTTGTTCCACTCCCTGACCAAGGGCAAGACACCTTCCACTAGACCAGGTTGCTCCAAGCCCTGTCCAACCTGGCCTTGAACACTTCCAGGGATGGGGCAGCCACAGCTTCTCTGGGCAACCTGTGCCATCACCATCCTCACAGCCAAGAATTTCTTCCTAATCTCTGATCTCAATCTCCCCTTTTTAGTTTAAAACCATTCCCCCTTGTTCTGTTTCTCTCTCCCTCTTTTAAAAAGTTGCTCTCCTTTCATAAGCCCCCTTCAAATCCCCACTTTCATGTAGCCAGTCCATTTTTAACATTTTTAATTAAAATAGTTTTATTTCTTTTTGTGTGTTTAGATTTACTTTCCCCAAGATTAGGCTCTTTAGATTATGGTTGCATTAAATCATTAAATCAAGAGACTCTGACTCATTTTCTCTCCTATTCTTCAGCTTTTTTCTTTTTTCACACTGTAACTTATGAGGGATAGTATTTGTGATTAACAGAAAGTAAAGAACATGCTGCAAACCTGAGCAGTCCGGCAAGAAGATTTTTTCTTAGTGAATAGACAGTAGACTTATCTAATGCTGGCAAATATATGATACTCCTTTTGAATGGCTTGTCAGTAGGCTGGGAGATGCCCTTTTGAAAGCTTTTAAAGGCTTTCCTCAAAAATACATGAGTGCCAAGGCTTAAATTTGTGTTTTGAGGCTATGTCTTGATTAATATACTGATAGAATCAAGAGGAGCCCAAAACTTCTTAGTTATAAAAACTCCAGTGGCTTGATTTATGGAGATTTCATTTTTTAAAATTTTCATTTTAGCTGCCAAAAGATGCAGTTTCATCTTAACTTCATATTGGCAGCCCTCCTATTGCTATTGTACATTATTTTACCAGTAATCTCTAAGAAGGTGAGAAACTATCACTGCTTTTTAGCACAGTTGACATGATATTGGCTCTGAACTGCTCATGGAGCCTCAAGCATTTCAGATAGCTATAAACCAACTAAACCACCTTCATTTAGTGTTCTTACTGCCATGAGGTCATAGTTTACAACACAAAAAGATCAAATGATGTTTAGGGTTTTGTGGTTTTTTTAAAGCATTCTCATAGCAAAGAGCTGTAGCTGTAGATTTTGGCTTTTGGCCAGGCAATCAAAATTTAGTATTTTGTCCAGCTGTGATCCAGTAATGTTCCTCACAGGAAACATTTTGTGTGGAGGAAAAGATACATATTTGAGCCTGTAAATTGTATGTTGTCCCTCATATTGCTTTACAGTTTCTCTGAGCCACTTGCAGACAGATTGAATAATCACAGGTGACTCTGACCGAAGAAACGTTTTATCAAAACTGCAACCAGAATGTGTTCACTAAGAAAATAATTTCAGAAATGTTTGTGTCTTACTTCAGTCACTTTATCTCACCTGTTTACTGTGGGGAGTCTGTGTCTTCCACCTTAAGGCTAAGAATGCTCAAAGTGACTACTTGGAACTAGCGAAAATTAGTATTTTGGGAGAAAATAGCTACTTTGTCATTTTGCTGCCAGAAGAACTTAGAGCTGAAGTCAGACTGTTAGAATTGGCTTTTGAGATTTGGATACAGTTGAGACATTGAAATTGGTGACCTGAGGCTTCTCAATGCCTTTTTTTTTTTATAATTTAGAAATCCTGCTTTCTGACAGGAACTGTACATTCCCATATGCGTAACCAGTTCTAGTGTCATCCACTAGACTAAAAGTCATCAGGCCCTAATGACAGTTAATCAAATCAGTTCTTATACTCCACAAGTCACAGGCCATTCTTTTTGGACAGATGTCCACACCTGTCTGGTGTCTCAGGAGACCAGCCAAGGGATTGTTGCTGGAAGCTGAATCAGCCCAACCTGAGCAATTCAGCTCAAGGCTGTGCCTTAGAGTAAAGGGCTGTGCTCCTGCAAGCCAAACCCTTCTCACTGGGGACAATACCTCACAGTCTCTAAAGTGTGTGAGTAACTGGATGATAGTTTTCTAAGATTACTCTCTTTTTTTATATACTTTATATATTTTTATTAATTTCATGAGCTGTGAAGCTCAAAGGTCAAGGGACAATGTCTTTAAACTGATGGAGGGTGGGTTTAGTTTAGAAATTAGGAAGCAATTCTTCCCTGTGAAGGTGGGGAGCCTGTGTTCAATGCTGCGTTGGATGGGGCTTGGAGCAACCTGGTCTAGTGGAAGGTGTCCCTGCCCATGGCAGGGGGATTGGAACTAGATGGTCTTGAAAGTTGGTTTCAAACCAGACCCTTCTGGGATTCTTTCTCTGGACTTTACCTTGATATGAATGCTGAGAATCCTAGTAACAGTACAGCCTCAAGGAAAACACAAATGGAATAGACACCCTCCATCACCTGCTTGTTTTCATAGGTATTAATAGCAGCCATGTGTTTTTGAGCCCTGTGCCTCTGTCTAAACGTTACTTTTGAACTAAAACCTCAACATGACTTCCCACACTCATCTGGAGGGAGGTGATGGCACAGGAAAAAACATGTAATCCACTGTATCCAGAGCCCTTATGGTTTTGTTTTACTTGCCTGCAAGACTATGACCATTGTTCTACTTAAAAGAGAGCTATTTATCTTCTTATGTCTGCCTTGTAGACACTTGTCACTCAGCCTGAGATTGTTGCCTAGGTTGCCCCTGTGATCAAGAAAAGGCATCCAGGGAAGATGACTTTCCCAGGGATCATAACTGGCTCTCAAATAGGGGATTACCACCCTTCTCTCAGTTTTCTTCTCCAGTGACTGTGGAACTCTTGAATGACTGATCTCCAAAACCCTTTATACATATTTACTTCTATCTAGATGCCTTAGATAATATTTGATAAGCAGATAAACCATACTATTGACTTCATTCCTCCATTCTCAGATTTGGGATGTTATCCTTGTATTTATTCCTGACTGAAGCTCAACCCATCCTATTCATATTTATTGGTAGCAATGGACAGAATTCTGAATTCTGCTCCCATATTTCTCCAGCAGTTTAAAACCTGGTTTTGAAGCCTTAAGTTTCATGACATGCATTTCAGTGCATGTCATGTCAACCACGGAATCTAAAAAAAAAAAAAAAAAAAAAGTAACTAGAATAAACCTTCACAACACTTCTCCTATCCCCACACCTTCTTTTCTCTCCCACTGACAATGTAAAGAGACAAAACCTGGGACTTTCAGTCAGTGTGCCACCTCTTCTTCAGTTCTCTTAGGGATAGGAGTCTCTCTTGCCATGCCATGGAGACTTCTCCACCAGAAACATTTCTCTTTGGCTTTAGGGTCACAGTGAATCAGCCACCCGGGAAAGGAAAATCTGTTTGCAGTGTGAAAGTCTCTCCCATGCCTTGTAGTTTTCCCACAGTTTTCATGGGCCATGCCAACTTATGGGGTACTAAGGATGAGCTGTAATAGCATAAAAGCAAAAGTTCTCTTCAGCCATCTCTAGGAAACAGAGGTTTTCTTCTTCTATTCCTGGGGCAAAGTTTCTCATCTCTCTCATTTCTTTCTGTTCAACCTACTTCAACATCTGCTTACTTCAACACAAGTGCTTCTGCTCATGGCTGTGGCTAGAATGCTACATCCCCCCAATGCATTCCAAGAGTTACAGGGAAAAAATTTAAGTCTGATGTATCAGTTATATCTTAAGCATAGCCTTAAAAGAGAATTTCAGCCCAAGACTAAGGGATCTCCTCAGTCTCCTCCCATCTAGGATTTGACTTCACTGACTGCAGTGTCCCATGTTGTTTTCTCTCATGTCTTCATCCTTTCCTTTTTCCTGATTCAGGAGAGAATTGGTCTTCATAGGTTCATTTGTTCTCAAGCTTTATCAACTGAAACAGTTTTGTATAGAGTTCTGCAGTGCTGGAAGGTTGATCTCATCCAGGCTCTTCATTGGGGGAATCACTCACCGTGCCTCTCTGTTGGTCACGGGGTCTTCGCCGACACCGTGTGAGTCATGCTAGCTGGTGGCACCATCCTGTGTCTTCTCTTCATGAGGGGCACTGTTATAAATGAATACTCCAATTTAATAATTAAGGAAATTTATTAAATTATCAAAGTATAAATTTGGAAAAAGCCACAAGCAAATTGACTCTGAGACAGGCGATCAGGGTCGGGGAGACTTAGGACTTGGCCTCTATTGCACCAAAGTCCCTGTGGGTCTCCAAAATGTCATTTCAAAGGGATCTGTTTTATACAGTCTTTTGGGCTCTGGAAGGGGGCTCTTCTTTAGCATATTTTAGCATATTATCGTAGTTTTTTCTTTCTTGCTACCTTGTTTCCCGGAACCGGTGGATAATTCCTGGAATCCTGTCAGGTGAAAACTTTATGGGATGAACTTCTAACAATGCCTATCAAATGCCTCCTGCTGGGATCTTGTCAGATGGAAAGAAATCCCTTGAAATATACATCCTGGTGGACAGTGTCCTCCTGGTGTTTGAATCTCCATTCTTTATCACGTAGCCTATTACTGCTTGTTGCCCAAAACTGGCTTGGTACACAAGATGCTGTGGTTTTAATTTCCTTTAGCACAAATTATTATATAACATGTATCACAGGCATCAAAAAAAAAAAAAAAAAAGAAAAGCTGCTGCTGCTGCTTTTGTCCTTCTCTCAGCAGCATGGTTGGCTAAAAGCAGCCAAGCAAACAAACTTCATTGCAAGCCATGCTGAGATAGCCACTGCAGCACAGTGCTGCCCCAGCCACACCGATTTCGGCCGGGCAGTCCCAGCCACACGGCTGCTGCCAGCCTTGGGCTGTTCCCAGCACTGGTCCCAGCCACATGGTTGCTCCTGGCATTGGGATGGGCCCCGAGGGCATGGCCCAGCAGTGCTGCCAGAAAAAAGGACCAGTGGGGTTTGCAGGAAGTGGCTTGGTCCTGCTGGGAAGGGACAGGGTCTGGCAGGCTTCCTGGGAAGGGGCCTGCATCACAGCAGAGCCTGGCCTGGCCAGCTCCCAATTACCTGTTCCAAGGCCAGAAGTAATAGAGCTTTTCACGGGCTTACCTGTCCTTAAATATGTTTTCACAGAGGCCTATGCAGCTCTTCTGGTTTAACTGGGGGTCAATCTTCAAACCTAGCCAACTGTTTGGGTGTGCCAGATCCCCACAGGGAACCACCCTCGCAGCCCATGGACTCCCTCCCCACCTAAAAACCCCAAACAATCTGGTAAACCATGACACAAGATTTTCCCGTGCCAGACAAAACATTTCAGGCCTTGAGCAGGAGTTTCTTTTAAATGAAGTTTGTGAAGGATATCCTGACAGTGGTTGAATCTTAGAGTTGTATATTCAGTAGATCAATAATAGCTGGGTTTTTTACTATTTTTTTTAAATATTTGGAAGGAAAATGAACCAGCTGTTTATGTTCATGTATAGCATGCTATTTATATACAGGGTGGTGATTATAGTTGGATAAATATTGAGCTGACGAAGGAAAGTTCTCATAACACACCTGAGATGACATAAAGTGGATTTATTTTATTTATTTATTTATTTATAAAATGTAATTTTATAAATTACAGAGCTTGAGACAGTGAAAGTAGCTTGTAGAACTGTACTACGGTAAGTTAGATTTGTAAATTATGCTTGATTGGTTCATGTTCCTTAAGAAATAGAGGTTGGCAATTGTCCAAAGAGTTTTGGAATGACTGGCACAGAAAAGCAGAAGATCTGGCAAGAATAGCCCTCTGCAAATAGTGAAGTTGTTGTGGTTTTTCTCCTTTGTGCAGCTGTCAGGGAAGTCTGCTGTTGTATTCTTTGCTCATAGAGAATTCAGATGTTATTACTCACTTTTGAAGAGTTTATGATGACCCAATACAAGCCATAAATACGTAAATATATGGTCAGCAGTAATATTCCATAAGTGCAGCTCAGTCCTATAAAATGGTGTTAACAGTGCAAATTAGCATAATGTGATGGTTTCTTGGGTCATTGGCTTGCCAAACCATAGAGCTGTGTAAGTGTTCCTACAGAACCTGTTTTTCACTACAGCTGTTCCCTGGGCTGTCTTCTGTGGTTCATATGGCATGTTTGGGGTTTTAGCACTTTGGGATAGAAGTTGTTGGCCAAACAGAGCCTGGAGTTGTGATAAAACAATTGCTTCAGCCTTTGGTTAAACATCTGTATTGCTCATGAGCGTGCCTGATGGTGTGATCTGTTCTTTCCTTCTTTTACAGCGATCGACACCATACATCCAGTGCAATTCCTGTTCCAAAGAGACAGAGCTCTAGCTTCGGTAGATTGGATATTGGTTTTTCCAGTGGGCTTCCTTCTCCAGATAAAGGACTCCGAAAACGAGCCAACACAGGAAGCGAGAGACTACAGTACAAAACTCCTCCTCCTAGTTACAATTCTGCTTTAACACAGCCTGTTGCTGTCACAGCCTGTGTGGGAGAGCTGGATAAAAAACCTGGACCCATATGTTCTTCCTTGGACACCTCTATGGACTCCTCCAAAAGAAATACCAAAAAAGGCCAGGACTTGTGCAGTAGTTTAAATGGAGAAACTAAACTAAACAATACCCAAGACAGGCAGGAACCTTTCCTAGGACATTCTAGTGCAATAAATGGGGCGTTTCTGCCTGGCGAGTGCTCTGGCACCATGAACAACAAGCAGCCCTGTGAGTTTCAGCCCCCACTCAACCCCGTGCTTTGCTGCACCGTGGAGCAGGCAGAGGAGATCATGGGTATGGAAGCAACAGGGTTCAGCACAGGAGATCAGCTGGAAGACTTTACCTCCATCCCAGTGGAACATGCTGTAGCGGTTGAGTGTGATGAACAAGTCCTAGGGGAGTTTGAGGAGTTCTCTCGAAGGATCTGTGCACTGAATGAGAACATGTCCAGCTTCCGCAGACCTCGGAAAAGTTCGGACAAGTGAGCTCGCACGGAGATTTGATGGCAGACATTGAGGTGAAATCAATGATCTGGAATAGAAATAAAATTGCACTTATTCTTTATATTAATTATGAAAATAAAAAAGCTTAAAGTTGTTCCTATGGTGTTAGACAAATGGACTTGAGCACAATAACACAGGATCATGGTGTATTCACAGCCCCGGTAACTTCATTCTGCTTGAAGTCCTTTTCTGTCTGGTATTTATAATCTGTTGAAGGTTTTGTGGGTTTTTTTTTTTCCCTAGGGCATTGGAATCCATTTATAAAGGCTTTTCTGAAAACAACTTCTAGTGCTGATCAGCCCCTTCTATGAATGTTTGTTATGTTCTTAATTATTATTTAGAGTTAAATTTATTTTAATCTTTTCAGAAGAAAGACCCTTTAATTTAATATATTTTTATGGTAAGATGTCTTTACATTCTCCCATGTACTCCTGTGTTTGCTTGAGCAATGTAGTCAGTATTAGAGAAATACTATGAATTTGCTACAATTGGACAACTTTATTTTGGCTGTGCTCTGTAGCCTTTGAAGTTCTAGTTTGCACTGAGGAGTCTTCACTTGGCGGTGTGAACTTGCCAGAGAATGAGCACCTGTGTGATTTTTTTGCATTTTCCTTGCACCTGGTTAATCAGAAATGACATTTGGGTGTTTTTCCACTCCTCTTTTCCTCCAAACTTGCTCTTCCTACCAGTGGAAACTTTGAGGAGCAAACCACCTCTAAGGTTCTGTGTAATAATCTCAGCCTGACCATTCCCCACTTAGGCTGGGCACAGATCTCATTAGTAGAGACTTCATGAACTCAGTACCAACATGGGGTTCAGCTGCTGCCCTCCAAGGTGTGCACTGGGGACAGTGCGCCCTGTGTCACTTCAGACATCTTCCAAAAAACCCAGACTGGGAATGAAGCACTTTGGAATTAGGTAAATGTGTGGAATTGCTCCATCCTCTGTAAAAAGGAGGCACTTAACGTTATTCATCTGAATTTTTATTTTTTTAACCATCTATACTTTGAGAGAAGAAACTTCCAGTGGTTTGCTGGAGGTGCAGTTTGCTGTTGGGTTGGTTACCACTGCCACGTGTTCAGCTGCACTAATGAGAAAGCAATTTGCAGCCTGCTTTGTGATTCCTGGTATGTATTTCAGTTTGGATTTCATTGCTCTTGCTTTCTATATTGTATACCCAAGAATCTGAGCTCCGTTGTGAGCTCTGAAATATAAAAGTATATAGCAGAATAAAAATACTTCACCTTGTCTGGCTTTTTTTTCTCTCCCTGGTTTATGTTTTCTTTTGAGCCCACAACCTAGTCTTTTCCTAACTTCACTGTAAGGCTAGCTGAAATTAACTTTTAAAAAATATGGATATGTATAATCTCAGCTTTCTGTTGTCAAAACAAGACGTGTTTGTGAGAACCGGTATACATAATAGCACTGTTCTAGAATATGCATTTTTCCAGGTAACGCCTTAATGATTGCATTAAACTATATTCACCTTTCTTCAGTTAGCTTTTAATGGTTGTGTCCACAGTTGAGTGGTTGGATAGAGCCTCTCTGCAGCAATTTGCTGGCTTTGGTCTGTCCCAGGATGATGTGCTAGATGGGAGCACTTGGAGACCTTGATTTTGAGACACTGAACATGATTTCAGGTACAAAGTTGGACACATCCATGAGTATCTTCTCCCCCAGATTAGCTTCTCTGTTCAAATCTCATGAAAGCTTCCCCAAAGGAAGTGCTGCAGAAGCTCAAAGCACTGCCATCATCTTTGGGAAGGAATGGGTAGGAAAGTCTTGCTGTCCTTTGGCCTAGAGAGGGAGAAATAAACACCTGAAAGAACAGCGCTTTGTGGTGATGAGCATAAAATATCCTGTCGTGGGCCCTGTGCCATCTTCTGATACCAGTGTAATTTCAGGTGAAATTCAGTAACTTTAGGTCAGTTTTGCACCATGTGGGGTGGGATCTGGCATACTCAAGGCAGCACAGGCCTGTTTGTGCACACACTCGTGTTCCTGTATAACAGAAAAGCATTGGCTTGTGTGTGAAGGTGACTTTTCAGAGCAACCCAAAGAGTAGTTGTGAAGTCACTGCGTTTTGTAGGTGAACATGACAATTTAGCAACATGTGAAATTAGGTTTGTACAGCATCAGTGGGACATTTTTTGCCATTAGTTGTTTATTTCTCAGGTTGCACAAACCAAATGAAGTCTAGTTCTCCTCCCCAATGTTGTGTTGCTGTTCCTGTTTAACCCTTGTAATTGGTAATGTGCTAAACACTACGGTTGATTTTTGCATCTGTTGCACAAAGCTGCTCAGATGGGCTTTCTGTGGATTATTTTTAGTTAGCCTTAAATTATCCCTGTGTTTCTCTTCCACTTCTACCACTTTCCATGTAGCAGGTGGTGTGAGGTGGGACAGCATCACAGGGCTGATGGAGCATTGACCATGGAGCCTTGTGGCTGTCAAAAAGGGGGTTGTACAGACTGCAGCTGTGTCATAGCTTTCTCCTTTTGGTGTTTATTCTTTTCACCCCCTGTAAATTACTCTGGAAATAGTGTAGTGGAAGAGAAACAAACAGGAGGGTTGATGGTGACATAATGGATCACAGTGTACGTTCAGTTTTCAAGAGCCTTTCAGTTCCTGCACAGCTGTGGCACTCAAAAGTCTGCAACTGTCTTCAAATTAAGAAAGCATTTCATTGCAGTCTCAATCTAATCCTTCATTAGAAATCCTTAAGATTTTTGAGCATATTAGTTTTGGAATATCAGATCCCACTATATTTTTATAGCAAGCACAACAGCATTGGTTTATCCTTGCTTGACCAGGTATTTAAAATAAGCGAGACCAGAATATCGCATAATAAATGACACATTTAAACTATGTTGGCAATTGCAGGAAAGCTCATCTGTCTTTATAAAATAAAATTGATTTGTATCTCTCAACTTGTGTGTCTTCTTCAATGGCTCCTTTGTGTTTGTTTTCTTTATGAGTCTGGTTTAAACCCCAGTGGCCTTCCCAGCCCCAAAACTCCTTGGCTTATTGTTCATCAAATCAATATTGCTTCCAATGTGAATGGTTGGGCAAGAAGATTTGCCTGAAGAACTGACTGCCTTGATGGCTCCAAATCCTGTCTCAGAAGAGCTGGTACTGCACTTCTTTTTCATGCTTCTCCCCAAAAGATGGCAGGCAGCTGGAAAAATAGCTCCAGCCTACATTGGGGCTAGGATTAAGGTGGGTTTGTACACATTTATGGGTAGTGGAAATACAGTGTTCCTTCATCAGGGAAGCACTGCTACTCGTCCAGCACCTTCTGTGATTCCAGCTAATAATCAACATCTGTCTGCCCAAAATGCTGATGTGTGCCTTGAACAGGAGTTGGCTGCATGAGTCCTGGCAGGAGTCTGTCCACAACTCATGAGTCTCTGGTGGGAAGCAGTGAAATGTGAAGAGCTACAGGGACTCTACAGGCATCAATAGGAGGTTTTTTGGGTTAGTTTCTTTTCCTCCTACCCAGTCTGTCTTATCAGCAGAGAGTAAAATTCCAGGGCATCATGTGTATAGTCCAGGAGCTGAAGTGGGAAGATACAGGAGAGAAATTTTACTTTAAGCTATCTTAAAATGTTGAACAGCATTGCTGAAATATAGTTGCCTGAAAGTGAAGAATAAGGAGTGGAAAGAATAAGATGGAGGTGCTGCTGGAAGAGTGGACTTAATCTAGGGAAACCTTGGGTTTTTCTGTGCCTTATGCTGTCACCTTTCAAATGGCCAGAGAAGGTATGTCTGCTTGCTGTCTGGATTTTGACCTTTTTCGGGTGGAAGTGTTTTAATGTGCTCTGTCTGCTCTGAAATGATGTGGCATAGCTGGTATCTCTGGGCAGCCATGAGCACCTCCAGTCTGCAGGCAGGCTGTTCTTAATGCCAGGTGAAAAAGTATTTTCCATGGGGTAAAGCATTCATGAATCAAGTCTTTTAATTGCTTGTTATTTTAATATCACTTTTTTTTTTGTATATGGTAAATTGCAACATTGATTTACAATTTTTCATTAAATAGTATGAAAGCTTTTTTGCCCTAAATAACTGTGAGATGTCATGTCTGCTGCTGCTCAATTTAGTGTTGAATGTATTGCACTGACTGGCTCAACAGATAATCTGCGGGACTCTTCAATCTTGCTTTACTAGGTTACTTTATTAGAATCATAGAGCAGGCTTAGAAGGGACACTCAGCATCATCCAGTTCCACCCCCTGCCATGGGCAGGACACTTCCCACTAGACCAGGTTGCTCAGAGCCCCATCCATCCTGGTCTTGATAACTTCCAGGGATGGGGCAGCCCCAGCTTTCCTGGGCAACCTATCCCAGGGCTTCACCACCTTCACAGGATTTTTTTCCCAATATTCCACCTAATAATCTCTGTCAGTGGAAAGCCATTCGCTCTGGTCCTGTCATTCCAGGCCCTTGTTCAAAGATCCTCTCCAACTCTTTTGGAGCGCCTTTAGGCATTGGCAGGGGCTCTAAGGTCTTCCTGGAGCCTTCTCCAGGCTGAAGAATGCTATTCCTTTTGTTTTTTTCTCATGGCAGAGCTGCTCCAGCCCTCAGAGCATCTTCTGCTGACGGTGCTTGAACTGTGAGCTGAGCGTGGACTTCCATGAGTCCATCTGGCCAGCTGCCTCACGTAGTGTGTTTCTTATGTCTCTGTTAAAAAGGAGTTTGCAGATCAGGCTGTATGGTCTCGTCTCAGGTGTTAGGTGAAACCATGGATGAGAACCAGCTGGCAACTCCTGGACTGCCATAGCATACCTATCTTTCTATAAAACAGATGTACAAACATAGAACACTCTTGCCTGCCTCAAAATTTCATGCAAAGTGCATTTATTTTGAAATACAGCAATAAGGTAGCTCAGTCAGTTAAGCTGCATGAAAATCTGTAAACCTTGAAGGTGCAGAGTTGGTACAGGTAGAAAACCTGCCAGCCCAGCCACTGTGCCTCTGCCAGGCACAAGGGTGTGAGATTGTCCCTTGTGGACAGGGCAGGCAGAGGAACTCCTGCTCCCGGGGAGGTGTTTCTCTCTTTGTGCTTCATACAGAAGGTGGCAAAATGGTGACATCAGGATGGATAGTTGGGTTACCTATCCCTACCCAAATCTGAATCCCAGCAGTAGTATCTCTTGTTGGCTGTTCTACTAATGAGTCTTTTTGGACTCCTCCTTTCGGGAAGGCACTATCTAGCGGGCCAGTTGATTGCTGCCAATACTGCCAATGCCAAGTGCATTTATTTTCATCTGAGATCTATACATGCTGCAAGTAAGGTATTTTTTGTGAAGAAAATCTCATTTTCCTTACAGGGGGCCTCCAAAGGAGGACGTGCAGAGAATTCCTTATCCTTCCTGTGTGGAGCTCTGCTGCAGAAAACCATCAATCTCTTTTTTTCAGCCCTTGCTTCTGCGGTTTTTCTTTCAGGAGCCTGGTTTTTCCAGCACTAGTTGTGTTGTGTGCTCAGGCAGGACACCATCAGCTCCTGTACAAGAGAAGGACAAAAGCAATTGTATGGTGCTTTTCTGTAGTCTGGGAACACCTTCTTTAAAACCCTCTGGGCAGGCTGAAAGTTACCTGGAATTCTCTAAAAACAGTCCCTATTTTCTGTTTCTCTGTTACATTTGTAACCACAAAAGAAACTACTTGTTTTGGAAAGAGATTGATAACTTCACATATTTTTTCAGATGGCCTTGAAAGGCAAGTGCCCGATGGATTCTGTATGGCTTCTCCACCTACTGATGTCTGTCACATCTCCCTTAGTCCTGTGTGGGTGTTTCTCAGGGAATAAGTGATAGGACAAGAGAAAACAGGATCAAGATGTGCCACAGGAGATTTAAATTTGATATCAGGGAAACTTTTTTCCCCAAAAGTTGTTGTCCAGCACCAGCACAGGCTGCCCAGGGCAATGGTGGAGGCTCCATTCCTGGAGGGGTTTAACAGATGTGGCCCTTGGGGACTTGGGTTAGCGGTGGCCTTGGCAGAACTGGGGGAACAGTTGGACTTGAGGATCATGGAGAGCTTTTCCCACCTTAATGATTCTGTGATTCTATGTCTGTTCAGAGTACTGACTTGGGCAGCTAAAAGCTCTTGAAACTGCAGCATCTTCTCATTTAATTCCTTGGTGAGTTTAAGCATGTTCAACCATGTTCCTGCTGCACATTTTTACCATCTACCTGATTTTGTTCTAACATCTCACCTTTGGATTTCATATTCCTCATCTACCAGATGGACCCCTCCTTTCACAGATCACCTTTCTTGGACTTTGAACACTGATACAAGGCAAGTGCAGGTCCACAACCTGTGGCAGCACTCTTTACCTTTGCCTCCAAGTGTGCCTTTAACAGCCTTTTCCCCTGAGCTAGCAGGAAATGTTCTCATGCTGGAGTAAGTGGAGGGCCCTGGCTGGCTTGGCTCAGTGTTTTTATAGTGATAACTTTGTCAATAATGCATAGTGTGACAACAGAAAGTAGTTTGGCTACCCTATTGTCCATTGAGGAGGCTTGCTAAATTGGGGTAGGATTTGTCCTGGGTGATAATTCCAAGATGATGTCAGCTCTGCTGGGAACTTTAAGGGCCAAAGAGGGAAGCTTTAATCCTCCCTGATGTTAGCCAGATATCAGGTGCTGGAGTGTGTGGGTTCACTCTGTGCAGAAAAGCTTCCAGCCTTAATGAAAAGTGTTGCTGCCTTGAGCAAGTTTGTCTAGCTGAGGAGTGCTGGAGTTGAACATTTTTCATGCTCTTTGGCTGAGCATCTTGAAACTTGTGCCTCAGCTGTGATTTTCAGCATAAGATAAACAAGCAAAATAGACACCAGTGATCATTCTCTACCTGCCAAAACAAATGAGTCCCAAAACTTTTCATCATTTTCATTACAAGCCTGTCCAGCCCCAGAACAGGCTGCCCAGGGCAGTAGTGGACTCCCTGTCCCAAGAGAGATTTAAAAGCTGTGTGGATATGGCATTTGGGAACAAGGTTAGGTGGTGGGGTTTGCAGTGCTGTGGGAATGGCTGGAGTTGATCATGTTAGTGATCTTTTCTGACCGAAATGATTCTGTGAAATACCTTCTTCCCTGACAAAACCACTGTGAAATACGTGTGAGTTTAGTTTGACCTAATGTCCCTCACTTTAATTTTGGTGCTGGTGTAGTTAGTGCAAGTAGAGCAAATTAGAGGCTCTGGAATCTGAATCACACAAGCAGTCACTGAAACAGAGGAGAGGAGGAGGAGCATGAAGTTTCCAAGGGTGATTTTTAATGGCTTGGCTAGGACAAATGCTTCTAGCCTAAGATTGCTCCCAGTGATTGGAAGCCAGAAGGAGGAGTGGACAAAGGATGGAGATGACCAGCTCCTCATGCTGCTGAGTGTTTGCAGGGAAGAAAAGAGGCTCCAAGTACCCTGCAAATGCCATTCCTGACTTTGGTAATTCACGGGGTGCATGGCCGTGGTCTGCCAGATGATTGCGTGTGTGCATGTGCAAGGCAGAGGAATTTCAATGCTCCCTCAAAGCAAATGAAGTTCTGATCTTATCCCCAGATTCACCATAAACAGGCTAGAGAATTATGGGATAGAGTAATGAATAAAGGTTTATATTTGTTTTATTAAAATTTTTTAAGACTTCAGTCCTACGATCTTTGGTTGGAGGAACCAAACTTCACCTTCCTTTTCTCCAAGTATTTCCTCCATCCAGCTAACTACAAAATGTTGAGAGTCTCTGTGAGAAGAATTTAGAAGGAAACTTTGGGGAATATGACATTAATTAGGGAGAATACCAAAAATAATAACATTAGCACCTACTGAATAGAAATTTCACCAAACCATTTATTTAGAGATGGTGTGTATTTGGACAACACTCTTGCGCCCTTGGTTGGTCTTGATGATCCTTGTGGGCCCCTTCCAGCTCAGGATATCCTATGATTTGCATTGGATTCTTCTCATCTAGCTTGAAATTATTTTAAAATCTGGCATGTGGCTTGTGTGTGGGATTTCAGCTTCTTCTGAGCATCCCCTGGTAGGATACCTTTTCCCAGCCCCGTGTGATGGTGTGACCCCTCTGTGGATGTGAGCGTGATCTTCCTGCCCTGCGTGCCCCATGGGTGCTGCTGGGTGGGTGCAGTGAGTAATGGGCAGCAAAAGAGAATTAGCTCTCACTTCTGAGTGCTCAGGATGGAGCATAAGAAATGAATGGAGTTCCCCAGTTTTCCAGTCCAGCCTCCCTGTTTCCACATGAATCCAGGCTGATGCAGGAGTGTGGATGAAATCCCAGGCACAAGCTGTCAGCAGCCCTTGAATGTGCCTGGAAAAGAAGATGTGTTATCCCTCTTTCCTCTGTGCACCTCTCTGGCATCCCATGCTCTGGATTGATTCTTTAGCACAAGGGCTTTTAGCACAAGGGCTGGGATCTTGTCCTTACTGTGTCTGGGAGGATGGGAATCGTGATTGCATCTGGCACTTTAGGCTCCCAGAGTGACACAGGTGGCTGTGATTTAGATGGGTACTAATAGGGGAATTTAGCCTCCCAGCATATCTGAACACTCCAGAACTCTTTGGGCAGCCTCTAATGAAGCCTTCCCAGCCGAGGAAATCATGTGCAAAGTAGGAAAGGTGCTGGGGAGAGGATGAGGGGGCTCATCTCCTAGACATAGTAGGTTTGTTCAGTCTTAGCTGTTATATTTGCACAGGGAAAAATATAAATTAAGGCTGTGCTGGTCTTTATCTGACGAATTTCACTCTGGAGTTCCTGACAGGTGACCCCAGGGTCCAGCTGCATTCTCTCAGTGCTTATTTTTGACATTGTGATCCAAATTGACGTTCAGTGCTTGAATGTACAATAAGTTCATTGCAGCTAAATCCTGCAGCTCAGGGATTTCCTGCTGGTAAGTGTTGGAAAAATCAGGATTCCTAGTGGTATCGGGCTGAAAACGTTTACAGATAAAATTCAAGTTAGCAAGTTATGCCAAAATATTTTTGGAGCCAAAGTGAAACTGTATTTTTAGTCCACTGCAGTGGTGCCTTATCCTTCCTTGTCTTATCCTACCTCTTCCTGCCTGAGACTGGAGGTGGAGGCACCAGCCATGGATGGCTCCTGAAGAGGGTTTTGGTGCTGCTCTCAAGGGGAACTCATTAAATTGAAGCAGATGAATCCAGAGTCCTATGGCTAAGCACATTTCTCGACCATGTTTTTCCAACTTTAAGTGTTTCCTCTTGTCCCTCTTTCTAATAAGCATGAGAAAAATCTGCACAGCATCTTACCCAATCACTATGTGATCACCCTGATAAATGCCACAAACAGATAAGATCTCAAATATCCCAATTCCCTCTAGGAGTGGGACATATCTTCCATTCTTTCCATGTCTATAAGAGTGTTGCCACACATTGGGGTTACTGCTTGCTCTCTTGACCTGCTGGTTCATAAGCTGTCATGATGAGGTGTGAGTTTGGCCTGGGACTGGTCCATGCCCATCTGGCACATGGACGGGAGCTTTTCTCCTTCCACCCTCTCCCCCTGATAGAGCTGATAACTTATAAAAACAGATGCAGCTCTCTTCATGCAGTGGATCTCAGCTGGAATTTTAAGCTGGTTTCTAATAAGATGAAGGTAAAACATTCATTGCTGTGTTCCAAACAGGAAATATGAAGTGGCTCTATGTGGGGCTGAGGGGTGGGAGAGGAGCCAAGAGGTTCTCCAGCACAGGTGAGGCCAGAGTCAGAGGAACTGCTATTAAAAAAAAAAAAAAAAGAAAAAAAAAAAAAGATGCATCTCCTGCAAAGTGCTAACAAGATCCAAAGAGAACAGGAAAGGTCTCATTTCTACTCATCCACCACCATGTGATGAGAAGAAATGCACGACCACACAGAAAATGTGCAGTTGGGGTATTTTAGGAAAAAAATCAGAACTGTAGGAGTAGGGAATATTAGAAAAGATGATCCAAAGAGACTGTAATCCCTGCTACTGGACAGTGTGAGAACAAAGACATGGAATCATAGAATGGTTTGTTTTGGAAGGGACCTTAAAGCTTATCTCATTCTACCCCCGTCCCATAGGCAAGGACACCTTCCACTAGACCAGGTTGTTTCAAGCCCTGTCCAATCTGGCTTTGAACATTTCCAGGGATGGAGCAGCCACAGCTTCTCTATTCAACCTGTGCCAGGGCCAGGGAATAGTTTATGATGATAGAATCAGACTAAACAAGACTGGAAGGACCAGCTTTGAAGATTGATCTGAGGTTGTCTGAGTTTTTTTGTCAAGAGTGTTTCAAGTATCTCCAAAGCTGAGGTTCCCTAACCCAGACCCCTGTTCCACTGTTTGACCACCTTCATGGGGAGAGGTTTCCTAATTGGATTTTCCTCTCTTCTAACTTGGCCTGTTAACTCTTTTCCTATTACTGAGCATCTCCCAAGAGAGCTTGTCCCTCTCTCATCTCTACACCATCCCAGAGCTGCAGACAGTAATAAAGTCTCTCCTTGCCTGAGCCTCTCTCTGTGTGCCCTGAGCTCCAGTTCCAACCAGCTCTCACCATTTACCTGCTACTGGGGAGCCCAAACTGGTCCCAGTGCCTTGTTTGACAGGTGTCAAATGGAGAGAAGGAATCACTTCCCTGATCCTGCTGGCTCCACTCTTGCCACCATCACCCACAACATGGTTTGTCTTCATTGTTCCAGGTTCTTTCCCCAAAAGCTGTTCTCTAGCCCAGCAGACTCCAGGCCGTAGACACCCTGAGAGATGTCCCATCCTGTCTCAGCAACTGAGGGTGGTCTACTCAGGCTCCTGAGCTCCTTTCCAGCTCCATGTTTTTGTTCATCCAAGTCATGTACCCTTAATTCCCTAAGAATTAAATTTAAAAAAACTTGGGAAAAGGTTCCTGTTCCTTCTTCCCTCTGTGGTTTTTAAATTTTACACATCTTAAACCCAAATAATTTGCTTATCACTGGAAGTGTAGCATCCTATATGGCTCCTGTGAGAGGAACATGTGATAAAAGCAGGATTATCACTTGCAGGAGCAGCACAAGAACAAACCTGGTAACACACCCTTCTGCAGCATAGGACCTGCATGGAGCATGGGCCAGGAGCTCTTAAACACCAGACATGGAAACAATTCCTTCCTGCAGGCTCCTGCCTGTGACTCTTGGTAGCTTTTTGTTGTGACAAATGACAAACTCCTTCTGGTACAAACATCCCAGACAGTCATGGGAAGTGGTGCAAAGTCCCCCTGGCAGCCAGTAACCAGTGGTATTCCCCAGTAATCAGTGCTGGCATTAGTGAATATCTTCACTGATCACCTGGATGAAGTTTGCTCCCAGAAAGCTTGTGGGTGGCAGCAGACTGAGGTAGGGAAGTGGCCAATGGACCTGAGATCAAGGCTGCTACTCAGAAGAGGGCCCTGAGCAGGCTTGAGAAATAGGCTGACAGGCGCTTGACCAAGTTCAACCAGGGCACTTGTGAGTTCTGGATTGAACAATCCCATGCAGGATGGGCATCCCAACCTTGGATCACAGCTCTGCAGGCAGGGAAGGACATGGCTCTGCCCCTGTCATCTCGTGTGAATAACTGAGCATTGCAAACTCTTTCTCCCACAGAAAGGGTTGCAGTTCATCAGGTGGAAGTTTGAAGGCTTTCCTGAATAAAATACAAAGGAATGTCCCATGAGGAACTACTGTACAGCCAAGGAGAATGGACCTTTCCCCAGCTGCTCAGCACATCCTGTAGCTTTTCCCAAGAACTGCATCTTCCAACCCTTGTCTTTCCACCCAGAAGACCCACAAAATTATGGACTTAGCAAGTGGAGGAGGAAGCTCTTCACCCAACATGTTGGTCTTTGCCTTTCATCATTCCTCTAAAATGGTGAATCACAGAACTATTGAGCTTGTTTAGAGGGCTTTTAAGCCCTCTAAGATCATCAAGTCCAACTAATCCCCAACAAACGACCAAGGCCACCGTTAACCTTGGTCCCCAAGTCACACATCCAGAGATGGGGACTCTACCACTGCACTGGGCAGGCCTTGGCAGGGCTGGACAAACTTTCCAGAGAAAGAATTTTCCCAATATCCAACCTAAACCTCTCCTGGCACAACTGGAGGCTCTTTTCTCTTGTTCTGTCCCTTGTTCCCTGGGAGACGAGCCTGACCTCCACCTGGCTACCCCTTCCTGTCAGGGAGCTGTGGAGAATGAGCCTCCTTTTCTTCAGTTTGAGTCCCACTGTCTCCCTCAGCCCCTCCTGGTGCTGCAGCCTCCTCCCCAGCTCTGTTTCCTTCCCGGGACATGCTCCAGCCCTTTGGTGTCCTTTGGTGTTGGGAAGGGCCCAGAAGTGCCCCCAGGGCTGGAGGTACCTCAGCAGTGCCTGGAACACTGCCCTGGTCCTGCTGCCACACCACTGCTGGTACAGGCCAGGTGCCCTCAGCCTCCTTGCTCACTTGGCCACACCTAGGTTCATTTCCAGCCAGCTCTTAATCAAAATTAAGGAAGAAGACAAAGCTTGGTGGACATTTGCAAGTCCTGCATTTGCATTTGTGCTCTGCCACAAAGCTCCCCTGTTAAGTCTCCTGACGCAGAGGAGTCTCCAGGAGTCCTTCTCAGGGGCACCATCAGAGGTGTCAAAGCATGGAAATATTCCAGGGATGTGGGTGCTCACACTCAATCAGCTGAAGAGGGGCAGGGTGTGTTAAGTCCATAAACAGAAGCATTTGAGTTGCTACCTTTGGTGGAGACCAGGAAGTTTTTCTCCAGCCTTCACTGCCCTGCTGAGATGCTGATGAGGGGTCGTCTGAAGAAGTCACATTGCTGAAATGCCCAGATTTCCTTCCCAGGCCAGTCAAAATAAAGAGCTTGGATTCTTTTCTGCATTGGCTCCTGGTGCTGACACCTCTCTGGGGATGGTGCTGGAAGGGCCAATGTGCAAATGCCCTCTGATGACAGGCCCAGTAAACACCTTCTCAGGCTGAAGAAGTGAAAAATGACAGTAATTTCCTGCCCACACCAACCACACAGATATGTTCCCCCATGAAGTTTTATGAGTCTGCAGAGCCTGGAAATATATTAAAGGCAGAAAGGACTAATCAGTGGAGAGGGAAAAACTGATTGAGAGGAAATTAATGGTGTGGAACTCTGTGGAAATTTAGAAACTCCTCTGAAGACGCAGGCCGTGATTGTGACCTGACCCAGAGAGGTGGCAAAACTTCACTCGATCCAAGGTCACAGATTTACAGAGCCCCTTGCAGAGACTCTGACACACTCAAAGTGGGCAGGAACTGATGCAGAGTGTGGACACAAAGCAGACGGATGTCTGAGCACTGGTGTTTCCCTGCCCTAATGATAGAATGAGTCTATCATAATTATCATGAGTTTTGTGGGGTCTCATGGCATCTCAAGGGCACCCCAGTCCCCAGTGCTCCAGAGAGGCTGCCCATGCCCTGCTCACTGGTGAGTCTTTCAGGGAAGGGCAGAGGAGGGGATGTCTCACCCTGTTTCAGGGCACATGCACTTACAGCCATGGAGTTTCTGGTGTCCTGGTTCCAACCCAGAGGTTGAGGCGCATGCAGGGACGTGTCTAATCCTTGCCTCCTTCTTGGACCTTCCATCCTGAGCATCCAAACCTGGTGGTTTTCCAAGGGCTGGATCTCTTTCCAGCTGTTCCAGGCCTCAGGTCCCAGCTCTTCTAGTCTCAGCCACCTCCCAGATCCCTGTGCTTATGCTGCAGTACCAGGAACAGGCAGTCTTGGTTTGGTGGGGACTCGAGGCACCAGCTGCTTGCCATGGGCTAGACAGGGTGGGGTGAAGCAGTGTCCCCTGTGTAAGAGCCCCAGGAGAAAATCCCTCTGGAGGTGGCTCTGCTGCTCTTCCACTGTGAGGGATTTCATTGATGCTGAGGAGTCCAAGCAGAGGTGCAAGGGAGAACCCAAATGGGAAAAACCAGTCAAAATGGAATTAAAAAAGAGAAATACTCTAATTTTTGTATAGGTTGTGGTCAACCTATTGCCTTCAACTTGCCAAAATGCTGAAAAATATGGTAATTGCACTGAGTGTGATCACACAACTTTTGTGAAACATTGAGTGGCTGACTCTTAGAAAAAAACACCTTTCTTCTTTAATGCATCATTTGAAAATTGCAGATAGAAAAAGAATGCTTTTTGAAGGATCCATAGTTTCGGCTATGGGGAGACAATAGGCATGATCTAGTTGAAGGTGTCTCTGTTCATTGAAAGGGGGTTTGACTAGGTGACCTTTAAAGGTCTCTTGCGACCCAAATCTTTAATTCTTGGGTTTTCCAAACTTAGAGCAACCTTGGTTTTTTGCAATTCCACTGCAAGTTTTCTATAAGAACTCATTACTGACCTTGTTGTTAACATTATTGTGGTTTTTTTGTGAGAAACATCCCTATATCACAACTACCTTTTTCCTCAAGGATCTTCAACTGCTTTTGAGACAAAGGCAGGTTTATTATCTCTGCTTTAGAGATGAAGAAAACAAGATGTATAAATGGGATTGGCCTGGTGTGATGGAGTTTTTTACATCTGGACTAATTGCTCCCTTTATTGTTTCTGGAGAGAAATAGACACTCCTACTCATTACTTCCTAATACAGATGATTAAAATAGGTCAGGTGAGCAGCTTCAACATATTTATGCAGTATTTGTGATGGGCATCTACACGGAGAGGACAGGGGGAGTAGAGACAGCCTCTCTAGGATAATTTTTTCTCTTTAACTACCCATGCAAGATACTTATATCTAAATAGTCACAGGCTCTTTCCTGTCCTAGTATATGATGATGGATAGATAACCTTTCTCCATAAAAATATACATAATTAAGGGTAAATTTTTCATTGTCATCTCCGGCTTGTGTTGAGCAATTTATTTTCCTTTTTTTTCCCCATGGAATATTGTTGTGGGTGAAGAGATCTGATCTGTGTCATAATATTCTTGGATGGTTTTTTTGAGTAATGACACTGTTATTGTACAACCTCCACCAGGAACAATTTGAAAAGTGTTGTGAACTTTTGAAAATGACCTGACAACAGCTCTCCAACCAGAGTGGTTTTACAGGGGTCTGTTCCAGTCCCACAGGGCTTGGAAAGAAGGAGGGGAAAAAAGGGCATCAGAGGTCTGTGCAAGCTGCCCTTCAAGTTTGTGGTGTTGGCAAAGGGGCCTTGTGTCTGCTGTGCAACACCCATGGTGGATGCATCATTCTCTCTGGGGCATGAAAAGCTCCAGGTGCTCAGTGTTTTTTGAAATAGTCTAAACACAGAGTCACAAGGTCACCTTTAGGATTTTCTCAGAAGGTTTATCTTCACCCATGACCATCCACTCTGTGAACACAGAGCCAGCAGACTCATGCCCAGAAGCTGCAGAGACCTTGTGGATAAGAAGAAAAACACATGACTGTAGATGCTGTTGCCTCCCTTGTGGGCATACAGTTCCCCTGGACCACCAAGACTTTGCTTTGGTCCATTTTCTCCCAGATTGCTTGTAATAAGATACAATAATAATAAGGTCCAATCATCATGAATTTAGGTGAGACCTGAATGCAAGCTGCTGCTATAACAACTGAGGTCTTCATGATGTAGCACAGGCTGGTCTGGTGTATCCAGGAGTTATGGTGTGATTATTACTTGTTAGGATTCTTAGAAATTAATTTCTTCCTCCTTGTGGGGTGTGGGTCCCCTGAGGGGTGGAATGGAGAAGGTGAATGTTCACAACCAGGCTTCAATTGGCTGAAAAACAATTGTCTGCCAAGATTTACTCCACAGTCCCATGGCAGAAAGGGTTAATGTGGGCTAATGCTGTGCCATCCTGCCAGAAGTAACAGCAACAAGAGAAATTGGCTGTGGAGTCAGGGTCAGATGGGGTGAGACCCTCTTGTTAAGGTGCTTTGATGGTCACCAAAGGATTTAAGGAGAGGCTTTGCTGTATGGGTGGAATGAGGAGACTGCAAGGGAGGGGGAGAGCAGGTTCATGGTCAGCTGGCGTGGAGGAACCTTCAGAGGTGTGGTGGGACCCAGAGTGGCAGGAGCACTGATACCAGCACCCTGCAGATACCAGTGGTGTGAGGATGGATGGATTCTCTGTCAGCAACAAAGCAGTGGTGGGAGGCATCAGCTGGGGAGCCGTGCTGGGCGTTCTGCCAACACTGTGTGCCGCAGCTCTGGGCCTGGGGTACTCAGCCTCCTTCCTCTGGTGCCAGGGGATGCTGAGGGTCTGTCAGTGTGCAGTTAGCAGGATCTGGGCACCCTTCTCACTTCACCTGCTCTAAGTGGCCTCTCTCCTGAGTGTGACAGGCAGTGGGGGCTCAGCCAGGCTCTGTGGCCAAATGCCAGGCCCTGCTGACACTCAGCAAAGCTGATACAGCCACAATGAGGGGAAAAGGCTGCCTGATTGATTACAGTGGGTTACACAGGAGGAACCAAGGACAGGGGCAAAGAAAGGCATCTGGGCTGGCAGATTAGGTGATTGGAAATCTCCCCAAATTGCCTGAATCCTCTTAACCATGTTTTAACCATAGGGGCCCCATGCTGGCATCCACCTCCCAGGAACCTCTGTCCATGATATCCCTCCATCCAGTGAGACTAAAAATTGGGCCTGCAAGGGAGACATCAAGTTTACCTGACTCCCAGAGATGTGTGACCAACACTCCCTTTCTCCCTGCTGAACAAAATTATGTGCAGCTGAGATGTCCTCACTGCATTCCCTTGAGATGAGCCCTTCTGCCTTTGTGGTACCAGGCTCCTCTGCAAGCAGTAAAGTTGACTTGAACCATTATCAAAATAATACAGAGACCCCAGAGATCTTTAACCAGGAGATCTTTAACAATTACTGCCTCTAAGACTGTTGCTACTTGACTTGAACCAGGGTTTCTCCTGCTCTCTAAGTGCTGGAGCAGACCTCAAGTCTGTTCCCACAGGGCTGTGAGTGCCATGTGACTTAATTGTCCTTGATATTTTTCTAATCATGTCAAGGGTTTCCTTCGAAATGTTATATAGCTGAGAAAGAGTTTATTATTTGCTGTCAGGGGGAAAATAACACCAAGCCATCTCTGAAGCCATCTATAACATATCTGTGTAATGTGAAGGTTAAAATAAATCAGTAAAAAAGCCATTCTCTTGAGGGCAATATACTGTAAAATATTTCATCAGAAGGCCTGGATATTATTGCACTTGCAATTAATCTTCTTGGTTATAGCACAGCTTGTTTTCTCCTGCCACATTATCTTTCTCTGTTTTCAGCAGCCACTAGATGTCAGGGGGAAATTCTTTTGGCAATGTTTTTGAGAAAATTCCTGTCTAAGTTGGAAGCTGTTGAGTTTCTTCATTCATTTGAGGTCCAAAAAAAAATTGCCTGATATGGTTGGAAATGCCTTGGTATCTCATCTGTGCCCCAGCTTCTCCCCTTGGTTTGCAACCATGGATCACTGCATGCAGCTGAAGAGGCCTGGCTCTGGCAAAATGATAACCACAGCACTGACCATCTTTCACCCACTGCATGCAAGTCATGGATATTCTATTATTACTGCTCCTGAATTTTGCCTAGGTTTAAACTCTGGCTTTTGGAGCATTTGTAACCCTTCCGTTATCAGATCATCACATTGCAAGTATTCTGTGATTTGATTTTTATGACCGGAGTGAGTAATTTTTGTTTGTAAGATGAGTGGTGGGGACAAATCCTGCATAACAAATATATGCTTGCAAGGAGCCATGGCTCCAAATGGACTTTGGGAGGCAGTGCTTGGGGAAGGTGATGGGAGAAGACACTTTGTGGGTGGTTCTTGCATGCAGGGAGACCACCTTGGTGCAGATGTTACCCTCCTATCATGTGCACCATCAGCATGAACCTCCTCCCCAGGAAGGGTCAGGCTCTTTCACAGAAAGAATCCAACAGGAAGGTGCCAGAGACCCACACATCACTCCCTGTCTCCAAGAGTCATTGCAACACTTTTTATTTTTTCACAGAGGGGAAAGGGGGAACAAATGCAAACCGGGAGTCCCACAAAACAGAAACACTACTGAAATGTTTTCTTCTAAGTTCTCCTCCTCAGCTGTGCAATTCCTGACTCTTGAGCAAGAGCTGCCTGCTGGGAACAGCTCTGCCCCTCAAAGCAGTGACCTGCTGGAGAGGGCCAGCTCTCTTGTGCAGGGTCCTTGTTAAGGGAAGAGAATGCTGAAAGGTAAAAGGTTAATGCAGGAGGACAGAGAGAGGGTCTCTGACATTTGAAGATGACATAAATGCTCCTGCCTTTCATGTCCCCTGGCAGCCCTCCCTGCCCTTTGAATGCTTTTGCTTTTTAGCCCAGCCTGCTGCAAGTTTGATGTGGCTTTTTCCCTGTATTGGAGAATAAGTGGTTTGGGAAATTTGGAAATTTGGTTTCTGCCTGGTTCATGGTGTATTTTCATTCATAAGTTTCCTTCTAACGTGCAAGGTTTTTCCATGGGAGACTGAGAATTATAGGATCATGGAATCATTTAGGCTGGAAAAACCCTCTAAGACCATTGAGTCCAACCATTAACTCAGCATTGCCAAGCTCACCACTCACACCACGTCCCAAAGTGCCACATCTACATGGCTTTTAAAACCCCTTCAGGGATGGTGACTCCACCCCTGCCCTGGACAGCCTGTGCCAGGGCTGAACAACCCTTTGAGACAAGAAGTTTTTCTTAATTTCCAATCTAAACCGCTCCTGGTGCAACATGTGTCTTCTTTGCAGGGTATATATTTGAATCAATGCAATATGCAATAGTTTTGCTGTGATGGAGAGAGGCTGCAGCCACAGACATGGTGCTTGGAACCAGAGATGCTTTCTAAATATAAATTATAGGTGTGACCCATGTTTCTTTTGTACCATGGTGTTGCACCTTACCCCAGCTCAGGCAAGGCTCCTTCATCTAGCTGAAGAGGTTTCAATGTATTCCAAAACTGTAAAATGCTGACAATTTGGCAGCAAATGAAACAAAACCATTTTTGCTCTTTTCTCTCTTCTTTTTTACTGATCTTACTGGAATGTTCTCAGCAAGGACAAAATCTCATGTAAGTTTCTTGCAGAAAGACTTTATACCTAATATTACTGAGAACAGGATTTGGTTGCTCACCTCCAGCCTCAACCTGTTGAACTCAGCCTTTTTCACCATCACAAGCGCTTGTAAATCCTGGTGCTTGGAGGGAGGACGTGTGTAGGGGAACAGATTCTCTGTCCACCAGAGCACTGGCTTTGAAGACCAGATGAACTGTTACTCTGTTTTCCCTTGTGGTGTGAGTCTGGGTATTAGACCTATAGAGACTCCTTTTTTATGGAAGTTATACAGCAGAGCCTGTGCTATTTCATTAATTTGGGCATCTTTGGGATAGAAGAAAACTCAAGATATCTCTTAGTCTAAATGTCTAACCCAAGGACCATGCTGCCAGAAAAACCCACAGCAGAAATGAGTCCAAGCTTTTTCAGTGTTTCACTTCTGCCAACTTGGCGAGTTTCCTTTGGAGCCAACCTCAGTTTGCTTTGCTGCGACTGATGCCATGACAGTCACCACATTCCCTCCATGGGCTCCTTTCCTGTGGGCTGAGGAGATACTACTCCACCAGTCTTTCTTCTTAAGTGGTATTTTCTTCAGTCTCCTATAATTCTTGTTCTCCCGTGACCTTTTCCTCGGCTTGCCCACGTCTGGCTGCCTTTTTTCACCATGTTGATGGTGTTTAAAAATGTTATGTCTCACAACATGGCTGAAGAAGAGACAACTGAGAGAGGATCTTACCAATTCTTACGAATATCTTAAGGACTGGTGTCAAGAGCATGGGGTCAGACTCTCTCCAGTGGTGCCCTGAGACACAACATGGGGCAACAGGCTCACACTGAACTGCAGGATGTTCCACCTGAATATGAGGAAAAAATTCCTCACTGCGTGAGTGACAGGGCACTGGTACAGGCTTCCCAAAGAGGGTGTGGAGTTTGCTCTGAAGATACTCAAAACCATTAGGGACATGACCTTCTCCAGGTGAGCCTGATTTATCAGAGGGATTGGCCTAGATGATTTCCAGAGGTCCCTTCCAACCCCTACCATTTTTCACTTCTGTGATTCTGTGATATCTATAGTTGAGTTAAGATGAAAAAAGAGTGGATAAAGATGACTTGAAAAAGGCCTTCTTTTTCCTAGGACTGATCTACTTCATGTCTATCATTGTTCTTTCTGGACTAAAGTGGCAAAATTTAGTTAAAGAGACCTTTTTTCTTCCCCCCCCCCCCCCCCCCCCCCTTCTTCCCTTCTTTTTTTGCCCAACCTCAGACAGAAGACAGTGATTGTGTCTGTTAACTGGCTTACATGGTAACTGGCTTACATGGCACAGTTTATTTATTCCCCAAACATGAGATGCCTTCCCAGAGAATCAAAGATTTGTCTCACTGCTTGGACTTTCTGTACTTTTCCTGAAAACCAAATGAAAACCACAGTCCAGCAGAGGTTGTGACCAAAAAAAAACCACCAAAAAACAAAAACCAAACCAAACCAAACCAAAACAAAAAAAAACCCCAAACCAAAAAACCACAAACAAACAAACACAAAAAACCCAAAAGAACTGTTGTTCTGCTGCAGAATTCCTTGACCAGCTGGGATTCTCCTTCAAAAACAAATTTGACCCGGTGAGTAGCTTCAATTTCAGGGCTGTGCATATTCTCAGAGTCTGCAGTTTTCCACTTCTACTGCATGATGCAGAGCAGGAAAAATTAAAGTTTCCAATGAGCTCCAAGTCAGCAGCCTGGGCTATATCCTGTAGCTTTCAGCTGATGAGGTATTTGCAAAGGAATGACTCACCTGCAGCAAACACTGTTCAGTTTCCAAAATGCTAATTTATATAATCTTTGCTAAAGAAGCTGGGAAACAGGGGTCTCCTTCATCTGTATTGAAAGATATTAGTGTTAGCATGTCAGCCCAGCAGCAAACAAAAAGGAAGAGCATATCTTGGTCTTAAAGGAAAAAGAGGGGAAAAGTAAGATCTGTGTAGTCAACCATTCCTACAGATTTTGTTTAACACAGTTTATTTAATTCCACTGGTTAAATGCAAGCCTTAGTGCCTAGAGCATGCCTGGAGTATCTAAGATACCCAAATGACCCTGAAAATGCAACAAAATGTGTATGAAAGGCTATTGTCCTTCTTCAGTGCCATCTGGAGCTTGGGTCAGGTGCTCTTTGGGCATCACAAATGATTTAATACCTCTGCTGGGCAGCAGTGTCCTGCTCCAGGTGAACAGGCCTCCAAGTCCCACAGGCTGACTGTCCTCTGCCAGAATGGAAGCACAGGCACCACCATGCATCTGGTGACACCTTCATGAGGGCACTTCATGCTAAAGCTTCCCCATACATAACTTTCATGGCTGCTTCTGCATCTGATGTTATTTCCATTCCCTGCTCCAATGAGGGAGGTATGGATAGGTCTGAAGGACAGATGCTCTCTAATCTCAGTCCTGTCTTTTCTGCAATAGGTAGGCCTTTTCTGCCCAAATTTAGTTTTTTAATGTACTCATTGTCATCTGAGTTCAGCATCCAAATGATTGCTACACTCCATGGGAAGGACCAGACTCACCCTGTCATCATTCATCCAAACAGAGGGAAAACCAGCGGGTCAGATGCTCTGTGCTTCAGACCAGCCTCTTCCTTGCTCTGTAGCAGAATCCAGGCACCCAGTTCAACATCAAGGGTCCCTCTGTCTGCTTGTAGGCATCTAGTGCAAGCTGAGGCTGTAGAGCATTCTCCTTGGTCTCCAGCTTCCAGCATAGGAGAACATTTGTGTCTTGTAGGTCTGGGGTGATGCCTACTGTCTCTAAGTATTTATAAATGTACAATGCATTGATCTGACCACATTTCCATTATGATTTCTTTGCTTCTTGTCCTAATATCTTCCATTTATTTCCTGTATTGTCACTTGAATTAGCCCTGATGGAGGAACAAGAGAAAACATTGTTGGACTGTCCCTCGACTTCAGCACAGGCTAACCACAGACTCAGACCTCCATTTTCACTTTTTTCCCATCATTCCCAAGTGGCAAAGGTGAATAAATGGAAGGACTCTTGGCTGTTACTTTGGCCCCTGTCAGAGCCTCCTGGAAATAATGTAACCTCTATTTCCTTATCTGTCACATAGCAAAGATAGTGTGGCTTCACCTGGGGTTTGCAGCAAATGTTTGTACAGTGTTGGGAGATATTTGGATGAAAGGCACTACAGAGTTATTAAATAATCATGTTTGCTGTGCTTTCTCAAGTGGGTCCCCTTAACAATGTAGTGTGCAAGTAGTGTGATTCTAGCACCATATTTGACATTGAACTACCACACTCCCCACATCCCTCTGGAGCTGAATGTCCTCTGTGCAACTTCATGGCACTGGAGGTAGAGCACTTAGGCATGACTTGTGTCATCAAGAGCACTTGCCTGCTTTTCTCCTTTCCTAAGCTGGTTTTCCCTCAGGAAATCCTCACAGTCCGGTGGAATTTGATCAAGGCAGGACTAAAATAAAGTTCTGTTGAGCTGTACTTCTGGAATTGCACAAGACTCCATTTTCTGATGCTCTTGAATGCCAGCCTGTAAATTTGCAAGGGCAGAGGACAATACAGTGAGGAGACTTGGATTCTTAGCAATTTTCTTATTGAAGTGATTTCTCTTTCTGGTCTCATTTACTTTCATTACTTTGAAGTTGGCCCTTTAAAGGGAGAGAAACTTGGCGATGTAATTAATTCAATGTACTGCCAGAATCTGTGCGGAGAGAAACTATATGCTACATACACTCTTGGTGATACCTCTGAGCAATTCAAAACTCCAGCCTAGAAGAAAATGTCCATTTTTTTCCCCTTTTTTTTTTTTTCCTTACCATCAGCACAGGTGGTGATGTTCAAGCCACCACTGTGGTGGTGTTCACAGGGGTCCCAGGAAGAGGGAAGAGACGAGGATCTGACTCCATGTTTCAGAAGGCTTGATTTATTATTTTATGATATATATTATATTAAAACTATACTAAAAGAATAGAAGGAAGGATTTCATCAGAAGGCTTGAAAGGAAAGCAAAGAATGGAATGAATAACAAAAATCCTGTCTGACTAGAGAGAGACACAGCTGGACTGTGATTGGCCATTTATTAAAAGCAACCACATGAGACCAGTCACAGATGCACCTGTTGCATTCCACAGCAGCAGATAATCGTTGTTTACATTTTGTTCCTGAGGCCTCTCAGCTTCTCAGGAGAAAAAATCCTAAGGAAAGGATTTTTCATAAACATGTCTGTGACACACCACCAGTTAGGCACTGACTGCTCTGGCCTCTGTGCTGCACCAAGTACCATTTTGAGTGGTTTGCTTCCTGGTTGTGATGCACACACTCTATCTAGAGACTGCAGTGTGCAAAACATAACTGGAAACCATCTGAATATGTGTGCTCTTGAAGAATTTCTGATGCTTTTTATTCAGATATTTCTGGACAGCCTGGAAATACCAGAGGGAATTGGCTTTCCAGCAGGGTTTGAGTGGACTCAAGTCCAGACAGAAATGAGAAGAACAAAGAATGACAGGAAGCAGAGTCTGATTGTGATGGATTTCTGTCTCAAAGCTGATAGCTTGTTAAACTGATTTATTTTAAGATTGTCCATATTTTTCTGTTTCCCCTTTAAAATCCCCTTGGGCTTTTTGTACATTTTGTCTACTACAATCTGCTATGTACATCACCTGCCCTGTAGAAATCAGCTAATAGGATAAAAATAAGGAAAAATTGTTTAGCTTGAAATAATTCCTTTCTCTGAATAATTATTTTAATGTTGAAATAGGAACATAATATTTTTGGAGACCTTCAGTTTCCTGTCAAAACTGTTTGAAAAATCAACAAGTGGAGAAATCTCTGGGGGCCAGGTAGATGACAGACCGAATGACCATGTAAATTTAAATTCTTGTGGGGAAGTTTATATAATAAATGGGAAAATGAACTCACAGGGGGTTCCTACACTCTATTTCCTGTACTGAATGGAGGAGAAATGAATTGTGGAAAACCTTAACCCAGGTTTGAATTTGGAGACTGAGGCTATTTTTCAAATAAATTCGATTTTTTACAACAGATCTTGATTAGACAAACATTGCATAGATTCTGAAGCACTTCCTTTAGTGCCAGGCATATCTAATTTGTCCATAATGTGCTCATCACTGGAAGAAATCTGAATGACTTGTCCATGTGGTGAGGGTATTATAAAACCCTAATTGTTGAGTCTTTGTTGATTACCCTGAAGCAAAGGAGTAATGGCCCCGGGGCAGAGCAGGAGTTATCCTGGCAGCAGATAGCAGTAGTTTAACTTACACAGCAGGATTCCAGCAAGGAATCATGGAATCATAGCATAGCTCGGGTGAAGAGGGACCTTAAATCTCCTCTCATCTCCACCTCCTGCCATGGGCTGGGAGCCTTCCACTAGACCAGGTTGCCCCAAGCCCTGTCCAAGCTGACAATTGATGTTCTTCAAAGACTGGGGCAGGTGCACGAGGCTGACCATAAAAAACAAGAGTACATACATTTCATTACTGGCTTCCAGTGTCTGATAAAATGGGAAAAGGCCTGCTCTGGGGTGTGTCATCTGTTCAGGAAGCCCAGTGAGTGCTGCTGTAGGTTGTTTCCTTGCAAGGAGGATGATTATAAGCTAGGAGGAAACCTGGGAGAGTGAGAGAAGCTGTACTGCATGGTGACAGTCTTGAGACCATTGGGTTGGAAGAGTCACATTTGGGGAGACCTTAAAGGAAACACAATTTCAGCTGAATACTGAGTACTCAAAGTGCTTCAGACTTCTGGGGACAAGTCTTTAGGAAGTGGACACAGATCCCTGCAGAGATTAGACCCCTGCAGCTGGTTGTTCTCTTTCTGGGACCACAGTATTCATCTCTGGCAATAGGAAATGTGCTAAGCAAAGAGCCTTATTTAGGTGCTCACAAAGCAATGTTTGGACAGATAGGATTACCTTGCTCCTGGTTTGTGAAGTTCATACCTTGTGTGGCACATTTATCACCCCTCTTCCCTCTTGGAATAGGGGGAGAGGGAACAGTAGGAGGGAAAAGAAAGTGGAAGACAAGAGAGGGGTCTTGTGGGGCATGTCTTCCCATCCTGGGTGATTTATTTTTCTTCTGGAAAACAATGAAACTTCCAAGTTGAAATTAATGGGACAAGAACACTTTCCAGGTGCTCATAAGTGCAAAAGTGCAATAAATCAAAGATGTAGTCTAAAGGAGGAGTCTTGCAGCCTAGGGAGAAAAAAACCAACAGGCAGAAGAGCTGTGTGGGATTCACATTCTCTGAACCTGAGAGCAGCAGTGAGAGAAGCAGAGAAAACAATGATCAAAACAATTCTTATCTCATTTGCTGTGCCTGTGTTGTGCCAAAGTGGAATGCAATATGGAGATTGTTTACCCAAAGTGATGGTGCTTTGTTCCCTTGGCCTATCAGGGCCAAGCACAAGTCCAGACTGTTGGGCAGGAATCAGTCACAAGATTTTGTTCAGTTGAGTTGTGTGCTCATGCAGTTTCAGTTTAGATGTAGTGTGATATAGTATAGAATAATACAGTATAATAAAGTAATTAATTAGCCTTCTGATATAATGGAGTCCTCCTCATCATTCTTTCCTTTGAGGGGTTGCCTGGAAATCTGATAGAGCTGTGTCTCCTCTGATGTGCAGGACGGTCTCCAAGGTCCTGTGATGCATTTGAGGGCATGTTTTGGCCTGCATAAGGAGCTTTCTTGGGCCAGCTGAATATGTCAGTGGAGGAACCTGGTGCAGGAGCTTGTTCTCTGGGCCTGAAGCACACTGAGAAGGATGTGGAGAGGGCCAGAGGGAGAAGAAGGACCAAGAGGGAAAACTGGCAAAGGCAGATGACAGAACCACCTGTTATCTGTAACAGAGAGAGATCTCTGTTCTCGCTCTGTGACCTCAAAACTCCAGGTCAGCTCTCTGCTAACATCCCAGTATCCTACAAGATTACATTTACTCAGCTCTTCTTGAAGGGATACAGAGCCAGCCTTAACACAGATGATGCACCATGAGCTCTGGCTCTGACTTCCAACTTGTCCCCCTGTTGGTGATGAGGATGGAGAGTTGCACCATGCTTAGGCTTTGTACCCTTCTGCAGGGAAGTACAGCTCCATCCCAGCCCACTGATGAGCCCAAGGCAGGGCTCATGATTTCATGCCACATGAAGACACAACATCTTTGGCATCAGCAAAGCCCTTTGGAGCATGTGGAATTGTGAGCTAAGGGATGCTGTTGCCCCAAGGAAACTAACAGAGGGCATAAGTGCCCAGCTATGGGCCTCCAAAAATAAGAAGGATGTGGAATTTTGGAGCAAGTCCAGAGGAGTCCAAGGAGATCCCTCAAGAGTTGGAGCCCCTCTGCTCTGGAATCAGGCTGGGAGAGCAGAGGGTGTTCACCTGGAGAGAAAAAGGCACTGGGGAGACCTTGGAGTGCCTTCCAGTGCCTAAAGGGGCTCTAAAGAGCTGGAGAGGGACTTTGGACAAGGGGCTGGAGGGACAGGACAAAGGGGAGTGGCTTCCCACTGACAGAGGGCAGGGTTAGATGGGATATTGGAATGAGATTCTTGTCTGGGAGTGTGTTGAGGCTGTGGCACAGGCTGTCCAGAGAAGCTGTGGCTGCCCCATCCCTGGAAGTGTTCAAGGCCAGGTAGGAGGGGGCTTGGAGCAACCTGGTCTAGTGGAAAGGAGGGTTGGACTGGATGACTTTTAAAAGGTCTGTTCAAACTGAAAGCATTCTGTGACTCTCTGCTATGTTTGAATGAGTTGCTGATGTCTTAAGGAATGGCTTCATTCTCAGTTTGTGGCTGGTTTCCTCTCCCAAAGGCTTCTGGGCAGAGTGGTTTGATCTCTTGTGGTTACTGATCACCAAAGAAACTCCTGATCTGGGGCAATGCTGGCCCTTTTCATCTGCAGCATTCACACAAGAGCTCCTTCAGTGCCCAACATCCCAACAATGCTGACCTTGTTCTGATATTTCCACTAATAATTTCTTACTTATTTATTCATTTATTTATTTATTTTAAACTAGAGAACTAGTTTCTCATGTACTACTGGGATTTTCATTAGAAGAATTTGCAGTGCCATGTGGAAAATGAGTCATTTGAACACTTGGAAAATGGAAGCATCTAGAACGTGTTTTTGTGGAAATAATTCCCCATCTTTTTTAAACATCACCTCTCACATATTATTAAATAATTAATATTATTTGTTATTATTTCTTGTTACTCTATGCTATTAATAATAATTGCTGATTGCTAACAATAACTATTATTTATTATTGTTGAGGTAACACCTGGAAACTTTGGGACTGCTCTGGCCTACATCATGCCAGAAGTTATGCAAATATACTGGAGAAATCCAGTCTCGACTTCCTTTTCTCTGTCTCTCAAGTCGTCCTGGGCTTGGGCCCAGCAAGCATGTTATCCACTCCTGATTTGCTGACAGCTGTAGAGAGCACAATGAGTCAGTTCCCGACTTGAGATGAACCACTGGTCAATTAAACCTTTACTGAAAATCTCTGGGCATAAGAGAGGAAACGTTTATGAGCTAATGTTAAGAGTGCTGGGGCTAAAGGGGAGTAAAAGCCCTCCACAATTGTAACGGGGGAAAATGAGAACCCAATCTCATTAATAAACAAAGAGCAGGATGTAATTAATAAACGCCTCTAAACCTGCCAGAATATGGAATTCCTTTCTAAATACGTCATTAGGAAGAGAAATAAAGAGAAAAATTAAACTGATAAGGTTAGGCTTGGAAACTTTGAAAGTATACAAAATGTAGTATGTGGCTGACATTTATCCTGCTTGTTAAAGGCATTTAACTAAAGAGTTAAGGAATCACTGTGGAACACGTGGAAGTGTGGCCATAAGATACAAAAGCAAATGTTTCTAGTTTGCTTTTTTAGGGTAGACATTGTCTGCTGTGCCTGTCATGGTGCAAATATAGCAGAGGGATATGGCCCCTGGTCAGAGGGAAGCACACCAGTAAATCTGGCCTGTGACACCATCCCAGGGGGAAATTTGTAACATGCAGGGAAAAAAGAAATATTTCTGGATCTTCCAGGATTTGCAGAATAAAAAGCTCTGCTACAAAACAACCATACTGACCAGATCAGTATTGGAGAAAAATGGTACACAGAAAACAAATATATTATGGTTTAACACTACTTCTAACTACTGGTAGGTCAATCACTTCACAACTTTTGCATGTCTTGGAGCTCACAGTCACTTAAGGTGCCCCTTTCATCATGAGCCCCAAAAGCTGTCCCTTTTATTGTCCTGAGGTACAACCCAGGAGGGGTGGGGAAGGACCCACCAGCCCCAGACTGAGTAGCACTCCCTCCTGAACTTCATTTGCTCGTGTGCCTTGATGAATCCAGGCCCCGACGTCTGAGAAACCTGAAATGGGCAGCAGATGCAGAACCTGGCATTAGGGAAGGCCTGATGAAAGCAAGGAGGAGCAGCTCACACTGGATATGGCACAGATGGGGGAGTCTGAAAAGAGCTGTCTGGGGAGGAAAAGACTTGATCAAAGATGCACTCAGGATGAAAGTCAGTGGGATGGGATGGCATTTGTCAAGATTAGAGGAAAAGAGGTTCCCACACAGGGATTTGGTGGTGCAGATGGGTTGGGAAGGGCATGCTGCAGAGGCAGTGTGTGTAAGGCAAGGAGCTAGAACTGAACACAAATGCCAGAAATTATCAGACTCCCCACTAGTTAACATATTTTAACCCAATTGTAATTTTTCCCTTCAAAATTAAAGGTCTTGTTCAATCATGAATCAGTGTCATAGAGATCTGCAGTAAGATTGCACCATTGTAGAAGTCTTGTCTGCAAATCTATGCATTTGCTGAAGGTCACTGCTTTGCCTTAGGTCTCACTGGGTTTTTTTCCTCACTTAATTATCACTGGGAGAAGAATTAGCCCCAGAACTGTCTAGTCCAGCTTTTTCCAAGTACACAACACAAGTGATACTATTTTGGCAACTTCTATGTGTTATTTTTTTAGCTGTTTTTTCTGGACTTTAATATGTGTTTCAAATCTCCACAGTGAAAAGTAAAGAGTAAATAAAGACACAATTCAGATGGGCAATACACAGGCCCGAACAGAAGATGGAGAAGAGAAACAGTAACAGATAAACCTAAACAAATAGTCAAACTCCTAATAAATTATGTCCAATCACCAGACAACTGTGGCAGAGCAGCCAAATTAGCTGCCTGATGCTGATGGTCTAGATAAAAAACTAAAACAAATCTGGACCAAAGAGAGGCTCTCAGCAGTTTGCTTCCTAGCCAAGGCAAAAATAATATGTAATCATTTAATACCATTTCTTCAAATAAACTTCATTTTGAGATAATAATTTCCAGATGGATGAAGGTTTATAAACATCTTTGCCACATGATACATTACCACTGGGCAACAGAAAGGTCAAGAGAGGGATTTAGTCACTGGGTCTATACCAGTAAATTAAATGTGCCCAGTGCTGATCTCCTGAGGCCAAACAGCAAAGGAGGGTTCTGTCCCTCCACATTGTTGTCCCTTCTTGCTATCCAAAACTACATGGCTTCTTCCAAACTGCCTGTTTGGAGTTTGTGCTGCCTTCTGAGCTGTGCCTGGAAGGTGTGCATAGAACAGTCTGACTGTCCAGACCTGAATGGTGCCAAGAGCATCCTACACATGAAACCATCTGGAGAAGAGAGCTCTCATGTCTGGAAAGAGATCCCAGGTGCTTTTTTGATTTTCCTGTATGGACACAGGTGAAAAGAAACTTTTCAGGAAACACCACAACTCTTTCTGCATCAACCGATATTGAAACTATTTTGGAAGCTCATCTAAAGCTTCAGGGTTGGATTATCATGGCCAGCTTTGAAAACATGGAATCCCACACAAAAGATCGAGTCACAAGTGGTCATACTCTAAGGCAGGAACCTGTTCAAGATGTCCATATATTTGGTTGGCTGATGGCTCAGCACAGTTTCTTTGGTGAAATACAAGCCTTGATCTCCTTGGAGCCAGAGCTGCTAATCAGGCTGTCAGTGTTACACATGTGTTTGATTGCTTTGTTGGGTTGGGGCCCTGCAGAATCAGCACCAGGAATGTGAGGGAAACAATGGCACTTTGCACTTAGCATGGAGAACTTTGATTGTTATTAATTATTTTTCATTTTCCTGGTTAGCATTAAGAGACAGGGCTGAAACAAATCCAGGCAGAAATCAGCCACAGTTATTAGTGTCTCAAATCTTTGTCTTGTAGGCTTGCTTCAGTCTGGTTAAAACAACAGAAAGAAAAAAAGCTGCACATGTTTCAGATGAAGGCCCCTGAGATATATGGGACTTTAAATAAATTACTTGGGTTGTATCCAGCACTAATTATTTCCCTTTAAAACATCAGATTTTTTCCCTCAGCTTACAGGGGATTGTTAGTTGTGAGTTTTTCCTCAGTTTCATCCATGCCTTCCACCACGACAATACCTCCATAGATCCCACAACTCAATGAACCACGGAGACAGTTGAATTTCATCAAGAGATTGATGGAAAATTGGCATGTGTCTAGCTCATCCTGCTTCGTTTTTCACCTGGTGGGTTGGAAGAAGAGTCCTCATCTTCTAGGCTCTGACATGTTGGGCAAATTGACTGCTGTGGAGCCAAGGCCAGAGGTGCCCCAGCTCTTAAGCTTCTCTTCTCACCAACAGTCCCTGCATTCCTTGGGTGCCTACATGTTGCTGGGTTCTCTGCAGCACATTTGCCAGGCTCCTTTTAGCAGGAACTGTGGAGTCATGTAGCTCCAGAATTTCCCAGTTCTTTGGGGCTGCATGTTTCTGTGGCTCTGGAAAAGCCCCTTAATGGTGAAGGTGTTCCTGGGACTCTTCTGCACTGTGCCACATAAAAGTATGAAACCTAGCACATTTTGAAGTGCTTATTGGAAGAGCAGATAGGCTTTGGGATTGTATTTTTGACTTCATGAACAAGCATAAAAGGTAGATCTTGAAATGAAAGGTTAGTAGTGGATTACATCCCTGAGTGTTTTGATGAGATGGTGGCACCCAATGTGATTCCTCTTGATTCTGAGCCACAGAGGCTCATCAGAGGAGGGCATCACTGCAGAAACTTGCTGAAAGGTCAGAAACTCATTATAATATATGTTATTTGAGTGGAAAACAAGAAAACATACAGGAAAGGATCTAATTTTGGTTAAAGGCCCTGCACAATCCAAAGGACTGCAAGGTTATTGAATGGAATTATCTTTGGGCAAGACTGAAGATCTGACTTCAGGGACTACATGTTGATGTAAATGACACAGGTGCCACTGTGGGTGTCATCTTTTCAACTTGCCACTCTCAGCTCCAAACCAGAAGTTTGGTGGGCCTGACAAAAACGAAAAGGGAGAAATTGGGACTTTACAGTCCACTGACTTATTTGCCTTTTCCATGGTAAAGGATGTCAGTCCAAAGGCATCTGGAAGTTCCTGGGTATCTGAAGGGAGACTCTGACAAAGATTTTCAATGTCTGAATCTCCTGCCAGTTTTCAAAGGCTGCATGTCTGGAGGACTTAACAAATATCTGCTGTCTGCTCCTCCTCAGCTGAAGAGATGACAGGCTGAGCCAGCTCATTTGGGGCAAGATGGGACCCATGTTCCCTATCTGAAGAGCAGAGCACCACCAATTTCCAGTCTGAATGTATGCTGAAATTCAGGATCATGCCCAAACTGTTTCTTGAAAACATTTAATCTTGACTGTAAGGACAGTTGTGGATGAGTCTCTGTTACTAGTTGCTCAATATGTTTCTCATGAGTTGATATTCCAGAAACATTAGACAACTATCTCATTAACTTTTAAACCCTGCATGGTTTTATCTCAAATCCTTTCTGAGGTATCAAATCCACAGCTGCCAAGTTGGATGCCAGGTCTTAGGCAGGTAGGAGAGCCTGTTGTGCTGCCCTTAAACTACATAACCCAACAAACAGTGTGAAGATCTTGCTCTATCATATCTGCATGCCAAAATCTCCCCAGCCTTTCTTCTTCACCCTCCATTGACATGCCAGATATTTTTGGACACCTTCCCAGTTTCATCAGGTCGGTTCTCAGTAGGCTGGAAATCTCAGTTTCCCAAATAGTCCCCTCAAAATAAAAACAAGTATCATCTGTGGTGGAGCTGAGCAGTATATGTCCTGTTATAGATTAGTTTACATTACTACTTGGAGCAGACTACGTGGTTTCATATTTTTGGAGTTTTTTAGTTCTCTTTCACATGCTATAGTTTTGTAACCCAACACAATTACTGGGACTCATTTTGAAAAGGAGCGGCTTAGAAGGGCCTCAAACCTCCTCTACTCCCTCTGGATTTTACAAGCCAAAGGTTATCAATTTTCCATCCCAAAATTTCTTCCATGACCAGGATCTCTCTTTCATGTCCTTCTCTCCAGGTAATCTCTGCTCTGTGGTCCCATCTCATGCTGACATAACAAAGGTGAGTACAGAATCACAGAATAGTTTGGGTTAGAAGGGGCCCTTAAAGATCATTCAGTTCTACCCCCTTGCCATGGGAAGGACACCTTCCCCTAGACCAGGCTGCTCCAAGCCCCATCCTACCTAGCTGTGAACACTTTCAGGGATGGGGCAGCCACAGCTTCTCTGGGCAGCCTGTGCCAGGGCCTCACCATCCTCAGGGAAGAATTGCCTCCAACATCCAATCTAACCCTGCCCTCAGTTTGAAGCCATTCCTCCTTGTCCTGTCTTTCTATGTTGTTTTCACAAGTCCCCCTCCAGCTCTTTTGGAGCTCTTTAGGCACTGGAAGGGGGCCTAAGCTCTTTCCTGAAACCTTTTTTTCTTGAGGCTAACACACCCAACTCTCCCAGCCTGTCTCCAGAGCACAGGGGCTCCAATTCTTGAAGCGTCTCCATGGCCTCCTCTGGAGTCACTTCAGCAGCTCCATGTCCATCTGATGCTGGGGGCCCCAGAACTGGAGGCCGCTCTGCAGGTGGGCTCTCACCAGAGCTGAATAGTTTGGGACAATCACCTATCTTGACCTGATGATAACAAGGCCCTGAAGTGATTGCACTGTGCTGCTGCAAATGCACAGGTGAACTCTTTGCTATGTGTTTTATGCTGCTCTTCTCCGTCTCTTCAGTAACACCAAACACATGAAAGCTTCACAAAATGCATATACAACCAACCCAGTGCACCTGCTAATCAAACCAGAAGAACTGAATGCTCTTGCTGATTTGGCATGTGGGTCACGAATGTTACTTTCCTGCTGCCCAGTTTGGGACAGCACCATTGAAACCAGACAAGTATCTGAAATAAGGCTTCTCTTGGTGGCCAGTGTCCTGCAGAGCTTCTTGCTTCATGCTTTGTTTTTTTCACCAGTGAACCACTAAGACCCAGAAGTGACCTTCCCAGTTGAAAAAAAGGACTCAACAGTTTGTGCAAGGAAGTTTCAACACAGAAATTGGTGCTTCTCCTGCCTGCTGAGTCAAGCTTATTGCAGAACAGAGCTTGTTGTGCTGTCACAGCAGTGGTGGAAAAGGGAGGGTTAATATCTGCAGGGCTTCTGTGACCTCAGGAGAGCCTGAGAGCAGGGAATGGGTGGCTTTGTTTTGTTTTCATTGGAAATGGGGAGACTTGATTTTGTCTTGACACTCACCATGCTACCAAAGGGCTCAGAAATTTTCCAGCCGAACTTCACTGGAGACCAGGGTGGGAAAAAAGTTTGGCCAACCAATGCGTGAGATTTGCAGCAGAATGATGGAAGCCTGGAGGGAAGGTGTGCATGGTGAAGGCAGCACAGCCGGGTCATGCTTTGAGACTGATTTTTATGGCTGTCAGCTAATCTGTCTGTGGCAAATCTAGCTCATGTTACCAGCAGTAGGATGCAAGAATGGCCCACAACTGGAAGCAGATTATGGCCCATTGTTGGGAATTAGGATTTTTCCTGTTGTTTCCTTCCTTCATGGAATTTTTCCCACATGTTGCTAGGAAACAATAACTTCCAATAGTTAAGAAAACAAAAACATAGCCGGGGAGGGGGGGGTCCCAACATTCCATTGAAATGACCTTGGCCAGGGACAGGTTGCAAGTAATAACAGGAGAGAAAAGGCTATCCCAGAAGTTTGGGGCTGGGTTTTTGGTCAGTCCAGTCTCCTGGTTCAGAGGAGAAAGAAGCTGTTTGCTGTTTTCCCTGCCACCTAGCTATGTGGAGCTCAGAACCAGCACGTGTGGCGCCGAAACATCGGGATTGCCTCCCACAAGACCCTCTGCGCACAGTGTCATAAAAAATGGGACCACACTCCTGGTACTGATTTCAGCATTTATTATAATAAAAAGAAAAGACCTAAAGCAAGGGGGCCCAGGGGCCGAGCAGGAGTGTTCCCATCAAGGATGCTGCAGTGCTGGCGCTGGGTCTGCTTCAGCAACGATGTACCCAATGTCCCAGGTGGAGCAGCACGGATTCAGTGGGTCAGATGCCTCTTTTTATTCTGTTTTTTGTCCCTCTGGATTGGTTTATTTTTGGATCCTTCATTTGCATGGAGGTTTAAGGTGCTTGATTGGCCCATTACAGTTCTGTCCAGGCTGGCTCATTTCACCTGGGGGATGGTGCACTTTACTGAGGTGTGTTATGGTACATTGAGTACTGTATTTCTTATAACGACCCTTTTAACCCCTTTTACAGCAACCAAACTAACAGTACATGCTTAACAGTTATCAACTATTTTACAACAGTTTCTAACCTATTTTTAACAGTGTGTTGCCATGGCCACTCCTGTGTGTTGGACTCCGAGATCCTGGTCAGATGCAGTTTTCCTGCACTGCAAGTCTGCTTAATTATTTTTTTTTTTTGTTCCCCAGCCATTTGTGTGTGTCGAGGTCCAGAACCGGCATGTGTCACTATGTGATAAATTGCCCAGCAATTGCGACCAGCCCCTGACTGTGACTGCCAGTCTGGGCGCCATTGAAGGTGTGGTCTCCAGGCTCGCATTGCAGCGCCCCCTGCAGGCACGGAGGAATCATTGCACCTGCCCCGCCCACTGGTGCCTGCCAGCGCCCCTGCTGGCTGTGACTGGAACTGCACTAAAGGGGAAAGCGCTTAAAGAGCAGGAAGAGACTGTTCACTGGTTTGGTTGGGGTTGGTTTTTTTTTGTTGTTGTTTTTGTTTTTGTTTTGTTTGTTGTTGCTGTCGTTGTTGTTTGTTTGCTTTCTTATACACATACATCCTCGTAAAGAACTGTTATTCCTTTTCCCACATCTTTGCCTGAAAGCCCCTTGATTTCAAAGTTATAATAATTCAGAGGAAAGCGGGTCATATTCTCCGTTTCAAGGGAGGCTCCTGCCTCTCTTGGCAGGCACCTGTCATTCAAAGTGAGACACACATAAACTGGATCTCCTTACAGCTTGCTGGATGCAGCAGCTTAGCAGACCCCACAGGCAAGCCCCGGCTCCCTCCAAGCAACCCAAAGCAAAATGGCCCTCTTTGTGTTGCAGTTAGCTGGTTTATGTGCTAAGAATCCTCCTACACTCCAGTTCTCAGGCATTTTTGCTTGGCATTCTTCTAGGACAACTGGGCATTTGCCCCACCATCAAGTGGGGGTGGTCACTCACAGTCTGATGGTGAAGGCTTTCTCTGCCCTGACTGGCTGCTAGGAGAAGCCTCCTTGGGGACAGGGCTGCCAGCATAGGAATCTTTCACTTCATGTGTTGAGGTATAAATAAAAATCAGATTGGTCTCTCTCAATAGCTAGATACATTTAGTAAAGACCATTCCTATACCCTTCCCTGCCTCTTTTGCTGGTGCTTCTGCATAAGCCTTTCAGCATCCATCCATTCAAAATCCCTTCTTCCTGCCTCCTGCAATCTCAGGATTGGCAAGGATGGAAACCTTTGAATTTTGTACCCTACAGTCATGGCTGATGGAAATGTTGCTTCTGTCCTTCAGGAGGGCATCACACATAAGTGAGAAGGACCCAAAGATGGTTCCTTCTTGTGGGAATGCTAAACCGTACAGGTCTGCCATGCCTAAGCATGAGGGAACATATCAAGCATCACAGTATGGCTCAATAACACTGTGAGATGTTGAGAAGTTGAGATGTTGTATCTGATCCCTAGAATTATCTGAGGTCATTTTGGACAGGGCTTGGAGCAACCTGGTCTAGTGGAAGGTGTCCCTGCCTAAGGCAGGAGGTTGGTACTGGATGATCTTTAGGGTGCCTTTCAACCCAAACCATTTTGTGCTTCTGTGATTCTGTGTCTAGAGAACAGATTGCTTTTAGGCAACCCATTGATCAGGCAGGGTTTTTGGCTGAGCTTTGAGGTGCACTAGGGGACAAGTTTGGAGCATGCCATTCCTCATATCAACCTCATCTGAGGTACAGGAGTGACTCACATTGTCCAGCCCCCTCCTACACCCCTAAGGGCCTTTGGCCATCGTGTGGTTGATGCTGAGCAGTGGGCTGGCCAGAAGGTCCTTGGAAGGTTCATGGTCCTAGGACTCTAGCTATTGTTTAACACTACACATTTGGTAAAGTTGATGAATTAGGAAGAGCACTTCAGTCTGGGTACACTGCTCTGTCCATGGCTCAAAGGTGCATAAACATGGTGGTAAAAGAGCATGCTGTACAGGTCAGCCTGTGCTTCTCCATCGGGACCACAGGTCACAGCCCCTGCTTCTGTCCCACCTCTGATATCACCTCTCTCTGTGACCCTGGACTGTTCTGCTCAGCTTCTTTATCTGTCAGACCGGGACAATAATGACTGGCTACCTCACAAGTGAAGTTTACAGCTTCACCCCTCACAGCTATTGTCCCAGCATAGTGTTACGGGGTGGTTGGGTTCATTGAAGATCTGATGGAGTTTGTGTTTTCCCTTTGCAAGAGTAGATGGGGCATCACCCCAGCTGTCCCAGAAAATTTTCCAGTTTGCTTTCTGCTGTTGTGATGGAAGGGGACATGTCAGCCCTAGAAAATGCATGCTAAGCAAGAAAGAGGAGAATGTTGGGAAAGGACTTTTTTTCTGCAAAACTAGATTTGCTGAGTTTACAAGGTGCTTTTAATACTGCATGCTCTGGTACGACTGCAAACAAAGCTTCTATATGCCTTTCTACAGCACCATGTATCAGCCTCCACCTTTTTCCCTTCTAGTTTTTTCCATCTTTCCCCCCCCCCATTTCTCCCCCCCCCCCCTTATCTCATTCATTTGCTTTGTCTCCAGGATTTATTCCCATTCTCTAGATTGTCCTAATAATTTTACTCTCTTTTTCAAAGGAAAAAGCCTCAGTCTTGTGGGCTAAAGACTTTACAGCATTCTCTTATAGTCTTGGATTTAAAATGCCTCACTGGGGATGTAAAATGTACTGACATGGAAAGATTAGACTTATTATTAAGCTAATCATCTAGGAATTTTTATGAAGTTCAGAGCTCTGAAATCTTTTCTAACCATACGGCATGGATTGTTGAGACATTAGCAGCCACCAGCAAAAAACTACCGTGGCTGGACACACCAGCTTTGTAAACATCTGGGAGCAGGGCTGCAAGGATGAATGAGCCAAGGAGCTGGGTGGAGGGAAATGGGATGCATGCAACAGCAGCCAGTGAGATCTACCTGCTTCCTCCCAGGTTTGTACATTGTGCATTGGCCATGTTAGAGTTCCCAAAGCACAAATTGTGGTATTAGAAAATATCTTCAGTGGAATAAGATCGCTAGGAAATGGGATGCAAATGTATACTCACCTTAGTCTCTGCTTTGACCACTGCTACATACTGAGTTAGAAGGAGATCAAAACCAACATGGCTACGCTGTATTATTATGACAGACTGGTCTGGTTGAGATGCTGCTCCACCTCTCATTTTAACACCTATTTTAATGTTGCTTACAAATATCTTTTGCCGTGTAGAAGTGTATTCAGTGTATGCATTAGGAAATCATTAGGAAATTAGGAAATAATGTGTGACAAATTTGGTGATCTATGATGGGGCTAGAGTTTGTGGATAGGTGCAGAGCAACTGACATCATCTGCCTGGATTTCTGCAAAATGTTTTACACTGTCCAACACAACAACCTTGTCTCCAAACTGGAGAGATGGATTCCATGCATGGACCATTCCATGGACAAAGAACTGGCTGGGTGGCTGCACACAGAGTTGTGATCAATGGCTCATTGTCCATGGGGAGATCAGTGACAAGTGGGGTCCCTTGTCACTGGTGCTGGGGGTGATTCTGTTCAACAGCTTTGCTGGCAACATGGGCAGTGGGACCTGGGCACCCTCAGCATGTTCCCTGACCACACTGAGCTGTGTGCTGCAGTCACACATGGACAGTGGGACCTGGGCACCCTCGGCATGTTCCCTGACCACACTGAGCTGTGTGCTGCAGTCACACATGGACAGTGGGACCTGGGCACCCTCAGCATGTTCCCTGACCACACTGAGCTGTGTGCTGCAGTCACACACTGGAGGGAAGGGATGGCATCCAGGGTGACCCAGACGGGCTGGAGAGGTGGGTCTGTGTGAACCCCATGAAGTTCAATAAAGCCAAGTACAAGGTTCTACACCTGGGTCATGTCAGTCCCAGGCACATCTAAAGGTGGGACAGAGAAGTGATAGAGAGCAGCCGTGCAGGGAGGCACTTGTGGGTGATGGTTGATGAAAAACTCACCATGAGCTGGTAGTGAATGCTCCCAGCCCAGAAAGCCAACAAAATCCTGGGCTGCATCCAAAGAAGCACAGCCAGCAGGTCGAGGGAGGTGATTCCCCCCTCTGCTCTGCTCTTGTGAGATCTTACCTAGAGTACTGCATCCAGTTCTGCTGCCCTAACACAGAGAGGGACATGCAACTTCTGGAGCAAGTGCAGAGGTGTTCTAATAAGTCAGCTGTGACTTCATGCAGGAAGAGCCCATTCTTTATTCACACAACTCATTTTATACCGTTTTTACAGACCTCGTGTGCAACTTTATTTGGTTAATAGCTTTCTTGCCAATTAATCTACTGGTTAGTAAAAGGTATTTTACTTGTCCATCAAATCTCTCTATTCTTGAATTGTTCACATATTTTCTTCACTGATTCTCATGGGACAGATTTAATGTTTATGCAGGTGCCAGTTGTTTTTCTCCCCAAGAACAGTGTGACTGTGTGTTAATGAACCTTTGTGTGTTGTTGTGTTAATGAACCTTTCATACCAAGATTGTTTTTGCATGGAATTACAAAGTACTTAGCTGCACTTAGAAGAAGTGACAGGCCAGCTATTTAATTTAGCAGAGCAGGCCTGATTTTATGAGGCCTTTCTTTTATAATTTCTCTACCTCTCTTCAACACAGAGGAGATCCTAAAGTTTTTGAGGGGACTGGAGCACCTCCCCTTTGGAGACAGGCTGAGAGAACTGGGGTTGTTCAGCCTGGAGAAGAGAAGGTTGTGGGGCAACCTCATAGCACCCTCCAGAATCTGAAGGAAGCCAAGAGCTTCATCACAAACTGTGGTGATAGGACAGGGGGATATGTGTTCAAACTCTAATAGGGGAAATTTAGGTTAGATGTTAGGAAGAAATTATTTACTGTGAGGGTGGTGAGGCCCTGGCACAGGTTGCCCAGAGAAGCTGTGGCTGCCCCAGCCCTGAAATTGTTCAGAACCAGGCTGGACAAGGCTTTGAGGCCTTGACCTGATCTAGTGGAAGGTGACCCTGGTCTAGTGGAAGGTGACCCTGCCCACTGCAGGTGGGTTTGGGACTAGATGGTATTTAAGGTCCATTTTAACCCCTTAACATTCTATGATTCTATTATTAGGAAGGAGATGAGGATGGCATTCAGTAATTGGCATTCATTGCTCACTTTGCGGCCCAGTAAATGCAATCCCCCAGTTTGATGCTACTCATTACATTCTCAAAGCATGATTTCAAAGAGCCATGAAACACTTTTGCTCCTTGCTCCAGACACCTGGATAGCTGCACTGCTTAGTCTTAGGCAGTGTCATGCTTCCTTTATTAGGTGAAAGCACCATCATTGTCATCTATGCATGGTTTTGTAAAGGTTTTTAATGTCCTTCAGGGTGAAAGCTGACAGTAGAAAGAAGGACACAGAGGTATTTGAGCTGCATTTTAAAGCTGACCATCCATAATGTGATTTATATCATTGTTGGATCTGCCATCATATGAGATACTTTTGTCCACTGCAAGGCATTTGGGAGACCTCCCCTTTCATTTTTCACCTGCTTGTCAATCTTCTTATCCTTCCATTTTGTTTAAATAGAAACACTGGGTTTGATGATAATTTTCCTCAGAGACACAACACACCAGGACATTCTCCATGTAACTCAGGTGGTAGAAGTGATGTCTTGAGAGGCTACCTAGAACAGAGGCTAGACAGTGCTAAAGGAATAAAGTAGGTATTTATTAAAAGGCCTTCAAAGGATAATATATCTTGGGCAGTACAAGAGCCTGGCCAGGGCTCCACCCAAGATGGATGGCTGGTCATAAGTTTTCACACTTTTGTAAATTTTGGTCAACTTACATTTACATATTAGTGTTAATTGTCCAATTACAGCTTCAGGTTATGAAGTCCCATCCTCCCAGACTGCTCTCGTCATTTTGCTGTTATTTATACTTTTCGGGCCTGAGGCTGCAATGGTGTCCTTGTTTCTGGGGCTGGAAAAGGATTGTTTTGTCTGACTAAACTGTGAGGAGAACTTGCTAACACTTTATATGAAGTTCAGTTATATACTAATGCAGTACAAAATCTGAAAAAATATGAGAGCTAAAACTTGAGACATTAGGAGTACATTGGCTGCCCTGAAATCACCTGCGGAAAAACAGAGGAGGAAAAGTTCAGTATCCCCCTGTGCTGGCCTACTAACCTAACCCTTGGATGATTCTTTAGAGAGAACAGACACACAACCCATGCTGAGGATGAATTACTGGATCCTATTATAATAGGAGGCATGGAGGCATCAAAAAAATAAGAGAAAATCTTCTCCAGATAATCAACATCTGCTGCCATTTCCAGGACAGCCCCCTCCTCCAGGCAAGGCCCTGCTGTGATTCATGCCACGTCCCACACCATCTGAACAGTGCACAAGCACATTTCCTCCTGATGTGTGAGTTTCTGGCTGCTCAGCAAAGCAGGCACATGGGGAAGATGTAACTCATCCATGAGGAGGAGGATGACAGACAAGGGTGTTGGGGGGAAAAGTTTCTGGTGAGTCTCTGGATGGGAGGCATGGATCTCCTTTTCTGTGTCAGCCATATGTCAGGGTAATTGGAAGCAACAAGGCAGTGCTGGAAAACGCTGTCATGGATCTTAAGCCTTTGTGGGAGTCACTCCTCACAATATATGAAGTGCTTACAAGAAGCCATGACAACTGCAGTGCATGGCTGACATGCTGAGCCTCTCACCTAAGCCAGTGAGGCAGGAAAAGAAGGTGAAAAGTTTCATGCAGTCACAGGGAGAACAGAGCCAGGGTTGTTCTACAGGAGAAGAGGGCAAAGGGGGTAATAAAGTCAGTTTCTAGCTGGGGAGGCCAAAATTATTTTGTGGAATACAACATGTGCTTGCTAAGGTAGCAGCGGATGGGGTTTAGGAGCTCTATCCTGGCCCTGTGTGCCCACGGTATTCCCTAAAATGGCATGAGGAAAACAGGCACAGTCAACACCCACTGCAGGACAGTTGTGCCTCTGTGAGGGCACAGCAGGAGCTCCTAGAGAAGCTCAGCATCCCCATGGCTCCTCTCCAGGGCTGCTGAGTGCTTGGGATGCCACTCCACATGTAACCCCACAGGCTGCCCCTCTTGCCCCTGAAACATGCCATGGGCTGAAAGTAACCTAACCAGGCATTGGTGGCATTTTCTTTTGGAGGGTTCCTTCTCTGGAAGTAAAGTCCCTTTTCCTTCTTGAAAGTTTTGTCTCAGCTGATGTGTGGCTTTTCTGTTTCTGTCACTAACCATTAATTAGTCCAGCCCCTACTGCAGCCGGCACCACACCAAGAAAACTTATTCAGACCAGACACAGTCTTCACCTTTCAAGAGAAAAGGACCTATGCAAAGTGGTTTTTTTCTGCCAAGAAAATCCCAAGTGGAGACTGAGGAGCCCTAAACCCAGCTCAGGGAGTCATCCCTTTCCACCCAGTTACTCTCTAAGGGTAGCCACAGAGGACCAGGGCCTGGCATGGTCATGCCTGGCACCCAGGACAGCCCAACACAAATGAGATACCATAAATGAGACAGAAGCAGTGTGTGCTTCTATTCATCTGTCTTAGTAGAATCATTCTGCTGTAATTTTTTCTGAATGCTTTTTGGTCTCACCTCACCTTTAAACCTCATTTAGAGTTTAGGGTCTGAACATTAAATTTGACATAAAATTGTTTCTGTGTAAGGACAGCTGCAGCAGAGGGTGAGTTTTACACACCATCAGTTTACTGCAGGCTTTTGGGCTGGAAGTGCACTGTGTACTCCTCCCAGATAATCCCTACTGTGCCTCTCTGAGCTTTGGATGCTGGGCACAGCAGGAGAGGGGTTAGAATTAACCCAGCCCAGAGGGGGATGAAAAGGAGGATTTCTCAGTATTACATGTTCTGGCCGGGCTGTAATCCCATCCAGGAAAGTTTATGCTGTTTCCAGTTTCACTGTTTGATCACTTCTAGAGAGACCATGGATCTGGGGCCTTCACTGGTGACTTGCTGCCAGGGCTCAGCAGGGTGGGTGGACAATGATGAATTGGTCTGAGATAAGATGTCCGACTGCAAAGGGTGTTACATATCTCCCCTCACTACTGCTCCTTAAAAACCACTGCAGGAACTGCTTTTCAGTCCTTTTTGGCTTGGAACCAGTGGAAAAAAACCCAACCCCCAAAACTTCAGGGGAGGGTGTGACTGTGCCAGCATGCTGGAGCAGGACTGGGCATGCAGCGGGTGAGATGTGCTCAGGAATTGCAGCTTCACTCCTCCTGTCCAGGACTAACTCTTGGCCACTGAAAGAAAAGGGGATTTATTCCTGACTGTGTTGGAGTGATTTATGATGACAGTCTATTCCATGATCCTCTGCTTTATGCCCAAAAGTAGTTGTTGTATCTTTAAGGCCTGGGATTGGGTGTGTGTGGGAGAGGGGGAGAGGGAGCTTTGGGCTCTCTGGCAGGATTTTTCAAGGCCTCACCGCCCAGGTGTTGTGTGATGCTGTGCAGTTTGGTTTTGCTTGGCTAGCTTGATTTTGTTGGCCCAGGCAAGAAACTTTTCCCTTCCCTGCCCTTGGAGAAGCTGCAGGAGCAATCTTTCACCTGCCTCAAGGTGAACCAAACAGCTGCTGGTCCATGGCTGGAGGAGCAGGACCACCCTGTTCGAGCCCCAAACCGCAGGAAGCTGAGCCAGGGAGAGAAGCACACAAAAAGGCTCCAGCCCAGCTGCTTTGTCTGCTGTGCAGAGGAGGTTGATAACAGAGAGCCACCAGGTTTTTTGCCTCCTGCTGGAACTCTTGTGGAAGCTCCACTTTCCTCAGCATGAAAGCTGGAACCTTCTGTTGGGAAGGGGTATTTCTCCAACATTTGCCCCATTCTCCAGACATTTTTGGGTCTTTGTTCCTCTGTGTGTGTGGGGTAGGGGGTGAGTTCTGTGACCATTCTGTTGTTAATAAACTGTTGGTTTGGGCTTTTTTTTCACCTTCTTCTATTAGTATTAATCTTCTGTTGGAGAAGGAGAATTGTTGAAACCCTTTAGAGGAAAGGGTTAGAGGAAACTACTCATTGCAGAGTGTCTCATCCTAAATTTATCTCAAAACAGACACAGTGACTGCTGCTAAACACCTCCACTTTCCTAGAGGAAAAAGAGAATTTGCAGCTTTGCTCATTTGCCTTTGTGCCATGGTATCCCAATACTCTGACTCAAAGGAGTCAATCTTATGGTAGAGATGTGAGTAGAAGTCCATACCAAGGGGATTTCTGTAAATGTGCTTCTGTCTGACTAGAGTGACATTATTCTTGCTGCAATGAAGCCTGCAAGGTCAGAATGTCACGGTGCTAAGCACTAGGCATGTAGGCTGAGACCTACATGCTTGTTATCTTGACCAAGCTTTTTATCTTGACAGATAGCAAGAGTAGGGAAAGGAAATATAACCATGGGAAAATGAGGCTCACAGAAACTAGACTTCTTGAACAAAAGCTTTGATTTGATTTGATTTGATTGGATTGGATTGGATTTGAACAGTCTAGGTCTTCAGCGCCACCATCCCAGTGCCTCCCTCTGGTACTCCTGAAATTATTTCTTTGTAATTGTGGGTTTCCCTAATCCCTTGTGTTATTGCAGCTCGACATGATTTTCTCACTGCAGTGCATGGAGACATCTGTGGAGCCATGAAAATGAGCAAGGGAGAGAGACACAGATAGAAGAGTTCAAGAAGTGCTCTTCATGTGGAGAAGTGGGCTCTGTCTGAGGTTAAACAGGAGTCTGAAAGTGGTGAGAAAGTGCTATGGCCATGGAAGGCAGTGCAAAGCTCGGGTGCAGAGGAAGTAGTTAAAAGTGGAAGGGCAGCAAGGAGCTGTGTGGTATTTTTGGGGTTCCCCAGACAGAGGAGGAATGAGTGAATCTGACTCCATCTTCTTAGAAGGCTGTTATTATTTTATGATCTATATTATATAAAAAGAATACTATACTAAAGAATAGAGAAAGGATACAGACAGAAGGCTAAAAGATAATAATGAAAAACTTGTGACTCTCGCCAGAGCCCCAACACAGGTGGACGATGATTGGTCATTAAGTGAAAACAACTCACATGAAACCAGTGAAACAAGCACCTGTTGGTAAACAATGTCCAAACCACATTCCAAAGGAGCAAAACACAGGAGAAGCAAATCAGATAATTATTGTTTTCATTTTTCTCTGACGCTTCTCAGCTTCCCAGGAGGAGAATCCTGGGCAAAGGGATTTCTCAGAAAATATGATGGTGACAGAGCTGGGAACCCCTTCCAAGCTCTGAGATATGCCAGCTTCCATGGAGAAGCTGCAGCAGCAGCAGATTCTCTGCACATGCCTTTCTGGCAGGCAGATATTTTTATCACAAGCTTGGCAACCACCAAGTGCCCAGATTTTGGCAGGAAAGATGAGTGGACAGAAAGAGGCCGAGTGACAGCAGAAGCCTGGTGAGGCTCAAGTGGCCAGGTGAGCTTTGAAGACATGAATCTCACCTCCAAGCACATGGTTATAAAAGAGTTGGCTCACACATAAACACACACACCATCTCCCATGGCAGATGTCCTCAGAAGAGCTGCCTTGAGCTGATGGGTAACACAAGTAATAAAGGTGTTCTGCAATTGATCTCTTCCATGTACCCTTTGTTAACTTCAATGCTGCTTTGTAAAACCTCTTAAGAGTAAAGGCTGCCACTTTATTATGTGCCTGTGCCTCATCAAGCATGGTGTCAAGCATTCAGTCAAGTCTGGGACATTTATATTATGGGATTTGATCAATAATCCTATGAAAAGGTAGACATAAACTAGAAAATCCCATCCATTGATACGGTTTGTGCTCTTCAGGAGAGAAACCACCAACCAGAGCAAAATGGCAAGAAGGTCAGTGTCAGAAGAGCAACGTTTCAAGGGCTGGGGGTATTTTTAATCACCTACTCACTACTAGACTGATGCATTAATACAACTGAGAAGGAACACACCAGTTTTACTAGAATGCATTCAAAGCAAAGATAAATAGCATAAACTTGTATGCTGATACTAACCTAAATAGAAGAGTCAAAAGTGAGAAGATCTGAATCTAAGGATTTTGTGGTATCTTCCTTCTATAACTCTTCCTTATGGTTTTGTTTCTTCAAATAACTTGCACTAATTTATATCTAGCAAAAGACTCAAAGGTCTGCTGAGAAGCTTACAGAGGTCTTTATCAGTTAACAACTTGTTTCATGGAAATCTTGGGCACTTGAGCTCCATGTGCTTCTGAGAAGAATTGTATGGTATGGCACCTGAAACAGCAAGTGCTTAACTCAGTGTTTGTGTCTGTGCAAATAAATTCAATGTGCACAAGATTGTCCTGTGACTCAGGTCATCTGGTGTGGAAGGGCTTGCATCCACACCTTTAAATCTGAGTAGGCACCTTTCTGTGAACTGCTCATTGGGGATGGTTCTTGGCTTTTGCTAGATCTCAAACCACATGTGAACACCTCTCCATGCCCAAAAAAGTTCTCCAAGACTTTTCAGAAACAGGTAAGAAATCAGTGTTGACTCCAGAAGCCCCTCATTGAATTATCTCTTCTTTCAGGACAAGAGTGACTCGTAGTTTCACCTCCATGCACAGAGTTGTAACCAAACTGAACCTTACTGGGGGAGCCTCAGGAACTGTGGATTATCTGAGTGGTGTCTTTTTGTCCCAGGTTTACATTTGGGTCTCATGACTTGTTTTCTCATGCCAGGAACATGTGAATTTCCCATTCCCAGCACTTTGTAGGAACATTGGCCTTTGTTCTCAGATTGCCCATCATCCAGTGATGAGTTGGAGTGCAGATATAACCAAGGGTAGATGGGACAGGCTTCTAAGTCCTGCTAAAGAGAGATGCAGGCTAAAGCCTACATCACCCAGGAGATGACGGTGACCTTCCCAGAGTACAACATATTCTTGTTTTCTCTTCTGGAGCCATTTTATATGCCCATTTGTGAGATGAAGTCTTTGAGGGGGCTGCCAGTACCTCTGACTCAGGGAAAACTGAGTGCAGCAACCAGTCTGCAAGGCAAATAAATTGTAGGAATGAGGTCTGCTGTGCTTCCCACTCCCTGCTGGCCTTTGAAGTAAATTAACAGTGTGGGAGCTGGAGGAAAGCCTCCTGCCTGGCAATGGGGACTGACACCAGAAAGCTACCAAACTCTTGATAGGAGAGGAATGGGGAGAAAAGGAATTACACTCTCTGTGAGACAGTACTCTGTGGCTGCTCTGACAGATGACAGCTACAGCAAGTAATTTATAGGTCGGAAATGTCTCCATCTGAGAACCCTTGCAGAGAGGAGGAGCAGGAACAGCTGCTGGCCTCAACCCAGATCATATATTACGGTCTTTGGGACCTGCTCACAAGGCTTGGCTGCTTTTTCCAGCATGAAATGTAATGAGATTCCTCAAGGTTTTGCTCACTCAGTCTGCCATTATAGAAGGAGATGTGGCTGCGGACAAACAAATTGGAATTTTGTCTAAGAAATTCAGAAGTGCTCAGGGAGGCAGGACAAAGGATAGCTACAACATGCTCACTTGTGAGGGTCCAATTATGGCCACTTCAGGCAGTCTTGAGGGTAGAAAGAGAAAGAAGCACGCTGAGAGCATCTATGCTTGCTTGATATGCCCACCAGTCATTCAGGAAACCCTCAAGTCTTTGGACCACCTCAGCTTAACCGAGTTCCCAAATGGAGCAGACTTTGAGTAGGTTTGGTAACCTACCTGGAAGATAACTCAGACTTTTGCAAGATACAAATATCTTACATGGATGAAGCTACAAAACTCATGAGGCCATTCAGGTCCTCAGTGGATGCTGCTAAGAGCCAGAGCAACAAGCATGGGTTCATGGACAGAAGTGCTAGGCAGGAAGCACCAAGGAATTGATAAAGTTTGATCTTCTGTTCATGTGGTGGTTGCAGCTGGCCATGGCAACTCAGTTCAGAAGTTAGAATAAATTTTCAAGGACCAGGAATCACAAAACCCACTGGGGCCACTAGGGGGATAGGTGTTACAGGCTGTTGCAGGCTGGCCCGGAATAAGAGAGTGAAAGAACAGAGTTTAACCATTCTGTAAGTGAGCATAAGGCCCCACAGGAATGTATGGGAGCTCCTCACAATAGCTGAGGTGGATCAACAGAGTGAACATCAAATATGCAGCAAGAGGGGATCCTCCAGAGTTGCCCTCAGCAGTGTGACTATATAAAATGGACCATAAATACAAAGGGAATTGGCTCTTCTCCATATCACCAGGGAACCAGGCATGAAGTCACAGTCTTAAATGGAGCCCTGGGAGAGCTCTGTTAAGCTTGAGAGGCAATTTCTAACAGTAAATCCAGTTAAGCACTGGCATTGATTGCCTGGGAGGCTGTCATTCTGGAACAACTGTAGTCTTTAAAAACAGATAAAACAAACAACTGTCAGAAATGTCTTGGGAAAAACTGATTCTTCCTTGAGGCAAAACAAAGTCCTTGATCACCTCTCCTCATCCTTCCAGCCTTCTTTTTTATGACTCTGACTTGACTTTCCTTCTATTGGCGCAATATTTCATGCTCAAGAAATGCACCACTCTCAGGACTGAAGAGGTGCGTTTCTTACAACACAGGTGGGCAGCAGAGGTATTCAGCAAAATCCTTCCGCAGAAGTTTCTTCCTCACTTACACATTCTCTGCAATATTCTTCAAAAGGAGAGTATTGATACCATGGCATTGCTGCCATGATGTTTAAATAAAACCAGTTGTGTAGTGCTGTGCTATCAACATCCCTTTATGATGACGTGAGTATGGACCAAACTGTTCCACTCCTTTCCAACTTTATGAGGTTGTTACCAGATGATAAATAACCCACACTCAGTGAGCTAACACAATGCTTGTTCTCCAAAACTCCTGGCTTGTGGAAACTACACAGTGCCCATTGTGTAAGAAGGAGAACTGGAAGTTCACCAGCCTCAGTGTCCTGCCACCTCAGCCAGGTCACCTGGAACACTATAGTGGCTAACAGCTGGCCTAAAGGCCTCACAGTTATAAATAATGCTAATTATAATTTTATAACTGAAACATAATGGACTATATAACTAATTATGTAATTACCTTGATTATGTAACGTGACCAGTCTGGGCTGTTGGCGAGCAGGCCTAGGCCATTGGGGACATGGGAAGCTATTGGCTGGTTGGCCGGGTGGCAACTGGTTCAGCCAATCAGGATTACCCATGCAGAGCTTCTGTGCTATACGGGGAGAACAGCACTCAATAAAAGTGTGCTGGATGCTGTCGCAGGAACCTCAGCATGTTCTGTCATGTGGCTGTCTCCAACATCAGCCACAGAACACTGCGGTCCACCATGTCTTGGTTTGAAAAGACAGGTGTCTGTTAAGGAAGGCAGAAGCCTCCCCTGAAATGGAAAATGTAAACCCCCTCCCCCTGAATTGTTATAATTTGGAAATTAAGGGGGCTCTCAGGCAAAACTGTGGGAGCAGGAATAACAGTTCTTTATTAGGCAAGAAAGTAAAAAATAAACAATGCAGTAAATCAAAACAACACTGACAAAGTCAGAATACAACCTGACACCCTGTTGGTCAGGGTGTTGGTAGCAGGCCAGCTGGGATTGTGGCTGCAGTGCTCCCGGAGTGTCAGGTGTGGTTCTGTTGGAGCAGGGTTCCTGTAGAAGGGTGCAGTCTTCCTCTGAAGATCCAGTGGAAGAGGCAGCTGTTCCTCTGGAAATCCAGTGGAAAGGCTGTCTTGCTGTCCCAGGAATATATCTGGGTAGGAATGCTTGGCTCTTCCCCCTGGGAGGAGCATCTCACAATGGGATGCTGTAATTTTATCAGTCATGCAGTGACACTCAATGGCCCATTAACAGAAGATATCTCCCAGCAGGGAGGACTGGTTTGTGGAAGAGATAAAGAAAACTGCTCAAATAACAGAAAATAACTGCCATACCTCTAACAGATAGCAAAAAGAATACACATTGCCTTGCAATCTGGGACACACAACCACCAGGGACCACCTGAGAGACCACCAGGACAGAAGAACACATGCATAAAGGGCACGGGAAATATGTTAATGGTTTTGGGGAAATGATTATCATATGTATGTTTAGTCTGGGACAATCAATGGATATGTATGAAAAACACAGTATATGAACAGAAACTTTCCTGTACTCAGCATGCACAGCTTTTGGGAGGAGCTATCCTCTTGTGAATCCAGTAGAATAAAGAATGCCTGTTTCTTAATACTACACCGGTGTTAAGGAGTTTTGGGTAACAAGATCACATCCTCCTTAACAGGAACAGTTAAGGATGTTCATAAATGCTCCTCACTTGAGCATTTAGGAACACCTTGAGCTTAAAAGACACTAAACTCACTTGTTAGCTCAAACCACCTTTGTGATTTGAAGATGAACAAAGTCAGGACAAGAGTCAATAGGAATTATAAGGTGTCCTGGATTGCCAAGCAAATTGTATTCTGTTTGCCATCTGTGTGGCAGTTGTCTTCTGTTCATTGGGCAGTTTTCCTTATCTCTTCTACAACCACTTCTCCCTCTGGGGAGATATCTGCTGATAACAGGCTATTGAATGTCACTGCATGACTGATAAGAACTACAGCATCCCACTGGGAGATGCTCTGCCCAGGGGGAGGAGCCAAGCATTCCTACCCAGATATAATCTGGAGATTCTGGAACACCAGCAGGGCTTCTCCACTGGATTTCCCAGAGGAACAGCAGCTGCCTCTTCCACTGGATCTTCAGAGGAAGAATACACCCATTTCTACAGGATCCCTGCTCCAGAAGAACCACACCTGACACTCCAGGAGCACTGCAGCCACAATTCCCAGCTGGACTGCTACCAACACCCTGACCAACAGGGTGTCAGGCTGTGTTCTGACTTTGTCAGTGTTGTTTTAGTGTACTGCATTGTTTATTTTATCTTTTTATTTTCTTCCCTAGTAAAGAACTGATATTCCTGCTCCCATATTTTTGTCTGAGAGCCTCTTAATTTAAAATTTACAACTATTCAGAGGGATGGGGTTTACATTTTTTCCATTTCAGGGGAGATTCCTGCCTTCCTTAAGCAGACACCTGTCTTTCCAAACCAAGACATAAGGTGTGTCTTCCACCATCACTGTTTGTGCAAAGGGGTGGTCTTAGAAAAACAGCTGGTAACCTGAATGAGGGTTGAGGCCATGATGTGTAAAGAACTACATCCTGGGGAAAAAAAGAGAATCTCTACCATGTCTAGATACAGGAGTCAGAGGAGTGAAGAAAGAAAGCATTATCAGCCTTACTTTACAAAGGGAGCTCCTATGCACTATGTGTTTCCTTGTTACTTGACCTCCTTTTGGAATTGCAGTGCATCTTAAGAAGAGCATGGGCAGGGATTGCAGGTGACAATAGTGACACTGAAGTTTCAGTGTAGTGGATAGTTTACAGGCTGAAGTACTCACAGGAATCTCCCTTCTTTGTTCATAGAGGCAAAAAGGCAATTCCAGAGTGTAAGTCATCTGTTTTCATACACCTACATTAGCAAACTGAAAGTAGATTGTTTTATTCCTCTACCTAAAAATGACACAGACAGTCTTGAAGTACCTATCTGTGATCATGAACCTCCACAGGTCAGCTACAAATGTAGAGACTATATATACTATAAATGCATAAATTATTTTCCCCTGTTTTCTATTTCCCCAAACCGATAAATGCCTGAAAGTGTTTATATTGCTTATATAGCTGTATCTGGTGTCTAAAATCGGAGGGAAAAAGAGGAGTGAAGATGGAGTGTGGAAAAATTGTAACTGTCAGTCATTTTATAGGTGATGTTTTCTACAAATGGGAGATTTGTGGTTGTTCTGAAGGTCACGCACACAAGCAAGTAGAGGTTGGTTCCCAGCTATCCCAAGCCCACCAAGGAAGAACCTCCCAAGGAAGAACCTCCCACCCAGTTCATTCTTTTTTTATTCCTTCCTTTCTGGGTGAAACTTTCCGAGCTAGGAAAACCTGGGTGTTTTCAGGAACAGGATCAGTACTGAAGGACGCTTGAGTAGAAGAGAATTCCAGACCACCCCACACCAGAGCTGTGCTCCAGCAAATTTGTTGCTGTGTCTCTGCTCCAGATCAGTACCAGATGCCATGAAAGTAGCTACAAGAAGCTCTAAAGTAGGCAATGCTGAAAAAAAGGATACATCTGAAGATAATTACCAAAACACCCTGCTATGGTTTGTATTAAAAAAAAAAAAAAAGAGATTGAAGGAAGGTGAAATGGAGCCAGTATTTGTAGGATCTCTGAGTGCTCAGCCTGACATGTGGCAAAGTGAAGGAGCTAAATCACATGGAGTTTGAAGCAACTTCAAGAAGCCTCAGAATGGTCACACAAAACTTTGAGGCACCCCAATTGCTCAGCATTCTGACAAATAGTGGCCAGTGCTTTTCAATCCCCAAAATTATTATGTTTTTTAATCCCCAAGATAGTTTTCTTTGTGCTTTCTCACACATAATTCAGCAAGCGGGAAAGAGCTAGGCAGGGCCATCAGAGCATCAGCAGATCTCTGGTGGGGGGAAAAAAATTATTTTTAATCTGTTGTGCAATCTGCTTCTGTCTACTAGGTGATTTTTTCCCCTTTTGTCCTTCTCCTTTTTTTTTTTTTTTCTTCTTTTTTATTTGAGTTGGGCCAATATGTAGGAAAACATTTAGCATGAAACATGAACATTGTCTCAGTGACAATGGGAGCTTTGAAATGGCAGCTCCCGTTAGGAATTTCTCAACATTTCACAACATTTGCTGTTGCTTTTGATGCTACCTAATGAACATAGACCCTCTAAAAGAGTGTCTCTATGGGCCTGGAATCTGTTAGTATATGCCCAAGAGGGTGTACAGCATTGTGGCTCTGTCTTCACCCACTGTCTTAGTTTGGAAACAAGTTTAGGAGAAAACACTCTGAAATGAGTGTTTCTTCTGAAGAGAAGGGCTCCAGTAATCTCTTTTTGCCAATGAGAGAAATTAATACCAGTGGGCCAAAGTGGAAAAAAAACCCTGTTAAGTAAGGAAAAAAAAAGGGTGCCTGCAAGGCAGAGGAAAAAAAGGAAAAAACTGAATAAATGCTAGATATTGAAATTGTGTGTTATAGATGGATAATCAGATGATTTGGTCTCACAATTAAAAGATAACTATTGTGTGAACATTAAGAAAAGCTTTAGTGATGTATAGTTATGTTATTGTGGTTTAGATGTCCTCTGTTCTCCCCACAGTTCCCTTTCCCCCCTGTATTGCTGCCATCAGACAGCCGGGGCTGTCTAGGACAGGTACAAAGAGGCTGCACATGTGTCCCTGGCATGGGGCAGTGGGGAATGGAAAAGCTCAGGGGGTTGCTCAGGGGGTGCAGCACGGCAACACCTGACCCCCAATCAAGTCACAAGAAAGCAATCTCCACTGATAAATGGCAAAGAAGAGCTGAGTGACAGACTCTGGGAGGGCTGGGCTGGCTGATGCAACCCCCAGGGGTATAAAAGACTGAGCATCCATCCTGAAGATGAACTGGCCATGTGGTATCCATGAGGGGCAGTTCCCAGCGCTGTGAATTTTTCCTTATGTAGTCCTTTGCTGTATTTTTGTTAAGGTTTAATAAACCTGTTTCAATTTTCAAAGTGAGCAGTTGTTTCTCACATTGCGGAACCTTTCACCCCCCTCAGAGAAACCCAGTAACACTCTCCTCTTGGCAGCAAGGGCAGGGCGGGTGTGATTGCCCTGCAGCTGCTGTGGCAAGAGCAGACAAAGGCAGATGGGCAGGAGGGGATGGAGACGGATCTTCCCTCACGAACCCCCAGGCACAGCTGATCCGCTGCCCCCTCTGGATGGCGAAAGGAGCTGTGGCAGGAACCTGGAAAGCAGCAGGCTGGAATGGCAGGGTGGGCTTAGCCGGGGCAGCGAGCAAGAGGCAGCAGAAACTCTGCAGCTGTGGCTGGAAGCTCCCAGCAGGCAGGGGGTGCATGGCCACAGTGCAGCAAAAAGGAAGAACCTGGAGCCCTGAAAGAGTGGGCAGCACAGCCTGGCTCCCAAACAGGGCAGGGAGATGTTCCCGGGATTTCTCCCCGGCGCTGGCTGGTCCTTGGGTTTGGGCTGTGCAGGGTGGGGGCAGCAAAGGAGGATGCTGTCCTGGCATGCATTGGCTCTGGGCCTCCCAACAGCAGAAAAGGCAAGCTGGCAAGCCCAGCCACAGTGCCGAAGCAAAAGAAGTAAAACTTGGAGAAAGTAGCGGTGTCCCTTGTCAGAGACAACAGCTGCGTAGTCAGCTGAACACCCCGCCCGGAAAAGAAAGGGGCTGCCCATCCCCAACCCTCTCCAGAACCCCCTGCCTGGATCCCACCCATCACGGCACTCCTGGAGCCATGGAGGATGGGGGTGTGGGAAACAGCCACCCCGGAAACAAGACGAAACAAAACAGAACAAACTCCCCCTGCCTCTTCCAAAAATGATATGCAATAATAAACCATCCCCAAGACACCGACTCATGCTATGCATTAATGGTCTGATAAAATTCACTCTGTAGTGCTTTATTGCTATGATGGAATTTTAAAAAGGGGGAAAGCAATAGTAGTTTATTGTTTTAAGGGAAAGACCACTCCAGATGAGGAGACAAGACCAAATTGTGACAAATAAATTTCCCTCAAGTCACTTCCCTAAGACACAGAAGAAATGCCAAGCCTGCTGCTTCAGGGTGGCCACCATGCCTGGCAGCATGAGCTGTCTGCAGGCATCAGTACAGCTGTCTCTGCTTGCACTTCAGGCTAAATGTATCCAAAAATCATTAGCATCAATGCTATGCTTGATGTTTGGTCTTGTGTCATCTCTGAGTTGCACTTCTCTCTGACATGGACCATGGCAGGGAAGTATTTTCAAGGGCTTTGAATTGGCTGGTTTAGGACAAATCTGCTTCAAGTCCTGAATACAAGACTGGATTTAGTTTGTGGTATGGGAAGTGAAGTTGTAGCAGAAATAACAGATCAGGCTGGGGCTGTTAAATTCAGGCTCTCCAGGGCCCTTCTGGCATTGCTTTCAAACCCCTTGTTTCTCCAGGCTATTATTTCCATCAAAAATATGGTGAGGGACACAGGAGATGTTCCAATCCAGTTTACTGTGCTTTATGGAGCCTAAGGTACATAGCTGCAAACTGTTACTCATCTCAGAGCTGAGGGCATGAATGAGCTTTCTGTTTGGGAAAGCTTTCAAAGACGTGCTGAAGCTGTTCTAATACAGCCAGCAAAGGGAACCATCAGCACAAAACATGCCTGAAAAGAGAAATTGAAAACAGCCTTGGAAGAAAAGATGTATACATGTGGTGTATGACATTTATTTATTATTGTGTGCTATAGAGCCCTTGCCCAAGCTGAGTTGAAAGCTTAATGAAAATGGTGGATTTTTCTAAGCTCTACCAGGATTTAGACCCTCCAGCAAATGTATAAACAAGGAACATTTTCAAAGTCTTCTCCTACTAATGGTTATTCATAACTATTTTCGGGACCTGTTGTTTTATATGACTGGCAGCACTGAAAATAAAAAGGATCCCAAATGTGGTCTTTCTATGCCATGATTTGCCTAACAGATGGACATGATGCAAAGCCCATTTTCTGTTCCTGCCACAGCTGGTTTGACATCTGTGTAATGGAGCAGAAACAATGGGGATTGATTTGGTTTGTGAGATTAAAGGTGCTTGCTTTTGCTTCCCATGTCTCTGAGAAAGGTGGTGATGGACCAGGTCTTGCTACATGAGACAGACTGATTTCACAGTTGCCATTGGCACAAATTAGGAAAATTAGGAAAAACACGCTGAAGCCCAACTTGAGAGAGGAGCAGATGTAAGGAGACACTGAATGCCGGGACCTGGAATCCCCATCATTGTCTGGGTGAACATCTCTCAGAAAGATCTCTTAATTTCCCTGTACCTCCATCTCCTCCAATGACCCATGGAAAATCACTCCTCATCACCCTCAGAGGAAGGCTGCAATTCCCAGGTCATTGAGAATAACTAACCAGTAGTCAGGCATGAGGAAGACTTGATCCTGTCTCAGTACAGTAGAATGATCTGGGCAAAAGCTGATGTTTTCCCATTCCTATATTTTGTTTTACTGCAAAAACACCTGAAGACAGAAAATTTTCAAGATTAGGCCTTTCATAGCAGCTCTAAGACACCTTGAAAGGTTGCCAAGGCTTCTCTTTTCACACTCTGTGGGCATTTCAGCTTCTGAGGCTGGAAGTCCAGCATGTTTTGAGTTGTTCAGGAGTTATTTCAAGAACTTTGTAAACATGATGAGCTTGGTTTTGAGAATGGGCTCAAAGTGTCCCTCCAAAGATGTTGCATGACATATCCTGAATACTAACCAAGATGCTGGGACTTAGTCACTCATCTTTGCAAATTCTGGGACCCACTCTGGGTGGGCAGCTGGACTGGAGCAGCAGCTGGAACATCAGAACCCCACGGGGGCGGCAAATCAAATTGTAGCACTAAATCCTAAGTGGTGGCCGAAGCAAGGGGGTCCTGGGAAATGCAAAATGTCAGGCTAAAGTGTAGCAAAAAGCTCTGAAGCAGCAGCAGTAAACAGCACGGTTGGGAGGGGGTTTGCTCCTTTGCACAGCTCATGGGTGTTATAGGTGAGTAATGATGGCTGGGTCTCACAATTAAAGAGCGAATATTATGTACATGTTGAGAGAAGTTTTGCAAATGTATGTTATGTTTCCCCTCCCATTGTTATCATTGTTATCATGGGATGGCCTTAGTAATTGGGGCATCTGGGAAGGTTGGCTTGTTCCTATGGCAACACCTGACCTCCAATCAAGATGTAAGAAAGTGATCTCCAGCACTGGACAGCGAGGAAGGAGTCAATTAACAAGACTTTGGGAGGACCTGGAGGTATAAAGGGCGGAACATCCATTTTGTGGATGAGCACATGGTGATAGAATCCTTTGCTCCCGGCACTGTATTTTTCCTTATTCAGTCTTTTGTTGAATTTTTGATAAGGTGTTAATAAATCTTTTTAATTTGTTTTGGAAGTGAGTATCATTTCTCCCATGGGTGATGGCTGGTTTCTGGTTGCCTCACAGAGGGAATGGCCCGGCAGGGGAGGCCGTGCTCCCAACTCTTGGCTCCTGGCAGAGCGTGCACCAGCTCTGGGCTCCCAAGCAGCAGAGGAGCAGAGAAGCAAGCTGGCAAGCCCTATTCACTGTGCCAAAGGAAGAAATAAAAACAAGAGGGGAAAAAATAAAAAGGCAAAAACCATAGGGCAACAGGATCTCAAATCAGATGCAGCGTGGCTTATGAGTTGATCACCCCCACTGGAAGGGTTAGGAAATTGTACCTAGTTTATTCCCTGGAGCTAAACATCTGTAGCTATTGGATTGTTCAGTGTGGGGTCATAAACCCTGCAGCATGTGGAAATAGGATGCTGCTAGGAAGCATCTATCATCCCATGACCAGCTCTTTGGGTGGAGACACTCCCTAGTCAATGTTTAGAAGCAGGTTTCTTCATTTTATTTTTAAGTGTTCTCTCCTAAAAGGCCTTTTCAGAGACCTATCTGACCCCCTTACCTCCAATTCTCTTCTTTCCCCTCCTTAGCCCTATTCCTGCATTCCAAATTCAGGGACTGTACGTCATGCTTCCCTATCCTCCTTTCTCCAGGGCACACCACCACTCTCCCAAATCCTTGTTGGGCACTCTTGTTTGAAAGCCCAACACTGCAGACTGAAGAGTGAGATATATTACGGTTGCAGCTGTTCTTTTTTAAGGTCACTGTTTCCAGATAGACTAACTCAGGTTCTTTTTCCTCTACTGTTATCTTGAATCAACAAGCTTCTACCTTAGTGCCTAAATGCAGTGTCTTACTCTTTGTTACTGTTAAAATTCACCTGTTTCTGTCAGCCTTCCTTCAAGGTCATCCAGCTCTTCCCTCTTCCCATATCATATTCTGGTCCTCCTCTGCACTGGCCATACAGTCACTCCAGTTTGTGTCTTCAGCAGATCTCATGGCCAGGAGCCTAGTTTTTTCTGCCAAGTTAATGAAGGAAAATATTTAATAAGATTGGTTCCAGGACTGATTATTAAGGACCATGATGGAGTTTCTCTGGATTTGCTCAAAACTAACAGACAGCAAATGTTGACCCCAGATGGTATTTTGTTCAAAACAAAATAATGGCTTCCATCTGTCTTTCCAAACTGAGGTGTATGGAGCACTTGCTGGTGGTCTGTTCAGGGCTGGCCCTTTGCAAAATGCTGGTTCTTCTTTGTTACTTCTAGCTTCTAAATTCTGCTAAATTAGGCAAAGCTTACACTAAATGTTTTCCTAGTATTATTTTCATGTGTAAGAAGCTGTGTGAGTTTCTGCTGGGACGATATGTGATTGGAAGGGGATACAGTTCAAGCAGATTAGGACCTATGAAATTTCTTAACTGTTTATCAATGCAGAGTGTATTATTTATGTCACAGTAGTACCAGATAGTTCAAAGAAGGGATATGACCAGATAGGCTAAGGGCTTGCATGGACTCCTGCTGAAGGCAGTCCTCATCTCAGAAAGATCACAGGCTGGGTTACCAAAGGGAAGAAAATGAGACAGGAGGTGAACAAAGGAGGAGAATACATCCGAGGAGGACATATCCATCCAGGCACAATTACACTGTCATCATGAGAATTCATGTCTCCCAGGCAGCTGGCACATTCCTATCACGCCATGCAGCTGCAGGTTCTCCAAATGTGTCTGCATGTCACAGTAATAAGCTTTATTTGCCACATTGTTTGTGGCATCTTTGTACATCTCGAGGACTCAGTTTGCAAACATCCAGGAATTCTTTCACTGGAGCTGATGCAGGCACCTGCTACTGAGAGGGTAACAACAACTTGAGTGGAGTCAGTGTAAGCTCCTATAGTCAGAACTTGTAACTCCAGTTTTGAAAAACATCTGACAGAATGCAAAGAAAGCATGGAACTGGGCTTAGGGCAGAGAAACAAGCAATGAAGTCTTGCTTCTTTTGTTTCTTTGATTGTAAGGCTGTGGACTAGGCACTGAGTTGTTACAGAACCTGTTACAGTGTTTATGTGGTAAGAAAAAGGGTCTTTGTCACAGTCCAGTTTTTAAAGTTTTAAGAAATGCCTCTGCGTGAATTAAGGTGCAAGCTAGACCATATACCAATGTCAAAAGTATGGGTTTTATTTAATTAGAAACATGAGAGAGAGAGAGAGAGAAGAAGGAAGAGAAAGAAGTAGTAAAGAGATGAGGGGACAGGAAAGAGTGACAGAGATAGAATAAAGAAAATATCACCACTCTGTGGATCCCACCAGTGTCCCAGTGATTCTCACCAGCTGGTCTTGTTGGTGGTGATGGTCCCCCAGAAAGCATGGGATCCAAGCGGTTAATACACTCTCAGGCCAGGTGGGAATGCCCAGGTACCTCCCCCAGGGGGCTGGGGAGAGGGACCAGTCTCTGGCAGCAGACTCTGGATCTGTAGCATCATTTTGCATCACGTGCAGTGCTGTGGTGCAAGGGCTCTGGGGAGCACTCCAGGGGTTTTTTGATGGATTATGACACCCTCTCAGCTGTCTCTCATGTGAATGCCCTGTGGATGTGGCCTTCCTGGGGCTGAGGGTTCCACATCTGGGCTGGTTTGTGTGAGGGAGGATGGGTGTTCACTGCCTCTGACCAGAGGTTATGCCATACTCGTTTTGGGGGGAGTCTGTGTAAACCCGGCCTCTGTGGGCTCTGACACTGGTGGGATCCACAGAGTGGTGATATTTTCTTTATTCTATCTCTGTCACTCTTTCCTGTCCCCTCATCTCTTTTCTACTTCTTTCTCTTCCTTCTTCTCTCTCTCTCTGTGGGCTGTGTGGTCTCCCACACCCCAAACCCAGCCAGGGATGGTTCTCAGCACAGCTGCTGGGTTTGGGTTTCTTGTGGATTCATTCCATTCCCTCAGCCTTGTTTCTGGACCTGAGATAATTAAACAATAATGTCCACTTTATCTTATCAGCTTAACTCACAGTCCAAACTTTGCATCAGGCATCTTCAAGGAGGCTTCTGTGGTTGTAGCTTCTTTATACAGTTTTTGTTATAATGGGCAAAACTCCTTCATAGCAATGTTTAAGGCATGAACCATTTCCACCCCTCACATTCTTCCTGGTCAGGTTGAGAAGTATTTCCTTCAATGTCTGAGCCATCCCAGCAGTCCTGTGAGAGGGGATTGCTCCATTCACATGGATCTGGCCCTAAATCTAGATGTGTAAATACTTTTCTTGAGCCAAATTCTCTGATGGTGATTGTCTACACTCTGAGCACCACGACAACCAGCTCCTTGCTACATTACTCATTTCTTCTGTAGCAACAATGAGTATTCAGCTGATGGTTATGGATTTAAACTCAGCTTACTGCCATTACATTCAGTGTGAAAAGAAAACACCCCACTGACAAGGAAAATATTCTGTTCTCATTGCTACTAACCATCCTTACAACTCCAATGTAGCATACAAAAGCCTACGACAAAGAAAATATGTATTTTATTACGTGACAAGCCAAAGCTGAAAATACAAAGAAAGCAGGGACAAGTTGCCAAAGCAGACACCAACCATCTGAAGCTCTCAAGGCTTATCAAAACTACAGCAAGCTGACTAACCTCCATCAGAGCCCTTCTGCACCCACTGTAAGAGAGGGACAAAGAAACAAATTTGCAGGTGGTGCTCCAAAATCAAAGATTTGACATAAAACTGGGTGTCTGACTTCCATACAAACAGATCTAAAATACAAAATTCATCTCACCTAACACAGGCGTGTACGTGAAAGAGGCCTCCATCTGAGCCAGTCACCCCAGGCTGTCCTTATAGTCAGTGAAGAGAAACAGAGCATGGTTCTGACCTAATAGAAATGTCTACATGAGGCTGAGATGAATTGCAACTCAGAAGTGCCTGTTTTCCTCTCTTGACTCCAGGGTCTGGGGAGTGTGGGGTCTGCGGCTCAGATGGAGATGTCTGCAGCACAGAGCTGGAAAGCCAAATAAGACGGATTTCACCATGATAAATTCCTCCAGAGTGACAGTGAAGGTGCTTGCCAGTGAAGCACACCATATCTTAGGTCAAGTATTTTAGGAGTTAAGTGTATTCTTTGCACCAAAAGGAAAAAAAAAATTAGCAGAGTGGGAGCAGCACACACAAAAACAAACTTAGCATAACTCAGGGCAAAGGATGGCAAATTCTATCCTAGAGCTTAGAAACAGAAAGGAGTTTGTGTTAACCCAGTCAGATCTTCCTGGGACAGTGGCTGGAGAAATATCAGTATATTCAACGTGGAACAGACAATGAATTGGAAGAAATGCCTCAATGAAATATTCTGGTTACACAATGCCTTGTGATTATTCACTAACTCAGTGCGTTGCCAATTGCATGTTCAAAGAATAAAACTCTTCCCATTTGCCTCTTCCCCTCTGGACATTTCTAATCAGCTAATTTCTCCCAGGGCTACCCAGGCAGGCCAGAGTTCAACCCAAACTCCCATTAGAAATGGAAACGACCTGCCTGATCACTGAGTTTGTCCAGCTGCAGTGAGTAATGACTCCAAGGGCTTTAGCAAACTGTGGGGGCAGCGGGGTAAGGGAGGGAAGTGAAAGCTGTGAATTATCCCAGGCCCACTGGTGACACGGGCAGTCTCTTGGTGATCCTCCAGCTCCCTCACCTCCTGGCCTGTGCCAAGAGTGGCTGTCCCCTCTGTCCCCTGTCTGCCCCTCGGGCCGGTCTGGGTGGCAGCAGATCAGGGCTGCCCAGCTCCCAGAGGCAGCAGAACTGCTCTGAGCGACTGCTGATAGGAATTCTGCTGAGAGGAGTTGAGGAAGCCAGAACAAAGGAGATGAGAGGGGCCACTTGTATAAATCTCTCTCTCTCTGAGAGAGCCCACAGAGAAGTGACAAAGCTCCAACAGGATAACAGCGACTTAAGACCAGGAGAGGGTCTGAATCCTAACCAATAGTAAAACAGCAGGGGAAGAATGTAGGGCAGGGATCAGATTCTAGGTAACCAAAAGGGGATACCATGGGAGGGGATCAGGTTTGGCACACCAGTGGACCTTCGAGGGAAGGGTGATAGACAAGGAAGGCTCTAGAGAAAGGGGTGGGGTTGCATTTGATGAACAAGGGAAGAGGGCAGTACTTCCAGGATTGGCAGGGAAGGGTCTGGAAATCAGGGAGGTGCAAGGGGGATTGACATGGGGACTGACATAGGATTAGGAGGTATAATAGTAGTAAACAACTTCAGGGCAAAACCACTGAGAAAACCAAATGGGATACATGGAACAAACCGCTATAAACTCACAATAAGGAACACCTTAAGATTACAACAGAAAAACAATCTACCACATACTGGGGCTATGGAGACTTGTTATGGTATTTCCTATTGATGTGTATTTTCTGCATATGTTTATGCAAATATTGACATGATTATGGCATCTTTTTGCTAGATTTCCCTAGTATGTTTTTCTCTTCATGTGACAAACCTATACACAGAGATTTTGGTTTGTTGGGGGACAGAACCAGGACAGATGCAACCCTTTTTTTGGGATAATTGCACCGTAATGGAATGAATCAGGTTTGTTTCTCCTTTGCATGCAGCTTGTGAGCTCTTGGCCCATCATTCCAGCCAAGGGGCTCTGGAAGAAGCTTTGCAGAAGCTCCAGAAGAATCCTTGGGCAGCTGACTGCCTACTTCAAATAGCCCAGTGGAACTGGATAAATCCCATACGAGAACATTTGGTTCATGTGAAAGATGAAAGGTGTTTCACAGGGCTGCCCTGTGAACTTGTGCTAAAAATTCTGCATTGTGTAACCACCAGCTGATCCTTCATCTGTGTGGTCCTGCAGAACCAGGATGACAGAGTCCTTCATATTCTGCCAGGTCCCAGGACCACATGTCAGTGAAGATGATGAGCTGTTGCAAGTTGTCACCACCATGGGCAGAAGGAACATCTGCAATTTCAGAGCTTCTATTTGTGGCCTCACTAAATCAGCCTATGAGAAACTGTAGAAAAGAATGTGGAAATTGAATATAAATGAAATTGAAGGCACCTGGAAACTGGTCAGCATAAAACTGATGATGACCAGACTGCATTCCCCTTGGGAACTGAAAAATAGGAAACAGCAAAGTGACACTCGTAATATTCCCCTTTAAACTTTTTTTTTTTTTTGTGCTATATTTCGTAGTCTAGGAAGTATCAGTTTTAAAAACATTCTTGCCATGACATTGGCCCTATTAAAAGTTTCAAAATGAGACTAAATTAAAGTCTCAGAACTGCAAAGGCAAGAGCACTCCACGTGCAAAGAGGAGCTGGCAAAGCTGAGTACAGAAACAAACAATCAATCATCTCTGAACCAAGGCATCTGGTATAGATGAGAACAGGATTCTAAAATCAAATAATAGGCTAATGTAATTTCTTCTGTCATGTTGCAATTAAGGAGTGAGGTATTGTATGCAGGGTGGGTGTTTTGTCCCTTTTAATCTGTGAGTATTCATGGCTGGTTCTCATGTGTCATATATTCTATGTGCAGGGCACAGCTAAAGCTGCTTAGTGTAAAACAGGGATCCTGGCTTGTTGTTTGGAGTTAATCCTCTGGTGTCCTTTGGCTCTCAGGGTACTTGTGTGGTCTGTTCACGTATTGTTTCAAAGAAAAATAACATAACATCAGGGGGACAGACCTGAGGCCTGTCTCTGCCAACCGTGCTTTGCCCTTGTTCCAACTAAGCTATGTATTAGGATCAATGCCAATTTAATTGTTATCTTTTAAACTCTTTTTTCATAGGATTCTGAACAAAATTAAATAATTTGGGATCATCAATTACACTTCAAAGGGTTTTTGTTTGTTTGTTTGTTTGTTAATTTATTTGTTTATTAGTGTTTTCCTGCAAAAGAAAACATTAAAGGAACAAAGAAGAAAGTGTAAAAGGAAGAAGAAATTGCTCTTGCACTTGAATGGGGCTGGAAGAGTTGCTGATATTTCAAGCAAACATATAAAAAGAAAATCATCCTTGAAGACCAAACCCAGCTTTCAAAGAAATTAATGGATTTTCCCTCTAAACAGAAGGATTGACCTCAATGACATTTCCCATTCCCCCAGCCCTGATTGCTGTCAGCAAAGTTACATATGAAGTTCATTTGACAGAGGATGTTTTGACAGGAAACCTGCTCCTCCAGCCTCAACCCCCTCTATTGTGTTACACTCCAAGAAAGACTCCAGGATGAATTCTCCAAGAACAGCTTAATGTAGCTCTGGAGGAAAGGCTCAGCTATGGGAGACCAAGTGTGTGATAAGACTACACCTTGAGTGACAAAAAAAAAGAAAAAAAAAAAAGAAACTTGGAAGAATTCTTTTGGAGCCTTTCATTTTTTACCAGTCAGCCTCTTCTGCACATTCAAATTCCTGGAGGACAAGTTTGCTTCTGGTGGAAGCAGGCACAAGGCCATACATATCCATGCCAAACTTGATTCCACCTCTTATTCTTGTCATTTGGAGCAACAGGAATCATCAGCAAACCAATTGCTAACATGGCAAGCCATCAGTAGTTTTGGAAAGCGTAGAGGTCTGGTAGCTGAAGTTTTAAGGACAAGCCTGAGCAAGACAATGTGAGCTACAGATAACCTCTTGGTGCCCATCTCTTGCTGTGTCTCTTCAATCAACACCTCTGGCCATCGTGTGTAAGATGTGACTGACACCCATTGCAGCAACCCTGTTACTTTATGTCCCACTGGCAGACCCTGAATTTGCTGATAAGGCAAAGGAAAGTCCAAACCCAGGTGGGATATGATCAGCATTCAATAAATTAATCAGCTGTTGTTATTGACAGAAGTTGATGAACCTTTCCCCTCACACAGAGATATTGTGGGTCTCAGTTTCCCTGCAGGAGCTTCTAGATTGAAATGACACCTTCCACTCCCTAGAAATTGGTTATTGACTAACAGCGTGTCCTAGTTTAGGACAAATTTTGGAGGAAATCTATGAATTGGGTTCCCCCCAATAGAAAACCCCAATTGGGTTCACCCTTCTAGAAAGCAAATTCAAGCAGCCCCTCCCCCAATCAGGAAAATATTTCCTTGGAGAAAAGTGGGAAAAAACCTGCTTATTTAACAGGCAAAGCATTCACCAGCATAAAAAATGAACAATATTAAACAATAAAACCTCTTATCACTCTGAAGAGATGACAAACTCAAAAAGTCCCTCTGTGGGCTGTAGCTCAGCTCACTCAGTCTCTTATCAGTCCCTCTGGTGCTGGAAATGCCACGGCCCAGGCCTGGCCCAGTGGGCCACAGGTGTGAGCTGCTGGTGCTCTGCTGGGTGTTCAGTCCAGAGCAGGTTTGAACAGGTCCAAGAAGAAGAAAAAACCACAGTCTAGGGAACTTTGTCTCAGCTAGCTAAAATCTAAGAGCAAAGGAGAGCTCTGTCCCGCCGTCTGTCCATTCTGCTGACAACACAGTCCAGGAGCAGGATGTGTAGGAGTGAGTGCAGTTACTGACAACAAACTGTGCACTTCTTCCCCTTCCCTGTTCACTCTCAGAACCAATCTTAAAGGTGCAAAACTTATTTCTGGGCTAAACAGATAAATGGGGATACAATAATCATGAAGTCACCCCAGGACACACCTTCATCTGAAATGAGGACTTTCAGCCCATGCTTTTAAACCAGGTCTCTCTCATCACCCTACAAAAACAAGCTGGTAGGTTGCAATGGCCATGGGCACTGAGACGTCCTCTGTTCTGCAATAATACAGATGATTCCCATTCATTCACATCTTAAACTGGTCCAGAAGGTTAATTCTTTGAAGTACAGGGCTGGTCCTAGTGAGCCTCATCTTCTTCAGTATGCCGTACCTCCCCCTCGGAGCTGCATGAGTAGAATGGTGCATGGCAGAGCACATTGTCTTTGACCAGAAGAATGCCAGAACTAACAATTTCCAACTCACAAAGATCTAGATCTCATGAAATCCCTGTTTGTTGAGAGAAAAGAGATTTCCCTCTGTTTTTACATTAGAATGATCATCTCAGCTTTGGATCAGAGAATAGTACCACAACTTTTTCAAGATCTGCCTTGAAAGCATTCCGGCAAAGCACAAGGTTTGAGAAGGCTGGAGGCACTGTAGAATCATAGAACGGTTTGGGTGGGAAGGGACATTAAGGAACAGCCTCCTGCCATGGGCAGGGACACCTCCCACTAGACCAGGTTGGTCCAAACTCTGTCCAACATGGTCTTGAATGCTTCCAGAGATGGGGCAGCCACGGCTTCTCTGGGCAATCTGTGCCAGGGCCTCACCACCCTCAGAGGGAAAAATTTCTTCCCAATGTCCAATCTAACCCTGCCCTCCCCATTTGTTTTGGCCCTTTTGCAATGAACTAATAGGAACTGAGTATAAAAGAGCATTTCCAAGATTTCTTTTAGTTTTCTTCACCTGTGTGAAGCCTTCCCCCCATGTCCTCTTCCTCCAGACCTTTGAAAAGTCCTTCTCCAGTTCTCTTGGAGCCCCTTTAGGCACTGGCAGGGGCTCTAAGGTCTCCCCAGAGCCTTCTCTTCTCCAGGGTGAACACCCCCAGCTCTCAGCCTGTCTCCAGAGCAGAGGGGCTCCAGACCTCTGGTCATTCAGTTGCCTCCTCTTGACTTGTTCCAACAGAGGTTTGAGAGGTTTTCTTATGTTGGTATTATGAACATAAGAAGGATCCAGGTGATGGGTTGCCATCAAATTTCAGCTGAGAAACTCCTGGTATGTCAGCAGCTACTGCCAAGGGACCATAATGTAGCTGGGTAAGATAATAAGGTGGTCAGATGGGTTACTTTTGAGATGGTATGTGTGGTGCACTTCATTAAGTGTTATCCTGATGTCTGCTTTGCTCTGTACAGAAACCTGATGGCATGAATAGCCCTGCAGAAATCGAGGTGTGAGGTCACATGTGTCTTCCAGGTGTTTTGCTGTATGAAAAGAAACCTTGCAGTGGTGTGAGATGTTTATGAGGTGATATCTATACCTGGGAGACATGAAGAGAGGAAGAAAGCCAAAGTTCAAGTGCATTGCTAAGTAGCTTTAAAAAACTTGCCAAATGCACCTTAAAGTCATTAAGTCACTGATACAACACTCCAAATTTCCATTGTATTTGCTACATGAGTTTCTGAAGTTCAGCACTACCATCCTTCTGACATTGTTAATTTTTTTCATGGTGGCTGTGTCACTGTTGCCATAGTGGTGTAAAGGAGATCAGAAAATGCAGTAGCCGAACTGCTGGAGGATCACTATGAGCAAGAAGCAGGGAAGGGGACAGGAGAGGATGGAAATACATGTTTTGTGCCTGAAGTCAGAAAACTGGCTTCCTTCTAAGAGAAAAAAAGGACAGGAGGCGTGGATATGGATCCATAGGGAAAAGGAGGGAAGGGAGAGGAACATCAGAGCATCACCAAGATAAAAAAGCTACTAGCTGTGAGATGAGCTAATACTGTCTGGGGAAATGCAGTTATGATCAGCATCTGCTTTGTACTGAGTTTCACTTTCACTGGTATCTTCACTGGAGGTGGATAGAAAAGTTGTAAGAGTGTGTGTGGGAATCAGTGCTCCAGTTGGATGGGTGTCAGCCAGGTAGGTGAGGCCAGCTGCAGGGCTCAGATTTACAAGCCATTCCTGCTGCCTTGCAAAGGATGGACAGCGGGGAGGAAGGTGGGAATGTGCTGCTTTGGCAGGGGAACAGATTCAGGATGCTCTGATCTGTACGTAATTGTGCTAGTAGTCAGGGACTCCTGCTAGATCTGACAGTTCCCTGTTCAGCCATGGATGTGTTGATAGAACAAAAATGTTCAAAGCTGGAAGCTTAAGATGTCAGTTTCCACGATGACATACTTTGAACTTCAAAGGAGCTGAGTAACCAGAGGGTGGATTCCTTTATTTTGGCCTCTGCAATGAAATAGTAGAAACCAAGTACATGAGAGCATTCCCGAGAATTTGTTTAGTTTTGTGTACATTTTGTGGCTCAGTTTCCTCCAAGTAAAAGAGGATTCTGTTTGCCTTTCTCAGAGGATCACAGTGAGGAGCTAGCTACATGTGAGATCTTAAGAAAGGGACAAGAAAGGGACAAGTAACATTCTTTACTTGGATTTATGGAGAAAAGGGAAATTTCTAGTTCAGGTAGTGTGGCATTTCCCTCGGCCACAGAAGATCTTATCTGTTCTATCAGCTGGTGTGAAAACTTTGGGCATCTTCTCCCTTCACAAGAATTTTCTAATTGGTGAGATGATGCAGACTGGACATCTGTCCACTAGTGAGTTATCTCTGGCACCATGGAGGTGGCATTCCCAGCAGACAATAAATATCTTGCCTTGAGAGCAGATTGAAGGGAGATAAGCCATGGATTTCTGACTGACAGACACTTCACTTTACAAAATAAAAGCGACACAAAACTTTCACAAAGCAGAAATCTTCCACCCATTCCCTGAAATGTGTGGGGATCACTACTCAAGGTTTGGGATGCTGGCCTTTGAGTTAGTCTCCTGTAACTCAAAGGAAAGGAAAGGACTCCATGTGTCTATGATGTACTCCATCATCACTTTTGTAGTAAGTTACATTGACTCCTAACCTATACTGTTTCTTTGCTAGCTGTAATGTAGGTACCTTTATGTTGTTCATTGTTTTATGTAATCTAGTTGTAGTTCTTTATTTTAACCTGTGTAGTAAGTAACTCTGTTTAAGGCCTTTTGTCTGTTAATCTCCTGTCTATTCAATAAACCAAATTGGCCATTTTTAAGAACTTGTGAGCCAGGGTGGTTTAGGTGTGGGTCGCCTGAATTTAAGATGCTGCCAAAAATCTGAACAGAAGACAAGGTTTCCCTGACACTTTCTCTCAATCCATAAGACGTAGTGATGAATTAAAGTTCATGGCTACAAAGAGAAGCAGCCTTGTCTTGAGTGATTCAAGTTTTGGTGAGAAAGAGCTTCCTTGGGGGTGGCCCATGTGGCACAGTGGCAGTGGAGAAGGTGTTGCATTACTCTAGCACTCATTTGTGGCTTAAAACACATTATTTGAGTTACCATGCTTGACTTCACAGCTTGGACAAATGAAAAGTGGCATGGGTACTTCAGAAATATAACCAGGTTTGCTGCTGTAAACTCAGGATGTAGTTTAGTAGAGGGGGACAAATACTGAGACAGGGATGGCCACTATCAGCAAGCAGTATGATCTGTGGCTCATTGGCACAATTTACCTGATGACAGAGCCTGAGGAATTCACCAAACCAGAAAAGCTTTTTCAAACACATGGTGATTTCCTCCTGGTTGGGCAGAAAACAGTGATACGTGGACCTCAAAATAACAAAGTTTTGAGGAAGATGAGGTCTAAAGCTGAGTGAAAAATGAAATGGCTGTGCTATACCTCTTAAAAAGCCACATCAGTCTCTTGGATTGGGACACACTAGGCTTCTGGAAGTGTTTAACAATTTTTAAGGCTAACCTATGGATTTTGCTTTATTAAGAGATTTTTCCAACAGTTGAAGAAGCAGCACTTTTACTGTCAGCTTGAGGAGCCCTGTGCTTCATCTGCCTTTGACCATAGGGAAAAAATGAGGGCTAGCAAGACAGTAGTTGTGCTGTATCCAATGGAGCTGCTGAGCTCCAGCTGGCCTGACAAAGTGCCATAGAGGTTTCTCCCTTGGTAATGTCTGGCTTTTCTTACTGAGCACTGGAGAAGAATGGCTTTTTCTCTGACTTTTGCCTCTCCATAAAGTAATTTTCAAACACCTCAGTGGGCAAAAAAATCACAAATTATCACTCTGGCCCCAGAATCAGCCACCAGGTTAGGGATTAATGAGAAATCCCCTTGCAGATGAATGGCTGAGGAATAACCCAGTTTAAAAAAGTCTCCTCTTCAGTTTGAGGACTGAGTTGTTTGGTGTTTTATTAGGTTAAAATCTTTCTCTGCTTGCTTGTAAATCTTGGTACCTTTATGGGATTGTATTTGATGGAAAGGTGGAAGGTGATGCTGTTTTGGTTTAAAAAGACAAGTGCTTGCTAAGGAAGGAAGAGCTTTCTTTGAAATGAAAAATGTAAATTTATTCTTTATTAATTATTATAATTTTTGAAATTAAGAGGCTCTTAGGCAAAGATGGGAATAGGGATAACAGTTCTTTACTGGGAAAACAAAAAAAAACTACTGACAGAGTCAGAATATGACTTGGCATCCTGTTGGTCAGGGTGTTGGTAGCAGTCTGATTCAATGGTGGCTGCAGTGCTCCTGCAGTGTCAGGTGTGGTTCTGTTGGAGCAGTGATGCTGTAGAAGGGTGCAGTCTTCCTCTAAAGGTTCAGTGGTGGTGTAGACGGGCCTGGTCTTCCTCTGGGAATCTAGAGGAGAAAAAAGTTGCTCTCCTTGGAATCTAGTGGAGACAGGCTGCTCTGGTGTTCTAAATCTCAGCTTATATCCAGGTAGGAATGCTTGGCTCCTCCCCCTGGGTGGAACATCTCACAATGGGATGCTCTAATTTTATCAGTCATGCAGTGACACTCGAGGGCCCATTAACAGCAGATATTTCCTGGAGGGAGGATGGGTAGTGGAAGAGACAAAGAAAACTGCCCAATTAACAGAAGATAACTGCCTCTAATAGATGACAAATAGAATACACACTCCCAGCTAAATCTTTCAGCTTATGACAGATGCCCACAAAAATGCATTCACCATATGTGCAACAGAAGCTTTAGCTGACAGTGGTGGCCCCTGAGCAGAACTGTCTTAAAACCAAGCAAGAATGAAGACTATTGAAGTGAAAGTCATCACTGCTTCTGGTCCACTCTGTCCCAACAGCAAATTGTTCCCCACAGCTTTCCCTTGACATGGAGGAGCTCCTCCCACATAAGAAAACGTGGTTGTCTAAAGCAGGAGGGAGGCTGTGCCACGTCCCCTTTGGTCTCATGTCATGTGGCATGGATTGCTCTGATGAGAGGCTGATTGCCTTCTTGGGGACAAGGTCCTTTCTGCCTTGTGTTCCTGTATTGTGGAATTCCTTGGTAAGTCCATGTCCAGCATGTGAGGCAAAGATGTCTCAGGCTCCAGGTTAGGAGAGATGATGGGCCCAGATGTTCTTCTTGGCCGCAGGTGGGGATACCTGTTGGCGATGGAGAGAGATGGGGAAGATTGATTCAGTGATCAGAATCCACATTTATTGTGCACTACCAATGCTTGTATACTGTTCTAGGAAGACTAGTAATGTTTACTGCAATGATTAGCTTAAAATCACATACACAAACTTACGCATATTACAACATCTCTTGCTTGCAGGGTTTAATGAAATGTTCTTTTTCTGGTAAACCTGTCTGATTGAATCTCCTTTTAATCATCAAAGTTCTGTTTGCTCTTGCCAAGGCATCCTGTTATCAATTCTTATGCTAATCAGGTCCAAAGTCCATCATCTGTCCCACTATCCCAACAGATACCCTCTGGGCAGCACACCAGTGTCACCATTCCTCATGTCACCTGCATCTGCAGTGCTCTGTACAAGAGCTGGATGCCTCTGGTCTCAGCTTTTCTGTGATCTCAGCCTCACTGAAATGGCACAGTGTTGAGTGTCTGGATACCTTTGGGGGAGAGGATAACATGATCCTGTCTGAATGCCTGCTGTTACTGTCACACTCCAGAGAAGGCTCTGGGTTATCATGGGGAGAAGGCCAAATCTCATTCAACTCACAAGAGGAAGAATTTGGCAGCCTTTTCCCTTACTCTTCCCTTATTTTCTCTTCCTACTCTGATGACAGATACTTATAACAAAGACACTGTCCTGGTCTGGCAGCTCCTGCTCAGGGAAATCCTTGTGGGTCTGGGAAAAATGGGGCTGAAGGAGGTGAAGCAGTATAAGAAAATGTTCAAAAAGGCTCAAGTAAAAGTGGTTTGGGCTCAGAAAAGCCCTGAAACATCCTGCATGTTTATGTGACCCTTCCTACCTTGAGGAATGAGTATGAGGCTTCTGGAGTGCACCAGCTGAATGGCTCACTTGGGTTGGCATTTTGTAAGTTTTTGGGTAGACAGGCAAAGGCACAAGAGCAACCTTGGCTTGTCCAACCAGCCTGGCACACTGCTGACCCTGCTGCCAGGAGATTCCAAAGACACAGGATGGGACAGATGTGACTGCATCATTCCTGATGAGACTTGATGTGCTCAGTCCTGGCAAAAGGGGGGTACAAGCTGCTCCCAGGATAGGTGGAAGCAAATCCCACTCTGCAACCTTATAGATTACATAGGGTCACCTCTGTGTCCAACAATGAGATGTTCAGCAGATGGCATAGTGGACTGGGGGCTGAATTTGAGACCTGGGATCAGCATGGGTGGGAAATACTAATGCAAGGGTCCTCATTTTTGAGAACTTTAATGGTGAAAATTGTATCACAAGGAATGTGGTGATTTAAATTTATTTATTTATTTCCTTGTTTTTTAATATTGGAGATCTGTGATAGATGAGTAATGTGATGATTGACTCTCACAATTAACAGACAAGTATCATGTATGAGGTTAAGAAAAGTGTTTTTCACCCCCTAGCGTGGTTATCAAGAGGCAGCCAGGTTGGGACATCTGGGAGGGTTGGCTTGTCACTATGGTGACATCTGACCTCCAATCAAGATTTGAGGAAGTGATCTCCACCACTGGACAGTGAAGAAGGGGTCAATGGACAGAACCTTGGGAGGGGCTAAGGGGTTAAAGGGTTAAAGGGTGAAACCTCCACTGTGTGGGTGAGCACGTGGTGGGGAAAATCCTTTGCTCCCAGCGTTGCAATATTTTCTCTATTCAGTCTTCTGTTGTATTTTTGATAAGGTTTAATAAACCTTTCTAAATTTATGAAAAGTGAGTGGCCATTTCTCACAGATCCATTTGGACTACACACTCAGCTGACCTCACTCCCATACAGGGACTGTATGTATCACATCCCACTTACACCTGGCTCAAAATAGGTCACAAGAATTTGGGCCATGGAAAATATTTAGCAGAGGACTTCTAGCAGTCTTCCAGTACACAAAGGGGCTCCAAGGGAGACTGAGAGGGGCTTTGGTCCTGCAGAGACCAGACAAGAGGAAATGGCTTGGCACTGAGAGAGGGCAGGGTTACATGGGGTAATGGAAATAAATTCTTGGCTGTGAGAGTGATCAGGCTCTGGCACAGGTTGCCCAGAGAAGCTGTGGCTACCCCAGCCCTGCAAGTGTTAGAGGCCAGGTTGGATGCAGTTTGAACCAACCTTGTCTAGTGAAAGGTGTCCCTTCCCATGGCTCGGGGGTGGAATGGGAACCATTCTATTATTCTGTGATTCAATGCTCTGGTCCTTCCCTGGTCTAAGGTGCTCAAAGAATAGGTATATGTACATTACTGTCTTGAACTGATGCATTATGTATAATATCTTTTGGTAGACATGAGTGGGGAGCATAGGTGATGTAGTTTCCTTCTTATTTCTTTTGCAACGTTTCCCTCTCTTTCCACTCCAAGGTGCTCTTTGCAATCAGATGCACCCAGGTCGAGCAAATGTCAGCCAGCAAGATGACAGCAGATGAAACCAAGCATTCTGCCAGTCTAGCCTAAACCTACACACATCTGCTGTGATAAAGCCACTCCAAGCCACTGTGGAGGTTTACTTATAAAATGAGAAGAAGGGATGAACTCACCCCCTCACTCTTCAGATTTCCAAAATACATAGAGGAGAGATGGGATTTTGGGGTGTGTATCTGTGTGTCTGTGTGTCAGGTGGCATTTTTAAAATATTTTTTCCCTTTACTATAACAATTAAAAAGCCAGAAGATTTCAAAAAGAAAAATGAGCAAACCACATCCCAAAACAACTCAACTCACTGGTTTCAAGGTGGGTTAACAACGTGAAAAGCTCAGGGCAGACCACGTGTTATTAGCAATAAAAAAGTTCTTTATTTGTCTGTCTGGGGAATTTCTTTCACACTCACTTTTAAAAAAACTATCTTTATTTGTTTCCCTTCCATCACACACACAACCAGATCAGTTAAATAAAACAGAGTTTTATACTCATTCCAGGCAAGCATTCTTGCCAAAATCTGTGCCTCCTTTTTCTCCCCCCACTCATTTTCTTATATACAGACCAGTGATGAAAACACAAAAAATCTGAAGCCTATGAGGTGACAGATGAACAAGATGTAGAGGCAAATAATCCAAATGGTGCTCTGAAGGAATGGCTTTTACTGGCAAAAGGGAACATATTTCTGCAAAGGTTAGAGGAATTTTTCTGTTTCTGTTGGATTTTTCCAAGGCTGGAAATTTTAATTTCAAGAGGAGACTAAGATCCTGCATTTTAGATGTTCCAGACAATTCTTTCCCTTGATTTGTTGCTTTGTTTGTTTAGGTTTTTATCAACAGTGAGGACTTGTGCTTCAGCTTATTTTATGTGCAGAAATCTCATTTGTGTGAATGTGATTGCCAGACATGTGATGGACACTAACACCACTCAGAGCAGAGTGAGGAGAATGTTGGCTGCAAATTGTACCCAGAGCTTTGCTTCCAAGGAGGACTTTGCAGTCCTGCTGGTGTTAAACTGTCTCACATACGTAGGTTTTTCCCAATATCCAACCTAGACCTCCTCTGGCACAACTTGAGGCTATTTCTTTTTGTCCTGTCACTTCTTACTTGAGAGAAGAGACCAACCCTCACCTGGCTCCACTCTCCTGTCTGGGAGTTGTAGATAGAGAGAATGTACTGCCTGGGCCTCCTTTTCTCCAGGCTGAGCCCCCCAGTGTGACCGTGTTCACAGGGGTCCGATGATGAGGGAAGAGATGAGGATCTGACTCCATGTTTCAGAAGGTTTGATTTATTATTTTATGATATATATTATATTAAAACTATACTAAAAGAATAGAAGAAAGGATTTCGTCAGAAGGCTAGCTAAGAATAGAAAAAGAGGAATGATAACAAAAACCTGTATCTGAGACAGAGAGTCCGAGCCAGCTGACTGTGATTGGCCATTAATTAGAAACAACCAACATGGGCCAATCACAGATCCACCTGTTGCATTCCACAGCCACAGATAACCATTGTTTACATTTTGTTCCTGAGGCCTCTCAGCTTCTCAGGAGAAAAAATCCTAAGGAAAGGATTTTTCAGAAAATATGACTACACCCCAGCTCCCTCACCTCTCATCACCAGTGCCAGAAAAGGGGTGCAATCATTCAAATAACTTCTCTCATCCTGCTGGCCACACCAATGTGACACAAGTGAGGATACTGTTGGCCTTCTTTCCCCCCATGGCACACCTGAGCTCATGTTCAGCTGCTGTGGATCAGTGCCCCCAGATCCTTTCCCACCCTGCTGCTTTCCAACCACTCTGCACCAAGCCTGGAGAGCTGGGTGGGGTTGTGACTCAGGGTCAGGACCTGACACTTGGCCTTGTTGAACCTTGTGCCACTGGCCTGCACAGATCCTTCTGCAGAGCCTTCCTGCCCTCCAGGAAGGCTCAACTCATCGACACTCCCACCTAACTTGGTGTTGGCTCTGAACTTACTGAGGGTGCACTCAATCCCTTTGTCTAAATCATCAATTAATGCATTACACAAGACAGGCCTCAATTCTGAGCCCCAGGGAATCCCACAGATGACCGGCTGCTAACTGGATTCCCTTCCCCACCACTCTCTGGGCCCAGCCATCCAGCCAGCTTTTACCCAGCAAACAGCACACCTGTCCAGCCCGTGAGCAGACAATTTCTCCAGGAGAATGCTGTAGGAGATAATGCTTTACTAGAGTCTGTGTAGAGCCTTTCCCTCATCTACCAAGCAGGTCTCATTGCCAAGATAGTCAGCAGGTTGGTGAGGCGAGACCTGCCTCTCACAAACCCATGCGGGCTGGGCCTGGTTCCCTGCTTGTTCTGCATGTGCCAGGTGATGGCACGCAGGATAATTTGCTCAATCACCTTCCCTGGCACCAAAGTCAGGCTGACAGTCCTGCAAGTTCCCTGCAGAAAGACAGGCTAGATGTTTACATGTGTATTTCTGTATGTATATATCGGTGCTGTGTATATGTGCACATGCTGGATGTGGGAACATGAAATTGCAACAATCTCACTCCTATCAGGTTACCAGGTTCAACAGCTCTTACCCTCGCCTGATATTGCAATGCTATGGCTAAACCAAGACTTAAAACAGGTGACTTGCAAGAGCAAAGTACCATGTTGGCTGTTATCTGCTAAATATTCTTGCTTTTGTGTAAATGAAAGTTAGGGACCAATCAAAGAAAAGGCACCTAAACCTGTGCATCCCACCCCAGATACGATATTGTGCTTTATAACATCTGTGGAACTGGCATTGGGTCACTGGAAGACATTGTATTCAACAGGCTTCAGACCAGCCCAGGACTGTAAAACATCCTCATGGATGTGTCCTAAGAGGGGCTTCTGGCCAGTGCAGCAGTAGAAGCAATACAGATAGTTTCACAGGATCACAGAATTAACTAGCTTGGAAAAGACCTTTGAGATCATCAAGTCCAACCTATGACCTAACACTACCTCATCAACTAAACCATAGCACTAAATGCCACATGCAGTCTGTTTTTAAACACCTCCAGGGATGGTGACTCTAACCTCCCTGAGCAGCTGATTCCATTGCCCAATCAGTCTTTCTGTGAATTTTTTTTTCCTAATGTCCAGCCTAAACCTCCCCATTGTGCAGCTTGAGACTGTGTCCTCTTGTCCTGTCACTGGTTGCCTGTGAGAAGAGACCAACCTCCATGTGACTATAATCTCCTTTCAGGGGGTTAGAGAGTGATAAGGTCTCTCTTGAGCCTCCTTTTCTCAGTCTGAGCCCTTCAGGTCCCCCAGTCCTTCCTCATAGTGCTTGTGTTCTAGATTCCTCACCACCTTTGTTGCCCCTCTCTGGATGCATTTGAGCATCTCAATGTCCTTCCTAAACTGAGGGTCCAGAAGAGGACACAGCCCTCAAGGTGGGGTCTAACCAGTGCTGAGTACAGGGAAAGAATCCCCTTGGCCTGCTGGGCAGGCTGATACACATCAGGATGCCATTGGCCCTCTTGGCCACCTGGACACACCCCTGGCTCATGTTCAGCCTCCCATCAATCAGCATCCCCAGGTCCCTTTCTGCCTGACCACTGTCCAGCCACTCTGTCCCCAGCCTGTAGTGCTGCAGGGGGTTGTTGTGGCCACAGTGCTGGACCCAGTGCTTGGTCTTGTTAGACCTCATACTGTTGGATTCAGCTGATCTATCCAGTGTGTTCAGGTCCCTCTGCAGAGTCTTCCTACGCTCCATCAGATCCACACTCATTCCTATCTTGTTGTCAGCTGCAAATTTGCTAATGGTGGACTCAATCCCCTCATCCATGTCATCAATAAAGATATTGAACAGAGCTGGTCCCAGCACAGAGCCCTGAGGGACACCCCTGCTGGCTGCCCCCAGCTGGATGTGGCACCGTTCACCAGCACTCTCTGGGCCCGGCCATCCAGCCAGTTCCTAACCCAGCACAGAGTGCTCCTGTCCCAGCCCTGGGCTGCCAGCTTTTCCAGGAGTGTGCTGTGGGAGACAGCATCAAAGCCTTGCTGAAGTCCAGGTACACAACAACCAGAGCCTTTCCTGCATCCACCAGATGGGTCACCTGGTCATAAAAGGAGATCAGGTTGGTCAGGCAGGACGTGTTCCTCCTAATTCCATGATGGCTTGGTCTGATCCCCTGGCCATCCTGCAGGTGCTGTGTGATGGCACTCAGGATGATCTGTTCCATAGTCTTGCTGGGCACTGAGATCAGGCTGACAGGTCTGTAGTTGCCTGGATCCTCCTTCCATCCCTTCTTGTGGATAGGCATCCAGCTTCCAGTCATCTAGGGCATCCCCAGTGAGCCAGGACTGATGATAAGTGATGGAGAGGGGCTTAATGAGCTCATCTGCAAGCCCCCTCACCATCCTATGATGGATCCCACCTGGTCCCATACACTTGTGAGCATCTAATGGCTCACCTGGTCTCTGACTGCCTCCTCCTGGATAACAGGGGGGCTGTTCTGCTCCCTGACACCATCTGCCAGCCCAGGAGGACAGTTGTCCTGAGGATAACCTGTCTTAATATTGAAAACTGAGGGAAAGAAGGTGTTAGGTACCTCTGGCTTTTCCTCCTCTTTAGTTATTATATTCCCCCTGCATCCAATAAAGAATAGAGGTTGTTCTTGCCCCTTCTTTTGCCATTTATGTATTTAGAAAATTTTTTTTTATTGTCCTTCACAGAAGTGGCCAGATTAAGTTCTAATTGGGCTTTTGCCTCTCTATTTTTTTTTTTCTTTTTATTTTTCCTATTTTATTTTGCCTCTCTTTTTTTCCTACATGACCTAGCAACATCCTTAAACAATTCCTGAATTATCTGCCCTTCTTTCCAAAGGTACACCCTCTTTTTTTCCCTTCATTCCTTCAAAATCTCCTTGGCCATCCAGGCTGGTTGTTTTCCCTGCTGGCTCATCTCTCAGCACACAAAGAGAGTCTGCTCCTGCGTCTTCAAGATTTCTTTATCAAAATATATCCATCCTTCCTGGACCCCTTTATTTCTAGGGGGTGTTTCCCAAGATAATTTCCAAGTCAGTCTCTTAAATAACCCAAAGTCTGCCCTTCAGAAGTCCAGAATGGAAGTTTTGTTGATGCCCCTCCTTGCTTCACTGAATTAACTCTATTATTTCATAGTGACAGGAATGCCAGCTCCTGCCATAGCACATGGGGCTGACATATCCCAAGCAGAAAGTCAGTTCATGTTGCAGCAAACTCAGCTTTATGAAAGTGGACAGGACATCTTAAGCTTAAATTATCAGTTGCCAGGTACTTGTACTGAAGGAATGACCAAGGTGCCAAAACTGATGGCTTGTGGCCTATTTCTAGTCTCCTTTTGAGACTGTAGTCACAAAAAAAAATTACACTTAGATGACAGGAAGTATAAAAAGAGACTGGAAGTTGAATGATTTAAATCAAAATTCAGGAGAGAGCAAGAGAGGGATTGCTGATTGCAAACAAGTGTTTGGAGGAGAAGCATTTGTGCATGGTGCCACTTGGGTAACACCCAAGCTCTGTCCTAAAGCTGTAGATAAGAGCAAAAGGAAAGATCTGAAGGCTGACCATCTCAGACAAAGAAGAATCACAACACTGCTGTGTTTACACGGCATGGAAGGAACGAAATATTGGAAGAGGCAATAGTAAACTTCTTGACCTCTGCTCAGCTGACTCAGAGGGAATGTAAAATGCCCAGAGGAATCATGATTATGATCTTAGAATGCACAGAGACTTTTACTGCAGAAAAGCGGAAAAAGTTGGAAGAGCTTGCAGTTTAAAGTTTAAGTTTCATCTTTGTTAAACCCCAGTAGGATTAAAGGGCAGCACAGGCCAGTGTGGGGCGTGAAAGGAAGGTGAAGATTAGCATAGGAAGAATAATTTGGATGTCTTTGAAAAGAAGCAGAAGTAAAAGATAATTCAATAAACAAATAAAGAAATTCACTAGAGAAAGCACAGAAACACGTGAAGAAGAAGACAATACTGTGCTACACAGACTGCTAAGGAAAACACATTGTTTGAGAATATTTTAAGATGAGTGAAGGGAGATGAATAGTACCTCTCAATGTGGAAGGAACCTGAGCTGGCTTCGGGGATCTCTTTGCAAATCTCTGAAATTTTAAAGGAAAGACTGAGGAATGATACTCCTAGAGAGTCCCGTGCTGGGTCATACCCCAGAAAGTTTGTTTTTCAGGATCTTAAATTTGGAAGGCCCCATGTACAGGCTTTTGTACAGGCAGCTAGATATCAGCAGGTGATTCTTGGTGATGCACCAAAACCTCTGGTTATCTCTCAGCCTGTGAGGCCTGCACCCTAATTCCTGAAGAAGTTAATTAAGAAGCTGTGGCACTCCAGTGCTTCTCTTCACAAAGCCCTTTCTGGCCAAGAGGACAACCTTTATTTATGCCTACACAATTGCTCAAACATGATCTCATCTCAAAGCTTATTTGTCAGAAAAGGACTGTCTAGGCCATGGTGAGGCACTTCTGGACTTGTGGGGCTTGTGATCCCAGATATATTTGGTTCAGGACACATTTTGATTGTCTGAAGAACTCAGACAATTGATTGTCCTGTGGTTCAACAGAAGTAGAATAAGCCCTTGTGGTACTTTCTTTCAAATTTGTCATTTGTCAAGAAAATTAGAAAATGAGGAGAAAGAGGAGTAAAAAACCGAAAGAGAGCAGAAATTATTTCCTTTTTAAAAAATATTATTCAGGTATTCACTGTTATGGGATGTGACTCAAAGGGGAGCAGAAAGGCTGCTTATCTCTGGTTCAGCTTTGTTCCTTTCTATCTGAGAAATGGGAAAGCTGCTGGAGAGCAAGAATGGAGAGATGACCTTTTTAAGCTTTACATTTTTTTTTTCCTTGAATGTTAAGTTTTTAGGAGCATCAGTAGAATTAGTGTTAGGTGGCTGAGGAGATCAATGATTTAAATCTCTCACTACAAAGCAATTTCTTCATAAATTGGTTTTGGTTTTTTTTCAGGCCTACAGGGAATTTCTCCAAGCCTCAGGAGTTGGACTTCTCCCAGCAGATTTCATTCACATAGTAGGCAAACCCACAACAAACAAACATAATCCCAATTCAGATGCATTGTTCAAAAAGGACCTGGGTAGTTCAGGTGGTGTTGATACTTGACTTCTAGAGATTGTTGGAATTAGTGGAGAATTTGTGCTTGTGATGCTGAAAAAGTAAGAGAAAAGGGAAATATCTACAGGAAACATAAATGTTGATCTTGTTTAGCTATCAAGTAACAAAAGGACTTGATTATTGTGTAAAGTATCATGTAGAAGAGAATACAAATTACCAGGAGCTCTCATGCAATGGAGAAAGAGCAAACCTCATGTAAGCAGATGTCTCATAAAGAAGGCACAACAAATTCAGGTTATAAAAGCATGGAAGTATGGAAGTTTGTGCAGTTAGTGCTGGGAAGAGAAACAAAAGGAAGTGGAAGATACCTCTTGAGTCTTTGAAAATGGGCAGGTTTCTTCAGTCAGAAAGAGTTGCAGTCAAACACAGATTACTCAGCTTAATGTACAGGTAACTGGGTGCCCTGGGTTGGCTAAGTGATGCTTTTATCCCCAGTTGTCCATTCTGTTTATGCTGGATAGTAAGTTTTGCACCTTTAAGACTTGTTCTGAGAGCGGAGCGGGGAGAGAAGAAGCACAGAGTTTGTTATCAGAAGCTGCACTTGCTCCCCCCATCCTGCTCCTGGACTGTGCTCTCTGCAGAACAGACAGACAGCAGGACAGAGCTCTCCTTTGCTTTTTAGTTAGTTTTAGCTACCTGAGGCAGAGAAGTTCCCTGGACTGTGTTTTTTTTCTTTTTCTTGGACCTGTTCAAACCTGCTCTGGACTGAACACCAGAAGAGCACCAGTAGCTCACACCTGGGCCATGGCATTTCCAGCACCAGAGGGACTGATAAGAGACTGAGCTGCAACCCACAGAGGGACTTTCTGAGTTTGTAATCTCTTTTGGAGCAGCAAGAGGTTTTTTTGGTTTTGTTTTGTTTTTTTTTCTTTTGTTTTTGTTTTTTGTTTTTGTTTTTTTTTGTTTTTGTTTTGTTTTTGGTTTTGTTTTTGTGGTGGTGAATGCTTTGCCTGTTAAATAAACAGTTTTATTCCACTTTTCTCCAAGGAAATATTTTCCCAAACCATTCGGGGAGGGGCTGCTGGAATCTGCTTTTTAGAGGAACCTCTTTGGAGGTTTTCTCCCAAATTTGCCCTAAACCAGGACACTGGGTAACATTAAACAGCCTGCAATATACAAGTCAAATGAGCTAATAATCACTCCTGGAGTTACACCATGATTTAAAACTCTTTATTAATCTGAAACTGCTCTGTCTTCAGCCTTTTTTGGCATGATTCTGGTTTCAGATATTAGTGCAAAGCATGTGGATTTCATTACGATTGCTGAAAGGCCATCCAGAACCAGAGATAGAGGCTTCAAACTACATCATACAACAGAAAGATGTTTTTTCGCCCTCCAAATCTACAAAGCACAGTACTCAGTCTGGGAAATTATTTTACCTGTTTTCAGCAATTCTTTTATGTGTGAATGTAATTATGTCCTACAGTGTTTCTGAAGCACAGGATAAACAAGGGGAGAGATGTCCTGAAATTCAATCCTGCATATAAGGAGAAAACATGCATTGGTTTCTGGGGAAAGGAGCGTTAAATGAGAAGCAAGGAGTGATTTACAAGATTTTCTGTCAATAGAAGTATTGTCTGGAGTGTCATCAATGAAATTTATTGTGGGAATCGCTCATCATGTTCAAGCAGTCAGAATGGCAGAGGTGCAAAATAACAGCCGGTATACTTGGTAGGTGTTCTGTAGAAACCAAAGGAAAAGCAAGATGTGTCTTGTCCCAGAAACACCTCCTGAATCTTGTGTTAATTTCATAACTTCATAGGGTGGAATCATGATTTTTTGAATAGCTGTACTGTATCATACTGGCAGGCGATGACACAAGCACCTTGAACTACAGGAGGAAGAAGTGGAAGGAAAATACATGCTGCCCTTGGATACAAAACATAGTATTTTCATTCAAATCCCAGAAAGCTGCAAGACGTTGGACCTTAATATATAGGAATTATACAGCAGTTATTTCTTGATGTTAAGATGATATATTATCTTTAAAGATGGTGTAGGCTAGGAGTGGAGAAAGGAGAGGCATCTCTGCAAATGTTTAGAAGAGGCATCTTTTGCAAATGTGGAGATCTTCAGTGCTTTGGAGTTCAGTGCACTGCTTCCTGTCACTGACTGCAGAGACACAGATGAAATAATGTTTGGCTGTATGTGATGTTTTGCTTTACAAAACCAGAGGCAAAGGGCTGCAAACTGAATTATCCCTGCTTTGGTTGAAGGAGAGGGAAGAAAATGGGAGACATGATTCTAAGATGGGTTATTCAACACCTTATGAAAACAAGGTTGCCAGAAAGTCTTCTGAAGTACATTTGCAGAATCATCTTGAGGTTTTGGAAATCTGAGACTTGCAGGGTAAAATTCAGTTCCCATCTGCATCTATTGTCATGATGTTGCTTTAATATCTTAATCTACACTTGCAGGACACCAGATGCAGATGGATTGAGGAAGACTTAGAAACCCCCATCATTTTCCTCAAAATCCAGCCAGCTGACCCCTTCCTTTGAAGTGAAGGGAAACATTTTCATTCTGTCAGGCTAGCAACAAGAAAACAATGTCACAAAAGAGAATAGCTCCATCTCCCCTTTGGCAGAATCAGTGGTTTAAGCCACTTGCAAAGCTAATTTGATATGGCCTTTTCCACTCAGAGTTTTCCATTGAGGGAAACCTCAATGGAAAACCTCAACCATTTCAAATAGAGCATTACAGATTGAAAGGGTTTTGTAGATATTTTTTGAGTTAAAGCTTCATAAAATATCCAGGGCACCTGAGGCACACATTATTGGTCATTAAAACTATTGAGCAACCCTAACCCCAAGCGAAAGCAAGAGGAACACACTGCTCAGAACTTTGGAAAAGCCCACTTTTAAAGTAATTTTCCTGTGTTGGAGCTATAAATACACACACACACATATATCCCTATCCTTAGGCCCTGCAAGGTAGTCTTTCCCCTGCTGGAAAAGTGCTGTAGGTGTTGAACAGTTTTGGCAGAACCTGGGTTCATTTAGCTGGGTCAGCAGATAGCTGGCTCTGAACCAGAAAAGACAAAGTGGATATAAATGGCAATTTCTGTAGCCAAGGCAATTTTCAGATGAGGTGAAGAAAAAGGAGTGAATACCAGAGTGAGGTATAGCATTGGCTGAAATGCAGGATAAGGTCACATAACTTACATTTAAACTTAAAACTCACCTTCCTTGGCCAGTGATTCCTCATGATCTTTTCAAGCCACCCCTCTCATGCCAGAAGCTTTTAAAGGAGTTTCTTAACACATAGAGCTTTGTGTTGTCATTCATCCTAAAAAGCCAGCCATTGTTCCAATGAAACCTCTTAACTAATTAGTGTTAAGTTCTGTGAGTGAAAATTGACCAGGGGCTGGGGATCAGGCCCACCACTTTGCAGTGTTCACAGTGGTTTCGGTTTTGTGCCATCTGCTTTCCTTGCCTAAGATCTTGCATTTTGACATATTGCTTCAATACAACGCATTTCACGACACCTTTGCTGGAGGGCCAAAGGCCACATTCCTTCCATCTATCCTGTATGCAATTTTCATTCTCTTGTCCTCAATGCATTATAGAAACCAATATTCCTTCCTTCCTTCCTTCTCTTTTTTTCTCTCTTCGCCCACCTGCCTACCTACCTACCCACCTGCCTGCACCCATCACCTCCCCAAAACTGCCCCCTCCCCCAAGCTATTGTGGGTTATTACCTCAATCCTTTTCAGCTGAGAAAGGCTTGAGGTAATGACCTGAAACTTCCTGGAAAAGATCCCAAAAAGCCCCAGATGAAAACCACATGCAACACATTAGGGACCCTCATGGCATAAAGAAACATTAGTTCAAGTAACGAGAGTGTACACCGATCAGCTTCTTATATACCAGCTGGTAAGAGGCCTGTATGATCAGCCATGAATATAAACCAGGCGGGGGGATTAGCTGATTGGCCAGGTTATGGCAAGAAAAGTGAAAAAATATATTGTCTTTTAGGAAACAGTTTCCTTAATTGCCATTCTTAAAGCTGTGTTGGGGATCTGACTCTTTGCAGTAGCAAAAACCTGGAAGAAATCCACAGAATCTGCATGATGCCAAATGCTATTGGGTTATGAACACATGGAGCCCCACTAATGCTTGCTTGCAGTCTCGAGGTGAAAAAGCCAGAGAACTTTTTATTGTAACTACAAGAAGAAAAGAGTTCTCTTTTTCTCTATGCCCAGTTAAAATAATGTCCTTTTTCAGCAGGAACAAGAAAATGCATCACCTCCCCCTCCACCCCTCAGCAATCCTACAGTTCTCCAGACACAAGCAAGCAAGGAGGGATCATGATAAAACAGTCATTTTGGCCCACCTCCAGGAATATATTTCAGCTTTTGTTTTCCACTGAAGTTGAATGCACTTATGGAAGTGAAGGTGAGTTAATATTGAGTGGCTCTGGGCCTTTTGTGTTGCAGAGCCATCTCATCATCTCAGCATAAGTTTCACATGCAGTAACATGGGAACATGACTTGTGCTTTTTCAGAGTATTGTTTTATTAAATCCAGATGATGCAATTCAGCCCAGAGCCCAGTGCTATCCATTCTTCTTACAAACCAAAGACAATATCCTGCCACAGAAAGGTGCAAAGTATCAAAAGTACTGAGCATTTTAACAGGCTGCCCAGGTGTCGTGGTTTGATACTGGCCAAACACCAGGCACTCACAAAAGTCGTTCACTTACCCTCTCCTGCTACAGTTGGGCAAAGGAGAGGGAAAAAAATAATTGAAGGGCTCATTAATTAAGATAAGGATTAGGAGAAAAACATTCTTAGGGCAAAACAGGTTTAAATTTAAAGGTAGAAAGTAAATTTATTATTAACTGAGTCACAGGAGGATAATGAGAAGTAAAATAAGCCCTTAAAACACACTTTTTTTCCCCTTAGCCCCTTCCTCCTTCTCACTGGCAGCACAGGGAGACAGGGCATGGAGGTTTTGGTGAGTTTGTCACTTGAGATTGTTTTCTGTTTTCTTGGCACAGCCTGGTTTTTGGTAGTGGGAGGGGGCACAAAGATGGCTCCTGTGGGAAGCTGCTGGAAGCTTCCCACCATGTGTGGCAGAGCCAATCCCTATGTGGAACCTAGGCAAGATAAACTTCTCTGCACTGCGGGATCTTGCAAAAACCTTTGAATTAGCAGAACTTGTTGACAGTGGTACGTACAAGCAGCAGTTTTTCTTCTGGTCAGAGAAGAGAAGGAAGTGAGGACATGTGAGGGAAAATAACACGGTGGCACAAAGGTCTGGAGAAAAAAAGTGGGGGGAGGAGGTGCTTCAAGCATTGGAGCCAGGATTCCTCTGCTGGCAATGGTGAGGGTGGTGGTAAAACAAACTGTCCCCCTGTAATGCATGAAGTCCATGGGGGATGCAGAGATCCACTCGCAGCCTGTGGGAAAAGTGCTCATGCCAGAGCAGGTGGATGCTAGAGAAAGATATGGTCTAGAGGGAGACCAAAGAGAGAGAGGGAGAGAGGGAGGGCCCTTGCTTCCAAACTAGAGCAGTCTGTCCTTTGAATACTGCCCCCCTGTTGTGGTTTGACACTGGCCCAAATCCAGGCACCCAGGAGAGTTGCTCACTCACCCTCCCCTGCCACAACTGGGCAAAGGAGGGAAAAGGAAAAAAGGTAAACAAAGGCTCCATGAGTGAGATAAGGACTGGGAGAGAACCCTTCAAGGGCAAAACAGGCTCAACTTTGGTTGCAAAGTGAAATTTATTGCTAACAGAATCAGATAATGAGAAGTAAAATAAGCCCTGAAAACACCTTCTCCCCCCCAGCCCCTCCCTCCTTCCCACCAACAGCACAGGGAGACAGGACATGGTGGTTTTGGTCAGGTCATCACCAAGATTTTCTTCCACTGCTCCAGGAGAGAAGTCCTTCCCCTGTGAGATGAACCTTCCCACAGGAGACAGTTCTCTGTGAACTTCCCATCGTGGGTCCACTCTCACAAGCAGCAGCCACACCACACCTGCTGCAGTGTGAATTCCACCCACAGGCAGGCAGTTCTCCCAAAACTGCTGCATCATGGCTCTCTCTTTCCACAGGGTGCAGTCCTCCAGTCCTCCAAGGACAGGCTGCTCCAGCCTGGAAGCAGGGCCCTCTCTCTCCACTGGGTCTCCCACTGGATCACAGCCTCCTTCAGGCATCCACCTGCTCCAGCATGGGCATCTCCCCCACGGGCTGTGGCTGGATCTCTGCATCCCCCATGGATCCCCATGGGCTGCAAGGTCACAGCTGCTCCACCATGGTCTCACCATGGCCTGCAGAGGAGGCTGGGCTCCAGCATCTGGACCATCTCCTCCCCCTCTTTCTCCACTGACCTTGGTGTCTCCATGTTGTTTCCCTCACATATTCTCACCTCCTCCTCTTCTCTGACTAGAAGCAAAACCCCTTACTTTGTTTTGATTTTCTTCTTAAACATGTCATAACAGAGGCATTACCAGCCTCTCTCATTGGCCCAGTTTTGGCCAGCAGCATGTCCATCTTCAGAGCCATCAGAGATTAGCTCTGTCAGACATGGTCACAGCTTCTAGCAGCTTTTCACAGGAGCTACTCCTGTGGCCCTCCCCTGCTACCTAAAAATCAGGCCGTGTCAAATCAACACACCAGGGCAGGGGTGGAGACCCTATCCCTAGAGGGATTTAGTGGACATGTGCATGTGGCACTTGGGGTTAGTGGTGGGCTGGGAAGTGCTGGGGGAACAGTTGTTCCTAATGATCTTAGAGGACTTTTCCAACCTGAATTGTTCTAAGAGATCTGAAGGAGTAACAGCAGCTTGGGTGTTCCAGTACAGTTTTACCCATCACAGCCAAGCACGACATAACCTATTGCACTGATCTGCCATATTGCAAACAACACTGTTCCAGAGCCCAAACCAAGGCAGAAGAAAGAGCTACCAGCAGAACAGTCTGTCCAGAGCATGGCAATAACATGCTTATGATGGGGGAAGAAACCCCCATATTTAGTGTTGAAGTCCAGACAGCTGCCAACTCTTGTGACTTCATTGTGCAAGTCATAATGTCTACAACTTTTCTTAAAGCCCCAATTCCAGGAGCTGAGTATGTGGGCTTTCATTTCTTCCCTCCTTGGGGGAAAAATAAAGTTTATTTTTGTTCTCATGGATGTTGAAAAAGCTGGAATATATGTCCTTAGTGTGCCTAAATGTACCAAAACCAAGAAGTCAGAGAAAAAGAATCTAGAGAACATAAATCCTCACGATTTCTAGGCCAGCCTTAGAATTTATGAGCCTGTTGCTTCAGATTCATCATTTTGGCATGGTTAGAAATGAAATGGAATATAAGAAACAGCTGAGAGGAAGAAAAGGGAAAGGTAACTTGTTTGACCTGGTTCTGCATGCTGGTGTGCACTGGACAATTATTTACAGTCATTCTTCTGTGCCTCACTATATTCTCCAAAATTGCCTTGCCTGTCACTTTTGCAAGAGTATAAACGCCAGGCTAGAACTGGAAAGAGTTTGATAACACTTTCAGGAAATTTTTGAATAATATTTCACTTGTATTTTATTCAGTCTGTGATTTCTATCTCTTTTTTGTTCCTTTTTTTGCCTCCTGCTCAGTAGAGATTTCGTAACAGGCCTTTGCCCCAGGCATGGCCTTTTTGCACATTAAGAAGTACAAAAAGAGTAGAGAATAAAAGGCGGCCTAATTTTTTGTTTTTCACAGGTTTCCTAAGAGAAGGGGTTTGCCATCGGGGTGGAAATCTGACAAAACAATACAGGAGGGGTTGGACCATCAGCCAAGCCGAACAGCTGCAGGGTAGCTACATGAAAATCAAATCACTCCACTGGAATAATTTATTGTAGCTGGTTTGCAGGGATAATAACAGAAAGAAATTCCGCTCTTTTATCTCCTCTTGCAGCATGAGGTCCCATGCCAGACATTTGCAAAGCACTTTTCTGAAGCTGCATTGAGAGTTTCACCTGGAATGTTGTGCAGGAGTCAGCTAGGAGAGAAAAAGCACAAAGTACCACTGTGGATCTGTAATGTGGCATCTCAGTGCTTCATAGTGAATTCCTTCAGCATATCCTGCTTGTGAAACTTCTGTTCATCACCCCCTGTTAGTCCCAAATTGGTAACGCCCAACTAGAGGCATTTGTGGCTGCTCCTTGACATGTGGTAAATGGGTCACTGGCTTGCTGTGCTGCCATCTGGGGCTGGGACATCTCAGACCATTTTCTCTCTACCATGGAATGTAGCTCATAGGTCTAGGAGGACTTTAATCACTTGGTCCTCCTGAATCTGAATGCCTTTAGGTTATCATCTTGTTGCTGTAGGGCATGAAATAAAACGATGTAGACTCTGGAACCTCCAAGGTAAAAAGAAGGGCAGTTAAATTTCTGACTCCAACATTTATAGATTTTCAAAAGTGACAGTGGACTGGAGGATGACAGTGCCACCTCTCCAATGACACTGGACAAACCAACAGTCCATCAAATTTCTCCTCTTCCAGAAAAGAATGTAAAACAATAATTATTTACATAAAACTGAGTGAGAAAGTTCGTTATAAGAATGTAAACATAGAAGGCTTAGAAGAACTTAGAAGGACAGGGCAACACCATCTAGGTCCCAGTCCTCCTCCACCTGAAAATACTCTTCCAGACCTCCTTGTCCTTGGCTCTCAAGGACACAGTGCCTGCCTTCTCTGTTGGCCAGATGTGTGCTCAGATGATTGTGCTGACTTTGCTGTGTATCAGTGTGAATTTATATCTCTAGGACTAAATCCTGGCAATTAACAGTGAAAGTTCTTCAACTGAATTGATCAAAGAAATAAATAGCAGAAAAATATAGATAAATAAGGGCTGCTAAGAAACCACATCCAGTTTGACAGAGTAGTTCTCAAGCACCGATGAGGCCACACTTTGAATCTTGTCTTCACTTTTGGGTCCCTCACAACAAGAAAGACACTGGCTGCTGGAGGGTGTCCAGGGAAGGGAATGGAGCTGGGGAAGGGTCTGGAGCAGAAATCTGATGAGGAGTAGCTGGGAGCTCTCAGTCTGGAGAAGAGGAGGCTCAGGGGGAGCCTTCTCACTCTCTACAACTCCCTGACAGGAGGGTGCATCCAGGTGGGTATTGGTCTGTTCTCCCAGGTAACAAGTGCTTTGAAAAGAGAAAATGGCTTCAAGTTGTGTCAGAGGAGATTTGAATTGAATATTAGGAAATATTTCTTCACTTCAAGGCAGAGCTCTCCGGCCCAGAGTGGTGGTTCCCCATCCCTGGCAAAATTTAAAAGCAGTGTAGATGTGGCACTTGGGGATATGGGTTCATGGTGGCCTTGGCAGTGCTGGGGGAATGGTGGGACACAATGCTCTTAGAGGGGTTTTCCAAACCAAAATATTCTATGAATCTATCATAAAATTTCATTTATCTTTTAAAACTAAACAAAATTAGTTCAAAATTATTCACAGTCCAAGATGTGCTGGTAGAAAGGGACTTCTGGAGGTCTCTCATCCATACAAACATAAAAACAGCATAATCTATTGCCTGTTTTATTTGCCACTACAGAAAACTGCTAGGCTATAGCCATCCACCTAGCTTTTCCTTCAGAAGCTGGAGGCTGCTTTTAAATCTTCCCCTTAAAGGAGCACAACTCCCTTAGGATCATCTTGTAGGTCTTGCAAGTGCCTGACCACCTTGGTAGCTTCACAGAGGTTGGTGGTTTTTAACCTCATCTGGAAGGATGGTGAACCAAGAAAGGGGCAATGCAAGGAAACCAGGAAGAGCCTTTCCTCACAGGAGTGCTAGTCCAGCTTTGGAGCCTCAAGGAATTTGCACATCTCTGAAAATATGGTGGTAAGCGCAAGAGCAGATTTACTGGGTAGACTGAGAAAATCCATCATCTTTTCCCTCTTAGCCCTGCTCCATCTATCACACACACAATGCTACATGATGAGGAGCCAGACTGCTGCCCTTTTTCATATTGCAGCTCCCCAAATCCCTGAAGCACTTGAGTCCAAATTCGGAGGTCTCTCAGGCTGTTCTTTGGCAATGGAGCATAACACACACCATGCAGTTTGTTCTGCCTTTCCATTACGAACCTCTTTTAAGTTGCAAGTGACTTACCCACACTTCAGCAGCTCAACTTGACATTTCCTGTACCTTGGGATGATTGTGAAATTTTCACAAAACCTTGGCTCACAAACCTTAAGTGGCTTTGCCAATGTCTTTTTTTTTTTTTAAATTCACACGGTCAGAATCTCGGTTGATGTCTGCAATTCACAACTGTTAATGTTGCTGCTGCTGATGCTATGTAGGCAAAATGTGAACTCTGCAGAAAGTATTATGTTTTCATGATACTGCTTATTCTGATTCAGGCACAAGCCCTTTTCTTCCTCTCTGAGTTAAGTTTTGCCTGGGCCACAGGTGTAGGGAGCTCAGGTCCATGTAGTGTGATGCAAAGCCTGAGAGCCAAGAACCATAATCCCACCAGTGTCTGACCCAGGTCTGACACAGATAGTGCCACGGTATTGCTGACACTTGGAGGTTCCTGCCTGATGCTCCACAGATGTTTCAGTGCTGGTGAGGTGTTCCATTGGAATGACTTCTGCACAAGTGCACCTTAATTTTTAGTGCTTTGATTTGCAATTTCCATTTATACTGTCTTCCTTTTTCTCCACAAATTTGGTAACATCTTTACCTAGACCTAATTTCTCAGTCCAGGTGCCATGAATTCCCTAGCTCACTGCAAGGAAAGACCTGACAACAGATCCCAACAGCACCATGATGCATGGCATAGCTGGCACGCTGGAAGGAAGGGATGCCTTCCAGAGGGGCTTTGGCAGGCTGGAGAGGTGGGCCTGTGCAAACATCATGATGCTCAAAAAGGCCAAGTGGAAGGTCCTGCACATAGGCTGGGGCAAGCACAAGCACAAGTGTAGGCTGGACAGGGAATGGATCAACAATAGTCCTGTGGAGAAAGACTTGGGTGTGTTTGTGTATGAAAAGCTCAGCCTGACCCAGCAAACACACTCACAGCTCAGAAAGCCAGCCACATCCTCAGCTACATCAAAAGAGCTGGGAGCAGTGGGTCAGGGCAGGTGGATCTGCCCCTCAGCTCTGCTCTTTGGACACCACACCTGGAACACTATGAACAGCTTGGGGCCCCCAACATGAGAAAGATGTGAATCTGTTTGAACAAGTCCAAAGAGGAGTCATTAAGTGATCACAGAGCTAGAGCACCTCTCCTATGAAGACAGGCTGGGAGAGTTGGAACTTTTCTCCTCTGGAGAAGAGAAGGCTGCAGGGAGACCATAGAGCCCTTGCCAATGCCTAAATGAGGCTTACAAGAAGGCTGGGGAGGGACTTTTCACAAAGTCATGTAATGATGAGACTAAGGGGAATGGCATTAAGGTCAAGGAGGATAAGTTTAAATTGGATATAGGGAAGCAATTCTTCTTGTGCTGGTGCTGAGGCCCTGGCACAGGTTGCCCAAAAAAGCTGTGGCTGCCCCATCCCTGGAAGTGCTCAACAGCAGGCTGGATGGAGTTCTGAGCAACCCAGTCTAGTGGAAGGTGTGCCTGCCCATGGCATAAGGTTGGAAAAAGATGTTTTTAAGGTCCCTTCCAACCCAAACCATTCTATGATTTTATGATTCTATGAGCTGGCTCATTAGCCAGACCCCGGACTTCCACACAGCTCCCCTTATCCCAGGATTAGGATGGGTGACAGGAATGTCTAAATTAAGGTGTCAGCTAACTTCCTAGTTTGCCTTTCCCAAGCAGCCTTTTCTTTGCTTTTGTTTCCCTCCATCATCCCAAATGAGATATTTCCTCTCTGCTTTGTGCAGCCAAAAAACCATTTATCTTCTTTTCAAATCTGTTAAAAAGAATCACATCAAGGCCTGTGGAGGGCTTGAAAAATGTGCTAATATTAAGCAGACTTTCATACTAAAATCTCTGTATCCTATGAAAGGTCAGTCAGTTCAGTTCATATGCTACAGGAAAGACAAATAACAGCATTAATGACCGGATCTGGTAAAGAATTAACTGCAGTCAAGTAAGTTTCTAGGGCAGCCATGGGGTCAGGGCTGTAATGTGTTAGTTACTCACATGGGGTAGTCATCCAGCTAAACCCATCTCGCTGAGTGGTTATATCAGTGTGATGTATGTCATAGACCTGTGAACCTGGAAAGTAATCACGTTTCTCTTGCCTGTGGTGGCTTCTTCTCTTTCACAACTTACCCTAGGGCTGGGCAAGTTGGGCTGGAGAAATCTGTCTGTATTTTTGGAGTATTTTTGGGATCAGTTATTTCTTTTTCCCTAGCTCCATCTAGATATTCCAAAATCAGATGCTTCCTAGGGATCACAGCACTCATCTGTTTAATAAATATTTTTAGAAAGGTATTTAGTCTTGATTTAGGACTCAACACATCTATAGATAAGCCATCCAAAGAGTTCTTTCTGCTTCTCGTGAAAAGATAAACACGTCTTGTCACCCTTCTTGACTTATCTGGTCTCTGCTTCCAGTTATGGGATCTGGTAACACTTCTGATGGTTTGCAACCTCCACTGAAACCTGGTGAGGACACGAAGGGGCTTGATGATTTTTATAATTCACTGAACACAGAAAAAACATAGAAGAATAAGTGCTTTTGGGTTTTTCTTTACACTGAAACCTTATTCAGCCTGAGTGGAAGCCAGAGTTGCACCTAAAATGTGCAACCCAGTCCATGGTTGGACAAGAGGGCTGTGAAGTCCTGCAGGGGGCCAGGCTGGGTGAAAGTTTATTTGAAAACAGTTCTTTTCCAGGATGGTCAGAAGGGGACCTGTGGTCCTAGCAGGTCACAGCCCTGCATCAGGAGATGCCAAAGCATCAATCCCTTTATTTGAAATAAACAACTCAGAGCTTCAGGTGACATGAGGCCTGCAGTACTCTTGTTTTACAGAGATTGCATTACTTGACACTGGTTTGGGCTCTTGAAAGCCAGGCTGATTGCTGGGGCTTGGTGAGAGCTCTCAGATTGTCTATTCTCCACTCCATTGTGGTGGATGGACTGTGTCAAGGGCAAGCACTGGGAGATTTCCTCCACCTCTGTCTTCCATGCATTTCAAATTGGACACTCAAGTCCTGCCTAAAGCACAATCCCAAGCATAGCTGATGGGTGCAGAGAGGAACTTTTCTAGCTCTCCAGCACTGGGAGCTTGGCCATAGGGAGGAGAAATATTTTGCCATTGTCCTGCCTGCATCAGGGTTTTAGCTCTGGCCACTGAGCTACAAAGCAGGTGCCAAATTGGTCTCTCCAGAAGTGGGCTCTTCTGAGCTCATGACATCCTGATCTAGATCTCACTTCATGTGTACATGGATCACATCCCTGCAGTTGAAACTCCTGGAAGTTATTTTTGCTGATAAGCACTTGGGACACATGCAACCTTTTATAAACACTCTGGAGACATGCAAACAATTATAAACACTGATAAGGAGGGGGAGAAACAAAATTGCAACTTGAAGAGTAATGGGAAAAGCTGTGCTCTCAGTTTGATGGGGTTTAGTTATTTTTAGAGAAGCAGGAAATATGCCCATGTCTAGTCAGGGAGAAAAAGTGTAAAAAAGCGCAAGTAAATATGTGCAGTAACAATCTGTCCTGGCTTTCTCTTTTTCTTTCTGTCTCTTTTCCCCTCTTTTCTCCCTTTTCTCTCCCCCTTCAGTAGGTACATTTGTCTCTCTATCAATAAACAGTCCTCAGATATAACATTGTCGCACTTGAATTTTATTTTTGTCCAAGAAACCTATCAAGAAGAATCCTCCATGACTCCCCTTTTGCAGCAGGATGGGACACCCCCAGTCATGGGCAGGGGTAGCCAGGTTGCTCCAAGCCCCATTCAGCCTGGTCTTGGACACTTCCAGGGATGGGAAATTCACAGCTTCCCTGGGCAACCTTTGCCAGGGCCTCACTACCCTCACACTAAAGAACTTCTCCCTAATATCCAGTCTAAATCTATTCTTTCAATTTGAACCCATTTCCCCTTGTTCTGACATAAAGGCTCTTGCAAATAGCTTTTCCCTGTCTTTCCTGTAAATTCCTGTTGGGGTTTGACATTGGCCCAATGCCAGGCACCCACAAAAGTCGTTCATTCACTGTCCCCTGCCACAGATGGGCAGAAGAGCGAAAGAAAAATTAACAAAGGCTTCATGAGTTGAGATAAGGACCAGAAAAAAACACTCCAAGGGCAAATCAGGCTCAACTTAGAAGTACAAAGTTTATTAGTTTTTGTTAGTTATTACTAACAAAATCAGAAGAGGATAATGAGAAGTAAAATAAGCCCTTAAAACACCTTTTCTTCCCCCAGTCCTTCCCTCCTTCCCACCAACATCGCAGGGGGACAGGGCGTGGGGGTTTTGGTCAGTTCATCAGCTGAGTTCTTCTTCCACTGCTCCAGGAGAGGAGTCCTTCCCCTGTGAGACCGTGTGGATCCCCATGGGCAGCAGGGGGACAATCTGCTTCACCATGGTCCTCACCATGGCCTGAAGAGGAATCTCAGCTCTGACACCTGGAGCACTCCTCCCCCTCCTTATCCCCTGACCTTGGTGTCTCCATGTTGTTTTCCCTCACATATTCTCACCTCCTCTTCTCTGACTAAAAGAAAAAACTCTGTGTGCCCCACTCCGTTTTGATCTTCTTCTTCTGTCCTTCATAAATATGTTATCACAGAGGCATTTCCACCATGTCTGATTGTCCCAGGCCTGACCAGCAGCATGTCCATCCTCAGAGCCATCAGGGCTTGGCTTTGCTGGACATGGTGGAAGCTTCCAGCAGCTTCTCACAGAAGCCACCCCTGTGGCGTCCCCCGCTACCAAAATCCAGGCACTGCCAAACCAATACAACTGCTCATCAGAAATGCAACATAAAGTGGAAGTGACCCCTGACACTAACTTGAAATTAGACTTGATGAGCCTTCAACCAAGAAACTGTTCCCCCAGCCCCCTTTAAATCCCAACAAAGGAAAACATTTGGTAGCTATTATCAGTGATTATGATAAGCTATGTTAAAATATGAAGTGGGGGAATTTATCTTTATTTCCTGGGATAACATTGATGAAAAATATGCTGTTCCATCTTGATTTTCAATCACTCGAATGAACTTTGTCATGCATTTATTTGGCTTGATGTACCTCACTGATCTGGGGAGGGAGTGAGGGCAGGGAGCAGGGAGAGGGTAGGTTTGGAAATTTAATCTGATGCAGATAGCTTTATTAGCTGCCCTCAGATCTGTTCCTGACTGAACATGAAGAAGAAGATTGTATGTCAGATATCTCATCATACTCCTATGGGGAGAAGGCACAGCCTCCATTATGGTGTAACCATCAGCAAACGTTTTACAACAGTTTTCATTACACTTAAGTCTTCTAATAATTTTCTGCCAGAGTCTGGGTGGGCCCTTCTGCCCACAGGGACTTCTCCTCTGCAGAATGAAAGTAAAAACTTGGACAAGAAACAAGGCCAAAGCTAACCTGACTCCCTGCCTCCCCCTTTCCAGTAGGTGAGATTCAAATATTATCTACCAGATTTCTTGTGCCTAAGGCAGTATTAGGAGACTTTCAGTTCTGGCAAGATGAGGTGAAAGAGATTTGTTTGGGGCTTTTTTTGGTACAAAGTTTTTACTAAGTTTTTTGTAGGACAAACTGGTCACTGAACTGCAGTGCTCTGTTAGATGCACTACAGGGAACCCAGGAAAGACCTGACAGAGATTTACTTATGAAAAATACAAAGCAATTTTCTGGGGATAGAATTAAAGCAGAGCTAGGAAGTTCACATTACTTTATTACCCATGGAATCAGTAGCTTTGCTATTGATTCCTATGGGCCTAGACTGCAAAGAGCTAATTCTATGTGTGCATATACATCTGATTCAGAATTGCTCTTTTTAATCTTTTTGCATCCAGGGGTGGGCAGTTTTTCAGCTGGTGCTGAAAATTTGTGCTGTAATCCTGAAAGCGTTCTTGAGTTTCCCCAGCTAAGAACCTGAGAGCTGAGGGGATTTTGTGGCTGAAAAACCCAGAACCATGAGAAGAATATTACATCTCTGAGCAATTAACACTCATTAACCTGTCATGAAAACATCTTTTCCCTAAAAACTCTTTTTGAGTTGTGTTGTAAAGAGCTGAGCTGAAATGAAGATGTTTCCCCTGGAGCACAGCACCACTCATTAGAAGACCAGATCAGTTCAGCCTCTTTCCCCTCGCTTTCTCTTTCAGACACTGAACTGATGTGTGCTGCAAACTGTAAATCAGTGTGCTGGGTTTGGCTGAGATACAGATAATTTTCTTCATAGTGGCCGGTGTATGACTGCATTTTGGATTTGGGCTGGAAACAGTGCTGGTAACACAAGGGTGATTTCATTATTGCTGAGCAGGACTTGAAGCCAAGGCCCTTCCTGCTCTTCACCCCACCCCATCCCACAAGCAAGGGGTTTGGGGGTGCACAAGGAGCTGGGATGGGACAGCTGACCCCAACTGACTATAGGGCATCATCCTCAGCATTTAAAGCTGAGGGGAGAAGGAGGAATGGAGAAGCCTTTGGAGTGATGGCATCACTGACACACATGATGGAGCCCTCTGTCCTGGGGATGGCTGAACACCCACCTGCCCATGGGAAGTGGTGAATGAACTCCCTGGTTTGCTTTCCCTATTAAACTGTCTCTCTTCCAACACACAAGTTCTCTCTCTTTGACCCTCCCTATTCTCTCATGTCATTGGAGGGGAGTGAATGAGTGTCTGTGTGGGACTGAGCTTCCAGCTGGGACTAAACCACAACAATCACCCAATTCCCTGCCTTTGCCTGAGTATATCCTTCTGATCACACATCCCATTTCTTTTGGTGGTTTTTCCCATTAAAAGAAAAAAAAACCAAAACTACAACCAGCCTCTCATGAAGTACAGTTCAATTTAACAGATGTTTGTTCATTTATGACACAGTCCTGGTTATGGGATGGGGAAGGTTGTTTGGTTCTTGCACAAAAGCAACTATATTACCTCAATGCAAAACCCTGCCTCATCTTGGGAAGAGGAAACATTAGAAATAACAACAGGTGAGACCAGACAAGAAAGATATAATGTCTCATTCTGCAGAATGTGCCTAAATTGATTTATTATTTACAACCTTCTCTCTCAGCAGAGAAGAAACTTCAGGAATGATTTCTCTCATTTGCTCTCTTGCTTCATACTTTTATATGAGGTGTTTGTGTTCCTACCATTGGAGGTTTGCCCTGTTCGTGCTGTGCAGGAACATTTCTTGTCTGAGGTATGCTTCATCCTGTATCTTTGCAGATTCCTGTGCACATGCAAAACAGAAGGAGAGTTTCTGAATTATGAAAAACAGGTGAAGGAGCTGAGGATGGTGACCCAGAGACACTGAAAGAAGTTACTCTGCCTGCTGCATCAAAGGCCAGGCTGTCTGACACACAATGAAGCCCAAGGACTGGGCTTGTCCTCTGATGCTCAGCACAGAGGCCAAGCTCATACATAGGAGCACAACACTGGAGAGTCCATTTTGTGCTTCATGGAAAGAGAGAGGTGTTTTCAGAAGGAATGGGCTGAAATGCTCTCTGATGTTGTCTTTGTTGGGTCAAGGGTGCCCCTGACTTTAGTTAACTACTTGGGCTCGTGTAAAATGAAATATAAAATCCACAGATCTAAATTGAGAGGCTAAAGGAGAAGTCAAGGTAGAGCAGAGGAGGTGGAAATGGTCACTGACTGGCTGGAGGAGGGGGTCCTAAGAGGAAGGATAGAACAGAAGTCAAGGCAGGAAGATAATGTGGCTGGGGAGTGAAGGATACAGGAGGCAAAGCTCCTTTAGTGAATTCCTGGATAAAGAGGAGAACAAATCTTCACAGCCATCCCCAGCTGTCCAAATCTCTAAATTGTGAACCCTTGTGCTTCAATGAGAACTCTAACAAGAGCTGTGAGAGTAGGAAAGGTGAATTCCCACCTATGTGAAGGTGCAGAACAGATAGAAAATTTACCAGATACCAACAGGATGCCAAAAAAGTAATGGAAGATTTACCAGAAAAAGAGATCGTACTAGCTGGAAATACAGAGATTAGCTAGTTGCTTGGGACAGAGGGCTTGGACAGAAATGCAGCTGATATCTGTGCCCAGATTTTTGGGAACAGATGCACTCTTAAGAACACACCAGGAAGTTAAAGAGGTGCCTTATGCTGGCCAAATGCAATCAAGGATATTTGATGTCTGCTGAGCAGATGTTATTATACAGGCAAGGAAATGCTGGCCAAGCAACAAACAGAGACAACCAAAATATACAGCATCCCCAGGAGGTTCTTGAGGGAACCAGGAAAGGACCTTCTCACTGCAAGCCACACAAACTACCTCATCACTGCAGACAAGTGCTCAGACTGTGAGCTGGGAGTCAGATGAAACACAAGTAAGCAAAGGAGCATTTCAGGCAGGTACGTTGTTAGACTTGAAGTAACTTTGCATCACTTACCCAAGAAGAGAAATCCTGTCCTGGCATGTTGCCCTCCCAAGCATGACCAAACATCAGCAAAGCTGAACCACTGGTTTTGTTTGCTAATTTTGTGCTGAAGGAGGCAAAGGCAGCACATGGTGAGTCATTCTCTAGGGGAGAAATACTCTTCTTGAAGGGCAGCATGACTCTCCAATCCAAGCGTCAGAATCCAAATACTTGCAAGCTTGAAGGAACCAAAGAGAGTGAAAGAAAATACTAGATGGGAAGGAAGAGAGCCAAACCCAAGAGTTTACCTTTCTGACAAGCTAGAGACCTCGTAGAATAAATACCTTTTTGGGGTCCTTTCCAGGACCAGACTATTTTCTTGGAACAAAACATGAATGTGTAAGAGACTTTCATATCCTGACATGTAAAAGGCACACAAGAAAGCAGTTCTTTGAAGCCACAAGCATATTTTCATGTTGCACATACAAGCTTCAGATGCAGATATAAGAGATTACAGACCTGCTGAGCCTTCACCAGAAGGGCAGAGAAGGAAAGATGGGCCATGAGCTATCAGTGGAAAAAGAAACATATGCAAAATACCCCCACAAGAAAGACATTCTGGAGAGTTTCCTGTTCTAAAAGCAAAGGTCAGTCCCAGCTCACTTTAAGAAATTCATTTAAAAAGTCAAGGTCTTGGCATCAAAGAGTGAAATCTCTGGTCCAGCTGGACCAGCTGGTCCACTGCTAGACCTTACCCCTCTGTGAGCAAGCTATGGGCCCTACACTACCTGTACATTCAATAGCTGAACCACAGAGTAGGTAGAGACAGAGAAACCTCTCTGAACTTGACATTTAGTCAAGTAAGAATTCAAAAGTAGTAAGTATTCAGCTGATCTTCCTCCAAAAGCTGTTGCTTTAAACAATGCATAACATAAAAAGAGATAATAAAGGGATCACGGTGAAATGTGATGTATGAGATTTATTACTATCCCCTATTTGTATTTCCAATTTTCCTCTTAACAAAATACAAAACAAAACAAAAAACTTCCAAACCCAAAATCACATGGAAAAGGGGACTTTACCAAAGGTAACATCTGCCCAGGAGAATGTAACATGATAGCATGCTTCAACAGTTTTGGGAATGGAGGGATCTCTAATTGTCGGAAATGGTCAAATAGGGAAGGACAGCAATGGAAAAAGAAAGGATTAGGTCTGACTGTTGAAACTCCCTGTTTATACTTGAACTCTGACATCTGGTATAGCAGATTTGCTGGAGGGTAAGTGAAGAGGGTTATGGTACAAAAGAAGAAGAAAAATGTATGGTCTGGGAGTAATTTATTGCTTGTGTTTTAAGATTAAGGAGATTTGACAGATTCCTTCCCTGAAGTTCCTTGTTCCAAGTGCAGGTTTTTGGAGGCTGGTGTAGAAAAACAATCCATCTGTCTGTCTGGTTTTTGTATACGCATCTATCTGCCTGACTGTCAGTCATGGTCTTTAGATCTAAACATAATTTCCTTATTCAGTTGGAGGATGGGGTGCACAGGAAAGTGATAATCTGCAAGGCACTGAAAGCTGCATGGCATTAAAAAAAAAATCCCTTTCCCTTCCAATCTGTTAGATTGATGGACCAGAAAGGATATTGAATCCATCATCCTGGCTGTGTGTGTTTAGTACTAATGGAACATGAAACACATTTGGGTCCCATCTGTTGGGAAATTCAGATGAAAGTTTCCTTTCTGGATGTCTCATTTTCACAAACACCAAAATGTGATAGAGCTGTGCTGTTACTTAGTGTGAAGATTGCACAGAGAGGATTTGGCTCCATTATTAAGCATTGTGTTCAGAAAATCCTCCTCTCTAGGACTGTGTATACTCTACCATGAAAGTGAAGAAGCAAAGGTCTGCAAACCTGTGAATGATGATTTTTCACGCTCATTTAAGATGCTTTGATTTTCACAGGGTACAAAGTGGAAGTTTCAACCTCTGAAACTTGATGCACCTTCAATCAGCACTGGTTTTGTCTCTCCAGTTTCGCTCTACTCATTTCATTCAATTAAGTCCACATAATGGAGACATCTTGAACCTAAAACCAATTTCTTCTGAAATTGACCTTTGTATTTCAGACAGGCAATATTTGCCAAAGGGCAGCAGCACTGATGAAGCCCTGGACATACAGCAGACAGTTGCAAAACCTGTTTTGACTTCGGAGAAGAAGGAATGAAACTCTTTCCTACCTACTGTTAATTTACTAATTTCAGGCAAACCTGTGTTCCTCAGTCATCCTCCTTGCCTTGTTGTTTTTGTCCAGCTGGACTTTACAAAGCAGGAATGCTTTTTAGGCATTGCTCATGCTTGCCAGGTAGAAGGGACTGTCCCTGGCAGTCCTGTGCATCCAGAAGTCCCCAAATCATCTTGAACAACAACAATGTAACATCTCAATGCTTACTTCATGCAACTCCATTGAGTGAAACATTCTGAAACATTATCTGGCACAAAGGATCCATTCAGTTCTGTTTTTTATAAAATTGGTGGTCTTTAGCCCATGAATTTCATGTTTTCCAAAGACGTTCTCCAAGAGGACACGAGAAATGCACATAATGCCCAACTTTGATTTACACACAATGCTGACATGGGCAAAAATTAAGTTACTCCTTTGTTGTCCATTTCTGTCCCTGTTTAAGACAATACTTCTAGGAGGTCCTAGCTGGGAGAAGTTTATGGTGGTCATGTGCAGAGATTTTTAGATGGTCCACATTCCCAGCCGATATGAAGCAGGGAGGCTGCATTGCTGCCTATGGAGCTACACCCTGGTCTAGTTCTGTTTGAACAGTTTCTGCTATCACCTTTGGATGGTTTTCTTCCAGTTTCAGCCATAAAAAGCATATTTCATAACAGGTGCTTTGTAGAAGCCTATTTAAAACTTCTGTTTTTAAATACCGTGGCTAGGATCTGCCTGAAAGGCAGTCACTGGAGAGCAAGCTCAGCACACACTGTGCCGTCCGTAGTCTGGACAGAACATCACCACTAAAATAGGGTTGTTTCCATCTCCCCAGTGCTCTCCTCCTGCATCTAGGATGGTGTGAAGACCAGCTTGGTATGTCAAAGGTTGAGGCTCAATGTCTCACCTTGTCACTCACTTCAAGGGTGATCTTGGCCAAAGTGCTTCATCTTCATTCCCTTTCTGGGACAATAGTAGTAAAATCAAGAGCTGATGTCACAAAGTATTCAACATCTTGAGTGAATATCTCAGACATGGATCTGCTGAGTGAGTTGAAAGGAGGCCAAAAAAATGGTCTGAGAGCTGGAGCCTTTCTGCTCTGGAGACAGGTAGGGAGAGCTGGGGGTGTTCAGCCTGGAGAAAAGAAGGCTCTAGGAAGACCTTAGAGCCCCTGCCAGTGGCTAAAGGGGCTTCAAGAGAATTAGAGAGGGACTTTGGACAAGGGCCTGGAGGGAGAGGACAATGGATAATGGCTGATGACATTCTGACTGTTTCTGGATCTGGGATGGGGATTAAACTGATGTCTCTACTTAAGGCTGAGACCTAAATTCTAAATTGCTCTTGGCCTCTTTTTTGGTCATTTCCTTGATCTGCAAGGTTTCCCTGCCCTTACTTGAAGGAAAAGAAATAAGTGCAGTGTGGAAAAACACAAAGGATCTGAGGAGCACCCTTCCCAGAACCAGTGTGATGCCAGCATTGCTGCATCTGCTGACATGACTCTCTTGGCTTGAATGTTCACGTTGGGCTCTGGGGCTACTCTCCCTTCATTTCCAAAAAAGTCCTGGCTTGTCCACAGCTGTTGGTGAAAGTATTAACTGTAACCATATTAGGACAGGGGTCTGACTGGAGCCAGCAATGACACAGCTGAGTGATGACACCTGTCCTCTGTGACAAAGGCTCCTTACCTCATTTCAGGTAACAATGGTGGGGTTTTATTTATGAATAAGCAACTTTCCAGAGGACAAGAAACAGTGAAATCAGCTCAGGCTCAGCTCTTTGGGGACACAGAAATTCATGCTAAATGGGATCCATTCCACAAGTGTTAGTGTAAATTTAACAGTTTCTGGTTTAAGTGCCTGGAGATGTACATGCTTGTCAAATACTAATAATTTTACATAAGTGATGACCCTTGTGTGACTTGGGTGAGCCTTGTCCAAACCCTTACGTGTTTCAAAATCATTCAAGCCTTAATCTGACATCCACTAATTGCAATAGTCTTTCTGGCAGACTAAATATTAGCAGATTCCCTTTCCCTGATGGCGCAGGCAAGTGCTGGAGTCTCAGCACTGACATTCTCCTGGCACTGTGTCCTGGGTATCACCCCCAGGGAAGGTGATACTGGATTTGGGCATTATCTGGATTAGATTACCATCAGACCTTCTGGCATCTGTCCCATTCTTCCTTTCTGCTATTCCATTTTCCCATTATCCTTAAGGTTTTTCAAACAAAAGGAATATTTTTTAGCAGCATCATACTTTAGGGGGACTGAGCATGTCTGGAGTAACTTAAAGTTTTCAAGGCAATACTGAGCTTGTTAACTTTCTCAGGGCTACTTCTTTTCCCAGAGGGAGGTTATTGTGACTTAACTGTGGCAAAGACTCCAGGGTAGCATGGCTGCCAGCCACAGCTTTGGGCTGAGGTGGACAACTCCATGAGAAGGTGCTACTGGAATCACAGAGATGTGGTTAGACTCAAAATAATTGCTTAATTCCCCATTTCACTATAGCTTGCCTTTATATCTTCTGTCTCAGCTCCCTGGATGAAAACCAGAATGAATCCATCCTTTTTCCACCCTTTCATCTGCACTTCTTACTGCATATCTATGAGTTTTTCCCTAAAAAATAATGTAGGATAGGCTGCACTGGGTTATCCTTTCTTTCCTATCTCTGAGATGTAGGAACTCATGACAAGAATGATCAAGCATGAATACAGCAAAAACTATTTCAGTGTTGCCCTCTTTTTGTTCCAGGACCTTAAAGACACTAATTTTCCATCACCCTTCCATTGATGGCATTTTTTATTGAGTCAGTAGACTCAGCATCTGAGTAAATGGCGGTGGCACATGGTGTGACTTTTGGGTTATCCTTACAGAGCCAGGGGTTGGACTTCACTAATCCTTGAGGGTCTCTTTCAGCTCAGGGAGATGCTCTGGCTGTGTGCTGGGTGCTCCTGTAAGAGAATGGAGAGTCCCAAAGGTACCTTCACGTCAGCAGCCAGATGGGTTGGTTGCTTTCATCTCTTTTCAAGCCAGACATACAGCACAGCTGGTTCCAGATCGCTTTTCCACCACTACAGTATTTTCCAAAACTCTGTCTGAACTATTTCATGAGTTGCTGGGGGCAAAATACAAATGCACAATATCACTGACAATCCCAGAAACAAGGTGAGATGACTTGGTTTCCATTTTCTCTATCAGCTTAAGAAGTGCATGACTGCTCCTGGCCTTTCTTTATTCAGAGATGTTAAGAGTGGTAGAAACTATGGAACTCCTAATTTGAATTTGAGCATACTGCAGAACAGATGCTTTCACCTCAAAACTGGACTGAGCCCAGTGACATGGATTTGCTTAAAGTGTCTTTTCCTGAAGGCACCCTAATGATTGGCCAACACTTTAACCATTCCTTGATAGATCACCCTATCTGTCAACATCCCCCTTCAATTTACAAGGCTCACTTGCTTGTAACCAATGGTTTTTGGCTTCAGCTCCTAGCTGTTGGCTCCTGCTACTTTTTTTTTAATGAGTAAAGCCCTGAGTTATCCCCTTGTGTTGGGCTAATATGATTGTAGCTGTTGCTGGAAGTGTGGAAGCAGTTTTCTCCTCTGATCTAAGGACAGCTCTTACCCCATAGCATGCTCAGTTAAGAGTTCCATAATCAGCAAAATGGGGTAGGTTTGAACCAGCACAGCACAGAATTTGCCAGAAGAGATGTCCTGTTTTTCCCAAAGCTCTTACCCAGCAATAAACTCAGTTTTCTTTCTCAGGAGTCAATAGTACAAATTCAAGATTTCTACTCTAATGAACATATTTCAACATGCCCCTAAGGAAGACTCTTAAGTGTTTTACCAGAACAATGGGTACTTAAGCAAGTCTTCAACTACTCTCTTCTGAAAGCAGTAAGGCTGAGGCAGGGTTACATCCCTGCTGTATCAGACTAATGCTATCCAGAAAACACTGCAGTGAGAGAAGACAAGCCTATTACTTCTCTGATGTGATGTAATAGAATCATTGAATGATTTGGGTTGGAAAAGACCTTAAAGATCACCTTCCAACCCCCCTGCCATGGGCAGGGACACCTTCCACTAGACCAGGTTTCTCCAAGCCCTGTCCAACCTGGCCTTCAAAAACTTCCAGGGATGGGGCATCCACAGCTTCTCTGGGCAACCTGTGCCAGGGCCTCATAGGGAAGAATTTCTTCCCAATATCCTCTCTAACCCTGCCCTCTGTCAATTTGAAGCCATGCCCCCTTGTCGTGTCACTACATGTCCTTGTAAAAAGACCCTCTCCACCTCTCTTGTAGTGGGTCTCAATTCAACTTCTCACTCTGTGCTTCAGTGACATTACAGATACCCTGGCAGTTTTGTCGGTGGTCAGACAGGGGTGGGAGATGTTTACAATTGTGTTTCTGAGCACCAAGAGCCCCATGGATCCCCCTCACATATTGCCTGGCATCCTTGTGAATAAACACGGGCAGGAGATCTTTCTCCTTTTTAATGCCTTTATTAAAAGTGATCAGCTTAGGTGGGGAGAACCGATGGGTCCATGCTCACGCCACCGCTGCTCCCAGGAGTGACTCAGACAAGGAGAAAGAATGCAGCTTTGTCCACTGGTCTGTGGGCAGAGCTGGGGGTTCTGTCCTCACAAGAGCATCAGGAAAATCCCTTGCTTTTTGGTTCAATATTCAAGGTCCTCTGTCTAGCTGACATCTTTAGGTTAGGCTGAGGGGTAAAAAGGCCTTGGTGGATACTAGATTCTGTTCCTCGCATCTAGACATCACTTTGATTCATCAATTTTGTGTTGGCTCATTGTTTTAGGGTTTTTTTGGCTAGGTTTGGTGCAGGGTTTCTCCCATTGCATGCTGGATCTGATGTCATTTGCATGCTAGCTCGATGTCCCTTCCCCTTCACCGGCTGGGTGTCATCCTCCAGGAAACAGTAGGGTGTCACTCGAGAAAAGGGGGAATTCTTAACCATCAATGAGAGGTAGTTAATGAAAATGACAGGTGATTACAATTACAGACAGTTAGAACTCCACCCTGGCAGCAGCTGGCCCAACCTGTTAACTCTGCAACCTTCTAAAAAAAATGGGCAGCTGTTCTACTCATAACACTTGTAGTGGGTATACCTCTGCTGCTCTTTTAACCATCCTCCCTCTCAGATGAACCTCTAGTGTTTTCCAAAGCCTACTGAAGTGAAACACGTTTTTTAATCAACTTCAACAGGCTTCAGCTCAGGCTTCCAGTGTATGTGTCTCTCCCTTTCAAAGGCAGCTACCCCAGTTCAGAGACAGTGTGTCTGAAAGCTGCTGGCACCCAGGTCCTGCAGCAAAAGCTCTTCATCCCTGAGCCATGTAGCCAAGGACTTCATATCATGAGTACAGGTCATCATCTGGCTGGATGAGTGCCTCCATCTGAACTGCCAGCATCAGCACCTTGTCCATGTGCAGCTTTAAGCCTGGTCAGTGCAGCAGTGTGGCTGTGCTGGTCAGCACTGAAGCTGCAATGTGGAACAAGTTTTCTGGGGGCCCAACCTCCAGCTCTGCACCCCCTTCCTCTCCTGTCATATACACATATAAACACATATGTCTGTGCAGAGCTGTGTGCATTTCCTGGCTTTGTTTCAACAAGCAGAAAATAAAAAGTGGGAACCTCTGGTCTAATCTGCAGGGACAGGATTCCTGAATTAATAAGTCTTCAATACCTAATTCACCTCCCTGTCCTCAGCAGCAAGAATAATGATTCCCTCATTGCCTCTAACAAAAGCAATAAAAAGAAAAAAAAAAATAGAAAATTCCTGAACAATTTTTTTAACTGTAATTTTTTCACTTTTCTTCTAACATCAGTAAGTGGGGGTACTTCTATACTCTCAAAATTAAAACAATCCAGACAAACAATATGTCAAGCTTTGTCCTGCTTCCTGCTGCAATTATTCCTAATGTTTGGCCTCAGATCAGAGGCACAGCAATCCCTAGAAATATGACAGCAGAGCAGAGAGCTCTTTCCAACAGAAACGCCTCCTGAATCATGTCAGGAATTTATGAGGCTGAGAACGGGCCAAGACTTAAATATGTTCTGGAATAAATGGCATTGCATAGGTGGCTCTGATCAGCTTTACAGTGGTGGGATGAAGATGGAATCCTCCAGATGGAGGAGTGGAAGGATATTTATTGATTTAAAAAAATAATAAAGTAAAGCTGAGAGTGACAAGAACAGGCATTGGTATTTTAAAACTCGGGCTCTACCAGACAGAGCCAGCAAGGAAAAAGCTTTAACAAGTCTGGATTCCACTACATTTTGTGTGTGTGTGTGTGTGTGTGTGTGTGTGTACTATTCTTACTGCTAAATCTCCCTAAACCACTTTGTTCCTGGTACATAGGAAGAAGTGATACCTGTAATACAACCTTTTCCCCTCCAAATTGCATTGTCCTGGGGGTATGCTTGCTGATTTGGTGCCTGCTGTCATTACAGACCATTTGGACAAGGTTTCATCCAGTTTCAGTGTCTGCCTCCCATCAAGTGTAAAATCAAATATTTTGCCCATCTGAGACCACACTGGGTTAGACAGAATTCTCAGAATCACATCAGCTCTTTATACCTCAATAAACAAAACCAGGGAGGAAGAGCTGTGAGGAGGTAGGCTGGCATGTGGTCTCCACTCACCAGCTTGGAAGGTGCAGCACTGAGAAATATTGGAAATTGCAAAAGAAGCATCAATATGTATTTTCTTTTACTGCACTTGTTTGACTTTTCACCACATTTTCCTGAATCATGAGATATTCAGTGCTGCAAGTCACAGACCTCATTTGTGCACCAGCCCAGACAGGCCAAAACTTTCTTTGGTCAATTCAATAAGAAAATTGAATACAGAGTGACTGCACAGTCATAGATAAGGATTTTCCAGGGGTGAACTCTTGATTCAGATTTTTTTGGGCTGGGACACCTAGGTTATAACGTGCTGAGTTTGGTTGGGGTTGGGTTAATTTTCATCATAGTAGCACAAACTATGCTTTGGATTAGTCCTGCAAACAGTCCTGATAACACAGGGATGTTTCCCTTATTGCCAAGAAGGACTTAGACAGAACCAAGGCCTTTCCTTCTCCCCACTCCACTGGTGAGGAGACTGGGCATGCACAGGGAGCTGGGAGGGGACAGAGCCTGGACAGCTGACCCCAGCTGACCCCAGGTACATCCCAGACCGTGTGGCATCATCCTCAGCATGTAAAGCTGGGGGGAGAAAAAGGAAATGGCAGGAGTATAAGGGCCACAAAAATTACCAGAGGGGTGAAACACCTCTCCTATGGAGACAGGCTGAGGGAGGGTAGAAGGAAGAGGAGAGGGAAGAACAGGGAAGGCAAGGCAAGGCGAGGCAGCTCCAGGGAAACCTTAGAGCCCCTGCCAGTGCCTAAAGAGGCTCCAAGAGACCTGGAGAGGGACTTTGGACAAGGGCCTGGAGTGACAGGACAAGGGGGAGTGGCTTCCCATTGACAGAGGGCAGAGTTAGATGGGATATTATTATCTCAATCCATTGGTTTCCTCTTCTACCTTTCCAGTTCCAACTTTTACCTTTCCAGTTCATTCTCCTGTCCCACTGGCTGTATGGTGCTTGCTTGCTGAGTGACATTACACCACCACATAAGTTTTGGAGCCAGACTCCATGACCTTTGAAGGGCCTGTGACATTCCCAAAGGCCCTATTTAACATTTTGTACAGACACCACTCCCAGATGTCAAACCCAAAAGAGATATATTGTATGTTGACCATAGACAGTACAGGGGTCATGGAAAACTCATGTCCTCTGTGAATTCTTGGACCAATTTGCTGATTGTCATTACAAACTGGAACATGGTGCAGCACCAACTACACTGCTTCTACAGTCAGTGGAAGAAGAGGGAAATTGCAAGAAGACAGTTTATTCACCACAGATAAATAGTGAAGATAAGATATTAGGTGAATTTGGAGAACATTTTTGTCTATATGCCAGTGCTTAGAAGTAATGCCTGTCCTTGGCTTCTCACTTATATGCCAGCTCAGGGATGTGATAGAAACCATTTTTCACACTGTCCATGCTGTTTATTATATATACGATGAGGGGAACTTGAAGGAAAAAGGAAGAGGTCTCTTTATAAATAAATGAGGATATCCTACAGAGCCATAAGGAAGTACATATTTAACAGAGGGAGATAAGCAGCAAAAAAGGGGAATATTTGTTAAAATAGCTCTTATCTTAAGGCTAAAAGCTCTTTCAGGTTCAGCAGGAGTTCCAGAGAATGAAATGTAGGTCTGGTACTTTTGCATTTGAATACAATAGAACTGTACCCTAGACCTGCCTGTGTCAGAAGCCAGGATGGTATTGCCAAGGAAAGAGTCATTACTTGCCTTTATGAATAGTTTTCCAAACAACTGTTTCTGACAATAGCTGGGTAGGACACTATGTATATAGGGTCTAATTTAGTCATTTTGTCATCATACTTTTATAAGGACAAGGCTCTGTGTAGAGATGATTTTTTTAAAGTGACTCTCCCCAGCTTGTGAAGACTTCATTTCATTTCATTCTCCTTTGGAGGCAGATGAAGTCAGTGTCAGCCCAGAAAGTGTCAGCCCCAGCTCACACCTACACAGCCTGCAGGGCTGTGCTGTGTGCTCATGTCTTCTCCAGCCCCTCTGCACATATTTAGCTGCCAATATTTAGACTTCTTGGCTCTCCTTCACTGATGCGTAGCTTAAACCCTCATCTGTGTGACCCCTGACTTTTGCCTCAAACCTTACAACTTGTATATCATTACTGAGTTCCTGTCCCATCATTCCTGGGCCTCCTTTGGACTTTTCCATCTGCTTCACTGGAAGTGGAGCTCCCATTTTTTCCAATATTCTTCCACCCAGCTTTGTAATTCCTGGGACTAGTCCATAATGTATAATATTCCTCTTCATGCTCCTGCCAGGTAGGCCTTTATTTAATTTTGGTCTCCGTGTCGATCATTGTCTGGATTGTTGTGTGACTAAGCCCTGGACAATAACAAGATTCTGTGCATTCAAAATGTGGCTTCGAATTTTGCAGCTTAAATGCAACAACTTTTGTCCCCTTTGACAGCTTTTATTGCTGTTTCTTTCAATGCTGGTCAATATTAGCATAATAAAGTCTTTTTGATGCTAGAATGCAGTCATGTCTTTGGAAACAAGTCGTGGGTCTCTTGAGAATGCCTCTTAATATGAAAGAAATATCTGAATTTCCTTAATTTGTGCAGGGATTTCCCTTTCAGTAGCCTGGCTGGCCTTGGTGGAATAATAGCCAAAAGAAATTCTGTGCCCTGTTATTTGCTCCTTTCTCTTCGTGCTTCAGAGGTCAAGATTGTATCAGCTGCAGCTCTGCTAAAATGGAGGAAAATCTGATAATCACTGTAAAGGCACATTAGAAGATACAGCTGGATTTTTGTAGGGGAAGCAGCTGTGGGATCTGTTGTGAATAGGTAGGATTTGGGGAGATTCCTAAAGGCTGGGAATACATGTGGCATTTCTGAAGTGCAACATACCTGGCAGATAGAGCATGAACAATGTTTATTATAGTAATAACACATGGCCTCCAAGAGCAGAGCAGTGTATAGAAAGCAGACATTCAGGGGCTCATAAGTCTGCTGGCATATGTTTTAGATGCTAGTTCAAATCCAGCCTGGTTTGTCCGCAGTGAAAACCTGCCATCCCCTCACTACCTATAGTCAGTAAGGAGACATATGTCCATTTTATGAAAGCCAGAGTTGCCCTGTATGATCTCCTTGTCAGGAGAGAGATGGGTGCTGAAGGAGCTGCTTTCTTTGGGCTCCTTTCCTCTTTCACATTATTTCTGAAGACATGTAAAGCCTCTCATATTGCTACATCATTCTGACCATTGCAGATGAACTCAGCTGGGAAGCAGCCTTGTTTGCCCTATCTGAACAGGGATCTCCAGGGACACTGCCCATAGGGATGCCTGAAGATAAAATATGGGCACAGCTGTCTTTGAGGTGGGCCATGCCAGCTTTAGGAGTCTCATACCAACACTTGCAGAAGTGGGACAGCAGTGTCCTTGTAATCTCAGGGGTGAAAAGAAGAGGATCATGAAGCAGACTGACAGAAAGATGAGTTGTTAGCTTTCACACCTCCACAGGCTGGCTCTTCCAGGCAAGAAAATTGTGTCAAAAGATGCAAATTGATCAAGTCACAGCCTGGATTGCTTTTCCAGCAGTGAGTTTTCAGGCATTTGCCCATTAAGCAAACAGATCCCAAAGTGTGTCCCTGTTTTTATACCAGTCCATTGCCTAAGGCTCCTGCCTTACCACCTGCCTCTTCCTTCATAGTCAAGTCACTTGTCACCATGACATTTTCTGAAAAATCCCTTTGCCAGGATTTTTTGCAACAGGAGCATCTTTGATTGGTCTCACGTAGATTGTTTTTAATTAATGGCCAATCACAGTCCAGGTGTCTTGGACTCTCTGGTCAGTCACAAGATTTTATTATCATTCCTTTCTATTCCTTGCTGGCCTTCTGATGAAATCCTTTCTTCTATTCTTTTAGTATAGTTATAATATATCGTTTTCTTTTAATATAATATATATATATCATAAAATAATAAATCAACCTTCTGAAACATGGAGTCAAGATTCTCATCTCTTCCCTCATCCTGGGACCCCTGTGAACACCACCACAGTCACTCATCTTCCTGTAGACCACATCCAGGCTGTTGAACTGATTTAGATACCAAGCGCTATGGCAGAAGGTCCATTCACATGTATAATAGCATATCCATGCTCATTCTGCATGGGGCCTAGAGGTTTGCTGTAAGACCTGCAGCAATGTCAAGGTACACCTAGAATGTTAAACCCATGAATTCTGGTTTAAAGCCAAGCTGGGCGTTCTTTGTTGAAGAGCAGTCCATGTATACTGTCCCTTTGCAGAGGTGCAACTCCCCATTTGTGAATGGCTTGATGCTGGGGCTCAAAGTCACCACCCAGTTATGGGAGCCTGTATGACATTGCTGCAGGTTGGCTGAGGTCTAGGAGCTGTACCAATGCATCCTCTCCATGCAAGGCAAGCAGAAACAGGACACTTCTGCACAGTAAGCTGGGTTGCTGTGAATGACCTCACATTTGGCTGCCATGGCTTACCCTGCATTTGATAACCCTATTGCATAATTATATAACCCTATTTGCGGTGATGGGGACTTAATCAGGAGAATTTGTGGAAACTAGTTGGGTTTATAGTTTTGCTGTGTGTCTTACCAAAGGAAGATTTCTTGGAGCCGCAATTTTCATCACATAAAAGGGAAGTGGGAAGTTGGATGAATATACACCTCACAAACTATTTCCAGTGTCTTTACTGGCAAAAGTCTTTCTTTTCTTCTAAGGACATGGTCCCTCTAAACCCACAATAATTTCTTCTTAGAGCTGAAGCAAAAAGGGTTGTGCTCCTATTTGCCTTGAAGTCCAGTCACTCAGCTTGGTTTTTATTGTCACACATAGCTCAAGGCTGCCAGCAGACTGCCTAGCCCACAGCACATGGCATTTGGCATTTGGCCTCCTCCAAGTCCTGTGTGATGCCTCATGGCTCGAGTTCATAGCAATTATTGAAGGAGGAGTGGAGGGGAGGTTCAGTTCAAAGTGTCTGAAATATTAAGTGGTCTGTGCTGCAGCCTGCCAGAGCTGTGTTTTTATAACACAAAATTGAGGGTAGGTGTTATGAGCTCTGAGATGTGGCATAAAGACTTGTGGGGGTATTTGAAGGTGCAAAGCTTGCTGGGACAGTATTGAAGGACTGCACAGGCCAAGAGGGAGCCAAAATTGGTATGGTCTCATTAGCAACACCTACTCTAATAAATAAAGCTGATGGGGGCTGATTCGCTGGCCCTGAGGCACAGTGTCCCAGCTTAACTTGTGTCCAAACACCTCTCTCTCAGCTGAGAGCAGGGTTTGGAGTGAGCTAACAGCAAAGCCCTAGTGCTCCAAGACCTGAGCCTACACCCTGGAACCTCTCTTGCTTAGCAGTAAAGATACTCTCTAAATGCCAGGAATGAGTTCAGGGATATTTAAGCCAACTCCTCTATGGCTTAGAAGCAACAAAGACCTTCTTATGGGGACTGCTAAGGACTTCAGATTGTGTTATAAAATTTGATCTGAAACTTAATGATTGCCCAGCTCTCCTTCATCAAACACAAGAGCAGCAGCACTGTTCACGTTCACGTACAAGGACACTCCAGAAGAGAAGACCATCACTTCTTCTGACAGCCCTTCACACAGGCCATTCACACAGACCATGCCATTGCTAAACAAGGCTATAATTAAAAAGTGTGATTTCACATGGGAGCTTCAGACTCAGAACTTCTCAGACAATGAAAAAGCATTCACTGATCCCCTGCCACTAAAACAAAGTGGACCCACATCTTGGAGGTATCTGTTTCTCATTCCTGTTATAGCTGAATGATCCTCAAGCAGATAGGAAAACAAAAATGTTATCTTGAAGGTAGGTGATAAAAGGGAAATGCACATGAAATATCATAAGAAAATGTCACATCAATAATCTGTGCCTTTCAAGTAAATCCTGTTCCCACCACTGATAAAGGTCACCTTGTTGAAGAAACTCAAATTTTGTACCATGTAATTCAACAGTTTTAAACAACATCATAACATACCTGCTATATCTTCTCCTCCCTTTGCTATGCAAAAGTTGGCTAATACATCCCAAATGTTCCAGATGTTTTATGATCAAATAGACATTAGCCTGGCTAGCTATCACTCAGAAAAAGGCTTGTTAGGCAGCTCTTAGTCATTAATTTTTTTTGCTCAGATATTAAACAGCCTCATCCACCTAGATCATAAAATGTCTTCCCAGTCCTGCAGACTGTTAAAATGTATGCCTGCAGACATTTATGTATGCCTGTCACATCTGGAAAAGTGTGTGTGCTATCATAATGACTTCAATACAGATTTCATCAGAAGACATATGAAAATTAAGCTGGATTCACCCAATCCGTTGCAAGCCATTCCACACTAAGCACATAAGAGCTGATTCCCTGTTTCCGGGTGTGCACAAGTAGTGGTACTGCACTTCCTTTACATGTGAGTCTCCAAGAGTTGGATCAAGCTGCCAGGTTGGAGTTATGCAATTTTCTCTATTCCAGCAATTCTGTCTCTGACTCTGGCTCTGCATATTTTGAATTCCTGAATGCCCCTGGGACCCCAGTGCACAATTCCTCCTCCGGTATTTGCTAGCATGATAAAGTAATATTTTCTTCTCTAGAAAGGAAGAAACACCAAGCCTGACTGTGACTTATTTAACAAGTGGTTGTCCTAGATTGCAAGGTAATGTGTGTATTCTATTTGCCATCTGTTAGAGGTGGGGCAGTTATCTTCTGTTAATTGGGCAGTTTTCCTTATCTCTTCCACAAACCAATCCTCCCTCTGGGGAGACATCTGCTGTTAATGGGCTATTGAGTGTCACTGCATGACTGATAAAATTACAGCATCCCATTGTGAGATGCTCTGCCCAGAGGAAGGAGGCAAGGATTCCTACCTGGATATAATCCGAGATTTTGGGACATCAGCACAGCCTTTTCCATTGGATTCCCAGAGGAGCAGCTGCATTTTTCACTCGTTCCCAGAGGAAGACCAGGCCCATCTACACCACCACTGGACCTTCAGTGGAAGACTACACCCTTCTACAGCTCCAAAAGAACCACACCTGACACTCCAGGAGGACTGCAGCCACCATTCCAATTGGAATGCTACCAACACCCTGACCAACAGGGTGTCAGGTTGTGTTCTGACTCTGTCAGTGTTGTTTTGTATTACTACATTGTTTATTTTATTTTTATTTTCTTCCCTAATAAAGAACTGTTATTCCTGCTCCCATATCTTTGCCTGAGATCCCCCCTAATTTCAAAATTACTATAATTCAGAGGGGGGGCAGGTTACGTTTTCCATTTCAGGGAAGGCTCCTGCCTTCCTTAAGCAGACATCTGTCTTTTCAAACCAAGACAGTGATTTAGGTCAAGACACAGTTCCAGTGTTTGTTTTAGTGCTAATAAGGACTTGCTCTCTAGTTATCACAAAATCACAGAATAGTTTAGGTTAGAAAGGGCCTTAAAGATCACCTTCCAACACCCCTGCCATGAGCAGTAACACCTTCTATGAGACCAAATTGCTCCAAGCCCTGTCCACCTTGTCCTTGAACACTCCCAGGGATGGAGGAGCCACAGGTTCTCTGGACAACTTGTGTCAGGGCCTCACCACCCTCACAGAGAAGAATTTCTTCTCAATGTCTAGTCTAAACTTGCCCTCTTATTCCTCTTATTCATGAACTGAGATGCCCACTAATTCCTCTTATTGTTTTCCAGTTGCCTTTGCTCTGTGGTGTGGTAAAAATGCTGCAATGAATTGCCCAGGATCCAATACACTGATGTGGCTTAGCGGTGGCTCCAGAACCTCAGCAACACACACCTTTGTGGGCTGCTCTGGCAGTATCTGTGGCTGGAAGAGAGCAGACCCTGAACAACCCCTGACCTGTGGTTGCACTGCTCCAGCTGACTGAGCACAGATCAGCTGGAAGATGGTCGTACATTTTGCAATGTTATCTTTCAAATGGTCACGGTTGCAGGGTCATATTTTCCTTGTAAATGTCTCAGTCTGTTCCTGAGGCTGAAAACATGTGACTTCAGGGACTTTGCCTGTGAAATGGCTGTTTCCATACATAAGATATATAGATCAGTGAAGACAACATGAAATTTTCAAAACCGTAGAATCATAGAATATCCTCAGTTAGAAGGGATCCATAAGGATCATTGAAGTCCAACTTCTGGCCCTGCACAAGACCACCCCAAGAGATATACCATGTATCACATCATTAAAAACATAGAAATGCTTCTTCCTTAAAAAAAGTCTCTAATGTCACAAATCTAGTATTGGAAATCTTTCTGAGTAAAGGTCTTTTCTTTTGGTGGAGATAGACAGGTTTTCACTCCTAAGTTTGAATTTAAGCCTGGAAGGACAAAAGTCCTTTTCATGAAAATTTAAAAACTGGGAAAGAAGTACAAAGTTTACAAATTCCTTTCAGTGCTCCTCCTTATTTTACCATCATTACTGGAAACCCACTGGACCTGAAACCTTTCTGGCTTGAAAACCATTCAGATGACATTTTAAAATACAGCTTGAGAAGCAATCAGTGACTTTATTTCCCTTCTTTTCCTTGGTCGTTCCACTTAGTTTTCTCCATGGTTTCCAATCCTCTGCCTTCCAGACCACCCTTAAACTTACTACCTACCTTTTTGTGCACACAAAGGACCCAGGCTTCCCACTCATTTCTACAACCAGGTCACAGTCAACTACACATGCTTAGCAAAACCCCACGCAGGCTGTGTGAGGAACTCTGCCTTGAGCCAAATGACGCTCCTGATTCCCTTTGCAGATCCTTTCCTAGGGATGCCAAGCAGTGATAAAGTGGTGTCAGTGCCCCTCTCCCACCTCCCTCCCCTCTCTTCTACCCACTTTGCAGGCCAGGCAGTCTGCAGGCTGCAAACTGGGCTAAGAAGAGGTCTGTAACTTTTAATATTCCTTCTCCTGGCAGGGAGCTTGGCCAGATCTTAGAGAAGAGGGCCCATGTCTCCAACCTGCTCTAGAAAAGGTTACAACATCTGCTTGCCAGTGAGGAAGAAAACCACAGTACAAAGATCCCATCTGTTTTCTGTTCTGATATGAAGCCAGAAAAGCCAGTTGGTTTTTCATTTCCCCAGATGCTTGAGGAGCTCAGCCCCTCACTCTCCTATCCATGCAGCAGGAATGGAGGGTGCTGGAAAATGACAAGGTTTCATGGGGCCATGGAGGTCTTGTGGACTGATTCCCCAAACTCCTGCTTAGTTCTCAAGACAGATGGGCCTCTACTTCCCCTGCAGCCTTCTTCTTGTGAAACCTGAACTCTCCATGCACTCAGGTGTGGGGCAAAGACCTCCACCTGAGGCCCAGACCTCTGTGGCCCAGGTAATTCTCATGCAATGAAACTCTCAGAAGTTTCTTCTTAAAACCAAGACCCCAAAGTTAGCTGAGCTCCTGAGACAAGGAAATTAACCACTTCTGAAGCATTTTGTGATCAGCCCCTGGTCCTCATTGTGTTCTCCTCTCTCTGAACAGCATATAAAGGGATTTCATAAAGGAGGAACAAGCACCATAGAGGTGCAGATGTTCCCTAGGAGGGATAAAAGGAGAGACCTGTATCCTGTGTGTTGCTTGACTTCAGGCCACAGCTATAAGAGGATATCCCTTTTCTGCCTCTGTTATGCATCCTTGAGGATTATAAGGGTGACAGCTACATGAAAATGAGAGGATGTGTGGGAAGGCCATCCAGAAGGCATGGAGAGGGATCTGTTGCAGTACAAGAACCTTCTCTTGTAGAAAGAGGACTGAGGGACAGCATATAAAGCTGTTGGGAGACAGGTTCAGGACACATAATGTAGTTGGGTCTTTAGCCAACATCTCTTGGGATATAAGAAGGTGACAGGAGCCCAAGGGGAGAATGTACAATTTCAGGAAAGGGCAATCAAAGGGTTACAAAATGCTTTAAGCTTCCAAGGCTATGTCTGTATTGAAGAGTCAGCCAGAGCCAGAACAATGTCTCCAGCTCTGTTCCATGACTACATAAGAGTGCTTAAACCTTAGCTTAGTCCTGATCATGGCTGAGCACTAGTGAGCCCCAGACAGCATCCAGGCATGTTGGATACTAGCAAAGGGCAAGGACCATTGACAAAACTCAGTGGGGGTGAAGTAATCTGTTTAGGTGATGAAACCCATCTGGCTGCAAGCTCTGCTGTGCCACTTGCCATGGGCAGCCAGTGAACAGGATCCAGCCTGGTTTATTTACTAGTCAAAGGCAGCCAAAGCTGCAGGTACCTCAGGGCTGTGCACACACAGGCACTGGGGTTTAAAAAAGAAGTGTGATTTCTAACACGTGTCACTCTCTTTGGCAGTGCCTGTTGGCTGGACTGAGACATTCCCCTGTGGAACACTCCAGGCTGCTGTGGTGCTGAGATGTCTCATTCAGGCATCAGTGGTCCTCATTTAACCATGCCCATCTGGCCTTGCTCCAGCTGCTTGCAGGGCTGTGTCTCCAGTAGACCTTTCCCTCTTTCTCTCATCCAGGGAAGTTTAAAAACAAGTACAATAGAAGCTGGGATGGGTACCCAAAGGAACATGGCACCTGTGACAGGAACACAGTGTCCCATTAGCACCTCATGCCTTCCATGACCAACAGACCTGTTTTGGTAGAAACAGTTTGTCTGATGGGGTTTCTGCAAGTGAGAATAATGTGGTCCATCTGGTAGCTCCAGAGCTGGGATTTAAGCCCAGCAGCTTGGTCAAAGTCCAAACAGAATGTTCAGACGTAGCTTGGACACCATATTTAAAGGATATTGTGGTTTTCCACTCTCAAGCATATTCTTTTGAAGTCCTGGTTGTAACCAAGCACAAAGGATAGCAGGAAAATTAATTACTGTTTCAGAGAAATTATTTTCTTTGACTTTCTAGGCCCAAACATTTAGCATGTTTCAAAGGTGACTTAGCCAGACTTTTCTGAGTTTATCAGGTCCAAGAGTTTGGGATTATTATCACTAAATTAATTCAAATAATGAAGTTAATTCACCTATCTCCACAAGGAATACAAGTACTTTGTTCTTTTCTTCTAAGTATCCCAAATAGAATTGATCATTTAGAAGACCAATGCTGAACTTCTCTGGCAGTGTGCTACCTTAATCAGAGATGTGGGCTATTTTACACAAGGATGAAACATGTACCTGATGCCAGTTTCTGAAGGGAATCCAGGATGAATGAGCTCAATGACAGAACTAGCATTTCTAGGCAGATAGGATATTGTCCACCTTGGATGTTCTTGAAATCTCAACTCACTGCTGAAGTTTGCTGGAACTGGACATGGAGAAAAGGCAACATCTGAAAGGATGGAGGTTGGAGAAACATTCCACATTCATGAAGATGGAAGAAGAATGCTAAAAAATACTCATATCCTTAGCAAATTAGGGTCCAAAGTGCACTTCTGCTAACTTAGAAGAACTTGCCACTTCTCCTACAGCTCCTGGCTCTGAGAGGCAAACTCTTGGCCAAGTTTGCTGGGAGATTTAGGATATTGCCATTCCCAAGAGTTCATGCCTTTCCTAACCTTCTGCCAGGCCTAAACTTACCATATGAGAGGAGCAGAAAATTCTCATGGGTTCTCAGATGCTCCTAATCAGAGGTACATATATTCATTCTCACTCCTTGAATTCATTTGTCCCATGGACTGATCCATCAGTGTGGTGAGAAAATTAAATACCCAAATGCTGCATCCTATTTTCCTTCACACTGTACTGCCCTTCCCATCCTATCCTATGCTGGTTGGACACCTATTTCCATGTTCTGAGTAGGCAGCCTGTGGGCTGCATCCATCCATCACAGTTCCAGATGCCTCTGGAGGCCCCTGAGGTCCCTGTGAAGCACTGTGGGCTCCAGTGGGCCTTCCAGCTGTCAGGGCCTTGTATGGGATATCCAGCACCTCAGCTTGGCCATGATGTAGGAGGGAATACTCAGGCCACTATCACCCAGCTCCTGTCTGTTCTGCAAAGATGGGTGGGTCCATCTTTTCACTTCTCTAATCATGAAAACAATGTGGGAACACAAAGGATAGGGGGAAAGAAAAAAAAAACAATCAGGGCATAAAACACAACTGTATTTTTACAAAATGTTCTTCTGGCTAATATAATACACAGTCCAATGCACTTTACAAGACAGGCCCTCAAAAATCTGCTACCAAGCACCAGAATTCCTATGTTCAGCTGGTATAAATTATTGCTTCTGATTTACACTGAGGGGCAGGCCACAACTGCCTAATTAAATAGCTTCTCTTTGAGCAGAAAGCTATACTTTATAGAAGTGTAACTGTGAGTTACTTTATATAGTCATTTGATGGAAAGAGAGAGAATGGAAGAAAAAAAAAAGCCAGGAAAAGCAAGCAAAAGCAGAAGAAAGAAAAGGGAAGAAAATAAGGAAAGACAGAAAGAAAAAGTGAGAGAAACTAATTTATATATTTTGAGAGTTCAGTTCCTTTCATTGTGAAAGAATGGGAGAGTTTGGGAAGCCCAGACTGAATAATTCACAATGATAACATTGTGATACTGAGAGCATTAAAACTGATTTATTGGGCTGAGTTTATCTGATTACAGGGAAAGTGAGTACTGCTGAATGCAGCTCTGACTGTGCCTGTGTCTGACAAGACACACAGCTCAGATGCAAAATTACATTAAGCAGATGTAGCCCATTAAGAAGCTGAGCTTGAAAATGTACTTTATCCTGTCAAGGCAAATCCTAGTTGAAAACTTATGCCTCAAAAAAAAAACCTGAAAACTGCAAGATGTTCTATTTTGGTCTTTTTTGCTTTAATCTTTTTTGTGTCAGTCATAGTTCCCGGGTGATGATAAACATAAACCCACCTCCACTGTATTTCTAACGTAACTCCATTACCTACCCTAAGCTAGAACAGAGAAAAGCCCCTTAACATAAAACCCAGCAGAACCAGTCCTGGGCTCAGTTATAACCCAGAACTGGGTGAGGTTGCTGAGATCTCAGAGGCAAACCAGCTAAAACACAAATCGAATGCTCCTCCTCCAGCCTGGGCTAAAATGTAGAATGGCAGAGGAAGCAGAGCCAGTTCATCCCTTCCTTGCACCCATCCATCACGGAGACAGTGCTGGGTTAGCTCATGTGTGGGGTCTCCAAGATGAGAGGCTCTCACTCTGGGTGCCTCTCTGCATGACAGCTGCTGAAAATATGTGGGATATGGTGCAGAAGGAGAAAATGGATGGGATTCAAGATCTGTGGAGCAACGTTTGGTTGTGCTAAAAGGGGGCATGAGTATTATTTAATAAAAATGTTGGTGAATTTCCATACCAAATTTCTTTATATCTAGCCTATTTATACATCTGTATGAATAATAAAACTGGGAAAAAAACAGTTGTTCTGGATTAAACCAAGCCAAAATATATCTCATGAGACTCAATTCTCACTACTGAATTTAGGTGTCTAAAAGGCACTTGGAGTATATCAACCCCTGACAGCTCCAATGATTTTTTTACCTTTGGAGCATATAATGATTCTTCATGATTCCTTTATTCTCATGTATTTCATCCAGTACATACACCACTGACAGAAATGTTCAAAAACACCAGCAGAATATTAAAAGGAAAGAAGGTCAATCTCATTACACTGGCTAAGATCATTTTGAGGAGAAAAAGCATGATGTTAAAAGAATGGTCAGTGTCTTTCTGTGCAGGAAGATCTCTCAGTTTATCTAAATCTCCTGAAGGTAAGCTTGGGCACTTAGGCTATTAACCAGATGATATGGAGTAATGGAAAATATTTTGCAAGGAGAAATCCTCTGCCAGCAATTCAGTGTTCATGTAAAACACAGTCACTGTATGGCATTCATTTTGTTCTTTGAAGTTTCTTTGTTTATGCTTTATTATCTGAAATATCCTCCTTAATGGCTGGGGGGAAAAAAGTTAGTTTGTACCAATGCAATTATCAATATGAGGCAAGTTCAGGGGCCTTGAATCTCACATTTGATTGCAACTGTGAGGTGGGCAGTGTGTTTGAATGGTTTGATTTTCTTTACAAACTCCATGAAAAGTAAATTTTTTAGTTTCCTTGGAATTCTGTGCAAATACCAAGATGAAAATATTCCCTCCAATGGAGAGAAAGGGAGAAAAGTAAGTCTAACCAGCTAAATTCACATGTTTACAATGCTTGATGTCATTCATTGAGCTTCATTGTTTAATCTGGAAGTGTCATTAAGCAATTTATGTAACATAACAGATACCAGCTGTAATAATTTTGGGCATGGGAGTTACATAGGCTCATTCTTTGATGCTAATAGTCCAGCTACAATTAATAACTAATTAGCTTGGTTTATAACAAAACCAAACATCAAAACAAAAGGACCCCTATGACAAACATCAGGCTAAGGATAAGCTCCACCTGACTTCCAACATCTGCTCAATGGATATCTACATGAAAAGGGTCACACTAACTCCCAATGGACATAATTCCTCTTATCCCAACCCTCTCTTTGGAGGCATTCCAGAATTCTACGCTCTGAAAATATCTTTATTGCAGAGACCTGAGAACAGATTGTTCCAAAATCTGCCCAATGAATTCCTGCTGGGGCAGTTCATTCAACAACTTGTGACTTTATACTAAGGTCTTGTTTAACTCAGAAACCCCTCTTGGTGATTTGGAGTTGTAAGATCTGGAGGTCAGACCCAGACTGTGGGTGCCAATGGCACTTATGAGGCAGAATGAGCCTGGTGGCTTTGCACAGCTCATTTTTGAGTGTCATCCACTTTGTTTGTTCATGGTAGACCTGGAAGAGCTTTTGGGACCAGTGCTGTGAAGGGAGGAAACAGTCCTCAAGTCCTTGCATCACCAGATGCAGGGGTATGATTGAATTTGTTTAAATGTCAGCACTACTTGAAATGCCATGGGTGTCCCTTGGATGTTCCTCTTCCAGCCCTGGTGGGCAGAGAATTCTCATGAGGGCAAAGTCACTCTGAAGTGCCTCAAATGGCACCAGATGCTTCACTGCAAACTGCTGAGAGGCGTCTTCCATCCAGTGGAGGAAAAGTTGTGTGTGGGAGTCAGGGCGAGCTGGGGAGCCATTGCTGTCCTAACTCAGGCCATTCTTTGCAGGTGTCATCTCAACAATTTTATGTCATACCTAAGAGCTGCTTCTCAAGTGTGGAGTTGCTTGCTGTCATCTCCCACTTGCAGCTCCCACCCCCCACAGCTCACAGGCAGCAAGGAAGGAAGCACCTGCAGAGGTGAGCCCTGAGGTGGGGTTTTAATGTGTCTGAGCTGTACAAGGAGAGCAGCCCTGGGCAGAGCAGACTTTTAGAAAAGAAAACAGTTTTCCTGCCCCTGGCCACCACATGCAGCACTTTGTAAAATTAATTGCATCTTGAGTGGAAAGTAGCTGCAGTTGGTGTGTGTTCTCAGTGTCTGCAGGCAGCAGAGGAAGTTTGGGATCCCTCAGTGCACGATGGACCTCACCGACCTGGGGGTATTTGACTGACACTGGCACAGGCTGCCCAGAGAAGCTGTGGCTGCCCCATCTCTGGAAGTGTTCAAGGCCAGGTTGGATGGACTAGGAGCAAACTGTTCTAGTGGAAGGTGTTCCTGCCCATGGGGAAGAATGGCTTTGGAATGAGATGAGCTTTAAGGTCCTTTCCAACCCAAACCACTCTATGATTCAAAATATACCTACCAGTTTCCTCTGATGACGACATTGCTGTTATTAATGGCTTTCATAATGGCACAGATTATAGGATCTTATCCCAAATTTCAACCTATTTTAGGATAATTTTAAACTTGAAATTTGGGATGAGAAAAAATGGAGAAGGAAAGATGCCTCTTAGAATAACAGATCTTAAATTGCTTTTTCCTCTGAAATACAACATGAATTTTGAGAAAGCAGCCAATCCTCAAGGATGTTGAAATTATGCTGTCACACATCCTAGCGCTTCAGACAAACACAGGATTGTGAGCACCCAACTTTACCTGGATTAATTTTTATAGTTCCATCTTTACTCCAGTTCATCATTCATCACCACTGAGCAACACTCCACACCTTATCCCGGACTGAACAAATTAGAAAATCTAAAAGAAACATGGGTCTCCATTTTTAAAAGCCCATTTGTCAGCAGTTACCACTTATAGAGATCTATTGATACCTGGCATTTATAAGATTTGATTATCCAAGTTTTTTGTGCTTTGGCACTAATACAGGAAATCTCTTATCCACACCTTTAGCCTCAAGCATGTGAGCCATCCCTTTTTAAGTTGTTGTCATGTGTCATGCTGTCGCCCTGATTTTTTGAGATTTTCTAAGCCTTCTGATATTTACATTCTTGTGACGAACTTTCTCACACACTTTCTGTAAATAACTTATTGTTTTATATTGTTGTATGGAAGAAGAGAAATTTGACGGACTGTTGGTCTGTCCAGTGTCATTGGAGAGGTGGCACTGTCACCCTCCAATCCACTGTCACTCTTGGAAAACTATAAATGTTGGAGTCAGAAAATAAACTTCCTTTTTTTTACCTTGGGAACAGCATCATGTTCATGTCGTGTTATTTCGTGTCTTATAGTAACATCATGAGAGTGGGCAGACTTCACAGAGTAACTCAACCAATGACAATTCTTAGATCTGAATTTCATCCTTACACTGACAGCAGCACAAGGGTTCTGGTGCTATGTTATGGATCTGGTGGCTTTCTCCTAAGCTCTGTACTCCTGGCAGCATATCCCTTTATATCCCAGCTCCTGCAGTTGTGCAGTTATGTGATACCCTCTTCTGCCTTAAAAGAAATTTCAAGACAATGTGGTTCAGGTAGATACCTTGAAAAATTCCACTTAAAAGAGCAAAAAAGAGAAAACTTTCCACATAGCCCAGAAAGTAGCTTTAAAAATTAAAACTAATTTAATTTACAATACAGACGAAATACTGTCCATTTATTCTTACCAAAAGAGGAAATAAAAAAATCCACAACGTATTCTGTTGTTACTATTTTTATTATTATTGTTGCTCTCACAATTAGAAAACACAGTTAATGCTGCTTCCATGAAGAGAGGGTAATTTGTTCTTTAGATGAATAAACCAAAGCTCTGCTGAGATATTTAATCAAACTCTGTCTGACTGATGAAACTGGTCCTGAGAGTAAAACAAAACAAAATATGTTGTGCATGTTAAAGTCATTAATCTCAGGTGGATTTTAAGTTTCCTGTTCTTTCTCCCCCTCTCCCAAATCTTGTTTTCTGCTCCATCTCCCTTGCAGGGGAGAAAGTCGTGCCTGTTATAGCTCCAATCTGCTCTTGGGAATAAAGCAATGGTGTTTCACAACCCCCTGTCTGATGCAGGGAAAGCCAAATCTTTTGTCACAGGGTGAAGGTCTAACAACAATCAATCCCAGGCCTGAATTTTCCTCTTGTTCCCCATATTCCCAAGTACCTCCAGAGCCTCCTCCCAGCACTTTCCCCAAACAGGTAGCCCAGAGCTGGGCAGCACAAGTCTGTCTCACTTGGAGGATGATAATGGCTGTCTACAGGGATCTGTTTTCTAGCAGGAAGAGGGATGGTCCCTCAGGGACTCTTTTATCACTTTCCTGACAGACACTTCTAATTGTATTCAGATTGTTTTCTTCTTCCCTCACTCCCCCTCACCAAGGGCTTTTCCAGCTGCATGTGAAATATTGTGGGCTGCCTGCTTTAGTATAATTAAGATACTTTCTATTTTTGTAGAATAAAATACACAATCAGATGGGAGTTTTTTATCATGAATGGCATTTGCCTACCTTATGGAGAAACCTAAATGATATAAAACTGGAAGGGGTAAGGATGGGGGGGATTAATCAAAAAATACAAAGTCAACCAGATGTATACAGGGTCTAAAACCTCAGATCAGAAAATAGCATTAAGTCCAAACTGTTTTATTAAATCATAGATTTTTTTTTCAAATTATTAAAATAGCATAATACTCTTCAGGATAGCTTGGCTGTTTCCATCAGGGGTAATATTGTAAATGTGTGAAATAATAGTGTTTGTGGGAATAAATCATATGTATTTTGCCAGCTAGTGTAAACCAACAGTACTATGTAGTATGACATGGAGTTGGGCTAAATTATATCAGCTGCTGGGATGTGGTAAGACATGTTATAAGAAGGGAACTACAGCATCACCTGACAAAGACATTCACAGTAATTAAGCTGTTTTCTGCAGTAGCTGAAGGATCTCAGTGTTTCAGAGCAAAGCCTTGAAAACTGCTTGCTGAAGGCCTGAGAAGGGGAAGGAGGAATGTATTTTCCTTGCAGAGCTGGTTTGTGACAAATGTTCTCCCAAATATCTTTCACACAGCACATGCACAAAAAAAATATAGAATCGTGGAATGATTTGGGTTAGAATGGACCTTGAAGATCATCCAGTTTGAACCCCCTGCCATGGGCAGGGACACCTTCCTCTAGACTGCAGAAATAGCTTGGCCATTCTGTTTTGGATCACTGTTGTATTGATAATTGAAATTGAGAGATGTGACACTTTTCTGGCCTCTCTGCACTTTGCTGCTGATGCAAGGAATGAAGCATCAGAGACAGGTTGCAAGGAGAAAGATGTACTAGGAGTGGTTCCACTGGTATGGCCCTGTATTGCAGGTACGCTCTTTATTCCTAGTTCTTATTAAAAGGAAAGGAAAGCAGAAAGTACTGTCTACTGCTCATAGAAAGACATTTTCTGAAAAAAATTGGAAGTGCCAGAGCATCCAGAGGGACATCACAGAATCACAGAATGGTTTGGGGTGGAAGGGACCTTAGAAGCTCATAAGACCTTAGAAGTGGTGGACCTTAGAGGTTCCACCCCCTGCCATGGGCAGGGACACTTTCCTCTAGACCAGGTTGCTCCAAGCCCTGTCCAACCTGACCTTGGACACTTCCAGGGATGGGGCAGCCACAGCTTCTCTGGGCAACCTGTGCCAGGGCCTCACCACCCTCACAGGGAGAAATTTCTTTCTAACATCTGATTTAAACCTATCTTATTTCAGTTTAAAGCCATCATACTGCTGAGATGGCCCTAGGTGGCTGGATGAAGCAGGCCTGTGTAACAAGGGAGGCTGCAGTTTATCAGACCTTGCCCTGTGCATGATTCTCACCTTAGGAAGGTACATCCCCCTGGGCACAGTCCTAACACAGTGTGCAGCTGCTCCAGAGAAAAAAGGGCCCTGAAATTTAGAAGTTGTGGCAAAAGCAGTGTAACACTGCTAATTCATAGACTAACAGCCTAAGACATGGGCTGGGGCCACACAGATTTTTTTGTCAAAGAAGTGAAGTTCAGGTGAAGCCCATGATGGATTATCTGGAGAAGCCAGCAGAGATTTTGAACATGGTTGCCCCAAACTGCAAAACTCCAAACAATTCAGCCATTTCAGGTCAACATCTTCAGTAACAGACATCTGTGGCATGGCTAAAGTTCTGCTGTGAGTTCATTTCCCACCTGATAGACCTGCAGATGCCTAATTGGTTTACTCACTTCTTTTAATTACAGGTGATGATTTCTTCTGACATGAGAAAGCCAGTCAAGGATCACAGGTCTGACATGGGAAGAGTGAAATGCAGCTGAAAACAGTGTATGCATTGACAATTTCTTCCTTTTTACTAGTTTTTCACCAAGCAGAAAGACTCATGACATCAGCAAGGGAGCAAGAAAAAGAGTCATTACAGAATGGCATTGAAATGATCAAATTTTTCTTCAGTCAGAACATCTGTGCCTTGTTGGCATCATCAGAAACTGGAAATAAAAATAAAATTCCTTAAAAGAATGAGAGTGGATGGTTTCTTTACATATCAAATGAAGCCAAATTCTGGCCTTGGAGAGCAGTGGGATTTGTGCCACCAGCCTGTCTGCATGTCAGCCTAAAGGCACCCACCACTCATCACTGCACTGCAGAGATGTTTTAGTCCATCAGCTTTTATGAGGTGACAATAACACAAACCACTGTCAAGCTATGAAAACTCTTTTTTTGCCTGCTCATAACTGGGGGCTAGAAGGAGGCAACAAGACCAAACCCATTACAGCAAAGCAAAATATCTGAAGAGAGCAAAATGCCTCTAATTTTGCTATTATAGCACATGATGCTTTTCTCTTCCAATTCCCCAGGGCTGCTCACACACATGTCAGAGGCAGTTGCCCCCTAGAGATTGACTAAGTGGAAAAAAAAGAAGATTTGGAGAAAGATTGTGGTGTAGCTGACATATTCCCCCCTAGGAAAGTGACAGAGTCCCTCTACATTTGTGTAGGAGTGATTTTTTTGGCTGCTTACAGCATTTTGTATGGGGCTGGGGTACTCAAGAATGATCTGAAAGACATCAGAAGCTCTGCTGCCTTCTGTTCCTGGAGCAGCATCCTTCTCCAACATCACTTTTCATAATCAGTACACAGGGCTGGATGACCACTAAAAATAAACCAAAACAAAAATCCCCCCCCAAAACCCCAAGCAAACAAATAAAACAAACAAACAACAACAAAACCCCAAACAAAACCCCAAACAAACAAAACCAACAAACGATAACAAACAAAAAAGCAAATAAGGGAGCCTAGGTAGGCTATGTTAAAAACTCCCCTGCACAGCAACTCCTCTCCATGTACAGGAGCCAGAAGCCAACCAACCATGACATGAGAGGTGTGAGCCATGTTTGTTATTAAGCTCTTCAGGGGCACTGGGAAATTTTACCAATGAGAGTGATTGCTGATAAAAAAACAAAACAGCAATGGTGACTCTTCCTTTCTCCAAGTGTAATGTTCCATTTTCTTGACTGTATCTTGGCTAATTCTGCTCAACATTAAGAGGCTGGGGAGACAGGGAATAAAGAAACTTATTTATCCCTATGCTAGTGAGTGCCTCAAACCATGTTCTTTTCCCATTCTTGGGAGGAAAATCAGAATTGCCTTCCAAGTAGAAGTGTGAAACAATAATCTAACATTTTGCTGTTGCACCAGTAACTTCAGCATTTATTTCATACTATTGTTAATGCTTGTTTATAATATAAGGATATATTTATGTAGGAAGTAAAGTAGATGAAAGCACAAGATATAAATATTTCTGTATATCTGCATACAAAAGAAAATATGTACAGCCACAGATAGTGGTTCTCTGCTGTGTCAGGGCAGAGCCAGGTGAAGGACTGACAGGTTCCTGCTCCTTCCTGCTGTGAATAGCTGCTGACTTCCAGGGATGCTGACTTCCAGTAGCTGCTGACTTCCATGGATGTGCTCCCTACAGCCAGGGCCGCTCCACTCTCTGCAGTTTCCTGAGGTTGGACCAATAGTTTTGTGGGGGAAGAAGCCAGTGGCACATTTCCCCAAGGATTTGATAGATCAATGTGGAAGAATGTCAGTGACTAAGGGTATCACACCCAAAGGGCAAAGAGATAGAGAGCAGGAGCTTGCTGTTTTTCTTTACTTTCCCACTGGACTTGGATTTCGTTCTGTTATTTTATCCTAAAGCCTCCACTGCTATCTTGTGGACCCCATAAAGTCCTTCTCAGCCTACCCTACTCTCACTGCCTCCAGGATTCCAGGGGATTTTTTTTCATGGCTGAATTTTGTCCAGCCTGGGCGAATCAAGGATATATTTTCCTTCAGCAATCAGCTCAAAGTGGCAGACCTGTGTTAAAGAAAGATTAAAATTAGTTGTTCATTCCAGAGGATTGACCTGAAATCTTTCCACTTTTTTATCATTCAGAATGGATGATTCCTTGCTGAAAATTAAGTCTTTGGAACAAAGGCAGTTATTGCTGAAAAGTTGTAGCATTTTCCCTTATGGGATGGTCCTAATGGAGATTCAGTACGTGTGCTAGAAGGCACAGGCTGCTGTGAGTCTTAGTTACTGTCAAACAAATGGTGCCTTTTTTTCCCCCCAGGGGAAGTTTCCATATTTATTTCTCAGAATACTAAGGCACTTGATGGCTGGACATCATTGGCAACCATAGGAAATATTTTGGAAGAAGATACCATCCCAAATGAAGTTTTGTCTTCTCAGAGAGCATTTTATTGGTGAGGAGAAACATTTGTGGGTCTGTTGCCTTTTGGGAGGTTTTTTTACGTTCTTATTTTTACTGGTGTGATTGTTGCTTTTCCTCCTACCATCTCTCCTCAAGTCAGTGTCTTTACAAGATAAATGGTGTCTAGTCAAGGAGATGTCTTCTGTGAATAGTTCTGGGGTGCTGCTGCTGCTGCCTGAGCTCCTAGGTGTGCAGAGGAGAGTTTTTATTTGCACACATATCTCTCGACAGTCCTCTCGCACTTTTTACAGGTCACGTAGCAGCACCAGTGATATTTGCAGTGGCAACGCTCCACCACCTTGTCCATGTAGGGGTTGTAGCCTCTGCCACAGCACATCAAGTCACAGCTGTCACTCCCGTTGGAAGTCTTGTTGCATTGCCTGGAAGAAGGAAAAAGCTGTGAGCAAATTCCTGCTGGGTTTTCCCAAGCCCCTGCTGTGTGGTGCTGCCAGGCCTGACAGCTCTGCAGGGCACTGGGTGAAGCCAGCACAGCCAGCACCCAGCCTACAGCCCCCTGTGCCTGCAAGGGTGCCAGGGGAAGCCCTGGGCTGCAATCACCGGCTATGACACCCAAAATAACATTAAACTCCTGTTCTGACTCTCAGTTTGGGTCTGGCAGCATCCAGGCTGCTTGTCTGCTGGCCAGCCTGCTCCCACATGAGCAGGCAAGCAAAGCGATTGGAATACCTCAATAATAATAATAATAATCATCATCATCATCATCATCATCATCATCATCATCATCATCATCATCATCATTCCAAACAATTAGTGTTTCCACCCAGGCAGGCTCCAAAACTGTCTGAAAGGAGATGGAGGAATGTCACAGACATATTTTGTGAAAAATCCTTTCACCAGGATCTTTTCTCCTGAGAAGCTTCAGCTTCTCCATGTTTTGCTGCTTTGGAATGTGATCTGGAGAATTGTTTACCCAACATGTGAAATTGTTTTTACTTGATGACCAATGACAGCCACTTGTGTTGAGGTTGTGAGCAGTCACAAAATTTTATTATTCATTCCTTTCTATTCCTTGCTAGCCTTCTGATGAAATCCTTTCTTCTATTCTTTTAGTATAGTTTTAATATATCATTTTCTTTTAATATAATATATGTCATAAAATAATAAATCAGCCTTCTGAAACATGGAGTCAAGATTCTCATCTCTTCCCTCATCCTGGGACCCCTGTGAACACCACCACAGAGGAAGATGACACCCTAAAGAACAAACACTGGTATTTGTCCACCACTGCCTAAGCTGAAAAGAGCAAAGGAGGAACCCTACAGCCAAATAATACCTGAACAGTTTCCATGCCAAGGATCCCAGGCTGGGAAGAATCCTGAGCAGGTTGTTACAGGCACTATGCAGCACTGATCCTATCAGGGAAATCACCATCAATACTAGCAGGGCTGGACTGTGAACCTTTTTCCCTTTGGTTTTCTCCCACCACGGCATGAGCAGCTGGGCAATTGGCACCAAAACACCTTTATTCCTGACCCAGGAACAGGAAGTGTGGCAGGAGCACAGGGAAGGATGACAAGTCACCAAGTATCACACAGACTTTCACAGCTTGTTTTGCTTCTGCTTTTAATTAAAGACAGACTCAGTGGGATAAATCAGCTATTGTGTTGGGTTCCCTCATTTTGTCTGCTTGCCAGTGAATGGTTTGAGGTTTTCAGAAGCAACTCCTTAATTGAGGAATCTCTTTCATTGATCCATAGATTACCATTTCTTATCTGTCTTCAAAAAAACATCTATCCCATTTCCTAAAATACTCCAATATTCACTGGACGTGAAAGTGTACCAGGCATTGAATTTTGAATGTGATGAACCATGTCCTAGAAGCACCATTTCTCCACAGACTGCAAAGACAACCCAGGATGGAAGAGTTCCTGTCTGGTCAGATTCTTGTGCCTTTTTGTTGTGTACCCAACACCATGGGGCTGTGAACTTGATGGTGTCTTGAAACTGCTGTAAGAAAGGTGGTTTATTGAGTGGGGTAATTGCTGACATCTCTCCTAAATCTTATTCTATGTGGCTATTTTGTGTCTATTTTGGACAGAAACACTCCAAGGCTGCTTTGGGGTCGGAAGAGGAGAGAGGAGCATCAGTTGGACCCTTGAGCTAAGCATCTGTTAATAGATGAAAACAAATCCATGAGAATTACAGGAATTGCTCATGAGATAATGCTTTAGGAGAAGTTATGAGATTAGTGAAGCGTTGAGATTTTGTTCTTGCTCTTCTTCAAGTTTTTCTGCCTCCTGTTTGTTATTCTGATTCGCATTCCTCTACAGGTTCAGTGTTTAAAGGCCCCCAAACTCACTCTCATTCAGGAGTGTGTGTAAATATTTAAAAACCTTTTAAAGCCTCTACCAAAGCTGAAGTGTGCAGCCACACTGAATGTGTTTGCCCAACGCTGAACCAAAGGCCTTGTTAGTGCCCCTGTGAACTGGGGCCCCTCCACAAGAAATCTCCAGACAGCTCCTCATAAATGTATTAATAAATGCTTCAAGTATTCAGAGCAAAGGTTCAAATATAGGTGTGTTGACATTAGAAGAGGGGAGGGTATTTGTCAACCTCACTCAGCTTTGCTAGTGGATGGAAATGTTGCTTCCTGGAGGTTCACCTAGGGAGGATGAGGAATCTGCAGAAGCCTGGCAAGGGATGCACAGTGCATCCATGTCACTTCAGCTCACTAAAATGCCAAGAAAAGGAATACGGGTCCACTCTGACTTCAGCTCACCACTGAGGACATTCACTCCCCAAACATACAAAGCACACAGCAGTGATATTTACCCCATTAAAATAGAAAGCAAAACTCTTCTACCTGATGTACTGGGACCTGGGATTCTCTCTTTCCCTCCATCCACTCCTGTGGTTTTCAAAAAAAAAAAGGAAAAAAAAAAAAGAAAGGAAAAAGAAGAAAGGAAAAAAAGGGACTCCAGTAGAAGATATGCCTTCCCATATACCTTTCCCATTGCCCAAAGTCTGAAACAAAGAAAGGAAAAAAGAAAAATTGTATTAAATAAATCCTCAAACTTCCCTCAGTTTGGTATCAGGAAATGGGGACATTCAGATTGGCTGGGTTGAATAGCCAAAACAAAGTTTTGACCCCATCGTAAACCTAAATACGCTTTTAGAAAAATTTCCTGACAATGCCAGTAAGCAGAGATTTTGTTTTCTGTTTTAAAGCATAGGCCTGGATATGAGTTAGATTCATTTTTCATTAAACAAGATGAAGCAGGTTGTTTCTCAGCCAGTGAGGGAAGACAAAGAACTCCAAAGACCAGAGTTTACCCACAGAAGCAGCCCTGAACATCAGCTTCCAGAGCCTACAGTTGTGATCTCACCAGGCTCCCCACTGGTGGGTTAAGTTCAATCTCATTTGTTTTGGCCCTGGTCCAGCACAATTCCAGCAACTCAGAGAAATGCCCTCCTCCTGAGCCTTGGAGAGAAAACATGAAGGCAGGCGACTGCATCGTAACACAACACTGTGACCTCTAGAAGCACTTGGAAGACTGCTGAGAAATTATCCTTCAGCTGTAATCCCAGCCAAAGTTCTGGCTCCAGAACAGGCTTTTACCATTGTCACAAGGTCAGCAGTGTTGTCTGGACAACTCCCACTCAATATGCCTGTCCCAAATGTCCCCTTTCCAGCCCTCATTTGCAGAAGCTCTGCAATACACCATACGGCCTCCTCATGGGGGTGGCTCCTCAGCAGAGCTGAAGGACACCCCAGAACTTCTAAGAGTCTTCCCCCAGATGGAGAGTAGGGATTTTAATTTTAAAAGGGGGAGATCACAGAATTATTTTGGTTGGAAAATACCTCTAAGATTGATGAAATCCAACTTAGCAATGTCACACAACTTCATTGTGAATTATTTATCTGTCCCATCAGCAGATAGGATACATATTTTTTTGGTTGCACAGCTGGCACCTGGGATCCAAATTGAGGCCAACTCTGTGCTGTCACCCACAATTATGACATATATTGACAGGGATGAGTTACCTGCTGGAACTTCCCTCCATCAGTCCTATTGATAAGGACTTCTTAAGGAGGCTATTAAAAAACTCATTCTGGGGCACAGCAACTGCCTTCCTGCCCAGTGCATCTCCCAGTGGATGAGAGAGATGCTGTTACAGGAGTAAAACATAAATCTAAGCACTTTCTGTAGTCCTTTTTCTCACACACTGCCAGCACCTGGGCTGTTGCATTAGGGGTGATAGAAGGGATGATCCCCCCTTGACATCTCATCCCCTTGGCTGTGTGATTCCCTCAGCCCTGAAGTCCAGCAGTCCCAAATCCCAGAACACAGTACTGCTGTGTAATTTTTTTTTCTCTTTGAAATAAAATTCCTCTTTATTTCTTTGGTGCCCCTTGCCCTAGTAATGTCAAGTAATGCAGCAGTATATAAAAGAAAGAAAGTGAAAAATAATTCAAATCCCTCAGGAGATATATAACACAATGGACATTCCTGAAAATACATCAAGGTCACAGCTTCATGTAAGATTTTGAGGGATGAATCTTGTCTACTTTTAAATTGCATTCTCATCCACAAGGAATGACTGGAGACTGACACGAAACAACTGTACAAGAAAGAGTTATCAGCATATGTCAGTGAGGAGATGTCAAGAGAGATCTTGGAATTAGCCTGTATGAGGTTAAAAATTTGGGGACAATGCTAGGGAAGAAGGAGTTGAGGATATTTTGTGACAGTGGATTAAAGTGCAAAGTAAGCAAAACACTTTGAGAAAGGTCCAGCTAAATGTGGAATGTTTCCAGGGCAGCCAGAGGAGCAGTTCAGAAAGCAGAAAACAATGAAGGAACTGATTTAGTGAAGTATGTTAAAAGAGGTGTCTTCCCCTCTATAAAAGATTCTTGCTACAAGGGGAGAGAAAAAATGTTCTTGATATGCCAGGGAAAGAGGACAAGAAATTATTAGTTTTATTTTAGAGTATGTTTAGTTAAATTTTGATTAAGAAAAGCCTAACACTGAAGATTGTAAAACCCTGGATCAGGTTGTTCAGGGAAACTGCTTTTAAGACCAGAGTAGAGAAATATCTTCAGTAACAGCCTAGGTAGTGTCAGTTCAATCTTGCTCCTGAAAAGACCAAGGTCCATGGAAAATCATTCCCAGACCAAATTTTCTCTAACTCAAATGCCATTTGGTTGCAGAGGGACTAAATATGTTTAAGAGAGTTAGATTCATTATCCATTGCAATTTTACTGTGTGAAATTATTCATTTTACAAATGAATTTATTATTCACAAACCTCTTCAGGAAACCTTATGATCAAATCCAGGTCTCTTAAAGTAGAAAGAATTCAATCTTCCCCACACATTGACTAAGATAACAAAATAATGCATTGCTGGCCAGCCTACTTACTGAAATGGGCACCAGCTGCAAGCATGTTGCCCTGGGAAAGAAGGAATAACCCCTAAATAAGGTGGGAGGAACAGAAAGTGAATGTTTTTCTGACTTTCATAAAATCATAGAATAGTTTGGGTTGGAAGGAACCTTAAAGGCCATCTAGTCCACCTGCCCCCTGCTATGTACATCTTTAGCTAGAGCAGGTTTCCTCCAGTTCTTCTGGGACACTCACAAAAACATTATTTGCTATTTCTTATTCAGAATTTGTTAGATCTCATTAAAAAAATGGTAGCATCTGATAACTGTTCCAAAACCAACTATCATTGAACACATTATAACTCACTCAAAGCTCATCTTATCCTGTGCCCTCACTAACAGAAACTAAAAGAAGCTGTAACAAAAAACAAACATCAAATGCTGTTGTCTACCCATAACTGCTACTCTTCCCCAACTTCATATGAGTGCTGCTGCCAAAAAATTTTATTGCCCACATAAACAAAGAGTGGTTTGGGTTGGAAGGGAACCTTGGAGATCATAGCATCATAGAATAGAATTAATTAAGGTCAGGAAAAGCCTCCAAGATCATAAAGTCCAACCCTGGGCTCAACATCACCAAGTCCACTAAACCATATCACCAAGTGCCATGTTCACTCATTTTTTTAAACACTTCCAGGGACGGTGACTTCCCTGGGAAGCCTGTTCTAATGCTGAATGAATCTATCACTGAAGAAAATATTTTTAATCTCCCTCAGCGCAGCTTGAAGCCATTTCCTTGTCCTGTTGCTGGTTGGGAGAAGGGACCAACCACGGCCTGATTACAATCTCCTTTCAGGGATTTGTAGGGTATGATAATGTCTCCCCTGAGCCTCCTCTTCTCCAGACTCAGCAATGCCAGTACTCAGTCACTCCTCGTATGATTTGTATTCCAGACCCCTCCAACAGCCCTTCTCTGGACACACTGCAGCACCTCAAAGTCTGCCTTGGAGCAAGGGCAATGACACTAACACAGCACTCAAGGTGCAGCCTCACCAGTGCTTGGCACAGGGGACAATGGAGATCAGCCTGTTCCAACCCCCGTGCCATGAGTAGGGACACTTTCCACTGGTTGTCCCAAGCCCCATCCAGTATAGCCTGGAACATGTCCAGGGATGGGGCAGCCACAGCTTCTCTAAACAGGTTCCAGGGAACAACCTCACAGGGAATAATTTCTTCCCAATATCCCATCTAACCCTGTTCTCTAGCAGTGGGAAGACATTCCCCCTTGTCCTATCACTCCAGGCATTTGTCCAAAGTCCCTCTCCAGTTACCTTGGAGCCCCTAAAGGCACTCGAAGGAGCTTTAAGGTCTCCCCAGAGCCTTCTCTTCCACAGGCTGAACAATCCTCATACACAATACAGAGCATAATTTTGAGGTAGCAGGAAAGAAGTGGTATCAAGAGCTGCCACTGAACAGTGAAAACCGAGCAGCAGATGCATGCTCAGCCAACTTAAGGTATGTTCATATCCAAGAAAGCATACCAGCCTAAGCCATTTGTGACTAATATTTTATATTGGAGTAAAGAAAGGGTATGTGAGCAAGGAGCAGCCACCAGAGAGTGGCCACACTCCTTGCCACAGGGAGTCAGCTGAGGAGTGGTGACTGATCAACCCAGCCAGGCTGCAGCACATAGTTTGCTGCAGCCTGATTTCTGCAGCCTGAGAGAGCTCCTTCCCACATTTGGCTTGATTCCAAGACTGCTCTGGGAAGGATCAGTAATAAACAGCTCTGTTATCTCTGCAACGTTTCAGGGGCTGGATGCTTTTGCATGCATGGCAGAATTTCCCTTTCTTTGGATTCATTAGGGAGACTTAAATAGCCTTTGAAACATGATACATTGCACCCGGTTTATAAAAAGGATTCATATTTTTGCTTCTTTTCTCACAAAAGAGATCTCAATTTTATAATCTGCCACTATTTTTCATTTACTCAAAGCTGGTAGTGATTTTTTCAGGCAGGAGCAACTGAACTACTTTATTAAAAGATGAAAAAGTGCTTTTGTCCAAGAAATCTCTGAGAAGGGGAATATTTGCATTTCTTTCCCAGTGGTTGATTTGTTGTATTGAAAGTTTTACTTGCAGCTTAACAGATCAGCTTCTTTAGACTTTTCTCCAGACCATTTTTAATTGGTTATGAAAGTGTGATGGTGGTATATAAGCAGAGTTTGGCTGGAGTCAGTGTGGCAGTAAGTCTTGTTTGCAGGAGACTTGGATACCAGTTGCAAAAATCAGCTCCTTAATCAGCTTTTCAGCACTTCAAAGAGGCCTCAAACCTCAGGTTTGAGTTTAGTTCCATGACTTTGAAATCTGGACATACCCTGAGCACTTGGAGGCATGCAGATTTCCAAACCATTTCTAAATTTCAACAAGCTAAGAATGTCCAAAGTGTCTTAGAAAATGTTTCAGGCTTGTTCTGAAGAAGGCTTTGAAATCCATTCAGGAAAGAGCTCTAAAAGGCTTTTGAGTAACAGGGGGCTCATTTTCTGAGTGGATTTTCATATGGTTCATCTACAAAGTAATTCCTTTTCCTGCCTGAAAAACACACAATAAGTCTGCATAATATGATCCCTCACATTAGAGGGATCACCAATTAGATTATCCTTTCCTCCCACCTGGCAGTGCAGGATTGTTTCCCACAGCATACAGCAAACTCCAACCCATCCAAGGTGTTGCAACTTAACCATCAACCTCCATCCTGTTTCCAGCATGCTATGAGCAAGAACCAGACCTTGGGGAGAGGGAGGACGAAAAGGACTTTCCCTGGATATGCTGCAAAACTGCTCATTTTTTGTCACAAAAATGCATCAACATGAATATTTTAATCAAGAAACAGGAAAATGGGGTGTTAGTGGCAAATTCCCCCCTCCAAATCCCTTTGGAGGCTGAAAGCAGGACTGGAAAGTACTGAAGATGCCCAGATCAAAGATCCCGGAGCTGTGGACATGGGGGACCGAACTATACAGCCCAGGCATGGACTGAGCCCTGTACCAGAAAAAGGCCAGAAAGGATATGGGAAGGTGGTTGAAGACAGAGTAGACCAATAGAGGGATCACAACAAAAAACCCCCCTCTTTTACTTCATTGGCATGACTGGCCTTAAAAACTAGACTACTTGGAAACAGTGGGATCTACCTTCAGAAAAATTTTATGTACATAAAGATAAAACGTTCAATTGCCTCCAGGACATGACTCATTAAATAAAAACATGCTTGATCTATTCCCATGTGAGCATTTTTACATCATTCTGAAGCATAAAACACATTTTGCCATGTCCTCTCTCTAACAGCATTCCTTTTGTGCTCCTTCTACCTTATCCCTGTAACTAGACATTACCTCTGCAGCCCTGCAGCAAGCTGGAACAGAGGCACCACATTTAAAATGCATTTAGGAGCCCTCTTCATGAGACAAAAATTGCAAAGAGAAAAAGGCATCCATGGGAGGAGGAGACTAGGGAAGATCTCCTCCCTTTCCCAGGAAGCGTGGACCAATCTTCAAACACACTGTGTGTATTTTACATTTATTTCCACTAGTAATTTAGTTCAGGAAAGGAGTTGCTATGGCTCGTATAACACATGCCAATTTTGAAACACCAGGCATCTTCTCAAGAGGCTGCAGATGGACTGTAATGAAAACAAGCCCAATCACACATGATCTTAAAAACTTGGCCTGAGTGGTGCCTGAAGCTCAGCATGGGACTATCTCACCCTCCTCCCCTCCCATGGCCATCACCATCCTGCACATCTGAGAATGAGGAGTATTTTTTGACAAGTTCCTTTTGAAAGTCATCCCCTCCCACCTTAATATCTTGGTCCTCTAAATCCCCACTCAATCTCACTTCCTGTGGACCCTTGGCTGGCAGGTTCACAATCATGGCTGTCATCCAGCTCGGGATAAACGGACGCCTGCAACACACATTTTCCTTTCCTCAGAAGGAAAAAAAAAATCATTCAGGACCTTGACATATTTTTCATCCCTAAATGGGACAAAAAGTTGAAATCTGCTGTAAAATAAGATTAGATGAAGTCACACCTCCCTGTCCCTTGAAAGGATTTCAGCTCATGGAAAATGTTTTACTTGGCAAATCTGTAATGAATTCAACTTTGTTTTGACACAACCTGTTCATTTAATGCAATTCCTATAAAACTAATTTCCAAATAATTTTCACCAATTTTTTTCCTTGCAAAACAGAAAGGCAGAACAAAGAGATCATTTTCAAGGCACAAATATCATACAAGATCCATACAAATCCACAAAAACTTCACTTCCACTAAGATGACATTTTCTTTCAGAAACCTGTTTCAATACATGCCTTTTCCTAGCTATTCTTAGTGACTTATAAACATCTTCACTTGATAATTAATGCTCCACCACTGAATTGGTGATAAAGGTCAGCCTGGTGTTCCCACCACAGAGCTGTCAGATATGTGCCATTGTAGAGCAGTCCAGGCATTGATGTCAGAGGATACAGGACATCAACTGTCATAAAGCATCAGGGGACAAAAAAGACAATCTTGTCTCATTCAGGTGTCTTATCTGCTGATCAGTTCCACCAGTTACATGCTGATGCAGAATCACAGAATCCTTTAGGCTGTAAAAGCCCTCTAAAATCATCAAGTCCACAGGACTGCCAAGCCCACCACTAACCCATGTCCCCACATTTCCAGATGCATATATAGTTTATCTTGTCTGCATTTGGGTAATTTCATTTCAGCAAAATCTTCTCTCCATTGAACCATAATGGTCCAAATACAAGTATGTCCACTACATTAAAAGGAAGGCATCCCAAAACAGGCCAGGCACACACTCCTTGCCACTTGCCTGAGCCTCCACCATGAAATACAGAAAGAGCAAAGAAGAATTATGAGAACTACCTAAAGAAAGGTAAACCAGCAAGAGAGTCGAAATCCAGCCATTGCAGCCACCTAACAAAAATTAGGAAAATTCTGGAAACATACACTTTTTTGGCTGTTGATGGTTCAGCTCTAGAGAGATAGATGGGTCTGCCCACCTAGAGATGCTCAGATTGTTGAAATGTTGAATTAGTTGGTCTTGGAGGAAATTAAACAGATGATGGGAAGAGAAAGGCATGTTTGCTGCCTGTTAAAGGGGACAGTATGCTGCCCAGTGGAGGCTGCGCTTGACCATAATGACCTTAAATCCCCAATACTAATGCAATAAAGAAATTCCTCTGCAGAGTCATAAGCAATACAAACACACCTGGACCTTTAATATGCAACAGAAGAAAAAAATTAAATATCATCTTTGCAGTTTTGGGGTGGATTTTTTTAAGGCAATCTAGGAATGCTGGTTCTAACTGGGTTAACATTTGCCTGCTTGGGGAGCCTTAGAGTAACAACTCTTCTAATCAGCAGTGACTGCAAGAAATTACTGAGACTCAACACAGTATAAAGCAGCTGCTTGGTCCTTACAAGTTCCCATGGACGTAAGCTGCCCAGGGAGTTTTGAAATGTACATTGTGCCTGATTGTGTAATGGAAAATGTGTCAGCAAGCCCTGTCTTGGCCACAGCCATCACGAACAGGGTTAGGAATTAATAAACCATATTGTATGTCAGAGATGTGCTTTACCTGCATGTATATGTCACCTCCTTGATTGCCCCTTATTCATGCATGTTCCCCTCTTGCCCTTTCCTCTCTGGGGGCAGAGTACAGTGCAGAGTACCCACTGCAGGAGTCCTCACCTGTCCTGGGTCCCATGTGACCCCACTTTTTCATTCTTCATGCAGAAATCAGGTGAGCTCTGCAGGTAAATCAGCTCTGTCTCTTTGACTGGCCTGATATCAATATCCTTTGGCACAAGGTATTTGCGTGTGCCCATGGGCCGGTGAACAACCTTGGTGGCAGATAAATATTTGGTTTTGAGGTCCAATGCAATGTCTCGCAGTTCTTGAAGGCCTTTCCAACAGGTCTTGATAGAGCATGACCCAGAAACTCCATGGCACTTACATTTCATTTCAAGAGAGGCTTTCAAGACCTGCAAAAAGGAATGCAGGAGTTAGGAAATGCCCTTCTCTTACAGCCAAACATCCCACAAGCTCGCTAATGAAGGTGCTTCCTTAGCAGGAGCTGCTATGGAAAAGTCCTACTGTTCTCATTTCTGCACAGGCAGTCTGGAATGGCTACTTTGGAAGCAAATGAGATCCCACAGCTCTTTGGTGATCACTATCAGTCCAGGACTACTTTCACAAGGGCTCCTTTGCAGCCAGATGACAGAAGAGTATTTTGAATTTTAATTAGATATCTATATTGGGCTGCATTTACACCCTCTAAATTCCTAAGGAGATGAATATCAAAACATTCCATAAATAGATAATTAACATAAATTTCAACCTCCAGCAGCTTTGGGCTTTGGTAAGAGAGGTGTCATGGCTTTGTTGAATTCAGTGCACTCTCACCCTGCCTTTCTGCTGGTCATGGGCCAAAACAGCCTTTTACTTTGATTCTGCACTGTTCTCATTTCAGTGGGACATGGCAGGATGCTGCCAGGAAGGGCTGAATGCACCAGCCATGGCAACGCAGTGTCCCAAACAAAAATTTGCCCTTTGCAATTGAAACAAAAAATCAAGACATTACAAAAATAAAATAAAATTTAAAAAAACCCCTCAAACCCCAAGCAAACAAACCAAATAGTGTGGGAATTGTAGGAAAAAAAAAAAAAAAAGCCAGAGAGGGAAAATTCAGCATGGTTGTGCTCTGCAAAGGTGGACTCAGCCTGTAGCTACACAGCTAGCTCCCAATGAGCTCAGCATGCTCCAAGTTAGTCTGCACAGGCAGCCCTGGAAAGACCAAGCTGTGCAGTAGGAGCAGTCTGTGGAACCACTGGAGCCTCAGAGATGGGTGCAGGGGTCAGTTTTATAGCCCTCCCCCATCCATTTCTTCAGCTGTATGGACAGCTGCTATAGGGATTTGCACATCAGTGCACACCAGGCACTGCACATGGTAAATATTATCCCTCCACTGGATGCAAGCTGTTAAAAGCAGCTTGTGCCAGATATGAGAACAATCACTAGCATAGCAGTTTAAAAAGGAAAAAAAAATCCTCCCTCCTGCCTGCAGGGATGGCTGGAGGCAACTGCTGCTGGATGCATCTGGCAGATGACAATCCTCCATGTTTACACAGCAGTTTGCCCCCACAATGCCCTTGGCAGAGCACGATGGGACCCATCCCCACCACACCTCCTGGGGTAGGCAGAGCCAGAGCCAGCACTGGCTGTGCAAATGGGACAATGAGACATCCCACCCACGGTTAAACAGGGCTGATAACAGCATTTGGGACTCCCTGAGTCACAGGGTGAGTTATACAGCTACAATTTTCAGCAGGCCAAAGGACTTCAGAGCATTCTTTGAGTAACCTGCTCCTTTTGCTAGCTGATAGAGACACTGAACCTCACCACGTGACCAACACTACAGATGATTGTACAAGTACAATAACTCTTGTGGATTTGTTACCTGTCTCCCTACTTCACTGTTGTGCAGATGCATCAGTTTATTGGCTTGTGATCCTGATTTTTTCATCTTCATGGGAGCATCTGAAAATTTGGACCCCATGATAAGACCATAGTTGAGGTTGTCTGCACATCCTCCCCATCGATACCCAGGTCCAGGTGTCTCACCTGGGATGGGACCACAGGAACAGCCAGGGAGGTCCCCGGTGGTGCAGGCTCTGGCAATGGTGTGGCTGATGGCAGCAGCAGAGAGGGCATATACAAATGCTGACTCCCTTGTGCCTGAAAGAGACAAGAACTCCAGCTCAGCCTCCTGGGCCACATAAACATTCCCCAAAAAGAGACTCACTCACACAGTCGGTGTCCCACAGAGCAGCCAACACACCAACTGACTGCAGCTGAGGTGTCCCATGGCACCAGTAGTTTGGAGCACATCTAAGTGAACTCTTCAACATAAGACAACATCCCAGCAAGGCAAGGAATCACATGGATTTAGGCATCTTGTTCATTGTGGTGTGATTTGCTCTTGGAGCAAGGGGTTAAGCCCTCCTGTGGACTCTCCTGCCTCCTTTTGCTCATCCTATGACTCCCAGTGGGATGAGCAGACCGGAACAGTGGCCTGCTTTGTAAGAGTTGTGGTAGACAAGGTCTTGGATCCCAGAGCCTCTGGGCATGTCTGGCACCATAATGATGAATGTGGTCTCAGAGAACAGGACAAGTAGGCTTTGCAGTCCCTCCATGGCTCCCAGGAGCAAGACCCTTCCTATCTCCAGCACACACGCACATAACACACACAAACACACATACACACACACACAGGCTGACTCTACTGATTCCAGTCCCAAGTGAGCCAGCAGAGCTGTTTTACCTCTGTCCAAGTCCAGCAGGTAGTTAGGAGCCAGCTCTATTGAAGAGCAGTTCCACCTCATGTCTGAAAAGGTTTTCCGGCAGGTCTTTATCACTTCCCGCGCTGCCTGAATAATGGTCTGCATCAGCTCCAGGTTGCTGCGGCACAGCTGCACCTGAGAAACCACCAGCCCTTCAAGCTGCTTGCAGTGCTGGGTTTGATTCAGGGCCAAAGCCAAAGAAGTCTTGGACAGAGCTCTGAGGAGACAAGCACATGCAAAAAAGCATTAAAACACAGTCTAGCCGTCTACATTCACCTGACTTAATTAAAGCTTTCTGTAAATAGGTGCTTAGATAAAGCTGGTGAGAAAGATGAGCAACTATGAAGAGTGATTTATCTCATATGAGGTAGGTGTTTAAGGTTGGTGGGAAGAAACACCCTTTAGCAGTGTGTAATTCTCTCAGTTCCTGAGGGGAGGCTGCACAAAGCTCCAGGGGTATATGTCAAGTCAACCAGATGTGTAAATCCTATGGGGAAGGTTGTTTGCTGAAGAATGAAGAGCACAGACCTCCCAACAGAGTAAAAAATGACCCATCAGGTCCATGATAAAAGAAATCTGGATCCCCCAAGACTGTGGCATTTGGAAAAAAAAGCAACATTGGTGTTATCAGTATTTTGTATTCAGCATCTGTCTCACACACTCTCAAAGGATTATGCTAAATGTCATGTAATTAATTATGGAGAAAATCCTCTGCAAGGCCCAGGGAAAAATCATCAAATTTGCAAAACATATGCTTTCACTTAGAGTTAATGCCAAGGGCCTCTACCGATTCCATCGCTGTTGCAGATAGATAAGTCTGTTTCTCTAGTCTCCAAAAACCATAGTGCAAAAGCTCAGTGGGAGTATGTGCAGAGAGAGCACCACAGCCAAATCTGAGAAGGGATCCATGAATACCAGCACATATGTTACCATGAAAGAAAAGAAAAACATCCCACAGTGGTGGTTCTTCCACTGTCCAATTGCCAACTTTTCCAGGTTAAAAAAAGAACAAATGCTGACATGCCTCTCACAGGGCCGTACTCTTCTTCCCTGAGCACCCACAACGATCAGCAGAAGCCAAGTGTGTAACTCTCTTTGTATCTTTTTGGCTTTCTTAGGGTAGTCATAAAAGTTATTCATTCCCATAAAACAACTTTCAAGCAGGCTGACTCAATAATCTGATGGCATCTGATCATGGCAACACAACTTTAACACATATTTCCTTCTGTGCTTGTTAAATGTATTGGCTTTCAGATTCATCCCATCATCATAAGCCATCTTGGTTAGTTTGGCTTATTAGCAAACACATTTTGGGGTGCATTTCACTTTATTACTGTAACATCCACATTCTTCAGAAGTTAAATGAGATGGAAACAGAGCTAAAATTGAGCCCTAATGAAAACTGGAGGAATTAAATCCTTGCTGGGGATGAATAGGCCGGCACTGACAAATTCCCAGGTGACTGGGAGTTTGGCATTTCTGGCACTAGATAAACAGTGGCAAACTTGGAAGGGAAACCACTGCACTGAAAGCTATATAAATATATACTTCATACACATATTTAATAGGTCTGTTAAACATACTGCAAGCAGAAGTCATTGCTAGTGAATTTCAAGAGAAAGGAAAAAGTGGTGGACTTGGCAGTGTAAAGTTATTGGTTGGACTCAATGATCACAGAGGTCTTTTCCAACCTAAATGATTCTATGATTCAATCCTCAGAAATTCTGCCCTGCAGTTCATCACGTTCCCATACACACTGGTGTGCATACAATGTTCCTTGTCTGGAGAGGGGCCCCTCCAGAAGGCAACCCATCCTGCCTTAGATGTGAACCTGAACTGGTGGACAAAAAACTTGTTGGTGATATAGTGGGTGTTCAGTTATCTGAACACAGAGATCATGTCCTTGAAGGTAGAGACACGACTCTCTGAATAGTGTGACTGCCACCTGACAGCAAACCTCTACAGTGGGGACCTCACAGTAGTCCTTCAGGATCCTTCTTTAGCTCATGGGAAGCAAAAAGCCACATCTAGGAAGTAGTTAGCCTTTTGTGCTTTTGGGACCTATAGTAAGATACCATCATGACTTAGAAGTGCTCATTTTCTGCTCTATATAGGAAACCCAGACACCGAGCAGGGACAAAGACATCTGAATGGTATAAGCACGAAGCTTGAATGACATATGAGCACTTGACACCAGGAATCTGTGAAAAGTTATCCCAGAAAGCCTATCAGCAATTCCCAGGAATGACCTGAAACACAAATCAGGCAAGAGGCCAAAGCAGCTCATCAGTAATAGAGCATAAATGATAAAAACTCCAGCACAGCATGTCCCAGCAGGAAGGGAAACAGGCAGGGTGTGGCAGGAGCAGTGAGAGAACTTCACAGCCTGAGCTTCAGGCAAATGAGGAACATTCTAAGTCTCTGAGAGAGGCTGTACCACGAGGCAGCATCTCAGTTTTCTAATCAGATGCGTTGGGTGCCACTTGAGAGGCCTTGGAATGTTTTGGATGGCCCTCCAGAAGGATGCATATATCTTCTAGGTCCTACACTACGTTTTCTGATCCTTTACAGAGGTCTTCAGCCTCTTTAAAGGACTTGGAAGGCTACATTGAGGTACCCCTGTCTCACCGTTACAGACAAGTCATGAATAGCACAAATAACCATCTACAGGTAGGGATGAAAGCAGAATTCAGACTGAAACTCATCCTCAGTGTGAAAAAACAGGATGTGATGGAATGAGACTGTATTATTACAGATGGCCTGAAGTAATCACCATTAGAGAAGCAGTTTTATAGTGCAACAAGAAAGCCATTTACTCCATGGAAGAAGGAAAATACCTTCTGATTTGTGAGAACTTAGTAAATGCAGCAATGGCTGTTTCTCATAGAATGAGCTGAGCTCCAGGAAGCCTACCAAGAATAAAACTGCAAGATGCAGGAAGGTGTTTTCTGAGCATCTCCCAGGCCTAAACTTCTCATGTCTTTGCTTGTGAGAACCTCTTATTGGAAACATCTCCAAGCACCGTGAGGAAAAATTAAAAGGTAATGGAGATGGAAAAGAAAACTCAGTCACTGTAGTCACTTGCTGAGACTGAAAAGTGCATTTATAAATCACAGATCAGGATTTTGAGAAGCCTATTAGGTCATCTATTCCATGCCCTGACAACTTAGGTTTGCCCAGTCTCTGTCCTACATTTAGGAATATCTTCTTCACTCCATGTCACCTAAACCCTCCCTGTGGAAATGCACCACCACTCCCTGCTTTCTAAATTCTGGCAGCATCAGGGGATGGATACCCACTGCCTGCAATGACATTATTGGGAAACAATATCCATTTGTGGACAAAAAAACATCTCCTGGGAGAGGCTTGTCCATGGTGGGATTTGGTGGTGGGTCTCTGGCCTGTCTTCATGCAGTCTCCACTGATCACCAGCACTGGGAGGGAAATTTGAGCCAATGGGGCACAGCCAGCCTTAAATTCCAGCCCTCAAGGGCATAATTAGAAGAACATCCTTCATTCCTCAACCTGGGAAAAAAATCCCTGACAAACATCCTTCTGTAGATTCACACTCTTCATCTGAAAAGGGGATTTACCTGCTTTCACCCTGGAAATGCTGTTTTTCACTGTTTCCTCCTGATAATATTCTCACTTAATTCTCCTGCCCCATTCTTCATTCTCCAGAAAACCCAGGGGTGGTTATTTCACGGGTTTTTTTTAAATATACACATATTTGATCCATCCCTTTAAATAAACAGGGCTAAACCAAACATCTCCTGAGCTCTATATAACACAGCAGGTCCTTCAATTGAAATTCTGGATACTGACAGAAAACCATGAACATGATTACAGAGGAAATCTGCATAGATGGATCATGACATTTGTTTACTCCTTTAATTATCTCAGGCAGTTATTAAATTCATTTGAAAGCATTAATGCTCTGCATTGAGAGGTATGGGCCCATTCCTTCATGTCTGGGCTCCATGAGAGGACTGTTCATAGAAAGTGCAGGTTAGGAAGAAGCACCTTCAGATGTTAGCAGATATCCATGAGAGTCATATATTGTTTGGTTTACAAGGTACCCTGTGAGTAGGACACTGCTCCTGGTCAAGCCAAAGGGAGAAAAAACTCCTTCAATTGAGCAGCAAAACATTGGTGTCCTTTAAAACACCCTGGAAGGGTAAAAGAATCTTCTCTCTGAAGGCATCTCCCCTTGTGTGACATGACCTGCCCTCACAAAGGGACTGCTGGTGAAACCATGAACTTCTACTCCAAATAACCAGCTTTGCTTTCTGAAAAGGCATTTTTTAATGCCTATTCCTAAACTCCTTAATCTTGCAGAGATGTGGGTGACACAAAAAGATTAAGACAAAATTACATGGCTGTGGAGAGTGAAGTATGTGGTAAAAGTTAATAAAGAGAGGCAGAGATTAAGAGTTCTGTTTGTATTTGATCTCATCGAAGGTTTTTAATCTGCAGGAGCCTCATTTTCTCAGGTTTTCATCTGGAAAAGGCTTGCAGGGGAGTTACAATAACGTTGTCTAAGCTCCTGGTAGTCAAAGGCAGCCCATGCCCCTGCAACCCTGCCCTGCATGAGTTCCAGTCTGGGGACCACAAGTCCTGGGAAAGACACCACATCCCCTGGTAAATGCTTCCCCTGGTTCTGCAAGGGCTTTTCAAACAGAGAAGTAGGATTTATGTGGTTAAAAAATAGAAAAAAAAAAAAGAAAAAAAAAGAAAGAAAGAAGAGGAAGAGGGAGAGAAGTGTGTGTGGGGGGAAACCAACTCTGAACTAAAAGCTTAAAATAAGAGCTGTTTTCAGATATGGTGCCAAATTCAGTGCTGGCAGTAGTGGGCACAAGGCTGTTGACTTCATGCCCAAGCTTGAATGAAGTCAATGCCAGCAGTGAGTTGGCTCACGCAGTGCCGAGGAGGACGGCCATGGAGCTTTGTCAACTTTTCCTGAGCTGCCTGAGGAGCGAAGAGCAAACTTCAAAGACATGGTACTCCCCTTTCCTCACCCCCAGCCTACTCCCCTCCTGCCATCCCCATCCTGCAGCTCTTTCACAGCAGCTCATCTAGCAGTCCCTTGCCAGGCAGACAGTCTCCTCACAGGCGCCCGTGTCTCCACGTCCCAGCTCCCTCCCACAGCTTATTGAAGGAGAGAAGCAGGAGCTGCCAGGAAGCACAAAATCTTTCCATTTTCTCCCTTGCTTTCTGCTGGCTGCAGAAGGGCTGCTCAAGGTTGGTGGGCTGGGGGACATCCCATGTTCACCAAAAGGTGTGGTTAAGCTGCCTTTTGCTTCTGAGGGGCTGCAATTTAACCATAGGAATTGTGCAGGAATAGCTGGGAATGGAGCTCAGCTGGGGATTGCTCCAGGGCACATGAGACATCATTGGGTCACCACAATGGGGACAGGCAGAGACTTCCTGAAGTGACTGAGCTCCACCTAAAAATGATGGTATTCCTCATGCCAGCACTTGCTGTCCTGGGCATATTCTGCAAGCCATGAAAAACCAAACCAAACCAAACCAAACCAAACCAAACCAAACCAACAAACAAACAAAAAAACCCCACACCAATAAAAAAAACCAACCCAACCAACCAACCAAAAACAAACAAACAAAAAACCCCAAAAAGCCCCAAGAAACAACAACAACAAAAAAAGACACAAAACCCCCCTGCAAAACAGAAAACAAACAAAACAAACCCAAAAATAACCAGCCCAAATCACTTGCTGTGTTTGGCTTATTTACAAGCACATTGAAGAGGACATTCAATACAGAGGGACAGAGGAGATGCCAATCCCTGTGGAGGCAGCAGTGCCTCAGAAGCCACTCTGTGCCTGGACATCCCAACACCTGCACACCTTTGGGGCATGCACATCTGGCTGCAGCTCCCTCTAATGCTCATCTGTTTTTCAGTTCTACCCAAATAAGTTGCTCCAGCACCTGCTTGGTCAAACCCAAACTCTCCTGGGAAAGCTGAATGGATTGCAAAAGCAGATGGGGAAGGTGATAGAATTACTAGATGCACTGGCCCTAGGACATATCTCATGAAACCAACCTCACCTTCCCAGCCACTGTGACAAAACAACACTGAGCACCACAAAATGATGTAACCTCCCCACATACCTGCTTTGCTCTCAGGATGGGAAAGTGCTTGCAAAAAAAGGATGCAGGGTCTCATATACATTGATGAGGAAGGCTGCATCTCCACAACAATCCTGATCCAGCAAAGATCTGGAACCATACTCTGGAGCCATACTCTGGCTTTACACCTGAGTAGCTCTCTGGAGCTTAGATGAAAGAGCACAAGACATGAAATTTCTCCAGCAAGAGAAATGTATACAAGAGCAAGAGCATGTGTACAAGGTACTGACTGTCCACACACCATGCTGGATGTTTTGTGGGGCCCAACAGCAACTTCCAACAGATGGGGATTTGGACTACAGAACTCATAAAAATAAGCCAAGCAAAATAAAGTAAATAATTTCTTTTTTTACCTTCTCCCTGCTTTGACTAATTTTCAGGGCATATTTGTGTTACTGAGAAGTCCTAAATGGCTGAAAATTGTGTTTTTCTTCTTCTTCCCCTCCCCCTGCAATTACATCATGCACTGAATCAAAATTAAATTTCTTATCACCTTTCTTATCAGTCACTCCCTCATCTCCAGGCTGGTGAAACCCACCTCCTTATCTCTCCCCTCCCCTCCCAAATCCCCTTTGAAGCTCGACTCTTTGTGTACATGTGTACAAAAATGATGCAGTGGGCAGACCAGTGAGAAAATCCCACAGCCGAAAACATCACATAGCACTTTCCACCTCCTTCATCCCAGTCTTTTTCCCCACCTCTCTGTCCATGAGCAAGAGAAGGAAGGAGAAGATTTCAATTGTACAGCACCCAGAATATGAGTCCAGAGCTAGGATCAGCAGGTCTGAGGTATTACTCAGTATTTGGTACTCTGTTTGCCAAGAACTTACCCATGCAATTTCTAAGGACAGTCCCTGAGCCCCAAGAAAAAAGAGTGATGGGGAGTGGGGAAAATTAGCCTGTGTTTCCATAGGAAAATAAGGGTGGGGAAATGAGGAGAAACAAACAAAAGAAAAACCAAACATAATTTTGTGCATTTCCAGCTGCCAGCATCCCAGCTGCAAAGTGCTGTGGACAGAGAGTGCAGGTCTCTGCCAGGTTTTAAACAGGTGTGAGGGGAGCTCAGTGGTGCATCTGCATGACATTCATGCTTCAAATACCACTTTAATCCCAGCTTTCATCTTTCCCACTCACTTTTTGATAGGGGGATATGTCTGCTGGGAAGCAGAGGAGCAGCAACTGTGGTATCTTGCCCCCAACTGCTTCTCCCCCCCCTCACCCCCAAAAGCAACCCTTGCAGCTTAACCACTTAGCAGCCAAAAGGCTGCTTTTGACAGCAAAGCTATCAGGGACCTTTCCCTGCCTCCCAGCAGTTTTCATGTCTATGCCTTGTCCATACCCTACTATCAGGTTCCTTCTAGAGGTCATCTCACCCCAGCCCTTCGAAGGAACCCAAGCCTTTCACTCATGATTAAGCATCTTGCCTAAGTGGGACACCAATGCCAAGCATATGGACAAGTCCCTCCAGGCAGTCATGGTTCTACACATAAAAACCCTGCTGAATCAGGGTGCCACAAAACAGCTTTATTTCTGTGCTGCATAGAAATAAACATTGCAAAGGAGTGCCATGGACATGTTGCTAAATGTCATTCAGAAAGGAGATGCCTGCCTTTCCTGGTGCTGGATACAGGCAGAGCTGAGAGCCTAAACACTGGAGGAAGATGGTGGAAAGAAACAGCTGGGTTATGTAATTGAGCTCTTGCTGACCACTACAAGGTGTAAAGCCAAAGCAGTCAAGAGCAAACCAGATCCTTACTCTCCTCTACTTCCAAGATGGCTCTTAGAGTATGGAGACAGCAGATGAAAGATTATGGAATGGTTTGGGTTGGAAGGAACTTTAGAAATCATCTAGTTCCTATCTTCCTGCCACAGGCAAGCATGCCACCTTGAAAGATGCCCTAAAGTAGGTGACTCTTCCTCCCAGCTGACCATATGCATTTAAACACCCTATGGAGAGATTCACCATCCTTCTCTTTATGGATATGAAAGGCAGATGTGTGGCTTCTAACAGCTCCCTGCAGTACACAGCATCACCAGAGGCTATCACTTACATTTCTGTTGGATATCTCTGTTTGGAGAAGATGAATTGCCATCTGGAAGATCTTCCCTGACCGCATGATGGGGAGTAAAAACACTGGCTCCAATGGGATACCTTAATTTGCAGATATCCAAATTTAAGCCTTTATAAAATGTGGCATGAGTAGAGCTTCAAGTGACAAAGATTGGAACAGCAGAATGGCAATTAGACATAGCATGAAGTCTGTGGCAGAAAGAGCAGTCAAACAGGAACTTCTTGTCCACCTATCCCAAAGATCCTTGCTTCAATGCACTACAGAGTCTTACAGAGTATTGTGCCTATTTTTCTACCAAAGATGCTCATTTCAGACAAACCCATACTCCCTTACTTATTTTGTGCCCAGCTCCAAACCCAAGTAGAAAAGACAAATCACTCATCAAGGTCGTGAAACCAGATTGGCTTTGGAATGGCCTGTTTGTTTGTTTGTTTTGTAGCAAGCAACTAAGTGATTGCTTGTTTAAGCAAAGAAATGAGATGGTGATGTTTTCACTTTGCAGTACATTACCTCTAAGGAAACTCAATCCTGACTTGACCACAGTCCCTGGTATTTCTTCACCCTCCTCCCCCCTCCTCACCTCATTTTTAACACCCTTCACAAAATCCAAAGGTTAAAAGGTCCAGAAAAAAACATGTTATCTGTCATGCATCCCTTGTGGTTGGAGATGGGCAGCATTATCTCAGCTGCCATCCCTACTGCTCTCAATTCCTACTCAGCACAGCCAGGGGTCCTGGTGGGAGAGTCTCCCAGCATAGCAGGAGCTAATGCTAGGAGCTTCATTAAGTGGCTCATGTGAGCATTCAAGTGTGTGCCTTTCCCTTGGTATCAATGAGGAGAAAAAAACCCAAATGAACCTAAATCATGCATATTTTAGAAAGAAGATGGAGACATTGTTAGCATAAGCCCCTAGTACACACACTTGAAATCAATCAATGCCTGGAGAATTGCAGTGCTTGGTGCTCTTTAAACAGTTTACAGCATGCCTCAAGCAGCAGTTGTACAAACAGGTAAGAGACCAGCAATTCCTACAAAAACATTAAAAATGCAGAGATAGAGCCAGATACTTACATCCATTTTATCCCGTAGCAAAGCCCTGTCTGCAGAATCAACAGCAGAAAACCAGCTAAGAAAAATCGCAGACTTGGCTTCATTTTCTCCACTTTCTCCTGCTAGCCAAAGGAAATCAGCTTCTCCAAATAAATTTGTTTTCAAAAAATGAGTTTTCTTAATATTTTGTGCAGTGTATTTTCCTTCAGTTTGGGTATTGCTCGTTCTTGGAGATGAAAAACCTGAAAGGAGAAAGAGCCCGAGCTACAGTTAACTCTGAAGTTTAGCAAGTCACTGTGAGAGAGAAATCTATTATCCAAATTGCAGAGGAGTGGCTTATGAATCATGAAAAGGTTTGGATTATCCCTTCTCAGTCCTCTCCCTTGCCAAGCCTCGATACAACCTTTCGAGTCAACAGACAGACAAACCGTATGGGTTGAATTACACAGAGTTATGGTCTGATTGTGTGTTTCCATTTAACCCTGCACATGGCAAGACTTCATTCACTGCTTCACTTTACTGGGGTTTTTTTCTTCCCCTCTCCAAAAAGTTTGTGCAACTGCTTAGAAAGAAGAAGAAGAAAAAAAGATAGATCTTTACATTAGCTCAAATCTTCAGCTATTTATCTCTCGCTTTGTTCTCTCCAGATTTCTTTTTCCTCTTTCTTTTTCTGCAGAGAAGACAAATAATAAAAACTGCATTTCCCTACTTAATGCAGGTGCCCTTGCCCTGCAGATGTTTCTCTCTGATCTGTTACAATAAATGTGTTTTGCTCTTTACCTTTTGCTTTTCTTCTCACCTCATTAACCTCTCACGTCTAAGACGTGCCTCTCACGTCTTCCAAGTCCTTGGCACCTGGAGCTCACGGAAAAGGCTACAACTTTGTAAACATAAAATCCCATTTTTGTCTCCAGGGAGCAGCCTGGAGGAGACAAAAAAGCTCTCAAGGACACCCTCACACCCCTTTTCTTTTTGTTGGTTTTTTCCTTCTTCAGGCCAAACAGATAAACAAACCAGATGCAGGACTTAAATCCTTAGAGGGGTCCTCTCTGTCTTCAGGGCATGGCTTGCTTATTTTAGCAGCAGTATTAATAGCAGTAAATGGGTTTCCCTTCAGTTACTCACTTCAGACACCGCTCCAGGCTGCTTTTTGTGGTCTTTGCAGTGGTTTCCCATCCCATGAGAAAGACAACAGTAAAATAAACAGAAAAACCTGCCCACCACATTGCATCTCTGGAGTCTCACAACCCATTGCACAGCACACTGGCATACCCAAACTGCAACTGTTCATCCCCCTCACAACACCCCCTTAGGGAGGTTTGGGAAGGGACTGGGAATGGTTGGAGCAGTCAGCTTTGCTTTGGGAAACCTCTTACCCTGGAAAAAGGGTTACCCTACCTGATCCTCACCTCTGGTTTTGCCCAGCTGCAGCTTTCTGCCTAAATATTCCCATTTGTGGAGCAATTGGGCAGGGGAGAATGAATATTTCTGAGTGTTTTCTCTGCCATCTGCAGCATATTTTTCTATTCAGGCTGCTTTTTGGCTATCCCAACCCCAGCGCCTGGCTTAAAGGGTTTCTAGAGAAGTGCTGTTATTACAAAGGATTTTAATAACCTCTAGGGGCGAGTTCCTGGCTCCCTTGAAGTCCAAGACAAAACTGACTGCCTACAAGGGAGGCAGGATTTCATTGCCATGGATTGTTTTTCCTTAATGCCTGCTTGGATTTGGGTTTGATGCATCCCTTGAAGGCACTGCTCCCATGAGCATCCAGGCATACGTGCTTCTTCTTTCAGAGTATTTCTGTATATTTTACTCTTTGGGAACCCTTTTCTTCCCACTGCTCTACAAGCACACTGGAAACCTTCAACACTTAATCCTGCCCATGCCTTTCAGTGTCTATTTAGATATTTCAGACCCCTTATCTCACCCCTGTGAACTGCTGGACAACACAAGAATTGGGTGTAAAATGTCTCAGATCATCTTAAACACTCTCAACTAAACCTGACCAGCCAACACCATTCTCTACTTCCCCCCCCCCCCCCCCCCCCCCCGCCCCGCCTTGAAAAAGTCACAGTTTGGGGTTTTTTCAACTCCTGGAGTGGAAGAAAAATGATCTAATTCCTCCCTACATACCCAAAGAACTGTGAGCTTTGCATGCAATTGCACCCCTTTTATTTGGAGAGGTAATAATGCATTTTTCCACTCAGTCCAACACAAATTACAAGAGCAACGCAAATTGCAAGAGCAATTTGCAAGGGTGGAACACATTTTGGGCAGATGTGATGTTTACAGCTCTGGTGAGCTCTGGGTCACTGATCAAACCAACAGCAAGTGGCCTGTGGACTCCTAAAAACAGGAGCAGCTTTTAACTCAAATCTCTCTTTTCTCTTCACCTCAAGGCTGTTTGCAGCCAGCCACGCTCTGGCACACAGAAAACACTCCCATCAGACACTTCCAAGACTCTGGACTCAGGGATGGGAATGGACAGTTTTAACTGTACATAAAAGTGTGAGTATTCAGCTCACATTTTTCCAGTTTTCCCATCCAGTAAACAAAGACATCCACCTGACTCTGCTGCCAGCCTGCAGCTCTCTCCAAGAACACAGCAGCCAGGTTTAGGGGTAGCACATCCCCAGATGACCTGCAGTGAGGAGTGGGAGCAGAGAAAAGGAATAGAACTGGTGGTGGAGTTGATTCCAGCTGCTGGGTCTTACCACTCCCTTGCTGCCTTCTGGATCTTCCTTCTCCCTCGCAGCCCCTGGGTGTCCCCACTACCCTGCAGCCTCCCGGACTCCTCTCTCCTCTGCAGCTCCTTGCATTGCCCTGCACATTTGCAGCTCCATGTCCCCACTTTGCCATCAGCCCCTGGGTCTCTGGTGTCCCATCCAACTCCTGGGTGTCTCCTCTCCCCTGCAGCTCATCGGGCACGGGTCTCTCCACCCCCTGGGTCTCCCTCTCCCCTGGGTCCTCCCCTCGCTCCTGCACTCACACTTCTCCTTGCCGGGTGTCAGGTCTCTTAATTCAGCCTCCGAGTCTCCTCCTTCCTTGTTTTCCCCCGGGTATCCCCTCTCCCTTGCAGTCTCCAAGTCTCCCCTTTCCCTCGCATTTCCTCGGTTCTCCCTGCCCCAAGCATCTTCCCGGGTCTCCCTTTTCCTTGCAATCCTCCGGGTCTCCCTTCTCCCTTGCAGTCTCCAAGCCGCCTCTCTCTCTGGCATCTCCTCGGTCTGCTTTGCAGCCTCTAAGAATCCTCTCTCCGCCGAACCCCCCAACGTCTTCCTACTCCCCTGCATCCTCCGGGATGCATCCCCTCTGCTCGGAATTCCGCCCACGCCTCGCAAACCCGTGTTCTGGGCCAGCCCCTCACTTTCGGCGTTCCGAGGGGCTGCACGGAGCCGCTGTCCCCTTCCCACCTCTCCCGGCAGTGGCTCTCACAGCCCTGCGGTCCCCGCTTACCTCGGCCCGGAGCGGGCTGCGCGGGGACCGGGGCCGCTCTGCCGGGGAGGCCCCCGGAGCCGCCTTATATGCGGCCCCTCTGCTTTGATATGCGGAGTGATGTCAGCTCGGATTAGCATAACAAAAGGCTCCGCGCCCCGCGGATGCCCTGGCGGGCAGGCCGGGCCCCGCGGGGCTCCGCGCATCCCCTGCCCGCTCCCATCCCGGCACAACCCTCGGGAGCGGGGCCGGGACACGGGCGGGGGCTCGGCCGCGGCCCCGGGCACGGCGGGGACTCAGCGGTGTTACTCTAATGAGAGGTTAATGATTAACAGTGATTAGCAACAAAAATAGCGGGTCGGTGTTGCGGCCGGAAGGTGAGCGCGGCCGGGGGTGCTCCGCGCCCGGAGCTGGGGGGCAGCGGCCCGGACAAGGACAAGGACAGGGACAAGGACACTCACCGCGCTCTGCCAGGAGATCTGGCTCCTGTGAGAGGGTCGGGAATCACTGCCCGAGGTAGCCCCTGCTCAAGCTGTACCTCAGCACGTCCTGCTGTCAGCCTGCAGGTTCCAAACCTCTTCTCTGATCGTCTGTGATCGGTGCCCTTGAGCAAATGTTGAGGTCTGGTTTTTGCTTTCAGGTCGGTTTCGGGGTTGGAGGCTTGGTGATTGCCTGCAAACGGAAGAGAAAGAGGGAGGAAAATATAAAAAGGAAAGGAGAAGGAAAGAAAGGGAAAAAGGGGAAAAAAGGGAAAAAAGGGGAAAAGGGGGAAAAAGGGGAAAAAAAAAGGGAAAAAGGGGAAAAAGGGGAAAAAGGGGAAAAAGGGGAAAAAAGGGGAAAAAAGGGGGAAAAGGGAAAGGGAAAGAAGGGAAAGGGAAAGAAGGGAAAGGGAAAGGGAAAGGGAAAGGGAAAGGGAAAGGGAAAGGGAAAGGGAAAGGGAAAGGGAAAGGGAAAGGGAAAGGGAAAGGGAAAGGGAAAGGGAAAGGGAAAGGGAAAGGGAAAGGGAAAGGGAAAGGGAAAGGAAGGGGAAGGGAAGGGAAGGGAAGGGAAGGGAAGGGAAGGGAAGGGAAGGGAAGGGAAGGAAAGGAAAGGAAAGGAAAGGAAAGGAAAGGAAAGGAAAGGAAAGGAAAGGAAAGGAAAGGAAAGGAAAGGAAAGGAAAGGAAAGGAAAGGAAAGGAAAGGAAAGGAAAGGAAAGGAAAGGAAAGGAAAGGAAAGGAAAGGAAAGGAAAGGAAGCAGGAAAAAGGAGAAGGAGAAAAGAAAAAGAAAAAGAAAAAGAAAAAGAAAAAGAAAAAGAAAAAGAAAAAGAAAAAGAAAAAGAAAAAGAAAAAGGAAAGGAAAGGAAAAAACCAAATGTATACAAGGAAAGAGGAAAAGTAAAAAAATAAAAAGGGAAAAAAAGAGAAAGAAAAACAAGAAGGGAAAAGAAAATAAAATTTTAAAATGAAAAGAAAATAGAAAAAAGAAAAAGAAAAGGGAATAGGGGAAAAGAAAGAGAAGAAGAGAACATCAAAAGAATAAAAGTGAAAATTAAGAAATAAAAAAGGGGTTAATAAAAAGGAAACATGTAAAAAAAAAAGAAAACAACAACAAAAAAGGACAAAGGAACAAAGAAAAAAAAAAGGAAAAAACAAGGAAAAGAAAAGGAAAAGAAAAAAAAATGGAAGAAAAACTGTAAGATAAAAACCCTGTAAGAAAGAAAAGCACAACTGACTTCGGAACTTAAGGTCTCATGAGTCTGAATTTAAGACATCTGCCAGCTATGGGCTCTGAAAAAATGGATGCTGGTTGCAAAAGTACTTGAGTATTTTTTTTCATTTGGTTTAATTGTAGGTTTCAGGTGAAAGGAAAGAAGAGAATAAATGCTTTAGTCAGAACAGTTTCCTTACGGTCTATTTCAGGACAGCTACTTATATAGGATATTTTTTGTGTCTCTGTCGTTTTGCTGATTGCATTCATATACACAAGTCACAAAAGGTCCTGTGTGAACTGCAAAGAACCCTGTATGCACAATCCCAAATTCCTATTATATTATTTGTATCACACCAGGTTTTGCCAGCAGCTTTGCACAGTATGTCCATTTTTATTTGTGTGACAGTTGCCCAGAAGTACTCAAACTGCTCCAAACTTCCATTTCCCTGGCCCTTCTCCCATCCCACTGACCCCCAAAAATGTGTACCTGTGAGGAGGAGGTCAGGGTTCTCCAGGGAGGAATTATTTACGTGGGAAAATTGCCTGGTATATCTATTGCAGTCTGACTTGCTGTGCCAATTCTCTGATTTCCATATAAATAGCCTTTTTCCAAATTACCTTAACCTTTAAAGGGCAGTAGAGATAATGCAGTTGTTATTAGTCAATAGGTGTAGAAGGAGCAAGTTGTGGCAGTTGTAATACTCATGATTATGCAGTAGGCACCTGCTGTGCTCAGAGCTGTGCAAACAACACAGCGAGATGAGTCCTTCCATAGGATCTTCATGGTCTTGATATTGCTGCTGAGAGGTGACTGGCCTTAACAGGTGCTGAGAGGTGATGGTGTGGAGTAGTGTGTTGGTTTGAAAAGACAGGTGTTTGCAGGAAGACAAGAAGGCAGGAGCCTCCCCTGAAATTAAAATGCAAACCCCCTCCCTCTGAATTATTATAATTTTGAAATTAAGGGGCTCTCAGGCAAAGACATGGGAGCAGGAATAACAGTTCTTTACTAGGAATAAAAAAAAAAGTAAAGATAAAAATAAGAATGCAGTAATACAAAACAACACTGACAGAATCAGAATACAACCTGACACCCTGTGGGTGTTGGTAGCAGTCCAGTTGGAATGGTGGCTGCAGTCCTGGAGTGGCAGATGTGGTTCTGTTGGAGCAGTGATCCTGTAGAAGGGTGTAGTCTTCCTCTGAAGGTCTGGTGGTGGTGTAGATGGGCCTGGCCTTCCTTGGGGAATCCAGCAGAGAAGACAGCTGATCCTCTGGGAATCCAGTGGAAAAAGGCTGCTTGTGGTATTCCAAGTCTCAGATTATATCCAGGTAGGAATGCTTGGCTCCTCCCCCTGGGTCGAGCATCTCACAACGGGATGCTGTAATTTTATCAGCCATGCAGTGACACTCAATGCCCCATTAACAGAAGATGTCTCCCCAGAGGGAGGATGGGTCATGGAAGAGATAAAGGAAGCTGCCCAATTAACAGAAGAAATTGCCCCACGTCTAACAGATGGCAATAGAATACACACCCCCAGCCACATCCTGCAAGCTAAGACAAGTAGGAATATGGAAAGAAGGGAATGTTTCCAATCTGTGTGGTTTTCTTGAGTGCTAACAGTTTGCTAAGGCTCAGAATCATGGAATCATTAAGGTTAGAAAATCCCTGTAAGATCATTGAGTCCAGCACTGACAGGGCCACCCCTATACCATGTCTGACATGCAGAGGAATCATTAAAAAATGGCACTGGAGTACAAGTATCTACTTGTTGCAGTGTCCATGGGAGCTACTTGTCCACATATTCATCATGACAGAAGGACATAGGAGATACAAGTGAAAAGGTGGGACAAAGAGTAAGAAACCAGAAGGATACATACATGCAGGATAAAGGATAAATACGCTCTGCACTATCCACATGCACACAGAAAGTTATTCAGGAAGAGCCTTGGGAAGTTTAAAACCATTCCAGACCTTTAATCTGAGAAATTTTGTGCACAGTCAAGCCCTCAGGCTTGATATGCCAAACTATTTCAGCACACATTTAAATACTCTTTAGGGGACATGTTGTGTTCTAAGTGCTTTGATGAATCAGGGAGGTCCATGGTTGAATTGTTGCAGTTTTTTGTCTCCTGCTCCTTATCCTCTGGTGGCAAAGCATGGCTGCTTTTGGGGTACCTGAGAGGTTGGGAACTGCCAAGGTGTGCATGGGAGGGTTTATTTCACCAGTCCAGTGCTGAACCAGTAATCTAAATCTAAAAGTTTAGCAGTCATTAAAAGTCATTAAAAGTCAGGAGTCCTACTGCTTCTGTGGGTCAAAGCTATTACCATTTACATCAGCAGGAGACAATGATTCACCATTTTTATAGGATTTTCTTAAAACAGAACTGGTCAAACAAATGTGACAATTAACAAACCAGAGCTGGGGCTTTCCATTGGCATTTAAGCCCCAGGGAAGCAAGTGGATGTTGAGCAAACAACCCACTCTGGCTTTGCAGTCTGCAAAGAAAGATTTTACAGAGTGTGGCTGTATCCATTAACAGAAGGAGAAGCAGCTGGATGAGATTTTCTGGATTGCATTTCCTATCTGATCTAGTTATTAGACTTAAATGTTCAGAAAATCATCTTCTTGCTAATCTTTAGAAATATGTTTGGGGTGCTGTAAGAAATTCATTATCATGTCAGAAAGATAACTGAATTGGAAAATAAGGCTTTATTGTCATCTGTTGCACCAGGTAACCTCCAAAATGTGAAAACCTCTCCAAATCTACCAGCAAGTCCATGCAGGGTTTACGAAGAGCGTGTATGGAGTTGGGACACAGAATCATAGAATAGTTTATGTTGGAAAAGCCCTACAAGAACAAGTTCAAACATTCCCCCCAGCACTGCCCAGCCCACCACTAATCCATGTCCCCAAGTGCCACATCCACACAGCTTTTAAATCCCTCCAGGCATTGGGACTCCAACGTTGTCTTGGGCAGCCTGTGCCAGGGCTAAACGACCCTTTGGGAGAAGAAATTTCTTGTAATATCTAACCTTAACCTCTCATGGTGAAACTTGGTTCTATTTTTCTGCTCTTGTTGCTTGATACCTCGGAGAAAAGACCCCCACCTCTCTGCAGTGTCTTTTCAGGCAGTTGTAGAGAGTGATAAGGTCTCCCCTGAGCTTTAGAACACTGACATCAGTCTTAAAAGCTGCCATGGACAGCACAGGTGAGACTCCCTGCACCCAGACTTCAGCTACACCTGTCCCTGACTTCAAATGTAACTCAGCAGGAGTGACTCTCACTCAAGGAGTCCTGCAATCCCTTGCAGAAGACCTGGATCTGTTGCAGACCTCCCCAGACTCATGTTATATATACCATAACTCTGCCATTGGGAGCAAGATACCACGCAGATGCTGAACTCAACTGGATTTCAACCAACCACACAGACACGAAAAAGGCTTTGCAGTCTGCATTTTCTGTAACTAATGCTCTAGGACCACCCATGCACCCTTCAGCAGCATTTCATTTATCATTTGTTTTTATGTGTGTATCTCCTCTCTCTCTCTTCTTCCATCCCTGCCACAGAAGAAGACCCTCCATGGATGACTCAGGAAAATATTATACATCTGCAGATCCAGGACTCCACTATAAACTCTGTTGGAGCAGAGGTCCATGCTCATTCAGATTAAAAAATCTCTACAGCAGTGTGCTCAGTCATGGCATTCTCTAAATATTTAATGATATGATAAAATTATGTGTATTGTGGGGTGTGGTATTACAGTTTTATCAGTGAATTTCAAGATGCTCTGTGCTATGAATGATCTACAAAAGCTGCCATCCTCCCAAAGGGGTTAGAGTAACATTTCACCCAGAATTAGTGTGTGTTCTTCATGTGGCAGCCAAAGGAACCATGGATAAATGCCTCCAATTAATTTTTTTTTTTAATTGTTTAGCTGGTACCAGTGGCTGGAAGGTGCCCAAGCACGTGACAGGATGCCATTTCTACATTTTAAACAAGTATTCTGGTCATCTTGAGGTACAGGCTCCAGCTACAAATATAAATAACTGTGAGCTAGTGGCCATTTACTGTCCCAAAGCACAACTGGAATGGAAAACTAAGCTCCATTACCTACACTTTTCATTAGGAAACATCTTTCTTAAATCCCCCAAGCTCTGCATTGACTTTAGTGAATGGTGTTTTTAGTGAGAAATCATGTATAATAATAAATGACAGGTCAGTGACCAGGTTTGTGCCCTTGACTCTAGTTTCCTACGTTTCCATTTCAAGCATTGATAGGGACATTTTTTAAAAAGGCTTTGCCCCTTACTAGAAATAAGCTAAATTATAATCATATGAATTTTGAATATTCACATACATACTTTATTTTCTGAAAGGGAGAACAAGAAAAGACTCTTTGATGCTAAAATAATTTTCAAAATGCTGAAGAGCAGTGCATATATGAAAAAGTAAGGACTCGGAAAGTGAAGATCTTCCAAATTAAATCAAGACTAGGGAACATAATTGAGGAGTCATTGCTTTGGACTGCCTCATAGCCAGCATTGTTACTTCTGAGGGGCAAATACATTGGTACAAGACTGATCTGTACAGCATCCAGGGAGAAGTGCCACATCCCTGGGAAGGGGATGATATCTTCTGATACGTGACTTCTTTTTTTTTAACATGAGGTTTTTATGAAGCCAGGCAGTGGGTTAATAAAAGAATACACTTTGGCAGGGACCCAGCAGGGACTGGGATGGCAAGGAGTGTCCCTGCAGATGCAAAGGAGAGATGTGCGAGCATCTGTCACAGCCACACTTCATCATGCATGGAGAGGGTGCAGCTCTGGCTGTGCCTCAGCAATGCCTGGCAGCTCTAAGGTAAATAATACAAAGGTTTTTGTCCCAAGATGTTGCAGTCGGAGGGAGGCAAAAGCTCTGTGGTTCTTCTTGTTGCTCCCAAACCCTAGAGATGGAGGCCAGATCCTACAGAGGCCATATGCAGACTGCCTTGTACCTATAGCATAGGCAGCTTTACAAGGGGATGAGACCACTCTTTGTCCTTCCTCTGGCACACAAGGCCACCTCTGTAAATCAGAAAGATTGCAGCGGCCTGAAATTTCTCCTCCACCAGACATCTTGCAGAAAATGATAGCATTTTCCAGCATGAAATGAAAGCCTGAAGAATTATTCTGCCTTCATTTTCCTCCTGCCCTTAAATAGCAGACATTTTTGTGCAGTAGCATCCCAATTATCTTCCTGTAAAGGTGTGGCCACAATCCATTTTCCCTAAATTTCAGTGGGTTTTGTCTCCCTTGCCTTGTCTTTATTATCATCACTCATCACCTATGCTGTAGGAGTGCCCAGTCCATGCCCAGTTCAAGCCACAGCAGTGACCAATTCTTGTCCCACTGCACCAGCCCAGCTCCCATCACCAGCCAGAGAAAAATCAAAGCAATTTCTCAAATTGTGTGCCTTTTGGCTGGAGACCAAGTAAGCCTGACCTTCCACCCCTGGGACTGACCAGAAAAGGCTTCTCTTCCAGACCAAAGGTCCCACACCTACCCCAACACTGCCTTTTAAAGGCTAATAAAAACCAGCTGTCAATTCCTCTCTCCAAAGCTGAATGCTCCCTTCAGGGTGGAGGAGTGCTTTCCCTTCCCAAAGAAGTCCAGTAACCCCTCCTTTGCTGCAGTGCTGGAGCTGGAGTCCTCCTTGCAGGGGGGCTTAGCTGTGGGTGCATAATTAATAGCAGTGATTTGCAAGAGTGGAGAGAATGACACCAGCTGGAAAGGATAAAATGCATAAATTGTCTGTTTAGAATAGGAGGAACAATGTAAAATGTTCAAGGGGGTGCCTTTCATTATCGTCCCTGCTTTGTGGCTGCTGGCTGAGAGCAGAAACACCTCATCATAAGCAAGATATTTGTTAGACATGCCTGTTTCTGCCTAATTTTATTCTAGTCTCTGATCCCAGCATTCATTCTGACTCTGTGATGTGAAGCAGGGAGCAGGAGAAAGCTGTGCCAGGTTTTGCTCTGAGTCATGGGTCTTGGGACGATCTCCTGCAAGGCAGCATGAGGGCCAGGTTATCCAAAGGGCTTTTGGAGAGGTCTTCAGACAAAACTGACTTCCAAAAAGAGGGTGGACTTTTTGCAGGCCTTAAGGCAGTCATCCCTGCTACTATATCTCCTAAACAGATATTCCAATGCTTCCAGGGCTTAAAAAATAAGATTTCTGTTGCCTAAGTGGAAGCTGGACATCTCTGCAAACCAATCCATGACCAAAGGGGCTTAACATTTCTGAAGATTCAGACACAAATGTCCCCACTGAAAGGACATTCTTCTTCTGGGTAACAAGCAATAGAAAAAGAGGAAATGGCCTCAAGCTGTGCCAGAGGAAGTTTAGATGGGAGATTCGGAAAAATTTCTTCTTCAAAATGGTTGCAAAGCCCCAGAAGAAGCTGCCCAGGGCAGTGGTGGAATCCCCATCCTTGAAGGGATTTAACAGATCTAACAGGATGTGGCACTTGGGGACACAAGTTAGTGGTGAGCTTGACAGTGCTGGGAGAACAGTTGGACTTCATGATTTCACAGATCATTTCCAACCCACGTGATTCAGTGATTCTGTGGTTCTCTGGCACATTTTTAGACCAGGCAAAGCAAAGCACGACTGAGATGGGCCATGGGTCGCCTTGGTTATTTGCAGTCCATGGCCTTGAGCAGAGAATGTACAACACCCAGACTGGGGAAGGATCTCAAAGCAACCTGCAGTGCCACAGCTCAGACAAGTATTTCTGTTTGCAACTGTGAAAAAAGCTGCTTTTTGATGGAAACTTAGGACAGCAAGGAGATTAATGGCATGATCACCTTATGACCTAGCTTGACAAGAGCTGGCAAGGTAGCAGAGAAAGTAGCAAAGACGGTACCATTCTTTGAAACTCAGACTGGAACAATTTGGACAAGGAAAACCTCTCTCAAATACACCCTGGGCTATGTAATCATAAACCATAGACAACACCAGACTTTTATGGTTTACCTGAAATCTCTGCTTTTCACAGGAGTCAATTCATACATCTGTCTCACTCAATCCTTTGCTGACTTGGAAACATAAATTTTGAAGCAAATTTGTACAGCTCAAGTGGGTTCTACTTTTTGAGCATCCATGTCCCATTCAGTCCCTGCTAATACTCCAGGTGCCATTTTCTCCCCGCTGGGACACAACTGTGGATACCCAGAGTTCCTCATCTGCTTGCACTGCTGGGGGACCAGCACACAAAACCACAGTCTCTGATTTATGTAGGCATTCTTTAAGACATGCTGTAGACATTCTTGAGATATCCAGCCTGAATTATCTTCCTTTACAATTGGTTTCATTAAAGAATGATCTTTAAGGGGATGCTATGAAAACCTTTCATCCTTTCCTAGAAGCAGCCAGGCCTGGTTGTTATGCTCTTATCCTAAACTGCCAGGAACACACTGAGATGAATCCTTTTTGTTGACAGCAGTGATTTTTTCCCCTGAGTGATTTCTCTGTAATCCTAGTGTGATTTCTCACTGAGTCAACCTTATGGTTCTGTTAGGTTTTCTGCTTCCCTATAAACAGAGTTTGGTTTGTCTTCCATATTGGGGTATGTTCATCATAAAAAACATGGTGAAACAGATTCTGAGCAAAGTATAGCACTTTTAAGGTTATAATATGGATTCATGGCCTGAGTCAGCACTGAGTTACTTGAACTTTATTTCAGAGCCATTTCAAGGGTTAATTATAGGCTGGCACAAAAGGTTAGGCAGGTATTTGCTCCTTTTGCTGCCTGGTATCATCACTCTTGAATAGCAAAAGCTGCTACATATCACTTATTCACTTAATTGTGAATTACTTAATTGTGAATTGGGATCTACAGAACAAATATTCATGAAGATATTTTAAGTGAGGAACTCTGTAGGGTAAATGTTCATGAAGCTTGTTCTCTCCTCAGCCACATACAAGGCGTATTTGAAAGCCATATGTCACTTTGTTCACAGAGTCAAGTGCTTGTCAGCATGAGTACAGGAAGTTCATTAAGGTGAAATATGGGGAAAAGAAATGGGATCTTGTTTGTTCCACCTTACTTGGGCATATTCTCACAGCCACCAGCGCTGATAAACATGGAAGCTCAGCTGCAATGTGGCCACAAAAGCCTGAAGAGAGCACACAAAATGGTCTCTTCTGATACCATGTCCACCCCTTGTCCTCACCAATCTCTGTGAGCTGAGTTAAGCAGGATTCTGGATGTCTCTAGAGGATGTGCCCAATAGGGACTGGTTGTACTGGCATGACTTAGCTGGGGTTATAATGCTGCTTCATCAGCTCACAGAGGCTTGGGACATGAGTCCTACAGGGGACACCTCACCCCACCTGCCTAACATTTTAAATTCAATGAGAAATAATACAGCCAAACAGCATATCACCCTCAGAGTAAATAATTTCTTGAAAATATCAGATCTAAATCTACCCTCTTTCAGTTTAAAAGAGTTTTTCTTTCTCCTGTCACTATCTGCTCATGTTAAAAATCACTCTTCAAATCTTTTATAAGCCCTCTTTAGGCACAAAAAGACAACAATGAGGTGTCCCCAGAACCTTCTCTTCTCCAGGCTGAACCCTCAGCTCTCCCACCCTGTCTCCAGAACAGAAGGGCTGCAGCCCTCAGCATCTTCACAGCCTCCTCTCAACTCACTCCAGCAGCTTTGCATCCTTCTGATGTTGGGGTCTCTGGATATGGAAGCAGCTCTACAAGTGGGGTCACACCAGAGCCAAGCAGAATCACCTCCCTTGAACTGCTGGTAAATGGTATTTAAACATGGACATCAGGCTCTGTGATTTATTGCATTCTGCTGGGTTGGTACAGCTGCCTCACCTGCCAGAGCCCCAGATGCTCATGGGTGTGCATGTGTGTAAAAATCCATGTGCTTTAACAGCCTCTGCTGGCAAGGACCACCTGCCTATAGACCCAAGAAGTTTAGGTGTCACCCCAAAGGATGCATTCATGCAGGGGCTGAGGGCTCTAGGCTGTAACCATTCTGGGATATATTCCCTGTTCCTCTGCAGAACAGATCTAACCCAATGCTTTCTTCTTGTCTTTCAGTTTCTGAATCTAGTCCCTGATTGGCTCAGAGGAAAAGTTCTACTAATATCAACAGCACATGATCAGTTGTGAAAAGCCACAGCCTTGATAAACTACAATAATTCATATTCTCTGAGGAACTACTCCTTCTCACTGCTCTGTTTGTACCTCCCACAGCTGTGATAACAGTAAGACTTTTGCTACAAGAACAACCCAGAACTTGCTACTTCCATGTGAAAACATAACAGCCTCAGTTACTGACTCATCCTAATACTCTGTGGGACAACTCCTATATTTTTACACTTTTTAAAAAATTTGTACTTCCCTGTTCTTCTGTCTTCTGCTCTTTTTTCCTTCAGCACAAAAAATGCATGGTGCATGCAATGTTCTTTGGTTGTTTCATTTTCTTACTTGTTTTGGTGGTTTGGTGGTTGGTTTTTTTTTTAACTGGAGAAGGTGAGCCAGGAAAGAAGCATATCAAAAGCACATCAGGGCAGACAGTGGAATGGCAAGCCAACAGTTTTGCTGCTGGCAGAGATATATGTGTCAGAAAGCCTCTCTGAATAAACAATAACTAACAAAAAGAAAAATAATAAAAATAAAAGCAGCAGAAAGCTTTCTTTCATTCAAGCATGCCAAAAAGTAAAATTTTGGCAAGAGATAGTCTGAGAAAGTGCCTGAAGAGCTGGAAGTAGGTTCTGTATCATACAGAAGAGCCAAAAATGTGTTTAGCCACAAATAGCATGTGATGCATTGCAAAATGCTTCAAGAGGAGATATTTAAAGGGTGGGATGGTTGGCATGGAGAGGAAAAGGGGGTGAGACATCGCTGTTGGAGGAATATCTTCAGCCTTCAAACAACAGCCACTAAAACACCCCAAATGCTCTGCCTCCCCAGGGGTGACAAGGGTTGAAAGTTTTGTGCAGGATGGCTTTTGAGGGATAATACAATCTCATTTAAAAATTATTTTTAACTGTTCCTTTTATAGTGAGAAGAAAAAGCCCAAAGATAGGGCCTGATTCAGGGATGTCAGTAAGATTTGGATTAATGGGGTTTGGATTGAACCCATGGTGTAAGATACAATGCTCCAATCTAGCCATAAATTAAGTGACTTCCATTAATGTTTATATTTCCTTTAATTTATTTAACCAAGAAAGTCAGCAGAGGCCCATGGGTCTCAGTATTAAGAATGAAGTGGCCAAGACAGCAGCAGATAAAACTCACACCAGTGTAAATCAAAGCTTCCATAAGTTATACCATACTCAAGAAACCATTGGTGAGTAACACAATAAAATGTGACCATTTTTGCTTTATTGTCTCATTCTCAACTCTCACTTTCTGCTAGAGCCAAACATAATTTCTCCTTTGTCCTTTTCAAGAGGTGCTGGAGACAATGGACCAAACTTATTGCAAACCCAGGGTCTAGAGTGCCAGTTCAGAAGCTGGGATTTGCAAGAAACTCACAAATGTTTTCCCTTCCTTTATGACCAGATAATAACAAAGATGAGATCCAGAAGCTTTACTACTTCTTTTCTTATTTAATGTTGGAAAAGGCTGCACCTCCACCTTATTAAACCCACATTATGAAAAATTATTGCAGCCCAGCATTGTTTTGCCCTATATAATTTGAGTTTTTCCACATATAGACAGCTGTCTATATCCTGGAGGAGCTGGTTCAACATTTCACCTTCCCTAGGACAAGGCTGCAGAGACACTGTGGATGCGGTTTTCACCAGAACAAATATTTAATCTTTGAAAGTTCATCTTGGCAAGTAGCCCTTTTCCCATCCAGTCATTGAACCTATCCCCTCTGGACTTTTGGGTGTAGCAAGTGCTCTCCTCTCCTCTCCTCTCCTCTCCTCTCCTCCCCTCCCCTCCCCTCCCCTCCCCTTTCCCTCTCAGGACAGTACCAGGTTACAGCTGTGTTGCAGTGATGCTGCTCCTGCCACTACAATCATGACTCTGTCATGATTTCCATTATATACCTCAAACTGGATTTCTCTGGCAGAATGGGGCTGGGGGGGTGGTGGTGGTTTTTCTTTTCTTTTCTTTTCTTTTCTTTTCTTTTCTTTTCTTTTCTTTTCTTTTCTTTTCTTTTCTTTTCTTTTCTTTGGGTCTATAATTTGATCATAAAAACTTACACTGGGATAAAAATCAGCTGCCAGGTCTTGGATACTAAATCTGATTTAACCCTGAGCATGCTGAACTGCTTTCAGGTGTTGGGCACTGATTTGGGGTGTTGCACATGCCAAGGTGTGGGAGATGAGTCCTTGGGGGCAGCAAGAAGGGGTGGCCCACTTTGATTTGGGGTATCTGGGAGCCAAAATGCAGAGAAAATTCAGCTGGGCAATGCTACATCCCAACTGCCATGGTCTCCCTCAGCTTCTCTTGGGCTACAGGCCCTTATTCCCTTAATAACAAGGGAATTTGATAAGGGATATTGATATCCCTTATTCCTTTGATTGACATCTTTATTTCATATCCTCATGGATATCTCATGCTTGATCTGTTCCCCTTCACACTAAGTTTCTTAGTGCATTTAATGCATATATTAATTTAAACCCCCACATTAATTAAGTTTTACCAGATATTTGTCACTCTAAAGTATCTTGAACCCCTTATTCTACATGTCACTGAATCGGGTCTTTGATCAGTCCTTGTTTCCTAAGCCCCACTCCAGAGAAACTGAGTTTTCCCAGAAAGACCACTTAAGTTCAGTTTAGTTTTGGATCTGACAGCAGCTGCAATCCACAAGAAACCACTGGTTTCCAAAAACCTGGGGCCAAACTCATCCAGTCAGGGCTCATATGTTCCACTAGATCAGAATGCCTTTCAGTTGTCTCCTCAGGAGAAACTGAGGTGAGAACTCAGTAGAATCACAGAGTCATTCAGGCTGGAAAAGAGCTTTAGGAACGTTGAATCCAACCATTAAACAGCCAATCCAATCAGTGCTGCCACTAACTCATGTCCCCAAATGCCACATCTGCACAGCTCTTAAAGCCCTTCAGGGATGGGAAGTCTACCACTGCCCTGGGCAGCCTGTGCCAGGGCTTCAGAGCCCTTCTGGGGAAGAAATTTTCCCTCTTATCCAATTCAAATTTCCTCCCAGCTGCTCTTCATAGGACTCATGCTGTAGATCCTGAGCACAGCACAGACACAGCTGACTCATGGACAAGGATTTACTGGGGGGAAGAAACATCTACCATGAGGACACGCTGCATCAGGGCAGGCAAAATGGGAACTGCTGATGTATCAGCTGCCCACAGATTCCTCATCTCTGAAACGCTAAAGAGAAAAGGCCTGATGAAAGGGAGTGACACTGTCTTGCAGTCATGGTGGGATGGAGCAAACACAGCTCCAGTTCAGCCCACCTTCTTCAGATGACTCCTCTAGCCTGGAAATAAACCCTTTCTGATGTGGTGCCTCCCTGGATCTAATTTTTTATTCTTTTTAATCTCAACATAATTGTTTATACTTAGGCACACAGGTTTAAATATAACTAAATCAGCATGAAGTGGATTCTGATGGCAGCTAGTGAGTTTTTCTTCCATGGATGGTGCTGCTTCTCTTCAGTGGTCTGTAGGTCACTCATGCAGCTCTGAGTGTAGAACATGATGGGTTAGACATGTTCCAAAGAGCACAACAGATGGCTCAGTGCCTAGGATGCTCTAAGGGACTCCTAGGAAAGCATCCAATCCCAGATCCATCCCCAGTTCCATCTGGAGAAAAGGATGTTCTCTCCTAGACCTGCTTATCACTCCCCTTTGCCTGGGATGGAAGAGGTGGAGGAGAAGGAGAAAGCACACTTCATTAAAGCAATGCAGCACAAAACCTGGACACATGTTCTCATCAGGAAAGCAAGCACAACAGCACTTCCCTAGCCTGCAGGGACACAGTGAGAGGCCGTTAAAGACTTTTGCAATGATCAGATACTTTAGCCATGAACATCCTCCTGAGAGCTTAAAATTGATGGGATGAGGTATCATGACTGTACAAAACTCTAATCTATCAAAGCAATAATCTAAGGAAGAAAGACACTTTACAACACAGTTACACAGCAGATGGTAAGTGACTCATGATGTGTTCCACCAATTGTACACAGGAAAACAGTATCAATAAAATATGCTGACATGACAGATTAATAGCTTAGAACTGCAATCCAGGAGAGGTTAGACTGGCCTATCCTTCCTCTGGGGTTCTTAACAAGAAGGAATTAAATAAATATTACAAACTGAAGATTAAATGCAGGTAATATTAAAGCAAGGCTTTGGTCTGCATGGAGACTGTAAAACTGGTATCACAGGACTCAAGTGTTTAATGTGCTGCAGTGACACCGCTACAACACTGGCATGCTGCTCATGCTGCCAACCCACTCCAGGATCTGAGAAGCCAGATGTGCTCCTCTGGCTGTGGCACCACCTCTGGCAGCATCATGGGCCTGATCCTTCTCATCCTTTGCATATCATTGTGATCACTCCCATCCTGAAAAAAAACAAAAAAATAGCCAGAAGGGTGGTGATTTGTTTGTTTATTTGTTTGATTGATTCTTTGTTTATTTGTTTTAAACTTTTTGGAAGTGAAACACATCTTCCTGGAGCTTATCACTGCTAAATAATTTCTTGTGAGGCAGATGATTTCACCTCATGTACATATTCTTCTCTTAGACTTTCCTGTTTAGATTCCAACAGAAACTGGGTGGAGATGAAGGAATAGTGGTTATTCACACCAGATCATTTAAAGCACTTAGAATAATTGTCTAAGACGGTTTAGAACTTCCATAGTCAGTGGAGGGAAGGAAGATGCTCCAAAAGGCAATTTGGAGCCCTGGGGCTGAGGTCAGAACTGGCATTTTGGTTGGAAGCTGCTGTGTTTCAGGTGATGGTTTCCCATCCAACCCTAACCATGAAACCTTGCCCACAAAAGGTTCCATTTGCTTCAGCCTTCTCCAGCATTCAAGGAAGTGGATGTCTAATTCAGTTGGCTCTCCTTCCTGTGAAGGTGATGGACAGTATGGTCCACTGCTCCACAGGGGTCTGGAACAAGCCTTTCCCATTTCAGACTAGCGTAAGGAATTCAGGAAAATTCTGGAAATTTGGATCTCTGTTTTGGAAAAGGCAAAACAGAAAAGGAAGAAAGGAGGGAAAAAGAACAAGAGTGGGGGCAGGGGGGGGGGGGGAAGAGAAGGAAAAAAGAAAAGAAAAGAGAGAGGGTGAGGGAGAGGGAGGAAAGCATGAAAAAAGCTACCTTTGTTCTTTGTTACATAAATTTAAAACACCATACTGGTAGCAATATATTGGCCTCATTACACAAAGACAGTAAGATCCAGCTAACTCGTAATTCCACCAATAAAGATCATGATTTGTCAATAAAAATTAAGGCAGTCACTGATCCATAGTCTAGATTTCCTGCTTGGAGTGGAATTGTAAAATATGATGATCAAATTTGGTGCAAAACAGAGCAAATGTGAAAGGTAAGCCAGGTAAAAATATACTCCTCCTCTTGCCACTGTCACATGAAGCCAGACAGGACCAGGTCCTTCATCAGAACACCCCAAACCACCTACAGCCATTGTGAAGAGAAATCCCATTTTTTAAGCTGTATGGAAAATCTTTGCTCATGATTTTATGTGTAACTTTTTTGGCAACTTAGAAAAAGAGGCACAGAGGGGTTTGACTGAAAACTGATGACACAATCTCTCCCTGCTCTTAGCATTTTGGCATGCAGCACAAAAGCATTTCTGAAATCCCTCCAGTATCTAGATCTGTACCTGGAATCTTTTTAGGACTAATATTAAAAGTGTATGGAAGACTAGAGGCAGGTCTTCTCAGAGGACTGAACATCAAATTAGTTCCCCACCTTTCTATCAGTGAACAATAAAAAGTCAAGTGTCTTGTGTGATATACTTTAGCCTCTGGTGGGAAAAAAATGTTGATAAAGTATCTTCAACTTAACTTCAAACTAATTTGTTTGGTGTTTTCTCAAAGAGCCTTAAATTGTTGGCAATCTCCTAAGTGTGACTACAGGTCTTGTTTAGTCAGCTCCTAACCCCACCACTGAGCCCCGGTCTTCCAGGAACACATGCCAAAATAAAACACTTGAAAAAAAATACATGTGGCCTTTACTTAGAAGTCTTAAAGCTATCCAGATCATAAATTTGTTTTGGGGTGTGTGGCAATACTTATTTACTCCCAATTGATTGTTTTATTTGTGGGAGCTTTTCAGCCAAGGTAGAAAGCCAGAAAGTGCTGATCATAGTAAATCCATAACATACCTTTAAGTAATAGCTGAAGGGACTCACCAAAACCTATCCTCAGGTAAAAAAGATATAAGATACATTCATTCAAACATCCTGGGTTGATCCCACATCTTGGGCAGATGGGGTGGGGAGTATGGATTCTGCTCCTCTGCTCACTTCAGGTGAGACCCCACCTGCAGAGCTGCCTCCAGCCCTGGGGTCCAACATCAGAAGGACGTGGAGCTGCTGGGGAAAGTCCAGAGGAGGCCACGGAGATGCTCTGAGGGCTGGAGCCCCTCTGCTCTGGAGACAGGCTGGGAGAGCTGGGGGTGTCCACACTGGAGAAGGGAAGGCTCCAGGGAAATGGAATTGTGGCCACAGTAACTGAAGGGAGCCTGCAAGAAAGATGGAGAGAGGCTAATTACAAGGGCCTGGAGGGACAGGACAAGGGGAATGGCTTCCCACTGCCAGAGGGCAGGGTTAGATGGGATACTGGGCAGAAATTCTTCCATGTAAGGGTGTTGAGGCCCTGGTACAGATTGTCCAGAGAAGCTGTAACTACCCCATCCCTGAAAGTGTTCCAGGCCAGGTTGGGTGTGTCCTGGAGAAACCTGGTCTAGTGGAAGGTGCCTTGCCCATGGTAGGGTGTGGAACTGGGTGACCTTTAAGGTCATGATGCATTGATTTGCATCAATGAAGATGACCAGGGGGATAGTAATGTCATTATTAGAGGGCTGCAAACAAAAAAGCAAAACTCTGGAAAACAAAGAACATCTAGATTTGAGGGGGAGATGAGGCTCTTCTGAGTGTCAGCACAGGAGCAGGGCAAGGTACCCCACGCCAAGCAAACAGCTTGTGGCCTCCTACAGCCACAATGGTGAAGCTGCTTCTGGGAAGCTTTGGGATGAGGTTTGCTTTCAAGTTTTAATTATTTAAACTTCAAAGGGGAATCAAAAGTCAAAGAATTTGGGCTTGTGGGCAGAGCTTTTCATGGTCTTCACCATGGCATTTTTCTGAGGGAAGGGTCTGCATCTGCACTCATGTTTCAGTTCACAACAAACCCAAACCAAAGAGGTGAGCTCCACGTGAGCACCTGTCACATGCTGACCAAGACAGGGCCACAGGACTGGCTATAGCTAATTAAACGAAAAAAGCCCTCTGAACTGTGGATGGCAAGTCATCAGCACTTTTCCACTCTGCATAGCCGGGAGGTGTGGCTACAGCCAGGCATCTTCACCAAAGAGCTGTGGTTAGTGGTGGGGTATGGCTGAAGGCTGTGTCAAGAGATGCAGAAGCTCTCAGAATTCATAGCCATGTCTACACTGCCAAATAACAAAGTCTAGTGAGTGTCCCTGACCCTGAGACCAAGGGGTATGGACCAGTATCCACCTTGCTCAGGGCTGTCCCTCTCTTGAGCACAGCCCCCTAGAGAGCACATGGCTTCCCCCAGATCAGGTGTTGCCCCTCTGGCCCTAAGACAACAGAACTGTTTTGTGTGTTTTGGCCAAGTTAAACTGTCTGCAATAATATGTGAGGTGTGCTGCAGACCACTGGAGTGGTGTTTTCTAGCAGGAAACCAACGTTTGAGGGTGTGAAGCCTATTCAGATATGCTGCATGGGACCAGCAAGACCTAAACAGGGTCAGATTGACATGATTGCCTATGAGGACTTTTGAGTAAATTCACTTCAGGCTGGGTATGTGGCATGGGAATGAGCAATGTGGACCATCAGGATGGTCTCAAGCTCATCTTTTGGTGTTCTCCTGGTCAGCAATGCAGACAAACGCTTTTTGCTGGGTCAGCCATGTATTAACGTGCAGCTGAAAGAGGCATTGTGCCTTCTGCACCTTGCACATACAGCTTCCTCCCTTTGCTCCCAGCCTTTAAGAAACTGAAATGCAGCGTGGAAAATTCAGGTCTGGGGGAAGAGTTTGAAGAAAAACCCCCATTACTCCTCCACTCATCAAATTCCTCAACTCTTTGAATATGAACCACAATAAAACCAATATTATAACAAAGGGGACACTACATTAGCAACCTTAGTGAGTGCACTACACATGGGGTAAGAGCCATCTGACCAAACACAGTCATCACCATGTCCCCTCATGTTTGAGCTAGTCATGTCCAGCTTACCCTGAAGGCAACATAGAAAGAAGGACATTGACACATATTTTCTCTGACATGCAGTATTGAGACAAGGTAGATGAACTGCCCTCCAAGAAACTCTCAAACCAAAGACATCTGAATGCTGATGCAGGTGAGAAGAATCCGTGTCCAGAAGGAACCAAGAACCCTTTCATTTACCACATTGCCTCAACTACAAGCACTTAAAAATAACTCTTAGGCATGCAAGACACTCCATTACATGGATAAAGGTGGGATGGGTGAGCCTGTGGAGTATATGCAGAAGCAGGGAGTGCTAGACTTGAGATGCAGTGAAGGACTTTAAGCAAAAAGGGAAATGTGCAGGGTTAAACCAGCATCTCTATGCAAAGGAGAATGCATTGTCTGAGCAAAAGCCTTCCAACACCAAGGGGCAGTAAACAAGCTGCAGGAAGAAAAGCTGTGGCAACTGTACTACATAAGTAGAAAGAATAATACACTGCTTTCCTGTTGGCAGGAGTCATGTATTTCCCTTTCTGGGCATGGGTGAAAGGCAGGTCCCACAACTCCAGCATCCACCTCACCATGCATGGCTGGTTGGGAAATCCCAATCTCTTGGCAAAGGCAGTTTTGTAGTTGTGATGGCTCATGGAAAGGCAACTGACCTGTTCAAACCCACCCTGAACCTCTGAAAAGTGAGCACTCACTGCCAGGGTGAGACGCTCTGGAACTCGTGTTTGTAGGATCCAGCCCCAGGAGCAGGGCAAAATTCAGCAAAATGCAACATAATTAACTTCAGATGTACCTGTCAAGATGTCACAGACACAGTCCTGGAGAGGAGCAGCATATTATTTGTTTCTCATAATGTAGCAATTATCTTGTTGTAAGAGGGGCTCTCTCCAGGGCTCCCTTGCTGCCTTTTGTTTTCCTTCCACATTGATTCACACATTATTTAACTTTTGACTTGGACACAGCAGGTTAAAGCATTTAACAGCTTGGCTGCTTGCTCAGACAGAGCTCAGAAAGGGAGGGGAGGAGGAGGAGGAGGTGGCAATTTTTTGCCTTAAATTTTCAAGGTTTCTGTGCTACATTTTTCTAAAGGAGAGACGAAAGAGAAGGGAAGGGGAGGGGAGGGGGGAGTGGGAAATGGCATTCCACAAAGACGGAGTCACATTTTCCAGGATTATAACATGCTCTCTGCTGTCCCCAGCTTTCACTGGGAGATGCATTCCTGCTCCACAGTGGAGAAAAGGTCAGTGGTAAAAATTTCGCAGGAACTCCATCATTGTCCTCATGGGACACGTTCATCAGGAGGAGAGAGTCAGGCGTCGTGCTCTGTCGACAGAAATCCACATCACAAAACATATTATTGGGGGAAGGTGGGGAACAGAGACCCATGGCCAGATAGAGCCCATGACTTCATTTTGCTGGATTATTTCCCCCTGGCTCGCTGGATACCTGTGGAGCCAGAGGGCATGAACAGATAGATGTTTTGCTGAACAAATGATAAAGGCGGGAGAAAGAAAACAGGATGGATGTGATTTAAAGTGCTGGAAAAGCCTCTGCCCCAGGGGAAAATTAACTTTTGGTTTGTATAAAGTAAGGTATAACTCTGTGAGCCACTGCCAATTATGGATCTACCTGAGCTTGTCCAAAGCAATTGTAGCAGGCAGGGTCAGCGTTGGTCCAGTGGTAGTCACTAAAAAGAGGGAGATTTTAAATGTGGAGTAAAGTTCATCACTGCAATAATAACTCAATCTCTTGAATTCAAAATGAGAATGGATGACAAAGTGGTTGAGCTTTGCTAGGAAGCACACATGGATGTGCAGCAAGGGGCTGATAAGGAGAAACATGAAGCATATCTTCTCCAAAGGGAGTTGTTGGTGCTGGTGAAAATGCCTCTTCCTGTATAAACTGATGTACTCAAGGGAATTCCTCTGAGATAATGGCCTGAGAGGATTGTTTGTAGAAAGGAAAGCAATCAAAATCAGTGTGAAAACTGATTGTGTTTCTCTTTTATTACACATGCACAAATACAGACATGCCAAATGCAAGTTCTACCCTTCGAACAGCATCCCTGCAAGCAAGAACAGAGCAAGTTCCAAGAGTCTCCAAAATAGTGTGATTTGTCACTTTTTCTCCTCCAAACTC